>NC_081361.1:70338552-72838552 GCF_030684315.1 Stegostoma tigrinum | reverse complement strand
CAATAGTGTGGAGGAACACAGCAAGTCAGGCTGCATCAGAGGAATTGGAAAGTCAGTGTTTCAGGTCAGGTCCTGATGAAGGGTCTCAACCCAGAACGTTGACTTTTCTGATCCTCTGATGCAGCCTGATCTGCTGTGTTCCTCCAACTCCTTGCTGTATTGACAGTATACTCAATACTACTTTCCTGGTTAACAAAGTTTGGAGCTGGAGGAACACAGCAAGCCAAGCAGCATCTTAGGAGCACAAAAGCTGACAAAAGCTTTTCTGATGAAGGGTCTAGGCCTGAAACGTCAGCTTTTGTGCTCCTAAGATGCTGCTTGACCTGCTGTGTTCCTCCAGCTCCACATTTTGTTATCTCGGATTCTCCAGCATCTCCAGTTCCCATTACCTCTGATACTACTTTCCTGGTATTTGTAATTTATGTTAAGGCTCTTCTTCCCTTTCAATTCCTGATTTGCAGCCATTTCCAGGATGTTACTTGTATCATCACTGGTGAAGACTGATGCAAAATATTTATTAAATTTGTCTGCCACCTCTTTATCCTCCATTGCTGGTTCCCAAGAGTTACTTTTGCTAGGACTTGTATCGTTTGTATTCTTTTCAATCTTCTGATCCGCCCTTTATCTTTGCACGATTATATATCTTTAAGTTTGATACTGTCTTTGACTTTTTCAGTCACAGTGGTGTGTCTGTCTCTTAGAAATGTTCTTGTTGGAATGTATCTACTCTGTGCTTGCTAGAATATCTCCTCAAATATTTGCCAAACTCATCCAAACATTCTTTACTATGATGTCAATTTCTATCTGTCTTTACTGTGATGCACCATGTGACTTAGAGGGGCTAAATGAATAGAAGTTACTGAGTGAGTTTGGAACCCAATGCAAAATTGTGATAATTTCAAGTTCACAAAGTTCAAAGATATCAATTACAGAATTCCGTTGTAAGGCATGCGGTCTTTCTCTCAGGATTGTTGCAATCAAAGGTGCTGCATTGAAGCAAAGGATGTTTTAAAAATGCATTACACTAACAAGAATGGTGACACTCCTTTTAAAAGTATTAAAGTTGTACCCATCTGTATATCATAGTACAGGCAAGGGATGGAAATAATTACTTTTTAATGCAAGGTTTTTAAGGCCTTCATTAAACTGTATATACGCTTCGTCTGCATTTTATTCAGCGTGACACATGAAAGTTTATGGATTACTCACAAGGCAATTAGTTTAATGAACTAATGATGCATGCAACTGTTTTATAGGGCAATTGTTTTATGTTACGTAATTCAGGATGAGCAAAATAAAAGAAAACAAAAATGCTGGTAATACAGATTAGATCAAGCAACGTGCAAATAACGGAAACTGAACCTTTGAAACGTAATTCTTACTTTTTGAACACTTTGTCAGAATTCATGAAAGCTAAGGTCACGATGTTTTTATATCTATGTAATATATACATTATATACATTATTATCTGCAAGAGAAAAACAGATTTATGTTTGGGTTGAACATTGCATAAGTATGAAATCTAAACTGAGGTACAAAAAGGTGTAGGGATAGGATTAGGTTATAGTAGATGGGCAGTTTGGTTGCTAATTTTGAGCGTATGTTTTCTTTTTTGCTTAGAAAAGCATTTGTTTCCCACTCCTAATTGCTCAATTGGCAGCTGAACTGCCACCTTGAACTGCTGCGGTCCATCTCAGCATTGATACATGTGGAATATTTTAGGAAGAGTATTCCAGGTTTTGTATCCAAAGACAGGGAAGGGACAGTGACATCATTCTGAGTCGGGTTTTGCGTGTTTTGCAAGGAAACTTAAAAGTGATGGTGTTTCCATGTGCCTGCTGTCCTTGCCCTTTGATTTGGTAGTGACCCTGGATTAAGAAGATGCAGTTGGAAGAACTGGGTGAGCTGATGCTGTCAAAGGAGCCTTGGAGAATTTATTCATTGTGTCTTGTAGATGGAACACACTGCTGCTACTGGTAATCAGCATGTGCGATGGAAAGTTCAAGATCAAAATGAGCTACTTTTTCCTGCATTGTGTCAAACTCTTGAGTGTTGTTGGACCTGCACTCATCCAACCAAGTAGGGTGTATTCCAACACACTCCTGAATTATGCCTGGGCTTAGATGTTTTGTCCACAACCATCTTCTTTTGGCCTCAGTCAGACTGCAGCCAGTGGAACATTTACCTATGCTTCCTTTCGACCTCAATTTTGTGAGGTCCCCTTGATTCCACTGTCAAGAGCAATTATTTCACATCTCTGTTCTTGACTTGTGCTCTGTCAACGGGTTTTTAGATCGTGTAGAGGTGTGTGGCCCTGGCAGAAATTCCAACTGAGCATTGTAAACAAACTAATGCTATTAATGACACTTTCCATCACTTTATTGATGATCCAGAGTCAACCACTGGATGGTAATTGAAATTGCTGCTTATTTTTGGTAGACTAAACATACCTGGGAAATTTTCCATATTATTAGATAAACGTCAATGTTGTGGCTGTACTTGAACAGCTTAGCCAGGGATGCATTGGCTTCTGCTCAGCATTCCTTCATATATTTTTATAGGCGTTGTGATTGTGTGCAAGCATGTATGTCATCAAAATAAGATAACTTTTAAACACTTTTATTTTGCAGGTGCTGCATACAGGGTAGCGTTATTTGCTCTAGAGCGGTTATTGAAAAAGGAGCTGATGTCAAGGATTGTCTGGTCGGAAGTACACTGCGTGTGGATGCTAAATGTAAGCAATCATCCTTGAGTGGAAAATGTATAGAGCTTATATAAAAAAGCCCCGACTTGTAAAGCTAATTTTACAAAATATTTTAGCTACTGCTTTCTTTCCCATCTGGCCTTTCCATAAACTGGCCAGACGTTCTGTTTCTAGGTTTGGGATGACCAAGTTTTCCAGAATTCCAATTATGGCGATTTTAGCTGAGATGCAAAACATTTCATCAAGTCTTAAGTATTCTTTTGAATCAGTTTCCTTAGATGAATATTTCCCTCAGCTCTTTATAACATTTAATTTCCACTGCTGCCTCACAGCACCAGAGACCTGTGTTCACTTCTAGCCTTGGATGACTGTCCTGTGTGGAGTTTGTAAAATCCTCTTGTCTGCGTGAATTTCCTCTGTGGGCTCCAATTACCTCCCACAGTCCAAGGATGTGCAGGTTAGGTGAATTGGCCATCGCAAATGCAGGGTTGCAGGGATATGGTAAGGAAGGTGTGTCTGAATGGGATGTTCTTTGGACTGTCAGTGTGGACTTGATGGGCTGAATGGCCTGCTTCCGCACTATTGGGATTCCATGATTCTATTCTATGATAAGGTTTCTGGCTGAAACTGTTGCATTGAATTAGCATACTCAAGTTTTAAAAAAAAGTTTAATAATTAAATTTGTGAAATATTACATTAGAAAAGAAAGCATTGCGTAGATTGCATGTCTTTAAGAATGCAAAATGTACGCATACGTGCATTTTTTAACATGCATTCCCACCCAATTACTATGTAATACAGCAAGGAAAATTCACTACCATGATTCTTTGTACAGGAGAGTGCCTTAGTCTTGGCAAAAATACTGGAATTGTCCAAAATTGCAAGCCCAGCCCTTGAACCCAGCTTCTCTCATTTTCATGGGGGCAGCTCACGATTCATGCATGCCATTCCTGGAATAAGTTGGCTGTTACAACGATTTGCTACCTCCACAACAATATGATCTTAGAGTTCCTGGTGTCTGAAATTCAGAGTATGGAGATTAGACAAGTAAGAGTAGGTCAGTTCTCAATACATTTTGTTTGGATAGCCAAGGCACCCCTATGGAAAGCTGCGGTGGTCATGTGGATTTGGTCTTGAAGACCTTAGTGTTGGGGGTCAGGGATTCTTTGTGGCTACAGGATGAGTCTCATATCTTTTGTGTGTGTGAGGAGGGGTGGAGGGAGGTGTTCAGGTACACTTTAGGATGGTTAGCTGTGGAGAATATTGTGTAGAAATGATGCATACTCCCCCCCCCCCCCAGGAACTTGCCCGTTTCTCAAAACGTAGGGGTTACCATTGACCAGAAAGTAGAATAGACCAGCCGTACAAATGTTGTTGTGACCACAAAAGCAGATCAGAAATAGGAATTGTGCAACAAGTAACTTACTCCTTATTCCTTTGATCTTTTTCACCATCTAAATGCCACAAGTCGGGAATATGACGGAATACTCTTAACTTGTCTGGATGAGTGCAACTCCACATATACTTGCAAAGCTTGATACCATTCAAGATAAAGCAGTTTGCTTGATTGGCACCCCATCCAACACTTTGAACATTCACTACCCCTCCACCGGTACAGAATGGCAGCTGAATATACCATCTACAGGATGCACTATAACAATGCATCAAAGTTCCTCTGACAGCATCTTTCAAACCCATGGTCTTTACCACCCAGAAAGATAAGGGAAGCAGAGGCATGAAAACAGCTCCACCTGTAAGTTCCCTCCAAGTCACACACTGTCCTGACTTGGAACTATCCATATCCTAAAGCTCCCTTCTTAATATTGCTATGGATGTAGTTAAATCACATGAATCGTAGCAATTCAAGAAGCAGCTCAGCCTCACCCTCTCAAGGACCGTTTGGGCTGGGCAATGAATGCTAACCTAGTGACTCACACTGACATACTGTAAATCCACAAAAAAAAATCTTTTTCTCAACAGAGTGTAGTCTGCAATATAGAAATTTATGTAACAGAATTATACTTTTTCTTATATCTGCTTTGACAACTTAGGACTTTTTTATTCATTTACTGGATGTGGACATTATTGGCTGAGCCAGCTGTTGGCATTTGGGAATTGAGTAAGCAGGCATAAGATTGCGCAGGATATATGAGGGGGCTATGGAGGGTGGGCACAGCATGTAGGTTAGAGTAGGGATTACGAGTGGCCATGGGCGCAGGATTCTAGGTCAGCATGAAATATGGACAGAGACTGAAGGGGTAAGAACAGGGGAAATTAGATTAGATTCCCTACAGGCCCTTCAGCCATCAAGTCCACACTGCCCCTTGAAGCATCCCCCCCCCAGACCCATCCCCTTGTAACCCACACACCCCTGAACACTACAGGCAATTTAGCATGGCCGATCCACCTAGCCTGCACACCTTTGGACTGAGAGAGGAAACCAGAGAATCTGGAGGAAACCCACGCAGACCCGGGGAGAATGTGCAAACTCCACACAGACAGTCTCCCCGAGGTTGGAATCGAACCCAGGTCCCTGGTGCTGTGAGGCTGCAGTGCTAACCACTGTGCCGCCCCTAATGTTTGCCAATTTTTTAAAAACTTTCAGCATTGCGCCAGAGGCCACATTCAGTCCTTCCCATTCCTTCTTGGGAGTCAGACAGCCTCTTAGCTTCTCTGGGGTCACCTAGCCCGACTCCTAATCCAGGATGCAGCCGTCGGCCAGAAATTGAAAGTGCAGGCAGCCGCTTATAAAGGTCAGGTTGGCGGAGCAAGGAGTTCTCCTGTCTCTGCACCCCCTATAAGGAGAACAAAAATAATATCTGCCACTGCATCTCTTTGGATGAGCCACAGCTTGTTCTTTCCTTTCTCCATTCTATAAGGATTTGCTTTGGCTTCATTGAGCACTCTGCTAATAGCCCTCACTGAGATCAGGCAATCGGTCTTTGTTTCTTCAGTTTAAATAGAGTACTAAATGTTTTGATATTGCTTTCTTTCCCACATCTGGTTGCCAAAGAATGAGACTTGACATCCTGCCAGCTGTCGAATACATATCTCTTTGCTGAATGCTTAATAGTGCAATTAAAATGTTGAATTGTTTTATTACATGTTTACCCCATAGTCTACTATGTTGCGAAAGATATTACCAGTGCATAAACACTGTTTAGTTTAATTGAAAATGTGTTGAATTTTATTATACAAATAATTACAATTTAAAGACCATATTCAGAGCTTTGTTGTTTTAAACATCCTTTATTATTTTAAACATTGCAGGATAAGATGTTTTCAGGGCATTTAACTTCTTCATTAAACAATGAAACATTTGGTTTACAGTAAATAGATTTGACAGCTGGCAGAGATGCCATTACGACATTCTTCAGCTAGTCCAGAGAACAGTAAAACTTCTCTCTAGTGTGCTTCACTGTCTTTCAATTGCCTTGCCTAGTGTTTTTGTTTTAAATATGGAAAATCTTGAAGTATATGCTCTTGTTCTCAGCAGGTTAAATCTTTGTGAAGCATGGTGTATTTATTTAGGTGATTACTTGTAAAGAATTTATTAAAATTTCAGAGATCAATAAGTAATTAATTCAAGATCATTCGCATGTCGTGTTGGTGTTGCCTAAAAGGCCTGTGAGCATTAGTCAGGTATAACTGTTCATTCCACCCAGCTAGCCTGATTCTGTTTATGCAGATGTCACTGGCAAGCCTACATTTTTTCACCTATTCCTAATTGCCCTTGAGGTTGGTAGTGGAATTCCACATACGTTTTTGAACAAATTGAATAATCCAACATATAATCAGCAAGAAGGTTTATTTTTAAAAGTCTGTATAATTTTGCCTGACTCCAGAAGTTATAAAACAAAATATTGGGACCAGTCTAATATTGCAACTTCAGTAGGTCAACCATTTTTGTCTTTCTGATGTATGCCCAGGATAATGGGAACTGTTGACACAATATGTTACTTACATACTAAGTAGCACACTTTGCTTTTTGAGAGATGGAATGAGAGAAGAGAATCTTTCGTTCACTACAAGGAAGACTATGCTTTCGTTAAATAATTGGAATCAAGAAGCTTGCAGTCCAGTTACTGTGCTCACTGGTTCTTTACTAATGACTGAGAGTGACACACATTATTCAAATGTCATGACTGTCTTTTAGACTTTTAAAACTCTACCGGATAGCAAAATCTTAAAATAGATTTTTATTTCCCCAGAAACAGTGTAAATCCAACATAATGTGAGACAAAATATTTTCATGTAGCTTCTTTTCCAGCCTACAATGCATTTTAGTACTTCAAAATTTCACAACTATAATGACAATCAGATTAAAAATTGAAAGCAAAAATGGGAAGTTTTTTTACCTCGATGGGAAACTACTGACAAAAATGAAGAGGAAAACTTGGAATAGCAGAATTCCCAGTTTGGAAATGCATTGCACATTTGCAGGAATCCACTCATACAGCAACCGTGATTCCAGGAGTTGGACCCACCCCAAGCAATAAACATGCTATAAAAACTATAATAAAATAGAATTGCTATTTGGAGTCATGGTGGTAATTTGAAATATACAAAATGTGTATCATTGAGGTCCTGTGATATTACTTAGGAATTTGACATTTTTAACACATCGCAAACTCATCAGTGTTCAATCTACCAAGAAAAATATCATGGGAGTTTGCTGCAGAAAACCACTGGATGAGTGGCAGTGTACTTTTATATATAATTATATTATATTAATTATTTTTTCTATAATAATAATTAATTTTAAATATATATTCATTTATATATCACAAAATATATATAATATATAAATATATTATTGATTTTTTAGCTCAAGGAATGGCAGGTTTCTGATTTTTTTTGCCACTTTATTTACCCTGAATAAGTGCACAATGTGTATTGTGTGCGTCATTTGTGTTTTATTATTTAAGATGGAGTTAGACAAGTAATATTGTTAGGAGCTTCAATACCCTGCAGGATTAGTTGTAGGAAGACAACAGATTAGGAATAGCTGCTTGTGGATTGTTTTAAGTAGCCCAGAGGGTCTTTCAGCTAAGACCAAGTCCTCTGGATATCTTGAAGCATAGTGCATAATTAAAACTGCACTTCTCCAAGCAAACTGGTCTCTAAAGTTTACTGCGCTCAAAATGTTGGCTGTTGTCTGAAGTAACAATCTTTATGCCTGTGGCTGTCGAAGTTACACCACCCTGAACACATTCAGCTCTTTCCAGGTACATAAGCAGCTTCCACAAGCAAATCACCAATGCGGTATTTTCCAAGATCAACCAATGCATCTACTTTTAATGAATGCCAACACTCTGCTGTTTATTGCACAGTAAAGGTCACCTCTCCATTTCATCCAAAGTCTGCCATGGCACCAGAAGTTTTTTTTGTCAGCAAGGAGGTCTTTTGTCTATCAGGGTAATCATCGGGTGCACAATACTCTTGAAGCATAGTTTATGCTGCCTGAGTAGTTACAGAAATGCTGACAATATGCTGATTGTAGTGTCTCTTACATCATTCCATTGTATTATACATTGCACAGTGTTCTGATTGTAGCGAGAACTGCAGTTGAAGGAGCAGAGCAATAACAGTTGTCGTCATCTGCTGAGGAAAACTGGGATGAAAAAATGGCAGAAACAGGATGACGACCACCTGACTTCCTTGCAGCCACCGACACTGGCAATGTGTTGATACCTTTCCTCTGAAAATTACCTAAAGCTCCTCTACATTAGCAGCCCTTACTACTTTCTTCACCATTCCTTTAACCCTTTTAAGAACAATGAAATCATTTTATATGACTGGCATACAACAGTGCAGCTTCAAAATCTGCTATGCAAAGACAGCTTCAGAGTGACCTCCTCTGCGTCATAAGTTTGATGTTCACCGATTGCATCATGTTCAGTCCCATTTGTAATTTATCAAGTACTGAAGTAGTCAATATCTAAGTGTAGCAAGACCTGGGCAGCATTCAGGCTTGTGTGTGAATGTGGCTTGTCACTTACACATCAGGAAATGATCGTTGCTGAATTTCCACTGTTAACATTGTTGCCATTAACTGGAAACCAAACTGGAACAGCTATTTAAATATTGTGACTATGAGAGGCAGTCACACTGAAAATTCTATAGTGAATAACTTGCCACCTGACTCCTAAATCCTGTCCCCCATCAACAAGGCAAAAGTCAGAAGTGTGATGGAATACTCTCCACTCACTGGATGCAACTCCAACAACACTCAAGATGCTTGACACCATCCAGGAGACAGAAGCCTGCTTGATTGACACTTCATCCATCGCCATCAACATCCACTCCCCCACCACAAATGCACAGTGACAGGAGTGTGTACCATGTACATCTGCAGCAATGCACCAAGCTCCTGCAACAACACCTTTGAAACTTGCAACCTTTACTATCTAGGACACGGGCATCAGATGCATGAGATCTAGAATTGTGATGACTTTCCTTTAAACTTCTATCCAGTCAGGTATGAAAGTTTGCTGAAGCATCCCAGGGAGCAGCTTATGGCACACAATGTGATAATACTATGCAACATGCTAGTTGGAATCAGATTCCATCATAATGTCAGAAAGCATATCACTACTTCTTAACCGGTGTTCAAATATAGCATGTAATTGCTTGCATGATGTTAGCATATGAAGGTTAAGTGCCTAAATTTCAAATTTTAAAATAATTATTGATCAAATGAGATTTTACAATTGTTTCTGCAAGCCTTCTCACCAAGGAGTAACAGTTATGATGGTTGCAGAGTTCCTGGGGACTAAAGAACCAAGGATTAGGTTGCTGGGGTTAAAAGTAGTGATTGATTTTGTGCGTACGTCGGTAACATTTCTGGATTTGATATACCTTTTAAATTAAAGCATGGTACAGAAAGACTAGCATGATCTGTGATCTGCCTGACTGGTCAGCTGGATGGGGAGGGCAGTGCAGTTTGCTCAGGCATCCCACAGTGATTGTAAAATGACAATATCTGGTGGCAGTCAATGGAAATCAGGATGGTGGGGAAGAGAAGAGCTCTCCATTTATTAACAAGAAGCTTGTATCTGCTGGAATTTAAAAGATTAAGAGGTAATTTCATTGAAACGTTATGGACCTCAGAGACCTTGACAAGGTAGACCTGGAGAGGATGTTGCCTCTCATAAGAGAATCAAGCCACTTCTTATTCTTTGAAATTCCAGCAGGTGCAAGCCCAGCCTGTCCCAACATTTCCACATAAGACAACCCATTTACTTCAAGTATTAGAGATGATGGGAATTGCAGATGCTGGAGAATCCAAGATTACAAAGTGTGGGGTTGGATGAATGCAGCAGGCCAAGCAGCATCTTTCTGCTGCTTGGCCTGCTGTGTTCATCCAGCCCCACACTTTGTTACTTCAAGTATTAGGTCTGTTAAACCTTTTCTGAACCGATTGCAGTGCATTTACATCCCTCCTTAAATAAAGTGGCCACACCAAGCAGAACAGAAGTTGTTTGTTTGTTGTTGGAGACCAGTCACCTCTGCCACAGGACATTGTAGAACTTTCTCAGGGCAGTGTCCATGGCCCAGTTTCTACAGCTGCTTCATCACTCATCTTTGCTCCATTATAAACTTCAAAAGTAAGGAGAATCACTGTTTGTTTGAATCACTGTTCAGTTCAATATACAATCCTTAGATAATGTAACAGTCCATGACTGTGAGCACTACACTCGGGCTGATAAGTGACAAGGAGCACTGATCATCTCCCATTAAGAGAGACTCTAACCACTTACCATTGATCAGGAATTGACTGGGCCAACCTCATAAATAGACTGATATCAGGAAAGAGTCCTGCATGGGTAGCAGCCTGCAGTTTTATCTTCCACCAGAGAATTGATGTTAAGTTTGTGTAGTGTCACTCAAGGCTTCACTATTTGCGGAACTAATTTCTCTCCTCCTTATCTTTGGAAAAGGAGAGAAAATAGGAAAAAGCGAAAGGTTTAGTGTGGTGTGAAGCACAGATGAGCCTTTTTTTTTGCAGATTATAAAATCATCAAGGTTGCAATTGTCCAACAAAATTATTAAAAGAACTTCCATAAAATATGATTCTTCCAAAAGGAAGGTGAGAGAAAGGATCTTTGTGTGTGTGTCGAACCACGTGATGATCTCATGTAGATGACTACATAGCAACAGTGAACAGAAACCTAAGCACAGTTTGCCTTTGTTCCCTGAGCAAGAATTGTTTATGTGAAGCAACAAATGTAAACAATGAAGATAGGTTAACAGAGTAATGCAAAGGTTTCCTTTCAAAACTGAAAATATATAAAAGTACGATACATTAGTGATACAATATTTTATCAATAAATTCTTTTGCAGAAAGCAGTGTTGAATGAAACTATTGGTCAGTCTTTCTGTTGAAAAGCTTAGATAAATTATCATTTATTTCTGACAATATTTTCATCATCCTTTTGTATAATACAAATATTATTATGTTTGTATAATCACATAAGCCAACCTGCAACAGTTGGTCCTGAGGGAATGAGTTCCTTGGTGGTCCTGGCCTGGGATCTAACCTTTTACACTAAAAGCTATCACAGGCAGCAACAATTTATCCGTGAGCTTGCAAACAGATTTCTCTTCCTCCCTACCCAAAGTAAGGGGAAGTTTGCTTTACATTAAGCTCTCTGTTGTCCTGATGTTTGAATTTCGCACAAAAGGGTCATTGTCCTGAGCCAGCGCAATCCATCGCAAGATGAGCTTAACATCTGCCAGAAACAGTGTCCATTCTGGCAAAAGCGTACAAGGTCTTTATCCTCTACAGAGTCAAACAACAGGATTTCAGGCTGACTTAGTGACTTTTACAAGGGGACTTGTAAACTAGAGCCTTTCTTATTAATGATTTACAGTACTTCATAAGATAATGAAGCAGATCTACATAAATAAATTTGATGTAGGTGTATACTGTTGTTGTTAGCCCTGCAAAGATAATGATTATTGTTCCAAGGTCTGTGAATTCAGGAAATACTTGTGTCTGGAGACTTACAAATTATTCAGTGCTCTGGAATAAATTCCATGACATGCCTTAACTTGGTACTGAAAATCGCCATAATTGCATGAAAATTAGGTTGTGATAAAGACAGGACTTGGACGTGTACATAATGTGATAACGTTAAAAATTCTTCCACTGTCTAAACTAGAATAATCTCAATTATGTCGATCACCAGTTCAACGATATTTAAATTATTCATAACTGTTTCTCCCATCCTCTTTGATCTTAATGATCATTTCACAGTAACACCATTTTTATCTTTAAAACCAGAAGCTGAAAATTGTTACAAAAACAGAATTGCAGATCTGGCGGTGTTTGTGGAGAGTCCTGTGACTCTCCTTCGGAACTAATGGCAAGGAAAAGATAGTATACATGCTGATAACACGGTGTGAAGCTGGATGAACACAGCAGGCCAAGCAGCATCAGAGGAGCAGGAAAGCTTGACATTTCGGGTTGGGTCCCGACCCAAAAACATCAAGTTTTCCTGCCCCTCTGCTGCTTGGTCTGCTGTGTTCATCCAGCTTTACACCATGATATCTCAGATTCTCCAGCATCAGCAGTTCCTACTACCTCTGTACATATTTTGATGACTGGGTGTGTGGAGTGTGATGAGGTTGATGAGTTGATAGGTGGAGATAGAGCCCAGAGAGAGTGACAGTTGGGAGACAAAGGGATGGATCATGATGTGCCAAGGAGAAAGAAAAGCTGATATTGGGGCTATAAGTAGGTGAAAATAGGTTGGCTGTGCTGAAAGCAGCCCATGTCATCACAACATCTGGGATGTGTGGCTGAGTAAAGGATGCAGAAGAAGGTATTCAGATTCTAAAATTCTGGAACTCAATATTAACCCCCAGAGGCTGCAGGGTCTCCAAACAGTAGTTATAAATTATTACCTGACTCATGATCAGTCAAGAAACACCTCTAAAAACCAAAAGGATTGTGGATGCTGTGAATCGGGAACAAATACAAAGTTGCTGGAAAAGCTCAGCAGTTCTGGCAGCATCTGTGCAGGAGAAAACAGAGTTAACGTTTTAGGTCTTCCTCAGAACTGATGGTGTCTGGGAAAACATCAGTTTATATGCAGGTGGGGTAGGGAGTAAACGATAGGTTATAGAGCCCAAAGAGAGAGAGAGGCAGTTGGATAGACAAAGGAGTTTCTAACGATCAGGCTGGGAGGGTGAATAGTTGTTAATGGAGACTGTTAGTGACTAACAACAGGGGGTGTGTACTGGCAGGCTATGTGGTAACACCACATAGAAGCACCTTTACTTTTATTAAAAGTTGATAGAGTAATGAATTGACACAGCAGGAATAATCTTAAGCTTAAAAGGCTAATAATAGGCAAACCCATCAAGGTGAGATCAGTCAAATAAATTTCATAGACTTTTGATTAATGCTTTTTGATGATCCTTCTCCCTTGAAAGAGAGATGAATGTAATCTTAAATCATTGTTTGTTTGGCAGAGCTTGAGTTTTTCTGGAAAAAAAAACACATTTTGTCACCGATTCTTGTCTTGCTCTCATTAGGAAAATTTGCAAGAAATGCTGGTGTAAAGGGAAAACAGCACTTATAGTGTATGAGAGAAAAAGTGCTGATTGGTTGGCAAATGGATTCTGATTGGTAGAGCATCGCTTGCATTAGTTGTGATTCTCTAATTAAACAGATGTCCTAAATAATCCTGAGTGTGCAAAGAATTATGGTGACCACTCATTTAGGATTGACTGTCAGTCAGACTAATTGTATGGCACATTTGCCCATACTAGAAGCTATACATATTAATATACAGGACGTTGTTCTTTGCAGATACAGGGAGCATGGACATATTTGCATCTATATCAACTCCACAAAATAGGTGACAGCCATTCTTTGATTCATTTCTTGACTAATCAGTCAGCCTGTCAGGTTTAAAATGTAAACAAAGCTTGATGGTAAACTGTAAGTCACTATCTAACTGCTTAGATGTTGGCTTCACAGAGCCGTGCATTAAAAATGTGGTGTTTATACTATATCTTCAAGTAGAGGTGCAATAAGTAAAAGGCTTATTACAGAACGATAATGTTGTAGAATGAAGTTCTTTCTACTTTAAATTTTCTTCATGCTCACTGCTTCTTTCCCTTTGTTCTTGCAGCAAAACATGTGAATGAAGTGATAGTAGGCAATGATCGCTTGATGGAGATATAATCTCACCCACGATCTGGAGCCACTATAGTTTCTGTTCACATGGACATTATCAGACAAGGAACATCATCCACAGGTCATCACAAGGCATATGAAGAGCTGACGAAGAATGGGCATTGAGTTTGAGTTGACTGGGCTGCTTTGCAAGCTAATTTCTGTCAACTAATATGTTGATCAATATTGGAGGCTTTGAACAAACTATTTTTTGGATACTTGCAATTTTTTTTTCCTGGTATGTTAAAAATGCCTGGTAAGAAATGTTTCAATGACTCCAACTGATACAGCGCCTAATTAAGATCAGTGAGATTGGTATCTGGCAGGCATTTTCCTTTGAAACTGTTGTATGAAATTCCTTGAAAACAATCTCAAGTGATCAGAATATTTTAAAATAAAGAATTGGAATACTGTGCTCAAATAGCTGAGTTCATGGTTGGCATGTAGGAGATTCTCCTACTTTGAAGTTGCATTCTCTGATTTATAAGTTCCTCTTTGTGATTTCAAAATCTCCATGTCAATGTGCTAGTCTTGAAGGAATAGCAGCAGGAATTGAGAATGGTCTTGCATGTGTTCTTGGAGAAGATTATACTAAACAAAAGCAAAGCATGCATGAAGAGAAAGATAATTAATTTTTTGATGGTCTTTTATGTGCCATTCAGCATTGGAAAAACTGTTCAGAAATCTGATCAGAATAAAAAATAATGCAGATGCTGGAACAAAGATAGACAAACAGGAGTTTGGGAGAACACAGGCAGTATCTGGAGGAAAGGAACAGTCAACATTTTGGGTTTTTTTTAGGAAATAGCAGAAACGCTGGTTGCTCCTTTCTTCCAGATGCTGCCTGTCTTGCTGTGACAGAACAGAGTTTCCTATTTGTCTGTTCAGAAATCTGACTTCCTTCAGCTAGTTAATGTTGCCAAGACACAGACAGAAAATGAACTAAGAAATTTATATTACATTTAAATTTGTAGGAATCAATTGAAAGCAAAGTTATTGGGACAGGCGACTAAAGAAAACCTCATGACCCCAGTGAAATCACCCAAAAACTGGAGAATCCCCCATGAGTAGTGTTGGTCTGTATCGCCTGTCAAGAGAGTGGAGGGAGGGTGCATGGAATTGGTCTCTTCACAACAATCGAGTTATGACTGTATTGTTGTAAAATTTTCCCATTTTCTGAAGCACCCAAGTGTCTGTGAGCCTTACCTTTAACGTGACAATCCATTTGAACTAAGACTACTGCTATTTGAACTTGAAAAATGGGATAATGAGACAATAAAGAACTGTGGATGCTGAAAATCTGAAACAAAAACAGAAATTGTTGGAGATGTTCCGGCAGCATTTGCAGACAAAAAGCAGATTTAACTTTTCTGAAGGAACTGAGAAAGGTTGACTGGATTCAAAATATTAACACTGCTTTCTCTCCACAGATACTGTCAGACCTGCAGAATTTCTCCAGCAATTTCTGTGTCTGATAACAATGTTTAGTATTAAACTTGTCAGTATTCATCCAGTTTTTACTTGTCTTATTAATTAACATATTAAAATAAATGAGTCAGTAAAATTTCTATATTTGCTTTTTAGCATATTACCAAACCATGTTATAATTTACTCAGTCTCTGAGACAGACGGATTCAGGTATATCAAGTAATACAGAAATAGCTGCCTCTTAAGAAGACCATGCAATCTCAACTTATTGCTCATCCTGAATTCTTACAATACAGGTTTATGAAGTTCATGCAGCGTGTCTGTATTTATCTCAATAAACAAGATCTGTTTACAGCTTTGTGTTTGCTTTGATTTGTAATGTATATAAATTACTGACTAGCCAGAGGACACATTGTAAAAATATCTTGATATCAGAATGTGTTGGTGCACAGAACAGTCATTGCCAGAAATGCAATGGTGGTAACTTAAGTGAACAACCAAAACCAATATAATTCATTGAAAACATGCAACTTAGAATTGTATGCTGCTTGATTAGTATGTATCCCTCTAAATTGAAACAATTTAATGGTTTTCAATTTTTTGCTGTGCAATGATTATTAGTTATCTAAAGAGCCTTCAGTTGTTGTATTGATAAACTGATAAATTACTATTTGTAAATGATTGGATCAAAAGTACTTTGTTTCAGCTGAACTGCCCACATAGCTAAGCCATTCTACTAGTTGGGTCCTTAGTCGTGCATAATTACTCAAATGAAAATTTTACTTGCTTTGGAATTGCCTGAGCGTTTTCAGTTGTTAAAATTCTGGCACCTTTTGCTGACAAAATGCACATGTTACACTCTGGCCTTTTGTAACAGAACAGATTCTGGATCAAGAAAGAGAGGTAGTAGGAATTGCCGATGCTGGACAATCTGAGATAAGGTGTAGAGCTGGATGAACACAGCAGGCCAAGCAGCATCAGAGGAGCAGGAAAGCCGACATTTCAGATTCTGGATCAAGACACTCGATGATGTTTGGAAGAAGACTTAAAGTTTTAACATGACAATTAAAGCAGGCTCCTACTACATGGACCTATGAAATTTGTGCTTATGGTGAAGGATATTCTCCACACTCTAAAGAGCATCAAATACTGTATGAGTGTAATGTTTTCATTTTGACAGAGGTGTTGCCCTTTTGTATGTGTTGAACGGTGTAACAGCTGGAAATTGTTCACACAAGGACAAATGTAACAAAATTAATAGACATTTCTAGATATCAGCTTAAAATTTTTTATAATCTAATTTAGGTCTGAAAAGCCCTCGTTTCGCAAACTAAGTATTCAGTTTAACCAGCGTGTACAGAGTGAAGTCAAGACAAAGCACTGGTAAGTTTGCCGTAGACATTGTGTTTATTTTGCATTGATATTGAATGCAAAACATCTCTTTCATTCCTAGGAATAACAAAAATGCATACTTAATTTGAAAATTCACAGTGTTGCTGTGACCTCATGTAGGAAATAGAAGCCTGGACATCACATCACTCTACGTGGCAAACCCGCAGTCCAGACAACTGAGCTAACCACCCCACCCCTCTGTAAGATTATGAGGAGTATGGACAGACTAAATAGAAAGCAGCTGTCCCCCTTAGTTAAAGAGACACTAATAACATATAATTTTAAGGTGAAAGGTAGATAATTTAGACAGGATTTGAGGAAAACCTTTTCAGGATGGTGGGTGTTTGAAAAATACTGCCTGGGAGGGTAGTTGAGGCAGATAACCTCACAACCCTTAAAAAGTACTTTGATGAGCAGTTGAAATGTCATAACATTCAAAGCTATGGAAGTAATAATGGAAGTGCAAGGTGTAGATCTAATGTAGCTTTTGTGGTACTGATTTAATGGAGTGAACTGCCTCTTCTAGACTATATGATTCCATGATCATATTAGCTTCCATATATTATATGAATTCCAGAGTACTTCACAATATATACAGGAAATTCCGCAGTCAATTTGGTCATGGGAAGATCTCACAAACAATGATGATCAAAGGTTTTCTTAGCATCTCCCAATAGACTTTGTTACCACGATGCTGGTTGATCATTTTTGTCCATCTCAGCCTGTCAGTTCCAGCCTTTCAAAATCACTGTTAAATCTCTTGCCACCCCATCTTTCCATTGACTCAGGTTTGCCTGTTTTCCCTGCTAGTCCCACCTTCTTCAATCCTCATTCCATTTACTCTTTTTGTCTGCTACAAATGGCCGTATTACTTAAGTCTCCTCTTGGCTATTTTGTATTGCTCCCATAATCCTTGCTGACTACCTTCTGTGCTGGTTCCTGATATTGTCCTTTTTCGACACTCCACATGTCTATCTCTATATCCAGATCTCTCTACTTTTCAGTTGTTACTTTCTTGTTAATGTTGCTCAGGTTTTTGCACTATATTTACAACTGTGTTGTACAATTAACATTTTAAGTCCAGTGATCCTTCTTCAGAAAACTTCTTCCATTCTGACAGTGTCTCCCTGGACTCAAAATGTTAACTTTGCTTTTGCTTCATAGATGCTATCAGACCTGTTATGTTTCTCGAGCAATTTCTGTTTTTGTTTCAGATTTCCAGCATTTGCACTTCTTTGTTTTATTTATGTCTTGGAGATTCTTCCTTTCGGTTGAAGCAATCCTTTTCTAAACCATAACTCTCAACTGCACTTCTAACTACTGTAAGCAGAGCTAATCGGCTTCTTCATTTCTATTTATACCTTCTACCACCACTTTATTTTTATTGATGCATTGGATATGGCCTTCAATGGCTAGATCTGAATTTATTGCTAATCCCTGATTGCCTTTGAGAAGGCGGTGGTGAACTGCCACCTTGAACCACTGAAGTCTGTTTGGGTAGGTACAATAACAATGCTGTTAGAGAGGAAGTTCCAATCATTTTAGTCAGCAAGATGAATGAATGCCAATGTATTTCCATGTCAGGATAGAGAATAGCTTGGAGGGGAATCTGCAGATGGTGGTATTCCCATTTATCTGTGGCCCTTGATCTTCTAGATGGTAGTGACGTGGTTTTTGAGGGTGCTGCCTAAGGAGCCCTGATGAATTTCTGCAGTGCTTCTTGTGGATCGTTCATACTGCTGCTACTATGTGTCAGTAGTGGAAGGAATGAATGTTTGTGGATACAGTGCTCGTCAAAGTGGACTGTTGTTGATGGTGTCAAGCTCTTTGAGTCTTGCTAGAACTACACTCATCCTGTCAAGTGGGCAGTGTTACATCACACTCCTGGCTAGATGGTGGACAGACTTTAGAGATTAGAAAGTGAGCTAGTCACTGGACAATTCCTAGCTTCTAACCTGCTCTTGAAGCCACAGCATTTATATGCAAGTCCTGTTTAGTTTCTGTTCATTGCTCACTACTTGGATTCAACAACAGCAATGCTATTGAATGCTAATGGCTAGATTATTTTCTACTGGTGATACCCATCGCCTGGCACTTGTGTAGCATGAATGTTGTTTGCCATTTGTTAGCCCAAGCCTAGATATTATCCAGGTCTTGCTGTATATCCATCTGAGAATTCACAAATCGTGTTGAACTTTGTTTAATCATCAGAAGACAATCCCACTTTTGACATTATGATAGAATTACTTCAAACTGTTCATTGTCTCCAAGCTGTCACCCATAATCTTTACACCTTCATTCTAACCGTCTTCCTGAGGCTAAAACTGATGGTCCATGTATTGGGTCTTTGAGTGACCGTTCTTCCTAGCTTTTCATTGTTTCTATGTTGCAACTAATTTTCCTTAATAAAGAAACAAACTATTGGAACAGGTCAGCAGAACAGAAAGTTTTGGGAAAAAATCAACATAATATGATCAGGAAATAGCATCTTCATCAAAACTTCAGAGTTCTCTACACTAGAAATATTTTGATTTTTTTTCTGTCCATTCATGCTAGCTCATCTGCTAAATATTTACGTAAGTTACATTGTTCATATTCAACATTTGCAGTTATTTGTTCTTTACCCCATTTGATGTTTTAAAGGATTTTAGTTCATGATCAAGCCATCAAAATGTTAACTTTCTTATCGCTCAAGTAAATTTGATTCCGGATATAGAATACTCAGTTAATGCCTCAATAAAGACAGGACATGAAGAAAATCCATTGAGAAGAAATATTTTACACTGATTTTATGGACTAGCTGATGTCAGTTAAGTATATTTTTCCTTACAGCCAAAAAGAAGTGATTTCCTGAGAGAGTGCACCAACGTGATTTTTTTTTTTAAAGTCATCTTACTTATTTTAGCTAAGATTAATAGGGAGGTTTCTGTCTTGATAATGTAATTGGTATATAAGCAAATGCTAAAAGTGGCTGTCTGTGCTAATGGGATTGCAGATGCAGTGTAGAAGTCATCAAGAAACAAACTGCTTTTTTTGCTTGTCACAAAATTAAGAGAATTCTTTGTGTTATGACTTTACATTACTTAGGAACTAGTTAAATCAGCCAAGGATCATCTGGTTCTTCAACTGTGTTCTAAATTCATCCACCAGTGAAAAGATAAGTAGCAATTAAGATGTTTATCTACATGCTTTCTAAAATTGGTTTTGCTGGCTGCTTTTGTTTATTGGACTTTCTACTCCTACATATCAGGTGAGCTTGCAACAAGTACCAGTAAATATTCAACAAAAAAAAACCTGGAAATGCAGGAGAAATTCAGTAGGTCTGGCAGCATCCATGGAGACAGAAACAAAATTAACATTTTGAATCTGATATGATTTTTCTTCAGAACTGGCAAATTGTTCTATAGATTGCCTTATTTGAAGGCACTCACATCACTTCAATCTGAATCGGTCACAGGAAGTCTATTTCTAAGATATCTCAGCTATTTTGGGCATTTTCATCAAAGTGGGAGAAAGTGGTGTGTGTCACTTCAAAATGATTTAAGCATAGACAGCCCAGAACAGTTTAAGATGAGCTACTGATTCCCAGTTTGGACAGCTTATTTTAGGAGTGTTTTATTTATCTTCCTGTCTTGCCTCCCCAACTGGAGAAGACAGTCAGATGACCTTGAGCCTTGACTAATGCAATAAAACTGCCCACAAAAAAGTTTCACAAAAAGATCTTTCTCCTGCCAGTTTGTAGTGAATGCAAACTTTGCACATGGGCTCATGATAGGAGGTAGTTTTTATGCAATTCTTCAATCAGTCTCTTGTTTTTAGGCTTCACTGGCCATCTGTGTTTAACACATGAATTAGGAGTAGGCCATTCAATCCCTTTACCTATTCTGCCATTTGTTAATATCATGGTTCATCTGATTATGGCTTCAACTCTACTCCATTTGAACCCCTCCTCAATCAAGAATCTATCTTTCACAGTCTCAAAAATATTCAATGGTGCAGCCTCCACTACTTTCTAGGGAAAAGAATTCTACACCACTCCATTTATCTGTATTTAAATAAAATGCTGGCTGGCTTTTAATTTTTCCTACCAAAGCGAACAAGTTCACAATTTCCCACATTATCCCATCTGCAAATTTTATTAAATGAGTGTGACCACTCATTTAATATATCTATATCTGTCTTCAGACTTGATATATCTTCTTTATAACCTGCTTTCCTATTTATTTTTGTATGGTAATGAAATTTTCTAATAGTATATTCAGTCTGTTCATCCATGTTATTGATTTGGGTTGTAAATAGTTGAGCCCTAGCACTGATCCCTGTGGAGCTCCACCAGTTATAAAGTCATAGAGTCATACAGTGCTACTTTGTCAATCAGAAAAGTACCCATTCGCCCCTACTTTTTGTTTCCTGTTAACTAATCAATTTTATGCCCATACTAATATGTTACCCTCACCATGAGCTTTTGTTCCAATGCAAATCCCAGGACAGAGGAAAATCCAGACCTACGGTGACCTGCTAGAGCAGAATTCCACACAAACGTCTCTTGTCGATCTGTTTTTAACCAGTACCTTGAAGGTTAAGGCATACAAGAAACGTTAAATAGAGACAGTAAATTTCAAAATCCTTTTTTTCATTTAATAACTATTAGGATAGTGAGTAATTAAAGTCAATATGGTTCTCCTTTTAATTTTCCTTTTCTGTTAACATTTGTTTTGATGTGATTGTGCTGTTGGAGTTCTCCCAGAGAAACGGAAGAGAATGAACAAAGTACGTTTCTGTCTTGTCTTGATGGTCAGTGAAGCCAAAAGCCATACAAATGAAAAGCAAATGGGAGGGGGGGGGGGGGTGGTGTGGGTAGTAAACTGCACATGTAAATAGGAGAGCAATAAGGACATAGAGATTATAAGTCAGGGTCATTCACCATGCACAGGGAAATCAGTGTGGATGAACCATTAGCCCACCCACATAGAGCAGTCAAGCCTAACCGCTGACTCCTGCACGTTCATACTGCTCTCCACCAATTTGTCTCCAATGTTCTGTTTCATAAATAAACCTTCCCTCCAAATTCATGCCATTTAAAGGGACATTGATACCAATTTTCATACTCTTAAAGAGGCTACAGACTACTACTACAAAACTCATCATAATTGTACATTACAGGGTGACTTTAGTTATTTGTTATTTATTTTGAAAGGAAATGATAACTACTGAAGAATGGTATTTTGCTGCCTAGTGTTGATTAAAAAGTATGCCTCCTAGATGAGGAGGAGGAGGACTAATCATTTATTTACATTATGTCAAGTAATGACATTTCATAGAATATATAGTACAGTAACAGGCTATTCAACTCAACCAGTCCACATCAGTGTTCATTCTCTATCCTTTCTCAGCTGAATCCAGTATTATCACCACATAATATACTTGTTTAGTTTTCCCTCCCAGAACTAGAGGTTTCCACATTCTCACCCCTCTTGGTGAAAAATGTTCTTCTGGTTTCCCTGTTAGTTTTCTTGATGACATTTTTTAATTTTGTTCATTAATGGCATCTAGTTATGCTCTTTTCCATAAGAGGAAATGTTCTCTCTGTATCCATTATTTTAATCCTTTAATCATTTTTTAAAGATCTCTCTTTGGTCACACCACAGCCTTCTTTGTTTTCAAGAAAAGACTCTCAATTCACATTCTCTATTATGTAAATGATTAATCTATACAAACAATATTCAATATATCAATGATAAAGGGAACTGCAGATGCTGGAGAATCCAAGATAACAAAGTGTGGAGCTGGATGAACACAGCAGGCCAAGCAGCATCTCAGGAGCACAAAAGCTGACGTTTCGGGCCTAGGCCCGAAACGTCAGCTTTTGTGCTCCTGAGATGCTGCTTGGCCTGCTGTGTTCATCCAGCTCCACACTTTGTTATCTTCAATATATCAATCTAATTTTTGCAACTGAGTTGAATGAAAACATTGATGAGTTAGACTGATATGTTTGGCATTTTGCTTTAGTGGAAAAAATGGAGACAAGAGCAATCTCAAATGTTATCTTTTAACTCTAAAGTTTTGGCAAAGATCTGTAGCTCGGATTGTGGATAAGATTGTTGACTTCCTTGCCAAGCTGGCTTGTTTTTGTTCAGACATTTCGTTGCCATGATAGGTGACATCTTCAGTGGAGCATCCGATGAAGTGATGGTGTTCTACTCCTCTCGGAATTTATACCGTCACACAAATTGGCCAAGGACCTACAACAGAGGTTGAAACACCTAGTAGACGGATCACTTTTTATTCTATCCACTCAACCCATGATTTCCTCAATACCCTCAAGAACCTAAAAATTAGCAACAACAAGGTTATGGTATCCTTTGATGTCACAGTATTATTCACATGAATTGACATCCCGCTACCCAATGAAACAGTAGCCACATTACTAGAGGAAATAGCAAAGCAGACCAGCAGCTCCATCAGCAAGGACAACATACTTAACTTACTAGAACTCTGCCTCACCACACACATCATCTCTAATGGTCAAATATACAAACAGATCAATGGTGTCACCCATCTCAGGACTCATCGCAGAAGCAGCCATGCAAAGATTAGAAACACACCACCCTCCCCCACGTTCAACCTAAACTGTGGATCTGGTACATAGACACGTTTGTCATTATTAAATGCAACAAATTAGAAGAGAACCACCGCCTCATCAGTGTATTCACAGGGATTAAATTCACAAGTGAAGAAGAAAACAACAATCAACTTCTGTTTCTGGATGTTATGGTAGAAGGATTGACAAACGGGGAGTTCCAAACCTCACTATATAGAAAAGCAACCCATATAGATCAAATCCTCAACTTCCACAGCAACCACTCCAACACCCATAAACAAAGCTGCATTAGGACGTTCATTAGGACACTACTTAAATGGGCCAGGACACACTGCAACCCTCCGGACTTATGCCAGGAAGAGGAAGAACATTTATACAAGATCCTCGCCTTAAACAGATACGCGGCAACTTCATCCACACATGCCTACGTCACATGCAACAACAAGGGAACACAGTACGACTGAACACACTTGCCACACTTCCCTACAGCAGGAACATGTTGGAACTGACAACAAGATTCCTAAGACCACTACGAATCATGGTAGCCCACAGACACTTACAAGGATTCAAGACCCCATTCCCACAACATGCAGAACGAATGTGATTTACACAGTGCCTTGCAACGACTGCCACAAACATTATTTCGGACAGACAGGAAGGAAAATATCCATCAGAATACATAAACATCAGCTAGCAGCAAAACGGCACAATGAACTCTCCTTAATATCGACACATTCAGACAATGAAGGCTATCAATTTAGCTGGGACAAAGTAACGATAGTAGCCCATGCCAAACATAGACATGCATGGGAATTCCTAGAGGCATGGTTCTCCACCCATATTTCAATCAACAAACATATAGAATTGGACCCCATGTACAAATCCATACAGATCAAAACTGGAAATAAGAGTACTCACCATAACGGCATAGACGGAATAAGTTCCAAACGGAGTAGAATATATCACTTCATTGGAGGCTCCACTGATGACGTCACATAGCATGGTGACGAAATGTCTGAACAAAAAAAAGCCAGCTCAGTGAACAAGTCAACATCCTCCTCTTTTAACTCTGTCAAGGGAAAATTGGTTCAGTAGGATTGAAGTATATTTACCTGATTCACCTTAGCTTTTAGTGACATAATTGTGCGAACAAATTGTTAGTACATTATTGATGATATAACCATTTGACAGATGGAGGTCAATAAAATAACTCAAGTCGAAACTCTTTGAAGATTAGTTTAGGGAAACAGCAAGTCCATAAGAATGTAATTGTATGTTGAAAAGACTGGCCTTGATGGGCCAAAGACTTCTTTCTCCTCTAATACTTCACGAGAATGTTAAGTCCAGAAATGGACACCTCCTGCTTATTGGAGACAGAAATCTGCATAGATTCCTAAAGTCAATTTTAACCTAACATGCCACATGTAAATTCATTAAATCGGCTGGGACACTGGTTTTGCATCCATCCAATTAAACCCAGTGCTACATGTGGCCCCATCAATTTTCTAAAGTGTTTTGTTAGCTTAAATTTTCCTGAATTTCAAATTGCATATCTAACACCATGCATTGTTTTAAGTAGGGTTGTGAAAGTGTACAGATGCTTGAAAGGAAGAGTGTTCGAAAAGTGGAGCTACTGAGTCAGCGAGTGGGAGTTAGGGATTGGGAAATGGGCAGCTTAACACATACAGATTAAGAAATTTGTTCCACATTTGAGAGATTACAAACTAGTCAAACTACTACTTGGTGATTCTGATGTATTTCACCATCAACACAGATTAACTGTAACCATAGCAACTCCTTCAGCATTATTTCCCCTAAATTTCTAGATTATTAGCTGAAGAAAAACAGATTACTGGCACTAATACAACTGATGCTCAAAAACACACACAAATTCTATAAACCTGTGAGAACATCGCTGAGCAAACAGAAGCATACAAATGTTCCCATTAAAATGAAGTGCAGTGCTCATACAAACCGTATCACCTACATTGATTAATCAATGAAGGTTGATGATTACCCCTCAACATTCTGCATTCCATGCTATTTAAAAAGTACAAACTACCAAACTCCACTCATAACACTTTCTTTTAAATATTTAACTATATTGCACAGGTATATAAATAGAAAGCTACAGATGACTTATTGCATGCCATGTTTATTCCATGAGTGAAGCTGACCTCCACAACTAAGTTATGACCCTGTCATTCATTGCTCATGAAAATAAACACTGCTTTTAACAGCTTCAATTACGGCATCCATTTTATATATCATTGTAGTCAATGCGTAATGTAACATTAAATAGTGCAAAATCACGAGTGAGTTGTATGTAACTTCACTGAGGTTTTAAATCTTATGGTACAATCATGACTCTATTCTGATTAGGTAAGATAATTTACTACTGCTTGAATGTTTTGATTGTTTATTCAAAATTTCAGAATATTTAATTAGGTAAATCCTACATTATTCTCTTGGCTACACAAATCTCTTTGTTGCAATGTTGTTCTTTTGTTGTACATACTGCTGTGTTCCTTAAAGCTCTGTTTTGATTTTCCTTAAGGCTGCTGTTAATACCTAGTAGAATGACTGTATCTCAAATCTTAACTATGTTCACCCTGGTAAATCTGGCAACATGATTCTTCTAAGTTTGACTGAAATGCGTAAGAGTGAGCTGTCATGTACAACTGTGTCTGTTTTAACTGTGCCAAAATTGTTTAGCACTGATTTTGCCAAAATAGTTAAACTATTCAGACTGTCAAAGATGAAAAGGAAGCAGCATGGGGCAAGATTGCATTGGCCAGCCTGGCTTAGGGGCACAGAATTTGACAATACATAAATGAACCGAAGTCAGTGAAAACCACCGCTGAATTATATAATGAAGCTATATATTAATATAAATGTGAAAATGAATTATGTAATTAAATAAGAGGAAATATTAATGCATATGTGAAGTATTTAAATTATCTCTTGAAGCACCATAGCGTACAAGGTTGTGAACCAAGTACCGGGAAATGGAATGAAAGTGGATTAGTGCTAAATAACCAGTGAAGGCACAATCTACGAAAGAATCTTTTTGACAATATAACACTCTAAGGTGTGCTAAGGTGAAGTGACTGGAAGGGAAAGAAAAAGCGAAAGAAAGAAGGATGAGACTTTTGAAGCCGATTCAAAGAGAAGTTATGTCATTCTCACTATTTTCTATGTTTCAGCACAGAATAACTTTAAAGCATTCGCTGTCACAGAATGAACTTTAGATGTTTCCAGTTCCATTCCAGTGCTACCCAAAGTAGGTTCAGCAGACCTCCAATGATCACAGATACCCTAGAATCCTTTGCAAAGTCCATCACAGTTTTATTGTTGACTAGAAATCAGCTTGCCTTAGAAATTTGATTTACGCACATTCTCAAACATGAGTGTAAATCACACAGGAGTAAAAGTCCAGTTTTACAACCATAGAGTAAACTAGAGTATGAGAGCATATTATAGCTACAGCAGGAATGAGCAGACTTTGTGCATCAGGGGCACTGCAGGATAACGGGCTTTCCTGGTACATCTACTGTATAAATAAAGCATGTTTCAGGGACTGCTCTCACTGCAACTAATCTAAACAACAAGGAGTGGAAGAAACGATCTATTTATGCCAGAATCCATCTGGTGCTGCAACGCTCAGTTTAGATTCACTGGAATGTGTCAGGTTTGAAAAAAGTTTACACATATGAGCATGCCAGAACGTACCCCTGTTAACCATTTCGTTCCTGAAGTCACTTTTACATCAAACTAAAAGCAGAACATTGGACATAAATCTAAATGACTGAAGAGATGTGCCTGCAAATTTTACAAAACCTTACCATAACGGGAGGTTAGATATTTCTTTCAAAGAAGGGACGAAAAATAGTAGGAATAAAGTAAACTCCGCTAGCTTAGATCACTCTGCATGCTTTCCATTTGCTCATTCAAAAACAGCATGGGTGGAGAAATAGGAACAAAGTTCCAGTCATTTTGTTAACTGGTTTGAGAACATTTCAATAAAGAAAATAAGCTTGCTAACTAAATCCCATCTTATTTCAAAATTACTTTTGGTCAACACACCAGTAGAAAGGACAATTTGCAATACAGTGTGTCAGTGATAAATTTCTACTTGTAGATGCTTGCTACTTGTATGAATGTGTTAAGTTGATATTTTTGTTTCATTTTTCTTTTGCTTGGCCTATACCCATAAGTGAACTTCATTCACCTATGAGCCAGACTGTGGGGTAAGCTTTAGCTTAGCTGCTTCAAGGAGCCCAAAGATATGGCATTAAATTCACTACATCACAATAAGGAACATTAAAGATGCGTTTCTGTAACTACACACTGGTAGTAAGATATTCATAGCATTTTCCCACAAGCACAGATGCCAAACAAATTTAAAGTAAACAATCTCACAGGATGCTTTTAATTCAGAAGAATGCTGGATGCAATGAACAATTCAAGTTCCTTTAAATGATCTATGAAATGAGTATACCATCCAAGGACAATGACAGCAATGTTTCATGAGATCAGACCATGCCGCAGCATATTATACTGTAATATCATTTCCCTGCAACCTCCAGAAACAGATAAGGCTCCAGCCATTTCTAACATGTATGCTGTGACCAGCAAAACAGAAGCAAGAATTAATCCCTATGAAGCTTGAAAGTAGATTTTTGTCGAAAATATTAAAACCATAAAAACATTTTCTGTCTTTTTTAAACTAGGAGGAAACCAAGATAAGTTTAATAATAGACTCAGGAGAATAAGCAAGAAATGAATATGATGGAGTAGAATTGTAGTATAACCCACATAAAACTTACACTTCATGGATATGACTTCAATGATCTTTGAATAGTAGTTCTGAACATAACTTTTTTGGTCAAAAATTACAGTTGAGCTGACAGAGCAGTTAAGTACATATATCATGGACCAGTTGCAGGTAAATGGGTTTAGTACAATTTGGTGTTTGTTGGTTGGCATAGACATGATGGGCCAAAAGGCTTGTTTCTATGCTGTATGATTCTATTATTGCTGAATAGTTGGGAGCAGTGGTGATGTGGCAATGCCATTTGATCAGTACTCCAAGTGCAATTGTTCTGGGGATGCAGGTTTAAATCCCCCCATAACAGCTCATGGAATTTAAAATTCTTTCAATCCACAATGCAGAGCTTGAATCAGTAATGGTGATCATGGCTATATTGTTGTCAATACCCATCTGGTTCATTAATGTCCTTTAGAGAAGGAACATTTACATCCTTACTTAGTCTGGCCTTTATGTGACTCCAGGTCTACAGCAATGTGATTGAGTCTTGACCGTTGTCTGAAATATCCTCACAAGCCTGTTCAACAGCAAGTAGAGACATACAACAAATGCTGGCTTTGCTAGCAACTGTCACATCCCAAGAAATAATGAAGGATAAAAAATAAAATATAATTTGAAAATGAATGTTTAATGTGGCACATCCCTATCATGGCATTATGTGCAAGAAGTAATTTCAATTTTTAGAAGTGTTATGGAACTGAAAGAGGCCATTCAGCCCACTTGTCAGCACTGACATCTAAATGAGCATCATGACTGTGTCATTCTCCTGCCTTTTTCCCATCCTCTTGCACATCATTTCTTTTTAAATAATTATTCAGTGACCGCTTCAATTGAACCTCCTCTACAACCAAAGGTGACTGAACCACTAAATAACTAATACTGAAGTTAATTCTGCATGATAAACAGTGATCCTTTTATGTGTTCTTTTGCATTATAGAAATGATGCCTCAACCTATAAATCACTGCTGAGTTTAAATCATGGCTTCAAACCTCAAATCAGGAACTTAAGCAATTATCCCAGGCTAACGATTCAATGCAGCACTGTATTTCAGATGAAATATTGAGTTGAAGATACATTTGACCACTTAGATTGATGTAAAAATTCAAATGGCACTTTTTGAAGAAGACAACGAGGTTCTCTCACTGTCCTGACCATATTTATTCTTCAATCAATACCATTAGAACAGTCTATTTGATTGCAATGGGCTGAATCTTATAGCATCTTTGGCTATGTGGAGATTTGAGGCAAAATTGAACAAGAGGTCCAGGATCTCAATGTTGGGAGCATCTCACCACAATCTTTATGGATTTTCTGAGTGATGAGATAATTGCCCCCTTAGTAGCAAATTAAGGGAAACTATAGCTTGGTAAATGTCAGCAGCTTGTCTCGTTAATATTCATCTTCCTATCTTACCAAATGCACTGAGCAAAGTACATGCTCAGAATTGTCGATAAGGAATTCAGTTCGCTGCTGGCCAGAAGTTGCTAAGGACCAAACAGCATCAAAAGGCATGATCCAGACACACCAGCCATGCACACGCACCCCTCACCCACAGACATTGGCATTAGCATTCATCAACCCTTCACAACCATCATGGCACCTCTCCAATTCACTTGCAGGTCACTTAGGAAGAACAGACTTGATTTTCAGGGTGCACCAGTAATTGACATTGAAAGGCTGCTGCGGGGATACTCTGTACAAAGGGGCAGGTACCCGGCTTACGAATTGGACCAGGCTGCATCACAGGGCCATTCATTTGTTCTCTCAGTGCTTGCTGATTTAGCACCTATCAGCAGGCTCACTGCACTTTGTATTGCCATGCTGTCCCAAAGGGTGGATGAAAGGCTTGGAAGGTGCTCAGGCAAACTATTGAACCTTATATTGAGTGCTGAAGGGGAGAGGGTCTCCAAGCAGAAATTGAGATGCAGTTCTTCAGTGGAGCACTGCAGCAAGGCTGTGATGAAGAGGGTGGCCAGGGAACATGGTGGCCCATTGAAGTGGCAGGGAACCAGAAGCCTTGTGTATTGCTGTGTTTGAGGATACAGTAGCCTTACGAGGTTGGGAGGTGGCAAGTGTGACCATGGCTAATGACACCATTGCACGTCCCCCTATTCTAACCTACAATTCTAACCTTTGCTTCAACTAGGGCCGTAGTGGAATAGATGAGCGGGCTGCAGTGAATGCAGGTTCTGCTGCTGAGTAAAGTTTGCAGAATAAGTCTGTGTGGGGCAGATCCTCCAGTATAGTCTCAGCAGAGAATGCAGCATCACCTTGACAAGCTGTGTTCTATCCAACTGGAGCAATCTACAAGGTGAAGCAATAGTTGCTGAGGAACTGGGAGAATGGGAGCAATTTCGGCAGAGGTGAACAAGGACACTGGGGAGGAGGAAAATTTCCATTTGCAGGACAGAGCTCAGCTGAATCGTGTTTGATACCAGAAGATGAGAGCTGGATGCAGAAGATCATTTGCAGACTAGTGATTGGTCATGATGCCAATGTTTCTCTTGCATTGTGGTTCAAACTGAAACCTGTTTTGGTTTTTGTTCACGTTTTCTGTCTGTAAGTAAAAGCTCATTTTTGGAATTGTCTGATGCTTGCTCGAAAATAATGTTCCCTTATTCTACAAAAACAAGGTGTATGTCTACTTTGGGCATTGAGGATAGAGTGGGTGTGGAACCATACAATCATACAGTGCAGAAGAGGCCTTTCGGCCCATCAAGTCTGTACCACCAAAATTATGCTGAATCTTCACTAGGCCCACTTTCCAACATTTGGCCCATTTCCTTGAATACTACGACAGTAATGGACAGACAAGCTTCATGGCTTAATAGCTAATCAGCAGACAAAGCAAGAGAATGGTGTTGTATCCATGAGGAGGTGTTGTCCATGCTATGTGCCATGAGCAGTGTGGATTTGTGGCTGTTGTTCTATTATGTTGTTGGTGAGGGGCATTGTCAGATTTCCAACACTTGACCAGCTGTGCATCAGGCTTATGAAGATGGCACGGGTGCAAGGGACACTGGCTTTTTGATGGCTATCCAGTGAATGGTGTGTTGATCTGGGAACAGCGTGCGGTAAATTAGGAATAGAGCCAAACATGTGGGACACCAGCAGGGTGGGATAAGTTGTTATTGAAGTGTTTTTCGAAGCTATGATGAGAAATCTCACTGGTCCTTGCAGAGAGAATCCCTCTGAAAAACTTGATGCAACTCGCATTTAACCAAAAATACAATTTCTGTTTTGTGAAGTCTAATTGACTGCCTCATTTTCCATATTACAGCATGTACTGCCTGTCAAGATGCACATAACTGACTGTAAGTGCTTTGGAACCACCCTGAGATCATGAAATTGTTGTATAATTGCTATGTTTTATCTTTCTTTGGCAATGCGTTTTTGTCTCTGCACACTTGGTAAGACAGCACAGCGATGAAGGGTCTAGGCCCGAAACGTCAGCTTTTGTGCTCCTGAGATGCTGCTTGGCCTGCTGTGTTCATCCAGCTCCACGCTTTGTTAACAGGGAAATACTGTTTTGTTTTGCCTGCAATATAATACAAATCACATTTTAGTGATTTGGCATCCAAATATTTGGAAGCTTATTAAAATGATTTTAAAGGTCCAAATGATTTATCAGGGTCAAAAATGCTTCATATTTGTCACATTGATGAATAATTAACATAAATTTCTGTTACCCTGTTTTCAGTCCGATTGGAGCGATATTTAACAAGTCAAATAACTTGTAAACTGTGGATAAATGATGGCTTGACTGGTCTCCCATCATTAATTTTTTTGGGGACTGGTGGAAATCCCTCAGAAATTGTTTAAACCAATGGAAATGTTCATTTTCACCATTCCCTGGTGATTAAACTAGTCAACCACCAAAATTATGATGGGATTGGCAGAGTATGGAGGAATTGCAAGTCCAATTGGATAATGTAAATATAATCGGAGCGATATAATGAATAAAAATTTGCAAAATGTGGGAAATGAAAATCACAGGAAATATTCAAACAAACGAGAGATTGAGAAATAGGAAAATGAAGACAAGAAGAAGACAAATGGACCAGGTCTATTTAATATTAAGACTGAAACTGCAAAAGTGAAAAAACAGTGAGTGATATTCTCCCAAGCCCTGAATGACGTGGGCGATGATAATCCATCAGGTAAAATGTCCAGCGATGCCCTTTTAACGACAAGACAGAAAAGTCTGGGACATCAAAATGAGATTCTCACTCATGAGTGGCAACGGGGCTATTAACATGAAAGATCACACATTACCAACCTAATTTCTACATAAAGAGATATTTCTCTACTCAAAGATATGCAGTTTCCCATTCTCCCACTGTCAGATAGAACATGGCACCAAGAATTCCTGACATGAAAGTCAGAACGGGTTTCTGGCAACTCCTGCCACTTACTGTTACAGATCTCTACTGTGGACATCAGTCACTAGTATCGCGGAGCACACTCCATGGGAAGTGACTGCACAAATCTCATATCCTGGGACATTTGCATCCAACAAGTACCAACCTCTTCAAACCATGATGGCACATTTCTGACCCATTTACAGTTCACCTCTGCACCGCACCTCTCATCGGAATGCTGCTGCAAGGACATTTGTGCCAGTGGACATCACCCAGACTTCACTCTGACTGACCCTGCATCTCAGGGCTGCTTGCTCATTCCCTTAGCTCTCTCACATTTGTCTAGCTGGATGTTGACAGCATCCCCATCTTGCTTTGCCTTACCTGCTTTTCCTTACAAAGAACAAAGAAAATTACAGCACAGGAACAGGCCCTTCGGCTCTCCAAGCCTGTGCCGATCCAGATCCTCTATCTAAACCTGTTGCTTATTTTCCAATGATCTGCATCCCTCTGCTCCCTGCCCATTCATGTATCTGTCCAGATACATTTTAAATGATGCTGTCATGCCCGTCTCTACCACCTCTGCTGGCAATGTGTTCCAAGCACCTACCATCCTCTGTGTAAAGAACTTTCCACGCATATCTCCCTTAAACCTACATGTTGCTGTTTGACTCCACTCTGCGTCAGTGTTACACTTCCACAAGATCCGTCCACTAAATATTATGGGAATTTACTGGAGGGCCACTACAGTATGAGGGAAACTGGAGAATTTAATTGTGGAGATTGGAGTTAGTGTGGATTGCAGAGGGGATTGTAATAGTAAAAGGGGTAATTCAACATATAATGAGGAGAGACAATGGGGCGTGGAAAGGTAGGGGCTAATGTGGATGGGATCATCGACAATCAGCAGCACACTGGCTATGATGGAGTGACATCAGGCATAGAAATTTACCAGGAATGAAAGATTTTAGTTAAACAGAGACTAGAGATGCTTAGATTGCTCTAGATAGATCAGAAAAAGGATAAGAGGAAATTAGAAATCAGATAACATTATTCAAAATGTTGAACACTTATACAGTGAATAGGAGGCAAGACAACCTTGCAAATTTTATCAGAGATAATGGGAACTGCAGACGCTGGAAAATCCAAGATAATAAAATGTGAGGCTGGATGAACACAGCAGGCCCAGCAGCATCTCAGGAGCAAAAAGCTGACGTTTCGGGCCTAGACGCTTCATCAGAGAGGGGGATGGGGTGAGGGTTCTGGAAGAAATAGGGAGAGAGGGGGAGGCGGACCGAAGATGGAGAGAAAAGAAGATAGGTGGACAGAGAATAGGTGGGGAGGTAGGGAGGGGATAGTTCAGTCCAGGGAAGACGGACAGGTCAAGGAGGTGGGATGAGGTTAGTAGGTAGGAGATGGAAGTGCGGCTTGGGGTGGGAGGAAGGGATGGGTGAGAGAAAGAACAGGTTAGGGAGGCAGAGACAGGTTGGACTGGTTTTGGGATGCAGTGGGTGGAGGGGAAGAGCTGGGCTGGTTGTGTGGTGCAGTGGGGGGAGGACGAACTGGGCTGGTTTAGGGATGTGGTGGGGGAAGGGGAGATTTTGAAGCTGGTGAAGTCCACATTGATACCATTAGGCTGCAGTGTTCCCAAGCGGAATATGAGTTGCTGTTCCTGCAACCTTCGGGTGGCATCATTGTGGCACTGCTGGAGGCCCATGATGGACATGTCATCTAAAGAATGGGAGGGGGAGTGGAAATGGTTTGCGACTGGGAGGTGCAGTTGTTTGTTGCGAACCGAGCGGAGGTGTTCTGCAAAGCGGTCCCCAAGCCTCCGCTTGGTTTCCCCAATGTAGAGGAAGCCACACCGGGTACAGTGGATGCAGTATACCACATTGGCAGATGTGCAGGTGAACCTCTGCTTAATGTGGAATGTCATCTTAGGGCCTGGGATAGGGGTGAGGGAGGAGGTGTGGGGGTAAGTGTAGCATTTCCTGCGGTTGCAGGGGAAGGTGCCGGGTGTGGTGGGGTTGGAGGGCAGTGTGGAGCAAACAAGGGAGTCACGGAGAGAGTGGTCTCTCCGGGAAGCAGACAGGGGTGGGGATGGAAAAATGTCTTGGGTGGTGGGGTCGGATTGTAGATGGCGGAAGTGTCGGAGGATGATGCGTTGTATCCGGAGGTTGGTGGGGTGGTGTGTGAGAACGAGGGGGATCCTCTTTGGGCGGTTGTGGCAGGGGCGGGGTGTGAGGCATGTGTTGCGGGAAATACGGAGACGCGGTCAAGGGCGTTCTCGATCACTGTGGGGGGAAAGTTGCGGTCCTTGAAGAACTTGGACATCTGGGATGTGCGGGAGTGGAATGTCTTATCGTGGGAGCAGATGCGGCGGAGGCGGAGGAATTGGGAAAAGGGGATGGAATTTTTGCAGGAGGGTGGGTGAGAGGAGGTGTATTCTAGGTAGCTGTGGGAGTCGGTGGGCTTGAAATGGACATCAGTTACAAGCTGGTTGCCTGAGATGGAGACTGAGAGATCCAGGAAGGTGAGGGATGTGCTGGAGATGGCCCAGGTGAACTGAAGGTTGGGGTGGGAGGTGTTGGTGAAGTGGATGAACTGTTCGAGCTCCTCTGGGGAGCAATTAGTGGCGCCGATACAGTCATCAATGTACCGGAGGAAGAGGTGGGGTTTGGGGCCTGTGTAGGTGCGGAAGAGGGACTGTTCCACGTAACCTACAAGGAGGCAGGCATAGCTGGGGCCCATGCGGGTGCCCATGGCCACCCCCTTAGTCTGTAGGAAGTGGGAGGAATCGAAAGAGAAGTTGTTGAGGGTGAGGACGAGTTCGGCTAGGCGGATGAGGGTATCGGTGGAGGGGGACTGGTCGGGCCTGCGGGACAGGAAGAAGCGGAGGGCCTTGAGGCCATCTGCATGCGGAATGCAGGTGTATAGGGACTGGACGTCCATGGTGAAGATGAGGTGTTGGGGGCCAGGGAATTGGAAGTCCTGGAGGAGGTGGAGGGCATGGGTGGTGTCACGGACGTAGGTGTGGAGTTCCTGGACTAAAGGGGAGAAAGTGGAGTCCAGATAGGTGGAGATGAGTTCAGTGGGGCAGGAGCAGGCTGAGACGATGGGTCAACCAGGGCAGGCAGGTTTGTGGATTTTGGGAAGGAGATAGAAACGGGCCGTGCAGGGTTGGGGAACAATGAGATTGGAGGCTGTGGGTGGGAAGTCCCCTGAGGTGATGAGGTCATGAATGGTGTTGGAGATGATGGTTTGGCGCTCGGGTGTGGGGTCATGATCGAGGGGGCGGTAGGGGGTGGTGTCAGAGAGTTGGCATCTGGCCTCGGTGATGTAGAGGTCAGTGCGCCATACTACCACGCGCCACCCTTGTCTGCTGGTTTGATGGTGAGGTTGGGGTTGGACCGGAGGGAGCGGAGGGCTGCCCGTTCTGCAGGGGAGAAGTTGGAGTGGGTGAGAGGGGTGGAGAGGTTGAGGCGGTTAATGTCTCGACGGCAGTTGGAGATGAAGAGGTCGAGGGAGGGTAGGAGGCCTGGGGGTGGTGTCCAGGAGGAGGACTTGTGTTGGAAACGGGTGAAGGGGTCAGTGGAGGGAGGGTTAGGCTCCCGGTTGAACCTCTGTGGCCTGCTGTGTTCATCCAGCCTCACATTTTATTATCTTGCAAATTTTATAGCTGTATTCTTAAAAATGGACACAAAAGATTTTACAATGGCTGCAAGACATTATGTGACTTTCAGCAGTGCAAACTCCAGATAATCCTGAAATTCAAGCAGTTGCATAATTAATTCTGGGTGATCATGGTCACTTGTGAAATTCACACATCTCTTTGGTAAGGATACACCTTTCTCAATTAGGACTTTTGTATACCTCATCCTGCTGTTTCACTATGGACAATGAAGATATTTAAACTTAATAGCTGTAGGAGAAGTAGGAAATGGATATCATCGATCTTTCACTATTTTATGATGGCTTCCCAACCCAAGCCCAAAGTTCTTGGTTGTCTTAAACTCAGAAGTAAAGCACCAGAACACAAAATGAATACTGGCTTAACACCACTGTAAATGGAAAAGAACTTTGACTTTGTAACAGCCAACCATATTCATTATCTGTCCTTCAAGTTGACAGCAGAAGCTGATCATAAATAGAAAGACCAGCTGAAAGCCTTTGAGCCAGCTGTAATGCAACTATGCAGCCAAGGAAATAACTTTACCTTAAAAGTGGGAGGAAGCCGGTTTCAATTTAAAGTGTACCTTAGAGTTGAATTTCTGGCAATTCTACAAGGAGCATTACATTTTATTGACCATCCTCTGCCTTTACAAGAGATCCAATCCAGTTAAAGCATAAATTCATCTAAGAAACAACAGGTTTAGTCTGAAAGAGACTGAAGTAACTCCAAATTGTAATATTTTTTCATCTGTATCTAATCTCAGTGTGTGATAGCATGTGTGAGACTTCACATTTTAAACTTCTCAGGCAAGTATGTGATAATAAATAATCTTTCCAATTTTTAAAATCACAAACTATTCCTGCTGGAAAGTTTAACAGTGTGACCCATCAGTCTGAGAGCATTAAAACAAACAAACCTCACACAATAACACACTTTGATCATAGGAGAACACATAAATTCTATTCATTGCCATTGACAGATAGGGCAGATTAGCGAGGGGACACAGATGTAAAATGATTGGCAAAATACCAGAGAAGGTATGAGGAAACATTGTTCTAAATAACAAGTTGTGAAAACCGGGAATGCCTTATCCAGAAGGGTGGTGAAAGCAGATTCAATAATAATTTTCAAAAGCAACCTGGGTAAATATGTAAAAAGGAAAAATGGCTATGGGGGAGGTGCAGAGAGGTTAGATTAAATGGATAACTCTTTCAAAGAAGCGAGAGGAGCGAAAAGGCCTCCTCTGATTCTACAGATTAAAAAATCACAGAGTCAGAAAGAATCCATTCAAATTTCTGGGGCTATGCTAGCTCTCTGTAGAGTAAACCAGCCAGGCCCAGTCCTCCACTCTATCCCTGCAGAAGAATTTCCCTCAAATGGCTATCTAATTTCCTTTTGAAATCATTAATTATCTCTGCTCCCATCATCCTTATGATAAATGTGATCCAAGTCATTAACACTCACTGTGTATTGGAAGTTATTTCTATAGCCTAGCCCACTTGGCATTGCATGTCCAAAACCGTAAAGCATTTCATTCTAGATTTTTGATTTGAATTTAAATTTCGCCATCTGTCATGGTGGGATTTGAACAGAAACAGATTCACCAGAATATTAACAAGGGGTTACTAGCCCAGCGATGTTACCACTACACCACAAACCCCACTTGAAGGGCCCCACCTTACCAAACTTAGTGAAATAACTCTACAAAGGCCGATATCCCATCACCAAGTTGCCCTTTATTTACACGTGCATAGTATATGACACGGACCCAGCTCACTTAGAGCTAGCTCTCAGAATTAACAGAGCCCCAACACTCTTGTTATACCTGTCAGCCAGGGCTCCCTGATTGGACCAGGTTAATTTATAATCTATGAGGTCCACCTGGCTGACTTCGTTCCAATCACTACATTTGGTAGCTGTGGCATCCCAATCAGGAAACTAGCTTCTTTATTTTCATGTGTGCTGGGCAGGCAGGTAATTGGGGAGATGACAGGTTGAAGCAGTTAAGCAGACATTCATTGATCACTTAAGGGCATTAATTGCTGGTGAGTTATGAAACAGCCTCATAATCCTTCCCCATCCAGTTAATTGTTTTGGTGGCAAGACGGGTTGGATTTCTCTCCAAGCAAACTTGCCAAATTATTTCCCCCAATGTCTCCACAAGAGAAAAATCGTCTCAAGGTGATGATCTAACCGCATACCTGCGCCACCCCAAAGACTACTTATTTATGCCACCTTCACATTGGTCAATGCCACCCAGCCAAAGCACACTTATTGCTGAAACTCATTTGTACCTTTTGCCATTTCTAAATCTCTAGACATACTAGACAGTCTCTCAAATTCCAAATCAATGCCTTCTAAGAGTTTGCTGATGACACCCCTGAAGAGGAACAGTTATCTAGCAATGATTGGTCAAAATACAGAAGAGAGATAAAGAGCTTGGTGACATGGTGCCATGATAGTAGTCTGTCTCTCAATGTTGGCAAAACCAAAGAATTGATCATCAACTTCAGAAAGAAAGGAGGAGAACATGCCTCCATCTACGTCACCGGGACTGAGGTTGAGAGGGCGAAAAGTTTTAAGTTCCTTGGAGTGATAATAACCGATGACCTGTCCTGGGCTTCCTGTGTGAATGTAAGAAGGCACAACAATGCCTCCTTCCTCAGGCAGCTCAGGAAATTTGGCATGTCCATAAAGTCCCTCATTAATTTCTACAGATGCACCAATGAAAGCATTCTGTCCAAGTGCATAACATTCTGGTAGGCAACTGCTCTGCACAGGGCCCTAAGATACTACAGAAGATGGTGCACACAGCCCAGACCATCACAGAAGCCAGCGTTGCATCCATTGGCTGCATTGACACGGCCCACTGCCACTGAAAGATGGCCAAAATCATCAAAGATTCATTGTACCCTGTTTATGATTTCCTACAAACTTGCACAAGCAGGTTCAAGAACAGCTTCTTTCCAGCCGTTACCAGACTGTTGAATGGACTGTAGCCTGAAATAATGTAACATGAAATGTAACCTGTATGCCTCTGAGTCTTATTGATCTGTACATCCTTTGTTGGCTGTGATCTGCCTGCACTACTCATAAACAAAGCTGCTCACTATTTTTCGGTACACATGACAATAAAATCAAAATCAAATTCAAACAATTGGGGATACTGGAAATCAGAAACAAAGATATAAATTTCTGGAGAAACCCAACAGTTCTGGCAGCATCTGTGGAGAGAAAGCAGAGTTAATATTTCGGGTCCAGTGCCCCTGCTTCACACATAGAGAGTTGCTAGGAAAAGGTGGTATATGAGGAAGATAAGCAGCCGATAGGGCAAAGTGGCATTCAGTGCGATTGGTTGAGGTCTACTTCAGTGCAATAAGTTTCAGGAATAAAGACAATGAACTTAGAGCATGGATCAGTACTTGGAGCTATGATGTTGTGGCCATTATGGAGACTTGGATAATACAGGGGCAGGAATGGTTTTTAGATGCTCTGGGGTATAGATGTATCAGAAGAAATAGGGAGGGAGGCAAAAGAGGTGGAGGAGTGGCAGTGCTAATCACGGATGGTATCACAGCTGCAGAAAGGGAGGTCATGGAGGGGGATTTGTCCACTGACTCAGTATGGGTGGAAGTCAGAAACAGGGAAGGAGCAGTCATTTTATTGGGTGTTTTCTATAGAAGCCCCAATAGCACCACAGACACTGAAGAACAGATTGGGAGACAGATTTTGGAAAGGTGCGGAAGTAATCGGGCTGTTGTGATGGGTGACTTCAACTTCCCTAATATCAACTGTAACCTCTTAAGTGCAGAGATAACAGGAAATGCAGATGCTGGAGAATCCCAGACAACAAAGTGTGAAGGTGGATGAACACAGCAGGCCAAGCAGCATCTCAGGAGCTTCACGCTTTGTTACCTCTTAAGTGCAAATACTTTGGACAGAGCAGATTTTGTCAGGTGTGTCCAGAAAGGATTTATGACTCAATATGTAGACAGGCTGACAAGAAGGGAGGCCATATTGGATGTGGTGCTTTGCAATGAACTAGGCCAGGTGTCAGATCTCTCAATGGGCGGGCATTTCGGTGATAGTGATCACAACTTTTACTATAGCTATGGAGAGGGTTGGGAGCAGATGGTATGGGGAAGCATTTAATTGGGGGAAGGGGAATTACAATGCTATTAGGCAAGAACTGTGGAGCACCAATTGGGATCAGATGTTCTCAGGGAAATGCACAACAGAAATGTGGAGGTTGTTTAGGGAGAAGTTGCTACAGATACTGGTTAGGTTCGTCCCACTGAGGCAAGGAAGGGATGGTAAGGTGAAGGAACCTTGGAGGACAAGACACGTTGAACACCTAGTCAAGATGAAGAAGGAAGCTTAATTAAGGTTGAGGAAGCAAGGATTGGACATGGCTCTAGAGGTCTACAAGGTAGCCAGGAAGGAAGAAGGGGGTATGAGAAAACCTTGGTGGTGGGATCAATGAAAACCCCAAGGCTTTCTATACTTATATGAGGAACAAGAGGATGGCCAGAGTGAGGGTAGGGCCAATCAGGAATAGTGGAGGGAACTTGTGTGCACAGTCAGAGAGGTAGGAGAGGTCCTTAATGAATACTTTGCTTCAGTATTCACCAATGACAGGGACCTTGATGTTTGAAGGGACATATTGAAACAGGCAGATATGCGTGAACAGGTTGATGTTAGGCAGGAGATTGTGCTAGAAATTTTGAAAAACAGGAGGATAGACAAGTTCCCTGGGCCAGAAGGGATAAACCCAAGGTTCTTACAGGACGGGAAGGAAGAGATTGCTGCTCCTTTGGCAATGATCTTTGCGTCCTTGCTGTCAGTGGAGTAGTGCCAGAAGATTGGAGAATGGCAAATGTCATTCCCTTGTTCAAGAAAGGGAATAGGGATAATCCTGGGAATTATAAACCGGTCAGTCTTAATTCTGTGTTGGGCAAATTATTGGAGAGGATTCTGAGAGATAGTATTTATGATTATTTGGAAAAGCACAGTTTGATTAGAAATAGCCAGCATGGCTTTGTGAGGGGCAGGTCATGCCTCACAAGCCTTACTGAATTCTTTGAGAATGTGACAAAACACATCGATGAAGGCAGAGCATTGGATGTGTATATGGATTTTAGCAAGGCATTTGATAAGGTTCCACATGGTAGGATCATTCAGAAAGTAAGGAGGCATGGAATGCAGGGAAATTTGGCTGTCTGGGTACAAAACTGGCTGTCCAATAGAAGACAGAGGGTGGTAGTAGATGGAAAGTATTCAGCCTGGAGCTAGGTGACCAGTGGTGTTCCATAGGGATCTGTTCTGGGACCTCTCTGGTCTTTGTGATCTTTATAAATGACTTGGATGAGGAAATAAAAGGGTGGGTTAGTATGTTTGCCAATGACATGAAGGTTGGTGGAGTTGTGGACAGCGTGGAGGGCTGTTGTAGGTTGCAACGGGACATTAACAGGATGTAGAGCTGGGCAAAGATGTGGCAGATGGAATTCAACCTAGAAAAATGTGAAGTGATTCATTTTGGAAGGTCAAATTTGAATGCAGAATTTAGGGTTAATGGCAGGATTCTCAGCAGTGTGGAGGAACAGAGGGATCTTGGGTTCCATGTTCACAGATCCCTCAAAGTTGCTGCCCAAGTTGATAGAGTTGTAAAGAAGGCGTATGGTGTGTTGGTTTTCATTGGCAGGGGACTTGAGTTTAAGAGCCGTGAGGTTATGCTGCAGCTCTATAAAACTCTGGTTAGACACACGTGGAATATTGTGTTCTGTTCTGGTCACCTCATTACAGGACAGATGTGAGAAGTTTTAGAGAGAGTGCAGAGGAGATGCTGCCTGAACTGGAGGATAAGTCTTATGAGGAAAGGGAACTAAGGCTTTTTTCATTGGAGCAAAGAAGGATGAGGGGTGACTTGATAGATGTTTACAAGATGATGAGAGGCATAGATAGAGTGAACAGTCAGAGGCTTTTACCCAGAGCGGAAATGACTATCATGAGGGGGCATAATTTTAAGGTGATTGGAGGACAGTATAGGGGAGATGTCAGAGGTAGGTTCTTCACACAAAGAGTGGTGGGTGTATAGAATGTGCTGCCGGCAGTGGTAGTGGACTCAGATACTTTAGAGACTTTTAAACGATTTTTGGATAGGCACATAGAGGATAGTAAAATGTAAGGTAAGCAGGGTAGATTGACCTTAGTAGGATAATGGGTTGGCACAATATCAAGGGATGAAGGGCCTGTACTGTGCTGTATTGTTCTATATTCTGTGTTCTATGCTGAAGACAGGGGGTAGGGTGAGAGGAGTAAATGATAGGTGGAGCCCAAAAAGAGAGAAGCTCGGTTGGGCAGACATAAGGGTGGGTAGTAGTAAGCTAGGAGGCAAAAATGCTGATAATAGGTATTGTACATGAATGAAAATGGGTTGAGGAAAGTGAACAAGGCATTTGGTATGCTTGCCTTTATTGGTCAGTGCATTGAGTATAGAAGTTGGGGGGTCATGTTGCACTGTACAGGACATTGGTTGGATCACTTTTGGAATACTGTGTTCAATCTGGTATCCCTGCTAAAGCAAAGATGTTGTAAAACTTGAAAGGGTTCAGAAAAGATTTACAAGGGTATTTCTAGGAATGGAGAGTTTGAGATGTAGGGAGATGCTGAGTAGGCTGGGGATATTTTCCTCGAGGGTCAGAGGATGAGGAGTGACCTTATAGAGGTTTATAAAGTCATGAAGGGCATGGAGAGGGTGAATGGGTACATGAATAGGAAGAGTTTAGAGGGATATGGGCCAAATGCTGGCAAATGGGACTAGATTAATTTAAGATATCTTGTTGACCTGGAAAGTTGGACTGCAGAGTCTGTTTCCATACTGTATATCTCTATGTGTCTTTGGCTGCTCTCTTTAACTACAGTCAGGTCAGCAGGATGTCAAGGTGGCAATACTGTGTCTGTGTCTGGTGGAAATTTGCCACCCTTACCTGATCAGGCCTAAATGTGACTTCTGATCCACAGCAATGTGTTTGACTCTTAACTGCCCTCTGGGCAATTAGGAATGGGCAATAAATGCTAGTTCAACCAGCAATGCCCACGTCCTATGAATGAATAAACAAAATACTAGAAGAACAAGGAGCAAAATACAGTTTTCAGATTAATTCATAATAAAACTAAAGATCCTACACAAAGTCAGTAAATGATGTAGTAACACTGTCACTGAAGTTGAGTTGTCAAATCAGTTACCATGTATTTGTGTTGCTTACACTGTTCATCATTATCATTGGCCCACACTGGCTCCCTGTTCACCAATGTTTCCAAATTTTGATTTTTTTAATTCCACCCTTTTGAATTGCCTTGATTATGCTTATTCACATTAAGTTAATTACAGTAAGTTGAAAACACCGCACAATCGTAAGCTTTTATCACAGAATTTGACAAAGAACTGTCTTCAGTTATGTTGCTCTTCTGCATTCCTGGCAGTATTGATGTTGCTGAGATACAATTCTGTGGTTATGGACAATAGCCTGGTGTGTTACTCAAGTGGACATGCAACATGTGTGATCCTTGATAATGATTATTATTAGGAAACGAATAAACAATGGAAGCACCATAGATGAACACAGTAATTTGTTCTGCTTACTAGCCAACAATAGTATGCCCCAACTACTGCTTTGCCTCTGTTGCGTTAATCCAGGGAGAATGGGAAGTATGAACTTAATACCTTCTGGTTTTTATGCTTTATTACTGTATAGTTTTTATCCATTACACCCTAACAAATGAAATGATCTTTTGTTTCAAATCATCAAGCAAACAAATTGCTACTGTTGATTGTGCAATTGCCTGCTTTGAGGCACATTAGTAGGCTGCATTTCTGGCTTCATCTTTGAAATGGATGACATATTCCAAGAGTGATGTTCTGAGATTAATTAGCAGTTTATGATTAAGGGTGAGTCAGCCTCAGATTTACGAGAATAAACAGCTTTAAGTAAATTGCTAAAAGACATCTGTGCGAGCCTGATGATGTGCAGGATTGATACATTAATACCTCATAGTAGTCTAGAATGGTGACATGGGTCACATCCCTGCAGGTTCCAATTAGAATGGCCCTGATCTTTGTTGTGAGAAAGGGACAGAGAGAGAAAACACAACATTGGAGGAAAAACCTGAGAAAGAGGCAACCCCAGGCCAAGAATGACTCAACAACAGCACTGGCAAAGCCAATCAAACCTTTTGAGATTAAAGGGAGTGTGTCCAAAGAGAGAAAAGATACAACATTAAAATTAGAAAAGTTTAACTTCTAAAAAAGTAAGTTGAACCTGTGCTTCTTAATATTTTCTCCAACATGACAGAGAACAGTGTGCTTTGTAAGTGATTAATGAAAATGGGAGTATAGGGGAAGTCTCAGCAGTAATCATTTGTGGTGTTTGTTTCAAACTTAATTTATCATTAAGTGTATGTGCTTCTACCTATCAAAAGTCATGCTTCATTGGGTAAAGATTGCTATTAGTTTTCTGAGAGTTTAAAATGTAGTTTTTTATAATTTTCCTTTAGCCTGTATCCCAAATTGACAGATTGATGTACTCTTTCTACAGCGTCTAAGTGATTCTGAGCTGAGTCTGTGGCAGCCTCTATCCTAGTGGGCATAGGTCCATAGCATTAGTTGCCCATAATTTAGCTCTATCTGGCATTAATTGCCAGTGTTACTCAGCGAAGCCACAGGGATGAGTGATGTGGGAAATGTAACTGTCACACTGGCACAGTAGGAGATGCTCCTTTGAGGCTTCCGTCGTACATTATTGAGGGAATTGACCTCCCAGCATTTAACCTCCTTCATCTTGATGAGCACAAGCATTTGGTGATTCTGTTTCCTTAAGCCTTCAGCTTTGTAATCATTCCCACATATGTATTATTCTGTATTTATTTATGTCTTTTATGTTTCCAGTAATATTTCAAGCCATTTTTGATGGAGACAAGATGGGCAAAAGATGCGCCACACGTGCTTGGTGTGGCCAACTCAAGCTGTTCTAAAGTATCCTGCATTAACTGCAAGCAGGAAAAAAAATACATTTGCAAAGTGCAGTCATCATAAGTAGGAAGAAGAATTTTAATTAATCACAATTTGACATTTCTTTGGAGTTACAGACATTGAAACAATCATCGAATATCGCTATGCCTAAATATTCAACAGCTATATTTTAGAACATAGAACATAGAACAATACAGCGCAGAACAGGCCCTTCGGCCCTCAATATTGTGCCGACCTGTGAACTAATCTAAGCCCTTCCTCCTACACTATCCCATCATTATTTTAAAATAGTCTCAGGGCTCATTTGTACTTAGCTTAGAGAATTACCATATTATTCAGAAAGCAAGTGAACAGTATTATCAAGATAAATATTAGTGTGTAAACTCAAGAGTATACATGTTGAGAAAAATATGACCTGACCATGAACTAGTTTTCAGTTAAGGGTAGTTTGTTAAGTATTTTGTTAATAAATATTGCAAGATTGCTTAAACAAGAGTAAAATATTCCTATGAAATATATTGAGAAGACAACAAGTCAGGGGTTACAGCGGGCACACATGGAAGTAAGGATCAAAAAAATAGTAACTTAAATTGCAATTTATGAAAGAGGATGTTGAGGTGAAAGCCTTCAATGTGAAGTTAAAAAAATTGAATTTCAAATGTCAGTAAAGCTTGAGTTCATATTCCACAGTCTTTGAGAAGAATACATTCATAAAGAGATACTGAAGACTAATAATTGAAGATATAAGATTAAAGGATATAGCAGTGATGATTACAGTAAAACAAAGGAGAAGAGGAAATTCAACCTAAAATAATTTCAAGTCACACTAATTTCACCCTGATTACCTGGGCTAAGTCTCCAGAACAACACAGAACTCAAAACACTCAGTAAAATGTATTCACCACTAAAGTAGCTGAAGATCATCTAGCAGAAAACAATTGGCAATCCATTCACTGACATAAACATTTCCTTACACTACCACCAGCACATAGTGGCAGCTGTGTGCTGTATATGCAAGATGCATAACATCAACTTACTGAGACTCTCAACAATACCTTTCAAATTGGTGACCTCTATTACTGCGAGGGGGAAGTTAGTTAGCTTAGTGGGTTGATAGCTGACTTATGCACAGTGATGTCAACAGCACGGGTTCAATTCCCACATCTGAAAAGGTTACCACGAAGCACTGTCCTTCTCAACCCCTTCCTTTGCATGAAGTGTGCTCACCCTCTGGTTAAACCACCACCAGCTGGCTCTGTCTAGTAAGCAGCCTTATGTGCAGTAGTTTATTGAATGCTTTTTGGAAATCCAAATATATTACTCCTACTAGTTCACCTTTCTCTATCCTGTTTGTTACCTCTTCAGAGAATTGTAATAAATTTGTCAGACACGACGTTCCCTTCATTAAGTCATGCTGACTCTGTGGGATTATATCATTCATTTCTAAGTACTACATTATTATATCTTTATAGTCCTAACATGTTTTCAGTGGCAGTTGTAAAGCTAACTAGCCTATAGTTACTGACATAGCAGGAACTGCCGATGCTGGGGAATCTGAGATAACACGGTGTAGAGCTAGATGTTCACAGCAGGCCAAGCAGCATCAGAGGAGCAGGAAAGCTGACGTTTCAGGTAAGGGCCCTTCTTCAGAAATCTTTGAAGAAGGGTCCAGACCCGAAACGTCAGCTTTCCTGCTCCTCTGATGCTACTTGGCCTGCTGTTTCATCCAGCTCTACACCTTGTTATAGCCTATAATTACCTAGTTTTTTAATCATTCCCTTTTTGAATAAGTTTGTTACATGGCAGTTTTCCATTCATCTAGATTTTTCCAGGTTCTAAGCATTCTTGGAGGATTACTACCAGCGCATCCACTATTACTTTAGTGACTTCCATTAACATCTTCGGATGCAGCCCACCTGGTCCAGAAGACACGTTGGCCTTTAGTACCACTCGTTGCCCTACTACTTTTTGCAAGTGATCATTATTGTGTTTAATTCATCTTATCCCCTTGAGCCCTTTGATTCATTGGTATTTTTGGTATGCCATAATTGTCCTCTATTATGCAGGCTGATGCAAATTATTTATTCAACTCCTCCATCATTTCCTGGTTCCCCTTCACTATTTCCCCAGCCTCGTTTTCTAAGGTGTTTATGTTCACTTTGGCCTCTATCTTCCTTATTATGTAGGACATGGGCACATGAGAGCATCATCATAGAGTCCCTGCAGTGTGGAAGAAGGCCATTCAGCCCATCAAGTCTACACCGACCATCTAACAAGAATCCTATCCAGACCCACGCCATCCCTGCAATCCTGTATTTCCCATGGCTAACCCACCTTGCCTGTGCATCCCTGGACACTATAGGCAATTTAGTATGGTCAATCCACCTAAACTGCACATCTTTGAATTGTGGAGAGAAAGCAGTGCACCCGGAGGAGAATGTGCAAACTGCTCACACAATTTCTCAAGGGTGCAATCAAACCCTGGTCCCTGGCGCTGCAAGGCATCAGTGCTAACCACTGAGTCACTGGGCTGCATCACCATCTACAAGTTCCATTCAAACATTGTACTATCCTGTCTTAGAACTATACTGGCCAATCTTCATTGTTTCTGGTTCAAAATCCTGAAACTTCCCTTCTAACAGCATTGTGGGAGTTCCCGCACTGGGTGGACTGCATAAGATAGTGCACCATCACCTTCAATAGAACAATTACCAATGGCCAACAAATGCTGCATTTGCCAGTGATGGTCCCATCCCATGAAAGAATTTTTAAAAAGCTATATCTCATTCAGCACCATATACACCAGTTTTTATAAATGTTACAGACCTAATGCATTAATCAAGTATAAAATACAATAAAACCAATTTTTAAAAATAGAAATGTTAAATCATGAAAATTTTCTTCAAATTATTATAAACACAATTTTAACTGACTTCTTCCTTATTTTAAAAGAATGTGATGGTCAACTATCTTTTTGCAATTTTTTGCGTTCCATTTGCTGTTTACATTAGCTACTCCAGTTGTTTGATGTCAGCCTTTAGCTGTAACTGTCAGGAATGAATACAGTTTGATTGGTAAGAGTGAACAGATTGCAAACATATTAAAACATATGGAGCTGTTTATTTCTCAGAGAGGCATAATTCAAAATAGATTAAATCTTTAAACCAATCTGAGTGATTGTTAATTGTAATAAATGAGTTTTGACAAGTTCTCCATAACTTCATCGGGAACCTGAAGAGTGTGGGGCACCATTCTAGCTGAAGGTCCAACCATATACCCTACTGGTATTACTGGAAATCTCCAATCATTTATTGCAGGTTTTATTTTGAGGAGGTTAACAAGCTGGATAGATAAAAGGGGACTAGATTTACCCTCCTAATATGACCCTTCCTTGAGAACTTCAAGATTTTCTCTCTGACCCAGTTTGTCCCTTACCAAACCTCTCTCGACAGCTGCACCATATCTCAGTGTGGCTTACAACACTCCCCACCTGCGCCTCTTTTTCTCACTTTTCTCTGACAACTTTGCATTTGCTTCACCCTTGATGACCCTTCCCCCAACTCTGCCACTGTCATCCTAACAGCCTCCCCAAAGAAAACAGATGTGTGATAGTGATAATGGGAACTGCAGATGCTGGAGAATCCAAGATAACAAACTGTGGAGCTGGATGAACACAGCAGGCCAAGCAGCATCTCAGGAGTACAAAAGCTGACATTTTGGTCCTAGACTCTTCATCAGAGAGGGGGATGGGGAGAGGAAACTAGAATAAATAGTGAGCGAGGGGGAGGCGGACCGAAGATGGAGAGAAAAGAAGATAGGTGGAGAGGAGAGTATAGGTGGGGAGGTAGGGAGGGAATAGGTCAGTCCAGGGAAGTCGGACAGGTCAAGGAGGCGGGATGAGGTAGTAGGTAGGAAATGGAGGTGCGGTTTGAGGTGGGAGGAAGGGATGGGTGAGAGGAAGAACCGGTTAGGGAAGCGGAGACAGGCTGGGCTGGTTTTGGGATGCAGTGGGGGAAGGGGAGATTTTGAAGCTTGTGAAGATACCATTGGGCTGCAGGGTTCCCAAGCGGAATATGAGTTGCTGTTCCTGCAACCTTCGGGTGGCATCATTGTGGCACTGCAGGGAGGGGGAGGTGAAATGGTTCGCGACTGGGAGGTGCAGTTGTTTATTGCGAACCGAGTGTAGGTGTTCTGCAAAGCGGTCCCCAAGCCTCCGCTTGGTTTCCCCGATGTAGAGGTAGCCACACTGGGTACAATGGATACAATATACCACATAGGCAGATGTGCAGGTGAACATCTGCTTGATATGGATAGCCCTGGTCTCCAGAACTTGTCCTGAGATGCACTGTCCCGACGAATTCTCCTGTTATGCCCAACTAACCCTAGGGCGCTCTGCCCCCCAGTCCCCTCTTTTCGCTCTCACCTCGCTGCACTCCGCTGCTGCCTTATGGCGCGGCGCAGATAATTCCTCAAATTTTATCATCACTCCCGACTAGTTCACTGCTAAACTGCCACCACTATCAATTACCATATAATGTCCACACAGGGTCAGGAATGGCTGACTGACGCAAAATAAAAACACAAATAACTAAATCTACGGCTGTGAAATCTTTCCCAAATGTTCCCACTCCGCCGGCGTTGGTCCGTCGGAATATCCCAATGACGAGCGTAACGGCGGCGGAACGGGAGCAGCTCGGCACAGAATCTCCATACGGGGAAGGCAATGGTTAAGATCTCGATTGGAAATGCCCGAAGATGGCGCTACAGGAACTGATACCGGCTCTTGCAGCTACACAGACGGGCGCCTGTGCTCAATCTGGGTCTCCCATTTACTATAAAGGTTAATTGGAGAGCATTTGGAGCAGGGCACTGCGTGTAATTTATATGCAGCCATCCCTGTTAAACTTGTAGCTGGAACACACCTCTTAATATTAAGCAATGCGAACAAATCCGCGTAAAATAAGCAAAGCAATTGCATCTATTTCAGATTTCATTGCAATAATACAACCAGTTCAAGTGTAATGATTTTCAAGCAGTGATGTTTTGTTTTAAAAAAGGGACGTTTGGTAACATAAAGAAGCAGAAAACTGAAATATTTAGAAATGTTGGCAACACGTTTGTCCTGCTACAAAGTATTCTGCGGTGCAAGGATAGTGGGGTGGGGGCGGTATTTGTAACAATTTAGAGGGGGTCTATGAAAACAGACAGTGGATAGCGTTTTACAAAATCGCCACTTCTGTTGTTACATTTTAACAGGATTGAGGAGAATCCAGTTCGGAGTAAACACACGTACGAAGCTCTGTCCATTCCGCACTCACCCCCCCCCCCCCGGGACAAAAGAGGGTTTGGAATAACCACCTGCTATCTGCAATCCTACAATACATCCTTAAAAGACAAACAAAAGACCTTAAAAATCTTAAAGAACACCATTCATTAGATCGACAAAGCGGGAAAGAAATAAATTATCATAATTAATCCTATCAGTGATGGTGGGTGGCATGATGTGCGTCCTTTAAGGTAATGTTGGACACTGGTAATATTAACATATACACATGCTTTTGTGGAGGCAGACAGTAAGCGTTTCCACAGCATTTCAGCCGCTTGGTAAACAAGCTTCAGGGGAAGGAAAAACAACAGTGCAGCTGCTGGCTGCGAGGAAAATAACATATTCTGAAATCATGGACAATGCAGACATTTATGTAAAGTTATATCGCGTCTCTCTGCTTGCAAAAAAAAGTGTCTCGCATCCCTCCCCGTCTGATTCGAAATCTTTAACACACATGCACTCTTATTTTGCATTTGCTATTCAAGTTTTACGTTGTGCACGCTGAAGTACGTTTTCGGTAGGAAGGCTGCTCTCTTGAGCGATATGAACGTCTTAAAGGAATGTGATCTACTTTCACATGTGCTTTTGAAAACGGTTTTAATTGCATTGATTATCTCCAGCCCCGTCTATTTTTCCCTCTGCACTATCATCCGTTTTATCCCTCGGGCCGATAAAAATACTCAGATCTCCCGGCTTTGTAAATAGCTGGGTACAATTTCACATTCCCCTCATTCATTTTCGCTGCACTTTATTAACAGCATTAGCAATGGCAGATTTCTGGACAACGTTTGTTCAGATTTTAGTTGCCCTTGGTTTATTTATGCAGTCTCCAGAGTTCTACCAGGAGACCTCCTATGTATTTGTTGGGTTAAGGGGAGGGGGAATGTGTGTGGTGGGGGGTACCTCACGAGGCAATTCACGGCGTTTTATATATATACATACCTAATATAAATACACATACACAGACGTGTGTGGCAGTGTGTGCGTGAGAGAGAGAGTGAACGACAGCGGCTGTTCCCACTACTTTCGTGTTATTTTGTAAAGAGAAACTCTTTGGCAAAGTTTATTTGCAACGATAAAGATCTTTACGCGTCCCTATACCTTGACAGGATCGTGTGTAGCTGGCAGCTTTGAGTATCAGATGGGAAGCTTGTTTCCTTTTTCGGTTTTAAAAATGCAAGGGTTTTAGAAAGATCCCCACGCAGAGGTCCCCGCTACCTCCCATTGATGCTCCTGCAGCCTGGGTGGTCCGTCCACTTTGGTGAGCTGTTGCTTAGCAGCTAATAATAGTGGATGTTTGCTAAGTAATTTGCTTCTTCCTTAGCCAATGGGAATCCGGTCGAGAGGACTTTCCATCAACTCTTTTTGATGGGCTGGAGGCGGGTTTTTCTCTCCAAATGCTGGATGTGTGAGATCGGGGACAGAAGTAAAAGATTGAGCTGAAAAGAAGGGGGATATTTTCTCTTTTATTTTTGAAAAATTCCGCGGTGTTAGGAGGACGGAGCAAGGCGAGCGAGAGAGGTCAAGGAGATAAGGAAAAAAACTACACGTGGATGTAGAGTCAAGATCCTCAAGGATTTCTGCGCGAAATGTTGGAATGGAAATATCAGACTTTCGCTCAGGAAGAGACTAGGGATTCGCCAGCTGGTTTTCTTGTCACTTTTGGGGGATTATTCCTGTTGTTATTGTTGAACCGAACGATCCGCGACTGGTTTCCAGCGCCATGGCTTCAGTCTCTCATCCTCCCCGGAGCGATGGAGTTCAGCCCCCGAGGTACAGTCACCAAAGCCCGGCCGCTTGCTCGGATCTGCTGCGGAGACCCAGCTACTGCCACGCTGCTTTTGCATTGAAACAGATCTCCAAGGTGCAGAGAAACAAAAGAAATTCTTACTATTAAGTTTCTCCCTTGCAAATAGGAAACATGCATTGGTTCAATAATAACGCCAGGGATAATTATAGTGATAACCCTTTACAGATTCAGGCATTTTCTGGGAGATTTCTTCTCTTATCTAGAAACTGCATTTGTCCCAGGAATGATGTTTGGTTTGAAAGAATAGGGAAATGTCAGAAGAGTCTTCAGAAACGGCTTTCCCTCCAGAGGAGGGACAGGTTTATTGATTGTGTGTTCACTTAACAAGACAGTGCAGATGTGGCTGAGGAAGGTGCCTGAGTTTGACTGGGCTGTGTTTATTAGAGTGTGTACGTGTGAGGAAGTGCACATACAGGTGTGTGTGTGTGTGCATGTGTGTCTCCGGCTTGCCTTGTGTACAGTTGACCTAGAGGCTGCGGTGTTGCTCTTAAGTTTGTTATAGCGACTTATTTGGCAGAGTGAAGAGCTGAACTTGTGAAGCCTTGGAAGAATGTCAGCATTTTGTTTTTGATTAAACGAAGTAGAGACAGTTACTCGCGGTGTGTGTGGGGGTTTTGGGGGTAGTGGTGGGGGGGGTGGTTGCTGGACGGAATGTGTCTTGCGGAGAGACAACTTCTCGCTGGGTGGAAAAGCAAAGGAAGGGGAGAAGCCTGAGCGTACAGGAGCTTGACAATTCTAAAGAGGGAGACACCGGTCCAGCCAATGAGCATTTGATCAGAGCTGACGGAAGGAGAAGCCGAGAGAACACAAAAGAGGAAGTATGAGAAAATGTCCTGGAGTGAAAGGCAGATTGGCAACAGCAATGAAAAGACTGACAGAAGCGAGAGAGAGAGATGAGGGGAGGTGTGCTGGGGTTTGGAGGCAGGACATGAAAAACATAAGTAAAAGTTACAAAACGCAAAGGGAAAGTATGCAACGCCGAGAAACACTGACTGCCGGGGTGCAACGTTAGAGAGGGAGAGGTGAAGAAAGGTAAGTGAAGAAGTGTAGGGGAAAGGGCTGAAGGAGACCAATGAAACCAGAGGAAACTGGCGAATTGAAAGGATGTGGAAACGAGAATGTAAAGGGAAACACTCAAGGAAACAGAACAGGAGAATAACTGATACGTTATAAAAGAAGAAAAAAATGAAGAATGTAACAGACAGAAGGGGGAAATGATGTGAATTGTGTTGAATCAACTTATTTTTCTCTCCCGTGTCCACTTTGGAAGTGGCACTGAGATTCGTATCTTCCTTCTCATAACATTTCTCTTTCATTATTCATTACTCAGATCTTTTTCTTTCCCCTTGCTGTTTAATTAGAAAGTAGACAGAAAGAAACTCCCTCTTTTATTCTGTTTATGTTGATTTCATAATCTTTTTGTTCCTTGTTTATTGCCCTTTCTGCTTTTTTGCTCCATCATTTTCTGTTTTCTTCCCATTTTCTTTGCTGTTACGTCTCTCATTTTCTCTGAACCTGACTCCCATCTCCTTGCTCTCAATAATATCGCTGTTCCTTCCATTTCTTTAGCCGTGCTCATGATATATTCGCTTTTCCCTCTCTGTGTGACTCTCTCCATGTCCTTGCTTTCCGTTTCTTGCTTTCTTCCCAGTTTTGCCTTCCTTCCCACCTTTCTTCCCGTCTTCTCATTTACAATTCCTAAGCAAACCTTTTCCTCTCTCCCTTCACTTCATCCCCTTATTTACCTAAGCTCACTTTCCCTCACCCAATTTTTTTTCTGTTTTGCTTGTCTTAAATGTCTCTTCTGTCCCCTTCCCCACATTCTTGGCCCTTCTCTCTGCACCCACTATTACCTTCTGCTGTCTTTCACTGCTACTGTACTTCATCTCCTCTTCCCTTCATCTGGTAAATCCTCTGGTGTGACGCAACTCTTGTCTTTGTTCCCTAGGGAAAGGCAGAGGGGCGGCGGGCTCCACTTTGGCTCCGAGCCCACTTCCAGGCACTGCTCTTCAGGTTGGGCTGCAGTATCCAGAGGCACTGTGGCAAGTTCCTGTTCATTGGGCTTTTGGTTTTTGGAGCTTTTGCTGTTGGCCTGAGGGTTGCTAGCATTGAGACCGACATTGAACAGCTTTGGGTGGAAGGTAAGACAAAGTTAAAAACTGACATAGACTAAAAAGCAACAAGTATCCCAGTGTAAACAGACCCTCTGATCAATATGTCCTTGCATACTAGGATCTGCCTGTATTGCTCGCAAACAAAGCTTTTCACTGTACTTAGATACACATGACTAGAGTAAATCAAATCAAATCAAATCGAATAGGCTGACAACATTCACGATTTGGAAGTGAAAGCATAAGCAAGTGACACAGACTGACACTAATCAGGCTTTACTTTTATAGTTACATTTTCTTTACTTTAGTTATCTTTACTTTATTCAATTCTGTCATGTGTCACCTCCTTTAGACCCTAATGCACCTAAACTTGACAGCATTTGCATTGTCTTTTATCATAAGTACACAATTTTACTTGCATATTTCCATTTGCTTCACTATCGTAGGCATTCTCCTCTAGTGTCCTTGATTGACTCCAATCTCCTTTTGCCTCTGATCAGCCTTAAACCTAATGCATATGTTGCCTCTTCTAATCATTGATTCAGAATATATCAGCGGCTGTTCCCACACTACATAGCCCTTGAAATACCTTAGCCAACTACATTGATCTCCTCGCCTCTATCCTTGAGTCAATCCCACTTGCATAATTATGAGATAACACAATGTGGAGCTGGAGGAACACAGCAGGCCAGGCAGCATCAGAGGAGCAGGAAAGTTGACGTTTCGGGTCAGGACCCTCTGAAGACCTTTCTGAAGAAGGGTCCTGACCCGAAACGTCAACTTTCCTGTTCATCTGATGCTGCCTGTCCTGCTGTGTTCCTCCAGCTCTGCACTATGTTATCTCTGACTCCAGCATCTGCAGTTCTTAATATCTTGGTGCAAGTATGATCTTTGCAAAACCAGTTATATTACCAAAACACATTCAGGCTGAATCTTCATTTCACTGCAGATATTGCCATGACCAACTGTAGTCTTTAGTTAATGACATATATCCTTGATTGTTTATGAGAAGGTGGTAATACTTAAAGTTTTTGTGTCGTGCTGGTTGAATTAAAGCAACGCTTTAAGTATCTTACTTTGGTTTGATCTGTAAATGAACCAAGAAGAACCAGCTCATGCAAACTTTGCTTTCACGAGCAGAGTGGTTTTATTGTTTCTCACATAGAAGCAGAGGATTCTTGGTATCTGTGCTACATTGGTTCCATTTACTCTATTCTGTTCATGTTTAAGCAGCACTATCTAAAAATTCTGGACTGTGAACTTTTCCAGGATCTCTTCAAGGTAAAAGACCTTGATGGGAGGAAGGGAGTACATTGCTAGTCATCTGAAAATCTGAAGTTGTAAATGTGCGAGGCCCCATAAAATGGCTTTTCACTGGATTGCTGCTAAAGATTCCATCTGTTGTCATTCCCACCATCATTCCAGGTTTGTGGGAATACTCCAGATGGTGCCCTTGTTGTAGCTGTGCAAGGAACAAATACAAGGCAACAAGTGACTTCAAAATTGCAGGATGAACAAGCATTCAGAAATATGAAATTTTAATTCCTTACTTTGCATATTTGCATTATCTCTTCAAATTCTGTTTCTGTTAACCTTCTAACAACAAAGATACCGAACTTAGTGTCAAGCTTTTGATGGAATTTTGCTTCTCCAGGAAAGTAGTTTTTGTTAAGGGGCCTTTCAAATTAGGTACGTGGTGTTACAAAACAGATTGCCAGATCGGAGAACAGGAAGATGACACAACAACCATGCGGTTCCAATGATAATGCATTGTACATCACATTTCATGTTACTAAGTAGTTATAGTTAAATTTAGCTTTAAAGCAGTTGACTTTAAAAACAGCCCCAGCATGTTGGGGTATTTCAGCTTCAAAGCAGTTTTTGTAGAGATCAAATTAATGTAATAAAATGCGAGTTGAAGAAAAAGGTGATTAAAATTCTGCAGCTAACATTTAGCACTGATTTCTCTCAAATTACCCCTAAAAGTGATTTTCCATAAGTTCCAAAGCTTGTTTTTTTCAGAAATAGAATTTTAGGTATTCAAAATACAATTTTTAAAAATAAAAGATTAAGTTTACAAGTTGAAAATGAAATTAACTCCATATTTCTGAGAAAAAAATTGGATGTGTAGACACAATTACTGCCCTCAAAGGGTTAAATCTGTTTTGAAGCAGCCATGTTCATCTTGTGCAGCACTAAGCTTCCAAACTTAAGTTACAATAACATAGTCATCTACTGGTAGAAATGTAACATGGCTTTAGACAGCAGTGAGTGGTTTATTGCAGACTCTGCTTGTAGTCGATTCAAGTTGTAAAATGCATCTAATTTGTCTAGTTTTTTTTAAACTGTAAAGCTACTTGTGTGTCCTTTCTCTGCCTCTCAACTCCCATTTCTATTTTTCCGGTCTCTCCCACACTGTGCTGTTTTTATTTTAACATTTGTATGCTAATTGCTACCTTTGACTGAGATTTTTCTCTCTCCATGACTTTCTCCGTTCTCTTCCTGTGTGTTATGCTTCCTGATACTCCCCCACCTCTCTCCCTTTTACAGACAGTTCAGGGCCATGTGTTTAATTCAGTTTTCACACTCCAACCCTTTCTAAGGCCTGCTTTCGACTCCCACCCCCAGCCCCCAAAAATCTTCTGCTGTTTTGCTCCCAGGAGCAGATGTGGTGTGTGAAATTTACGCCATTTTGAGCTATTGACCCTGTATAGAGTTGTGTGTGTATGTATGTGTGCGCGTCTATGTGTGCGTGTGTGTGGTCCCAAACTATTCTTGGACTCCATTCAACAATAGAGGGAACCTCTCTTACGAAACCTGAATGTCATTAAAGTTTACCCACCTGTTTGCACACGAGGTTTTCACAGCAGTTGGAAAAAGAAGAAAGAGGAGACTGATGCCTCTCCTAATTCTTTCATCTAGGTTTTTTTTAAAGTGTTTTCTTCTAGAAACAACACCACAGGGAAGAGCAGCTGTTCTTACTTTTATGTCCTGAAGTGCTGCATCTTTTTCTTTCATTTAATGGGCTGTGTTTGCAAGAGCTGCACAAACTACAGTAAATACATGTTAACTCTTTGAGGAACATTATAGGTTTTGTTCTAAAGTGAAATTAAAGTTTATGTTATTAAAAACATTTTCATTTTATATGCTTTTTATGTTTCTAGTTGCTCAAAAACAAGGATGTGAGTAAAGGATTACAAAAGCAAACATGACTATTAGCTTAACGTAACAAATTAATATTTCAGGGGTTTTTCCTTCTCAATATTAATGTCTTGGAATTTTAACAACAGGAAGATTACCTTGATCTCTTTACTGGAAAGGTGCTTACATGTTAAGATATGCCTGCCCTTTCAGGTGTGTTAAGTATTCGCTTTGGTAGCTTCTTTGGTTTAAATGAGATTTGGTTGTTATAAAAATGCAGTTCGAGAAATTACAGCCAGCACAGTCAGTGGATGAATTTTGCCATGCTTATTTGTCATTTCTCTGTCTCCCACTTAACAAAGGTGCCGCCAATAACTTGTATTTATGGAGAACAAACATAAATGAGTTACAACCTTACCTGTGTTAAAATCAATGTCAAGCAACATGGTTAAATATTCAACTATTTGAAGTAATCTTAATTTTATATGAATAGACATAGCAGTGCTGTCATGGAAATGAAGCAGTATTATTTTTGAAAGTATTATTTATAAATTTTGCTTCCATGCCATTGGGCTTTTAGGAACCAAGTTTGATGATTTCTGTAGCTTACCCCACCCCCTCTGCACCCACCCACATCTCTCCAGTGAGTCAGACTACCTGGTAGTTTGCTGGCAGAATATGCTATTGGTCTTCTCATTTTCTCAGTGCTTCCACCTACAGCCATCTATTATTAGATATCACTGTGAGGGGCAGCACAGTGGCTCAGTGGTTAGCACTGCTGCCTCACAGTGCCAGGGACCCGTGTTTAATTCTAGCCTTGGGCAACTGTCTGTGTGGAGTTTGCACATTTTCCCTGTGTCTGCGTGGGTTTCCTCCAGGTACTCCGGCTTCCTTCCACAGTCCAAAGATGTGCAGCGTAGGTGGATTGGCCATGCTAAATTGCCCATAGTGCCCAGGGATTTTTGGGTTAGACATGGGAAATCAGAGGTAGGGGAATGGGTTTGAGTGGGATGGTCTTCAGAGGGGCAGTGTGGACTTGTTGGGCTGAATGGCCAGTTTCCACACTGTAGGGATTTTATGATTTCCATGAAAACTTGCCTCTCGTCATTCTTGGTCTGACCTGCAAAATGTTTCATTTGTATTATTACATGTTAAGTATTGGCTACGGTAGCTTTTTTGGTTTAAATGAGATTTGGTTGTTATAAAAAGCAGTTCGAGAAATTACAGCCAGCACTGTCAGTTTACATGTGTATTCGTGCATATTTACAAACATTTGTGACTTCCAATCAAGTTACTTTTTAAAGAACTTACATCAGCTTAAATGCTTCAGGATGCTAAAAACAACCTTATCACTTATTGAATCTATAATTTTTTCACATTTTTAAAGATTCTGCAGAAAAGGTAAATTGCTTTGCACTGACTCATAATGCAGCATCTGATTTATTTGAGATGTATATTTTAAAGCAAAAAACATAATGAGACTTGTTTGTATTCAAGTCACTGATGTATAGAATATAGATGGCTGTGCTAGGGATGTTTCTGTTAACATGAGTAGAAGGCCTTTATAGAAGATAACTAAAGGTAAAGTCACTTATAGTCCTAGCAGATCACAGGGTTGCTCTCTCATTAAAGAGAGAGACAGGGACAACTGGTGGTGGTTTAACCTGAGGGTCAACACATCTCAGGCAAAGGGAGAGATTGAGAAGGAGAGTCCTTTATGGCAACTTAAGCCAGTGCAGGAATTGAACCCACCCTGTTGACATCATTCTGTGTTGCAAACCAGCCATCCGGCCAACCGAGCTAACCAACCCCAAGTAGCTGTGATTACAATGTCATAAACCATACTGTAAACATGAAAAGCAGTGAACTAACTAAATAGGTTAAAACCTAATTTATTTCCTAACTCAGGTTATTTGTGCCAGTAGTGAAAGTGGATACTAATCAGATTGATTAAGTCATTGTACAGTTATGATTCAGTTTGCTCTATTATTTAATGTGTTTTATCTAATTGCTCTCTGCGCACATTTTTCATGCTTTTTTCTTTGACTCTGCATTGTTCTACTAACCCACGATTGCTTTAGATTTTTTTTACACATGCCTTCAAATGTAGTCACTATGTAGTAAATGCTATGAAAGGCTGAAGATGATGTTTAGTTCATGGAAAAGTTTACACACAATGCTAAAGATTTAAGGAAATTGGAACGTCAACCTATGTAAAACTTACAGCAAACCAGAAACTTTTGAAAAAATATTTATCTATGCAAATGTTTCCAATTTAACATTAAAGAACACAAGATTTCGAAGAGTGGATATTTTGCATTTAAGGAATAGAAGCTTGTCTTGATAAAGCCAAAGACCCTGCTATCCCCCCTGGATTGTTCAAAGAGTGTTATCTGAAGCAGGTTTAAGTAGTTCACCAGCCAGTTTCTCACAAATACTGCACTTTTCTGTTAAGCAGTGTTGAAAGGACTCTGGGCAAATCTTTGAGTTGATTACAATCTGTCTGGAAAGTAACCCGTAGTTTTTGTTGAATACGTGCCCAGGAGACCTCAGTGTATTGTGCATTCCCTTGCAGTATTCACACTGCTGCACAAAGTAAGATTTATTTTACTGAGGGCAAATATATTAAGAGAATATTCAGGACATCTCTTGTCACTTTGGATTCCATGGAGTTCAATTTTGTTAATTTTTTTTAATATATGTGGAAATAATCTTTTACGTCTGAAGCTAAGTACTTTTAATTTTCAGTTGGGTTTTAATTTTAGCTATTAGCAGGGCCAGGTGATGCTATAATGAATGAAACAATGTGTTCTATAGTAGAACTGGGGGCAAAATATAGGCAGTGGATCAAACAGTAACATTAGTGAATCATTTGTTCCGTAATTAAAACTACTAGTTGCATTTAAAATAAAATTAAAAATGAAGTCAGGTGATATCATAAATGACCAAACCAAATTTGAAATGATCTCAGTCATTGAATCATGCACTGCTTTTTTAAACACGTTGTATTCCATGCAGAAGCATCTTTACTGACCTTCATTGTTTGCTTGAAGATGGTGTCATGGCGGACAGTAATAAACAGTAATTACAGTAAATCATGATTTGAACTAGAGTGTGTTAGGATTTCTGATCTGTGTTCGAACAATGCTGGGTTTTCTTTCACTACTGTATTGGAAATAGTATGAACATTAAAAGCTGAAAGTGATGGAAAGTAATGAGAGGTTAATCAAATTTTACAAAAAAATGACGTTACCAGCTTGACCATAAGTTCTTCATGAGGACTCTGAAAAATCATTTACACCTGATAATGTCTATTCTTTTTAAATTCAGGCCTCCTGCATTTCATAATTTATTTGAAGTTAAGTACCAGTTATGATTATTAGACCTTTACCAATCATAACCTGTTATGTACACATAATCACAAGAAATGAGGCTATCCAACAGCTCTGGGAATCTGGCAAAGATGTTTTTGCAAATTTGGAAGAGCTACATGTCATTATTCAGCATCAATCTTAGAGACGTTCCTAATGCCATTTGACAGGTTCTTCCTAATTGGTTTCAACTAAAAGTTCACACACAAGTGCATGAGACTTTGTGAACAGAAACCTCAGTAGTTCAGTCTCTTAATTGCTCCACTAACTCTTTAGCTTCTTTGCTTGGTTCTAGAGTTACCATTTTCTATCTTAATTTGAATCTGAATAAATATTTTCAGAGTATTTAGGTACTCACTATGCTCTAAAAACCTTACTAGCTAGCCATTTGAAATATGACAACAGACTTGTCTTTACCTTTTGTACTATAGGTGACCTTCACCTAGAATTTTTTGGTGTGAATGGGGAAACCAGCAATTAGTTTTAATATAAATATTGTTTCTTAGCAAAATTAAAGACAATAACAGGAATTGATTGCAATCTGACTCATAATTTTATAGTCAATTTTGTGAATAAAGGCTCTTCAGTTCATTTAATCTCATGGTTGGGGTCTTCTGGAAGCTGCCTGATTATTGAGCACAGAGAGGGATTTTTGCCATAGATTTCTGAATCACATCACCCAGTGGATATTGGAGGAAGAGAAATGTGGGCTAGAATATAGTCAGGTCTAACAACAAGTGAGAAAGTCAGCTTTGAGTTTCTTACCTGTTCGTTGTTCTCTGTACCTAACATTTCATAACTGAACAGCCCTACCTATTACATTCTTGCACAATACCAAGCAATATGTTTAAATTACTCAAATGTTCTGGTTTCAAAATTACTTCTTGGCAATCTATCCAGCTGGTCATTAATCCTGTCCTCTAACAGGGTGTAATAGATGGAGGTCTAGGCTATAAAAATGCCTGTGCTTTATTTCTACATAGAGGGTGTCACTCAGAAAGATAACAAGATGCCCAGAGCCTGTAGAAAGAACTTGCTGTATGTGATCTGATGGTGTAAGTGTTTGCAATTGTGGAAAAGTCGCAGACCATTTTCCATAATGAAGATGATCCCAGTTCTTCTAGTTGGAGCTACAGTTTGTTTTAAATTGATTTTTGTTGAATCTGAAGACTGCGCAGGCCTTTAAAAGTAGCAGTTGGATGCCAGATCTGGAAGTCCCAAGCTTATTTCTAACAGATCTATTTGTGAAAAGGTGAAGTGCAAGCAGAATGTAATTCACCCAGGTAGGAAACCCAAAATCAGCAGAGCTGTTTGAACTTAGCACTGAGTTCATGCCTTGATTGGTTCATGAGCCATCATCTACAATGTGAGAGCCACAAGTTGATGGAGTGGACATAAACACTTGCAGCGTGCATGCATCTGCATAGTTGTTTTTATTTTAAGTTTGTTAAATGTCCCACTCTTCAGCTTTATTAAAACAGGCTGATGTTGACAGTGACTACCTAAACAAACCTTTGTTGGACTGCTTTGATGGACAGACTTAGTTCAGAAAAGAGTTGTATTTGGTTTTGCAGTTTAAATAGTGGTCTTTGCTGAAATTTCCCATGTTCTAACATTGGGGTATCATGACTGGCTGAGTTTGAATCTCTTTAATTATCCTAGCAGGGCATTCTAAATTCATAGTTTGATTGACATCTTAAAGAGATCATTAAAGGATTGAGTGTCATTATTGCGGCAACTGAATCGAATATTGCTTTTATGAGATTAATCACTTGTGGGCATTTTGAAGCTCTTGATTACATTTTGTGAATGTGAGTTTTTAAGTGCCATGTGTGTTTTGAGTGAGAGCTGTATTAGATTATGAAAAGTTTTTTTTTCCTCCTCCTCATGTGGCTGCTGTGTTCGGCTGTGGTGAGTTTTTAAAATTCATTACGAGACGTAGGCAATGCTGGCTGCCCAGCTTTATTGCCTGCCCCTTTTTGGCCTTGAGAAGATGGTGGTAAGCTGCCTTCTTGAACCAATGAAATCCATGTGCTGTAGCTCGATCTACAATGCCACTAGGAAGGAAATTTCAGGATTAGGGCCCAGAAGCATTGACAGAATGGTGATATATTTGAGTCAGGGCCGTGACTGGTTTGGTGGGGAGCTTGAACGTGGTGATGTTCCCAAGTATCCAATGCCGTTGTCCTTCTAGATGGAAGTGGCTGTGGGTTTGGAAAGTGCTACCTAATGAACTTTGGTGAATTTCTGAGGTGCATCTTACATAGAACATAGAACAATACAGTACAGTACAGGCCCTTCAGCCCACAATGTTGTGCCGACCTATTATCCTATTCTAAGATCAAACTACCCTGCATACCCTGCATTTTACTATCATCCATGTGCCTGAACAAGAGTTGCTTAAGTGTCCTTAATGTATGTGACAATGTCCCTAATGTATCTTGGAGATAGTACACACTGCTGCGACTGAGTGTAAGTGGTGGAGGGAATGGATGTTTGTGGATGTGGTGCCAATCAAGTAAGCTTCTTTGTTCTGGATGGTGTCAAGTTTCTTGAGTGTTGTTGGGGTTGCACTCATCCAGGTGCATGGGAAGTATTCCGTTATGCTCCTTGTGGCTTGTAGATAGTGGACAGGTTTTGGGGAGCCAGGATGTGCATTTTTCCTAGCCTCTGATCCACTCTTGTAACCACTGTATTTATGTGATGAGCCCAGTTCAGTTTCTGGTCATTGGTAAACCCAGGATATTGATAATGGCCGTTCACTGATGCTAATGCCATTGAATGTCAAGGGACAATGGTTAGACCTTATTCCAGATGGTTACTGCCTGGCATTGTAGCACAAATGTTACTTGCCACTTGTCAGCCCAAGACATTATACAGATCTTGCTGTGTTTGAATATGGACTGCTTCAGAATACTTGGTGAATAGCTGTGAAGGTGTCAAGGAGAGTATGAGAAGTGGATGGGTGGAATGGATAATATGAGAGGTCATGGGGGTGATGTGAGTTGGAGCATGAATTAACATTGACTAGGCATGGAGGGTATGAAAGGCTATGCAGCTGGAAGGAGTGAAGATCAAGAGTTGAGGGGATATGAGCATTTGTAAGGCTTATGAAATTGTGAAACAACTTGGATACAGATCATGAGAATTGAGGTGGGCCATTTAACTGAGATAAAATGAAATTCACCCACCTGGTGGGCTATGCTCTGTCTCTGGGGACAGCAGGCTTGATTCAATCCCAAGACTATTCTCCCAGGGCAAAAACCACATGTCTATGGTCACTTGCTGCTGAGGTATATCTGCCAATGAGTATTCCCCATTTCACTAGATGAAATTTGTCCTTTAGATTTTTCAACTTAAAGATTGGATTAAAATCTATTACTGATGCAAATGTAAGGAATTTGAGTTAGATCATAGAATCCATACAGTGTAGAAACAGGCCTTTCTGCCCACCAAGTACACACTGCCCCTCCGAAGAGCATCCCACCCAGACCCATTATCCTACCCCTGAATTCCCCTGTCTGACCCATCTAACCTAAACATCCCTGGGCACAATGGGCAATTTAGCACAGCTAGTCTGCCTAGCCTGCACATCTCTGAACTGTGGGAGGAAACCGATGCAGACACAGGAAGAATGTGCAAACTCTACACAGACAGCCGACCGAGGAATTGAACCTGGGCCTCTGGTGCTGTGAGGCAACAGTGCTAACCACTGAGCCACTGTGCCACCTTTAGTCTACAATAGATAAATAGAGTTATTTCAAAAGCAAATTTACAGTATAAAACTTCCCAAGTCCTTTACAGTTGGATTATAAAATGAAATCTGATATCGAGCCTCATACGGAAATATTTGAAAGAAATGACCACATATTTAGCCAATGAGATAAGCCTTAAAGAGCACCTTCAAGAGGGGAAGAAAAGGGAACATTTCAGGCAGGAACTTCAAGATGTCAAGGCCAAAGCAAGGCCAGTGCACTAATGGGCATGACAGTTGTGAGAATACATTTTGTACCATCTTTGACCTCTACTTCCTTGAGTCGGACCATAGACCCCAAGATATAGGGGTCAAATTAGGCATTGAGCCCATTGAAAGCTCCACTATCCGATCATGGCTGATACATTTCTGAGTACTGTTCTCCTGCTTTCTGCCCATAACCTCTTAATTCCCTTACTAATCAATCTATCTTAAATAGAGTCAATGATTGGCCTCTACAGCATTCTGCAGCATTGAGTTTCACAGATTCATCACTCCCTGAGTGAAGAAATTCCTCCTCATCTCAGTTCCAAGGGGTTATCTTTTCACTTTGAGTCTGTGCCCGCAGGTCATAGTTTGTCCTACTACAGGAAAAACCTTCTCCATGGCTACTGTATCCAGACCTCTCAGTATTCTGTAAGTTTCAGTGAGAAACCCCCTATCGTTTTAAACCCAGAGTCCTGACCTGTCCTCATATGAGAAGCCCATCATCCCTGTGATCATTCTTTTAAATCTCATCTGGACTGCCTCCAACAACAGCACATCCTTCCTTAGAAAGGGGGCACAATTTTCCAAATGTGGTCTGACCAGAGCCTTAGACAGCCTTAGCAGTACATCCCTGCTCTTGTACTCTGGCCCTCTGAAAATGAATGTCAACATTGCATTTGTCTCCCAAGCTGCCAACCAAACCTGCAATGTTAATCTATAGAGAATCCTGAACTAAGACTTCTAAGTACATCCCTGCCGCTGTATTCTAGCCCTGTCAAAATGAATGCCAACATTGCATTTGTCTCCCAAGCTGCCAACTAAACCCGCGGCATTATTCTTTAGAGAATCCTGAACTAAGACTTCTCAGTGCTTTGAGATTTTGAAAGCTTTTCCCCACTTAGAAATTAGTTTATGACTCTATTCTTCCTATCAAAATGCATAACTTCACACTTAGGCACATTGTATTCCATCTGCCACTTCTCTGCCCGCTGTTCTGACCTGTTCAAGTCCTTCTGCAGCCTCCCCACTTCCTCAACACGACCTGTCTCTCCACCTATTTTTGTGAGATCTGCAGACTTAGCAACAGTGCCCTCAACTCCTTCATCCAGATCGTTAATGTATAACATGAAAATTGTGGTCCCAACACTGAACCCTGCAGAAGCTTTTGTGCTCCTGCGATGCTGCTTGGCCTGCTGTGTTCATCCAGCTCCACACTTTGTTATCTTGGATTCTCCAGCATCTGCAGTTCCCATTATCTCTGAACTCCACTAGTCACTGGCAGCCATCCTGAAAAAGACACCTTTATCCTCAGCTTTTAGCTGAAAGGGTGCAGATTTTCAGATGAAAAAGGCAGATTAGAGAAGCTGGAATTATTCTCTTTAGTAGCAGGCCTGTTTAAAGGGAGATTGAAATGTTCAAAATGTTGAGGGTTTGATAGAGTAATTAATGAAAAAAATTTTCCCCTGGGTTTGAATCAGTAATCAAAGGATACAACTTTAAACTGTTTGGGAAATAAACCACAGGGAAGTTGAGGAAAAAGATTTTTACATTGCTAGTCACTATGATCATTGATGCATTATCTGAAAGGATTTTAGGACATTCAAAATTAACATGAAAAAGGTAATTGGATTTATACTGTATCTGAAATGGAAATATTTGTAGATCTTTGGGGAAAGAACAGGAGAATGAAACAAACTGTATAGTTTTTAGAAATGTAGGCATGATAGACTGAATGTCCTCATTCTGAGTGCATGATATATGTAAATATCACACAATGGCTTTTAGCCCCAGGCCAGTTGTACCAAAGCCAAGAGGCCTCAGGATCACAATAAATTGGTTAAAGTATCACTGAGATCTGCTAAATATGAAAAGCTACATTCATTGTGAATTATACATATCTGTAATTCTTCTGGTGTAGTACAAATTACACACCTAGTGTGCATAGACGTCACATTTTACACGTCACTCTGTTTTACTCTTATATTCTTCTGAATTACAGCCTCGAAATGACAACCACCTGCCAAGCTTCAAAATTCCTTAACTAAACAATTATACGCTGACTGACCTCAGCCCATGTTTGTTTAAGAATTACACTTTCTGCCCTTAAAGAGACACAGTGCCACCTTTGCACAATAATGCATTGAGTGTTACATAGAATAACACCCTATTCGTGATGAAAAATTTCACCATCAAAGTGGCTGAGCAACACCACACACATGTGCATTGCCTCCGCATTACTGATTCCCTGTCTTTGCATTTTGTTTCTGCCTCTTTTTTTAGCTGTCTCTCCATCCACTTTTGTGTTTCTCTCACTCTTTGTCTTCTTATCTGGATCCTTCTTTCTCCTGCCTTTTGTTCCTTTTGCTTTCTATCCCTTCTGTTTTTGCTTGCTCTTACTTTTTCATACCCAAAGAAGCAATCTGGTGAAGTGGGAAAGTTCAGAGACACACAACGCTGTTTTAAAGGCTTAAAGTGAATCCCTCGACATCCAACTCAATAGTTTAAATTTCAATGAGTGTGGCTACCTCACACGCAATCATTTCTGCAATGTCCATCATCATTTTGCAGAATTACCTGTGTTCCTCAAGGTGACGCATGTTAATACTGAGAAATTGAAAAGAAGATCTTTATTTTCTTTTCTCCATGAAGTATAAGCATCACATATTGAGGGCAGTTGTAGCATGGATTAGATGGAGAGAAAGGAATTCATGTGACTCCAATGACCATTGTAACCTCAAGATCAGAAGAAACTCCAAATTTGTTTCTCACACTCGGCACCTATGTGACTTTTGTGAGTGCAATTAGGTGACAATTTCTGCTGAGTTTAGTCAGAATTCACATTCCAGAAATGCAGGTTCTTACCAGGTGAATCACATTATTACAATGTAAGAGCCATTCAAAAATGGTGGCCTTGCAGTTTAGGGAGTACCCCTCACTGCAGTGGACAAGTAGGCCTCGAGGCTGGGATTTCATCTGGCCTTTTAGAGTTTGGTTCTAAAGATGTGATTAACGCTTTAGCTTTTTTTTTGCGTATGTTGTCTTTCTGTTTGCTTTCCATATTCAGCTCCATTTTGTTATTTCTGACTATTTTTAGATGCCGATGTCAGAAATGATTGCAGCCTGCTGCTCTTCAGTGAGGCTTCATGTCTAGGCTGTAGTTTTCTGTTGCTTTGTGTGGGGGTCATCAAGTTGCCCTACAACTTCTGCTAGTACTTTGCTCACCATTTCCCCAACCAGTTGCAGCTGATCTCTTTTTTTCTATTCATTTGTGGGATAAGGGCATTGCTGGCTGGGTCAGAATTTATCACCCATCCCTATTTGCCCAGAGGGCACCTTAGAGTCAACCACATTGCTGTGGGTCTGGAGTCACATTTAAGCCAAACCAGGCAGGAATGTCACTTTCCTTTCCTAAAGGGCATTACTGAACAAGATGGGTTTTTCCTGACAATCAGTAATAGTTACACAGTCATCATTAGACTCTTAATTCCAGATTTTTTATATTGAATTCAAATTTCACCCCCTGCCATGGTGGGATTCGTGCTTGGGTTCCCATAATATTACCTGGGTGTCTGGATTAACAATTTACTGATAATACCACTAGGTCATGTCCATCGTGCCTAGTATTTGACCAGTCCTCTGAGGAAGACACTTAGATTGGAGCGATCTGGCAACACCTTTTGAGGGAGCCACATCCGTCTTGTCTCCCATCATTGCCTGAGCTGTTGGAGAACCCTTACAGGTGACTGGAGACCTGTGTAGAATCAGACATCTGGTCACCATGTAGGAGTGTGAAGCTGGACTTCAGCAGGCATGCAGCTGATAGCCCATTTTAGCTTCAGTTCCAGAAAGTAGTGAAAAAATAGCATGCAACTTTTAAAAATGGCTTTATGGACAGTTTTATTTCAGGAGCAGCATTTGCAAAGCAAGAATTTGGCAGATTATGAATATAAATACACAAGGCCAGTTACTTCAGCCTGATTCCCATTTTCCAGACATTGTGTGGGTTGGTTGGAGGCACGATTGCATCACATCTGTTGGTCCAGGGGGATGGTGCAGGAATGCAAAGATTAAAAGATGAATGTAATTGGGAATGGCCTCAAAGCAGTAAGGGCATTGACTCTTGAATTTTAACCGATGTGTGTTGGCTTTATTCATAAAACATATTGCAGTGATCTGTCAACATGACTTTATTCGATATTAGGCAAATTTTGTGTCGGCAGTAGGTACTAGTGTGTGTGTGTGTGTGTGTGTGTGTGTGTGTGTGTGTGTTTATATATATAATATTTTATATATGCTAATTATTAATAACCATTCAAGATGAATAAAGAGCTACTTACAGATGGGCAAACACCGACAGCATACTACTTTAGTGTTTTGCATTTTAATATAGATCTACAGAAGACTTAGGCAGAACAGGGAATGTGCAACTTTAATTTGAATTTGTGGCTTTTTGGCAAAAAGAGAAGAGGATTTGTAAATGAGTTGTTGGAAAAACCACTGTGTAAGAAAAGAAAATGCTGGCCATCTGAGCTGTAGCATTGAAAGGTTTGGATGCAGGGAATAATAGACCGAAGGGACCATTGTTAGAGAGAAGAAAGGGGAAGGCTGGAAGAGGAGATGACTGCAGTGAAGCCCAGTTGTGGGGTACTTATTTGGTGTTAGATTTGCAAGTTAAAGGACGTTTAAAAAAAAAATTTCTCAATGGAGGATGATAGCTAATGTCAGTCAAGTTATATTCATCTCTCACTTGCAGTTTTTCAATAAGGTACATTTCATGTGTCTTGATGATGGGAGAGAGTTTAAAAAATTTTGAGATTTTGGTAAGATGACATATTGCCTACAGATTATTGTTTCATTTATTTTACCTGTCTCAATTTTGACTATAAACAAAGTACTTCAGGAAAATCCTGGCAATTCATGATGGCTCAGAACATTTTAGCATCCTGTCGAAAAGAAGATGGTGGGAACAAAAATGAAAAGTTGTGTGAATATATTAAAAACTGCAGTAAAACGAAATTAACTGAACAATGCTTTTTGGTATTTGGGCTGTAACACTTTACACAAACTATTCATTACATCTCAAACTGACCAAAGTTCTGTGTACTTCTAATCTCATGGTAAGCAAGTTCATAATAAAAACCTTGTCTTCAAAATAGTTAACAACTTTCCCTTTCAATCTAACTTTTGCCCAGAAGATGTTGCACCCCCTTTAACCCTGCACTGAAATTTGTCAAAAACTGAATGGCCAATGCAAGGAGCATGATTTTTTTTCATCATTATTGGACAGATAGCACACATTATACATTGCATGAAACCGGGGGGACACATCATTCAACATATTCAAAGCTGGTCAGTAGTTATGAGAAAGTACCTCCATAAAATCCCATTGAGCACAGAAACCAAATATTATCTTAAGATTAAGTCCTGTACCTCTCTTTTACAATATGTCATGCAAGTTGAAGAAGAATGCTGACTTATTTGTCTCATTTACCTTTGAATTGTTTGATTTGTACCATTAGGTAGGATGCTCAGCACACATTAGGGTTGTGTTTCTATTTTCATAAGGGCAAAATATTCATTTAGGTAATTTACTGTAAGGAGTGAGTGGTTGCATTTCCTTAAATGTAGATGATTGAGAGTTCATCTGATTGAAGTATTCAAAAAGCCAATAGGGTTTGACTGTGTTATTGAAGAGAAACTACCTCCTCTTGTGGGGAAACAAGAAGAAAAAGATTTAACTTCCTGACTAGAGCTAGGAGATTCACCAGTGAATTCAAGAAGCATTTTCGAAGGATAGAAGGGATTTTAATTGAATAGCAGACAAATTTTGAAGGGCTGAATGGCCTACTTGCTGCTTTACTTGTGGCAGTTTGCGTCATGTACAGAACTGAAAACTATATTCCACAGGGAAGCAGTAAACCTTTCTTGATAATATTTAATGTAGTTGAATGCATTTTTGTTACGATTTTCAAGTGTGTAAAATCATTGGAGCTCACCAGGTGATACCACTTAGTCTATGCATTCTAATTGTGGTGGAGGTGCAGGAAATGTCTCTTTAGTTGCCAGTACACACATGCAATATAGAGTGCCACCAACTATGGGATATTTTTATTTCTATGCGGTAAATGGAACTAAATTTGTATCTATCAAACACCAAGCTAATTATATGTAGAAAATGCTACAAATACTCAACAAATTTGGCAGTATCTCTGAAGAGAGAAATGGAATTAACATTACAGGGTCTGTGTTTTGGTGAAAAGTCACAGGTTTGAAATGTCAGCCTGGATTCTCAAAGTTGGAAATTCTGAAAGCATTTTCCTGAGCTCAAATTGTCATCTGCATCCTGCATGCCTGCCCTGTTGTTCTGCTGGGGAGATGAGCATGGGTTTGAAATGGACCTGCCAAGTATAGAGATAGAACCTGGGCAGAAATAGATTGAGAAACAAAGGTGGGCCAGCGGTATTTCGGCGGGGTTTAGAGTTCCATCTTGGTAAGTGAGGAAGAATGTTGGCAGCTCAAAACAAGAATTAAAGAGGTGCAGATCAATTTAAAGAAACCCTTCCCTAGCCTCAACTTTGTCCCTGTGTCTACCCTCAATTCCCATTCCCAATCCCCCTACCTCCTGCATTCTATCACTCCAGAGTTCACATTTGGCCCTACATTAACATGTTCCAATCTCTTCAGATGCCCATAAGAGCAGTCAAAAAATAAAAACAAAAGTGAAATACATTTTTTTTGAAAACAAGCACACATGTTCAAAGCCCTGCCAACTCTGACTATGGACAACATGGTTAAACCACAGGGCGCAGTATTTCCTAATAACCTGTAAGCAAGAAGCATTTTTCGAGCGTCTGAGTTACAGTGTACAATGTTACTCATCAGACGTATATCTCGAGGCCTCTCAGTGGTGGAGAATTGTGCAGGGTCTGACTGATATTTTACAATGATACTGGCAACTCTGAGCAACAGGTAATATGGCTGTGACAATTCATTTTTCCGTGCTGGTGAAAATGGCTAGCATGGGGAATGGAGCTGGGACTTTCAGATCTGAGATCTAGCTGCCATGATTTTTCCACTACTGCTTCCATTGTGGCCCTGATGAGGACCATTAAAATCCAACACATTAACTCTATTTCTGTCTATGGAGGTGCTGCCAGATGCTACTGAGCTTATCTAGGATTTTCTGTCAGATTTCTAGCTTCTGCAGTATTTACTCAATAATGTTAGTGATTGTTATAAATAAAATGATGCCCTTTTGGTAAAAAAAAGACATGTTCTGTGATATTCCTGCACTCTGATCTCTTTAATGTTCACTCTGGAGTGAAAGGGAAATGCCAGTGACTGAGGATTTAATTTACTGTGGGTCCACATGGCAGGAGGTACATTTACATGGGTCATAAAAACTGTTGCCAAGTTTTCACTCTGAATCTTTTGTTCCAGTTCTCTCCATTGTGTTCACCTCACAATGAGTGAGGGAAGGAGCCTGGGCTAGATGCAGAAGGAATTTGCAATGATATGGCACCTTCCGTGGTGTCAGGAAGTAACTAAGTGCTTCATAATCAACACTTTGCTTTTGAAATGTAGCCATGTGTTATGAGGAAATTGTGTCAGCCAACTGATGCATAACACGGTCAAACAAACAACGGACAAGGTATATAAAAAGCCTTTCTGTTTGGTCACACTGTTTAGGGTAGGTTAACCAAGTACCTTGCTTTCTTCAAAACCTAGTGTAGGATCTTGTATCCACCCGAACAGGACAATGCCACAATGTAAGAGATAACAAGGTATAGAGCTGGATGAACACAGCAGGCCAAGCAGCATCACAGGAGCAGGAAGGCTGATGTTTCAGGCCCAGACCCTCATCAAATGGTCTAGGCCCGAAACATCAGCCTTCCTGCTCCTCTGATACTGCTTGGCCTGCTGTGTTGATCCAGCTCTACACCTTGTTATCTCAGATTCTCCAGCATCTGCAGTTCCCATTATCTGTAATGCCACAATATAAACTGTTAGTCAAAAGACGATGCAGTATTGTCTTCAGCTGTGCAATTTCCTTCAGCACTGCATTAAACTATCTTCCTTGGTTATGTGCTCAAGCCCCGAACTAGAATTTAAAACCAAAACCTTCAACCTCCAAGTGAAGCAGCTGACATGGAGAGTTTGGCATAGGAGAGCTACCTAACACTCCTTTCCTATTTTGATTTCCACCTCACTACTGCTGTCTGTATTGTGATCTTTCCTGGCCTGTAAATCAGAGCTGAGAACTAATGTCCTGGTACTCAACTCCATTGGTTTCAAAATTCCTGACATAGTAATGGCATTTTGGTCATAATTTAGTTTCTGCCTGCCCAATACCAGCGGCAGTTTGGTTGTCTGCCTACCCTCAGAGATTACCAGGGCGAGGTTTTTTGCTTATCCAGCCATTCTCAGCACCCAACTTAAACAGCATTCCAATTGACACCCAAGCAAGAGAGGTGATCAGAAAGTTTTTTTAAAATGTTTTTCCAGATGCCCCCTTAGTGAAGGTGATGCACCCCACCATGCTGGGAATATTAATACACTGGGTCCAAATTAAGGGTTTGGAGTGGAAACTCCCAGTTTATGATGTCTTTGCTGAGCCTATTGTTGGCTTGTTAACTCTTTTCCAAGTGATCCACAAAAGGGGTCCACGTGCAGTGAGCCTATATGACTACTACCCATTAGCTCTGACTTCAATAATCATGAAGTGCTTCAAGAGGCTGGCCATAGCCCACATTAATTCCAGTCTCCCAACCTGCCTCGATCCCCTACAATTTGCCTGCTGACATTAGTCATCCACAGAGGATGCCATCTCCCTAGCCCTGCACTCATCCCTGGAACATCTGGATAACACAAACACTTACATCAGACTCCTGCTCGTTGACGACAGCTCCGCCTTCAACACCATTATCTCCTCCAGACCGATGTCAAAAATGTGTGACCTTGGTTTCAGCTCCACCCTCTGCAACTGGATCCTCAGCTTTCTGACCCACAGACTGCAATCAGTGAGGATAAGTAACTGCACCTCCTCCACAGTAATAGTCAACACTGGAGCCCCACAAGGATGCATCCTCAGCCCCCAACTGTACTGCCTGGAAGCCGATGACTGTGGTGCCAAATTCCAAATGAACGCCATGTACAAATTCACCAACAACACCACCGTAGTGGGACAGGTATCTAACTGCAACGTTGGCAAAACTGAAGAACTGATCATCACCTTTAGAAAGAAGGGAGGAAAACGTCTCCCCATCTACAGTCATGGAACTGATGTTGAGAGGTTGAAGAACATCAAGTTCCTCGGAGTGATGATAACCAACGACTTGTCCTGGAGTTCTCACGTAGATGTAACAGTCTAGATCTCAGAACAGCACCTCTTCTTCCTCAAGTGACTCAAGAAATTTGGCATGTCCATAATGTCCCTCACCAACTTGTATGGAGGTACCATTGAAAGCAATCTGTCCGGGTGCATTACGGCCTGGTATGGCAACTGCTCTGCCCAGGACCTTAAGAAACTACAGAAGGTGGTGTGTGCAGCCCAGACCGTCACGGAAGCCAACCTTCCATCCATAGACATGTAAATACAGTCCCATTGCCACAGAAAGGCGGTGAAGATCATCAAAGATCCATTGCACCCTGGTAGTGATCTCTTACAATCTCTCCTATCAGGCAGAGGATACAGAAGCCTGAACACACGCACAAGCACGTTCAGGGACAGCTTCTTTCAGCCGTTTCAGACTGTTGAATGGACCATCGCCTCAAATAATATAACCTGGAATGTAACCTGTATGCCTCTAAGTCTTTTTAATCTGTTCATCCTTTGCTTGCTGTACGGCTCATAAACACAGCATTTCACTCTATTTTGGTACACGTGACAATAAAATCAAAATCAAAGTTCATTCTCTCTCAAACAAGCAACAGAGAAATCCTGAAGAGTCGGTACAAAACAATTCTTTGGGTTTTGCTGATTTGCTACTAAACTTACAGCCTAATAGAGCACCAATTATGTTGTGCTATCTTAGTAGAGCATCTGACATTTTTCACTTTTAGATAAAGATGAAACAAGGCATTGCTCTCTCTTAACAATTTAACCAGGAGGCCTAGTTCATGGTGGTGTTATTCACACAGGCAGTAGTCATGGCCCATGAACTGTGGGGCACTAGCTACACAAATAAACTTGCTGAGGAACTACATACCTTAGCAGCAGTGAGTATAAACAAAAAGTGGCAATTGCCTTGGGGCTCAAGATAAAGATGTATTGAGGAGTTTGAAGGGATTCAGTTCTTTGTGTATTAGGAGAGGGCTGATGGTATTCCTACAGTTCGTGCTGTTTCTGCAAAGCAGCAAAAATATACCAGCTGAAAGGCAATAAAACAATAGCTTATTATTAAATAATGTGGTACAATTAATAAATCAAGATTTAGACTCTAATGTCATCAGCATCTTGACAGGTATCACTTCCGCAATACCACTAAAGGTTTGAATTCAGATTTCAGAGACACTTTGTACGAAATTATCACTATCAGGGTTTCAATGTACATTTGTTCATTTAAACTAGTACCACTAATGGTTAGTGTCATAATTAAACCGGAGATAAAGTAGAAGTTTAGTCATTTTAATTGCATTTAATACTGGGTGACAGTGATTTTTTAAAGACCAACCTATATATTTCAGCTTTCTTAAAAAAAAGTTTATATTAGTGTTATGCATTCAATGGCTCTGTTATAGTAAGCTTAATATTCATTAACCTCTATTTGTTCTATTAACATCTGCTCCTGTCCAATGTTCCTGTGCTCTTTGAAATGCAAGCGAGGATCATCCCAATGTAATATCCGTTCAGCTGCCTGCCCTAGGATTTCACACCAGATTTTTAAAAAAGTTTATGAGTGGAGGTTTTGGTAATGAATACTATAGCAACATATGTAAAGATTGAGTTGATAGTATAGGCCAGCCCAACAAAGACCTCCTTTGCCTCGAGTAATCAACTGCAAGATTTGTTTGTATGTGTGTATGTTAAATAAGAACATAGAACATTACAGCACAGTACAGGGACTACAGTTGAAGTAGTTATGAGATAAAGAGGCAAAGTGCTCTGAAATTATTGAGTCACAATGAACCCATGGACAATAAATTGTCAGTATTTGGAACTTCTGGCACCTATAAGGCTTCCTATTTACTGCTGAAATTTGGGTAGCATTCAATATAGGGAACATAGAGCATGCTGGTCTGCCTAGGCTCAGCTGTTCTCATCTAACATACTGTTGTCTGCTTGTGTGTGTGGGTGGGTGGGACAACTTTGTTATTCCTCAGATTGTTTGACAGTTACTTCATTCCCCCACCCCCATCACCAATCCCACCACTCACCATCCTCACCATTGACGGTGCCCATCCAAAAGTCGGATTCACACATCTGTCCCGGATTTTTAGGGTGAGAAATTTGAGAGCTGTTGGCTCCTGCCCAATCCTGTTGTAGTTTTCAGATTGTCCCAAAGGCTATTTATCTTTAATAGAAGTCTATTTTTAAGACAGGAACTTGCTTAAAAAAATTCTTTACCTCCGTGTATTCGTTGTTATTAGCACGGGCTGGTTAACTGTCCATTGCATTACATTATTTTAATGTAAAATCACGTAAACTTACATTTGCAGGTGAATTTAGAATGAAAGTTGGCATTAAAATAGGCCGTCTTAGCACCCTGATACGAAATTAATAAGCTTGTTAGAAACAGATTTGGTTTGGATAGTTGACAGAACTGAGGATATTCTTTCCCAGTGCAGATTTCTGACTGCCAGAAGATCAGGAAAACTGGCAAGGCAAAAGGAATTCCTTTTTTTAAAATTCATATATTACTTTGATAGGTAGTGGGTGTATCTTGGGTTTAGTTTCTAAATAAAAAGAATAGTGAGAGAGAAAAATCAACAGTAACATTTTTATTTCAGCCAGCATTTCACTCGCCATGGTGTAAGGGACTGATCGAAGTTCAACAAATTCATTTTTTTCCGTGAATGAAGCCAGCAATGTGGAAAAATTTTGCCTTTCAGAGCAGGATGAATGTATATCTCAGCCACACATTAAGCCGCATTAGCAAGCAGTGGAGTGCTTAATGTGGCCATTTTTCACAGGAGCCAACAGAGGAGATGATTAGCATAATTAGTACAGGCAAGTCTATACATATGGAAATGCCAACTGCGTAAATGCCAGCACCAGTGGAAATTTATGTCAAGGCTGACAGGAGTCTCAGGGCTCAATAGTTCCCAGCTGTACCTCTTTGGGTCACACTGTCCTCAACCCAGTCAGGGTCTTTGGTTTCTGAATCTAAGTACGGAGCGGCTAAAGCCAGATGGAATTGAGTGCTTAGGCTTGTAAAACAAACTAGACAGCAGCACTTTCCTTGCACCCTTAATTGCTCAACTTCGTCCTTCCCTTCACAATTTTGCAAGGATTTTAATCATTTTCTATATTACATGGACCCCCCCGCCCCCGCACATACATGCTTCCCCACTCATTTTCGTTGGTTTATTTTTTCTTAGAGGCTTTGGTCTTCTGCTTTTGTTGTAGAGAATTCTTTTTCTCCCCCTGTTTGTTACAGAACATCTCTGACGGACATTCATGGTGGTGACAAAGCCTTGCATTCATTCACTGGAGGCTCGATGCGACCAGCCTATTGGGCCTGAGGTGGAGCACACATCTGCTACTCGATTCAGGGAGTGGAAAGATTTAATTTCAACAAAGCTTTTCCTAAAGGCCTCTTTCTTTCTCTGTCTTTCTCTCCTCTTGTCTCCCTCCCAGCCCCTCCCACTGCCACCCCTACACACATAACACACACGCACAGTCCCCTTAAAAACACAGAAAGTGGTTCTGGGGAAGGGCCCGTATGAGCAATGATGTAAAACAAAAAAAAACATTCTAGCCAATGCATGTTTTGACAGCACTTGGCTGGAGAGCACTTATGAGCCTCTTGGGCTTATTTCTCCCTGCCACCTCCCCCCCACCCCTGCTCCTTCCACCTCCTCTAACAGAAGCAGGAGTGGCTTGGACAGGTACAAAAAAAGTCTCTTTCAACTAGTCCACAGTGAGACTTCCTCCAAAGCAGCATGGGTCTTTTCAGTGGAGCCCTAATCCAGCTAATCCTACCCACAACACTTTGAAGGTGGCCTTAGCCATGTACGCTATGTGATTGGAAGAAAAGCCCAAAAGCAAGGCATGTAATTTTTTTCTTCTTCTCGATGCTGTTCGATGACAGACACGCTTGTTTTTACCAACAATTAAAATAGATGCAAAGCTTTAAAATAAAAGCTGTTCTGTTACTTGAAAATGCATTAACTGAGCCATACTATACTTCTTGAGATATACTGAGGAGCTCCTTACTGCAGTAAAACAGAAAATACTAAAACATGCTGAAGACAGTTTCAATTCAGCACTGGAGAATGCCGCTAGTATATGCAGAACTCCGATGTAATTCACTGTCAGAAGGAGATGAAGGCTTTTGAAAGTGTGTAGAAAAGGTTTAAGTGAATGATTGCAGGGATAAGAAGAGGTTGAGGGGAGGTTTCATAAAGGTATTCAGAATAATGAAGTGTCCCGACAGGTAAAGTTAAAGTGTTTCCATTGATGAAAGAGTTGCGATCCAGAGGACATGCCTTTCAAGGTGATTGATAAAGGAACCAAGAGTGACTTAAAAACACCTTCTTTACACATCACATGGTGACAATTTGGAATGTGATGCCTGAGAGCGTGGTTGATATCATTTCAATCATGAATTTCAAACGGAAGTTGGGACAGGGATCCAAAGGTTAAAATTTGCTGGGATACATGAAGACGTAGAGGTGGTGGAGACTCAAAAAAAAATCTTGTAGAACTGGCATGGACGTGAAGCGCTTAATATCTTCCTCTGTGGCCAAAGCCATTTTATTACCCATTGATAACTTCAGTGACAGTCAAGATTATTCATGACAAAACGGCATAGATTGCGATCATTATTTGCAACCCTTAAAGTGGCCATTAATTGACTGCTTATGGATCTTAGATTATAGTGAATGGAGAAAGGCCCCAGTGCACCATCAGCCCCAGAGCTTAAAAAGAGGGGTAGCAAGAAGGTTGTGAGTATTTTACCAGAGCCAACTTGTCCAATTGTTTTCTCATCTCACCACCTCCCTTGCCACCTCCAGGAAGTGGAAAATTGCGGCCGCTTAGTATCATTTATCTGCGACTGTCAATGACATTTTGCTCCAATAATTTGTTGACTTGGGCAGTAGAATGAAATGACCATATTTAATCAGGTACCAGTTATACATTTCCCAATTTTAATTTCCATTACAAATGAATACCATATCTTCCCAAAAAATTATATTCCTGGATTTTAGTCATCTTGAATTAAAGTAGGATAAATTCATTCAGAATAGACCAATTTGTGCAATTTGTGTCTTGATTCTATATAATTTGGAAACAAAATGTAAACTGTTAAGAGCAAAAGGTTATATTTTATTAGACAATAGGTGCTGGAGTAGGCCATTCGGCCCTTCGAGCCAGCACCACTATTCATTATGATCATGGGTGATCATCCACAATCAGTATCCTGTTCCTGCCTTATCCCCATAACCCTTGATTCCACTATCTTTAAGAGCTCTATCTATCTCTTTTTTGAAAGTATCCAGAGAGTTAGCCTCCACTGCCTTCTGGGGCGGAGCATTCCATGTATCCACCAATCTCTGGGTGAAGAAGTTTTTCCTCAACTCTGTTCTAAATGGCCTACCCCTTATTTTTAAACTGTGTCCTCTGGTTCTGGACTCCCCCATCAGCGGAAACATACTTCCTGCCTCCAGAGTGTCCAATCCCCTAATAATCTTATACGCCTCAATCAGATCCCCTCTCATCCTCCTAAACTAAAGTGTATACAAGCCCAATCACTCCAATCTTTCAACATATGATAGTCCCGCCATTCCGGGAATTGTCCTCGTGAACCTACGCTGCACTCCCTCAATAGCCAGAATGTCCTTCCTCAAATTTGGAGACCAAAACTGCACACAGTACTCCAGGTGCCATCTCACTAGGGCCCTGTACAGCTGTAGAAGGACCTCTTTGCTCCTGTCCTCAATTCCTCTTGTTATGAAGGCCAGCATGCCATTAACTTTCTTCACTGCCTGCTGTACCTGCATGCTTGCTTTCATTGACTGATATACAAGAACACCCAGATCTCGTTGTACTTCCCCTTTCCCTAACTTGACTCCATTTAGATAGTAATCTGCCTTCCTGTTCTTGCCACCAAAGTGTATAACCACACATTTATCCACATTCAACTGCAACTGCCATGCATCCGCCCACTCACCTAGCCTGTCCAAGTCACCCTGTATTCTCATAGCATCTTCCTCACATTTCACCCTGCCACCCAGCTTTGTGTCATCAGCAAATTTGCTAATATTACTTCTAATGCCTTCATCTATATCATTAATGTATATTGTAAATAGCTGCGGTCCCAGCACCAAACCTTGTGGAACGCCACTGGTCACTGCCTGCCATTCCGAAAGGGACCCGTTTATCACTACTCTTTGCTTCCTGTCAGCCAGCCCATTTTCAATCCAAGCCAGCATTTTGCCCCCAATACCATGTGCCCTAATTTTGCTATTAATAAGCAAATGATAAATGACATGATGGGCTGTTTATGAATAATAAAAACATTGGTTATTGAAGAGTAGTTTGTGGTAGTAGTTGGGAACCCTGCATACCTTGAAATTTTCTTGAGCAAAGCTGACAGCTCCCTAATCCTTGATCTTGCTTCTCCTCCCAGTAAGTGTGTACTGGAGAAAAAAGATATCTCACTACAGGATGAGAAGCATTATTCAATCAACAATTTATGTCAACCAGCCATTTCCATCAAATTACAGCGTTCTAAGACCATGTTGGCTGCCTTCTGTATCTTACAGTTATTTGTAATCCACCTGCTCAGATATGCTGTGGCACACATCCAGAGATGGGACTTGAACCTGGATCTTCTAGATCAGAGGCAGGGACACTACGTCTGCATCACAAGAACCCCCTTATGCATTGTTTATGGATAAGGAATATTGTGCATATATAAATGGTAGGGGAAAGAGGCTGAATACTCAATTCCGGAGTAAGAATCAACTGTTTACTTTCCCATGGGTTCCCTTTCAAATATAACAGACACTTAACAGTGTGACTGAAATTAAAAAAAAACTTCCCTCACTTACATTGATAGTTGTCTGTTGCAAAACAGTTTTTTTTGTTGACTGGCCCAATTAGTTTTTGGAAATGAATAGAATAAATTATGTGTGATTGTCAGCAATTGTTTTAATGATATAAAAAGACTGATAGTTTGCAGATTGAGCTTTAGTATTTTAGTTGTTCATTTTAGAGATTTGGTAGAGTTTTCTTTCCACTCTGGATATTTGGGATTGTGTTGTACTATGTGGCCAAAAACAACTTACCGATAGCTATGACTGTTGTCCCCACAAATCCAAAATGTCTAGCTGTGAATAATAATTTTAATAAAATTTGACACGAGGCCCCTGCTAGCTAAAAGGCTAACTCAAAGTAACTCCCATGTCTCACTTGGTTCAGAAACCAATTTACAACCAGTAGTAAAGAATTTCCAATTCTTTCAAATTAGAAATTCCTGATACAAATCATTAATATCTCAATTAACTGAGGATTCCAAAGACCTAATTTCACCAGAGCAACATATTAGAAGTCTATTCAGTGTTGTATAAAGGAAGGCTTTTGTTAAATGTTTTGTGTTGGTTTTTATTTAAATTGATTTGTTGAATGAAAACTTCACATGAGCTAAGATAAAAGAATCTGCCAATTGGCTATTTTTATCCAGATTTTGCAGAAACACTGATTCAAGCACTGCATTTCTTGGCATGAAATAATTTGATGATTATTAGGATTCAACAGCACAGTTTCATTGCTATGGTCACAGTGAAGGGAAAAAGGGGATGTGAGAAGGATGTGTGGCTTAGATAATGAAGAATTAAAATTTCCCAAGAGAGCAGCTATGGATCAGCAAGTTACAAAATTGAATTCCTGTGTGATAATTGGAGAGAGTGCATTTTCAAGCCCAACACCACTTCTTCAACCCCACTGCAGGGCAGTGGGTGCTGAAACCACTGTTGGATTCTGGAACAGTTCCTGTGGACTGAAGGTTGGTTAGTGCAACCTGGGGAGGCAGTGGCGTGGTGGTATTATCACATGATTATTAGTCCAGAGACCTAAGTAATATCCTGGGGACCTGGGTGCGAATCCCGCCAGGGGCATCCAACAAATATCTGGAATTAATCTAATGATGACCATGAACCCATTGTCGATAGTCAGAAAAACCCATCTGGTTCGCTAATGTCCTTTATGAAAGGAAACTGCTATCCTTACCTGGCCTGGCCTACAGGTGACTTCAGACCAACAGCGATGTGGTTGACCCTTAACTGGGATGGGTCATAAATGCTGCCTGACCAGCGACACCCTCATCCCATGAATGATTAAAGGAAAAAAATAGGAGATAGAGAAGACATAGGGAATTTTAAACTGATTAGCTTGACACCACTTGTGAGGAACATGCTGGAGTCCATTACAAAAGATTTAATAGCAGAGCACTTGGAAAATATTGGACAGAGTCAGCATGGATTTACAAAAGGGAAATCGCACTTGATAAATCTACGGGATGGTTACTCAGACTTCAGAAAGCATTCAATAAAGTCCAACCTATGAGGACACAGGTAGTAGTTTGATGTGGATAGAGAACTAGTTGACAGAAAGGGAATAAAAGATAGAGATAAATGGGTCTTTTTCTGGCAGGCACAGGCAGTTACCACAGGAATCAGTGCTTGGACTGCAGCTACTCAAAATATATATTAATAATTTAGATGAGGGAACCAAATGTAATGTCTGCAATTTTGTAGATGAGACAAAGGTGAATGGGAGGTGAGCTGTTAGTAGGATGCTGAGATGCTTCATTGTGATTTGGCCAAGTTGAGTGAGTGGCAGATGAAGTATAATATGGATATGTGTGATGTTATCCACTTTGGTGGCAGCAACAGGAACCTGGTTTAATGTCTGAATGGTGGTACATTGGGAAAGGGTGAGGTACAATGAGATCTAGCTGTCTTTATGCACCAGTCACTGAAAGTAAGCATGAAGTTGTAGCAGATGGTGAAGGTGGCAAATGGTATGCTGGCCTTCATAGTGAGAGGGTTCGAGTACAAGAGCAGGGATGTCTTGCTGCACTTGTTTAGGGTTTTGATGACACCTGGATATTGTCTGTGCAGTTTTGGTTACCTTTTTTGAGGAAGGATGTTCTGGCTATGGAGTGAATGCAGGAAAGGCACATCAGACTGCTGTCTGGGATGGCATGACTGATGTATGAAGAGAGATTGGATCAGTTAGGACTATTTTCATTGGAAGAATAAGGTGGTGGGGGGATCTCATAGAAACCTCTAAAATTCTTAACATCTTAGGATAGGTTAAATGCAGGAAGGGTGTTCCTGATGACTCGGAAATCCAGAAACAAAAGAGTCATAATTTAAGGATTCAGGGTAGACCATTAGGACTGAGATGAGGGGAAATTTCTTTGCCCAAAGAATGAAGAACCTGAGTAACCTGTATGGTTTAGAAGGGGTGGACGCTAGGAAGTTGTTTCCGTTAGGTGGGGAGACTAGGACCCGTGGTCACGGCCTTGAAATTAGAGGAGGTAAATTTAAAACTGAAATGAGATGACATTTCTTCAGCCAGAGAGTGGTGGGCTTGTGGAATTCATTGCCGCAGAGTGCAGTAGAGGCCGGGACGTTGGATGCCTTCAAGGCAGAGATCGACAAATTCTTGATCTCTAAAGGAATCAAGGGCTATGGGGAGAGTGCAGGGAAGTGGTGTTGAAATGCCCATCAGCCATGATTTAAATGGCAGAATGGACTTGATGGGCCGAATGGCCTTACTTCCACTCCTATGTCTTATGGTCTTAATTCCCTGCCACCAAAAGCATTGAGGCCAAGACAGTGAAAGTTTTCAGCAAGGAGCTATACACAGTTCTTATGGCTATAGGATTCAAAGGGTACGAGGAGATAGCAGGAACAGGATACTACGTTGGTTGTATCAATGTTGGAGCAGGCTTGAAAGGCTGAATGGCCTACTTCTCTTCTTTTCTCTGTTTCTATGTTGTTGTGCTTCATTGCCATGTAATTGCTGTATTTTGGGTACTTATACCTGAAGCATTTTCAGTGTTGGGAATTCTTTTTTATTAACATATAGCTACACATTTAATTATGAAATATTTTCTGTGAGATGATAAGGGAGGGGGTTAGAAGCATAGCTGTAATGACACTGGCTAATACTCTAAGAAGTTACTTCACCCAGTTTAGATAACTTTCCAAAGGATCAGAGTTGTGTCAGCGAGTTATTTTGCGAGATTCAATCTATTGAGTACTTTTCTGCAACAGACTGCAGTGAACATCCTGCAGTGCTGCAATTTACTTCCATTCTTACTTTCTCATTCTTTCAGATTGTTGTCTTTTCTCGAACGCAAATTTCCAAACATTGATTTATTTCTGATATAATTTCAGCAGTAGACAGAATGTAGCGCAGTTTTACTAGAATGCAGCATGGTATGATGAAACAGTTCAGCATCACTTTCTGATTTCATTAAACCAAAGGAGACAATGGTGTGACTTGATAAGAGTTTATCATTGTAGAGGCGTGAGATGGAGTAGGGAGACACAAACTTTTCCAATGACTCAGGGTTTAAAAATAAAAGGACTGATATAAGATTATATGCAAGAGATTTAGAACAATGAGCAGAAAATATTTTCCTTTGTAGAGGGTGTTGGGGCCAAAGAATTTACTATCAATATTAATGATTTGACTGGCTAGCCCATCAATGTTTATACAAAGGTTAAATAGGTGGGTGAAAGAAATATGGATGAAGGGACCTAGGAACAAGGCAGATTCAAGCAGTTGCTTGGTAACAGAACATAAATATTTCTGAGGGGCATGATGCCAAAGCTTTTCACCTTACAGTCATCAGGTCAAGTGCCAAGAATGTTAAATTTCAAGAGACCGCAGCATTTTAAACTACAGGAGATTTGGGTGCTAATAGGTTAGACAATTAATTGCTTCTGATTCACTGATGTTATTGTCATGAAGAAAACTTCACGGATCTATAGGCTCCACAAGCTCTTGGTAATTTATAAAAATGCATAAGGTTTCAACATATTCCACTTTACAGAGAATAGTCCAGTCAGCCTAAATGAGCCACGTTGTGAGTTTGACTGAGTAACTTAAATTGATTGTTGCTATAATTCCAGTCAATGGGATTAGGAATCCTGGTCAAATGAAACCAAATGCGGGCCAAACATCCTGTGTTCCTAGTATCATTTTTATATAATTCTATTTGAAGCAGCTGGCAATATGATAATGCTTTCAATCAAATTGCTGCATTCACCATTGTGTAAATCAAAATCTTACTTTCAGTGTTCAAAGGAATAAAGTGAAGTGTAGTCTGCTGCGCAGTTTTGATATGTTTGTCAGTACCTGTCTGGTTTGGTGCATTTTGGTACCTATCAGGAGCACACTTGAAACTTTTCTGAATTGCAAAATCGAATTTCAAAAGCCATGTTTTGACGGATGTCAAGTAATTGTACAAAATAAATAGAGCTGCAAATTTGGGATCAGTAATGAATCGGGACCTAGGAGATTGTAGCTGTCTGAATGATACACTTTGCAAACAGTTTTGTCTCTTCCTTCACACATGTGGTTGCAAATTTAAGAGAAATTCAGGAGGGTAGAGAAGAAGGGGAAAGTAGACCTCCAGGAGGGAAAGAGGTGCTTTGAAACTAATTGTTTTAATAGAAAAAGCAACTTTTCAGCTAAATCCACACATTTGACAGTAGCAATACAGGGAGACTCATATGACGTTTTAGCACTGACAAAGGCTAGTTATCTGAGGGGCCTCTTTCTGCGCTGTATTCTCCGTCATTCAAAGTTCGACATTATAAGACCATGAGGATGTTGAGAAAAGGTCTTTATAGGATCAGCAACATGAAAATTTGCTCTTCAATTCAGTTTGATCATGGCTTTTCTGCTCTTTATTTCCACTGAATCTTCAAATGGCTATCCAACACAAATCTAAATCAATTTTGACAGTCAGGCCCAAACAGCATAACGTTACCTTTCTGACTATCTTGAAATCACCAAATTGAGTTAAAGAACAAAATTGCCGGTGCTTTGCTTAGAACCAGTAAAACTAAACCAGGAATGGGGGTGGCAGGGTGGCTCACTGGTTAGCACTGCCACCTCTCAGCACCAGGGACCTGGGCCCGATTCCAGTCTCAGGCGACTGTTTGTGCAGAGTTTGCACGTTCTTGCTGTGACTGTGTGGGGTTCCTCTGTGTGCTCTGGTTTCCTCCCACTGTCCAAAGATATATATGGATGGGCCATACTAAGTTGCCCCTATTCTCCAGGGGTTGGATTAGCCATGGCAATATGTGGGATTACAGGGATTGGGTCTGGGTGGAATGTTCTTCGCAGGGTCAGCATGGACATGATGAGTCAAATGGCCTCTTTACACATTTTGGAGATTCTATGTGGTAATGTTATAAAATCATTACCAGCTATTAGGCAATGCAACAGCATGTTGTATTGCATTCATCACCATTCTGAAATATTGATTGATACAGTGCCAGATCACGTTTGTCAACTTTGGTGTTGTGTGGAAGGTGCAGAGCAGAGCAGAGGCTAAGTGCTTACTCACAGGAAGGAATGGAAAACTGGCAGACCGCTGTTCCCAGTCTTTCCAAGGTATTCCCAGCTCTTCTGACAGCTGCTCGCTGAGCTAAAATGCTGCTTGCCTATTTAATCAACTTCAGTTTGGGAACTGAAAAGAAAATGGTCCAGTGGGGGAAGGAATTGAAATTACTAAAATTAATGCATCAAAGTGTACCAGAATGGTTATGAAAGTAGTGTTGAGGGGATGAATCAACATTCCAACACGAAAGCCAGAACTTAATACTGAGTAGGGAGCAGCATTATAACCAGCTGGTCAAAGTGCTATTAAAAAAATCCAAAAGTTCATTTTTGATTTCCCAAGTACAAAACATATTACAACTCATTTGTCTTTTGAAAAAAGTGAAGATGCTGCCTTGTGTATTTGTCTTGGCTTAGTGACCCGAAGGCTCAAGCACAGCTGCAGTTACAGTGCAGGCTTCACTAAACCCCAGTGAAATTGCCAGATGAAAATTTTTGGTACTATATTTCCAAAATTGACACCATTGACTTAAAAATAAGTGAAAAGGAAATAGTAAGTCGTGGAGTCCAAAATCTGTTTAAAGTATCTGACTGGAATGTGTTGAAAAGGAGAAAAAAGGGAGCCATTTGTAGCCAATTTTTCTCTCTAGTGTACAGAGGAGGAGTGATGTAAAACATTAAGATAAATGGATAGCAGGAAGACTCAAGGCAGTTATTGCTTTCAAGAGTTTTGCAAGCACCATAAATGTCATCACTACAGCGCTTTTGGTAATATTGTTATTCACTCCATGGGGAGCAAGATTGAAACTTAGAATAGGTTTCTTTTTCTAAGATAGGTAAGAGTGACTGTTTATTTTAGTAAAGCCAAATGCTTCAGAATTGGATAACGTCTGAAATCTCCTGCCACTACTTACTATTTTTTACAGTTGTATACCACTATCGGTTATGTTTTTATATTGAAGCCTACTTGCTCGTCCATGTCACCTGCTCTTTGTTTGATGGTCTAGATGGGCCTGCAGGGTGATGCTAAATGTTAAGGTACCAGTCTTGGTAATGGAGCTGAGCCGGCTGTTAGTTTGGATTTTTACTCTGCTCGAGTCCCAATCTGTGTTTCCCAGAGTGGGAGGAACAAAGTAAATGCTGCAATGTTTCCTGGCATGGAGGCAGGCAGAGATAGGGCAAGGGGAAATCAGAGACAACATAGACACATGGGCAGTGTCAAGCACCTTCTGGTGGTAATGATGGTGGATGGGCGAGACGTGGAAGATGTCTGGTAGCAGTCTAATGCGTGGAGAACTAAAGACTGAAAATTGTTCGATTTATGGACGAAAAATATAAAAGCGACTTGCTTTTGATGTGTTATAAATATATTAGCATTTTGATCTTGACAATTGCAAGTGAGGGTATAGACCAGTCCAAGTGTTAAACTGTAAGGGGGAGCTAAAGTGATAAGCATAGGCACTCCTAGAAAAGAATCCATATCCATTTGCCTGACACCGCCTTCCCTGGTAAAAGCTGCCAAGCTCACCCACACCATGTGGACATCCACCCCTGAATTTGGGAAAAATAATGGAAGGGTTAGGTTGAAGCAGTTAAGTAGCCATTCATTGACCTCTGAGAAATCTTAATAAGGATGGGAAGAATGTCTGACATCCCACACACCCACCACAGAATGGGAGACAGGTTGGGCAGCTAGTGAGAAGGTAGTGAGAAGACCCCAAGTTGCATGTTATATGCCCACCACCCTCTGTTGTAAAATTCAGCCCAAGGAAGCAGGCTAGATTGAAACCATCCACATGTGTAACTAGACTTTGGGGTTGTGTAAGCTTTGCGCCTCAGATAACAATTATAAATCCATTCAAGCTTAGCTGAACTTCTCAATTATATTACTACTTTGAATCATCCTCAGGTATCCATTATTCTGTGCACAACCATATCATTCCCTCAAGTAGATTGCAGCCTTCTAATCACCCTCAGATACCTATTATTCCATACATAAGTAGTCCAAACATCTCAATTAGCCTGCAGCTTTGTAATCACACTGAAGTAACCATTATTCTCTGCAAAACTCAGAACTTATAACTTCTAATCAACAAAATTGTTCCTGTCTCACTGATCCTTTCTGTTACTGATGTTCTTAAAGTGTCTCTGGATTCTCACTTTAGCTCTGTTCCAGCTCCTATTACATAATATAACAGCCACCTGTTTTAAATATATTGAAAGCACAGAAAATTACTGTCTTCTGTCAGTGATTAATCGTCTAATGTGCATTTTCCATTTTCTTGTATCTTGTTTTCTCTTAAGTGTTTTCACCATTTTTTGCAGTATTTCTTGTGTCTTTTCTTGTCTTCCAGTTTACTGTCCAGGCTGGGTTTCACAGTATTTTGTTTCTGTCACATATTGTGGCTCATCATCAAGCAATACTTGCAGAAACCTATGCGGGTGATGAATGCTGGTATACTGTGCCACAGAGTTAAATTTAATACAGATGTCGTGAAAGAAAAAGTTATCGTGTTTGGTTTAGGACCTCTGACAGATGACACTGTAAATTGACATGCCCACACCTCATTTCCCTCTTTTAATCATACATGGCTTGGAAAAGCACAAAGTAACGTCCAGGGACTTCATCCACAGAAGAAGATAGTCATCCCTAGGATTGGCTTAATGTACTACTAAATCAAAAGATTAGGCCAGTAACACTGGTTGGTCTGAGACCGATAGCTCAATCTTCACTTCCAGAGCAGGAAATGGAATTCAGGGTTGCTTCCCTCCCTTGAACCTGCCCTCAGAGGGAGACAGTGATTGACCATATATTGCATACCAATGTGTTTGGAACAGAGATAAATTTGTCAGTCACTTCAGGGTGGTGGGGTTGGAAAGATTTGGGAACCTTGCAAAGAAGCCTGGGCTACCAACGCAGATACTTTTATAGATTGCCCCAACCTCCATTCCCTCCCAGGCAGGACCTGAAATTTCAGTCCTGGTTCTGTAGCTAGTTCATTTGGTCAGTGGTAAGGTGGGGTCTTCTGTTATTTTGTGCAGTATTGCTTGCAAATAAAGAGGAGGAACAAAATTTATCTTTTGGTGCTGCAAGCCAAGCACTGGAAAATAACATGTGCCTGCAGAAATCAAGCTATTATAAGGAAGGACCAATTTCTCGTCATCCTGTGGTTTTTGAACTGGATGCTGCTGAACATTTGTCATGACATGATGGGTAGCCAGTTTTTATATTTGGGTGTTCTGGGTGGTCCAGATGGAAGAATAGGGGATAGCAAATAACTGTAATTTTGTTCAGCAACCTTGCAATTAAAGGGACAGTTTCCATTTTGTTTGCCTGTGCAGACTGCAGTTTTTCAAATTTGTAAAGAAAATTCAATTTAGAAAAGCTTTTCTGGCTCATAATTCTTTTGAACCGTGGTTTTGTCAACCGTACCAATCACCCTCAAACAAAAAGCCAATAATTAAAGCCAAAGTTTTTATTTTACAAACTTTGGCACAGTTATATGTAATTTGTTTAATTATTGAATTCTGAGAAGTGGCATGGTAGCGCATTGTGTATAGGGCACAGATGTCATTGCCACAATGCGCATGTATTAATGTGCCCATCATGGCCACAGAGAATGAGGGGTACCATTTCTAGAGTGGAAGTCATGCACTTCAAAAGTCAAAGAGGTTTTTGGGAACAGGCTCCCCCCTTTCCACCAAGCTGTGATTGGTGTGTGATACCATGGTAATGGGGCAGTCTTATTACTCCAAGTGGAATAAAGCTCTTGATGGAAATTCCTTTTGTCAACCAGAAGCTAAAATTAGGCTTGATCTTTCTAAATTGTAGGAGGTAGCATCATCATTGCAGCAAAATGTAGGCAAGGTGAGAGATTGTTTGGGAATGCAGTGCACTCTGCCCAGACTATTTTAGCTCCCTTGTCTATTGCACTGTCTCTACTAGATGTTCACGGTTACACTTGGGATTAATATCTTTGAAAAGGTAAAGCAATACTGTTGACAGGGTATGATGGTAACCTTCACTTTTTTAGTGTATGACTTGCCAGATGATATCTTTGTTGATTATGAAACTACTTGGTCCAAAATCTTTTGTTTTATCCTTACCTAAGAAGGGAATATTAGTTTGAAATTGCCTAATCATATGAGGGATTGTGTCCCTTGAATTGTTGCTTTTCAGATAGTTATTTTCCATCTCACCTTGTCATGTTGATCTGTAGAATAAATTTAAGGAGTTTGGGAATTCCCTATTTGTTTTATTTATAAGCCATGCTTGTCCTTTTAATTCACATTCCCAAATCTAAAATGAGGAAAATGGGAAATGAAATTCCCATTTTTTTAATCCCACTTTTTAATCAAAAATCATATAGAATGCACCCATTACATCCAGCATTTGAATAAAATTTAATTGAATATAAATTTACATGCAAGTCATTACGAATAGGACACGAATAGCTCCAGTGTGTTTCATGAGTGACTGACCTCTCAATTATGTCTTCATTTATTGCTGTACTAAGTGAAGAATGAAAGTTATATTTTGCTGTGTATTTGTTTAATTCTACACTATGTTATACTTTATAAAAAGCGAAAGAACTGCGGGTGCTGTAAATCATGGACAAAAACAAAGTTGCTGGAAAAGCTCAGCAATGGGTTCTGAAGAAGGGTCATTGGGACCCGAAACATTAACTCTATTTTTTCCTTAACAGATGCTGCCAGACCTGCTCAGTTTTTCCAGCATCTTTGTTTTTATTCCATGTTATACCTTATCCTTTCCTTCTAATGTAGGCCTTCTATGGCTGATCACATTCTCAGATCAGCATTATTGTATGCTTCTTCTGTGTGTTGCATGACCACTGTCACTGAATTTGTCTTTTCCTCTCCATTTTCTTTGACTCCTTAGTGTCTATGGCAGTAGTCTGTGGCTACCTTGTGAGGAAATTACACGTGCACACTTATGTTCTGGCACAGATCCAGAGCTGTGCTGGCAATACAAAAGAAAACTGAATAATTACATGTCCAAATTCTAAGTTACATATTTGCCCTTCTACAGTGAAACTTTCATCCAAGTTATAAGTCTCTTACAAGTCTTTTATGAGTTGTTTTAACAGTCAAAACACAGAAAGCAGCTCATCTCAAACAGTAGAAGAAAGACAATGTATGTGGCTGTAGAATCTGCCTGTTCATTATATGCTGCCAGCATCAAGTTGATGGTTAATATTTCATATCATTGCAGTTTGAGATATTTGGAAAGCTGTTGAGGATTTTTGTCTTTTGGGGCTAGATTCGAATTCTGGTGATGGGCTGGAAAGTAGCAGGGCTCCAGTTGGGAGGCAGGGTAACGGCAGAGGATGGCATGCGCATAATTATCCTCCTGTCGAGAAATCTTCCCCGCAGGAGGGAGGGTGGGCAGACTGCCCTCCCCACCCTTACCTGGTCCAGGACTTGGAATCTGAGAAACTTTTGTATTCCCAGTCCTGGTCACAGGTGCCTTGGCACTGGTGGGGACTACAGTGCTACCAGCCAATCAGATTGCTCAGCAGCTCTCTGAGCTGGGACTTTTGCTCGAATGAGTTGTTGAAGTTCCACTTCTAACTGAACATCGTTCCTTGCTGTGTAAACTGGCTGTGGGCTGGCATAACAAACAGAGAGAATGCTGGAGAGACTCAGGAGATCTGGCAGCGTCTGTGGAGAGAGAACCAGAGTTAACAATTCAAACTTGGTATGACTGTTGTTCAGAACAGAGGAGCTGCGCTGTTAGGCAGGCATGTAAGAGATCAGCGACTGATCAGGTTACAATTTGATTTGATAGCATGGTGCATTTCTCTGTGAACATCTCTATTTGTATGTTAATTAGCTCAAGCCTGTATAATCAGTAGCAATAGGAGCAGGAATGGGCCATCATCCCTTCAAGCCTGCTCCATTATTCATTAATATCATGGTCAATCTGATTGTTATATCAGCCCCACTTTCCTGTCTCCCATAACCCTTGACTCCCTTGTCAACTAAAAATCTGTTCTAACTCAGCCTTGTATATATTCAATGATCAGGCCTCCACTGTGCTCTGGGATAGAGAAGTATATGACCGTATGACTATATGACCCTCGGAAAGAAAAGAAAATTCTTCATCTTAGTCTTAACTAGGTGATCCTTAATTGTTAAGCCACATCCCCCAGTTCTAGATTTCCCTAAGAAAATATAACCTCAGTATCTCCTACTCTCTCAGTCCTCTTAGTAAGAGTAAATTTACTGATCGTGTGCTAACCTGCTTGAAGGGATAATAATTCTGCAGCCTTGCCTCCAGTTTGCAGTCCCTTCAAGCAGTAGATCAGCAATCTTTGTGAAGATCTTTGTGAAGTTCTATTTGAGGTTTTTTTGAGTTCTCTTCCCAAAGGCAGGCCCAATTGCAGTGCCACAACCTTGACCACAAGTAGGGCACGTCCCAAATCCACCGCAGCCAGAACAGGGATTGAATCCATTCTAGAGATTGGCACCAACTTGGCCCACATTGGTTCTCCAGCCAATTGAGCAAACAAGCATGCCAGCAGTCTGAGTTGCTATGGATACATATACTTGTACATGCATGTTGTATCCTGGAGCAGTGGATAATGGTTCCAGTTCCTTTCCATTATATGGCTGACCATGTCTCTTCTGTTGTTACCATGTTTGGAAAGATTTACAAGTTGACCCTCAACTTGTTTGGCTGCATGGTGAACAAACCTTCATGGGCCATCAAGTCTAAGAGTGGGACTTGAACCCAGGCCTTCTGGTTTAAAGCAAGGATGCTACCGACTGGCCCACAAGTCCTTCTGTCCTGTCCATCTAATTATTATACTTCAGAGAAATAAACTGACTGAATAAAATCACATTGTTGTTTCTCTAGAACAAGATGCTGCCGTGTAAATGGATGGTTTAGTTTAGGCTGTGTTGTAGATATTCATCGAGCAGTTCATGCCACCTCCCCGGGTGTCCTCGTATTAAGTTGCCAATCAACAGCTCCAAGTAGACAAAGGTATTTGGCTAGCCACAGCAAGGGGAGGGAGCTCAGCAACCATCGGATATTAAAAATAATGCTTTATAATACTCCCTATTTGTGGTCTTACTCTATAATGCTGGTTTACATCATGCTGGACATCTGCCAGCCCTTCAATTTGGACTGTATAGCAGACAAAAGCATGTAGGAAATGGAGCCATACTGCAAGGAAGTGGGAGTCGGGGTAGTTATCAGGGAATGAAAGTGGAAGGTATGCACCATGCGAGCCAGAAAATGTTTTACACACTCCAGGCCAAGAAGGACTGTAGTATCTCAGTGTAGATTTTTATGAGTGGAAAGACAGCCCATTCCTATAATCAAGTCTTGGACTGCTCCTCTTTGAAAGGCTTTGTTTTCTCTGATACTTCATTTACCATCTTGAGTTCAAGGATTCAGTACAAAGTGTGAACAGTCAACAATATTGCCTCAGGGCTGAGAACGAATTTGATCGTGGATCAAGTACTGTGGGAAATGATCGATATACATTTCAAATTCATGGATATTGCATAGAAAAGGAAGAAATATTTCTTTAAGCTTACTTAGTTGGAATACCTTTTCTTAATGTACAATCTTTTTTCAGTCTCATATTACTTTATTCCAATTGATCTGGAGAATGAGAGGACGAGGTAGGCTGGAACTGCAGCGCAGCATGAATTTTTAAATTATTAATACACCAATTTCGGAATACTTTTTGGGGGGAATGATGTACAGTATATCATTCAGATATAGTGCTGCATTCACGTCAATGTGTCATTCTATATGAGAGAACACTTTTGTTATTACTTTGCACATATTCATTTAACAGTATTTTTAAAAGGTGTTTAACAGAGACAAAACTGCCCAGGGGTACAAATGCTAAAAAAGAGAGACTATACTTTTTTCTGAAGGTGTCAGATATTTAGCTGCTTTAATGTAGGAAATTACCTTTCTTTCTGGCACAAAAGCAAAATACGGCAGATGCTAGAGATCTGAAATAAAAACAGTAAGTGCTGCAGAAACTCAGCAGCTCTGACTGTACGTGTGGAATTTCAAGTTCAGTGGTTTCACTTCTGCAGAACTGAAAATAGGTGCTTTTTTCTCTGAATTAGATAGAGAAGCTCATGAGTCATTACAAATGTTCCACATTCTGTAACTTTGGGTTGGGATGTTAACCGTGAGTGAGACAAGCAGCAGTTTTGAAAGTTCACCCTGCACATAAGCCAAGATGTTAGCTGCATAATCTGAAGCAAGCAACAATCAAAGAAGGATAAGAAGAATGAGTGTTGCCCTCAAAATGCTGAGGAATGTTACCGCAGCATTGAGTATTTTTCTCCTAATGTCACCATTAAATGTTCTAGGTCTTGAGTTAAATGTAGGAAAGAAATCTTTAAACTCCATCCTACAAAACGTGTCTTATCCCCAAAGGAGAGGAAATCCACCCAATTAAAACATGAAGAATTTGATTTTCCCAGACCAACCACCTGTTTGGCCCCTGCTTAAGACTGCTGAGTACCAATTCCTTGCATGGACTCTTGCCCACTAAGAACTCAATCTCGATTGCCTTAGAAATGTTTTGTTTAAGACTTTTACAAAGGAGACTTTCATTCTGTAAGTCTAAACTTGAGTTGATGCTGATTGCCAAAAGTGAAAAGGCAATTTTTAATCATGACCCTAGGAAACTCACCATAAGCTAAATCTGGTAAATTGTTGTCACGACTAATGTTGGACTGAATTAATATCTTGTTGATCAAGTTTCAAGATCTATTGTCATCGTGATTAATTGTTAATTGTATTATTGAGAGTAGTACCTTAAATGATTTGTTCTGTTTTATTGCAGTGGGAAGCAGAGTAAGTCAAGAGCTAATGTACACACGGGAGAAACTGGGCGAGGAGACAATCTTCACTACACAGATGTTAATACAAACTTCAAAGAAGGAAGGGGAGAATATCCTTACTCAGGAGGCGTTGCTTCAGCACCTGCTTGCTGCACTGGCAGCCAGCAAAGTACAGGTCTCGCTCTATGGAAAGTAAGGACATTGCTCCCATCACATGTTGACTTGAAGGGGGTTTTCAGGCAGGAAAAGAAGGCAGGGCAAATATGGAACACACTTTATTGATCAGGTCGTTGATGTGAAACATGAGCTGTTTCTCTGTCTATGCGCAGAAGCGGCCAGTGCTGCTAAGTATTTCCTTCCTAATACACTCAGCAAACTAGGTTTTAGGTCCATATTATAATCCACACATATCCATTCCCTTTTAGCCCATATAAAGATGGGTGGACAGACAGGTCATGTTGAGGAAATGGAGAGGCTGCAGAAGGACTTGGACAGGCTAGTGGGGCAAAGAATTGGCAGATAGAATAGTGTGCAAAGTATGAGGTAATGCACTTTGGTAGGAATAAAAGAGATGTAGACTATTTTCTAAATGAGGAAAGGCTTCAGAAGTCTGAAGCACAAAAGGACTGGGAAGTCCTACTACAAGATTCTCTTAAGGTTAACATATTGGTTCATTTGACAGTTAGAAATGTAAACACAGCGTTAGCATTCATTTGAGAGGGTTGGAGTACAAGAACAGTGATGTACTGCTGAGACTGTATAAGACTCTGGGCAGACCACGTTTGGAATACTGCAAGCAGTTTGGGCCCCATATCTAAGGAAGGAAGTATCGGACATGGGGTCCAGAGGACATTTACAAGAATGAACCTGGAGATGAACGGCTTATCATATGAAGAGTGATTGAGGCCTCTGGATCTATACTCATTGGAGGTTAGAAGAATGAGGGGTGGGGGGGGTTCTATGGATATTTACAGAATACTGAGATGCCTAGATAGTGTGAACAAGGAGAAAATGTTTCCACTAGTAGGAAGGATTAGGACTCAATGTGAAGTGATGACCCTTTAGAACTGAGATGAGCAGGAATTCCTTTAGCCAGAGGGTGGTTAATCTGTGGAACTGATTGCCTCAGAGGGCTGTGAAGGCCAAATAATTGAGTGTATTTAGACAGATGGATAGGTTCTTGATTGGTAAAGGGATGAAAGGTTGCAGGTAGAAGGCAGTAGAATGGGGTTGAGAAACATCACGGCTATGACCAAATGATAGAGCAGACTTAATGGGTTGAATGGCCTAATTCTGCACTTATGCCTTATGTACTTCTCATCTGTTCTGGACAGAAAGAGAGTACAGATAAACTTGCAGCAGATAGTGATAAGCTTTTTGAGCATTTCTCACTGTTTTCCAAGTGTATGGTGAATATTTTGGGAGAATATGTTTCCCCAATTGGTCCCTCAAGAGCTGGTCAATCCTTATTGCCAATCCCCCCCATTCCCACCCATTCGGCATGGAGACCTAAAATTAGACTCCCTTCCTTTGTATTTTGGCTGGGCTGTCAGCCTGATATCATTCATTTCTCCTGGCTGTTGAAGTTGAAATGCCTGTACATCATTCTCAGCACACTAGGGTGGAAGGTGGCCTAATCTCCTGCTTTCGCTATTCGCCCAGTTGATTTCATAGGATAGGAACAATATTCTTGCCGTTCAGCCATTCTTTCTTATCCTTAACGTAGTATCTGATGACTCGAGTCCTTCAGCTTGTCCTGCTGTCTAAATATGGGGGAATAGGGTGACCCTTAAAAAACTTCATCAATGGAATGTTTAGTTTAAATTCCTGAAAGTACAATGTTCTGGCATCCATAATTGTAAATAAATGCATATATGTTTGCTCTCAGTAATTAGCATTGCTGGTTCCATCAGTGTACTGTTTAACCAGGTCATTGCCCTTTAACCTTTCTTTCAGATCCTGGGATTTAAACAAAATCTGTTACAAATCTGGAGTGCCTATCATTGAGAATGGCATGATTGAGCGAGTGAGTATGACAGAAATTAAATTTATAATTATAATAATATAATAATTATAATAAAGAGTGTATCTCTTTACTTTCAGGAGCTTTTCATTTTTACTCACAATTCTCAGAGAGCTTTCTGCTGATTGTCAAAGTGAGTGATTTTCCTTGCCCAGGGCCCGCTCTTTAGCTGCTGAATTTCAGCGTTACTATCCTGATATAGAATGATGCTGCCTCTGCCCTATCCTAAAAGTGTGCCTTGGATCTTAGTTATGCCCTGATATGATGGCTACATTGCAGTAAAGTTAGTGTAATTCAATTTAGCAATACCCCAGAGTGATGTATAGCAGTGGAGTAATATCCTTCTTAACCTGTCCCCTCACCTGAAGTGTGGTGACCCTCAGGTTAAACCAGCACCAGTCATCTCTCTCTCTGATGAGAGAGCAGTCCTATGGCCTGGTAACACAGTGGTGACTTTACCATTACCCTGTATTATCTCCATGTGACAAGGTGACAAAATGTTTCAGAATTCAATCTGCTGCTACTGTATTTAGCCTGTGCTGCTATTAGAGCTCAGTAGAGAGAACTCTCAATAATTGCCATCCAGCCCAAAGATGTGCAATTAGCTGATTGGGCATGGTAAATTTCCCTCCATAGTATCCAGGAATGTGCAGGCAAGACGGATTAGCTGCAGGAATTACACGGTTACAGTGATAGGGTGGGTCTGGGTGAGATGCTTTTCGGAAATACAGTGCAGACTCGATGGGCCAAACAGCCTGCTTCAACACTGTAGGGATTCTATTAAAGACAAGATTATAAAAAAGTAGAAATTTCTGCCTCACCAATATAAAAAAATACTTCATCCAAATGCAGTGTGATCACGGGATGCATTATAGGTGAACTTAATCCTATCCCCATCCAACATTCTGACATCTCTGTACGCCCAGCACAAATCATTGATAAGAGTCAAGTGTGGCAGGCATATTTCATTCTTGCTTCCCTAATTCAAGAGTGTTGAGATCAATTGTAGCAGTCATCTAACTACACTGGGAAATGTCCGTGAATTTAACACAATTTGGAGATAAGCACAGCCTACCTTGCCTGTATAGTTGTGCTTCTCACTAGATAAGCAACTGGGAAAATTATTTAATCTCTAAATAATATTAGCAAAGCCCATAAATCTTTATATACCTAGAGCACTTTGTTAAAAGCCCTGTACTTTGTACCCATACCTTATGACTGGCAACATTTTTGACATGAAACACAAATTTTCATCTCGATTATTTATTATATTGTAGGGCAAAGGGTTAATTTAATATGGTGATGGGGGTGGAGTGGACTGCAGACTCTTTTTTTTAAAAAATTGCTCCCATGTGGAGTTGCTGACATAATATGACACTGTGCTATGTGTACAATGGAACTTGCATGTTGCTGTCAGGCTTTCAAAGCCAACTAGTATGATCAAGACGCAGAGGCAGAAGGCTGATGACAGGCTATGCTGATTTATGGCCAGCTAATAGTTTTGGAGTTCAACGTGGTCTCTGCCAACATAGCCTGTATATGCTCCAACGGAAGAGGCTGTTTGGCACACACCATCATTAATTATCGTTGCTGTTTTCTGTTCTGCCTTCTCCCCAACCCCCTGCCCCACAGAAACACACACACAACCACAAATTATTAAACATCATTTCAGCACTGACCACAATGAGTATTGTAGTTTATGAGGATCAGAAATCTCCTTGTTAGAAGTGCAAGATTCGTACTCCACAATGTTCCTCTCATCAGTCAGTAAACATAATAGAACCCTGATGGATCATTGTGGCCGTTTATATGTAGGTTTGACCATAGAGCTTTTGGCCAATTTCAAAGTATTTCTGAAAAAGCTGTAAAGTTGCTTTTTTTGTGTTTCATTTATTAGATCTAATCCCATACTGCAAGTGGGAGCTGTTCTTTACAATTAGAAAGAAAATGGAGAGTTAGGTCAGTGTGAGAACAAGTTGCACTGTGGAAAGGTCTGGCTAAAAAGGGTTTCTCATTCAAACCAGTGCACAACTTAAAAAGCGGAAATCATTGGCTGTAGGGCCAGGCATCAGACTCAGTGGACTGCTGAAATTTGGTTGGAAGAAGCAGCTATCAGGCTGATGATAGCAATGATTACACACAGGTATGTTTTAGGGGGTGGGGTGATATTACGTACAAGTTTGAGAGAGTTTTGTGGGTGATAATTAGGGAGTCCAGGAAAACAGAGGCTGTGACTTGCTTGGCGCAGCTCTCCTGCTCTAATCTGTGGAACTCACTTTAAAACTTACTTCGGACTTCTTAGGACTGAAATAACTGCACAGAGGCTGGTATCCCATTGCCGAGTCAACCTTTATTTACACGTTCATAGTACAAGGACTCTGACTGGCTAGCTCAGAGCCATTCCCTAGAGTGAGGAGACTCTGGATGTGAGTTTGCTCGCTGAGCTGGAAGGTTAGTTTTCATATTTTCAGCGAGCAAACTCACATCCAGAACCACAACCTGAGGTACAAATCTTCTCAAAACTCGCTGAGGAGACTCTCTGAGACATCTGCTTATATCCGAGAGCCAGGGCTCTGAGATTGGCCCAGGTTAACAGCTCTAAGCAGGGATCTCATACTTAATCTTGATACAGGCACTACAGACATTCACTCTGTCCATTGCAAATAGTTGTATAAAAAAGCAAGTTCCCACAGTGGCCGTGGTTCAATGCACTACTTGATGCATTACTGAGCCAGAAGCTAACCAAGACAGTCACATGTTCAGTTCAGATCCTGGCTGATACTGAGTCAGTTGATTTTAGACATAAGTGTGTGGCAGTTGTCGTCAGCACCCTTGGTGGAAAGTGGGGAACATCAGCCAATCACACACGCACACGCGCACACACACGCACACATGCACAAGCATGCACACACACACACACCGAGGCAGTGGAATTCATGATTGAATAGCTGGATGACATCTCATAAGCCAGGATCACACACGAACAATAATCATTAGGGATGAGACACTGAGGACTACCGTTGGCTTTAAAATACACCTCTTTGCATTCAACATCATGGACAGTTGAGAGACTTCCATGATCAACCTCTTTCCAAACCTGTTTCGATTTGTTTTAGCACTATGTAAGGACTACGACAATTAGTCTCTGCAATTTAGGAGAAGTCTTGAAAGCCAGTGGAGGGATTACATCACCATAAATCAAAGATGCCAGTCTGCATACCACCAACATTTATGGACAATGTAATGCTTTTTCCCTCCCCCAGGCACTAAATATAACTTTGCCTTGATGGGTCGACCACAAATTAATGAAAATCAGCAACCAAAACAAGATTAAATAAATTGTTTTCTCCCAATGTTTCAGTTTGTTTGCTTTGCTTATGGTACAAACACAGCAATATTTGCTCACTTACTTTCCCTCCACCCTCCAGATGATTGAGAAGCTTTTCCCCTGTGTTATTCTAACTCCGCTGGACTGTTTCTGGGATGGTGCCAGGCTTCAAGGAGGTTCTGCTTACCTACCGTAAGTACAGCTGTGTTAATTGTTATGTTTCTGGGGTTTTAGGGATTGGTACTCTAAAAATGATACACTGGATGCTTCTCGCAAGTTTTTTGGTCTGAACTAGAGTGGTGAGAGACTGAACAATGGCTTGCATTCTTCCCCGCGATGTGGTTACTTGTCAGGCGGAGCAGAGAGACCTATGGGAATTCTTTGTCAACAGACGGTAACTGAAGTTATTCTCATGCTAATCGGAGCCTTATTGCTGCAAGTTGTCCAACAAATAAAATGTACACATCATTCATGCCACAGGCCCTATTTAAAAAATGCCCCTGAGAAGAAAAAGGCCCTCTTTCGATTAAAATCAGCTCACTTGACAGCATTCCATTCTTGAAAGATTTTTCACAGTTTTTTTTGTGTTTACTCTGTGGTGTTAAACTGACACTGACTCCCGACTCTTTCAAATCCATTTTTAAAAAAATCAGTGTGGACATGTGACATTTGCAGTATTTAGCATTTTTTCTGCAGTTGTTTCCTCACCGCCTCTGAGCCACAGAACTTACCCCAATTTGCTACCGTCCTCCAAACCGCCCCCCCACACTCCCCTTCATAGCCGAAGGTTAGTCTGTGTGTGCCGTCAGCTTCCGCTTCAGTTCAGCCAGTTTGAAAAAGGAACGGAGAAAGAGGGAGAGAGAGAGCGAGAGAGAGAGAGAGAGAGAGAGAGAGAGAGAAAGAAGGAGAACAAAGAATGGCAATCTATTCTCAAAAGTGGAAAAACAAAAGGGCTTGAGAAGACTCACTCAAGCAAGAAATAGGAGATAAAGGAGCCTCTCTTTGGTTGCAGTAGAAGGGGTCGCTGGTATGTGGGAATCAGAAAGAGCTTGCTTCATGCGATGCCTCACTCATGAATTATTGGAGTGTCATTCTGCCAGTGTTGGACTTTTTAATCCCCCCTTGTCTTCTATTTGAGATGTCCTGTACACTTGAGTCACCCTTTCTGGCAGATTGTTTTTTCAAGATTCCTTCATTTGGGGAAAAAAAACTTACGAAATCATGAGGAGTCTTTACTTACCAGTTCAAAAGCAGCAAAAAGAAAACTTATAGGAAGGGAATATGAATATTCAGAGAATATTTTAATAATTTTATCTTGAATAGTTGGAACTCTGGCTTTAGCTTGCCTAGTACTTTAAAGCTGACAAGATCTTGTAAAATGACAGGAAAGCTTTGCTTTGTTTTAAAGGACTATCTGAGGAAAGTTTCCTTTCCTTTCACAAGTTTCCTTTACAGACATGTGGCCAACACTGAAATATCGAGTTATTTGTAATCCATAGCATTTCATCAGTGTCTGTCATGGATTCTTTGGAAGACCACTGGCTTGATGGTTCTCTGGGGAAGCAGGATGGTATTTCAGAACCCATTCTCCAAAATGCCCTTAAATCCACAGAATCCATGCAGTGAAACATAGTCTGACTTATTCAGTTGTCCTGTTTATTTGCCAATAATACTTTAAACCTATGGTGATAATGCCAGTGATTGCCACTTGTGCAGACATTATTAAGGCACTGCATTCCGCCACTAATCAGCATTGATTGATTTGTCACTGACCTTATAGAAATGTAATAAAGCGCACCCCTCTCTAACTATCTCTTGGCCTGTGTTAGATTAGACTTTGATTTATAGTCCCACATACATAAAAACACAGTGAAATATGTTTTCATGTACAAAACGCAAAATATTGCAATGCCCTGGTGCCATCTTGAAACACTGAATGTAATGCAAGATTTTACTGCATTAGAGTTTATCTTGCCCTCTTCTTCTTGTAGCCCTCTGCTACTCCGCTATTCACTGCTTGACACTAGTGGGGCTTGCTGTAACGCTACTCGCTTAAGAGCCTCGCTCTGCTGTTTTAATATAGAGCATGTATTTAAGATATTAAATAAAAGCAGACGGTGAGGAGCAAGTTTTAGACAGTTACTTGACTTCAGTTGTTAGATGATAGCTTGAAAGCTTTTGTATTTTCATTTTTTCAGACTTAATGCTTAAAATAGTCACTCTGTGATGGCTGGTATTCTATAACTCATCAAAGTAACATTTTATCATTATTTACTTGAGTTACCAAGTGTTTTAGCTTATGTAAATGTTACCGAAAGGCTTGGAATAAAAAGGACAATAGATTATCTTACTTCTCCCCACCCCCTCCCACCCGACTTCCAGTAAAGTAACTAGGAGAGACCTGACAGTTCTGAAGAACTTTATTAGGTCTTGTCGGAATGGAGTGAGGCAATCTGGGGACGGAGGGTGTGAGCATCGTATAGGAACCTCTTCTATCCTGCTTCCCTGAGTCCGGTTTTCCACTTGGCTCCCAAATGGAGATGAGCTGGCAGCACTGGGTATTGAAATGCACTGAAATGAGAAGAAAGAAAGAGAGAGAGGAAAAAAAAGACACTCTTTGTGGTGGCGGGAGAAAACCGTACAAAAGGATATTTTACAGATGAAGAGATTAATGATTTAATGTGGCTGAGAAGAGAGCTGTTACATGGTGAGTGGGAGGAGGAACGAGCACATTGGGGGAGGGGGAGAGACACAATCAAGAGTGGCGGCCAGTGTTGGAGACCGCAAGGCTCTGTTTGTGGGTCGTAATCTGATTATTTAGAGGAACGACCTTTAATGAAAAATTAATTTGATCGGGCCTTACACATAGCCTGGATATGTGCAGGTGGACAGTGCCCACTGAAGGAAAATTGATTCATTAAAGTGCCACCTAAATGCAGCAGAGTTGGAGAGCTTAAACAGGAAGACTCTATAATCACATTTTTAAAGAAGCACTAATGATGGAAAAAAATCTGAATGTTTTGCCACATCGAATAACAAAATTTTTTATACAATTATTTCTGCCTGGTGTTAAGCTAATTATTGTGCACCGCTTCTGTGTGAAATGGTAGCATGTTAGTATGAAGCTGTTTTTTCTATTATTTTAACCAAGAAACTTATGAAATTTTAATGGGGCAATTTCATACAAGTACATTAGTACATTTGCTCGCTGTTATTGAATGACAAGACAGTTCTATTGGTGTTTTGTTTGTGTTTATGTTAAAACTATTTTTTAGTTTTAACATATTTTATTCCTTAATTTTTATTTAGTTTTCCAGTGTTTTTGTAGCTTAATGCTGCAGTGAGCCATTTGTCTTATTCCATCAAGTATAAAACTTGCAAACAGAAAAGCTCACAGTATGAGGCTGCCTCTCATTCATTTTGGGCTGCTTCTTATTACAGTTTAGTCAGTCCTTTAACTAACAAGCATACATCATTAACCATCCCGATATCACCATGTCAAAGGAGGAGGAGATGATCCCTTCCCTTCATTCACTGCAGGAATTTAAAATGACCCAAGACAAACCACACGCCAGTAATATCAAGACATTTGAGAGTTCTCCAGTAATTGTCATGTCTCACTGCACAAAGTTAAGAAATACGAGTGGGCACCGCAGCCTGATTAGGCTTTCCCTCACTTTGTTCCTCCATAATAGGATAATACATGGTCTTTTACTCTGCATCTGGCAATGATATAGGCTTAAAGGAGGAGGTATCACCATGGGTAAGCATTGTCAAGAGGAAATACTTACCTATAGACCACTTCTGAATGTTTTGTCAATTTCCAGGAGGATATTAGAAATAAAGTATACAATAGATATGGGAAATCAGTATTCTAAATTTCAGGAACGTTTGTATCTGTATGGTCCCCTGATTTATTTGCCCATTTTCTATAAAAGCTGGGGGCAGGTGTGGTGCATGAGTTTCCCATTTGGAAAACATCAATGACAGCAGTGTGCCTCCTGTTTGTAGAAAGTGATTGTAGATTGTTTCCTTTCAAGATAAACAGTTTCATTAATTACCTGTTGTGTTACCTTATCCACTGAGACTTACATTAGAAAAGTGAAATAACTGAAGCGATCAAATGAACTTACTGACAAGGTGGGGAGGCGGGGTGGGATTTCTTCTGTTTACTGATTGTAGCCAATTTATACAAGAATTCTTCATCCATATGTTTTTCATTTTTAAACAGATATTGTCACTTCCATAAAGAGGGAGTCTCGCAATCACTATGAATTGAATAACTAAAAAAAATACTGCTAGTAATGTTTTTTCCTTCAGTGTCTATTTTTAAATTTTTTGGTCAGTAGCCATTTTTATTCAGTGGTTGAAATAACACCATCAGTTGAATTGACTTTGATTAGCTGCTGAATCTTCAGTGGGGATGTAATGAATTAGTGTCCACAGTTAAAATGACAACAGATGAAATAAAAAGTGTAAAGGTTCCCAAGGTTAATAATAATTCATCTTCCTTATAATGTCTTGCCTTGTAACTCCTCCAGTACACACACACTGTCTTACTGATTCATAGTTCAAATAGAATTATCTCACAACGGAATCAACCATTTGACAGAAAAACAATTTTTAGAAGGTCTTGATGGTCAGACTTGCCCATTTGATAGGAACCTTGATATTGAGATTCCCTGTGTAAATAACATCTGCTTGGTTATATTGAAAAAAAATTAAAAACTAGTTTACTAGAAGCTTTGAACAAATTTGGCTCAGAATTTGTGTTTTTTATTATTTTTGCTAATCAACCTGCTCAGAAATGGCATTACTCACACCTGAAACAGGTGGGACTTTAACCCAGGCCTCCTGGTCCAGGGGTTGGGACATTACCACTGCATCACAAGAGGGCTTCTGCACAGAATTTGTAAAATAGAACAAAGCATTTGTAACACCTGGCTACGAATTCCAAAACTAGTAATATTGTTAGCAGGAGGACAAGTGCTAGTAACAGAATCCAAATGGCTTAGATAATAGAAATAGGAGAGGGGCTAAATGAGTGGCAGTGTCCATGATGCTGTACATTGGCTCTAGGATCGCATTGATGACATCTTCCAGCAACTTTGACCTCAATAAAACTAGTTGGAAAACACCTCATTTGCATGGGATATTCAGGTACAAGTGGTATTTTGGATCCATCTCCAGTGAGTGCTAAATTGCTCATACTAGCCTGACATTTCACCACTTGTCTTCCTATGAATTAAGCGGTTACCAAATGATCTACAGGCCTCCTTTCCCACCACCTCATTAAAATGGAGGTTTAGCAATACAAAATATTTTTTAAATCATGATTTTCAGTGTTTGATGGACTGTATACCTTGTAAATGCTGATACATTTCCAGTACAGCAATATGCCAGCATCCACTGATTCAATAGGATCTTGAGCAATGCAAGACCCCAGTATCCTCATGCTTGCTAATCCATTTAATTAGTCTTCAGCACCCATAAAAGCCAACCAGGACATCACCAGACTAGGGAGAGACCCACTGTAACTAGGTTTCCATGGAAATCTACTTGTATGCTGCTACAACCATAATTGGAGACCACCTGAACTCTTAAGGCATTTTAGATTCATCACCATGAGTGAGGACATTGGTTTTGTGATGCTTGTTCACAGCAGAAAGATATTGTGCCCTAATGATTTTCTTCTTTGAAGTTTTGATAGTGCTGTGTTTTAAGAAGATTTTTCATCATTGATTTATTCTCTATAAAATTCAGTGCAGCACTCCATCTGCTGGCATTTAGGAGAACCATCAAGATTATTTTGGCAATCAAGACTGCTTTTGAATGTTTAGCTTATTGATTGAGCACCCAACAAATGGCCTACGAGCTGTCCCATTTAATTTTTAGTGAAAACTTGATGAGAGTTGACCTTGCATGCTAATAATATAATTCCCACAGAGTTGGTTCCTTAATCTGTTTCTAGGCTATATGTTTCAGATTACTAGAGAGTTGGGCATCAGTTGGAGGTGGAGTCTATGTATTGGTTAAGAAAAAATTAATAATTAATCTTTGTTAAACAGAGGGAAACCAGATATTCAGTGGATGAACCTTGACCCTGTGCAGCTTCTAGATGAACTGGGACAATTTACGTCTTTGGATGGATTCAGGGAGATGCTTGACAAGGCTGAAGTAGGACATGCTTACGTGGATAGACCTTGCTTACAACCAGATGACACAGAATGTCCTATGACTGCCCGAAACAAAAAGTCACTGGAGGTGAGCTCTTTTATCCTAAGCTTCCATACCTTTTGTCTTGAGGTTAACTTTGGCCTTCAGCACTCCCAAGGAGTAATATGGACATTTGGGCTCAGCTCAAGTGCACGATGTAGTACAAAATGCAAAAGAGCAGAATTTACCTTATTGTTTGTGACAGTTAGGGCTGGTGTATCATTCACTTGCAGAGTATTCCAGTATTCAGCATAACCTTCATTCAGTTAATGTGTTCTATTAAGAAGCCAAATGAAATTTATTAATATTGTTAACTTTTCACTTTTTGACCCTTGGTTTTTGAATCTAGACAAGAATGATAAGAATATAAATTTCTTTCTAATAATGGTTTTGACCCAATGTTTGAAACGGTCTAAACCTGGTTAGTTTGGGTATTTGGCTAAACCTGCACTGTTTGGCAGTTGTGGGCCAAATTATCCATTCTGCATTAAATACTTAGTGAAAGTGCTCATAAGAAGTTTTGGAATAGGAAATTAGAACTCTCCAAAGACAGATATTTGTAATCAAGGTGAGGCACTACCTATAGGTTAATGGTCAGCATGCGAGGTATCTACGTATATTTTGCAAAGAAGTAATGATATCCCGCTTACCATCAGACTTTCCATTTGAAATTAGATGTTGCTACTTTAGTTGGAACAAAGAAAGACCACAAGTTAATCAAGTGTGAATTAAGCATATCTTTTACATTGTTACAGGCTCCTAATATTCCAATAGAATTAACTGGAGGCTGCCATGGGTTCTCAAAGAAGTTTATGCATTGGCAAGAGGAGCTGATTTTGGGTGGTATGAAGAAGGATGCCCAGAATGTATTATTGAGGTAAGGCGAGAGGGAAAAGAAAAATGAAAGGAGTTAGAATTTGCCCTAAGGGGTACCATTAGGTAGAGGTTTGAAGCTGCAACTTGATTCCAAAACCGGGCTGATTATGTGGAATAGGCCAAGCAGCCTGCTATGTTCATCCGGCTCTACACCTTGTTACCTCAGATTCTCCAGCATCAGCTGTTCCCACGATCTCTGATTGTATGGAAGTCACTTTTCTGCCTTAAGAGACTAGTAAGTATAACAGAAATTAATTTCCATTGGGCATCTTTAGCAGAACTCTCCCCACTGATAAATGTGAGCTATTTATTCATGGTTATCTATGGCTTTCCTGCAAAAGCTACAGTGGGTGATTAGAAACCCACCCTCCCTCTATTTTCGATCTCCCTCCACTCTGAAAGATTTTACCACCCAGTGAATTGAAGGGGGCCCTGAGCCTGCAGTAGAAACCATCTCTAATTGGCTGAAAATTACTACTCCTGGCAACCCAATCAGCAAGGCTGCATGGGTAAAAAAAGTGAGAAAGCATATTTCATGGTGCGCAAGTAGATATTTGTTTGAAGTTGCAAAGTAAGATACAATATTTCTGGAATAGTTTAGTGCTCAGCTTTGCAGTTAATCTGTGAAACAAGATGCTGAGACATGGACAACATCAGCATTCTGATTCACTGAAGCATGGCCCTTTTGTCTGCAGAATGAAGCCACATTGCTGTTTCAGTTTAATTGAATAATGACTTGAATCTCAAGATGACTGTTAATCCAAGGGAAGACGTGTGCTTTACAAATTAATGTTAAAATGTGTGCATGCCATTGACAGGTGGTTCAGGCTGGCACAGTCACAGTTGCCAGGCTGTTCATTGGTCAGAACTGCCTCTGGGGTACTAGCCCCACTGTGAAATAGCCTGAGGAACATGCCACTTGGAAACTAACTGATTAGAAGTAGCCAGCTGGTAGCCTCATTACACAAACCCAGAAGTATTATTTCTCATAATGTTAGGCTTGTTTAGTTTTGGTCCCGAGTGGTTTTGAAAGGGTTAAAGTCTAACTCAGGCTGATTTGCCTTCCAGTAACCACATTGCAAAGGAATTCCTTGCAAGGGTAATCAGTGCTGCCCTTTGACCTGATCTCTGGAGTAGCCAGCTGCAGTAAGTCGATGGTCATATAATCCTGCCTCTTACATCACTCTTTCAGTCATAAAGAGCAAGCCTCACCATCAGTCTGTTTTAAAGAAAGGAGGGTCTTGTCATTGAAACCCTTGTTTGAAAAAGCAGCTTTATTATCAGGAATCATTTTAAAATAAAGAATCACATCTCTGGGTTTTCCTTTCAAAGGAGCATTATCACCAATGTAATTTATATTAAAAATGTCAAACTATTTCAATGAAATGTTAATTTTAACATCCTTCTGCCTCTTTGTTTCTGAGTGGAAATAATGTCTTTAGAAGAGCTATGGTAAAGAGGCGATGCAGAGGCTACATTGATATAAGTAAGGATGTATAGCCTGAAATTTTATGATTCCCATTCCAGTGCCACATGGAGTGCAGTGTAGGTAGAAATCCCTTGCTGGCTGTCCCCAAAGACATAAAAGCCAATTGATATTGGTAATGGAATAATGTCAATGGTCAGAACACTGGGAGCTGCAAAAGGCTTCATCAGCAGCCGTCTGTATTGGCCTCATATGTTTCTCTGAGATCTTGTCAGGTTCCTGTACTGAGAAAAAGAGCTTGTCAAAAAAAAATCCCTTCAGCTGTAGTGGGTGTCTTTTTCTCACTTCAGAGAAGTTGTTAACGCTTCTGTATTTGCAAATGTTATTGACCCTGTGGGAGTGAGAAAGGATATTGATCTCCTTTGGGACTGGAAAAGCCTCTTAAGTCCCCTCTAAAATTAGGCAAAAACCTTAGACCCCTTAGGGATTGAAAAAGTTCATTGTTAACCTCTGGGATTTACTCAGGTATGCTTTGGATCTTGCCACAGTGGTCATTTCAGTTCAATTGTTTCCATTGCAGCCTTCAGGAATCCTCAACAAGACTCTATTCCATAAGGGAATCAAAAGTTATGAGGATAAGACAGGAAAGTGGAATTAAGGAGTAACAGATCAGTCATGATCTCATTGAATGGAGGAGCAGATTCAATGGTTTGAATGGCTTACTTCTGTTCTGACATCGTATGGCTGCCCTCATTCCCCAATATTAGATCTAGAAGTGTAGATTGGATTGAAATTTGGGCCAGGTGACCTGGAAAGAGTTGAGGAAGCTGCTGAATTCTGAGGTGAACTGAACAGAAAGCCTGCCTCAGGCTGCAGCCCAGAGTCCAAAAATGAAGGTGATGGAAAACATTCCTCTAGTCCTCATACCACCTTCTCATTTTGGCTCACCACCTTACACTACCCATGCCCCACCCATACCATCTGATGCCACTCTACCCATCCTTGATGGCCCTTCATACTCCCTATGCCCAACTACCTGTACCCCATGTCTCCTCTTACACTCATGCCAACATAGTGTCTACTTAAAGTAACCACACTTTCCATCTTCACCTACTTATGCTAAAATGATTTATTTAAATTCCTCTCCGGCCACAAGAGAGGGGCCAACGCACTGGAGGACAGGTAATGTGGTTCCACTTTCAAGAAGGGTGGCAAGGATAAACCGTGGAGTTACAGACCAGTGAGTCTCACTTCAGTGGTAGGGAAACTGTTGGAGAAAATTCTGAAGGAGAGCATTAATCTTCACTTGGAGAGGCAAGGATTGATCAGGAACGATCAGCGTGGGTTTGTTAGAGGGATGTCTTGGGCAGCTGGTGGTGGTGGTGCAGGTCTTAAAATTACAATGTTTCCCCCCGTTTTTGCACAATGGAGATGTTCTTCCTAGTGGTGTGAATCTGGGCCTTAAAAGTTTCATGTCATCAAATGTTGCCTGACATATAGTTATGTCCAGCATTCTTTTGTTTTAATTTTACTTAATTACCATCTGTGCTCAATATTATAACAGAATGGAGGATAGAAAAGATGATAACATAATTTTAAAAATACTTCTATAACTCCTTTAAGTTTTAAAAAAGATCGTGCCTGTGAAATTCTCTCTTTGAGGACAACTGTCACTTTTGGTGCATGTTAATTGGTATTACTGAAAACATTATTTTGCTTCCATTATTAATTAATGGAAATCATTATTTTTAATGCAGTCAGTTGAAATTTAGTTTTGCAGTGACACGATATGTCAGTCCCATAAAACACTAACAGAACTGGTAGTTTACTAGCTTGGAGCTTCTTATACAAGCCCATCAGTTTGTCTCTTCTTGGGCTAATCAAAGATTACCATTTTACATCTTCCAGCAACCTCTTCAAAAAAGGCACTGGTAGAAATTGGCAACTAATCTTCCTGTCTAACTCTATGACTATCTGGGGAGTAGTGTTTAATTCTAGAAAGAGGGAAACCTAAAGGGAGCACAACAGATCATTTCAAATTATATAAACAAAATATTTCTGGTCACTAAAAGATTGAATGGAATGATATGCAATTCTAATACTTTTGATCCTATTTCTCCATCTATCTAAAACCAAGCTGAAATGAACAAAAGTACAGCAAAGTTGGTCCTTTGCCTGGAAATATGACCTGGGAAATCTCCATGGATATGGTACAATCCCTTTAAACAGGCCATGAATGACTTGGAAGCATTACTTTGTGATATGATTTATGATATCCTACTTTTGCACTTTTGAATTATGATTGTCAATGTGCCAAGCAAACAGGCTGCCGAGTTGCGGAAAGCACAAACTGAATTTGCACATGCAACTCTGCATTTTCCATGATGGAACTGCCAGCAAATGATGATATTATTAGGAGATTGGGAAGAATTCTACTATGCTGACCTGTCATCTCTCAAGGCTGTTAATAGGCTACCCGACCTAAGTCTAATGTTTCAGACTTAGTACATGAAAATGTGATTAAATAACATGTAAAAGAAGCCAGGATGGATGATTAAGAACGCGACCCTGAGCTTGTTGAGAAGAAGAAAATCCAGGCATCTTCTAACTTTCCGCGGTGATACATTAATCTTCCCTAAAATACTTTCTGTCCACGCTCATTTGTTTACCTTGACCATTTTTTTCTCCTCCCATTACCTCCTTCCTCGAGCACAGTATTGTGGGTAAGAGGCATCCTCCAATATCTCCTTTAGTTAACCATTAGTCAGATAAATTAGACCTGATATTGAACATCAGTCACCTAATCAACTATGGTTCTCCTCGATCACAATTAGGCACTAGCTAAGTTTCCAATATGGCCATCAATGTTAAGGTTAATTGTCTATTCCTGTCTGTGCTGAGATTAACCAACCCAATGCTCTGATTAGTAACATGATTACTGATTGAAAGGCCGCACTGAGCCATTTGTAATGCTTCACAATTAACCTTCAGCAATACCATTTGTTTTCAAATCATTTGAAATTGTCTTTTTATTTTCCCTCTTATCCTGCTTGTTGATAGCATACAGTTCCACAGAGATTATGAGCAATCCTGTACTTTGATCAAGGTGCAATCGCCTTGTAAAAATGTCAACAGGCTGGTTGATTATGGAGATTTTCACAGCCATGCTTATTCCTGCTGTCATCTGATATCCATGCTTTGAGCAGATATCACTGGTCAGGAATCAGGAGTTGGAACTGAGCTTCTGTTTCTGTCCCAGATGATATGGGCTGCCTGAACACTGACCACGTGTGATGTCTGGGCTAAGTACCTGTGCGCTTGTGAGTGTGTGTGGTCACTTTTTTCTTGATTTTGCCATTCCAAATGTCCTGAGCAAAGAGTGCAAGATAATGAATCGATGTTTTACTGAGGGAGTAAAAGCATCCATACAAGTGACTGTTAGCACAGTCTTTTTTCCCTCATCCTAGATGGAAGCATGTTGATGACTCCATCCCACCCCATATGGTATAGAAAACTTGTGAGTGGGCATATTCTATCATGTTGGAACTCCCATACACTGCTACCAAAGTGATCCAACAAAAGTTCAATTGCTTGACCTTAAGGACGGCTTGCTTCTGAAATAAAAAAAATTGTTTATATCAGCATTACTAATAGATAGATAATAGAATTCCACAGTCTCCCCAGTGGTGCAGTTTTCATTTTAAAGATTTTCTAATTTACTTTGACCTAGCAGTAAATTTTACAATTTAAAATACTTCATTTGGTCGTGAAAATCCTTTGCAATATTCTGAAGGCTGAAAAGGTGCTATAGAATTACAAGTCTTCCTTTATATATGTTTATTAAATACACTTTTTGTTTATCCCTTTGTTTCTTTACTGAAGTGCTGAAGCTCTCCAGACCATGTATCTACTGATGAGCCCCAAACAACTTCATGAACATTTCAAGGATGATTATGAGATCCATGATATCAACTGGAACCAGGAGAAGGCAACAGCTATTCTGGAAAGCTGGCAGCGGAAGTTCGTAGAGGTATGCTTCAGTATTCTGTTTTTTGTTTTTACTTTGGACTCATTAAGCATAGCAGGGTAAATGAAGCATTGATTGAACTGATTCCACAAATAAGGACTTCATCCTGCTTGAAGAGAAAGGGAGCAGAAGCAATGGAGACAACTCAATGGCTCCTTCAACCTTAATGATATAGACATCACAAACTGCTTTGTTATCTTATTCTAATGTGTCCATAGTAAGCAGCCTGAGTTGTAACTGCTTGGTCGTTGATCTACACACTCCTGTATGTGAATCAAAAACAATAGCACAAATAGACTGGTTATTGTCCATAGCTGGTTAATTGTAAAGATAACCCCTGAGACTATGCAGCATTCAGGAGCAGTTTGAAACAACTCCACTGGGAATGTTGAGAACAATGAGTGGAATGATAATAACAACAACAGCAAATTATATTCGTGGAACCTCTTTAACACATAAACCATCCCAGTTTTACTTCACAGGAGTGTTATAAGACCAAGTACAAAGCTGAGCCACATATGAAGATATTAAGTCAGATCAGCAAAAACTACTCCATGGAGGTCAGTTTGAGTGCCTTGAAGGAACAAACTGAGGTAGAGAGCCCGAGATGTATTTGGGGGTAGGTATTCTAGCGCTGATAGGCAAAGAATTTGAGGAGCAGCCACCACTATTGGGCATTTCAAATCAGGGATATATAAGAGACCAGCAGTAGAGGAGCTCCCATATTTCACAAGGATTTGGGCTTAAAGAAGATACAGATGTCGGGAGTGTCATGGTTGTGGAGAGACTTGAAAACATGGATGATAATTTTAAAATATTGTTTCACTGGGAGTCAGTGTATGCCAGTGAGGGCAGTGATGATAGGGGAATGGGACTAGGCATGAATCAAAATGTAGAGATCAGAGTTTTGGAGAACTTCAGGCTTTCAATGAGTGTCATGTAAGAGACCAGCCAGAATGGATGAGCAACCTTAATATGGTAGAATTCTTTTTCAAGGTGGAGAGGGAGGTAATTGATTCAGAAACTAGGGTGGTGAGTCTTAAGAAAGGAAACTATGAAGATATGAGGCATGAGTTGGCCTTGATAAATTGGGGACAGTTACTTGAAAGGATGACAGTGGATAGGCAATGGCAAACATTCAAGAAATGCATGGGGAAACTGCAGCAACTGTTGTTTTCAGTCTCGCACAAAAGAAAAATGGGTCAGAGGGCCAATCCATGGCTCAAAAAGGAAATTAGAGATTGTATCCGATCCAAGGAAGAAGCATACAGATTGACCGAGAAAAGTAATGTCTCTGAGGGTTGGGAGCAGTTTAGAATTCAGCAAAGGAGGGCCAAGAGGTTGATTGAGAAGGAAAAAATACAGTACCAAAGTAAGCTTACTGGGACCATAAAGACTGACACTAAGAGTTTCTCTAGGTACATGAAGAGAAAGAGATTGGTGAAGATAAATATAGGTCCCACACAGACAGAAATGGGAAATGTGTAATAGGGAACAAAGAAATGGCTGAGCAGCTGAATACATATCTTGGCTCTGTCTTCACAAAAGATACCAGATCAGATACCAGAAAATGTTAGAGAATGTAAAATTTATAAAGAAGGAAGAATTGAGTGAGATCAATATTAGTAGAGTAATGGTGCTTGGAAAATTGATGAAATTGAAGGCAGATATATCCCCAGGGCTTGATAATCTACATCCCAGAGTACTAAAGGAAGTGGCTCTAGTAATGATGAATGCATTGGTGGTCATCTTCCACGATTCTGTAAACTCTGGAACAGACCCTGCAGATTGGAGGGTGGTTAATGTCACTCCAATACTCAAAAAGGGCGGTAAAGAGAAGAAAACAGGGAATTCTAGACCAGTAACCTAACATCGATAATGGGGAAAATTCTTCAATCCATTATTGAGGACTTTATCGCGGAGCATTTAGAATGCAGTGACAAGATCAGACAGAGTCAGATTTATGAAGGGCAAATCAAGTTGTCAAATATGTTTAAATTCTATGAAAATATAATGAATAGAGTTGACAAGGGGTAGCCAGTTGATGTGATATATTTGCACTTTCAGAAAGTGTTTGTGACAAAGTCCTGCATAAGAGATTATTGTGCCTGATTAAAGCACTTGGGATGGGGTATGTGTATTTAGATGAATAGAAAACTGATTGGCAGAGAGGAAACAAAGCGTAACAATTAATGGGCCCTTTTCAGTATGGCAGAGAGTAACTAGTGGGGAGTCACAGGGATTAGTGCTGGGATCCCGGCTATTCACAATATATATTAATGATTTGGATGAAGGAACAAAATGTAACATTTTAAAGTTTGCAGATGATACCACGTTGGGTGGGAGAGTGGACTGTGACGAGGATGCAGAGATCCTTCAGCATGATCTTGGACAGGTTGGGTGAGTGGACAAATAAACGGCAGATTCAGTACAATTTGGACAAATATGAGTTTGTTCATTTTGAAAGCGAAAACATGAAGGCAGATTACAACTTGAATGGCTGTAGATTGGGAAATGGGAGTGTGCAGCAGGACCTGGGTGTCCTTGTGTACAAGTCACTGAAGGTAAGCATGCAGGTGTAGCAGGCGGTAAAGAAGGCAAATGGTATGTTGGCCTTCATTGTGATAAGATTTAGGTCTTGAGTACAGGAGCAGGGATGTGTTGGTGCAGTTGCAGGGCGTTGGTAAGACCTCATCTGGAATATTGTGTGCAGTTTTGGTCTCCTTTTCTGAGGAAGGATGCTCTTGCTCTTGAGAGAGTGCAGCAAAGGTTCGCCAGGCTGATTCCAAGGATGGCAGGACTGACGTATGAGGAGAGATTGATTGGATTAGGATCTGTTTTCGCTGGAGTTCAGATGAATGGGGGGGGGGAGTGCGATCTTATAGATACTAATAAAATTCTAACAGGATTGGACAGGATAGATGCAGGGAGAATGTCCCCGATAGTGGGTGTGTGCAGACCTACTGGTCACAGTATGAGGATTCAGGGTAGACCATTTAGGATGGAGATGAGGAGATAGTTCTTCACTGAAAGATTGGTGAGCTTGTAGAATTCATTACCACATGAAGTAATTGATGCCAAAACTTTGAATGTACTCAAGTGGTGTATGAGATCATAGGTTATGGGGAGAAGACAGCATTAGGCAGTTGATTTGGATAATTAGCCATGACCAGATGAATGGCAGAGGAGGCTCGAAGAGCTGAATGGCCTTCTCCTGCTTCTATCTTCTATGTTTCTATGGCATTGAAACAGTCAAGACTAAGAATAATAAATGCCATCTTTCAGCAGCAGATGAGCTGAGACAGTGGAAATAGATGGGCTGTGTGCAAAATAGAACAACATGAAAGCATTGTATTAATCTTTTATGGTAAATGTTGAGCAGTTAATCAGAAGGAAGCTCTGAGAGGTTATTTATAAGTCATTTAAAATACCGTTGACTGCTAAGAAGTTCTGTTCAACATAACATTATGGATTGTAAATCAGCAGTACACATCAGGAATTGCTATCTCGACATATTGTTCAGTCAGTTAGTGTGATCATTTGGCTACCTGCCAAACCAACAGAATAATAGGATTTCACTACTATGGCAGACAGTGTGTATGTGGCTGTAATTTAATCCAAGGATTTATATGATGTCCATAAAGTACTGAAACATTGCTTTTAAAGACCCCTTAGATTAAATTATAGTTATAGGCTGTTACTCATTGCCACCCATCCACTGCGCTATATCTAATTGTGTCAGAAAAGTTAAATATTTGACTGAAATATTTCAAATATTCAAAGTTGGAAGTTAATTTTTGGAGAAGTAATTTGCTTGGACGAGGGATGTATTTGTCAACGTGGATTTTGAAGAAATTGTTGATTAAGTGACATATCAGAGATGTGTCAGAATTAGGTTAAATTAACTCTTGGCTCCAACTCTGTATGCACCAGAGATCTGTGTGAATGAGTTTTTTTTCACATATATAAATGATTTGGACGAATTTATAAAAAGTACAATGAAGATTACTAATGGTATTAAGTTATTGGTTATGGCAAATAGTGAGTTACATTGCAGGAGGGTGTAGCTGACTGCCAGCTCTCCATCAGTGCAAATAAATGGGAAATACGGTGAAAAGAAATGTACAGCAAATAATTAGGATTTTGAATAGGCTGGATAGGTGTTTCCTCTTCATGGCGGAGCGCATTTGTGACTTAGAATGAGTTCCAGTGTGGAAATATGGCCAGGAGTATGGTGGTGAGTGGAAAATCCCTCCAATCCTCCTCGGACAGATACAGGAAAATCCACCTCAGGAATTTGTTGGATCACGGGAATGTTACACCAGAAACGGCTAATGAGAGGAATTCTATAAATCCTTTGTATTTGTGGAAGTGGCTTACTGGTAATATCATTTGACTAGTAATCTGGGACTCTAGGCTAGTACTTTGGGAACATGTGTTTGAATTCCGCCTTGGCAAATGGTGAAATTTGAATTCACTAAAAATCTAGAACAAGAAGCTGGCTTAGTGGTGACTCTGTGACCATTGACAGTTGTTGCAAAATCCTGTCTGGTTCACTAATGCCCTTCGCGGCTGGAAATCTGTCCGCCTTACTGAGCTATTGTCCAGAGTGTTTCACTAGAGTAAGTCAACCGAGGATTTCCATTGCTGATTTCTATCAACTGTGTAAATATGGCGAGGACAAAGCTATACTTGAGCTCCATTGATGGAATTAATTCCTGGTACTCATTGATTGGGCTCAAATTTGACTTTTCCACCAAGAGATAATGAGAACTGCAGATGCTGGAGAATCTGAGATAACAAAGTGTGGAGCTGGATGAACACAGCAGGCCAAGCAGCATCTCAGGAGCACAAAAGCTGACGTTTCGGGCCTAGACCCTTCATCAGAAAATTAGATATCATTTCAGTGCCTCCAAGTGAGGTGTCTCAAAAAGAAAAGGAAAAACATAAAAGAAATCCATAAACACTAGTTCCATAAATGTCCAACATAGGTTTAAAATGTGTAAAGTAAACTTAATTAAGTGAAAAATTGGCCTTATTGAAGCTATTCTTAATGTGTGGGCTTTTATCAGTATAAAAATGTGGCACACAGGAAGCCATGTCAGCACATTTCAGAAACACTTCAAACCACCAGGCGTTCACCTTTGTGCACAGTACAACTAATGATGATGTTGATGTTGAGCACAATAAAAGTAAGTAGTTAGCTCAGAGAGTACAAGATTGAACAAACAACTTGGCTCAGTTTAATAAACACCTCTAACTAAGTTTCAGGGTTTCATTTCTATGGGAAAATATTTTACGTATTTTTCACAAATAATACGTTAAACAAACATGCTTTTCTCCTTTTTTTACTTCCATTGGATTCATTCCAGTGTGTGCGGGAGAATTGTTTCTGTAAATGCTGGAATTACTTATCAGGCTGATTTCCATCAATCTGCAGCTGTATTGTACATGGAGTCAGATTCTGGGCGTCTGACAGATGGAGAGTTATGGGAACAAGCTGTTTGGTGATAACTGACACCCAGATGCTGATTGCAAGAGGACCTGAGGCCTGTGGCATGCCTGCTTGGAAAGGCAATTGGGTTGTGATAGGATGAATAACAAACGGGGAAGATGTTTCACTGAATCCCAAGGTTGTAGTCGGTTTTTTTTGCTGTGGCAGCTTAGGTGGTGAATGACAGGAACTTGGCTTTCTCTAGAGACCATGTGATCTCACCTGACCTTTGACCATAATGATCCTTAGCATCTGCAATCATTATTCCAAGCTGTCAAGTCTCAAACATAATGTATTTTATTGAAATACCGGCTTAAAATGAGCACACCAAGAAAAAGAGATGGATTTCCAAATTTGAATTTGGATAAACCCTGTAAAACAAATCGATAGCTCCATGACATGTTCAAAGTTTATGTTTCCTCTATTGACAAGACATGATAACTGAAGCAAACTAGAAGAAGCTCCACAGGAATATGGAATATTCTGATTTTCTTCCAAAATACTAAATTCACATTCAAATCTTCTCCAACAGTTTGCTGAAATCGAAAGGACCTAGTGATATTCATTCGTAACTTAAATAGCTTCAGTCCCCTGAACGAAGTTTTTATTCACGCATTCTAAAGTTTTTTGTTTAATTTGAATTATTCTTCCTGGCTACTCATTCCTCTCTCCTCATATCTTACTTGTGTTATTCAAGAATTGGCTCCAAGCCTTTGCAAGTTTACCTCTTGAGTAGTCAGCAGACAGCCTACAAAACTGATCCAAAGAAGACATTTTCAGTCAATTTCTGTATCATAATGGCCCAGTTGATTCTGGGAATTCAGAGGACTGTAGTAAATAACCCTATGCTGATCTTCCAAAGTACTGAGTGAATGTGGAAAAGGCTTAAATACCGTCTGTTTAACTGAAGGAATCCCTGAATATTTGTCCCCAGCATTTTTCAGAAATTGGTTCCATTGTTTGAAACTTTTATGCAAATAAGATCCTTTAAAAATAAGCAAAAGTACAGGCAACTGCACTGTTGTGGCAAGGAGTGTGCAGTTGTTAAAATCTTGATTCTACACAATGATACTTCCAGCAATATTTTGAGAGACGATGCTGGAAAGATGGGTTCTTTAAAAGAATTTTTGTATGCTTGGTGTGGACGTTTCTTTTGGAACATGACTGTTCTCCATCAGTTTACCGTCAAAATCTGAGAGTCACCATCAATGCTCTTGAAAATCCATTCCGGTTCTACAATGATTAAGTTGGTAGATGCAGTGTGCGTATTTAACTGAGCCATGTAGAGCAGAAAGGCACCCACGTTGATCCATGGCCTGTTTTTGAGCTATCAGTGTCACCCATGGTAGGAACGAATGTGTTGCAAGAGCTCCAGGGTCCTGCTTTTGAGAGAATGTTGGCAAGCCGTTCTCTCATCCTCAACACACATCCACACAAGGACATCTTTCGACATGAGCCTTTGCACTGCAGTCAGTAGTGGGAATGCCAGCCGACTTTGTTCTCCTTCTGAACCAGAACATTGGGGTCAATTTAGCATATCAACTCCTACCCTGGTTTAGATCAACCAACTCACCAGAGACCAGTAATCAACTCTGGAACCTTCTGCTGCAAAGAGCTCAGCTATGCAATTCCATACCGACTAACACTCAAGGTAGCTCTTTGCCCGTCAGAGAGCAATGATGAACTGTCGTATTTTAGAAGAATAAACCTCACTACCAAGTAGGGAAGTAATATGCTGTGTTTAGCTTCACATTTGATTTTTTTCTGGTAGGTAGTGCATCAGGTGGTGCCTCAGAATTCCTCTCAAAATATCCACGCCTTTTCTACCACCACCCTTAACGACATCATGAAGTCTTTTTCTGATGTCAGTGGCATTCGAATTGCTGGAGGATACTTGCTAATGGTGAGCACCTTTTTACTTCTTTAATGTTAACGTCAATTCTGAATGCAATGCTGTAAAAAACTAAAACTCATAGTGTCTCAGTGGGTAGCACTGCTGCCTTGCAGCACTAGGGACCCGGATTTGATTCCGGCTTTGAGCGACCTATTGTATGGAGTTATGCATATTCTCTCCGTGTCTGCATGATGTGTTCTGGTTTCTTCCCACAGTCCAAAGGTGTTCAGGTTAGGTGGATTGGCCATGCCACATTGCCTTGTAGTGACCAGGGGATGTATGTGCAAGGTGGGCTAGCCATGGGAAGTATGGGGTTCCGAGGATGTGGTGGTCTGAGTGGGATGCTCGCCAGTGCAGACCCAAATGGCCTTTATCTGCACTGTAAGGATTCAACTTTCACTGATGCAACACCCTGCGGTAGTTTATCGCAGATTGATAACATTAGGAAAATACTCAACAGTTGAGGGGACATCATTCGTCTTTATCAACATCATCTGACCCTTCAGATTTGTGGCATTCTTAAAATGGAGCGTCATCTTGGTATTTTTCTTTCGCAGTATACTCACATTTTGTTTGTACCATCTCTCTGGCTCAACTTCACATTATAAATTCCAAAATCCATTTATTTCTGGTGGAATTACATTGGCTTGTATTGGGCCTGCAGTGCCTTATTTTTCCATAACCAACCCCTGAACCTGTACTTCCGAGCACAATGCTTACATATTGTTAATTAATTGAATCATAGAATTGAAGTACTTATATGCAATAGTCGTTTTTAGTACTTGGGAGTAATGCTGAAAAATAGATGCGTTTTATCAAAGCTTTTCATATATTCATCAAGAAATGTCAATTCTGTGAATCGTCCTGAGAAGTGCAAGAGGAAAAGCTTTGAGAACGTGTGACTTTTTTCAGTAATATTTTAAAATAATGACTGAACTTTGTCAGTGTATCCTGATCCAATTGCCCCCTGCTCAATAACCTGTTTCACTTTGGGCTTGACTTTCATGTGTCACATATGGAAAATTGGCTAGTTTTATATAGCTCGGGATTATAGATATAATTTTAAAGAAAGAAAAAAATTGCATTAATGGAGCAATTTCATGATGCCAGTGTATCCCAAAGTACTTGCCATCGGCATCCTTAATTAAAAATGGACATGAAGACAGTGCACTTTTATCCCAAAGTGCTTGACAGCCAGCTAATTACTTAGAGGTGTAGCCATTCTTGTTTTCTATGCAAAGCTGGCAGCCAATCTCCATACAGTTAGGCATCGCTGACAGCACATGAACAAAGTAATCTGGTTGAGAGAAAAATATTGACAAAGGCACAGGGAGAGCTCGTTCCACTTTTCATTACCGCAAGGTTTTGAGTGGTAAGGCCGCAATTTGCTGTCAGCATAGAATCATCAGAGAAAGACGCCATTTGGCCCACTGAGGCTGCACCAACCCTTTGAAGAGCATCCCATTCAGACCCCACCCAAACCCATAACCCTGCACTCACCATGGCTAATATTGCATAGCCTGCATATCTATGGACAGCATGGCCAGTCTAAGTAACCTATACATCTTTGGACTGGGGGAGGAAACGGGAGCACCCATGGAAACCCACACAGGCACAGGCAGAATATCATGATAGTATCTTCAACAGTACCGTACATGCTCCACGCTGTATTTTAGTGCCAATGTAGATTACACGCTTGATTCCGTGAGTGATGCTAAAAGCCCCAGTGACTGAGCTTGCTGATCAGAGTTAGGAACGGTATTACAGTGCCACAAGAGCCTTGTCCCAGTAGCTTTGATATTCTGTGTTAAACAAGATATTTGTTTAATGGCAATCAGATGGAAGAATCTAACCTGTTTAAAATTGGTGCAATAATATATGATCCAATTTGAATTCTAGTGACATTGAAAAAATTTGTAATTTCAACCTCAGAACATTTCAAAATGTATCACAGCCACCTTTGCAGCATGGTCATCTGTGACATTGATTCTCTCCACAAATCTCTGACTGATTTATGTTTGTTTCCAATTTGTGTTTTTGTTTTGTTCTTTGCTTGTTGTATGCTGATTTTTTTTTTTCTGACTCCATTAGTTGGCATATGCTTGTGTGACCATGCTGAGGTGGGACTGCTCGAAATCCCAAGGCGCTGTGGGACTAGCTGGAGTCCTTTTGGTGGCATTGTCAGTTGCTTCAGGACTTGGCCTGTGTTCACTCCTGGGCATATCCTTCAATGCTGCAACCACCCAGGTATATAATTCAATCTCTCACTCTTTGCCTTCCCTGGATCACTGCCTAATAGTACTTAACAACGTTAATTATTACTTTTGCGGGGGGGGGCGCAGGGGAGGAAAGTCAGCTGCTTACAATTTGAAAAGAATTAAGTGAATTTTATGCATAATAGATTCGTGTGTAACACTAAATGTCAGCTTAAGCCAGTGCTGGGCCTTAATTACTTACCATCCATATTAATGACTTGTTTGAAGGTGCCGTATGTGTCATATCCACATTTGCTGATGGGTAGGGAAGTAACTTGGGAGGAGGTTAGAAAATATCTTCAAAGTTACACATGCACTTTAAGTAAGTAGGTAAAAACTTGGCAGATGGAATATAAAATGGGAAAATATGAGTTTGTCTACTTTGGCACAGAGAACATGCATGTGCAGCATGTAATTGGGTAGTTAAATGGAATGTTGGTGTTTATTGCAAGGGAGGTAGAGTATAAAAGTGTGGAAATTATGCTAAAAATTTAAAGGACATTGCTGAGACCACATCTGGAGTGTATGTACAGTCTGCTGTCCCTCATTTGGAAAAGATATGCTTGCATTGGAAGCAGTTCAGACCAGGGTCAGTGGGCTGAATCCTAGGATGAAAGAGTTGGATTATCAGGAAAGCTTGAGTAGGTTGAACCTATATTCATTGGCGCTTACAAAAATGAGAAATAATTTTATTGAAACACACAAGATTCTGAGGGAGTTTGGTAAACACCCTGTGAGGATGTTTCCCCTTGTGAGGGGAATCCAGAACTCAGGAAAACACAGTTTAAAGAAAAGGTCCACCCACTTCAGATAGGGATGAGATGGAATTTCTTTTTTTCAGACAGTCATTAGTTATTGCAGTTCCCTTCCCCAGAGTGTAGCAGAGGCTGAATTATCGAATGTATTAAAGGTTGGGTTAGATAGATTTTTGACTGACAAGGGAACTAATGTTAATAGTGGTTAAACAGGAGAGTGGAATTAAGGCCTCAATCATGCAGATCAGCAATGATCTTGTTAAATGCCAGAGCAGGCTGAAATGCAGAATAGCTTCCTCCTTTTTCTATTTCTTATGATCTTGTTTCTCTCCATTTCTTGGATCTAGGTATTACCATTTCTGGCTCTGGGTATTGGTGTCGATGACATGTTTCTCCTGGCTCACGCGTTCACTGAGACTGGTCAAAATAAGAACATTCCTTTCAAGGTGAATGCAAATCTGCTTAAAATACTATAGTTCTTTACTCCTTTATTTTTATTACTGGGATGCTCAGAGATATATTAGCAGTTTTTTTCAGAAAGCATTTTTTTGTATCAACAAGTTTTAATGGGTTGGTAAATTAGAAAAATTAGAGAATCAAACTTATTTATTGAAAATCAAGAGTACCTTTTATGTTAGCCTTGAAGAACTGCTTGTGACATGGAGCTGACACATATCTTGCACACATAGAAGTGATTGTAATGTAAATATGTTGACTTAACATGACTTAGGAATGCCCAGTTAAAAAGTATTCTATCAAAAGCTCACATTTAGTGACTGTAGTGAATTCACATTGGGAATGTCACTGGATTCCACATCCAAAATGAAAGCAACAAAGACTTCTGTCTTTGTGTCTGTCTTCGTGTGTGTTATTCCTGTAAGTATTATCAAACTTATGCTGTTCAAAACTTAAACGGCACTTTGTTCTGAACAATTTATTCTGTGCTACAGGACAGGACAGGAGAATGCTTGAGACGGACCGGGACCAGTGTTGCCCTCACGTCCATTAATAACATAATTGCTTTCTTCATGGCTGCTCTGATTCCCATTCCTGCACTTCGTGCTTTTTCCTTACAGGTAAGTGAATCATATACAGTGCCTGGATGGTTTAGAAAGTGCTCAGTATAAAGGCTGTGCCTTTTCGTAGAAATATTCAATCTATTTGTGTATTTATATTGTGGGGGAGGGATCTTGGTGAAGGGTAGTAGGGGGAGATGAGGGTAGATTAGGGCTTTGAAATTCTTTTGCTCCAGGTGTTACACGCTCCTTTGAATTTACCTTCACCACCCCTGTTGCTTGCCTGCAGATGCCTGCCGCAGCAGGGGCTTAACTGTCTGGTAAACAACAAGGCAGTTTATCATTAGGTGTGTGAGAAAGGAGGGGTTTCATTTTTTGGATGTGAAGAGAAAAAAGAGTGAAATGATTGAAACCTTTGTGATTAAAAGAAAAAGTCGCAGTATTGCAGGACTGGCACGACATCAATATAAGCACTTGTTTTCCTTGGCAGTGCACTAGATTTGGAAGTTCACACATCTTTATCCAAATAAGAGACTATCAAGAAAAACAACATTCAGTACTTTTCCCCCCTTTTTGAATCCCTCTTCCTACAAAGCTGGCCATTTCTACATGAGTAAATCAGATAATTGCAGCTTCCCAGGAGGTGTCGTTGGACAATCTGCTGGTTTTTGCGATTCCTTACTGCAGCAGTCTCTATAAAACAAATTGCCAATATTACTTTTTAAAACGTTTAACCTCATGGCAGCAAGAAGTAATTCCCTTTTGGAAACTGACTACTGCAGTTAAACTGTTAGCTAACCCAGTGGAGGCTGATATAAAATACTCCATAGTTCACATATTTAAAAATGTGATTTTAAAAAAGCATCCACAGACATGTTAAAAATTAATGTTAACACACCGAAACAAAAAAAATACTGTTTGCTGGAAATCTGAAACAAAACCAAAAATGCTGTAATCACACAGCAGACCAGACAGCATCTGCGAGAAACAAAGGTTGTTCTGGGTCAATGACCTTCTATAGAACAAGGCCTCGAAAAAATTGAGGAGGAAAGAGCAAATGGGAAGATGGGTGAAAGAGAGGGGTGCCAAAGGGATGATGGTGCAAGACAAAAGGGGAAAGTAGTGGCACAAGTAAATAAAGAAAAGATGCATCCAGAGGAAGAATGAATGGTCACAGCAGAAACATTACTCATTCTGTTGTTTAAAAAAATGGGAACAGTAGAATTGGTTTAAATGTCATTGAACTCACATCTTTGAATCCTAACACTTGAGTCTGGAGAAAGGGGTTAACTTGTTTGTGGGTTAGATATAAACCGGCTCTTTTGAAGAGCTGAGAAATCAGTATTTAAGAATTTAACATTCTCTAAATAAGGTTTATGAACTATCAGATCCTTGTAGCATTGACATTTAAATTGGATTACTTGGTAAAATTGCCTTTGAGAGGGAACGGTTCAGGGGTATGATTACTGTCATATGGCAATATGTAAACAAAAGGTGAGTTCCATTCACTTTTACAAAATGGTCCTTTTGGAAATAAAGGCTAAGGGAAGTGTCCTTAAATGCTTATATAAAATTGAACTAAACTTCTATAAATAAATGTTTTTCAGTTCTATGTCACTAAATCAAAGTATTATGTGTTAAATGCAATTGCACTGAATATACTGCAGTCCTACTGGCTAACTTTAACTGGTGACTTGGCAAAGCCTGGGAGTCACTGGTTGGAAAAAAAAATACAATGGGAATTAAGTAGCAAGAACCTGACAGGCTTGAACACTGGGCCAGCCTTTAAATAGGCCTCCAACTTGAACAGCCAAGGTAGTTGGCATAAATGATGGGATATATCATCTACAAGTCAGTTCCAGCTATGTGATCTTCCTGAGCTTACTGGGTGGTCGGGTAGATAATAACATATTATAATGTCTGCCCCAGGCAACCCCACCCCCTCCTTTTTCACTTACATCAGACTGCTATGACCTTAGGAGTCCCCTTCAGATTAATGTTTATCTAGAGGAGGGGGTGTGGAGAGGGGGGCAGTTTTGGGGAGCAGCGATTTCTTGCTTGAAATCCTTTAGTGATTTAATATTTTCTTTGGCTTCGTACACGGATTTGGTGAGGTCTGGAAATCAGTTGTAGTACAACTCACTTAAAGCTAGAAATATCTTGGTTAGAAATCAGAAACTGCTGTTCTCTGAACTCTTTGCCTGAGGCCTAGGCCTACAGTGAAGCTATAGGTTTACAATTGTGCTGCTTTTGAATCTTAAAGGGACATTTAGCTGGTCTTGCCAGACAGCGTAACAATTAAGTCAGCAAATCAAGAGTGCTGTGTGCAATCAATTCCAAGGGCATTTGACACAAAATAAATATATTTTGCTTGGAAAAGTGCATAGCAGAAACAATGCCAGTAAGGGGGAGCAAAAGTGGAGTTTTCATGGTGGGCTACTGATTTGCATCAAAAATGCAAGCCTCTCTCCTCATATCCCCGACCTGACTAATATCCAGAGCTTTTCACAGTTCAGGATTGACAAACATTGAAATCTCAGTAGGTCTGGCAGCATCTGTAGAGGAGAAAACAGAATTAACTTTTCGGGTCTAGTGACCCTTCCTCAGAACCGGACCCAAAATGTTAACTCTGTCTTCTCCTCCACAGATGCTGCCAGACCTGCTGAGCTTTTCCAGCAGTTTTGTTTTAGTTTGTGATTTACAGCATCCACAGTTCTTTTGGTTTTTATTTAGATGTTGAAATCTAACTGGCCGTCTGCAATTGTACTACTCCAGTACTAATATCTTCTGTTACTGTCCATCACAGGCTGCGATAGTGGTGGTGTTTAATTTTGCCATGGTGCTCCTCATCTTTCCGGCCATTTTAAGCCTGGATCTTCATCGGCGGGAAGACAAAAGGCTGGATATTTTTTGCTGCTTTTCTAGGTGAGGATTATTTTTAATGCAGGTATGATTGTTGCTCACTAGGAGGGTTGTAGTGGGGGTCTAATAGAATGGATTATGAAAGGGAAAGAATAGAAAGATGTAGGCATTTAAACCTTTGCTTATCATGACATGGCGGGGGTGAAATTGATCCATGTCATTAGCGCAACTGTGCTAAGTATAAAGCACCAACTCATTTTCACACAACTCCCAATCATCTTTTTCATTGTACATTCTGGTGCAATACATGAACAGAAACATAGAACAGTTTAGCACAGTACAGGCCCTTTGGCCCACGATGTTGTGCCGACCTATTATCCTACTAAGATCAATCTACCCTGCATACCCTCCATTTTACCATCCTCCATGTGCCTATCCAACAATCGCTTAAAAGTCTCTAAAGTGTCTGACTGCTCTATCACCACCAGCAGAACATTCCACACACCCACCACTCTTTGTGTAAAGAGATTGCTGGTGTGCTATTGGTTCACTATCGAATACTCTGCACTGCGGAGTTCACAGTTTCAGTCTAGTTAAGTTCCTCATGTTGAAGAGGTCAGCAGGGAAGGAGAGAAGGAAAAACCTGTAGGGGTGGAAAGTTCTCTTCATGTCTGATCCATTAAATTCTAGGCATACGTTGTATTCTTAATCCTTTAAATCACAGGATGGTACACAGTCATTTATGAATGCTGCCTCATTTTCTACTGAATTATCAATAATCTCTCCAATAATTTCAAGTCAGGAATGAATTCAGGGAATTGTTAGTAACCATTTGAGTTTGATTCCCGTCTTATGAAGATGGCTGAGTTCCTCACTAATGCCACTAGATCATCATCACTTCCAGGCATGCATTGTTGCCGTTCAATGTTTTGTTATACATGAAAATGAATGATAACATGTATAGAATGGATTACATGTGGAAAAAATCTCTTATTTTTCAGTCTCTGCTCTACACGAGTGATTCAGGTCCAGTCACAAGAGTTTGCAGATGCAAATGATAACCGTAACTTCCATCCTTCTCCATATGGTGGGCCGACATTTACCCACAGTACACAGATCACCACCACAGTGCAGGCCTTCACCCAGTGTGATTCCACCGGACAGCACATTGTCACCATAATTTCTCCAACTTCGCGCATCTCTTCAACTCCTTCTGTCATCGTGTCCCCCGCAGACCAGATTGGCTCACAGGGGATGGAACCCACCAGTTCAACCAGAGACTTGCTGGCCCAGATGGATGAGGCAAAAGCCAGCAGGCACTGTGTTCAGATGCCCTTTGTCAAATGGAATCTAGCAGACTTTGCACGGGACAAGTATGCTCCACTTCTTCTCAAGACAGAATCAAAGGTAAGCAGTTTTCAGCAACACTTCCAGTGTTTTTTTGTATTACTTTGATGATAATATTTTCTCACATTAACGAGCCATGACTTTGGGCAAATACGCCGCACAATGTGTTAATTACTTACCATTATAGAAAAGAGGATGGCAACTGGGATTTACAGTTCACCTGAGTGTCGCTGGTAGAAGATTCTTGTTCAGTATATTGTGGATCCCTTTTGGAAAGTAAGCATTGGGAATTTCGAATATGAGCAGTATTTGGCTCTACTGGAAGGATTTTCACATGAAAATTGCCTTTTCTTTCGGCACTAGAAGCTTGTAGAATGATAACAGCATTAGTCACTGCCTTCAGAGCATGAGAAATAGAAAGGAAAATCAGACTAGAGCTGTCTCCACTCTTAGACTAGACAGTACCTATTCAGGTGTTACTTGGGTCAAAAACAGCGTCATACTTTCCTCATCTGTGACCCAAGAATGTGCCTTAATCCAAAGCCCAGAAGAGCTAATTTCATTGCTTCAAAGTGGCTTCTCTTGTGTAAGATTTAGACTGTTATTTGAGTACCAGTTTTCAGCCAGTAGTTTTATGCAGTGACCACAGGAACTGATTTGAAATTACCATTTACTGCAGTGAGGACCAGTCACAGCCTGTAAACATGTCTTTCAGGATCTGGATTAAATATGATCCCACAGGCAAAAAGTCTGTCCATGCCAACTAATTCCAACATGTCTTTGATTAAAAGAAAAAGTTATTATTTCTGCTTTTTCACCTACCTCCAACTTGTTTTATTCTGATTTTCAACTGTTTGGGAACAGACTCCGTCCAATGTTAATGCTCAGTTTGCAGCTTGAGAGCTGAACTCATGCTTCATTTTCACTTCTTTTCCTGTCAAAGACTAAAATGAGGCAGCTGATACGTCAGGGGTCTGGGGACTCTCTAAAAGTATCTCTCTGTGCCCTATCATACAATGTCATTTACAATCTTTTTGATTTCACCACCCATTTTTTTTACCTTCCTGTATCTGTATTTCCTTACTTTGGCTGAGGGGAATGTTGACTTCTGACTTCTCAACATATTTGCTGCTTCTCTGGAGGCAAGTATTTTGAAGGTAATTAGTTCAAGTGCAGTTCTGTTGGGCATTCAACATACCACTCCAGTAAAAGAAAAAGACCTGTCGACTAACATTAGCTTCGCCCTGTAGACTGCTCCAACTGGCTTATTGTAGAAGCTATGAAAACCAGCTTCTCATGCTCCCAGACATCTCAATTAGCTTTTTGTCTCTCCTAAAGATTTGGTGGCAGAGCAAGACAATATTTGTAAACATGTAAAACCTAACTACTTAGATTAATGCCATCTGTTGAATGCTGATTTCATATTTATTTATTTATTTGTGGTTTTATTTAACAATCCAGGTTGTTGTGCTAGTCCTCTTCATGTCCTTGCTTGGGATGAGCCTTTATGGAACTACAATGGTTCATGATGGGCTGTACCTCACAGACATTGTTCCTCGTGAAACCAAGGAATATGATTTCATTGCAGCCCAATTCAAGTATTTCTCCTTCTATAACATGTACATCGTCTCAATGGGAGGATTTGACTATCCCACATCCCAGAAGTTGCTCTACGACCTCCACAAGAGTTTCAACAATGTCAAATACATTGTTCGTGAAGAGAATAAAGAGTTGCCCAAAATGTGGTTGCATTACATTCAAGACTGGCTAAGAGGTGAGATTTCAAAGATTCTCGTACAGAAACTAACAATCAGTTGTGAATGATGTGAAAATTGGAATAGGTTGTATTAATGTTCATGGGTTAAAATAAAGATAGGTCAAATGGAACCAAGCACCTACTTGTGGGTTGGAGTTAGTCAACACAGCCTCACTATGTAATAGTCTGTTCGTAATCTTCTCATTCTCATATTCTTTCACATAATTCTTATGACATGAGCTTGTAAATAACATCTGTTAGGTACCACTCTGCATGGGGTACTGGAAACAGAGTTTGGTGAGTGGTGTGCTTGCAAAATAATACAAGAATGGATGCTCTGGGCCTTTGTGTCGACCTAAAGATACTCACTGAACTTCAAAGTCATTTGTTGTTTACAGAACATTTTAAGCTTTTCCTGAGAGACACATGTGCAAGTTTTTCTTTGTGGCAAACCATAGCGATTAGGTATATATTATGCTGAGCAGTTAGAACCCCAACACGTTTTGTGGCTAGTAATAATTTTGACCACTTGAAGCTTATTGATGCTCCTTTTGCTGCCTTTAGAGTACTTTGGCCCGAGTAATTTGTAATGTGTCATACAAATAGTAATTGGGCTGCATGGAGACATTGGTCCTAGTGACACTTTCTAGAAATAACGTGTGTGGTTGGTCTTTACTTCTTGTGTGAAGGTATATCTTGGAATGTTTTCATAGCAGCATGTTTTCCTTAAGCAAGTACCCAATTAAAATTATAAATCCTAAATTAGTAGAAAGCAGCAAATAATATTTGGAACACACCCACAACATGAAGAGTCCTGATAGTTTACTTGCCAACAAACGTGTAAATTATTTTGACCCTCCCGATTCCAGGTAGTCCTGTCCCATATTAAAAGGTATGCATTGAAATTCATTTTAAGTACCTTTCTTTCTAGTAAGAAACATTGCTCAAACTCACTGACACTAAAGTGTTTCTTGGTAGTCCCAGTCATTTACTTTTCTCCAGCCTTAAGCTTCCTTTATTCATGTGCAAGTTTTAACTTGTCAAATTATTAGCAAGTTAGCCACTTGTGGCATTGACTGTTTCATTGCAAGCGGGCTTTGGAAGTCACACTTTTGAAAGCTTTTATTTTGAACTAATGAAGAAGATCTCAAATGATCCCAAGCACAGTTCTTAAACTTCATCAAGGGCTTGTGATTTCTTGTGGTGTTGGGGGTTCATACAGTCAGGTGCTTTGTCCTGCTGTCAGACTGTTGTTGATTTGATTTGATTTATTGTAGGCATATGTACTTAAATACAGTGAAATGTTTTGTTTTGCGAGCAGTACAGGCAGATCATGGCAAACAAGGAAATACAGATCATAGGGTGCTTAGACCGAGAGAGGAATACAAGATTACAGTTGCATGGGAGGTGCACAAAACAAGATAATATTAGCAAGCATTGTAGCTGTCAATTTACCTCCAATGGACTAACTTGAAGAAGAAATATTGACTCTGACTGAAATGACCAACACAAAATATTACCTGGAGTTTAACCTCTTGCAGCTCATGAGGGTTCAGTCTTTGATTTTCTGAACTACAACGTGGTTGACCTTGTTCTAGTTGGTCAAGGCTGCATGGCTGGTTTTACACAATATTTAAGCAAAACTTGCAGAGAAAACTTTTCCAAAAGCTGTGGATTATTGGGCAGATCCAGCACTGAGAACAACCGATCCTTAAACTTGAAAAGTGCCAGGAGAGTTTGTGTGAATGCCGTTTTATTCCTTTATCCAATTTGATAGATTCTGCTTCCTCGGCACTTTGTCTTATTTCATCCTGTCTCTTAGTTAAAACCTTTATGAACCATACTCTCCTCGTGAATTTTATCCATTTCATCCATGCTCTGTAAATCATCTTTTAAAGTACTTAAAACGGACCTTTATTCTGCCGAGACTCTCACTTATCTGCTGTATCTCAAACTTTAGAGATGGGGCTTTGGCGTGTAGTTTGTGGTTTAATTTTACAGCAGCTTGGAAGAAAACAAAGATCAAGATAGGTGAAAATAATGAAGAAATTAAATCATACCACCCATGATTTGCTCCCTTGTAGAAGAATGTGGTATTGCAAGCCACCTTCTTATGCTAACGATTACTGACTTGTTCTGAGTGAATAACCTGAAGAGAATCAGTGTTATTCAGTTGCCATGTCTAGATATTTCTGCAACTAATAATATTGAATAACCTTGCCATCACCTCAGGAACTGGCTTGAAAACCTTGGCTTGAATTAGATCCAAGAAAACAAAAGGCACTTACCTTGACAAATCTCTTGAATTATCTTCTTTCAAAAAAAATGTTGTTTAATTCTATTTTAAATGTTAATACAATTGTACCAAGCGCATATGTTAACATTACAATGGAAACAGTCGTTGAGCTAATGCACAAATGATAGTGTGGGTGGTCTGAGTCAGATTGATGGGTTATTTTTGACAGGTGTAAATAACAAAGAGACCCAAATATGAAAATTGGTTGCATTTGTACAAAACAGTTGGCTTATCAGTTCAGATGGCAGCAAAGACTCATTTTTTTTCATGAAATGAAGAAATATTTACCAGTTAAACACTTCAGTTACTAGTGAGAATGTAGCAAGCAGAAAAATTAAACTGGAGAGGGAGGCCCATTCTTATGAAAGCAGAACAGTAAATGCACAAGAAACAAATGTGAAAGTGAATACCGTGAAAAACAAATGAATGAAAGCCTACCCTGAGAGCCATCGACAATTTGAATTCCTACAGCATGGAAGCAGGCCATTTGGCCCGTTGAGTCCAAACCATCCTTGTGAAGAGCAGCCCACCCAGATCCAACCCCCCATTTCCTGTGGCTAACCCTCCTAGCTGGCACATTATGGGCAATTTAGCATGGCCAATCCACCTGACCTGCACATCTTTGGACTGTGGGAGGAAACCCACACAGACACTGGGCGAATGCATACTCCACTCAACCAGTGACCCAATGGTAGAATTGAACCCAGGTCCCTGGCACTGTAAAGCAGCAGTGATGACCACTGAACCACCACACCACATGGAATAAATGTGGGCGAAAGAGCACAGACAACTTCACTCAGTGTCACAATGCTACATTGAGTAGTGCTAATCCACCCACCTCTCCATGGTTTGGGGCATTACCCTATGCTGCAAGAGTAAGTAAAAACTCTTCACTTTAGGAAAAACTTGTATTTATGTCATGCTTACAACACAGTGAAACATCCAAAGGCATTTGACAGGACTGTTTCTGTACATCATTTGGTACTGAGCAAAGAAAAATTTATTATACCAAAAGCTTGGGTAAAGCTGTTAAAGGAATGTTTTAAAGAGGAGAGAGAGAGGTGGTGATGTTTAAGGAAGGATTAGACAGCTTTGGACACACATGTGCATGATGAGGTGAAAGAATTTGGCGAAGCACGAAGGTCAAAGTTGAAGGAACACCAAGTTCTCAAAGGTTGCACCAAGGTAAGAGGAGCGAGGCCATGGAGAGATTTGAACAAGAGGTTGAGAATTATGATGTTACTGGGTTGAGAGCCAGTGTAGATCAGCATACACAGGGTTGGGAATCAAGGGGATTTGGTTTAAGTTCTGTTATAGAATATTGGCTGAGCCTATGTTTCCAGTGAGTAGAAGGGAGGAAGCTGACCAAGAAAGCATTGGAATAGTTGTGTTTGGAGGTAATGAAAGTATGGGTGAGGGTTTTAACACATGGTGGACTACTTAGAGATGGGTGATATTATGCAAGTGGAGATAGGTCAGTCTTCCTAACAGAGAAGGCAGGAGTTTAGAAATTGCCATGTCTGTCACAACCGGCTTTTGTGAGCTTTATGTAGTTAAAGGGAAGTTGCACTGGTCAGAAATGGAAACAATGGTTGCAACTTTCAAAGAACTAAATGTGTCAAAGCTTGATAGAAAAACAAGAGGGGTATTGAGACCTACAAAAGTCTGAGGAAGGAATTGAAAACAACAAGCTTCTAATAAGACTAAAAGGTAGACATCTACCTGCACAAAGTGAATTTGGGAAAGAATCACACACAGTATGAAAGAAATGGTCACTTTAAATGAATGTTGTAAAGACGGTCTTTACTCTCAGTTGGCACTGGCCCAGCTTGCTTTTCAACTTCAACAGAATGTCCTTATATACATATGTGTGGTGTTTCAATTCAAATATTTTGCAATCAGTCTGATCAGGGATGTTATTAAACACCTCTGAGGCAAGTGGGCATTGAATCCAAGCCTCCTATTCCAGAAGTAAGGACACGGTCACCGTACCATAAGGATCCTTGGTGTTTCAATTCATGGTTGCGATTGTAAAGATATACACCTGTGACAACTTTCTGAACAGATTTGAGGGTGGCACATTTGATTGGGTTATGAAAGCTTGTAAATGAAGGAGCTTCTGTAGAGAAAATTCATATGCATTGTGCAAAATTGCATTGGATCCTGAAAGCTTCTGGATTTAGGAGATGAGGGAGGACCATAAGACTTTAAGATTTAGGAGCAGAACTATGCCATTTGGCCAATCCAGTTTGGTCCACCATTCGATCATGGCTGATATGTTTCTCAATTCCATTCTGCTTCCTTCTCCCTGTAACCAGTAATCCCCTTACTAATCAAAAACCTATCTATCTCTGTCTTTAAAGCACGCAGTAACTTGCCCTCCACAGTCTTCTGCAGCAATGAATTTCACAGATTCACCATCCTCTGGCTGATGAAATTCCTCTCCTTCACAGTTCTAAAGGGTCTTGCCTTCAATCTGAGGCTGTGCCCACAGGTCCGAGTCCCTCCAACTAGTGGAAACATCTTCTCTATGTTCACTCTTGCCAGGCCTCTCAGTATTCTAGATAACAAAGTGTGAAGCTGGATGAACACAGCAGGCCAAGCAGCATCTCAGGAGCACAAAAGCTGACATTTGTGCTCCTGAGATGCTACTTGGCCTGCTGTGTTTATCCAGCTTCACACTTTGTTATCTTGGATTCTCCAGCATCTGTAGTTCCCATTATGTCCTCGCTGTATCCTGTCAGTTTAAATGAAACCCTCCTCATCCTTCTAAATTCCATTGAGTACAGACCCAAAGTACTGAATCCCTCCTCGTATGACAAGCCTGTCAGGAGTTAAGAAACCATTTTGGTCAATGTATGAAATTTGGGGCAAGAATCAAAATATCATTAAAGCACTGTTTACAAAGCGACCACCAAGAAATTGCTGGATTTTTATGTTTATTTTTCCTATAAATAAACTGACTTTTTTATTTAATCTAAACAAATGGTCAGTTATTCAATCACATTGGAAAATAAGATGCTGCAAAATTTTCCATGAACAAATGCATTGGGGATTCTGAGATAACAAAGTGTAGAGCTGGATGAACACAGCAGGCCACATGGCATCAGAGTTTAATAATATTTTTATTTGGACAAAATGTATGCCCAAAAAACGTTTTAGTTTGACGAATGTTTTGTTTTATAGCTAAAGCAGCTTCAGTGATGTCTGATGACCTGCAATATCAGTGTAATTTGCACTTGGTTCTGGATCCTTTCCTAACAGAAATAACAAAAAAAAGCCTGTTCTAATTTTCTCATCCATTTGCCTCAGTGCACTTTTTTTTGTCCATGTGAATGATAGTGAATTTCAAAAATAGTCAGGATCTATTCTTCTAAGTTAAAAAAACAACAAAATAGTGCATACATTTCTCAAAATTGACTAATACTTTACTGATTAAAGAAATTAGCCTTATAAATCAATGATAATGACCTTTTTTGTGCTGGAGAGGGGAAAGAAAACCAAACCACAAGATAAGCATGTAAGGTCAGAAAGTCTTCAACTTTTGAATATTTGATTTGCTCATACAGAGGCACATTCAGAAATAAGCACATATTCTTTGAACTGGTGCTTAGTAAGATTTCTACTTCTTTAAAGAACACAAATATTAAAGAGAGTCTTGAAAGGCCATCCTAATGTATTTTCTTCTTCATCCTGCTGCAATATAAAAAAGAGAAATTTGTAGCACTTCATCCAGAGGTCAGTTTGCCTGTGGATCAGATCCATGATTCCTGACATTTCTCCACAATCACTTCTTCCTTAAAGTCCTGAATCATGTCAGCCTAGAAGGAACATCGCTGATACTTCTGTGACATTGTTTTTTAGATGTTGGGAGGGTTGTCTAAGTGATATCTATCTAACAAACATGCTCATCTTCACCTTCAGTGTTTTTTTTAACAGCTTTCTGAAATGCTTTTTGTTTTCTCCTGCTCAGAACATGGCACTTCCTGCCTTTTTATAGACTTTTCATGGGTGAGCTCAATAGTGCCCTCTGGTACCAATAAACAGCATTGTTCTGAGGCGCTCACCAGCATAAACATAGTTGCCTTCCAGCTCTCCTGAGTAGGGAGCGCAGAAATGCATTCTGAAGAGTTGAATTCCCTTTGGGGCTGATTGGGGGAAGGGAACAGAGGGCGGGAAGCACAACGACGCCTTTCTCTTTCCCCAGTAAACCTACTCGTATTACATCCTGATGCCTTGAGGGTTTGAGTTGATTGCAGTTGCGAGATTGAATGACAAGGTGTGTTTACATTGCAGCAGAGTCTCTGACAGGCACCCAACACTTTGTAAAGGACTCACCATGAGGTGGGATCATTATCCTATCTCAGCCCTTTAATCAAAGACACTCATCAAAATCTCTTTACAAAGCAGCAATTTAGCAATGTTTCTAAATAGATTTGTGTCAAGATTTCCTTCAGCTGTATTGGTATTGTTGCAGGGTTTTGTTTAGAAATACTATTATCACATTACAATTATTTTTCCATTCTCCCACCTCCCTCTCTCACATCTACACACACTGACTTTATTTCCGTGATGAGCAATTGTACCTGCCTGTACTTGGCTTTATTTAAGTAATGTGCAGATGGAGAAGCTCACAGAACTAACACCCAGAATTCTGACACTAACAGCGGATGTCTTTCCCTACTGTCTCTTTCAGGCAACCTTCAGTTGTGTTTTGCCTTCATATAATGAACATACCAACACATTACCATACTTTCACGGGGGAACTGCTCAAGCTGAATATAAAGTTAGGTCATAATAATACAGCTGTTTCTTTGAAGACATATTTTGCTTCTTCTTTAAAAGAGATAAATGAGCTTGTCCTTTGTACTCTTGATCAATTATACGTGGGTGTGCCAATGCCATGACACCTGACAGCTGGGTGGCATTTTACTTTTTCCTTGACAGGGCCCTTTGGTCTGATATTAGGCAGGTACACTCACTCCATACAGCTCTTCTCAGCTTAGGCATTTACCGACTGCAGTTGCAATCCTCTCCAAAGCTTCTGATTGCCAGAAATGCTCAAGCTTTGAAACCCTTGACCCAAATCTCCCAAGAGCCGCACCAACATTTTTTACGAACCTACATTGTTGACAGACGCTGCGTGGAGATTCAAGTGAGTTATTTTCTTTTTTAAAAAAAGGAAGCAAATCTTTTCAAGTCTTAACGATCATCCCATCACACTCTCCAGTTAGTTCCATCAAAATATCAAAGATATCAAACTTAAATGTGAAGGCTGCATCTTCCAGCTTAGCCAACCCATGTTGCCACAGCGAATTGAAGACCTTCTTGTTAAAAGACACTTAACTATTTCCTTCCATCCAAAAATCATGGCAAAACAGTGATTGTGAATGCAGATTATTTATTTATAATAAGGATATTTCCAAATCCATGAACTTTAAATCATGCACTTCATGAGCATATCATTTTATTTGTACCATCTTTTGGGGATCTGAGTGAATAATGAAACCATTGCTGTATTTGAGCATTTTACAATGCTCCCACTGTCAGAGGCACAGTCAGAAAGAAATAGATTCTCACTCACACACACACACACACACACACACACACACACACACACACACACACACACACACACACACACACACACACAATAAAAGCAAAGATTCTTAAATGTTCAAAGTGTTTGCCAGATGGAATTTACTGGTTTTAAAAAATGCCTTTGTCACAGCCGTAACAGATTGAACAGACTATTGCTTTTAAAAAGACAGTATATCTTTTTCTGTTGGACCACACAGGGTACTATTCAACATACTAAAAATAAAAATTAAACTTGCACACAGTGCCTTATAGTACACCCCAGGCTTTCCCAGATCTTAATGTGGGTTTTTTTCCAGTGATGTTAAATTACAGCTTTTGAAGTGTGTTTTTTAAACCACCAGATTAAATGGTGGCGGCAGCTGAATTATTCAGAAAAGTTTTGTTTCAATAATTGTATTATATTCATTTTTGCATTTCGGGGCACAACTTAGTACTCATCAGGGTTGATATTGCAGAATGGAACTTTCCCATCTTTGTTATTCTATTTCAGCACCAAGCACTTGCAGGGTGGTCATAACACAGTCTAGGCACAGGATAAACGTCTTCCTACACTGCTTAATAGCATTCTGCAGGATAATTAGCTGTTGCACAGTAATGTGCTCATCTATCATTCATTAAATTTTAAATGCATTGTGTGAAGTAAGCACTTTTTGAGGGTGTAGCAGTTGACACTCTTTAATACTTGAAACTGCCCGGTAATTTTTCCCACCTTATTTTCATTGCTGACCATCTTATTGTTTTAAAGTAACATATGGTCAGACAAGTCGTTAAACTAGTTAGTATATGTTTGTGTGTATATTTATTTTCACAACATTGGGATAAGGCTATAGCTTATCTGTTGAAATTATTTGGCTCTTTCTCTAATAGCTGAACAATCCTCTCTGCCAGATGATTTTCCCAATTGATGAAGAGGAATGTCAGATATATTTGTTAGTTTAGGAAAACTTACGCTGCATTTGCTAACACGTTTGCTCTGGTTGTCTCATCAAGGATAAACGTTTTGATAATTGTTAAAATGACTGCTATTGACTATAGAGTACTCATCCACCATATCATTCTATCTGTATCCATGTGCAAGGAGAAGCTCTTTCTAAACTCAGATTAAAAGCCATTTCTCCCTAGTGTTATAGTAATTACAGGGCATCCCTTCTGACTCCTCATGTGCTGTTGACTTCATCACCTAGGGTTGCAGGCTGCGTTTGATGAAGACTGGCAGACAGGCAAAATCACCAGGGAGAGTTACCGCAATGGCTCTGAAGATGGAGTCCTTGCTTATAAATTACTCATACAAACTGGAAACAAAAAAGAGCCCTTCAACTATAACCAGGTGAGCAGGATAAGTAAACATGTTTTCGAATTGTCAGGACAAGTACTGTCATTGTTTAGCTCGTCTCTGTAGGCTGGAGTTAAATAGGTTGAAAATTACCTTCAATGTCACAATATCTGATCTGAATGGCACAGTTGGTTAGCGTGCACAGTTTAAGATATGGGTTTGAATCCAATCCTGATTCATAGGATGGAAATCCCCTTTAACTAACACCCTTAATTTGGCACTCAGTTAACAGTAGCATTCAAGTTACAAAGGCATCTGATGCAGAGTGTTGGATGAACACAGCAGGCCAAGCAGCATCTCAGGAGCACAAAAGCTGACGTTTCGGACCTAGACCCTTCATCAGAGAGGGGGATGGGGGGAGGGAACTGGAATAAATAGGGAGAGAGGGGGAGGCGGACCGAAGATGATTCTCCATCTTCGGTCCGCCTCCCCCTCTCTCCCTATTTATTCCAGTTCCCTCCGCCCATCCCCCTCTCTGATGAAGGGTCTAGGCCCGAAACGTCAGCTTTTGTGCTCCTGAGATGCTGCTTGGCCTGCTGTGTTCAACCAGCCTCACATTTTATTATCTTGGAATCTCCAGCATCTGCAGTTCCCATTATCTCTGATGCAGAGTGTTACCTGGTGCCTGGATAGCACTCTAAAGCTGAGGGAGGGCATAAACTTGAAGCAGAGTAGAGAGAGCTTTACTTCACATCTAACTAGTGTCATATCTGATTTGATGATTGTAGTGAGTGATGTGTTTCACAGTCACTGTAATTTCCTGGAACTTGTTTTAATCACTGTCAATGGTTGAAAATAAATTCTCCAGGCTCCATCATACTTCATCAGTTTAGGGTTTTACCCATGTTTTTCAGGAGATTACGCGTTCCATGTTGAGTGGAGAGGCTATGAGAGTCCTGATCAATAACAATGTAATGATCAAGCTGGATGCACTATCTGTTCTTCTCCTGCCTATTATGTTTATATGACATAAAAATTCTGACAAAAATTCCGTTCCCCACCACAGATATCTTTATTTTACTGAGTACTGACTCCACAGCATCATTAATGTAAACTTTGTAACTCATCTATTTCTGTGAACAGAGACTGTACCATTTTTTTCTGCGTCTCACCTGAGGCTAAAGAGATGCAGTAATGACTTTCTTGCTTTCTTTATGACAGTTGACTTCAAGGAAGTTGGTGGATGAGAATGGAATCATCAACCCTGAAACCTTTTATATCTATCTGACTGTGTGGGTCAGTAACGATCCATTGGGTTACGCTGCATCTCAAGCGAACTTCAATCCCCACCCACCTGAATGGATTCATGATAGATATGACACAACTGGAGAGAACTTGAGAAGTAAGTATTGCAAGATGTGATTCTGAGCCCTGTATCACTGAGCAAACAGCCTTGCCTTGAGGAGAACTCCAGAATATAAATCAGACAGCATGCTGTTAAAGCTTTCTTATAAACTGCTTCCAGTCAGATAGTGAAGAAAAAGTTCATTAATGTAGTGAACAGAGGCTCAGTGGTATTACATTCCCCCACTCACCTCCCCAAACCTAAAATAAGTTCTGGTCATCTTTTTCTACATGGCAGGAATGTGTGATTTCCTTAGTGGTGGTACCAAGAAAAATATTTCTTCCTTCCTACATGCACTGTGTAACTTATTTTCACAACTTGGCCGAGTGGTACCATTGCTAGACTATTGATCCAGAGGTTCAGGTAGTGGTCTGGAAACCTGGATTAAAATCCTGTCACATCAGAGGGCAGAACTTGTATTCAGTTAGTCAGTCTGGAATTATGAGTCTATTCATAGAATCCCTTCAGTGTGGAAATAGGCCCTTCGGCCCAACAGGTCCACACCGACCCTCAGAGCATCCCACACAGACCCATCCCCAATAACCCACTGAATCTACATATCCCTGAACACTATGGGCAATTTAACATGGCCTGCACATCTTTGGACTATGGGAGGAAACCAGAGGAAACCCGCACAGACACGGGGAGAACGTGCATACTCCACAAGAACAGTTGCCCAAGGGTGGAATCGAACTCAGGTTCCTGGTGCTGTGATGCAACAGTACTAACCACTGAGCCACCGTGCCGCCCGTTGATGGCCATGAGACTGTTGTTGAATGTCAAAAAAAACCATCTGGTTCACTAACGTCTTTTAGAAAAGAAAACTGCTATCTTTACCCAGAGTGACCTACATGTGACTCCAGCCCCACAGTAATGCAATTGACTCTGGGCAGTTAGAGAGGAGCAATAAATGTTGGCCTAGCCAGTGACATCCACATCCTGTGAATTAATCTAAAACTCTCATTTATCACTTGGCATGTTGAATTTATTTTATGTAAGTCTCACATTGCCATCTGTTGTTGCCGTGTGGTTCACTGACCCACAAGCTTAAGAGGAGTTAACTAGCCGACTGTTCAAAACCAAACTACTGTAACAATAGTGATGGCACAAGGTGTGTATACTTACAGTATATCTTGGTATTGATTCTTGGAATCAAAAAACATAAATGCTCATCTGTACTTTCTTTCATAATAAAATATAGACAAAAGCAGGATGAGTCAATTAAAGTATGGTTGCTAGCTCCTTTGAAGATGTTCTGACTAGCTTTGAGGAAATAAAACACTGAAAGCACCCCAGGGTGGGCTAGGGATAGAGAGAATTAAAATTATGCTGACCGCAGGCATCTTAGTCAGGAGACAATTCTGGGTGACTTGAGAGACAAACCCTAACCTTAATGCATCTCGGAGTCTGGCAATGTTAATGAGACTCGATGTAAAGTGGTCTCCTGTCTGTTTCAAGTCATCTGTTGCTATCAGTCATGCCCTCTAGGTGCTGATGGCTTTCTGTATTGTCACAGGGCTGCTGACCTTCTTCACCTAATTAGCAGCAAACACCTGTTGTGAACAGTCACAGCCAGCAGCTAACAGCCCCGTGACCCACTTGAAGAGGTCGCTGGACATGCACTGACCACACCAAACGGTCGAGTTCTGTCTAAAGCATTCAGATGTGCCATACCAAACCTAATCCCTGCCAGCAAATGTCTTTCGCAGCAGCCTCATCCCACCTGCTGCAGTCAGTGCGTAAGGACATCAGAAATAGGCCTTCATTCCATTTTTCCGCCCGCCTCTAATAACCTTTAGATCAAAAAAATCGGCCAGTACTGCAGCATAAATCTTTTCAGTGCTCCACTTGTAATGCTCTCTGAGGTAGAAAATGTCAAAGATTAGCAAGATGGAGTATTTCGCACATCTTTGCTTCCCACATTGGAGGATAAGAAATTTTTCCTCATTTCTGCTTTAAGCAATTAAGATTTATTTTGACACTGTGCCACCGACTTCTCATTTCTCTCACAAATTCAAATATCTTTCTGCGTCTGACCTCAGAATTTTGTCTTTCAATAAAGCACAATTCGTTCTTCTAAATTCCTGAGTGTACGCCCAAACTGCATCTTATAAGTGAATGATCTCCTAAACAAGCACTTCTCAAATGTGGAAAGCAAAAATGTAAGTTGGTCTCACCAGTGCCCCGCACAATTTTTGTACTCCATCTCCATGCAATAAAGGCCAAAATTCCAGTTGCTACTGTGCCAATTAACATAAACCAAAGATGGATTGGTCAGTAGTTCTTTGAAATGGGGGCATATTGAGTCCTGGTTATGTTGCTACAGCAATGACATTTCCTGTACAGCATTAGAATAGATAAAAGGATATGTCGTTAGTCTATAACTGTCAACAGTAGGAATAAAACGTATTGTCATAGAATCACATTGTATAGTTTCATTGAGTATCATGAGTGTTAACTTTTTCTGTGTCCTTCTTTCAACCAGTTCCTGCTGCTGAGCTGATCGAGTTTGCCCAGTTCCCTTTCTATTTGACTGGCCTGCAGCAAACTTCAGATTTCATCGAAGCCATCGAGAGCGTCAGAGCAATATGTGAAGAATTCACAAAGAAAGGGTTGCTCACCTATCCCAATGGTTACCCTTTCCTGTTCTGGGAGCAGTACATTGGCCTAAGGCATTGGTTTCTACTCTCTGTCAGCATTGTGTTGGCCTGCACGTTTCTGGTGTGTGCACTTCTGCTGCTCAACCCTTGGACAGCCGGCATCATTGTAAGTGTCTATATTATAATTACCATGACAACAGTAACATGATGGGTAGACCTGATGAGGCAGAAATTTTTTGCAATGTTGTTTCTTTCAAAATGTTTCAATTTTGTTGCAAGATTTTTTTCATTGTATTCAACTACTAGACCTCTTAAAGAGTTATATCAAGAATTCTGTCTCCCACAAGTGTAGCGTTTAGGTGGTTAGGGATCAGGTATGGATTCCTTTCATTTTTTTCTTATATATTTTCCAGTTATCTTGTTTTTCTCATCTCCACACTACACCACTACCCCAGTGGAGAGTTTAGTATACAAGCAACTTCTAGGTGTCTTCCAGTGGTTCTTCATTACCTGATACATTGGCTGTTTATTTAGCAATTCTGCTTATGAACGTAAAGTCATACATTACAGAGAGAAACCCAAGAGGGGAAAAACTCAAAAAATAGCATTATGCAATTTTATATTTAGCAAGAAATAATTATAGAAATATTTAAAGTCAACATTACCAATGGTACATAACCTACAAGCACAAACAATGAGAATGAGTGTCACATGTTCTTATGTGTGAGAGAATGCATGCGGATCTCGTAGTGATCTATCCAGGAATAACATACCGCTGTTATCTCAAGTTAAGAACAAAAACCTAGAACTCTGTTTGATAAAGTATTTTGAAACATTCGTTATGATTTTGCACATGCAAGCTGTACAGTTTGATTTAAACTTTGCTAAATTGATCCTGCAATTGGTGGCACAGCCAGTTGTGACAATAACCCCTGTTCCCAGTATTTTTGACCAAACAATTCCCTTTTCACATGGTCAGGGTCCTAAAACTCTTTGAAGTTGAGAACTTGCCTTTGATTTTCTGGTAGGAAGAATATAATACAAAAATATAATTGAGACCACAGTTTGATAAACTTGCAGGCTGTAAGCTAGGAGTAGGGCAGCAGAGTTGACTGGATTACTTTTCAGAGAGCTAACAATAGCTTAGTGGGCCAAATGGCCACCTCATATGCTGGGATGACAAGAATGACACTTTGACGATAATAGCCTTCATGTTAGAAAAAAAATCCCTTTTCACTGACGGTGATACAACATGTTGGGAGCCTTTCCAGTTGTTCCTGGCAGGAGCAAAGATAGCACTAGCCGTTGTATTCCTTGCTAGGACATTGGAAAGCTTTTGGGTTACTAGTCAAGTCATTGTAACATTTGTTCATCAAGTGCATTTTCTTGTAGTTACAAGATCAATCAATGCTTTAAAAATAAATTAAAGTTGACAATACAATTGCTGGAGAAAATACAGCACGATACCTTCATTTTTATAACTTCACTAGTCTCTGCAGAATCGCTGACAGTTGCCAATAAATTAACTTGTAGGGGATATTGTTTGAGGTTGATGGAGTACAGTGGGAAGTAATCATTTAAGAAAACAGTGATAAAATAGTCAGTGCTCAAGGGATACCCACATCCCAGTCTGTCTGAATTTGGGGAAAGAATTGTCCTTGACTTGACCTTCAAGTGCTAAATCCATCCATCAGTAACTGACGGGTTGTAGCAGGAGAGTGGCTGGGAAGGATTTCACACTAAGGAGGGAGAGGCCTGTTGGCCAGGAGGGGTCACCGCAAGGCATTTTTCCAAAGCCTAGTTAATAATACCATGAAAAGCAAACCCAGCTTCAGCAGAAAACTGCCAAGACTGATTCTTTTGGAAAGGAATCTGTGTACATACTTCATATTGACAAATGTAAAATGAATAAGATTCTGCAAAGCCAAGTGTGTCTCTGTTCTGCCATAATAGAAACACTGTTGCCTCTGAGCCAAAGGTTTTTGGACTCAAGTCTCACACCGGAGACTCAAGCATAAAATCCAGGTTGACACTCCAGTGCAATACTGAGAGAGGTGCCATCTTCTCAAAGAGATGATACATTGATCCCAATCTACCCCCTCAGGACATTGGAAATGATTCCATTGTCACTATTGAACTACGGTTTTGTCAATATCTGTCCATCAACAAGCATCATTAAAAAGAACACATTATCAGGTCATTTATAACACAGATACAGTATAATGTTGTAAAAGAGCTCCTATATGTGACATATACAATTTGGAGTTTTATGACAATCATTACTAAAGCACATGAAAATGTTTAGGAATAGCTACCAACCAATAAGTACAATAAGCTGATTCCTTTTTGGCATATTGGAGTTAGGACCAGGAGAAGGCTGTTGGAATCTTCACACTTGTTCCACCATTCAAAAAGATCATGCCTGATCTGACTAGGATCTCAATTTCACTTTGCTGTCTGCCCATTATAATCCCTTGATTCCATTGTCTGTCAAAAATCTAACTCAACCTTGAATAACTTCAATGTTACAGCCTCCATAGTTTTCTGAATTCCACGGCCTAATGACCTTTCCTCAGAGAAAATAAATCTCCACATTAAAAGTGAGTTCTCTTATTTGTATACCGTGTCCATCAGTTCTAGTCTCTCCTTCAAGTGGAAATGTCCTGTCAGAGTTACTCAGTCTAGATCCCTCAGAATTTTATATCTCCTTTCATTCCTCTAACTCCAACAGGTAAAGGTACAACCTGATCAACCTTTCTTCATAAAATAAGCTTTAGACCATTAGACATAGGAGCAGAAATTAGGCCATTCGGCCCATCGAGTCTGCTCTGCCTTTCAATCATGGTTGATAAATTTCTCAACCCCATTCTTTCGCTTTCTCCCCATAACTCTTGATTCCCTTGACACTCCCAGGAATGAGTGAGTAAACTTTCTCTGAACTGCTTCCAATGAAATTATGCCCCTTTTCAAATCAGGAGACCAGAATTGTACACAGTACTCCAGGTGTAGACTCACTGAGGCATTGCACAGCTGCAGTAAAATTTCCCTACTTTTATATTTCATTCTTCTTGTAATAAATACCAGTGTTCCATTTGGCTTTCTAGTTCCTCGCTGTGCCTACTTACTAACATGATTCATGTGCCAGGACATCCAGATCATTCTGTACTTCTAATTTATGCATTATCTCACCATAACCCTCAAACGTTCTTCTCTCCAATGATGTCTTGTTGTATCTTGAATTTATTTTAGTTTTCTGCTTGAACAGCCTTCTTTGGTGAGAGACCATGTGATGTTATCTTGATCTCCAGGAGTTCAGTGGGTTTATGCAGTGAATAAGTGAACCACAGGACACATCCCAGTTGCCTTGTTACGCACCTCAACATCTCGGTATTTTCTAAAATACAAAATTTCAACAAGAGAATTTTTTTTAAGTACATGTGATTAAGAGTGAGTTCAAAAATGGAAAATGAACAATTAACTGGGGTAAGATTACAAGGACATAAATGAATTCAGGGCCTTTGGTTGATTTTCATAAACTACTCAAGTTTTACAGTTGGTAATTTGAGATTTCATCTCATACAGCACACCCTCTTCCACCTCTCAACACACCTTCCACTCAGCTGCAGCCTCATATTTTACTCTTAGGGATCTATTAAACTGTCCCATTGCTGAGCTTCACAGGATGGCTTCATCACATGTGGAATTACAATATCAGAAACTTCAATTTGTTTAGTTGGCCACATAACAGTCAGCAGGCACTAGCGCCAAGGCTGAAGGATGAGCTGTTCCTCAACATTTGCCTTCCCTTGACCATAGACAGTTTTTAGTTTGACTTAGATTGGAAAATAATTATGGGAAAAATATAGGTCAATGCAGCTAGGATGCAAGGTCCTCTTTTTACAGTTTTGAGGCACAGACATGTTGGCATAATAATATTTTCCTTGAAAACTCCGTTCAAAAGAACATCACTTTGGAATGTAAAAAAAATTTTTGTTTGTCAACCACGGCTGAGCTGGTAGTATCCTCATCTCTGAGTCGCAAAGCTGTGGGTTCAAGTCCCATTCCAAAGATTTGGGCAAAGACGTTTAGGTTTAGAGACCACTATAGCCTTAAGGGAGTGTAATATTGTTGGAAGAACATTGAATGAGATCTTACCACAACATTATTTCAAAGAAGTGCAGGAATGTTAGTCACCAGTGTCTTGGATAATAAATATTCCTCAATCCATCTCCAGGTTAAAAAGATAGATTATCTGGTCGTCAAGCAGTTGCTGTTCATTGGAAATTGCTGTGTGCAAATGAGTATATCACAACAGTTACTACACTTCATTGGCTTATAGAGTGCTTTGGACCATGCTGAAATTGTGGAAGGGCCTATATTAATGTAATTTTAATTTTCTTTTCATTATTTGATGTTTAGTTACAGAGGTGATAATGTCTTTACAACAATGAAATGCTGGAAACTCATCCATGTATAGTAATCCTATTCAATTTCATTATGAAGGAATTTGAATTTATCTATGGTTCCTTTTGCACCAGTCAAACAACAGGGTATGCGTGACAAAACCTGCCTTGTGCTGACTTCAAAGCAAGAATCTTATCATAACCTAGGTACAGGGCAGCTAAAAAAGTAAAGACAGAACCAATTTTCATACAAGCGCACAAATGCTTGGCTGTTCGTTGAATCATGAGTCAAATGTGCTAAGTGTCAACATGCGAGCATAAAAGTTGATTGGGAATTGTTTGTATGAAATGAAAAATGGAAATAAAAGGTTTCCTTGTCTCCATTTTAAAGGTGGTAGATATTCCCTGTAAACATTAAATCACGGGAGGCCCCTGTAACTCGATGCTTAACAGATGATAATGGCAGCAAGGTTCAGAGAGAATGTTCAGTTGCTGCTAACCTCATCTTTTCCAGTTCTGGGCTAGAGGGGACTAGAGGAATTTACATTTAAATAGCTTGCAGCGGAAGATAAAAGCACACATTATAAACAAACCCCTAGCTCCAGCATTTTCTTACAAAGGGCAGTATCTTTCTCCTCTCTGGTTTTGAAGTTAACCCTTAAAGTAAGTCCTCAAATTTGCAGGAAGCTTTTTCTGATTTTGTCAATGAGGTGAATGTCTCAACTTGAAATGTTCATTCCAAAATTATGCACTTCCTCTTCATTTGCCTTGAACTTTCTACTGGATAATGTCATTGATTAAAGTTATAATGTGGAAACCTGCGGTAATTCAGTTCATGACATCATCAATGGAATAACCTGGTGAAAGTAAAGGGAGAATCTGTTTCAGTCAAATTATTCTGTCATCTGAGGAAATGCAAATAATTCAATGTAAGATGCTCCATCTATGTTTCAACATGCACAACATATTATAACATGCAACGTAGTGGATAGCTATTAACGAGCATTGTCCTTATCACATCACTCTCATACTATTTTTTCAGGTTTCTTTTGTCTGTTAGTTTCAAAAGATCTGCGCAACAAAAAGGGCAGTGGGAGAAAAGTCCCCTTTTGACAAACTCCATATCAGCCAGCCAACAGCAAAATATTATCCCAACCTGATATGAGTTTTTTTTTTGTAAATGCAACTTAATTGAATTCTGAATAATATATGCTTTTCTCCACCAATTTTATTCTGGAGCAGTATGCAATCCTTTATATTTTGTGATGTCCATTCCGCTGATTAGTTCCTCAATTAAAACTAAACCATCTAATTTTCATCCTTTTATTAACATTTCTTTAGTAGTTTCCCTGCCTTTGTAATTTGAATCTTTGCTTTAAATGGAAATTGTGGTTAAATGAATAGCTTAGTAGTATCATTTAACTCACATGGGACTTTATATACATGGTCAAATCACTTGTAGTACTTTACTCAGCCACTACCCATTGAAGACTGATTTCTTGACACCTAGGCCCAAGAACAGAGAACTTCTGGTTTCCATGCATGTCTAAGAATTTCATCTACTGTTGTGTATCTGCAGGTATTTGTTCTGGCTATGATGACAGTAGAACTCTTTGGAATTATGGGGCTCATGGGCATCAAACTGAGTGCAATTCCTGTAGTGATCCTGATCGCATCTGTTGGAATTGGAGTGGAATTCACTGTCCATGTAGCTCTGGTGAGTAGACCTGTACTTTCTCACTTATGACTACCAACAAGGATAACTGCAGCCCGTACCGTGGCAATGACTTTTATCCACGGTCAAGTCTTGATCTGATGCTGTCTCTCTTTCAGGTTTCTTTTTATCTCTGCATGCCTCCTATTTCCTTTGCCCCTTTATTGCCAGCTGTGCTTTCTACTATCAAAGCCTTAAACTTCCCCAAACCTCTCAGCACCTCTACTGTCCTTGAAAAACACTTATTGACCTTTATCCATTCCTCCTAATATATTCTTTGTTTGTATTATTTCAGTGAAGTCTCTTGGTGAAACACTCTACTCTTAAAGCTCCAGTAAATGCAAACTGATGATGCTGATAAGACTATAAATATGGAATGGACTAATATAGCTGCAGGATAGATTTAATACCGTGACTCATCACGCGTACAGTAATTGGAAAATAAAGTGTTTTTGTTTTACGGCAAAAGTGAAATAAGCATCTGGGGTATTTAGCTGATTTATTTGAGTTTATGATAAATCCATTAGTTTAATTTTGAAAGTTTCTTTATTCTTTCATGGGATGTTGGGATTACTGACAAAGTTAGCATTTGTTGCCCAAGTTTAATTGCTCTTGAACTCTGTGGCACTTAAGAGTCAACCGCATTGCTGTGGGTCTGGAGTTACATGTAGGCTAGACCAGATGAGGGTGACAGATTTCCTTCACTAAAATAACAGATGAGTGTTTAAAACGATGATCAGTTACATGCTTGCCATTATACTAGCTTTGTCTTCCAGGTATATATTGAATGTGGATTCCATCAGTTTTCGCATTGAGATTTGAAACCTTGTTCCAAAATTCCAAAGAAGAGTCATATTGGACTCAAACCATGAACCCTGTTTCTCCCTCCACACAAACTGCCCAACTTGCTGAGTTTCTCCAGCATTTTCTGTTTTCGTTTCAGATCTCCAACACCTACAGCATTTTACATTTATCCCAGAGCATTAACCCATTCCTGAGATCACTACAGCACCAACTCCCACTCAGTGTTTAATTGCATTCTTTTAATATTTGTACAATTTGACCGTAGATATAAAGATGTCTTATTTCTTATCTTATAGGGTTTCCTGACTGCCATTGGGAATAGGAATTTACGTTCTGCTGTGGCATTGGAACATATGTTTGCACCAGTAATAGACGGCGCAATCTCCACCCTACTCGGAGTCCTGATGTTGGCTGGTTCTGAGTTTGACTTCATCATTAGGTAGGTTTTGAATAGGGACGCTGAAGGGGGAACTATTTCTGGAACATTTTTCCTTTACAGTTTCCACCACAATTGAGACAGATGGGAGAACTATTTTAAAAGACTTCTCAAATTCTATTTCAATTTCTTTATCTCTGCCCCTAACGTTGTTAAATGCTGTTCCCAAACCAAGAAGATACACAGATAGATGTTTTCAACCAGCTTGCCAACTGAGAGGGAGTGCAAATGTGGGCAATTTCAAACTAGCTGTACTGTTGGAAAACCAACAGGCCTAGGTGGATGAGAGATAATGGGAACTGCAGATGCTGGAGAATCCGAGACAACAAAGTATGGAGCTGGATGTACACAGCAGGCCAAGCGGCATCTTAGGAGCACAAAAGCTTTTGTGCTTCTAAGATGCCGCTTGGCCTGCTGTGTTCATCCAGCTCTACACTTTGAAGCCTAGATGGATGGTACATTTGCACTCATCTCATTGACTTTAATAGAGAGTAAAATTGGGAAAGGTGGAAAACTGGATGGCACCTCAATCCTAACAGCTTCAAGGAGTTAACATTTCAGAAGTTTTGAACATTTCAGAACTGAGAAAGAGTCACCGGACCCAAAACGTTAACTCTGATTTTTCTTCACAGATGCTGCCAGATCTGCTGAGCTTTTCCAGTAACTTCTGTTTTAGTTGCTGATTCACACTTCTTTCAGTTTTTGTTCCCATCAGCTTCAAGCCTGGTGGATTAAGTTTCAAATTGTCCATCATGATTTTTCTCATGAACCTTACGAAGCAGTTTTCACTGCTAGAAAATAGACAGTTATGGGTCGTGTTGATTTTCTGTTGGAGGTTCAGTTTCATTGAGCAGAGTTTGATGCCACCTGTGAGTCTGGCAGTGGTGAGGTATTTACTCAGGTAGGAGGAGACAGGTGGGACCCTGTCTGGGCATGAAGGCTTGTAGTGTCCTTTCCCTTTAAGTGCTACATGAGGTTCTTAAGTGGATGGTGGCAGTTGCTACCACTCTCAGTGGCTGTGACATTCAGCTTACAGACGCTTTGGAATGGCCTATCAACAGCAGCCCTCATCTTTGGAATGGTCGTGCTATTGGAGTCAGTAGCTAGAATGGTAAAATGGCATTTTTTGTTTGAAGAAGTCCATGTTTGAAACAAATGACATGGTTGCTGAAATGTTCCTTACCGTCAAAGTCATGCTGGATCAAACTAATAGAACACCTCAATTGACTGCAGAACGGCAGTCTAATACAGCTCTGTGTTTATCATTTCAGGTTAAATATTCGCTGAATGTCAACTTTAATAAACTGTATTCTTTAAATCTTGCTAAAGATCTAACAAATGCCCACAGTAGAGTTGCTGAGGTGCTGATGCTGCCTCCAGTGTCTGTAGCAGATTTGATGCCCATATGTAATAGTGCTTTAAGCCTTGTCGTCACTCGCTGTAAGGGTGATACTCAGCTGTCATTCCTATTCATCTGATTGATGTAACCTATGACACTGAGTAGATATCCAGTCCATAAGTACTCCCAGAGCAGAAGTTAGAATTTAACATGCTGGCTTCCGGAGGGAACCAGGATAAATGTTTTAAGTCGCAAATCCATTGCTTTGAGTAAGATAGAACGAGTCAGATTTTAAATAATGTAGAAAATGTAAAAGGTAATCATGAAATAAATGCGAAACTACTTTTAGTTCCTTTCCTCTTCCTCCTGAATGTGCTTCCTTTTTTCCTTGAACCATGCCATTAGATGGAGCTGATAGTTTTACTTTACAGCAGTTTGTCAGATCAGCCTCAGTGGCTAGTGACTCATGGGGCCAACATACCCTAACTTTGGTAGAACTCAGTAGGAAATGATGGACAGCGAGATTCTAGCATATTTTGCCAGGAGTACAGTTTCCACCGTCCCTTAAAGGACAGGCATTTTCTGGGCCAGAGACTGAGCAGCATCTCATTTTTCTGGGACTTGTTGCCATTAAGCTAAATGGACCCCTGCATATACAATTGCAGAAGGCCAGCATATTGGGAAGGGAGAGACCCAAATCCAGATGAAATTTGTCACTGCAGTCGCAAGCTTTAACATCATCAGGTCGTCATGGATATACACTTTAAAGGTTGAAACTATTCCACTAACCTTGCCAAGGAGAAATTTCAATTAAGATTTTAGGATATAAAGCAATAGCAAAAACAAAACAAAGATCATTTGATTGCCATATCTTCCCGTGCCCATATTTTCCAAAATGCAGCATTAGTCAGTCACAGCATGTTCCATCTAAGAAAGACTTGTATTTATAAGACGCCTGTCATGACCTCAAGACATTCCAAAGCCTTAACAGCCAATGAAGCACTTTTGAAATGTTGAAATACAGAAAACATAGCAACCAATTTGCACACAGCCCCACAAGCAGAAATGAAGTAATCTGCTTTTGGTGTCACTTGAGGGGCACCAGGGAGAACACCACTGCTATTATATGAAGTGGTGCCACAGGGTTTTTTAAACAACTCCCCAAGAGAGCAGACACAGCATATGTTCAGTGTCTCAGCCAACCCGACAACTCCTCCAACAGCACTGTACTCCGTCATTAGAGCTGTGGAGTGCCTGCCTGGGCTATGCATGAAGACTCTGATGTGGAGCATGAACGCACACCTTCTGACTTATAAGCAAGAGTGCTACCACTGAACCGTGACTGACAGGATGTGGAACCATATATCGCAAGCAAAATCAAACACCAGAACCAAAGGTTCTGCCATGTGATGAAGCCTATTAGTTCAGTAACACACATTTTATTCATAAAACTGCAAGCTAATCAGTTGACCAGTCACAAAATAAATGTTCGAACCAAGTAAAATCCTATGCCTGCGTTGGCTGTATTGCACACGAGTAGAAGGTGTTTGAAATTCCTGATGAATCTGCCCAGATAAGTTATTTGTGCCAGCATATTCGGAGAAGATGGGCAATGACAGAATGAAAACCAGAATGAGTCAGCCCACAGAGTGGCTCTTGATAGAGGATCGGGACAAGGTTTCTGGCTAACTCTTTTTCAGAAAGAACCCTTACATTGGTGGCAGACAGAAAAGGATCAGAAATATTAAATGTTTATAGAGAAACAGGAAAATATATTCTCCCCTCTGTATCATTTAGAAATAATGAGAAACAGGGAATCTATTTTGCAAGTCCAAACTGTCATTTTTCTTCTAAACATTGAACTAAATGAACCACAAGGTAGACTTTCAGTCAGGGAGGTCTTGTTTAGAGAGCCAGTCAGATAGCGTGGGTTAGTGTAAAGAAGTTGTTGTAAATATTTCTTCTTTGGTGCATGCACCATAAACAGCTGAACAAACTCTGCATTTTTCAGCGAGCCTTCCTCAGAATGGAAAAGATTACAGAAAGGATAAACAACGAGATTCTGACATGCTGCCTACATGGAGGTCCTGTACAACAGGCCAACCGATTGATTTTCAGACTGTTAGCTTAAGTAAAATAAATAGAAGATGGTTGCCTGTCTGATTGCAGTAATAGGAGGGCTCCTCTTGTTATAAAGGGCAAAAAGAGAGTGACGTTCAATGCTGCAGGTTTTTTTCCTTGATGTGGGAGCTATCAGCCAGCTTTTAATTTGCCACATTTTGTTAACCCCATATTCACCAGGAAAGGACAGTGCAAATGGATTAAATATTGTAGCAGAGGTCACTCTGGGTGCTGCAGCTAATTAAACTGACTGAGCCTTAAGAGTCTTTGCAGTATGATCATTCTCCAAATTTGATCAAAATCGTGGGAGTTTTCAGGGGTGAGAGAACAGGCTGAGGCTAAACATCTACGTTCCTTTCTATTTAGAATTAGCAGAAGACAAACACTGAGGCAACTCTCATTACAAAACTTAGCAATGTGGAAAACTCAATCTAATGAATGTTCTGGCAGCAAATGAGGGAGACAGTAAAGTTTGAGGGAGTTGTGTTTGGCTGAAAAAATAGAGTGGCTGAATTTGTTTTTCAGCACTATCACCAGGAATCTTGTGCTAAATGATTTATCAGCAGTCTTGGAATCTAGGACCATAACTATATTTGTTTTAAAAACAATGTGGAAAGGAAATTGGCACAGAAAGGAGGGGCACTTAGGTTGGGTTCATTCTAATGTGACCAATGCTTTTCATGAAATCAGTGATCAAAATTTGTCCAGCCTTGTTTGCAGTGGCTTCAAAAGGGTATTTACTGCTGATACAAGTGGCCTTTGCCCAAACAAAAAAATTCCTCATGCAATGCCAAAGCCCCTTTAACAAATGGCAATACAAGAGCCTGCTGCTCCCCCAAACACATGTAAACAGAACCGAGCCACAGTGGAAACTCACAAGCCAAAAAAAAATTGTTTTCAATGAGGCGGGGAGACAGATCCTGATGCTCCATCAGAGTTGCGTGCCATTCCTGTGAATTCCAACCAATGCAGATTGTTGCTTATCTTAGTGTGCTGTTAAATAAACACTTGGCCTTCCGCTGCACACATGGGGCTCAAAGGCTTTAAAGCAGAAAAGACTAGTAGAAAGCTTACTGCTGTTCTGCAGCTGTGCTCAAGTTTCTGGCTTGTAGCAATTCCTGTCCTTTTACATTGGTTAGGCTACTGCATATTTTAAATGATCAAGTATTCCTAAGTAAAGGTACAAAGAGAGTAGATTAATATTGTACCAATTAACAAAAAGGAAGGATATGAAATTCACCATTGGCTTTATTTCATCTCTCTTTCTGGTGAGATATTAAATTAAGGCCTTGGCTCACCTTATTTCACAGATAGACGCAAAATATCCATTGTTACATTTCAAAGAAAAGCAAGAAAATTCCTAGCCAATATTTATCCCTCAGTCATCATCACCATAAAACGTCTTATTTGGTTATTAAAGACTATTGATATTTGTGAGAGTGTAATGAGGACAAATTAGATGCTATGTTTGCTGAAATTATAAGTAGAAGGACCCAAGATTTTGTAAGGTGCTAATTAAGTGCAAACTTATTGTTTTTGTTACAGACAGCAATGATTGGTCTTAGAAAGAGGGGTGAATTGGTTTAAGGATGGAAATTGTAATGTTTAGGGCACTAACGGCATTGGCACATCTGGGCTTATTTAAATCAGGATTGATTAAGTGACCAGAATTGAAAAAGTGCAGATATTGCAGACAGTTGCATGTCTGGAGGAAGCCAGAATTTGAAAAGGGACATGAAGCTATGGTAGTATTTGAAAACATGAATGAGGATTTCAAAAATCCAGGAATTGCTGAACCACGAGGTACACAAGTGAGCACAAAGGTGACATATGACCAGAAACTTGGTATGTGTTAGGACACAGGTATAGCAATTTCAGATGACCTTAGGTTTGTGTAAGGTGGAAATTGGGAGGCTGACCAGGAATACATTGGAATAATCAAGTCTGGAGGTAACAAAGGTATAGATGAGGTTCTCAGTGACAGATGAGTGAAGGCAAAGCTAAAGCTGTACAGAATTTAGAAAATGGAAGTGGTTTGTCATAGTGACGACACAAATCCATGGATCAAATCTGACACCAAACTGCTCTTCCATCACTTAAGAGGCTTCTGTGCATGAGGATATATATTATGAAGATACTGGAGTTTTCTTTGAGTATAGAACTGAGTCCGTTTCCTTCTCTCTCCCACACGCATATACTCAAGGAGTGCAGGAAGTGTCAGGACTGTAATGATAGATGAGCCTGCCACTGGGAATAGGGCTAAACCCTCTGCTGAGGAATTTCATTTGAAATCAAGCCACATGTCTTAGTTCTTCCAAGTACAGTGAGGAATGTCTGTGGAGGCCTTTTGCTCTGTAAGTAATGCATGCCTTTGGACCAACAGGCCTGAAACGGGAAATTGGCCGTAATCATTCACAACCTTTACCAATTTACTTAAACAGCAGGAGATGTAGCTCACAGCTGACTTTGGGACATACCACCTAAGGTTTTGGACTATATCTGTAGCTCGGGTTGTGGGTGTTGAGGTTGGTTGTCTCACCGAGCTCATTTGTTGTTCCACAGATGTTTCGTTACTTTGCCTGGTAACATCCTCGGTGCAGCCTCTGATGAAGCATCGGTGTGTTTTCCCACCTGGCTTTTATACACGGGTCCGTTGCGATGGATTGCCTCACTTCCGGGTTTCCTCCATCGTGGAATGTATATGCGGTCGATTTCAATCCTTTGTGGAGTGCCATGCTTCCAGGAATTCTGGTGCTTGTCTCTGCCTAGCCTGTCCGAGGATCTAGCTGTTGTCCGAGTTGAAGTCGTGGTTCTCCTTGTCCATGTGGACATTCATCTCAATCCACATGGACAAGGAGAACCATGACTTCAACTAGGACATCACCAAAATCCTGGGACAGGCTAAGCAGGGACAAGCACAAGAATTCCTGGAAGCATACACTCCACGAAGCAGGCTATTAATAAACACACCGAACTCGATCTCATATACATCCCACTATGGAGAAAACCTGGAAGTGAGGCAATCCATCGCAACAGACCCCAGAGTTTAAAAGCCAGGCGGGAAAACACACCGATGCTTCATCAGAGGCTGCACTGAGGATGTTACCAAGCATGGTAATGAAACGCCTGCGGAACAACAAACCGGCTCGGCGAGCCAACCAACCTGAATATGCCGCTTAGTTTTGCAATGCAGAGGTAACAGATCTGTGTCTGCAGAACATTCAGAGGGAGGATACAGGATGTTTGTGGTGGATTGGAATTAGAGGTGATAACAACCCCATGTTGTTTGAATCATATTTTCACATCCTGAGGAGTTGGTCTTCAGTTTAGTCAGGATGGACAGAGATCAGCAGCTTCCTTTTCTCCTATGTTCCCATGAATGGCAGCTTAGTTCTCTATTTAATTGCCAAGCAGATTAATGAGGAACTTAGTTACTTCAGCTGTTTCCCTCCTTCCCATTGTCTGCTATACCAGAGAATACTTCCATTCAAATCAGATTGTTTGTTAAGTCTGGTATTAAATAATTCTCTGCAATATTGTGATGGTTTCACCCCCACTGTAACTCTTTAAAAAACCACGCATGACTTTGCTGTTGAGTACTTTTGACTTTTTAGATGCTAGTCAAGCTTGGCTTGGAATGAGATAACAAGGTGTGGAGCTAGATGAACACAGCAGGCCAAGCAGCATCAGAGGAGCAGGAAGCCTGATGTTTTGGGCCTAGACCCTTCTTCAGAAATGGATTCTAAATCTTCAGAGATTTCTGAAAAGGGTCTAGGCCCAAAACGTCAACTTTCCTGCTTGTCTGATGCTGCTTGGCCTGCTGTGTTCATTCAGCTCTACACCCTTATCTCAGATTCTCCAGCATCTGCAGTTCCTACTGTCTCTGGCTTGGAATGACCAGGTTTGTGGCTGACCTTATTGAACATAAACTCTAATTAGAATAATAAAATCAAAGTAGAATGAGTGTTCATAATATAAATTCTTGTTCTCCATTTGTAGGTACTTCTTTGCTGTTTTGACCATATTAACAGTTTTGGGTATCCTTAATGGTCTGGTTCTACTTCCTGTTTTGTTGTCAGTTGTTGGACCCCCTGCTGAGGTAAGCATAGCAAAGTCTTGATTTATTGAACCTTCTTAGGTCTATTGATAGAATTAGCCACCCCTGAAACATTATTCTTAGCGTCATTAATTAGGTTAGTGATTTATTGTGGCAGGCGCTATTTTGTGGTAGAGTTTAACTCCAAACTTCCCAGTAGGTTTCAGGCGAGAAGTTTAAATAGTCCTCCTGTGGATGTTAAGGTCCACTCCCAAACCTTGCTCTCTACTGCATCCAGAACTCTGTCTCGCACATCTGAGTATGAGAGGTCAGTGTTGGCAGCATGATTTTTCCACTGCAACATATATTGACAAAACTCGTACTGTCAGTACTGCAGATACTGGATTAATTATTTTACAGCCAGGATTTGTTTTTCACTAGCTTGCTCTACCCTCCACTTAGGTTAACAAGCTGCCAATGATAGGGAGTAGGCGATGACCTGGTGGTATTGTTGCAAGACTATTAATCCAGAGATCCCCAGGTAACTTCCTGAGGACCTGGGTTTGAATCCCAACATGGCAGATGGAGAATTAATAATAATCCTAATAATGGCCATGAAACAATTGCTGGTTGTCAGGAAAAACTCGTCTGGTTTACAGTTGTCCTTTAGGAAAGGAAATCTGCCATCCTTACCTGGTCTGGCCTACATGTGACTGCAGCTCCACAACAATGTGGTTGACTCTTAACTGCCCTCTGGGCAAATAGAGATGGCCAATAAATGCTGGTCTAGCCAGCGAAGACCTCATCCCATGAATGAATAAAAAAAAACTCATTTTACTGATCTAAGTAGCAGTGGATAGAAAAGGAACAAAGATAAATGAGGTGTGTTTGCACATGACTAATGCTTCAGACTAAACATGCAAGGCTCATTTTGTTCGGGGGCTTGGACATTTCCATCTGCTTTGCATCGGCTACAGACTTATCCTAATAGTAATAGTGGGTTTCGTTTGACTGGGTGGATAAAGAATTAAATGCACAAAGCTTATTATCGTAATGATGGAGGTACAAACTCCCTCATTCAGGATTTGTGCCTGAAAAGCTATCCCTCAATTAGGAATTGTTTGAAGCTTTCTTTGACAATTTATTATCCCCTCACAAAGAACACAATCTGACGTAACACACGGCTTTCCCTTAATACTGTCTGATAGACACCAACCCCTGTCTTGACAAACAATCTTTATGGCTTCTTTTTCAATGGAGAAACTGTGTATTGTATTAGATTCTCTGGTGCCACTTCATGTGTAATGTAGCCTATGCCCCTCATTGTAGCAGTAGGTACTTAGATTTTTGACTCAATGGAACACAATATAATATGTTCCACAGTTTGATACACTTTAACAGCTCCATAGTAAGAACAAACTCAGATAAAACACTTTCAATAGTAACCAATTTGTGCCTTTTCAAAGTTCCAGATTTTCTCTTCTGTGCTACCTTATCCCAGAGTCCCATGCTGTTGACTCTATTCTAACTTTGTCTGAGTATTTCCCGTACAGCAAATTGATTTTAAAAGAGTGTTTGCATTTTATTAACAAGATTTAGGTCCTTTGCATTGAAAACTAAATTTTGTGTAACGAGAGCTTCACTCGCTAAAGGTAATTAATATAATTGGAAGCAGACCCTTTAAAACAAGTTACAAATTTATGTTTGTTGCGAATCTGCACAATCAGCACAGCAGTTGTGATGAGTATCTCTTAATTAAACATTTAATCTTGGGGTTCACTTGACTTTTCCAGTTTGTGACATTACCTGAACCCCTTAATTAGACTAAAACCTTGTAATACATTCCCAGGTATCCATTATTTTGCACACAAATGATGTAGAAGCTGTTTTAACATTACTATCTGTAATCAGTTCAGAGTGCTGTATCTTTTATTCTGCAGGTGATGTAATGCCACAGTGATTAGTTAGAACATGCAAAGTCTTTCCTTGTGCAAAATGTGAACAGGCTACTACAGTCTTGCCTACACAATTGGATTAAGAGGGGGCTCAGAATTTCTACTGTTCTGATGCAAAGCACCACATCATTCATGGTTTAGGTGCAAATTCCCAATACTGCTTATTTCCCAAGTGGAGTGTTATGCTGAGAGCACTGTAACATACTCTCACACAGTTCCATAAATAGAAACCTTGGTTCTGTATTTTGGCTGCTGTTGTTTTATGGTGTTTGTAATGAATTTCCTTAAACATTTCACACTTTGCAAACTCCAGAACTAGGGGTCACAGACTAAGCATAAGGGGTAACCTATTCAGGACTGAGGCGAGGAAGAATTTCTTCACTCAGGGAATTTTGAACCTGTGAAAGTTTCTATTGCAGGAAGCTGTTGGGGCCAGTTCATTAGATAAAGTCAAGAGGGAGCTGGACCTGGCCATTGCAGCTGAAGAGATCAAGGGGTTTGGAGAGAGGGCAGGAATGGGATACTGGGATTGCGTAATTAGCCATGATCATATTGAATGGTGGTGCAGGCTGTAAGGGTTGAATGGCCTGCTCCTGCATCTATTTTCTATGTTTCTCAGGCAAAAGTTCAAATGAAACACAAAGTGCATGCAAGAAGGGAAATTTTCACCAGAGAAGCTTACAGTACCACTGTTAACACCTCCCTAAATCTTTATCCCTACCACCACCAGTGCCAGGCCTCTCTCCCAGCATTCCTTTCAGGAGTAAGACAGATGTGTCCCTAGAAAAAATATTAATCAAACCTGGGATTCAGAGATGTCTGCACCACCAATCTCTCTGGAGAATAGTAAACATATAGACTGATGTTTACAATCCTTCATTAATCTTTTTGATCCTTTGTAAATAGGTTACTCCAGCAGATCGAGGCAGTCGATTGCCAACTCCGTCACCCGAGCCAATTCCACCACCTATGAATCATCATGGCTTCTATGTCCGTACATTTCCGTGTCAGCAAAGTACGTTTTCTGAATCCTCGGATTCAGAATATTACTCAGAGACCACAGCATCGGGGATCAGCGAGGAGGACCTGCCGCACTTTGACCAGAGTGCATACATCATCCCACCAACCCACTCACGGATACTGGTGGAGTCAGGAAACAACCCTAACTTTCCACGAGTCACAGTAATTGCCTTTCTTTGTCATTCAAAGTACTTTCATTTTCTTATTGGCATTTTGTCATCAATTGGTTAATGATACTGGCCACAGCTTGTGGTAAAAGGCCAAAATAGAATTTAGTTTTGTTCTCTGCATTGAAACAGGACTTAATAAGGTTGTTAGTATCAGAGATAATGGGAACTGCAGATGCTGGAGATTCCAAGATATTAAAATGTGAGGCTGGATGAACACAGCAGGCCAAGCAGCATCCCAGGAGCACAAAAGCTGACGTTTCGGGCCTAGACCCTTCATCAGAGAGCTCTCTGATGAAGGGTCTAGGCCCGAAACGTCAGCTTTTGTGCTCCTGGGATGCTGCTTGGCCTGCTGTGTTCATCCAGCCTCACATTTTATTATCTTAATAAGGTTGTTACTGTATGGGTTACACATAAAAGCCATGATGTCAATGGTACTGATACATCCCATACTTATTAGCCCACATCTGCTGTCAGTAAGAGCACTGCCAGTATTTGTTACCCGCATTGATAGCATTAGTTCAAGAAAGTAACTGACCATCACCTTCTAATGGGCTTCAAGCAATAGGCAATAGATGCTAAACTAGATATCCTATGAACAAATGAATTTAAAAAGTAGTACGTTCAGAATACTTTAATTCTACTCAAGCTGCTTGTCAAGTGAGTGATCCACTAGTCAACATTTTGGCGGATGATAAAGCTAAAGTGGCCTGGTGCTTCTCTACCTCATCCTTCGCTCTGCTATTTCTGCCTCAAATGATCATTGCTGATATCCAAAGATATCTGAATGAATGGTGACCTTGCCGTAATAGGTAACTGAAGGTTATATTCCAAACTTGTCCTTGTAAATTATATGTATGAAAGAATGGCTAGAAGCTAATGTAGGGAAATTCTTGAAGTAACTAATCATGCATTTCACTTTGAATAATTATCGATTAATAAAATATAAGCCTTCAGTGCTCTCTTCACAAGGCTAAGTCTCTGAACATCACTGTCTTTCAGGTTCCTTATGCAGAGTCAACACCAACCTCAGCATTCCTAATAACTGATAAGTTCTTAGCTTTTAAGGCCTGTGTAACATTTTAGACAACTACTTGCAATGCAAGGCTACCAGCTCACCACTAGCACTTCAAGTACATTGGGGACGGGTAATAAATACTGGGGACTTACTAGATTGTCCTGTGAATGGGTAAAACAAATCTGAGGCAGTGATTTTTAAAATGTGAAAGATTTGTTGAAAACATACATGCAGACAATATTGCTTTTGATTTTCTCCAACAGATTGTGAAACCATACAAAGAGCTTAATGATTCCTCTTCAAGGAAGAATCACATAAACTCAAAAGGGCAACCTCAGCCAACTGTGGATTCTGTTAGTTCTCAACTAGCCTGGCAAGAACCTAAAGACTTGCAGCAAGCAACAGGAGAAGGGAGACAATTCTCTGACAGTGGTCTGCACAACAGGAGTGCTGTTCAACCTATTCAACCTGTCAATTCCTCTAGGAGTCAACACAGGTCTCGGAACAACAGGACTCACCATCCAAGGACTACACTTCCAGCATACTCAACCAGTGTGCCTGGGCCAAGTAACCCTTTCACTACGGTGACCGCCACAGCATCAGTGACACTAGCTGTGCACCCGAGTGTACCACAGACATTTAAAGGGTACACACATGAAGGGTTCGAAGACAGTGAGCCAGAATGCTTCGAGGAACCGCACATAACCTCCTCATATGTGAATCATCAGAAAACAACAGACTCCAAAGTGGAGATTTTTGAACTACAGGATGTTGAATGTGAAGAAAGGAGCAGAGAAGCCCCAAGTAGGCATTAGGTGAGTTTTTTCTTTATACCTTTTAGTGAAAAGCACTAAAATAAAAATTCAGGGCAGAATCAAAATTTATTTTGATCTTAAGTATAGTATTGAACCTAGCTTTTTTTCTCCCTACTTTCTTAATATATTATGTCACCATTTCACATTGACTTTCTGGTATTTCCAACAGTGAACTGCTTTCTCCCACCTTCATGTTGCTACACTGCATGCTTCAGGGAGAGGGGCAAGAGTCACACTATAGAAGACAAGATACACCAGTGTTCCTCAGTACTTATGATTATCCTGTTCTTGCAGAATGTTCTTCTAAATTCAGGTTGCATGTACATCTAGTGTATGGTGAGCCCCAGACAACAAGCTCCTTTCTGTTCATTGTTCAATTGTTTCTTGTGATGGTGACAACATCATCAATAACCATTCCTTTCAAGTTTTTGGGATTGTGGCTTAATTAAGCTAATGGCCATCAACTGGGCTTATAAAATCCCAATCAAAGGTGTTGTTGAGAATGTCTATTTAAACTTCTTTGCTACTCTTTGGAAAGGCATCCATTCCCCTCCTTCTGCTGGCAAGTCTCCTGTTCAGCCACGTACTGTGTAATTCCTTCATGAAGTTGCAGATGTGCCCTGAAACTTCAAAACAATCCAGAGTCTGAAACCCACAAGAGGTCACTGTCAGCTAGTTCAGCATTATTAGACCTCTTAACAAATCACACATCTGCCTGATCTGTATGGCCTAATGATTCACTTAATAAATTTGCTCATTGAGGCAGCTGACCAAAACACTGTTTTCTTGATGTACACTGACTAACGTCACATACTGATTCAGTCTTCATATCTGGATGTTTTAATCTGTATTTGGTCTTTTTTGATTTGCTGATGGTACTTGTCACTCTGGCTATGTCCTGTCAGTGCATCATGCTTAAGTTAGTTAAAGTGCACCTTAATCACAGTGCTACAAAAGATTCCTTTGCTGAGGATAATTCACAGGAAAGTTTGCCTCTAACAATTTTCAGCAAAACAAATGAACTTTTCAACAACTTTAAAATTAGTTGCTTAAAAATATCTACACTTTAACAGCAATCAACTAATTCTGATTCTAATCCAAGGATTCAAGGGAAATAGAAACAGTATTTTTCACTTTTTCCTCTTTGTAAATCTGTGGTTAGTTGAGAAAAAACATAACTTGTTTGGACATTTTAGCTTTAGTGAGTTTAGACATAGTGAAGTGCTGATCAATATCATTAGTAATGGTGCTGATCTTAAACATTGGTTATAACATTTGTGCTTGGTTTTATGTTGCTAATACTTCTAATGTTCACCTTATCTGCAGGTCGCCCCGCATGAAAGTGGCAACCAAAGAATGCTAACATTCCCTCCACATCCCGATGTCCTTCAGCTCAAGAAACGTGTAAAACTGCCTATGTACATAAACTTCATGACAGAAACAGGAAATTTATATTAAAATATTAAGTTGCCGTTTAAATATATTTTAATACTAAAAAGCAAAACAAACATATTTAATGATGTACTGTATACTTCTGTATGATATACTGTGTAAAGCACCAGAAAATTCACAGGCAGAGTTCTAATGAATGGTAAGATATGTAGTCTGTGTACAATGAAGAGAGTTTTTGTATCTTTGGGTTCAGATAAGTGATTATTGCTTGATTATTTTGCTGCTACTCTTTTTAAAACTTATAAGATTATATAGATTAAAATTCCACCACCACACCACTCCTGCTACCCCCCACCACCATTCCATCAGGACCTTCTTTCTATGCAAGTACCTAGTTACCATGAAAGATGTTTTACCAGTTTTGATAAATTAGTATGGTTACTGAAGCAATTTGCTTTTCTCATAGGCCTGTGTATAGGGATATTCAGATTGTATTATAACATCGTTAAAAATTAGCTTAATGACCTAAACGGAATTCTAATTCTGTTTAAACTTTGACATTTTTTCAAACACAATTTCAAGTGTATATAAAGACAGCTACCTGCCATAGTATAAAATGATTTTTCACTCTTTCCCCTCCAACAATAATATCGTGAGCAATCTAGGCAAGTGTACTGTAATTACACTGTGACTTCACCTGTGGGCCAGACTATTAAGAGCATGCAAAGCAACATAAAGTTAAAGTCAGACATTGTGATGAGGATTATAGAATGCAGTTGCAAATAGATGAGCTGCCATCAGTTAGTGGTCATTCAGAGCAATTATAGCATGCCTTCTGAACATTGAATATCAGACACAGTAGTTGAGTCCTTTAGATTGGAAAAATCCCAGCCTCAATCCTGGTCTGTGCTGAGTTAGTTGGTACTGGCCGAGGCCTTGGTAGGAGTGGTCAAATTAATCTCAGTGTTGTTGAATTATGGAGAAGAGAATACAAAGATTTATTTTTTTCTTCTCAGAGCGTTGATTCCTTGTTAAGGTACTCTTCTGTGGATGCCCTTAAATACCCTATCCATATGGTTATTCTTCAGCGTGTGAAATGTGACAGTTGAATGATAGTAAGCTGTTAGACATGATGACCATAGTTACGCTAGATTTTGTCTACATCCAGTGTTCAATCCTCAAGAGCTTGCTGAAAAGCTATCTGAGTCAGAAATCCGTGAGGACTTTGTAACTGAACTACAAGAAAAACTGGATGATGGCTTTTTGGAGATTTTTAAATCATTTAGGGTAGAAATAGAAGATTTTTCCACTTGTGGGGAAGTCTGAAACTAGGGTCTCTAAATATAAACTGGTCACAGTTTTATCCAGCAAGGGAATTTTGGAGATGTTTTACCTAGAGAAGGATGAGAATGTGGAACATGCGATCACACAATCAGGTTGAGTGGAATAACACAGATGCAATTAAGGGGAAACTAAGTTAGTACATGCAGGAGGAAGAAATAAAAAGTAAATGTTGATAGGGTTAGATAGCACAGATTAATCCTGAACTCTTGTTAGACTCCAGTTAGACCAAACCGCCTGTTTGTGTGAGGAAAATTCAGTGTAATTCCTTCATTAGCTGAGGGGAGCTGGGATGAATTATGAAAGCCTCCCATTGATCTTAGCTAATTTAACACAGAAAGTGAACCAGCATCATGGCCCAAATAGCTCACTAACCAGTCCGTTAATCAGTTGAACCATCAAGACCACTTTAACTTTTCTCCTGCTCTGTAACTGTCATGCACCATCACTTCTGCATACACTCCGGACCACCAGTTTAAAAAGTTGTATTCCAGGCATCTCAGTGTTAACCAGCAGGCCGTGTATGATTGTATTAAATGCATGACAGTTTTCATTGATCATTGCAATTGAGATTGAGAGTTTTGTTTTATTTTGTGCACCTTTCAGTTTACTTATATAGATTATGTCAGTCTATTAATGGTGTCCTGCTCAAGAAAAATGACACTTTTCACATTTCTGTCTTGCTGACATTGCTTTTTGCAGTACCACCTTTCTTAGCCCAATAAAAGTAATTATGCCTGTGAGAAATCGCAAACTTGGACCCATGACCTGCCATACCATGTGTATAGTTACTTGGGCTGTTCAGCTCAAAAGAATCTCACCGGTTTTGCTCCATCTGTACAATACTTAACGCATACACGATATAACACTGTTTAATGGTCCTTTCTTTTCTAGAATTCTGTTTCAATTCATAGTTACTCTTAGTGTTTGACCTTGCATTTTCTTAAAGGTACTAACAATTTGTCTAATTTGTCGTCTTGCTTATAAACTGCAGCCAAGGCCACACTGAAATCTGATGTTTTTGATGTTCTTGAGCCCTGGCTCCAAATTTAACCAATCTGAATTTTCCCTCCTCTATGAAAATATGTTAAAAGACACCTCCTAAGTAAAGCAAGCAATGCTTTGAAGTGTAGGCATTTTGATAATAACCTGCAATCTTCAAAACCATTATTTAGTTCTTCGTAAAATAACAAAAATCATGATTGTTTGAATAGTATTGGTCCCGATAATGGTGGTGATTTAAGCAGATCGATCTGTGGCCCACCTTTTAAAATTGTATTAAATCTAATTCAGAGGAAGCCTATCTTTAACACTGAATGATAAAGATACTGAAGATTAGTTTCAAAAATTGGGTTATCTTGCTGTTCAAATCATTCATTATCGTATAAATGTAACCTTAAATGTTGCTTGTGTGTCTTCCCACAATTATTGTATTCTCATTGAACATGCAGCTCAGTTTTCTAACCAGACTAAAGAGAATGGAGCCTCATAGCCAGTAAAAATGAATGAATGAAAGTATTTTAATCGTTTGTTTTTGCCGGGGTGTTATATTTATATTTTTGTACAATATTGGGAAAAAAACGGTGTTTGTCACAGAGGTACTTGCCCACAAGGCTCTGGATCTTATGCTGAGCCACATAGTTTGAAATCGCTAGGATGTCCCAATAAACTACATCAACAAACATGATGTGCCATTTCTACCATGACACCTACCTGAACTCCCTAATCCCAACTCTGTTGAAATAACACAGGAGGAGCTGGTAGGGCTTGTAATTATGTATCCAATTGTTGCCAATATAGCAAATACAAATTTTGTTCGACTGATTTCATTGTAAATATATTTGAAGTAGAATGATTGCTTCAAATTTCAACATTACATATTAGTTTTCTGAATTTTTCTAAATTATTCTGCTTTCTAACTTTATTTTACATTCGTTTTTTTTTCCCCTGCTTTGGAGGCCTAACAGATGGTGCACTGTCTAGATTGGGTGACTGTCCATGAACATGGCAAATGCCGCTAGCAGTTGAAGCCCATCGCTAACGAGAAAGCTTTACAAACTTCATTTTAGCTGTTAGTTGCTCACCTTTCAGCCCATCTGTTCTTTGAAGTTTTTCATTAAAACAATATTTCCTGATTTGAAATTTCCAACACAAAATTGAATTGAACCTCTCCAATTTTTTACTTTTAATATTTTCTTGAGGTAGAAAATGAGAATACAAAGAGCAGAATATAACGGCATGGTGATGCAGTCCAATTTCTTAACGATTTCAAATAATACTTTATAAAGTCAGCACATTGTACGCAATTAATACATGTTTCCTATGATCTCTGTCTTCCTCTGTGGTTTTCAAACTTTTCTTTATGCAGGATTCCCACAGAAATACAACTCTTAGAGGCCACCTATCATCAATTCTAAACAAAAACTTAACTATCCAGATAAATCTAAGTGCTGAAATGCTTTAATATGCAAGAACAGAAAACTGAGAAGTCTTATGATGTTACATTACCATCAGTAACCCCTAGGCATCCAGGACCCCAGTTTGAAAAATCTGTTTCCAGCCATCTTGTACTATCTCTGTGGAGAGCTACCCAGGAACCAATTAGCTGCAGAACCTGGAATCCCAAGTGATCACCATTCACTGCATGAGAAGCTTTCACTCTATGCCAAGAAAGTTTTTGAGTGAAAATTTGTGCAATGTTAGAATACAGAAATTAGGGAGCATTAAGAAACCATGTTAACTGTCGACACATTTGGCCAATTAACCACAGAAAATGTAGCACAAAAAGAGACCATTGCATCAGCTTCTACCAGCTCAAAATTTTGCATCTTTCAAACCAGGCATGGGCACAGTTGGTGATCCAGAGTTTTAAGGGTTCATCTCTGCGATTTGTCTAATCACTGCCAGTTCAACAAATGCAGGGAACTTTTGTTTATTCTAGAACTTATGTAAATATATTTGAAGCAAAATGGGGCTGCTTCAACTTAAAAAAAAGTGTACAAATGCTGTATCCATGTAACATGTGAGGGGGGAAGAAGAGAAGAACATGTTTTTTATTGTAGAGTCCGGTAGAAAATATGTCTTGTCTCTTTCTGTGAGGTAAAAATCTTGTAAATTGTAGTTACTGTAGCAGGAAAGAAAATATACCCTCCACATGAAAAAAAATCTAATCTGTTCATGTGGGCTATTTTTGGTTGATGGGTATATGTAATCACAGTTAAAATATTGTATGCCATATAAGTTATTTATATAAAATTTTTATTTTTGTAGTTGTACAGAAGTAGCCCTCTGACTGAAGTATATTTTTAAAGAGTAAATATATATTATTATATTATATATTGTTAATTGGGTTCATTACTAAGGTTTGGCGGCACACCTTCCAGTATACACATTTGCAGAATGAAGGATGTGTACTGAACTGTTACTGTCTGAGTTGTCATCTTGTTTTGTTATGGCTCCTTGCATCCTATCCATCCCTGTTAATTGAGTTGATCATTTGGACATCCAGACGCTGTGACCAATAAGCCTGCTCCTTGTGAACGTTATACTGCCATGTTTAGTCTCCAGCACAATAGGAGATTAACTAACACAATAAAAATAAATATGAACCATTTAATCTAACACTTGTCCTGTGTACTTTATTGCATTTTCATCGGCTAAACAATTCTCAAATTTTGAAGCATACTCAGTTATCTGTCAGCTGGCATTTTTTTCCAAACATCTTTTTAAATTTTCTCAATCAAGAAAAATAATTATTGTTATATCTGTGGATACTTTCTTTTTCATTCAGAAGATGTGAGTGTCACTGGCAAGATCAGCATTTATTGCTATCCCTAACTGCCATTGGACTGAGTGACTTGCTGGGCCATTTTAGAAGACCACTTTGTGCTCAGCCACATTGCTATGGGTCTGGAATCACCAGTTAGGCCAGACTGGGATAGCAGATTTCCTTCCCCACATTAAGAACTTTAGTGTATCAGTGTCTTTTTACAACAATCAGTGATGGTTGCCAAGGTGACCAATTCTGAAACAAAAATTGCTGGGGAAACTCAGCAGATCTGGGAGCATCTATGGAGAGAAAATAGAGTTCATGCTTTGAGCCCAGTATCCCTGCTTCAGAACCAAGCCTTCTTCTGTTAGTTCACCATTACTGAGACTGCTAATTTAAATTCCACCAGCTGCCATGAATCTGTCATGAGTCTGAGTCTCTGGATTACTAAAAAATTACCATCACCCCTACTTTTAAGTATAACTACTGAGTGATGGGAAACCTATATTGCTGCTCTTGTGTGTTATTCTCCTAACGTTTGGGAAAGATCTTCACAATCATCTGGTGCTACAGAATTTCAGAAAATAAAAAAATTTAAATACCACTCAGCAGCATTACTTCCAGGTAATAAAGTACATGCATGTCAGGCCACTAATTCATATAACCATACATGTATGTCATTCTAAAATGATCCTGTTAGCCAAGTACATCAAAACAGTGAGTGATATGAATTAGTTATGGTGAAAGCCAAAGTGTAATTGACAATCAGAATCTATCCAGAAGGCAAATATAATACATGGGCTGTAAATCTTTTACTCATGCAATAAAATGTGGGCATTCATATTTGCATTACATCGTCAAAATTGGTGACTTTATTTTCAAACTCCATTTGAGTGTTTGGGTCATGCCTCTGGGGAATATATCCAGTGTCTGCTTTTCAAATCGAACCAGATGTTGCACAGCTTGTGAGATTCTGCAATGATAATGTTTCTGATGGGTTTTTACATGGAAACTAGGGACAGGTAGCTTTTTAATATTTGAGGTATGTGGCACGAACGAGTATCTGTCCTGCCAATGTGACAATAAGCTTTAGAGGTATTGATGAGACAATTCGTGGTGCAAGTTGTCACCATTTGCTTTGAAGTCATCTGCAATTACTAACAATGAAGAATAACTAGGTTTACATTGATATAGCATGTTCCACATTCCCATCCATTCACTATTACCCATTCACCAAGAGCCCTCATTCACCCCCTCCCCATTCATCACACAGTCCATCACCATTGCCCCCAAACCAATTTCCCCTCACCATTTCCCAATTCTCCTCAAATCAGTCTTGTAGAGCTGTTGATGAAAGGCAAGCAGAATGAACACCTACTTTTCAATCAACAGTAATCTGGCATCAGCATACAGTCAATGAGGCGACAGCTTCTGGTATAAAAATGTGCAAACCTTTTAAAAGGCCGATTGTCAGGAATCAGACTGGGTTCCATAGCAGCCATTCCTGCTTCAGAACTCACAACCCCAAAATATTGTCTCAACTTTAGGGGCCAAGGTGCACATTTTGGGAAGTCCTGCTTTTATGTCCACTTGAGAGCGTAGATTGCACCCTAGTTGGTAGTTCATGTGAAAGACAACATGCCTCCAACAGTACAGCACTTCAGCAGTATTTATGTTTCCAAGTGCTCCCCTTTGATCTCTGATCTATTCACTTCTGAGGCTGAAATAAGTCAAACTGCAACAAGAGCTGTCCATGCATTTGATGCCAACCATTCTGTTAAAAGCATCATCATACACAAATTGGTGATTAAATAATTCTTATGGAAATTCAAACACAACCGACAATTGGACAATCTGCTTATTCTGTAATGCACCGCTGCCCAATAAAATGATTATTGAAAAGGTGTAAAATTGGGCAAATGAAATAATATTATGCAGATAAAATTATTGTCAATTATTAAATCCTGCAGTTCCACCAAATTTCAGAAACTGCTAAAGCTCCAATATAATGGTTTATAGCTTCATTGAAAATGCTTGATTGGATTATTGGCTTGTAGCTCACTGCCAGGCATCTATTATCCTTTGACCTTTTCACACATACCCTTTACATACCATCCAATTGTCCAGAACTGCTCCACAGCTGCAGTGGTTAATTACTTGGAAGTATTCTATTAGTTTTAGAATGAGTACTACAGGATTAGTTGTCATTCCTGGCATACCCTCCACAGCTGACATTCAGTCTGCATACATGGTGTCCCTAAACGTCAATGCTTCCTAAAAGTATGAATAAAATATATTTAAAGCAAAATAATCTGAATAAAGTGAAGCTAGTCACACTTTTCAATAGCTCTTTATGGCCTTTAATGGTGGCAGGGAGGGGTTTGGAGCTCCCTGTGTGAATGGGATTACAGACACATCCTTTGTTCATTTAGCTATTTCTTGCTCAACAACTTGTATTTATATTTTAAATCGTTAGCATTTTACAGATGTAGTTGATGCTAAATCACATAGAATGCTATCAAGGCAGATGACCCAAAGCTTGATTGAGGAAGTAAGTTTTAAGGAGTGACTCAAAAGAGGAAAGAGAGGTGAAGAGGTTCAGGATAGTTAAGCTTGGGGCCTATGCAACTGAAGGTGCAGCCACCAGGAGAATCTTAGAATCCCTTCAATACAATTAGAGGCCATTTGGCCCATCAAGTCTGCACTGACTCTCTGAAGACTATCCCACTCAGATTCCATAATTACCATGGTTAATCCAACAAACCTGCTCACTACACTGCAAGTATTTAGCATGACCAATCCACGTAACCTGCACATCTTTGGACAGGGGAAGAAACCCAGCTGGTAGAAACCCATGCAGACACAGGGAAGAACATGCAAACTTCACACTGTCACCCAAGGCTAGAATCGAACACAGGTCCCTGGTGCTGTGAGGCAGCAGTGTTAACTGTGTCACCCAATGGTGGGACAATTAAAAGTATGGATATTCATGAGGCCAGCCTTAGAGAAGAACATATCTCAGACAGTTGTGGGTCTGGAGAAAAATTCACAGATGGGGAGATTTGAGGCCATGGAGGGGTTTGAAAATAAGAATGAGAATTTTAATTTGAGGTATTGCTTAGCCAGGGGCTGATATAGGTCCATGAATACTGAAGTGATGGATGAACACAGTATGATGTGAACCAGGACAAGGGCAGCAGGATTTTAGATGATCTCATGTTTACAGAATTTGGAATGCAGTAAGCTAGCCTGGAGTATGTTGGAATAGTCAAGTCTAGAGAAAACAAAGGCACAAATATGGGGTTCAGAGGCAGATGAGTTGAGTCAACTGTGGAGTTACAGAAATGGAAATAGGTGGTTTTAAGCAATGGCACAGATATGTGACCAGGAGCTAATTTCAGACTTAAATATAACACTGGGTTTGCAAACAGTCTGGTTCTGCTTCAGACAGTTGCTTGGAAAGGGACTAGAATCATTAGCTAAAGATGGACACAGAATGCCTTTGGTCTTCCCAATACTTAATTGACAGAAGTCTTTGCTGCTCCAGTACCGATATGTCAAATAAACAGGGGAAGCATTGAAGAGGTAGTGGTAAAGTGTCATCCGTGTACTTGTTAAAACTAACAATGTGATTTTGAACAATGTCACTAAATCACAAAGGGACTGTATGTATTTGTGTGTGCCTGTCTGTGTGTGGTGGGGGGGGGGGGGTTGGGGAGACTTACCAAAATTGTCAAGGACAATTCACGTTTAACCGAATTCCTGGTATTTTTGATGGGGTGCATGGTTTGTATTACTATGAGGATGTGGCCCAGGATTCCAATTTACACATTGGAGAGATGGCTATCCTTTGGTCTACTGGTAGTTTGTGCCTCAAATGGTTTTCTCTTACCTATTAGTGACCACTGCCTGACTCTATCATCTTTCTGCAAGCTTGTTTATTTGTATTAATGTACATAATACTGTTGTCTGGAAGTACATCTCTCTAAAACAAATTAATCTATCCCTCCTTCATACTCTCTTGAATGTTTGCTGAAGTCATATTATATAATCATTATCTTCTTATCATATCCATTTTCACTATGTTACAGTAAAAGAGAGGGTTAATTGGGGGTTTACATCATATTCTATAAAGAGGTTTTGTTTCCACAACAATGACAATACAAACCACCCACAGGCCTCTGTCTGCCTCTGGGTGTATTGTGCTATCATAGGAATAGTGACGTGGAGTAGCAATGATTACAAAGACGCTTCCTCTTGTGACTTTGCCTCTAACATGGCATTGCACATGATGCAACAAAAATTATGTTATCTCCTGTTCCATAAGCAAGGGGGATGGATATTGTGGAACAAAAACAAAAATTGTTGGAGAAACACAGCAAGTCTGGCAGCATCGGTGGAGACAAAGCAGCATTAATGTTTTGAGTTCAGTGACCCTTCTTTAGATGCACTGTAGAAGCATCACTGGACTTGAAATGTGAACTCTACCTTCTCCTCACGCATGCTTATGGGCTTGTTATATTTCTCCAGCAATTTCTGTTTTTGTTCCAGGTCTTCAGCATCTACCGTTCTTTATTTTATTTTAGGATGGATATCTTGGTATTAACAAATCCAATAGATATGAATTACAACTAATACATAGAAATATAAATATTATGCGCATTACATTACATTCCTCAGGTATATAAGTGTCTGAATTATTATTAAGCTGTTAAAGGAACCTGCTCTTGATAGTGTGTCATGCATCAAATAGAACACGAACATAGAACAGTATAGCACAGTACAGGCCCTTCAGCCCACAATGTTGTGCCAACCAATTATCCTACTAAGGTCAATCTACCCTGCATACCATACATTTTCCTATCCTCCATTTGCCTATCCAGGAGTCATTTAAACATCTCTAAAGTATCTGAGTCCACTACCATTCCACATGGCATTCACATGGCCACCACTCTCTAGTGTGAAGAAACTACCTCTGACATCTCCTTTGTACAGTCCTCCGATCACCTTAAAATTATGTCCCCTTGTAATAGTCATGATCTGAGGAGTAGGAGATATTTATATCGTCAGGTCATGTGTCATGATATGGTGATGATGTCATGAGTATGCCTCTTAAAAGACATACTGACGTAACTCAACATTCCCTATATTATCATCTTATACATTATGAAGATTGATGTAAAGAGCAAGAGATGGATGAAACAAGGAGCAAGAAAGTTTTAGAGAAAATAAGTGTGGTGCTGGATGAACACAGCAGGCCAGGCAGCATCAGAGGAGCAGGAAAGCTGACATTTTGGACCTGGACCTGGAGTGGGCCCAGACCCAAAATGTCAGCTTTCCTGCTCCTCTGATGTTGCTTGGCCTGCTGTGTCCATCAGCTCCACGGCTTGTTATCTCAGATTGCAGCATTGTAGGTTCTTACTATCTCTGAGTAAGTTTAAAAGAAAGTTGCCCAAGGGAGAAGTCAAATGGGTTGGAAATGGTCACTATTTCTCTCTCCACAAATACTGCCAGGCCTGATTAATTTCTCCAGCACTTTCTGTTCTTGTTTCAGGTCTCTAGCATCTGCAGTGTTTTGCTTTTGATTTAGAAACATGGATAAATTGGATGTATAGATTGCACATTAGAACAGCAGAGAGTAAGAGGTTAGAGAACAACAAAGGGCAGAATTTGAGAAAATAACAATTTTACATTTGCTGTTACATCAATTTTCCTCACCAACCAATGTGGCAGAGTCCAGGTGAGTGTTTGAAACGGGCTATTGCAGGAACTAAGCCTCACAGATTAAAATGAAAAATATCACTTTAAACACCAAAATGCAGTGCTGCACGACAAGTTTTCTGGCGCCTGTGACTGTGTTGAGAAATACTTGGCAGCCATGTATTTGCAGTGTATGACATAGAGTTTTTTTTTAATGGGTAGGTTACCCTCTTCCCACACACAGCGAAGTGACTCTCCAACTTCAAGACAAGTGATCACTGTTTGTCACATAATTTGACCCAACAAACAGATCTTTGAGTGACATGCTTTGACATTCTTTCAAAGCAGATGGTTTAATCTAGGTGGTACGATCTTTTTAAGGAGCCAGCTTGCAGCCTCAAACATTCGCTCCTTAACAAAAGTGAGGGAGAGACAACAAAAGGGCTGACACTTGATCTCCAGTCATTACTACTTGGGTGGTCGGGTTGAAGGACTATTATTATGCTTGGAAGAATGGAGCCTGATTACAGACAATGAGCTGATTTTGCCTGTGGGTAATTATTTTTTTCTCTCTCTCATTTCGTTCCTTAGTTCCTTCCTGCTTTGTTTCTACACTTATTGTGATGTGTGACAAAGGCTGGGTTTGACGTATTCACTTGCCTTGCCATCCAGAGTGGATTTTTCTAAATGGTGATTAGCATTTGGAAACTGCAGTAGGGCAGTGAGAGGCCTATATGGTTTTTGCACAGAACTTAACACATCACCTGGCCTGCTAGCAGCTGACAGCTCTTCTTGTGTGCATTTAATTACACATAGCTGCTGTAACAGTCAAATTGGGATCCATGGATATTTAATTTTACACCACTGGAATCGTCAGAATTAACCAATTAAAAAAAACTAAACATTGAAGCAGTGGTCAAAATCACCTGATTGAAAGAAATTATGCAACAATTTCATCTGCCATTAAGTCTCTCAGAAGTGTTCAAAAGTTCGAGGTACTGTTGGGGAAATATATATTGGGTACATTAGCTAGAGGAGTGCCCTCATGGCACAACATGTCCAATACGTTACCATCAAAGCAAGGGATCAACCTTGGCTCAATTAAGAGTGCAAAGGGTATGTCAGGATAGCACCAGGCATACATTCAAATGAGGTGCAACCCAGTGAAGTTCCAACATGGGACAACTTACATGCCAAAGACTGGATGTAGCATGTGATAGACAAAGCTATTTACCCCACAAACAATTAACCAGATCTACATTTAAACAGCGATTCAATCCAGTTGTGTATGGTGTTAAACATTTAACAAATAACGAGAGGGAGGAAGCTTCACAAATAGTTCCATCCATAACGATAGGGCAGCTCAGCATATCACTGCAAAAGACAAGTCTGAAGTACCAACACACATAATGGGAACTGCAGATGCTGGAGAATCCAAGATAACAAAGTGTGGAGCTGCATGCTGTGTTCAGGCCACTCCACACTTTGTTATCTCTGAAGTACCAACAACCATTTTCATCGAGGAGTGTCAAATGCTTATTGCATCTCAACCTCCTCCAAGGTTCCTCAGCATCACAGATACAGGTCTTCAAGCAATTCAATTCACACCATGTGATATCATGAAGTGGCTAATGGCATGAATCCTGCCAAACCTATTGGACTTTGGCAAATTCCCAGCAAGAGCTTTGATGTGCTCCAGAGTTAGGCACATTCATAATCAAGCTGTTTCAGTTCAGCCACAACCCTGGCATCTACCCAGGAATATGGAAAACTGCCCCGCAGGTCCTGTTCATGAAAAGCAGGACAAATCATTCTGGACAATTACTGCTTTATCAGCCTACATTTGACCAACAGAAAAGTAATTGAAAAGGCTGTGCTCACAAACAGTTTTTGCTCAGTAATAATCTGCTCACTGATGCCAGTTTGTGTTCCACAAAGGCCACTTAGTTTCTGGCCACATTACAGCCTTGTTCCAAGCCTACACAAAACACTTGAGCTTAGAAGTGAGGGAGAGTGACGGCCCTTCACATCAAGGCAGCATTTGACTGAGTAAGACATTAAGAAGCCTTATTAAAACTGGAATAAATGGGGATCAGGAAGAAAATTCTCCACTGGTCAGAAAGATGTTTGTGGCTTTTGGAAGCAAATTATCTTAGTCACAGAACATTACTGCAGGAGCTCTTTAGGCAGTATCTCAGGGCAGATGTTTTCTAATTAACCTGTTCAGAGATGTTATTAGACACCTCTAGAGCAGGAGAGATCTGAACTTGCGTCTCTTGGCTCAAAGGTAGTGTCACTACCATTGTGTCAGGTAATCGGGAAGACTGATGGAGGGGATTAGACTATACAAGTAGGGAAGTCTCATTGCAACTTTCAAAGCACTGGTGAGACCGCATCTGAAATACTCTGAGCAGTTTTCGTCCTCCTATTTAAGTGAAGAAATCATTTAATGGGAGGAGTTCAGAGAAGATGTGCTAGGATGATCCCTGGTATGAAGGGATTGTCCTTTGAGCAAGGGCTAAACAGGTTGAAATTCTACTAGAAGAACGAAAGATGATCCCATTGAAAGGGTTTAACAGAGTAAGTGCTGAGACAGTGCTTCTCCTCATGGGAGAGACTGTAACCAAAGGATAGAGTCTCAGAGTAAATGGCCACCAACTTACGATCAAGATGGGAAGGAATTTCTTGATCATTGAGGAATCTAGGGTTACGGAGAAAGGGAGGAAAGTGGATGATCCTACTGGATGACAGAGCAATCTTGAGGGGTTCAACAGCCTACTCTTGTTTTTTTTCTTATTATTTTATCTCAGAGTAATTTTTTTTGGGTGAAACAATCTTTGGGGGCTTCACTAATGACCTTCCCTCATCACAACATCAGAATTGGGGGTTTTCATTGATTCTTCTACAAGGTTTAACACTATATTTTCAACTTCTCACATACTAGATATGCATATGTAGCAAGAGCTGGACAACATTCAGGCTTGAGATGATAAGTGGCAAGGAATATTCATTGTGCCAGTCAATGGCTATCTCCAATAATAGACAATCACACCTTGTCCCTTTGTCATTCAATGACATTACCATTACTGAATACTCTACCACCTATATTCTGGGGTTACTGTTGATCATAAACTGATCTGCGGCTACAACAGCAAGTTAGAGGAAAGGAGTTCTGTAGCAAATTCCTCACCTCCACAAACCCTGTCCACCTTCTACTAAGAATAAATCAAGAGTGCAATGGATTATTCTCCTTGCCTCGACGAGTGCAGATTCAACAACACTCAAGAGGCTCAACACCATCTAGTGTGTTCAGTTCCCATTCACTAACTTAAATACCTGCTCCATCTATGACTGGTGCACAGAAAAGCCACTCTGTATTATTTACAAGATATACTGCAGCACCTCGCCAAGGACCCTTCATCAGCATTTTCTACCACTTGGATTTCTACCCCCTGGAAGGGCAAAGGTAGCTGACATATGAAACACCATCTTTTGCAAGTTCTTCTCCAAGAAATATATGGTTCTGACTTGGACTAACATTGGCATTCCTTCAGTGTTATTAGTTCAAAATATTGGAACTCCCTTCCTAACAGCACCATGGGTATAGACCATTGTTATAAATACACAAGCCAGACCGCCTCAGTTTAAGATGGTGGCTCACCACTGCCTTCACAATGGCAGATAGACATGGTCAAAAAATTCTGGGCTACCCAGACCAAAACCCACATCATATGAAATAATTTTTTTTAAAAGCCAGAAATTGTGAGTAGATTTGAACTATTACTGGAAAATATCCAAGCTCAGACGTATCTTAAAGCTTTGTGGCATTGACAATATCCTCCATTTTCTCTTTTAACAGGCTATAGCCACTTTTTACCAATTTTCAGGCCAAGGTACATGATCTTAATTGTACAAAGGCATGCCTGTTCCTTTCCAACTTCAGATTGTGACTGTTGAGTCTTAATTACATTTCATCTAACACTTAAAAATTCTCTCTCCATTGCTCAGTGATCGATATATCATTCTTGATAGATAAACTTGATTTCCTAATTACGTACCTGCTTCGTATTATCTTAAGATTGGAGACACTTTACATATAGTCTAAATGAGTGGGCCATGGTCTGGCAGATGGAGTACAATGTTGATAAGTGTGAGGTCATCCATTTTGATAGGAATAACAGCAAAATGGACTATGTTTTAAATGGTAAAAAATTGCAACACGCTGCTGTGCATTGGGACTTGGGTGTCCTTGTGCATGAATCGCTGAAGGTGGGATTGCAGGCGCAGCAGGTGATCAAAAAGACACATGGAATTTTGTCTGCCATTGCTCTAGGGATGGAGTTTAAAAACGGGGGAGGCTATGCTGCAGCTGTATAGGGTCCTGGTGAGGCCACATCTGGAGTACTGTGTGCAGTTTTGGTCTCCTTACTTGAGAAGAGATATACTAGCACTGGAGGGAGTGCAGAGGAGATTCACTCAGTTGATTCCAGAGTGGAGATGGTTGGATCATGAGGAGACACTCAGTAGACTGAGATTATACTCATTGGTATTCAGAAGAATGAGGGGAGATCATAAAGAAACATATAAGATTATAAAGGGAACAAATAAGGTGGAGGCAGGGAGGTTGTTTCCGCTAGCAGGTGAAAATAGGACTATAGGGCATTGACCCAAAATAAAGGGAAGCAGATGTAGGATGGAGGTCAGGAGGAACTTCTTCACCCAAAGGGTTGTGCATCTGTGAAATTCCCTGCCCAGTGAAGTGGTTGAAGCTACCTCACTGAATGTATTTAAGGCAAGGCTAGATAAATTTTGAACAGTAAAGAAATTAAGGGTAATGATGAGTGGGCGGGTAAGTGGAGCTGAGTCTCAAAAAGATCAGCCATGATCTTATTAAATGGCGGGGCAGTATTGAGGGGCCGGATGGCATACTCCTGCTCCTAGTTCTTATGTTCTTATATCAAATTTAGGGCTTAAAACCATATCCTGGTATTATATGGAGTGAATCATTGAAAACTCCTATTTGTCATTTTCCCAGAAACTCTAACTGCAAATTGTATATAAATTCTAACGCCATCAAAGAACAAGTGGGCCAATAAGAGAAAGAAAGTGAGGTAAATAAAATTGGAACAGGGAATGCACCATCTCAAACACAGGAGCAAAATTGTTACATGGCATCTGCATTCCTGGAAAACTATTGCTGATTATCATTGTTTCAGAGATAGTAGGAACTGCAGATGCTGGAGAATCTGAGATAACAAGGTATGGAGCTGGATGAACACAGCAGGCTAAGCAGCATCAGAGGAGTAGGAAGGAGATCTAACTTTTTAAAAATTTATTCATTTAGGGGATGTGGGCATTGCTGGCTGGCCGGCATTTCTTGCCCATCCCTAGTTGCCCTTGAGAAGGTGGTGATAGACTGCCTTCTTGAACTGCTGCAGTTCAAATGCTGTGGGTTGACCCACAATGCCCTTAGGGAGAGAATTCCAGGATTTTTGCCTAGCAACAGGGAAAGAATGGCAATACAATTCCAATTCAGGATAGTGAGCAGCTTGGAGGGGAACTTGGAAGTGGTGGTATTCTCATATATCTGCTGCCCTTGTCCTTCTAGATGGAAGTGGTCTTGTGTTTGGAAGGTGTTATCTGAGGATCTTTGGTGAATTTCTGCAGTGCATCTTGTAGATAGTGCACACTGCTGCTGTTGAGCATCTGTGGTGGAGGGAGTGGATGCTTGTGGCTGTAATGCCAATCAAGCAGGCTCCTTTGTCCTGGATGGTGTCTAGCTTCTTGAGTGTTGTGGTTGCATTCATCCAGGCAGCTGGGGAGTATTCCATCACACTCCTTCTAGATGGGGCTTTGGAGAATCAGGATGTGTGTTACTCACTGCCGTATTCCAAGCTTCTGACCTGCTTTTGTGGCCACTGTGTTTGAATATTGAGTCCAGTTGAGTTTATGGTCAATGATAACCCTCAGGATGTTGATAGCGGGAGATTCAGTGATGGTAACACCCTTAAATATCAAGGGTTGGTGTTTAGATTGTTCCTTATTGGTGATGGTCATAGCCTGACATTTGTATGCTATGGATGTTAACTTGCCACTTGTCAGCCCAAGCCTAGGTATTGTCCAGATCTTGTTGCATTTGAACAAAGACTGCTTTAGTATCCGAGGAGTTGCAAATGGTGCTGAACATGGTGCAATCATCGGTGAACATCCCCAATTCTGACCTTATGATGCTGGGAAGATCATTGATGAAGAAGCTCAAGGTGGTCGGGCCTAGCACACAACCCTGGGGAACTCCTGCAGTGATGTTCTGGAGCTGAGATGACTGACCTTCAACAACCATGGCCATCTTCCTATGTGTCCAGTATGACTCCAACTACCCAAGAGGTTGCCCACAATACCCATTGATTCTAGTTTTGCTAGGGCTCCTTGATATTCAGTCGCCCTTGATGTTAAGGGCTGTCACTTTCACCCCATCTCTTGAATTCAGCTCTTTTGTCTATGTTTGAACCAAGGCTGTAATGATGTCAGGAGTTGAATGGCCCTGGTAGAACCCAAACTGGGTGAGACTGAGCAGGTGAGACAACAGAGTGTGGAGCTGGATGAACACAGCAGGCCATGCAGCATCTTAGGAGTACAGAAGCTGACATTTCGGGTTTAGACCCTTCATCAGCAATGGGGGAGGGGGGGAGGGTTCTGAAATAAATAGTGAGGGGGGGGAGGTGGATCAAAGATGGATAGAGAAGAAGATAGGTCGAGAGGAGACAGATTACAGAGGCAGGGATGGAGACAGTAGAGGTGAGTTTAGGTAGGGAGGAGAGAGGTCAGTCCGGGGAGGACGGACAGGTCAAGGGGGCGGGATGAGGTTAGTAGGGAGGAAATGGGGGTGCAGCTTGAGATGGGAGGAGGGGATAGGTGAGAGGAGGAACAGGTTAGGGAGGTGGGGACAGGCTGGGCTGATTTTGGGATGCAGTAGGTGCAGGGGAGATTTTGACTGAGCAGATTATTGCTGAGCAGGTGCTGCTTGATAGCACTGTTGATGACATCTTCCATCACTTTATTGATGATCGAGAGTAGACTGATGGGGCAGTAATTGGCCGGGTTGGATTTGTCCTGCTTTCTATGCACAGGACATACCTGAGCGATTTTCCAGATTGTCAAGTTGATGCCAATGTTGTAACTGTACTTGAACAGCTTGGCTAGGGGAACAGCATGTTCTGGAGCACAAGTCTTCAGTACTATTGCTGGAATGTTGCCTGGGCCCGTAGTCTTTGCATGATCCAGTGTCTCCCACCATTTCTTGACATCACATGGAGCAGATTGAATTGGCTGAAGACTGGTATCTGTAATGCTGGGGACCACTGGAGGAGGCCAAGTTGGATCATCCACTCGGCACTTCTGGCTAAAGATTGCTACGAATGCTTCAGCCTTATCTTTTGCACTGATGTGCTGGGCTCGTCCATGGAGATATTTGTGCAGCCTTCTCCTCCGGTGAGTTATTTAATCATGCGTCACTATTCATGTCTGGATGTGGCAGGACTAAGAAACTCAGATGTGATCTGATGGTAATATTTAAATTAGACATTGACGTAGTGACCTTCTGCTTCATTTAACTTTTTCTTGTAAATTTTTGACACAATAATAGTGTTTGCAATGAGTAAGGCTAAAACCAATAATGCTGCACAGCATTAGGAATGTGTACAAGGAACATTACCAAACTAACATTATCCAGAGCTGGTGCCTTCAACATTTTTAAATGTATTGATTTAAGATGGATTTTGGCTAATTAAAATCAAATATCAGTAAGTATTGACCAGGCATTATCTGTGGAGAAAGTGGAAAAGGGCTTGCTTCAGAGAGGTTTGAGTTTAGGGGAATTCAAAACGAGAGAAAACCACTGTGTAGTCATGTTGTGGTGTTATCTCAATTTCCTCACATGACAGGGTGTAGGTAAAAGGTTGAAAATTATTTCAAGGAATGTGGATCGCATTGGTAAAGCCAGCATTTGTTGCCTAGCTCTAATTGCTCCTTTAACTGTGTGGAAATATCAGCTGAGAGTCAACAACATTGCTGTGGGTCCTGCTTTCGCATATGTAGGCCAGACCAAGTAAGGTTGGCAAATGCCTTCCCTAAAAGACATTAGTGAACCAGATAGATTTTCAAGCAGTCAATGATGCATTCTTATTGCCATTACTGAGGCTAGCTTTCACTTCCAGATTTTATTAAGAGCATGGCTTCAGTGAAGGTGTGTGCACTTCCAATTGCAGCAAAAAGTGCCATATGAGTCTTGTGCAACAAGTAGGGATATGCAGTCTACTAAAAAATGTCTCTATCTTAAAAAAAACATAAAGCAAGATTTTCATTTTCCTATTCAGTTTATGTACAGCATTCACAATTGAGAAGCTCGAAGATCTAATGTTCACAGATCATACAGGAGCTGGATGTCAACTAGAGCAGAAGTAAAATTTGAGAGGGGATATAGACTATCGATAACCATCTAAAATTCCAGGCAAAAGAACATCAGTGCCTCCAATCACTGTAAAAGCTTGACTTGCTTTCAGACGCTGACCTTTCCGCTGCATCAGGCATTAAACACACTCAATTTACAGCACACGTGTACAACAGCTGACACTGAGACATACACAAACTGTACAGAGCCAGACATGACTGAATGATTCCCCTCTATTCAAAATGCGCCATAACCCTTTAGAGAAATGGATTGGGCTAATGTGGCATTTTGCAAACAAAAAGCTATTTATTGAAAGTACTGAATGTAAGGTTCCTCCTGCATTACAATCGAGCACTTGAAACATTGCCAACAGGGCAGTCAAATGTGCAAAGAAATTACAAGGTTTCCTTCCAACTCTGCTTACCCACTGCAGGATGAAAACAAATCATTAATTTTACCCACAATTACAGGTATAGGCTGGTGAATATCACCATGCTAGGTTTTGCTCATTTGCTGGGGAGTGGACACAAGAGCTAAGTCTTCCAGTTGCTTTAAAGACAGACTTTTAATGCAATATGCATTTAGTGCCTTTCCTGTTTATTTTAACTGTATGCACTTTTCCATTTTCTAGACTAAACTGTACATCTGAGAAAGACATAAATATTCTTCTAAAATAGGGCTTAAGTATAGGTCTGAAGTGCATTAAAAGCAATATTAAGTTTAATGAAATCTTTAAAAACAAACATTTTAAGATTTACTCCCAACATAAGTAGGTTTGATCTTTAAAGAGTTCAGAGGTTCAGGTAACTATTACAAATATCAGAAGAAGCATTGTCACCCTCTCCAAGTGATATCACATTATCCTGTCTATTATTCTTCCACATCATTGAGTTTCCAATCTCAGCCACTTTACTGTGAACAAATCCTAAGTGGAGGAGAAGCATGTTATAACTGTCTCTGCTTTTTACATTAGCCTAAGAACTGATCTCCGCCCTCTATCCTTTCAACCATGATTCACGTTGGAAGTGGGACAATGGTGGTCGGCCAGACAGCTAGCATGTGGTTCTGAATGATGCCACCAAAACAGGGTTTTACCACATTCTGAGGCAGTCTTTGTCCTGCCCTGTAGCAAAATAACAGTGTAAACAGTAATTTGGTAATCCTCAAATGGTTCTCAAATGATTGAGGATGCTACCTGGTTAAGATGGAATTTACCCGTAGATTACACTGTGTTATTTCTCAATTGAAAATCAAATGCTTTTACCTGAAATAAGAGAAAAAAGTCACTGTAAAAATATACAGAAACCAGGATATTTTGGTTAAAAAAAATTGTATGACATCCCTTTGTCTGGTATTACAATACCGGTGTTGACTCATTTAGTCATCTCACCCTCTAGTACACCTAACAAGAATTTCAAGGATTTTCCTTTCTATGAGCAAATGAACAATTTATTAGACAGATTTTCAATCTATTAGACAGACATTTAACTTAAGTGGTCCAGAATTATATGCCAGATTTGGAAATAAAGCAAAGAATAATCTAATAAAGAAACATATCAGAATCTTATTTTTGCTACCATCTGTCTTGTCATGTGTGCTGGTTCAAGGACCCATTAACCAAGCAGTGGAACACTATCAAAATTGGTCATTAGGTTATAGGTTCAAGTCCTATTCTAGTGAATAGATCTGATGCTATGGTGTAGTACTGAGGGAGTGCTGCACTGTCAGAGATGCAGTCTCTTGCGCAAGGTGCTAAAATTCAATGAAAAAAAGTATCTGGTTATTATCACATTGTGGTTTGCAGCAGTCTGCTCTACACAAATTGGCTGCCATGATTCCTATATTACAACGGCAATACGCTTCAAAATTATTTCAGTGCCTTTAGGGAACTTTGGGGATGATCTGAGATTGTGTAAGATGTTATACAATACAAGTCTTTCTTTCTTTCAATCATTCTTTTCACCCAGCTAATTGATAAGAAACCTATGGCACCACAAGATAAAGCAATTTAGATAACACAACATTGTCAAATATGAACTTTGCTAAAATTTTTCAATTATTTTTAACATCTCAGGAAGAGTGAGCAGGCATAAGCTATTTTTCACTATTAATGTTTTACCCATGAGGAATAAGATTTTCTACATCCTCACTGATCTAATTGTAGGATGAACATATGACAATAAATGCACAATACTTTCTCTATCCTGTAAATTGTTTGCATTGGTTTAGACTGACTATTTTATGAATATATTCCTAAAATCAATATTTTGTTCCTTTTATTCCCTATCATGCCCAATCATAATTCACTCAACCATGTATCATCACACAGGAATCAAATGATTAGAGGGAATTTGAACCTTGCGACAAGGATGAGCTATGGGTAAAAACTGTGGCAAATTTAGGTGCCCATGGCCATTTTAACTGTTTAGACTGTCAAGACTTTGGCTAGATGTTGGAGCTTAGGCAAACAGATCAGAGGACCCACATGTTCTGCTGAGCATGTTAGATGGGGAGTTATTTACCACTTTGCATGTAGTTTACCTGTGATCCTGTGTTTTGCTAATGTTACTAAAGAAAAAACCCTCCTGCTGCATTGTAGAGAGTATTGAAGGAAAAACAGATCCAGGTAGACCTCTTTAATGTCAGCAAATGAATAAACCAGCTCTCAGGAAGACTTTCTACCTAGCAGTCTATGGACCAATGGAGACTTTTAATGACATTAGTAAATCAATCAGATATTTTAATGGAGCAACTAAATTTCCCCTTCTAAGCTGGTATTGAGGAGATCAATGCACTGCTCTTCGTACAAAATGGAACACTCAGTCTTGAACATCTCCTAACAAGCTCTGTATTTGTTTCAGCTCCATGTTGGTCCACCAAGAGGGTTTCCCTTATGGGGTGCAACTGTTTGATACAAAGTGAAAGAATCTGGGGTGGATAGTGTAAATATTACAGTGAGGTAAGAAACTCTGCTGTAGGCACCATAAAGATCTCTTTCTAAAACCACAATTAAGCTTAATAACTGTTTACATGAAGAGGGTTTAAAAAATGTAATCTTTTTCTGTTGCACATTTTTTCTTCCATCTGAATTGATTGAACCTAGTATGTGGCAAACAGCTTGCTTCTGGGTGGTTATGTCAGTCTGACGAGTGACCACAATGTACCTATCAGCTAATAGCCTGCTACAAAGCCTGAGCTAATACCAGCTTCCAGCAGCTGTTTGTTTTAAGAAGCTTTGACAGTTTTGACTGTGTGAAAACAGTTAAATATTTTAGAGGGACCAGAGTACTGCCAGGCTAATTCAAAACTTACATAATTTAATTTTCCAATACAGCTTTGATATAGTTTGAAATTCGAACAATGAATTCCATTGAGGTGAAATAAACATGAGATATGCATGGCCTTTCACGTCTTGTGTCTGATCACAAATGCGTTTTGGAACTTGGTACATCTACCACTGGGTTCTAAATTTGAATGCAGGTCAAAAATTGGAGGAGATGACTGAAATCTGCAATGGTTTATGATATTATCTTTTCAGCTTTTGGAATTCTTTGTCCTTCGCTCTTAGAAAGTTAGGATCAAGTTCACCATCTTCTTATAGGGCACTGAGTGTCACAATAGTTACAGGATTGTCCTTAAATCAGTGGGATCTTAATTGAAATTCAACCCAGCAAGAGAGAACGGAGGCCTCTTCTCTGACAGCTATTAACATTCACAAATTAAATAGGTTCAGGTAGTCATTAATCCAGATCCCAACAGACACAAAGCAGAGGAATTAAGCAGCTCTCAAATCTGTCACTAATTGGCACCAATTCTACAATCGCATTCACAGAGGCCATAAGTGTGAGAAATTAATGAAGCACCACCTTGTAACCAAACAAAGGATTGCTGAGCATGTTTTCACAACATGCAATACACTAAGCTAAATCCTCTTAAAAAGCATCATCACATCACTTGTGCGTGATGTCCGCATACCAAAATGAGAGTAGACTCTCCAATTTACCAAGATTTTTCATGAAGGCAATATTGTCATATAAGGTCAGACAAATAACATAGAGACCTGATTCTCCCGTACCTATTTACGCAAGGTAAAAAGGTTGTGTGAATGTCCAATGTGTGATAGGTCATGTACAAATACTGAGTACTGCACTTTATTTATTAAGGTTGGGGGTGCGGGAGTGGGTGGGGGGCTGTAGCAGAGGGTGGGTTGGTAGCAGGTGTTTGGAAGGGGTGGAGGTATTGAGGGGCCAAATATGCCTGCCCTGCAACCAGAACACAATAGGGATGGGCTACATTGGTGGAGGGTGTAACTTCTGCCCGTCAGTATAGGCCCTGCCTTCAGGACCTGGTAAACTGATCAGGTGGCAGCTCCAACAATATCAGTGATTAGTAATGGGCAATGCCAAGGCAGCAGGAAGCACAAGGAAGATTAAGGCTGAACAAGACAAGCACCACAAAGATAAATACTGCGTACAAATGAGAATATCTTGGATTGACAGTGCAATATTCTATTGGTGCTTGACTCCTGGTTTCACTTCCAAGTTTAGAGATAGCAAAACCAGTAAAGCAGTGTCACCCACCACACATGCAATAATGCACAATTTCTATCCACGAAACTGGGCTTTGTTAACATAAAAAGTCCATTGCACTAAGTGTGACAACATCATGATTCTACAAGGTGTATTTTGTCCTGAATCACACAACACCAGTTTATAGTCTAACAGATTTATTTGAAATCACAAGCTTTTGGAGCACAGACTCTTTGTGAGGTGCAGTGAGAGGACAGCACACAGACATAGAGTTTATAAGCAGAGAGATGAAGGACATAGAGATCAAAGGATCACACAACAGGTGTGAGTGGAATGAACAAACCTAAAATGGCTGACTGACTGCCTCCTGTTGAATCTTTAATCATTCATACATTCCTGCATTCTAGAAACTGCAGAAGCAGGGTAAGGGGAACTCTGTTGGAAAGGAGACGCGAGTTTCGATTGATTAAGATGCAAATTCCAGAATCGGTTTCAAGTCACTGCCCGAAGATAATTAAAGGTTATGTCACTGTGTGCCTAACTTTGCAAACTTCAAATAGGCAGAGCAATGGGAATATACAAAAGGTAACATCTCAGGTCAGACACTGGATTGCAGGTGTGAGGAATCTGGTTCAGAATTTTAACCTGGAATCGGGATAGCTTTGGTCCGAAAGCAGGAATTTTTAAAATGCCACGTCGACTGACTGTGACTACAAATTGTGTATTTCTTGAAAAAAATAGAAAATATTTGCAAATAAACAAACATCTTGGATGAAATGCTTCACCCCTAATGTTTCTCCGTGTGAGCATGTGTGCACGTGTGCGTATATATGTGAGAGAGAGAGAGACAGTATGTGTATGCAGAGATAATGGGAACTGCAGATGCTGCAGAATTCCAATCTAGGCCCGAAACGTCAGCTTTTGTGCTCCTGAGATGCTGCTTGGCCTGCTGTGTTCATCCAGCCTCACATTTTAGTATGTGTATGCATGTGTGCTTAAGAGACTGTGTGTAAGTGTGAGAGAGTATGTGTGTGTGAGTGTATGTGTGTAAGTGTGAGTGTGTGTGAGAGAGAGTGTGTGTGACCGAGGGTCTGTATGAGCGTTTTTGTGTGAGAGACTTTGTGTGTGTGTGTGTGTGCGTGAGAGAGAGAGACCGTGTGTGTGTGAGGGGGGTCATATAATCATAGAGTAATGCAGCATGGAAACAGGCCCTTTGGTCCAACTGGTCTATGATGACCAGGGTACTCTCTCAGCTAGTTCCAATTGCCTGCATTTGGCCCATATCCATCTAAATCCTTTCCTCCATGTACCTACACAAATGTTTTAAAAATGTTGCTATTGTACCTGCCTCAGCCATTTTCTCTGACAACTGAACAACCAGTAACACTACAGATAGCCACCTGTTGATCTGACCAAAGAACACACCCATCAACTCAACAGGCTGATCAAGACTTTTGATCCAGTCCTTCAGAGTATCCTATGCACTCTCATTCAGCATACTTCTCACATAGGGGACTTCTACTGCCTTCTGAAGATATACAAAGCCACCACACCTGGACGTACAATCATATCAGGCAATTGGACCCTGTGTGAAACCTCTCTGGCGTCTAGAAGGCATCTTGAAACTCATTGTACAAGGCACCCTCAGCTTCTGTTGTGACACTAAAAATATCTTACAGAAACTCAACACCCACTAACTATGACATTCCTCGCCATGATGGACATTCTGGCACTCTATGCCAGCATTCCCCAGGATGGTGACATTTCTGCAACAGCCCAGTACTCAACACCAACAACTGTCAATTTCCAGATGCTGTCCTACAACTCATCTGCTTCATCCTCAACCACAATGTCTTCACCTTTGACAAACAGTTCTTCATCCAGGCTCATGGAACAGCTGTGGGACCAAACTTGCACCCAATATGCCAACATTTTCATGCATAAGTTTGAGCAAGACCTCTTTGCTGCGCTGGACCTCTTACCAATGCTATACACCAAACACATTGACGACTTTTTCTTCCTTTGGACTCATGGTGAGGAATCACTGAATCAATTACACAGTGATAACAAGTTTCATCCCATCACTAGACTTACATGGACCACCCTTTAAAATTAGTCTCATTCTTGGACGCATGCATTTTCATCAAGGATGGACACCTCAGTACCTCATTCTACCACAAGCCCATGGATAATCTCATGTGGCCGGACTTCTCTAGCTTCCACCGTAAACACATTAACACCCTGTGAACAAGCCCTCTGCATATACAGGATGGGCTCAGGTGTGCAGGAATGCAGCAGACACCTGAAGGTTTTGAAAGATGCCCTCATAAGAATGGGTATGATCGCCAGTTCTGACATGCCACAGTGAAAAAACTCAATGACCTTCATTGAAGACAGACACAGGATACGGCCGATAGGATAACCTTTGACTTCCAGTACATCTGGAGCGGAGAGACTACACCATGTTCTTCACAACCTTCAACATGCCATTGATGACGATGAGCAACTTGCCAAGATCTTCCCCGCGCCTCCACTTCTCACCTTCAAACTACCTTCAAACAACTGGGAAACCTTAAACTGACCATTGTTCACAGCAAACCACCCAGCCTTCAGCACAAAATCAAACATAACAGCACACAACACTGCCATGGCACCCTCAGCAAGACATGTCAGATCACCAATATGGATTCTACCATCACATGTGGGAACACCACCCACCATGTACACGGCAGATACTCATGTGACTATCTCATATTTGTCTATCTCATACACTGCAGGCAAGGTTGCCCCAAGGCATGGTATATTGGTGAGACCATGCAGACACTACGATAACGGATGAATGGACACTGCACAAAAATCGCTAGACAGGAGTGTTCCTTCCCAGTCAGGGAGTAGTTCAGCATTCAAGGGCATTCAGCTTCCGATCTTCTGGTAAGTGTCCTCCAAGGTGGACTTTGAGATACACAACAACGCCGAATCACCGAGCAGAGACTGATAGCCAAGTTCTGTACACATGAAGATGGCCTCAACCATGATCTTGGGCTCATGTTGTGCAACAGGTGACCCCACCATGCTGCTGTGTATCTATAAAATTTTCCTTACTGTCCTGTTTTGATAGCTATGGCAGATGGTGGAATTTGAATTCAATAAAAATATCTGGAATTAAGAATCTAATGATGACCACAAATCCATTGCTGATAGTCGGGAAAACCCTATCTGGTTCACTAATGTCCTTTAGGGAAGGAAACTGCTATCCTTACCTGGTCTGGCCTACATGTGGCTCCTGACCCACAACAATGTGGTTGACTCTGAACTGCCCTCTGGGCAATTAGGGATGTGCAATAAACTCTGCCTAGCCAGCTAAATCCTCATCCTGTTAATGAATAAAGGAGCATCACCTTGATAAATTGCTATGATCTGTCTACTTTAAGTAACTTGTACAGTTTTGGATTACTTATTACACTATCTCACACACTCACACGCACTTTCTCACACACGCTCATGTACACACACTCTTTCACACACACACACCCACACACACACACATACACAGTGCGTGTGTGTATGTGTATGTGTGTGTTTAGTGTGTGTTTATCAGTGTGGCATTTTGTAAATTCCTGCTTTAGGGACAAAACCAGCCTGATTCTAGGTTAAAAGTCTGAGCCAAATTCTGATAAGGTCACACACCTGCAATCCAGTGTCTGACCTGAGATGTTACCTTTTGTATATTCCTATTGCTCTGCCTGTTTGAAGTTTGCAAAGTTAGGCACACAGTGACATAACCTTTAATTATCTTGGAGCAGTCACTTGAAACCGATTCTGGAATTTGCATCTTAATCAATCGAAACTTGCGTCTCCCTTCTTACAGAGTTCCCCATATCCTGCTTCTGCAGTTTCTAGAATGCAGTAAAGTATGCATGATTAAAGATTCGACAGGAGGCAGTCAGTTAGCCATTTTAGGTTTGTTCATTCCACTCACACCTGTTGTGTGATCCTTTGATCTCTGTGTCCTTCATCTCTCTGCTTATAAACTCTGTATCTGTGTGCTGTCCTCTCATTGCACCTGGCGAAGAAAGCTTGTGATTTCAATAAACCTGTTGGACGAGAATCTGGTGTCATGTCTACCCCAGTCCAACACAGGCACCTCAATATCATATTTTGCCCTGGTTTATTTTGTGAAAAGACCTTGAGACAAAGGAGACACAGGAGTCTGTTCCAAGTTAATAGAGTAAATAGCTTGTGAGGCCTTGGTGTCTTTTTTCTAAAATTTGGAACAGTAGAAACAGCATGAATGTGTGGTGTCAGGCTCCCACAGAACTATGGTTCAGTAGCTCTCAGTTGTTGTTAGGATTTTAAAATTGGCTGTAGAAGCTGTTACATCTCTCTCAGCTAGAACCAAAAGCTTGAGTTCTCTCTCTCTCTGCTAGAATTTTCTATTGATGCTCTTTCCTCCTGGCCTAGAGAACCCTTGCATGTGTGACAAACTATTTTACTGAATTTGTCTTTGCCAAGGGTGTGTTTATGGGATGTTACTATGTTAAAACAGTTGCTGTTTAGCAGTTAAATAATCTATTATTCTGGTTAACTTTTCCAATAGAGTTAAAGTGAAAACAATTCTTCTTTCTTTTGTTTGTATTTTAACTGTAGAGTAATAAAAATGTGTATTTCATTTAAAGCCAAGTAATGTAATCGATTGAATTATATCTAAAACACAGCTTCTTACACTTGCCTTTAATTACAAAAATGTTAGGGTCCAGGCTATGTCATTGAAATATTTGAAGGATGTCTGGGCTGTTCCTTAACAAGTTAGGGGCTCTTGTCAGGATCAAATTCCAGGTTACGTTTAGGGTTACTGGACTGAAAATGGTGAGCTGGTGTTTTCTTTTCGGGTGTTGCATTTGGTTGGTTTAAACAGGATGTGCCTTGTGTAGTAATGGATCTTTCTACCACTAAGAATTTCCTGGGGTGGAAGAAGTCACTTCAGTAGCTTTACAAAAAGTGAGCAAGGCAAAACCTTTGGAATTGGCAAACAATTTGCCTGTGTCTGTGAGGAAGGGAGAAATAATTGCAGCAATGGCTCTGTATTTACAATTGCCAGGAATGCAAACAGAATAATTAGAAACAGCTAAAATTCAATTGCAAATGAAACAGCTTGAATATGAAAAGGAAATGAAACAGTCTGAATTCCAATTAAAAGCAGAGGAAAAATCAAAGAAAGGTAGGCTTGACCTGAAGAGTGGGAGAAAGAAAGATGTTTGAACTTCAGAAGTTGGCAATGAGGGACAAAGTTGACTTAAAATGATGGAGGAGAAGGTACAATGTAGGTGTACTGATGGGGACAGTGATGAAGAGCAAACAGAACATAGCCAAAAGCCTTGTGGAGATCTGTTTAAATATGTCAAAAAGTTACCAAGGTTTGATGAGAATTATGTAAAGTACTTTTTCATTTCATTTGAGAAAATGGCTAAACAAATGAATGGTCTGGTGAATTGTTAATTTGAACAAAGTTAGGGCTAGTGAGGTATTTGCACCACTATCTCAGGAGGTATCTGGGGAGTAAAATGAGGTGAAAAAAAGCCATCTTGAGTGCATGTGAACTCGTGCCAGGAGTCTACAGGCAACGTTTTAAGAATCTAAAGAGGCAACCTGGTCAAACATATATAACATATATAGAGTTCAAAAGGATCAAATATAGTAATTTTGATAGGTGGATAAGGGCACTGAAAATAGATCAGACATATGATGCTTTTAGAGAAATTACTACTTTCGAAGAGTTCCTGAAATAGTGAGAACTCATGCGGAAGAGCAGAGAGTTAAAACTGCAAGATTCACAGCTGAAATGGCAGATGATTGAGAGTTAGTTCACAAATCAAAATTTGACTTCTGACATCAATTCCAATCTGCGAGGGGTAAATATTGGGGAAAAGTGAAATCCTCAAGTAGTGAAGGAAAAGGGGATCTCATTGAAGATTGTAAAGATAGTTCACCTCAGGTTAAAAAAGAAGCCCATGAGGGAGGAACAGAAGTAAAAACCCTCAGGTGTTTTCACTGTAAAAAAGTAGGATGCATGAAGGTGCAGCGTTGGTAGTTTAAAAAAAGCACTGACAACAGATGTGGTAAATCAAGATGAGCCAGTGGGGTTTCTTAAAGTGGTAAAGGAGATCCTAGTGGAAGCTAAAGAACTGCAGAAGAACATACATCCCTGTCAGGGATTGGTTAGTAAGAAAGTACTAGATCTTTTTAAAGAATTTATTTGTGTGGATAAGGTTTACACATGTGTACCAGGAGGAGTAGGTAAAGAAATTAAAATTTTAAGAGATTGAGCAGCGTCAATTTTTGATGGTGAGAGATGAGGAGCTATGTATTCTATAAGGAATAGTGGCAGAAAAAGTGGTAATATGTGGAATTCATGAGAAGAAGCATAGTGTTCCATCATATACAGTGAAGGTGGAGGGTCCGGTGAAAAGTGGTGAAATGGTGATAGGAGTAATAGAGAAATTCTCTGCTTCTTGGGAATGATATAGTTGGATCACTGGTTGGAGTGATGCCTACAGTGGTTGTAAAGCCAGTGGAAAATCAGGCAACTGACATGTTACAGTAAGTATATCTTGGGATATTTTTCCTGACTGCACGATAACAAAGTCACAAAGCCACTGGTTGAAACGGGAGGAGAAAGCAAAGAATAAAGATAAGGAATAAAAACTGAAAGAACTGCGGACGCTGTAAATTAGGAACAAAAACAAAGTTGCTGGAAAAACTCAGCAGGTCTGGCAGCATCTGTGAAGATGTTAACGTTTCAGGTCCGGTGATCCTTCCTGAGAACTCAGGAATAACAATAAGGAAGTTGAAGTTTAATGATCAGAAACTATGTTTGATTAAATGGTTGGGAGAAAAAAAAGAACAGGTGGAGGACAAAGTGGATATTTTTAGTTCAGACTTTAGCTGAATTACAACAAAAAGATGAAAAAGTAAACATTTGCATAAAAAAGCATACGCAGAAGAAGAACCTGAGAATATCCCAGAATGTTACTATCTAACAGGATATTTTACAGGAAAGATGTGGAAGCGTTGGAAAAGGTGCAGAGAAGATATACCAGGATGTTGCCTGGAATGGAGGGAAGGTCTTACAAGGAAAGCTTAAGAGAGCGAGGGTTTTTCTCTTTAGAACAACGAAGGATGAGAGGTGACTTGATAGAGGTGCACAAAATGATCAGAGGTATAGAAAGAGTGGACAACCAGAGACTTTTTCCTAGGGTGGAGGTAGCTATTATGAGGGGGCATAGTTTTAAAGTGAGTGGAGGTAGATATAGGGGAGACGTCAGACGTACGTTCTTTACTCAGAGAGTAGGGGCATGGAATGCGTTGCTGGAGAGGGTAGTGGAGTCGGCCTCATTAGGGGCATTTAAACAGCTACTGGATAGGCATATGGGTGATAGCATAAGGTAGGGGTGGAGGTCAGATAGACCTTAGATTTAGGGTAAAAGCTCGGCACAACATTGTGAGCCGAAGGGCCTGTACTGTGCTGTACTGTTCTATGTTTTACCTGAATAATGCAGACTCGAAGAGGAAATAGAGATTATTATATATTCAGGCAGTTGGAAAATGGGCAGAAGTTCATCATGTTGTATGGTGGGTCATAGAAAGGGGACTTTGCATGTACTACATCAGGTACCAGTTGGAAGTCATTTGTGAGAGAGGAAAACTCAAGCTAAAATACAAAAACATTTTCATTGGCTGGGACTACATAGACTTGTGGTTGAATTTTGATAGACATGTCATACATGTCAGGTAATTAGAAAACCTCAGGCAGTGATAAAAGCAGCAGCACTAATATCTATTCCAGCATTTGAGGAATGCTTTACAAGAGTTTTAATTGATTGCATATGACCCTTCACTAAAACAAAAAGCAGGAATCAGTATTTGTTATCTATATTGGATGTATCTGCAAGATTTCCAGAGGCCTTTCTGATATACAATATCGTAGCTAAATGGATTTTAAAAGAGTTATTCAAATGTTTTACTATATACGGACAACATACAGAAATACAATCAGATCAAAGGTCAAATTTTACATTAAAATTATTCAAGGAAGTTATGGATAGCTTAAGAATAAAACAATTTAAATGAACTGTGTCCTGTTCAGAATCGCAAAGACCATTAGAATGGGGGTATTAAACTTAGAGACTATGTTGAGGGTTCATAGTCTTATATACTATCCAGAGGATTGGGATAAAGGAATTCCATTTCCACTTGTTTTGCAATTAGGTATAACCTAACAAATCAATTAAAATCAGCCGACTTGAAATAGTTTTCACACATGAGATGAGCAGACAACTGAAATTAATTACGGAAAAATTGATAAGTCAGAGTTCAGAGACCATATATTTGCACTATGTGTCAAACTTTAGGGTAAGGTTAAATAAAGTGGATGAATTGGCCAGACAGCATTTGAAAGTGGCGGAGCACGTGATGAAACAGGAAGCAGACAAGAAAACAAAAATTCATAGTTACGTCATATTACCATGAGTGGTAGTGAACCTTTAGAAACAAGGTTTAGTGAGTCTTATCAAATTGGAAGGAAATTGAGCAAGGTGAATCATTTGATAACAATGCCAGATAGCAGGAAAATTCACAGTCATACGAATATGGTCAAATGGTATTATGATAGGGAAGGAGAGCGAAAGGAGAATGTGATATTGGTTATGACTCAGAATGAAGAGCAAAATCCAGACAAATTTGAATCTGATATTCCTGAAATTATTTTTGACAATGAGGAAGTTCTCAAAAATTGGGATAAAGTATTGTGTTATCTTCCAAAGGAAAATCTAAATGATCTGAAAGAGTTATTACAATCACATGAAAAGTTATGCAGGAATAAGCTGGGAAGTACTAACATCATTAGCATTATGCAGAGATAAGAAATGCTGTTCCAATTAAGCAACATCCTCATAGACTTAACCCTCTAAAATTGGCACTGGTACAAAAAGAGATTGAAGACAAATGCAAAGACAACATAATTGAAATGATTTGCGGCAAAAGCAGCTCACCAACTGTGATGGTGCAAAAACCAGATGGTACTCAATGTTTATACATTGATTAACACGAAGTGAATGCAGTTATGAAATCTGATTCATGTCCTATTTCACAGCTGGAAGTCTGTATTGAGAAGGTGGGACAAGCAACGTATATTTCAAATCTGGATTTATTCAAAGGATAATGGCAAGTACATTTAGCCAAGAGAGTGACGGAAATTTCAGTATTCAAGACACCAAATGGACTTTACCAGTTTAAAGTTATGCCATTTGTTACGAAAAATGCACTAGCTACATTTCGAAGGCTAGCCAATAATGTAATTTTAGGATTACCCAATTGTATAGTGTACATAGATGGCCTGGTAATTTGTAGTCACAAATGGAAGGAAGATTTGAAGCATCTATCAGAACCTTGGAGTGCAGGCTCATAGTTCCTTGAAAGTGGAGTCACAGGCAGACATGACAGTGAAGAAGGCATTTGGTAAGGTTGCCCATATTGGTCAGTACATTGTGTATAGGAGTTGGGAGGCCATGTTATGGCTATACAGGACATTGGTTAGGACACTTTTGGGATACTATGTTCAATTCTGGTCTCTTAGCTATAGGAAAGATTTTGTGAAACTAGAAAGGGTTTAGACAAGATTTACATGGATGCTTCCAGGATTTGAGGGTTTGAGCTACAAGGAGAGGCTGAATTGGGTGGGACTGTTTTTCCTGGAGTGTTGGAGGCTGAGGGATGACCTTATAGAAGTTTATAAGTTTATAAAATTGTGAGGGGCATGGATAGGGTGACAATCAAGCACTTTTCCCCATGCAGGGGGAGTCCAAAACTAGAGGGCATAGGTTTAAGGTGAGAGGAGAAAGATTTAAAAGCAATCAAGAGGTAACTTTTTCACACAGAGGGTGGTGAGTGTCTGGAAGGAGCTGCCAGAGGAAATGATGGAGGCTGGTACAATTACAACATTTAAAATGCAGCTGGATGGGTACATGAATAGGAAGGATTTAGAGGGATATGGGCCAAATGCTGGCAAATGGGACTCGATTAATTTAGGATATCTGATCAGCCTTGACGAGATGGACCGAAGGGTCTGTTTCTATGCTGTATATCTCTATGGCTTTATAACTCTTTGATCAACTTCAAAAGGTGACTTCAGAAGGTGGGCTTGGGGATAAACCTGGCTGACCATGAGTTAGCAAAAGCCCAAGTCATGTTTCTGAGCTATTTCATTGGACATGGACAAATGGGGCCCCACAGAATGTGGAAACGAAGGTTCTTTGGGAGTTTTCCATACAATCAATGAAGCACTACGATCCCTGGGGCTGGGCTTTTTGTTGAAAATTCATACCAAGTTTTAGCAGCATACTTCCTTTTCTGCTTGATTTGTTGAAGAAGTGCAGAAAATTTCCATGGATGGAGAAATTTCAGAAATGACAGCCTGAAAGCTGTATTAACCACTACCCCAGTGACAGCCACACCTAATCACGGTAAGCCATTTAAGGTGACTATTGATGTAAGTGATGTTGGGGTTGGAGCAGTACTCTTGCAAGAAGATGTCAAGAAGATAGAAAGACCTATTGGGTATTTTTCCATAAAGTTGAATATCTATCAACAAAAATATTCCACAACTGAGATGGAGATCTTAAGTTTTGTATTGGCTTTTTAACATTTCAATATTTATGTTGCCTGTTTTGTGTCTGAAACAATTGAATATACTGATAATAACCCCTTAAAGATTTTGGAAAAATTTAAAGGTAAAAAATACAAACTGTTCAGATGGAGCTATTTAATTTGAAAACTATACACGTCAGGATGAGAGAACATAATCGCTGACATGTCACAACTTTGATGAAGCAAGATGAAGGTGTTCGATTGTGGAGGAAATAGATTGAAATGAACTGCAGTAGTGAATGGTCACATGCTTAGAATCAATGTAATGTATATGTATTATAGTGTACTAATAGTGTAAGACTAAATGGTTTCAAAAAATGAAGCATTTATTTATTATATTTATTATAACTCGGTGTGAAGCTGGATGAACACAGCAGGCCAAGCAGCATCAGAGGAGCAGGAAAGTTTGACATTTCGGGCCAAGACCATTCTTCTCCTGTTCCTCTGATGCTGCTTGGCCTGCTATATTCATCCATCTTCACACCATGTTACCTCAGATTCTCCAGCATCGGCAGTTCCTACTATCTCTGTCACAATCTTTATTTATTGATGACTGTTTCTTTTTAAGGGGGGAGGTGTGACAATATTATGGCTTTAAGGGGTGTATTTTGTCCATTATTATGAAGAAAGGTTGAGACAGAGGAGTTGAGCTATCTGCTCAAAGCCAATAATGTAAAGAGCTTGTGAGACCTTGGGATTTTTTGTTGAAAAAGTTGGAACCATAAAAGCAGTCTGAATCGGTGCAGTCAGACTCCCACAGAACCAGGGTTTTAGTTTAGCTCTTAGTACTTGTTGGGGTCTTGAAGTGGCTGTGGAAGCAAGTACATCTTTCTTGGCTACAGCTAAAAGCTTGAGTTCTCCCTTTCTGCCAGGATTTTCTCTTGAAGTTCTTTCACCCTAGACTGGAAAAACGTTGCACGTGAGACAATCTATTTTAGTGAATTCGCCTTTGCAAAGGTGTGTTTATGGGATGCTACTATACTGGAACAGTTGTTATTTAGTAGTTACTAATCTACTATTCTGTTACATTTTCCAATAGAGTTAGTTAGACCAAATCTTCCTCCTTTTGTCTGTAGTTTGACTATATAGTAAGAATAAAGTGTGTTTTGCTGAAAGCCGACTAATGTAATTCATCGAACAACATCTGGAACAGCATCTGAAATTATATTTTACAGTTGCTTTAAATAAGGGTCAAGGCTATCTTATTGAAATATTTGAAGGGTGTTTGGTTTGATCCATAACATTAAGCAATAACCATTTGCTCAGTTTAAATTGAGACTAACCACACTTTTAAATGACAAGAATGGAGCATCTCCAAAGAGAGCATACTACTATGGATATTAGAAATCTGAACGATAAACAGAACGTTTCGCTTTACAAATTCTGGAGTATTTAATCAAAATACTTAGTGGGTCAGGCAGCATCTGTGGAGAGACAGAGTTAAGATTTAAGGTCCACAATCATCACTTGTTCTAACAAAAGTTCTCAGAGCCCTGTTTCTCTCGGCACTGATTCTGCCAGTCATTTTGAGAATTTACACACTTTCCATTTCTATTGGAATAAAAATAACCTTTTTCCAACCTCAGAAAAGGACATCTAGTACTTTACTTGCTTCCATTCAGCAGAAAATGCGGCAACAGCTGCCTGAGATCTGCTTTGGCACAACATTAAACATGTGTTTTTGGAAAAAGTTAATGCATGAAGAAAACAGAAAACAACGTGCTTAGCAAAAACAAAACCAATGTCGAAGCCAAAGCAATGAGCTTATTTTTTTTTAAAATGAGCAATTAATTAGAGTCCTGAACAGTGGAAAAATTAAGAAACCTTTTCTTGCCTTTGCAGTCAAATAGCAAAGCTAGAGAAGGCAGACTGACTGCTCCAAGTCCTGGTTACTGCAGGAGGGGAAGGAGGATGAGGATATGATTAAGAGTTGAGTTTAACTAACACCAACTTTGCAATCACCTCTGCTCTGAAACTTGCAAAGTGACCTTGGTAGAATTCGTACGAAGTTTGACATCAAAATTACGTTTCCTTTCAGTCATGATTTTCTCCTTCGCTCAGCCCCATGTCTGGATAAGTCTTTGGGCAGGGAAGAGGAAGCTCTGTATGCGCATCTGCACAAAAGAAGCACATGTATATGTGCTCAGTTCACACCCAGTTTCAGGGTTTGCTTTCTCTCGCACATTGTCATGGATATGTGAGCACTGGGTTAGGAAGGGCTTGGGTCAAGTTGAAAAGAGATTGCTGCAGGTAGTGGTGAGGCACTGGTGTTCCAAGTGTTGTGCCTTGAATGACTGGCACAAATTGCACACGAAAGGGGGTTACAACAGAGATGGCAGTTACACGACTATGACAAGCCTGCCAATACATTAAGGGTATAATTCCATTTCTTCAAACCTCTTTTTGTAATAAAAAAATGCATGCACTATCATTTACAGTTACAAGTTATGCAAGTTACCTAATATACATGGTCACAAAGAAAATTATTTATTAACACAGCCAGTCGATTTCACTTTAATCAGTTTCCGTGCATGCATTGCATTCATAGCCTTTCAGTTGGGCAGGTCTCCTGACAGGACACATGCAAATTGTAGTTGACTATTCATCTGGTATCTGCACATTCCTGACATAATGTTACTTCTCTAAGTAAGAGTCATTCACTTGGTGAGTACTGTTGCCATGGTAAGTGTTGCTGCTGATGCAGTTCTGTTAATGGGGCAAAGTGAATGTCTGGGAATGATGAGGTTTCTACACTCTGTATTGGCGGTAAGATCACATTTCCCAATTAGCTGTTTGCACTGAAGTAACAGCTTCTTCAGTTGAATGGAGGTGTCTGCAGTTGCAGTGATATACCTGGTTGCTAACATTCAATGTGCACATTCAGGGTGACAGCTGCTCACAATGCGTTCCAAACTGCCGCATGGACTGACCTTGTTGGAACTGTTGAATGTTTGCACTCTGACTAGTTCTACAATGTTCAACACTGGTAATGACTTGGCGGTTTCATCAAACTGAAATTTAGCTTTCTATTGTTTCATCCTGATTTTCTCACTCATGCCTGTTACTAGCAGTTCAGCAAGCTTTAGTAGTTTTTTTTGTGATTGGAAGAGTAGTTTGAGTGTGGTATCACTTCAGTCTTTGGACTGGACTATTTTCCACACCTATAGTCAGTGTATTTCTCCACCCTTAGTTTACCTTGCACAGGTCTGTGCTGGATTTGGTCTGTTTGGCTACCTCCTCTGCCACCTCAGCCTTTCAATTGGCTGAACATATTATGCAATTGATGTTTGGTGGATATTCCCAATCCTTTACGAATCAGTTGAATACTTCACTTGTGAATTGAGGATCGTTGTTACTCAGTACAATGTCTGAATGCCATAATGAGGTGTGCTTTCAGGTATTCTACAATTTTACTGGTAGTTGGTGATATCAGTTGGTCTAACTCTAGTACTCAGTTAGTAGTTGATGGTGACAAGATAATTAGTTCTTGAGAGAGTGAAGAGGTCTTCTCCAAATTTCATCACCTATGGTCTGCCTGTGATGTCATGCGTCATAAATGGCTCTTGAACTTACTTAGATTGATGTTCATTATAGGCACTGGACTTGCTGATGTGGCCCTTAATCTCCTTATACTAATAGTTGGCAGAACATTCTCTTACCATCTTTGGATCAGATTCAATTCATTAATGTCTCACACTTCTGCAACTCTTTTCTATTTTTCTTGGGGATAATGATGATATTTCCTTTGCACAAGTTGCTGTCTTGGGTGATTACTTCATCTCTGTACACTTACTGCTAGTTGATGCAACAGGAGAGATGCTTTCAGGCCATCCTTTCATCCTTAGCTCCTGCAGCAATTTGAGACATGCAATTTGTTTGTTTGAGTTGAGTCAGATGCTTGTCTATCAGATTCTATGTTCCTGCTGGGTTGTACAGCATGTCAGGCTTTTGTTTTTGATGAGTCTAGAAAATTTCACATTTTGTCTTGGATATTCAACTTTCTTCACAGGGAGTGCCCTCGAGGAACATAGAGGCGGGAGTAGGCAATTCATCCCCTTGAGCCTGTTCTACCATTCATTGAGATCATGGTTTTCTGTGACCTAACTCCATTTACTTGCCTTTGTGCCATATCCATTAATACCTTAGGACAGGTATAAAATTAACAACTGATCCTGCATCCACTGCCATTTGTGGAAGACAGTTCCAAATAGCTATCACTCTTTGTATGTAGAACTGTTTCTTAACATCTCAACTGAATGGTTTGGCCCTAATTCTCAGACTATGCCCTCTGGATCTATAATGCCCAACCAGTGGAAATAGTTTATCTACCCTGCCTTTATCTGCTAATATCCTGATGATTTTGATCAGATTACCCCTTAACCTTCTCAACTTTACAGAAAACAAGCCTAATTTATGCAATTTCTCTTCATAACTTAACTCTGAAGTCCATGTATCATTTTGTGTAAACCTACTTTGTACTCCCTCCAAAGCCAGTTTATTCTTCTTAAGCTGTGCTGCACAGATCTGCTCACAGTACTCAAGTGGGGTCTAACCAGGGTTTTATATAACTTCTGCATCCTTGTACTTCAGTCCTCTAAACATTAAGGCCACTAATTGGCTTTAGGGTCATAGATTCATAGAGATATATGGGGAGGCGATGGCCTAGTGGTATTATCACTAGACTGTTAATCGAGAGACCCAGATAATATTTGAATCCCACCATGGCAGATGGTGGAATTTGAATTCAATAAATGTCTGGTATTGAGAATTTAATGATGACTATGAATCCATTGTCGATTGTCAGAAAAACCCGTCTGGTTCACTAATGTCCTTTCAGGCAGGAAACTGCCATCCTTACCTGGTCTAGCCTACATGTGACTCCAGACCCAAAACAATGTGGTTGAGTCTCAACAATTAGGGATGGGCAATAAATGCTGCCTAGCCAGCGATGCCCTCAGGCTGTAATGAATACAAAAAGCAAGGAAACAGACCATTTGGTCCAACTCGTCCATGCCGACCAGATATCCTATGTAAATTGGGCCAGGGTCATTCCTGAAGACAAAGCAAAGATGCTCCATGAACATGGTCACATAGACTGCATTTGGTCTTGCCAATGCAAAGGAGACCACATTGCGAGCAGTGAATGCTGTTGACACTTTTGAATGAAGTACACGTGAAACACTGCTTCACCTGGAAGGTGTGGTTGAGGAGAGGAGAGAGAAAATGAATGGGCAATTGTTGCACCATTGCAATTGCTTGGGAAGGTGGCATAGCGGAATGGGGAAGTGTTAGGGCTGATCGAGGAGCGGACCTGGATATCATGGAGGGAATTATCTTTGCACAATGCTGACAGTAATGGTGAGAAGAATAGAGGATGATTCTTTGAATAAGGAGGCAGAAAGTCAGAGCAAGGGGAATTCTAGCGTTTTTCTAGGAAGAAGAAGAAGAAGCTGTGAAGGCAGAGATGTGGAGGATGGGTCAGACATGGCTGAAGCCCCTGTCAATAACAGTGGAGGAGGAACTCTTTGGTCAGGGAAATAGAAGGTGAAGTTGCTGCCAGTCCATTGGACTGTGGCTTCATCGGAACAAATTCAATGGAGATGGAAAAGCTAGGGCAAAGCAATGCAATCCTTGCAGGAAGCCAAGTGTGAGAAAATGGACACGAGGTAACTGAGAGAGTTGTGGGCTTTTAATGGACATTGGTGGTTCCTATGGTGCTGTCCCATGACTGAGATGATTGATGTTGTGCACAACCATCTTACCTTGTATTAGATATCTGGAGGCTGGAAGATCTAGGCTGCAGTGTAAACATGTATTGTAGTGGTAACTTCTACCATTATAAAAGTGGATGTGGGAATTGTTTTTTCTTTATTCATTCATGGGATGAGGGAATCCCTGGCCAGGCAACAGTTATTGCCTATCCCTAATTACCCAGAGGGCAGTTAAGAGTCAACCACATTGCTGTGGACTGGAGTTACATGTAGGCCAGACCAGGTAAGGATGGCAGTTTCCTTCCTTTACGAACCCTAGTGAACCAGATGGGTTTTCCTGACAATTGATTATGGGTTCAATGTCATCATTAGATTCTTAATTCCAGATATTTATTGAATTAAAATTTCACTATCTACCATGGCAGGATTCGAGCCTGGATCCCAGGAACATTATCTGGGTCCCTGGATTAATAACCCAGTGATAATACCACTAGGCTATTGTCTCCCCTTTACAAAGGGGATTTCCCAGCTATTTCAATCTAATTTAAGCCACACATCACTGGTGGAACTGGAGTACTTTAGTTTGGTCTGTATTATGGATTAATGCTTTCTGCTTCCCAATTTTGCTTGACTTTTGCTTAATAACCATAATTCATAAAGTAAGTACAAACTGTACAATTTTAATAATGGGGATTGTACAACAGCTGTGCTCCATGGTCTACAAACCACCCTGGCCTCTTACTTGGGCTTATCTAAAAACTACATTTGGTCCTATTTCACCATGTATAATGGGAGCCTGGCCAATGAAGACACACATGCATTATTGAGAGATTTCTAAAGTGGCAATTTAAATCAAACCTGAGCCCACGTTCAAATTGCTTTCATCAGTCATTTGAACATTTGCCCTTTGTGCATGAAGTCCATAACTGAGAACAAAATATAATTCATAAGTAGAAGCATAAAGTATTACAAAAACAAGCACAAAGATGAACTGAAAAAGTAAAAAAAATCAAGATACATTGAAACTTGAAATTCTGCTCACTAGGCCTGACCTCTATCAATATGAAGCAGAATCAGTATCACTGAGCTCCATAATTATGGAGCGTGTACTTCGACAGGTCAACTCCACCTCACTTAAGAAGAAATATAAAATTGCAAGATCTTATATGAAACTATGAAAAACTATCAGCTGTTGTAAAAATTGTTTTCAGTGGCCTTTGTTTTCTTTTCTCTGCCAACTTATTTTGTATTTACCACACCTTACTTGGCTACAAGGATAGATCTCCTTCCGGGCCAAGGATTTCCCACAGTAGTGGAGACACAAGCCAACTGTTTATCCCATTTTTCCTTTCGACAGCTGTACAGAGGGGAATTATGAGTGCAAGCATGCACGATATCACTGTCATATTCATTTTTTTATCATTGAGCAACTTTATTTTAAATGTCTTAATTACATTTGTAAACAAAGAATTCTACAATTTAACAGCATTCTCTTCGATTCTACACCCTTCCTAACACTAACACAGCCTTCACCAGCTCTTTCATGTTCACCATCAGCCCAACTCATTTTCGCAATAAGGACTCTGTACGTATACATAACAAACTCCTTGTAGAATTCCCACACATATCCATCGAATCCCTACAGTGTGGAAGAAGACTGTTTGGCTCATCAAGTCCACACCAACCCTTCAAAGAGCATTCCAACTAGATCCCCCACCCTCCATCCCTGCATTTCCCACCCTAGACTCTATGGACAATTTAACATAGCTAGTCGATCTAACCTGCACATCTTTGAACTATGGGAGGAAACCGGAGAACATGGAAGAAACAGATGCTGACATAGGAAGAACATGCAAACTCCATACAGACAGTTTCCTGAGGCTGGCAATGAACCTGGGTCTTTGGCCAGTGCTAACCACTGAGTCACTGTGCCACCCTACCAGAAAGAGGTGCTGTAGCAGGGATGCTGAAGCAGAATATGCAGTGAGTAGTAGTGAACAGGACTGAGGGACCTCAAAGATCAAGAGCCCCTGCATCTTGGCAGAGTCAGGGCGTCCAACAGCTAAGTCATTAGGTTCAGAAAGGAAGACAAAATAAAGAAGCTGTGACAAAGCTCTCCCCACAGTGGTGCCATCTAAACCTTCCCTATGGTAGCACCCAGAAGCAGGTGCATCTTGGAGGAATACCCACCAGAGTTCAAGATCTGCAGTCCCAGCCATGATATGCTTGAGACAGATGAGAAAGGACTGAGTAGTCCCTGCAGGGGCAGGAAGAAGGAAATCCCAGTTGGTGGCAATGAAGAAACAAAACATTCAACTTATTTTGCTGGTTCCACTGCGATGCTGCTTAATTTTCAACAGGTTCAAAGAGGAAGGCCCCACGCCTTCCAAATATGATATTGTGTAGTATTGTGGGCACGGATCTGTCGCCACCATGCAAGGCCGCCTAGTGTTTTAGGAATGATACATTTTCTGTGAAGGCTTTTCAGAAGCCAGCAGGCAGTGTGGTACAGCCAGTTATTAAGACAATGTGCAATTACTGGCATTTTCAATGTGTAATTGTTAAGCAGAGACACTCTCGAGATGCCAAAAGAAAAGGAACCTACATTTTAGTCTGGCACAGTGACAGTGATGCCTACTATTACCCACAGAGAGCCTCCCCTGTGGTACTACATTAATCATAACAAAAACTGTAACAAGTTAATTATTGTTCTCATTAACCAAAGCTAGACCAAACATGCTATTAGTTTCCTCACTTATTAATCTTGCTTCAACTTGATTTGCATCATTTCTGATTACCCTCAAATTTATGTCAATGAGTAGGATGATTCACTGCAGGCAACAAGAGAAATATGCACCCTTACCACGATTCCGCTTATTCCTAATATTTTGGCTCCCTTCCTAGCTCACCTCAGTTTTTCCAGAGAACAGTTCCACAGGGATATATAGCCTTCAGTTACTTTGCCCAAATAGCGCCTATGTTGCCCCAGACACTAATTATCAGTTGGTCATTTTGTAGCAAAAGTAATTATAGCCAAGTCTATTCCCACCTCAACCAAGGTCCAAACTCTCCTGCCAGAAGGAAGATAAATTTCAGCAGAGACAGGCCTGTTTCTATGCTATATTCTCTACTGTGTAACACCATGAAATGAATGTGCTGTGATGAGCAACGTTTCACCCCGTTGCCAGGCCTGAAAACTCCAAAAGCTGTGCTTCGCTCCTTCCTCCTCTCAACAAACACCAGTCAACTCAGCACGGATTACCAAGATGTTTCTGTCATGTAGTGGTTATCATGTTATAGAACATAGAACAATACAGTGCAGAACAGGCCCTACGGCCCTCAATGTTGTGCCAAACTGTGAACTAATCTAAGCCCCTCCCCCTACACTATCCCATCATCATCCATATGCTTATCCAAGGACTGTTTAAATGCCCCTAATGTGGCTGAGTTAACTACATTGGCAGGCAGGGTGTTCCACACCCTTACCACTCTCTGGGTAAAGAACCTGCCTCTGGCATCTGTCTTAAATCTATCACCCCTCAATTTGCAGCTACGCCCCCTTGTACAAGCTGAAGTCATCATCCTCGGAAAAAGACTCTCACTATCCACCCTATCTAATCCTCTGATCATCTTGTATGTCTCTATTAAAACCCCTCTTAGCCTCCTTCTGTCCAATGAGAACAGACCCAAGTCACTCAGCCTTTCTTCATAGGGCCTGTGCTCCAGACCAGGCAACATCCTGGTAAATCTCCTCTGTACCTTTTCCAATGCTTCCACATCCTTCCTATAATGGTGCAACCAGAACTGCAAGCAATATTCCAAATGAGGCCGCACTAGCGTTTTGTACAGTTGCAGCATGACATCATGGCTCCGGAACTCAATCCCTCTACCAATAAAACCCAACACACCATATGCCTTCTTAACAGCACAATAAACCTGGGTGGTAACTTTCAGGGATCTATGTACATGGACACCAAGATCCCTCTGCACATCCACACTACCATGAATCTTTCCACTGACCCAGTATTCTGCTTTCCCATTATTCTTCCCAAAGTGAATCACCTCACATTTATCCGCATTGAACTCCATTTGCCACCTTTCAGCCCAATTCTGCAGTTCATCCAAGTCTCCCTGCAACCTGCAACATTCTTCCAAACTGTCCACCACTCCACCAACTTTAGTATCATCTGCAAACTTACTAACCCATCCACCTATGTCTGCGTCCAAGTGATTTATAAAAATGACAAACAGCAGTGGTCCCAAAACAGATCCTTGAGGCACACCACTAATAACCTGACTCCAGGCTGAATATTTTCCATCAACCACCACTCGTTGCCTTCTTACAGAAAGCCAGTTTCTAATCCAAACTGCTAAATCTCCCTCAATCCCGTGCCTCTGTATTTTCTCCAATAGCCTACCATGTGCAACCTTATCAAAGGCTTTACTGAAGTCCATGTACACCACGTCAACTGCCCTACCCTCATCCATATGCTTGGTCACCTTCTCAAAAAACTCAATGAGGTTTGTGAGACACGACCTGCCCTTGACGAATCATGCTGACTATCTCCAATCAAATTGTTGCTTGCTAGATGATTATAAATCCTACTCTTATAATCCTTTCCAAAACCTTTCCTACAACAGGCGTAAGGCTCACACGTCTACTGCCCTTCTTGAACAAGGCCACAATATTTGCAATCCTACCTGGGTCATCCCTACTGCCCTTCTTGAACAAGGGCACAATATTTACAATCCTCCAGTCCTCTGGTACTAAACCTGTAGACAATGAGGACTCAAAGATCAAGGCCAAAGGCTCCGCCACTTCCTCCCTAGCTTCCCAGAGAATCCTCGGAAAAATCCCATCCGGCCCAGGGGATTTATCCACCTTCACACCTTCTAGAATTGATAATACCTCCTCCTTACTAAACTTAATCCTTTCAATTCTACTAGCCCGTAACTCAGTCGTCTCCCCTACAATATTCTCCTGTTCCTCAGTGAAAACAGATGAGAAATATTTGTTTAGCACCTCTCCGACCTCCACAGGGTCCACACACAACTTCCCACTCCTGTCTTTGACTGGCTCTATTCCTACCCTAGTCACCCTCTTATTCCTCACATACCTATAGAAAGCTTTAGGGTTCTCCTTTATTCTACCTGCTAATGTCTGCTCATGTCCCCTCCTTGCTCTTCTTAACTCTGTCTCTAAATCCTTCCTAGCTAATCCATAACTCTCCATCGCCTCTTCTGAACCATCTTGCCTCATTGTCACATAAGCCTCCCTCTTCCACTTAACAAGGGGTACAATTTCTTTAGTAAACCACGGTTCCCTTACCTTATCACTTCCTCCCTGCCTGACAGGGACATACCTATCGAGGACACGCAACATTTGCTCCTTAAACCAGCTCCACATTTCGATTGTCCCCATCCCCTGCATTTTGCTAACCCATTCTATGCCTCCTAAGTCTTGCCTAATTGCATTATAATTGCCCTTCCCCCATCTGTAACTCTTGCCCTGTGACATGTTCCTATCCCTTTCCGTCACTAAACTAAACATACCGACTTCTGGTCACTCTCTCCAAAGTGTTCATCTACCACTAAATCAAATACCTGGTTCATTATCAAGTACCAGATCCAGTGTGGCCTCCCCTCTTGTCGGCTCTTCGACATACTGTGTCAGGAAACCCTCCTGCACACATTGGACAAAAACTGATCCATCCGACGTACTAGAGTTATAGCATTTCCAGTCAATGTTAGGGAAGTTAAAGTCTCCCATAAACTAACATATGAGGAATCCATGGCTTGAAACTGTGCAGAAACATCACAAAAGCTTATGTGCCTTTATTGGCCAGTGCATTGAGTATAGGAGTCGGGAGATCATGTTGCAGCTGTAGAGCACATTGGCTAGGCCAACTTTTGGGATACAGTGTACAATTCTGGTCTCCCCACTATAGGAAGGATATTGTGAAACTTGAAAGGATTTAGAAGAGACTTTGCCAGGGTTGGAGGATTTAAGCTATAGGGATAGGCTGAATAGACTGGGGCTATTTTCCCTGGAGCATTGGAGACTGAGGGGTGACATTATAGAGGTTTATAAAATCATGAGGGGCATCAAAAGCGTAAATAGACAAGGTCTTTTCCCCAGGCTGGGCAAGTCCAAAGTTAGACGGCGTAGGTCTAAGGTGAGAGGGGAAAGATTTAAAAGGGTCCTAAGGGGTAATTTTTTCATGTAGAGGGTGTTGCACGAATGGAATGAGTTGCCAGCAGAAGTTGTGAAGGCTGGTACAATTACAACATTTAAAACTCATCTGAATGGGTATAAGAATAGGAAGGGTTTAGAAGGACATGGGCCAAATGCAGGCAAATGGGACTAGGTTTATTTAGGGTATCTGGTTGTTATGAACGAGTTGGACTAAAGGATCTGTTTCAGTGCTGTGCAACTCCATGACTGTATGGTTCTATATCATTTTGACAACAAGTGTATTCTTCTCACCCATTAGTGAATTACACAGCTGGGTTTCCTTGATCTACATGGCATTCCTAGGGAGCTACCCTGGTCTGACCCTTGTGTACATATCACTAGCAGGTTTTTGGAGACTTAAATAGAAAAGGACTGGATGCGATGCTAGTACAAACTAACTAACATTTATTACAGTGATAATGGGAACTGCAGATGCTGGAGAATCCAAGATAACAAAGTGTGGAGCTGGATGAACACAGCAGGCCAAGCAGCATCTCAGGAGCACAAAAGCTGATGTTTCAGGCCTAGACCCTTCTGATGAAGGGTTCACACTTAGTTAACATTTATTACAATTTGCACAACATACGGAGAGATGTTTGAGCTGGGCCTCATTTGAACTTTCTTCCACCAGGTTCCAATCCGTTGTGATCCTTGTTCAATGATGACATATTGCTGCTCTGTAACTGGCAGTTCTCTGGGAATACATTATACTGGTCTGTGGGAAAGCGTTCTGCTGTATTTGGAAAAGTATGCATCCGAGCCAAATGGACAACGTGTCAACCACAATGATGGTGGACAGGCCTGTGTTATAATGGCCCAGCATTTGTGGTGATGTGAGCACCTTCTTTATTCTGTCAAACATTCTCATTTGTTGTCCATCCTAGTAAGATGCATGGTCTTGCTGATGCAGTTATCATTAGCATATCATTTGCAAAACTTGCAAAACTTATTAATGAAACACCAAAGCTCTGAAATGGTAAGACTGGTGAGACCATTTCCTGAAACTAGAGGACCGGGAACAAAAATGGTGACTGTACCCTCTGGCTCTCTGCTCTGAATTGTTGAAATGCTCTGGGCACTTCCCCATCTTCATACTTTTCTGGTGGCTGAGAGAAAGTATTAGAAACAATTAAAATTTGCTACCGAGTTCTGCATACCAGTACCAGATTGTTTCTGCTCTTATAGGATCGCACCGTAAAGTAAAATGAAATTCAATGGCTTGAATGGTGTTGGCACATTTGGCAGTTACATCTTCAAACCTCTATCTATTCAAAATGAAGTTGGCACTCCTGCTGATTGCATATGGCAATACTTTAACCCATCAACTGACATCGGGCACCAGTAACAGCAAGCTGCTCATTATTCTGCTGCGGATGCTTTTTTTGATTACATTTTAATCACTTTCCCACGCTTTCCCAGCGTTGGCTGGGACCTCTCATAAGCCTCTCACAGACCACTGCCCTCACCATGTGGAACTATCACCAGCAGGTCTGGGAACCCTGGACAGACAAGGACTGGACACCATATTAATGCAAACAGCTAAACATTTGTGAACTGTTTACACAACATACAGAGGTCTGGTTAAGCTGGACTTTACGAGAATTTTCCTCCATCAGATTCCAGACCCTTGTGATCTGATGGGCTGATGATACAGTTTAGCTATGAACATCCCTTGTTAATTCCACTCTCCAAGTGACAAATGAATACGTTAGATCCACAAGTAAGAAGCAACAAAGTCTTGTCATTCTTAATACCTTACTTTTTGAGGTTCCTTCTACTTTAAGTAGAAATGGATAAGTTTGACAAAAAATAATTGCAAACATCACAGAGCCGTGACTATGGATGGGCTTAATTTTGCTGGTCAATTCTTTTAGATTTACTGATGAAGCACGTTTGCCACCTACTGTTCAAATAACAACTCGACGTATTCAACCCTGTAAGATCTGCTTTTCCCAAATTAATTCAGGACATTTGCTTAAACTGTCTATATACTTCTCTGACACTGAAACACAAGAATTGGGCAACAATTAAAGGGCCAGAAGAGATTCCAACACAACATAGCCTGACAAAGAAATAATGGCGCCTTTTTGTGTTTAAAGTGCCACTTTCTAATTTGTAAAACAATGAAAACAAAACTATTTTAACTGCTTTGTATGAATGCAAAAGTGCTTTCTACCAGAGCAGAATTTTACAATCATGCATTCAATAATTGTGGATATAGAATCTGCCCCTCAATAGCTATCCCAATAACAGGAAGTTACACTTGTATGCTTCATATATAGATTTCTCTCCTTGCCATAATGAAAATGAGCTGTTCCTTTCACAAGCAATTTTTGGTGTTTAACTGCCAAAATCATTTGAGTAAATTGGGGAGAAATAATCACAAAATAGTATCATCTGAATGAGATGTCTCATGACTAAAGATAATAAATTCAGTGAGATGCCTAACAATAATCCTATTCCTTTCGCAATTACATTTCATAGTCCTCCCCAAATTAAATAAATGTAATTTACCAGCAGATTATATCCATTGATGGAGAAGTGCTCTAAAGAAAAAAAGAACTCCTGTCATGAATAAGCCTTTTCATAACAAACTGAACTTGCTATTAACTGAAACATACTGCATTCTTCATACTTATACATTAGTTTATCTTGTGTAGAATTCACGGACTTTGTGCTCTAACCTATTTTTTCATCACATCAGACGTTGCTGAAACAAATTGTTACTTCTTTTCATTCAATGAAGGTGGTAATGCCTGCAGACCTTTCTGTGACAATCAACAACAGCATCAGGCCACCCACACTATCCCTGTTGTAAAGGCTGGATTAGCCTGCAAGTTTTCTCTTCCCTGAAGTCATTCACCATCGAAAGAGCTCCTTCTAGTGGTCTGGCTGAGAGCCAGTGAGCAATTTTAAAGTATTTTGCCGCATTATTGAATCCTGTGTTGACAGTCATTCAGAAAGGGGTTTGAATACAGAATACCTGAGTTGGAGTCAATCAGTTCTCCAGTTCAGCTACTAGATTTCTGAAATCTCCAATGTTAACATTACTGCCTCCTCTGAATGAAAGCTCAGTTCTCAATGACGTGTTATGTAATTGTCTTCAGAATTTCTGCAGAATTCTGAAAAACTTCTGAAGGGTCCAGACCAGAAATGTCAACTTTCCTGCTCCTCTGCTGCTGCCTGGCCTGCTGTATTCCTCCAGCTCCACACTGTGTTATCTCTGACTGCAGCATCTGCAGTTTTTACTATCTGTTGCTTAACTGTCTCCTCCATTCAATAGCTTGAACTACTGAGCTTAGGGAGCCTCATACTCTTGTCTGTTTTGGTATTTGGTATATTGAAGGAGACTTCAGTACTTCGTAGAGCTTCTAAACAGGTTTGACACTTTATTACGATCGTCACCATTCTTTCCAAGCATGAGAGGTGATTTCTAATCCTTCCCCCCAGCAGAAAGCAGTTGAATGAGGCAATTAAAATCAGAGAAGAGTCTTATTCATCCGGGTTTTGCATGTCTCTTAAAGGCTTCTCTTTAACCTATTCTTCCGTGTAGGCAGGAAGGACACGCATCTAAACCGAATGGACCTCTTCTTTAAATATAAGGACCAGTTCCAAGGTAGGTATTGCTTTATAGTCATAGAATCCAACAACACAGAAACAGATCCATCTCGAATTGAGCTCCAATGTCAATTTTTATTGTGACCTGAACGAGGAAGCCATTGTGGTTTTCCTGCCAGGGGAAGATATCAGAAAGAGAAGCTAGTATCTTTGAAGTGTCTGTGAATTAGACCACCAATCTAGTGAACTCAGCGTTATAATTCTGAACTCGGTGACTGAAACATTTTTATTGCTGGCAAACGTGGCTTCTTTGGTACACAATTTCAACAAAAAAGAATCATTGAACTATGAATGTGCAAGTATAATTTTAATTTAAAATATAATCCCAGTAACTCATCAATGTGGGGATTTAAATTATAATGAAAGTGAGGAAATCACAGATATTGTGTCTGCACTGCCTCCTGTGTGGGTAACAGGCACCATGAGCTCAAAGGGAAGAGGGAATAGGCTCATGGGTTAAGGCTGTGGTGCAGTGGTGGTTTCACTGGGCTAGTAATCCATCAGTTTAAAGCCCATCATGAAAGCTCATGAAACTCAAACTCAATGAATAAGTCTGGAATTTGAAGCTAGTTTCAGTAATGGTGACAGTGAAACTACTGCCAATTGTCATAAAAAGCCACCTGATTCTTAATGTCCTTTCGGAAAGGAAATCTGCTGTCCTTACCTGGCCTGGTCTACATATGACTCCAGGCCCGCTGCAAAGCAGTTGACTCTTAACAGCCCTCTTAAATGCCCTGGAAAATTGTTCAATGGGCAACAAGGGAAAAAAGCAACAAATGTCAGGCTTTTCAAAAATGCCCTCATCCCACAAAATGAATAAAGAAAGATATCGGCAAGTCTGTGAAACAATGTACAAAACTGCCGTAGAGAGGGTTTTCTCAGGGCACCTCTGACTGCTGGCTGATGGCGACAGCAGATGTACATAGAATCCAATGGTGCTTTGTACAGGTTCTGTACAATCTAAACAGACAGATTCTGTAGTGAAGGAGCCAGGTTACACCATACCACTGTGATGCTGTCATCTAAAAGGGGCATGAATGAGCTGGTCTGAATGATTGAGAAATGAGGTAACAAAAATAGATAGAAGATTAAGCAATCACGATTTATGCTTAATGAAAGGACTTTCTGGAAGAACAAGGATACAATGCACAGTACCCTCATTTAAAAAGAAAGTAAAGCTAAATATCCCTTTCCTTCAATGTTCAAATTATTGGAAATGGTTATTGACGTGTATGAGTAAGCAAACTGGCAAACTGAGCCGCTTCGGGTTTAACTCATGAAAATGAATGGAAAGAGTCTGAATAGTACTGAGACATTACTTACATTGTTAGCTCCTGTGACGTAGCAGACCACCCATAAGAAAACAATTCATACCCAAACTGTAAATGCAATGGGTTTCAAAGCATCCACGTCAACAATTCTGAAGCCAAGCCAGATACCTGGTTGGTTTCAACCTCAATTTGGGTCACCCACCACGTAGCGCTGAAAAATAGACAGTTTGTATTGAGTTTCTAAGCTAGGTCTGGAAAAGACAAAATAATTACAGAAAGAAGTATGAAAATAGAGTACAATTACATGCTTCAAATGGATTATGACTATCAACATAATTAATTCGTGCACCAATGTGAAAAAGAGACTGTCGATGACTTGTTCAAGCACAAAGATGATTTAAAATTTTAGGCTTTAACAGGTTAAAGGCCATTCCTATAGAAATAATTTTCCAAGCTGCTACCGACCCAAAATAGCCATAAAAAAACCACGGGATGACATCTCAACACATGGAGCTGCAGTTGCAGAGCTGTGTTTCTGTGTTGTAACTTGTGTATGGACCTAATATAGATATGGTCATACTAATGCTCTGGTTCACCAAAGCACTACAAAAGAAGCAACAACCATGTAACAGCATTACAGCAGTATGACTGATGCATTTCAACACATGCAGTGCTGAAGCTTGGTCACAATGAACACTGATTTTTCCATTTCACATGCATTCTAATTATAGCAACAGAGATAGATAAAATGGGTAATAGCAATCAGTAATTTAGTGAAAAAATAAATCCCATGTGAGAAAGAAGACCAGAAAGTTTTAATATTGATGGGTTAATCTTTATCAGGAAAACAAAGACAAGACAATATAATTAGAAACTTTGCAATGGTGGGGAAAATATTGACAGAACAAATGTTTCATTGACAGATAACTTTGAAACTGAATCTCCTAGGTATGGAACATTTTATGAAGAAAGGATTTGCCTTTCCTTTTCCTTTAACCCCAGTCTCAGAAGAGCACACACTACTGCACCTGTGTGAATTCATTCCCATTACCCCTTCCCTTTCCACTGCCCCACACCTCCCACAATATCCAACTTATCGTCTCTCTGAGTGAGCTTTTCAACTTGTGCCAATTGTGGGCTATGGCTTTATGCCCATTAGGAACTGGGTGAACATGGCCCAAGCCCTTTTCACAAAGATTCCTTACACTCATTGGTGAGAGGAGAAATTCTTCCGCTGGTTTGGCTCGCTTTCAAACCCAGGTTCCAAAGGTGAAAGAACGTTGTGCTAACCCACTGGGCCACCCAGTTCTTTTTACCTCCAGTATTTTCTTTTAAAACCAGCTTAGCAGGAGTGCTACAATGGCACAATGACAACATCTGTAATACAGCAGAAATGAAACCTTTGGAACTGCTGACCACAATATGACTAAACTGAACATCATCTGGCAATCAGCAGTAATAAACACCAGGACAAAAAATATTTGACTTGAAGAGGGAAAAAATCAAATGAAATTTGAAATAAATAAATTTACAATAGGATTATACCTGCATGCGGAAAACAAAAATATCTTCAGGATCATATTACTGAACTTAGCAAGATTGATTGATGAATTTGATTTAATGTCATGTGCACCTAAGTACAGTGAGAAGCTTTGTTTGTAAGCATTACAGGCAGATAGGGACATACAGATCATACAGTCATAAAAACTTGGACAGTGTGAGGCATACAGGTTACACCACACAGGATGTGCGCGAGGTAAAAACAGCATTAACAAGATCAGCATTATTTTAAGTTAGAGATTCCATTCATCAGTCTAATAACAGTAGGAAAGAAGCTGTACTTGAACCTGCTGGTGAGTGTGTTCAAGCTTCTGTATCTTCTGCATGACTGAAGAGGTTGTAGGAGATCATTACCAGGGTGGGATGGTTCTTTGATGATGTTGGCTGCCTTTCTGCGGCAGTGAGACGTGTAAATGGAGTCTATGGATGGGAGGTCGGCTTCCATGGATAACCTGAGCTGTGCACACAACCTTTTGTAGTTTCTTACAGTCCTGGGCAGAGCAGTTGCTATTCAAGGCTGTTATGCACACAGACAGTTTGCTTTCAATGGTACATCTATAAAATCAATAACAAACTAAGAAAAATACCTGTGAACAAAGTAACAGCCTCTAAAATGGAAAAGGAGGGCAACTGAAACGGAAAAAGAAGAAAATTGCATACAAAAAGTTTCCCTGCTGCAACTGTTAGGAGGAAGACAAGAACAGAGATTTTTTAAAACAAGTGAAAGGATATTTGATACTAATGTGAGATTGAGGCATTAAGTGCAACATTAGTCTTGGAGTATATAGAATCCCTACAGTGTGGAAATAGGCCCAACAGGTCACACTGACCCTCAGAGCATCCCACCCAGGCTCATCCCTCTATAACCTAATCTACACATCCCTGAACACTATGGGCAATTTAACATGGCCAATCCACCCAGCCTGCATGTCTTCGGGCCGTGGGAAGAAACCAGAACACCCAGAGGCAACCCACACAGATACAGGGAGAACTTTCAAACGCCACACAGATAGCTGCCCTAAGTTGGAATTGAACCCAGGTTCCTGGTGCTGTGAGGCAGCAGTGCTAACCGCTGAGCCACCATGCTGCCCTAAGAGTAAGGGCTTTAAGAATTGCCCCAAGGATTATTAGAGTAAGAGGATGTGTGGCAGGTTCTTGTGATGCAGTGGTAATGTCCCTGGGCCAGAAAGCCTGGGTTCAAGTCCCACTTACATCAGAGGTGTAACAGAATATGTTCTGAACAGGTTGATTTAAATAAAAATCTATAAGATTGGGTGGAAAAGAAGTCTAAACACTAAAAGCAGCTGGAAACATGTGGAATAATGAATGGTTAAATGCTAAATCAATACTTATTCTGCATATTCATCAGAAATGTGTGATTCAATCATCATAATACTCCAATAATCACAGTGGCTGTTGAAGTCAATGTAGAGGTAGGACTATAGCGTTTAAGTTAAAAACACTTGAGACAAATAAATCCCTTAAAAGAAAGTCATATTTTAGAATTATCCAGTACCGGATTCCATGTCCTATGAAGTATATTGTCATCGTCATGAAGGAATAACTCCAGGTTGGTTTTAGGATTGGAAGCAAGGATTATCTGTGAGCTATGTTTCAACAGGTTGACCGGTCTGACCCAGGTTAAGACAGATATCACAACAGATAAAACCATGCTGAGCATTGCATAATTATTAGCAAACATTCACACTTCTGAGCTTATGATGGAGGGAAGGTCGTTGATGATGCAACTGAAATGCTTAGGCTCATGGGTGACTTGGAAGGGAACTTGCAGCTGATGATGTTCCCATGTATCTGCTGCCCATATATCTTACTACCCTGAGAAACCTCTGCAGAGATGTCCTGGAGCTGAGTTGATTGATCTCTGACAACCACAACCATCTTTCTTTTGTGCTAGGTGCAACTCCAATGGAACGTTTATCCCCTAAATCCCATTGACTAGCTGTGATAGGGCTCCTTGATGGCATATTCGTTCAGAGGTTGCCTTGCTGTCAAAGGCAGTCACTCTCATATTACCTCTAGCATTCAACTATATGTTTGGACCAACCCTGTAATGATGGCAGGAGTTGAATGGCCTTCAGGAAACCCAGTCTTCTGTTTTCCTGCAACAGTCCCTCTGAGCACAACTCCCCTCCAGGCAAAATCCAGGCCAAAGTGTCAGTTAATATATACACCACATTAAGAAACAGATGCAGTAGCAGACTGAGAAAGTAAATGTCACTGCTGGCATTTTCCTATGTGATAAAAGTTGCAGACTAGAGGATGTTGGTGAAGTATTCTGAAAAATTCCTTGCACTGAAACCTGGAAAGTGTAGAAATGAGTTTGATTCTATCCAAGAGGATGGCTGTGGTTGTCTTTGATGCCATTGGGCTTCTTGAATATTGTGCCTATGCCAGTACATGATCAGTGTTACACCATGCTCCTGATTTGGGCATTACACATGGCGGAATGTCTTTGAGCATTCAGGAATTTAGCTCTGTGTGTAGATTAACTAGCGTGTCCTATCTGTGAAATCAGCCCAGTCTCTGCTCAAAGTAGCAGAATGTTGACAGTGGGCAATGGTGAGGCAGCCAAATCTCTTCTTGGAGACTCCACTTATGTGGCTCTTATGGACCATGTACATTGTCTGCCATTTCTCAGTATGGAGAGCCATATAAATGCAAAGTCATTTTTTTAGCACAGTCTTATCAGAAGGTCTTGCTTGATAGACAATGTCCACTGGCAACCAAGTACCTTGACCCCAGCTTCCTCCTAACTGGATGACGGAAACCCAGCTTGGATTCTGTGGGCCCAAGGCTCAATAATAGTCGGCTAGTTAAAATAGCTCAGTTGGCTGATTGGTTTGTGATTCACAGTGATGCCAGCAATATGGATACAATACCCACATTGGCTGAGGGAGTCTCCTTGTCAAGCTCTCCCTTCACCTAAGGCGTAGTGACCTTCAGGTTAAACAACCACAAGTTGTCTCTCTCCCTCTGTCTAATGAGAGAACAGTCCTATACTTGGATAGGCAAGTCAGAGAAACAAAAAGCTTGAGCATTTGTGTTCTACAGTTTCTTTCCCTCACTGAGAACTTGTGGAATGAGGCTCAGCATGTTCAAGATAACTTATGAAAATGTATTCTTAGAATATAATGCAAACTTTAAGCGTTTAGTAAAATCATTTAGATTAGATTCCCTACAGTGTGGAAACAGGCCCTTTGGCCCAACAAGTCCACACCACCCCTTGAAGCATCCCAGACCCATCCTTCACCTGCACATCTGCCAATGTGGTATACTGCATCCACTGTACCCGGTGTGGCTTCTTCTACATTGGGGAAACCAAGCGGAGGCTTGGAGACCGCTTTGCAGAACACCTCCGCTCAGTTCGCAACAAACAACTGCACCTCCCAATCGCAAACCATTTCCACTCCCCCTCCCATTCTTTAGATGACATGTCCATCATGGGCCTCCTGCAGTGCCACAATGATGCCACCCGAAGGTTGCAGGAACAGCAACTCATATTCCGCCTGGGAACCCTGCAGCCTAATGGTATCAATGTGGACTTCACCAGTTTCAAAATCTCCCCTTCCCCAACTGCATCCCTAAACCAGCCCAGTTCGTCCCCTCCCCCCACTGCACCACACAACCAGCGCAGCTCTTCCCCCCCACCCACTGCATCCCAAAACCAGTCCAACCTGTCTCTGCCTCCCTAACCTGTTCTTCCTCTCACCCATCCCTTCCTCCCACCCCAAGCCGCACCCCCATCTACCTACTAACCTCATCCCACCTCCTTGACCTGTCCGTCTTCCCTGGACTGACCTATCCCCTCCCTACCTCCCCACCTATACTCTCTCCACCTATCTTCTTTATTCTCCATCTTCGGTCCGCCTCCCCCTCTCTCCCTATTTATTCCAGTTCCCTCTCCCCATCCCCCTCTCTGATGAAGGGTCTAGGCCCGAAACGTCAGCTTTTGTGCTCCTGAGATGCTGCTTGGCCTGCTGTGTTCATCCAGCCTCACATTTTATTACCCCATAACACACACATCCCTGAACACTACAGGCAATTTAGCATTTCCAATCCACCTAGCCTGTACATCTTTGGACTGTGGGAGGAAACCAGAGCACCCGGAGGAAACCCACAGAGACACAGGGAGAACGTGCAAACTCCACACAGGCAGTCACCTGAGGCTGGAATTGAACCTGGATCCCTGGCGCTGTGAGGCTGCAGTGCTATCCACTGAGCCACTATGCCACCCTGGACTAGTAATCCAGAGATGAGGCTAAAATCTTACCACAGCAGTCAGGAAATGGGAATTATTAATTAATTAATTACCACCTGGAATGAAACAATTGTGCTCATGAAACAACCAGATAGTCATACAACCCATTTATTTCATTGTGGAAGAAAATACATTGGCCTTACCCAGCCTGGTCTGTAGCAATGTGGTTGATTCTGACCTGCCCCCTGAAATTGTCTAGTAAGGCCCTCAGTTGTATACTAAAAGGTGACTCATCACCTTTTGAGGACATTAGGATTGGACAATAATTTCGGGTCTTACCAGTGATATCCCAATGTGAATGAATACGTTGAAAAATTAATTAATGAGCAATTTTTAAAATGTTCCTTTAAACACTTAAATATAGCATCAGTGGTTTTGACTTTCCCAAGGCAGGGCTGTCAGTCACTATGATAGTTCTACTCTTAATATGTAGCAGCAATAGAGAAAGTTGTTGACCCCATCTGATAGTCCTTCCCTGCTGCAATTTTCTTAAACAAACACCCTGTAAAAATGAAATATGACAAACTGTGGTTTCTTGGTTTTCATAAGCTGAAAATGATAACTGATTGCAGTTTAAAACACATCTACCTGGGAAATAACAATACAGTACTCACTGAAAAGTGAATGTACATGGTATGGGACTACGTCACACCACCTTATTGCTCTTTCTTTTTGAGATGACTGTGGAACAAGAAAGCAAGTAATTATCGTCTGAGCATATGGAATGGTCTTCTGGGTAGGATAGAAATACAGTTGGATGAAAAGAAGTGCCTCTAAGAATTTTAGTCATGAATGACGGAAGCAGAATGGATCAGACACAGAAAAAGTTACTTTGTCTCAACAAATTTCATCACTCAGTGTCTGAACATTAATCATCATTCCAATCTGTTTAGTGACAGATCAATAGCATCGGTCAGAGAGCAGGGAAGACAAAAATAGAAAGGAAAAAGTAAATGAAATATTGTTAAAAAAATTGCTTAACAAGATAAGCTTGCCTTTGAAGGTAAAGAAAAAGTTCTACTTACTTTAGATAGGGAGTGAATGCAAAAGGTGTCAAATGCTGATGCTTTGTCTTAATAACGCATCTTAACTCCAAACTTCAGAAGAACACTTCCTACTGAACTGGGGTCAATTTACATTTCCCACACTGGTTGTTCTTGCTTCTGTCTCTTGTTACTCTTTCACCTGTGTAAACAATGTATCAGCTTTTATAGCCCCTATCAAGGAGACCCAACAGAGAGGATATTAGCTTTTGAAGCAGCAGTTTAATAGAGTAATTACATTTAGTATTCAAATGATGTCTTTAATTGCAACAGTGAAAATTAAGCAGTATGTGAGGGCTGTCTAAACCAGCAGATGAAATCATATTTATTTTATCTCTCTGCCCATTAACTGAATGACAATATGTGCTATTCAGTCACTTACTGAATTTGGACTCGTATCAGGGAAGCGGGGGAGCTGTTACTGCTGATGACAGTCAGTGAAAGAACACAAGCCAATGACGGGAGCAAGGGAGCAGCTACTGAAAATATTCAATGTTGAGTTAGCACGGGGGTCAGTCCTGTGAATCCCGCAGGAGGTAACCATTTGGAAATTGTGTGAAAGCTCTGCTACTAAAACTGAAGAACTTCTCCCTCCCCCATCAGCCATCCCAGGGAAGGGGTGTTGAAACATCGGATTGAGCTGTGATCAGTGGGCACTCCAATGCTTTGAATTGCAAGTCCATTGTGGATCTAGTAAAGGCCAAATATTTCTTGCTCACTTAGGACAGCAACATGGACTAATGTCAGAGGGAGTAACCCTGAGTGTGGGGGTGGGGTGAATATATCTCTAGGGTGAATAGAATGCATGTTTGTTTGCTCCTTGTTCTGTCCTGCCTATTATATTGCACAATCTTTTGTATGCTAACCAGAGATTCAGTGTTTCTCTATTTCCTCTATACTTATTGAGTAAAACAAGAAAATTGTCTCCCCTCCATCCATCTACCCACCTCACTTCTACTTAGTTGGTCAGGGTCCTTCATTCCACTGCCACAACTTTTAATACTTTCACAAGATTGGTCTTACAAGTTTCTCATTATGAAACTCCCTGCACTCGTGTCTTTAGAGGAATTCTGGTCTCTCTTCTAAAGGAAAGATGTTGTGAAGCATGAAAGGGCTCAGAAAAGATTTACAAGGATTTTGCCAAGTTTGGGGGGTTTGAGCTATAGAGAGAGGTGGAATATCCTGGGGTTATTTTCCCTGGAGCATCAGAGGCTGAGGTGTGACCTTATTGAAGTTTGTAAAATCATGAGAGGCATGGATAGGGTGAATAGACAAGATCTTTTCCCCTGAGGAGGGGAGTCCAAAACGAGGGGGCAAAGGTTTAAGGTGAGAGGTGAAAGACTTAAATGGAGCCTAAATGTGGGGAGGCAAAGGCCTAGTGGTATCATCGCTAGACTGTTAATCCAGAAACTCAGGTAATGTTCTGGGAACCTGAGTTCAAATCCCACCATGGCAGATGGTAGAATTTGAATTCAATGAATATCTGGAATTAAGAGTCTAATGATGACCATGAACCCACTGTCAATTGGCAGGAAAAACCCATCTGTTTCACTAATGTCCTTTAGGAAAGGAAACTGCCATCCTTACCTGGTCTGGCCTACACATGACTCCACCCCTGCAACAATGTGGTTGACTCCTAACTGCAGGATGGGCAGTAAATGTTTCCTAGACAGTGATGCCCTCATGTTGTGAATGAATAAGGAAGGGGCAACTTTTTCACACTGAGGGTGGGGCTTGTATGAAATGAGCTGCCAGAGAAGGTGATGGAGGCTGGTACAATTGCAATATATAAGAGGCATCTGAATGGGTATGTGAACAGAAAGCGTTTAGAGGGAAATGAGCCAAATGCTGGCAAATGGGGAGTATCTGATTAGTATAGACAAGTTGGACTGAAGGGTTTGTCTCTGTGCCGTACATCTCAATGACTCCAGGATTCCAAGACAGAGAGGAGGATGCCAAGTAGGTCAGATTGCAGCAAAGACACATTTATCAACTTGCTGCTACTAATAAATGGCTCCTTGTATATTTGAGTAGTTTCTTTAAAAGGCTATTAACTTTGCAGATATCACAAATCTTGTCCATTTTCTTAAGCAGGAACACATGTTTTCAATAAATGTCACTAGATGGCTGTGTATAATTTAAGATTATATTTTTATTTCAGGCCCTATTTTAACGATGGGCTATAAAAGAACCTCCTGGTCAAATAGCCAGGTTGTGCAACATGACCAAAAACTTCCCGGCCAATTCTTTTTCCCAAGAGCACAGAAGTGGCATGGGTGTTTTTCAAATTTAACATTCGCATGAATAGGAAAGGTTTGGAGGGATGTGGGCCAGGAGCAGGCAGGCAGGACTAGTTTATCTTGGCATGGACTGGTTGGACAGAAGGGTCTGTTTCCATGCTGTATGACGCTATAACTTGTAAAATAACGCACATTACATTTCACTTTACCTATGCACGACATTGCAATTTGTTGATACTAGCTTGGTCAGAGATCTCAATGTGTGGGCTCCCTCATGGTTGGCACACATGGTTGGCAATTAGGGACATTTTTCACAGTGAAAGAATAAACAATGGCCCAGATGTTTTGATGGGCAGACTGTTGGAGCAGTGCAGATTGGAGTTGCGTGCCAGGACCATGTGGAACTGCTGACGTTACAGACATTCTGGGAGTTGCCCAGAAAATTGAAACATCTGATGGGTAACTCCCCTGCACCTGGGTCTCTCTGAGGATGCTTTTTGAAGTTGGAGGACTTGGTGGGTTCTGACTCAGTGAACCTTAGTAATTACCTAGGCAAAGTTAGAGGATTAAGAACCTATTCTAACTCCTGGCTAACTCCCCATCCCAGAATCAACACAATACACCTGCTAGCTGGAACCTTCCTTGCACCCATCCCAAACCGCCAGACACACTACTCCCCACCTGCTTGACCCACCCCCTATCCCTCCACTGACCTCATAACCCTTGTCAATCCAGGAGTCTTCATCCCTCACTGGACTCAAGGTGCTGGACCTGACAATCCCCTTGGCCTGAACCAACATTCGCACTCACACCCCAACCCTCAGTCCATCTGATCTGACCCACCTTGCTAACATCACTATTGGTGGATCTGACAATCCCCCGACTCCCAATCTACCCCAAGTACTACCTCACTTACCTGACAACCCAGCACCATACCCACCTCACCCACCAGGCACACTATTCACCTCACCCACCAGGCACACTATCCAAATCACCTGTCTGCTACCCTACCAACGACATGCACATAGTACCCACCCACCTGTACCTTACCTACCTCACCCACCTGGCACCCTATCCACTTTACCCACATGGAAGCCTACACATCTTACCCACTTGAAACCCTATCCTTCTGGCACCCTATTCTGACCACAGCCATCAGGTACATGGCACCCATCACCCATCTCGCACCCTATATTTCTTCATTCCTCTGCCTTTATAGTCTACATTTTTGTTTATTTTTTGGTGTTTAAGATGGCACCAGGGAGTGGTGACATTATTTAGATTCCCTACAGGGTGGAAACAGGTCCTTTGGCCCAACAAGTCCACACCACCCCTTGGAGCATCCCACACAGACCCATCCCCCTGTAACCCACACACACCTGAACACTACGGGCAATTTAGCATGGCAGATCCGCCTAACCTGCACATCTTTGCACTGTGGGAGGAAACCGGAGCACCCAGAGGAAACGCATGCAGACACGGGGAGAATGTGCAAACTCCACACAGACAGTTGCCCGAGGCAGGAATTATACAACACTTTGCATTGTATTCCGCTACAACATACGTGTGACATTAAATAAATCAAATAAGTAAATCAAATAAACCTTCAATTGTTACCCTGACTCCTCTATTATCTTACTTATTTACCATTTCACAGCAGTTGTCAAAAGTGCTGGACATTGAACGCAACAGGACACATCACTCTGATGACTGCCAAAGGCTGTGCAGCTTCTGTGAAGATCTGGGCCCCTGGATTCCTGGAAATGTTTCTAACAGGAAGCTCCTGTCCAGGAATACCCAGCACAGGAGATATCCAAAGCTAACAGGGTCATTTTTGATCTGATCAGATTTGGAAATGGGGTTTCCGGAAACCCATAAGAAACTATTGAAAGTTGTGCGCACAGCCCAGACCATCACAGAAGCCAACATCACATCCATGGATACTTCTGAGATGATGGGAACTGCAGATGCTGGAGAATCCGAGATAACAAAGTGTGGAGCTGGATGAACACAGCAGGTCAGCAGCAACTTAGGAGCACAAAAGCTGATGTTTTGGGCCTAGACCCTTCATCAGTAAAGGGGGAGGGAGAGAGGGTTCTGAAAAAAATAGGGAGAGGGGGGAGGCGGACCGAAGATGGGTAGAGGAGAAGATAGGTGGAGAGGAGACAGATAAGTTAAAGGGTTGGGGACGGAGCCAGTAGAGGTGAGTGTAGGTGGGGAGGTAGGGAGGGGATAGGTCAGTCCGGGGAGGACGGACAGGTCAAGGGGGTGGGAAGAGGTTGGTAGGTAGGAAATGGAGGTGTGGCTAGAGTTCGGAGGAGGGGATAGATGAGAGGAAGAACAGGTTAGGGAGGTGGGAACGACCTGGGCTGGTTTTGGGATGCAATGGGGGTAGGGGAGATTTTGAAGCTGGTGAAGTCCACATTGATACCAATGGGCTGCAGGGTTTCCAAGCGAATGAGTTGCTGTTCCTGCAACCTTCGGGTGGCATTGTTGTGGCACTGCAGGAGGCCCATGATGGACATGTCGTCTGAGGAATGGGAGGGGCAGTTGAAATGGTTCGCGACTGGGAGGTGCACTTGTCTATTCAGAACGGAGTGTAGGTGTTCTGCAAAGCGGTTCCCAAGCCTCAGCTTGGTTTTCCCAATGTAGAGGAAGCTATAATGGGTACAGCGGATGCAGTATACTTAATTGGCAGATGTGTAGGTGAACATCTGCTTGATGTGGAAAGTCTTCTTGACGCCTGGATGGGGGTGAGGGAGGAGGTGTGGGGGCAGGTGTAGCACTTCCTACAGTTGCAGGGGAAAGTGCAGGGTGTGGTGGGGTTGGAGGGAAGTGTGGAGCGGACATGGGAGCCACGGAGAGAGTGGTCTCTCTGGAAAGCAGAATGGTTGCCAACATCAAAAACCCCTCTCACCCAAATATGGTCTCTTCGAACATTTTCCATCAGGCAGAAGATACAAGGGTTTGAACGCATGTACCAACAGGTTCAGGAACATCTTCTTACCTGCTGTTATTCGACTGCTGAATGGGCCTCTCTAACTTCAGATAATGTTGATCCTGCCAATGTTGATCTTGCATTGTGCACCTCTGACGCAGTTGTATCCTTGTATGCCTCGCTCTGTATAAACACCCAAAAGCCTGTCTGTCCTGTACTGCTTGCAAAGCAAATCTTTTAATAAATGATGGGATTTTTGGACACTTAGAGAGGCAAAAATTGATTAGGGATAGTCAGGGTGGATTTGAGCAAGGAAAAATCGTGTCTCACAAACTTCATTGAGATTTTTGAGGAACTTACCAAAAATATTGATGAGTGCTGAGCAGTAGGTATTGCTTATTTGGATTTTAGTAAAGCCTTTGACAAGGTTGTGCATGGTAGGCTAATTAGTAAATTTAGGTCACATGGGAATCAGGGCAAGCTTGCCAATTAGACACATAATTGACTTAATGGTAGGAGACAGAGATGCTTGTGGAAGGTTGCTTTTTGAACTGGAGGTCTGTCGCTGGCTGTGTCCCACAGGGATCGGCTCTGGGTCATCTATTGTTTGTCATTTTAGAAATGGGTTGAATGAGAATATAGAGGGCACGGTTCGTAATTTTGTGGATGACACCAAAATTGGTGGCATTGTAGACAGTGAAGAAGGTCTTCTGAGATTACAAATGGTTCAATAAGCTGAGAAATGGCAGATTGAGTTCAGTCTCGATAACTGTGAGGTATTGCATTTTGGTACAATAACAAGGGTAGAACTTATACAACTAATGTTCGAGCCTTGGACAGTGTTGTAGAACAGAGTGACCTAGGGGTCTAGATATGTAATTCGTTGAAGTTTGCATCATATATAGACAGGGTGGTTAAAAAGGTGTTTGACATGCTTGCCTTCCTCGTTCAGTCCTTTTAGTGAAGAAGTTAGGAAGTCATGTTGAGGTTGTACAGGACTTTGGTGAGACCTCTTCTGCATTACTGTGTCCAGTTCTGGTTGCCTAGTTATAGGAAGGATGTTATTAAGCTGGAGAGGGTTCCAAAGAGATTTACCAGGATGTTGCCAGGTATGGAAGGTTTGAGATATAAAGTAAGGCTGGATAGGCTGGAACCTTTTTCACTGAACTTCCTGAGGAAGTGGTAGACATGGGTAGAATTATGTTTGAAAGACATGATAGGTACATGAACAGGAAAAGTTTGGTAGGATATAGACCAGGAGAAGGCAGGTGGGATGAGTTTAGTTTGGAATTATGTTCAGTATGGACTGGTTGGACTGAAGGGCCTGTTTCCTTGCTGTATGACTCTATGATTGCATGTGACTACAATAAATCAAATCAAATCAAGTACTTATTTTTTTGTTTGCCCCTTCATGAATGTTCATCTTGCCGTCCCATGTTGCGCGGCTGAACTTGCAGTTCAACTGACTCTCCCTTTTATGGTCTGGAAACAATCCCAGTCGGGATAATTGAAATGTTGTAAACTCATAAGGCTTCTGCCAGCCAACAGCTTGAGATGGACCCACATTAGACAGCACTGACACTTTCCATTAGGCCCTTCCCTTTTTTACCTTGACTGATTGTTCCCACCAACACAGAATATCAGACCCTCTTCCATCCCTCCATGCCCCTGATCCCACTCTGCATCACTCCCAATTACTTCCCTTGTTGGTCTTGAGCCACCATGCAAGCTGCTTCCCTGCCTTATACAAAGTTTAATGAGGAAAACCACTGAGCTCAGACACAACCAGACAAAGCCGCAACTGTTGTACTAACATGAACCAGGTGCCACAAGATTCTAGTGTGTCACTGACTTTATCTTGAAGGTATGATGGATATAATTAAAAAACATTTTATTTTAATGAGGGCTCATGATGTACAAATGCATTACAAGTGGGAACCCATTACAGGAAAGCCTGAGGCCTCAGTAACACTGATGTAATCTCTGCGTCTTAACATACTGCCGGGAAATCAAACTTCCAGTTCCTGCCTACATCAGACAACCCACATGCTACGATTCCTGTTCCTACAGGCCCCTGAACCCCGCCCACCCCAACCCAGTCGTCAACACACCCCACCCCTCTTTCAGGAAATGAATCCTTAACTCGATGTTCAAATAAACCGTAAACTAACTATTTTCATTATTATGCCATCATAAATCCAAACTCTCAGGTGAATTTCTGATCCTGCTTAACTGTACCTTGTTGAGTTAAAAACCTTGAAAAAATAGTTTGTGATAATTGCATAAAAGCAACATCCTGCGGATTTTGGCAATCTGGAATAAAAACTAAAAGTGCAGAGAAATTCAGCAGATCTGGCAGCATCTGTGGAGAGAGAAAGAGAATTAATGTTTTGAGTTCTACCCAGAGCTGTTTGAAATTATGGGATTTTGTTTTGAACAAAATATAAACATTCTAACTTGCAAGGTCAGTTTGCGATGTCATAAGCGTTAATTGGCTGTTTAAACACTTTAAATTGTTCTTTGTTCGATGGCTTCTGAGCACATCTGTAGTCAGTCAGCTGTGGCTCCATTGGCAGCAGCTTTACCTCTGAGTCAATAGGCTCACTCCAGGACGTGAGCGCAGAATCAACAGTGATTGTCCAGTGCTCATGTTGTCTTTCAAATGGACTTCCACAGAGAACCTACTGTCAGGTGGATGTAAGAGAAGCCTCAGCACTGCTTCAAAGAAGAGCATGGGAATTATCCCTGGTCATTACTTACATCTCAAAAAACAGATTAGCTGGTCATTATCACTGTTTGTGTTAGTTTGCTGTAAGCAGATTGGCTGCTAAATTATTGGAAATTATGTTTCAAATCGGCTGTAAAGGATTTCTGGACATCCTGTGGTCATGAAAGTCATCATATATGTTATTTTCTTGGCTTGTACTAGAACAAGACATCTTGGCTTCTAGATAACAAAGTGTGAAGCTGGATGAGCACAGCAGCCAAGTAGCATCTTAGGAGCACAAAAGTTGACGTTTCGGGCCTAGACCCTTCATCGTCCAGCTTCACACTTTGTTATCTCGGATTCTCCAGCATCTGCAGTTCCCATTATCTCTCATCTCGGTTTCTAGATGTTTTCTGCTGTAACATATCTTAGCAACATAACCAGCAGACACAAACTTTGGAACTTTTGAAAGTAAGTCATTGCAGTAAACAACACATTGACAGTTGCAACATTTTTAACATTATAAATGAATTGCATATTTCCTTTTCAGAAATCTTTCCAAATACAGAGATTCAAACTTTTATAATGATTGTGCTTTCTCAATCATCTCATTAGTATTGCTTGCAATGCCGGGAGAGATACCTGCAGTTACTTGATCTGTCCCAGGTCCTGTTGGTTGCAGGAGGCACTTATGATTCAATACATTGACCATATGCAGCTTTCCAAACTTTTTGCAATTTAAAGTCAAAATTTTTTAAAATTATTTTATTCAGCTGTCCAATATTAACTACAAATAATTTTCTTAACAGGTTTATGATACATGACAATTTAGACAGGTACAGATCTGAAAATTTCACAGTGTCAAGATATTGTTGAAGGACTTTTTATTAATCTGCGTATTTGATCACTTCCATCTTTTCTCCATCAGTCTTGAGTATGCTTTGCCTTATGCAACTGAATTCTCATAATTCAAATTCCACTTGTTCATGTTTAACTTAATTGTCGGACCCTTTCCAAGCTTTGGTCATGTTTCTGTTCAGTCAATTACCAATTCAGAATATTATTTATAAACTAAATTACACTCACTCAATGTTACCGAATATTTGTGAACTTATTCACTGGAAAATTTCTGAAGTTATGGTGATCCCAAAGGGTATTCTGGTAGACACATATCTGCCAAAAAATCCTGTTAAATATGTACAAGTTGGATCAGTTTCATGTAATGATACTCTTCAGTTCAATGGTACTTAATCTTCTCAAGACCTATCAGGAATGGGCCATAAATGTTAGACTTGTGAACACCCTCTTCCAAGATGCAAATAAACAAACCACAATTTGCATTAAGGCATTGGCACTTCATATCTACAGGCAGAATTGCACAGGCCCTACCATAGAACATAAGAACAAGGAGCAACAGTAGGCAGTTCAGACTCCTGAGACTTCTCCACCATTTATTACAAACATTGAAGATCTCATCTCAGCATCAACTCCATTTCCCCGCCTGCTCCCATTGCTCATCTACCCATCACTAACTAAAAAGCTGTGTTTCTCTTCCTTAAGTTTTCTCAGTGTCCTGGCATCTGCCACACACTGAGTCAGTGAATTCCACAGATTCATGAATATTTAAGAGAAGTTGTTTTTCTCATCTCTGTTTTGCTCATTCCTGGGACGGCACGGTGGGCTTAATGGTTAGCACTGCTGCCTCACAGTACCAGGAACCCAGGTTCGATTCTAGCTTCAGGTGACTGTCTGTGTGGAATTTGCACAGTCTGCCTGTGTCTATTTGGGTTTCCTCCCACAGTCCAAAGATGTGCAGGCTACATGGATTGGTCATGCTAAATTATCTGTAGTGCCCAGAGATGTTTAGGTTAGGTGGGTTAGACATGGGGGAATGGGTCTGGGTGGGATGCTTTTTGGAGTGGCAGTGTGGGCTTGTTGGGCCAAATGGCCTATTTCCGCACTGCAAGGATTCTATGACAACTCTATGAAATATGCCACCCCTTAACCTAAAGCTATGACCTCTGATTCTAGATCGTCCCACAAGGGAACCACCCTCTCTGCATCTACTTTGTCACTCCTCCTTTAGTGTCATTGAAACCTCAATTAGATTTTCTCCCATGTTTCTAAACGCTGGTGAGTATAGGCCTAAACTGCTCAATCTCTCTTTATAAGTCACGCCTTTTAACTCTGAAATTAGTTTTGTGAACCTTCTCTGAACTGTCTTCAATGCAATTACATTCTTCCTCAAGTAAGGGGACCAAACTATACACAGTGCTTCAGATCCAGTCTCTCCAATGCTTTGCCCAATTGTAACAATGCTTCCCTGCTTTTATACACCATTCCTTTCCTAATAAACAATTTGCCCCCACCTTATTACCTGCATACCAACATAGCAGCTTACTGAAGCTCATGCACAAGGACAACCAGATCCTCCTCCAGAGCTCCGCCTTGGGAACCTGACACCAATGTCTCAGGGCATACTCCATTCAGAATATTACTTATAAACTGACTTACACCTTAAATGCTACCCTCTGCACCCCATGTCTGCAGACATTGGCATCTGATACATGCCAGCCTCTCTGCATTTGGCACATCTCCTAATCACTTCTGTATGTTTCTGCCCTTTAATGCTGCATTTTGGAGAGCACTGGTAATGATCATTGCAATGCTGCTCACATGGATGCTGTGTGCTCAGGAGCACGCATCCAGCTCATGGATTGGACCAGGCTGCATCTCTGGCTGGCTTTCTTAGTGAACATTCACATTGTGCCTACCTGGACGCTCACAACATCACTGCTTTGCTTTGCCTTGTATTTTAGCACTGTCTCCTCAGATTTAGATTTGTCTTGATTTATCAATAGATTTGTCTTGACTTGCCTTTTCGCAGAGACACAAAGTCAGGAAACTTGACAGAGTTATCAGCAGTGATCAATCAAGGGGCAGACATGGTGCTATATGGCTAGGGAGAGACTGTGAGGGATGGAAGTGCAAGCAGAGGTGGGGGAACTGTGATGTTTTGTCCAATTGTGAGTGAGTGAGCAGGCAGCATGGAGGCCATGCTGAGTTGGTCAAGTGGAGGAATTTGGTGGGTGAGAGTGAGAGAGGAAAGATATTGCATACACTGGTGAAAGATTTTTTTGGGGGGGGCATGGTGGGTAGAGTATGAACCTGGATGGGAAGTGTGTCCAGAAGCAGGGAGAGAGTGAGTGTGAGGTAGCAGAGAGAAAAGATGGCACATTACCTGACAAAGTGGAAATAGAAATTGACATTTTTCCAACAGTGCTCAGCATTCTTCCAGATGGCATTGACCCAAGTGGCAACCAGGCTGGTAGGGCCTGGTGTTGTGACCTCCTCTGGAAGTCCTGAGGGAACAGAATATTCTGTCTGCAAAGTGGGGTTCCAATATCCCTTTACCTATCATGTCCGGTGCTAATTTCATGAACCTTGCAAGTTAATTTCAGACTGGCCGTGTTTGACTGGATGCACAATAGCCTTTTAAAGATGGCACCGGTGCCAGGTTATCCCGGCAGTGTGAGTATTTTCAGCTACAGCGTGTGGGAGAACCTAACATGAGACAAGATGGATGTGGGAGGCAGTTGATGTGGTTAGTTTGGGATGGAAGTGTGGGAAAACTGTGAGGCCTCACAAACAGAAACCCTCGATGAAGTTCAATAGAAATGGCACTTTGCCAAAACATGGCATGAAACTAATTCCGTTATGTTTTTCATTCGAGATGTTCTTTCTGTGAACTTTTATTTAAAATGTTTTAAGTCAGGCATACTTTTACTCTTTCATGACTTGATATCATCATCTCACTTGAATTTTTAGCCTAGATTTGCTGAACTAGTGAAAATTCTGGGGTCCAAATCATTTATTTAGTGCCAGGCCTATAAATTTCTGGTCTTGTCACCTGACCTGCCTAATATGGGGTAAGGGTGATCCACATATAAGAGCAAGTTATATTTATATGTTTCTAACTCTTCATCTCACTTCTGCAACCAATCACCTTGTGTTTACCTTCTAATCACAACATTCTTTTGTGACTGTCCACAAAACATATCAGAACAAGGTCAGAACAGAGAAAAATCTAGGCCTGCTAGCTGCATCAAGTTTCTTCATTCTGTTCCTTTCAGTGTGAATCCAACAAGTGTGATAATTGATTATTTATCAGCTGCTTTTAATGACATAATTTTTTTGCGATACATCCTTATTCACGAAATTAATTAGCATAGCAGTCTGGGCTTTCTGCTGGTCAGACCGTTGTTATTCCAGCACTGTTCAGAGTCATGTATGGGGAGTCTGCAGAATCCTCATTGTCGCACTCTCTGAAGGAATTGCCTGAGAAATTAAATTGTCAGCTAGGCATTACCTCCATAATCAGGAATCCTCCAAATATCTGTACTTAAATCAAAAGCTTTGAGGGATTCTGACGAAATTACGCAAAATAATCACTCAGAAAAAATTAGACCATGAAATACATGGTCTAATCCCCGGTCAGCTATGAAGATGACGCCCATACTTACCTCACACAACCTGGACTACACCGCCACCACGCAGCCACCGACCCCCACCCACGCACCCCCCCCCCCCACCACACCCCAACCCCAGACCATTTACAGCCCCAAGCACTGACCTGATCTCTCTCAGGATCTCGCCCCATTTCCACCCTCACCAACCTAACCTGACCAACCCATTCCTGCTGGACTGGACCCAATTCCTCCCCTCTTTACTAGAACAGATCTGACTGCCTTAACCCCATTGGACCAGGCCTGACAAAAACATAGCACCCCTCACCCACACCACACCCCTTTGCCTCCCGCCCCCCAACACCCCTACATCCTGGTGGTCTAGTCCACAGGGAGCTTACCACATGATCTTGGCATGCTGTGCTCTTCACAATTGGAGCAGGCAATGAGATGACATGCTGGATGCTAAGGAACCAAGAAAGTGGGAGCAGTTTTGTGAGGAGGACAAAAGCACTGGGGAGGAGGAGGCTCTCTTTGTTCTTAACAGAGTTCAGGTGCATTAGCTGCCACAATCCAGACAGGATCTGGCTGACACAGACTGTTGCAACAGACTGTTGTGGGATGTAGACTATCCTTTGGTCATCATGCCACCATTTGGTTTGCCTTGTGGGAGGTGAACTGAAGCCTTTGGTTTTGTTTGTGTTTATTTTTAGTGGTTTTAAGTGAAAGCTCGTCTTTGGAACTATCTGATTACTTGTCTGTATGTGAGGTTTCCCTACTGGACAATGACAAGATGCAGGTCTGCCCTGGGCACTGGGGATTTAGACAGGGTGTTGACAGGATGTAGCTAAGGATGGTAAACTGCATCTAGTGTGAGTGAATGGGATTATATCTGTGACGAAGTGTCAGCTGTGTTGGCTATGTGCTGTGATCAAGGTGGTTTTGTGGCTGCTGTGCCAGTACGCTGCAGATGAAGGGCAATGCCAGACTGTCCGACTTCACTGAGAACTTTAAAAAATGCGGGCAGCACCAGAAATGTCTGGCTTTAGGCAAATATCCACTGAGTGACAAGTTCTTTTGGGAATGGTGAGTGGTAGAATGGGGCTAGAAGTAGGAGAGATAGCAGCCCTTAGGCTGGGGTAGGTAGTTAATGAAGTGAGTTTGCTAAGATGTGGTGAGAGATCTCGCTAGAGAAATGTCTGTGAAATGCAAAGACACTTGAGCAAAGAATTGTAAGATTGAATCAGTAGCAACTAGATATTATTCTTTCAATCAATCTCTATTTTTGAAGTTCAAGGTGTGGGTGAATTCACTGATCCAGCACCTTAGGATACACCATGCAACATTATATATCCTTGCTAGTTTGAGGCCAGTGTCACTAATTTTGCATTAGACCCGTTTAATCTTCTATTTAAATTTTTGTGAACGAATACATTGATTGTGTTTTGCTTAAAATCAATAGCTGCCTTCATTGAATTGAATAATCGTCACAAAAAAGAGGCTAATTGGCTCATTCTGTCCTTGCTGGTTCTTTAAGTCTCTGTCTTGAAGCCAGTTTTTCATTTAACATTATTTTCTGTTTTGAATTTCTTCCATAAGAAATTATTCCCCTTCTTTAAATGCTCTTCCACTTGATGACACTTTTTATTTTATTCTTTGCTTGTCTGACAAGGATAGTAATACTTCTTGCATACTCTGGCAAAATGGTGATATTCCTCACATTACAATCAATGCTTGGCATTTATTTGCTCGCAGGCTCTTTACCACTGGATTTGTTATTTGCTGTTGGTCAGCTAGGTCTGTTTATGTCTTGCTGTATTAAGCGACAAACCTGTCTGTTGGACTTTATTGATCAAAAAGATGGTTCAAAAGTTATACACTCATTGCATCTGGCTGGGTCCAGATCTCTGCAGGTGAATTGCTTTCTGTAGACAGAGACACTGGAAATTCCATTGAGGATTTTATCAGATGGGCCAATGTAACTTCAGCAGATCTGTGAAAACTCTATTTATCTGGTTTCTCCAGGGTTTGGGTAAAGGTTGTGTTGGAAATTCCCAGTAGGAGTATTTTTCCTTAAACTCACTGTGACTCAACCACTTCTCATTCTGACTACAATTGTACCTTTCATAACACTGTCTGTTTACAAGGGCTACCCTTTTCTCTCCAGTCTTTTACAAATCAATCTACCCTCCAAATTGGTTTAAAGTCTTGTATTTGTTGCAATGAATCTGTCCAAGTATTGATCTGTAATGTACAATGTTCTTTCAGGATGCTCATGATAATCCTATCATATTTCATCAAGTAAAGTACATGCCTGCAATTTCCATGTATTATTTCCTAAAGCAGTTACTCTTGGATATAACTATACATTGAGACTGGAAGGAGCATGCAGCAAGTCAGCATCACTGTGAAGCAGGCTGGGAATGCGAACCTGGGTGAGAAGGTTAGCCGTCATGGGAGATAGAAACCAGTGGCAGAGAGCTCCTTCAACTTGTTTCTATCTGTCAGAGTAGAACTATGACAACTATAGGAAAATATGCAGGTGATTTGCGGGCATTTCTTCTTTTTGTTTGGCCAAGTGGTTTAAATCAGGAGATGTTGTTGCAACTGAAGCATATGGTTCGGAAATTCACTGTTAAAATATAAAACATCCAATTCAATTAATTAAATAGTAAGGGCTAGGCAGATGATGTGTTGTAGCTTTAGTATGTGGAAGCTGCAAACTTTTTTCACGAGAGTGCATGACTTTAAGGATTGACCTTAAAGAGGTTTATAAAACCATGAGGGGCATAGATAAAGCAATTAGCGAAGGTCTTTTCCCTAGGGTGGGTGAGTTCAAAACTAGGAAGCACATTTTTATGATAAGAGGAGAACCATTTAAAAGGAACCTGAGGGACAACTTGTTCACACAGAAGGTGGTTCTTGTGTGGAATGAATTGCCAGAGGAAATGGTAGATGCAGGTACAGTAACAACATTTAAAAGACGTTTGGATAGGTACATGAATAGAACAGGTTTAGAGGGATATGGGTCAAACACAGGCAAACGGGGTTAGTTTAGTTAGGAAAACTTGTTCGGCATGGACAAGTTGGACCACAGGGTCTGTTTCATTCTGATCAAAATTATAGACTCAAGGAGATGGTTTACCTGTCATAACAAAGGCTACCGAGGACCATATTCAGTCAAAAGGTAATGCATATAAAGTGGTAAAAACTTATGAAAGGCCAGAGAATTGGGAATTCTTGGGAACCAAAAGCAGTTGACAAAAAAGCTAATAAAAAGGGGGAAAATTGTTTCTTAATGCAAACTGGCAAAAAATATATAAACGGATAGGAAGATCTTCAATACATACATATGAAAGGATGACTCTATGACTATGAAAGAGAGGAGTTAAAGTGAGTGTAAGAACCTTGGAGGATGACAGGGAGCAGGCAGATAATTCAAATCAAAATTTTGCACCAGTCTTCATGGTGGAGGACACTGTAAATATCCCAAAGATATCAGATGAGCAAGACGCTAATGGGAGGAAAGTTCTTGTAACAATCTTTATCATGATGCACAAAGTAATTGACAAACTAATGGAACTGACGACAGACAGGTTCCCAGGACCTGATGGCATATATTGAAAAGTTTTAAAGGAAGTGGCTGCAGAGATACTGGAGGAATTTTCAAAATATTTCAGAACACATTGGGTTCTGGGAGTGTTCTGACAAATTCAATAACCATTAATGTGAAACCTTTGTTGAAAAACTCTTTTTCCTTTATTCATTCACGGGACCAAGGTGTCGCTGGCTGGGCCACCATTTATTGCCCATCCCTAATTTTCCAGAGGGCAGTTAAGAGTCAACCACATTGCTATGGGTCTGGAGTCACATGTAGGCCAGAGATAACAAAGCGTGGAGCTGGATGAACACAGCAGGCCAAGCAGCATCTCAGGAGCACAAAAGGTGACGTTTCGGGCCTAGACCCTTCAGAGGGGGATGGGAAAAGGATTCCAAATTAAAAAAGGAGAGAGGGGCAAGGCGGACAGAAGATGGATGGAGGAGAAGATAGGTGGAGAGGAGAATATGGATGGGGAGGTAGGGAGGGGACAGGTCAGCTCAAGGAGGATGGACAGGTCAAGGGGGCGGGATGAGGTTAGTAGGTAGGAAATGGAGGTGCGGCTTGAGGTGGGAGGAGGGGATAGGTGAGAGGAAGAACAGGTTAGGGAAGCGGAGACAGGCTGGGCTGGTTTTGGGATGCAGTGGGGGAAGGGGAGATTTTGAAGCTTGTGAAGTCCACATTGATACCATTGGGCTGCAGGGTTCCCAAGCGGAATATGAGTTGATGTTCCTGCAACCTTCGCGTGGCATCATTGTGGCACTGCAGGAGGCCCATGATGGACATGTCGTCTGAGGAATGGGAGGGGGAGTTAAAATGGTTCGTGACTGGGAGGTGTAGTTTTTTATTGCGAACCGAGCGGAGGTGTTCTGCAAAGTGGTCCCCAAGCCTCCGCTTGGTTTCCCCAATGTAGAAGAAGCCACACTGGGTACAGTGGATGCAGTATACCACATTGGCAGATGTGCAGGTGAACCTCTGCTTAATATGGAAAGTCATCTTGGGGCCTGGGATGGGGGTGAGGGAGGTGGTGTGGGGGCAAGTGTAGCACTTCCTGCGGTTGCAGGGAAAAGTGCCGGTGTGATGGGGTTGGAGGGGATTGTGGAGCGGACAAGGGAGTCAAGGAGAGAACGGTCTCTCTGGAAAGCAGACAAGGGTGGAGTGGGAAAAATGCCTTTGGTGGTGGGGTCAGATTGTAGATGGCAGAAGTGTCGGAGGATCATGCGTTGTATGTGGAGGTTGGTGGGGAGGTATGTGAGAACTAGGGGGATTCTCTTTTGGTGGTTATTGCGAGGGCGGGGTGTGAGGGATGAGTTGCGGGAAATGCGGGAGACACGGTCAAGGGCATTCTCGACCACTGCGGGGCGGATGTTGCGGTCCTTGAAGATGTATGGGAGTGGAATGCCTCATCCATGGAGCAGATGCGGTGGAGGCGGAGGAATTGGGAATTGGTGATGGAATTTTTGCAGGAAGGTGGGTGGGAGGAGTTTATTCCAGGTAGCTGTGGGAGTCGGTGGGCTTGAATTGGATGCCGGTTTCTAGGTGGTTGCCTGAGATGGAGACAGAGTGGCCCAGGAAGGTGAGGGATGTGTTGGAGATGGTCCAGGTGAACTTGAGTTTGGGGTGGAAGGTGTTGGTGAAGTGGGTGAACTGTTTGAGCTCCTCTTGGGAGCACGAAGCAGCGCTGATACAGCCATCAATGTAACGCAGGAAGAGGTGGGGTTTAGGGCCAGTGTAGGTGCAGAAGAGGGATTGTTCCACATAACCTACAAAGAGGCAGGCATAGCTGGGGCCCATGCAGGTACCCATGGCCACCCCTTTTGTCTGTAGGAAGTGGGAGGAATTGAAGGACAAGTTGTTCAGGGTGAGGACGAGTTCAGCTAGGCGGATGAGGGTGTCGGTGGAGGGGGACTGGTCGGGTCTGCGGGACAGGAAGAATCATAAGACCATAAGACATAGGAGTGGAAGTAAGGCCATTCAGCCCATCAAGTCCACTCCACCATTTAAATCATGGCTGATGGGTATTTCAACACTACTTCCCTGCACTCTCCCCGTAGCCCCTGATTCCTTCTGAGATCAAGAATTTGTCGATCTCTGCCTTGAAGGCATCCAACGTCCCAGCCTCCACTGCACTCTGCGGCAGGGGACGTCCATGGTGAAAATGAGGTGTTGGGGACCAGGGAATTGGAAGTTCTGGAGGAGGTGGAGGGTGTGGGTGGTGTCGCGGACATAGGTAGGGAGTTCCTGGACCAAGGGGGAGAAAATGGAGTCCAGATGGGTGGAGATGAGTTCAGTGGGACAGGAGCAGATGGAGACAATGGGTCAAACAGGGCAGGCGGGTTTGTGGATTTTGGGAAGGAGTTAGAAGCGGGTGGTACGGGGTTGGGGAACAATGAGGTTACTATCACATGTAGGCCAGATCAGGTAAGGATGGTAGTTTCCTTCCCTAAAGGATATTAGTGAACCAGATAGGTTTTTCAAACAATCGACAACGGATTCACAGTCATCATTAGATTCTTAATTCCAGACATTTATTGAATTCAAATTCCACCATGTGCCATGGCGGGATTCGAACCCATGTCCCCAGAACATTATCTGGGTCTCTGGATTAACAGTCAAGCAAGAGTACCATTCAGCCATCACCTCTCCTAACTGTGGGAGCCAGACAGCTGGAATGATAGACTAGTTAAGTCTCACATCTGTCACTGGTTCCTATTGAAACATATAGGGTCCTGAAGGACTTGATATGGTGGATTTTGAAAAGGTGTTTCCATTAATGGAAGAGTCTTGAATGAGGAGATATTGATACAGAAGAAGAGGATGCTCATTTCAAACTGAGATATCAAGACATTCCTTCTCCTGGAGAGTAGTAAATACCTGGAATTCACTACTTCATGGAGTTGAGGAGACAACGTCACTAAAGGTATTTAAAAAGAAGGTAAATCAATTTCCAAAATACCGAGGGGATGAGTGGGAACTGAATGAGGTACAGAAGAAGAGCCATAATGTTACAGAGCTGTACACCATAGAAACAGAGCCTTTGGTCCAACTCGTCCATACTGACCAGATATCCTAAATTAATCTAGTTCTAATTGCCAGCATTTGACTCATATCCCTCTAAACTCTACCCATTCATGTACACATCCAAATGCCTTTTAAATGTTGCAATTGTCCCAGCTTCCACCACTTACTCTGAGTTGAGGCTTGGGACAGATCAGTTATAATCTTATAGAACAGCAAGGCAGGCTAGAGGGGCTGAATGTAGTCCCATGGCTTCTATTTATTATGTTCTTATATTGGCTTCCACAGCATTTCCTTATGACCTGATGTTACCTGGAAGATTTAAATGTTTCACTTTTTTTCTTTATTTTGATACCATATGACGGTTTGTTGCCAATTTGAACAGTACTTAGGAGACTGAAACATGTCTCAAGCTTTTTTCAAAAAAATAATTTGTTTGGTCTTCAAGTAGCTGGAAATCATATATCTGTCTCATTTTTGACAACAATGGTCCTGTACAAAATTTAGATCTAAAATTGCAAGATGGAAGAAGCCAACTTCTTTTGTAACAGAGTTTGTGCCATACACCTGTAGATTTTGGAATTTCTAAATCACTTTCATAAGAGTTGGTGCCAAATGGAGGGGATGCAAATAGTGAAATTGAATTAGGCCTGCTTTTTGGGCCAGGAGGTTTCAAATCACATTTATCCTGTGCTCAGTGCCTCCCCATTTCAGTTTTTGCAGGATGGAGCCTAATTCAGAGACTGGTTACACGTTTGAAAAGGTAGCCTGTATGCTTTAAAGGCAGCCTGGCCCTTTGAAAAGAGAAGCTGCAGTCATTGTATGCTAGCTGCTGCTAACTGTTGAGGAATTGGCTGCAAGCAGACCCATATCAAATGATGAAACAGGAAAGCAGGCTTTTCAATGCGATGCTGCAGGTATAGAAAGTGGGGAGGAGGGAGGAAACAACACCTCCCCAGACTGTGCTGTGGCCCTCATTTTTGTCCTCCTTCTGGGGCTGTCATGGCTGCAAAGGCTCTTGACTGTCTGAAAGGAGAACATCAGAAGGGGACAGCTAGAGTGAGCAAAGCAGAATGGGACTGAAATCAAGAGGTCCATCATCATATGGTCACCATGGTACTCATCATGGCCATATAGTGGGATAAGGTTGAACTTTGAGCTAAGAAGGGGCAAATAGCAGGAACAAACCATCATCCTAAGTGTTTTCAACAATGTTAGAATGCACAGTTTCCATTGCAGCCATCCCCATATAGGAACTATCTCCTCTGAAGGGCTTTGAAAATGTAGGTGTACTTTATAAGATCATGAATGATTAGATTAGATTAGATTCCCTACAGTGTGGAAACAGGCCCTTCGGCCCAACATGTCCACACTGCCCCTTGGAGCATCCCACCCTGACCCATCAACCTATAACCCACACAGCCCTGAACACTACGGGCAATTTAGCATGGCTGATCCACCCAGCCTGCACATCTTTGGACAGTGGGAGGAAACCGGACCACCCGGAGGAAACCCACGCAGACACGCGGAGAACGTGCAAACTCCACACAGACAGTTGCCCGAGGCTGGAATTGAACCCGGGTCCCAGGCGCTGTGAGGCTGCAGTGCTAACCACCGTGCCGCCCAGATCTAGTTGTGCTTTGAATTCCTCATTCCCGTCTGCTCCTGATAACGTTTGATTCCCTTGCCTAACAAAAATCTGAACTAAAAGCAAAATACTGCAGATGCTGGAGGCATGAAATAAAAACAGAAAGTACTGGAGAAATTCAGCAAGTCTGGCAATGTTTGCAGAGAGACAAACAATGTTAACTTTTCAAACCTGATATGATTCTTCTGTCAAGGAAACTGGTGTTTTGTTAGACAATAACCTGACTCCCCAGTACAGCCATGAATTGTAATTCACTCTAACACTTATGTGTACAAATTGCTCCAAAGCTAATTAATTCCCACCCCTTTATATACAATTGAATTATATATAACAGCCTTCTTTCTATAAACTGTAATACTTTAGCACTATAACCAGTCACTAACATTTATTAATGAAGTCTGATGAGTAATTGACTTTTTACTTTATTTTGTTTTTGAAAATAACCTGAGCCCTTTTTCACACAATTATATTGAAATATTCTACTTGAATACATTATTGCTTAGATAGTATGCTGTTGTTTGTCCAGCCTGTAGATTTGACAATTTTCATTCTCAATAGGGAGTGGACTTGTTGCACATGCAATGCTGTGATGCTGATGTTGCATCAGTTATGCTTTCTATTGTTAAAATCGTCTCCTTGGAGTGTGATTCTTCTGCTGTTATTGTCGATAATGTTTTCTGCTTTTCCAATTCAGCTATGGTCCAATATGGTCCCTGCTTCTGCTAATTTATTTAGGGTCTCAACTTCGGCAACATTTGTTGGGGTCCAATTTGTCATGAATCAACTCTAATCTGTATAGGTTATCATTTTGATAGTTTAGGCGGGAGTTAAGATTAGTTGTTGACCTTGTCTTTCTGATGTTTTACTTCTTCCTGGTTTCCTCGAAAAGGTAGTCTTACATTTCCTTCCACCACAGGTAATTTCATGTCATCAGTGTGGATCAAACTGCCAATAAGGCAAGGTTTGGGTCTCCCCTGGTTGCAGACATTTCACAAAGATTCTTTTGAGCATCTGGACATAACTTCTATCAACCTATGGCCCTGAGGGTGGAATGGTGATAAGATGATGATTTTCAATCCATGCTGTTTGGTGAATTCATTAAATTCTCTGGATATGTGCTGTATACCTTTGTCGCATATTAATGTTTCATAGATCCCCTGCTTGGCAAATAGAACTCATACTGCTGAGATGGTTGTTGTGGCTCTCAAGTCTTTCACTTTCTGAATAAAAAGACAATTTCAATAATATTTTGTGGCTATGAGATACCATCTTGATTGCATGTGAATAAATCGGCTCCTACAATGTGCCATGGTCTAGGTAGTAATTCACAGGCTACCATCTCTTTACAGTTGTGTTCCTATATTTCTGGACCACACTGTGTCGACAATATATTTTCTGTGAGTCTTGTATGCCCCAATTGATCTGCCTTCACCACACGTCAAGGTAATACATTCCATGCCCCCACTACCTGTAGTGAGAGAAAGTGTTTTCTTCAAGCTCGAAACCCAGAGGCCAAATTTCTGCAACTGCTGACACTTCCTGCAAATATAATGTGTCTGCGCCTCACAAAATGCCCAGGATGGGCATTCCTCATGGCAGATCTAACCTGCCAGTCTATCAATTTTCCTTTGAACTTTTTTATAAACTAGAGATTAGAAAGATTTGAAAGCAGAATTATTTGACCATACTCAATCAGCTCTGTCTCCTCTCGTGTTTAGAAGGAAGGGTAAGACCCAATTCCTATTGGACGAAAAAGTATTTTTGTAAAAAAGTAAAGAAGCACCTTCTTCCCCTGCTGACTTAATTCCTTTAACTCATCAAGCTTCCATAAACCTGATCAAGTTGCACTCACTGCTATGTTGCATTAAAATGTGATATTTAATCATTCTAATATGAAAGAGTTAGTTGAGCACCAGTTACAGAAAAATCATTCAAATTGGGTTCCTTAGTTAAGTAACTACAGCTGTTCAACAGTGGATAGTTTATATACCTCTACTAAAGTCCTGGTTCCTGAGTTTTAATGGTATCATTCACTTAAACCTTGACTGTTGAATGTTAAATACAAACAATTCTAGATTTTAAAAAAGGATTAAATTTCCTTTAACTCTCCAGCCTCTGTTCAAGTTGTTGTGCTTGCTGATATTCCGTTTTTCACTTTTACATGATATACTCAGCCTTTCTTTCACTTCAAAAGATCTTAAGATACAGGCGCAGAATTAGGTCTCAGCCTATCAAGTCTATTCCACCATTCAATCATTGTTCTCTGTAGCAATAATTTAAGTAAATTTTGCCAATCAGTATTATTACATTAATTGAAAATGATTTACTTGACAATGCTACCATGTTATGTTTTCTGATTGTCTTGGTTCCCAGAAGTTGAAATAATCTCATTCTGGGCTCGCAAACCTAGAGCTCTTATTCTTTAATTCTAACTTGTCAAACTGCCTGGCTGCAAGACTGCCAAAGGCGCTATTGTGCTCTGAAGAAAAGTCACTGGACCTGAAATATTAACTCTGTTTTCTCTCCACAGATGTTGCCAGACCTACTGTGTTTGTCTAGCAAATTCTGTGTTTGATCATTCTACACATGACTTGACCTCCAGAGCAAGTGTGAATGTGGCCCCTTGAATACTAACACACACAAAATTGTTTCTTGGCTTGGAGACTGTAAGGACTGCAGATGCTGGAAGCCAGAGTCAGTTGGTGTGAGGCTGGAAAAGCACAGCAGGTCAAATAGCATCCAAGTAGCCCAAAACATTGGCTTTCCTGCTCTTCAGCTGCAGTCTGATCTGCTGTGATTTTCCAGCAGTGTGGAATTTTCTACTCCCACGGTCAATGAAAAATACGAAGAAAAATTTTAAAAATCAGAATCTCAATATCAAGAAAAAGAATTTTAATTTTCCCCTTATGGTTTAAATGGCATGTTCACTAATCCACAGTGGCCAATTTATTTCCCTACATTTGCGTTTCATTGTTAGCCCAACTCACCTAATTTCTCTGCAGTTCCCAATCCTCCTCTCCTTCCCAAAGAAGGCTGATTGCTAATTCCCAACATGAAAACCAGAGCAGTCCTCTGAATGCCAGCAACCAGGATATTTCTTCCATGGCTACGTATGGTGATGTGTCAATAATGTGTTCACCAACATTTGTTCCCACGTCTAATCCAGTTAGAGAGCCCACTGGAATGAAATTTTCTGAGCTAGTGGATGAAACAGGCAAATGCATTCTCTGTACATTCTCTGAGGGTTGAATACCTTCATCCTCAGGAAGTAGAAGTGAATCTGAGGGACTCTGATGCTGGAGTTTTCTCAATGGAGGTTTTCTGGGTGTGCCAGTGCCTGCAGTAGAGAAGACGATGAATTAGTTGTGTAAAAGGGACAAAAGCTTGTGAACTTAAGAAGGAGTCAGTGTTGGTGGTAATAAGGGAGCAAAGCAGCACTGCACAATGAAGCTGTCTGGATTGATTGCCCCATCCTCACAGGAACAGTCACATGGTACTCCAGCCCAATCCAAAATCTTCCCTGCGTACGGTGCAAGGTATCTTGTGTCTGCCACATTCCCACTAGTCTTTGCCCCCTCAGTCTGGTTGGAAAACATCTTCTCCTGCAATAGAAGAAAAGAAAGGTTGAGTGCGATGGAAATGGACGGGTGTTCGTGGTGATAAGTGGGCAGGGGAATTGATGAGTTGTCTCATCCTCTCTATGTTATAAAGAGATAACGGGCTGCGAATGTCAGTGTGTGAATGTGAGTCTACTAGCATTAAAACAACATAACATAGCAGTCTGAACATTGTGATTCAGAAAGGAACTTTACATCTTTAGAGGAAACTGCCTTTAGATGACCTAACCCATAAAGGTCTATCCCGTTCATTCTATCTCCAGCACTATTGCTGGACAAGGCAGAATGACCAGTAAGAAAATCCTATAGTAAGATCTGCCTTTGTAACCAGCATAAGCACAGTGAGTACATGAGCAAGCAGGATAACTGCTTTCAAGCCCATCATTCCTAAAGTCTTTCCCAGAACACAAGACCTTACTTTCTCCTGATACTCTCATGGAGGCAGCTGTGTTTATTTAGTCTGCCAAGGCTAGTGAATTTGTTGGGATTGCTGCCAATGGTTTGCACTGCAAAAATATTTTTCCTGACAGCTGGAATCCATGACAGCATTAGACTGTTAATTATAGCCAAGAGATATAGCATAATGTTAATAGAAAAGTTAAGGCATCATCATTAATCTGAATAAAAAGTAAAAGCACGTTAAAGATTTTTGTCATCTTATTGTCCTTAAGGTAAGCCATTGTTTTAGAAAATTATGTTCTATCTCAATGCTATTTTTATTATTTTATATTAATTTGTTTAAACAATATATTGCGTACCAATAACATCATGAAGGAGAAGTAGCTGGATGACATTATTGAGTACAGTGGTGTGCCAAAGCTGAATTAATATCAGTATTATGTAACCATTAACATAGTGGTGTTCCATGATCTTGTCATTTTAAATCTGCATGCTAATTCAACTGCTTCACATTATTTGGCAAAGTAAATTCTCCAAGATAGCTCCCAGGTGATGTCATTCGCACTCACAAATTTGTAAGTTGAAATCACCTAAGTGAGAGCAGACCAGAGAAGCAACCTAGGTCCTGGCCCATATTGCTCATATTACACCACACATTAACACCACTCACCAAATCATCAGGTGAATCAGGATACCTTTACAGAATGAAACAAACTCATTGCTGATACTGGCTAAAATTACTTGGGACTGATTCATTTTATTGCTAACACTCCTAAATTTAAATATTGGCATGAGAAGAGATGCCGTAGTCTGTCTCGTTCATTTCTTTCTTTGAGTCCACAAATGTTAAAGCAGACAATCTGTAGGTCACGTCATTCAAATCCATTCTGTCTGCTGGATCAGTGAGTGGTTGTACTGTGTGGTGTTGAACCTTAAAGGTCAGAATGACTTGAAGACTCATTTTGAATTCGTGCTAGGTTCAGTGGTTTCAATTAAGCAATTGATGGCATATTACTGTTGATTTTGGTAGTCATTAGCTATGTTGGCTCTGCTCAGTGAACCTCACGGGTCAAATCCCATCTGTTAACACGGGACAGCTACCAGAGTGCAGGCCACATATCTCACTTTGATACAAACATCAATGGCACCAGTGAACAAAGAACTTCAACATAGGGGGTGTTGGCAGGGTTTTGACAAATCTGATAGCAGGACCATGATTACTAAATGTGTTTGAAATATTCACCTCAAATTAATTAGTTGTTGATAACAAAGTGTGGAGCTGGATGAACATAGCAGGCCAAGCAGCATCTCAGGAGCACAAAAGCTGACGTTTCAGGCCTAGACCCTTAAACATCAGCTTTTGTGCTCCCGAGATGCTGCTTGGCCTGCTGTGTTCATCCAGCTCCACACTTTGTTATCTTGGATTCTCCAGCATCTGCAGTTCCCATTATCACTTAATTAGTTGTTGACCTCGTTTACTGAGGCACTGAAGACTGACAAACATCATTTATCCACAGCAAGGGTATAGAATCATTGAATCCTTACAGTGTGGAAGCAGGCTATTCGACCAATTGAGTTCACATGCTTGTCCAAACAGCATCCCATCCAGACCAAGACCCCTACCCTATCCCCGTAACCCTACATTTCCTATGGTTAATCCACCTAGCCTGCATATCTCCAGATCGTAGAAGGAAACCAGAGTATCTGATGGAAACCCACACAAACACAGGGAGAATGTGTAAACTCCACTTAGAAAGCTGCCTGAGGCTGGAATCGAATAGTTCCCTGGTGCTGTGAAGCAGTAGTGCTAACCACTGAGCCACTGTGCTGTCCATTAAAATAATTGTCCTCCTGATGTAGGAGAAGAATTCTTGTAAAACTTCCAACTATCACTCAATCCCTTTACATTACACTGTTTGATGGAGAGGCAATTAATTCTTATATTAGCCCCTTCATGAAGCTAGCCACCCCTAAGTCACAGCTGGACTGCTAGAGTGATCATAACTGCTGTGGCAATGTAGTAGGGTTAGCAAGTTACATCATGGCTGGTTCTCAGCACCTACTGTAAACCATTGTGGTATCTGTGGACCTGACCATGTTGATATGACACAGAATGGAAGCAAGGAGAACTTTCATGGTCACCACCGTTTTAACATTCAAAATAATGCCCACCTTCTCAAGTCATGCTTTCAAGTGTACACTGGCACTCAGTCAGTCAAGCAGATATTGAACATTGAATACTAAGGGTTCTGTCCTGGTGTCCTTGTTACTAAATATTTACACCAGCGTTCAGTGCAATCTCATAAGTTTGGATTTGCTAACGACATTGCCTTGGGCATGTAAACTGAGGACACCCTGATTGGTGCTTAATAGAGGATACAGTTCTCCTACACTAAAGGTAACTTTGGTCAAACCCACAAAGGAGTCTCAGATCAATATTTCTCTTCAAGGAAACAAAATTGGGAAAGTCTCCTTTTGCAATACAGAGGCAAATTGTTAGGAAAAGTCCCTACTTAGGAGTCACATTTTGATGCAAAGACAACATCTCCAGAATCTTGTAAAGAAGTAAATTTTACTCACGTTAAGTAGACATTCAAACTGACAGCGCTTGGCCTGGTATAATCTATAGTGAAGTACTGCTCTGCAGCATGCTACCCAAGTCTGCATTTCAAATCCATTGTTTTCCAATGGAATTAGTGTTGACAACTGTCACTAGTACACACCATATGACACCACCAGTCTGATGGTTTGTACTTGCCAACAATGCTCACAATCTCACCTACACGCACATATATGGTGAATACAGCCACTACACCAAAGACACACCAATCTGACCAACTCACCATCCTTCTAACTCAAAGCTTAAAGGCTCTTTTGAGTCATTGTCAAAGCCATTTCACAATCTCTACTCAGTCTACTGACTAATGATGTAATGATCGGAAGAACCGTGATGAATTTCTTAAAGACGACCCCACATTACAACCTGAAGGATCAAATCATTCTTGCAAATAGTGGATAACCATTTACTACCTCAGAGCTAGCCATACTGGAGAGTGGGACCTTCTCGTTTGTTGACAAAATTAAAGCATTTCTATCAAGTCACTGCAAAGCTCTGACAATCAGACTCTGGAAATACCATCACACCCAGAGGAAATTCACAGCCATCTACAAGATAACAAGGTGTAGAGCTGGATGAACACAGCAGGCCAAGCAGCATTAGAGGAGCAGAAAAACCAACGTTTCAGACCTAGACCCTTCTTTAGAAAATGCAGACATCTACAAGATACCCACCTTGTTACACTAGAAACTTTGGCTTTGATTTTTGATTTGCTTTTTGCCCCTACCATATGAAAGAAGAGGAAGAAGAAGGCATGTAGGCCTAAAACATCAGCATATTCTTGATATTCAGTTTTCTTGACTGCTGTAAAGCACCCTCACTGTGAAGTATTTGCACTGCCTGTCAGTTCAGGTTAGACCTAGACTAGCTTTTCTAGCCACCTGGGGTATTTAACACACTGACATTGCATAAGTTCACACATGATAAATAGTCTCTTGAGAGGAAACAAAGAACCCATATGTACAGAGCACAATTCATAATTTACAGACATTCTAACATCTATAATGAAGAACATTTATGATTTTAGTGCAGGAAAAACAGAATTTGTCGACAACAGAGAGCAACAAAATGAAAAACCAGATAATCAGTTTCAGTGACATTGTTTGATAGACTAAATGCGGGCCAGGAGAACTTTCTTTCTCTACTTTCAAAATGCCATATGATCATACATTCGTCTAAAGGAGGCAAGAAGGGCCTCAATCCAACAACCTCACCTGAAAACCTGCAGCTCCAACAGTGCAACAGTCCCTTGATACTGAGCCAAAGTGTTAGCCTAGATTTTGCGCTCAAGTCTCTAGAACCATTTTCATCTACGAATTATGGCCAGAAATGTGAAAGTGGTAGCCGTTGAGCTAAAGTTAACACCAGTGGTATCTGCGGCAACAGCCTGAATTACAGATTGGGAAGAAAAAATTGAAAGAGAGGGATTTTTATAACTCTTTTCAGATTCAGTCGTGGGTGATATTGGATTGCCTACTCTCTCGCGGATTGGTGGGAAAGGACTGAGGTTAAGAGCATAAAAAGTGGTTTTCTGATTTGGCCTTTTTACAGTGCTGATCCAGAAATGTCTGATTAATTATGTTTTGAATCCGAAGAGTTTTCAGCCCATGTCGAAATGGAAGATTGTTTCCTTTGGTATTCCACACACTACACCATTATCATTTGTCAGTGATGTAGGGACACCTACGAACAAACAATGAAAATGCTCAAAAAGTAAATAAATGCTATCATCGGGCAGAATTTAATACTTTCTCCCATGAACTCGATAGCAGGGTGGTGTATAATCAGGTGGGACGGTGGCAGGTGGAGGTGCTGCCACTGCTCTGGCTCCATACTGGTACATCTGTGTCAGAAAGGCTCAGAATGGCTTTCCTGCTCCGAATAAAACGAGGAGTAAAACTGGATAAAACCATGTATTGGGAAATTATGGTAACTAAAGTATACATAAGGGTACACTGGAACTGGTATTAAACTGGCAGTGGACAGGAGTCACTGTGAAGGGAGTATAAAAAGAAAACCTGTGCTTACTTACATGCTGTATCCCAAGAGAAGCAGGGAGAATTTGGACGGGAAGTCCCTAATACAACATACAATGGTGCCTGGCACAGGAGAATCACATGGAGAACCAGAGCAAAGAAAAAGACCAATAGGCCCATTGAGCCTACTGGTTAAAAACAACCATCTACTTATTCTATTCCATTTTCTAGCTCTTGGCCCATACCCTTGCATGCATAGACATTGCATGTGTACATCTAAATACTTCTTCAATGTTCTGAGAGCTTCTGCCTCTACCACCCTTACAAACGGTGAGCTGTAGATTCCCAGCCCTCCGTGAAAATGAAAGCTTGCTCAGCTTCATTACCCAAAATTAAATTCAGGAGCACCTGTTCTCTTAAAGGCCTTCTACTTATTGGCTTATAAAGCTTTCCTGGGGGCATTTTAATAATTTTGCTCCCTCTGAGCCTTTCACACTATGATTACTCTTGTAAAGGTTGAGGAAATCAAAAAACCCCTTCTACCACTGCCCTATGACTTGTGTACTTCTTTGATGTTTGCCTACATATTTGATTTTCTATTTCTCAATTTCTTCTACTTCTGACAAAGATGTTTGTTTTTCAGAAAGGGGGATCCCAAAACAGAGCCACCTCCCTGCCCTTATTATCATCTCCTTCCTACATTACCTGACTCTGTGACTCAGACTCCCCTGTGGACAGGCCACTGGCCTAGGATCGAACAATAATACAATGGTGTTGTACTGAAAGCAGTCACCACTGTTCTGGTGGCACCGCCATTCCATTGAGCTGCTGGCTTCTGATTGAAGGTTGGGATGTCTACCCTTAGGGTCTTTGAGACTGGGGAAGTCCCTTAGCTGATCAGATATGTGCTTCAGTAGCAATTTCATTTGGCAAAGCTCCCATAAAAGCTAGGGAGTTACTATTAACCAGATACTGAACTGGACCAGCCATTTAACGCAGTGGTTATAAGAGCAGGTAATGGAGACAATCCACCCCTTGACTCCCCAAAGACTGTCCATCACAAGTCATTGGTGTGAACAAATACTCTCCAATTGCAGAAGTGATTTATTTAGACAGAAATAGTGTGCAGGAGTATGGAGGAAAACCAGGAGACTAGCACTAGGTAATGATATTAGTTTGACAAGCTGGTGCAGGCACGAGGGGCTGAATGGCCTTCTTCTGAATCTTAATAGCCGTATGATTCTGAGATTGCATGAGTACAGTTTAACCATACTCATGAAGCTTAGCACTATCCAGGAAAGCAGCCCGCTTGATTGGCACCTTATCCACCACCTTCAACATTCACTTCCTTCATCCCCAGCACACCGTAGGAACAGTATGTACCATCTATAAGGTGCACTCACTGCAGCAACTCCACCATGCATCTTGGATAGCACCTACCAAATCTGTGAGATCTACCACTAAGAAGGTCAAGAGCAGCAGCAGCATGTGAACACCATCATTTTCAGGTCCCCTGGTCTACCTTGGAACTATACTGCTGTTTCCTCACTGCAGTTGGGTCATAATTCTGCAACTCCCTCTCCTTCAGCCCCATGGGGGTACCTACATGACATGGGCAGCAGTAGTTCAAGAAGGCATCTCACCACCACCTTTTCAAGGGCAGTTAGGATTGAGAGATAAATGCTGGTCTCATCAGCAACAGCCGCACCTTGTGAAAAAACAAGAGACGATACCGTGCTCCTGCCAGTTTACTAGCTAGTGGACTTAGACCCCTTTTCGCCTTCATTTGACACAGCCCATCGTGTGGAAAGAATCAAGTTGAATTAATGTACATCTTGTTGGCATCTAACAAGTTACAAAGCAGCAATTTCCTCTCAACATGCTGACGTGCCAATTTTTATATCAAATCATGACAGCAGAACGGGAAAATCCTCACTGGACTACGTTGAGGCTTGGAATGATTCTTTGTGTGTCTGTTTTCCATGTGATTTTAAAGGAATAACTTCTCCAATGGCATTTTCCTTAAAACCACAATCATCCCATTGGGGCCCTTCTTTTGAAAAGCACTTAGAAATAATTATGATTAACTTTAACACATGTTTCTTTAAACTTTTGGGGGGATCCTTTCACTTTACATGTTGAGTGCTGATAATACTTTGATGATGAAGTGCCTTGAAGAGGCACTAAGCCTGTCAGAGTGAGACAATTCAAATTAATATCAGATTAAATGATTGATCCTGGGAGTTTTTGCAATTGTATCATTATGACTGCATAAATCCTACTTTTGTTCTCTCTCACTAATGATTGTTTCTTCAGAGCCCTCCATTTGAATTAAAATATCAGACAGAAGTAGGATTTACTCACTTCGCTGTGTCATGTGGGAAAACCATTTTTTAATTTTTGCAGGACTAAGTAAAATGAAAAGTAGGTGGACGTACACGACTGGAAAATAGGTAATACCAGAATATCCCTTATTGTCACGAATACTCCACTATAGATGTACAGTGAAAAACTTTTACAATGTCTGCCTCTCATGGTGCTGTCTTCGTGATAAGTACTTGGGTACAAATCTTGGATACAAAACAGGATTAAAAAGTAATTGCGTTACTTTACAGAGTTTAAAAAAATAAATTAAAAATAAGATATCATTAAAGGATTGGCATTATGCTCAGGTAAAAAGTTTCAAATAAACTCCAGATTGTAGTGGTTCAGTGCAGAGCCCCCACACATGGTCCAACCGTCTGCCCCACCATGCGCCAGACCCCACCCAATAGCTGTCCCCACTCTGCTCCAAGCTCTGGTCCACTCCATACTGGCAATCCATTCTATACCAGCATCCAACGTAAGTTCCAGGACTGCCTCCTGCGTGCCGGTCTCCACCCGGGACTCGCTGCCCGTGCACTGCTGATCCAGGAGTTGTTATCCGCCCTGCTCCAGGTCTCGCTCCCCACACACTGCAGTACTGGGGCTTGCTACACATGCAGCTCTGGGGCTCACTGCTCTCTGTGTTGCTCTGGGGCTCACTGCCCATGCAGCTCTGGGACTCACTGCCTGCGCATTGCTCTGAGACGCACTCCCCGTGCTGCTTTGGGACTTGCTTCCCACACTGCTCTGAGACTCGCTTCCTGTGCTGCTCTGGGACTCACTGCCCGTGCTGCTCTGGGACTCGCTGCCTGTGCTGCTCTGGGACTCGGTCTCCACCCTGCTCTGGGACTCGCTCCCCACCCTGCTCTGGAACTTGCTGCCCATGTTGCTCTGGGACTCGCTCCCTGCCCTGCTCCGAGACTTGCTCCCCATGCAGGTCTGGGACTCGCTGCCTGCGCTCCTCCAGTACTCACCACCCATGCTACTCTGGGACTCACTACCCGTGCTGTTCTGGGACTCTTTGTGCGTGCTGCTCTGGGACTCACCACCCACGCTACTTGGGGACTCACTCCCCTCGCTGCTCCGGGTCTCATTCGCTGCGCTGCTCCGGGATCGCTCCCTGCACTGCTCTTGGACTCACCACCCATGCTGTTCTGGGACTTGTTGTGTGCACTGTTCAGGGACTCACTCCCTACAGTGCTCCAGGACTCGCTACCCACGCTGCTCCGAGACACGCTTCCTGTGCTGCTCCAGGACTCACTCCCTGTGCTGCTCTGGGACTCACTGCCTGTGCTGCTCCTGGATGCGCTCCCCGCGCTGCTCCGGGGCCTGTTGTGCACCCTGTTCCGGGACTCACTCCCCACAGTGCTCTGGGACTTGTTACCCGCACTGCTCCGGGACTCGCACCCCACCCTGCTCCGGGACTCGGTCCCCACCCTGCTCCGGGACTCGGTCCCCACCCTGCTCCGAGACTCGGTCCCCACGCTGCTCCGAGACTTGCTCCACATGCTGCTCTGGGACTCGTTCCCCATGTTGCTCCAGTACTCACCACCTACGCTGCTCTGGAAATCACTTTCCATGCTGCTCTGGGACTCATTGTGCACGCTGTTCCAGGACTCACTGTCCACAGTGCTCTGGGTCTCACTACGCACGCTGCTCTGGGAATAGCTGTGCATGTTGTTTCGGGACTCACTCCCCACAGTGCTCTGGGACTCGCTACCCGCGTTGCTTCAGGACTCGCTGTCCGCGCTGCTCCAGGACTTGCTGCCCACACTGCTCGGGGACATGCCTCCCACGCTACTCTGGGACTCGCTCCCCATACTGCTCTGGGACTTGTTGAGCATGCTGTTCCGGGACTCTCACTCCACAGTGCTCTGGGACTCGCCAACTGCGCTGCTCCAGGTCTCGCTGTCTGCGCCACTCCAGGACTTGCCTCCCATGCTATTCCGTGACTCGATCTCCACCCTCCTCCGGGACTCGCCCCGCCCCCCCCCCCCCCCCCCCCCCGCTCTGGGGCTCGCTCCCTGCACTGCTCCGGGACTTGCTCCCCATGCTGCTCTGGGACTCGTTCCCCATGCTGCTCCAGTACTCACCACCCACGCTGCTCTGGGACTCGTGCGCGCTGTTCAGGGCTCACTCTCCACAGTGCTCTGGGACTCACTACCTGTGCTGCTCTGGGACTCGCTCCCCATGCTGCTCTGGGACTCGTTGTGCGTGCTGTTCCAGGTTTCACTCTCCACAGTGCTCCAGGACTCACTACCCACGCTGCTCCAGGACCCGCTGTCCATACTGCTCCGTGACTCCCTGCCCGCACTGCTCTGGGTCTTGCTATCTGCACTGCTCCAAGACTCCATGGCTGCACTGCTCTGGGACCCGCCACCTGCACTGCGCTGGGACTTGCTACCTCATGCCTGCAGCTCCTCCAGGATTTTCCTCCAGGGCTAAGGGGCGAAAAAGAGAGAGAGCAAAGAAGACGAACAGGCAGAGCAGAGGAGCTCTGCCAGGAACGTCTTACTCTGAAATCGTCTTGCCGGAAGATTGTGTCCTGCTGTTGCCGAGTCTACCAGAAAGAGCTACCTGGGCTTGCTGCCAGATCATGTGCCAGGCCAGTCCTGGTGCCAGGAAGTGTGCATCATCTGATCCCCATGTGGTGCCACATTTAAAGGGCAGAAAACCCTTGGTGATGGTGTACTTCTGCACGCAGTGTTCCTGAAGGGAGGCTGTCAATTGAATTGTTAACATCGTGAAATCGTTGTATATTTTGCCAAAGAGCTGGGCTTTTTTTAAGGTCCATGTAGAAAAAAGAATCACCACACTTTGAAAAATCCAGTTGTTGGGATCAACAGTTTCCTCAATACTCAGAGATGTCACAATCCATTCAGTGTATTGCTCCACGGTTTAGCACACGCTTCGATTCTGTTCCTGTGTTCCCTCTTGATGTTGTTGCAGGACAGCCTGCACTGAGATCTGTGCAGCACAGTGTACCTCTACAGTGCTAATTTCCTCTGGCACTTGAGGATGATGAAGTACTCCAATACTGTGAATGATTCTCATTGTACCCTAACCTTTCCCTTTCTTAAAAGACCATTCCTGGAGTTTTCTCCCTATTCTATATTTTATATCTGATATAAGGCGTATATAGGCATTACTATTCACTATTATTTAATTTTGCCTCAGTTATATTATCTCAGGCAATGGACAGAAACTAGATGGTAACTATTCCCTATATGAAAAATCTGTTAGCTGCAACTCCCCTGCATTTTCTCCAGATCTCCACCTTGCCCAGCATTCCCACACCTAAGGGTATGTTCCAAGGGCATCTATCCAGGAAACTGATATCAGACAAGCACTACTGTCACGACACATCTCGGACTTATAACACAGTTTACCACTTCATTTCTGCACATTGGTGCTCACCAGTATCTGACATTGCAATGCTGCTGTTATGCTACGTTGCGCATAGGGTCACAGGCCCATCTCACAAATTGGAATGAGGTGAGTCCCCGGTCTCTTCGTTTTCCTTCTTAGCACTCACTCACTTTATGTCTACCAAATGCTCACAGCCTTTCAGCCTAACTTATTTGTGCATTGGTGCCTCACTCAGAATTTAAAACCTCAGAGTACGTCTGTCTTGCCTTGTTGTTTATTGCAGACACAAAGCCAAGCAGTTTGTCATATTTGCCAGCAATAATCAATCAAGGGAGCAGGTATGCCACCTTACTATGTCAATGTCACACCACAACGTGTCAACAGCTTATGTGGGAAATACACTGAATGTGCTTCAGGTAAATGCCTTGACTCATAGTCTAAGAAATGTAGTTTTCAGTCAAGTCAGGGGTTTTGGCTTTAGTTAGGGGTTACCAACACAGTAAGTCAAGCATATCATTTGATTTCAGTCCAGGGGCTTAGACATAGTCATTTGGTCTCTTGGGCCTGGGGAGTGGACAATGGTCAGTCTTACAGGCACAGTGCAACCAATCCAAGGATTAGTGGGAAGGCATTTGGAGAGCTGCACAGAGATATTCAGGGGGTTGAATCAATCAGTAGTTGGGGCTGTCCATCAAAGTTGCTCAGGGGTTGCTTTGTTTTCAGTCCTAGGGATTTTTTGACTGAAAGAAATGGGCAGTTATCAGGAGCCACTACTTTGGTAGGGAGTAGAAACAGAAATTGTTGGAAGATCTCAGTAGTTCGTTCAGTATCTGAGAAGAGAAAGCAGACTTGGTTGGCTAAATACATTGTGGGGACTGGGGGGCACCACGCTGGGATGCAGAGGAGATGATAATTGTTAAGGGAGGCAATACAACACATAAGGTAGGTGATAGAGTGTGTGAGGTCATGGGGTACTGTGGGGTTGATTATCAATGATCACAACCACCTTTGCTTCAACGGTAAGTCAGTCAATGATGATATCTAGAATAACTAAGTTTTAAGCCTGGGGCTCAGTGGGTAAAGTGGGGGAAATAATGAGTTAAACAAAAGAGTTTGGTAGGAATGTGGGGAGGATCCAACCTGATGGAGTTGACAGGGACGGCGAGGCAGAAAGGAACTTGAACGTTTAAGGGTTAGGGACAGCTAGGTTGAAAGGCTTAGCTTGGAACTCACTCTGTGAAGTGTTCCCTTCCATCCTCATTCAAATTGCAAGTGAGTAATCAAGATAAAAATGCCTGCCATCAGACTTAGAGTAGCTGAGTTCGACTTTTTGTAACGTCAGGATAACAACATTTGTTATCATGGAATTCTTGATGTGAACCTCGTGTATTGACTAACCATGCCAACTAAAGCTCCAGTCACAAGCGCTCCTGACTGAATCATTGAGCATTACAAATTGCTCCTATAATGTCCCTGAAGCATAAATAATGTCAGGCAAGTTTCACAACTTCACAAATTCTGCAATTCACAAAAACATTTCATGGTCTTATAACCTGCACAAGTTCCAGGAGCTACTTACCTTACACCTTGGCCTATAAAATGTCGACACCATTCTCTTAAATGCAACGTTGCCTTTTGTAGGTAATGTAAATGATTGAGTTGTGAGGAGAAGTTCTCATTCTTACTACTGGCCTGGTGATTTCCTACTGTATGTGTGCAAAATAACCTCCATAGCGTCTGTCTGAATCAGGTCCATGATGTAAAAGGTTGACGTAGAAACATCTCATCGCCCTCCTTGTTGGAAGCTTCCATGTCTCAATGTTCAGAGGATGCTGCTTAAATGTTATTTGTGTGTGAAATTGATTGCTTTACTGAGGAGTCCCTTTGTTTCTGATATTGCCCACATCAGCTCATTCAAACTGTTTACAGGAAACAAATAATCTGTTGCCACTCCTATGGCTGCTGCACTCCCGAGTGCCCACAGAAGTTGATCACGAATATGAATGCCCAGGACCAACAACAACTTCTGGTCGATGTGCAGGAGGTCCAAATGCAGAGCTTCCAGCGAAACGTGTCAAGGGGTTGGAGACCACAGTCATTTGTCTTCCATGGAATGTCCTGTGGATGAGTGAGACTGTACAGTCTGATGAATGCTACAGTGTGATTGGTTATCCTTCAGATGGGGTTACAATTTTGGTGTGGTGCCTCCATGCCTGCATTCTTGTAACTGCAGCTAAAATGGCGGGAAATTGCACAATTAGTTGCACAAATGAATGTATATTTACAGAGGTACTATTCTATTTACAATGTGTTCCCCTGTGAAATCCGTGTAGCCTTAGGAAAGTTTCTCTTTCCTTTCTATCCCAGATGTGGTCCCATGGTTCACAGTTGCAGTGGAGAGAACCTGCCCTCTCGTTGAACCTATTGGCCTTGAAGTTGGCGTCAGCAATCCTGACAGGGTTTGCGGCTGGACAGCCCAAACATGTTGCGAGTGTCTTGGTCATATGGAAGCTCACCCTCCTCAACTTCCACTAGATTGAGGATCACAGACAGGCTGGAGGGGGCAAGGCCTCCAGAATGTGCAGAGAGGACATTTCTGGCAGGAGGCAGAGTGTAGCATGATGATGGTTCCTCTGGCTGGTACTTGCTGGTACCACCCCACCTCTTCACAGCATCAAAGTCTCTCAGCCCATGTTAATTTGCTGTTGACACTGAGCACCAGTGGCCACAACGATGGAATGTGGCTATTAATATGCTCATATCTGGCTGACACTGAGTGTGCTGGGCCTAGCTCTCCATCTCAGCCACCAAGTTGCCCACCGAACAGCTAGATACATGTCAGAGCCAGTACTGTGTTGACGCCATGAATGAATTCCACCAAACTTCAATCCAGTTTGCCAAGTGTCTCCAATAAATCGGCCTGCTTATGCATTCTGATGAAGTTATTAATGGTCAGTACTACGGAGCCCTCTCGTCCTTGGGGCTGAGCAGTTGCCTGGTTTCCAACAGTCCTTCTGAATGCTAGTGACCGAGGGTATTTTGTCCTTGGCCAGCTGTGGAGATGTGGCAGTGACGTGCTCATCAGACTGTGGTCCCAGCTCTGATCTAGCTAATGCACCTGTGAAACTTTACTGTATACAATTAAGCAACACAACTCCTGGTGTAGCACCTTCAAATAGGATAATGTTGCTATACAACAGTTTGGTAATAACTTTCAATGTTAACATTATTACAGATTCAACATACCTTCCCCATTTTGATAGCAGGACCTAAGAGGCAATGGAAGAAAGTTTCTCTGTCAATTTACTTTTGAAACAGGAACAGACACTAAATTGGATAGAGTGCGATATTTAAAAATAAAGGTAAAATAAATGGTAAAATATAAAAATGGTAGAGGGGAAATGAAATCAACACAAGCAGAGGAAAACAGGTTTCTTAACTGCTTATTTTGATTTAATAGGATTACTATTACAAGGACATAACTAGTTATGAAATTGAAGTGTTTTAAGTTATAATGTTATTTATGTTCATTTCAGTGTTACAGTTTATGTACTGGAAACACCTTTGCTTGGAAGTAGAAGGGTTAACTTTTTCTGGGTTAGAAAAGTCAATCTATATAAATAATTTAAAATAAAACTTCATGGGATGGGAGTGTCACTGTCAAGGCTAACATTTATTACCCATCTCTAATTGAAAAGGCTGTAGGGATGCTTTCTTGAACCACTGCAGCCAATTGGCGTAGTTGCACCCACAATGATGTTATGGAGAGTGTTCCAGGATTTTGATCCAGTGTCACTGAAAGAAAGGCAATATAATTCCAAGTCAGGATAGCATGTGGCTTGGAAGTGGTAGTGTTCTGTTCCACCTGTTGTCTTAGAACATAGAACATAGAACAGTACAGCACAGAACAGGCCCTTCAGCCCACAATGTTGTGCCGACCATTGATCCTCATGTATGCACCCTCAAATTTCTGTGACCATATGCATGTCCCGCAGTCTCTTAAATGTCCCCAATGACCTTGCTTCCACAACTGCTGCTGGCAACGCATTCCATGATCTCACAACTCTCTGTGTAAAGAACCCGCCTCTGACATCCCGTCTATACTTTCCTCCAACCAGCTTAAAACTATGACCCCTCGTGTTAGCCTTTTCTGCCCTGGGAAATAGTCTCTGGCTATCAACTCTATCTATGCCTCTCATTATCTTGTATACCTCAATTAGGTCCCCTCTCCTCCTCCTTTTCTCCAATGAAAAGAGTCCGAGCTCAGTCAACCTCTCTTCATAAGATAAGCCCTCCAGTCCAGGCAGCATCCTGGTAAACCTCCTCTGAACCCTCTCCAAAGCATCCACATCTTTCCTATAATAGGGCGCCCAGAACTGGACACAGTATTCCAAGTGCAGTCTAACCAAAGTTTTATAGGGCTGCAACGAGATCTCGCAACTCTTAAACTCAATCCCCCTTAGTTCTTCTAGTTGATAATGTTCATGAGTTTGAAAGGTGCCATTAAAGGGACCCTGGTAAAATATCCCAGGACATTGTGGATGGTACAGGCTGTAGGCATCATGCGCCATTGGTGAATGGGTTGCTGATTTAGCAGACTGCTTTGCGCTGGATGGTGCTGGTCTTCTTGAGTGTTATTGGAGTGACAGTCATCCACGCAATTGGGGAATATTCCACCACACTCCTTGTAGAGGTGAACAGACTTTGGGAAGTCAGGAGAAAGTTACCTATCACAAAATTCTTAACCTCTGACCTGATCTTATCAACACAGTATTTATAAAACAGGTCCAGTTAAGTTTCTGGTAAATGGTAACCCCCTAGGGTGTTGGTTGTTGTGGTTTCAGCAATGGTAATGCTATTGAGCATCATGGGGAGGTGGTTTATGCATTGCTTTGTTGAAGATGGTCATTATCTTGCACTAATGCTACACTGATGTTGTGTGCTAATTCTGAATGTTGTCAAGGTTTTCTTACATTTATACAGGGTCCGCTTAGGTACAATGGTACTAAACCCTGTGAAATCATCAGTGATATCTTCACTTCTGACATATATTGGAAGGAATGTTATTGATGAAGCAGCAGAAAATGGCTGTGTGATGTCTTTGGGCTCAGGAGATTACAGTCCAAATTCCATATCTTTCCTCTGTACTGTATCTGACTGTATGCAGTGAAGAGTCTTCTCCTTGATTCAAGATAACAAAGTGTGAAGCTGGATGAACACAGCAGGCCAAGCAGCATCTCAGGAGCACAAAAGCTGATGTTTCGTGCCTAGACCCTTCATCAGAGAGGGGGATGGGGTGAGGGTTCTGGAATAAATAGGGAGAGAGGGGGAGGCGGACCGAAGATGGAGAGAAAAGAAGATAGGTGGAGAGAGTATAGGTGGGGAGGTAGGGAGGGGATAGGTCAGTCCAGGGAAGACGGACAGGTCAAGGAGGTGGGATGAGGTTAGTAGGTTGGAAATGGAGGTGCGGCTTGGGGTGGGAGGAAGGGATGAGTGAGAGGAAGAACAGGTTAGGGAGGCAGAGACGGGCTGGGCTGGTTTTCGGATGCAGTGGGTGGGGGGAATGAGCTGGGCTGGTTGTGTGATGCAGTGGGGGGAGGGGACGAACTGGGCTGGTTTTGGGATGAGGTGGGGGAAAGGGAGATTTTGAAGCTGGTGAAGTCCACATCGATACCATTGGGCTGCAGGTTTCCCAAGCGGAATATGAGTTGCTGTTCCTGCAACCTTCGGGTGGCATCAGCAAGGATCCCTGCAGCCCAATGATACCAATGTGGACTTCACCAGCTTCAAAATCTCCCCTTCCCCACTGCATCCCAAAACCAGCCCAGTTCGTCCCCTCCCCCTACTGCATCACACAACCAGCCCAGCTCATCCCCTCCCCCCACTGCATCCCAAAACCAGCCCAGCCTGTCTCTGCCTCTCTAACCTGTTCTTCCTCTCAGCCATCTCTTCCTCCCACCCCAAGCCGCACCTCCATTTCCTACCTACTAACCTCATCCCACCTCCTTGACCTGTCCGTCTTCCCTGGACTGACCTATCCCCTCCCTACCTCCCCACCTATACTCTCCTCTCCACCTATCTTCTTTTCTCTCTATCTTCGGTCCGCCTCCCCCTCTCTCCCTATTTATTCCAGAACCCTCACCCCATCCCCCTCTCTGATGAAGGGTCTAGGCCCGAAACGTCAGCTTTTGTGCTCCTGAAATGCTACTTGGCCTGCTGTGTTCATCCAGCTCCACACTTTGTTATCTTGGATTCTCCAGCATCTGCAGTTCCCATTATGTCTTCTCCTTGATTCATATTGATTTCAATTTTTTCAGCTTCCTTGATGACATATTCGATCACAACTGCCTTGATAACAATCATTCTCACTTCACCTGTGGAATTCCTATCTTTTATCTATGTTGGACCAATGATGTATTGAGATGTGGTACTAAGAGGCCCTGGAGGAATCCAAACTGAGCATCAGTGAGGAATGTATTGCTAGGTTCATAACATTTGTCTGCACTGTCAATGCATTGTCAGAAATTGAAATTGCTGGAAAAGCTCAGCAGGCCCGGCAGCATCTGTGGAGAGAAATCAGAGTTAATAGTTCGAGTCAAGTGACCCTTTCTCAGAATAGGTTGCATTGCTTTGTTCATAATTGTACATATAATCAAATTGATTGGATTGGTTTTGTCCTGCTTCTTGTGAACAGGAATGATCTGAGCAATTTTCCACATAGCCTGGCAGATGTCGATATTATAGCTATACTAGCTCAGCTTGTCAAGGGGATGTGACTCGTTGTTAAGTACAGCTAGTACTAGAGTCAGGGTGTCCTCAGGACTCTTTGTGTCTGTTATAGTCAGTTCAGCTGCTCTTGGGGTTTCACAGACTGATAGCTGTGAAGTTGGGAACTTCAAGAGGAGTCTGACATAGATCATCCACTCAGCAATTCTGACTGAAAATGTTTGCAAATACTCCAGCTTTACCGCTTGAGATGATAGGCATCAGCCCAGTAAATACCAGGACAACACTGTACTAATCAAATCCCTGAGACTGAGGTCATTCAGCTCATCAAGCTCATGCTGGAATTCTGCAACAATGATGCCAGTCTCATTCACAGTTCTTTCTCCCACAGTAATTGTAATCATTGATGTAATTCAGTGAGTTTTATTGGGTCATATATATTGTAAACTGAAATATGGTTGTTTTCTTCTCTCGTTAGACTATTTTTGAGCGAGAAGAGTGCACCAATAGATGTGTAAAGAGAATCATTAGGGAATGCATTAAACTTTTTTGCAACACCAAGGTACTCATGCCTCTACAGCTCTAACAATGCAAATCCATTTACATCAGAGCAGATATGGAAATACCATAAAGGGGAATGGTCGATAGAATTAAAATTAATCCTTTGTAAATTGGCATAGAGAGTTAGAGAAAAGATACTGTTGTATTAGCTGAATGTTTTGTCAGTTTGAAGAGGACTAGATAACTCAATATGTTAAACCTTCTTATCTACCACAAACAAAAAAATCTTTCCAGTCTACTGAATACTGTAAGTTTGTTATTAGGAAGTAGAGGACAGCTCAGACTGATTATTTTCCAGTTTCTGACTTGCTGGAGAATGATGTGATTGGCTTTGGGTCACTGCAGTCCTTGTGGTTGTGCTGTTCCCATAAGCAGAAAAGGAATAGCTCCAGGGCACTTGTAATTTAGCAGAGACAATATGGTAGCATTCACATAATGTTGCTGCTTATCTTCTGCAATGGATGAGTCAAGGTAAACATGGAAGGTTGCATGTTCTGCACGTCTGTTTGGTATATACTGCAGCCAAAGTATGCCATGGCCGGATGCTGAAGGGATGGGAATTGAGTTCAGTGACAGAGCAATTATGAAGTATTCAGTTCGAACCCAGACGGTGTTGAAATTCTTGAGTGTTGCGGCTATAATGTATAGGTGGGTGATAAATATTCCATCGCCCTCCTGACCTGAATCCTGTAAATGATGGACGGATTTGGAGTTAGGAGATAAAGCATACATCAGAGTACAAAGGCTCCTGTTAGGCTCTGGTAAGCACAATGCTGACATGAGTGGTCCAGGTGAGCATTGATGGTGGCCAGCTTCATTTTCTGAAGGACACCAGAGAACCAAATGGGTTTATATTTGAGCCTACATCATCGGAGATACCCACAACATAATATTATATTAGCTATTTTGAGAATAGTGTTAATAGGATAGCACAGAGGAATTTTATCCTGTATCTGCTCCACTTTACCTAAACCATAGCTGCTTGATTACATATTGGGAAGCATTAATTTCTTCCACATTGATATCTCTTCCTAATACATAATTAATTAAAAGTCGTACATAAAAATATCAAAATTTCTAATATAAAAGGCTCACTAATCCATCTATTCCACCAGTAGCAAGATTTATTGGCAGTGATACGGGCTATTGGCTAAAACTTTCAACTGATTTACCTACAATCCAAAAACATCCATGTGTTCTTAATGGAACTGGAGCCAGTTAGCTGTCCCAATGCCAATATGTCTGACTGCCGGTGAAATGGTAACAGGACAGATTATTAAGTCTACTTGCTTTCAAGATTTCCATCTGTGTGTGGTTTTTAGTGAGTCTCCTGAAAAGAGCTTCATTTATATAATTGTTGACTGTGTGTCGGTGGTTATGTATGTGTGTGGGTTGACCAGTTCTTGTCAATAAAATAGCATACAGGCGGATGATTAGAAGAAAGCAGAATTTAGTGGAAATAGACAAAAAATATCAGTGTTAAATCAATTGCTTTCATCATTGGAACGATCAATAAAATGGCTAAGTAAGTCAAAGGAGCACATCCAAAGGTTTTTAATGTCATAGAAAAGACCTTGTTCAAAAATTCTAGATTCAGCAGATTATTGAAGAATGAGGGAAAGAAGAACAAGTAATAGGATGTTGAGAATTGTGTTTTGTCATTTTCCTCTTCTCTTCATGCCTCATCACCATGGAAACGTGGTGGCCATATCCAGGTCAGGCACAAGGGAAATATTCCCACCTACAAAGAGTCTATCCAAATGAATTTCAGATGAAGGATAAGGATCGGCACTAGAATCATTGTGGCTCACTGTCATAGTTAACAGTCTGAAGGAATGATCCATACGTTTACAAATGACACAAAGATGCCTGTGGCTGTAAAAACCATGGACGAACAAAGATTGAAAGTGAATCTAGACAAGGAATGAATGGCTTCGTGGCAGATGTCTGCTACTGTAGGCAAGAACAACATGATGCATTTAGACTGAGCTCTACTAAGCATGAATACACCGTGCTGTGTCGTTCATTGCAAACCATAAAGAGAAAAACCTAAAATTTGCGGCTCATGAATCATTGAAAGTACATGACCTACTTCCTACAGGTTGTTGCAAAAACGAATAGGATGTTAAGATGTATAGCCAAAGTAATTAAATGTAAGACTAGAAATAAAATAATTTTTAAGGTCATATTCCAACCACATCTAGAACACTTTGATCAGTTTTTAATACCTTCCCATGATGTGGGATTTCAAGGGCTGAGAAAAAGACTTAGAGGGCTATTTGACTGATTCCTAGTTTAAAGATCATTAATTATGAAGGATGCCTCTCCATCACCTTCGCAAGGATTATTAACAACAGACAGTATATCCTAGCCTTGCCAATGATGCCTACCTCCTGTGAATGAATTAAAATAGGGACATTCTATTCTTGAAAAATAATTGATCTGTAGTTGATTTGATCCGAGGTCTTTGAAAAATAATAAGGGATTCAAATATCCCTATCTCTCTAAATAGTTTTTGCTTGATCAGGAGAAGAGGACTGGGACCATCAGTAAACATTGTAAAACAAGTTACTTAAATGCTCAGATTCACTTCTCTTCACAGAGAATCATCAGCCACTGTAATGTTTCCTGCACGTGCAGTGAGTGTAGATTTGCTGCAAATGTTCGAGATTTCCGCGAATGGAAGCCACCTTAAGTTAAGGGAGGTAAGCTCGTTAACACGATCGCAGTACAATTCACTACGGCCTTCTGGAGTCTGGAGATCCACAGGATTTGGGGATGGCTTTACTAGAACTATCAACTGAATTAGGCGGAGGTATATTTCATCTGCTTCCTTTGAATGATTAAAGGGAGCACGTTTGAAGATGGGAATAGTTGCAATGGGCCTGGTGTTGTGGCTGGCTGTTGACTAGACAGTTAAAAGTATTTGCTGGCAGACAGCTGATCAAATCTGACATAAAAGCCAAAAGAACTGTGGAGGCTGTAAATTGGGAACAAAAACAGAAGTTGCTGGAAAAGCTCAGCAGATCTGGTAGCATCTGCGAAGGGAAAAAAAAAGAGTTAATGTTTCGGGTCTGGTGACCCTTCCTCAGAACTGATGGTGGCTGGGAAAACATCAGTTTATATGCAGAAAAAAGGGGAGGAGTATGGGGTGATAAATATCCCTTCTAAGTAAAATGGCAAGTGGAATTTGGAGACAGTGGAATTTTGGTGCATTTGGGAAGTAAGTAATTTAAACCAAGGTCCAGCTGTAAGTAAATAAATAAATAATCAATTGGGGAATAATTAGATCCAAAAGGATTAAAACTAAATTGAGGATATCAATAATGAATGGATCCAAATTACATATAAACACAAGAATCTGGCCCATGTAATAATTAGATGATAAATAGAAGTAAGGGCACACAAAATTGAAAGAAAAAAGAAATGAGTGGCAATTCTGCAGTTTTTGAGCCATGTGGGATCTCCAGGAAGCTTGTGTCTGGCAGTAACTGTCATCAAAGAAATGGTTAAGTTCTTTGGTAAAGAAAAGGAGAAGGGTTGATCAGGGTAGTGTGGTTATACATAGGAACTTCCAAAAGGCATTTGACAAAGAATGGGAAGAGATGTGATGTGGAATGCAATTCCTGATAATTACAGTGGCAGCAGATTCAATAGTAACATTCAAAAATAAATTGGATAATTATATCTTTTTTTGAAATAAACAGGGCTGTGGGAAAAGAACAGGATAATTGGATCAGATCAGGAAAAACTGGATAGCACAAATATAATGGGTTGAAAGGCCACCTTCTGCGTTGCAGAATTCTGTGTTTCAATTTTTCATAGATATTGAAATTGTATGCTCCAATTACTAAAAGAAGCTTCAAATGTATCCATTCAAAGCAAAATTAAAAACCTGTTGTGCAGTGTGGTTTTAATTTTATATTTACATTGAAAACATAAAGCACATAGTGCAGGACCACCAATATTGAAAAGAGTAGGACAGGAGAAAATAAACCAAGCGGTTTGGGCTGTAACCAAATTTGAGTTTTAAAAGTCTGCATATTATAGAAGGAAGCAAGGCTGAGGGATAGGAGGAGTTCCAGTGTTCTGAGGTTCACAGAAAGAGGAACTTGCAATAAAAATCTGCACATATTTCAATATGGTAAGGCGATAAGTGAGAAGATGAAGAAATTGGAGCTTATGAAGTACCAGAGAAATTCAGTGGACCAATGTACAGAGAAAATATCTTAAAGTGTTGGACCTTAAGAGTGAAGGGGGGATTTTCAAGATCATGAACAATATACAACTAATATGACATCAAATATACCTAAATAAGACCATAAGATGTAGGAGCAAAGTAGACCATCAGCTCCATCCAGCATCCTTCACCATTCAATGAGATCATGGCTGATCTGATAATCCTTAAGTCTACTTTTCTGGCTTATCCCAAAGTTGCAAGCACGAGCAGTAACAACATTATTTCTTTTCAAAAAAAGAAACTGCTGAGGGATTTGTTGACTTAGTAAGTTTCAAGCTCTAAATTTCCCTACTTCCTCTTCATCACAAAGTGGTCTATTTCTTTTTTTCTGATTAAGCCATACCACAGCACAAAATACAGTTTTCATACTTGGAAACAAACTGGATTCTGATCCAAGTTGACCTCAAGATTAGGTTGACCTCAAATGGAAAATACTCCATGTGTATGCACAAACATACTTTGATGATATCCTTAGATAAATTTGGAGCCAGGGAAGCAACTCTGACGCCTTGGTGGTGAAAGTCAGCTTTAGTGGTGGATCATAGCATAGTGGTTATGTTTGGATTAGCACTCCACAAACCTAGATTAATGGCCCAGACACAAGTTCAAATACCATCATATCAATTGGACAGTTTAACATTCAACTGATCAAATAAAATGTTAAATTAGAAAGCTACCATTGTAATGGCAACCATAAAACTACTGAATTGTGTAAAGCCCCTCTGATTCATCAATTTTTTTAGGGAAGGAAATTGACTATACCCCGATCTGGATTTGTCCATATGTGACTCAAGTCTCAAGCAGTGTAGCCTAATCTTAACTGCTTTCAGAAGTGGCCAAGTGAGCCACACAGTTACATTCAAAAAGATAGCTGTCACCTTCTCAATGCTAATTGGGAATGAGTAATTAACATTGGCTTGTAGCGATGCCTGCATCCTGAATGAATTAAAAGATAACAAAAAGGTGGTAATAAGTCAGCAGCCTGTAAGTGTATTAGACACTGGATACTGACCACTGGTGGCTTGTAGTTGGGGTAACTTGCTCCCACCAAGCCTCAATTCTCGATATTTTCTAATCAACCTGTTATTACACACTTTTGAAGCAGATGGGGCTTGAACCCAGACCTTCTGGCTCAGAGGAAGGGTCACTACTACTGCACCACACAAACCCCTACTCTTTATTTCTATTTTTTAAAAAGAAATTTAAAATTAAGTTGAATAGTCAATAATGGGACAACTAAGTCTAATGGTCTAATTATTGGTGGTACAGGATAAACCACCAGGGTGTCTTAACAGTAAGAGACACTTGTCCATATAACAAGATGTAGTTTGTTGCTTGATAGCAATCGGTAAAATTAACATTAACTACTTCGGCATAATTACAAATGCAGCAGCCAGAAATGAAATGCCAGTCTCCATCAGCACTCATGCAAACCTGCCCTGAATCTCCACTCAAAGTTGGTATTACACTATTAGTTTGGGTGGAGCTAATACAACTTTAACATTAACTCTTTCAGGACCTTACCTTACACAGCACCCCTTTCGCCTCGCTTTATTTTCCTTTTCACCGGCATTGATGTTTTCCCTAAGTGGAAGTCGATAGTGCTCCTTTTGCTATTGCGCAGATTGCACCACAATACGTGTTATGATTCCTGATTAGGATGAAATTATAATCATTAATTGAACATGAACACTTAGGGCAGATTCAAATTATGCATAAAGTATCTCAATGTTAACACACACTCTAGTGGTGATGGAGAATTAAAGACAGATTTTGGATCGCCAATTTAAAAAATGCTCTAAATATTAGCAATACTTTCCTTTTTCTTGTTGGACTGCTTGGCCTCTAGCTTTCACTTCACTCTTACATCATTGCATACCATTCTTACACATGCTACATGAGGAAGTGACAGATAGGGTGCTAATTGCAATATCTGTGAGGGGCAAGGGGGAGAGGACCAGAGTTAATGTGTAACACATGGTGTTTCTGGCAACATGTGAAGATGATATTCAGTCATTGTGCAGAAGGTGCTACTTCAAACCCAGAAGTAAAGACGATAGCAATAGTTTGGCTGCCTGTTTTGTAATTGAGCTTGATGAGCTGGCCTGAGGGAGAAAGAGAGGAGAAGGATAAAGAGAAGGTCATGATGGAGAAAGACAGAGATGGAAAGGGAAGTCTGAGAAGCAGGTAATACCACACACAGAGACTGAGACCTAGGCTGCACTCACAGGAAACAGTTGCAGTAGGCCCCACGCTGAGATCAGTTCTTATGGCTTTTCTGGCATCTGTTTTATTTCAATCTTTCAAGGGGGAGAGAGAGGGGAGGAAAAGATTCAAATACACTTGGATATTAAAGACATATATGTAGAAAATATAACATTTTGAATTGTCATGGCAAGTCCCAACATGTGACAGCATTTGCTTATGAAACTGCAGGTAAATTACATTAATGGCTAGTTAGGCTGTCCCAACTTAAAAAGCCTAGGGAGCTTTATATTCATGGGACCACCCAATCACACAAGCCAATGGTTTAAATTAAATAGGGTGCTGCCATGTAAAACTTATGTTATTAATTAAGTTGTGAATATTACATTGTAGAATGTTATTAATTAGATAGCAATGCAGGTTTCTGAATAGGTCTCTCAATGATTTACTAGTATGCTACTGCCACCATGCACACTAATTCTCACCATATATGGTTATAACTTGCCTTTTCATCACCTAATTTGTACCTGGATTATTTATTCATGTACTACTGCAACACTGGTCTTTATTTCATCCATTTTGGGAACCTAGAGATCATTAGTAAGGCAGAATTTATTGCCCGTATGCCGGGATGATGTGGTGAACCTTTCTCGTGATTCACTGCACTCTGTGTGATAGGCTGTTGTTAGGTACAGATTTCCAGGAATTTGGGTGTGGAATTCAAGCATCAAACTGTATAGAAGTTAAGCTAACAGAATATGTTTCTTGCAGGTACTAAAATATGTTTCTTTTTTTAAAAAGTAGAACAAGTCCCTTCTTTTTACCTTAAGCAATTTTTAAAAATCAGCATGTGTTATGCATCTCTGTGAGAAGTAGGATTTAAAACTAGAGGAAGGGACTCAACCACAAAGACTTTATCAATGACCTGAAAGCATAGCCAGGTCGTTTGATTATCCAGTGACACTTACGCCACCATCTACTCATCTTCCTTGCTTAATCGCCTCTTACATTGTCCAGGCTCCTAGTGGCTAATTGTATCAATTAAGGCAAAGTTAGGCAGAGGGCATTGATTAGGTAGTTACTTGAGAGGACATATAAAGAGACACTTACTGTCACGGCAGTAGGGTGGACTCTGGAGGGAAACACCATTTAATGTCTGACTCTGAAAATAGATCCATTCTAAGACCATTTCCAGTCCCCTTCTTCATCCAAAGCTATGGGAGGATAAGATATTGTCATATTCTTTGTTACTATGTAATGATCCTCCTCAGGTCTTTTGTTTATTGCTTTGTTCCCTCACTTGGATTCCTAAATTTGAAGCTTAAGTCTCCTAACCTGTCCATTTCCTGTTACTTCTATTCGCATTCTGCTTTAGGTTGAAATCCACATTCTCCCTTTTCCAGATTAAAATTCAGCTCTTCTATCTCCCTACCTTGTCTTACAGATGTCTTTAGTTACTCTCCTTCATGTTGTAATTTTGTTCTCCCTGTGCATCTGCATTTTGCTCAGGCCTTTAATTACTTGGAAAACGGACATGGGTTTCTATTTCACGTCTGCCCTCCCCCATCCATCCATCCCCTATCAATCAGGGTGCTACTTCCTTGTTTTCTCTGTCTGAGGTTCTGCTTGTTCTTCTGATCTTTTCACCCACAGACGACTTTCGCATCCTGCCCAGGCTTATTTTAACTATCCTTACTTATTGTGGGCCAAGGGTCCTTTTCCATTTGACATGGGCCTCCAGCTTCTTATTCGCTGTATGTATTCTCCATACTCAATTTTCCAATTGCCTCAGCTTGGTCTTAAATTCCTTTCCTCGTTGTTACTAATTCTGAAATTGTGGCATGCAAATCCAGGCTTAAGCACACTGATAACACTCGTTTTAAAAGGAACAGCACTGAGTGATATCACAGTGTTGCTGAGTACAAGAGCTTTGTTATTAAAAACTTGTGAATATTTATCGGATTCATGCCATTCTGCCTTAGTTTTGACATTTTTTGTTTCTCTTGACCTTATTATAGTGTTTTATGGAATGTATCCAAGATGAATCCCATAATTGCCAATTAGATGAAAACTAGACCTTATTATAGTTGAGCCAAAAAGATTTATGCCCTTTTCTCTTGGCTCAGATGGTGAGTGTGGTATTGGCCTACAGAGACCAGATTCAGTCTCTGGCCTCTACAGGGATAATTGATCTTAGCTACGCTCCTATTTTCCTTTACTATTTTCCATCCACCTGCTACCACTCAGCGACGTGAACCGAAGACAGATCGGGATCAATGTTTTACCAATGAGATCTAATTGCACCTCATCATCACCTCTGTTACAATGTTGTGGTGCTGGTGTTGGACTGGGGTAGATAAGATGAGAAGTCACAACATCAGGTTATAGTCCAACAGGTTTATTTGAAATCACAAGCTTTCAGAGTGCTGCTCCTTGGCAGCTTGAATTCACCTGATGAAGGGTCAGCACTCCAAAACCTTGTGATTTCAAATAAACCTGTTGGCTATATCTTGGTGTCATGTGACTTCTCACCTCTATGTTGTCAGTCACTCAGTCCCAGGTAACCCAAATTCCTTCAGTTAAATATTGAGAAGACGTAAGCCACAGACTTGTATATCTGTTATAAAGCCCAGTTTCTATTCATTGATCCTAACTCCCTTCCTGATTATTTGTTTCAGGGTGAATCATATTATTTGTAACGGTAGTTTCCTATTTGACTTGACTTTCCAAACCCATATCCTCTTCCACATGCTGCATATTTCCTCCCCTGGTATCCATGTGCCCTTCTGCCTTCCTGCTGTCAATACCTTCTTTCGAACTTTTATAATTTCCAGAACAACTATTCCAATAGCCTCCTGGATGACCTCCCACTATTTAGCCTCCAATGAACTTGAGCTCATCCAAATCACCGCTGCCTAGATCATATCCCAAACTAAGTCTTGGTCAACTATCACACCTCTGCTTGCTAATTTACATCAACTTTCAGTTCAGATTCTTGCATTCAAGACTCACCATGATCTTGCTCCTTCCTACCTCTGTAATAGCCTCTAGCTAGATGGGATAGTGTAGGGGGAGGGGCTTAGATTAGTTCACAGGTCGGCACAACATCGAGGGCCGAAGGGCCTGTTTTGCGCTGTATTGTTCTATGTTCTACGTTCTATGTTCACGGTACTCTGAGAATTCCTCCAATCTTGCCGTCCCCACTCCCTCTTCCCTATCACTGATAGCTCTGACTTCAGCCATTCAGGCCCTAACCTTTGACATGGGCCAAAACTTTTTCCTCCTTGTTTTAAAGGTCTTTCTTTAAAATGACCTCTTTGAGCAGGTCTTTAATCATTTATCCCAATATCTCCGACACAGGCTCTCCTAGCCTTGCTTGAGTTTGAACATTCTCCCCGTGTCTGCGTGGGTTTCTTCCGGGTGCTCCATTTTTTTTCTCCCACAGTCCAAAGATGTGCAGGTCCGTTGGATTGGCCACGCTAAATTGCCTGTAGTGTCCAAGGATGTGTAGGCTAGGTGGGTTAGCCATGATAAGTGTGGGGTTGCAGGGGTCGGGTCCAGGGCTAAGCCTGAGTCAGATGCTCTTCGGAGGTCAGTGCAGGCTATAGGGGCTGAATGGCCTCTTTCTGCACTAGGGATTCTATGAACATTTAACCCGAATACATTCCTCTTAGTCCCTTTGAGATAACAAAGTGTGAAGCTGGATGAACACAGCAGGCCAAGCAGCATCTCAGGAGCACAAAGCTGACGTTTCGGGACTAGACCCTTCATCAGAGAGCTCTCCGATGAAGGGCTAGGCCCGAAACGTCAACTTTGGTGCTCCTGAGATGCTGCTTGGCCTGCTGTGTTCATCCAGCTTCACACTTTGTTATCTTGGATTCTCCAGCATCTGCAGTTCCCGTTATCTCGAGTCCCTTTGAGACGTTTTGTTACATTACAGTTACTTAAGATGCGAGTCATTCATTTGCTTCAGGTGACCCAGCCAGTAAGAGAGAAAAAGGCAACCAATGTTTGGTCAGGTTGGTGAAGATAATATCAGGCTCAGTAGTGAAACCAAAATTGCAAAGATGCTTGAAAGCCTGTTGATGCTGTAACATTACAGCACAGCTTTAGCTGCCTTTATCCTGAGAGGGGGGAAAAATGAAGGAACCTGTACCTGCTATCCAACACATACATACTTCAAATAACGTAGCATGTAATTGCTACAAATCTCCATCCAATTTATTTTATATAGAGCTTCAAGTGCTGATTTTAATAAAAGTGAGACTACTGGATGATGCATAAAAGGTTAAAAAAAATTAAAGGACATTGAGATATATCAAAAATCAGGCTAGGCCATGTCAATGTTTGACATTATAGGAGAAAATTATAGATTATAGGAGATTAGCTGAGAGGTCGAGATCCCAGAGTAGATAAAAGCATTTTAAATAAGGAACAGGGCAATGAGTCTTAATTGAAATAGTGGAGCCACAAAAAGGAGAAGCATATAGGAAAAGTGTATGTGAAAGTGATCGGAACTACGACAACAAATCAAAAACGTAAAAGCAAAATCCAAATCAGAGATTATCTTGTGTTTCTTATATCTGAGCAAAGTGATAATTATCACCAATCCACCGTGAAAAGACATCTGCAAGATGCAATCACTTTCTGTAGGAAATCTGATCTCATTATTATTTTAGTTAAAAAAAATTCCTGAACAATGAAACTGTGGGAGAAAGATTTGTCAATTGTCATTTTCTGTCCCAGGTTTACAGAATTTCTGACATGTGTAACTTCTTGGCAAGTTCCAATAAAAAAGGTACCAAATGTAATTGGAGACTTTGGGCCGCAGTGTTTTTCCAAAGAAAATTGCAAAAGATTAGAAAGACATTGTTACTATGATTTTGTTTAGAATAGAATGCAACATCTTAAACTTCACTAGCACTTTATTTAGACTATTACTTGTACAATTAGTAAAAGATTGATATTTTCAGTTTCACTGAAATTGTTAATATCAATTTGAAACCAGGGAAATAACAAATGCCACTTTATTTCCTATTGTTTGCATACAGAAAACTCAAAGAAAATCCTTCATCTTATTTTTGATTTATTCAAGGGAATGTCACTCTGTGGATGTTAGTAGATGTCACTGGCAAAGCCAGCATTAATTGCCTTTCCCTGAAAACTGTACAACTGTAATCAATCAGTGAACATCCCCATTATTAATCTTGGGAGGAGCAGGTTATTGACAAAGCAGCCGAAAAACATCCTGGAGGAATGCCTTGGGGAAGGGTGTATTTGCAGCACAATGGTAGCATCCATACTTCAGAGCTAGGTGCTGCTTCAAAGCTATGTCACATCTCTGAATGGGTTGATTAGAAAATATCTGCCCTGAGGAACAAAGAGGTCTCATTGCATAGTGGTAGTGTCCCAGGAGGCTTGGGCTCAGTCCCACTTGCTCCAGGTAAGATATAACACACTTGTACAGGTTAATTTACATATATCCACAACAAATAAACTATAGAGGTCGTACAGTGCAGTAGCACTGTCTTTATTTCTGGCCATAAAGGCCAAGGCTCTCATTCCACCCGCTCCCACTTGCTCCAGAGGTAGGTAATAACACCCCCCGAGATAGCAGGAACTGCAGATGCTGGAGAATCTGGGATAACAAGATGTAGAGGTGGATGAACACAGCAGGCCAAACAGCATCAGAAGAGTAGGAAGGCTGACGTTTCAGGCCGAGACCCCTCTTCTTCATTTCCTGAAGAAGGGTCTAGGCCTGAAATGTCAGTTTTCCTGCTCCTCTGATGCTGCTTGGCCTGCTGTGTTCATCCACCTCTACACCTTGTTATCTCTTAATAACACCGCCAAACAGGTTGATTAGAAAAATGGGTAAAATAAGAGAACTCAACAAGAGAAATAAATTACAGTGCAACATTAGAAGAAGTTAAGACAGTAATTAACTCCTTCCTTACTATCTGATTTGAATAAGTTCCTTAATGCATGTTTGATCCACCTATAAGCCAAAGGGTCAGGATAAATCTTGTGTTTGGGTTAGTTAATTAATTGTCAAAATAATGACGAGATGCCAAATGAAACAGAGAATAAATCTTGAAATTTAAATACAGAACTCCTTGAAAGTAGGTTGAAAAACCCATAAAAAGATCAATATCAAGCGTTTTATAAACAGGAGGATAAAATACAAGAGTGAAGACAATTGATATATGCATAGAAGGCATTGGTTAAAGTATTGTGTGTAATTTTGGATTCCTTCTTAAACTGGGCTAATGGTAAGATTCTTAGCAGTGCAGACGAGCAGAGAGATCTCGGTGTCCATGTACACAGATCCTTGAAAGTTGCCACCCATGTTGACAGGGCTGTTAAGAAGGCATACAGTGTTTTAGCTTTTATTAATAGAGGGATCGAGTTCCGGAACCAAGAGGTTATGCTACAGCTGTACAAAACTCTGGTGCGGCCGCACTTGGAGTATTGCGTACAGTTCTGGTCACAGCATTATAAGAAGGATGTGGAAGCTTTGGAAAGGGTGCAGAGGAGATTTACTAGGATGTTGCCTGGTATGGAGGGAAGGTCTTACGAGGAAAGGCCGAGGGACTTGAGGCTGTTTTCATTAGAGAGAAGGTGGTTGAGAGGTGACTTAATTGAAACATATAAAATAATCAGAGGGTTAGATAGGGTAGATAGGGAGAGCCTTTTTCCTAGGATGGTGACGGCGAACACGAGGGGGCATAGCTTTAAATTGAGGGGTGAAAGATATAGGACAGATGTCAGAGGTAGTTTCTTTACTCAGAGTAGTAAGGGAATGGAACGCTTTGCCTGCAACGGTAGTAGATTCGCCAACTTTAGGTACATTTAAGTCATCATTGGACAAGCATATGGACGTACATGGAATAGTGTAGGTTAGATGGGCTTCAGATCGGTATGACAGGTCGGCACAACATCGAGGGCTGAAGGGTCTGTACTGTGCTGTTATGTTCTATGGACAATAAATTATAAAAAGTTGTAATGTATAGCTTTTGAGTGCTAGCAAATGGAAAAAAAATCTAGAGTTCTGGAAACAAAAGCAAACTCAGCCCTCTTGTGGTGTCCCTGCCCCGAGAGACACAGGCCTGGATTCAAGTCCCATCTGCTCCAATGATGTGTAATTACATCTCCAAACAAGTCAATTAGAAAAGTAGGTTAAATTAAAAAATAACTCCTGCTGTTCTGCTTCTCCCTCTTTAGCATCAGTCTCCCCAATTTTTGATATTGTCTTCACTCTCATCCCCATCTTATTTATCCTTCTTTTTAGGTGGGTGAGAGGTGGGATAGGGAAACGTATAGCCACCAGTATAACTGATTGATTAGCTTGTTCCTCACTTTAGCCAAAATGTTATCCTTTACTTTGTCATCAAATAATTGAGAAAATTCAAGACGTACGGGGGGGGAACTGCAATATTCCATATTAGCATTTGGATTATGGAAATGAAATACATAACTAAATCTATACACTGTACAGTCTTGTTGTGAAGTGTGCATCAAGTTTATTGAATCTATTTTGTAGGCATTGGAGATTTTAAGCCAAATACAGGGGTAAAGCCTTTCAGAAAGGAAAACAGGGCCACCAGGTGGCCATACAGTGCAATTACACAGTAACATGTTTCTAACAGCAATCTATGGAAACGTCGATCAAGCGGAAAAAAAATTGACAGAAAAATGTATTAAAGGGATTTGTTACTAGGAGGTAAACTTCAGTAGTTGGAAGTATCTCCCTTCCCATCTTCAAACTGTTCCGAAACCAGTTTTCTTTGATTTTGGACTCCAATGCTTTCAATGCCCAATCCTACCTCTTCTGCACTCCAGTTTTTCCTCATTGTGACAAGCTACTTGTACAGACAAAAGCATTCATGTTAAGCAACTCTTCCAGCAGTGTAATAAATTTTCAACTCTGTGCTGCAGCACAATCAGAAATATTAAATGAACAATGGCAATTTGATTTGTGTGAACACAAGTCCAAGATTAAGTTATTGCCAGAAGTCTCTAACTGTATGCCATACCATGTAGATTACAATGTGCAAATAGACATTTTAAATTATACGCCTACCACTCGAACAACCCTGCTGGTCCCTACAACACCTAGCCCATTAATAAAGCACAGTGGTGTCTCCATTAGTTAGTTTTCTTTGTTTTTGTGTTTTTGAAAGACGTCAACAATACAGATTGAGGTTGTTAAGCTGGCTGCTTGTAGTTCAGACATTTTGTCATAATGCTAGGTATCATCAGTGCGGCCTCTGATTAAGTGATGTTGTTCTACTCCACTTAGTTTTTATATGAAATTCATGTAAATGGTATTCATATAAATACTAAAGCAGAATAGAAAGACAGTGCTTCATCAGAGGCCGCACTGATGATGTTACCTAGCATGGTGATGAAATATCTGTACGATAACTAGTCAGCTTGGTGAGCAAGTCAACAACCTCACCCACAATGCGAGCTACAAATCTTTGTGAGAACCTTACACAGAATGGCATGGCTACATAAACAGAATTTTGTACCCAGTTGAATCGGAGGAGACAGTGGCACACTGGTAATGTCACTGGTTCCACTAACCCAGATTTGGTTTGAATCTCACCACAGAAGATGAAACTTTAACTCAATTAAAAATAAGGAATAAAGTAAACCAGCATAATGATGGTTTACTATCAGAAAAATCCATCTCATTCAGTAAGTCCTTTAGCATGAAAATCTGCTATCTTTACCTGATATGGCCAATATGTGACTCCAGACTCATAGCAAAGTGGTTGACTCAAATGCCCTTTGGGCAATAAATTCTGCTAAAGCCCATGTCCTGTGAATAAAGACAAGAAAGGATGTTGCCTGGTATGGAGGGAAGGTCTTACGAGGAAAGCCTGAGGGACTTGAGGCTGTTTTCGTTAGAGAGAAGGTTAAAAGGTGACTTAATAGAGACATACAAGATGATCAGAGGATTAGATAGGGTGGACAGTGAGAACCTTTTTCTTCAGATGGTGATGGCTATCACAAGGGGACATAGCTTTAAATTGAGGGGGGATAGATATAGGACAGATGTCAGAGGTAGGTTCTTTACTCAGAGTAGTAAGGGCATGGAATGCCCTGCCTGCAACAGTAGTAGACTCGCCAACTTTAAGGGCGTTTAAATGGTCATTGGATAAACATATGGATGATAATGGAATAGTGTAGGTTAGACGGGCTTCAGATTGTTGCACCAACCTGTGAAACCATCGAGGGCTGAAGGGTCTGTACTGCGCTGTAATGTTCTATGTTCTATATTATAACATGCACCGATTGAAGAATAATTGTGTGTTTACGGTGGTGTAAACAGGGATGGGCAATAAATGGAAGCCAGCCAGCAGTGCCCACATCCCATCAGCAGACAAAAAGTGTTGAATTTTACATCCTCATTACAGGTAGTACTCGGTCACCTGTTGTTAAAGCTATCACCTACCATTAACTTTAATTATGGAACTGATGACGGCAAATTAATCTCAGCTAAACAGGGGACGGGGACAGAGAACAGAGAATGGAAGATGTAGCAATTTCATCAGCTTCCAATGTATGACTGGGAATTAGCACAATTAGTGTAGTATCACGTTTACAAATGGTTAGAAGAGTTACACATTGTCCCTACCTCTTAATTAATGCCTGTAAATTTGCCAATAGGAAAATGCACCATTCATGTGCAAACAAATGCTTGTTTACCCGTGGTCTGCTATGCTTTCATTTTAAAGTCAAACAATCATACACCCACATTTTGACAAAAAAAAAATCTACAGAAAGTGCCTTAGATCATATTTGTCACATCACCTATAACTATTGAATATATTTCAGGATATCTTGGATTTTTATTTCACAGAAAGATTTGGGAAGATTTGCATTTAAATGGCAGATTTTTGGAAGTATATTCATTCAGTTTTAAAAAAAGCATTGAAACAAAGTGCTTAGAACATGAATGGGCCATGTTGCTTATTGTTTCAGAAACAAATCCAAATTGTTAATTGGTCTCTCTAGTCAAGAAGCTCACCCATATGATCCTCGGTCATTGGCAGTTGTTTGACATTCATTGGCCTTCTACTCAGATTGTGAAAACAGCAAAATAAAAATGGGAGACCAAAACTCTTAGTTGCATATTTTGCTAACAAGCAAAAAAACTACAGGGAGATATCCACGGTGTTGAGACGGTTGAGGATAGTTTGAAGTTATTCTGTTTCAAAAGCAAGATAATCCACTGCTGACAAAATTTCACTGCCAAATTAATTGCAATTGGAACAATGTATATTTGCATTATACTTTCAAAATTCTTGCTTTGTACATTCAATTGGTATGAGACTGTGGAATGAAGTTAAGCCCAGTTCCTACTGTTCACTAGTACAGCAGTCACCCCAGGTTGAGATAAAGATCTTGGGGTTATGAGCCATGGGCACCAGCAGAAACTGGTGAATTTTCAGTGGATGGTAAAAGAGCTAAAACCTTGGGGAAAAACAGTTGATTACAAGCAGATGATTCTTTGGGCAGAAAACTAGTGTTTTCTTTAAATACAAAGGAGAATGGCAATGGAATACTTCCTCATTTATTCTATTCTCTGGTTACATTTTTTATAAATAATAATCATGGTAGACTCCTATAATAGCCACAGAGGAGGACAGCACAAGACCATAAGGAGTGTAAATATGAGCAGAGGAATTGCCCTCATTACTCCATTATTTTGCATAAATGCACAGCACAAAACATACCATAATTTGGATGCTTGAATATAAAAGTAAATTGTTAATTCTAAATGGGTCAAGGTAAAGAATACTGTTTCACAGGGTTGGATTTTTTAAAATTAAAAACTTATTGTCAGCAAACAATTCAAAATTCAGACAACGCAACATCGCAAACTCCATTCCACAAGTCTACTGATCAGACTAAACATCTTTGCAGTCTCCCAAAAATATAACCAAGTTAGTGAGAGTAAATTTGAGCAGTTTGTTCTGTGGACTTGCATCGTCACGATCAATACTGCCCCATTTATCCAAAACATTGAATTCTCAAAACACAACCACAGGATTTTTATTACATTAAGTTTTATTATGTAAACTGTTAATTTATCCTATAATATTGACAAAATATTTCACAACTTGACTGTTTCAATACAGTATTAATCAACATAAATTACACATTTTACTCATGTCTATTGAAGTGTTTGCATGTAGCCAGAAAGATGGAGTGTATAAACTAGGAAGTCAGCTTCAACTAGGTTTTAAATAGCTAGAAAAAATTAGAAATATAAACCTCATTGAATCTCACATTCCCATCCAATAGATCCTCACTGGTATTAGCTGTTAGGCAACACCTATTTTGGCAGAAAGTATTTGCCACAGCTGTCATCATTTCGACTTGTGTAATCTATTCTCCAATGATAAAGAGTAGTCCGACAGCAGAGATTGCCATTGCCGCATTCAATCTACCGGCTCGTCTGAGAAATAGCAAAATTGGGGGATGGGGAGTGGGCAGGTGTATGCCGATAATGCCTCAATTCTGTGCTTCCAGTAAGGTAGCACCTATCAAAGGGAGTTGTTGTCAGATTACACTACGGCATTTGCCGAAGTTGTTCAACTTGTGTTTCCTTTAAACACAAGTCCTTCCTGGAGGGACCAGATCAGTTTATGTTAGCTTGAACACAATCTGTAATTCAAAGTTTCTCAATAGTTTTGGCAAATTTTCCCCATCATCAAGCTGCCAAGACACCCCAAGCAATAAATTGGATGATTGTTCAAAATCATTTAGAATACACTTAATTCATGATGTTTCTAAACTCTTGATACACATTGTACCACGTTTTTCATGATCTAGGATTAATAGTCAAGAAACAAAAATGACTTCACTTTAGGGATAGGCCATATGTTTAGCAACCTGCATCAAATGCACTGTGATGATGTGACAGAAACAGATCCAAATTAAAAGCTAAATTTAATCTTCCAGCTCTCTGAATATGAAAAAAAAATCACTTCAATACAAGAATATTTCTGATATGTTGCAGCTGTTTCATTACAGCCAAAAATGTGCTGGCATACAACTATAAGGATCTATTCAAACATGGACCACGTTTGGGAGCAATCTTGCCAATTCATTAGTTACGTGTGAAGTAGGTCAGTCAGGGTGATACTTGCAGTGTGTTATTGACCAGAGTTAACAAAATTAAATAGAAGTTTTCCCCCCAAGAGTTGCCCTTTATTTTCTACCCAAGCAATGTACTGCATTACATTTGTCATCTGTACTACAATTATGTACAGATTTGGTCTCCTTACCCATGGAAGGTTATACTTGTCCCAAGGAGAATTCTAGGAAGGTTAATATGTAGATTCCTGGGGACGTGACATTATCCTAGGTGATATTTAGTGGACTGTGTGCATATTCCCCAAAGTTTAATCTGGCATGGTAACCGTCTTGAAACATAAATTCCTAAAGCGATTTCAGGGTATGTGCTTGAAACATTTCTCCCCTCTCATTCGAGTTTAGAATTAGAAGTCACAGTATCAGAATAAAGGTTTAGGAATGAGATGAGAAACTTTTTCCCCCTCAAGTAGGATTCTTTGGAATTCTCTGTCCAGAGACCTGCAGATCCTCAGTCACACAATTCATTCTGAACTGAGATTGTTAGATTTAGGATGAAATGGGAATCAAGGGGTTTGGGGATGAAGCAAGATGATGATAAAGAAAAGGTTCAATTCCTATTTATTCTGTGACTGCACATCAAATATAACTTACACATGTGCATCTAACATACCACTTTTCTTTCTTTAGGCATAGCGAAGAACATTACGTGGAACCTTAAGTACATGGAATATATAACAGCATTAAGATTACATTGTGGTTGGAAATGTGACTACGAATACAGACCCTTCCAGGTGAATTTGCAAGTTAGCCAATTATGAGGGTGCTCCAAGTTTGCTAGGAGAAGCAGGCAATACAATCATTAGTACAAACTTTCACCAATACAAAAGGTGCTGCAGCGATCAGGTGAAAGAATTACATGATGACACTAGCAGCTGGCTTTATTATGCAACTTACATAAAAAGCCCTATTCATCCAAGAAAACTGCAGGATTTCAACTGTCAGTAGTCAGCATGGCATGGAGCTGTCATTTATCTCTCATTGTATCACTGGAGGCAATGGGGATAAGAGGAAGAAATGCAGTCGTCAGAGGAGCAGGACACTGAGGAAACAGTCACATGATTCCTGCACACCCTTCATCAGTGCAGATGCACTCTCCTTTGTGGGTCCAGCTTCACAGATAAGGGTGGCAGAAGGCAAGGAGCAGCCCACATGAAATGAATAGATACTAAAGGCAGAGATAGCTGTGGAATGGCTCCTTCAGAGCTCTGAGGAAACACTGAGGCTATTCCCACCTAGGCAGAGGTGCGGAGTCAGGTATAATACAAAGCTGGTAACATTTGAACTGGCAAAGGAAAAATGACGATCTGCCAGAATTCCCAAAGACAGTGTGTTCCCTCGTACGAAGTAGGAGAAGTCCATCACAAGCATCAGTGTCATTATGTCTCTGGAGTCCAGCACCACGTCTAATAAAATGGTGCCAACATTGTGGAGACTTAGTAAAGTTCAAACCATGATGATCAATTTTATTTTGTGGAAAGGCTCGGCTTGCCTCTAGACTTTAGAGAATATTTTTTCTCTGGTCTAAGCCAAAGCAATGTTCTCAAGCCAAACAACCATACAGGTCTAATTTTTTTTTTAAACAATTGCCAAGATAGGAGGACTTCACGAGGTCACGTGGCGATGCCACTTTTTGAAGACTTGTGAAATAATTCTGAGAACTTACGGTTCTGATAGGATTGAGGAATCAACTAGTCTCGGAATTACAGTAGAGACAAAAACAGGAAAAAAAAATTACTTGAATTTAAAGGAATGAGCATTTACACAGATAACACAAATTTAAAATAGCTGTAAGTGGGCCATAATCAGTTTCTGCAACAGCATCTTGTTTGATTCTAGACAGATGATGTCTGGTTGTCACTCCTCCCAGGGTACCATATCAGTGTCTATCGCCACACAGTTGTACGCTGCGTAACGTAACTTCTCTTCACAAAGCTTTGCACTACAAATAAGACAGATTTGAAACAGTTCATAAGATACTTGTACAATTATGGAACTGTATGCAAATATATATCCTTTAATTATCATTACAGAGGCCAATATGGAAGCTCTAGTGATTCATCGATATGACAATGAATCACATCATAACTGCACTTTCTTACTGAACAAGGACAAGCAACAAACAAAGGAACATGTGGCTGGGGGCAAGTTAAAGGAGAAGTGAGGGAGTATTCAAGGAAAACCAAATGGGAATATCATATTTCCACTACATTCCACTTCCCAACTAGACAGAATAAGAAATTTTACTTGCAAGATGCCCTTTAGATGTAGAAAAAAAGGCCCAAAGGCCATTTTAGGTCACATACTGGAAAAATAATTAACTCACTGAAGAATAGATGGAAAACTACTCCAGTGCTGGAATTTTTCAGTAGAATTTGAAATTTTTAATTTCTTTTAATTGACTTTTGGTCTGATTTTGTACTTACCACTGCTTAAGGAATTGAACAATTTATTCTTTGGCTACAATGATAAGAGCAGCCCTGACCTGAACAATGCAATCTTTTCCATTTCCCACACCCTGCTACATGGCTAAGTAGAATGCTGAGGTAGGGATTGTCCTGCAAATCTATGACCATTTGGATCTGGAATGAGGCCAGTCAATATATGTTACAGAAGACCCTTGGAGCAGGCTGCATGGGGAATATTTTCAGATCCTTCGTAGCTTCTGCTGCAAAGGTGAGTGATGAATAGATACCATAGAGCACATTGTAACAATCAGTTTGCTAAAAACTGGAACAGTACGGCTCAGTTTTACAAACTTTCACTACATTTACACTATGCTGCAATAAATGCATCAATGCAGTTTGTTTAATGAGCTGAATGTGACCACATGGGCATGACCACACTGTCAATTTATGTACCTAGACAACTAGAATTAAATTAATTCGACAGTCATCCATTTCTGAAATGCCGTCCCCAAAAAAGTGACAAAATATAAAGGGTAAACAATACATTTTCAGAGTTTGCGGAGTCCATCCAAAAAGTCAAGGAAGCTTAAAATTACCCTGTGGGATATTAGGGTCCCGAGGTTTAATGCATCTACATATAATTACTTAACATATTCACTAAAATATCAGAAAATAATTTAAGTTAATAACAAGTGTTATGCAACAGAAAATTAATGGCATTTAAGATCAAGGTAATAATTTGCTTCATGTACTAACAAGACTCCATGTAAAGAGTCCAAAGCATCGAAAATCAATATCTTACTTACATCATAAATACAAAACAATCTATCACTATTCTGTCACTAACATTTTAGTTAACATCACATCCCTACTCACAAAGCATACCAAGAATACCTTGGGTGGAGAGGCATTTATTCTTCATAAACACTGCAAAGTTAAAACCAAGTTGCACTAATGCTAAATGGTGACTACTAGGTGCTAAGAAGGGACAAATTCACTCAAATAATGGCAAGTTAAACCATTTCATCCAGATCAGGCCTTGATGCTCAGTTATAAATGCAACTATAGCATTTCACCAACTTGAGCAGAACTGTAGCTGCAGCACAAAGTCAATAAATTTCCACAGCAGTAATTATCCCTCCACTTACTGGATTCAACCATTAAAAGGTCAGCATTATTTTAAACTTAAAACCAAAATAGAATAGAATGTAATTTTAAAAACATTATATGGTGAGTTTATCCAAATCTCTTCTGTTTTCCTTCTGAATATTACGAAAGTGATAGGTTCCATGGATTATTTTAGACAAAAAAAGTTGCGAAAATTAGTTCTATGACTTAGATCAGTACAAGCACACAAATAATTTATAAACAGTAACATATATAGGATTAAACTAAACTAACTTTGAGATGGAGCTAGACTATGCTATGTGAAAATAGGATGTTCTTTTTCGGAGATTAAATGATTTACTTCCTATTTTTAAACTATATCCACGCTGTGAGAATAAAAAGCTTACTCAATAACTAGCGCATTATGAGCTGTGTGAAAGGGACCTTCAGTATGCAGCTTACAGGATTGCCAATGCAACTTTGCAAATGAAAAAGCAGCAGTTAATTATTTTGCATCCAGAGCTCCTTCAGGGTAGGATATGCGACACTGTGTCCTCCACCACCATCTAGTGGTCAAAGATAGAACATTGTATATGGAACTTCTCACCCAGAAAATCTGTGTTACGGACTTTTCTGCACCTGTCATCAACAATCAAACCTAAAGCAGGGCATTTTGGAGCTTCTTCGACTGCCACTCTAATTCTTTGGTTTTCTTCAACTCCTATCTCATGAAGCAAAACGTTCCATACACAGCAGCCTCTGACAACTGAAATTTGCTTCTTACTTTTTACCTATGATAAGGGTTAACTTAGCCTACATCTCCATAAGTCTCAGTAAACTGCTGAATGAAGTACAAAAAGGTGGAGAGTTCAGGATCTAGAAATTCAAGGCTGTCATTTCCACGGCACCGGAGGGTGCTCTGAATTATTCTTTGGTGAAGACGTTAAATTCACGCTCTGCCTGCCCTTGGAGGTAAAATGTAAAACATCTCAAAACACTAAGATTCTTAACTCTTTTGCTGACTCCACAACACTTGGCCACACAAAAGTCAGGGGTGCAATGGAATACTTTGCCTGCATGAGTGCAGCTCCACAAACAGAAGTTTGACACGATCTGGGTCAAAGCAACCTGCTTGATTATTTGTGGATATAGTGCCATTTAGTCCCTCCACCACTGATGCTCAATAGGAGTAAAGCGCATCATCTACAAGATGTATTGCAGAAATTCACCAAGGCTCATAGATAGCATCTTACAAACCCACGGGCACTGCCAACTAGGAAGGCAAGGCCATCAGCAACAGGGGAACACCAGAAATGGTGGAACAGTAGCACAGTGGTTAGCACAGCTGCCTCACAGCACCAGGGACCTGGATGTAATTCCACCCTTGGGTGATTGTGCAGACTCCCCAGAGACATTCTTCCTACAACTGTGTGGGTTTCCTCTGGGTGTCCCAGTTTCCTCCCCCAGTCCAAAGATGTGCAGAGTCGGTGGATTGACCATGCTGAATTGCCCTTGGTCCAGGGATATTTGGGTTAGACATGGGGAATACAGGGGTAGGGGAGTGGGATGCTTTTCAAAAGGGCGGTGTGGACTTGTTGGGCCGAATGGCCTGTTTCCACACCATAGGAATTCTATGATGATTGCTATGGCCAGAACCTCAAAAATCACTCACCATCTTGACAACCTGTTCAATATTTCACTCAACCAGTGTTGTGTGATCACATTGAATGGTCTACTCCTGCTCATATTCTTTACGCTTCTTGGATCGATTGAATAAATAGATGCAAATTTTTCTAAAAGAGCAAAGTAGGCCAGCAGCAGATTTGATGTTCCTTAACATCATAGAAGTTTTAGATATAGCAAATAAAAAGAAACAGTTTCCTATGGTTGAATGAATAATAGCAGACGGCATAGATTTAAGCTGATTGTGTCTTGGGTTCCCTTGCTACTGACTAGTTTAGGATTTGAAACACATTTCCAGACAAGGTTGTGGAAGCAGATCCAATGCTAGGTTTCAAGTAAGAATCAGAGAAATACTTGAAGGAGGAGAAGAAGCAACGAGTGAGTGGAGGAGATCAACTGGACTGTGTTTTGAAAGATCTAGCATAGATGTTATGGACCAAGTGGCCTTCTTCTATTCTAGACATTCTACAACTTTGATCAGGGGATGACAAGTTCAGTACATAATAACATATGACTACATTACCTCATAGAATTACACCTCAGGGGTGAAATGGAACATGTTTCTATGATAAAGGCATCACAAGAGAGATAGTAAGAATTGCCAATGCTGGTGTCAGAGATAACACAGTGTGGACCTGGAGGAGTACAACAGGCCAGGCATCATCAGAGGAGCAGGAAAATTGACTTTTTGGGTTAGGACCCTTCTTCAGAAATGCTGAGGAGATAGGGAGTTCTGAAATAAATAGAGAGGAGAGATGGTGCTGGGGAAGGTATGTGGGATGGTGACAGGTGACAGTAGGTAGGAAATAGTGGGGAATAGGTCAGTGAGGTGGAAGGAGCTGATAGGTGGGAGAGAAGATATACAGATTGTGTCAGGTCAAGGAGGTGGGGATGAGAGGGAGGGTTGGTCATGGGATGAGTCCGGGGTGGGGAGCTTTTGAAACTGGTAAAATCCACATTGGGTTGTAGCTCCTGAGGTGGAATATAAGGTGCTGCTCCTCCAGTTTCTGGGTGGCAGCTTTATTCTTCCAGCCAAACTATCCATCTATCTAGGTTCATAGATGAACTTGGACTACTTGAAATAGATTTCAGAGTCTTATGCTGTTTATGAAGTCATGATGTGATGATTCACATACAGAGAGAAGAAAAGCTTGAAAAAAAATTGTAACAATTCCCCCAATGACATACTGGTTTATGGCACCACTGAATATCGTGCTATTTTAGGGTATCTAACTTCGTAGGATACAGCAGATGGCGTGCTACAATCGACTTCAACAACTTCTGGAAGTGACAAACAGCACAGCCGAGGCTCATGAACACTTACTCTCACATATATATACACAGGCATTTATGGGCCTCAAGAGAGAAACAGTTTGGGTATAGCTGTGATGTACTAAACACTAGCTGACACTGCTGGATCAGTGATAATGTGACCAGTGAAATAATGCACAAAAGATACCGACATTATCCATTAAAATCCAAGATTGTCATCTCTGGTAAAGGAAAAAAAAAATGTAAGTTCAAAAAAATCAGGAATAGAAACTTAATTTTAAAAAAAAGCAACAAACCTGGAATAGTTCGGCAGAAAAAGTGTACTGGAGCATGTGGAAGACTCTGGGAGGGCATCTGTTTTCTCTGAGCTGTCAAAGAAATGATAGTAATTTCTATTAAAAATTAAATATTACAGCTGTTAAAAATATTACTATATAACATATAACTTAGGCAACTTAGTTTATTTTTGATGTAACTTCTAGATAATCTCAATAAACACAAGTGGTGTTAATATCGCTGACTAGGGACAGAATTACCATGCAATGTATATTAAATGATCACATGGAATACCAAGTTAAGTCCACTTCTCTCCCTGCCACCCCAACACTAATACACAAACCCAATCACTTTTCAGATCGATTCTAACTGAGTTAACAAGAGGTAGATGAAGACTCAGAGTTTTACCTTAGTGAAGTGAAGATCATAGAATCCCTACAGTGAAGCAGGCCATTTGGCCCATTAAGTCCACACGGACCCACTGAACATCATCCCACTCAAACCCATTACCTCCCTACCCTTTCTTTGTAACCCTGCATTTCTTATGACTCATCCACCTAGCCTGCACATCCCTGGACACTATGGGGCAATTTAGCATTATGACATACTCCGCAGACAATAAAGCAAGGACTTCTTTTAAAAAAAATTGTTCACAAGTTGTGCTTTGCCAGCACTTATTGGTAATCTCAAACTGCTGTCGAGAAGGTGGTGAGCTGTATTCTGAAAATGCAGTGGTTCACTGGGGATGGGGTGCAGGTGCATTGACAGTATCATCAGGGATTTTAACCCAGAAAAGAGTGAACAAATGACACCATAGTACAAAATCAGGATGGCATGGTGGTGGTGCCAAGTTGTAATGTGAATCTACTGCCCTTGTCCTGTAGTGGTTGAATGAAAAGCAGGAAATACTGAAAGCACACAACTTAAGTCAACAAATGAGAAAGGGAAACAAAAAGCAGTAGTTCTGAAGAGTCTCAGATTTTTGTCTCTCCACAGATTCTGCCAGACCTACTAAGTTTCTCCAGCACTTTTTATTTTAGGTTAACAAATGAGACTTGAACTAATACAATCCAAATCTTGAATCAGTATCCTGCTATCCCAGCACTTTCACCCTCTTCAGAGTTTCCTTGTGCCCCTTTTCATTTTGGCTCGATAGTCGAGAAGTGCAGCCAGTCTCCTCTAGTTACGGCATCACCCGAAAGTCCCCCCAATTGGCAACAGTGAGATCAGCAATTTGCACCTTGATAAACTGACAGTGTAAATCACAACAGTGCTTCTCTGGAAAGATTCTCATTTTGTCATCACAGATTTTTAATTTGTTTCCACTTGAATGTAGGATGTTGAAGCACTCTACTAGCTCAATTTGAAGCACTCAGGGCAAATCACCATCTAACAATCTAAAGCACTTACCCTGACTTGTCTGGGTAGATGAATATAGGAGCGGGCAGACGGCTTCTACCTGTAACAAACCTTAAAAATCGACTGCGATCCTCTGAAAGACAAATCAGAGAGGAAACGCAAAGAAGCATCTCCTGATTTTCTCCACAATTTCCAAAAAGGCTTTAATCTTTATACCACTACAGTTAAAAGCAAGTAGCAATGAGCAGTTTAGTAGAACAGGCCATTTGTGCATGCCAGACAATGACTACTAACAATACAAATCACAATTTTATACTAGAGTTGTATTAAAACTGAGAATAAATGTGCTCAATTGATTCAAGTTGATCTGGATGTGATAGTCAAGTGCGCAGTTTGCTTAGGACACATGCCGACAAAAATCCAACAAGGCTTTAAATGAGGGGGGGAAAAAAAAAATCAGTTTTACATCTTCAAACAGAGCAATTTAATGTCTAACTGAAATGTCTGCACCCCGAGAATGCAACACATCCGCTTATCGCACTGCAATGACAGTCTCGACAATGTGCTCAAATTTCTGATTGGGATACTCAAATCCCAGAGGCACAATATCCACGTTACCTATTATTGGCCAGTAATTATTACTACTTATATTTTTAAGGTGCATTAATTTCACTATAATTTAACGTGTTCTTATTGTAGCATTTCAGAGATTTAAAAAAAGTGCTACAACATCATATAGCTGTCTCACACAGTGATAGCCAATTGGTCAATGATCAATATTAGTTTTATGTCAGACATTATGAATTGTATCCATTATATTGTTTTATGGATAAAATTCCCTCTAATTTTCAATCTAGGAAACATGTTACTCACGTTACAGACACTAGAACCAGATGGTTTAACCAGCTCACAAGTAATAGTGATTGAGGCCACGTACCATTAGTGAAATTTGTGAGGGCTTCCCAAAAATATTTGACTCTGGTATCAGACTGTTCCAAATCTTCAAAGCGAGCTAAACAAAAAGACAAGATAAGAAAGAAACTACTGCGCAAGTCTGAACTGCTGAGAGTCTTGGACAAATAATTCTACATTAATGCTTCTTAGTCAAAGTTTAAGTGTCTCTATAGCTATCTTAGCAGGATTAAGAGGGTATACAGACAATCGGGTTACTTCAATTGAGGCTTTAGTCTCAGTAGAAATAATCGTGAATGCTCATATATCATCAGGGTTAAGTCATACATACATTTACACATACCCTGCTAAATTAGCAGTTCTGTTTCATACAGCCTTGGTTTTCATAGAATGACATTTCCTGAATTTAAGAGACATGGATAAACATTAAGATTTGTGGTGTCCCAGAAAGCGAGAGAATGAGAGAGAGTGCGAGAGACAGGAAATCATCTTCTCTCTTATATTTTGCCACCCAAGATGTTCCTGCTGTGATCTGTACCATCTTTGCAAGTACAAAGTAGAGGGCTGGCATCTAAGTTCATGCATAGAAATATAACTCATGAGGAAAGAAAGTATATTTTCTAGTAGATACTTAAAGAGCAGCAACATCAAAGAATTGGGAGAAATTCATGTCTAGGGATGTTGTATTGGGATATCTAAAATACAAAGCATGGATAGCAGTTTTTAAAAGCTTCAGTATCAATACTGCAGCACACAGTGCAAAGGAATCAAACATATTTTCATAGAGTGAGCATATTTGAATTAAATACCTACTGGAATTTGAAAAGAAACAAAAAAAATGTATCAATTATATCAAGTTAAGCGCATTTTTTTTGTTTTTTGAAAAAAAAAAGCAACTTACATCCCTCTTCTTACTTCAGGAGTTTCCTTTAAACTTTTTTTGGTGTTTAGAAGTCGTAGTACATTTTATTCCTAATAGCTCATGCAAAACAAAATAATTCTCAAAAAAAATACAAATACCTTCAGTATGTTAAGTGGAATTTAAGTGCTGATAACCACCACTGACTAAATTGCTCAATCATGTGAAGACTATGGAAAATCTACTACTCAAATAATAAGTTACCCCGGCTTTCTGTGCTTCTAGCTGCAGCCCAGGTCACAACTACAAGGCTTCTTCCTGGCAATGATCGCTTATGAGTAATATTGATTAACATGTAGGAAAGGGGAGATAGAAGTTGCCCGATAATTACAATATTGAAACAAGAGATGCCCCTTCCTAAGCAGAAATCTTAAGGTGTATTCTAGTCTCTGTAACAATCATATTTGAACTTCTTGGTGACTTAATTTGTTGGGCAGGAAGGAAAACTGTACTGGAAGAAGAAAGAGACCTCATCATTATTTCTAGGGCACCACCGCCTCCACATTCTCCTCCGGATTTGGAAATATTTCAGGCTTCCTTCATTATTGACAAGTCAAAAACTTGGAACTAACTTTCCGACTTAAACAATTCATGGGAGTACCTTCATTTCATTAAATCATTGGACGATTGGGACCAGGCCCAGTCAGATTCCATCGACTAGGAGATCTTGGATTGGGGTTGTTAACCCGGGGCAATCTGGGAGCTCTGGTTGCCAGGTATAAACAGGAGATTCAAAAGGTCTCCTCAATCTGGGGACTGGCATTGAACTAGGTGGCCAGAGCCCCTGTACTATGCACATGCAAATAAAGAGTGACCTGGTGACAGGATACCGGCCGCAAGAGTAATGAGCATTGGACAATGAATGATGCCTTTTAAATAACGCCCATTTATGAGAATTTAAAATTTAAAAAAAGGCATGAATGGTAAATTCAGAATTATCTGCAGCCTGGGCCATTTGTCTCTCACGCTGCATGATTAGATTCCCTACAGTGTGGAAACAGGTCCTTCGGCCCAACAAGTCCACACGGCCCTTTGCAGCATCCCACCCAGACCCATCCCCCTATAACCCACACACCCCTGAACACTACGGGCAATTTAGCATGGCCAATCCACCTAGCCTGCACATCTTTGGACCAGGGGAGGAAACCCATGCAGACGCGGGGATAACGTGCAAACTCCACACAGACAGTCGCCTGAGGCTGGAATCGAACCCGGGTTCCAGGTGCTGTGAGGCTGCAGTGCTAACCACTGAGCCGTTGTGCCGACCTAAATGTGTAGATCTGTAAACCATAAAATGCAAAACGAAACTTTTAAAAAGGTTTCCACAACAAAGGCATTTTTGTACTTACTTAAACGTTTGAGAGCTTCCACTGTAATTTCAGGATCACCACAGACTCTCTTTTCGAGCTCCTGCCAGGTCAGGAGGTCAAGCACCGCTTGGGGAATCACTTTCAGTAGACCAGCTCTCATTGCTTGAATCTGAGGCGGGTGAAAAAAAATATAAGCCAAAGGCACTGGCCCCTTGAGACTGTAAATAGACTGTGCACATCTGGATGCAAAAACAAGGCCAAATATTTTGAAAGGAGATTTTCATTTGGTTAAAGCTGCAACAGTTTTGCCATCTACTGAAGGCTTTCCTACGCAAAAGGTAGAATTAAAATCAAAACAGTGCATCAACCTTGGCAAGTTTTGTATATCTGCCATCAAAATCACAGATTTAACTGGCTTCCTAGTGAAGCATTTCAGCCCATTGTGTCTGCATTAGCTCTGAAAATTCAGTCCAAGCATTAAAGCTCCTGCCTTTTTCCTATAATACAACACATCCATAGTTAAGTAATCATCCAAAACTCTTGAATGGTTCAATTGAATCTGTCTCCACCACACTTCAGGGAACTGGGTTCTAAACCCAGAACAAAAAGATTTTCTACCCTCACATAGCCCAGTTTTGAAGCAAAGTAGGCATATCTGGTTCTTAGTCTTTACGAGTGGGAACTGCTGGTGACTATCAAGTTGATCAAGACTGCTCATAATTTTGAAATCTTTTATCTAACCTCGCTTAGCTTTCTTCTCTTCAAAAGATAACACACTCCAATATGTCGTCATATCTGAAGGTTTTCATCACCAGAACCATTCTTGTAGACTTCTGCTCTAATTCCAAGATGTTAGCATCCTATCTGAAATGTGTGGTTGTCAAAACTGTAGACGATACACTAGCTGAGGTCTAATGACCTATACAGGTTCAGCATAATCTCCCTGCTCTTGTACTCTATGCCTTATAACCACTGATTCCTCCATCTGTTCTGCCACTTTTAACAACTTATGCACATATACATCCAGGACTCTCTGCTTCTGCACACCTTTTAGAAGGGACTGGTGGGAGGAGTTCTCATTATTCCTATCACTGTGTGTTTGTTTTCTTAAAAAAACTGCCTCTCCATGTACTTTGCCCAAAGTATATTAACCTCAACTCTCTGCATTGAAACTCATCTGCTGCCTATTCATTCACCCCAACTTGTCAACATCCTTCTACACTGTCCTCTTTATAGTTCATAACACTCCTAAGTTTTGCATCATCTGTAAATTTTAAAAGTTTCAAGATCTAGATTGTTTAAAGATACCAATAAAAAAATTAAGGGACCCAATGTGACCCGTGGGGAACTCCACTAACAACCTTCCTCCAGTCCCAAAAAAAATACCCATTAACCATTACTGTGTTTCCTCACCACCAGGCAATTTTGTATCACTTTGCTAATGTACCTTTTATTCTTTGAGAAATCACATTCCTCAAGTCTATTATGTGGCACTTTATTGAACCACTATTGGAAGTCTACGTAGATCACATCAATGTCATTCTCACCATCAATGCTCTGCTGCATCTTCAAAAAAAAAGCTCCAGCAACACCAACAGCAAAGCAAATAAAGGTATACACGCTCCCGTTAATCAATTGACATTTGTCCATGTAACTATTAATTCTTTCCCACATAACCGTTCTTGAAGTTTCCCTACTAATGAAGTTAACTCCAGTTATAGCCTGTCAGCAATAGACTAGGATGTCTGCCTGCTCTTTGATTTGGAAAATGGTGTACATGATACTTATCAATCAAACTACAAACAAGGTTTACTTAATTTTTTCAGCACTAAATCCTCTCACGACCTCCTCCTCCTGTTTTTCTATTTTCACTGCAATGTTTGACTCTATAGAGTCATAGACATATACAGCAAAGAAACAGACCTTTTGGTCCAACTCATCCACACTGACCAGATATCTTGAATTAATCTAATCCCACTTGCCAACATTTGGCCCATATCCCCTCTAAACCCTTCCTATTCGTACACCCTTTCAGATGCCTTTTAGATGTTGTAATTACACCTGCCTTTATCACTTCCTCTGGCAGCTCGTTCCATACATGCACCACCTGCGGACAAAGTTGCCCCATAGGTCCCTTTTAATTCTTTCCCTTATCTTAAACCTATGCCCTCTCATTTTGGACTCCCTCACCCCAGGGAAAAGACCTTGTCTATTCACCCTATCCACACTCATGCTTTTATAAACCTCCTCAGCCTCCAATGCTCCAGGGAAAATAGCCCCAGCCTATTGCTATAGCTCAAACCCTCCAACCCGGGCAATATCGTTGTAAATCTTTTCAGAACCCTTTCAATAGTTACCTGGTCTTTGTTTTCTTCCAGTTTTGCTTTTTGAACCAGTTGAATGAACTCCTTCCGATCCTCATATTGGACAACAGTGTTGCTGCCATCAGGTTTCAGGTCCACAACAGAATGATCACTAAGTACAGTGGTGTAAGTGAGATCATTCCCAAATTTGAATTCAAATGTCTCCTTGTCCATGCTTTCCATCGCTTCCAGCAGTTTCACCTGCACAGAAAGAAAGGGACTAGCCTCAGTGTTTCAAAGCTTGTACACAATGTTACTTCAATTAAATGCATGGATACTCTATAAGGAATACCATACCTCACTGAAACTTTAATACAATTTTACTAAATATCAATAATCTGTAGTTTACTACATTTCTTTTGACCCTGCAGTTGAGTGGTACTCCAGCTAACTAGACCTATATGGATGTGCATTTTGCATTGCCTTCCTGTGTCCCCAACATCACACAGTCCATCTCCTTCTCTGTTGCCTTTGTCCCTCCTCCAAACATCCATCCCCAAACCCCAACTACACTTCTGTCCAGTTCCCCAACATCCTCCTGCTCCCCACCTATTCACTACCATTCTACATTACACCCCCTTTCCCACAGTCCCCAGCATCCTCATCCCCCTTTCTCAACTCTCCTCTCCACTCTTCTCTTCTCCCCCACACCCTCACCCCCATCCAACCAGAGGACCTCTGCTCCTTCAGTTATTTCTTGTTTCCTTCTCTTCCTGTTTTTTTTCCCTATTTCTTTTCCCCTTTTTGGCGTTTTTCCACTCTTGGTGTCCACTTCCGTCATGGTGGGGCCTGGCCTGGTCCCACGGTGGCCCTCAGTCTGGTTGCTTGGAGGCTCATGGCAGTGTCTTGGCTTGGTGAGTGAATAGGTCCTGCTTCAGCATGTTCTCAAGGCACGGGGAGGAGGTGGGGGGGGAGCAGCGGCGATGGTATCGGTGGCAGCAGCCTCAAAAACAGACAGCTGCAGGCCCACCAGACAGTGCATTAAGCTGAGAATTTGAAGACTTTGAACTTATTCTTTTATTTTCCTAGTTTAAACTACAAAAGACTTTAACGTACACCACCAACCTCCGGATTCAATGCATCATCCTCTGCCACTTCTGCCAAATGCAATCTGACCCCACTACCAAGGACATTCTTCCTTCCCCACCCTTATCTGCCGTCTGGAGGGACTGCTCTCTCCGTAACTCTCTCGTCTCTCTCTCTCAACCACTGGAGGTTCTACACCTGCCCTTATACCTCCCTCCTCACCCCCATCCCAGGCCCCAAGAAAACCTTCCACATTGATTGCAGATGTGTAGGTGCACATCTGCTAATATGGTATACAGTACCCACTGTTCCTGACGTGGCCTCCTCCTCCACAATCGGGAAACCAAGTGGGGGCTTGGAGACTACTTTGTGGAGCACTACGCTCAGTTCATGACAAACATCCCAGTCGCGAACAACTTCAACTTCCCCTCATACTCCTTGGACAACACGTCCATCCTGGGCCTCCTCCAGCGCCACAACGATGCCACCCAAAGGCTGGAGGAACAGCACCTCATATTCTGCTTGGGAACCCTGCAGTCCAATAGTCTCAATGTGGACTTAACAAGCTTCAAAATCTCCCCATACCCGACTTCATCCCAAGACCAGCCCAGCTCGTCCCCACCTCCTTGACCTGCACATCTTTTCTCCCACCTATCCGCTCCACAAACCGAACTGACCAAACCCCACTATTTGGGATAAAATTCCAGGATTTTGACTCAGTGACTGTGAAGGAACAGCGATATACTTCCAAGTCAAGATGGTGAGTGGCTTGGAGGGGAGTTTAAAAGGTGGTCTTAGGGCTCTCTGCTTCTTCCTGGAGCAAAGACCTGAACCATCCCCACCCACCACCACCCTCCTCCACTTGGCTGAGCTCGCCCTCACCCTCAACTTCTCTTTCAACTCCTCTCATTTTCTTCAGGTAAGAGGGGTTGCCATGGTACCGCATGGGCCCTAGATATGCCCGTCTCTTCATGGGGTATGTGGAACATTCCTTGTTCCAGTCCTATTCTGGCCCCCATCCGCAACTCTTTCTCCAATACATCGATGATATCAACAGTGCTGCTTCTCTCTCGTCAAGAACTGGAAAACTTCAATTTCAGCTCCAATTTCCACCCTGCCCTCACTTTCACCTGGTCTATCTCTGACTCCTCCCTTCCTCGACATTTCTATTTCCATTCCTAGGGATAGACGGGCCACTAACATCTATTACAAACCCACCAACTCCCACAGCTACCTGGACTATACATCCTCACACCCCACTTCCTGTAAAGACTCCATCCCATTCTCTCAGTTCCTCCGTCTCCGTCGCATATGTTCAGATGAGGTCAACTTCATGAAGGGAGCCTCTGAATTGCCACATTCTTCCTCAACCAAGGATTCCCCAGCTCTGTTGTCGACAGGGCCCTCAATCGGGACCGACCCATCTCCCGCACTACTGCCTTCAGCCCTTCTCTTCCCTCCCGCAACAGCGATAGGGTTCCCATTATCCTCACCTATCATTCCACCAGCATCCACTTCCAGAAGATCATCAGATGCCATTTCTGCCACCTTCAGCAAGATGCCACCACCAGAAACATATTCCCCTCTCCTCCCTTGTCTGCCTTCTGCAGGGACCATTCCCGCTTGGACACCCTGGTCCATACTTCCTTCACCTCCAATACCTCGCCATTGCCCCACAGCACCTTCCCCGTAATCGGCAAAGGTGCAACACCTGCGCATTTACCTCCTCCCTCCCCAGTATCCAAGGGCCCAAACATATCTTCCAGGTGAAGTAACACTTCACCTGCACTTCCAAGAATCTAGTCGACTGCATTCGCTGCTCACAATGTGGTCTCCTCTACATTGGGGAAAACGAAGCATAGGCTTGGCAACCGCTTCGCAGAACATCTACGTTCTGCTCGCAAAAAAGACCCTGAACTACCTGTTGCCTGCCACTTCAAGACACCACCTTGCGCCCTGGCCAATATCTACCTCCGGCTTGCTATGGTGTTCCGGTGAAGCCCAACGCAAGCTGGAGGAACAACAGATCATTTACCACTTGGGGACCTTACAGCCCTCCGGACTCAATACTGAGTTCAATAATTTTAGGCCCTAAACTCTCCCATGTCCCAGCCCCCCACCCCACACACCAGGCCTTGTAACCACATAGTGACTAACAACAGGGGCTGTATAATGGTAAGCTAACATTCCCCATTAACAACTATTCACCCTCCCAGCCTGATCATTAGCAACTCTTGTCTGTCCAACTGTCTTATTCTCTCTATTGGGTCTCTATCCTATTATTTATTCCCTACCTCACCCACCTCCCTATTTTCTGCATGTAAACTGACGTTTTCCCAGCCACCATCAGTTCTGAGGAAGGGTCACCGGACCCGAAACGTTAGCTCTGTTTTCTCCTCCATAGATGCTGCCAGACCTGCTGAGCTTTTCCAGAAACTTTGTTTTTGGACTTAAAGATGGTGGTATCCCCTTATACCTGCTGGCCATGTCCTTCTAGATGGAAATGGTCGTGGGACTGAAATGAGTCCGAGGATCTTTGATGAATTTTTGAGGCGCATCTTGTAGATAGTACGCACTGCTGCTACTGAACGTGAATGCAGGGGGAAGTGGATGCTTGTGGATGTAGTGCCAATCAAGCAGGCTGCTTTGTCATGGATGATGTCAAGCTTCGAGTGTTGTTAGGGCTGCACTCATCCAAGCAAGTGGGGACTATTCCATCACACTCCTGACTAGTGCCTTGTAAATGGTGGGCAGGCTTTGAGGAGTCAGGAGGCGAGTTACTCGCTACAGTATTCCTTGCCTCCAAACTGCTCTTGAAGCCACTGCGTTTGTGTGGGGAATGCAGTGAGTTTCTGATCAATTATAACTCCCAGGATATTGATAGTGGGAGATTCAGAATGGTAACACCTTAAGATTTCTGACCTACCCTATCATCAGCTGCATTAATATTTGCTCACGTGGTTTAGTGTCAAGTTTTGTCCTATCACGTACCCATACAAAAGATTTAAGGTGCTTCAATTGGGGCATATATAAATGCAATATTTAAACTTGGGGGACACAGCTTTATAGTGAGAGGGGAAAGATTTAAAAAGGGACCTGGGGCAACTTTTTCACACAGATGAAGGTGCATGTATGGAACGAGCTGCCAGAGGAAGTGGTGGAATCTGGTACAATTACAACATTTAAAAAGCATCTGGACGGGTATCTGTATAGGAAGGGTTTACAGGGATATGGGCCAAATGCTGTCAAATGGCAAAACAGGTTATTTCGGCTATCTGTTTGGCACGGACAAGTTGGACTGAAGGGTCCGTTTCCGTGCTATACATCGCTAGGACTCGAAGGTGCTGTTTTTGACACAGTCCAATTTTTTTTAATATGAGTTACCGCAAACAGATGCGAAAAGTTAAGATCTTTACACGTCAAGATTTAAACCAAAGTTTTGAGATGAAGGGCTGTTTACTACCCCATCTTTTTATCCGACCCACATAACTACTACCACTGAACAGTGAATGTCATGAGCTAAAGTAGAATGTCACAGGACTAAGAGTAGCTTCACACAAGTAAACTCCTAACAGATGGCATTTATTGTATTGTTGACAATTGACATTTGAGAGTGTTTAGAAGTATTTACAAAACGTCTATGACTCACCAAGACAGAGTCCACAGCAGGAAAATCTTTAGACCATTTCACTTCCTCTCCTGCTAGTTGTTTCCATATAATTCCAGGAAGAGCCAGCACCTGGCAAACATGCATACATTTCTTATTAACCTTGAAAACACTCAAATTAAAAAGACAGATTGTGCATATTCCTTCTGTTATGATCCTGGCTGATGTTATGAGACAAGTCAGATCCCAGACTGAAATATGACTTGGTAGGTCAAATTTTGTTTTGTTGTTATTTAACAAGGTGGTCTTTCAGTGAAAGACAAGCATGCAATGTTACAAATTTAACTATAAAACAAGACATAATTGCTCAAAATAAGGTGATAAAATAGAACAAACAAAACCATTTACATGCAATAATTTGAAAAATTTTAGAAGTAAAACATTCCATAAATTAACTAATAAATGAATGATATCTCAACAAATCTTTACAACAGAGTCATACAGTCAGGAAGTTCACAAGTGTACATCTAAAAATTTACAATAAAATACAGCACAGGAACAGGTTCCACAGCCCACCAAGTCTGGGCTGATTCCTAATGCTTACTTAGACCTGCTACTTATTGCCCACGCATAGTATCTATCCCTCTGCACCTCACACTCACGTGTCTCTAAAGATGCACCTTAAATGTTGCTCATGTGCTTGCTTCCACCATCTCCACTGGCAATGCGTTCCAGGCACCCCCATCTTCTGTGTGAAAAACTTTCTCCTTCTCACCCCGAATCTGTGCTCTCTTGGATTTGACCTTTTCACCCTGGGAAAAAGTCAGTCTATCCACCCTACTTATGCCTCAAAAAGTTTTGTAGACCTCTATCAGGTTGCCCCTCAGCATCAGTCTTTCCAGTGAAAACAATCAGAGTTTTTCTAACCTCTCCTCATACCCAAAACCTTTCAGGCCAGGCAACGTCCCGGTAAACCTTCTTTGTACCCTCTCCAAAGCATCCATGTCGTTTTAATAGTGTGGTGACCAGAACTGCAATATTTCAAATGTGGCCTAACTAAAGTTTTGTACAGCTGTAATGTAATATGCAAACTTGAATATTCAATGCCCCAGCCAACGAAGGCAAGCATGCTATACGCTTTCTTGTCCATTTTATCTACGTGTTGCCGCTTTCAAGTATCAGTGCACCTGCACACCCAGATCCTTCTGTATGTAAATGCTCCTAAGGGTTCTGCCATTTACTCATTCACACCTGAATCTGATCTTCCAAAATGGATCACCTCGCATTCGTCTGGATTAAACTCCGCCTGCCATTTCTCTGCCCACATCTACAATCTATGTCCTGCTGTATCCTTTGACAATCCTCCTCACTATCTACAATTCTGCCACTTTCGGTGTCTTCAGCAAACTTACTAATCAGACCACCTAAAATTTTCCTCCAGATCACATATATTACAAACAACAAAGGTCCAAGCACTAATCCCTGCGGGACACCACTAGTTACTGATCTCAATTCTGACAAGCACACTTCCACCGCTACCCTCTGTCTTCTATTACCAATTCAATTTTATACACATCTAGCCAGCTCAATCCTGATCCCATGAAACTTTACCTTATGTACTAGCCTACCATGAGTCCAAAGTCCGTGTAGATAACATCCGCTGCCCTTCCCTCATCACTCATTCTTGACACTTCCTCAAAAAAAAAACCTCAATCAAGTCGGTCAGATGTGACCTTCCCCACACAAACCCTTAAAACATCTTAAATGAACTAACTGCTTTGCCTCTACTACCTTTTCCACCACATTTCTAATAAACTTTCTGCACCTTACTTTAAAATCTACCCCTCCAAGTGCCCTTCAATTTTATACATTTCAATCACACGCCTTCTGAATCTCCTTTGTTCAAAGGAAAGCAACCCCAGTCTGTCCAATCTCTCTTCATTATAAACACTCCAGCCCAGCCAAAATCCTGGTAAATCTCCTCTTCACCCACCCCACTGCTATCATATTCCTTCAGTAATATGGATTCCAAAACTGCACACAATACTCTAGCTGTGGCCTAACCAATGTTTCATACAATTCCAGCATTATGTCCCAATTTTTAAAATCTATGCCTTGACTACTATAAGTGTACCAAATGCCTTCCTAACCACTATATCCTCACGTCCTGATACTATAAGGGGTCAGAGTACATGCAGACCAAGGTCTGTGATTTTTGGTGCTCCCCCAATTCCTACTGCTCATCACGTATTCCCCTGCCTTGTTTGACTTGCCAAAGTGTATCATCTCACATTTATCTGACTCAAATTCCATTTGACATTTATCAGTCTGTCCGTATCCTCTTGTAATCTAAGGCGATCTTCCTCACTATGTACCACCGCACCAGTTTTTGTATCATATGCGAACTTACTGATCAGCCCTCCTACTTTCAAGGGCTCAAACACCAGAAGGAATTCCTTTCTCTGTCACATCTATCAGTTTGACTGACAGTTGTTTTCAACTGGAGACAGTAAGGACTGAGGATGTTAGAAGCTAGAGTCAATAAACGTGGAGCTGGAAAAGCACAGCAGGTTCAGACAGCTTCCGAGGAGTAGGCTGAATCTCTGTCAGGACTTAATTCTTGGCTTAATAGACTCTTCTTTGTGTAGTCACACAACAGAGCTTCAAATAATCCCTTCAGGGCTTAACAAAATACTTCCAAAGAACTATTTAAACTAAACTCATGTACTGAGGTGACCTATTTCTAATTTTTCAGAATTGATTTCTTGCTCCAGGTGCACTGTGTTCCTATATCTAACTTCAATCAGGACTTCTGTGATCCAAAATCAAAAGCTTTCAAACCTGACTTTGGATCCCTTACATTTAAAAGAAAAAATCCCGATTCTTTCAACTGAAAGGAAGCTAATGCTTCTACATCTACTTGTAAAACTCTTGCAATGCAAACAAATTTCTATTCACAATACACACACACACACCACACACACCTTTCATTAAGAAAAAAAGCTCCAGAAATACTGAATCAACTTCCTATTAAGCACCCGATAGACTGCATAAACTTTGATTCCCTTGCCCAATAACAAACATCGACCTCAGCCTTAAAAAAACTTAACACTGAAAACTCTGCCTCAGGAGGCAATGGAGGCAAAGTCACAAAACCCTCAGGGGAAAAAAGTTCTCACTTCTGTCCAGAAAGCTTGACACCCTAATTTTAAACATGTCCCTTAGCGTTAGGCTTACAAATAAAAGCAAAGAAACATCCTTTCCACATTTACTTTGTCAAGACTGTTCAGGATTAAATCACCCTTCATTCCTCTAAACGTCAGTAAAACCGTGCCCAGCATGACCACACATCTACACATATTACAGGCATCAGTCCACTTAACCCCCTCTAACCTGCCCACAAATCATTTAGCTCCTTCCTTAAATGAGGACACCAAAACTGCACCCACTGTTTGAGATGTGGTCTCATCAATGCTCTATTTCTGAAGATAAACTACCTTACTTTTATGCTTAATTCCTCCTGTAATAAACGACAGTATCCTATTAGCCTTTCTTATTATGTGCTGCACTTACATCTTTTGGTAACACATGCATAGAGTAAATAGCCAAGGTGTTTTTCCCCCAGCATAGCAGAGTCCAAAACTAGACAGCATAGCTTGAAGGCGAGAAGGGAAAGATTTAAAAGAGACCTAAGGCGCAACTTTTTCCAAACAGGGGGTGGTGTGTGTATGGAACAAACTGCCAGAGGGAATGGAGGCGGCTGGTACAATTATGAAACATTTAAAAGGCATCTGGATGGGTATATACATAGGAAGGGATATGAGCCGAATACTGGCAAATGGAGCAAGATTAAATTTAGGATATCTGGTCAGCATGGACAAGTTGGACTAAAGGGTCTGTTTCCACACTGTACAGCTCTGCGACTCTATGACATGCACTGGAACATAAATCCCTCTATACCTTGGAATTTCACTGTTGCTCTCCATTTAAATATTAGTCTGCTTTTTAATCCATCCTACCAAAGCAAGTAACTTCACCTTCTCCTACATTATATAACCAATCTCATCTCCAAACTCCGAAAGGTAGGACTCTGCTCTCCCCTCTCCAGAACTGGATCTTCGACTTCCTAACCTGCAGTCTGCGCAGCAAGGATAGGCAACAACATTCCCCATGCTTGGTCCTTTACTATACACTTTGTACATTCACAACTGTTTGGCCAAATTCAGCTTTACCTCCATTTACAAATTGCTGATGACACCACTGCAGTGGGTCAGACTCGAACAATGACGAGACAGATTAGAGGAAACAGATAGTTTAGTGGCATGGTGTGAAGACAACAATTTCTCACTCAGTGTCAGCAAAACAAAGATTCTGGTCATCAACTTCAGTAAGCAGTGTGGAGGACACACTTCTCTCTGGATCAAATGTGCCGAGGTGGAGATAGTCGAGAGATTCAAGTTCCAAGAAGTAAATACAATCTGCCCTGGTCCATGTACGTTGACACTACAAAAAGCACACTCAATTCTTTATTTCCTCAGAAGTCTAAGGAAACTCAGCATGTCCACAAGAACACTGACCAAATTTGACAGATGCACCATATAAAGCGTTCTATCCGGTTGCATCAGAGATTAGGATGGCAACTGCTCTGCCCAAGAAATTAGAGAGTTGTGAACGAAGGCCAGTCCATTGTGAAAAACCAGCTTTCCCTCCACTGACTCAGTCTATACTTCCTGCTGCCTCGGGAAAGCAACCAACGTAACCAAGGAGACCTTTCACCCTGGTTATACCCCCTTCCATCAGGCAGAAGATACAACAGTTTGAAAACATGTATGAATATATTAATAACATCTTCTTCCCCAGTGTTATCAGGCTTATGAACAGACCTCTCATATTAGAGCTGACTTTTCCCTGTACATTCTCTCTACCTGTAACAGTATAGTTTGCATTCTGTTCAGTAACCCTGTTGTACTTATGTAAGGTATGATTTGTCTAGTTAGCACTCAAAAGAATACTTTTCACTTTATCTTGGTATATGTGGCAATAATAGATCAAATTAAATCTGACAGACTTTTTAGCTCACTCACTCAATATATTTATATCCATCTACAAACCCGTCTTCTTTGCTTCATACTTTCCTACTTATCTTGGTGCTGCTCGCAAACTTAGTTACCATGCCCTCGCTCCCCTCGTTCAGCTCATTGATGTAAAGTGTATAAAGTAAACAGTTCAGCAAAGACTCCTGTGGGAGTCCATACCTGACATCCTGTCAATTAGACAAAAAGCCATTTATATATTGCGTTTTCCACCAGCAAGCAGCCAATCTACGTTAATCTGTTACCTCATGACATGAGTTTATAGCTTCCATAATAAGCTTTGATGTGGCACCTCATCAAATGTCTTCTGGAAATCAAAGTGCACTGTCTATTGACTCCCTTTTATTGACAGCTCATGTAACTGCTAAGAGTATTCCCTAATGGATATTAGCAAGTGAGAAGGGTTTTCAACGACAGTTGATGACAGTTAACAGTCATCATACTGAGACTACTTTTTAAATTCATGTTTATTATTAATTTAATTCAAATTCTATCCCCAGCTAGGTCACAGAATATTAGCCTGGGCCTTTTGATTATAAGGCCAATGACATTATCATCAATCCACTATTACCCCAATAAACTACAAACTCTAAATTTACAAGACTCTAAGATGATTGAGCCAAACATGAGGCAACTGCCAGGTGTATCCAAGAAACTTATATTGTAAAGTTCACAAACTAATATGAACAGTAAGTACCCTACTTCACAGGACAAAAAAAGAGTAAAAGAAGGAAAAAGGAACAATAAGCATCATTTCAAAACTAAAAATGTAAACATCAAGAAATCTTTCTCCAATTAGAATGACATAGCTTTGCTGCATGGCAGAATCTGTAAATGGGTTGACAAGGAGATTCGGTGACTGCATGAAGGTTACTAGTGGCAGATGGTGTGGCTAGTGGGTAGGAAAGGTCTGCAATGTGTGTAAAGGAAAGAAGGTTTTTTCCCCCGAGGATGATGACTTCAGCTTGTACAAGGCGACATAGCTACAACTTGAGGGGTGATAGATTTAAGACAGATGTCAGAGGCAAGTTCTTTACTCAGAGCGTGGTAAGGGCGTGGAACGCCCTGCCTGCCAATGTAATTAGCTCAGCCACATTAGGGGCATTTAAACAGTCCTTGGATAAGCATATGGATAATGATGGGATAGTGTAGGGGAAGGGGCTTACATTAGTTCACAGGTCAGCGCAACATCGAGGGCCAAAGGGCCTGTTCTGCGCTGTATTGTTCTATGTTCTATAAGGTGAATCTGAAAGGAGGTTTAGGGAAAAGAAAGGCTGCAAAAGGAGACTATATAGAGATTTAAGCCTGAGATAAAGCAGCGTGGAACTGGAGGAACACAGCAGGCCAGGCAGCAGCAGAGGAGCAAGAAAGTTGATGTTTTGGCCCAGGGCCCATCTTCAGAAAGGTCCTCAGAAGGGTTCTGACCCGAAACGTCAACTTTCCTGCTCCTCTGATGCTGCCTGGCCTGCTGTGTTCCTCCAGCTCCACACTGTGTTATCTCTGACTCCAACATTTGCAGTTCTTACTATCTCTGAGATTTAAGCCTGCCAAGAGGAGGAATACCGAGCTAATTTTTGTAAATGTGGCATAAAAACATGAGTTGTGACCACATCTGTTTGTAGGATTGGTGATAGTTGCTTACACTTGGACCTATCAGTTTTTTTTGACAAAATACTTTGTCGTCAAATTATGTCTATCGTCTTGAGCCAACTTAAATATTGCAGTGCTTGAAAAATTAATGCTTTTTATGTTGTCCCTTTATGTTTAATTAAAGGTCCTTAATTGAATATATTGATACTTACTTCTGAAGCTGCCTCTGTGTGGATCCAAATATCACACATGAACACAAAGACGAAAGGTAGTTACTGTGTGACTGTACCAGTAACAAAAGGAGTTAGTAAGAATGAAAACGGAACTCCTGAGAACCAAAATGTAACCCCCAAAAACAAAACAGCCCTTAAGGAAACCATATTTAGCATCCTGCTGCAAGATTGCATGATATTTTAGGAAGACCTGCAACTTGCTCTTACAATGACTTACTTTGGGCTCTTACACTCTCAAAATCCATCACCACAGCAATATAAATAGCACCAGCCTTATAACCAGAGGGAAATGCTAATGCTATTCTTTCGATTCCCAACTTCAGTGCATCTTGAAATAAAAAGACAGTTTAAATGTATAAACATTTCCAAAACCTGATAAATCTAAGCTTTCTTGGAACTTTGGAAACTAACAGTCTACTTGTATCAGCACCTTTTCTAAAAAGGCATGAAACACCTTCTTAGCAATAAAAAAACTTAGGTCTCTTAAATCTTTAAAGCAGTAAGCCTGACCAACAGACTTCAGACCAGGCATTTTTGTATCATTCATTCATGGATGTGGACAGTGCTGGCTGGACCAGCATTATTACTCATCCCTAGATGCACATGAGAAGGTAGTCGCGAGCTGCCCAACTGAACATGTAAATAAAATCAAAATACTGTGGATGCTGCAAATTGGAAACAAACACAGAATGCTAGAGAAACTCAGCAGATCTGGCAGCATCTGTGGAAACAGAACTATCGTTAACATTTCAAGTTATACTGCATTCATAAAGTTAACTCTGTTTCTCCCTCTACAAACGCTGCCTGACCTGCTGAGTTTCTCCAGAATTCTGTTTGTTGTCTTATTGAACCACTGTAATCCATTTGGTTTAGGGAGACCACAATGCAGTTAAGGAGGAAATTCCAAGAATTTGTCCCAGTGAGGGAACAGCGATATGTTATCAGATCAGGATTTCGCATGGCTAGGAGGGGAACTTGTAGTTGGTGGTATTCCCGGTGTCTGCTGTCTTAATCCTCCCAGATGGCAGTGGTTGAGAGAGATTCCCTCCATTTTACTGTACTTAAATAATCCCAGAACATAATTATATAAAACTGTGAATCGCTTGCTGTGATTACCAAAAGCTCGCGTCCTCTCAATGCAGCCCCCATCAGCTGGCCTATCCATTCATACTTTGCAAATTCTTTACAGGATGGATTAGGAACATACACATCTCGTGCTTCTCCAGTACTGTTACCCTAGGGAAAGGAGAACAAACAGCAATTAAACTTTTGTTTAGTCTCTATGATAGGTAATCCCCAAGATACAATAACTTTAATTTCATATAGCCAACATACCTTTCCCAATTTACACAGCAATTTTTAGTAGAATTTGTCAAAATACAACTACAGCAGAAAAATAATTTAATTGTGGCAATTGTATCTCCATTTATTTTGTATTTTGTGAATCTTGCCCTCAAGCATAAGATTGAAATGAAAGTTCACTCTTTCACAACCAAATACAGTAATAACTCTCAGTCAGTGAATTCTAAAGCGGAAAAGAAAAATCATGCACGAGATGCAATGACAGTACTAAACAGTCTTTTGTAGCATTGACAGAGAAAAATATTGAGCTAGGCATAAAACATTCTTTAGTATGGCTTAACTAACAAGATACTTTATATTTACCTGAGGAGCTATGTTTCACGACCATTACAGACATGAAAATATTGCAACATTTTAAATTACGTTATAACTTATATAACTGATCCAATTACTTTCAAAATGGCTCCTTCATGTCATATGGCACTATGAACTCCAGACAAACCCGACACTTGGGCAGATACCTAACTGACCGAAATACAGACAATCACAGATATATGTGAAATTCCCAAGCCCATTTATTGAAGATAAACCAGCAACAAACAGGACAATGATATACCAATGCCACTGACCAATCCCTACCAGTCCTTACATGCACTCACCTGTCACCACACCACCTACCTTCCCCAACTCCACCCCTGCTCTCCTCTCTCTCTTTATTTTCCAGCTCCCTTCTCCCTCCCCATTTCTGAAGAAGCATGCTGACCCAAAATGTCAGCTTTCCTGCTCCTCTGATGCTGCCTGACCTGTCGAGTTCCTCCAGCTCCACAGTGTTGTGTCTCACTCCAGCCCTTGCTATATACAAGCTGGTTCATCTTCCTGCTTCATCATTAATAATTGGGATGTCATAATTCAATGAGTTTTTGATGAATATGAAATTAATCTCACTGCCTCTTTCTTGAATTGTGATAGTTCATACCAACCTAATATCATCTAGTTCAGAAGAGAGCTTGGGGCTTATAATAAGTTACATATGCAAGGCAGCCATGTTTTGCACCTAATTTCAGGAGTTTCAGCAGATGTTATGTAAAATTGGCTCATGGGATGTGGGGGTACTGGCTAGGCTAACATTTATTGCCTATCTCCAGTTGCTCAGAGGACAGTTGTGTCAAACAGATTGGTGGGGGTCTGGAGTCACATGTAGAACAGATCAGGTAAGGATGACAGATTTCTTTCCCTAAAAAGACTAGATAGGTTTTCATGACAATCCACAGTGGTTACACAATAACCCTTTGACTAGCATTGTATTCACTTCAAATTTCATTATCTGCTTTAATGGAATTAGATCCCATGCCCCTTGCTTATTAGTATGGGTCTGGGATTACTAGTTCAGTGAGACTGCTTCGACGCCATCATCTCAAAAGGTTTTCTGCTGGAAGTTACTCAAGTTGGGACAAGCTACATGGAGCAAGAGCAGGCACTAATCTCATACACAAATAGTTTGATTAAAGGCTTCGGAAAACAAAGTCTGTCTGTAAAATATCTTGTCTGTCTAAACAACAGCAAGTCTGAAAGGTAGGTATCTCCTTCGCATTACACTAAAGAATGAACCTCGATTAAAGCCTGAAGTCCTGGTAGTGGATTTTAACCAAAATCTCTAACTCACCCACTAGTCAAACTGCCATATAATTCTCAGGAATGAAACATCCATTTTGAACTGTGGAGTCAGAATCACACTACCTTAGCCTCTGACAAAACTGGAAGGTGGTTTCTGGGTTAGGAACATAATCCTCCAAATAGCATGTTTTCTGGCTTTACCATTTACAAACCGATTAGGAACGTGCCACCAAGGTCCCCAGCCAATTAGCACTGATAGGGCCAGATGTCATAAGGAGTTTTTCTGATTATAGGAGCCATGGTAGATTTCAGAAAATCTTGCAACAGTTTCATTTTTCAGACTGCAGAACCCATAGTAACGGCAAAGAGACCAGTAAAAACTGCCCTCTCCTCTGCCAGCTAGCAGGGTTAGTTAGTGGAGGATTCTGCTGTGTGACTGCAGAAAGTCAGTTTTCCTAAGAACAGGGAGGAAAAGAAAAGAGAAACTTCACTTCCAAAACAGAGCAGACAACACAAACTTTTCTTCAGACCATTTTTCTTTTCTAGTCCTGCCTTCATGGCCCTGCACAAATACAGTGCCCTTCTTTGTGGGCTGAAGGGCCTGTTCTGTGCTGTACTGTTCTATGTTCTATGCTCTCTACTTTGCACACAAACTAATACAAGGATTCATAACCTCCGCTCCCTCTCCATACAGGAGGAAGGATAATATAACTTGACAAGGGCAATAGATACAGGGTTGGCAGGGAGGGAATCCGGTGACAAGCACCTTTTGAAGTGTACTCCTCTTTATCCATTTTACAGGATGACTTGTTCTGGGAGTGTGAGGCACCCTGTTGAGAGATCATGAGTTCCTGAGGCACTGATGCTCTAATATGTTGACAGAGCTGAATCTCTGTGTTGATGATCTCACCCTCTTCTATCTGGAATTTGGTAGCAAACACAATTAATGTGGAAAAATCCTTAAGATTGAAAAGGTGGCAGGGCTAAGCTCCCATCCTTGGACCTCATCAGAAGCAAGAGGTTGAGCAGCAAAGATTGCTCAGCCACCCTTTAAAGCTGCTAGCAATATGTGAAATATATTACTCAATTTTTCCAATTCAGCTTATTCTCCAATCACTTGAATGAGATTTTCACAAGAGAGGTAGGAAAAAAAATCAGTTGATATAGATAAAGCAAGGAGGTTTTTTTTTACAGAGAGTTGCTGTATCATAAATCAGTATAACTCAATGTCTTGAAGAAGGAAAAAGGCAGCTCCAATCGTTTTCTTCAGTTAATTTTTAACACACCTGATTAGATGTCCTTACAAAAAAGGGTAAAGGCACTGGACTGTCCCCAGAACTTGGGCACAGCTCTTCAGAGATATCGGAGAGGCTATCTCTGAATCCTCCACCTATTGGTTTAAAAAAAATTGGACTAGTTAGGAAAAAAATAGTCTTTATAATGTTAATCAATTAACCTGGGATTAGATTAATTATCATCTATCAGAATTCAAACACAGTTCATAAAGACCCACTAATTTCTCCAATATCAATTGCACATCACTACTTGGTGATTAGATCGCAATTGTTAGTCCTTCAGTGAGAGTGTGTTAAGATGCATTTGTTGGAGAATTGCTTACCAATTCTGTTACAAAAGCACAACACAATTCTGACAGTTACAAGGGCAAAACACAAAATAAAACTTTAAAATTTTATACCGCTGTAGACAAACAAAAAAATATACATAGGGAGACATGAATCACTTTAAAATTCACAGTATGTCATTGTCCAAACTGCTCTGTTAGACTGCCTTCCAATCATTATTGGATATCCTATGCTCCCTATGCAGCTTGATGCGACCCAACATTATCTCAAGCAGGTTTACAAAAGCAAGCATATAAAAATCTTTAGAATAACATTAAACTAAACAGCAAGTGCTGAAAACTTAAAAAAAACTAATGACTTGAAATACTCAGATTAACTGGCATCTATGCAGAGAATAGGTACAGTAAACTTTAAGGTTGAACAGTGCTTACCTTGATCAATGATCCCTTCAGAGATAAATTTACATTCCCACCACTGGTCATAGCGTGCTGGCCATCTTTGGGTTTAAAAAAAAAAATTGTAGAATTGTACAGCATCTTCTTGTGTGGTGTTCTTAAATTTCAGTAATGGAAAGGGCATTATATATATTAATGTTATTGAAACTAAAGAAATAAGTTACTGTGCCCAACTACAGCTTTAATAGTTAAATTAAATATTTCTAAACAAATGTCAAGTGCAGAAGTGACCAAGCTACAAGGGTTTACAACCAATAGCTCCAACTGTACATCTCCAATGTGCTTCTTGTGAACGCCGGACTTCGATTATCTCCCTTTCCCACAACCAACAATGATGAAAGACAATGAACAATCTTCACAACCATTAATTGAATGTCCTCTAATGATTAATTTTAAAAGGAAATTCCGTTGAATTTTATTAAATTAATGCAACGGTTGACTGCATACTTTGTGCACCTCATGTCCAAGCTGCCTAATGGAAAGCCGTGAAGGAAACAGAGTATCGTTTGTGGTGTTGAATAATCATGACATTAAAATGCAAAACAATAAAACCAACCTTCTCATCCTCAATGGACAATCACATTTACAGTACACAAAACCTGAAACCACAAACTAGTTTCAACAGAGATGCTGTTATTACCAAAAGATGCCGATGGACTTTTAAACAATCAAGTTAACAATTTGGGCTCAAAATCATTCCTAAAATCAACTCCTGTGTTGTCATTAGCTTTCAACACAATGGTCCTTCTAAAATCTAAAAGTAAAATATAAATTTTGGCAGTTATCAGACCTAATTTTTGTTTCATCGATTATTCTGTTTTCCCTTATTTTATAAGTTATTTGAAGGAGCCCTTCTTAAAACTGGTTGGTCAGTTGTGCAACAGTGCAAATGGATGTATTTCCAAATTTAATACCCTCTCGTGCTTGGTTCAATTAATAATGCATAGATATTTAAATGCAGTCCCAAAGCAAATTGTGAAGACACAGCAAGGTGATCAAATATCTGAATGCTTCATTCCACAATAATGCAATAATAAACTCATTAGAATGCAGGTTATTAACAGTCTTCAGTAAAGAAATGGGCTTGCAGGCAGTAGATCAAAGTAATTAGCCTCATTATAAAGCAGAATTGAAAGGCAAATTACTTGCAGTCCATCCAAGTTGGCCTGAACACAAAGAAATAAAAATGTGAGCCTATATAGTTTATTAAAAAAAAACAAATATGAACTTTTGAGTTATGAGCCAAAGTGTGAACTGAAGTACAACAAATGATTTGTAATTCTGATGTGTGTGTAAACTGACTGATACACAACAAATATGATGGAGATAACCTGAAGTAAACACGGAAAAAAATCCCCTACCCCAAATTTATACTTTGGAATCATACAAGACTTCATATACAGAACCCTTTGTCTCCCAAACAGTACCTGTAATCTAAGGGTTTTTCGCATTTGTCCGATGGCTTCAAACCTTCAAACATCTGTAAAGCCAAAGCGTAAAACAAGGCAATTTAATATGGTCTGAATAACTTGTACTTAATTTCACATGGACTTCATTATAGAAGAAAAACATCAAAATAAATCCCATTGTTGATAAATCAGTCATTTTTCATAACGAATAATTTAAAGTCTTTGCAATGTTGTTTGAATGACAGTAAATTTTTTTCATTTAATATAAAGAATGGAATCTTTTCATTTTGTGGGGGTGGTTTCGAAGTGGAAGAGAGGAGGGAAATTCAGGCAGTTGTGGATTGAGGTAGCTCAACATCCTCTCATTTTTGGTAATTGCTCTTATCGTGTTGGAAATCAGTTTCAAGCTGAAGGGAAACCACTGGGACCAAAGGAGTGGCTTTCTGACCCTTCTGCAATTTTCCCATACTGAGTCCAGATGCTAATTAGAAATGGGCTTCTGGTAGTAGGCTTGGAGCCTCCTCAGATGACCCCAAGAAAGAAGCCACATATCAAATGAAAAGGCCATAATTCCTCTATACAGATGGCTATCGACAGTTGTGGATCATTATTTTAGATTAGATTAGATTCCCAACAGTGTGGAAACAGGCCCTTCAGCCCAACAAGTCCACACCACCCCTTGAAGAATCCCACCCAGACCCATCCCCTTATAACACATGCACCCTTGAACACTACGGGCAATTTAACATGGCCAATCCACCTACCCTGCACATCTTTGGACTGTGGGAGGAATCCAGAGCACACGGAGGAAACCCACGCAGACACGGGGAGAACGTGCAAACTCCACACAGACAGTTGCCAGAGGCTGGAACTGAACCCGGGTCCCTGGCGCTGTGAGGCTGCAGTGCATTCCAAATTCTAAGTTCTCCATAGGCATCTGACACTCTACATTTTGACATACTCTCATGCTCTGTCTTAAAAGCACAGGCATGCATTAGAAATCCTGATCGGCTGCCCTGGTCACTTGTCCATCCAGTATCCTGAACTAAATACAGAGGAGGCCTCTGAATTGGCTGCAGGTGAACATTAGATACCAACAAAATCTGGAAATGCTCCTGACATAGGATTCAATGTTAATGGAAAAATTTAGGAGAAGATTACAGTTTTGATGTCCCTTTGTTCCTGCCCTTTTGTGAGAGGGTGACAGATGTGCACTTCCACCTTCCTGAGCCCATTGTCCTATTTCATGACACTGTCTACTCGGGACCTGTCAGGTTCCAATGATTGCCTGTGATGATGTAGGATTTTAAATCATGCAACAGCTGAAAAGCAAAGAAAGCAATGAACTTAAAATGTTGGAAGGTCATCAGGAAAACAGCATTAAGAAAGCAAAAGACGAGCAGTGTTGTCTAGCACTCGGTAAGGATGTATCTTATGAGGGGACCAAAAAATGAAGGTGGTTGAAACAACGATGCTACCTTACCACCACGTTAGAAATACAAAACAGAGAATTATGCAGTTAACAAAATAAGTGAGCAACCTATAAAACTGAATTGTTCGTTTATCTGTTCCCCTGTGGGCACAATGACATTCTGTCATCAGTGGCCAGTTTAGACTTTGCAATTTACCCATGATCATTGTCCATTCCCATATTTATCTGTCCATTAATTCCTTTCTAGAGGCTACCTAGCCATTTGTTACAGTACCATCTGAAACTTTCCACCCCCAGCCTCTTTTTAATGAGCACACATTTGCACACCAACAATTCATTTATCCTTTGAATCGCACAGAGGTCTGCATACATGTTGGTGGAAAAATGAATTCATTATGCAAGGAAGATACAGGCAATAAGGAAGCATGGCTCACAAAAGGTGTGCCCATTAAGGCAACAGAGGCTATGGTTCAAAAAGTGAGAGAAAGCAGCTGAGGCAATATCAGCATAATTGCCCAAAGCTAACAAAATTTGTGTATATTCAAGAGAGGTGCTCTGGATCACTTTGAGCAGATATACCTGCGTGAACACAGCATTCTTAGAAGAGGGATCAAGGGAGGGATTATTCCGGTGCTCCATGGCAACTCGCCGATTGATGTAGAGTTTTGGCATGAAGTTGGGTTTGTTAGTTTCTGAATCCTTGAGGCATTGTGTAATCAGAGCGGTGCGCCGTTTTGATAGCAGAAGGAACTGCTTGATATGCTGAAACACAAAATGCTGGTATCAATCTGTTATCTTTAACAAGTGCTGGCCAGCAGTTGGTTTGGTTACCTTTTGCTTACGCAGCAGGTAAATCCTAACCCCCAGGTTGAGAAGGGGATAGAAGAGCTTTGACTTGCCGCTCTCCCAAAGTAAATCATTTTATGATGCATTCTACTTAGTCATCAGTACAAAGCTGGCTATATAGCATACAAAGACAGACTGTATCTGCAGGACTGTAAGAAAATGTACAAGTATAAAATAAAAGTCAAGCATTGGGCATGATGGGAAACCTCAATGAAAGCAGAAAAAATGTATCCAGTTTTAATGTTGGTGCTTTTAAAAATTTGCTACACTCAAAATAACAGAAGTTGATCAGATGATCCCATTTCCAGAAATTTATGAACCACCTGCATTGCATAAACATTCCAAGTTAAAGCTGACAAACATGGAGAGAAGTTGTCTGCATCCAGAAAGCTCTGGACAAAGAAAAAGGAAATATCACGACCCATTATGCTAAAATGCTTGCAAGTTACCTTATCACCACGGAATGGAAAACATCAGTGAAGGATTTAAATTTTATACCGTTATCAATGTTGTTAACACCCTCAGAGCAATTAAAGATGGTCAAAAATTGCAGGCTAACCAGTGAGACCCACATCCTGCAAATGAATTTTTAAAAATTTCCTTGCAGTTACTCCTGTGTATCGGTTACACATTTAAAAACGTCCCAATATCTCACCACATAATGCAACAGTATATTAAGTAGACACACTAGAGTGAAACATCCAAATGTCCAGATTTATGGGAGAAAAAGTACTTCTGTTGTCTTGATTCCCACTCCCTCTCTTTCATAAACCACAAACAAAGTTGTCCTTTGTATTATCTGGCCTTTCTTTCCATTTGTTATTTCTGCAATCTTGGTTCCAATAAAGTAGTTACATGTTTGCCCACAAAACAGTAATTACAGCTTAGAAATAGTCCATCGCCTGCAAAAAACATGAGTGCTTAGGTGAAGGGATAAAGCTTAAATAAGTGCCAACCCCTTCTTTAAAAAGGAAAATAAAGATCAGTGCTGCAAGCAGGTCCAACTTACATACTTAGGGTCACATAGGTCTCTGAACCTGCAAGCCAACCACACCAACTGTGGCCTAACGGCATGTAAATCTTACACTTGTCAGTTTGTCTTGTTTGAATGTTTCAGGCCTGGAGGTTTGAAAAGGATTGTTCTTAGCAATGGATATATTCTAGATCAAATCGAGAAAAATTTACTTATGCAAGCAGTATGAGATTTGAGGGATGTGTGTAAGTTAACTGGAACATCCATGAAAACTTTCTACGTGGCACTGGAGAAAGCAATAGCTATTAACTATTCATTTGCTAACACTTCACGTGTTGCAAACATCAGTTCCGCATTCTAGCATACAAAAGATAATTGCGAGCTGGAATAACGTTTGCTTTCAAGCACCAAACACTGGAAAGGAACAGCAGTCTCGGAAAGCATACAATTCTGGGTGGGGGGGGGGGGGGGGGGGGTGGGAGAAAGAGAAAAAAAAAAGCAGAATGATTAAAAAAAATTGCAAAAACATGACTTGTACACTCTTCAGGGACTCACCTTTAACTGGCCAAACGACCCAACTGTGTGATCCCAGGCTGGCACAAGATAATGAAGAAGACTGTCCAGGAGTTTAAGGAATCTGGAAAACAATCATGCAACACATGAATGTAATAGGTTGTCAAGTTATTATACTTGTAACTTTTTTCTGATTATGATCAAGTCTTTAAATGAAAAAGTTGTCTTTTGTTTTTATTGTTTTATCCAATCTGCATATACCAACTTATTCCTATTCAATTCTATGCTGCTGTTCCATTCCACTCAAATCTTATCCCAGGATACCTACATTAATCTCAGCCAACAGCAAGAATAATTGATTCTTGTTAAATCATATTTAAAATTTTTAATTCATAACAACCTCTTCTAAATTGTAATGATTCTTCCTAATTTAGTTTTCTTTAGCCTCTTAATTTGAAAGTTGATTTTCAAACGACAAAGAGTTGCATTGCAGTGGTGTTTGCTTGCAGGATGAAAGGCTTGTCAGTACACTTGGAGCATTGATTTTTGAAATCATATGAATTTTCTTGTGGGGAAAAAAAACAGCCACCTGATTAGGCACTTCGATCATCAGTTTAAGGGCTTGGTTAAAAGACTACGCATCCAACAATACATTGGAGAAGTACACCCCACACATTTGAAGCTATAATTTCTTTTGCAAGTGCTCTACACACACTTTCAGTTATACAGATCTTAAACATTCCTAAAAGAATACAAACTGAAACTTTTCATCTTGCACACACAGGACCCAGTTCTTCATAGCCAAAAGGAATTTATTCATGGGGGAAAATGGGCTGCGGAGATTACCATTGTGCTGCAACGCCCATGAAAACGCTCTGACTAATCAGCATTTACCCACTGGTTTAAAGTTTAAATCAATTAAAATACAGAGTTAACAATTCCTGCTTCTCTCCATACCAGCCAATCAATACCTTCTGCTCATACAGTATAAATTGGTGCTCCTTTTCCCAACTTGAAGTATGCAAAATGAAAATCTTCAACTTTGTATCCTTTCAACAATGATTAAATTCTGTACTACTAAGCAAATATTAATTCGAGTGAATAGTATATTCTTGTCAAAGCGTAGAGCAGCATCTTAAGAGCACAGAAGCTGACATTTCGGGCCTAGACCCTTCAAGAGAAAAGAAGGGTCTAGGCCCAAAACGTAAGCTTCTGTGCTCCTAAGATGCTGCTTGGCCTGCTGTGTTCATCCAGCTCTACACTTTGTTATCTCAGATTCTCCAGCATCTGCAGTTCCCATTATCTCTGATATTCTTGTCAAAATTATTTTTTCTTTATTCATTCACGGGATGAGGGTGTCACTGGCCAGTTAGCATTTATTAGCCATCTCTAACCGCCCAGAGGGTAGTTAACAGTCAACAATGTTGCTGTGGGTCTGGAGTCACATTTAGGCCAGAGCAGGTAAGGATGGTGGTTTCCTTCCCTCAAGAAGGTTAGTGAACCAGATGGGTTTTTCCCAACAATCGATGATGGTTTCATGAACATAATTAGACTCTTAATTCCAGATTTTTACTGAATTCATATTCCACCATCTGCCCTGGCAGGATTCGAACCCAGGTCCCCAGAATGTTAAATAAAAATTGAAAGAACTGTGGATGTGGTAGATGAGAAACAAAAGCAAAGTTGCTGGAAAAGCTCAGCAGGTCTGGCAGCATCTGTGAAGGAAAAAACAGAGTTAACGCTTTGGGTCCAGTGACCCTTCCTCAGAACATTATCTGGGTCTCTGGATTAACAGTCCAGTGAAAATATCACTAGGTCATTGCCTCCCCATAATTCTAAGACAAATAAAGGATTAAAACTGTCACAATAAATAAAAGATCCACCAGGGGCTAGCACTTACCATTTATCAATGCCACATTTGAACTATCTGCTAGATTTAGCAGATTAAAATTGAGGGAAAGAAGGGAAAGCATGTTTTTCTGTTAAGTGAACTGATATGTAAAGATATCTTCACCTCAATCAGTTATTTACTCTCACTCACATTTAAGTTTTATTTAAGGCAAAGTCTCATTATTACTTGAGTGATTTATGCTGTAAGTATAATAGAGCTGTGCGTACACCTTGCATTACGTTTCCATTATGTGTTTCTACATTGATTATGAGGACCTCTCGATCAATCAAGCCAGTTGATCAACTGGCACACTTCTTGTCCCATAGATGCTGGTTAATAAAAGACTTGCTGTAAAGCCACAAGAAGGATACACTTTTAACCAGAAGTATCCAACTACGCTCATCACATATTATTTCGTCCTACTTCGCTTTACTCTCTGACCAAGGTGATAATGAGGTGACCTGGTTTGGAGTCTCTTAATTCTGCCTTTACATATTCTTTAAAAACCTGTCAGCCAGTCAACAATGGGGAAAAAATGAAGACTTTCATACATTGTAAAACACAGTCAAAAGCCATCTGTTCAAAATCTCTTCTTACATGTTAGCTCTTTCTTCTAAATAACATATAACTTATCAAAGTACATTAACTATAAGGAAAACTACATGCCAGCATGCATTCATACTTCAAGACCAAACAGAGATATATACCTGTGGATTGCTACAGCTCTTCTATATAGCATGTCAGAGTTATGTCCCTCAAGGCGTGGATAACGGACTAGGTTTGCAGCTTGAAACATGTCAATGTTTAATCCGAGGTCTCTTTCCCTTGAAGATCTGATCTTAAGGCCATGTAGTCGGACATCTATTCCTCCATCTGTTGGGAAATGTTAAAGAAAGACTTAACATTGTTGTGAAAGTACAGTTCACTGACATCTGCTTCACATTGAAAGAATACTTTGATGGACAGTTATTTTGTAGTAATTTGCTCAACAGAAGCAGGAAAGAGTTGTTTAGTAAGAAATTGCTGCAATGTTGCCGGCGCAACTGATCTTTATTTAATGCCCAGATGAATAAATACTACACATAGGGAAGAGCAGGTAAGGGAAGCACAATTGCTCAGAGCTGAGCATTATCTTTTCCTTTTTCATTCTTAGTGAAGGCTGATAACGGGTTGGGAAGACTGATACTGACTAGTAGTATCTTAGTGTTAAGACCATAAGTCATAGGAGTGGAAGTAAGGCCATTTTGCCCATCAAGTCCACTCCACCATTTAAATCATGGCTGATGGGCATTTCAACTCTACTTCCCTGCACTCTCCCCGTAGTCCTTGATTCCTTCTATAAGACTATGTGTTATGGAATCATACTGCATGGAAACAGAGCCATTGGTCCAACTAGTTCATGCTGACCATTTTCTGAACTAAACTAATCCTCCGTGCCTGTGTTTGGCCCATAACCCTCTAAATCATTCCTGTTCACGTACTTAGAACGTAGGACATTACAGCACAGTACAGGCCCTTCGGCCCTCGATGTTGTGCCGACCTGTCATATCAATCTCAAGCCCATCTAACCTACACTGTTCCATGTACGTCCATATGCTTATCCAATGACGACTTAAATGTACCTAAAGTTGGCGAATCTACTACCGTTATCCAAATGTCTTTTGGGTGTTGTAATAAAAATGTAAAAACACTCTTTTAAGAGTGCTCTAATAATTCAAATAATGAAGTGTTCACTCAAACCATTCAATCCTATAAGCTATCTACATTTAAAAACATGATCTTCAAAGACTCATTTTTTTGGGAATGCCAATTTAGTCAGCATCTCTCACCAATGAAGTGAGACATTTGTCAATGTGATGAACATTACATAAATAAGTTGCTGCTGTTATGGTGAATCTGTCAAATAATTTACAATGGCATTACTTATTATGTTTGTGACAAGAAGAAAATCTCATATTTCAAATGTACACAAGTGACTTCCAACCTTGTGACTTTTCATTTTTCAATCATAAATCTATCAAGAACCGCGAACGGGATACCAAAGCCTCAGTCAACTTCAGACTAGCTGGTAGACAAGATAAAAGTATCTTGTGTTTTATTTGTTATTCTCCTACTTCTTTGGCAGTCCCCAGGGTTGAGTGGGATTTGCTTCCACTCTGAAAGGGGGTGGATTCTGAGGTGCATGAATAATCCAATCCTGGAGTCACAAACTCTGCCTCAGGTGAGGCAGACGGTGTTTGAGAAGGCAGGTAGATGGGACACTCCGGATTCTGTGTACCATTTCTGATGCCTGCATTTGGCCTCAATTTCACCCAGTGAGGCACAAGATGGTTGGTGTCTTCGAGGATATATCTTTTCCAGTCTGTGCACACCCTAGAGCAAGCAATCTCCACACATCGGTGGCAATGCTGCTTTTTTTTTTAGGCAGGCTTTCGAGCTGTCCTTGTGGTGTTGTTTCCTGTGTCTTTCTAACAATCACATTCCATTGCAGAGCTTGGAGCAGAGCACTTATTTAGGGAGTCTTGTGTTGGGTATGTGGACTGCATGGCATGCATAATACAGCTGGTCATGCATGACCACTGCCCCAAAACAGGGGATACTGGGCTGGGAGAGACGTTCATGTTGGTATGTCTACCCTGTCAGTCGACTTGCAGGATATTGCAAAGATAGTTCTGGTGATAACTGTTCTGCGATTTGAGTTGGCTCCTGTATATAGTCCACGTTTCCGATGTATGGCAGTGGGGGGGCTGGTGACGGCGGGTGCAGAGATACCACAACTAGTCTATAAACAGAGAATGAGTTTGGTGCTGGTTTGAAGTTTTAGACTTTGATCACTGGAGTCAATGTTGGAATTTATCACTGTCTGCTTACATCGAGAAGTCTCTGAGGAGAACCAATCTGTCTTCCTTAGGGATGTGGGGCAGCATTTGTTATATAGCCTTCATGTCTCTGCTACCAGGCATGCAGGCGGTGATGGGAATCCAGTAAACATATAACTCGTGAACTCAGTGTGGGAACAAATCCACACTTTGTTTGCCTGGAGCAATATTAAAAATACACAACTCACTTTTAAAATGTTTTCTCATTGCCTTTGAGCACTTGGCTTTGGTATTGCTGAAAGAACAGACACGTGTGCAAAACAAGAAGTTTCAACAACATTAGGAGAGATTCAAGAATACCAAATTTCAAAAGGTAGTAACAATTTATAGCGCATAGGAAAAGGGTGTTGATTGGTTGACAAGTACACCGAATGGCCAAGATGCTGCCACGGTTAATGCATGACGGAGCAATGTCTTCCAGGGTTTTGTTTATTTTTTAAAAATGTGCATTACGTAGATGTTTTCTTTCCCTGCTGGGGAAGGTTCTTCCATGGGGGACAATGGTTCCCTTTAAATTTGCCACGGCAAAGCTTTGACTTTGCCAATTGAAAGGATTAAATAACATCAGTTAGAACTTTTTTTTAAGTAAAACCATGAGCAGAGCTGAAGAATAGTAGGTAAATAGAGATAAGTAAGGATAAAACTAAAGCAGAGGGCCAGGTCTGGAAGCGTGTGATAAAAAAAACTGCAGGCAAGACTGCACAATTAGTGAGATAAGGACAGCCTTGGAGGGATAAAGAATGAAGTCTGACACATGTATGGATTTGATTATGGGCGAGACAGATGAGCCAGGAGACCATATTGTAGGTCTGACCTACACAACTGATATAACAAAGTACATTTGCAACCATAAGCTCACTATCTCGTCAGTATCACTGGCAACTATCCTCAGACCCTTCCTAAATGGGTAACAGAGAGTAAGGAGAAAGTCTAATATCACTAGGAAGTGGGCTACTTTGGATTAGGACAAGGACTAAAAGGCAGAGACTGAAAGAGTTAAATAATCCTAGTTAGAACAAGCAGTGTCAAATATTTGGTGACACGATTAGTGATCCGACTTGGGTGAGGGGCCAGGCCAGGGAATGAATACAGTAATAAGGTGGTAGCCTAAACTGCACGGTCATTCTGCATCAAGGTGGGCCATGGATAGATAAGGAACAATGCCTGATGCACGTATCTCAGGTACTAAGCAAAAGAACACCTGAACTGCTGTTTAGCTCTCAAAACTAAACTGAGTTGAGTCAGAGTATGTATACATGATTTAACGTCTACATGAAGACTGAGTATCATCTTCATGTAAGGGTGACTCTTCCATGTCCACTTAGATAAATGACTGTAACCTGTACCAGAGTCTCCTGCTGGATTGTCAAGTCACACTGCAATGCAACCGAAGAGCACCCGTTTCTCACGCAGCATAAATTGTGACTCTACTTGAAAATTGGTATTCTTCCATCTGTCCTCATAAACCAGAGATGAAATGCTTCTTTTCAACAATTCACAAGATTCGAACTAACAAAAATAAAAACTGAAAAAACCGTGGATGCTGTAAATCTTGTCAAAAATAGAAGTTACAGTTCTGAGGAAGGGTCTCTCAACCCAAATGTTAACTCTGATTTCTCTTCACAGATGCTGCCAGACCTGCTGAGCATTTCCAGCAATTTCTGTTTTTGACAAGATTTGAACTATCATTAACTTTGTTTTGGTCTCTTAAAATGTAGCCAATTATGTAATGCTATCATAATATACATTAGTTGGTTTAATGAACTGTCCTTGAGTTTCTTTTGCACGAACCTTTCCTCATCAATATTGCTGCCATTCCAGGAAACACTATATCCATAACTTTAAAGAAAATTAAATAATTAAACAAAAAAACAATTTTCTCTTTTATTCTCCTGTCCACTGTGTTACGTATTTAAAGATTTGACAGGAATTATGGTGACTGGGTCTTACAGATTCCAGATATGTCGTTTGAATCCTACTACCCCTGTCATCCTGACACCCTAAAGGGTGCAAGGGAAAACAACGAGCAATCTAAGAGCCCAAAATTTATGTTTTAGCCGACCAGGACCGCTGTTCGTTTAATCTTCACAACCCTGATGGTATTTGATTACTGCCTTTTGGTTGGCTATCAATGTCATTCGCCTGTCTCCAACAAACCAGATGACTTACCTACACATTCTATAATCCGGATTTCAATTATAGGAAGGTGAACCATCATATCTTCCAGGATACACAGATCACCAACTAAAGTTCTGCAAAAGAATTGAAACACTTAATTGTTTAAATAGGTTCAAATGTCATGTGTCGCAAGTTTACTTACAGCACCTTCAGACAATGAGTGAGAAAACTGAAAGGTCTTAACATGGAAGTTACACTTTTAAAATTGAAAAGGTTAGCCACTTTTCACAGAAATCTGAACTCAGATAGAAAATGCCCACTTCCACCTTCTTCATCTAAAATTTATTCCTATATGTTAAAAAAAACAAATTGATGAATGCCTGGACCAAATTTTTATCCTTCATATTGCTTGACTCAGCTTGCGACAACCTAATGACTGGACAATTCTTTCAAGCACACCGCTGGGGGCAAAGATGTGGGAGGGGAAAAGAAGAGATGAAGAATGAAGGTGGCAATGAGCTCAGGGACTTCATGCCTGGAAAAAAAATTAAAAAGAAAGGGAAAGGAAGGGGAATGGGAAAGTACAATAATAAATAGATATTTATGCGGAGTCAACCAGGTCAAAGGAACAGTAACAGCACACAAGCATTTGTGATGAAACCAGTATAACACTCCAAGCAAGGTGTAGAACTGGATGAACACAGCAGGCCAAGCAGCATCATAGGAGCAGGAGAGATGTTTCAGGCCTAGACTTTTCAGTTTTTCTCCGCCTCCACCTCCACACTTACTTCTTTAACCGTGAGCCTAACCTTCCCTCTACTGACTCCTTCTCCCACCTCCAATGCAACCCCTCCTCCTGGACGCCACCCCAAGGCCTCCTCCCTCCCTCAACCTCCACATGCCCAACTGCTGTTGTGACATCAATCGCCACAACCTCCCCACCCCACTCCCCTGCAGATCGTGCAGCCCTCCGCTCCAATCCCAACCTCACCATAAAACCCGCCGACAAGTGAGGCACAGTTGTAGTATGGCGCACTGACCTCTATAACGCTGAGGCCTGACGCCAACTCTCCAACACCACCTCTTACCGCCCCCTTGATCATGACCCCACCCCCAAACACCAAGCCATCCACAACCTCATCACTTCAGGTGACCTCCCACCCACAGCCTCCAACCTCATAGTTCCCCGCACGGCCTGCTTCTATCTCCTTCCCAAAATCCACAAACCTGACTGCCCTGGTTGACCCATTGTCTCTACCTGCTCCTGCCCCACCGAACTTATCTCCACCTATCTGGACTCCATTTTCTCCCCTTTAGTCCAGGAACTCCCTACCTACGTTTGTGACACCACCCACACCCTCCAGAACGTCCAATTCCCCAGGCCCCAACACCTCATTTTTACTATGGACGTCCAGTCCCTATACATCTGCATTCTCCATACAGAGGCCCTAAGGGGCCTCCGTTTTTTCCTGTCAAACAGGCCCGACCAGTCCCCCTCCACCAACACCCTCATCTGCTTAGCCAAACCTGTCCTCACCCTCAACAACCAAAAAAAAAGCCATTTCTGAAAAAGGGTCTAGGCCTGAAACATCAGCTTTCCTGCTCCTATGATGTTGCTTGGCCTGCTGTATTCGTCCAGCTCTACACCTTGTTATCTCAGATTCTCCAGCATCTGCAGTTCCTACTATCTCTACACTCCAAACACTATTGTAAACATTACTGCAACAGACTTGAAACACACAAAACAGAAAATACTCATATCATAGCTGAGATTCGCAGGCAATACAAGTACGTTAACTATAGCACATTTTAAAGTATTTTACATATTTGATAGGTAAATACCATCTGTCTCTGTAGTTTTCTATACTTACTCATCAACCGTGAGATCATTCAACTTTTTTAAATTATCTCGATCCCCACCAAACACATGAATTGTTTTTGGCATGTAGTTATCATCTGTTGCATCTACAGAGATGATCAGCTTCCTACAAAATAAAAACCGTATTCAATTAATTACAGCAAAATAATCCCTTGGTACTTTATCCATGTACCAGCTGTTCATGATAATTGAATTTCACAAGTGTATATTTTGTAATTAACCTCATCTGCATATTCAAATAGGGCCTAATTTGCTTACATGAACATATCAGATAAAGTAATTTGATTTTTCTGGTTTCCTTTCCTTACTAAAATCTTTCCACGGTACACATTTTCTCCAGCTCAGAAAGATACTGAGGAGAGCAACCTGACTAAGAATCTGTTAGTACACTCCTTCCCCTTCATTTAACGATAGGAGAATCCATGGTAAGGCTGAGGCGGACAAAAACATTATCACTTTGATTACCATTTCCACTCACCTGTAGTGAAATGCAATGGAGCAAGAATACATTGTGCTGCTATGGATTCCCCCTATCAATGCACAATCCCTTTCAACATAGAATGAAGAAAACCTATAAGGATTTAGTGAGTTGGGGTAAGAGTGAGAGAGAGCGTGCAAGAACGAGTACACAGTTTAGAAAGAAAATGAGAGGATCAAAGGTACTGTATAATAGATTAAAACAAAAAGTCGTAGCATGTGGACTAACAGGCAAGTATCAGAATGGATAGCTGGGTAACTGCAAGACAGAAAACAGAAGGCAAGCAAAGTGGTAGCTATTTACAGTGACAAAAATTATGAAGTTTTATCTGACAAGATTCTGTGCTGGGACCAAAGTTGCTTATTTTTACATTAGAAGAACAGGCAAATCATAAATGTACAAATCACTAGATTGTGACACAAGGCAACAAGGTCATTAACAAAAAGCAAATTAAGTACGGAAAGTTAATTTCAAGAGAGATATAATCAAAAAGTAGAGACGTTATGGCAAATCTCTAATGAATTTTGGTTAGATCACACCTCTGTGCAAAGTATTTATTGCAATATTATAACAAGAATAGGCATGTGAAAGATTTACAAGGTGATCAGGAAAGCAACACTAAGCACATTCTCTCTTCTCTTTCAAGAGGAGGTATGAATGGCCTATCAGAGGTTATTAAATTTAGACATGCTTTCATTGAGTAGATACAGACAAAATGCTTCTTCTTTCTGTAGTTGGGAGCCAAATTAAGGACCATTAATACAGGATAGTCTTAAAGAAATAAAATAGGTGTCTCAAAAAAATAAAGACATTGTATCTAGAGAGTGGAATTCCAACACACGGAATAGTTGAAGCAAATTGGGGGAGGACAAAGTTACAAATGAGGAAGATGGGAAATGTTTTGAATAGAGCATAAACAAGGTCACGAACAGCTTCGACCAAAAGGCCTGTTTTGTTTCTGAAAATAAAAAGAAACAACCAAAGAAAAGTTACAAAAGAAGAGAAAAGAAAGGAGAACAAAAAGTTTTGTTTCAGAAAAGCAGAGAGATCTGGGGAGGACCAAACTTGCCCTTCCTCTCAACTTTGGTGTAGTGTGAGAATAATTGCAAAAAGGAACAAAGTAATTAAAAGAAAAACTCTTGAAAATATATACATTCAAATTCGCTTTAGCTCTAATCTTACTCTCTGGAATATACACTTCAGTCATAGACTAGAGAAGTGGAATGAATTTAAGATTTTAGCATACTTTTCCTCAGGCTACAAATTAACCCTAAGTGGATGAAATATAAAGCATTTTCTTTTCTCTTTCATGGAGTAGGCATTGTGGGCAAAGCCAGCATTTGTTGCTCATCCCCAATTGCTCTGGAATGGAATAGTTTGCTAGGTCATGCGAGAGAACAGTCAAGAATTAACTACATTACTTTAGGTCTGCCATCAGATGTACACCCAACTGGATAAAGATGGCATATTTCCTTTTCTAAAGGATATTAGTAAAGCAGGTGGATTTTTACAGCAAAAGAAAAGATATTATCAGAGTTACCATTACAGAGACCAGCTTTTAATTACAGATGCAGAGAAGTATGGTGGAAATCAATTTAGCATTATTAACTGGGCTCATTAGTGTGGTGCATGTGTGTGTACTGGACGCTACAAACCGGAACTCTGTTCTTTGCGGTCAGAGAGAAATGTTCAGGCACTGCACCTGTTCCAGCTCAAAAAATGGTCACTGCTATTTGCTGATTCATTTCCCTGAGAAATGACTTGACCGGAGTCAGCCTGCCTGATTTAAATTGCAAACAAAGCCTGGCAAACAACCGATAGTTCACTAACTTATGATTTCTCTATACTAATGCCTTGACCAGAGTCCATCTCCACATACAATATGATTGCTGTTTTTTCTTTAAATAGACATTTTTATGAATTGCCCTGATGACAGCAAGATGAAAAGCTTTAACGAAATATGTCCTTTTCAATCACTCAAAATTCAAGATTTTATTGTTGAACTTAAATTCCACCAGCTCCTATGGTGAGATTCAAACCAATGCCACAGAACATTAGCATCGGCCTCGGGACTACCTGTCCAGTGACTTTACCATAATGCTACCAGCTCCCCACAAGATTAAATAATAACTTTATGTCTTCTTACTTTATAATTGTGCCTTTCTTCATGTAAAGTCGAATCCAATGATGGCCCTGATTCCCCTCACTCTCCCAGAAAGTGTCATTGTCACCATCAGTCAAACACCACACATTGGCTTCATCCTGTTAAAAAGAAAATGGATGGACACAGATCATATTTGGGAGACAAGGATGAGGTGCTCATGTTCCATCAAAACATGGAAACTCTTCAGTTATCTAGCAGCTTAAAAAATGCTGCTTTCAATTCAAGAAACATATTTGTTTTTAAACTTGATTCATATTTTAAATAGTTCTCAATTACCTATTCACATTTCACGGTGGATGCTATACTGTACTTAATGCTTAAACAGTACTTCTGTGGCAAAAGCCTTCTTCAAAAGGAAGAACTTTGAATAAAAGTTACCGAGAAAGAGGAAGCATCTATGCTGTCAACTAAATGTTTGACACTGCCTAAGTTTTCATCTTCTTTTCCTATGCGATCGTAGAGGTAATGCACCAAATCTTCATCACACTCAAATGTCCAAGTTGGAGGAACATACCTGTACCAGTAATACACAATTAGAACGTCAAGATAATCACTTTGCATTATAAAAAACATTTCTGAACAAAGATTAATGCTAGTATATGTGTATACACTTCACATAATGAGCTCCAAATCTCATCAATGCAGTTGTCGGTGTGCGGCAAAACGATGGCAGCCACTTACTTCAAAAAGAAAACAAAAATTTGCAAATGATATGACAGACGAAACTGTTCTCATGAGACTTACAAGAACAGCAAAGACGGTGAAGCCAAGCCACTCTTCTGGTCTGAGGTGGCATAACGACAATAGCAGAGATTTAAGAAAAAGGGAAAAAAAAATTAAATGACAGGCATATTTCACTAGACAAAAGAACCTTGGATTTTCTACAGCCAATCTCTTGCCCTCCAATGCAAGACTATAACATGGAGCCTTTTAAGGACAGCCACCAGCCAGCTCATTTGGTAAAAGGAAATAATGTGGCAAGTGATTATGTCACAAGTAGTCTTGTATGCAATGAAATAAATTAATGCTCTATCGAGGAAGTTTAATTGTTACTGTGTAAATTTGCACTTTTTTGAAATTAGGCTGTTTTGTTCACAGTGTGGTGCTTTGTCATCCTTTTCATGAGCCATATCAGCTATTACAGCCTGTGCGTTACACAGTCAGAATATGGAAATACTTTCTTCCCTGTAGGCAGCATTACAGGCAATTCTCATTCTACCACAATGCACTAAAATAACAAGCAAAAATGAAATCATGGGACTCAAATGAACAGAAAAATTACATTGTTACCTCAGCCTTTGCATCGCAGCATCATCCCTGTCTGCGATCTTGGGTTTTGCACCCAGATAGAATGAATATTGCGCATCAACCACTTTTTCCCATCTGAAAGGAGGAAATAAAAACCTCTAATCAGAATAAAAACTTTAAACAGTTGTGATAACATAAAAGAAATCCTTGTACCATATATTAAGAATTAGACAGGTTTAAATTTGTTTAAAAAATATAAACTTCACATTCATTGTTGCCATTAGATCCAACTTGTTTGTTAAATTGGTTAAAAAAATTAATTCTTAAAATTAATAAGTTCTGAACTTCCTTCACAGACAATTTAAATAAGCAGCACAAAGCAAAACCACTGGGGATTTCAGTGCACAGAAATACACCAAATGTGGTGGACTTGTCAAGGACAGAAGCAGCGAACAACACCGCAGCTGCAAATTTGAACAGTGTACATTCAAACAATAGCTTGCAGTTATATGGCACCTTTAACCTAGCAAAAACATCCCAAAAAAAGGTACTTAACACCCAAATCCCCTAACATTGCAAGAGAATTGCTTTATCTTTGAATTTCACAACATGAACTTGCAATTATACTTCCAACAACTGCTTTGAATGCAAACATACAAATTAGAAGAGTAGGCCATTCAGCCTGCTTTACCATTTGATAATGAATCCTCAAAAAAAAATTGAATCATATGACAGACTGAAGGCTGGGATAGCACTAATCCTAATGAGATCACTAAGCACTGAACAGAACATTTATTACCAAGAATAGTAGATAAGACATGAAGTCTACAGGGCTCATAAGGATGTCTGACAGGATGTATGAAGATGTTCTGCCTTAATAGGATTTGTATGTAAAATCATTTTAAGGCAAATTCCTGAGAAGCGATACAGTAAGTGTGTATTTCTATGACCAGCTTCTAGGGTTTTAATGGGTCAGTAGGTGTGTTAACATTGCCTGCAAATGACTGACAAAGGGTTGAACATTTATAACATGTGCCATTCAGATTGGTCATTAGAATCAGAAGGGTTTACATTAAAAATGATGTATAAGCTATTGCTCTATATATTAAAATCATCATTGCTTAGCTGAGTCAGTCTTGAAGTACGCTTGTAAAACCGTGCAAGAATTCCTCATCCAGTACACGCCAGTAGGATGTCTCTAAAATCTCTAGTGTAACTTAAAATTATAGGTTTTTGTTAAACTTAATATTAAATATATGCCAAAGAACCAAACAAATCTTTGAAGCCTTCAATTTAACAGTTCATTAAGAAGAACTTTTTGGGGTTTGGGGGTCACCAAACTGACCTATATTAGCACAGGTTGGACTGAAATCAGTTAACTTCCAAACAGGATATCTAAAAAAGCGGGCAAGTGAAGCAATTGCTGTTGTCAATTTATGAAAGGAGAAACAACTCACACACCAACTGTTTAACCAACACCATTTTGTTCATGGAAACCGCACCTTCCCAATGGTGTTGAAGGAGCTCACTAACTTCTGTCGCTGAATTTAAGATCAACGATTGAGGTACTGAGTGCATTCCTGTCTTGGTTCCTTCCTATAGGCCACTGATTTGGTCCTCCAAGGATCGCCCTTCCCCTCGCTGGTTTCTCTTATCGCCTCTGCTCACGCCTCCTAAGCTTATCTTGGCATTACTACTCAACTAAAATGTGGTCAATCCAATCAAGTAAACTATTTCTCCATCTTCACTTCTGGGTTCCCACACTAGATAGTGCCAGAATAGAACATACTCTTTACAGCACTATCCCAAACCTTTTCAAGTTGTTCAACTAAAATACAGCGAAAAAATATCTTTGGCCTCTCAATCTTTGCAAATTTGTATTTTGCAAGAGTAAAGGGATTGAGAACTGTTTAAGAGGCATTGGTGGTGGTTTGGACAGGGAAAGGGACAGTACCTTCAGAGATTGTGAGCACCCAGCAACTGATAGCACAGCATCAATTGATAATTGAAGAAAAAAAATATCAGGTAATGTTGAGTCCAGTGACCCTTTCTCAGAATCAGATCCAAAACATTAACTCAGACGACTTTTTCCTCACCTGCTGAGCTTTTCTAGCAATTTCTGTTTTCGTTCTTCATTTACTGCATCCGCAGTTTTCAGTTTCTTTTAAAAACCAATTGATCATTGTTCCCTTCAGCAATGTGAGAATGGGCTTTTACTAATTTTCTATAATTAAAGTACATTGAAAACATTTTCTACCTAAAGAGTGGGTGTCACAAAATTGAGTCACATAGATCGGATTACTTAAATTATAGGATTGTACAGCACAGAAGTCATACAACACATTAACTCTGCATTGGCTCTTTTGACAAAACACCCTGTCAGTCTCAGTCCCAGTTTAGTCCTTATATTCCAGTACTACTACTTCAAGGATTAAATCGAATTCCCTGAAGGAAGTTACTACTGACTCTGTTCCACTGTTTTATCAAGACAACGCATGTGAAACTCTGACTGCTTAAAGTGATGATGATGCCACTGGCTCTTTTGCTAATCAGAATGTGTCCTCTAGTTGTGAGACCTTCAGCCATTGCAACAGTTTCTTTTATTATCCCAGAGCAGTATTTCTGAGCAGCAAGATCAATCCAACACTGCATTTTTGATGAAAACGTACTGTGTTCGTTTTTAGGTAATTTCTGGGTCTGCAGATTGTTAAATGGGCAGAAGTGCTTTTAGCTGAAACGGAGATGTGCTCTTCCTGTCAGATGTAGGAGATCAGAAAGAATCTGAATTTTTGGAGACTATGTCTGCAGGAAGCAAATTTGGATGCAGATCCTATTGGACCACATGGATCTGATCGAGTGGCAGTTAGAGGTAATGAGGAGTTTACAACAGCCAGGGGGCGTGACCGATAGCAGTTTCAGGAAGGCGGAGATACCGCAGATACAATCAGGTAGACAGTCGACCATGAGGAATAGTAGGAGAGGTAGCAGACCAAAGCAACAGTGAAAGAAGAGAAGGCTGAGACTGATACAGTAGATAAAGGGGAGCAAGTCTAACAGTTAAGGCAGAGAACAAGGCAAGATTGATAAACTAAACTGCATTTATTTTAATGCAAGAGGCCTGACAGGTAAGGCAGATTAACTTAGGGCATGATTATGAACAACAGACTGGGATATCATAGCCAGTACAAAAATATGGCTCAGGGATGGACAGGTCTTTGCAACTTAATGTCCTGGGGTATGGATGCTGTAAGAAAATTAAAAAGGACACAAGAGAGGGGAAGGGGCATTTTGGTTTGGGTTAACACTGTGGTTGTGCTTAGGGAAGCTATTTCTGGGAGACCAGCCAATGAAGTTGCACTGACAAATAAGAAAGGGATGATCATCTTGTATTATAGGCTCCGCCAATAGTCAGTGGGAAATTAAGAAGCAAATATGTTAGGAGAGCTCAGATATCTGTAAGAATGATAGGGCATATTAACTTGCCAAATACTAGCTGGATGGTGAAGGAGGCATTTGGAACAATTCTCTTCTTTGGTTAGAACACTGAGTACAGGAGTTGGGATGTCATGGTGGGGCTGTACAGGGCATTAGTAAGGCCACTGTTATAATACTGTGTACAATTCTTATCAACCTCTACAGGAAGAACGTTGCAGAAAAGACTTACAAGGATGTTGTCAGGGTTGAGTTACAGGGAGAGGGTGAACAGGTTTGGCTTTTTCCCTGAAGCATCAAAGGCTAAGTAAGCCTTATAGAGGTTTATAAAACCATTAGGACCACACAGGGTGAATAGCCAAGAATTTTCCCCCAGGGTGGAGTGGTCCAAAACTAGATGATATAGGTTTAAAGGTGAAAGGGGAAAGATTTAAAAATGACCCGACGAGTAACTTTTTCACGCATCATGGCGTGTATGGTATTACTACTGGCCCACTGTATCCGGGTTAGTCATGCCAAAAAAAATTGGTCAGTGGCTCTGTTTCAAAAGAATTATTCAGGGAACTATGACGTATGTGTGAAAGACAGAATTGGATTCAGCTGTCAAGTTTGCGCTGGAGTTCAAACAGCCAATCTCAATATGTAGGCTCATGTAGAAAATCTTAGATGAGATGCTGGGTGTATTTTTGGAACCACATCCTAGAAAATAAGGTAATTGTAACATAAGATCTTGCGTGTGAATAACAAAAGAACAAAATGAAAGTCTTAGCTTGGTTTATTCACCTCTCAAACCTAATGTTATGGGATTCAGTGCCTCATGATCATGGTATTCTATTCAACCCAGAGCTAAGCTTTGAACCCCATATTTCCCAGGCTCAAAAGACCAGCTTCTCTACTTCTATAACAACGTCCCTAGTACAACCTTTTGTTGGAACCATATTCATTCCTTTATTACCTTCAGATTGAGGATTACTTGTCCAACAAGTAAATGTCACGTTCTCTATAATCTACAGCTGACCACATTTGACTTACTGATAGTCCCTATGCTCAATGACCTACATGGTCTCCAGAAATCATGCTCAACTTAAAAAAAATAAGCAAACAATTGCCATAAATTTAAAATCATCAAAATCAACTCATTGCCCCTTCCCCCTCCAGCCCAATATCCGAAAACCTCTCTCCAAATAAAGCCGCCATTCCTTTTGGGCAGGGGACATAGAATTAGGGTAAGAAGCAGTAAGTTTACAGGGATTTGAGGAAAAATCATTTTCTCCCAAAACATCATGGGAATTTGGAACTCACTGCCAAATGATGATAGAGGCAGAAACCCTCTCAACATTTACAAAGTATATAAAATGTACACTTGTGATGCCAAGGTATGTAAGGTAAGTCCTGGAAAACAGAATTACAGTAGTTAGCTGTTAGCAGTTGACCAGTGGAGACTCAAAGGGCTAAAGCACCTTGCTCTGTGCTGTTGAGCTTAACGATTTTCTGTGCATCTACAAATGGCTGATGATCTGGAATTCCTTTCCCAAATTCATCTCGTCCAACTACCTGTGTTTACAACACCTTCTTTAAAATTCACTGGTCAACCCAAGCCTTAAGTTACCAGGGCGGATATCTTCTCCTCTGTCCCATCATTCACCAATGTTTGGTTGTATCACTGTCAACGTTTGGGATGATTTTCTGTATCATAGGTGCCTTTTATGTGCAAGTTCTTGTTCCTATATATCCATGCATATGTACACACCTCATTTCGCTTTACTGTTATATTAAATGAATAGTGTGCTGTAGCATATTTAAAATTTACCTGTTACATGGCCTGTAATCATAACCAAAAAGCTGCTGCTGTTTCTGAAGCCTTTCGGGTGTTTCCACTGGCACAAGTCGCTCGCCACCTTCAGGCTGCTTACACAGAAGAATCCAGCCTTCTGTTTCCTGACAATTGCTATTGTACTCTTGTAATTGCTCCTGTAGCATTATTGGAACAATGACAAATCATATAATTGATCTATTACATAAAATAATAACATTATAATTCCAACAGCTGAGGATGGCAATCAATACTGTGAATACATCTGCCACACTGTGTCCACTCAATGTTATTATAATTATGCAGCTCTTGCTGAAGGCTTTCCCCCGAAACTTATTTATCTCTTAAGCTAAGATCTTGTATCTTACAGAGAAGGTTTCAGCTCATTCACATCCAATAGCCTGTTCTGAAAACTCTGGTTATGTTTTGACAGCTCTAACAAATTACAACATTACAGATGAGAAAATCTGTAACATTTCAAAACAACATTGTAAAATAAAAGAACCTACAACATTCTAAACAAGAATGTCAATTTGCTCCATCGCCTAAAATCAACAGATTCTTTAAGAAATTGCCTGGAGTTAAACCTTCACCAAATACTAATCAGATCTTCCCTGAGCCATAACTGAAACCTGTCCATTGAATCTGGGACATACAAACATACGAAATATGAACAGAAGTAGATCATATGGCCCTCAAGCCTGCTTTGCCACTTAAGACGACTACAGCTGTTCTACTTGCCCTAGCAAAACTGGAATCAATAGGTATCAGGGGCAAACTCTCTGGTGGTCAGAGTCATACTTGATACGCAGGAAGATGGTTGTGATTGTTGGAGGTCAGTCATCTCCGCTCCAGCACAACTTTGCTGGAGTTCCTCAGAGTCGTGTCCTAGGTCCAACCAATGTCAGCTGTTTCATAAATGACCTACCTTCCATCATCATAAGGTCAGAAGTGGGGATATTTGCTGATGATTGCACGATGTTCAGCACCGTTTGTCACTCCTCAGACACTGAAGCATTCCATTTCCAACCGCAACAAGAACTGGACAACACCCAGGGTTGGACTGACAAGTCGCAAGTTAAATTTGCGCCACATAAATGTCAGGCTATGGCCATCACTAATATGACAGAATCTAACCACCAGCCCTTGAAATTCAATGGCGTTACCATCACTGAATCCCCACTACCAAAATCCTTGCAGTCATCATTGGTCAGAAACACAACTGGGCTCACCACATAAATAAGATAAAGTGTGGGGCTGGATCAACACAGCAGGCCAAGCAGCATCTTAGAAGCACAAAAGGTGATGTTTCGGGCCTAGATCCTCCTGAAGAAGGGTCTAGGCCCGAAGTGTCAGCTTTTGCGCTTCTAAGATGCTGCTTGGCTTGCCGTGTTCCTCCAGTCCCACACTTTGTTATCTTGGATTCTCCAGCATCTGCTGTTCCCATTATCTCTCTCACCACATAAATACAGTGGCTACAAGAGTAGGCCAGAAGCTATGAATACTTTGGCGAGCAACACACCTTCTGACTCTCCAAAGCCTGTCCACTATCTGCAAGGCACAAGTAAGGAGTGTGATGGAGTACACCCCACTTGCCTGGATGAGTGCAGTCCCAACAACGCTCAAGAAGCTTGACACCATCCAGGGGAAAGGAGCCGACTTGATTGGCACTACATCCACAAGCATCAACTCCCTCCAACGCTGATGCTCAGTAGCAGTAATGTGTACTATCTACAAGATGCCCTGTGAAAATTCAGAAGATCCCAAACAGCACCTTCCAAACCCACGGCCACTTCCATCTTGAAGGACAAGGCCAGTACATATATGGGCTGTTACCACATTCACGTTTCCCTCCAAGCCATTCACCATCCTGAATTGGAAATACATTGGTGTTCCTTCACTGTCGCTGGGTCAAAGTTCAGGAATTCCCTTCCCAATGGCATTGTGGGTCAACCAAGGCAGGTGGACTGCAGCGGTTCAAGAGGACAGCTCACCATCAACTTCTCAAGGGCAACTAGGCGTGGACAATAAATGCTGGCCAGCCAGCGACACCCACATCCCACAGAAATGAAGTTTAAAAATTTGTGAACTCCACCTTCCCACTTACCACTGATAATTTTGATTCCCTTGTTAAATAAGAATCTATCTTTCTGAAGAATCATATCTGACTCAAAAATGTTAACTCTAGTTCTCTCTCCATAGATGCGGCCAGACATGCTGAGCTTCTCCAACGTTTTCACTTTCTAGTTGCCGGAAACTAGAACTGTAGTACTTTGCTTTTATATAAATTAAACAACTTTTTAACATTCGTGCTTATAATACAGCTTTGTGCTGTTGGCATTTAACTGTGTAGTTTCTTGCTCAATTCCTTAAATCCACTTATTAAAATATGTGTGCCTCACTATAGAAGTTCATCACTATCCTATCACCTTAATACTATAAAAGCAATGACCACACTAACAATTACTTGCTTTGTACGCAATTCATTTTTGACATGACTCAGGACTACGAAAAAGATTTCATGAGAGGCAGTGATATCATCATTATGCTTTACAAAATGTGTCTTATCTCAGTGGCCTTAGTGAGCCAAGACAACAGAAATGTTTTTACCTCACTCACTGTTCAAACAAAGTCCAGCACACTGTTAAAGCCATTAACAAATGAAACAATGATAAAACCGAGATGAAGCTACTCAATGAAGTAGGAAGCTACTCACAGTAGGAGAAAACTTTCCTGATGCAATTGCAAGAATACTCTACCAGGACAATTAAAAACAAAAATTAGCAAATGGTTCCCAAGGAACGTACCTGATTCAGCTTCACCCACAGGCCGTGGCTGTTGCAGTATTCCTCTCCAGTTGCTTTGATGCAAGTCCCTCTCTTTAATTCAATGTCAAAGAGTTTCTTGCGCTGAGGCTGGGAGGCTAACTGCCATATTGAAACAATGTACTGAGATCGTCCCACTATGGTAGAAGACAAGGTGGAGTCTTTCCAGAATTTATACAAGACCTCTTTGGGGACATAACACAAGGCTTCTGGCAAAGGTTTACTGTTCCTGAAGCAATCAATGCACTCAATCAGAAACCTGATTCTTCCTAGAATCTGATGCGGATTGTCAGGATTCATTGTAATCTAAAATTAACACAACAATTTGAATGTTGGCATGTCACTGCTAATGTGAATAGTATTCTTACTACAACTGCATTACATTCAAGAAAAGTAATTTTGCAGGAAGGTTCTTTTACAGTGTAGCTCCCTGGTTAAATACCCAATCTATAGATTCTGAATCACTATAGTGTTGAAGCAGGCTATTCAGCCCAGAGTCCACACCAGCCCTTCAAAAAACATCCCACTCAGACCAAACACCCTACCATAGCCCTGCATTTCCCACAGCTAAACTACTTAGCCTGCACATCCTTGGACACTATGGGGCAATTTAGCATGGCCAATCCACTTAACCTGCACATCTTTGGATTGTGGGAGGAAACTTACGCAGACACAGGGAGAACATGCAAACTCCACAAGGACAGTCACCTGAGAATGGAATCGAACTTGGCTCCCCGGCATTGTGAAACAGCAGTGCTAACCACTGAGTGATCGTGCCAAATCTTTCACTTTACACAGCTCTACTATGGTATTCATTGATTTTCCTCATTTATTCTATTTAAAACATGCCTGGAAAAATGTGCAAAGTTATACAAGAAATAAGATGAGTGAATCACTTCATTTTTAATCTAAGAATAGTACTGGAAACAGCCAACTGCAACAGCGAATAGCAGAAAATGATGGCGTGAAAGAGTGCATAACCTCAGAGATGGTAACAGAGTGCTGGAGAAAGTTAGCAGGGCTGGTAACACCTGAGCCGAGAAAACAGCTAACATTTTGAGTCCAGTGACCCTTCATCAGAATATTAGGAAGATCCCCAGTTTGGGGGGGGAATTGTCTTATGAGCAAAGATTGAGCTGGTTGGGACTCATTGGAATTGGGACAAATTAGGTCATTGAGACACACAGGATTCTTAAGGGGCTTGTCAGTGGAAATGTCCTTTCCATATTTCCCCTGTCAAGTCACTTAAGAAATCTATGTGTCTCAATGACTTCAAGGGAGAGTCTACGACTAGAGGATATAATCTCAGAATCAGGGGTTGCCAATTTAAGACAGAGAAGGTTGTCTCTCTTTGGAACTCTTTACCACATCAAGTGGTGGGAGCAGAATCCTTGCATATATTTGAGGCTGTTATGGATAGACTCTAGATCAGTGCTGGAATCAAGTGTTATAAGAAAAGGCACAACAGCAGACGTGGGGAGTGTCAGACTGGCAAAAATCCTATTGAACTGGCTGAGCAATCAAAGGGCCAAATGGCCTACTCCTGTTTCTGTTTCTATTTCTTATGGTTTTACAGATGGTAATATATGCACAAATAACATTAACAATCAGCTGACAAAAAATATTCACTTCCAGAAATGCAACATGTTCCACAAAAACATGAACTGAAGCATTTTGTTTTGAAACCATATAAATCCCAAAAGGAGGGAAAAGGAGAGTGCTTCACATGATATGGTAAAATCTCAGGTTTTAGACTTAACTGTTGACCTCAAACCAATCCATCTTGCTGTCACATAACAAACACGCTATCACACATAATTTAAAGAAACAAACTAGGCAGTAAAACATTAACAAAACTAGGTTGCCATGAAAGCAACACGGGAGAAAAACAAAACACGGCGCAATTAAAAAAAGTTTATTTTAAAAGAACACTTTTCTTTGAAAACATTATTAAAGAGACTGGGTGGGCCAGTTGGGGGAGAAAATTAAATCATGCAGTTGAACTTTGAGGGACACATCCAAACAGACTTGGGAAATATAGCTGAAATTGAAATTGCAAGTGTTTGAGTCAGGAAACGTGAAAAGTCCACTGTAAACAGTTCAAGCTGTAATGATTGTAAATTCCAAATTTGAAAATTCAAGTTTCAGCAGATTTAAAACACGGACGATCGTCAAAATCACTTGGCACTCAAAGCAGAAAGCTACAAAATTATGGGCTCCCTTCTGCTGTTTCCACAACTTCATCAGCATCTATTTGAAGGGTCACCAACTTTCCTCCCCCTCCTACCAATACTGAGTTACCTTTCAACCTTACACGCCCTCCTCATCTATCTCTCCCATTTCAATTCTCTACCCACCCCCACCCCATGACCGCACTTACTTTGGTCACTCTCCTTCTGCTTCCTGATACAGGCGCGCTACGACCCCCTTCGCCTTGAGGTCCTTCCGTGAGGTCATGTGATCCCGCCAGCGATCGCCCTTCCAACGGTGCACCCGGCGCTAATTGGCTGGTTGGAATCACGTGGGAGCTGTCAACATGGCGCCGCCCTGGGCCCTGAGGGAAGGAGTAGTCGCTACAGCGGTGGCTGCCTAGGAGTCCGAGCGATATGGGGGACGGCGATTTATCCGTGTAAGTGAAAGCGGGCGTAAAACAACAGGAGCGGCGTAGGCTTTAAATCCGGCGGCGAGATTTCACTCCCAATAGGGAGGCCGCTGTAAACCGTCCCTCAGAGAAACTCCAGTCAGTGACTAATGTGGCTTCAGCCTCCAGGCAGCCACAGAGTTTAGCACAGCTACCCGAACGTCAGTAAAAACTTTAAACATTCAGGTCTGACTCCCTCAACGATATAACTCTTAAGGTGACCATGAACATTCCGGGGAAATCCCATAAATCAGCTTTGGGCGGTATTAACACTAAAGCTGCCAACTCTATCCCCTTCACAGTGAAGTTATGTAACTGGAAAAGGCCTCGTGATTCACCACTCCTGGTCTTAACCCTGTCAGTCGTGTCCTATAAATGTAACCTGAATGGGTTTGTCAGCTCATGTTTATAGTCTGAAGGGTAATGTTTGTAAACTGTAGGAATTAGCAGCCTTTATTCAATAGGCATGTTTTGATGTGCTTCAGTTACTTTTTAACCACAGCGTTGACTAAGTCCTTCCTGATATACCTTTCCTGTATTGGCCGAACCCCTAACTATTTTATTGTGTTGTGTGTATATAATGCCGTGCTGCATTCAAAGGCTGTGGCATTTGCATGAAGATGGAACTTGACTGACATACTTTACCAAATATGATCTTGTCAACTGATTTTCTGGTCTTTCAGCACACAAAATTCCATCTTCTAATTTGAAGGAACATTTTCATAATCATGTTTTGAATTCCTTTTGGTATAGGGATGATGGCTATTAAAGAGTGATTAGAAATTTGACAAGATAGTACTTTGTTTCATAATTTATCTCTGATAATGGGGATGTGATTACAGATTCTGAACAGTTTGCAGCTTTTTATACTGCCCTCCATAAGCTTTATCTGCAGATTTGATTTAGTGTTGCACTTTTTGTGCCAATTAGAGCTAGCATTAGTGATAACTAGCTGACAAAATCCACCATTTTGATGGATGACAACATTTTTGTGGTCTTATTAATATAAGTTTATTTAGCAAGTTTGATTGCTGGGGAATTTCTGTATGTTTCAACTCTTCAGTTGGTGTAATACCAGAAGCTGCCCTCCACCTTCTGTTTTCCAGGATAAATGACTTTGCAGTTAGCTGACTTGCAATGCACTCTTATCTGAAACAAAAAGTATCCTCCTTTTCTATCATCAGTATTCCAGTCAACTGTTTTAGTAGACAAGATCAGTTTGTTGTAGGCTAGATGCTTCGGAGAAATGCTCAGATGCACGTTAAGTATGCAAACGAATTCTTGGTGCCATTCAAAACAGGGGACCATACCTTAATGGCAGACCTCTAGCCATGTAACAGAAAAAAGGTTGCTGTGTATTTTAGCCTTTAAGTTCACTAGTGCAGTCTCACATTTACTGTAAATGTGGAAGTATTAGTTGGAATTAACAGAAATGTCATGACTTTTAATTTGGCAGCCTCCCATTTTTTGAGCTGATGGTGTGTCTTGAAGGTCAGCTTGGTGTTGATCAGCAGCATGATCCTGGGTCGTCTCTTTTTTTCTCCCCCCCCCCCCCCCCCCCCCGCCCCAACAACCTCCCTTCGGCTCACTTTACTCAGCCAGCTAATCTTTTCACTTATCCTCACTTCTCATGCCTGATTGTCTGCATCAGTATCCATGATCTTCATTACTTGTAAGTGTTCAGTAGCAGAGGTGTGGATGAATGGTAGATCGTGAACTGGCCACTGGGTCACAAAACAGAAAGTCTTTAGTATACAGCCAAGCTATCAGTATAATTCAGCTGAAGCTGAAGGAATCTTCGGAATCTTAAACTAGCTTACTAGAGGTTATTTGAGTTATATTATGTTGATGTATTTTTGGCATTAACAATTGAGAGATTTTTTAAGGTAAAGACATCTAGTGTTTCCTTCTCAAAAAGACTCAATCCTCATTTTCAAATGTGTTTGCCATTTTATTAACAGAATAGGAAAGTTTGTACGATGTCAGAAATTAAACATGGATCTTGGGAGAAGTGTCAAAAAATTATTTCTGAACTGTTTGACCAAAATAATATTTCGGTAAAAACATTTCCAACCATTGCATTTTTACAGAAGTCTGTGAGTAATGATTTGCTGATTCTTTAATAAATTGACTGTCATATGATTGAATGCTGAGTCAGAAGATTTAGGATTTATTCAAAGTCTTACACATTTTATTAGTCCTTGAATATTATTGGCTTCATTTTGAAGTGCAAAAATATCACAGCATATGTTGCAAATATTATGGTGTCTTAAATGTCACCTACATTCAGATTGCATAACTTCAAATTGTTATGTGGAACAAAAGCATGGAATCATACACAGCAGAAGAGATGCTTCAGCCCATCACATCTGTACCCCAAAGCTACACTAAATCTACACTCATTCCACGATCTAGCACTAGCCCCATAGCCTTGTACATGATGACATTTCAGGTGTTCATCCACATACCTTTTCAAGGTTATGAGGTTTCCATCTCAACTGCCCTCCCACGTCATGTATTCCAGAACCCCCCATCCTCTAGGCGAAAAAATATTTCTTCAAATCTCCTCTCAACCTTCGGCCTTTCACCTCAAAAATTATTTCCCTTGTTATTTACCCTTCAGCTAAGGGAATAACTACTTTCTATTCACCCAGTCCATGCCCCTGATTGTCTTCTACCCCTCTATCACATACTCCCTTCTCCTCCTTTGCTGCAGATAAAACAACCCAAACTTATCCTGCCTCGCTCCATTTAAAAAAAAATGCTCCATCCCTGACCGCATCCTGGTGAATCTCCTCTGCACCCCTCCAGCGCAGTCGCATCATTTCTTTAATGAGGCAACCAGAACTGTGTATTGTACTTCACCTGTGCCCTAGCCAAAGTCCTGTCCCTGTTCATGGATAATCACAATTACTTGCTGTTTTCTGAGGAGATGATGACGATGATTGAGGGAAAAGTGGTTGATGTTGCCTACATGGACATCAGTAAAGCCTATGTGAATGTCCCTCATGGCAGACAGGTACAGAAGGTGAAGTCACATGGGATCAGGGGGAACTGGCAAGACTGATACAGAACTGGCTTAGCCATAGGAGACAGTGGGTAGTGGTGGAAGGATGCTTTTCAGAATGGAGGGCTGTGACTAGTGGTGTTCCACAGGGAATGGTGCTGGGACGTCTGCTGTTTGTGATCTAAATAAATGATTTGTAAGGAAATGTAGCTGGCCTAATTAGTAAGTTTGCGAGTGATACAAAGATTGAAATTGCAGATAGTGAGGAGGATTGTCAAAGGATACAGCAGGATGTAGCTCAGTTAGAGGCATGGGCAGGTAAATGGCAGATGGAGTTTAATCTGGAACAAATGTGAGCTGATACATTTTGGAAGATCAAATACAGGTGGAAATTATACAGTGAATGGCAGAACCCTTAAAAGTATTGATAGACAGAGGAATTTGGGCGTGCAGATCCACAAGTAGATAAGGTAGTAAAGAAGGCCTATGGCATGCTTTCCTTCATTGGAAGGGGCATTGAACAGAAGGGTGAACAAGTTATGCTGCAGCTTTATAGAACTTTATTCAGGCCACACTTGGAATATTGCATACAGTTCTGGTCACCACACTACTGGAAGGATGTGGATGCTTTGGAGAGGGTACAGAAAAAGTTTACTGGGACGTTGCCTGCTATGGGGGATTTTCGCTACACTGGTAGGATGGATAGACTGGGTTTGTTTTCACTGGAATACAGGAGGTTGAGGGGCATACTGATAAAGGTTTATAAGATTGTGCATGCCTCGGATAGAGTGGAAAGTATGATGCTTTATCCGCAGGGTGGAGGAGTCAATTACTGGGGGGGCACAGGTTCACGGTGAGGGGGAGGAGGTGGGAGTTAAGAAATGTGCGAGGCAGATTTTTCACAAAAGGAGTGGTGAGTGCTTGGAACGCGTTGCCAGTGGAGGTGGTGGAAGCAGACACAACAGCATTCAAAAGGCACCTGAATGAACGTGAATAGGAAGGGAATAGAGGGATACAGATCCTTTAAGTGAAGACAGTTGTAGTAAGGAAGGGCCAAACGTCAGTGTGGGCTTGGAGAGCTGAAGGGCCAAAGGGTCTATACCTGAGCTGTATTGTTCTTCTGAGGAGGTGGAATGGGGAAATGTGGAGTTGGGGCAAACATGGTTAAGAGGAAATGGTAAATTTTGGACATCTGCTACCAGGGAGCAGTTACTATAGGATTCATTTTTTGAAATCTAAAATTTATCAATTTTGCTTAACTGTTTAGGATGACCTATAATGATATCACTAACCCCAATAAGCTAATTATAGTTGAAGCTTAGATCAACCAACTTGTCTTCTCTTACCAGCAAATCTATAAGCTTGTGCCCATATAAACTTTTGTCTGGAGAAGATCATCCAGTGTTGATCAGCAAAACTGACAATTTTTACTTTTCAAAATCTGACATAATTACCTTAAATGAGAACGAACTTCTTAAAATAGTTGACTGAAAAATATTCTCGGAATACGTTTCTATGCTAATTTCTATTGTTTTCCAACTGCATTGATCTGAATGCTGTAATGTTACCTCCAAGTAAAGTAAATGAGAGCATGATGCATGTTTTACAATGAAGTGTGAGAGACCGTGAGCAAATGTGGTTGAGAATGTGTTTTACTGGAAATCTATGTAGTATACAAAAATATTGTCAGTGTTGATAACAAGTTATTAATTATTAGAATTTGTTTATGTCCATACATAAGTTAACATCTATCACAATTGTTTATTGTTTAACTTTCAGCTCGGAAAATTTTCCTCCTCTGAAAAATGACACATTCCTCAGAGCAGCATGGGGAAAGGTAACCGACTATGTTCCTGTCTGGTGTATGAGACAGGCAGGAAGATATCTCCCTGGTAAGGATCAGAAGCATGAATCAAAATTGATAGCCCTCGCTCAGAATAATGTTGATTACGATTGTTCAGTGTGACCTGGTAACTGCAGTTAAAATTAAATCTAATTCAACTGAATTTGATGTCTTTTGTGAAGAGTTCATAGTGTCCCATAAAGCCCAATATGAACATTATCGTAACGAGTGTTCTGTGACATTTTGCCAACAATTTTGGCTTCACTTGGGATCTTTTAATGAGGATGGAGCATCATGTAACAGACCCAGCAAATGTCAAGATTTTGTAAATTGAGCTGTGCCATTTGAGAGAGAAATGGAATTAAGGCATTGCACAAAATATGGCAGAGTGTAATTTTCCTGATCTTCCGGGTCCTGTTGGATCACAACTATTAGTTATTCACATCCGTTAGCAGCTGCTTCACGATATCCTGAAACAGACACAAAGTAGGCAACGCCCCGTGTTGGCTACTCAGTCTCCTATTAAGGATGCTGCAACCCCGCTAAATTATTTATTTTTTTATAATGATAAGCCCTCTGTTCTCCTTATTCCTTTGAACTGCCTGCCTCCTGTTTCAGTCTGCTCTTTTCAGCATTTTGGCTGCCTTATGGTTCCCAGATGTCAGCCAATCTTGTTTTGTGATTAATTGACCATGAGGTGGTGCATAGGAAGAATCAACATTTCCTGCTGACAACATAATCAATACTAGGTCCTATCCCTTTAGGAAATTGCAGTCACAAAGCCAGCTCCTACTGTTCCTCCCACATTTCTTGAAATAACAATATCAATTGAGAAGTGACATTATGATCTGTGATAGCAGTGACCCTGGAGATATTTTCATTATTTCTTGGTGACTGAATTCCTCTGTGGATGCCACTCTGGTCAGTAAACTAATTTCGGTTCCTTTCCACAGAATTCCGAGAGACACGAGCAACTCAGGATTTCTTCACAGCCTGTCGCACCCCAGCGATCTGCTGTGAACTAACATTACAGGTAAGTTGCTCAAGCATTTTAATAGTCTTTACGCTATTTCTGGAGTTGAATTAAGAAATTGGACAGTTAAGCTCCAATTATCCGAAAACAATTGGAAAAACAGGCTGTTGGGTTGGATTGAAGGGAAGGGAAAATTGACTTTCCCATCCTTGCGTCTCAAATCTTTAGCATCACTGCAACACATTGCTTCAGCCAGGTTTTTAACTAAGTAAGTCTAAAATATTTTGTATCAGTGTACTTCGCAGCATCATTGAATTGCTACAGTGCAGAATGAGGGCTTTCAGCCCACTTTTGACTGCACTAGCTCTGAGCATTTTAGCTTGTGAATCTCCTGCATTTTTCCCTATAACCCTGCATGTTATTTCCATTTAAATAATCAACAATGCCCTCTTGAAAGCCTCAATTGAACTTTGCCCTGACCACCCTTCCAATCAGTGCATTCCAGCCCTCAAACCCTCTGTCTGAAAAGTGCTACTCATCTTGCAATTGCTATCTTTGCAAAATAGTGTAGAACTGCGCCAGTTAGTGCTTAAGTGCGGAGCTGGATGAACACAGCAGGCCAAGCAGCATCTCAGGAGCACAAAAGCTGACGTTTCGGGCCTAGACCCTTCATCAGAGAGTAGAGAGTCTAGGCCCGAAACATCAGCTTTTGTGCTCCTGAGATGCTGCTTGGCCTGCTGTGTTCATCCAGCTCCACACTTTGTTATCTTGGATTCTCCAGCATCTGCACTTCCCATTATCACCAGATAGTGCTTGAACGTTTAATGAATGGTCATAATTTTTCCCTATCAACTCCATACTTCAATAGTTTTGAAAACTTCTGACAAATCTTCTTTAGCACTGTCTTCTCCAGCACGACACTCTAACTTGTAGCACCCAGAATGGTACACAATCCTCCAGCTGAGCTCTAACTAGTAACCAAAATAGTCATAACTTCCCTGGTCTTGCAGTGTAGTTCCCTGTTAATGAAGTCTAGAATACTGAATGCTTTATTAACAGCTCTCTCTACCTTTCCTGGTGGACAGTAAATACATGCTGTTAAACGAATGAGAAAGTAACATCCATAACTCAGTGGAAGGATGATTATCTCTTAAACCAGCTGTTCTTTCAAATCGGACTGAAGGAGTGCTGAACTTTTGAAGGTGCCCTCTTTCTAGTGAGATGTAAAACTGAAACTGTGCCTGCCCCTTCAGGTGGACATAAAAGATTCTTTGCACACTTTGAAGATGATGTTCTTCTGATGTCCTAATCAATATTTATTGCTCAGTCAATATTTCTAAAATTGACGAGTTGGTCATTATTTCATCTGTACTTGTATCGGCTTGCTGTGTAAAAGGAGAAGGTGACCGCACTTCCTACATTCTAAGAATACCCTTTTGGTAGTCCCTTTCCTGGCTGTAAGGTGTTTGGGATGTCTCGGTTGCACACTCTTATTTTAAACTTAGATCACCTTTTTGCTCAAATGAGGTGTTGCTGCTCATGCATAGGGTGGGGAAAGAGGAGGATACTGAATAACTATGCCACTCATCTCTTTTCGTTTCTTAGGTTTACGTTAGTTTATCATCAGATTTGGTAGGAACAGATAAAATTAACGAGTTATTGTTTACACATAGTCTTTTCGTAGTACAAACTTGAGTACTGCTGAAGAAGACATCATTTTATTGAAGCCTTTTTGTCTTGTTCATCAAGTCAATTTTCTGGAATAACAATTCAAGGGAAAACCAACATGTGTACTGCACAAGACCAGAGTGCCAGCTAATTGGCAAACAGACTCTGGTCGAGCGGATCTCGTGGAAAATGCATGTTAATACAGTTTCACAGTGAACAGTTTGTTTGTAATTTGCCCATATCAATCACAGAAACAGACTGGTAGGTTACTTATCTTGCTGTGAATGCAAAATCTCAATCTGCTAAGTTCTGTGACCATTTCTGAATTTTAGGTTGTGCACACCATTAAACTATCTAACAAAAATCTCTTGCTGTTTACTATTTCAGCCTCTCAGAAGGTTCCCGCTGGATGCTGCTATCATTTTCTCTGACATTTTAGTGATACCTCAGGTAGGACACATAGATACATACTCCTGTATAGAACTGAGTTTTTTTTAATTGTTGAAAATAATCATGAAGCAATAAGATTTTTAGATTGAGCTAGATTTTTCTTGTCTTCCTTATTTTTGATTGAGTGCGGTGTAAATAATCTGATTCTACCTCAGTTTAGACCTACCCCTTAATTGAAGCATGGCAGTTTCCACTCGGGCGATAATCTGAATTGCATCATACAATCCCGCGTATGCACCATTTATCTCCCAGATATCTGTACTCAGTACATTGACCCAAAAGCAACTTGATAAATTTGATGAGATTTTATTTCTGTTAATTGTATTTTGCTACCCATGTTGCTGGGGTTCAGTCAAGGATTAAAAAGCCATTTTAACTATGCCAGAGAGTATGCTTTAACAATGCTACCATTTGCTGATGTCAGATGCTTCTCAGGATGCTACAGAGCAGCCATATTGTCTGTCTTTAGCAACTACTTAAGCACGACAACTGAGTGATTTGGTAGGGCCCCTTCTTCTGGGCCAAGAGGCCTGGCTTCACATTTTGCTTGCTTCAGGTACGTAAAATAATCACTCTGAACAGGTTAATGAGAAAACATCTGAACTTGAGTTCAGGTACATTGAAGAGAGTGAACTATTATTGACTTCTTTTGTCATTAGATGAGATTTGAATAATAGCTGAGCTACTGGAGAAAAAAGAGGTTTGGCTGCTGAGCACTTTAGTGTTGCAAAGCTAAAATGTGACTACATCTGTTCATGATAATAAATGTAGGTAAAGCTTTTATTTTTCAAATGTGGTATTTTTCAAATAATGAAACACTTGGAAAATATCTTTTTAAGGCATTGGGGATGGAGGTTACCATGGTTCCAGGAAAAGGACCAATGTTTCCAAACCCATTGATGGAGCCTGGGGATCTTATCAAGTTGCAGGAGAATGTAGATGTGTCACAGGAGCTGGCATACGTGTTCCAAGCTATAAAATTAACCCGCAATGAACTGAAGGGAAAGGTCCCTCTTATCGGCTTCTCTGGAGCCCCGGTATGTTGGGAAAAGTTTCTGATACTAATGATATTTTAATTATACCAAGCTTGCATAGTGAAGAATACAACCGTGCAGTTAAACCAACTAAAATAGATTTGATGTTTCTGTTGGTGTACATGTAGAATTTGCAAACTTTTTTTTGTAAACAGTAGTCCAATTGGAAACTTATTAGAACTACATAGCAGTTCAATTGTGAATTATAAGTTCCTTATTGTTTTATGAAATATCATCTCTGCTCCCTGTTTTGCTGTGGATTCAATCAAGTACAATTGAAATATTAACCAGTGCCATTTGATTTGATCTTAAAGCTGATTTTTCTGAGTTGCTGTCCAATTGCCTATTGCTAGATCGTTTAATGAAAATTTCGAATGGAATACATGACACCTACACTTTCTCAGTCCTGCCCTTGTTGTTGTGGGAAGGCTACTGTTAGCATGTGTAGCTCTGCAATCATTTCTAACTGCATGTAAGCCCTTGGCCTTTTCCTAATTGTTCCTTTCAGTAATGACGATAATCATTTAATGTTTGTTTTTTCTTCTTTTTAGTGGACGTTGATGACTTACATGATTGAAGGAGGTGGCTCAAATACAATGGCTAAAGCAAAACGTTGGCTGTACCAGTTTCCAGAGGCCAGTCATAAGCTGCTGAAAATTCTAACTAATGTGATAGTTGACTATCTCGTGGGGCAAGTTACAGCAGGTGCTCAGGTAAGACGCAGTCATAGCATTTCCACAAAATCTGTAATGTTCAGTTGCTTTTTCTCCTGTAATTCTCCCGTTCCCCATCAGCAACGGCGTGAAGTAGGGCTGCGTCTTGGCACCAACACTCTTCGCCGTCTTCTTCAACGTGATGCTGCAGGAAGTGAAGGAGGGCATCACGAACAGCATCTACATTCGCTTCCGCCCGAATGGCAATATCTTCAATCTGCGTCGCTTCCTCGCTCGCACGAAGACAACACGGGAGCCCATCGTGGAGCTGCTGTATGCAGACGACTGCGCCCTACTCACACACACAGAAGATGTGCTACAGACTGCAGTGACGCGCTTCTCCGAAGCTGCAAAGGCTTTTGGGCTAACAATCAGTCTGAAGAAGACGGAGATCCTGTACCAGAAGCCACCATGCAGCGCATACAACCCATCTCGAATCTCAATCGACGGCCACCCCCTCAACACGGTCGAACTCTTCACGTACCTGGAAAGCATAATCTCCAACTATGCTATAGTCACAGGAGACATCGACAATCGCCTTGCGAAAGCAAGTAGCGCCTTCGGGCGACTGTGGAAGTGTGTATGGGGAAACCACTCGATAAGCACGTCGACGAAAATCCAGGTTTACAAGGCTGCAGCCATCACCACATTGCTCTACGGCTCCGAGGCCTGGGTTCTGTATCGGAAACAGATGCGGCTGCTGGAACAACTCCACCAACGTTGCCTGCGCTCTATATTGGGCATCACCTGGCAGTGCTGGAAAAGGCCCAGCTCCCCAGCATCGAAGCGACCCTTCTCCTGAAGCATCTTCGATGGTTGGGTCATGTATTGCGGATGGACAACACCAGAATACCCCAAGACAGCGTTCTTCGGGGAACTCTGCGACGGCAAAAGAAACCGCGGTGCCCTGCGCAAGCGCTACAAGGACCAACTGAGGCAACAGCTGCCTCAGGCCGGCATCGCCTCAACGGAATGGCAAAAGCTGGCCTCTGACAGAGTCGTATGGCGGAAGAAAACTACGACGGCAACGGAGCAGTTCGAATGTTCGAGGAGAGCAGCTGCAGAGGACAGACGGAAACGTAGGAAGGAGCCCTCACCTCAAGCCCCGCTGTCCGGAGCATTCCCCTGCCCGCACTGCCCCAGGATCTGCAGGTCCAGGATAGGACTCTACAGCCACCAACAGTTGTGCAAACGAAATCGCTGACGAATCTCTTCCCAACTGATCTTTGTGAGCGAAGAATCTGCCTGATCTCCTGTGAAGATCCTTCTCTCATTCTGTATGTAGACACTTCTGGGGCATCTGTTGTTTTTGTTCAGAAATTTATTTTAAATATGTACAGATTCCTTTGACTTGTTTTAAAAAAAACTAATTTTAGCTTCAATTGGGCAAGACCAGCAATACCACAAAACTACCACTGGATGGCAGAATTTCACACACCCATGGCAGGTCCTTGGATCTTCTAGCAGTTAAGCGATAGCAGCACTGCTCCACCTTTGGGAGGTTGTGGACAGCTTGATCCCTGATCAGTCGACGACTTAAGAGCCTTATTGTTTCCTCCTGGGAAGAAGTTGATGTTGAAGTCCTAACTATTGCCATGTATTACTCGTGCTTAATCTTAAAAATTAAAATTGTTGCAAATGGTATGCAATACAACTTAATTATACACCTTTGCAACTGTAGTACCCATAATCTAAATGTCTGTAGAACTGGGGGTGTTTGATCGCGGCATTGCTGTGCTGGTTTTGATTTATTATTCTCTGAAGTGGAGCTTATGCATCAAAAGATTAAGACAAAAATACTGCAGTCATTAAGTTCACTTAAAGGAACAATCATTGTTCATTGAATCGCTAATATTGTTCACAGCAACCTTTGGAGAATTCTGGGAATATATTATTAGTGTGTTCATCATTACATAGTGTCTGATGCATGACCATGTATGATATGGTGAATACGGCATACGTGAAACAAATGTAAAGCAAAAAAATTATGCAGAGTTGCAAGTGGCCAGCCAGCTGGTGTTGAACTTTACTATTTAGCCATTTGGGGGTCTGAATTGATGTGACACCAATTTTTCTTTGACTGCATTGCCACAGTGCCATGAGTCTGTGTAGGCCGGTGAATTGACGTGTGTCTCTTGACTTACCTTTGGTTATATGGGGATATTGTCAGTCTGAGTCCGCTTCTGTCAATCACTCAGAATTGATCCAAGACAATATCTCCTTTTCCTTTGTTAGTGAGTTGCTTGCATATTCTTGGCTGAACTATTTTTGAAGAATTTTGTAAGGAATTGATTTTGTGAGCTGACCTGTCAGACTGCATTTTAAGAGTGTAAGTAGGAGGAGCAGGAGTCTGCCATTGAGGAGCTCCATGGGCCTGCTGTGTCATTCCATAAGGTCATGGCTGATCAGACTTTCACCTCGGCTCCACTTTGCCTGTTCGCCATAACCTTTCATCCCCTCAAGTTCAAAAAATTGTGTTTAGGGACAGCTGCAGCTTTAGAAACCAGGAAGCCCAAACATTTCGATAGGTTTGATCCATGGGAAAGGTTGAAAGCTCCACAGCCATATCTGATAGCAGCTAAAATTACAACTTCAAAGCTATTAGATTAGGAGGAGGAAAAGCAATTAACCATGAAGCATGTTTTTAATTCACTTTGAGTGTGTTTTGCATGTGCTGCACATAGATGAACATTAGATAAGACCAAAATTAAACTTGAATATCCATTTTTGGCTTCTGGTCAGCAAAATCTTTATTTTCAAATTCTCTTGTTTGTTGTTGATTCTCTCTATGGTCTTTCCTCTCCCTATCTCTAATCTCCTCTGGCCCCGCACAATCATCGTCAAGATTTGTCATTTTGCCTCTTCTTGTGCACTCTAACTTATTATTGTTCCACCATTGGTGGTTCTATCTTCAGTTGACTAGATCTCATGTTCAGTTTCCTTCTCTGTACCTCTCCACTTCTCCACCTCACTTTCCTCCTCCTTATTTCTTATAGTGTCATAAAGCCATACAGCATGGAAACAGACCCTTCGGTCCAACCTGTCCATGCTGAATGTAATGCCAAACTAAACTAGTCCCACCTTTCTGCTCCTGTCCCATATCCCTCCAAACCTATCCACCACTTCCTCAGGAAATTCATTCCACACACAAACCACCCCGTGTAAAAAAAAAATTGTCTCGAGTCTTTTTTAGATCTCTCTCTCACCTTAAAATGTGCCCCCTAGTCTTGAAATCCCCCATCCTAAGAAAAAGACAACTACCATTAACTCTATCTACATCTGTCATTTTATAAATTTCTATCAGGTCACCTCTCAATCTCCACCGCTCCAGTGGAAAAAAGTCCCAGTCTATCTGGCCTTTGTTTATAACTCAAATCTTCCATACCTGGCAACATCCTGGTAAATCTCTTCTGAACCCTCTCCAGCTTGATAATATCCTCTTTTGGACACAGTTTTCATCATCTTGTGAAATCCTCCTGATGTGATTTCATGTCATTACCTTGTTTTATAACACTGCATGAAAGGCCTTTGGGATGCATTACTATTGTAAGGTGGCCATGTAAATTTATGTTGCATGCTACAGGTAAACATCCTATCAATGCATAACATCTAGCCTTCTGCATGAAGGATGAACATGTACTTCCTAGTGTTAGTATAATAATAGTTGAGTGAGTGGCTATGATTGAATGTGGTGCCTTTAAGTGAGGGAGATAGTTAGTCGGGTTGGCTGTCTACTGCTTGCTGATGTCTGGTGATGATTGCTGCCTAGGGTGTATGTGTACCATGATCAGGCCATCGGTACACTGCCTCCAACAATACCCTGCTGGCATTCACTGCCTTTACCATCGAGGTGTGGCACAACCTTGATATTCAAATGTTGTTCAGTGAAACAGGAATGAAAACTCTGGGTGATATAGAAAATGAGATATGGATATACATTTATTGGTGGTTGGGAGATCGTAAATTGCACAATAATTCTTAATCCCTTGAGTTACCACACCTATCCAGAATTGCTTCCTGAGTGTCTCCTATAGAAAAATTAATTTTGTCCTCTTGAAATTGCTCATCATTCTCTCTTTTTATAGGCACTGCAAGTGTTTGAATCTCATGCTGGGCATTTAGGAAATGAGCAGTTCACAGAGTTTTCGCTGCTTTACCTCCGAGAGATTGCTCACCAAGTGAAGGAACAACTGAAAGTTTTGGGCCTGGATCAAGTGCCAATGGTAAGATTCTCATCCTCTGGTACCATCTGTAGGAGACATTCAGTGAGATGACTTCCTTTGCCTCAGCAACTTCTGTTTTCTTTTCCTACCAGACTAGTCATTAAAGAATCTATTGACCTTTCAATTCATTGCATTTCTTGGTGCATTAAATTTTCTTTAATCCTTAAATCCTTAAATTTTCTATCTTTAAACATGTATCTTTGGTAGACTTAATCATTGAAATATTTTTGACAATGTGATTTCAAAGAATGATCCATAACCAGCATTACTCAATCATGTTCATTCCATTGTCTCTGTTCTTCCTGGGGACGGCCTAAAACATCATTCTAGTCCAGTGGGCTGATAAAAGCTTGCTCTTATTTAATTTCAGCACAGTGTGGAGCTGGAGGAACACGTCAGGCCAGACAGCATCAGAGGAGCAGGAAAGTCAACATTTTGGGTCAGGACCTTCTTCAGGCATAGAGGAGGGCTAAGGGAGCTTAGAAATAAATACAGAGAGGAGAGGTGGGTCTGGGGAAGATCGGTGAGATGGTGATAGGTGAGTGCAGGGAGGGAGTGGTGGGGATTGGTCAGTGAGTTGGGAGGGGAGGGTAGGTGGGAGAGAAGATGAACAGGTTGTGTCGGGTCAAGGAGGTGGGGATGAGAGGGATGGTTAGAGGTGGTTGGGGTGGGTGGGGAGATTTTAAAACTAGTGAATTCCATGTTAAGGCCTTCAGGCTGTAGGCTTCCGAGGTAGAATATGAGGTGGTGTTGCTCCAGTTTGCGTGTGGTATCATTGTGATGCCTGACGAAGCCCCGGATGGATCCAGGGAGTCGGCGAGTTAAATTGGTTGGCGACCGGAAGGTGGTGTTTATTGGCTATTTAGCGCAGATGCTCTACAAAATGGTCTCCGAGTCTATGCTTGGCCTCACAGAGGTAGAGGAGGCCACAGCAGGATACAGCAGACCAAATTGACAGATGTCCAGCTCCATGTTGTCTCTGACTCCAGCATCTGCAGCTCTTGCTATCTCTTATTTAATTTCAGCCTAGTTTGGTATCCAGTCTTTAGAATAGATTGAGGGTCGCATTGTGTAGGTTGTGCTGACATGTAGAATTTGGTCATCTGTCGTACTTTCATGCTGAATAATTGATCTTAAGTTGTTCTTAATTTGTCCTCCATCTTTTTCTATCTCAAAGGGAATGACATAGAGGCTCGCCGTGTTTCTATTGAAATACTCCAGTAAATCGCCCATATCTCTCACGTTTTAACCTACACTGTCAAGTTTCACAAAACGAGTGTGCACTTTTTGGCTGAGCTGCTTCTCTTGACAGTAAGTTACAGTTTGGGGCTTCACTAGTCTTAAACATTTACTCATGCGCTTGCAGATTGACTATTGAAGCCTTTCAGGTGAAAATGAAACAAGGGCCTCAAAGGGTGTAATCAGATAAAGTTCTATTTGTGATGAATAGAGCACACCTACTTGAGGATAGGGAACTGAATGTGTTTGCAGTATCTTTCATTCTTTCTGCTTCGTCTGAAATAGCCACAGAGCAGAAACCAAAACTTTAAATCACTGAAGTAAAAGTTCCCTATTAAAATGAGCAGTCAGTTCTGAATGCTCAAGTCTGTCCCTATCGCTTTTTGCCTAGACAGCTGCTTTTCATTTCATTTAAATTTATAATACACTATTAGTTACTCCCAGGAGACCACGTAGAGTAATCTATCTTCTTGATTTGAAATTCCTCAGCAATTGGCTTTTTTTTTTCCCCCCTTTTCTCCTCACGTCTTTACATATACATAAAGTGACCCCTGCACCCTTTAAAACAGTTTGGAGCTCCTCATTTAAATGCGAACGCTGATACAAAACCCAATAAAAATATCAAAATCTCATCTGCACAGATGGGCTGTCACAGAAAAACCAGCTGACGCAACACTTCACACAACTTAAAAATAGAAGTTTTTTTTTGAAATGAGTGGAGGGAATAAGCTCTCCCGCGTAATAGAAAATGGGATTGAATTCGTAACTTATATTAAACTTGTATTTGAAAAACTTAATGAACAGGTCTCCAGAGATGTAAGTTCTCAGGATTGACGTGCTGCAACAGCATTGAGCAAAGTCTAGCAGAGGTAGCAGGATTTTGTGATGGCAGAGAATTTTTTTAAACTTGCATCATGAAGGCTTGAAACACTTTTTTTTATAAAGTGTCATATCAGCATTATCTTTCTTGTGTTTCCATTTTCTTTAATACAATACTTAAAGTGGGTTTAATTGTAAAAAAAAAGGCTGAAAAATTTAGTGTACTTTGTTCTGCTCTTCTGAGTTTTGATATCCTAGTCACAAAGGGTTTCTCAAAAAAATGTACTCAGGACAACTTCTTGCTGAATTCAACTAGAAAACATTAGGATAGGCACTCAGAACCAACTCAGGAAATCGATCAAACAATAACTAAACTCCAGAAGGCTGCAAGCTGCTTGTCCGAAATCTTACCTGCCTTCCTTTTGCAATGATGTAGTTTTACAAAAGATTCTCCTCACTAACATTTGAATTTTGTTTCGAAAAGCAAAAGGCCTGTGGATATTGTAAATCCGAAACACACAAACAGAAGTCGCTGGAAAAGCTCAGCAGGTCCAGCAGCATCTGTGAAGAAAAAGTCAGAGTTGATGTTTCGGCGTTGCTGACCCTTCCTCAGAACCGGGTTCTAAGGAAGGGCCACTGGACCCGAAACGTTAACTCTGATTTTTTTTTTAACTTCACAGATGCTGCCGCACCTGTTGAACTTTTTCCAGCAATTTCTATTTTTTGGTCCTGAATTTCGTTTCATCCTCCTTTTTATCTCCAATTCTGCATCTTCGCTTCAAGTGAGTGGTTCCGATTTCTATCCAACTTCAACTCAACTAGTTGTAATAATGATGTGTTGGTCCCAGTTATCATGGGGTAATGCCCAGCTGTTGTTAGGACAGGATAAGTCAGATTTCCAATGAAAACCCGAACAGGTACATAGAACATAGAACAATACAGTGCAGTACAGGTCCTTCGGCCCTCAATGTTGCGCCAAATTGAAGCCCATCTAACCTACGCTATTCCATTATCATCATTATGTTTATCCAATGACCATTTAAATGCCCTTAAACTTAGCGAGTCTACTACTGTAGTTTCATTATCAAACTGATCTTTTACTAAAGTGGATGGATGCAATGTTGCAGTCTTTATTTTAACAATAAAACAGAACAAAAGTTCATTAACAATAAAAAAGAAATAGAAAAAGCACTCTCTTCCCTTACAACACAGATTCAAAGATTTCTAAACACACAGTAGAAATAACCCAGGCACTTTTTGCAGATTGAACAGAAACAATTTTACATCAGAATCAGTACACTCTGGTGCAGCTTACAAATATTGTTTCAATTCTAAGAACATCTAGTACTGAACCTCTAGTAAGACCCTTTCCAGCTCATTTCCAGGGGTGGGGAGAGAAACACTTCCCTTCTAATACTTCAGGCTTTACCTAATTAAAATTTCAACTCATCAACAGAAAGCATATAACTTCCTCCTTTATTATTGGAATGGAAAGTATTATAGAATGCTCAGACTTCACAAGAGATCTTCAACATGGTTTCAGAAAGCAGAGGTCATCCTTGACAAAGATTATCTAGTTTTTGAAGTTACCAGAACAGGAGATATTGAAAACGTTTGGAAATTCAAGTAAATGATGTGCTGCCACAACAGGGACATGTGCTAAAATTAAATTTCATTGTACCAATTGCACCAATATATTTGAAATGGATCATAAATTGGCTTAGGAATAAAGACAAAGAAAGCTTTCAAATTTGCCTCCCACCCAGTGGAATTTGGTCACTATTGGGTTGCAACAGGATTCGGTACTGAGTACTGCATCTGGAATTGAAAACTACAGTTGATGACAATGACAATGATTGTGAAACTATCATTCGTTGTAAATACTGATTTAATTTACTGATGATTTTTTTGGGGAAGGAAACCTGACATCCTTATCCATCTGCCCATGAGCAACCCCAGACTGTCATTAAAGTGATCAAATTGTAAACTAAAAAGCTTGCTAGGTCACTTCAGAAAGCAGTTTGAGGGCTGTTTGAGATTGTCAGCGCCACCCACATCTGGTTCTGTTGAAAGGTCACCGGACCCGAAACTTTAATTCTGATCTTTTTCCTCACAGATGCTGTCTGATTGGTTGAGCTTTTTCAGCAATTTCTGTCTTTGTAGACTAGAGAACTACTCAGCTTGGAGGAGAACATTCCAGATTCTGACTTTCATTTTCAGTCTGGGCTTGGAAGTCATTCCAGAGAGAAGCTTGAATCACCTGCTCAAGTGCTGACAAGTCTTTGATAAAGCAACATGTGATAAGCAGCATTCTGAAGAAAGTTTAATGGAATAAAATTACCTTAGAATAAGAAGTTATTATTAATCTCAGACCACTGACAAGGACAGAACTAGCACAACTAATGGTAGAGCCCTATGTGGAGATGTAGAACAGAGAGACCTAGGGGTTTAGGTACATACTTTGTTGCAATTTGTGTCACAGGTAGACAGGACTGTTCATAAGGTATTTAGCATGCTTGCCTTTATTACTGGGACCTTTGCATATTGGAGTTGGGACATCATGTTGAGGTTGTACAGTATGTTGGTGAGGCCGCTTCTGGAATATTCTGTGCAGTTCTGGTTGCAGAACTTCTTATAGGAAGGGTATTCTTAAATTGAAAGATTGAAGAAAGATTTTGCAGGATGTTGCCAGGAATGGAAGGTTTGAATTATAAAAGTAGGCTGGGATTTTTTTTTCCACTGCAGCACAGGCGATTGTGGGGTGACCTTTGAGGTTTATATATTCATGAGAGGCAGAGATCAAGGCTGAGGCAATGGTCTAGTGGTATTATCACTGGACTGTTAATCCAGAATCCCAGATATGGGTTCTGGGGACCCACATTCAAATCCCAACACAACAGATAATGGAATTTGAATTCAATGAACACATCTGGAATGAAGAGTCTAATGATGACCATCAATCCATTGCCAATTGTTGGAGAAACCCATCTGGTTCACTAACCTCCTTTTCGGGAAGAAAACTGTCATCCTTACCTGGTCTGTCCTACGTGCATCTCCAGACCCATAGCGATGTGAATGATTCTTAATGGCCCTCTGGGCCATTAGGGATGGACAACTAATGCTGGTCTCACCAGTGATGCTCACGTCCTGTGAATGAATTTAAAATAAAAGAATGGCAAAAGTCTTTTCCCTAGCATTTGGGAGTTCTAAACTAGGGGCCATATTTTCAAGGGAAGAGTAGAAATTTTTAAAAAGAACATGAGGGCAACTTTTTTCAAAAAAAAGAGTGGTGGATGCAGTTACTGTTTTAACATTTAAAAAATTTTTGTGTAAGTATCATGAATGGGAAATGTTTGGAGGGATATGGGCCAAACACAAACAAGTGGGACTAGTTTAGTTTGGGAACATGGTCAGTACGGACTAATTGAACGGGAGGTCTGTTTCCATGCTGCATGACTAGAGTGTTGTGATGCAGACAGTGGAAAGGCTGAAGTTTTTGAAATTCTTATGGAGAAAAGGAATTGAAACCACGTCACAAGGAGTATAACACTGAAGAAAACGAAGTCAGGAGTACATTGTTTAATGTATATTTTTGAGGTTACGATATTTATTGTTCCTGAGATGACCACTGCAATAAATTATGACTGATCTGCATCACTGCTCCATTTTCCTGAGCGTTAGTTTGATTCACATCTTTGTAATTAAAAAGCTGCTGATCTCCATTTTGAAAATTGCAGATGACCTAGGATCCACAGCCTTTTAGGGGAGAGAATTTGTTATTTCATGACAATTTTTTTGTTGACAGAAGTGTTCCTTGATTATACTGCTGAATAGCCTAGCTCGAAATTTAGTGTTGTGATCCTCTGTTCTGGATTCTCCCTCTGGAGGAAAATAGCTTCCCTACATCTACTCTTTCAAGTCTGTTTACTCTAAACTAGGGTTCTGCACAAATGAGTTCATTTGAATTAGTTCCTGTTTTGGTAAAATGGTTATGAAGTGAGTTTGGAGAAGTTTTTGCTGAGCTTTAGTGCATTTCTAAGAGTTTCATATTTTACAAGCAACAAATGGCAGCCTATGTAATAAGGTGACATGAGGAAAGACTTTCTGAATTTAATGTAACAGTTCAATAGTGGCCTTCAGAATGGCAATTGGATAAATACATAAAGGGGAAGAACTTTCTGGGAAAAAGCTCGATTGCTATATGGTCGAGTCAGCATAGACTCAATAGCTGAATGGCTGCTTGTGCTCTATTACTCTATGAACAGTTTTCTGATCGATGATTAGACATTAAGAAAGTACTAGGATTTACAACATTAAACGGAACTTTATATCTGTATTTGGCGAATCTTGTATTTGTCATCTGAGAGAACCTTGATCACCATACAGGCCCACATTTGACTTTAAATTATGGAATTTTTGTTTTGGCTCATTAATAACTTATTTTATATACTTTATCAAGCTGTAATCTTGACCTTTTAAGTGTCTAAGAGAACTACTTTGCACAGCAGGTCCTGCCTTGTGAGATGTAGCTTTAAATACAGCAGGCATCTCCAGAGAAGGAAAGTCAGCCCAAAGAGGAGATCACGTAACTTGCTAGAAAGTAACTGAATAAGCTTCTGAGGTAACTGAAACAGACAAAAATAATTGCCAAATATTAGTAAGAAAATTTACTGCTGAGAACCAAGATTTATTGAAATACAATTGAGGGTGAAGGATGGTTCTAAATACCTGGGCTTCCCTCTTGCAGTTAGATACCTTTTTAATTTAATTAGAATAGACTTCTGTTTACTCTCTCAGCCATTCAGTAATCTCTATTAGCATACATTCAGTGGTGAAACTTTGGGATCAACTGAAAGTTATTTAAGCTTTCAAACCGCCACTAATGAAATTTTAAATCATTTTGGTTGAACATTGCCGATATCTGCCTTGATAACATCTACAGGCACGAACAGATTATGGGGAAATTTGGGGCAAAAACATGTGAAATGGAGGCAAAAGACTCTTGTGGTGCAGTGGTAGTGTGCTAACCTCTGGGGCAGAAGGTCTGAATTCAAGCCTCACCTACCCCAGACACATTACAGCATGTCTGAACAAACTGAGTATTTAAAAAAAAATTAAAAGTTCAGGTGGAACATCGAGACAAAGAACATTGCTCTTGTAGTTTGCAAAATCATTTGAACCTGCTTAATTTAGATTGCAGTTTTGCATTATTTCAACTATTTATTCTGTATTTAGTTCATTTCAATACTATGAAGAAAATTGAGGAGTTATAAAATTTACTCTGCTTTCTTGTTACAATTCCATGTGAAATTTGCATAAAGTTGTGATAGAAAGGACACAAACTTTGATACTTATTGGGCTGCTTTGTGTTTTGTTCTTTTTCCATTTCTGAGATATCCAGCTTTTTCTGCTGGGGCGTGGGATGGGGGTTATATGTTATCATGGATGTGGGTGAGGGGTATGAGTTGGCAAAGAGATAAATTGGGGCGTGGGACATAGTCAACGTTAGATGTTTCTAATGCAACTGGAAAAAAAATCCATGAGAATGGAAGCGAGCCTTCTAATGAGCTCAGCTGGGCATCTGCTTGGCCTGTGGCTGCCTACGTTATATTCTAGAGTTGGCAAGCCGAATGTGATCCCATCACTGACTCCCCACAGTGACAATGGATTGTGTTTGCCAAATTGGGAAATTTCCTGACTCAAGCCACCTAACCCATAACACACATCTGGCCTTTAAAGTTTCTATCCCCCCTCCCCCCTTCACGCACTTATTCCTACTCACTTCCTCGGTTGTAAGAATGTATATAGAATATTTGCATGTTGATATATTTTATCTTGATTACTAGTTTACCTTGCATTCCCCAATTGGTCATAGCCCTTCTGTAATTCCTTAGCTATTAATGTTATAAAAACTCATACTTTGTCTCTTATGTCGTTTTCTAGCCTTTCTTTACATTTTCTTTCTAATCTCACTTTTCACTTTCCAACTATATTTTCTGTGGGTTGGCTTTCACACGTACAGTTAAAATGTGGTGTTGAATTAGTTTCTTGGCATCTGGTCTGCATGGTGAAATTTGAATTTTCTCGTTCTCATGTGATCTGACACTTTTTATCTCATTAATTATGCAACTGAGATGTCACACTCTTTTTTGGGTGGACTTTCATACCAGGCGAGGTGAAAGTGCCTACCACTAGCCATACCTCCTGCTGACCTGCCTCTGGCACCCCATATTTAAGGACTAACTGCTCACCACTTCAGATGCTGCAAGCCAGGAACTACCTCTCAAACTTCATTGCTGAAAGTAGTGCATAGGAAAAGTGATCTAGTTCCTATTTCCAGGGCAGAGATTTGAAGGTGGTGGAGAAGGGCAGTCCTATTTAATGATTGTCAAAGGAGGCCGTGCCAACTGATACAGCCAGCCTCAGTGGAAATTATAGCTTGGGGCAGTGTTGTGTCATGAGTGAAAAGGGACTCCAAACAATGCTGTAGGAAGTTTAGTGAACCTTACACTCTGCAAAGGTAAGTGCCACTATCTTCTCTCTGCTACCTGTCACTCAAGGGTCAACACACACATACTCTACCATTGTGTACCTCTCTCACTATGACTGGTGGAATGCATCACTCATATTGCGTGAATATTGTCCAATTACAGAATGCAGGAATTGTCTCCGCACCCACCCACCCCCAACCCCCCAAACCACTAAACTTTTCTGCCATCCGTGCTTCTTACTCACTCAATGGGAGCACACCACCCACTCTCTCCAACCAATATGAATGACCCTGATCTGCTCTTGCATCTACAACAAAAACAAGAAAAACAAAGTTGCTGGAAAAGCACAGCAAGTCTGGCGGCATCTGTGAAGTAAAGATCAGAGTTAATGTTTTGGGTCCAGTTACCCTTCCTCCATGTCTTGCATCTACTTCAGTAATACTGAATCCCTCCCTTTATGTCATTGCAGGAAAAACTAGCCTGTCGTCCAGACTGATGTCTCAGCCACACTAGTCTGTCCTACTAGTGGTCCCTGGATTACTGGGATTGGCTTGTAGGACTGATCACAGCCAACTCCAGGAATGAAATAGAAAGTATACCTTAACTGACTGCATTCCTCTTCAGTCCTCTAAGGATTCTTGGCCTCGTAGCCTTTTACTTGAAGCACAAACAGTATGTTTGCACATTCCACTGGCACAAGTTGCTTGCCTCCTCTTTCATGCCAAGTTGACAGCCTGTAACTGAGCGCTGAAGACATTTTTCACTGAAAAGGCAGTGTTATCCAGCCAGAGATAGCCAGAACAGTAAGTGCTGAAGTGAGTGAGTCCTAAGAAAGCAAGTTAGGAGCCATTGTGTGTATTCATGTTAGCTCAAGGCATCCTGCACAGATGCACGAGAGATATAGCAGTCTCAGCAGGCAAAGTGACGAGGCAGAAGCATTCAAGTAATGGGTGTTTCTCGGTTCCGCAGTAGATTGCCTTGGTTCTGGAGCAGGTAAGACAATGTGAATCTGGCTGTTTTGCTATGAGGAACAGTACGGATGAAGTCTCAAGGAGGCTGGTGAACGTGGACTAGGCGGGGATGTTCAGAAGAAGTAGAGGCATGATGGTTGGGCCAAACATTCAATGAGCTGCAGCCACTAGGTACTCGTTCTATTTTAACTGTCAGGATTACAGCACTGACTATTTTTTTTGGGTAGAGAAGAAGAGAATTGGAAGTGGAATGTAGATAGAGAAGCTTTAATAAGATGCAAATACAAGGAAATAAGGTGGTTGCTATTCAATGACAAGATTGTGAAGTGACCATTTAAGGTTAGAGGGGAAGTCAGGGTAAACTTTTCCTCAACATTAAGAACCTGTTTTTCTTTTCATTCTTTCCCTATTTTGTCACCATTGTAGCTATTTCTTTCCTGGTATGGCAGGAGTAAGATTCTGCCTGCATTTTGTTTGTTATCATCCTTGGTTTTCAAACCCAGTGTTTTCTGATCTGCCACTGTAACTTCAGTGGAAATGTGTTGGAAGCCTTGTTAATGCACATTAACAATGTTTTTGTGACAGTGCGAACAAAGTTAATGTGGCTTTCCAGGAGAGTTCCTGAGAATAATAATCTACATATTTAGTTGAAATGCATTCTAAAAACTGTTAACTATTTATTTATTTTAGAAATAATAGTTTATTTTTGTTCCAATCAAGAAATGACCAAAGCACATGATGGTGGTGTCTAAATATTCTTGTACATTCCCTACCCTGTCTCTTCACTGGTAACTTGTAACTCACCCAGAATTGTAAAGGTTTCCTTTCCTATTCCTTAAATCTCTAAGTCTTTTTTGTTCAGCTTCCTGGAACATGTTTATGTTCTATTATGTGATAAAATACTGGTGCAGAGTGGTGAGTCAAAAGTATTCAAAAATGGATGGTTAAAAGAAAATGAAATGTGAGGCTGGATGAACACAGCAGGCCCAGCAGCATCTCAGGAGCACAAAAGCTGACGTTTCGGGCCTAGACCCTTCATCAGAGAGGGGGATGGGGTGAGGGTTCTGGGATAAATAGGGAGGGGGGGGAGGCGGACCAAAGATGGAGAGAAAAGAAGATAGGTGGAGAGGAGAGTATAGGTAGGGAGGGGATAGGTCAGTCCAGGGAAGATGGACAGGTCAAGGAGGTGGGATGAGGTTAGTAGGTAGGAGATGGAGGTGCGGCTTGGGGTGGGAGGAAGGGATGGGTGAGAGGAAGAACAAGTTAGGGAGGCAGAGACAGGTTGGACTGGTTTTGGGATGCAGTAGGGGGAGGGGAAGAGCTGGGCTGGTTGTGTGGTGCAGTGGGGGGAGGGGACGAACTGCGCTGGTTTAGGGATGCGATGGGGGAAGGGGAGATTTTGAAGCTGGTGAAGTCCACATTGATACCATTGGGCTGCAGGGTTCCCAAGCGGAATATGAGTTGCTGTTCCTGCAACCTTCGGGTGGCATCATTGTGGCACTGCAGGAGGCCCATGATGGACATGTCATCTAAAGAATGGGAGGAGGAGTGGAAATGGTTTGCGACTGGGAGGTGCAGTTGTTTATTGCGAACCGAGCGGAGGTGTTCTGAAAAGCGGTCCCCAAGCCTCCGCTTGGTTTCCCCAATGTAGAGGAAGCCACACCGGGTACAGTGGATGCAGTATACCACATTGGCAGATGTGCAGGTGAACCTCTGCTTAACGTGGAAAGTCAACTTGGGGCCTGGGATAGGGGTGAGGGAGGTGGTGTGGGGGCAAGTGTAGCATTTCCTGCGGTTGCAGGGGAAGGGTGCCGGGTGTGGTGGGGTTGGAGGGCAGTGTGGAGCGAACAAGGGAGTCACGGAGAGAGTGGTCTCTCCGGAAAGCAGACAGGGTTGGGGATGGAAAAATGTCTTGGGTGTTGGGGTCAGATTGTAGATGGTGGAAGTGTCCTGCAACTGCAGGACATGCTACACTTGCCCCCACACCACCTCCCTCACCCCTATCCCAGGCCCCAAGATGACTTTCCACATTAAGCAGAGGTTCACCTGCACATCTGCCAATGTGGTATACTGCATCTACTGTACCCGGTGTGGCTTCCTCTACATTGGGGAAGCCAAGCGGAGGCTTGGGGACCGCTTTGCAGAACACCTCCGCTCGGTTCGCAGTAAACAACTGCACCTCCCAGTCGCAAACCATTTCCACTCCTCCTCCCATTCTTTAGATGACATGTCCATCATGGGCCTCCTGCAGTGCCACAATGATGCCACCCGAAGGTTGCAGGAACAGCAACTCATATTCCGCTTGGGAACCCTGCAGCCCAATGGTATCAATGTGGACTTCACCAGCTTCAAAATCTCCCCTTCCCCCATCGCATCCCAAAACCAGCGCAGTTCGTCCCCTCCCCCCACTGCACCACACAACCAGCCCAGCTCTTCCCCTCCCCCTACTGCATCCCAAAACCAGTCCAACCTGTCTCTGCCTCCCTAACTTGTTCTTCCTCTCACCCATCCCTTCCTCCCACCCCAAGCCGCACCTCCATCTCCTACCTACTAACCTCATCCCACCTCCTTGACCTGTCCATCTTCCCTGGACTGACCTATCTCCTCCCTACCTCCCCACCTATACTCTCCTCTCCACCTATCTTCTTTTCTCTCCATCTTTGGTCCGCCTCCCCCCCCCTCCCTATTTATCCCAGAACCCTCACCCCATCCCCCTCTCTGATGAAGGGTCTAGGCCCGAAACGTCAGCTTTTGTGCTCCTGAGATGCTGCTGGGCCTGCTGTGTTCATCCAGCCTCACATTTCATTAACTTGGATTCTCCAGCATCTGCAGTTCCCATTATCACTGGTTAAAGGAAAAAGCTTGTTTCAAAGTTAATGTGTTTTACTTCTGCGGTTGTTGAAGCTTCTTGAAGCAAGATTCAAAGATGGTAGCAAAAAACATGCCTATACTGCCCATGAAAATCACTGATGATTAGATTGAAGTGGATTGTCTCAAATCAATCATGGTAGATACAGTTATTGAAACACAAAGGTAGGGAGTTTGTGGGGAAGGAACATATGTTGATAATTCTGAAGTTCTGAGCATGGTCACGGTCAGTAAAATTGGTGTTGATTAGTGTAGAACGTATGTGTCAGGCTTGGTCAGCAGGTCACAGCGAAGAATTTAAGAACAGAAGCAATTGGGTTTGAACTTTGCTAGGATTAATTCCTCCTTTTTATTCGATGAATACTAGGAATGTGAATTTACAAAGCGATTCTTCTGCCTGTTGGCTTAATTTCAGCCGAAAAACCATAAATTCCAAAGTAATTTGGGGTCTCTGGAGCCCTTTCTTGAAAGTTGCTGCAACTGAAAAGTAAAAGCCATCTTCTGTGTTTTAGGTTACTGTTTTAAAAAAAGAGAATGAAGGAACTGGACAGTGTTTGTCACCCTTAATCATGCTTACTGTATTTGCCTTGTTCCATTGCTATTTGTGGAATAAAAATGAACAGCGCGGTGAAATTTCTGCTTCACCTTCAGGCACGGTAGCCAATTCCAACACATTCTGTCATTTTGCAAATTTTTTTATTTAATGCATTCTCCATTCTAACCACGCTTTTTTTTTGGGAAACGTGCAAGTTTTCCCCATGTCACTTAGTCCTTTTGCTAATCACCTGAAATTGGCTTCCTCTAGTTCTCAACCCTTCTATCAATTCAAAAAAAAAATTCATAGGATATGAACTTCTGTGGCTCAGCCACCTTTTGTGGCCGTCCCTAACTGCTCTGAAAAAGCTGGTGGTGAGCTGCCACCTTGGAACTGCCACAGTTCATTTGATGTTAGTATACCCATAATTCTGCTGGAACGGCCTTTCTAGAATGTTGAGCCAGCAATATCCAAGTCATGATAATGAGTTGCTTGCGGGGTTAACTTGCAAGTGGCAGTGTTCCCATGTATCTGCTGCTCTCATTCTTCTTGATGCTGTGGTTGTGGGGACTTTGTGAATTTTTGCAGTGCACCCCGTAGATGGTACACACTGCCACGGTGTGTTGGTGACGAAGGGAGGGAATATTTGTGGATGTGGTGCTGATCAACCGGGCAGCTTTGTCCTTGAATTTTGCAGGCTTCTTTTATTGAAGATGTACTCATCCAGACTAGTGAGTATTCCATCACATTTCTGTCTTGTGCCTTGTAGGTAGTTGACAGGGGATTCAGGAGGTGAGTATTAGGCACAGTAATCCTCTGTGCAGTCCTTGTAACCACAGTGTGTGACTAGTCCTGTTCAGTTTAAGGTCACTGACCATGCCCAGGTAGTTTGGAATTTGGTAATAATATCATTGAATGTGCGTTGGTTAGATCTTTTATTGTTGGAGATGATCATTGCCTGGCTTTGTGTGGTGAGAATGTTCCTTGCTACTTGTTGGCTGTAGTTTGGATATTGCCGGTGTCTTGCTGCATTTGTACATGGAAAACTTAAGTTTTCCAAAAGGTTGTGAAGCGCCTGAAGAAGCTAAACCTTGTGCAATCATCAGCAAACATTCCACTACTTAAGATGGAAGGGAGGTCATTGAAGAAGTAGCTGAAGATGTTTGGCCCGGGACATTATTCTGAGGAACTACTGCACTGATGTCCTGGAGCTGAGATGACTAACCTCCAATAACCATATCTTTTTGCCAGGTATGACTCTGACCAACAGAGAGTTTTCCCCTGATTCTCATTATCTCTAGTTGTTCTAGAGCTCCTTTATGCTGCAGTCTATCAAATGTGAGGTTGATGACTGGGGCCATCTCTCTCACCTCACTGAATAGTTTCTTCCATTCTACTCTGTCCATCTATCAATCTATTTATTTGTCCTCTCAATCTTCTCTAAAGAGAACAGCTCCAGCTTCTCCAGTCTGCCGTCCATCCCTGGAGACAGTTTGTTAACTTGTTTCAATATTCTCTCAATAGACTTAAAAGCTTTGCAAAGTAGTGCTCAGAATTGGACACACTGCTCCCATTGGTGCCAGGCAGTGATTTGTAAAGGTTCATTATTGCTTTCTTGCTTTTTTATTCTAAGCTTTGATTTATCAAAAGCTTTTTATCTATCTTCTAAATGGGTCCTGCTTCCTTCAACAATGTATACGCAAGTAGCTCCTGAACTCTGTTCTTGTGCCCGTTTTAAAACTGTACCTATCACTTTATATTGCCCGTCTTCTTTCTTTAAACAAAATGTATCATTTCACACATTGTGTTTAATTTGCCACATGTCCACCCATTTTGTCTTCCTTTCTATAGCCTCTTGAAGTTATCATTTATCCTCCTCACAGTACATAATACTCAAGTTTCATACAATTCACAAATTTTAAAAATTGTGTTGTGTACACCCGAGAAGAAAACTGGCTTCCTAACACCAGTGCCTGTGGAATACCATGGTACATTTTAATCCAAGAAAAAACAACCATCAACAGCTACATGTACACTTCTTTTTTTTTGGTCACTCAACCAATTCGTGTTCGTATTGGTCCTGCCCCCTTTTTGTTTCTTGGCCTCTATCTTTACCAACAAAGTTTATATGAACAGACCCACAAAACAGTTCACTCTGGAAAAAGCTGCATGTAAAATGGCTCAGGAATATAAATACAAATTTTGTTCAGAATATGGGCGGTGAATTGTTTGCAGTCTGGAAATTAGAAGTGTACCTGAGAACTGTGTTCTTCTGTTTCGAAAGGCTGTTTCACATCTGAGGGCCTCTATATTATTCCAGGAGTAAGCACTCTATTGCTATGAAAGCTCTCTGTTATCTTATCATCAAAGAAAACAGTTTCCTAACTATCAATCTTGTCCAAGAAAATGTTCATGTTTAGCATTTGGGTTTCATAGCAATATTATTACTGCTCCTTGTGTCATTATCTTCATCTATGGAATTAACATGGAAAGGGAAAGGAGCAGTTACTAGGGGTAGATATTTAACTGGGGAAAAGGAAACTATGACGCTATCAGGCAGGAGTTGGGAAGTACAGATTGGGAGCAACTGTTCCACAGAAGGGGCACAACAGACAATTGGAGGCTGTTTAAGGAGCAGTTGTTGTGAGTGATGCATAAGTTTGTTCCTCTGAGACAGGTAAGAAGGGGTAAGATTAAGGAGCCTTGGATGACAGGAGCAGAGGTGCATCTTGTCAAAAAGAAAAAGGCAGCTTACATAAGGTGGAGGAAGCAAGGATCTAGTACAGTTTTAGAGGATGACAGGCTTACTCGGAAGGAGCTCAAAAGTGGACTGAGGGGGGCCAGGAGGGGACACGAGAAACGCTTGGCAGGAAGGATTAGGGAGAACCCGAAGGCGTTTTACTCATACTTGAGGAATAAGAGAATGATCAGGGAGAAGGTAGGGCCGATCAGGGATAGCATAGGGAACTTGTGCGTGGAGTCTGATCAGATAGGGGAAGCCCTCAATGAGTTTTTTGCTTCGGTTTTCACTAAGGAAAGGGACCTTGTTGTGAATGAGAACTTTGCAGAGCAGGAAAACAGGCTTGAACAGATCAAGATTGAGGAAGTTGATGTGCTGGAAATTTTGGCAGACATTACGATTGATAAGTCCCCAGGACCAGACCAGATTTATCCTAGGTTGCTCCGGGAAGCGAGAAAGGAGTTTGCTAAGCCGCTGGCCAAGATCTTTGCTTCCTCACTCTCCACGGGAGTCGTACCGGAAGATTGGAGGGAGGCAAATGTTGTTCCTCTTTTCAAGAAAGGGAATAGGGAAATCCCTGGAAATTACAGACCAGTCAGTCTTACGTCTGTGGTCAGCAAGGCTTTGGAAAGAATTGTGAGGGATAGGATTTATGACTATTTGGAAAAGCATAGTGTGATTAAAGGGAGTCAGCATGGCTTTGTGAGGGGCAGGTCATGCCTTACAAATCTTATTGAGTTCTTTGAGGAAGTCACGAGGCAGGTTGACGAGGGTCAAGCAGTGGATGTGGTGTACATGGACTTCAGCAAGGCATTTGATAAGGTTCCCCATGGCAGGCTCATTCATAAAGTCAGGAGGTATGGGATACAGGGTGATTTGGCTGTCTGGATTCAGAATTGATTGGTTGACAGGAGGCAGAGAGTGGTTGTAGATGATAAGTATTCTGCCTGGAGGTCAGTGCTGAGTGGTGTCCCGCAGGGCTCTGTTCTTGGGCCTCTGCTCTTTGTAGTTTTTATAAATGACTTGGATGAGGAGGTTGAGGGGCGGGTTAGTATGTTTGCTGATGACACAAAGGTTGGAGGTGCCGTTGATAGTATCGAGGGCTATTGCAGGCTTCAGCGAGACATTGACAGAAAGCAGAGCTGGGCTGAGAAACGGCAGATGGAGTTCAACCTGGATAAATGTAAAGTGATGCATTTTAGAAGGTCGAACTCAAATGCTGAATATAGGATTAAAGGCAGGATTCTCGGCAGTGTGGAGGAACAGCGGGATCTTGGTGTTCAAGTGCATAGCTCCCTCAAAGTTGCCACCCAGGTGGATAAGGTTGTTAAGAAAGCATATGGTGTTTTGGCTTTCATTAACAGGGGGATCGAGTTTAAGAGCCGCGAGGTTATGCTGCAGCTCTACAAAACCCTGGTGAGACCACACTTGGAATATTGTGTCCAGTTCTGGTCGCCCTATTATAGGCAAGATGTGGAGGCTTTGGAGAGGGTGCAAAGGAGGTTTACCAGGATGCTGCCTGGACTGGAGGGCTTGTCTTACAAGGAGAGGCTGACTGAGCTCGGACTTTTCTCTCTGGAGAGAAGGAGGAAGAGAGGTGACCTGATGGAAGTGCACAAGGTAATGAGAGGCATGGATAGAGTCGAACGCAAGACACCTTTCCCCAGGGCAGGATTGACTGCCACGAGGGGTCATAATTTTAAGGTGTTAGGAGGAAGGTATAGAGGAGACGTCAGAGGGAGGTTCTTCACCCAGAGAGTTGTGAGCGCATGGAATAGTTTACCAGTGGTAGTCGTGGAAGCGGAGTCATTAGTGACATTTGAGCGACTGCTGGACATGCACATGGACAGCATTGAATTGAGGGGAATGTAGGTTCGGTTATTTTATTTTTGGATTAGGATTATTCCACGGCACAACATCGTGGGCTGAAGGGCCTGTACTGTGCTGTACTTTTCTATGTTCTATGTTCTAATATACAGCATTTTAATTCACCTTTTTAATAAGATTTTCGTTCAAATCTAGTGACTTCATTTTTTTTCACAGAAAGATTGATTTTAAAAATATTACTGTACTTTATCATGGTTCCCATCATTTTGTCGCACCTTAATTCTGATCTGTCTCTTATGCCATCTCCATCCAAGTCTGTTCTTCCATGCCATTACTATCCAGCTCTTGCCATCCCAGTCCCTCGAACCGATCTTATCCTAATCCAAATGGAATTAGTTTTCCAGACTGCATGCTTTGTTGTTGGGATCTCCCTGTCTTGTGCTGTTTGTTTTTCCCACTGTTCAGCTGCACTAGCATCACATGCTCCAGTCCTCCTCGTGCTCTGTGCCCCTTCACGTGTAGCAGGAAGTGCCCACCAAATAAACACGTCAATGCACACTCCCCTTCCATTGACCAATCAAAACAATCCCGGCAGACAAAGCACAGGTGTTGTTGTAGATGGTGATGACTACACCATAAAGTCATCATCAGTCATGTTGCCAGATCTGAAACATGTAATGATGAAATGTCAAAGGAGTTTAGTTGTTGCTCTTTGGGATTGAATTTAGAATGGGTTCAAATGTACAATAGAATCCATTGGTTTGACATGAGGATATTGTTATTTCTGGTGTTAGGAAGTAATTAAAATGTTAGGAATCAAATATAACTTGAATGGAAGACAGGATGACAAAAGTCATGATGGCCCAAAGTAAAGGGAGAGTATAATTTGACTACTACCTTTTTGTTTAGAAAAGGTGATGGATCTAGAAGAATATAAATGGAATTAGAATGATCAATAACTGCCTCCTAAGAAAAATGGGAACCGGGGTATGATCTGAAACTGTTGAACTCAAACTAAGGCTGGAAATCAGTGATGTGCTGAACTGAAATATGAAGTGTTGCTCATTGAATACGCTTTGAGTTTTGTTTGCAGGGTGCTGGGGAAAGGAGGTCAGGCAAGTGGGGCAGCAAATTAATCCTGGGATTATTGCTGTGTATTATCATCACTGAGTGGAGCTGCAGCAAACAGTATAGCAGTTGCTGTACTCCCTTTGTTGATAACCCTATATGAGTAGGATTAGTTTTGGCATGAAATAATAGGTAGAAATGGTCTCAAAAGGCATGCATTTGTAGGTGATGCTTTTGGATTTTGTGGGCTTCAGGAGGAAGACTGAGCATTTTTTTTCCTGTTTATCCAATTCTGTTTTTAAACCTGGTTTAAAATTTTTTGCAAAATGTGTTTTGTTACAGTGACGCTTCAGTATGAACACAAGTCCTTTGTCCCGTAGCTATATTTGAACAAAAGCGCTCATTAATGGTTTTAACTATGCTCGTAACACTGCTATAGTTTAAGTCTGTTGTGTGCTCTTGTTGCTCAAGTATTTCATAGAATCCCTTCACAGTGAAAACAGGCCATTTGGCCCAATAAGTCCACACCGATCCTGTGGATAATATCCCCCTATCCTATCACGGTAACCCTGTGTTTCCCATGGCTAATGCACCTAACCCACATATCCCTGGGCACTATGATCAATATAGCATGGCCAATCCATCCACCTTGTGCATCTTTAGACTGTGGGAGGAAACTGGAGCACCCAGAGGAAACCCATGCAGACACGGGGAGAATGTGCAAACTCCACACAGTTGCCTGAAGTTGGAATTGAACCTGGGTCCCTGGTGCTGTGAGGCAGCAGGGCTAACCACTGAACCACTGTGCTGCAGTTCTGTTTTGATGAGGCTCATTTTATACGGTATTATGCTCTGTTACAATGTGTCACAGTTAGTTTGAGTAATTTTCTCTGTTTCCTTGTACTGTTGAACTTGAGCGTGCCATTCCAGCCTTGAGTCTGGCAGATTGTATTTTATGTCTTTCTTCACATGTCCACTAGATGTCATCACCTCCCTTAGAGGGGTCAATAGTTGAATCTCTTAACTCTCCAGGTGATTGTTTTGCTTACCTCTCAACTTTGGTGTCCTGCCAGCGTTTTGTCTCGTTTTCTCATTAATGATAAAAAGGTACTGCCAGCAATATTTAACTATTCACTGTGGCATTAGATTTGCGCTTCTCAAGGGCATTAGGTGTAGACTAAAAACGTTGACTCAGCCAACCACACGCACATCTCATGAATGAATTTTAAAAAGTCTTATCTTTTCAAAACTACCTGTAATCTCACTAGATTTTACAGTAATTTTAGTTCACAATGCTACCTGAGCTCGGTGGACAGAGCGTCAGACACAGGTTACGGATTATAAACACATTGAATTTCTGGAGTCAGCACATGGCCAGATTTGTCACAATGCAGCCTGATCATCTGATCAGCCAAGAGATCATCTTTCAAAATGTGCTACTACTGAACTTGTTAACCAATAATTATTTGTTTTCTTAGTAAATGTTGCTATAACCATCAGAGCATATTCTGCTTGCTGCATTTTGCACCATAGGGGACGGAAATAGCACATGTTGATGGCGAGGCACTTTATTTTGGCCATTTCTGTTTATATTAATCCAGTTCCGTCTGGCTGCTGGAACTTTGATCAATGTATAAGATGCATAAAATTTATGGGAAAAGGTTGAACAAAATATAAAAAGTTACCATTAATTAGAAATCTGTTCTTGCTTATAGTTTATAAGGGTTTAATGGTTAATTACTTGAATCCTAATCTACTGCTCTTATGAAACAACATTGCGCACACACTGTCATTCTAATGGGAAAATAAGTTTCCTATATTAATTAACCCATACAACAGTTGTTTGCATTTCAATTTATTGTTTCTAACTATTTTGATTTCCAACTGAATAATTACTTGAGAGATTAGAATGCAACTTTTACGTGCTTGCTTTGACCATAATTACTTTTACTTTTAACTTTTCTGTTTCTCAATCTTCAGAACTCTTGTTCTGCACTGTGTGAACTCTGTGTGCTGAAAAGATACTTCTATTCTTGTTTTCTTCTGATGCACTAAATGGTGAGTTTCTCTTGGTGAATTTGGTGCTGGAATTATAAGAGTTGCGCAGAAAAGGCATGGAATAATGCTACAAAACAGCGATAACACATTTCAGAAATTGGACATCAATTGAGTATTAGCTGAGTGAACTTTTGCTACTGAAAACTTTGATTTAAATGTAAGATGTGGAATTGATATGAGGAGCTCTAATACCCAAATGGGTGGCATCTTCAAGAGCCCTGCTAACTTGCTTTCTTGTGTCTTGTGCGGCCAGTGAAGATCTGTCCTCAATGCTGTACGCACACCGATGTGTGCACGCAGAAGTGCTTGATGCAGATGTGCACTACAGACTGCCTGACAAGTGCACTCTCATCTTGGAGTACTTATGGTTACTGAACAACTACCTTTGGTGTCACTACTTCTGCATTTGTTGGTCCCTTGTGGAATCACCTTCCTTCTATAAAGTTGCAGCGTTTTCAGAAACCCTTGAGGAATACTCATTCCCCAACTTTTTTTGTGTGCAATTTGAATCTTAGCAGCAGCTAAGAATTATTAAAATATATGGATAGAAGAATCACATTCAAAAATTGTAGATTACTTCACAAATGTAATTTCCTTTTGTAGTAAAATTCACCAGTAGCAGAAGTTTCCATTTCCTTTTTAAGAACTATATTTACAGTTCCAATCTGGACTGCCCTGTGCATAAGATTCCAGTCCCATACTCTGCCTGACTCCTGAAGCTGTCAGTACAATAGGGATGGGGTATAAATACTGCCATTGTAATATCATTCCAGGAATAGTTAATGAGGCTTCTGATCATAATCAGGGAGTTTAATGTTAGAAATGGAATACTTGCCATGTGGGCATGTGCTTGACAGCATTAAGAACTCACTGATCAGGTAATGGAATGGTAGTATCCTGTTCTCTTTGCTTTGCCTGGAAAATATGTTTCAATTCTAATTTTCAAAAGCACTAGCAACAGTGATGGATTTTCATTTGTCAGTGCCTAGGTGTGAGATTACCAATTAAGGGCCCTACCCAGAACTAGATTGAAACTGTTCAAGCTCATTTTGCACGGGATCTTTATGGCAGGACATCGGAAGAGATTTCATCACCAGTTTGGGTTGAATTTGAACTCCAGTCAGAAGTGAAAGACAAGTGCCTAACCCAGATTTTATTTTGTGTGATTTTGTTGCTGCACAGCAGATGCTGAATTACGCAAATTCAGATAAATCAATCTTTTATTCTAAATTTAAATCTGATAGAGGACCTTAAATCCCAATATCAAGTTTTGATTCAATTGCTGGGGATTGGTCTGAGGATTGCTTTTCCACTCCTGGTGCAGAACATTCTGTATGGCTGCTTTGATTCCAGTAGACATTTTAATACATCTGCGTGTTCTCTCTAATCTGTTCTGTGATCTGTGTTGACCTCCTCTGGATTGGTGTTTGTGTGTGTGTGTGTGTGTGTGTGTGTGTGTATATACAATACCTCAGTTGTAATGCTAGAATTACTCACTTATGCATACATTCAGGACAGTATTCTGTTTAATTCATGTTGAATGTTTAAAGGGAAATTGGATTGTTGTATAAAAGGCTCCACAATCTAAAATTATTTGCTCTGAAGAGTTTGATTAAGTTTTTTTTCATTGTCTGTGCATATGTGTCTGTATGTGCCCTTCATGACTGTTTACTGGCTAAAGTGTCTTATCCTTAGGCTGGATTAGTTCCACCTGTGGTATGTTGCAGTTATCCGTTTGCTCACTGAGCCAATAGTTCTGTGATGTGCATATGTTTTGTTACCATTCGAGGCAACATCATCAGTGTGACCTCTAATTGAAGCGTTGGTGTTCTGCTGTATTCTAACTTTATATGAACCTCTGGTGTGGTGGGTCTTGTCACTTCCAGTTCTGTTTTTCAGCAGCAGTCTCTGCACGAGGTCTGTTTCTATGTGTTTGTTAATGGAGTCCCGTGTTGAGAACCAGGCCGCCAAAAATTCCCTTGTACATCTGGTGTTCACTTGTCCAAGTTGAACTGTTGGCCGTCTTTCCGTGTATCAAGACACATGAATACTGGTTGTGTCTTTTTACTGCCAGCTGGTGTTCGTGTATCCTGGTCATCAGTTTCCTCCCCGTTTTGTCCAATGTAATTTTTATTGCATTCGTTGCAAGGGATTCTGTATATCACATGCGTCCTGTTTACTGTCGGTATGGGGTCTTTCGTCTTTGAAAGCATTTCATGCAGCGTTGATGTAGGTTTGTGCACAACCATGATCCTATGCAGTCTAAGCAGTCTGGTTGTCATTTCTGGTATATTTTTTGGTGTAGGTAGAGTTACTAGTGTCTTCTCTTGTACCACGTCCTCTGACTGTCGCTTGTTTTGTAGGCAGCAGCATACTTTATGCCATTTTGAAGATAAAAAGACAGGACAGAACTTCACACGTAGAGGTACTTGGGCTGTTTTGGGTTTCTGCTCATTCAGGTGCTACAGGAACAGAAACCTCCATGTTATCAGCACTACCTATCAAACCAGGTCATTCCCCTCAATTCACTGCTGTCCATGTGCATGTCCAGCAGTCGCTTAAATGTCACTAATGACTCCGCTTCCACGACTACCACTGGTAAACTATTCCATGCGCTCACAACTCTCTGCGTGAAGAACCTCCCTCTGGCATCTCCGCTATACCATCCTCCTAACACCTTTAAAACTATGACCCCTCGTGGCAGTCAATCCTGCCCTGGGGAAATGTCTCTGGCTATCGACTCTATCCATGCCTCTGGCTATCGACTCTATCCATGCCTCTCATTACCTTGTACACTTCCATCAGGTCACCTCTCTTCCTCCTTCTCTCCAGAGAGAAAAGTCCGAGCTCAGTCAGCCTCTCCTCGTAAGACAAGCCCTCCAGTCCAGGCAGCATCCTGGTAAACCTCCTTTGTACCCTCTCCAAAGCCTCCACATCTTTCCTATAATAGGGCGACCAGAACTGGACACAATATTCCAAATGTGGTCTCACCAGGGTTTTGTAGAGCTGCAGCATAACCTCGCGGCTCTTAAACTCGATCCCCCTGTTAATGAAAGACAAAACACGATATGCTTTCTTAACAACCTTATCCACCTGGGTGGCAACTTTGAGGGAGCTATGCACTTGAACACCAAGATCCCGCTGTTCCTCCACACTGCCGAGAATCCTGCCTTTAATCCTATATTCAGCATTTGAGTTCGACCTTCTAAAATGCATCACTTTACATTTATCCAGGTTGAACTCCATCTGCCGTTTCTCAGCCCAGCTCTGCATTCTGTCAATGTCTCGCTGAAGCCTGCAATAGCCCTCGATACTATCAACGGCACCTCCAACCTTTGTGTCATCAGCAAACATACTAACCCACCCCTCAACCTCCTCATCCAAGTCATTTATAAAAACTACAAAGAGCAGATGCCCAAGAACAGAGCCCTGCGGGACACCACTCAGCACTGACCTCCAGGCAGAATACTTACCATCTACAACCACTCTCTGCCTCCTGTCAGCCAATCAATTCTGAATCCAGACAGCCAAATCACCCTGTATCCCATACCTCCTGACTTTATGAATGAGCCTGCCGTGGGGAACCTTATCAAATGCCTTGCTGAAGTCCATGCACTGCTTGACCCTCGTCAACCTGTCTCGTGACTTCCTCAAAGAACTCAATAAGATTTGTAAGGCATGACCTGCCCCTCATAAAGCCATGCTGACTCCCTTTAATCACGCTATGCTTTTCCAAATAGTCATAAATCCTATCTCTCACAATTCTTTCCAAAGCCTTGCTGACCTCAGACGTAAGACTGGTCTGTAATTTCCAGGGATTTCCCTATTCCCTTTCTTGAAAAGAGGAATAACATTTGCCTCCCTCCAATCTTCCGGTACGACTCCCATGGAGAGTGAGGAAGCAAAGATCTTGGCCAGCGGCTTAGCAAACTCCTTTCTCGCTTCCCGGAGCAACCTAGGATAAATCTGGTCTGGCCCTGGGGTCTTATCAATCTTAATGTTTGCCAAAATTTCCAGCACATCAACTTCCTCAATCTTGATCTGTTCAAGGCTGTTTTCCTGCTCCTCAAAGTTCTCGTTCACAACAAGGTCCCTTTCCTTAGTGAAAACCGAAGCAAAAAACTCATTGAGGGCTTCCCCTATCTGATCAGACTCCACTCACAAGTTCCCTACGCTATCCCTGATCGGCCCTACCTTCTCCCTGATCATTCTCTTATTCCTCACGTATGAGTAAAATGCCTTCGGGTTCTCCCTAACCCTTCCTGCCAAGCCTTACTCATGCCCCCTCCTAGCCCTCCTCAGTCCACTTTTGAGCTCCCTCCGAGCAAGCCTGTAATCCTCTAAAGCTCTGCTAGACCCTTGCTTCCTCCACCTTACGTACGCTGCCTTTTTCTTTTTGACAAGAAGCACCTCTGCTCCTGTCATCCAAGGCTCCTTAATATTATCCCTTCTTACCTGTCTCAGAGGAACAAATTTATACATAACTCGCAACAACTGCTCCTTAAACAGCCTCCACATGCCTGCTGTGCCCTTTCTGTGGAATAGTTGCTCCCAATCTGTACTTCCCAACTCCTGTCTGATAGCATAATAGTTTCCTTTACCCCAGTTAAATATCTTCCCCTGGTAACTGCTCCTTTCCCTCTCCATGGCTATGGTAAATGTGAGGCTGTTGTGGTCACTGTCGCCAAAGTGTTCTCTCACCACGAGATCTGACACCTGTCCTGGCTCATTGCCGAGCACCAAATCCAAAATGGCCTCCCCCCTCGTCGGCCTGTCCACATACTGAGTAAGGAAACCCTCCTGAACACACCTGACAGAAACTGCTCCATCCAAACCATCTGCACTAAAGGAGGTTCCAATCTATATTGGGAAAGTTGAAGTCACCCATAACAACAACCCTGCTACGTTTGCACTTTTCAACAATCTGCCGGCCAATGAGTTCTTCGATCTCCCTACTGCTATTTGGGGGTCTGTAGAAAACCCCCAGTGAGGTGACTGCTCCCTTGCTGTTCCTAACTTCCACCCATAGTGACTCAGTTGACAAACCTTCCTCGGCAACCTCAGCCCATACCACCTCAGTAGATGAGTCCTTAAAGGTTCTTTCAGCCGCCGATATACTGTCCTTGACCAACAAAGCCACACCCCCCCCTCTTTTACCACCTTCCCTGACCTTAATGAAAGATCTAAACCCTGGAACCTGCAACATCCATTCCTGACCCAGCTCTATCCATGTCTCCGAAATGGCCACAACATTCGAAGTCCCAGGTACCTATCCAAGCTGCAAGCTCACCTACCTTATTCCGGATACTCCTGGCATTAAAGTAGACACACTTCAATCCAGCTTGCTGTCTGCCAGCACACTCCTGTGACACTGAGGTCCTGACCATGTCCTCCCTACACTCGTCCTCCTGTGTACTAGGACTACACCTCAGTTTCCCATCCCCCTTCTGAGCTAGTTTAACTCCACCCGAAAAGCACTAGTGAATTTCCCACCCAGGATATTAGTGCCCCTCTGGTCCAAGTGGAGACCATCCTGTTCGTAGAGGTCCCACCTTCCCCAGAATGAGCCCCAATTGTCCAGGTACCTGAAGCCCTCCCTCCTGCACCATCCCTGCAGCCACGCGTTCAGCTGAAATCTCTCCCTGTTCTTTGTCTCGCTATCACGTGGCATGGGTAACAAACCAGAGATGACCACTCTGTCTGTTCTAGCTGTCAACTTCCACCCTAGCTCCCTGAAATCCTGCCTGACATCCCTATCCCTCTTTCTACCTATGTTGTTGGTGCCTACGTGGACCATAACTTGGGGCTGGTCACACTCTCCCTTCAGAACCCCAAAGACACGATCCGAGACATCACGGACCCTGGCACCTGGGAGGCAACACACCAGTTGTGAGTCTCTTTCGTTCCCGGCAAACCTTCTATCAGTCCCTTTAACTATTGAGTCCCCAGTGACTATCACTCTCTTGCTATCCCCCCTTCCCTTCTGTGCAAGAGGGACAGACTCTGTGCCAGAGACCTACACCCTAATGACATGAGAGAAATGACAAAAACAAGGCCGGAAGGGATACATAATTCCTGAGTATTATCTCTAACCACCATCCTACCTGTCTCTCATACTTACCATTCACCTGATTCTAGCTTAACACGCATTACTCCATTCCTTTGGCCCACAATAAGTATCATTCCGGAACTAGGGGAAAAAACTAAAAGCCCAAACACCAATAACAGACACAACAGGAAACACAAAGCACTTTATGCATGAAACACTGACTATTGAGTTTTGGAGTCATGCACTGTGATACCTTTCAGATTTAAAGAGAATAACAGCATTCCCATACATCTTTAAAAACAAAGGACCATTTACCTATCTATTCATTTTCAAAAGCTCCCAGGAGTCATCTTGAACTCCTGTTCAATGGCAAATCAATGTTCACAAAGCTATGTTAAAGGTACTGCATAAGTTGTAGCTTAGTTTAGTTAGCCTGTAATGTGGCAAACAGTTAATCTGCTGCTTGATCTCTGCTAATGCCACACATGAACTAACAAGTTTTGATTGTATGTTTCAGAGATAATTTTGTCATCTCTCCTTACTGTGCTAAATAATGAAGCAGTGAATGTAGCTAATTGCACATAGAGTGCTGCTTTTGGAATTTAAAGGCTTGTCTATGTACAGTGGTGTATTTTAGAACTGTACACAATCAAGTGTCAAAAAGTTTTTTTTTAGTTGTATACTGAATGGAAACAACGCTGTTGGTATTAACCACAATAGGGAGAGCTGAGGTGGAGTCAGTGACTTAGTTGATGGAATGGAAAATTTAGTTCATAAACCAAAATTTAGTAGAACATTTTTAGGCATGAAAGGCCAGCAATTTTCCCCAAGTTGTTGGGATAGATGGGAGATGGTGGGCAATGACAAGAGTCCTGATTTATTGGGATCTTTGTATACATCTTTCTCTATCACTGGAGATTTGCTCAGTGCACTGCTAGTTCCCACGAAATACAAAATATCTCTATCTTATCACTCCAATCAGACCAGAAGTCAAGATTCTACACTGCTTGGGAACTGATATCAGTTTGATTGTACTGTGTGCTGATTATACTAAGGCGGTAAAGATTGTTCTTTAAGAATTTGTAAAAGTGATATGATTCTGGGCAAGTTTTGCAGAGTGTTTGCATTTGTCCCCTTTTTAACTACTGGAAAATTTTGGAGTGCACTTATTGAAGACCCATCTACATGCACACCTGGTACAACAGAGGATGTTTGAGTTGCACCACACTGATTCTCAACTGTGTAGCCTTTGTATCTGAAAGATGGACTGATCAGAGGACCCAAGGAGGAACTGTTCAGATTTGTGCTTTGTCTTCTGATGGGTTGAGAGCTACCTCTACCTCCATTAGATAGTTGATCAACTTTCAACATCGAGGCAATACAAATCAAGCTTGGCCATCATGTCCCACTATATTTTACTCTATGGTTTAATTTTGGTGAACCATGCTGTATCCCTTCCAAGTCCAGTACTTAGTTGCTGAGATGTGGTGCCAGAATTAAATATCAGGTCTTAACCTCTGCCTCATTTTGTTTACTTTCTTTTTCACAAGTTTTGGGTTTTCTCCCGTTTTGCATTTTGTTTTGCTTTTTGATAGCAGATGTTTTAATGGTTCTGCCTTTTGCAACTCCTTGATATTCCGCTTTCATTTTTTCACTTATCCCTTCACCACCCTCTTTAGTTTTGCACCAGGAACCCCCTAGTGTCATTGAATCTCTTTAGCCTTCCATCCCAGCCTAAACGAGACATTCCTCTTTGTTCTTTTTCCCCATCCTCTTGCTTTCATTGCTTAAAAACCTATAACACCACTTACATTCCCAGGTTCTGAAAGGTGAACAGCCTGAAACATTATTCTATCTCTATCTCCACATATGCTACCAGATCTCCTGAGTATGTCCATCGTCTGCAGTGTTTTGCTTCTGCTTTATAGTTGGTTGTTTGAACATGAAGTTTGCTTATTCTACAAATAACTTATTTCAATCTGTTTTATCCTCCAGATTATTTTTGCAAAGGATGCCCATTATGCCTTGGAAGATATTTCACAGTCTGGATATGACGTGGTGGGGTTGGACTGGACCATTCAGCCTAAAGTTGCACGGTATGCTCAGCATTATTTAACCATAATTTATCTGACAAGCTACCATTAACCCAGAGCGTGCAAATAATGATTTAAAATCAAATTATTGAGTACGACAGTACTATTTTACAGTCACCTTTCCATGAAGAAATGCAAGAATGAATGTTCTGCATAAATTTATTCCACATGTTGCATCGTTCCTGACTGGGTATTACTGATTTCTGACACACAGTTACGCTTATAACTGGTCACACTATTGAAAGATGGAGTCTCATAAGTGTGATGTTGCCCAGCCATAGCGGACAATGATTGGATTTGTGTATTAGCTATGCTCAGTACTGTACCTCTACAAACAGAAATCAAAGCTGAGGGTAAAGGGCTTAGATACTGGAGAGTAATGGTTACTTTGGCATCAAAGGCATGCTTGTGCAAATCAGTGGCTGCAGAAATATGTACTGAATGGTAGGCCAAAGGTTAGGCATTTTAAACTTTCAATATTCAGCTGTAAATTACTGAGCAGAGAATTTTCCTACAGGCAGGTGCATTGTGAAGTAAGGCTTGAATGAAATGGGAAGAAGAGTTGGTTAAATATGCCCCCCTCTTTCTATTACTCATCACATTCTCCACCCTGTTCCAAGTTCCTTACTTAGCCCATTTCTCTTTTTTGTTAAAGTTAATTTTGGAAGCTTCCAATTCTCCTTTCCCTGCCACCCCACCCACCAAATGCTCACCTCACCCAGAGGATCGTTTGCCCTTCACTTGTTTATACAAGAGAGAAGGAGGAATCACCAATGAACCACCCTCATGTACTCCCTAGTCCAGATTGTCATTATCTGAGGCCTGGACTGCAGGCACCATCCTAAATTCTGTACAAAAATGGCTCAGGAGTAAGTATGAGGAGGAATGAGGGGAGATCTTATAGAAACGCATAAGATTACGAAGGGAATAGATAAAGTCAAGGCAGGGAGGCTGTTTCTGCTAGCAGGTGAAACTAGGACTCGAGGGCATTGCCTCAAAATAAAGGGAAGCAGATGTCGGACTGAGGTCAGGAAGAACTTCTTCACCCAAAGGGTTGTGAATCTGGAATTCCCTGCCCAGTGAAGCGGTTGAAGCTACCTCACTGTTTTTAAGGCAAGGCTAGATAAATTTTTGAACAGTAAAGGAATTAAGGGTTATGGTGAGTGGGCGGGTAAGTGGAGCTGAGTCTCAAAAAGATCAGCCATGATCTTATTAAATGGCGGGGCAGGCTTGAGGGGCCAGATCCCTACTCCTGCTCCTGGTTCTTATGTCCTAGTGAAGTATGAAGATGAGTTGAGAAATGTGGGAGAAAATAAAAGATTAAACAGGATAAAAATAGAGAATAAAAGGGCTTTGTTGAAATAGCTTTGTTGTTGAAGCATAGTAAATATTTTAATTATTCCATTCAACAAGAATACTAAAGACTAGTGAACATCAAGGGGTCCTTTTGAGTGATAGGCCCTGTATATATTTTGGGGGGGAAAAAACTTGAATTACAACAGAATGGACTCTTTCTGCTTTTGTTAGATAAGTGCTTTGTGTTCAGAAAACAATAATGATGAGATAAGACATCTGTGTAGGAAACACTGAAATATTTATTCAACATTTTAACCCATTCTGGACTTGAATTTTGAGAACAGGCATTAGCCAGTCAAATAACCATTAACATGGGAGTTAAAACATATACATGTCCATTTATGGGTTGCAAATCAATTCTTATTACAGCCTTCATTGGCAATAATCATTAGCACTTAATATAAAAGGCAGCACGGAGACAGCCATTCCATGAAGCAGACCCAACCTTTTCCCCTCAATGTAAAATTGAAACCATGTAGACTATTTAGAAGAAAACCCAATGAGTAACATTCCTTATTTATTTCTGCATGAGGAGGAGAGATGAAATTATAAAATGCAGTTACAAGTGGGATCTGCTGAAATATGAAGCACTCAATTAGGTCACTTAATTACTACCTGGAATTATTGGAATGCATGAAACATTGTTGTATCCCTGTTTCAAAAGTATATCATGCTGTGCATGATCACTGACCATATATTAATCCTTTCCCATAAGGTTGTGAAGGAGTGGCCCTGCAGGAAGTCTGACAGCCCTAGTAGCAGCAATTAGCAGCAGATTCAAAAAGTATCTTGTACTTTGTAACAGCTTTAAAGTAGACATCTCAAGACATTTCATGGGAAAAGCTGATGCAGAGTGGAAGAAGAGCCAGTGGTGATGTGGAGTTTGATGGTGGAATTTGATGATGGAAGTTGCGCTCTGAGCCAGTAGCCACAAAGTTAGAGTGGAATTGGGTGGAATCTGGGAGATCCTGATAGTGGATATGCAATTGATTGTGGAGTTGGAGGTAAAGGTGCAGAGATCAAAACTTGTGTAAAAATTTTTAAGTGCATTGGAGCTGTTTTGGCCAACATTTATCCACGTGCATCAACCTTAAATACTCCGTGGTTCATCTTGTTTCTGTGCTCTAATTGTATGCAAACAGACATGTTTTCCTACAAAATAATAGGGCCTTCAGACAAGTTTTCAATGTTGAATGTGTAGATTGTTACTGTTGATTTTTGGCCTGCACTTCAAATAGTAATTCATTGGCTTTGAAGCCTTTTGCAATGTCCAATACATGAAAGAAACAATGAAAATGCACGTTGGTCTATCTTGTTCCGCTTAACAGGAACCTTCAAAAGGGCATCTCTGTACGGTCCTATTGAATGTTTCTGTTTCTGAACAAATGATTCCTGTGGACTGTCTCTGAAAAGCTAACTAAAGCCACCTTGTAATGAATTGTAGTTTAATTTTGTTGTGCATACTAGGAACTTGCTTCTGCCTGCTGAAACCTCTTTTGTTTGTACATCTGCAATGAAAGAACATTTCATTGTGTTATTGTGGGTTGAATTTAAATCCAAGCTGCATTTTGCAGTTTTCCAACTAAAATGCTAGGCCCCTCCTGCAAATTATTGGTTGTTAGAATGAAATATCGCTCTTCAGAGAAAGGAACAATTTCCGGATGAGCAAGAAGTGGGGATTCAAAGGTGCATTGCATCAAGCTGTGCTGCTTGAGCATCCTGTATGATTCACTTCACATTCTGATTTGTGTTTTTTGAGTCTGATTGGTTCTCTGCCCTTCTTGCTTGCCTTTTGAAGATCATATTTAGACTGTGATCATAGGTCCCAGCTGTATAATTAGTCAGTGAGGCACAACTGTAAATATATGTCACTGTTTGGTTACTTAATGGCCTCTCAACATTTCTGGGAGCCATTACCAAGTGAATTGAGAAGTTTTCTAAATAAACACAACTGCTGCCAAATGCAGTATTGTGAAGGTGTGTGCACTTGTAAAACAGCCGTCCTGAACAGCTGTTTTTTTTATGGAGCACATTCAGGAAATGTGCTGTGTGGTAGGCTGGGTCATAGCTGGGAAGGAGAGGTGGTTGTTAGGAATGATTCACAAAAATGAGACCTGTAATAATGTCCAAGTAGAAAATCAACAGCTTGTACCTGTTTTTCTTTGAACGCCCAAAGCTCCATATGATTTTTAAAGCAAATTTAATCTTTAACTGTAAACATTTGAAGGAAGAAATAGGCTCTGAAATTAATCACCGTTTACATGATGCACCCATTCAGCAAAACTCCGAAATGACAGTAAATCCGAGTTAAAATTGTTTCTGAAAATCACAACTTAGAATGAACCAGTTTCAAATCACGTTTTCCCATTAAAACCAGTGTAAAACCTGCACTTAGGTTCTATAGGACTTTCCTCATCTGTAAAAGAATTATGACATTATAACCTGTAAGTTGAAATATTTAACATTACTAAGTTCCTACTAAAATAGCTCAAATATGAAAGAAGTATTAGAACCTTCTACTTACCATACAATCACTGCCAATGTTACTCACCACTGATCCTATGTCCTGGACCTCCCACTCTTTGGAGAGGAATTGGGCTAGTGGTGTTATCGCTAGACTATCGATCCAGACACCCCAGTAATGTGCTGGAGACCCAGGTCTAATCCTGTCACAATATATATTGGAATTTGAATTGAATAAATATCTGTAATTAAGAGTCTAATGATGACCATGAAACAGCCATCAATTGTTGGAAAAACCCATCTGGTTCATGAATGCCCTTCAGCAAAGGACGCCAGTCCAGGTAAGGATAGCAGTTTGTGATTCAAGACCTACAGCAATGTGGTTGACTCAACTGCCCTCTGGGTAGTTAGAGATGCATAATAACTGCTGACTTAGCCAGTGAGGCCCACATAGCATGAATAAATAGGACAAATCCTGCTCGCTGCTCTTCCTGCTTCCTACAAACAATTTCTGTCTTTGACTTTCTGAACTGCAACCTCTGTCATTTCAAAACCAACTCTGCTATCTGTTCAGCCTATGACTTCTGCAGCTTCCTAACCCACCCACTTGCTGATCCATCCTTTTTTGCTGGTTCCCTCTCCTACGGGCTGTGGTGATGAACGACAAGTGGCAGGAGGCACGTTCTCTTCGAGTGGATTTGTGGGCAGCTTCAGTCCTTTTTTTAACCAATTTACTCAACAAAGAACTTAAATATGTTTGGGATGTTAAACCAGGACATGGGGAACAGTGAGCTGGACAATCAGAATTGGGAAATTCAGAGAGAGGGGGCTAACGATAGAGGATTGTTGGAGGATTGACAGGAAAAGAGATGGGTGAGGAAGCAGAAGAGATCATTGTAAAATGTGCCACTGTAGATTAATTTAGGGAGGTGTGATCGACACAGTTGGCCTCAGATAGGAAGTGGACAGCGAAGATTGAATGGCTGAATGTTATGAATGATTTAAGAATTGGAAACAGTAGGAAGTTAGATATTGAGGCTGGGGACAGTGGAGATTATGCTTGTAGAGGGATTCCAAGGTAAGAGTGATACTTTTAAATTTTTCTGGCACATGATAGCTCCCAGCAAGACTGTTTTCAGGGTTGATGTATGGATGGACCATCATACAGATTAGGATAGGACAGTAGAGTTTTGCTTAAGACTTAGTACATAGATGTTGGAAGGTGCAATGCTGGTGAAGAGAGCACTGGGATATTCAACATGGAATGCCCACCCTGTCAACTTGGGGAAATAGTGTTTAACTCCATATTGCTAAGCAATTTCAGGCTTTAACTAGTAAAGGTAAGGAAGGCATTAATGTAGTGGTAATATCATTGAACTCCAGACATTCAGGGTAATGATCTGGAGACCATGGATTGGAATCCCACTGTGGCAGATGGGGAATTTTGAGCTCAATTTTTTTTAAAAATTGGAATTTAAAAGCTAGTCCAATAGTGACCATGTAACTCGTGTCAAGAAGAAAAGCACGTTTGGTTCACAAATGTCCTTGAAGGAGAGAAGTCTGCTATGTTAACTTGCTCTGGCCTACGTGTAACTCCAGATCCACAGCAATGTAGTTGACTCTTAACTGCCCTCTGGCTCTAAGGGCCATTTCAGTCAGTTCAAGGGAAACTGGGGATGTCCCATACAAGAATCTCTTAAAAATTCTATAATTTTAAAGAAACAGAATGCCAAAGCAAGAGTTTATTGTGGAAAACAAAGACTGTGGAAAACAAAGACTGAATTCAGAGCACAAGTAGTTAAAATGTCTTCCAAAAAAATATTTTTCATAGTAACCAATAAGCCACACAATTTATTTTGAGGAAACAGTTTCCTTTGACTTCCTGACGTGATATTTGTATGTGGTTGAGGTGGTAATCTTGCTTACCACACACAGTCCACGCCAATTTCAGAACTGAGCTGTAAATTTAGTAATGCTGAACAAAATCAGCAGTAAAAGACTTCTGACTAACAATATGCATGATATCAGTCTTTTATAATGCAATTCTTTTTGTAGGCAAATTCACCACCACAATTGGGAATAAATATATTGCCAAATTATGGGTACGATCAGCCATCTCATGCCTCATTACAGTCTCTTCACCACTGCCAATACTTTAGAATCATAGAATCTCTACAGTGTGGAAGCAGGCCTCTTGGTCCATCAAGTCCACACCAACCCTCTGAAGAGCATCATATCTAGACCCATTCCATCCTTGTAACCTTGCATTTCCCATTGCTAAATCACCTAGCCTGCATATCATTGGACACTATGGGCAATTTAGCATGACCAATCCAACTAACCTGCACATCTTTGTACTGGGAAGAAATCGGATTACCGGAAAGGAACCCACGCAAACATGGAGAATTTCTATGTGGTAATTGCACAATCACTTGAGGGTGAAATTAAACCTGGGTCCCTGGTACTGAGACAGTAGTGCTCACCATTGAGCCACCGTGCTGTTTTATGCACACCTTGTTGCATCCGTAAAATATAACTTCTTCCTTTGCTTCATTGAAAATTTAAAAACATAGAAAATAGGATCCTGCACCACTCATTTATCTCCTGTCCACCTCTTACTATCTGACCAAATCTAGATGTAGCTTCTGGGGTAGGCAGAATTGAGGTCTCCAAATTCCTCTAGTAGAGAAATCAAAATAAATTTACATCTTTACTTAAAAGGTTGGTCCAAAACCAAAGCAGTTTTCATTGGCTGCTTAATCTACTTTATAAAATAAAGCAGCCAGAACAAGATATGTTCCAATGTATCTTGGAGTAGCTGTGACCCTCCAGGATCTTGGAGAGCAACCAATGCTATCATTGATGAAATAATAGTGATTCTATTGCTGAATGAGTCATCCTTTGCCTTGAACTAATGATATTGGGATATAAGTTCATGTAATGTCATTATAGAATCCCTACAGCGTGGAAGCAGGCCATTTGGCCCATCAAAGTCCACATTGACTCTCCAAACAGCATCCCACTGAAACACAACCTCCCTACCCCATTCCCATAACCCTGCGTTTCCCGTGGCTAATCCGTTTTGCCTGGCCGCAATGGGCAACTTAGCATAGCCAGTCCACCTAACCTGAACATCTTTGGACTATGGGAGGAAACCATAGCACCAGAAGAAAGCCATGCAGATACAGGGAGAATGTGCAAACTCCACACAGTCAGTGATATACAGCATGGAAACAGGCCCTTTGCTCCAACTTGTCCATACCACTCAGATAACCTATATAAATCTAGTCCCATTTTCCAGCATTTGGCTCAAATCCCTCTCAACCCTTCCTATTCATATACCCATCCAGATGTTTTCTTAAATGTTGTGATCATACCAGCCTCCACCACTTCCTCTGGCAACTCATTGCATACACGCACCACCCACTGCATGAAAAATTGACCCATAGGTCCCTTTTAAATATTTCTCCTTTCACTTTAAACCTATGCCCTCTAGTTTATGACTCCCCCACCCCAGGAAAAAGACCTTGCCTGTTTACTCTATCCATGGCTGTCATGAATTTATCAACCTCTAATAAGGCCACCCTTCAGCCTCCAACAGTCCAGGAAAAATAGTCCCAGCCTATTTAGCATCTCCCTACAGCTCAAACCCTCCAACACCTCATAAATCTTTTCTGAATCCTTTCTAGTTTCACAACATCCTTCTGATTAGGAAGACTAGAATTGCACGCAGTACTCCAAAAGTGGCCAAACCAATGTCCTGTACAGCTGCAACATGACCTAACAACTCCTGTATGAAATGCACTGACCAATAAAGGCAAGCATACCAAACACCAGCTTCACTGTCCTATCTACCTGCCACTCCACTTCCAAGGAACCGTGAACCTGCACTCCAATGTCTCTTGGAGTCTGCCGTCCAAGGGTGAAATTAAACCTGGGTTCCTGGTGCTGTGAGGCAGCAGTGCTAGCCACTGAGCCTACAAGGCAGCTGAAAATTTAAAGTCAATGAAGGAGATAAATCTGGAATTTAACAATAAGTGATATCAGTAATAGTGGCCATTTTACAAGCACTGAATTGTTGCCAATTTACTGGTCTTGTTCAGAGAAGGAAATCTGCTGCTATCTTTACCTGATTTGGGATATGTGCAACTTCAAACCCACAGCAATGTGGTCAACTCTTAACTGCTTTCTGGAAAGAATTAGCAAGCCACTGAGACTTCAAAAAGGGAGCAGCCAGGGAGGGGTGACAAGTCCCAGCATTGGTAGCCATTCCCACATCCTATGAATGAACATTAACTTATTTTGTCCCTTTATCCAAAAGAACACATCTTGCTCAAATCACAAATACTTGTAGATGACCTTGCTAAAGTGCTTTCATTGTGAATGTCTTTGAAAGTTTTCCCCACTTCCAAATGTTTAGCCTGAAGGAGAAATGGATGGAAATTTGCTAATGTTTGGACCTGTTCCTTCTCTTACAGTGAAAGAACTGGAAAGAAAGTAACCCTTCAAGGTAACATGGATCCTTGTGCACTCTATGCATCTAAGGTAATTAGCAGTAGAAGCAAAAAAGTTCTGCATTTAAGTCACAATTGAAGATGAATTTTGAATGTAATTATTTTACCTTATATTTAAACTTAGGATAAAATAAGCGAAACAGTGAAGAAGATGATTGATGAGTTTGGTACGCAGCGCTACATTGCAAATCTGGGGCATGGCATGTATCCTGATATGGATCCTGAACATGTGGCTACATTTGTGGATGCTGTCCATACACACTCACGACAGATATGCAAGAACAAATAGTACTATCAGTGCAGTATACCATTCTGTAGAAAGGATTCAACTGAGACACACACCAGCTTCCAGGAACAATGCGTTGAACTAGAACAGTTGCACTGATAGTCAATAGAATATGTTTTATATGAAATAAAGACTTTATTTCAACTGAACCTGTGTCATTTTGGTTTGGGAAAGACCGATTACTCTCCAGAGTTACCGGGGCATGAATATAACTGTGGCAGAAAGGTAGTCAATTTGATCTATCTATGTAGGTCACGCCATTGTTTTTTTTTTATATCAGCCCGTTCAGGGATATTCTTACACACCTCTAGAGCAGGTGGGACTTCAACACAGGCCTCTCCTGGCTTAGAACTAGGGCTACCATTGTGTCAGAAGAACCTTTAAAAGAAGCAATTGCAAGTCAGTCTTGTATTTGTACAGAGTGATTTTCTAATCACCTAGTTCATGCAATATTATTACATGCCTCTGGAACAGGTGGGACCTCCCAGCCCAGAGGTAGGGACACTATTGTTAATATGTCATTAACAGCCAACAAACCAATTTTGTATCTCCCTCTGCACTCTGCTGTTTCTCACATAGAGACTGGAATAGAACATTTGGAAGGAGGTTGACATACTGAACTGAAATACTGGCACATTGTGACTCTTATTGATTTATTTAACGTTTCTCCTGCCCTTTCCATCACATGTACTATAAGATTCTTTTTGTCCACAGCTATTAATGCTATTCCACAAAAAACTAGAACTTCATTCAGAAAATGAAGAAGGGTCCCAACCCAAAACGTCAGCTTTCCTGCTCCTCTGATGCTGCCTGGCCTGCTGTTTTCCTCCAGCTCTACACTGTGTTATGAATGCATCTAAGTTTTGTTTATAAACTGGCAGATATGTGAAATCTAGAAATTCCATTTGGCTTTACTATGCTTGAGTCATTACTTGGGGGAAGAAAATACCTGAGACTAGGGCTGGATATTGCATACCCGTGTGGGTGTGATTTTAGTTGAGGAGGATGGTGCATAATTTTGTCAAGTGGCTAATCCACTACCTCCTAGCCATACCTAAGCTCACTCCCAGAATAGAGGCTCAGCAGGTACCACAATTGGCAGCCTATCCACCAAATACAAATAAATACTTAAAGGTTAATTTAGCATGGTCAGAAGTTTTTTGTGTTTAAAACAACAGGAAGGAAGGTGTTACCATCTTTAGACTTGGGGGGGAGGGCACGAGGGGTCCCATTTGTCCATTGATGGAAACAGTGTAAAAATGAACCTCTCCCCAGAGTCTGTTGGCTGACTTTGGAATCCATCATCTGTACATCACGGGCCTGCCTGCAAAGCCATGAGTGCTTACTAGGGAGCACTGCTGGGATGATTGGAACTGACCAAGCAACTTCAAAAGCTGGGAATTTCTCCCACTGAAAGGTGGAAGTTTCACTCTGCTTCAATTTCACTTGCTCTCTGTCTTATGCTTACAGGGCTGGCTTGTTGGCAGTGGGAGGGGAGGGAGGGAGTTACATGCTGTGTAATTTCCTGGCCAAGGTTTTAAAAGTTCATTTTAAATTCAGATTCCAAAAAAAACCTCAAACCAAACCAAAAAAGAAACATGAAAAATCTCCTGCCAGTGCAGATTAAAACCACCCAACAATTAACTAACAATGAAGTTATTACTGATAACCTAGTGTTATGAAGTTGTATAGAACTTGTTTCTAAAAACAAAAGAGAGAAGAGTGTGTCAGAGATAATGGGAAGTGCCGATGCTGGAGAATCCCAGACAACAAAGTGTAGAGCTGGATGAACACAGCCTGATGAAGGGTCTAGGCCCGAAACGTCAGCTTTTGTGCTCCTAAGATGCTGCTTGGTCTGCTGTGTTCATCCAGCTCCACACTTTGTTATATTGGAGAAGAGTATGTGGTTCCTTTAAAAGGTAAAGTGCTTTTCTAAGCTTAGAGATTTGTAACAAAAATTGGGTCTTGCATATAGCTGAAGATAGACAGCCAGTTCTGAAATTGGAACATTTATGGATTGGTTGTGTGCTTGGAAACCTTAAGTTTATTTTGATGTTTTGGCAACTAGCTGGAATCGGCCAATTAATTTAAACCAAGCACTTAGCAATTGAAAGCCAATTGAACTTAAATCTGATGGTTTTGATGACCTCTGACCAATGCTATGGTCAGAAAATTGATATGTCATCCATGGTATATAAGGAGAGGGTTTTTAAAAATTGGTGTGAAAGCAAACCACCACCTGAGAAATAAGCATCGAGCTCTCACAAGAAATCACTAAATTCTCTAAGAAAGCACCCTCACAGAGGGCTTCACAGGGAAAACATCCCTGACTACCAGATCTGTGGAAGAAGGGCATGTAGACTTTGAGACAGTAGGTTTTAATTTATTTTCTTATTACTTGGGTTTATATAAGTGGGACAAGTGTTTATTGGAATAGTATACTGGTAAAATTTAGTTCAGTTAGGGAATAATTTGTAGTAAAGGGGAATTGTTTGGTTTGTTAGTAATTCTGTTAATTTGTTCACTGTTAGGGTTAAATAAATAAATTATTATTTATAAAGTGAACATCAAGGATTTTCTTTTGGTTGGGGGTTGTTGGGGCCACGGTGTCAGTGGGTTTATTCCAGATGTCTGTGAGAAAATCCATTATTAAAGCTGAAGAAAGGCACACCACAAACTGAAGCAGAATGTGAGGAATGAATGGAATTAGGACCATAGTAAATTCAATTTCTGGTGAAATAACTGCAACTTGTTTGCACCTGAACAACTTCCCTTATCTGGAGGAAAACCTGCAAAGATTCCAGCCTTTGTCAGATATGTGCAACATTCTGTTTCAACCCTCAAACATGCTTTTCCTCTTTGTAGCCTATTATTTACCCAGCTGAAATGCCTGAATTATTCTTTTAATATTGTTTATTGAGTCATCTATTATATCATGTGGTCTTCATTAAGAGACTGTGACCTACACAGCTGTGATACTCTTTTGATTGTCCATATGGGTTCTGCTATCCTGGAAGTGATTTGTTCAATCCATAAATGGCCTAAAACTAATAAGAGTTTCTCCTTTAAGTTGGTCTGTTAAGTCTGCAATTTAAAAATTGGGTTTGCTTCTACTTTTAACTAATGAAGCATTTTATTTTTTAAGTGCCTCATACATTTTACTAATGTGTAATATATCACTTACAAAATAACAGATGGGGGTAAAGTTCCACTGGACATCAATTTCTGAAAGCATATGTTGTAATTAACCACAACAAACCAGGAAGAAAAATAAAGAATGCAAAGGAAATGTCCATGTACCAAAACAAAAATTGTTTAAAGATATTTACTACATCCATTAAACATACTTGATGCATAACATACTCAGAGCCAAGCATTCTGCATCAAAAATCTTAAATGAAATAAAACGACATCAGGGAGTGGGAATAGGTGGCTGGTGTTTCAGCTCTGTGAGACCTTAGTTCAAATGCAGTTAAGATAAATGAAATAAAATCTCTTTCTGACTGTAAATGTTTAATGTAAAATGTCTTAATGAGTTTCAGGTCTCTGAGTTCAGTTATTAGTAAGCTTGATCTGAAAGCAAAAAAATCCTGTCATTTGGCATTTACCGTCAATCACTCACTAAGGTGACTAACAACCAGTGTGAAGGAATTAAAAGAATTAAATGTCATACCTTTACTGGTGGTAAATTGGCTGCTACTTTGGGGAGTGGGATTGAGGCATGTTGGGGTAGTTGAGATAGAGCTTTACTTTGGATCCAACTGTGCTGTAACAACACTGCTTAGAGTTTCATTTCCTTAGTTCCATCAGCAAGAAGACAGTGAGTAATCTAGGTGAAAAGACAAGATTGAAGTTTCTCTTATTTCAACTCTTCTAAATAATGACAGTATTGTAATTAACATCCAGTAATTTTTTTATACCTGACCTGTTTATAAGAGGTTTACCTTGAAGGAAGCAGTTGGTGCATTGCCTCATAGTAGAAGAACATCTTGTAACAGGATTAAGCTCTTTCTAAATTTAACCTTTAGTGAGATTTTCTTTCTCCTTACTCACCTACTTTTGGCTAAGTTATACTGTACAAAGTTGTGCCACACAACACCAGCACCAACAACAGCTTTGTATCAGTTTTACATCAAGCAGCAAGCAAAATGCTCTGTACGAGACAGGCTGATCTACTGAGCAGGTCTACTCATTCTGTCTAGATAAGAGCTGCACTGCAGCTCTAACCTATTCATGGCCTCAAGTAGAGTAAAATCCACAGGCCTTTTCATGTGCCATCTGCTGCCAAGTATAATCACCAATCACAGTATCACTGATTTTTATTATGCAGATTAGGCAGAATATAAAGCAGTGAGCACTGTGTTAAGTTGCCTTCATTATAATATTGCTGTCATATAGGAATTGCGAGGAAGGGAGAGAATGTATTTGTCCCTCTTTCCTGCACCTAAGGCAAATTGGGATTGCAATATGAGAAAGAAAAAGCAGAATGTTGTAGATCATCTGTCATTATAAATTCTGTTGGCCTTTCATCAGATTGGTGGCTCTAGCTGTGGCTCAGCTGTGATTGATTTGCGTATTAACGTTGGATTCAGTTTTAAGGCTTAATCCTTTTTGATCTATTGAAAAAGGTTCGGATGTTGTCCTCGGTGTTAAAATGGGAAACCTTTCACCTGACAAGAATTTGCAAAAATATGTCTGTACTTGGTCACATAGATAGACAGCATGTCATTAGGAAACTTGAGTCGCTTACATTGTGTAAAAGAAAAAATGTCATTTTATCTTCACTCCATGTCACATTCAGAGGACAATCTCAAGTCTAACCATATGTTTAGATCTTCACTTATGTGCATTAATTTTTAAAGTACCATTTTATAACGTGGCAAGAAGATCCCCTTTTTAAATAAGAAATCTTACCATGTCTAATGCAGACTCCCTTTCCTCATAATTAATTTCAAATTAAGGCCCTGCTTTCCAGAACACACTTCCTCGATCTACAATGCAGGTCTGCAGTCTGGAAAAATAGCTTCTTTTCAAAGTTGCTTTCAGCTGGCTGTCTTCCTTCTACTATTGTTTACTATCCATTTCACTATGAAATATATTTATCACAATAAATGTACCCTCTCAGTGCAAGTTTGTGTGTGTGTGTGTGTGTGTGTGTGTGTGTGGGGAATTGGTCTATTGTGTTATCAGGCTTAACCTTATCAGCTCATCTCCAAGTAATCTCATCCATACTGTCTAATACTGTGTAGTGAAAATATTTATAAAATAGGAATGTTAAGGTGTGGAAAACATCTTAATTGATTGAAAAACCAAAAGAACACAAAATGCCAGACCCAAAACATTAACTCTGATTTTTCCTTCTGCTGAGCTTGTCCAGCAACTTCTGTTTTTAATCTTAATTGATCTAGCTTGCTTCAAGATTTAAGATAAAACCCACAGATCACAGCCTGTATCATTGATTTTCTCATGAAATAATTGTCCATCCCTTTCTGAAAATGATGCTGATATTAACATTTTTTTAAAAGCTTTTAAAGAAAACAAGCTGGTTTTAGTGGAGCTTGTTTGTTAGAGCCCAGCAGATGAAACCTGTGCAACATTCCACTGGTGAAATTTATCTAAATTTTATCACAATCTAAGTTTATCTAAATCTTGTAATTTACGCAAATGGCTCCAGACCCCTGCATGCCTGGAATCCTGTAAGTCAAGCAGCATCTTAGGAGCACCAAAGCTGACGTTTTGGGCCTAGACCCTTTGCGCTCCTTAGATGCTGCCTGGCCTGCTGTGTTCATCCAGCTCCACACTTTGTTATCTCGGATTCCCCACCATCTGCAGTTCCCATTATCTCTTGCCTGGAATCCTGTACCCAATTTTGGCCTCTATATTTAAGGAAGGAAATACTACCATTGGAGGTTAAGTGCAATGAAACTTCACAAGCTTGGTTACTGCGGTTAGAGCTTTGTCATACGATCAGTGGGTGAGACAAGATTCATTAGTGACCTCACAGTGAAGGAAACCCCAAGTAGTAATGATCATAAAATGCTAAGGTTTCACATTTTGTTTGAGAGAGAAAAGAGTAAACCTAAGACTAATATTGTAAACTTTGATTAAGGGAACAAAAAGATAAATGAAAACAAAATTGGCTGAAGAGAACTGGAAAGTGGGTTTAATGGATAAGTCTGCAGATAAGCAATAGTAGATATTTAAGGAGTCATTTCAGAATACCTAGAAAAGATACATTCTGGTGTGAAAGAAAGACTAAGGCAATGTTGCACCATCCAAGTCAAACAAGGAAGCTAAAAGTGGAATTAAATTGAAAGACAAGTGTATCATTCTTCAAAGGTGAGTGGCAAGACAAAAGATTGGATAGAACATAAAGAGTAATTATAGGATTCATAAGGATGAAGGAATTAGAGTACAAGAGAAAGCTAGCTAGAAACAAAAATGGATAGTAAGATATTCCACAGATTTTTAAAAGGGAAGTAAAAAGAATGCTCACCATCTAGAGAGTGAGACTGAGGAGTATTAATGGTAATTAAGGAAATGGTGGATGAAGCAAACAGAGTCTTTGTACCTGTCCTCACCATAAAGGATACAAATCCCACTAATAACTCTGCATCAGGAGATGAAAGGGAGGGAGGAAATTAAAACAATTGCAATTACCAGGGGAAGCTACTGAGAAAATTATTAGAAATAAAAGCTGACAAGTCTCAGGTTGTGATGGATGTCATCCGATGGTTTTATAATGGCTGCAAGGTAGGCAATGCATTAGTTTTCATTTTCCAAAATACCCTGGAATCTGGAAAGTTCCCGTTAGAGGAGAAAATAGCAAATGTGACTCTTCTATTCAAGAAAGTAAAGACAGAAAGCAGGAAACTACAGGCCAATTAGTTTAACTTCTGGCATTGGGAAATCCTGAAATCTGTTATGACAGACGTTATAATGGGACACTGAAAATTTAAATGTAAATCAGGCAGAGTCAACATGGCTTTGTAAGAGGGAAATCATGGGCAGAAGTTTACGGCGTAGGGTTATTTATGTGCATGGGACAAGGAGGCAGGTCCCTAAACAACACTATTGGCACCAATCTGAACCACACAGGCCATCCAAAGAGCCTCAGTGGTTGAGGCAGCGTGCATTTTTACATATATGTTATAGCTTTGAGTCTTGGATAGTGATGGTGGAAGTCCATGCCGAGCCTCCAAAGAGCATCCCACCCAGACTGATTCCACATTACCTGTAACCTTGCATTTCCTGTGGCAAGTCCACCTAACATGCACATCTTTGGGCTCGGGGAGTAAACCAGAGCACCTGGAGGAAACCCACACAGACACAGCGAGAATGTGCAAACTCCACACTGTATGGATTCTGCGATAAGTTGTGCAGAAGAAAAAAATCTCAGGGGTACTGATTGTTTTTCCGTTGAAAAGATAAGTACATCTACCTGAGAGTGATTATAACAAATGGAGTGATCTACACTTGATATCTAGTTCACAGCAAGATTGTTCATTCTTCTTTGGGAATATTTACATGAGACCTGAGACCTAATATCTAGTGAATGTAGGCCACACCATAGATTGGTTTGGAGATGATGGTCACAAGTCCCCTTCTGAAAGATTGAATTATGAGAAAAAGACATATTTAAAAAACAAATTGGATAGAAATTCTTCTTCCTTGTCTGACCGCAAAGGAAATAGGTTTGGTAGTCTCAATTCAGTTCCTGCAGACTTATATTCAGTGCAAAATAATTTGGCACAAATTAGTACTAAATTATAAATCTCATTTGGAAAGGACACAAGGATCTGTAGTGTTGGAAATGGAGAAGTCACAGTAATATACAAGGCGTTAAGTTCCTAATATTGAAGTTCAGACATATTGTTGAAGTAATGGTAGATTTTCTTTCTGCTTCTGAACACTACCTTACTTGGCATAAGTACAGAGGAAGTAATGGAGAAAAATAAACAATTTAAAATAAAATCTTGCAGCCTATCAATACCTTTTTCTTCCACATGTTGTATACATCCTGCACTTTCTATTCTATTCTTCCACTCTATGGACTCTAACTATTCAGCTCGAGTAAAAGTTCTTCGTAGGCTTCCCAAAAAATATTTGGCCCGTCTTAATAATTCCTATTAAAGCCTAACTTTGGTGTTATTCAGTCACAACCTATTTTCTCAGTGATTAGAATTCTACAGTCCTGATTTGCCAACTCTGGGTACATTTAAGGTGTCATTGGATAAGCATATGGACATACATGGAATAGTGTAGGTTAGATGGGCTTGAGATCGGTATGACAGGTTGCACAACATCGAGGGCCTGTACTGTGCTGTAATGTTCTATATTCAACATCTCATGGTGAAATAAGACCCTTCAAGTTTAGCTCTGAACAAGTGCTTGTTTAGCTATTTCTACAGATATTGATACAGTATTAATGCTTTACCTTAAAAGAGTATTCCATTTATCAACTATTAAGGGGGGAAAAAGATCTAATTCCAAGTCATTTTTGAGGCCTATTATTATTGTACTGAAGGTTGACCTGCAGCAAAGCTCTCGTGAAATGATGTAATGGATCCACACATAAATACAAACGAAAATATCTCTAAACGAGGAAAATTACAAGGCACACTTAAAGGATTAAAATGGATTTATTAATTACTTCAAAATGACCATTAGAATATCATCTGGAACGTACTGCATTGTATTTCATGAAGAATATTAACCAAAACAACAATGACACAGTTACTAAATGAATAATTGTATTTTTCTCTTGGAATGTAAATAAGAAAAAAAAGTGTTGGTTTTACCAATGATGTTAACAGAGGGGGTGAAAGCATTTTGATGTTTTAAGTTTGGCACATATCCTGTGGCATACAGATGGTAATAATGGTCCAGCTTTTAAGATCCTATTTGCTACGCATGAAAGAAAGGAATCTTGTTTAAAAACAAAAGATGTTCAACACGTGATATTCTAGAGGCCTCGTTTCACTGAAAAGACTATATAAAGCCCTGCCAACCTCAGCACCGAAAAGTCAGATGGTACAATAGGAAGGCCATGTAAGTATGTTAAAAACAAATTGAACACTGCTTTCAGTCACAGGGATTGAAAGTAAGAGATGCTTGAATCATCACAAAGTGGACATCAGCATAGACTACATCAACTTTTGCAGATGTACTATTGTATACTTTTTAATGAGGAGTGTTATCATTCTGGCATAATTTCTGGGCATGCTTAATTGCTGGAAGAATTTACTCTTAACTCACTTGCAATGCTGCCATACTGACTGCCACAGCAAACATCCAATATTATGAGTTCACAAAAACATCACAAAATAATACTGCACAAAACTACATAAAGTACCCATTGCAATTGCCCTATACATTAAAATAATACTAAAATCAGAAAGTTTTTTGAACTTGCCATCACCATACCATTGATCATAAATGGAATTCTCTTTTAATTCTACCCACATGGTCCCTTGCAAGATGCTTGCTGATGCTCAGGATGGAGAAAATGATTTATTACAATCTATTTTGCCCTATAATCTTTGTATTATTGGACATAACTACAGGATTGTGGTGACAGTTTAGTCATTTTTTGGGGCAGATCTGATAATTAAGCTGGATATTGTGCATTAAAGAACGGGGTGAGGAAGATTACGCATTCATATTAGAGCTTACTTGATTTTTCTTTTGTCCCTTTTCATTTTTTCACTTGTCCTCATTGTTCAGCCTTTCAGTTTAACAGTTTTTGGGTAGTTCTCTTGTTTTTTTGAAGTTTTCTCATCATTTAATCTTGATGATCTTTTACAGCATCTAGCAATTTCTTGTTTTTAAGTGGTTTACAGATTATTCAATCCATTAATTTCCTTATCGTGACTGCAGTGCCTGTTTCTACCACCCCACCAACCTCTTGATTTTCTGCTTTGACTACAATGTTAGTTTGTTTTTTAGTGCTCAGTCCTTTCAGAAAAGAAAGATAAAGTTACCATCTGATTGTGTTAATTTTATTCCTTCTCCTCTCCACATGAAATGAATAGAACACTGCACGTTTCTGTTTTAGAGAAAAATTATTCTGATTAGTTGAATCAGTGACAAAAGGATAAGTGGGTTACAGTTCATTCAACTCATTAACTTTCCTTCTGTGACTATAATATGTTATTTCCCACTTTTCTCTTTTCATCACAATTGCTAGTTTATCTTTCATTTCTTTGTTTTTGTAAAGGATTCTGTCCAGAATATTAACATCTTTTCTCTCTTTAGCGACTAGTGAAGTAATTATGCAGTTGTGAAATGAAATATATAAGTACAATTTTACACTCTGTCTCTTTTGTAGCTAACTATTATACCTGCTCAAAGTTCCTATTCCTAATGTGGCATAAGCAAGTTATACAACTCCATCACCTGAAATATTTATATAAATCATGAATACAAGTCAAACTGAGAGAAGTTTCCCAGGCAAACCAACACCATTGAGGACAGGTTCTTAACCTGCTGCCAGTTATTATAGTACTTTCTCCTTGCAATCTTGTCATTCCTTTAAAACTAGATTTTCAGTCAATTTATTGATATCTTGCTATCTCCCTAACCTTGGATATTGAAGCAAATTGTAGTTTCTCTGTTGCCAGCCTGGCTGAGATCAATTAACTCATTACAACCAAGTGTGGAGCTGGATGAACACAACAGGCCAAGCAGCATAATAAAATGTGAGGCTGGATGAACACAGCAGGCCAAGCAGCATCTCAGGAGCACAAAAGCTGACGTTTCGGGCCTAGACCCTTCATCAGAGAGGGGGATGGGGAGAGGGAACTGGAATAAATAGGGAGAGAGGGGGAGGCGGACCGAAATGGAGAGTAAAGAAGATAGGTGGAGAGAGTATAGGTGGGGAGGTAGGGAGGGGATAGGTCAGTCCAGGGAAGACGGACAGGTCAAGGAGGTGGGATGAGGTTAGTAGGTAGCTGGGGGTGCAGCTTGGGGTGGGAGGAAGGGATGGGTGAGAGGAAGAACCGGTTAGGGAGGCAGAGACAGGTTGGACTGGTTTTGGGATGCAGTGGGTGGGGGGGAAGAGCTGGGCTGGTTGTGTGGTGCAGTGGGGGGAGGGGACGAACTGGGCTGGTTTAGGGATGCAGTAGGGGAAGGGGAGATTTTGAAATTGGTGAAGTCCACGTTGATACCATTAGGCTGCAGGGTTCCCAGGCGGAATATGAGTTGCTGTTCCTGCAACCTTCGGGTGGCATCATTGTGGCACTGCAGGAGGCCCATGATGGACATGTCATCTAGAGAATGGGAGGGGGAATGGAAATGGTTTGCGACTGGGAGGTACAGCTGTTTGTTGCGAACTGAGCGGAGGTGTTCCCGGCCAAGCAGCATCTTAGGAGCACAAAAGCTGACGTTTCGGGCCTAGGCACTTCATCAGAAAAAAGAAGGGTCAATAAAACCGAGACAAGCCTGCAAAGTTGTACATCCACCCATTTCATAAAACCATGTGTTTGTGAACCACAAAATTAATTTTTTTTCAGGATGGTGTCAGGCACTGCTCAGGCCCTCCATTGCAATATAGTAGGAATAAGGGAGTGTGGCTTACGACATTTTAACGGTCACCTCCAGCTTTCCCTATTGTAACATCTCAAGATGCTGTACATTCTTTTAAATATTCAAAGAGAAATATCTGGATAAGTGCTAGTGACTCTACAACCTCTGGATGGTTATATTTACTAAACCATTCCATTCCTGGATGAGGTTAACCTACATACCTGACAATGTGCAAAGGTAGCTGGTTATTGGCTACATCTCAAATAGTGCATAGAAGAACTCTCTTTACTTTCATTTTTGCAATGCTGCTGCAATTTTCTGAAGGAAATTATTATTGGCCAATGAACATATTCTACAAAAATGTTTGTGTAACCATGATGTCCTTAGGGAAGGCACTAGAATATTAAATTAATCTTCTATTCCATGGAAGCTATTTTGTTATTTTATTTCCATCCTTTCTTCTTCTGTCTCTACATTTTGTTTGATGAAGAGTTCAATAAAATAGTGGAATGCCACGTACAATTTCAGTTTTCCCCTCTCACAGACGGTGAATGTTCAGTTGGTATCTCCTCCTCATGGTGTAGCTGAGATTTTAAGCTTTGGCTAATTACTGTCAGGCATTACTCAATGATCAGTCATTGACACACAACTAGCTGGTACTCCACCACACTGTGCATATTGTATTACTTTTTAGTTTGCCTTCTGTATTTTAAAGTTGAAATTTGAGAACTTCTAAAGTTAAATGCCTGTACATTTATAAATGAACAAGACTTGAAGGGAAAATCTATACACAGTATTTCACCATGTGATTGTTCCCTGGCTAGCAAAGCTCAGTACAAGCTGGAAGAACAGCACCTCATTTTCCGCTTGGGAACTCTAGAGCTGAATGGACTCAATATTAAGCTCAATAATTTTAGAGTTTGTGGTACATTCTCCATGTCCTTTACCCCAACCCCCACACATCAGGCTTTGTTTCCACATCATCTGCTATTACGCACAACCCATTGTTAGTCACTAATTGTCCCCATTAGTTTCATTCATTCTCCCAGACAGATCATTATCCATTCAACTGTTCCTTCTCTCTTTTTGGACTCTATCTCCACTATCTTTTACACCATAACTCCTCACTCCACCCTATTTTCAGCATTAAAAACAATCTTTTTCCCCAGTTATCATTAGTCCTAAGAAAGGGTCACTGGACCTGAAATGTTAACTCTGATTTCTGTCCACAGCTGCTGCTAGACATGCTGAGCTTTTCCAGCTAATTCCATTTTGGCACTGACATTTTGTCCAATTAAAAATCCACATCTTTAAATGAGGATGAAAACAACACCAAAGCACAGAAACAATCAAATTCAGTGATTTTTGGGGAGTGGCTCTGTAAATCAGTGCATGAAGCACTGTTCAGTCACAAGTATCATTTTCCCTTTGCTAGCTGTGGCTAATTGACTTTGCTGCTTTTGCTGGGGCTCTTGTGGTGCAGCGATAGTGTCCTTACCCCTGAGCCAGGTAGGCCCAGGTTCATGTCCCCCTTGGTAGGAAGTATGTAACAACATCTCTAAACAGGTTGATTTCAGGAAAAAAACCTTCTGGCAATGCACATTCTTAATGTCAATCTGTACTGAAATATCTCTAAAACTTTACTCCAGAGATATTCTGAATAGGAACAAAAGCCAATGAAACAATGCAACAAATATAGAGATAGTAAGAATTGTCAATGCTGGAGTCAGAGATATCATAGCGTGGAGCTGGAGGAACACAGCAGGCCAGGCAGTGTCAGAGGAGCAGGAAAGCTGACGTTTTGGGTCGGGACCCTTCAAAACACCAGCTTTCCTGCTCCTCTGATGCTGCCTGGCCTGCTGTGTTCTTCCAACAAAGACAGATACCATTTTAGAAAATGAATGCTCAATTGGTTTGCTAAACAGGAATGACTAAAGGTATTGACAGATTCATTTTGAGCCATTTTGGTAACAGAGAAGGCACCGGGGTGGCTCAGCGGTTAGCGCTGCTGCCTCACAGCACCTGGAACACTTGGATGACTGTCTGTGTGGAGTTTGCACATTGTCGCTGTGTCAGCATGAGTTTCCTCCGGGTGCTTGTTTCCTCCCACAGACATAGAACATAGAACAGTACAGCACAGAACAGGCCCTTCAGCCCACAATGTTGTGCCGACCATTGATCCTCATGTATGCACCCTCAAATTTCTGTGACCATATACATGCCCAGCAGTCTCTTAAATGACCCCAATGACCTTGCTTCCACAACTGCTGCTGGCAACGCATTCCATGCTCTCACAACTCTATGTGTAAAGAACCCGCCTCTGACATCCCCTCTATACTTTCCTCCAACCACCTTAAAACTATGACCCCTCGTGCTAGCCATTTCTGCCCTGGGAAATAGTCTCTGGCTATCAACTCTATCTATGCCTCTCATTATCTTGTATACCTCAATTAGGTCCCCTCTCCTCCTCCTTTTCTCCAATGAAAAGAGACCGAGCTCAGTCAACCTCTCTTCATAAGATAAGCCCTCCAGTCCAGGCAGCATCCTGGTAAACCTCCTCTGAACCCTCTCCAAAGCATCCACATCTTTCCTATAATAGGGCGACCAGAACTGGACGCAGTATTCCAAGTGCAGTCTAACCAAAGTTTTATACAGCTGCAACAAGATCTCACAACTCTTAAACTCAATCCCCCTGTTAATGAAAGCCAAAACACCATATGCTTTCTTAACAACCCTGTCCACTTGGGTGGCGATTTTAAGGGATCTATGTATCTGCACACCAAGATCCCTCTGTTTCTCCACACTGCCAAGAATCCTATCCTTAATCCTGTACTCAGCTTTCAAATTCGACCTTCCAAAATGCATCACCTTGCATTTATCCAAGTTGAACTCCATCTGCCACCTCTCAGCCCATCTCTGCATCCTGTCAATGTCCCGCTGCAGCCTACAACAGCCCTCTATACTGTCAACGACACCTCCAACCTTCGTGTCGTCTGCAAACTTGCTGACCCATCCTTCAATTCCCTCGTCCAAGTCATTAATAAAAATTACAAACAGTAGAGGCCCAAGGACAGAGCCCTGTGGAACACCACTCACCACTGACTTCCAGGCAGAATATTTTCCTTCTACTACCACTTGCTGTCTTCTGTTGGCCAGCCAATTCTGTATCCAAGCAGCTAAGTTCCCCTGTATCCCATTCCTCCTGAACTTCTGGATGAGTCTACCATGGGGAACCTTATCTAATGTCTTACTGAAGTCCATATACACCACATCCACAGCTCGACTCTCATCAACTTTTCTAGCCACATCCTCAAAAAACTCGATAAGGTTTGTGAGACATGACCTACCCCTCACAAAGCCGTGTTGACTGTATTTGATCAAGCCATGCTCTTCCAGATGGTCATAAATCCTATCCCTCAGAATCCTTCCTAACACCTTGCAGACGACAGACGTGAGACTTACCGGTCTGTAATTGCCGGGGATTTCCCTATTTCCTTTCTTGAAGTGAGGAATTACATTTGCCTCTCTCTAGTCCTCAGGTACGACTCCAGTGGAGAGCGAGGATGCAAAGATCTTCGCAAGTGGCGAAGCAATTGCATTTCTCGCTTCCCAAAGCAGCCGAGGACAAATCTGGTCCGGGCCTGGCGACTTGTCAATCTTAATGTTTGACAAAATTTTCAGCACATCAGCTTCCTCTATCTCTATCCATTCCAGCATGCACACCTGCTCTTCAAAGGTTTCATTCACTACAAAGTTCATTTCTTTCGTAAAGACAGAAGCAAAAAACTCATTTAGGGCTTCCCCTACCTCCTCAGACTCCACACACAAGTTCCCTATGCTATCCCTGATCGGCCCTACTCTTTCTTTGACCATTCTCTTATTCCTCACATAAGTGTAAAATGCCGTTGTGTTCTCCCTAATTCGTTCTGCCAAGCCTTTCTCGTGCCCCCTCCTGGCTCTCCTCAGACCATTTTTGAGCTCCTTCCTTGCCTGTGTATAATCCTCTCTAGCTGAACTTGACCCTAGCTTCCTTCACCTTATGTAAGCTACCTTCTTCCTTTTCACAAGAAGCTCCACCGCTCTCGTCATCCAAGATTCCTTTATCTTACCCCTTCTTGCCTGTCTCAGAGGGACATATTTACTCATCACTCGCAACAACTGTTCCTTAAACAGTCTCCACATGTCTATAGTTCCCTTACCATGGAACAACTGCTCCCAGTCCATGCTTCCTAACTCATGTCTAATCGCGTCATAGTTTCCTCTTCCCCAAATAAATATCCTCCCATTTTGCCTAATCCTCTCCTTCTCCATAGCTATGTAGAATGTGAGGCAGTTATGGTCACTGTCACCAAAATGCTGTCCCACCACAAGATCTGATACCTGCCCCAGCTCGTTTCCGAGCACCAAGTCTAGAATGGCCTCTCCCCTCGTCGGCCTGTCAACGTACTGCGTTAGGAAACCCTCCTGAACACACCTTACAAAAACAGCTCCATTCAAATCTTCTGCTCGAAAGAGGTTCCAATCAATATTAGGAAAGTTAAAGTCACCCATTACAACAACCCCACTGCGTCCACACTTTTCCAAAATCTGTCGACCTATGCTTTCTTCAATCTCCCTGCTGCTATTGGGGGGCCTGTAGTAAACCCCTAACGAGGTGACTACTCCCTTGCTGTTCCTAATTTCCACCCATACTGACTCAGTAGGCAGATCTTCCTCGACAAAGGAAGCTTCTGTAGCTGTGATACCCTCTCTGATTAGTAGTGCTACACCCCCTCCTCTTTTTCCCCCCTCCCTATTCTTTTTAAATGTTCTAAACCCTGGAACATCCAGCAACCATTCCTGCCCATGAGAAACCCATGTCTCTGTTATGGCCACAACATCATAGCACCAGGTACTGTTCCATGCGCTAAGTTCATCACTTTTATTCCTGATACTCCTTGCATTAAAGCAAACACACTTGAACCGATCCCTTATAATAAAATGTGAGGCTGGATGAACACAGCAGGCCAAGCAGCATCTCAGGAGCAGAAAAACTGACGTTTCGGGCCTAGACCCTTCATCAGAGAGGGGGATGGGAAGAGGGAACTGGAAATAAATAGGGAGAGAGGGGGAGGCGGACCGAAGATGGAGAGTAAAGAAGATAGATGGAGAGAGTATAGGTGGGGAGTTGGGAGGGGATAGGTCAATCCAGGAAAGACGGACAGGTCAAGGAGGTGGGATGAGGTTAGTAGGTAGATGGGGGTGCGGCTTGGGGTGAGAGGAAGGGATGGGTGAGATGAAGAACCGGTTAGGGAGGCAGAGAAAGGTTGGACTGGTTTTGGGATGCAGTGGGTGGGGGGGAAGAGCTGGGCTGGTTGTGTGGTGCAGTGGGGGGAGGGGACGAACTGGGCTGGTTTAGGGATGCAGTAGGGGAAGGGGAGATTTTGAAACTGGTGAAGTCCACATTGATACCATTAGGCTGCAGGGTTCCCAGGCGGAATATGAGTTGCTGTTCCTGCAACCTTCGGGTGGCATCATTGTGGCACTGCAGGAGGCCCATGATGGACATGTCCTCTAGAGAATGGGAGGGGGAGTGGAAATGGTTTGCGACTGGGAGGTGCAGTTGTTTGTTGCGAACTGAGCGGAGGTGTTCTGCAAAGTGGTCCCCAAGCCTCCGCTTGGTTTCCCCAATGTAGAGGAAGCCACACCGGGTACAGTGGATGCAGTATACCACATTGGCAGATGTGCAGGTGAACCTCTGCTTAACGTGGAATGTCATCTTGGGGCCTGGGATAGGGGTGAGGGAGGAGGTGTGGGGGCAAGTGTAGCATTTCCTGCGGTTGCGGCGGAAGGTGCCGGGTGTGGTGGGGTTGGAGGGCAGTGTGGAGCGAACAAGGGAGTCACGGAGAGAGTGGTCTCTCCGGAAAGCAGACAGGGATGGGGATGGAAAAATGTCTTGGGTGGTGGGGTCGGATTGTAAATGGCGAAAGTGTCGGAGGCTGATGCGTTGTATCCGGAGGTTGGTGGGGTGGTGTGTGAGAACGAGGGGGATCCTCTTGGGGCGGTTGTGGCGGGGGCGGGGTGTGAGGGATGTGTTGCGGGAAATACGGGAGACGTGGTCAAGGGCGTACTCGATCACTGTGGGGGGAAAGTTGCGGTCCTTGAAGAACTTGGACATCTGGGATGTGCGGGAGTGGAATGTCTTATCGTGGGAGCAGATGCGGCGGAGGCGGAGGAATTGGGAATAGGGGATGGAATTTTTGCAGGAGGGTGGGTGGGAGGAGGTGTATTCTAGGTAGCTTTGGGAGTCGGTGGGCTTAAAATGGACATCAGTTACAAGCTGGTTGCCTGAGATGGAGACTGAGAGGTCCAGGAAGGTGAGGGATGTGCTGGAGATGGCCCAGGTGAACTGAAGGTTGGGGTGGAAGGTGTTGGTGAAGTGGATGAACTGTTCGAGCACCTCTGGGGAGCAAGAGGCGGCGCCGATACAGTCATCAATGTACCGGAGGAAGAGGTGGGGTTTGGGGCCTGTGTAGGTGTGGAAGAGGGACTGTTCCACGTAACCTACAAAGAGGCAGGCATAGCTGGGGCCCATGCGGGTGCCCATGGCCACCCCCTTAGTCTGTAGGAAGTGGGAGGAGTCAAAAGAGAAGTTGTTGAGGGTGAGGACGAGTTCAGCTCGGCAGATGAGAGTGTCGGTGGAGGGGGACTGGTCGGGCCTGCGGGACAGGAAGAAGCGGAGGGCCTTGAGGCCATCTGCATGCGAATTGCAGGTGTATACGGACTGGACATCCATGGTGAATATGAGGTGTTGGGGGCCAGGGAATTGGAAGTCCTGGAGGAGGTGCAGGGCGTAGGTGGTGTCACGGACGTAGGTGGGGAGTTCCTGGACCAAAGGGGAGAAAATGGAGTCCAGATAGGTGGAGATGAGTTCGGTGGGGCAGGAGCAGGCTGAGACGATGGGTCGACCAGGGCAGGCAGGTTTGTGGATTTTGGGAAGGAGATAGAAACGGGCCGTGCAGGGTTGGGGAACAATGAGGTTGGAGGCTGTGGGTGGGAGGTCCCCTGAGGTGATGAGGTCGTGAATGGTGTTGGAGATGATGGTTTGGTGCTCGGGTGTGGGGTCATGATCGAGGGGGCGGTAGGAGGTGGTGTCGGAGAGTTGGCGTCTGGCCTCGGCGATGTAGAGGTCAGTGCGCCATACTACCACTGCGCCACCCTTGTCTGCAGGTTTGATGGTGAGGTTGGGGTTGGAGCGGGAGCGGAGGGAGCGGAGGACTGCCAATTCTGCGGGGGAGAGGTTGGAGTAGGTGAGAGGGGTGGAGAGGTTGAGGCGGTTAATGTCTCAACGGCAGTTGGAGATGAAGAGGTCGAGGGAGGGTAGGAGGCCTGGGGGTGGCGTCCAGGAGGAGGACTTGTGTTGGAAGCGGGTGAAGGGGTCAGTGGAAGGAGGGTTAGGTTCCCGGTTGAAGAAGTAGGCATGGAGGTGAAGACGGCGGAAAAACTGCTCTATGTCCAACCGTGACTGGTATTCGTTGATGTGTGGTTGTAGGGGGACAAAGGTGAGCCCCTTACTAAGGACTGACCGTTTGTCCTCAGTCAGTGGGAGGTCTGGGGGGATGGTGAAGATCCCTTGGTTCCTTCCCACTAGCTGGTCTACCTCTTGCTACTGCCTCACCTGCATCAACTCTCACCTCCGGTATACAGCTCAGGTTCCCACCCCTCTGCTATACTAGTTTAAACCCTCTCGAACTACTCGAGCAAACCTTCCACCCAGGACTTCGGTCCCCTTCCAGTTCAGATGCAACCTGTCCTTCTTGTACAGGTCCCACCTTCCCCAGAAGGCATCCCAATTATCTACATATCTGAAGCCCTCCCTCCTACACCAGCTGCGTAGCCACGTGTTAAGCTGCGCCCGCTCCCTGTTCCTCGCCTCGCTATCTCGTGGCACCGGTAGTAAACTAGAGAACACTACTCTGTTCGTGCTGCTCTGCAGCTTCCATCCTAGCTCCCTGAAATCACTTTTTATATCCTCAATCCTATTTCTGGCTATATCATTAGTGCCAATATGTAACACAATTTCTGGCTGTTCGCCCTCCCCTTTTAGAACCTTATACACCCGATCGGAGACGTCCCAGACCCTGGCACCAGGGAGGCAACATACCTTCCGGGAACCCCGATCCTGACCACAAAATCTGACCAGTGCAGGTTAGGTGGATTGGCCGTGCTAAATTGCCCATTGTGTTCAGAAATGTGTAATGAGGTGGGTTGTAGGGGGAATGGGTCTGAGTGTGATGCTCTGAGGGTCGAGCTGGATTTGTTGGGCCAAAGGGCCTGCTTCCACACTGTAGGGATTCTATCTCAGATGACACTTGACTTAACAATATCAGTAGAGGACGCTCTGCCTTCAAAGGTGAAAAGCAGCAACTTGCAGTTAGTTGGTGAGCAGGGAATATACTTTGGACTTACAAAACCACCATTAAACAGAAATAGTGATTCAGAAACTTCCTCTTTAAGTGGATTAGCTATGGCAGATTTCCAACATATATCATGTTACTCTAAAATACTCATAATGGGAAAGTCTTTCACAAAGTTCTTTTTATTAATGTTTTCATAAAAATTTAAGAGTTAGTTTGATGACTATTTCACTGATGTGTAAACAGTGATGAAGCAGGCCAGGAAAGTTAGAATTATAGGACCAGTATGATTTGACTAACATTTCAATGCTTCTAATATGGTTAAAATGGCTTGTTAATTGCTTCCACACCCAATCCATTCACAGATCACATCCAATACAAATAACTATTAGCCAAGTGAGTATTACAAACAGTCATATCCTATTTAGATGTTCAATGATTTAAAGCAGACAATTTTTTTTCAAAGAAAACTCCATACACAGGCAAGATCCCTTGCCTTTAATTCTATTTTATGCTATTCATTTGAATGTAACATTCTTAGAATATTTTACAGGCCTGAACATGCCCTGCTCAGTTTTTGTGTGATGCACAATATTTCTATTTTTGCAATGTTGTTGGAGATTTAAGTAAGTCCAGCCAACAGGTTTTCCATGATTGAAAAAAATCAGATCACCAAGAAACTAGCAAGAACAGAAAAGGTTGGAATTACTCAGCAGGCCAAATGTTATTAGGTCCACTACATAAGTTCAGCTGGAAGCATTTGCTCTCAGTGGATAGTTTCCTGCCTCCTCCTCCACTCCAACAGAAACGAAATGTAAAACCTCTCTGATGAAGGGTCTAGGCCCGAAAAGTCAGCTTTTGTGCTCCTGAGGTGCTGCTGGGCCTGCTATGTTCATCCAGCCTCACATTTTATTATCTCAGGTCTGGAAACCATTCTGGTTGCCCTTAAGGCAGTTATTATTCATGAGCTTGGTAGTGAACGTTTGTATTAGCTACTTACGTGAGATTAACACTAACTCAGTTAGCTTGACACTAGGTTTGTGATGCAGTGATGCCAAACAGCATGTGTTCAATCCCTGTGTTGGCTGATGTTACCATAAAGATCCCGTCTTCTCGACCTTGTCCCTCACCTGAGATGCAGTGACCTTCAGGTTAAACTCGTCACCAGCTGTCTCTGTCTAATGACAGAGCAACCCTCTAGAACTACGGTGACTTTACCCTTTTTTATTATTAATTCAAAATGAGCAGCCAGTGTGGTCTTCCTTCCTCTCCTTTGTTTTTGTTCTGTCTTATACCCATGGGGGAGGGGGGGTGTGTTATTTTGTGGACATGCTGCAAGATCGCAATGGACTCGAGAGTTGTGAATTCCAGTTTGACTGAAAAATCTGTGCCAAGGTAATGAATTGTAATGTAGCATTTTGAATTGAACCTAGTACAGTGCTCTGAAGAGCTGTCAATGCCTAATGGTGGCACTAAATTAGCTTCTGCAAAAACATCACGTCTGTTTGTTGAATCATCTTAAATTGGAGAGGTAAGATGATTGAAATACTTTTCAGAACTCAAAATGGGTGTTCCGAGATGAAACATGTAAATATTTCCACACTGTTCAAATAATTTCTTTGCAGTTGAATTCCCTGAATGTAGCACATCATTTCCAGACATACTTCAAGGCCTGTTCACTGTTTCTCTGCAACTACTGACATATCTAGAGAACAGTGTACTTGGATTTTCTCTTTGGCGGCAACAACTCCCACAACTGTTTGTCTTAGATCAGGAATCCTTATTGTGGAGTTGCAGAATTAACTGACTAGTCAGTGATTAGCAATGTTCCTGTTTAGTTATGCAGCAGCCTGGAAGGTACTTTGTTAAATATTTCACCAGCAAAAAAATGTTTAACTGTACAGTGCATTGAAAGGTTAACTGCATAGAACAACATTTTAGAGGAACATTGATTATTACAACTACCAACAATCCTAAATCTAAAATTAGAGTCAGTGGTTTGGCACAGTATGCTATTCTGTGAGGGTGCAGGACAAATTGCTACCACATATCACAACTTTGCAGGAAAAATCTCAGGAACTGTGAAAATATTGTATTTGAGCAGGTGCGAGTGATAATGCTAACACTAGCTTGCACACACCTACATTTGCTATCAGGAATAATCTACTTTGCAGCACACATCTTGATTCTCTCGTATCAACTGGAACTGAGTACGCTGTTTTGTAAGTTTCTAATTAGTTCCCTTACCTCCAGTTCCTTGCTTTCAATGAAAATATTGTACTTTTTGAAGTTCAGTGAGAAGGGGTATCTTAACATAAAATATTACTTTTCTTGGCCAAAATAGTATGTAATTTATATACAAAATTCATGTCAGAACTAATTTGATTAGACCACACCTTGAATGTTACATCTCGTTCTAGTCACCAAGGGACAGGGGAGAGCGCGAGGTGCCAGAGATAGTTCAGAGAATAGCCAGAAAGTTAACCCATACAAAGAACTGAAGAGTGAGGAAAGGCAAGAGGAAGTTTTTAAAAAGTACCGAGGAAACGAACACTTCTGTACTGTGAAGAGATGACCTTATACATCAACAAACTAACAATCTGTATTTGCAATGGAAAAAACCTGAAGTTGTTTTAAGTTATATGAACAGCCAAACAGAACAGATTAGTAGGGAGACTTATAGTTCTGTCAGTCAGCTGGATTTTAGGCAGTATGAAAATAAGGTGGATATTCAGGAGCTTAGAAAAAGAATTCCATTATTGGGCTAAGGAGACTGAAGGTGTAGCCACTGCTTGTAGGAGTGGCTGGAGTCAGAGGAATGGTGTGGGTAGGGAGGGAGATGCAAGTCCGCATACTGGGTGGGGAAGAGAAAACAAAGGATGAGAATTTTAAAATTGAGATGTTAGTAGACTAGAAACAAACAGATCAGTTAATGCAGGTGGGATGAGCAATCAAAACTTGGTATGGGATATGTGCAAGGCAACAAGGTTTTGGATGAGTAGAGGTTTGTGGAGGATTAGATCAGATTAGATTCCCTACAGTGTGGAAACAGGCCCTTTGGCCCAACAAGTCCACACCACCCCTTGAAGCATCCCACCCAGACCCATCCCCCTATAACCCACACACCCCTGAACACTACGGGCAATTTAGCATGGCCAATCCACCTAGCTGGCCGAGAAAGGATTGGAGCAGTGAGTCTAGAGGTAACAAAGGCACGGATGATGGTTTCAATGGAATGTGCACAGGCATTAGTGGGTGTTGTCAGCAGGTTACTTGTAGTGTTCTGTTCTAACTTTGGTGCTTTAACTGACGATTTATTTCACATTCAAATCATGGCAGGTAAGGGAATTCAGCTTTATCTGGCTGTTGGGTCATTCTGTATTAGTATTCTCAATTGTAATCTCCACATTTACTTTTAGAAGCACATCACGTATTTCCACACTGAACTGTCCAGTTCTGACGTTATAATTAATGGCTCCAATCAGTCAGCTTACTGCACAAATCAAGCATTTGGTGCTAGTGACATAGATAGGCCTCCCTTCTTACCTGACAGGCATTCAGTCATCTGTTAAGAAGCTGGATCAGCAGACAATCCAATTAGTCTGGGTTCAATGTCTACTTTACACCAAAGTCTTGAGCTGCTTAACGAAGTCAATGCTAATTTAGTGCAAATATCAAGAATCTGCTTCAAAACATATGACCATATTGGCTAAGTTGGTAAGTGCACCTAATAGAGGATTACTTGATTTTGTGCACACAGTAAATGACCCAATATTTCCATAGGAGAATAACTCAAATTGTAGAATGTTCAAACCAACTATTTTTTAAAGAATAGCAGGTATAATTCTAAAATCAGTTTTGTGAAAAAAAACTGCCTCTTACATTATTTCAGTAGACATTGTTCTGGAGTTTGTACTGTGCAAGCAATTGCAAGTAACGCCCAAAATGAGTCCATTTTGAAAAGCATATTTTTCGAGTTTTTAAAACATGTATTGCATATTGTTTAACACAAATCCACCATGCCCAAGAGTCATTGAGCAGTATGTTTAATAGCTTGTTCCTTTTATTCTAAAAGGATGCTGCTTTTGAGAAAGTCCTTGATAGGTCAGAGTGTTTATTTGACAAAATTTGACTAATACAGACAATAACAATAATAAGTAGCATTTTAAATCTGTATCATGAGTAATGAAATTGTAAATGTCTGGAAATAGCTTAAAAGGATGCAAAACCATTTTATGGTTAGCCTGAAGTACAATAGTCAAATCCTTTGTCATGTTGAAACATTTTAAAACCTATCTGTTACAGTGCTTGTCCTTAGACAGTTGATGCAGTGCCTAGGCCGAGCATAGAGGTAAATCTTGATCATGTGAGCAAGGCGGTGGGGGCTGTAAAGGGCAGAACAGGAAGACCTGGCAGGTGAGGTTCTGAATGGACACTCAGGCCTGTAATTGAGGTGCACCAACTCTTCAGCCACCAGACTGAGCAATGAAAAGTTGAGCCTACTCTACCATTCAACAGGACTATGGCTGATCTGACACATTAACCTTTCTGCGCATTCCCCACTACCCTTGATTCTGCTGCTAATCAAGAATCTATTACTCTCAGCCTTAAGTATTCACAAGGACTCTGCAACAACAACTCTCTGTGGCAAGGAGTTCCAAAGGCTTACAACCCTCAGACTAAGACAATAAAATGTGAGGCTGGATGAACACAGCAGGCCCAGCAGCATCTCAGGAGCACAAAAGCTGACATTTCGGGCCTAGACCCTCTATCCTCTGATGAAGGGTCTAGGCCCGAAACGTCAGCTTTTGTGCTCCTGAGATGCTGCAGGGCCTGCTGTGTTCATCCAGCCTCACATTTTATTATCTTGGATTCTCCAGCATCTGCAGTTCCCATTATCACTGATACAACCCTCAGACTAAACTCCTTCTCATCTCCATCTTAGTTTGGAGCCCCTTTCTTCGAGACAATGCCCTCTGCTCCTCTCCCATGAAGGGAAGCCTCCTCTCAGCATTTACTCTGGCAGCTCCTCAAGAATCCTGTTTGTTTCAATGAGCTCACCTCTCATTCTTCTATCTGCTTCTTCAGTCCACACAGGCCATTAAATTGCCTCGAGTGCATTTGTGCTGGTTGTAATATTTTGAGTTGATACGAGGCCAATCTACAGATACTGGAAATCCGAAATAAAAACAGGAAATGCTGAAAATTATTCAGCAGGTCAGGCAGCATCTGTGCAGACAAAAACGGTGTTAACATTTCAATGCTCAATTCTAGACTGGCTGACTCTTCCCCACTGAAGTCAACCTTTATGGGCACAACAGCTGGGTTCAGGAGCAGGGAAAAGAAAACATTTGAACTGTTACTATCCAGTTCAAAAAACCCAGACAAAGACACTGAGAAAGGTTAGAATTGTAGATGTGTTCCACACTTTATTCATTAAAAAAGCACTGAAATTTTTGACACAGTTATATAAAATGATAGTAGCATTACATAAATAGTATTAAATTTTGTATTTTTTTGTCTTTTTTAAACATCCGATCAAGAGGTTACACAAAAAGTGAACTGTTGATGAAAGTAGATACTTTTGTGGCAACAAATACTGAATTAAGCTTTCAGTAGCGCAGAGAGAGGCAACATTTACTAAACACATTTTTTCATATCTCAACAGTAGGTACATCTAGTCAACGTTCTCTATCAGCGCATTTTTTCCCCTAAAACTATGACAAACGGACACTGGTACAGTTAACACAAAGACATTCAAAAGAAGTTTTCTTTTTGCAACGCAACCGGACCAACAAGATTTACATTTTTTTTTCCAAAACCATTCACAGAAAGCAGCTTGTGTAAAAAACTAAAATATTGGACACCGGAACGTAACAGAAGAGAAAAAAAAATCTTGAATGAATGACATTGGAAAGGCAACAGCTTTTTAATTTGAAACTTCTTTTTAAAATAACATTTTAATGAATTATTTAATCTGTGGTTTAAGAACATGGTAGAGGTGTTATTAAGAAATATGACTTCTTTTAATGACAATAGGTTGCACAGTCAAGATTTAACAAAGGAAGCTGAGTGCTACCAGTTCATTCACTTCAGACACCCACAACATTTCTTCTTTTTAAATAATTGTTCGAACCACAAAATACTGTCCCGAAAGAGGTACAAGAGGCAGGTTAATTAATACCAGTGTGTACTTCCATAAAGTACCAAAACCAATCTTTTCCTTCCATTTGTACTCATCTATCCACACTTCAAAATAAAACTGATTTTAAAAAAAATTAACCCCAATTCACCCGTGGGAACTACTTCAGACCCAAGGGACAGTATGCAAGTAGCTCTGCATAGTGATGCCAACTCCTTCACTCATTCGCATACGAACACACAATGCATGGGGGTTGGGGTAACCTGAGAAATGTGCTCTGCAGTCTCCCTCCTGTTAAAACATTTCCAGCCCACAGTGAATTTCAAGTATCCCATTAATGACATAGAATATTAATTATAAATTAATATACTTTACAATTCTTTCAATAATTGACACATATAATATAATATTTACAGTTTTCAATAAATGCTTTTGCTACTTTTGTTTCAGCATCCCTGAGAATGGTCTCTTCTTTAAGTACCTTCACACACACACAAACACATGGCATGTGGTCACGTTAGTAAGCCATCTCACTAAACTGTTTTGGTGGTGCGAGAGGTTTAGCGTTGATTTGCTTGTACATTTTAAAACGTGTACTCTTTCTTTTGCTTTGAAACCTGGCAACATATGGAGATTAAAGCTGACTATGGGAGACAGCAAGTCAGAAATAATCAGAAAGACCGAGAGAAAAAGAAGTGAGAGATAGAGGTATTTTTCTTGTGAACCAGAATTTGGTATAATGGGTACACCAATAAAGTGTAAGAGACTTTGTATAACATTGTTTTCCATAATCCTTGAGTTTCATGTGCGAGAACAACTATTTCTGTGGCTACTGAAATCAGTGAAAGATGTATAAATTGATTAATGCTTGAATAAATACTAACTGGCTCCATTGGTTGTGCCAAGACACTGAGTACCACTCCTATGAGACAAGATCACAGTTGAACAAAACAAAACCCAAAGAAGTTTATAAATAGTGCATCAGCCAAAGCGTTCTCGGACAAGCATCATTAGCTTTTTCTTTCCCTTATAAATCTGTTTCAGATTATCTATGAACTGCGCAAATTGTATATGTCCATCCTGTGCCATCAGAAACGTCTCTCTGGCTTTGCTAAGAAATTCAATAAACTCCCCGTAATGGCGAGGGCTGATGTGAGTTAAACGAGAGTGAGTGGTGTTGATGTAAGCACCAATTGTGGCATCCAGCAGCTGGCGCAGCGGGGCTTTGTCAGTCGACATCAGTTTCCCAGAGTTTCGCCGCCCGGGGATGCCTGCCAGTCCAGGGGCTGTCATCGTGCACCTGCGCAAGATGTCCGATAACACTGTGGCACACTGTACGCTCTTAACAACCAGAGGGATAATGGCAGCCAGTTCATTTTTTCCCAAGGAATGACTCAACGCACAGGCCCAAAGAACGTCATTAATAGCAGGGTGGGTGTCCTGGTTGTAGGCTAAATTGAGGTGTGTCATGGCGAGGCTTGCAAGTTTGAAGGCCCGCAATGGGTACCCTCTGTGCTCCATATACCGAGCTATGGTAAACAACTGGGAATAGGTCATACCCGTAGAAGCTGCATCAATAACAATTTGGTAGGCTGTCTCAAAGGCAATATGGTCTTTTTCACACAGCGTTAATGCAGACAGTGCACAGTTCTGGGGGTCCTTCATGGCACACTGAAGAGCAAGGGTCCGTGCACAGCTCGCCAGCTCCTCCCGTTGTGTATAGTCTAGGTTGAGTCGAAGAATGGTGTTGTGTGAAGTGACTGTGGCTGCCACAATGCTAGTTGCTTCAGTTGGGGTGAAGAGGGTGTACCAGCTCTGCAAGATGCTGACCAAAGCTCGCACACCTGCAAGGAAAGTGGAGGGGGAAAATGGAAGGACAACATGTAAATAAGCTTTTCCACATTCATTGAGCGATTTTACAGAACGTATGGACAAGGATTTCACTCCCCACCCCTCACTCCCTGAACTAGGTTAATCTGAAGCCACCCTACAAGTTGCTACCTTTATTGGACCTTAATAACAAGGGAAACACATTAAAGAAGGATAGATGACTAAAATTGAAAGATGTAAAGATATTGGCTGATTACAGCCAATTGTTTAGTAATTTTATTAATAATAGAACATAGAACATAGAACATCACAGCACAGTACAGGCCTTTTGGCCCTCAATGTTGTGCCGACCTGTCATACCGATCTCAAGCCCATCTAACCTACACTATTCCGTGTACGTCCATATGCTTATCCAATGACGACTTAAATGTACCTAAAGTTGGCGAATCTACTACCGTTGCAGGCAAAGCGTTCCATTCCCTTACTACTCTGAGTAAAGAAACTACCTCTGACATCTGTCCTATATCTTTCACCCCTCAACTTAAAGCTATGCCCCCTCGTGCTCGCCGTCACCATCCTAGGAAAAAGGCTCTCCCTGTCCACCCCATCTAACCCTCTGATTATTTTATATGTTTCAATTTAGTCACTTCTCAACCTTCTTCTCTCTAATGAAAACAGCCTCAAGTCCCTCAGCCTTTCCTCATAACACCTTCCCTCCATAACAGGCAACATCCTAGTTAATCTCCTCTGCACTCTTTCCAAAGCTTCCACATCCTTCTTATAATGCGGTGACCAGAACTGTACACAATACTCCAAGTGTGGCCGCACCAGAGTTTTGTACAGCTGCAGCATAACCCCTTGGTTCCGGAACTCGATCCCTCTTTTAATAAAAGCTAAAATACTGTATGCCTTGTTAACAGCCCTGTCAACCTGGGTGGCAACTTTCAAGGATCTGTGTGCATGGACACCGAGATCTCTCTGCTCAACTACTAAGAACCTTACCATTAGCCCAGTACTTTGCCTTCTGGTTACTCCTACCAAAGTGCATCACCTCTCATTTGTCCACATTAAACTCCAAATATGTAAATATATTAAGTTTTATCTGTCCCTTCACATTCTTTTTGTTTTAAAACTGCTAGTTAGCAACTATGTGCTGGTGTTCATTTTGTTGCATTCCCTTGCTTTCTGGTAAGTAGATCTTGGACCAGTACTTGGGAAGAATTATAAGGCTGCGGCTGCAAAACTTAGTTCTGTAGTTGGCAGTTTAAGGAAAGGGGAGTTCTACTTGCTTTGCTGTTAAAAATCTGTTTTAATCACATAGCCTGCCAATAATGACAGATACCTCTTTAAATGTACCAATTTCTTGCTGGTTAATAAACAGAATAATAGGATAAACATTTTGCAACATTTTGGTGTCATAGAACAATTGATGGCCTAACAATCCAAGTTCAATTCACTGGCCTTTTTTGAAATGTATACTAATCCTTATGAATTTTCTATTTTTCACATCTCTTATATATTACTATCACTGAGACAGTGAGTACTTACAACAATGGTAAATAATGGACAAAAGGGAGAAATTGGGAGCTTCTGAAATAAGAAAGCTGAATTCACAGTATCAAAGCAGTGAGGTACTTTGGCAGTGAAACAATTTCATCTGGGAATGCTTTTCTTGTGAACATACAGCAACAAACCAAAATTTATTATCATGAATTGATTAGAAAATTTATCAAATTAAAAACCAAATAGGGTTAGCTAAATATACTGCAATTTCTTGTACCTTAGAAATCTGTACTAGTGGAGATACTGAATATAATTTGACAAAGCATTTTAACGCAAGTTTTAAAATATTTGGTGTAATGATTACAGTTGCTTACCAACTTCTGTAGCACAGGTCACCAACCATCGCACCATTTCCCTGCGCCTCCAATTCAGGGTCGACAAGGTCATTCGCATCACCTGCACAGAAAGCAGATGAATTAGATCATTCCTATTTGGGTCCTCTCCCAGCAACTCCAATCCCAAGCATTGTTCTCAGCATTAGATTAAAAGCAGAAACATGCATCATATCCTTAACACTTTGGTACAGCATCTGAAGGGATGGAGTTTAACCCTCCCTTGGATCTTCCAGCACCACAGAAATGAGGGGAGAACATTGCTCCCATCCTGCTCTCATTATCCATCATCTTGGAGAAGTGATAATAATTGTACAATATTGTTGGGTGAGCTACAGCATGTGATTTGTTAATTATGGGATTATATATGATCATACAATTAATTTTATGCAAGGATACATTGAGGCTAATTTTTCATAAAGAGTTGGTGGGGATCCTTATTGACATGCCAAATTTCCTAGGCCGCCTCAGGAAGAAGAGGCATTGTGCCCTCTTGACTGTCACATCTATGGGGGAGGTCCTGGACAGATTGTTGGTTATTGTGAGTCCTAGGGACTTGATGCTTTCAACCCTCTCCACCTCAGCTCTGTAGATGTAGATAGTGGTGTGTCCTCCTACTTCCTTCCTGAAGTCAATGATTAGTTATTTTGTTTTGCTGACATTGAAAGAAAGATTGTCATCATTGCACCAAGGCGCCAAGCACTCTATCCCTTCCTGTATTCTGACTCATTATTGTTTGATATCCGGCCACACAATGGTGGTGTCATCAACAAACTTGTAGTTGGCATTCATATGAAATTTGGTTACACAGCTCTGGGTACTGTAAGGGGCTGAGAACACATCCTGGCGGGGCCCCAATGTTGAAGATTATCATGAAAGAGGTGCCATTGTCTGTCGTCACTGACTGCAGCCTGTGGGTCAGGAAGCTGAGGATCCAGTTGCAGAGAGTGGAGCCGAGACCTAGGTCTTGGAGTTTGGACATTAATTTGGTTGGAATTATAGTGTTGAAGATGGAACCGTAGTTGATAAGTAGGAGCCTGATATGGTATCCTTGTTACCTAGATTTTCCACGAATGAGTGTACGGCTACGGAAATGGAGAACAGTGTGGACCTATTTCGCTGCTAGGCAAATTGCAAGGGATCACGGCAGTCTGGGAGGCTACAGCCAATGGGGGGGCCATTACCAGCCCCTCAAAGCATTTTGTGATTATGGAGATCAGAGCCACCAGATGTTGCATGTTTTCTCTTTGGTGTTGGGAGGCAGGTGGGTGCTTCAGACTGTAGCAATGAGGGTCAAAGATGTCAGTGAATACGTCTGCCAGCTGGTCCGCACAGGATCTGAGTGCATGGCCTTGGACACCATCTGGGCTAGTCACTTTCCTTGGGCTTGACTCCCAGGAAGACCGATGTGATGTCTGACAGAGGGAACAGGTGCATCCGGGGCTGTTGGCACATGTGGCACTGTGCCACTGGCATTCTGCTCGAACCGAGCATAGAAAGCATTGAGTGTATCAGGGAGGGACATGTTTCTGCCCGCTATTTAGTTCTGCTCCATTTTGAGTCCCATTATGTCATGTAGGCCTTGCCACCGTGGGTGGGTGTCTCGAACTTGGTCCGGTAATGCATCTTGGCATTTTAATGGTCTTGTGGGGGTTATACTTAGACGTCATGTAAAGGTCTGGGTTGTCCGATTGAATGCAGCACACCTGGTCTTCAGTAGGCAGTGCAGTCAGGAGTTGAGTTAATTGCTGCAGGATTCCTAGCTTCTGACCTGCTTTTATAGCCACAGAATTTATATCGTGAGTTCAGTTCAATTCCTGGTAATGATAACCACCAGGATGTTGATAGTCAGGTATTCAATGACGGTATTGCCATCAAATGTCAAATGATGATAATTCGATCGTCTCTTGTTGGACATGCTTATTGCTTGGCACTGGGTGGCACAAATAATACTTGCCAGTTAGCCCAAGTCTAAAATGTGGTCCAGTGCACATTCATGCAGACTGCTTCAGTATTGGAAGAGCCACGCATGTTGCTGAATATTTTGCAATCAGTGAATATCCCTATTTCTGACCCTATAATGAAAGGATGGTAATTGATGAAGCAGCTGAATATAGTTGTGTCTAGTACATGACCCTAAAGAACCTTTCTGCTGATGTCCTAGTACTGATGATTGACCTTGAATAAACACAACCATTTTGTTTGTGCTAAGTATGACGCCTATCAGTGGTAGCTTCTCCCTAATTTCCACTGATTTCAGTTTTACTCGTTTCCTCAATGCCAGTCAGTCAAACGATGCTTTAATGTCAAGAGCATTATCAGTAATATCTCTCAAGTCACCATGAGTTCAGTTCTTTTGTCCATGTTTCAATTGAGGCTATGGTTAGGAACCAAGTGGAAATGAGGCTGAACTTATTGCTGAGTAACTGCTGCGTGGTAATGCTGTCATCCTTACTCTGCTGATGATGGAGAGCAGACAGATGAGGGAGTAATTTTCCGATTTGTTACTGGACTTTTCCCAAATGCTATTTTGATGGCAGAACAAAGTGGCAATGCGATGTGACATCAAATGTTGCCAATTGTAAGGATGTACTACATCTTCACTGCACGTTGTTTCCTCACTAGACAACATCGAACATCAGAACAAACAAATTCATCATTCAGAGAATCACCCTTTATCAAAATATTTCATACTTTTGAAGTACAGCCAACTGGGTCCACTATGTTCCTTTATGGATTTTCTCCCTTTTTTTCACATTATGCATAATGGCTGCAGTCTTTTGGAGCCACCTTGAATGTATCTCATATTCCAACTCAACAAAATTGGAAGATTATATAAATACAAATAATTGGATGCTGGAGATGTGAAATAAAAATAGAGCGTAGGAAAAACACAGCAGGTCTGGCAGCATCTGTTGACAGATAAACAGAATAACTGTTCTGAGTCCAGTAACCTTTCATCAGAACTGACAGTAACAGGGAAAAATTGGTACTTATGCTGATGATGGGTGGCAGAGCACAGGGAAATAGAGTAGGTTTGGCCATGGGTACCCAAATAGGATCCAACTGCACCCATTTTCTTTGTGGAACATTCCTTGTTCCAGTCCTACACTGGTCTCTCCCCACAACTCTTTCTCAGAGCACTGATGGCATAATTGATGCTGCTTCCCTCTCTCATCTGGAATTGGAAGATTTATCAATTTTGACTCCCCACTTCCCTTTTTTGATATACCTGTTCCATGCACAGATAATGCATTTTTAAGTATTTACACTTTTCATTAACACCCTGTGCAATATTTATCTCTCCCCCCCTCTCTATCTCTCTCTGATAATCATCAGCTACCTTTGTTTGCTTGGTTCTCTTTCTTCTTTCTTTCTGCAATCAGTTTCCATGCACTATTTACTGCCTCACCCCATTATCAGTATAAACATCACCCATTCCCAGTTATATTCAATTCTGAGAAGGGTCACTGAACTCAAAAAGTTAATCCTTTTTTTAAATCAACTGATGCTGCCAGAGCTGCTGTGTTTCTCCAGCATTTTATTTTTTTAAAACAAGATTACATGTTGCTGTTATAGCTCAAACATTCAGTGTCTCCACTGATAACCTCCCCACCTTCCTGTTTTTCTCAGACAATTACTGGATTGCTTACCACCTGATGCCTCATCTCTGGCAAGAGAAAACTGGTTTCATCACTTTCACTTCTGCAGACTAAGTCACTTTCCATTTCACAATTCAGATAAATGCCAATCAGTCAGAAGTCCAATGCTTCAAATCAAGACTCTCTCATTCTTACTGACCCATGTAGACCATTAAATGGGCTCTTGCTGCAATGTGATACATATTGCAGCTGAGCTAAAGCTTTTCTTATCAACAGAAAAGTGCCCTTCTGTATCAAGCCTTCCACCCAGATCTTTCAGAATACTAGACCAAAAAAAAGCAATCAATTTTCATAAAGTAGATCATGAATCCTTAAGATATAGCAGCACAACTAGGCCATTTGTCCCATGAAGTTCACTTCCCCAATCAATCATGGCTGATATGTTTCTCAACCCCAATCCCCTGCCTTCTCCCCATAACCCTTAATTCTCTTATTAATCAAGAACAGATCTCTCTCGGTCTTATTCAATCGGCCTCCACTGCCTTCTGCAATAATGGGTTCCACAGGTTCAGCACCCTCTGAATGAAGAAATTCCTCCTCACTGCAGTTCTAAAAGGTAGTCCCTTCACTCTTAGGCTTGACCCTGGGCTCTAATCTCTCCTACTAGTGGAAACATCTTCTCCAAGTTCACTTTATCCAGGCTTTTCGGTATACTGTTTAAATGAGATCTTTCCATATCCTTCTAAACACCATCAAGTGGAGAGTCAGAGTCCTCAACCGCTCCTCATAAGACATGCCCTACATTCCCGGAAGCATTCCTGTGAACCTCCTCTGGACCCAAGTCCAGCACATCCATCCTTTGGTATGGGACTCAAAACTGCTCACTATAATTCAAATGCAGTCTGAACTGAGCCTTTTACAGTCTCAGCAGTACTCCCTGCTCTTATATTCTAGTCCTTTAGAAATGAATGCAATCATTGCATTTACCTTCCGAACTGTCAACTGAACCTGAGTGTTAACCTTAAAAGAATCCTGAATGAGGACTCCCGGGTCCCTTTGAGCTTCACATTTCCAAAGCCTTTCACCATTTAGAAATATTCTTCCTCCCACACTGCATAACCTCAGTTTCTCACATTGTATTCCATCTTTCACTTCTTTGTCCACTCTCCTGGCCTGTCCAAGTGCCTCTGTGGTCTCCCTGCTTCGTCAACACTAGCTGCCCCTCCATCCGTCTTGAGTCATCTGCAAACTTAGCAACAATAACAATCTGTAAAAAGGAACTGATGGCCATGTATAACATGAATAGTTGTGGTCCTAACATGGATCCCTGCAGAACTCCACTGGGTGCCATCCTGAAAATGACTCATTTATACCCTCTCTTTTACCAATCAGCCAATCCCCTTACACTGCCACTAGTACCACAGGCTATCTTACTTAGCAGCCTCCTGTGCAGCACCCTGTCAAAACCTTTCTGGAAATCCAAAAAGATCATGTCGATTGGCTCTCCTCTGCCTAACTTGCTCATTACCTCCTCGAAGAACTCTAACAGGTTTATCAGGTATGACCTCCGCTTGATTAGGCCGAGTTGACTCAGCCCTATTTTACCATGCACCTGTACCCGCAGTCACCAATGCAGGTGTCAGATCAACCGTCTTGACAATGAATCCATGGGATGCAACTGGCCAGGATGGAGTCCCGGCTGTGCACTCAGATCCTGTGCAGACATCTTTAACCTCTCGCTACCACGCTGTCAGGTTCCTACCTGCTTCAAGAAGACTGCTATTGTCCCAGTGCCAAAGAAAAATCAGGCAACATGCCTTAATGACTACTGTCCAACAGCTTTGATATCCATTGTTATGAAGTGCCTTGAGATATTACTAATGGCACACATCAACTTCAGTCCACTAAGTTGCCTGGATTCACTACAATTGGCCTACTGTCACAACAGGACCACAGCAGCTGCCAAGTACCTGGCCCTACTCTCATCCCTGGAACATCTGATAACGAGGACATTTACGTCAGACTCCTATTTATTGACTTTAACTCTGTCTTCAACACCACACTTAAAATAAAACTCATCTTCAAACTCAGAGACCGAGGACTCTGCTCCCTCCTCTGAAACCATATCCTCAACTTCCTAACCTGCAGACATCAATCAGTACAACACGAAGTGACAACAACCTCCTACACAACAACCCTCCACACTTGTGCCACGTAAGACCATGTAATCAGTCCCTTACTACACTCCTTATGCACTCAAAACTGTTTGGATGAATTCAGTTCTAACTTCATTTACAAAGTTGATGATGAATCCACCATAAAGGATCGGATCTCAAACAATAACAGAGTACAGGAAGGAGAAAGTAGGAACTGCCGATGCTGGAGAATCTGAGACAACAAGGTGTAGAGCTGGCTGAACACAGCAGGCCAAGCAGCATCAGAGGAGCAGGAAAGTTTGATGTTTTGGGTCTAGACCCTTCTTCAGAAATGGGGGAGGGGAAGAGGGTTCTGAAATAAATAGGGACAGAGGGGGAGATGGATAGGAGATGGATAAAGGAGAAGATAGATGAAGAGGAGACAGATAGGTCAAGGAGGCGAGGATGCAGCCAGTAAAGGTGAGTGTAGGTGGAGAGTTAGGGAGGGGATAGGTTGGTCCAGGGTGGACGGACAGGTCAAGGGGGTGGGATGAGGTTAGTAGAAAGGAGATGGGGTGGGGCGTGAGGTAGGAGGAGTGAATAGGTGGGAGGGCAGGTCAGGGAGGCAGGTACGAGCTGGGCTGGTTTTGGGATGTGGTCGGGGAAGGGGAGATTTTGAAGCTTGTGAAGTCCACATTGATACCATTGGGCTGCAGGGTTCCCAAGCGAAATATGAAATGCCGTTTCTGCAACCTTTGGGTAGCATTGTTGTGGCACTGCAGGAGGGCCAGGACAGACATGTCGTCCAAGGAGTGGGAGGGGGAGTTGAAATGGTTTGCGACTGGGAGGTGCAGTTGTTTGGTGCAAACCGGGCGTAGGTGTTCTGCAAAGCGGTCCCCACGCCACCGCTTGGTTTCCCCAATGTAGAGGAGGCCACATCTGGAACAGTGGATACTGTATACCACATTAGCAGATGTGCAGGTTAACATCTGCTTGATGTGGAAGGTCTTCTTAGGGCCTGGGATGGGGGTGAGGGGAATATGTAAGGGCAGGTGTAGCACTTCCTGTGGTTGCAGGGAAAGTGCTGGGGCTGGTGAGGCTGGTGGGGAGTGTGGAGTGGACAAGGGAGCCATAGAGACAGTGGTCCCTCAGGAAAGCAGATAATGGTGGGGAGGGAAAAATGTCTTTGGTGGTGAGGTCGGATTGTAGATGGCAGAAGTGTTGGAGGATGATGTGTTGGATCTGGAGGTTGGGGGGGGTGGTAGGTGAGGACAAGGGGATTCTGTTTTGATTATTAGTGCGGGGGGCTCGAACAGTTCATCCATTTCACCAACACTTTCCACCCCAACCTTAAGTTCTCCTAGACCATCTCTGATACTTCTCTCTCCTTCCTGGACCTTTCTATTTCCATCTCTAGCAACCACTTGGAAACCGATATCCATTTCAAGCCTACTGACTCCCACAGCTAGCTAGAGTACTCCTCCTCTCACCAACCTTCCTGCAAAAAGGCCATCCCCCATTCTCAATTCCTTTGTCTCCAATGCATCTGCTCCCAAGATAAGATGTTCCACTGCCGGACATCCCAGATGTCCTTGTTTTTCAAGGATTGCAACCTCCCATCCACAGTGGTCAGAAATGCCCTTGACTGTGTCTCCTGCATTTCCTGCAACGCGTCCCTCACGCCCTCTCCCCGCAATAACTGTCAGGCTAACTGGCCTATAATTTATCGTCTTCTACCTACCTCCCTTCTTAAACAGGGGTGTCACATTAGCTATTTTCCAGTCCTCCGGGACTCTCCCTGACTCCAGTGAATTCTGAAAGATCACCACCAATGCCTCCACAGTCTCCACTATCTCGTCCAGAGAGTGTAGTCCATCCTGTCTGAGTGATTTATCCACCTTCATTTTCAGGTCTCTACCAATACTTGCCGATACATGTCTTGGAACGTTTTTCTCCTTACTTTCTTGTAAACAGAAGGTGGCGCTGGTTGAGCTTCCCCACAAAAGTCTGGCCTAGATTGGGTTTGGTTACTTTAGTGTGATAAATGTATTGTTCTTACCTGCAACCCAAGTTCCAAAGCCACATTGAGAAGTGTAATATCTGGCGGAATGTCAGCTGGTGTTGCTATTTTAAATGCATCCTGGGCCAGTTTGAATATGAGAGAGGAGGAGTGAATGTTCTTCCGAATAGCTTCCAGGACAGTTCGCAACCGCAGCATATCCCCTGCGAATAATCAGAAGGAGTAATTTGGACCCTGTTGATTTATTAGTTTGGAGCTTCCACATCAGCCTGTAACTAGGTAAATGCCATTAATTTGAGGTCACTGAGAAACTTTAAAGAAAGGAGAACAAACAGCTTGCTGCCAAGAAGCTTTTGGAAGAATATTTCAACAATATATGTTGTAACTCGCCTGGTGTTGACTTTTTGACCTCTCAATGACCAGTCAAGTTGCCATAGTCTTACCAGACCATAGGCCTGCTCTCTCATTAGAGAGAGATGGTGATGATTTAAACTGAAGCCCACCATATCTCAGGCAAGAGGAGGGGTTAAAAAGGAAAGTCTTGCGGTAACTTCAGCCATTGATGGGAATTGAACCCACAATGTTGGCATCACATTGCTTCACAAACCAACCATCCAGCCAACCGAGCTAACCTGATCCCATAATTACCAGTATTCACCAAAACATTTTAAAAAGTGCTCACTTTTTTCTTGTCTATTTAAGTTTATGCCATGAGTATTAATGATATTTGTAATTAAACACTGGCTTGCAGGACTTACTGCATTCAGCAATGCAAGCCAACTGAATACAAACAATTAAAATGCTCTTCCTGCTGAGTTTGTATTTTAATGACTGTTCAATACAGCTTTAATTTGGTTCAGCCAACAGACTATAGTCTATAATCATCATCCAGGCAAAATGCATTTAATTTTGATGACAGCCTAGATGATCACTTTATCCATTGACTGCGAGAACTTTGATACTGTTTTAAGAATTCAAAATTGTTCATGCCCTCTATTCCACTTGCAATGTTAATGGTTCAATCTGTACACCATCACCATTTAGGCAAGTATGAACACGTGAAAGAGACAAAGCAGAAAAAGTCCATTTGTTGCATGGCGTCTGGCTCATTCAAGTCCTACTACTAGTAATTAATTCTCAGCATTCCCTCATATCAGCAGTTATGCAGTTAAGAAAATAAATTCAAGAGTTGTAGAAATTTTCTCTGATCCAGACGGAGAAATTAAAACTGTCACTTTGGAAATATCAGTAACAAAATAATTTTAACTACGTTACCATTAAACGGCCCCATATAATACACTGGGGCATCACACTGCCGTAAATTGTGCACAGTTGAAAATAAAATCACTTCCACAAATATACTATTTTTCCTATGGAATTGTTAATGTTTATCATGCCTCTTACTTGTAAAAATAAATAAGCTTCATGGTTACTACCATGAGATTCACAAATTTCAAGAGTTTTGACCTCCCCACTTAATCCAAAAATATCCATTGCTCCAGTCGAAAACTGAGCAGCATTTTGTTGCTAATGTTTTTACCAGCTCAACTTAAACCCAATCCCATGACATTAGCTTTTGTTTCAATAATACATTCTCCACTCCCCAAAAAAAGGTACCTTTCTCTCCCAGAGCCATACAAATTCCCAAAATAAATGTTCACAGTTGACTTCCTCCTGTCCAATCATTGTCTACAATTAATCTCGCTGATGTGGGGCACAACAAATCAGCAAGTCTCCTTCTTTCACTTGGTGCCTTCTCCTCCAACGCAGAAACTTTCCGAGCTGGGAATATGGCTGCATACCTTTACCTCATCACGTAATAGTACAGTCCATTCAGTAAGCCACATGGACAATGAAAGTTCATTTTTGTTTGTGCTAAGACTACCTTTGGCAGCTGTTAACATTGTGGAGGCCAGCTCACATTGTTGAGACTCAAGGTGTCCTAGGGTAAACCACCGTGGATATCGACTAGGTACAACTGAAACAATGTGGTGAGGATGAGAAACATCGCCAGCATGTGATGTCGACTCCAGAACAGGTAACCTAAAATAAATAAGGACAACTGTGATGTGTTACAGGTGACAGGAAAGGGAAATCATTGATTCTCTAGGGTATTACATAGCCTAAATGTACAAATCGTATACTGTTGCTTTTCTCAGATAATAGTCGAATAGAGTAGTTCTGTTTAAACTATGGTACATCCAGGCTCTAATGTTCTGCAAATTCAATGTTTTCCCCATTGTATTTGTGAAAGTCTGAAGATACAGAGAACAAAAATATATGACAACGAAAGACATAAATGCGTTTGTTCTACAGAGTGAAAGTGTGAGGTGAGACAGGTGGGGAGAAAAGGAACATAGAGCATACATTTGCTCTGCATTGACTATGGTTTCCTGATTTAAAACCAGATTTCCGGTAAAGAAAATTAGGCACGAAAATGGTACCCTATCAAGCTTGATCCTAGTCTGCTATATATCCTGGGTTCAGCCAGTACCAACTAGCTGTCATTCAAGTGAAGTAGTCTTTCTCCCCATTAAATATATTTCAGGAAGAGAAAAGGCATAGTTTATTCATAGTACACCAACTTTGCTTTTATGCAAATTCTCACCTGCTTGACACAAAAAATTGAGAACAAGCGTGACAAAGAATGGCTAAGAGAAACAAGGTTCAAAGCCTAACAGTGGATTCTCCTAATATCATACAATAGAAGTGAAGAACAGGAGCAGTCTCTCCTATATCAGCTCTGATGCTTGTCGTGTGCCTTTTGTAGGTAATCCCAGATCCACAGTCTCAGAGAATCCCCAGGATAAATAAAGAGGTTACACATCCAATGTAACAGGTGCTTGGGAACTGCCTGGTGGTTCCCATGCAAAGTAGACAGCAATGTCAGGGGCTGTTTATTGCTTCCAATTTTGAACAGAGTTTAACCAGTTCCTAGCAAATTAGCAGTGGCTAACTTAGGGGTCTGAAGGAAGAATCACACTCTAATTTTAGTCACTTTTCCTTTATAGCCTCTGCTTGAAACCTTACCTACTTTTACCCAACCGCACACAATGAAACCCTATCACAGTCTGGGAAACCACATGACTTATGCCCTAGTGGCATCCTATTGCTTTCAGAGCCATGTTTGCATTCTTGCAGGTTGTTATAATATTAAGATCCTGTTACTTTTAGAACAGAAACACTTGTTTATCAAGCCACTAGGTGACCACCTTAATCACACAAAAACCACCTGTCACCTATCCCTGCCTTATTTTAGTTACCTGCCCAAGTCCAGTAGTTTTAAAAACTGAAAGAACTGTGGATACTGTAGATTAGGAATGAAAACAGAGGTTGCTGGAAATAGTGAGTTTTGAGAAGATTTGTAGCTCAGGTTGAGGTTCTGGATGTGAGTTTGCTCGCTGAGCTGGAAGGTTCGTTTTCAGACGTTTCGTCACCATTCTAGGTAAAATCATCAGTGAGCCTCCAGCGAAGTGCTGGTGTTATGTCCTGCTTTCTATTTATCTGTTTAGGTTTCCTTGGGTTGGTGATGAAGAACAGGAAATGACATCACCAACCCAAGGAAACCTAAACAGATAAATAGAAAGCCGGACAAGACCAGAGCTTCACTGGAGGCTCACTGATGATGTTGCCTAGAATGGTGACGAAACATCTGAAAACGAACCTTCCAGCTCAACAAGCAAACTCACATCCAGTTGCTGGAAATGCTCAGCAGGTCTGGCAATATTGGTGAAGAAAAAATCAGAGTTAATGTTTCGGGTCAGGTGATCCTTCCTCAGTTCTGACTTTTAACCCAAAATCTTTACTTTGATTTCTTTCTTCACAGATGTTGCCAGATTTGCTGAGCATTTCCAGCAGTTTGTTTTTGTTCCTGTAGTTTTAGTAGTTTTTAGTGGTATGATAGATATACATTAGTGATTAGTTGAACCTAATCGTATGTTTTGAATACACCCAATAATCTAAACAGTGAGATCAGAAGTTGTACACATTTAATACCAGAAATGAATATTTAAATTACAAACCTCATTGCTCTTAAAGCTAGTTTGTATGCAAGGTCAGTATCGTGCGATAGTAAAGCTGAAAACAGATACTTGGCAAAAGTATGCATCGGCACGCTTTCCCTGTGAATCACTTCGCCCAGACCGCTGAAAGGACCTCCTGTTAATGATCAGAATTGCTGTCAGCTAAGTAGAAGGAGGAATATCTTTATGATTTTTTGAACAGGTAGTTTTATGTGCAAGGTGATATTTTTTACATACAGTCCTTCAATTTTATTTTTGCACATATTGTGCTAAATTTTTTCAATATGGTAGTTTATTTTGGAACTGAACGGCTATTTTTGTGAACATTATCAACAAACACCAATCTTTCTTTGCACAGCACAACAGCTCAGCTTCCCACTTTGCAACATCTACATTTTTTGACTTTTAGACTTATTATAAACCAAGATCAAAGGATTGAACATTGATGGTGATTCTCCTGTTGTGCTGGAAGATCTGTGGAAACCCTGGAGAAATGCTAATTTATAGAGTAATGGGAGTTTTAAAGCATGGAAAGAGGTCCTTTAGCCCCATCATGCCCATCCTGGGATTTCTGTCATTTCTTCAATGTTTCCACAGATCTTCTGGTGACACGTCAATGAGAGAAGAAAATCATGAGAGAAATTAACAAAGACAAGTGTTTTCTTCCTAAAGAAATTTTCACTGATCCTCATGTTCTTGTTATGTTTCTTAACTTAACGTTGTAACAGAAGTAAGTGCAATTGGTGAGGCTGACTGCATATCCTGCATCAATTTAATATTGCAGAAGGTTTGTGAACATGTGGTTTTCTCACAATAACAAATGGAATGTTTTCTCAGTGCCACCATCAAGTTCAACTCAGGGCCAATACTATCATTAAATAACAATGTAAATATTGAATGTGATTACAATGTATGGAATAACTTAGCCTTCTGGTCTGTAGAACATGGCCTTTCTCACAGAGTTTGAAATAAATGAATAAGTACAGATCCCAAAGAAAGCAGCTTTGTGTCATAACGTCTTTATCTTTGAAAGAATCATTGTCAAACTGTACTTTATGATTTTAGCTGGAATTCTAATATCACTTCCAGAGCTGAAAGGCTTGTGGTCTAAAACACTACACTATCCATCCTAATCTACCTTCCTAGAGAAACTGTGGACGCTCCTCTTCTTTTTTCCTCTCTAAAACATTTTGATTTCTATTAAGGTATCAGTTTACCTTCTAATAAAATAATAGACTGTTTGCGTAGGACTTGTACAAGCATTTCATCTAATTCAAGTTCCTGTAGTTTGAAGATTATTTGCTCCTCATTGCGGCAGACCTTGTCTTGTGCATAGAGGCCCTCAGGCATTACTCTTTGCTGACCCATCCCCATCAATGCCACCTCCATGGCCAGCGTAAGGTAGGATTCACTGCTATCAAGGCAGCCAGACACAGCCACATGTTGGTAGGTAGCAGGCTTCAGATCATTGCTAGAATCTAATGGGAACAAAAAAGATATTAGTCTAAAGAAATCATGTCAAAGCTTTTCATTGTTTACTTCGCAGTATAATTTCCAAGCATTCATATGTAAAGAGAAAAAACATTTATAATGTATTTGAGAAGGGTGCGGATTGATTGGCAATGGCAAATAGACTCTGAGTTCTAGGGGTATTGCCATGGGGAATGCACAAGTCATCACTGAACTGGTGCATGCTTCATCGCAATGCCTCTGCCAATCAGTGTCCACTTACCAACCAATTAGCACTCTCTTCTACAGTATAAAATGGTGTCTTCCTTTTCCATTGAAATTTCTTGTAAATTATCCTGATAAACACAAGAATAACGGGCAGTGACCCCCTCCCCCTCAACACACCACTCAAAGTCATGCGGAAGATTTTCCTCACATCAGAATCCAAGATTATAAAGTAATTTTATCTCAGTCAAATGAAATTTCTATGAACTTTTACAATTAAACATTACATTCAGCATAAATGTAAAGCATTTTTAAGCAACTAACATTGCTGTGACCTGCTCATTTGTATATTGAAATGTGCAGATTATTATATAATTTTGCAGCTCAGATATCATACATAGCTACAACCCTTATTTTTCATTACCAGCAGGAGACTCACTAAAATGTACCACTTCTCAGTTCCATGTTTGTTTAACAATCACGTTTCTCTTTTACATTACTTTAAAAAAGCATGTCCATGGATTTTAGCAGGAAACCCAGTGGTTTGGAACCCCGCACATTAAACTACCCCTAAACTATCAATTCTTAGTAGTGCAGAAAAAAACCAAAACCACAGTATAATGGAGTTATTTCAATAATTAAAAACAGTTCCATTCTAAACTTGCGTGATTGGATCAGACTCCCTTTTCCACATTATATTCTTAACTTCAGATGGGAGGGATTCACTGTGACTAAAGATATATTTGGGAAAACTTAATTTGAGTATAGTACACTTGAATCAAGGAAACTAAGGCACCCAATATCAGAATCATAGGACTGGTCTCAGTAAGCCATCCTCGTGTCCACCAGTGGGAAAGAATAACAGTTTTCACATTGCTACTCCATCTAGTGGTAGCACTTATAACTTAATTGGTACAAATAATAAACAGAGGACCTTCACTTACCTGCTGTATCCATACAACTCTCATCCTCTAATCGACAAGCTTCAGTTAGTGTGATGAACAGACACCCAATTGGGTCCAAAGGATGACCCACCCACCCTTCCAAATTTGTAATTGTAGTTACCCCTCTGTGTAATAATTCTGAAAAGAAATAATGCAATCCAAAATCAGAAGAGTGCATCATGCATCTGTTCACGGATGTTAAAAAAACTTCATATTCACTGATAAATCAGAGACTTTTCTAACTAAATTCAATGTATTCAATTCAATTCAATGTTTCTTTGTATGCACAGTACATTTCTTTATTTCTAACAGACCTTGTTATCCCCTTTAATTATTTTTCCTTGAAGTTTAATTTCTACTAGTACCTTCACTTCAACAGAAATGAATGAAAAAGACAGCAGTCATCTACTGTGATTAAATCCTTTCTATGATCATGAGGAAAAATCATTTGGAACACATCTGAATTCCTCTTCGCATATCTGATTTACTGCCTTATTGCCAAAGCATTCCTAAATCGGGACTCTTTAAGAATGGTCAGTTCTAATGAAACAGAGTTAAATGTTTCCAAGCATTAAAAAAAACCATTGACCTTGTATACTTTATTGGACATTGGTGTTCAGTCACATTTTGCACTTTGAAGTGCCTTTTCAGACGACTAGGTACAAAATTAGTGGAAAATCTCAAACAAAAAAAGACTAAGTACTCTAGTTATGAGAGGCCAATTTCCTCCTGATTTGCCCCATATTTAGTCTCTGTTCACAGTTGAGAATACCCAGTAACAGTAAACTATTATGATGAGTCTCTTGTTAGCGGTTTATAAATAAAAGCTTTTTGCTGGGAATTTGCGTTGGAAAATAAGTTCACTCCCATGATACATTTTAGACCAAATAATTATCTCCATGCATTGCTGTCATATTCATTGTGTATTTTTTGGATTTTTTTATGATTTTATCTAATTCTGATTTAATTGTTGTTCTTGAACCTTTCCTCCCTTCAAGTGAAATCTTAAAAATTTAGCAAACCCAAGCATATTTGGAATCCAAGCTAACAAGCTGTGTATTTCTGCCTGAATTTAATGTATTGGTTATACATGATACAACAACTAGACAAGACAAACTTGGCTATCACACTTATTCAGGTAATGAAGAATAGAAACAAACTAGGTTAGAAGATTGTCAAACCTATTTGAATTAATTGTTTAAAAAATAAAACACCCATTGGTAGGTGCTGCAATAAACAAAAAAAAAGTCAACGAAAAGAAACTTACAGTGGAGGTCAAAAATCACACAAAACATGTACAATTATAATATGAAAAACAGTGGTTAAAAGCAACGTGGGCCTCTTAAAACATAACAATGCTGTTTTATAAATAAGTAAGTAGTAAACATGTCAAGGGATTATTATGTATCAGCATTCATAATAGAGGAAGAGGATGCCATATTGGATAGTGCAAGGAAACTAATATAGATCACTTAGGGGAACTTGCAAACTTAACAAAATAACAGTAAAGAAGAAGAAAAGCAATGGCAGTAAAGAGTGAAATTCCCAGGATCAGACGGTTTTCACCACAGGGATTTAAAGGAAAGTATGAACATTGTAGTAAACTGATACCCCAACTATAATTTTCTTTTGATTCAGGAACCATTCCTTTAGCATGCAAATTGTATATTTTTTACTGCTATTTAAAAGCAGTTGAGAAAAGGAAACTAGAGAATTTTACGCTTGTTAGTCTAACATTTGTCAGGTAAATACTAGAGTCTGTAATTAAAATTGTGGTGACTGAGCACTTTCAAAAATTTGAGCTGATCAAAAGAATCAGCAAGTATTTGTAAAGGGCAGGTAATGCCTGGTAAACTTGACTGAATTATTTGATGAGGTTGAAGGATCTGGAACTGAGGGAAAATTATTGATCGTGGGATTGACAGTTACAAGGACAATGGCCTGGTACTCTAACCACCATCATGTGATCAGTGGTGACCAACAGGCATCTGTGTTAGAGCCTCAACATTTTGCTATATTTATTAACAAATTAGACAATGGGGTAAAAAGTGACATATTCAAGTTTGTGGACGACAAAGATGGCTGGGATTGTAAACATTGTACATGGAACTGTAAAATTACAAAGGGATATTAATAGATTAAATAAATAACCAAAATTGCAGCAAATAGATTTCAATGTAAGTATGCGTGAGGTAACCAATTGTATACATAAAAACGGAAGATCAGAATACTTTCTGATAACTTACGAAAAACCAGAAGAAGTGGGTGTCTAAAGAAATTGGTGGTTTATGTAGGCGGATTAAAATGTGATGCAGAGATACTGAAAAATAGGACTGATAGAATGCTGGCCGTTATATGTAGAGTACTAGAATACAGGAGATCAGATGTCATATGGAATTGTACAAAATCCTGGTTATACCACATGTGGAATACTGTCTTGAGTTCTGGCCATTACACCTTAGGACAAACATATTGCCCTTTGAGGAAAGGTAGCATGGATTTACTAAAATATGTGGTCTCCAAAATTATGAGGAGCAATTATATAAACTAGCATTGTTTTCTCTGGAATTTAGAAGGCGAAGGGGTGATCTCAACAAAGTTTTCAAGATTTTATGAGGAGATGATACAACAAATCCATTCCCACTAGTTGAGGAATCTAGAAAAATGGTGGCAGAGTCTAAAAATTAGGATCAGATCCTTAAGCAGTGACTCAAGAAATATCAATAACACACAATGGCGGGTAAACTTTCAAACACTTTTCTGTAAACGATAGCTAAAGCCGGGTCACTTGTTAATTTGATTGATAGGCATCTGTAATCTCTTTTAATCTTTCACAGGATGAGGGCATTGCTGGCTGGGTTGGCATTTATTGCCCATCCATAATTGCCCAGACAGCAGTTAAGAGTCAACCACATTGCTGTGGGTCTGGAGTCACATGCAGGTCAGGATGGTAGTTTCCAACCCTGAAGGACATTAGTGAACCAAATGGATTAATGGGTTCAAGAGGATTTGGCTTTGTGAAGATTGGCTATGCAGGTGAACAGACTAATTAGCAGTATTAAAAGCATTCATCTAGATGGGCCTAATGTTGGAGAGAAGAATATTGCAATACTCATCACTCAACATCAACAAACCCGTTTATAACAAGGTACAATTTTTGTGGAAAAGAAACTTCCAGGTTACAAAATATAAAGTACACATTTAAAAAGTAGATAAAATAGTGATGTATTTGCAATTTTTGAATCCAAAGATTGATTAGACAACAATGCATGAAGAGAACTTTCCAGACTTATTGATATCACAATGTTAGCAAATCTACAGGCTGGTGGTTTATACTTTTTATTTTTCCCCTCTCAACTCCAAAATTCCAATATAGAACAGAAAATTGTGGAAACTCTCAAAAGGTCAGCCAACGCATGTGAAGAATAAAGAGGAGTTAAAAATTTAAATGTGATCACTCATCTAAAAATGAATCCACACTCAAACATTTGGCTCATGTGTTTTCTGCACAGCTGCTGGTTGGGGCTGTGAGTTTCCAGCATTTTCAGTTTTTAGTTGAGATTCCCAGTATTCACAGCTTTTCTGCTTTCTTGCTGTGCATACAGCAAGTTATATAGGTCTACAAGCAGCTGCTAAGTGACTCCTTTCACAGGACTCACCTTTCTTTTGATGTTTATATATTTCTAGCTGTCGTTGCTGTTGTAGACGGAGTGTGTTGATGATTGCCACTGCTAATCGAAGAGCTTCTTTAGGATATCCATGGGAACGTAGGGCATCCACCCTCGCACATGCAGTGGGAACATGTTCTACATGGATTACAATAGTTTTGAGAGGAATGAGCGTTAAGCTATTTGTGAGAGAAGTGCAGTAGGTAGGGAAAGGAAAATATTTAAAATATAAAGTAAATTTTACACTTTACCTAACCACAGAGGCTGCCCATGGGTGTTGAAAAGGAGGCTTTCACTCTCTCTCTGGTAAGAGGGTGACACATAAAAATCGCTGCTGATAATACGCTGAAGGTGACTGTCCTGCCAGTGTAGATCACAAGCCTCCACAGCACGTGTGAATATGGTCCTTCGTGGCCTTGCTAAAGACTCTGTTAGGGGACAATATTTTAAGAATATATGTAGTTTGAAATACTGAAACAGCAGCAGCAATGTTCTTGTCTATCACTGACAAGCAAAATGCCATCCTTTGTGTCAAGCCTTGTTTCAAGTTTTAAAAACACAGTTTCTAAATACGTTACAGTTGGACATAAAAAATGAGAGCATGAATAGGTCATTTGGACACCCAAGCCTGCTCCACTATTCAGGTTATGGATGATCTGATATTGACCGTAACATCACTCGCCTACCAATTCCCCATAACCTTTAACTTGCACATATTTAAAAATCTGTCTGTCTGCCTCTCTCTCTCTCTCGATATATTCAATGTCTCAGCCTCCACAGTTCTCTGTGGAAGACAATTATAACAATCCATGACCCTGAGAGGTAAGAAATTCCACACTATCAGTCTTATATGGGCAGCCTTTTATTCGAAACCAAGGCCCCTACATCTGGAATATGTTATTCAGGTTGACATCCACTGAGCATCTTCCCTGTCAAGCCCAATGAGAATCTTACAGGTTTCAATAAGAACATTGATTATTCTTGTAAGCTAAATGAGCATAGGCCCAAACTACTCAATCATCCCTCACAATGTTTCTTCCCTGGAATCAATCTAGTGAACTTTTTCTGAACTATCTCCAAACCAATAACATTCCCTTCTTAAGTGATCAACATTGTGAGCAGGTCTCTAAGGATGGTCCCATCAATGCCCCATATAGTTGTAGCAAGGGTTCTTTATTTCTAAACTTCATCTTTGCAACAAAGGTCAACATTCTTTTTGCATTCCAATGTACTTACTGTACTTACAAGTTAACTGTTTGTGCTTCATGTACAAGACACCAAGAAACTTGGTAGTCGCTCTTGATTTTAAACTGTATTTTGCTTTTCTTTCTACCAAAGTACACAACCTCACACTTTCCCAAATTAATTTCATTTGAAATTTTATTAACTCCCTTGTTTAACCTATCTACATCACTTTGCAGAGTCCTTGGGCTTCTTCGCAACTTGCTTTCCCATCTACCTTTATATCAGCAGCAAAAGTGATGATCAAATACTTGGTCCCTTTATCCAAGTCATAAATATAAATTTTAAATAGGTGAGACTCCAATACGAATTCCTGTGGCATTCCATTAGTTATAGTTTCATTCATTTAACCTGACTCAGTTTTCCGTTATTTGGCAGATTTTCGGTCCATGTGAGTAAATTACCAACAACAAGCTCTTGTACAGTCATTTTATATGTGGCACCTCAGTGAAGGTTTCAAAAATCTGAACGCACATTTAGTTTATCCATACCAGTCATTCATGTTACAATTCCGGATGACCCTGTCACCTGACCAATTTATGAGAATTTTACTCAAACTGGATCCTTGTTATGATCTGGCTTGATGGACCATAATCCATGAAACAGTAGAATACATGAAAGAAGCATGAGTAAGAAAATAAGCAAAAGAATTTCAGGGATGAATGAAAATATCAAAATTATAATAGTTAATTTAGAAATTTGAGCAATGCAATTTAAGCAATAATGACTAAATAGATATAAGAAAATGATTCTAAACTGTATACACACACTTACGTTAGATGCCAACAATCATCATTATCAAAAATGCAAATAGATTCATCAGTCAAATTCTGGTCGACAGATTGCACTTTAAATGGCGAATGGAGAGCTCAACAACACATCCCACCTAGACAGCAGAGATACCCTGAGTCATCAGATTTCATTGAAATTTTGTTTCCTTAGCAAGGGAATTCCATTTCTTCATTTCCAAAGAATTAAATACACAACACCCTCAAAGCTTCTCTGACTTGGACTGCTTCAACAACTTTTCACATTTTGGTGGTTCAATCCCTTTGCCCTAGACAGAGCTCCCTAGGACTCTTGAGGCTGCTTCCAAGTGGGAGATCAATGAGGGTAGAGCAGCGAATGTTGTTTACGTGGATTTTGGTAAGGTTTTCAACATGGTCCCTCATGGTAGGTTCATCCAGAAGATATATTGGATCAATGGTGACTTGGTTGTGCGGATTCCGAATTGGCTTTCCCAAAGAAGTTAGAGGGTAGTGGAAGGGCATTTTCAGGCTAGTGGTCTGTGACTAGTGGTGCTCTGCAAGGATCCATACTAGGACCTCTGCTATTTGTTATATATATATTAATAACTTGGATGAACATGTAGATGGGTGGATTAGTAAGTTTGCAGATGATACAAAGATTGGTGGAGTTACAGATTGTACAGAAGGTTATCAAAGGATACAGTGGGATATAGATCAGTTACAGATAGAGTAGAGAAATAGCAGATGGACTTTAATCTGGGTAAGTGTGAGATGCTGTACTTTGGGAGTTCAAATGTTAAGGAACAATATACAGTTAATGACAGGTCTCTGAACAGTATTGACGTACGGAAGCATCTTGGGATTCAAGTCTACGGCTCCCTGAAAATGGCTACATGGGTAGAGAGGGTGTTAAAGAAAGTGTATAGCATTCTTGTCTTTAATGGTCAGGGAACTGACAACAGGAGTCAGAATGTCATGTAGCTTTATAAGAGATAATGGGAACTGCAGATGCTGGAGAATTCTAAGATAATAAAATGTGAGGCTGGATGAACACAGCAGGCCAAGCAGCAACTCAGGAGCACAAAAGCTGACGTTTCGGGCCTAGACCCTTCATCAGAGAGGGGGATGGGGAGAGGGAACTGGTATAAATAGGGATAGAGGGGGAGGCGGACCGAAGATGGAGAGTAAAGAAGATAGGTGGAGAGAGTGTAGGTGGGGAGGTAGGGAGGGGATAGGTCAGTCCAGGGAAGACGGACAGGTCAAGGAGGTGGGATGAGGTTAGTAGGTAGCTGGGGGTGCGGCTTGGGGTGGGAGGAAGGGATGGGTGAGAGGAAGAACCGGTTAGGGAGGCAGAGACAGGTTGGACTGGTTTTGGGATGCAGTGGGTGGGGGGGAAGAGCTGGGCTGGTTGTGTGGTGCAGTGGGGGGAGGGGATGAACTGGGCTGGTTTAGGGATGCAGTAGGGGAAGGGGAGATTTTGAAACTGGTGAAGTCCACATTGATACCATATGGCTGCAGCCAGTTCGTCCCCTCCCCCCACTGCACCACACAACCAGCCCAGCTCTTCCCCCCCACCCACTGCATCCCAAAACCAGTCCAACCTATCTCTGCCTCCCTAACCGGTTCTTCCTCTCACCCATCCCTTCCTCCCACCCCAAGCCGCACCCCCAGCTACCTACTAACCTCATCCCACCTCCTTGACCTGTCCGTCTTCCCTGGACTGACCTATCCCCTCCCTACCTCCCCACCTACACTCTCTCCACCTATCTTCTTTACTCTCCATCTTCGGTCCGCCTCCCCTTCTCTCCCTATTTATTCCAGTTCCCTCTCCCCATCCCCCTCTCTGATGAAGGGTCTAGGCCCGAAACGTCAGCTTTTGTGCTCCTGAGATGCTGCTTGGCCTGCTGTGTTCATCCAGCCTCACATTTTATTAGCTTTATAAGACTTTGGTTAGGCCACACAGAGTATTGCGTACAATTCTAGTCATCACATTACAGGAAGGATGTGGAGGCTTTGTGGAGAGCGCAGATCAGGCTTACCAGGATGCTGCTTGGATTAGAGGGTATGAGCTGTAAGGAGAGGCTAGAAAAACTTGGGTTGTTTTCTCTGGAGTGGCAGAGGCTGAGGGGAGACTTGATAGAAGTCTATAAAATCATGAGGTGTTTAGATAGGGTTGACAGAATCTTTTTCCCAGAGACAGAATGTCCAGGACTAGGCATGTCTAGGCATGCATTTAAGGTAAGGGGGGAAAGTTCAAAGGAGATGTGAGGTGCAAGTTTTTTTTTTACACAGAGAGTGGTAAGAGTCTAGAATGTGTTGCCGAGAGCATGATGGAGGCAGACACGATAGGGGAATTTAAGAGACTTTTAGAAAAGCGCCATAAACCTGCAAGGAATAGAGGGAATTGGACCAAAGGCAGCCAGAAGGGATTAGTTTAACTTGGCGTTATGTTCGGCACATCTTTGTGGATTGAAGGGCCTGTGCTGTACAGTTTGATGTTCTATGTTCTAGGGAGTCAGGAGGTGTGTTAGTCACTGCAGTATTTATGATCTCTGACCTGCTGTTGCAGCCAATGAATTTTTATGGGTAGCTCAGTTTCTGATCAAAGGTAACCCCCAGAGTATTGATAGTGGGGGAGGTCAGTGGTGGTAATGCCAATAAATGTCAAGGGATGATGGTTAGATTGTCTCTAATTGAAGATGGCGATTGCTTGGCATTTGTGTGATGTGAATGTTACTGGCCAATTGTCTGCTCAAGTCTTATGGAAAGATGTAGTCAGCGTCTCAACCTGGATGTCTGCCCATGGAGAAAAAGAAACAAGTCCAGATTTTTATGCCCTGGTTAGGTTGTGCAACTCAGAAAGTTCCTGGCTTGATGAAGCTGCTCAGGAGAAACTTCCCAATGAGGATATCTTTGTTTTGGAAGGGAGTTGGTACAGGATGAAGTTCAGTCTGCCTGCCTGCTGGGTGCTGACTCAGGCTCGTTAAAAGTCCTGCCTTGGTTCACTGGGATTGCAGTTTTGTTCTTAACTCACAGTCCCTTTAATGTGCAGATCCCATCTCCCCTACTCATTCCCATGTCACCTCCACGTCCCCAAGTTGATTTAGTGCAAACCATGCATTCCACCAGCCACCTTCATGCTGCCTTACAGAATTCATGCCAACTGATGCCAGCTGCCACCTTCATTCTTAAACCCTCCCTGCCAATTCACCCTCCACTATTAGTGAATCTCAAGAGTCACACTGGGGTAGAATAAAAGGTCAAAAATCTAACATAATTTTACTATAATAAAACAAAATCATTCATAATAGCCCATTAGAACATTTAAATCACATCAAGTATTTAATCTCTTATAAATATAAAGGACTTTTATTCATAAGCCTACATCAGATCTATCAATTAAAACATGAACTTAGAAACTTCTACTTACATAATGATAGATTGTGGAAGGTAGTCAAACATTAATAATTACACAATGATAACCCCTGAGTTAATGTCAACAAACAGCTAGTTTAAAAGCATCTCTCACCGAGACAGCTAGTCTATTACTTCTTTTTTCTGACTGAGAAAATCTGACAGAATCTAAGAACTGTCTTTAACTTTTGCAGGCCCTCTAGGAATCTGTACTCAAATGCTGCATTTCCCCTGCTTCTCCCCTTAAATATTAGGGCTGTGGTCTGAGCGAACTTAGTGAACTGGTCACAAATGGAGTAGGAACAGGAATAAAATCGAGATCAGTATCCTAATCTATGCAAGCATGTCGTGGAGGGAGCAAAATGAACCAGGGTGGCGCGGGGGGAGGGGGAGAAGAGAGAGAAAGAAATGATGCCTAAGTTGTGATGTAGCTAGTGCTGTTCTATACTACTATCCAATAATTTCTCCTCCTAAAAGGAAGTGCATTTTAACTGTGATACTTTTAGGGTTTTTTTGGCACACAAAGCAGGCTATCATATATTCGTTAAACCATACTTTGCATTACTTTGACACTTTTAGGAGTAAATTAAAAATAAAGTTGTCAAACCAACTTTGGTACATTCCAAATCCATGACCAACCTAGAAGGTCACAGGCAACACACAGGGAGACCGTCACTTCAAAGTCCCATTTCAAGACACACAGCATTTTGACTTAGAATAATATTGTTGTTTCTTCACTGTTGCTGAGTCAAGAGATCCGAACTTCCTTCCCAACAATACCGTGAATGTATACATATCAGACACACTGCAGAGGTTCAAGAAAGTAGCACACAGAATAAGTAAGCATAATTACAAAAAAAACCTGAATGAAATCATGGGTACATTGATCAGTGTAGAATTCTTTCATCTTTGGAGCCTGCATTCAAAACTATACTAGACTGACAGATGGAAATCATTTTTCTCAAACTACAGGGGCCAACGTGAAATATGACTCACATTCGTCAGTCTAGTTCCTATTGAATAAAGGTCCATAACATCCTTAATTTGGCAACCTTTTTCAGATAAGCCATAACAGATGATATAGGAAATGAATAAAAAAGTCTCACAATAGTACAGTCACTAATTTGAGTAGTGGTTAAAATAGATCATAACATCAACCATTTACGCAAAAAAAGAGAGATAAGCTGGGAATGTGATAATATCCATATCAACATGTTTTGTTGAACAATTCTACTTGTACTCTCAAGACTAAGTGGTGATTACATAAAGCCTGTGATTTATAAATGACTGAACTCACCTGAACGCGTGAGGAAGAGAATTAAAACATATAGATGAAGATGAAACAGTGCTGAATTGTTCGTTACACCTTCTGTGATGTTAATGTCATAGTAAATTGGGAGTAAGCCATGCGGAACCTTGAGACTATTCATGCAGTATAACATGTTAGTTAGGTCATAACTGAAGTATTGAGGACTGTTTTGGTCACCAAGCCATAGGAAGGATGTGATTGCACTAGAGAGTGCACAGAAATTTCAACAGGATATTGCCTAGGCTGGAGTGTTTCAGCTATGAAGAGACTCGATCGGCTAGGGTCATTTTCCTTAGAGCAGAGAAGGCTGAGTTGGGCCATTTCTAACGCATACAAAATTGAGGGGTGTAGGTAGGAAGAAAGTGTCATCAATGAACAAGAATGTTCTCTTATTCTTGTATACAAATAGCAACCATTAGACCTCAGAAGTGTTTCACATTTGTAAATATTTGGTTTGGGAAACTCGAATGAATGAAAAGCTTTAAGAAATTTGCTGACCTGGAAGTAAGAAGACAATGCAAACTCAGGAGATAAGACATCATCATCAACAGGCAAAGATGCAACCAAAGCGAGACGGCTCTTTTCTAGATTCAAAACTTAATCTTCAAACTCCCCCTCTGCTGGGGTAAATAACCAGTGGACACAGATTTAAGATAACAGACAGGGGGCTTACAGAGGATTTAGGATGACTTTTTAGTCCCATTTTCCAGCACTTGACCAGAGTGTTAATGACTAGTATGGACAAAATGGGCTGACAGGTCCTCTTTTCGTGCTGTAAAACTATGACAATGATTCTAACCTCCAGTAACTTCCTCACTTCTATCTATATTGTCATTAAATAGAAAAGGTGATTCTTTTTAAGTATTTCATCAGAAAATTAATAAAGTAAGCTATAAAATGCACCAAAAAAGCATACAGGAAAGCAGTGTACTGAAAATAATACATAGAAACAGGAATAGAAAATGAGCAGTCATTCTCTTCTAGAACTGTCAACCTTTGTAGTTAATTCATGTACAGAAACTACCATTTGTATATGGCTGAAAGAGCAACAATTGGTCGTGGGCTGCTCAACATCCTTTTTCTCTATCTTTTGATGAGAAGTTTCTGGCACTGGCTTCAAGGACCAAGAACACTTCCGTGGAGCTACGAAACATCCATGTCCCACCAACTGAGTAAAAAGCCACACTCCTTGCAGTGCAACACCCACATTAAATTGTCAATGTTATTTACAGCTACCAGAACTAATAACCCTTAGATGTGATGTCTTCTTTCTTTATGCCTTGCAGATACTAGCAGAATGTCCACAGTCTCAGTGGATGGTCATCACAAAACATTCACTCCAGCATCTCTGAAGAAGAAGCCATAGATCCCTCAGAGCAATGTATTGGCAAGGTTGCCTCCTGCATCAGCTCAGGGCCTGACATCTCTGTGGTTATTTTAGTTAGAGTACAGGGAGGACCATTTGCTAGAAAGTTCTTCACTGCCATATCTCCATAGCTGTTTGAGAAAAAGATGCTCGGGTCTCTGGTTCTTGGGAGTACTGCCAGGCAAAGATCTTGTGGTGTCGGCAATTAGTGGCTCGATCCAGATGTACAAACAGACACAGCAGCAGTAGGCAGGTTTATGGGGGCAATGTCAACAAATGGCAGTGGCTGCCTGAACGCAGCAACATCTTGGAATGCCACCTCCTGGTCAGGCTACTTTCATGGACAGGGTGGGCAGCCAGGTCTTACATTCTCACAGTGTGCTCAATATGCAAAAGACCTGCACTTCTTTCACCCTAGCTATTGATCACCATCAACAATGGCAATGAGATGGGTATGGGGGGGATGTGACATCACTCTAGGAGCCCCTCCCTCAGAAGCAGACATGACAATGCCAATAGGCACCCAGCTGGGGAGGGAACCACATCACAAGCCACCAGAGGTCTTCCCAGGACACTCTGGATGAATCTGGCCTGCACCTGCACCCTGCATTTTACCTCAGGTCTGTAGGCATCCCAGTCAAGGAGGGTGCACTTGCCACTGGGTAGGACACATAAAACTCATCTGGAGCCTTAGGACGCAAAATCCAATACCAACTGGCTTCATTCTATTGCAGTTCCCTCCAGCCCAGCTGCACACCCTGGTTCTGCATTAGATGTAGTGGGAGAGACAGAAATGAGAAGACCACCTTCTGAGGGCACATAGGTGGCACTTCAGTTGTGAAAAAAAAATTCACATTTGTAAATAAACAAGTTCACTTCTTACTATCATCTGTGTGTGAGACAGAAAATGGAATGTTAAAGGTAACGTACACACTATTCCTTACCCCACAATAAAATTCCACTGGCCAAGGTATGAAGTGAGCAATAAATAGTCCATACGTTACCATAGTACAGCACCAGCATTCACAGGGATCAGTGGGGTTCAGCAGTTAGCCTGCATGAAATGGTCAGGAGTGCTCAGGTTAAAAAGTGTTCCACTGCACAGTCAGCTGAGTTTGCCAGGTCATTCCCCTTCGCTGGATAGGGATTTCCACCTGATCTGCATCTGCCCACTTTTCCCATCCTCCCCAGAACCCGAGCCACTTGAGATGAACATGCCGGATCTTGTACTTCACTGTCTCTTCCCATGAAAAGCCTATGCTGTTCAGTTTTGATGACCCACTTTCCTGCATGACCCAAAACACTCCTACCTCTTCCCTTATATATTGATTTGCCCTTCTTACCTCCACTCACCACCATTAAGTTACCCAGCCTCTTTCTCTCAGCACCAGATCCCTGATTCCCTTCTCCTTACACCCCCCTACTGTTGACATTTAGTGGTTGGAATCCATTCACTGACTGTAGCCCACTTCCTTGAACAAATTAGCTGGACAGCTACCAATGAGTGATGTGGCCCCTGACTGACACCTGTATATCTCCCCAGTTGTGCCCCCATGACTCCCCAGATTGGCTGCAGCGGACTCACTCCCAGGCTGCAGATGGTCAGACCTTGACTGCATATCCGAATGTGCTGAGTCCCTCGACTGATACTGGAGGCTGACCTTAACTTACTGTGTCAGGATCCACCACCGCCCACAACTGATGGTTGCCTCCCTGAACATCACTGAAGACTTTTTTCTGCTGCAGTGCATTTGCTATGTATGTGTCGCAGATACTGTACAGCAATATGTCTACCCCTTCACTGCTGACTCCTAACAACCTTGACAAGGTGTTTGGCTTTGTGTCAGTGTTGAACAGCAAGGCAATACAGCACTCCTATGAGCTGCAAAGCATAAAAAGACAAAGCAGGCTTGCTGTAAGCATCCAGGCTCTAAAGTGAGTGAGAACTGATAAAACAAGCAATTAGCTGCAATGATCGCTGGTCCAACTTGTCCCTACACACAAAGTCTCTGCAGCTGCATTTCAAAGATTGTTGTTGAAATATGCAATCGTGTAGCATTGATGATATACCATGATGGTGCAGAGAGAGGCTGGCACACAGAATGCCTGCTACTTTGGATGTGGCATGAGAGTGACCAGTGCCTGGGAATGTGCCCTGCAACACTGGTGCCAGGTGTCCTAGTTGGAGTCACCTGCTCAGACTTCCATGGTGGAGATTCTTGGTATCTGGTTTCTATCTGTCCTGTAGTATGATGGGAAGCTGCATGTTAACATGTCAAGATTTGCAGTTAATAAGGATGATAACAAGCAATAATCCGCATTAGCAGTTCTATACACACTCCCTATTAAGTATCCCATTTCAATATCTGGAACTCTTGGAATATTCAACTTGTTGCTCCTAAAATAAAGGCCTCACTGCACTTCTCATGCAATTTTCCCAGATTTCTTGTCATAGCTCAAATTGTTCAGAGCCTTGTAATATTCTGCCCAATAAAAATGGCTCTAGTTAATCACAAGTATAATACTGGAAATCAAAAATCAAGAGACATATGATTTTGCTATCATTTGTAAATTTACTCTTTTTTAAGATCATAATGGAAAGAAAATTGTCAACTCACTGACTTGACTCTGAACAGGTGGTACAGATTCCAAAATGCATTAATATTTTCTTCATCCTTCTTGCAAATAGTGATTAAAGTGAAGATTAAAGTGGTATGACAGATAAATCTCATTAAGACAAATGACAATGTTGTTATAATCACTCTCTGCCAAAACTAAGGAGTCCACAATTTGTCCTGTATTGAATATTAAATGTGTTTGTGCTTCCTACATTACAATACAGAATATACTTCAAAAGTTCAAATTGGTTTGGAACATCCTGAAATTTTGAACACGCACCTTATAGATGAAGCGTTATTTTACAAAATGGATTCTGGACTGAAAATATTGCTAACCCTGCAATTTTTGGTTATCCTCCAAATTCTTCAATTAAAAAGGACAAAAAAAAATGACCTCTATAAATATGGTTCAATAATGACTGGTAGGTGCGAACGGTGTCTGTGTTACCCATTGTAGTTTTCATAATGGAGTAAATGAAGAAAATAATCAAAAAGCCCTCACACTCTACTGAGTTCTTCATGCCATCACTATTAGAGAGATTAGCAATTCAGTGCCTGAATATATAAGGCCACATGCTTAACAATAGCAATGTTCACTGCACCTTAATGGCTCGTGTGAAGAAAGTTCAGCGCAAAAGACAAATAACATTTACCATACTTAGAAGATTGCAACTTTTCAATCAATGGAAAACAGTTTAATTATGAAGACAGGAATGCATAGTACAATGCAACATCAAGCATGTTATCAAGTGTGTGCCTTCGAGAGCCAAAAGGGAGAGTGGTGCAGCAATATAAAGTAACAGTTAGAAAACAAAAGCACAGAAATTTAGTCATAAGACTTGTAAAGCAAGATACGCAGTATAAATTAAATCTAGAGAGACAAGATGTGGTGTTTGGCCAAGAGAGACTGAATTTTATTTTGTCTTAGATTCTTTAAACAAGAAATTAACTCTACAGGTCAACACCTTTAACTGGTTGGCGCTTAGCCTGAAGTAATGATTTAACTTTTCCATGACCTTGGATGACTAATTGGATTGTGAATGGCAGTTTCCATCAAAGTGATTTGAGTTTATCCTATTTTAGAAGCAAGTATTCCCATGTTTTTCCTATGTGCAGTTATATTAGCCAACTTAATCAAAATCTGATCTGTACGAACAGTACATAATTGTCCCTTATTTCCTTAAAAGTAAAATTAATTTCGAAGAGAAGTGGGAGGAAAAAAAAAATCAGGATCGTGTTCTATGTCAGGATTTTATTGTTGCTGGGTCTGTGTAAAAGGTGGCTTTCCTGTATTCTGAATAAAGGTCACCCGACCCGAAATGTTAACTCGGTTTTCTCCCCACACGTGCTGTCAGGCCTGCTGAGCGTTTCCAGCAATTTCTGTTTTTGTTTCAGCTTTTCAGTATAGCTGTCTATGTTTTATTTGACTTTAATGCTGTTATGTGGTGATAAAAGCCGCAGAGAATTTCTACAGCCTTTCAATGACAGACATTCTTCTCATTGCTTTGCATAAACCCTTTAACAATAAAGCTGTGCAACAGTATAAGTAAATTCAGGACATCTATGTTGTGTAGCCATGTTGAAATATCATCCTAAGCTCATTCTTTCCTTGGAATAGGACTTGGGCCTCAAATATCCATTTGTCAACACTCCTTTTCACCTGGGCACATTACAGTCTGATTGGAGACCTTTTAAAATAAAAGCATCAATCTAACCTGATGATAACCAACACTATCCATCCAGCCTCACATTTTATTATCTTGGAATCTCCAGCATCTGCAGTTCCCATTATCTCTGATACTATCCATTTGTTAATCTCCACAGAGCTATAAATGAAGCTGATTTTATAATTGTCAAAGTAAATGATACCAAGGCCAAGGTTTGGACCTTTTCTTTAATCAAGAGGAAGTCTATGTACAAATTACATTATGGTAATATTACTTATTCAGAATTGTCTTCTTTAAGTTTATTGTAGAAGTCAAGCAATCATACATTCTATCATGGCTAATATGTTTCTCAACCCCATTCTCCTGCCTTCTCAAATAACTGTTGATCCCCTTACCAATCAAGAATTTCTCAATCTCTCTTATAAATACACTCAGTGACTTGGCCTCTACAGCCTTCTATGACAATGAATTACACAGAATCACCACACTCTGGCTGAAGAAATTCTTCGTCATCTCAGTTCTAAAGGGTCATCCCTTCACTTGGAGGCTGCTCTCAGGTCCTAGTCTCTCCTATTAGTGGAGATATCTTCTCCACATCCGCTCTATCCAGGCCTCAGTATTCTAGAAGTTTCAATGTGATTTCCTATTCATCCTTCTAAACTCTGAGAACAGACTTAAATGTCCTCAACCGCTCGTTATATGTCAAGCCTTTCATCCCTGGGATCACTCTTGTAAACCTCCTCTGGACACCTTCTAATGATAGCACATCTTTCTTTATATGGATGCCTTATATGGTGTCAACAGTTCCTCTGTTTTTGTATTATAATCCTCTTGAAATGAATGCCAACATTGCATTTTCCTACCTAATAAACTTTACAGGCATAAACTCTCGTTGACAAAGCCGTGCACACTCAGCCATGTTTTACAATGCATTTCCAAGTATTCTGCCATCTCATCTTTAATAATGGACTCTAAAATCTTAGCATCGACTGAACTCAGGCTAACTGGCATATAAATTTCCCATTTTCTGCTTTCCTCCCTTCTTCAACAGAGATTAGCCATTTTGCCCAGTTTCCCACTCCAGTGATTCCTGAAAGATCACCATTAATACCTTATCAATCAATCTCCTCAGCAACATCCTTCAGAACTTGGGGGCATAATCCATCCAGCCCGGATGACTTATCCACCTTCAGATCTTTCAGCTTCCCCAGCAACATCACCTTAGTGATGGCCTGACATTGACCTCTGCCCCACAACTCACTTGAGCTCTGTTATGCTACTGATGTTTTCCACTGCGAAGACGGATGCAAAATACCTATTCAGTTCCTCCACCATTTCTTCATTTCCCATTACTACTTCTCCAGCCCTTTTTTCTAGCAGTTAGTCTAATACCCACTCTTGTCTTGCTCTTACTTTTCTAATATTTATTTTAAAATAGCTGTAAAAAATAAAAATGATTCTTGATGTTATTTTCTGCAAGATATTTGGGATGGTCAGTCCAGAAGATATTGTTAAGATTAAAATTTGTTGAAATTAAGAGCCAGATAGCGGAAAGTAGATGAGTGAGCTACATTAGAGTTAACGTTTCGGGTCCAGTGACCGCGAAGGGTCATCAGACCCGAAACGTTACCTCTGTTTTCTCCTCCACAGATGCTGCCAGACCTGCTGAGCTTTTCCAGCAACTTTGTTTTTGTTCCTGATTTACAGCATCTGCAGTTCTTTTGGTTTTCAAATAATTACCTTACAGTATTGGTAATAGTCAAAGTAATTACAAATCTATTCCCTGCATACAATTTACCCAGAATTTTAATAGATTAGCATAAACTGAAGCAGTGAATTAAGTTAATTACAATGAATGAATGAATTAATCTCTCAGAAGTTGAACTTTTTTCCTACTTTGCCTGCCTACTGTCTGCAACATCTTTTAAATGAAGAGATCCCCATGGCAGGCTGATGGAGAAAGTGAAGTCACATGGGGTCCAGGGTGTGCTAGCTAGATGGATAAAAAAAACTGGCTGGGCAACAGGAGACAGAACGTAGTAGTAGAAGGGAGTTTCTCAAATTGGAGACCTGTAACTAGTGGTGTTCCACAGGGATCTGTGCTGGGACCACTGTTGTTTGTGATATATGTAAATGATCTGGAGGAAGGTGTAGGTGGTCTGATCAGCAAATTTGCTGATGACACTAAGATTGGTGGAGTAGTTGATAGTGAAGGGGACTGTCAGAGATTATAGCAGAATATAGATAGACTGGAGAGTTGGGCAGATAAATGGCAGATGGAGTTCAATCCGGCCAAATGCGAGGTGATGCATTTTGGAAGATGAAATTCAAGGGCGAACTATACAGTAAATGGAAAAATCCTAGGGAAAATTGATGAACAGAGAGATCTGGGTGTTCAGGTCCATTGTTCCCTGAAGGTGACAACGCAGGTCAATAGGGTGGTCAAGAAGGCATGTGGCATGCTTTCCTTCATTGGGCAGGGTATTGAGTACAAGAGTTGGCAGGTCATGTTGCAGTTGTACAGGACTTTGGTTCGGCCACATTTGGAGTACTGTGTGCAGTTCTGGTTGCCACATTACCAAAAGGATGTGGATGCTTTGGAGAGGGTGCAGAGGAGTTTCACCAGGATGTTGCCTAGTATGGAGGGTGCTAGCTATGAAGAGAGGTTGAGTAGATTAGGATTATTTTCATTAGAAAGTTGGAGATTGAGGGGGGACCTGATTGAGGTCTACAAAATCATGAGGGGTACAGACAGGGTGGATAGCAAAAAGCTTTCTCCCAGAATGGGGGACTCAATTACTAGGGGTCATGAGTTCAAAGTGAGAGGAGGAAAGTTTAAGGGAGATATGCGTGGAAAGTTCTTTACACAGGGTGGTGGGTGCCTGGGACACGTTGCCAGCAGAGGTGGTAGATGCAGACACGTTAGCGTCTTTTAAGATATATTTGGACAGATACATGGATGGCCAGGGAGCAAATGGACACAGACCGTTAGAAAATAGATGACAGGTTAGACAGATGACCTTGATCGGCGCAGGCTTGGAGGGCCGAAGGGCCTGTTCCTGTGCTGTAGGTTTCTTTGTTCTTTGTTTATCCTAGGATGTCACATGACTGTTAGCCTGCTCAATCTTTTGATTTGCTGGTATATTACTTATTCTGCTATATTTTTATAACAAGTGGTAACTCGCATTATCTTTAGGAGAAGAAATTCCCAGAAATGTTGTCATATTTGCTTTCCCATATATATCTTTGAAAACCACTATAAGTCACATGTGCCATTCTACAAATGTGTTAGAACTCTTAACTTTCACAATTTAACATGTCAGAAATCAATGGTGAGTTGTACAATAACCCATCATATCTCATGCAATCTAGGCAGTATAAATAATGTTTATTAAACTGTCACTAGAATTACATTGTATAGTGAAAATTAATTCAATAGTACATTCAAATTTAATAATGCGAATTATATACAGTAACTTCCACAATTTCTTGCAAACCTAACTTTATGTACATAGGAATTACATCAGATGGTTCAGATGATTCTAGTTGTTTGCAAACTCCCGAAATTGAAACTGCTGAACATTTCAAAATCATGAAAAAAAAACAAACGTCAACAGACTATCTTATCCATGTGTCCACACATCACACATACTCCCAGCGGCTGTTTCTATCATTGATATTCTGGGATAGTGTTTCTGGTCCTGGTGTAACAGCTCAAATATTGAGCATTTTAATTTGACTGTGCCAAATGGATCCAATGCATGTAACAATACGTACGTTAACAATGGATTTCATCATAAAATAACAGAGGTGTATACCTATGTATAAGAACACAGGTAGAGGGCTCTCTCTTGGCTGGGAGAATTAGAACTAAATTAGAACAGGTTAAATATGCTGCTACCTGCTGGAATCCAGATAGAGCCACAAAGCTGCAGCTACAGCATAAACATTTTCTCATGATTTCCTTCATGCGTGGAGTGACAACACAGCAGACTGCCAATCTTGTCAAACTTCATGTCTAACCATGTTAAGATTATATCATGCAACCTGTGGAAAGGAAACTGCACATCAATAAATTTAACCTCTTTGGAACAAATTCCCCTGACCCAGTTCATTTCCTGTTGGATTTGGGTTGGTTAAGTGAATGTTTTCTGACCCTAATTGATATCTCGGATAAGATATCAGCAATGAGTTTCAAATAGCTCTGTGGATGACCTCAGTCTTTTATTAGATAGCCTCTTTAAATGCCAATAATTTTCTCCTCATGTCTTGCTGGCGCTGGTAGATGCCATCCCCATCTCTTCTGAAGTGGCTGAAGTACTTTCCTTTTCAAGCATACTGTTGTTACCATCTATCACTGAATTAGACATCAATGAATCTGTTGTGATCAAAATGCAGAAATTATGAATTACTTTGTACAATGCTTCATCAGAGGACAATTTTTTAAAGAAGGTTGTCTCATAAGACTACGCACCAAATATTTTTCATGCAGGTTCAAGGATGGATATCATACAGTGTTTAAGGTGCAATAAGTTATTTAAATAAAATTGACATCCATATTAAAATAGCTCTTGCTATGTTAGGAGTAAAATCAGTTTTAAAAATATACATAAACAGATTTTTAAAATTTAACTTACCCAAATAATTAGCCAACCGGTCCTTTAAATATTAACGATGAAAACCATTCTGCTTTCCATTGCAGTCAGCATTTTCTCTGGTTACACAGCTCCACTTGAGATGTATTCCTCTGATCTTGACTTCACAGTACTTGCAGTCATCCTATCTCTTTCAGGCCATTGAAACTATTTATTTTTGGCATCAGAGTCAATAGTTCTACAAACAATTATTCTAGCCATCTCAAGCCCAGTCATAATAATGTGAATGATATGGGTATTTTGTTGAGAATGCGTGGAGCATGAGCACCAGCACAAACTTGTTGCAATGAATGGTGTGTTTTCACACTGTAAGATTCTATGTAAGCTGATAATGTTACTTATCATTGTCAAATCTCTTTAGGATTATGCCTCAAAAATTACTACCAGAAATTATGTTAGACTCTTTAAAGGTCAAATGGCTCAATTTCCGTTGTTAAGATGGTCAGTTTACGCGATTTCAATTAACATATCACTTAAGCTTTTGCTGGCAAATCATTACCATGACAAAATAGGGAATTGACAACCTTAAAAAAGTGCAATTAAGACATATTTTACCAATGAAAGAAGCTTAACATACATGCAGAGAGGATGGAGCTCTCTATACTTTAATAGATAGAAATGGAGATTCTTAGGCATTAGCCTCAATATTCCTTCCAATTCAATTTATTAACAAAAAAAAAGTAGAATGATTAGGTTGAAAGAAAAAGGATTTAATCAGAATCCACGCTCGCTGTTAGGAATTTGTAAAGATTACCCGCTCAAGTTTTATCGGTTACGATATTTAACAAAGCTTCACATTTTTGCCTAATGCATTTTTTTTTTACCAGGGCTGACAATAGGAAATTCTACTTTTACAGTAAATGAATTTCCATGTACATACCATGAATTGACTTTTCTTACTGACCATTATTTCAATGATGACATCTTTTCAAGAATAATGTAATCCTGTTACATAACTACTAATTTCCTTTTGTTAAAGTTGAAGTAACCAATTTTCTGATCTGACTGTAGTTACTTTTTCATTGCTAAAACTACAAGTTACAAGGCTGTTATGTAATTCCTTGAATCACAGATGTTGTAACTTACAGGTACCCAGTTTTTATATAAAATTGAGCACCCAGCCTAATGAAAGGAAAATCCTTGTTGAGCATCAAACAATACTTCATGATGAACATAACCACAGTAGGAATCAAAAGAACTGCACATGCTGTAAATCAAGAACAAAAACAAAGTTGCTGGAGAAGCTCAGCAGGTCTGGCAGCATCTGTGAAGGAGAAAACAGAGTTAACGTTCGGGTCTGGTGACCCTTCCTCAGAACCACAATAGGAGTAGTCTGCAAGGATTCCAGAAATAAGTATGCCCATCTAAAAGGCTTAAAAGCTAATTTCAGTAAAAATATGATTGTAGGTGAGTCAGGCCAGGAACTTGCATTTATTTGCCTCCTAAATTAGTAAGACATTTGAAATTTACTATTACCATGTTACCCAAGATCTTCTTGAGAAATAGCCTTCTAACTTATTTCCAGGCATCTTCACTTCTACAGTATTATTCAAGTGAAATGATAGGATTTAAAAAAAATCCAAGAGGTTCAGAACTTTGATAGTTTTCAAAACCCACACGGTGAAAACACAACAGTCGCTTACACCATGTGATGCAGCACTAACCTTGATTTTGATTGGAGCTCTGAGGAAGGGCATTGGTGATATTGGGTAACTCGTTGCCGTAGTTTCCATCTTCTAGTGGACAGACATCCATGTCATTCCATTTTTTCAGCTGTCGGAGCCAGGAGACTTTCTCGTCTGGTTTACAGTGAGGATTCAATACAATGCACACCCACAGTGCACCTGAAAAGGAAGGAAACAATTCTCAGTGACGAGGCATTTCAATCATTGCATTGTCAAGCAGTGTGCACTGTAACCTAGGAATTAGAACATTGAGGAATGTGTCTCCATCAGCACAGAGAATAGAAGGAAGCAGTACAATATCAAGGATTATAAATGAACAAAAAATTGCTCACAAGCAAACCACGTATTCTTGCACACTGTCATCTCCAGAAATCTTCACGCAATGGCGGTAAACTTTCTATGACAAATTTCTGTATTCTTTAGTTTCATATTGCACATTTCTAGACTGACAATTTTTTTTTACCATATTTAATACTTCAGACTAAAACCTTGTAACACGTTCTTTTTTTGTACAGAAGACATAATTGTCATATTTGAAACATGTGTGTTTTATTACCGCTGCTATTAGTTCCAAGTCTGCATGTAGTATCTCATTAGGAACATGGATTTGCCAAATGATCTTTAAAGGCTTTTATCAATAGTCATACAATTTTACAGGTCAGAATAAGGCCATTTGACCAATCATAGTGCTGAAGAATGGGACTATTTGGGTAGCCCTGTAAATTCATCATTTTCAAATACGTATCCAGCTCTCTTTTGAACCCTCCAATGGAAACCATCTCCACTACTCTCCTAGACAGCACATTCTAAAGCCTAACAACTGAGTAGAGAAGTCTGTTCTCATCTCATTCCTAGCTCTTGCTGATAATCTTGAAGTTGTGACTCCTAGTCACTGACATACCAACTATTTAAAAAAAGGCATCCTTCTTTACCCTGTCAAAATTGTTCAGAATTTTTAACACCTCAATAAGGTCATCTCTTATTCTTTTCTGCTCCGAGGAGAATAAGCCCAATTTCTCCAATCTTTCCTGTATCTAAAATCCCTCATTCCCAGTATCATTTTAGTAAATCTCATTTGCACTCCCTCCACGGCTTTAACATCTTTTCTTAAATAAGGTGTCCAGAACGAAATGTGATGCTCTAAATGTGGTCTGACTGATTATTTTTAAACATTTAGCATCACTCGCTTGCTATTATACTCCATACCTCTACTAATAAACCCAAGGATCCTACAAGCCTTCTTACAACTGTTTCAACTTGACTGGTATCTTCAAAAAATTATGCACACGAACCTTGAAGTCTCTCTGCTTCTGTTCTCCCCTTCAAGTTGTACCATTGAGACTGTTCTGTCTTCTACCAAATTGCATTATCTCACATTCTTCTGCATTGAAATTCAATCTGCCAGGAGTCTGCCAACTTATCAATACCCCTCTGAAGTCACTTAGCATCATCCTCATAATTCACCATTCTCCCAGGCTTAGTATCATCTACAAATTTAGAGATTTTTCCCTCAACACCTATTTCCAAATTGTTTGTATAAATCAGACAAAGCACAGTGCTTTGAACTCATCGCCAATCTGTGAAATACTCGTCTACACCTAGCCCCTCTTTGCTATTGTTTAGCAAATTTCCATTCAATGATGCCAAAAACCGATCAATCCGAATTTTCTAACCAACTTGCCACATTGCACTGAATCAAATATATCTGAAAGTCCAAATATACAATATCCACAGCACTACCTTTTATCTATTGCCTGTGTCAACTCATCAAAAAACTTAACTGGATTTGTCAGACAAGACCTGCCCTTGACAAAGCCATGTTAACTATCTCATTTTTCTCTAAGTGTATATTTATTATCCTGTATTATGGCTTCCATCAGTTTTCCCACTATCCATGTCAAGCTGAAAGGTCTGTGGTTTCCTGGGTCATCCTTTGCCTTTTTCTTAAACAATGCTGTTACATTTCCAATCCTGGGATTGATCCTATGTTAAGACAGTCCTGGAACATTTCTGTCAATGACTCTGCAATTTGCTCCCTTATCTCTGTCAGCAATCTAGAATACATCCCATCTGAACTGCTGACTTCCTTACCTGGCATGCTGCCAGTCTTTATAACACCTCTTTACTGCTCAGTTGCTCAACACACATTTTCCATTCAGTCATTGTCACCATCTTTCCAATGTGGTGAAGACAGAAGCAAACTATTTATTTAGTACCTCTGCCATACCCTTTGCTTCAGTGAGCAGTTTACCCTGCTTGTTCCTTATGGGCCCCCGCTATTCTTCACTTATCCTTTCCTGTTAATATGTTTGAAGAACATTTTAATATTTGTTCTAGTGCAGCCTTGCATAATTTTCTTATGCTTCCTCTTGGCCTTCTTTGTTCCAGCCTTAGCCTCTCTCTGACGTATATTGCTGTTATTAGTCATTTAGTTTCCTTTCCAGTTTCAGAGTTTTGTTGACACTCAACATTTACATTTACTAACATTTCATAAACGTAATACAAACCATCAAATCACTTACACTCAGATTCCTTTTCCAATATAACTGTTGAAATTTGGGCTTCAAGCACAATCGGATGTAGTACAATCAAGGAGTTTGAATTATGATATGTTTCGCACCATTCACTTCTGCTTTATTAACTTGGCAGATACCCCAACTTTGTCATGGCTTTAAGCTTAGATGATGTTTCCCAATTCAAGGATCTGACCTTTGTACATCAAGAATCTCACTGTCAAAGTGTTATCTTCCAACAAGCACTTAGCCTGCAGCAGTCAATTGATTTTGGTGCTGGTTAGTTTATTGCTTGATTAAACTCTCCCTGGTACTGAGTGTTGACCAAGTAGCAGATCTGAATATTTCCTGTCTACCTGTACCTATCCATTTTTCTCTGATATATGAACATAGGAGGAGAAATGTTAATATGACATGAAGCAAATGGAAGAATGTAAAAAGATGGAAATGAAGTAGAGGATAAAGAAAGAGGAAGGGGGAAACAGAGTGTGAGGGGAAACATGTGAAAAAGAAAGGAGGGAAATTAAAATTAGAATTAACTTTACTGTCATGTGCGCTCAAATGAGTACAGTGAAAAGTTTGTAATGTCGCTGCTTTGGCACCATCTTAGGTACAGGGTACCCAGGCACAGAATTGTAAATACTTGTTAGAGAATTGAAAGAGTAAAATATGAAATAGTTTGTCATAGAATACAAAGTTTAAAAAAATCTCAAATTACTCAAAGTCAAGAATAAGAATAAAAAGTCTCTTCAAAAAAAATACTCAAATTATAGTCCTCTTCACTGAGACCGTGCCTGCTAGGCTTCAGAACGTGAGGCCTTGCTATCTCCACGCACCGGGCTCCAGGCCGCAACTCGCCTCCGGGACTCAGACTGCCTTTGGCTCCGGGTTCCGGGCCGCGACTCACCCCCTCAACTGGCATGGTCTCAGACTTGTCTCCCGCACCAACTGCATTTGCATTCACCTCCATTCCCTCCCGGTAAGTTTAAGAAGTTAAAGGTTGGAGGCGGGGGCTGGGGGTCGGGAACTGCAGAAAAGAAAGGGAAAGGAACTGGCAAAGCAGTGGAGCTCTGGCTGGAGCGTGCTAGTCTGCCGCTGTCTTGGACCAGGTGGAAGATGGGGAAATAGAAAGGGAGGGTAAAGCTACAGGGAATAGAGTAGCAAATACCAATGATACGAATGGAGTGAGGGGGAGGAGATACTGCTGGGCATTTTTTGCCTCAATAGGTGAGAGAGTTGTGCACTACTATCTTGCTCCTGTTATTGGGGTTGACGGGATGGTCCCAAGCAACAGGTCTCAAATGATGTTCAGTGGATTTTAACTGATTAAAGTCTGAGAGATCCTACTAGCTTTGGGTTCAAGAATGTTGTATATTGAATATATATGAACTCTTAAGAAATGGGAACAACATTAAGACATTTGGCCCCTCAAACATGTTCAATAGAATTGTGTCTGATCTGTCATTCCTCATGTCCACTTTCCTGCCCTTTTCCCATAACCCTCAATTTCCCTAGTAATCAAGGACCTATCTACCTCAGCCTTATATAATTATATACAAGGACAAACCCCATTGCTCTGTGGCAAGAGCTCTGAAGACTCTCAACCTCTGAGAGAAGTAATTCCTCCACATCTCAGTCATTAATTGCATCCATTAATTCTGCAATCATTAATTCTGAGACTATGCCCTCTGGTCCTAGATTCTTCAATGAGAATAAACATCCTTTCAACATTTACTCTGTCAAACTCCTTAAGAATCCGGTGTATTTCAATTTGAATACCTCACGTTCTTCTAAATTCCAATGTAGGGTCCCGAACTGTTGAGTCTTTGCTCATACAACAATCTCTCTATACCAGGGATCATCCTAGTAAATGTTCTCTGAACTGCCTCCAACGAAGTGATATCTTTCCTTAAATAAGTGGACCGAAACTGCTTCGAGTACTCAAGATCTGGTCTCACCACCATCTTCTACAGTTGCAGTAAAAGTTCCCTGTTCTTATACTCCAATGCCATCAAAAAAAAGCTAACATGCCATTGACCATCCTGAATACCTGCTGTAACTGTGCACCAGGTTTTTGTTTTAGACACAAATCCTTTTGAGTTGAAGATTTCTGTGTTTCTCGCTGTTTGCAATTACAGCAAGCTTTGTTTCAACTGGACCTTATGAACTGGCGCTCTTGATAAAGTAGCAAAAATTATATGTCTGAATAATTTGCTTGTGGGTAAAGTGTTGGAAAGGATTATAAGAGATAGGATTTATAATCATTTAGAAAGGAATAATTTGATTAGGGATAGTCAACACGGTTTTGTGAAGGGTAGGTCATGCCTCACAAGCCTTATTGAGTTCTTTGAGAAGGTGACCAAATAGGTGGATGAGGGTAAAGCGGTTGATGTGGTGTATATGGATTTCAGTAAAGTATTTGATAAGATTCCCCACGGTACGCTATTGCAGAAAATACGGAGGCATGAGATTGAGGGTGATTTAGTGGTTTGGATCAGAAATTGGCTTGCTGTAAGACGACAGTGGGTGGTGGTTGATGGGAAATGTTCATCCTGGAGTTCAGTTACTAGTGGTGTACTGCAAGGATCTGTTTTGGAGTCACTGCTGTTTGTCATTTTTATAAATGACCTGGATAGGGCGTAGAAGGATGGCTTAGTAAATTTGTGGATGACACTAAAGTCGGTGGAGTCAAGGATAGTGTGGAAGCATGTTTGTAGGTTACAGAGGGACATAGATAAGCTACAGATCTGGGCTCAGAGTTGGAAATGGAGTTTAATGTGGAAAAGGTAGAGGTGATTCACTTCGGAAAGAGTAACAGGAATAGAAAGTACTGGGCTAATGGTAAGATTCTTGGTAGTGTGGATGAGCAGAGAGATCTCGGAGTCCATGTGCATAGATCCCTGAAAGTTGCCACCCAGGTTGATAGGGTTGTTAGGAAGGCGTATGGTGTGTTGGGTTTTATTGGCACAGGGATTGAGTTTCTGAGCCATGAAGTCATGTTGCAGCTGTACAAATCTCTGATGCGGCTGCACTTGTGAGTACTGTGTACAGTTCTTGTTGCTGCATTATAGGAAGGATGAGGAAGCATTGGAAAGGGTGCGGCGGAGATTTACCAGGATGTTGCCTGGTATGGACGGAAGGTCTTATGAGGAAAGGCTGAGGAACTTGAGGCTGTTTTCTTAAAGAGAAGAAGGTTAAGAGGTAACTTAATATGAGACATAAAAGATGATCAGAGGATTAGATAGGGTGGACAGTGAGAGCCGTTTTCCTCGGATGATGATGGCTAGCACGAGGGGACATAGCTTCAAATTGAGGGGTGATAGATATAGGACAGATGTCAGAGGTAAGTTTTTTTATTCAGAGAGTGGCAAGGATGTGGGATGCCCTGCCTGCAACAGTAGTAGACTCGCCAACTTTAAAGGCATTTAAATGGTCATTGGATAAACATTTGGATGATAATGGAATAGTGTAGGTTGGATGGACTTCAGATTGGTCTCACAGGTCGGCAGAACATCGAGGGCTGAAGGGCCTGTACTGTGCTGTAATGTTCGATGTTCTATTGTATTATCGTGATATCTGTGATATCAGAATAGTTAGCAGTGGGTGCGAACATGAAGACTCTCTGCCTGTGAGTTTTATTCAAGGCAAAGTTGCATTATTATTTAAGTGATTTATGCCGCAAGTAAGGTATAACAGTGAAGCATATACTCCCTGCCTTACATTTCTATTAATTAGTTTGTGTTTTTACACTATGTGGACCTCTTGATCAACCAGAATATTTGATAAACTGGTACACTCCTAGTCCCTTCAGTGGCAGTTAATAAAAAGTTTGCTATACTGTTGTTTTGCTCTCCCTCCAAATTGAACAACTTTACATTTTTCCATTATACTCTATTTGCCAACTTTTTGCCTACTTACTTAACATAACTTATCAATATCTCTCTGCAAACTGTATCTTTCTCACAACTTGCCTTTCCACCTATTTTCATATCATTGGCAAATTCTGCTGAAGTACATTTGCCTTCTCTCGTTGCATTCTGAGCACTGATCCCTGTGGATTTCCACTGGTCACCAACCTCCTGTTTTATAGAATCAGAGAATTTGGGTCGAGTTTTTATTTCAGCCTTTTATGTTCAGCTCTGGTAGTTAGCCTGACAGCAAATGTTGCCTATTCTCACTTTCAGTCTCACTTCCCAAGGTTCTAGAAGGGAAAAATAAATTAAGATTACAGCTGATGTTTGATCAAAGCACATTGTTAGCTTGCTCACACACGTAACTGTTCTGCTTTTTTTGAATAGGGAATGAATTTTGCCTCAGTAAAGCTTTAAGATCTGACCCTCCAGCTTTGGCTAAGTCAGCAGAGGCACAGGGCAGACCCCTTCCTTGTGTATAAAGTTGAGGGCTAAACATACATTTCACAAAGTCTTAACAGGGCCATCAACAATTAGAATCTTCTCTTGACAACAACTGGTCAACATGTGGGAGAGACCATAAGACCATAAGACATAGGAGTGGAAGTAAGGCCATTCGGCCCATCAAGTCCACTCTGCCATTTAAATCATGGCTAATGGGAATTTCAACTCCACTTCCCTGCACTCTCCCCGTAGCCCTTGATTCCTTGTGAGATCATGAATTTGTCGATCTCTGCCTTGAAGGCATATAATGTCCCGGCCTCCACTGCACTCCGTGGCAATGAATTCCACAAGCCCACCACACTCTGGCTGAAGAAATGTCGTCTCATTTCAGTTTTAAATTTACCCCCTCTAATTTTAAGGCTGTGCCCACGGGTCCTAGTCTCCCCGCCTAACGGAAACAACTTCCTAGCGTCCACCCCTTCCAAACCATACATTATCTTGTCAGTTTCCATTAGATCTCACCTCAACCTTCTAAACTTCAATGAGTACAATCCCAGGATCCTTAGCCGGTCATCATACGTTAAACCTACCATTCCAGGGATCATCCGTGTGAATCTCCGCCAGACACGTTCCAGGGCTAGTATGTCCTTCCTGAGGTGTGGGGCCCAAAATTGGACACTGTATTCTAAATGGGGCCTAACAAGAGCTTTATAAAACCTCAGAAGCACATCGCTGCTTTTATATTCCAACCCTCTTGAGATAAACAACAACATTACATTCGCTTTCTTAATCATGGACTCTACCTGCAAGTTAACTTTTAGAGAATCCTGGACCAACACTCCCAGATCCCTTTGTACTTCTGCTTTACGAATTTTCTCATCATTTAGAAAATAGTCCATGCCTGTATCTTTTTTGCCAAAGTGCAAAACCTCACATTTACTCACATTGAATTTCATCAACCATTTCCTGGATCACTCTCCTAAACTGTCCAAATCTTTCCGCAGCTTCCTCACCTCCTCAGTACTACCTGCCTGTCCACTTATCTTCGTATCATCGGAAAATTTCGCCAGAATGCCCCCGGTCCCTTCATCCAGATCATTAATATATAAGGTGAACAGCTGCGGCCCCAACACTGAACCCTGTGGGACACCACTCGTCACTGGTTGCCATTCTGAAAAAGAGCCTTTTATCCCAACTCTCTGCCTTCTGTCAGTCAACCAATCCTCAATCCAAGCCAGTAGCTCACCTCGAACACCATGGGCCCTCACCTTGCTCAGTAGCCTCCTGTGAGGCACCGTATCAAAGGCCTTTTGGAAGTCTAGATAGATAACATCTACTGGGTTTCCCTGGTCTAACATACTTGTTATCTCTTCAAAGAATTCTAACAGGTTTGTCAGGCCTGACCTCCCCTTTCTAAAACCATGCTGACTTGTTCTAATCCTACCCTGCACTTCCAGGAATTTAGAAATCTCATCCTTGACAATGGATTCAAGAATTTTACCAACTACAGAGGTTAGGCTAATCGGTTTATAATTTTCCATCCTTTGCCTTGATCCTTTCTTAAACAAGGGGGTTACAAGAGCAATTTTCCAATCATCTGGGAATTTCCTTGACTCCAGTGACTTTTGAAAGATCACAACTAAAGCCTCTGCTATTTCCTCAGCCACCTCCCTCAGAACTCTAGCACGTAGCCCATCGGGGCCAGGAGATTTATCAATTTTTAGACCTTTTAGCTTTTCTAGCGCTTTCTCTTTTGTAATGCCTACGATACTCAACTCTACCCCCTGACTTTCCCTAATTGTTGGCATACTACTCATGTCTTCCACTGTGAAGAGTGACGCAAAGTACTTATTAAGTAATACTTACAAAGTACTTCAGCTATTTCCTTATCTCCCATCACTAGCCTCCCAGCGTCAATTTGGAGCGGCCCAATGTCTACTTTTGCCTCTCGTTTGTTTCTTTTGTATTGAAAGAAGCTTTTACTATCATTTCTAATATTACTAGCTTGCCTACCTTCATATTTGATCCTCTCCTTCCTTATTGCTCTCTTTGTTATCCTCTGTTTGTTTTTGTAGCCTTCCCAATCTTCTGATTTCCCAGTGCTCTTGGCCACTTTATAGGCTGTCTCTTTTTCTTTGATATATTTCCTGACTTCCTTTGTCAGCCATGGCTGTCTAATCCCACCCCGGATAATCTTTCTTTTCTTTGGGATGAACTTCTGTACTTTGTCCTCAATTACCTCTTATCACTTACAATTGATCTTACAAGTTGCTATCAGTACATTTTCATTTAATTCACAAAACAGACGATCAATGCTTTACAATTCTACAATCATTATTTTTATGAAAGTTTTATAACAGAATAATTAGTCAGGCATTTTTATAATTATTTGACAACAGGTACTCAGAAACATATTACAATGCTTAAGAACATTAGAGATATAGTCCAAACCTCAAAGACAGGTTATAATTAAAAAGAGATACTAAAAATGAAATAATTATTTCCATTGAAAATAAATTCTATCAACATATTCCTTGATAAGAGGACTACTCCCCTTAGATTTCAAGGTGACCACTCTATTATGCACATGCAGTGTGTTTGTGACATGCACCTCTAGCATATGGTGCAGGTGTGAGATTGACAAAGTATGGTGTCATATAGTAATAGGTTCACCTTCTTGACAGATCACTGATGGCAATTATGACATGCTGCTTGAGATCCTGTGTATGTACTAAAAAGTAAGTTAACATACAAATACTGTGATCTTTTAAGCCCTTGTTGAGGGGCAAAAGCACTTAAAGGCAAGGCGAGGCAAGGTAAAGATGCTGTGAGCACTGCAGCCATCACAGCATGATGGAGTAATGAGACTGCAAGCAAGGATCCCAGAGATGCAAAATACCAAGGAACTACAGATGCTGTGAATCAGAAAAAAAAAATCGGAAATTGCTGGAGAAAATTCAGCTTTCTAGGATCATCTGTGGAGAGAAAGCAGAATTATGTAACGATAATTCCAGTGACCTTTCTTCAGTAAACACACATCCTCGAGATGCATCCTGCTGCAATCCATGGGAGGGGTACTCATCCTGCACACAATGTGTCCTGGCAGCAGCATTACAATGAAAGGCACCGGAGCACTCCAAAGTGCAGAACCATAGTTTAAGTGGATTGTCTATGTGCCACGATGATGCAATGGGACTGGTATGCATTGGATACCAGGGCCCATGAACCAGGGGTGTGAGCGGTTGCTGCCAGTGGAGTGTGCACTGTGATGTTGGTGCATCGCGGAGGTCTGGAGCAGCAAGTCGTGAGCTGTGTCCCCTGGCACCACTCTGACTTTCATGTTGAGACTTGTTGCTGTCTACTTTTTACTCAGTTTGAGAGAGATTAGAAAACTACATAGAAATGAGGTAAAATTAACTAACAATAAAATGTTAATACATGCTAATTCATGCAAAAAAGATCTCCTGCTGCTCAGTGCAGATATTGGTTATTTGGTCCATTAAGTCCGCATCGATCCTTCAAAGAGCATCCTACCTAGACCCATTCTATCCCTGTAACCCCACATTTCCCATGGCTAATCCAGCTAGCCTGCACATTGCTGGACACTATGAGGCAATTTAGGGCAGCCAATAAACCTAGCCTGCACATCTTTGGACTGTGGAAGGAAACTGTATCGCCCAGCAGAAACCTATGGGGAGATCGTGCAAACTCCAGACAGACAGGTACCCAAGGCTGAAAGTGAACCTGGATCCCTGGTGCTGTGAGGCAGAAGTGCCCTCCAGTCTGCTACCATGCCACGCCTGCACTGATGAGCATCTCATCTCACTTTTCAACAACTTTGATAGAAAATGGGACATTTTGCTCTCAATGTTGAAAACGTTCCTTGCTGGCCATTTCACATGAATTTCCCAACTTTCTCTTCATGGCCTGGGTCGCTTGGGAAGATTCCACAAATTGAATTTATACGGCCATTCTGATACAGTCTAAAAAGTGTTATAAAGAACTGTATGGTGCAAACGGTGGCAGCATAGTGGTAATGTCACTGAGTTACTAATTCACTGTCCCAGGATAATCTTCTGGGGGCATAGGTTCATATCCTACCATAGCAATTTATTCAATAATATAGCCATTGTCAACTGTCATTAAAACCCACCTGGTTTACTAATGTCCTTTAGGAAAGGAAATCTGCAGGTGACTCTAGAACCACTGTAATGTGATTGTCTCTTACCTGGAATTGCCTGGAAAGCCAAGTCAACTCAACTGGAGATGGGCAACAAGTGTCAAATTTGACAGCAATGCTCATACCCCATACATGTTGAGAATTGCTTCACAGTAGCACTACTAAAATACAGACACTCAGGCACACAGAAGATAATAGCTCACCTGACCAAAAGCCTCACAAAGATTGGTTTTAAGGAATGCCTTACGGGATACTGGTGAAGAGAGATAAGGAGGCTATTCCAGAGCTTGGACCCTTGACACTAAAGGCACAATGACCAATCCTGGAGCAACTAAAATTAGGGATGCATAAGAGGCCAGAACTGGAAGAATGTAGATAGTTAGAGGCTTTAGGGACTGACGCAGATTACGGAGACAAATAGGCAAGGCCATGAAGGGGTCGAAGACAATGATAAGAATTTTAAACTAAACACGTTACTTGGCAGGTAATGTAGTTCTGAGACTTGCTGTATGAGAAGGCACGGGTAGTTTGTAGAGGGTAGAATGTGGGATACCAAATTGAGTGAGTGGAAATAATCAAGGCAACAAAGGAGTGAATGAATGAGGGATTCAGCAGATGAGCAGGGCCTCAAGTGAAATTAAAGAAGCGAAAATGGGTGGTGGTAGGTATGGCACAGATGAGGTTAGGAGCTCATCTCTGGATCAAAGGTGATCATAGATCACCACAGGCCCTTCAGCCCAACAAGTCCACACCCTCTCTCAGAGCATTCCATCCAGGCCGATCCCTCTATATCCCACCTAATCTACACATTCCTGAACTGTATGGGCAATTTAGCATTGCCAATCCACCTAACCTGCACATCTTTGGACTGTGGGAGGAAACAGCAGCACCCAGAGGGAACCCATGCAGACACGAGGAGAACGTGCAAACTCCAACAGACAGTCGCCCGAGGGTGAAATCGAACCTGGGTCCCTGGTGCTGTGAGCCACAGTGATACCAAGATGGTGAACAAATTAGTGAAAATGGGAACTGCAGATGCTGGAGAATCCGAGATAACAAAGTGTGGAGCTGGATGAACACAACAGGCCAAGCAGCATTTTAGGAGCACTAAAGCTTCTCTGCTCCTAAGATGCTGCTTGGCCTGCTGTTTTCATCCAGCTCCACACTTTATCATCTATGGTGAACAAATTAGTTTAATCCCACAATTTTACCAGAGAGAAATCGAGTCAGTGACTAGACAGCAGAGTTTGGAATGGGGACTGACAACAAAAGCTTCACATGGCCCAGTACTTCAATTGAACAGAATTTCAATTCCTCTATCACTGAACATCAAATGAACAATCTTACGGTTTAGTACCAGTGGAGGAATCTGGAGGAATGGTAGTGAAGTTGAACTGGATACTGTCAGCATACATGGGGAAATTAATGCTGAGCCTTCAGAAGATTTCATCTGGGATGTAGATAAGAAACAGGAGAGGCTTAAAGATTTATCCTTGGCAGAGGAGAAGAGAATTATGAGTAATTGTCTCTGATAAGAATGAAACCAGGTGACAGCAGTCCACTTAGCTGGAGAATAGTAGAGAGGTGTTAGATGGAGTGAGTGGTCGACAATGTCGATGGCTGCAAACAGAGAAGGATAAGCTGGTAGAGGTTAGCTTTGTCACAGTCAATAGGATACCACAAGTGACTCTGCTAAGACCTGCTTTGGCATTGTGCAGGACCAGACACCTGATCAAAGGGATTCATTTGGGAACCGATTTCAGAAGCTGCAACACATTCAAAAATGTACCTTTAAGTACATTTGAAAACATTATTAAGGAAGAAAGTAGAATGCAGTCTTTGGATTCAAAAGACATCTAAATCTTGGCAAATCCTAGACCTCTCACTTTTACAGGAATTCTCATCCGGCTCTTTCAACTTTCACATAGTACTTTGAAAATAAAAACATTTATTTTCATCTGGTGAGGCCTGTGACGTGACCAGGTGGAACTTCCTTTGTTTAGTCATAGATAGTTTAGAAACTAGTGCATGGAGCTGTGTCTCGTCTGACTAGTTTCACCTATGCGAATTCTATTCAAAATGGAATGAGATAGATAATAAAGCTCAGCAAGCTTTTTGTTTTAAACAATAAAATAAGGTTCAAGTGAAAAATAAGGTGATAAAATAAAAAATTAATTAGGTCATGTAAATTGAAAAGGCAGAGTGAATTAAAAGAAGTCTTAACCTTTTCCATTCCTTTTTGTGATTATCTTAAATTTGTTCTCTCACCATTACTATGAGACCGTGAAGCCAATCCATCACCATTTATTTTATTGGAATAGCTTATAATCTTAAAGATTGCAATCAGGTGACATTTATCATTATTAGTTGCAGCTAAAAAGCCCATCTTCTCATGTCTTCCTTCATAACTGTAGCCGTCAATTCCAGCAACACACTTCTCATTATCCTCATACCATTCTTATTGTGGGGCATTCAAAACAGGCCAACCACAATGCAAATAATATTGCACAAATTCAACGTTACTTCCTTGCTTTTCTTTTCAATGCTGTTGAACACATGACCAGTGATTCCATTCATGGCCTTGTTTGCTTGTATTCTTACTTCCAACAGCACGAGTATCCATATATCCAAACTCCTCTCTTTATTTAAAATCTGACCTTCTCAAAGACAATTTCTTTCGACATTCTTGCTTTCAATAGGTACTACTTCACATTTTATTTCTGAAAGCCACGTCCATCATCCTTAAATGCTCTCTGATGAAGGGTCTAGGCCTGAAACGTCAGCTTTTGTGCTCCTGAGATGCTGCTTGGCCTGCTGTGTTCATCCAGCTTCACACTTTATTATCTTGGATTCTCCAGCATCTGCAGTTCCCATTATCTCTCCATCATCCTAATGTTCCGTTTCCTAGGTCACAACTTCCTGAAGTCTTTTATCATCCTCATACAATTCACCATGTCTTTCAATTTGTGGTATCAGCAAATTCTAATGTTGATCCATCAACTCCTAAGACCAGATCACTTATGCACATCGTAAATTAGTGCAATTCAAATACAGAGCCGTGTGAAACCCCACTCACTGTATCTTTCCACTTGAAGAAATAACCTTTCACTGTAACCTCAACTTGTTGCCCTGCAACCATCTCTATCTTTTATATTGTCATATTTTACTTAGTGAGGATAAAGGCACATGACAGAAAGTCTTTTATGTGGTACATTATCAGAATTTTTTGAAAATCTACCAAATACATCTTTGCATCTGCTTCATCTCTCCTTTGCTATTTCTTCAAACAATATTGCACAGTTGATTGTATGCAGAATATGCACAGATGTGATCTAGTAGCTCGCAGCAGAATAAAAGTGACTGTTCTGCCATTGCTGATATCTTTAAATGCAGATACATTACAGAAAAGGTGAACAAATGGGCAAAAATATGTCAAGTGGAGTATAAAAACGAGAAAGATGTGAAGTTGGCAGAGAGAATGAAAGAGCAGTGCATTGCTTAAACAGAGAGCAACTACAGAATTTTGAGGGGTAGAGAGATTTAGTTGTTGAGTGTGTGAATCACAAAACATCAGTATGTAGGTACACCACATAATCAAGAAGGCTAATGGGATGCTGTACTTTATTACAAATGGAATTGAATATAAAAGGAAACTTTAATTATGCAACACATTGGTGAGACCACATTTGAAATACTGTGTGGTTTGGGTCTCTTATTTAAAAGAAGGATGTAAATGCGTTGAAAGCAGATCAGAGCAAGTTTACTAGATGAATATCCAGAATAAGTGGATTGCATTACAAGGATAGGCTGGACAGGCCGGGCTTGTTTCCAGCGGAGCTTGACTTGAGACATGACTTGATTAAAATGTAAAAGATTCCAAGTGGTCTTTACAAGTTGTATATGGGATGGATGTGTCCAAAACTAGGGGCACTGTTGTTCAAATATGGATCAGCCTTTTGAAACAAGGATGAAGAGAACTTTTTCCTTTCAGTGGATTTTGCAATTTTTGCAATTTTGCAATTTTGGAAGCCTGCCTCAGAAGACAATGGAGATGAGGTTGTTGAGTACGTTCAGGGCAGTGGTAGATAGATTCTGGTTAGTCAGGGAAATTAAAAATTATCAGATGTGGGCAGGAATGTAGACTTGCAAACACAATCAGATCACCAAATGAATACTGAATAGCAGAGGAGGTTCAACAGGTCAAATGATGTACTTCTGCTATTTTGGATGTCCATACAACAACTTAGCGGAGCACTTTTTTTGAAAAATATACAAACCCAAATATTTTAGCTCGAAATATCCACCTCTGAAAAGTACTCATTCATCAATTTCTCAGCTCTTTTCACCTACATATGCATTGACCATAGAAGATTCTCCAGACAGTGTCTGATCTGTATAGTTCCATTACGTTCAAATTATTGAGTTTCTTGGTTGGGATTTCAGTTTTATGTTAGTCACTTAATTATTCCCAGTATAAAAGAAATCTCTTCAAGTGTAACTAAGATAAATAGCAATACTTATTGACACAGAAATATGGCATTTGGCCCAATCAATTTGAGCTAACATTTGTCAAGCACATGACCAAACAGTCCTAATTACATTATTTAATCTTTCATCTACTTTTCTTTCATCTTGTCTTGAATGTTGACAGTTTTCTTGCCTCAACTAACATGCCTAGAAGCCCCTTGTACATTTAATGTTGTACATATAACCCCTTGTTCAACTTCCTCAACAGGAAAATAAATATGCTTCTATTTACACCGTCAGATCCATTCATAAATTTAAACAATTAGATGGTCCACCTGTAATTTACTTTGCTCTCTTGGACCATCTTGGAAAAAAAGATTCAATTTCTCAATTATCTTCTATCTTCATTTCCTCATTAATTAGGATGCTGACTGGCAAATGACTTATACAGTCTCTAAGATTCTTGTTACAACCGAGACTGGAGGAGGACACTGTTGTTTTAAACTGAATTCTTCACTGATTGCAACTTAAAGTAAAAAAATATTCAAGTTACCATGATAGCCAATTAAATAACTTTTCCACACGAGGTCTTAAAGCAATCAGGTCTGTCAACCAACTCTCTTAAACACAGTTATTAGTTTATTATTAAAAAAAATACTTATTCAACGAAGGTGCAATAAGTTGTTAACATACACAGAGTAAAGTAGATATGTAAATACTTATCCCTCCAAACAGTCCAAAAGTACCCGTGCACCACCATGCATACTCTTCAGTAAAAGAGAAAAAAATAGATTACTCTGCAGAAATTGGCTTTATGCAAAACAAAATCCTTAGATCATGGGTTTAATAGTGAAGGAAAAAAGATAGAGCATAGAATGTTTGGAAGACTATTGCTCTGACGTTCTGGCATGTGTGGTCAAGTCATTAATCATGCACCGTTGTCTGGCACAGCTGGTTCAGGAAATACAATACTGAGACTTCCTCTAATCACATTTTCAAAACAAAAAGTAAGTTTCACTCTGGACATAGAAGGAGGGTTCTTTCAGAAATAAGAGATCAGCTGAACAGTTGTTCCTCACAGGCTTTTTGATGCCACCTCATTTTAGATACCAAAGCACTCTCCATCCAGTTATCGTATGAAGATGGATCTTCAGCAAAGCAAACTATCTCCAGTCACGTGATTTCTGCGAAACCTTGATTTGAAAAAACCTCAATGCCCACAGTGACCTTTCAACTTCTCAAAGAAACCATTCTCAGATATTTTCATAATACTTGAAATAACAGTTTTTCTACAACGTTTCAAAACTTAATATATCGAACATGAAAAATCTCATAGCACACTCAATACCATTCCTTGGCTTCTATATTTTACTCCTTCTGATAAAAACTAGAATTCTATTTTTTTTAAAAATAGCCTTATTGACCTGGTATATTGTTCTAGCAATTTTAAATCGTTTTGGTCTTTCACAGCACCAAGCATAGCTATATTCAGCATAAACCTACTATTTGTATAAACAAAAACAATCACCCCCACTTAATGACATAGGACACCAACTGACATTTGTTTGCAAATTTCCCAAGTTATCAATTTCCTTTAACAGCTTCCTTTGGTCTTCAAAAGAATTACAGGTACCATCACTTTGGCATTTCTTGAAAGTGTCGTCAGCACACCTTCTAGGCCTACATCAAAACTGTTATACACAGAGACCTGGGACACCATGACCAAGTCACAACCACTGTTAAAAACTGCCCTCAACGCCAGCCTTCATGTACAACCAATTTGTAATACAGTTTGTTATCCTTTCAGATATATACAGGAAAATTGGAATAGAGGATTTTTTAAAATAAAGTTATTTTTAATTGTGTACATTTATTGGGGAAGATTCACTGTTACAAACTATACCTTACAAATCATCCAGAAGAATTAAGACCCTCCTGTTCTGATTCCCACCTCTAGCAAACAAATCTCTCAAAAAATACAGGTACAGACTGCACAGCGCCTACAACACAGTTTTGTTCTCTCACGGCATGTGGCATCGCTGGCCCAGTCAGCATTTATTGCATATCCCTAGTTGCTCTGAGGATGGTGGTGAGCTGCCTTCTTGAACAACTGCAGGTTGAGCCACAATACCATTAAAGGGATTGCAGTTCCAGGATATTGGCCTACCAACAGTGAAGGAATGGCGATATTTTTCCAAGTCAGGATCATGAGTTGCTTGGAGGGAAACTTGCATGGCATAGTGTTCCTATTATCTGCTGCCCATGGCTGATCAATTGAATTTCTTGTCACATGTACAGAAATACATTGAAAAAGATTTGCTTGAGAGTGGTACAGGCAGATCACAGGTGTACAGATCAAAAAGACTTACAGACATATGGGTTATGTTGCAGATTACATTATTTGAGGCTATCGTCCATTCAACTATCTGATAATGGTCAGAAATAAGCTGTACCCGCTGGTGTGGGTGTTCAAGCTCCTGTATCTCCTACTTGACGGAAGAGGTTGTAGGAGGTTATTACCGGAGTGCGGTGGGTCTTTGATAATGTTGGTCACCTTTCTGCGGCAGCGAACCATGTAAATAGAGCCCATGGATGGAAGGTTGGCTTCCATGATGGTCTGGGCTGTGCACACCACCTTCTGTAGTTTCTTAGAGTCCTGAACAGTGCAGTTGCCATACCAGGCTGTTACGCACCCGTACAGTATGCTTTCAATGTCCTTCTAGATTGTAGCGGTTGTGGGTTTGGAAGGGCAAATGTTACAACTCCATTTGCCTGGACGAGTGCAGCTCCAAGAGCACTCAAGAAGCTTGACACCATCCAGACAAAGCAGCCCACTTGATTGGCACCACATCCACAAACATCTACTTCCTCCACCTCCAACGCTCAGTAACAGCAGTGTGGAGTAGTGCATCGCTTTCCTGATTTGTGCCTTGTATCTGGCAAACAGGCCTTGCTGCATTTGGGCATAAATTGCTTCAATATCTGAAAAGTTGTGAACGATGCTGCACATTGTGCAATTATTGGTGAACATCTCCACTTCTGAGCTTACAATAGAGGGAAAGTCATTGATGAAGCGCCTAGGACATGACCTTGAGGGACCCCCACAGTGATGTCCTGGAGCTGAGATGACCACAATCACAGCCATCTTCCTCCGTACCAACTATGTCTCTAACTAATAGAGAGAGGTTTATCTCCTGATTCCCATCGACTCCAGTCTTGCTGGGTGCATTAATGCCACCATCAGTCAAATGTGGCCTTGATGTTGAGGGCAGTCACTTTCGCCTCAGCTCTTTTCAGAATTCAGCTCTTTTGTCCACATTTAAACCAAGGCTGTAATGAGGTCAGGAGCTGAGCGGCCCTGGTAGAACTCAAACTGAGTGTCAGCAAGCAAGTTATTGCTGAGCAGGTGCTGCTTGATCGCACTGTTGATGACACCTTCTACCACTTTACTGATGATTGAGAGTTTCTGATGGGGCAGTAACTGGTTGGATTTGTCCTGCTTTTTGGGTATAGGTCATACCTGGGCAATTTGTGGCAAACTATGCAGTTGCAGGAAAGTTGCTCATTGTCATCAACCGTGATATTCTCCAATGTTTGGGGGAAACGAATGGTTAAGAACAGACCATCAATTCCTATATCCATGGTGGGTGGAGGGGGGGGGGGGGGGGGGGGGGAGGTAAAATGTTGTGTAAAGGTGGGCAAAGGGAAATTTCAAAGTGAAAGCAAGCAGATTCAAGTTATTAAAGAACATGTGCATACACTGAATTCTTCCATAAATAATTGAGCACAAAGCTGCAGTGAGGCATTCCACTAAGCAAATAAAAAAGGGCTAAATTATCATCAGTCCACAGACGAGAAATGCAATTTGATTCTGTTCTGTTGGAACTGTAAACCCTTCACCGTTGGTCAATGGATTCATCATATTTATGCCACAGTAAAGCTGTGTTGCCTAAAACAGAGTCTGCTGTAGCTGAATAATCACCAACTTGTCCAACTAGGCTTTGGAATTAATTCCTTCCCTTCCACCACCGATACCTACCCACCACCCCTCCACCACTTCACCTTTGCATACTAGAAGCTTACTCAGAAGACATCCTGAACCAAACGTACGACCAAAGATTCTGATTAAGCTCAGATTTTGGATTCATTTTGTATAAAGATGCCATTTTTCTCCTGTAACATGCAATTAGGTTTTAATTTTCAACCACAATACTGCGGAGACAGAAATAGGAGTTATTGGTTTCTAATTGTCAAGAAAATCCAGGACAGAACAAAAATCATTTAATTCTCTTTTGTAGCTCTTGTTTAAATGAAATATTATGTTATGATAAAGATACAAGCAAATTCAATATAGAGCTGCACAGTAATTTCTGACAATTGAGACATGTTTCCCAACCACGGAACATGAATAAAATTTTATTTCTCTTGAGACAACCATATTCAACAAAATGAATATTTAAAATTTGTTCATGGGGTATGGATATCAGTGGCTAGGCCAGCATTTACTGTACGTCAAGGACACCATCTGATTTCAGTTGACGAATCTGGACAGAATTGGGTGCTGGGGGCTGATCAGAGTCAGGAGGTCCATAGTGTTACAGTCCTTAGAGTGGACCACAGTCAGTCCTGCAGGTCCAGGGAAACCAGTTTGCAGAGCAATGGCAAGTCTCTCAGGAAGCTGCACAGAATTCAAATCAGGCATCTAGTCAGTCTTCAGTTGGGGTTGTCTTTCCATATTGATCTGCGAGATCCACAGCATTATATCAAGTAGGAAACTGAGAATATTCTCCAGGAGGAACAGCACCTTTAGTATCCTACAGTGCACCACTGGCAGCCAAAACAACACAGCTCTCTGATGAAGGGTCTAGGCCTGAAATGTCAGCTTTTGCGCTCCTGAGATGCTGCTTGGCCTGCTGTGTTCATCCAGCTTCACACTTTGTTATCTTGGAATTCTCCAGCATCTGCAGTTCCCATTATCTCTGATCACAACACAGGCATGACTTCTTAGTAAACTTGGTCGATGAAACAGAGTTGAGTGTAGTTGTCGTTCATGAATTATAAACGTTTTTACACTGATGAGGTCAATATCCCCTGCTTATTCCCAACTGCAAATGTAACTTACCACTTTGTTCTTTTTTGCTTTTCCCGCTTAATAAAGGGCTTAAGTAACAAACTTATGGAAGCTTTCACAAATTCCGATGCTCCCCCAATCAACGACAAAGTTCCGTGCTAGTATGGATGCAATGGAAAGGATAGCTATTATTCAGACAGGTCTCCTGTGGTCCTGAGGATGGCTAGCCTCCGTAATTTCATTCTGGTAGCTACGTTTAAAATGACAGTTACTCAAAAAGCTGATGAAGGAAAAATGTGATATTATTTTTTTAAAATGTGGTGATGTATTTACTTTAAAGTCCATGTCACCTGTGTAGCCTGGGGGCTTTCTTTCCCCTCTTACTCCCACAACATTGAAGTGCAGTCTCAGGATCTACACATGGAGTGGTGCGAACCTGTCTAAATGTGAAGCCCATTGGTCTGAAGTGTTTGGGTGTTAGGAGTGATAGAATAGTGGATCAGGGTATCGTGGAGGGAGTGGCCCCTGCAGAATACTGACAGTGGAGGAAAAGGGGAGATGTATTCAGTAGTAACCTGGAGGTGGCAGAAATAGTCCAGAATAGAATGCAGCGATGTGGATGGAAAGTTGGATATCGTCTAGGCCCATTATTGTTCTGGGAAAAAAATGGATACCTGGACTTCAATAGTTAAATTACGATGACAGATTACACAAATTATGCTCAGAGATAGCAAGAATTGCAGATGCAGGAGTCAGAGATAACACAGTGTGGAGTTAGAGGAACACAGCAGGACAGGTTACATCAGAGGAGCAGGGAAGTTGATCCTGACCTGAAATGTCAGCTTTCCTGCTCCTCTGATGCTGCCTGGCCTGCTGAGTTCCTCCAGCTCCACACTGTGTTCTATCTTATACAAATTACGCATGTTTTCTCCTGAGTTTAGAAGGTTAAGGGGTGATCTGACTGAAATCTCCAAGATATAACAGGAAAAGACTGCATAGATTAAAAAAAAAGTATTTCCTCTAGTTGCGGATTCTAGAACCAGTGGGTATAGTCCAAGAATTAGGGCCAGATCATTCAGGAGAGATGTTAGGGAGCACTCCCAACATTTGAAACACTCTTCCAAAAATGGCAGTGGATGCACTATCAACATTAACTCTGAGACAGATCATTTTTGTTAAGCAAATGTATCAAGAGATATGGATAATATGGAGTTAAGCCACAGATCAGCCATGATCTCACTGAATGGTGGAACAGGTCCAAGAGGCTGAGTAGCCTGCTCCTGTTCCTGTGAAAGAGTGAGGGCAGAAGTACTGGAAATTAGTCAGACATAGCTGAGGGGTCTGTCCATTCTGGTACTGGTGGGACATTAGTGAGGGTGGGTGGGACGAGAGAGACTGAGAGAGGGAAACTTGGCTGAGGAACAAGTAGGACATGTTGGAGCCACTCTGGGTAAAAGGTGGCATCATTGGAACAGATGAGATGGGGCAGCACTGTGGCTTAATGGTTAGCACCGCTGCCTCATAGCTACAGGGAGTTCTGTTCAATTTCACCCTCCGGCAACTGTGTGCGGAGTATGCACATTCCCCCCCCCCAATGTCTGTGCAGGTTTCCTCAGAATGCTCCAAAGCTGTGCAGGTTAGGTGGATTGGCCATGCTAAACTGCCTGTAGTGTCCACATATGTACAGGTTAGGTGGATTAGCCATGGGAAATGCAGCAATAGGGTAGGTATAGGTGGGATGCTCTTCAGAGGGTCTGTGCAGACTTGACAGGCTGAATGGCCTTCTTCCACATTGCAGGATTCTATGGACCCTAGAAAACTGGGAGAATGGAATGCAGTCATTACAGGAAGTGGGTTGTGAAGAAATGTAGTTGAGCTAACTGTGGGATTTGGTGGCTTTGTAGTGGATATTGGTAGACAGCCTACCCTAGAAATAGAAAGATAGAAGTCAGGGAAAGGAAGCGAAGATTCAAAGATGGACCAGGTGATGGTGAAGGAAGCATGGAAGCCCACCATTTTCCAACTCTTTCAGTTCTGAAGAGAAGTTATGCCACACTTGAAGCATTAATTCTTGTTCACTGATGGCAGGTTTTCCAGCATTTTCAGCTTTTCTTTCACATCCCCCAACTAATAGTTTTAATCTAGAATATGCTTAAAGAAGGAAACACATCAGCACATGCAGAAATTCTTCATATAAAAGATTTAGGTACAGAACAACCTAGAATTATAAATACCACCTTTTTTACATTTATGAAAAGAATTGTACCTTCTGGTTACAAATTGGTTCCATTAATATTACGAGCCATGCACTCTCACTAGTGCACAAATGAGAAGTAAATAGAGCATATCACATCAGCAAAGATGCAGAATGACATTTAAATGTTTTGCAACAAATTGAATGTAATCTCAATGTTTGGTAATATACCCACTTACAAATCAGCTCACTTACTCTATTTTGCAAATAAAAATGAATAAGTTAAAATAATTTAAATATTCTTTTTAAAAAATCACACTAATTTGTCCCAAAGTACAAATGTGAACTTCAGGAAAAATCTTTCATCTTTCTGCTGGAAATGTTGCAGTTACATGATCTGGACATTCATGTCAGCATCTGCAAATCTTAGCTCTACTTTTCATATTTTTTTCCAGTTAAGGGAACGCATGATGGGGGAGGACCTGTCATGGTGAGGTTGGGCGGACTGATATTTGTGGTGAAGGCCCCTAGGGTCTGTGATGTGCTTTTCTTTTTCCTCATAATTTGGAATTCAGTAGTTTAACTTTTTGTTTTTGATTTCGTACTGGCTACATAATGAGCATGGTTTTCACTCCTTTTCTCATTCCCCAGGTACACATTTTGAGTTTGTTTGCATGGGCATTTAAAATGTTTTAACTCTCACCTTTGTACATTCTTTTGTCTCAGAGTCACCGAGCACTTAAAAACAACTTTCAGTCAACTAGTCCATGCCGACCATAATCCCAAACTAAAGAAACCTCACTTGCCTGTGCTTGGCTCACATCCCTCCAAACATTTCTTATTCACGTACGTATCTATTCATGTACTTTTAAACGTTGTCACTGTACCTGCATCCCCTACTTCCTTTGAAAGTTCACTGCACACAAGGACCACGGTCTGTGCAAAATTTGTCCCTCATGTCTTTTTTAAAATCGTTCCCCTTTCATCATAAAATATGCCTCCTTGTTTTGAAATCCCTTACCCGAGGGAAAAAATACCTGCCATTTACTTTATCTACACCCCTCATGATTTTATAAACCTCTATATAAAAAGTCATCCCTCCACCTCGCACACTTCAGTGAGAAAAGTCCTGGCCTATCCTGTCTCTCCCTATAATTCAAACCTTCCATTCCCAGCAGCATCCTGGTAAATCTCTCCTGGACCCTCTCCAGCTTAGTAACAGATAAACCAGAACTGGACACAGAACTCCAGAAGAGGCCTCCGCAATGTCCAGTACAACATCAGTATCATGTCCCAACTCTGATACTCAAAAAGGTCTGAGCATTGAAGGCAATCATGCTAAATGCCTTCTTAAAACATCCTATCTATATGTGTTGCAAACTTCAAAGAATTATATACCTGAACCCCTAGGTCTCTGTTTTGCAACACTACCCAAGGCTCTACTTTTAATTGTACAAGTCTTGCTTTTTTATAAAAAAACCAGAATACAATACTTCAAATTTATCCAAATTAAACTCCATATCCACTCTTGCTTTAAATCTCTATTTAATCCTAACCAACAATGTCTTACATCATTGGTATGAGGACTTTACCGCATCTTCACCACTCCTCTCCCTAACTGATGTTGTGATTTATACCCTTCCCTTCCTTTAAAGCAGTTTCTTTCTACCTATTAAGAAGGTGATCTTCAATTCTACAGAGTTGAAATGTAGAAACCTAAAACATCACAATTTTTCTTTATAAATTTAAAGGTGTTGATTGACTTGCTGTGTATTGCCAAAATTTCAAAATTTTCCATTTTACTTATACATTTGTTTCATGTTTATTAATTACTTTTTCTGAATGACAACAGAAATTTGATATCTGGTCACAAGATTAACCTTGTGATTGCTGAAATTGGCCTGGTGAAAAGGTCACCATAACTAGTTTTTGAGATCACACCCTCTGTATGATACAAGACTATAAGAGCATAAGAGATTGGAACTGGAGTAGGCTGTTCAGCCCCTCGTGCCTACTCTGACATTCAACAGGATCCTGATCCGATATTCCTCATATCCACTTTCCTGCATTTTCCCCACGACCCTGGATTCTTTGACCCATCAAGAATTTATCTACCTCAGCCTTAAACATGCACAAGGACTCTGCCCCCACAGCTCTCTGTGGAAAGGAGTCCCAAAAAACTCAATCCTCTGAAGAAGAAATTCCTCCTTAACGTCATCTGAATTGGGGGCCTTTATGCCCTCTTGTCCAAGGCTCTTCTAAAGTGGGGTAGGGGCGGAAATGGGGCATCCTATCTGCATTTACCCTGTCAAACCCCTTAAGAATCCTGTGTTTTTCCATGAGGTTACCTCTCATTCTTCTAAACTCCAGTGAATGGAGTCCCAACTTGTTTAGTCTTTCCTCATAAGACAGCCCTTCCACACTGAGGATGATCCTTGCAAATCTTCTCTGAACTGCATCCAATGAAGTTACATCTCTCCTTAAATAAGGGCACCAAAACTGCTCACAGTGCTCCAGATGTGATCTCACCAGCACCTTGTACAGTTGCAATGAGACCTTCCTACTCTCTTGTCCGGTGACAAGTGGTGTCCTGCAGGGTTCAGTTTTGGGGCCACAGCTGTTCACCTTATATATTAATGATCTGGATGAAGGGACTGGGGGCATTCTGGCGAAGTTTGCCGATGATATGAAGGTAGGTGGACAGGCAGGTAGTACTGAGGAGGTGGGGAGGCTGCAGAAAGATTTAGACAGTTTAGGAGAGTGGTCCAGGAAATGGCTGATGAAATTCAAACTGAGCAAATGCAAGGTTTTGCACTTTGCAAAAAAGAATACAGGCATGGACTATTTTCTAAACGGTGAGAAAATTCGTAAAGCAGAAGTACAAAGGGATCTGGGAGTGTTGGTCCAGGATTCTCTAAAGGTTAACTTGCAGGTAGAGTCCGTGATTAAGAAAGCGATGTAATGTTGTCATTTATCTCAAGAGGGTTGGAATAGAAAAGCAGCGATGTGCTTCTGAAATTTTATAAAGCTCTAGTTAGGTTCCATTTAGAATACAGTGTTCAATTTTGGGCCCCACACCTCAGGGAAGGACAAACTGGCACTGGAGTGTGTCCAGCGGAGATTTGCACGGATGATCCCTGGAATGGTAGGTTTAACGTACGAAGAATGGCTGAGGATCCTGGGATTGTATTCATTGGAGTTTAGAAGGTTGAGGGGAGATCTAATAGAAACTTACAAGCTAATGTATGGCTTACAAAGGGTGGACGCTGGGAAGTTGTTTCCGTTAAGGGGGGAGACTAGGACCCGTGGGCACAGCCTTAGAATTAGAGGGGGTAAATTTAAAATGGAAATGAAGAGACATTTCTTCAGCCAGAGAGTGGTGGGCTTGTGGAATTCATTACCAAGGAGTGCAGTGGAGGCCAGGACGTTAAATGTCTTCAAGGCAGAGATTGATAAATTCTTGATCTCACAAGGAATCGAGGGCTACGGGGAGAGTGCAGGGAAGTGGAATTGAAATGCCTATCAGCCATGATGAAATGGTGGAGTGGACCCGATGGGCCGAATGGCCTTACTTCGACTCCTATGTCCTATGGTCTTATTACTCCAACCCCCTTGAAATAAGGACTAACATTCCATTAATCTTCCCGATTACATGCTATACTTGTGTGCTAGCTTTCCGAGTTTTATGCATTTGTACCCCCAGGTCCCTTTGTGTTGCAGCTTCTGCTTTTGCTCCAGGGTCCTAAAGACATTACACAATGGCATTTAACAGAAAAGGGACGCTCAGGTTGCATGTATAGAAGGTCTTTAATGAAGTCAATGCTGGAAAGAGGAGCTGATGTTAAAATACTCCATTGTTTGCTGACTGCTTTCTGCTGAGCACTTACCCAACTCATCCCAAAGCTGTCGGCACTTGTCTGTCATGCCCGTGCCTTGCTGCCTCCAGAGGGAAAGTCGTGGATCAGCCATAAACTGTTCAGTTATCAATGTCAACATCCTAGCACCATTTGAATCCCTCATCTTCAGCATTTCTCGTACCTGCGGTTGATAACATGTAAAATCAGTAATCAGAATGAAAACAATGTTTATCCAGCTGGTGCTGCCATTCGGGTTCCAATGTACAAATACATTAAATAAACTTTTCCTTTCTTGTGGAGTTGAATTGTGATGCCTTTGGCTTTCCTCAAGTTTAGCTGAAAGATATTACGGATTACTGCCCATCCACACTGCAGTCATGGCAGTACAAAATCAGTGAGCAAATAGAGCATGGTTGTAGATATGGATAGTTGGATCTAATTTACATAAGATGTTGGACCAGATCTCTTTTTCAGGAAATGATGATGCCATAGAAAGGGAAGTGGATGACAGGTTAAGTAACTCAAGATAAAGGAACAATCCTCTCCCTGAAAGAAGGATGTGATCAGCTGTGTTAAAGGCTGCAAAAGAAATTTGGGAAGACCAAAAGAGATTATAATGTTCCTCATGATTCTGTTATGATTCTGGCAAGAGAGAAAACATTTGAAAAGAGAGATTCAAACATAAACTGAATTCCAGAAATATGTTTCCAGTTGACATAAGTGCTACAAGGGACACAAATTCAAGCTTAGAAAAGAAAAAGAAGATTTGTTGTAACTAGTTGAATATGTATTATGGTGTATCAGTGAGTCTAGGAAAATTTAAGGGAAAATTGGATAGTGGTTTGCAGGAATAGTTGGTCAAGGTGGATTTGTTTCCGCAACCAGTTTTTTTTAAAATTATGAATTTCCATAATTTCTTGAATTCTGTATTTCCTAAGCTATCACCAACTCATGTTCCTCATAAAAATACAGAGGGGAGTTTAAGGTTTCGCCTAATGACAGTATACAGTTGATTTGTACAAAGTGAATATAAGATTCAGATACTCTTAAGTACACGTATTAAATAAATGTAAATAGTACTTGTCACTATTTGAAAAAAATAGACTGGCAGGCTAATGGATATTGTTAATATTTATCTAAAAGCACACCAGAAGAAGAGACTTCAAAGTTTATATAGCTTTGGTTTTGATAAGAGGATTGAGAAGAAACTCTAACAATGCCATGAAAGGCACTGTAAGAAATTAAAAAAGTGTGAGATCAATAAGCTTCATTGCTCTCTTTGGATAGATTGTGTATCATAGATTGATTTAAAGAGTAATTGAAAATTGCTGGATCATGTTGCTTTATTTCACATTCATTTCTTAATAATTTGATAAATTGTCATGATCTCTATCTTAATTAGTTTGTACAGTTTTGGATTATTTATTATTTTGGTTAGACCCTCAGCATGCGACTCTTATACCTATCATGTTATTCCAGTCATTTGGCTTGTCTTGAGCATCTTATTTTTAAATTTTTTGTAATTATCTCTCTTCCTCATTTAATTGGATCATAGGTCATCCCTTTGCTTGTTATTCAGCTGTTGACACTTTACTCACACCGTCTGACACTTTTGATCACCTGCAGAGACTTATTATTCCACATTCTACTCACACCATTTGTATGATCTTTTGAACTCTCTGTCCGTGATCTTTCTGTCTATAAATTCTGTGCCTGTGCTTTTCTCTCACTTCACCTGACAAAGGGGCTACACTCCAAAAGCTTGTGATTTCAAATAAACCTTTTGGACTATAACCTGGTATCGTGTGACTTCTAATTTTGTCCACACCAGTCCAATACCAGCACCTCCATATCATTTCTCAGCCAGACATATACAAACCCACTAAGGATTTTAGTTATATCAATTCTTATGCGGCGTTGAAACTTTAGAGAGCGTATGCCATTACTGTGATCAAAAAAACTTTGACTTACAAAGTTTCGTATGATTACGCTGTGCAGAAGGAAACGATTCTGCCTTGTTTCTGCTCTGTTTCATAGAGCTACAAATTTCTGTATAAGCTTATTTGTATGAAAAGGCCAATGCTGCCAAATTTTATTTACCAATAACACCAATATTGCTCTGATTCAAGATTAAGTGGAACTGGGAGGGAAACAAAGGCCAATACCATTCAGTGATCAGCCTAACTACTCTAGCCATCAAAGTAGGTATGGATGTTATACCAGGGTCAGAGTGGGTTCAATTCCATAGATAATCTCCTCCTCATGGGAAATAACTGGCCAGCATTCTGGCTGAGGTATATGTATGATGAACATTCAGTCAGCCAACTTGGTGGAGGTCTGCTGGTGTCATAGAACTGTGCCACTGCCTTAAGCAGAAAGTGGGGAAAGGGACAAATGATTTAGAGAGAATTTATACTTTAAGAAAATGAGAACAATTTTTGCTGCACTCTCTCCCCACTCAGGGTGATGGATTGTGTTTGTAATATTAGTCACTTTTTCCTTTCTCTTTCACGCAGTAGCGTAGTGGTATTTTCATGGAAATATAAATCCAGAGACTGAAGTAATACTCAGTGAACCTTGGTTTGAATCTCACCATGGTATGTAGTGGAATGTAAATTTAATGAAATCTGGAATTGTAAGTCTAATAATGACTGAAACCTTTGTTGATACAGTCATTAATAACCTATTTATTCACTAATATCCTTTAAAGGAAGGAAAGTTGTCATCCTTGCCTTGTCTAGTCGACATGTAACTCCAGGCCAACTGCCATTGCAAACTCAGGTCTCTTCATTCAGCAAAGCCCCCTTTATGAACAACTGTGGGCTTGTGCAAAAATTGACAGTCGGACTCATAAACAAGTCAAGCAATGGCCTGACATAGTCATACTCACAGAAATCACATCTTAGGCACGATGTCCCAGAAAACACCACACCATCCCTGGTATCCAGCAGAGGTGGTGGCACAGTGGTACTGAGGGCATCTGAGCAATGACTCCAGACTCCATGAAGTCTCATAGCATCAGGTTAAATGCAGCTAAGGAGACCTCTTATTGGTTGTCACACACTGACACCCCTTAGCTGATGAATCAGTATTTCTTCCATGTTGAGCACCATTTGGAACAGCACTAAAGGTCACAAGTTGCAGAATGTGCTCTAAATGGGGGAGCTTCAAACGTAAACCAAGTGTGGCTTAACAGAGCCCCTACTGACTGGACTGGTTAAGTCCTAAAGAGTGTAGCTTCAAGATTGGGTCTGCAGCAGATTCTGATGGAACCATAGTCTCTTCCTCAACAATCCGCCTACTGTAGATGCAACAGACCACTACAATATCAGCTAGAATATTGACAACTAAGTCATTGTGGAGATCATGTCTGATCTACACATTGAGAATATCTTTCATTGTGTTGTGTAGCACCATCATCATGGGGATGGCGATAGAATTCAAACAGATCTAGGAAATCAAGACTGGCCATCCACGAACAGGTTTGTACTCCAGCACAACCTACAACCTCATGGCCCAGCGTTTCCTTCACTTTACTATTACCATCAAACCAGGGGATCATTCTGGTTCACTGAAGAGTACAGGATGGCATGCCAGGAGCATGACCAGGCATACCTATAAATAAATTATTAACCTGGTAAAGATACAAATTCTCTAACACAGTGAGTGAGACCAAAATATTGTTGTCAGGAAAGAGATAGAGTTCTTGGCGAAAAAAAGAGATCAAAGGGTATGGGGCGAAAGTTAGATGATTCACGATGATCATATTATATCGTGAAGCAGGCTTGAAGGGCCAAATGGCCCACTCCTCGGATTTCTATTTTTCTATTGTCCTGACCAAAACAGCAGAAACAGCGAGTCATAGAAATGGTGAAATGACTCCACAACCAATAAATCTGATGTAGGTTTTGAAATCTTGCCAGATCTAGCAGTGAATGGTAGTGAACAATTAAACAGCTCAGTGGAAGAGGAGCCTTCATTGATGCCCTCTCCTCCATGGTGGGGGAACCAATACATCAGCGTAAAAGATAAGGTGAAGCATCTGCATCAATCCACAGCCAGATGTGCGAGTGGATGATCCATCCTGGCATTCTTAGGAGGTCCCCACTATCACGCATATCAGTCTTCATCCAATTTAATTCATTCCATATGATAAGATCTACAAACAGTTGAAACACTGGAAACTGCAAAGGTCATGAACCCTGTCAGCATTCCAGAAAAGTTAGGAAGTTAGGAAGCATGGACTGGGAGCAGTTGTTCCATGGTAAGGGAACTATAGACATGTGGAGACGGTTTAAGGAACAGTTGTTGCGAGTGATGAGTAAATATGTCCCTCTGAGACAGGCAAGAAGGGGTAAGATTAAGGAACCTTGGATGACGAGAGCGGTGGAGCTTCTAGTGAAAAGGAAGAAGGTAGCTTATGTAAGGTGGAGGAAGCTAGGGTCAAGTTCAGCTAGAGAGGATTACATGCAGGCAAGGAAGGAGCTCAAAAATGGTCTGAGGAGAGCCAGGAGGGGGCATGAGAAAGGCTTGGCAGAAGGAATCCGGGAAAACACAAAGGCATTTTACACTTACGTGAGGAATAAGAGAATGGTCAAAGAAAGAGTAGGGCCGATCAGGGATAGCATAGGGAACTTGTGTGTGGAGCCTGAGGAGGTAGGGGAAGCCCTAAATGAGTTTTTTGCTTCTGTCTTTACGAAAGAAATGAACTTTGTAGTGAATGAAACCTTTGAAGAGCAGGTGTGCATGCTGGAATGGATAGAGATAGACGAAGCTGATGTGCTGAAAATTTTGTCAAACATTAAGATTGACAAGTCGCCAGGCCCGGATCAGATTTGTCCTCGGCTGCTTTGGGAAGCGAGAAATGCAATTGCTTCGCCACTTGCGAAGATCTTTGCATCCTCGCTCTCCACTGGAGTCGTACCTGAGGACTGGAGAGAGGCAAATGTAATTCCTCTCTTCAAGAAAGGAAATAGGGAAATCCCCGGCAATTATAGACCGGTAAGTCTCACGTCTGTCGTCTGCAAGGTGTTAGAAAGGATTCTGAGGGATAAGATTTATGACCATCTGGAAGAGCATGGCTTGATCAAATACAGTCAACACGGCTTTGTGAGGGGTAGGTCATGCCTTACAAACCTTATCGAGTTTTTTGAGGATGTGACTAGAAAGGTTGATGAGGGTCGAGCTGTGGATGTGGTGTATATGGACTTCAGTAAGGCATTTGATAAGGTTCCCCATGGTAGACTCATTCAGAAGTCAGGAGGAATGGGATACAGGGGAACTTAACTGCTTGGATACAGAATTGGCTGGCCAACAGAAGACAGCGAGTGGTAGTAGAAGGAAAATATTCTGCCTGGAAGTCAGTGGTGAGTGGAGTTCCACAGGGCTCTGTCCTTGGGCCTCTACTGTTTGTAATTTTTATTAATGACTTGGACGAGGGAATTGAAGGATGGGTCAGCAAGTTTGCAGACGACACAAAGGTCGGAGGTGTCGTTGACAGTGTAGAGGGCTGTTGTAGGCTGCAGCAGGACATTGACAGGATGCAGAGATGGGCTGAGAGGTGGCAGATGGAGTTCAACTTGGATAAATGCAAGGTGATGCATTTTGGAAGGTCGAATTTGAAAGCTGAGTACAGGATTAAGGATAGGATTCTTGGCAGCGTGGAGGAACAGAGGGATCTTGGTGTGCAGATACATAGATCCCTTAAAATCGCCACCCAAGTGGACAGGGTTGTTAAGAAAGCATATGGTGTTTTGGCTTTCATTAACAGGGGGATTGAGTTTCAGAGTCGTGAGATCTTGTTGCAGCTCTATAAAACTTTGGTTAGACCGCACTTGGAATACTGCGTCCAGTTCTGGGCGCCCTATTATAGGAAAGATATGGATGCTTTGGAGAGGGTTCAGAGGAGGTTTACCAGGATGCTGCCTGGACTGGAGGGCTTATCTTATGAAGAGAGGTTGACTGAGCTCGGTCTCTTTTCATTGGAGAAAAGGAGGAGGAGAGGGGACCTAATTGAGGTATACAAGATAATGAGAGGCATAGATAGAGTTGATAGCCAGAGACTATTTCCCAGGGCAGAAATGGCTAGCACGAGGGGTCATAGTTTTAAGCTGGTTGGTGGAAAGTATAGAGGGGATGTCAGAGGCAGGTTCTTTACGCAGAGAGTTGTGAGAGCATGGAATGCGTTGCCAGCAGCAGTTGTGGAAGCAAGGTCATTGGGGTCATTTAAGAGACTGCTGGACATGTATATGGTCACAGAAATTTGAGGGTGCATACACGAGGATCAATGGTCGGCACAACATTGTGGGCTGAGGGGCCTGTTCTGTGCTGTACTGTTCTATGTTCTATGTTCTAAAATGTAATGAAGACCTGAGCTCCAGAACCTGCCGTGCAACAAGCCAAACTGTTCCAGTGTAACTACAACAGTAGCATCTACCTGACAATGTGAAAAACTGCCCAGGCATATTCTGTGCTCTAAAACCAGGAATAAGCCAATTCAGCTGATTACCATCACATCAGTCTACTCTCAATCATCATCAAAGTGATGGAAGGTGTCCGGTACCATGACTATTCACCTTATCTGTGCCCTTCATGATTTGATAAACCTCCACGAGGTCACCTCTCAGCCTCCTAACTTCCAGAGAGGAAAAAGTCCCACCCTATCCAGCCTCTCCGTCAACTCAAATCCTCCAGAACCGGTAACATCCTTGTTAACTTTTTTTTGCACCCTTTCCCATTTAATAAAATCCTTCATATAGCAGGGTGACCAGAATTGTATGCAGTACTCTAAATGTGGCCTTACCAACATCTTGTGCGGCCATAACCATGACACCCAAACTCCTAGACTCAATGTATGGAGCTGGATGAACACAGCAGGCCAAGCAGCATCTTAGGAGCACAAAAGCTGATGTTTCTGATGAAAGGTCTAGGCCCAAAATGTCAGCCTTCCTGCTCCTATGATGCTGCTTGGCCTGCTGTGTTCATCCAGCTCCACACTTTGTTATCTCGGATCCTCCAGCATCTGCAGTTCCCATTATCTCCTAGACTCAATGCACTGACGGATGAAGGAAGGTGTGCCATATGCCTTCTTCATCATTCTGTCTACTGTGACACCACTTTCAAGGAACTATGTGCCTGCACCCCGAGATCTCTGTTTGCCAACACTTCCCAGGATCCTACCTTTAACCATGCAAGTCCTACCATGGTCTTACCAAAATGCAGCACCTTGCAATTATCTAAATTAAATACCCTCTGCCATTCCTCAGATCACTGGTTCAGTTAATCAGGATCTCAATGTACTCTTCAATAACCTTCTTCATTGTCCACCATACATATGGAACTGGGATCCGAGATAATGGGAACTGCAGATGCCGGAGAATCCGAGATAACAAAGTGTAGACCTGGATGAACACAGCAGGCCAAGCAGCATCTCAGGAGCACGAAAGCTGACGTTTCGGGCCTAGACCCTTCATCAGAGAGGGGGATGGGGAGAGGGTTCTGGAATAAATAGGGAGAGAGGGGGAGGCAGACCAAAGATGGATGGAGGAGAAGAGGAGAGGAGAGTATAGGTGGGGAGGTAGGGTGGGGATAGGTCAGTCCGGGGAGGACGGACAGGTCAAGGGGGCGGGATGAGGTTAGTAGGTGGGAAATGGAGGTGCGGATTGAGGTGGGAGGAGGGGATAGGTGAGAGGTAGAACAGGTTAGGGAGGTGGGGACGAGCTGGGCTGGTTTTAGGATGCAATGGGGGGAGGGGATGAGCTGGGCTGGTCCCAGCTCGTGCCCGCCTGACTAACCTGTTCTTCCTCTCACCCATCCCCTCCTCCCACCTCAAGCCGCACCTCCATTTCCCACCTACTAACCTCATCCCGCCTCCTTGACCTGTCCGTCCTCCCTGGACTGACCTATCCCCTCCCTACCTCCCTACCTAGACTCTCCTGTCCATCTCTCTTCTCTATCCATCTTCGGTCCGCCTCCCCCTCTCTCCCTATTTATTTCAGAACCCTCTCCTCTGATGAATGGTCTAGGCCCGAAACGTCAGCTTTTGTGCTCCTGAGATGCTGCTCGGCCTGCGTGTTCATCCAGCTTCACACTTTGTTATTATAGTGGAACTGGTCAGGGTTTGGAGATGTATACCTATAGTGAGTATTTTTGTAAATAAAAGCATATAAGGATTAAGTGTAGTCATCGATATTTTCTAAACAGGTTGCTCAAAGATGACATTACACACCGCTGATAGACACGGGATTTGTAACCTTGTTCAGAGATACAGACCCTACCACTTTATCACAAGAGTGCCCTATATCCCTGGTTCTATACTTCTCAAATGACTTTCTGAAGTATAACAGCTGGTAACATCCTTCGAGGATAGATGACATTTATGTTTCACTTGCAGACGATTCTTGGAAGTGTAATTCAAACCACAAGGAATTATTGCCTGGAACAAGCTTCCAGATTAACCTTTTATAACATAGTTTTTGCACTGTTTGTCTTTTCGGAATGTAGTTATTGCAGTGTTGCCACAGTCATATCTTTTGTTACTGTCACCTTTATAGCTGTTCAATTTTCTCATGCAGTTTGATGAGGTCAACCGTAAAAGGTATTTTGATACAAGTTGAGGGAGGTCAGCCTTTCAGAAATAAAAGAAAAAGGCTCCCAAAAATAAGTAAAATGAAGAAATCAATAAAATGCCTGTTTCAGTACAGTTGTTGGAAGGCTTTTCCAGGAACTAAATACAAAGTCTGCCATGGTCACAATGTTTTACTTGAAAATTATAAATGGAATGTGACCTGTCTGAAAAATTATCATATTTTTATACATTGTCTCACCTGTACTGGACATAGTTCTGAGCAAAAGTGGATTAAAATGATAGCCCACAAAGAATTAGTGTTACAACAGCTCATACACGACATCCTGCCCTTCATTAATAGTACTTTTCTCAGAAGCGTGCCATTTGCAAAGTAACTGTGTACCCAAAGAATCTTACCTTAGCAAACATAGAGTTCAACTGCTTGCCAGACCCATAGTATCCTCCCTGCGATAGGAACTGCTTTACTTGCTCTCGGACTTGTTCCTCATCTAGATGCCAGCAGTTCTCATCATCAATGCTGGCACCAGCTGTTGGATCAGGAGCACCTGAGTGAAACAGAAAATACGTAACAGTTAAAAAAACTTCAAAATGGATACCCACTCTATTATAAATGTTGCAAAATGTATACAATTGGTCCAAAAGCTTTCCTGACGAGGAGGATAAATGTTGGCTGAGGCTTTAGTAGCAACAACTTCCATTATATATGGTAAATCAAAAGTAAGGTGCTTTATAGGACTGTAATCAGACTAGATTTAACACTGAGGTAAAAAGAAAGCCCCAGAAATTAGTGCCGAAAAAAAAAAGCAGAGTTAGAGAGGTAGTTAGAGATAACAAGGTGTAGAGCTGGATGAACACAGCAGGCCAAGTCGCATCAGAAGGGTCTAGGCCCGAAACGTCAGCCTTCCTGCACCTCTGATGTTGCTTGGCCTGCTGTGTTCATCCAGCTCTATACCTTGTTAGCTCAGATTCGCCAGCATCTGCAATTCCTACTATCTCTTAGAGAGGTAGTTGCTGAGGAGTGACTTCAAAGAAAATATGCAGGGGGGTTTGGGGCCAATGACATCACATTTGGTCTCTTTTGTCTCAGAGTTTAAAGAAAAAAACTTAACCCAGCCCCAGCTCTGAATAGGGGTTACTGGACCTGAAACATTAGCTCTGATTCTCTCTATGGATGCTGCCAGACCAGCTGGGTTTCTCCAGCATTGTGTACTTGCTTCAGATTTCCAGCACCTGTAGTATTTTGTTTTTATTCTTGGCCCTGAGTGGAAAACTGAACTCATAGATATCAAGGAAGAACAGAGCCAAAGTTAGCTATGATGGCACGCACTACTGAATAAGTAGGTTGGCTCTCAATGTCAAGAATGACGTTTGGAAAACAGTCACTTAAATACGATCCAGGAAGGTTACAGGCGTATACAGAATTGGGTACCATCAATTAAGTCCTTTGCTTAAACATAGAAAAAATAGGTCAAACACAATAATTAAGAACATTTTCTTACTAAGCCCTCTAACAAAGCTGAAATGTTATTATGAAAATATCTAACGTATTAGAAGAAATCACTTATTTCATTATTTGGGGAATTTCCAGGTCTTCTAAAGAAATAAAGATTCCAGTTAAGCAATCCCAGAAATCTGGCTTAAACACAGTCAAAACTGGACCAGCAGAATGCAAAAATTGACTTTTTCACTGACTGATTACAGAATGAAAAAGAAACTGATGAATGTAGTATCTGAGATAATAAGAACTGTAGACGCTGGAGAATCTGAGATAACAAGGCGTAGAGCTGGATGAACACAGCATGCCAAGCAGAGGAGCAGGAAAGCTGACGTTTCGGGCCTAGAACATTCATCAGAAATGAAGGAGGGGAAGAGGGTTCTATGATCTCCCAAACCCTCAGATGACCTCCGACCCACAGCCTCCGACCTCATTGTTCCCCAACCCCGCACCACCTGCTTCTAACTCCTTCCCAAAATCCACAAACCCGCCTGTCCTGGTCGACCCATTGTCTCCACCTGCTCCTGTCCCACCGAACGCATCTCCACCTATCTGGACTCCATCTTCTCCCCCTTGGTCCAGGAACTCACTACCTACATCCATGACACCACCCACACTCTCCACCTCCTCCAGAATCTCCAATTCCCCGGTCAACAACACCTCATTTTCACCATGGACGTCCAGTCCCTATACACCTACATTCCCCATGCAGATGGCCTCAAGGCCCTCCGCTTCTTCCTGACCCGCAGGCCCGACCAGTCCCCCTCCATCGACACGCTCATCCGCCTAGCCAAACTCGTCCTCACCCTCAACAACTTCTCTTTCAATTCCTTCAACTTCATACGGACGAAGGGGGTGGCCATGGGGACCCGCATGGGCCCAAGCTATGCCTGCCTCTTTGTAGGTTACGTGGAACAGTCCCTCTTCCGCACCTACACTGGCCCTAAACCCCACCTCTTCCTCCATTACATTAATGACTGTATCGGCGCCGTCTCGTGCTCCCATGAGGAGCTCGAACAGTTCATCCACTTCAACAAAACCTTCCACCCCAACCTTCAGTTCTCACCTGGACTACGTTTAACACCTCCCTCACCTTCCTGGCCCTCTTTGTTTCCATCTCTGGCAACAACCTAGAAACCGATATCCATTTCAAGCCCACTGACTCCCACAGCTACCTGGAATACACCACCTTCCACTCACCTTCCTGCAAAAGTGCCATCCCCCATTCCCATTTCCTTCGCCTCCGCTGCATCTGCTCCCAGGATGAGGCATTCCACTCTTGTACATTTCAGATGTCCTCGTTTTTCAAGGGCCGTAACATCCCCCCTGCAGTGGTCGAGAACGCCCTCAACCGTATCTCCCGCATTTCCCGCAACTCATCTCTCACACCCGGTCCGCACAATAACCGGCAAAAAAAGAATTCCCCTCACATACCATCCGACCAACCTCCGGATACAACGCATTCATCCTCCAACACTTCTGTCATCTACAGTCCTACCCCACCACCTAAGACATTTCTCCATCCCCACCCTTGTCTGCCTTCCGGAGAGACCACTCTCTCCGTGACTCCCATGTCTGCTCCACACTCCCCTCCAACCCCACCACATCCGGCACTCCCTCACCCCCATCCCAGGCCCTAAGAATACTTTCTACATCAAACAGATGTTCACCTGCACATCTGCTCATATGGTATATCGCGTCTGCTGTACCCATTGTGGCCTCCTCTACATCAGGGAAACCAAGCGGAGGCTTGGGGACTGCTTTGCAGAACACCTACGCTCGGTTTGCAATAAACAACTGCACCTGCCAGTCATGAACCATTTCAACTCCCCTGCCTGTTCCTCAGACGACATGTCCATCCTGGGTCCCCTGCAGTGCCACAACGATGCCACCCGAAGGTTGCAGGAACAGCACCTCATATTCTGCTTGGGAACCTTGCAGCCCAATGGTATCAATGTGGACTTCACAAGCTTCAAAATTTCCCCTCCCCCGACCGCATCCCAAAACCAGCCCAGCTCATTCCTGCCTCTCTAACGTGTCCTTCCTCTCACCTATCCCCTCCTCCCACCTTAAGCCACACTCTCATTTCCTACCTAACCTCATCCCACCCCCTTGACTTGTCCGTCCTCCCTGGGCTGACCTGTCTCCTCCCTATCTCCCCACCTACACTCACCTTTACTGGCTCTATCCCCACCCCTTTAACTTGTCTGTCTCCTCTCCACCTACCTTCTCCTCTATCCATCTTCAATCCACCTCCCCCTCTCTCCCTATTTATTTCAGAGCCCTCCTCCCCTCCCCCATTTCTGATGAAGACTCTAGACCCGAAACATCACCTTTCCTGCTCCTCTGATACTGCTTGACCTGCTGTGTTCATCCAACTCTACACCTTGTTATCTATGTTGTATTTGGTTATTTATGTTACAACGGCTAAAAAGGAACATCGGGTAATGACCAATGCAAGTTATAAATTTACACAAACTGCATTACCAAAAATACAGGCCAAACTACTGGCTGCTATATCAAGGATGAGCCAACATAAAAGGTGATCAGTTGCCTCCTTACTCTTGTTTTAATTTTCACAGATCCCAGGTATACTTTGTGGCATTGTTATTGTCGCTAGCAGCATTAAATCTTCCTATGACTCACTCGGTGATCAATTTTCAATAAACACCACCAGCTTACAAGAAAGAAAAACATGCAACTGCAAGAAATGCAACTGACAACTAAAGGCTACATATCAAAGATTTCTTGAAAGCAAGATACAACTCGTGACTTAACAAAGGAACAAGTGAATTTAAAATCTTTCTGCTCCAGATTAAGAAAGCCTATATCTTGCCTCCAACCTCCACTGCCCATGTTTGAAGTTAACTATTACACTTTGTATCTTAGGCATGGAAGGCACATTACATAAGTGATATGTTTATTGGAAATCTCAGCATGATTTAGGCGGAGAGAAACTGGCAAATTAGGTAGCAAGCACCTCTGCAGGATTTGCACTGCACTCAACAGTAATTTCATTATGGGTTGTGTCTCTGCAATTTTCACTTCCTGTCAGAATGATTAGCAGCCTATCTATGCATTCAGCATATTAACAAGGATCTTTAGCAGGCATCATTTCACATTTCTTACATTTGGGTTAGTGTTTAGAGCAACATCTTTGAATTTTGCACATTCATTCCTAAATTGATTTTAACAGTGTGCGTTAATATTTAGAACACCAGTGTGTTTTTTTTCCCAGTAATTTTTTAATGCAGTTTCTTTGTTATTTTCCAAATGATTGCATGCCTGTGAAATGAGAAGCTCCAGAGTCACTTACTCATATCAAAGAGGAATTGGGTGTACAGAAAGCCTTTCCCAAGGCTGTTTGCAGAACAGGAAAATTCTTAATGTAGATGGGATCTGCAGTTTTCCCCACATTACCAGTGTTCACTCCTGCTTCAGTGCATGGCAACTTTTAACAGGAAGCCACACCAAGCGCAGTGCCAATTTGTAAGTAAGTGAGAGATGAAAATAGTGGGTGCTATTAAAACAACCTCACCACAGTAGTTCATGCCTCACATGGTACCGGATGAATGAACATGGATCAGATATATCAATAAGCAACAGAGCTGGGTTGTTTATATCACCATAAAAAGGTACCAACCATACATAGAACATTTCAGCACAGTACAGGCCCTTCAGCCCTCCATGTTGTGCCGACCTGTCATACCAATCTGAAGCCCATCTAACCTACACTATTCCATGTATGTCCATATGCTTGTCCAATGACAACTTAAATGTACCTAAAGTTATGAATCTACTCCCGTTGCAGGCAAAGCGTTCCATTCCCTTTACTACTCTCCGAGTAAAGAAACTACCTCTGACATCTGTCCTATATCTTTCACCTCTCAATTTAAAGCTATGCCCCCTCGTGCTCGCCGTCACCATCCTAGGAAAAAGGCTCTCCCTATCCACCCTATCTAACTCTCTGATTATCTTATATGTCTCAATACCTGCATTGTCTGTCTCACACCGCGTGGTAATTTCAATTGGGAACTGGCTGTGCAGCATTCAGAAATTCAGTGATACAGAGATTTGATTCTTCAATCTAACACAGGGTCACCTGCACTATTAGCCAATGTGTTCTTCTAAGATGCACAGTCCAAATGGCAGTCATTTACTTTGTCTCCTATGCTACTGGTTGGTATTAAGAGCACAACCTGGCTGACTAAATTCAACATGCAAAGGGTGTGCATGCAGGGTCAAAAGTGAAGATGTAACAAACTGCCCCACACAGCAACATGGATATACTTGTCATTCAGTTGAATACCACATCATTGGATGGATTTTAACTCGGCAAGCTTTCTTAAGGCTTGCCTTTTCTATTTGCACCCATTTCACATCCTGTAAGACATGCTGACAACATTCAGGTTTTCGACCTAAGTATCAACCACACTGGAGGAAAACTGTAAACTATATTTACTTAAATCTGCCATATCAACTGCCAAAAGATAATTAAGGTATTGCATTGCTTCAACTTTTGGTCAACTTCCCGCTCCACAAACAATTTATTATGATTAGGGAGAAAGATCTTTAAAGTAGACGGGATCTGCAAAGTTTTCCCCACAATACCCCAATGTTCACTCCACTTCAGCATATCACAATATTTAACCGGAAGTACATCAAATGCAATATTTCCGTTATGAACCGTTCACAGGCCCATTAGAAGGGTTTTTCATCACAACAGTCAGACAGGGGCTGTACAAATTTCTTTCCCCATCTATGTCATTCAAATTTTCCATTTATGCAATGCTGTCAGCAAAGGTATGTCAGCATGCAATTTCTTATCCTTTCCCATCCCAGGAAAAAATGTTCCCAGAACTCACCTACACAAATCTGAATACATTTAATCACTGGAGTGCAGATAAGTTTAGAAAATCAGCACTCTAGTGTAACTTCCACTGAAGGCTGTTATAATACAGAGCTTTTCATACCACTTGATGGCCGTTGCATTTTCATTTTGACTTTTCATTTGATCTGTGATGCTATTGTAATCTACAAAGGTGGTTTGCCACCGTGAACTATAGCATGCACCACATTGTCTTGCACTTCATTCTCAATCTATTTGGGGATTAGGAAGAGAAAGCTTTGACAAGAAATGAAAGCCTGGAAGTAGGCACTTATCTGTTAGCCTCGCTGCTAAATAATTAAAAATAACCTCACATGACGATTTGTTTAGCTTTTACCATTAAGTCTTAGAACTTCACCAGGCATTGCATATGAATTTTCTGTTTTGCAGAATTCTGCCCTTTTATCTGACACCCTACAGCAATATATTTTTGAATTATCATGGGTCATTGCAGTTTTAAAGAAATAACGTACAAACATAATTTGTGTTTTGAAATGCAGCTGCTCCAGTCTGAAATCAGGGAATGCTCAAATCAAACTGACAGCGTTTCGCCATAAACAATCATGCTAAATGACCCTGTTTATATTCCACAAAGGCAGCTTCTTTCGTTACTATGAATCTGCAGAGACTGTAGAATTCAGACTGCATTTCACAGTTTTGTTTTGATGCTTCCCTTCTGGAACAATACACAAATTACAATTACAGCTCATTGTGAGGAGCACACAATTTCCAAACCACACAAAACACAGGGAATAAAATGCTGTAGTTTGTGACTCTGTCGCTGTCCACTAAAATGCATCAACAGCAGTATATTGTAAATTAGTCTATGTATTCCTTCTTATTTCCCCAAAAGAAAATACCATCTTGCCTCTTCCTTTGCAGATCATGTTCAGACCTGCTCAGAAACCTGGATAACTGTTTTTAGGTTGGTGCAAGCATAATTCTTACGACTTGCAGCTTATCTAATATATTAGTACAAATATGCAATAAAAGCAATTGTGCTCAATCCAATATGGTATTAATGCTTCCTCACTTAAAATTGCTGCCAATGTAACTAAATTAGTTGCAGAATTGTAACCACATGAACTCTACAAAATATTCTCAGAGAATACGCAAGTTTCAAGGTCTAAGTCTTGATGTACAATTGCAGCATTCAAAATCAAAGTTTCACACACCGTATTTATTTCTCAGAAAGCCTGCACCTTTCAAGTGTAGAAAGATAACTAACGGGATTTCAGTACGCTGACTGCCCTGTTCAGAGTACAAACAACATTTTTGATTACTTTTTTTAAACAGAGGAGGAAAACTCTATTAATTCAGAAGCATAATAGTGTTTAAAATTCAAGAGGATGTAATATTCTAATGCAAGAATTAAAAACAAATCTTTGACGGACACTTCCAGACCCCTGGGAACAAACACCAATTCTGTATCTTTATTTCAGTTTGTTTTTGTTTTCTTCATTGTATGTCTTCCACAAATGGTGACTATAATTAAAGTCTGTGTTATAAAACCGATATAATTAGCAGGTATGATGTCAAAGAATCAATTTTTGAATGCACAATATTTTCTGAAGCACCTGATCAAATATTGTTAGTTATCGCTTTGGAGTGTATGATTCAAAAAACAAACTTGCATTTCATTCTCATTTTTCATGAATTTGGGTCTTTCCAAAGCAAAAATCAGAAGTTTGACAAATCATAGTCCACCTTGCTCCTTTTGCATAATGCTTATTGTCAGAGATGTCTTTGAAATTTGTTACTATCTTGTTCAACAGTTTGTTACATTTTCAGCAGACTGTCATCTGTAACCTTTGAAACAACACCTGTATACACACATTAAGATCATTAATGTCTATCAAAATGTGCAGTTGACTTCTTGGGTACACCTTCATGTAACTTCTTCTGGTCTGGAAACAAAATGTTTGATTTATTCATCGTCATGTGTATCTTGTTTCAAAATACAGTGTAGAGTATAGTATAGTGTTGCCACTCTCCGGCGCCATCTTAAAACGCAGAAAAACAAACCAAAATACAGAATATAAAGGCAGAAAAGTGAAGCAATAAGAGGAAGCGTCCAATTTTACGGTCCTTCTTGTTAAGTGCTCTGTCACGGGCCTGGAGACCAGGTAGGAGTCCCGTTTGCTGTATCACCACCACTACAATGAGTGTTCAGTGCCATCTCACCTCCACCAATGCCCTCGCCACAATGAGTCCTCAATCGACCTTACCAATGCAGATGCCACTGACGCTGCCAGGCTTTGCTGTGGCCCAAACTCATGTCCGACGCTGCCATGAGTCCGCTTCAGGCCCACCTCAGACTAGGCCCAAACTCGCCACTGTCGCAGCAGCAATACACCAGCACTAGGACCACCTCAATGATGCAGACACTGCTGGGAACTCTAACTCTCTCCAACGTCGCCACCAGGAGTATACTGCTGACACTGTCGCCATCGCTGAGCTCTTCACTAACAGATAAGTAAAGTGAGAGAGAGAAAAGAAAAGCGAAGAGGGAGGAAAAAAAAAGTAACAAAAAGGAAAAGCAGACAAAGTTGCTGAGCTCTGGGATCAGAAACTCTTATCAGAAGTATGCTGTGCTTTCTACCTCTTAGTCCCTTCTGTATTCACCTTGGTACAGTCCTTGATCCTCACATTCTTCAGCTTTGCTAACAATTAGTCTACAATGCAGTACTTTACCAAAGCTTTTTAAAGTTCCATTCACAAAATCGACCAAGTTTCTTCAACAAATAACTCAAGCCATTTTATCAGACACCTGTTTTTAATATAACTGCCCTGGCTAAATATGGGAGTTACCAGCTCATCTTTTTTGCTGATACTAGTTATGGGAAGAATGTTGCCCAGTACATCAAGAGAACTTCCTTTTCTTCTTTACAAAGACATACTCATACAGCACAGAACAGGCCCATTGGATCTGTACTGATCTATCTACAATAATCACACTTTACTTCACTTGAGCCTTGAACGTTGTGACATTTCACATTCTCATCCATGTCCTTTTTAAAAGGCTTGAGGTTTTCTACATCTAACAACCTTCTGGGCACTGCATTCGAGATTCTCATCACCATTCAGATAAAAATATTTTCCTCAAATATCCTCTAAACCTTCTGTTCCTCACTGTAAAATTATGCCCCTGCATTCTTGACTCTTCAACAAAGGGAAGTAGGTGCTTTCTGTCCACCCTGCCAATACACCTCTTACAGTTAACCCCTCAGCCTTCTTTGCTCTGAAGACAACAATCTGAGCCTACCCAGCCTTTCTTCATAACCAACGTGCCCCATCCCAAGCAACATCCTGGTGAACCGCCTCTGTACCCTCTCTAGTGCAATCACATCTTTCCTGACATGTGGTGGCCAGAAATGAACACCACCCCAGCTGTGGCCTAACCCAAGCACAGCTACAGCTTGCCCTCTCTGCTCTTACAATCTATGCCAGGAGTGAGAAAGGCCAGCGACCCGCACGCCATGTTGACCACCCTATTAACCTAACCTAGTATCAGACATAATGCGAACTGCAGATGCTGGAGAATTCCAAGATAATAAAGTGTGAAGCTGGATGAACACAGCAGGCCCAGCAGCATCTCAGGAGCACAAAAGCTGACGTTTCGGGCCTAGACCCTTCATCAGAGAGGGGGATGGGGAGAGGGAACTGGAATAAATAGGGAGAGAGGGGGAGGCGGACCGAAGATGGAGAGTAAAGAAGATAGGTGGAGAGAGTGTAGGTGGGGAGGTAGGGAGGGGATAGGTCGGTCCAGGGAAGACGGACAGGTCACGGAGGTGGGATGAGGTTAGTAGGTAGCTGAGGGTGCGGCTTGGGGTGGGAGGAAGGGATGGGTGAGAGGAAGAACCGGTTAGGGAGGCAGAGACAGGTTGGACTGGTTGTGTGGTGCAGTGGGGGGAGGGGACGAACTGGGCTGGTTTAGGGATGCAGTAGGGGAAGGAGAGATTTGTAGGTTACGTTCCCACTTCCTACAGACTAAGGGGATGGCCATGGGCACCCGCATGGGCCCCAGCTATGCCTGCCTCTTTGTAGGTTACGTGGAACAGTCCCTCTTCCGCACCTACACAGGCCCCAAACCCCACCTCTTCCTCCGGTACATTGATGACTGTATCGGCGCCGCCTCTTGCTCCCCAGAGGAGCTCGAACAGTTCATCCACTTCACCAACAACTTCCACCCCAACCTTCAGTTCACCTGGGCCATCTCCAGCACATCCCTCACCTTCCTGGACCTCTCAGTCTCCATCTCAGGCAACCAGCTTGTAACTGATGTCCATTTCAAGCCCACCGACTCCCACAGCTACCTAGAATACACCTCCTCCCACCCACCCTCCTGCAAAAATTCCATCCTCTATTCCCAACTCCTCCGCCTCCGCCACATCTGCTCCCACGATAAGACATTCCACTCCCGCACATCCCAGATGTCCAAGTTCTTTAAGGACCGCAACTTTCCCCCCCACAGTGATCGAGAACGCCCTTGACTGCGTCTCCCGTATTTCCCGCAACACATCCCTCACACACCGCCCCCGCCACAACCGCCCCAAGAGGATCCCCCTCGTTCTCACACACCACCCTACCAACCTCCGGATACAACGCATTATCCTCCGACACTTCCGCCATTTACAATCCGACCCCACCACCCCCACATTTTTCCATCCCCTCCCCTGTCAGCTTTCCGGAGAGACCACTCTCTCCGTGATTCCCTTGTTCGCTCCACACTGCCCTCCAACCCCACCACACCCGGCACCTTCCCCTGCAACCGCAGGAAATGCTACACCTGTCCCCACACCTCCTCCCTCACCCCCATCCCAGGCCCCAAGATGACATTCCACATTAAGCAGAGGTTCACCTGCACATCTGCCAATGTGGTATACTGCATCCACTGTACCCGGTGCGGCTTCCTCTACATTGGGGAAATCAAGCGGAGGCTTGGGGACCGCTTTGCAGAACACCTCCGCTCAGTTCGCAACAAACAACTGCACCTCCCAGTCGCAAACCATTTCCACTCCCCCTCCCATTCTCTAGATGACATGTCCATCATGGGCCTCCTGCAGTGCCACAATGATGCCACCCGAAGGTTGCAGGAACAGCAACTCATATTCCGCCTGGGAACCCTGCAGCCATATGGTATCAATGTGGACTTCACCAGTTTCAAAATCTCCCCTTCCCCTACTGCATCCCTAAACCAGCCCAGTTCGTCCCCTCCCCCCACTGCACCACACAACCAGCCCAGCTCTCTCCCCCCCCCCCCCCCCACCCACTGCATCCCAAAACCAGTCCAACCTGTCTCTGCCTCCCTAACCGGTTCTTCCTCTCACCCATCCCTTCCTCCCACCCCAAGCCGCACCCCCAGCTACCTACTAACCTCATCCCACCTCCTCGACCTGTCCGTCTTCCCTGGACCGACCTATCCCCTCCCTACCTCCCCACCTACACTCTCTCCACCTATCTTCTTTACTCTCCCTCTTCGGTCCGCCTCCCCCTCTCTCCCTATTTATTCCAGTTCCCTCTCCCCATCCCACTCTCTGATGAAGGGTCTAGGCCCGAAACGTCAGCTTTTGTGCTCCTGAGATGCTGCTTGGCCTGCTGTGTTCATCCAGCCTCACATTTTATTATCTATTAACCTAACCTGTTGGCTTCAGATATCAGTGGACAAGCACCCCAAAATCTCTCTACTCCCCCGAGGTTCCTAATATTCTGCATTCATAGAGCGCTCCCTTGCCTTGTAACTTCTTCCAAAATGCATCACCTCACATTTTTCAGGGTTAAATTCCATCTGCCGCTGATCTGACCAATGGATCTGTATTCTCCTGTAACCTAACACCATCTTCCTCACCATCAAGAACCCGGCCAATTGATGTGTCATCCACTAAACTTTGTATCATCCCACTCCACCCCACATTCTTTTATATTGTTTTGATGTATCATGAACCCCAAGGCATCTGGCACTTATCCTGTGGAATGCCATTGGATACAGCCTCCTACCACCAAACCAATTTTGGATCCTCCTTTTTAAAAAAAATTACTCTCCCATCCAGGACCTTGTCAAACACTATGCTGAAATCCATATATACTTCAAAGATAATGGGAACTGCAGATGCTGAAGAATCCAAGATAACCTCTCTGATGAAGGGTCTAGGCCCAAAACGTCAGCTTTTGTGCTCGAGATGCTGCTTGGCCTGCTGTGTTCATCCAGCTTCACACTTTGTTATACTTCATCAAATGTACTTCTTTCATCTGAACACCTGATCACCTCCTCAAAATTCAATCATATTTGTTAGGCATGACCTCCTTCTACCAAACCATGTTGACTATTCTAGATCAAGTCTTGTCTCTCTACGTAGAGATTAATTCTGTCCTGCAGAATTTTCTCAAATTGTTTTCTGCCACCAATGTATGACTCACTGGTTTGGAATTCTTGGTGTGTCTCTACCAACGTTCTTGAAAAACAGAACCACATTAGTTATCCTCCAATCCTCTGGCACTTCCCCTGTGGCCAGAGGGGAATTAAAATTTGGTAGGGGCCTCTACAATTTCATCCCTCGCCTCTCACAGCAGCCTGGGATACAAGTCTGGGGATCTGCCCATTTTTAAGCCCACCAAAAATGCAAAAGATATCCTAAATTCTTTTACATTTATTAAACAAGCAGACAGACAGAATCCAGGTTTAACATCTCATCTCAAAGTCAGTATGTCTGATAATGCAGCACTCAGCACTGTTGTAATGAGGCAATTAGATTGTGCATTCAAATGCTGGACTTAGGTTCAAAATTAAACTTCTGACTCTAGTGGCACTGCTACCCAATGATTCAATTTATCAGCCCTTTATTGTCACACACTTAACCAACATCTGCATTATTAAAAATAAAACCTAATTTTGCTTGTTTCAAGTCAGTGAGAGAATTTCAGACAATAGTCAACTTCTCTAGACGTTATCTGAAATCCGTAATAAATTAAAGGATTGAGATAATTTTTCCCAGCATGATGGTCTCATATTTCTTGTGTAACAAAATTATGTTTCAAGTCTCCCCTTCTCACTATGCGTTAAGACAATGAAGTACAACTTTCAGAAGACATGAGGTCAACTGCACCCTCTCATAATGCAGCATGAATTACAAGTTTATAGACTGTCTGTGCATGCTTCTTGATTCCCTTCTGTTTCTTTCTCCACTCACTCTCATCTTAAATGATAACATTTCCACAACAAGTCTGGAATGAAAGACAGATTTTAAATTTTACAGTCATCAATGGCATTCAAGTATAGAATGAGAGAACACTGCATCTAGTATTTCTGCGGATGCCCCAAGCTACACTGACCATTTATTGCTTGCTTTTGCACCAAATGAGATGATGATATAAAGTTTATAAAAAGTATAATAGTAGGGGTGGATTTTTTGTTGTTTTAAAAGTTTAAGGAGGGATCTTTTCTATACAGTATAAGTTGCCAACTGAGTAATGTTGCTTCTAGTTTGTTTATTACAATGAAAGTTTTAAAACCTGACACCTTGTTAAGTAATCGTCCCAGTTAGCCAGTGAAAATTCAAATATCTTTATAACAATGTGCATACATGTTTTACACACACACACACACACACACACACACACACACAACACTTTGTTTGTTTTGTCTATAATCAAAGGATCTAACACTCCTGGTATTCAATCAACAGATTAAAAAAAAGCCAATGAAAAGGACATCAGTTAGAAAAGACAAAATAGAAATCTTATAATTTCTCCCTTCTATTTACTTATACATTTATGCATCAGTCAAAAAATAAAAGCATGTCTTTAAATTGTTGGGAGCCATATAATATGACAATAAATCAAGCTCCTGATGACAAACGGGCTTAGTTGTTCTGTCGATTTAGAGCATTTAGATGGTATGAATTCCTTGGACTTGAGTGCATATTACTCAATAAAAATGTAGAAGCAACACAATAGAATCTACTCAGATTACGTTGCCCCCAGTGCTTTGGAACAGACAGCAAGTGTGCTCCTTTAGTCAAGGACTCCCTGTCAGTCCAACCAGTAGCTAATCATAACATTCTAAAATTCTGGAATTGTGTCTGTTGCTCCTTTAAATTTATTTTTATTGACAACAAATATTGACCCTCACCTTTCCAAGCACCATGACTATCCATTTTCTTAACCAGGTTGTTCAGAACAGTTTTAGAGATGAAGATTTTTTTTAACTGAAATTGGTAATATCTCAACCTTAAAAGGCTTCAGTAACCTCAGGCCAGACGATTTAGAAAAACTTCAACTGAATCCCATACCAAACCTCTGACTGTTTTTTCCCAAATATGTTATAATCACATTAGCTGTGGTCAAAAAGCTTGGTCATGCATACTAATCTGGCATACATAAGGTTGGCAATTTGGCCAAGGAATCAAAAGGAACTGTTTATACACAACCACAATTCAGCTTAAACCATTCTCTCTAGTGAGCAGGTTCAAAGCAGGGAAAACAATAAAATTTCCTCAAAGTTTCACACCTAAATAGCACAACAAACCCTCTTCAGCTGATACCAACACCACATTCCTATCCCATGCCTTCTCAGCACTATCCCAGTCCTGACAAATCTTCTCTCTCAGTACTGCAGTCTAAAAACATGCTTTACAGCTCCCACACCCTAAACTCCTATCTCCTGCAAACCACCACTTCTCTCAAGAAGTGTGTTCTGACAAATGCTAAAATGCTGGTATCTCTTTTCCAGTGATTTGAAACATCACAAATTTCATATTTAGCAATCGAGCCCACCTGCCATCCCTACTGAGTTCCTTACAACCCACCATTCACCTCATGTTCCTATATGCTAATATTGCCCTTCCAAATATGGAACATGTTCTCAACCCACAATAACCACCCTGACACAAGTACTGCTATGCAGATTTCCCTGCCTCAATTTCACCATCAACTTCCACTGTAGGCTTTACAATGCACAAGCAATGTAAGCAATTTAAATAATTAAAACTAACATTTACTAGAAATGAATGCTACTGCCTTATAGTTTCCATGCAGGTAGCATACAATAAAGCATTTGTTGATATCATCTGTTAAGATTTAACTCTTAAACACTTCTATCAAGTAAGTGCCAGGCAAGAAGAATTTCTAACAAGAGGGCCTACGAGGTCAAATGGGCATTTTTCTTTCAAAAACTGAAAATCAGTCCTTTTGACATTCTATGGTACCATTGATGCCAAGACTTTCACTATCAAAATCCTGGAGAGCACACCACTGCATAAGTGCTAAAATGTAGCAGTCATCACAACATCGTGCCTGATTGATGAGGGCAAAGTTAAGCAGGACATATAGGGACTAGCCTCACGAAGCCTCAAAACCTCATCATCATCTCCAAGGATCATGTCAGGAGTAGGATGAAATATTCACGAGTCACTTGAATGGACAGGGTTGTATGAACACGGAAGAAACCGGATATCACTCAGCCAGAGAAATCCACTTGATAGACATCCCTATCACTGGGCTCAATAAGCACATTTACCATTACAGGCACACTACAACAGCAGCTCAAGTTTACTGTGGCTGTACATCAGTGTTCGGTGAAATGTACCACCAAGGAAGACAAGGACAGCAGTAATCATCAGAATTCAAGCAACTCCAAAAGGTCATTTCCAGGGCACACATCAGCTTATAACCATTCTTCTTCTTTTCTGGGAGGTCAGATTGCTAGAATCCCCTGCCAAACACCAACACCAAAATAACTCCAGTGGTTCAAGCAGAACTCCCACTAGGACCCTTTCAGAACAACTAGGGACGGAAATAAATTCGGCCTGGCAAGAAACACCTATATCTGAGAATTTAACTTGAAATCCCGGTTGTTTGATTTTTGACTTCTTAAATTTTGCACATCAAGTAACAGTAGAAATAGGAAGATTATGAAAACCTTTTGGTGACAGAAACAACTGAATATTTGGACACAATGCGTCATTTATCAGAACAGCAAATACTAGCAGAAAAAAGATTGAAATCCCACAGACCAGAAAGCATTATAAACAAGCCACAGCATGTTATGATTTTAAGTTCATCTTGAAGAAAACAAAAAAAACATTAGTCAGGAGGTCAAAATAATATTTACTTTGAGGGCTCACTTTGAAATTTTCTCAGGACTATGCTATGATTTTGGGGGCTATGGTTTGGTTCTCTTTACTCCTTAGATTGCAAGATTTTAAGTTAGAAATGAACTGTTGAAAGAAAGAGTTAGCAAATTCCTGCTCCAAGTAACTATTAAAGTATAAAGCACTGTGGCTCAGTGGTTAGCACTGCTCCATCACAGTGCCAGGGACCTGGGTTCAATTCCAGCCTTGGCCAACTACGTGGAGTTTGCACATTCTCCCTGTGTCTGCGTGGGTTTCCCCCAGGTGCTCCAGTTTCCTCCCACAGTCCAAAGATATGCGGGCTAGGTGGATCGGCCATGCTAAATTGCCCATTGTGTCTAGGGTGGGAAATGCAGGGTTTAAGGGTAGGAGAGTGGGTCTGGGTGGGATGCTGTTCGGTTGGTTGGTGTGGACTTGATGGGCCAAATGGCCTGCTTCTACACAGTAGGTATTCTGTGTTAAAGAAATGAGATTGTGTGATGGAAGGCAAACAACCTTCCCTTACCACCTCCCCACTGACCCACCCACATATCCACTCCACCTTTCTCCTCCACTGGCTGATGTTAAAGCAAACTGAGCCCTGGGAGGTGGGGCACTTCAGGATTAACTGGGGTCCCAACTTTTCTCAATCAACAAAACATACTTTAAAAAAAGACACATCAGCAATCCAAAAAAAGCTTGCATGCAGACACACATTTCTATATGTTTAAAGAAAATTCTAAGGGGAACAAAAGAAAACAGAAAAAAGAACTATGGACGCTGGAAATCTTAAATAAAAGCCGAAGTTGCTGGATAAAACTCAGCAAGTCTGGCAGCATCGTGGAGAAAAAGTGGAGTCAGAGTCAATGTTTCAGGTCCAGTGAACCTTCTTTGGAACTGATAGCAGATGCAAAATGTACTTTTTTTCCCATAAATGCTGTCAGAACTGCTGAGTTTCTCCAGCACTTTCTATTTCTGTTTGAAAATAAAACCGAATTTCCCCTACAACAGTTTTTCTCCCTCTACCCCAGATCTATGCACTTTAAACTTTATTCCCAAAGCAATTTATTGTAGGAACATAAAAGTGGAAGAAAATCATTGCAAAAGATTTAATTTGTTTTATTTCTTGTTTGGTTATTGCTCTAGTAGTAGTTAATAAACTCGATAAACCACTTCCAGATGAATTCTTTGGAAAATACAAGATCTTTCTTCAAGTAAGTTGGCATACCATAGATCTAAAAATCAAAAGTATAAGCTACAGATGTGAAAGTGATCTATAATGCCTTTTGCCTACATGTTTCCTCACAACCTCCTTGATCTTTAAGAGGGTCTACCCTCTATGTAGTTAGCCTCTTGCTTTTAATGTATTTGCAGAATCTCCTTAGATTATCCTTAGCCTTATCTGCCAATGCTGTCTCATATCCCTGTTTGCCTCCTTGATTTCTCTCTTAATCAAAATAAAGTGTGTTGGGACATTCTTAAGAGATTCAATTGAATCAAGTTGTCGATATTGAAATCTTAGTTTTATTCTTGACTAGAACCTCCATATTCTTATTTATCTATTGCTCCCTAATCTTTTCAGCCTTACCCTTCACTCTGACAGGAACAAAGTGCCTCTGAATTCTCACCATCACTTTCTTGAACAGTCGACTCCAATCAATTTCTCAAAGTTCTTGTCTCATAACATTAACATTACTCCACTTAAAAACTTTATAACTTTTATGGAAGGCTTATCCTTTTCCATAACCATTTTGAAATTAATAAAATTATGATTGCTAGACCCAAAGTGATCCCCCACTTTTATTTCAACCACCTGCATTGCCTTATTGCTCAAAACGTGCAGTTTTGCTCCTTTGCTAATAGGAGCATCTATATGTTGATAAAGAAAATTTTCTTGAAAACGTTTGACAAATTCTTCACCTTTAACACTTTGGTAGCCCCAGCCAATGTTTGGAAAATTTAAATCCTCCCCATTATTACAAACATATTACGCATATATGTATCTGAAGTTTCCCTTTGTGTTTTTTTCTCAATTTCCCTTTTACTATTGGGGGTCCTATTGTACAATCCCAAAGTGATCTTTCCTTTCTCTTATTTGTAATTTGTACCCTGATACTTTCCACTGGACGATTTTTCAGAAATATCATCCCAGTTACAGCAGTAATATATTTCTTCATCTAAGATGCCACCCCCTCTTTACTTGCCTACTTTTCTATCCTTCCTAAAGCATCAAAAACAGGGAACTTTGAGCTGCCAGTCTTGTCTATCTCTCAGCTCAGTTTCTGTAATAGCTATGATGTCGCAATCCTATGTTCTCAAAAACATTCCCTGAGTTCATCAGGCTTACCTGTAAAGCCCCATACATTGCAATAAATGCAATTTACTTCTTCAGTGTTACTACATACACTGACTCTCCCTCGTCTTTCTTTTCTAATTGACATGCTGTCCTCACATTCAGAGCCTTCCTTATCAATCCTTCTGTTTACACTGCCACTTAGAATTCCTCCACTTCCCCTCTCTATCAGTTTAAAGTCTTGATTAATAGAATGAGCAAATCTACCTGCTAAGATATTGATCCCTTTCCAGTTTAGGTTAGACCCATCCTTTTTGAACAAGTCTTTTCTATCTTAAAAGACATTGCAATTGTCCAAAAACCTGAATCCCTGAACAATATGCCAGCTCTTCAGCCACCGATTTGTCTCCTTTAACCTTTTCTTCCTTCCCTCATTTGAGTTTGGCATTGGGAGTAAACTAGAAATGACTACTTTCAAGGTTCTACTTTTTAAATTTTCTACCTAACTTCTTGAATTGACTCTGTACTGCTTTAATCTGTTCCTTAAAAATGTCATTACTACCAATGTGTACAATAGTTTCTGGTTTCTCAATCTCACTTTTAACAATATGCTTGAAACATTTAATGATGTTCTTAATCCAAGTACCAGGAAAGCAACAAACCATCCTAAATTTACGCTCACTGCCACAGAATCTCCCGTCTATGCCCCTAACAGGACAGTCCCTATAACAATAATTCTGTTAAATCTTGTCAGACACTGCCTAACATAAGAATCATTCCAAGTGTCCAATAACTGACTGGCCCCTCCATTTTCCTCAGACAGACCATCCCGTTCTGCAGTTCCAACAGCTGAATAGTTATTTCGTAGAGGAATAACCACTGGAGACTTGAAAACTACCTTCTCACCTTTCCTGACAGTCACTCATCTATCTAGCTGATCCTGTTGGGTAATAATTTTCTATATCTACTAATCATGTCACTCTATATCTCATACATGCCCTTAATAACATTAATCTTTAAAAAAGTTTCAATAACACCTTATATATGAAATAAACCATCTTTCATTACCTACAGAAAATATTAAAATGGAAAAAATTAAGAATATATGCCAAACTCAAAACTAAAAACAAAAACCAACCACTTAAGCTGGATAACTAAATAAAAAAACGATTGCCCTTCAATAAATTGCTTGAAGAAAAATAAACTTTTCCAGAGCAGACCACACGTAAGACTCCCTGAAAGGAAAACCCAACTCTTTATTTTCACAAAAGACTATTTAGCTTTTCAAAAAAAACCCTGTGCAATGTGGAAAAGGAAACCCTCTTAAAAACCTTTGCAATGTGAAAAAAAATCCCTCTCAAATAGAGATTTTTTTTTAAACTTCTAAATTTAATGTGAAGAAAAAACTCAGCCATTCACTGTAGACCTTTAAAAGCTCCAGACTTCATTACAGCCTTCATCCAGTGAGGAAGAAAAGAAATGAATTTCAAGGATAAGGTAAAAGTGACAGCCCCTTGACAATATGGCACTTCGGCCAAATGTCACATGTGGAGTTCTAGAAAAACTGGATTCAATGGAAATCAGCAGTGACAACTCTCCAGAGACTGAAGTCACATCTGTACTCCTCAAAGCAGACCCTTGACAAAGGTACGAGTGAGAGTTTCATCAGTAGATACCAGGGTGGAGAGAATTGGTTGATGTCACTATTAGCAATGGTGGTGCAAGTGTCGATGGAACGTCATTTAGGACAGATAAGTCACCAAACTGGCAAACAGGCTGCTACCATCTCAGACAGTTGCTAGCAAGAGAGGACAGACTGCATTTATTGGCTGCTCAATGATAGCATATTGAGTAAGGTGAGGGAGCATATAAAATATGCCAGATGGATAATCTTAATGCTTTCTCCCTGCCAACCTGCAATGCAGGGATTGTGTAAGGTACCCATTAGTCCACCCACCCTTAGGTGCTTAACGACTTAAATCTGCCTCCGCTGCATTAATACACATGACAGGCAGTAGTCCACTACTCTAAATCGGAATGTCTGCTTTCAAGTCCCACTTGCCCTGGATAAACGTGATAACATGTTCAAACATGTTTGATCAAAAATAATTTACACTGGAATGCAGCCAAGAGAGGGAAGGCCATTTTGTTTCACCAACATTGTTGAAAGCGCAAGATGGAATGGGGCTATATCCTGCCCACTTCAGGAGCACCCGCACATCGAGATTGTATCTCTGCTTTGTGCCTTCCAGCTGGCAGCCTTCTACTGAGAAGTCCCAATATACTATTATTATCAGGTAATGTCACTGCAGGGTGGACTTCATTGAACTGGGTCAGTTTGTGACCAACTTTCCTAACCAGGTCAGGGTGGTGGTTATTTCTCAAACTTTGTCTCAGAATTGTTAGCTAAAGAATGGCACTTGAAGCAGGAACTGAATAAAAAAGGCTTCAATGTTCCAAATATTCTACTTTGGAAATTGTTGTTCATCCATTGCCAGATGTCAAATGAACAGTCTGGTAAGTTTAGTAACAGTTGAGGTTTCGAAACAGGTGATGCAGAAGTAGAGCTGATGTCATTGATACATCTGAAAACCTAACGCTGTACTTTCAGATGATGAGCACTGCTTTGGGTTTCTGCATTACTAGTCCAGTAACATTAAAGATTATCTGCCATCTCTACAAATGCTTTTGAACTTCATGTGCATTTGCTTAGAGATTCTAATCTCCTGATTTGAATCTGTATCTCTTTGTCTCACACTGTGAACATCAGATTTCAGGAGCAGGAACAAAAGCCATTGCAAGTGATATTCAGGCTGTTTTCGTTAGAGAGAAGAAGGTTAAGAGGTGACTTAATAGAGACGTAAAAAGATAATCAAAGGATTAGATAGGGTGGACAGTGAAAGCCTTTTTCCTCATAGGGTGATGTCTAGCTCAAGGGGACATAGGTTTAAATTGAAGGGTGATAGATGTAGGACACATGTCAGACGTATGTTCTTTACACAGAGAGTGGTAAGGGCGTGGAATGCCCTGCCTGCAGCAGTAGTAGTCTTGTCAACTTTCAGAGCATTTAAATGGTTGTTGGATAAACATATGGATGATAATGGAATAGTGTAGGTTAAATGGGCTTCAGATTGGTTTCACAGGTCATGCAACATCGAGGGCCGAAGGGCCTGTACTGCGCTGTAGCGTTCTATGTTCTATAATTTTATAGTTTAGAATAGGACCAAGCAAAAGCAGATCTTGTAGATCAAAGAGGTTGTCTTTATGTTGAACTCCAGAAGATGGGAGAGATACTAAGTGAATATTTCGCATCGGTTTTTACTCAGGAGAAAGAAATGGAAATCGAGAGAATGCAGAGAAATAAATTCTGATGTTTTTAAAAACAGTTTACATTACAGAAGAGGAGGTTCAGGCCTTAGATGTTCAGGATGCTTTAATGTATATCAGAATGTTGTGAGAAGTAACAGAGGAAATTACAAGACCCCTTGCAGAAATATTTGCATCATCTATAAGTACAGGTGAGGTGCTTGATGACTGGACAGTGGCCAATGTTGTACCTTTGTTTAAGAAAAGTAGTTGGTTACATGGGATAGGGACATCATAGCTATCTCACAAGCTTGGCTGAAAGTTGGACAAGACTGACAGCTCAACGTTCCCCTGGTTTTAGATGCTTTAGGAAGGATAGAAAGGAGGCAAGAAAGGAGGGGCTATAATAGTATCAGAGATAATGCGAACTGCAGATGCTGGAGAATTCCAAGATAATAAAATGAGAGGCTGGATGAACACAGCAGGCCAAGCAGCATCTCAGGAGCACAAAAGCTGACGTTTCGGGCCTAGACCTCTGATGAAGGGTCTAGGCCCGAAACGTCAGCTTTTGTGCTCCTGAGATGCTGCTTGGCCTGCTGTGTTCATCCAGCCTCTCATTTTATTATCTAAGAAAGGAGGGGCTGTTGTTTTGTTGAAGGAAATGTATTACTGCTATAACTGGAAAGATCTGAAAAAGCATCCAGTGAAAATTTCTGGGTACAAATTACAAATAAGAAAGGAACAATCACTTTGATGGGATTGTGCTATAAGAACTCCAACAGTAAGAAGGAAATTGAGAGACAAACACATATGGTTACATATATCTGAAATTTCCATAATAAATTTGTGATAATGGAGGATTTTAATTTTCCATACATTGACTGGGACTGCCATAGTGTTAAAGGTGAAGAATTTGTCAAATGTGCTTAATAAAATTTTCGTTATGAATATATATGGATGCTCCTATTGAAAAAAGATCAAAACTAAACCTACTTTTGTGCAATAATGCAGGGCAGGTGACTGAAGTAAAAGTTGGGTAACACTTTGGGTCTAGCGATCTTAATTCTATTAGTTTCAAAATGGTTATGGAAAAGGATAAGCCTACCATAAAAGTTAAAGTTTTAAAAGTGGAGTAATGCAAACTTTAACGTTATGAGACAAACTTTCAAAAGTTGTTTGGAGTAGACTGTTCACAGGTAAAAGGATGTCTGACAAGTGGGAGGCTTTCAACAGAGTGATAGTGAGAGTTCAGAGGCACTTTCTTCTTGTCAGAACGAAGGGTAAGGCTGGAAAGATTAGGGAACAATAGATGATTAAGGATATTGAGGTTTTAGTCAAGAATAAAACTAAGATTTAGATACAGACAACTTGATTCAATTGAATGTCTGAAGAATGTCCCAACACACTTTATTTTGATTAAGAGAAATCAAGGAGTCAAACAGGGGATTTGAGACAGCATTGGCAGATAAGGTTAAAGGATAATCTAAAGAGATTCTACAAATGCATTAAAAGGAAGAGGCTAACTAGCGAGATGGTAAGGCCTCTTAAAGATCAAGGAGGTTATCTTTGTGTTGAATGCCAGGAGCTGTTAAAGTTACTAACTTTATATTTTGCATTAGTTGTTACTGTGGAGAAAGAAGTGGAATCAAGAGCATGCAGAGAAATAAACTTTGCTGTTTTAAAACAGTTCATGTTACAGAAGAGGAAGTTGGAGAGATCTTAGCGAACATAAAGGTGGACAAACCTCCAGGACGTGATCTAATGTATCCCAGAATGTTGCTAGAAGTAAGGGAGGAAATTACAAAACCCCTTGCAGGAATATTTGCATAATCTATTAGTATGGGTGACATGCCTGATGACTGGAGGGTGGCCAATGTTGTACCTTTGTTTAAGAAAGGCTGTTGGGAGAAACTGGGGAAATACAGACCGGTGAGTCTTATTCTGGTTGTGGGTAAGTTGTTGGAGGCGATTATAAAAGATAGAATTTATGGGCATTCAGAAAGGCAAAAATTGATTAGCGATAGCATGGTTTTGAATGTGGAAAACTGTGTCTCTCAAACTTAATTACGTTTTTTAGGAAGTTACCAAAAAGGTTGATATTGACAGAGCAATAGACGTTGGTTATTTGAGTAAAGCCTTTGAGGAGGTTGCGCAGGGTAGACTAATTAGTAAAGCTAGGGATTCAAGGTGAGCCTACCACTTGGATACATAATTGGCTTAATGGCAGGAGACGGAGAATAATGGTGGAGGGTTGTTTAATCGGACTGGACGCCTATGACCAGTGGTGCTCCACAGGGATCTGTTCTGGGGCCTCTTTTGTTTGTTATTTATATAAGTGATTTGGATGAGAATATAGAAGGCATGGGTTAGTAAGTCTGTGAATGACATCAAAATTGTGGCATGGTAGAGAGTGAAGAAGGTTTTCTAATATTACAAAGGGATCATGATCAAATGGCTCAATGGGCTAAAAAATGGCAGATGGAATTCAAAGGGGATAAATGCGAGGTATTGGTGCAATAAAGGTAGGGCTTGTATAATTAACAGTAGTGCTTTGGGTCATGTTGCAAAACAGAATTACCTAGGGGTGCAGGTAAATCATTCTTTGAAGTTTCCATAACATATAAACAGGATGGTTAAAAAGGTGTTTAGCATGCTTGCCTTCATTGCTCAGTCCTTTGAGTATAGGAGTTGGGAAGTCATGTTGAGGTTGTACAGGACACTGGGGAGGCATGTACTAGAATAGTGTCCAGTTCTGGTCGCCCAATTACAAGGAGGCAATTTTCAAGCTGGGAATGGTTCAGAAGAGACTTACCAGGATGTTGCCAGGTGTGGAAGGTTTCAGTGATAAAGAAAGGCTGGATAGGCTGAGACTTTTCTCATTGGCACATCAGAGTTTGACAGAAGACCTGATAGAAGTTTGTAAAATAATGAGAGGTATAAGTAGTTGATGGTAGTTGTCTTTTCCCTAGGATGGGGGTTTTCACAACATTTTTAAGGTGACAGGAGAGAGATTAAAAAAGACATGAAGCAGATGTTTCTTTTTTTACACAGTGGGTGGTTTACATGTGGAATGAACTTCCTAAGGAAGAAGTGGTAGATGCGGGTATAATTACAATATTTAAAAGACATTTGGATGGATGTATGATTAGGGAGGTTTTGAAGGGATATAGGCCAGGAGCAGGCAAGTGGGGCTAGTTTAGTTTGGGATTATGTTCGGCATGGACTGGCTGGACTGAAGAATCTATTTCCATGCTGTATGACTCTATGACTCAGTTCCACCCAACTAGACAACAGTGGTCATGCATTCGAAGATGATGATGTGATCAAATAGGTCAATGGTTTTAGGTAAGTTGAGAAAGATAAAAGGAAAAAAAAAATCTACCTTCGTAAGGCGTGTTTTTATCTACCAACAGCACCTTAATGGCAACCAAGAATGGGTAATGCCTTACCAGGCAGGTTCATAGCACCCAAAAACAAATCATAGAATAAAGCTGTAATAATATTCTTCATGAGGAAGGCAGGTCCTGCCAATCCGAAGCCACCTTGAATATGCCTAAATAATGCTAACATGTATTGTTTTAATACATGTTAAATCTGCTTATATCATACATCAATTCTTCAATAAACCTTTTCGATTCTCCATTGCTAGTCATTTTGAGGTATCACCTGTCAGTCAGTTTTGATCCATGATTTTCGTTCTGTTTACAACTATTTGTTGTGGTGAGCCCAAGAGCAGATCCAAATTCAAGTCTCACACAGGCCCCCAGCCACTTCGAGTCGCAGTTGAAGTGCACATCCATTTCTAACTCATTCATTTATAATTCATCTACAAATGGCCCTCTCTTAGCTGAGGCACAATCAAGATCAAAGAGCCTCACCTATCCTTTCCTGAGGGGGAAATCAACTGCGACCCAGGAATGCAGAGCTCCCACTGAACAATGACACTCTATTCACTACCTCCATCTGGAACAGATCAAATGTTACCAGTGGGAGAGATAGAGGGAAAGGAAGAATTGCTGAGTAACTTGAGTTACTGTTTGTGTGTGAATGAAAGGCAGGGAGAGAGGGAGACAGAGAGAGCGCGAGAGAGATAGAGAGCGTGTGCAAGAGAGAGCATGCGTGAGAGACTGAGAGACAAGAGAGAGAGAGAGAGAGAGACAAGAGAGAGAGAGAGAGAGAGAGAGAGCGCGAGAGAGAGGAGAAGAGAGAGATGTAAATATTCCTCTATGAAAAACACTACTGGAGATTCCGGAAACCCAGATTAATGGTGTGGGTAAATGGGTTCAAATTCTACAATGGCAGATGGTAGAATTTAAACTAATATTCGCACAAGTCTGAAAAGGGGACCATCAATGGTGACTACCAACTGTTGCAAAATCTCATCTGATTCACAAATGCACCTAAGGGTAGGAGATCTGACATCCTTATCTGGTCCATGTGTGACTCAAAATTCACAGTAATGCAGTTGAAACAACTCCCTTGAACTTCCTTTCAATTAAAAAGCAATCTGTTACTTCTGTTAGCAATTAACCAATACCCATCCAGGAATGTAAAGCTCCCACTGTACAATAACTTAGTATGCAGAAATCAATGTTCATTTGGTCTGGAATGGGCATCATAGACACAGGAATGGAAGGTCAAACAGAGAAAATTTGAAGATGGAGACTAATCAATATATCCTAAGTCAAATTTATTTTCAGCAGGTTTCTCATTTTTGTTTATGAGGCTGGCTGTGTCCATCAGTGCTCAATTATACATAACAGCAGTGCTAAACTGTATTTGCAAATATGTTCAGGTGACCTGAGGTCATGAAAGGCATCATATCAATGCAAATCCTTTCTTTTCAGTTAGGAATCACTAAGGTATATAATCAATTTGTTTGGTGCAAATGTAAACTTTTGGGTGGTGTATAAATGCTGGCCCGCCACTGATGTTCACATCCCATGTGAAAATGAAACAAAAAAAATCATGAATCAAATGCAAATCGTACTTTTTGCTCCATATTTCCTGTTAAAATATGACTAAAGTCGCCTAGGAAACATTCAGCTTTCTTATAAAAGGTAGAATCTGCCATGTTGGTACAATTATATGTGCCATCTGGGTTCTTTCATGAGCTGCCTATTCAAGCTGTTTTAATTTAGCTATCAAATAAATGGGACAACAGATTTTACAACATCTACTATTGAGATAAAAGAAGTTTCAAGATCATTGTCATGTTTAACAGCCTCAAAAAGGGAACAGATTCAGAATGACTACATAGAAAGACTCTTACAACGGGAATTTTTATTCATACCAAGGCATACTATAATAACAAATGAAGTGATATTGCCAGAACAGCTAACTTCTCTGATGAAAACAGAGATCTGCCTCACAATGACCACTACAAAAGGATTGTATTTGCAGTATGAATAATGGCACCTCAAGATTAGGTTTCCAAGCTAAACAAGTGCTCTAAGATCATTGGAAGAAAACCATTTTCACAGGTTAGTAATCTCCAACGATGAACTACAGGTAAGTGTGAAGAATGAAGTTAGATGACCACTTTCGAAGAGGACTACTAAAATCATGTAATGCTTTCTCACAAAATGGCTATTAAGGCAAACAATATATCATGTGAAAGTGTTTCAGATTAGGATTTGAAAAGGAAGCGCATAAGAGTAGGAAATGGCATTAAACACACAACTCCAGCTAAAATACCAGCACAAGCACTGTGATAATCTGGGTTGAGTGGTTTGCTCTTGTTTCATTACTTGTTAAAAAAAGTGTGTTCAAAACATGTTTCAACAGCCAAAGTATAGTTTAATTCTGTGGGGACACCTTTATTTCATAATAACATCCTACGCAATATTAAAAGCTAAAGTTCAGCTGCATGTGTCCCACTGTCATTTACAACTGTGAAGTCTACACTAACTGTACACAGCATTGATTTTAATGATGTTGGAAATCAGGCAGGATAGGTAGTTAAAAATCAGCGGTCTACTCATTTACCCAAATCCCATTTTAACTAGCATGAATTTACAACAGCATAAACCAATCTGTAGCTTGCTGCGAATCAGGATACTGTTATGTCTACGTACTCCAGTGCAGTTATAAAGAAGGCCTGAGTTGGGACGCTGCAGTTTTCCTAATAGAAAGGAGCAGCTCTAAAAAGAGGAGGCTCTGCCAGCCATTTCCAAACCAAGTTATTTGTGGTCTCCCTTTTCCTACCACAAGAGCCTCTCATTAACCCGGTTCCAACCATTTACTCAGGACTGAATCTGATGCAGCTGCATTTTCAGCTGCTGTCATGGGCGTAGGAATTTCCTACAGCCAAATGCAGACATGTGATTAATAATTTAACTTGCCCTGCAATTTCTTGTTTTCCTAAATAATTACTTGCTTTCAGTTTTACTTCAGAAAATCTAATGGATAGCTCTGAAGCACACAGTTGGAAAAGTCATTTTGTGGCCAAGTGCACATCAAATGTGTTAAGTGGTTAATTCTCAATTACTGAAATACGTGCCTGCACAGCTACAGAATAAAAATCCCATTGCTTCCATCAGCACAAACTATTATCTATAGGATCTATTTTATTGGGGGGGGTTGGAAACAAATCCAATTTTTCTTATTTTGTTAAAACTTGTAAATAAATGGCACAGTATACTCAATCAGCAGGAAGTTTTATGAAAAATCATTTTGCATGAACAGTCTTATCCTAGTAATAATACATAGGTTTAAAAAGCAGCTTTTGACCAATTCCAGGATATTTGAATTTAAATAAACCACTTCTTTTTAAAAAAGTATTACTTTCATTTTATCCAACCGAAAAGGGAAAAAAAAGCTTTCGTTTAACCAAATATCACCACCTGAAGTTTGAGATCAGCCCTTGCAACTCCAAACACATTGGGGTTACCTTCTGCCAACATGAAGTTTTGTCATACAAAACGGAACCATATTTCCCGCACCTCATCCCTCACACCCCGCCCTTGCAATGACTGCCCAAAGAGAATCCCCCTAGACCTCACGTACCACCGCACCGACCTCCGGATACAACGCATCATCCTCCGACACTTCCGCCATCTACAATTCGACCTCACCACCAAAGACATTTTTCCCACCCCACCTGTGTCTGCCTTCCAGAGAGACCACTCTCTCCGCGACTCCCTTGTCCGCTCCACACTCCCCTCCAACCCCACCACACCCGGCACTTTCCCCTGCAACCACAGGGGGGCGCTACACTTGCCCCCACACCACCTCCCTCACCGCCATCCCAGGCCCCAAGATGACTTTCCACATCAAGCAGATGTTCACCTGCACATCCGCAAATGTGGTACACTGCATCCGCTGTACACGGTGTGGCTTCCTCTACATTGGGGAAACCAAGTGGAAGCTTGGGGATCGCTTTGCAGAACACCTATGCTCAGTTTGCAGTAAACAACTGCACCTCTCAGTCACGAACCATTTCAACTCCCCCTCCCATTCCTTAGACAACATGTCCACCCTGGGCCTCCTGCAGTGCTATAATGATGCCACCTGAAGGTTGCAGGAACAGCAACTCATATTCCGCATGGGAACCCTGCAGCCCAATGGTATCAATGTGGATTTCACCAGCTTCAAAGTCTCCCCTCCCCCCCAATGCATCCCAAAACCAGCCCAGCTCGTCCCCACCTCCCTAACCTGTTCTTCCTCTCACCTATCCCCTCCTCCCACCTCAAGCCGCACCCACATTTCCTACCTACTAACCTCATCCTGCCCCCTTGACTTGTCCATCCTCCCTGGACTGACCTATCCTCTTCCTACCTCCCCACCTCTCCACTTATCTTCTCCTCTATCCATCTTCGGAAGCCCTCCCCCTCTCTATTTATTTCAGAATCCTCTCCCCATCACCCTTTTCTGATGAAGGGTCGAGGCCCGAAACGTCAGCTTTTGTGCTCCTAAGACACTGCTTGGCCTGCTGTGTTCATCCAGCCCCGCACTTTTTTATCATACATAATGTGCCACTCCTGACTGCAGTTTTTCTTTCAAGTGATAAGTGAAGTCCATTGTATTTCCCTCTTCTGATATTAACAATATATTGTATTCTCAGAACAATCAATGATCAAACAAAGGAGCTGGTTTGAGTTTATGCAAACATAAACCATTACTGAAAAGAGCCAAGGTGCAAAGATTTTCAATTGTGAATCATATTACTGAGGCCTGCCTCATGCCAATGATAAACAGGATTACAAATACATTCAAATACACCTCAGAAATGATACTGTGCTTGATGAAGCCATTTCAGTGAATATTTATGCACCACTTCATATAGTGGAAGTCGAAATAAAATGATGACTATAGCTATAGTTAGTAAAGCACTCTGTCATAACTGTATCTCATTAGAGTTTAGGAAACAACAAACAGGCTTTCCTCTGAGTGTATTGTGGTTAAATCAGTTCTCTTGCATAATTTTTCTGTGTGGTGTGGTAAATTATATATTTTATTATACTGAACACGATAACTAATTTCTTTTTCAGACATTTTTAATTGATTACTCCTAAATTTTTCTTGTGTCCAATGACAACAATGAACAATCATAGTTACAATTATACTGAAGACTTGAAGGGGTCCAACTCCCACAGTCTTGACAGACACCAAAACAAAACAGATCTCTTCTTAATTTGCTGGTTCTAAATCGTGAGCGCCACACTTGAGATTCTTTTAAAGTGTTTCCAGCCTGCCTTTATGTAGCCACTGGTGATCTTAACAAAAAGGATGTTTTCTGCGTCAGTCAAAAGTGCGGGAGATGGAACCGTCCAAGCTTGCAACATAATTGGAAAATATCAAAAGCTTTACAGTCTGGAATAACTTATGCCAATTCATTTTCTTCACACATTTCTAGGCCATGTTGAGTTCAGTATTTAACTTGGCTAAGAGTACTTGGATTAAGATAATGCAGATGCAAACTCTTTCCAAGTTAGGGTATAAGTTCATGCTTTGTAATTTCACAGAACAAAATGTAACACCTATGCAGCGAGAGAGACTGGGTCTCAAAGGAAATTTGCACAGATGTCTGAAAAATCATCTGATCATGAATGCATCTGGACCAAACAATTCACATGACTGGTTTCTGACCAGTTGATTATGCCACTATTTGAACTTTGAGAGCCCAGTTTTGTTGTAATCAACATTACTGAGAAGTAGAAAATAAATCAACTCCAATAATCCTATTATTATTATTATGGTAAGGAACATCTTATGTGGGATAATGATGTAGAGAAGAAAGGCAAGTACAAAGGGCAATGAAACTATGATCATAACCATGTCCAATGGCTAGAATAGTAATGCAAAGAGTAGGGCAATATACTTAAGGGCAGAAACAAATGAAGGCAAGATAGTATAGTAATGATGATAATAGATGTTGGTGTGCTCACCGAGCTGGGAGGTTTAACAGCAGGCATATCGTCCCCTTACTAGCTTCACAGAAGGCTTGAAATCACTGAGGATGTCACCCAGTAAGGGGCCAAAATGTCTGCTATCAAACCTCCCAGCTCAGCAAGCATACCAATATCTACAACTAGCACCCGAACTAAAAATCTTCACTCAAATCCTGAATCATGATAATAGCAATGAAGATCATATAACCAGCTGAGCATCAGCAAGATATTTTACAAGGAAGGTGAAACAGAGTATAATCTGTAAAACTGTATAATCAGGGACAGATGACCAGATGACATGGTGATGAAGCAGACAACACAAGTCCTCCTCCTGGACACCACCCCCAGAAAAATGTCTTCATCTCCAACTGCCGTCGAGACATTGATCGCCTCAACCTCTCTACCCCTCTCACCCACTCCAACCTCTCCCCCGCAGAACGTGCAGCCCTCCGCTTCAATCCCAACCTCACCATCAAACCCGCAGACAAGTGAGGCACAGTTGTAGTATGGCGCACTGACCTCTATATCGCTGAGGCCAGACGGCAACTCTCCAACACCTCCTCCTACCGCTTCCTGGATCATGACCCCACCCCCGAGTACCAAGCCATCATCATCCAAACCATCCACAACCTCATCACCTCAGGTGACTGCCCACCCACCGCCTCCAACTTCATCGTTCCCCAACCCCGCACTGCCTGCTTCTGTCTCCTTCCCAAACTCCACAAACCCGCCTGACCTGGTCGACCCATTGTCTCCGCCTGCTCCTGCCCCACCGAACCTATCTCCAGATATCTGGGCTCCATTTTCTCCCCTTGGTCCAGGAATGCCCTACCTACATCAGTGACACCATCCATGCCCACCACCTCTTCCAGAACTTCCAATTCCCCGGTCCCCAACACCTCATTTTCACCATGGACGTCCAGTCCCTATACACCTACATTCCCCATGCAGATGGCCTCAAGGCCCTCCATTTCTTCTGTCCCGCAGGCCCGACCAGTCCCCCTACACCAACACCCTCACCCACCTAGTCGAACTCGTCCTCACCCTCAACAAATTCTCTTCCGATTCCTCCCACTTCCTATAGACATGGGTACCAGCATGGGCCCAAGCTACCCCTGCCTCTTTGCACGTTATGTGGAACAATCCCTCTTTCGCACGTACACTGGTCCAATACCCCATCTCTTCCTCCGTTACATTGATGACTGTATCGGCACCGCCTCTTGCTCCAAAGAGGAGCTCGAACAGTTCATCCACTTCACCAACACCTTCCACCCCAACCTCAAGTTCACCTGGGCCATCTCCAACACATCCCTCACCCTCCTGGACCTCTCGGTCTCCATTTCAGGCAACCATCTAGAAACCGATATCCATTTCAAGCCCACCGACTCCCACAGCTACCTAGAATACACCTCCTCCCACCCACCTTCCTGAAAAAGATGTCATCCCCTATTCCCAATTCATTCGCCTCTGTCGCATCCGGTCCCAGGATGAGGCATTCTACTGCCGTACATCTCAGATGTTGGCGTTCTTCAAGGTCCGCAACTTCCCTCCCACAGTGGTCGAGAATGCCCTTGACCATGTTTCCCGCATTTCCTGCAACTCATCCCTTACACCCCGCCCCCGCAATAACCGCCAAAAGAGAATCCCCCTCACCCTCACATACCACCCCACCAACCTCTGGATCCAATGCAACATCCTCCGACACTTCCGCCATCTGCAATCTGACGCCAGCACCAAAGATATTTTTCCATTCCCACCCTTGCCTGCTTTCCAGAGGGAGCACTCTCTTCATGACTCCCCTGTCTGCTCCGCACTCCCCTCCAAGCCCACCGCAGCCGGCACTTTCCCCTGCAACCGCAGGAAGTGCTACACTTGCCCCCACACCTCCTCCCTCAACTCCATCCCAGGCCCCAAGAAGACTTTCCACATCAAGCAGATGTTCACCAGCACATCTGCCAATGTGGTATACTGCATCCGCTGTACCCGTTGTGGCTCCCTCTACATTGGAGAAACCAAGCGGAGGCTTGGGGACCGCTTTGCAGAACAGCTACGCTTGGTTCGCTATAAACAACTACACCTCCCAGTCACGAACCATTTCAACTCCCCCTCCCATTCCTCAGACAACATGTCCATCCTGGGCCTCCTGCAGTGCCACAACGATGCCACCCGAAGGTTGCAGGAACTGGAACTCATATTCCGCTTGGGAACCCTGCAGCCCAATGGTATCAATGTGGACTTCACAAGCTTCAAAATCTCCCCTCCCCCTAGTGCATCCCAAAACCAGCCCAGCTCGTCCCCGCCTCCCTAACCTGTTCTGCCTCTCACCTATCCCCTCCTCCCACCTCAAGCCGCACTCCTATTTCCTTCCTACTAACCTTATCCTGCCCCCTTGACATGTCCATCCTGCCCGAACCAACCTATCCCCTCCCTACCGCCCCACTTACACTCACCCCTACAGGCTCCATCCCCGCCCCCTTAACTTGTCTGTCTCTTCTCTACCTATCTTCTCGTCTAACCATCTTCGATCCACCTCCCCCTCTCTCCCTATTTATTTCAGAACACTCTCCCCATCCCCCTTTTCTGATGAAGGGTCTAGGCCCGAAATGTCAGCTTTTATGCCTCTAAGATGCTGCTTGGCCTGCTGTGTTCATCCAGCTCCACACTTTGTTAATACGGTCTGTTTAACGTGACAGTGAGGATCATTGTACTGTGATACTCATCAGATGGAGTGAAGACTATCCAACGGTATTCATTTTAAACAACTATAAAGTCTGTGGAACAATAACAACGTTAAGTGTAACAGTGATTGTCAGTGGACCTGGGCTCAATAACTTATTTATGTAGCAGCTCTAACATAATAAAAGACCTGAAGGTATTTAACAAAACTTCATAAAACATAACATGTCAGGGAGTTATGTAAAGAGACATTAAATAAGATGATTAAAAGCTTGGTCAGGAATATCTTAAAAGGAAGGAATTGAGTTCAGGGCTCAGGTGATTGAGGGCACCCATTAACAATGGTGTCACAATTAAAACTGATGATAGTTAAAAGGCTATAATTTGAGGTGTACAGATCTTAAATAATTCTTCGTCAGGAAGAGGTTACTGAGAGAAGAAGGGCAAAGACCATACGGGGCTTTCAAAACAACGATGGGAATTTCAAAATCGAGTTATTTGATCAAAAGCCAATTAAAGTCAATGAGCACGGGCATGGCTGGTGAATGAGTTTCAGGGACAGCTAGGACAGAGGCAGAAGAGTTTTGAATAACCTGATTAAAAGGCAGTGCACCGCATGAGGGGCCAGCCAGAAATACAGTGAAGTAGTTGAGTCCGGAGGCAATGAAGGCAAGAATGATGATTTTAACAGAGGAGCTGAGATGGGGGCAAAAAATAACATACGACCAGACAAAACTAAGTAACACCCTGGTGCAAGAAATACATTTAACAGTTTTAGTGCAGTTTCCCTGTGGGCATAGGTCAATTGCAGACTTTCCAAATTCAACCTCAACAGGGCTACAAGAAAGACAGTTATCAGGAAGGAAAATGTCAGCTGGTGCACAGAGTCATAGGGTCATTCAGCACAGATACAGACGCCTCGGTCCAACTCATTCACACTAACCAGATATCCCAATCTGACCTTGTCCTATTTGCTAACATTGGCCCATTTCCCTTCAAACCTTTCCTATTCATGTACCCATCTAGATGCCTTTTAAATGCTGCAATTGTATCCATCACTCCCACTTCCTCTGGCAGTTCATTCCATGCACACACCATCCTCTACGTGAAAGGTTGCCCCTCAGGTCCTTTTTAAATCTTTTCTCTCTCATCTTAAACCCTCTTGTTTTGTATTCCCCTACTCTGGGAAAAAGATCTTGGCTATTCACCCTATCCATTCCCCTCATGATTTTATAAAATCTCAACTCTGACACTCCAGGGAAAACAGCTCCAGAATATTCAGCCACTCCCTATAGCTCAAACCCTAGCAACATCGTTGTAAATCCTTTCTGCAACCTCTCAAGTTTAACAACATCTTTCCTACGGAAGGGTGAAGAAAATGGTGCACAGTATTCAAAAAGTGACTTCGCTAATGTCTGCACAGCCAAAAGGGGGAACCTCTGTGGTCAAGCATCCAAATATATATATTAGAATAATGGAAAACAAAACTGCATATATAGCTCAAACTGTTGCATTCAACGTTTGATGTCCCTATTTTGATATCCTCACCTTCCACAAATACAAAATCATGTAGGGAAAAAAAAAACTTATGAGACAGCTGATTTTCATCATAACAGACTTTAGCACATTTCTCTGGTTCTCCTCGCCTACACAATATCCGGGACTGGTATGCAAGATGTCAAAAATCATCAGCTACTCCTACAGTTATGCTAATCATTTTTGACACCTATAATGGCAAATATATTAACCTACAGAGCACAATCTAACACTCTCACCTCTTTACTAGCAACACTGTGCCAATCGTCTGTTCTTCTGAATTCCATTCATTCATCCTCAGTAAATTTGCATCAAGAACATTAAAAGGAACAGAGACAGACAGTTGTGCTACAGAAATCAGCTGGTTGCTTCAGTAAATAGAGGCTCACCATAGTACAAGGTCTCAATACAAAAGCTGTTTAAATCAATTAACAAGTTAATCAAAAACAAACATGCAGAGCTTACAGGAACAAAGTAGAATGTTAAAGGTTACCATAGGTTAAAAAAAACAGCAATGCAACTTTCAATGAGTCAAGCAAACAAGCCATTTATTTAGTATCAGTTGGGGTGCAAACCAGAACTGGACAACTGTTCCTTGCAAGTCACTAGCCTGCATGTCAAAACCTTCACTTGCTGAGAGATAAAGTGAAAATTCTATGAAGAAGGGACGTTTTTCCAGAAGCACTCAAATAACCAGATTCAGACAGCACAGGAATCCTCAGGTAATTTATACTGCGATGGAATAATTTGCTCAAATAATTAGATTCAACTCCGAATTCATCTTTCTATGTTTCACTTCCAGCGGTTCCCCAAAATTGGGCTTTGTTCTACACTGCCAGCTATTGTTGAGCTTGTGTTTTATTAAAGCATTCAAAAAGCATTCAAACAATAACTGTACAACTTTTCAAAGTAAACCGCCAGACTGGATGGATGCGCATGACTATCAGTTAGCAAACTATCCTTTTAGAATCTGGCTTCAAGCCCAATCTGGTATTTTTCTTGCAGCAACTCAAAAGTTTGGAGTTAAGTAACTGAAGCATTCCCAATCACAAACTGAGAGCACTGAACAAGTCATGTTCTTAAGCAATGTTTCGAAGAGGTTTACAAGATGAGCCAAGTCAACACCTTTATATTTTGATTTCCTCGGGCCTGCACCTCCCTCAGAACACAACTAGAAAAGAGCACACTGTGGAAGAGATTACTGCTACTTCAACATTACATTAAGTGTGGCGGTGGTGGGGGCGGGCGGGTGGTAAAAAAAGTTGCCAAATTTCTAAACACATTGAATTTTTCTCTGTATTTATAGGACATTCATGCTTTGATCACGACACAGGAGACTTAATTACAGCCCAATCTTTGATTTTCAAATCCTTTTGGAAATGTATTTGAGTGAAAAAGCTTACAAATGGACTCCCATCTTAGAATGCAATAAGACTACCAATTTTTGGCCATCCAAGGCAATTCTTCCTAAATTCTGGTCTGAATGTTGCAATCTTCAGGCAGTCAGCATCCGAGTTGTAGTCAATGGTTGCCATAGGAACATAGAATTTAGGAAATGGAGGAGTCTTTTCAACCCTTCGAGTCCAGCCTGCCATTGGGGCAGCACGGTAGCTCAGAGATTAGCACTGTTGCCCCAAAGCACCATGGACCTGGGTTCGATTCCAGCCTCAGGCGACTGTCTGTGTGGAGTTTGCACACTCTTGCCATGTCTGCGTGGGTTTCCTCCAGGTACTCCGGTTTCGTCCCACAGTCCAAAGATGTGCAGGTTAGGTGGATTGACCATACTAATTTGCCTGTAGTGCTCTGGGATGTGTAGATTAAGTGGGTTATAGGGGTATGGGTCTGGGTGGGATGCACCTAGGGTCAGTGTGGACTTGTTGGGCCAAAAGGGCCTGTTTCCACATTATAGGGATTCTATGATTCAATAAGATCTTGACTGATCTGGTTGTGGTCTCAACTCCACCTTCCTGCCTGCTCCTCCCAACCCTTGACTGTAAAAATATATCTCAGCTTCAAATAAATTCAAAGGCCCTACTTACTCTGATTTCTGAGGAAAAGAATTTGACAGAACAACAAAGTGCTGAGAGAAAAAGAAATTTGTTTCCCTCTAAAAGGGAATGGTCTTATAACTGCATTCCCTACTTCTAGTATTTCCCATAAAAGAATACATTTTCCTCGTCTAACTTCTCATTCCCTGCAGGACTTGAAATACAAGACCAACTCTCATTCTTTCAAACTCCAATGGGTAAAAGTCTTTATAAGACAAGCCTTTCAACCCAAGAATAAATCAAGTGAATCCTCTCTGAACAACTTCTAGCACAATTATGGCCTTTTACAAATAAGGAGGCCAAGATGTATAGTTATGTAGCTATCATCTCACTAAGGTGGTACACAGATGCAGTAAAACATCCCTGTTTTTATATCTCATGCCATTGCAATAATACAAACATATGGGGTAAGAGCAGAAGCGGTTTATTTAGCCCTTCAAGTCTGCTCGGCTTTTTTTTATTCATTCGTGTGACGTGGGTGTCACTGGCTGGCCAGCATTTCTTGTCCATCTCTGTTGAATAACATCATGGCTGATCTGTTGTGTTTAGTATTTCACATTCTCACTTATTCCTGGTAAACCTTTGTTGACCTGCCAAATAAGAATCTATGAGCATCTCTTCTAAAAATATCCGATGACCATGCCATCTGAGGCAGAGAGTTTCAAATTCGCACTGTCCTCAGAAAATAATTCTCCTCCCCCAAACTCCCAAAGAAGCGGCTCCTAATTTTAAAACCATCTCAGTTCTGGGCTCACCCACAAGAGGAAACATCAGTCCCACATCTTCCTTATCTTATGGTCTTATACATTTCAATCCACCTTCTTCTAAAGTTCTTCTAAATTGCAGCTGAAACAATCCCTGTCCAATCTCTCTGATAAAACAGCCTATTCATTCCAGGTAGATAGCCAATAAATCCCCCTTGAATCACTTTGAAACATTTATGCCCTTTCTTAAATAGAGACAAAAATACACACAGAGTATTTAAGAATGAGAGATCTGAGCTCACCAATAACCTGTACAACTGAATCATAACATCTTTACTTTTAAGTTTGATTTCTCGCATAATAGAGAAAAGCATCCCATTAGTCTCCTTGAATTAAGTGCTGTACCTGCATACAAATGATTTGTGACACGTGCACCGGAACACCAAAATTCCTCCGCACGTGGGGTCCTCTTGCTTATCTGTGTACTAATGTGAGAGATTCACTTAGCAGGATGTCCAAATTCCCCAGAACTCAAGTTCTCATATTCTCTATCCATTTAAATACTACACTGCTATTCTGCTCTTCCTCCCATCTGCTGAATGTACTCTGCATGTTACAGCTTTCTACCGTCTTAGTATGAAGCAGCCAAAGATGACTTGGGTCAATTACAGTCTGCTCACTGTAAAATGATCAACTAATTCCCATTGTTATTGGCCCCTCATGCACGGATGAATCTTGTCTAAATTACTAGAAAGTAACAAGTATTTGCAGAATTGTACTTCAACAAGAAATAAATGCCTTAAGAAGGGATGAAGTTAACCAAAAGCAATGATGTATCATAGGACTATTGCCCCAATTCACTAATCATAAGAGTCAATTGTGACTCTTAGATAGGGCTAATTAAATAATAAAATTATACTTAGGATTCCTAAACTTTGTGAAATTGATTAGACTGCACAACTATGCATGATTTTGAATGAATGTATTTTCAAAAATATTTCTTCTTATATAGAAATTCATATCAAGTTTTTGCTATTTTATTAAATGTCACATATTTTCTTGGCTCCAATAGTTGTACTTACAAAGGGTCATATGAAGTATCCAGAATAGGGTTCTGGTCCAGGATTATGCCCTGACCATGGTACTAACTGGACACACACATCACAATACAATGACATCCATTAACGGGAGAGGGGAAGGGACCCTTACAATAGTTACCATGTACTTGGTTGATCTCCGAATTGGACGATAGAATTTCATCAGCCAATTTCTGTGCTGTGGGAAGTACTTCTGTGTGGTGAGCTGTGATTAAGTACTGTATAAATTTCTGAAGCTGGTCTCTGTTCATTTGAAAAAGTGTCTCAGAGATGGGAAGACGCAGTTTGACCTGGTCAGCCTTTCTTATCCTGTATAGGGAAAGTGCCACGACATGGGCGCAGTAAAAAATATCCTTGTTGCCACAACCACACGTCACAGAAGTGATTTTGCAGCGGTCAAAACTGATGGCTACTCTGTAGGTCATTTCAGGTTCCGACTGGGTACCAGGTTCAGTCACAGTTCCACTCAGATGAAACCCTGCCAGGGAAGAAAGAAAATAAACAAGACATGAATTAACACCAGAGGTAATATTTCAATGAACCTCTCATTAACTTACATACCATAGCTTATCCACCCATGCTGAGAGATCACCACTTTGTTTGTTATCCAATTGGAAATCGTTAACAAATCCATTTTACTGAAAATGTTCAAAAATCAGACATTTCAGTGTCTCTGTTTAATGTCTAGTTCTACTTTAGTAGCACTGAAGAGTTGAACACCATTTCTCAGGGTTTAATTATGCAGTCTTTAATAGAACTGTCTTTCCCAGCACCCATCTTTAAAATGGACCTCTGGTATTTGCTGAGTTCTGCAGGAAGAGCGCACTTGCTTCCTCCTTTCCTCTGGTAATACCTCTGTGATGCTTCCATCTCCCCAGTTACTGTGACACCATTTACAATTGCCCTTAACACACATCCAGTCTCTGAACTTCCGAGCGCATAACCAGCACCCCACGCCCACCTTCAGACTTGCATGTCCCTTATTCAATTCTGCTGCTTCTTCACACTCATCAGTACTTCTCATGCTCCCACTATATTGCCCCTTAAGGTGCACTTTCCACCTCTGATTGATTCCTTGGACTTATGACCGTGACTATCCCTTCTGTCTACCAGTTACTAACTTCCATCCCTCAGGATTCTTCTGGCACCACTGAAAAACCATGTCTTTTAAGTTCAACTTCCTACCATACCTTCCCACCTATACCCGTAACCTTTCTGCTGATCCCCTTTTGTGCTGTGGTCTTTTTGCTTTGAAAGTCTCATGCCTGCCTTAGTCAGATTTACTGGCAGAGTTTAAGCAGGCTGAGTGGACCATTCATCTACACTCCTTACACTGTTAGCATCAGACAACCAGTTATGATGGTGACTTGTCACAAGCTGGCTTTACTGACATCTGGCACATTGCTTTCAAGGATCTGTGCCACTGAAAATGCATTAACACACCAGGCCTCCCCAGAGTTAAGTTCACAGATGTAACCATGTTATGCAAAAACAACAAAATTGTTCAATCACAGACCTGACCATAATTTATAAGGTGTGTAACCAGTGGGGTAAACTTGTTCCTTGAAGCTCTGGTGAGTGCAGCGTACTCAGGATATGCTAATGAATGCAAAAGACAACCTTGACTATCACTGTTAGGAATGCAGACCCACCTGGTGGAATTCTGAGATATTAATATCAAATCTTTAACCTGAAGTCAGGAATCCCCTATCTTCTAAACGGTCCAGGTAGGCCTGGAAGAGTGGGCCAAACTTTCCAAACTTGACATTTAATCAGATTGAATGGTCACAAGGATGAAACACTAACTTTTCTTCTCACTCCACAGGGGCAGTTAGTAGCAGCATTTTCTATTGTTAATTCATATTTCCAGCATCCACAGTATTTTACTCTCATCAAGTTGATGTTGGTGAGTTGCCAGTACCTAGCACAGGCACTTCTGCACAAATGGACATAAATGCCCATAAAATGGTGGGTGAGATTTTTTTTGATGTCCTTGAGATCTAAAATTTGGATTCCTCAAAGTTGGAACTTGTAACGCGTTTAGTGCTAATGACAATGGTGCAACAAGTTGAATTTCTACCTCTTGTTTCTTTGAGAAGGCAACAATCTCCTTGTTAGCCCAGAACAACTATGTTCATCATAGTTGATAGTGTGACCCTTGTGCGGCATAGTTGATTTAAGCAGTGCAATTGGTTTCTAAGAAGTTGTAAAATTGTGTTGCAGAGTCCTATAACTCCCAAGATTCGATATTGCTGAAGGAAAACAAAAAGGCTATTGCTTTAGAAAGCTTTAGGAAGAATTTTATATGACTCAGCAAACAGTAATACTTCATAACCTCCATCACCATGAATAAGGTCAAGTAACAAGAAAACAACTTGGAAGTCACACCAAGATTTTCTTTTAGTATGAGCATTTAGTGAATTTTGTACAGATTCCCCCAGGTTGAACAGCATGATGCTTCTAGTCAAAGCACACTTCTAAAAACACATGAGATGTTTAAGTACCTTTGTTGCCAAGAAAAAGTATAGGATTTTAACCAACTTGTCTTAGTAGACCTATACAGTATTTATGTTGAAAGCCAACCACACCGGTGAGGTTCTATAGTCAAAGTTCAGAAGAGGTAGGGGCAGAGGTTTTGTTCACTAAAACACACGTAAGCCAGTTTTTGTGTGACAATCAACAGTTTCACACAAAAACATAAGACCTAGGAGCAGGAAAAAGCAATTCAGCCCCCTTGAGCCAGCTCCGCCATTTAATACAGCCATGGATGATCTCATCTCACCCTAACGGCCTGCCCTCCACAACTCTTTGACCCATTACTAATTAAAAATCTGTCTATCTCCTCTGTAACAATATTCAGTGTCCTGGCATCCACCCCACTTTGGAGTAATGAATTTACTAGATAACTCTGATATCCTTGTGGAATGCAGATGGTTGAAAACCACACATTTCCCTTGGTCATACTTTTAATGTCGTTTTAAATGGCAGCCGGGGATGCCAGGAAAATATTCCTTTCTTTATACCTTTTATTCAATTCAATAACTGCTGGGCATATCTTTGTGAAAAGGAGTTTGTGAAGTATGCAGACGGCCTATACAAACAATAAAGCGATGCATTCCTCCACCCCTCCACATGACAACCAGATGACAAATGGGATACATCAAGTGGAACAAAGAATCCACAAGTCTATAAAATATTAGGCATGTGATCATCATAGGGAATAGGATCCATGCCACGATACAATGCACTGCAAAAGAACACAAAAGCACAAAACCCAATAAAATCTCCAATTAGTGTGACCTTCCTATATCAATCCAAATAATGTAGGAAAGCGCCAAGCTTGACACACCCATGCCTTACCACACTAAAATACCAAGTTCTTGAAGCACACACTTGTTAAAAACTTGAAGCTCCAGTGTAGACCACTGTAGGCCCCATAATCACATCCCACCAATTAGAAAAAGACCTAATTACGCAAATTCTCCTATCTGCGAATCAGAGAGGCATGCCTCTATCCATACTAGTTTGCTTGTTTAAGTGTTCAATTATAACCTCCTGAATGACAGATTTTAATATCCTTCTCTACGACAGACGTCAAGCTAATTGGTCTATTTTTGGTCTACGCCAGGCCCCAAGAAGACCTTCCACATCAAACAGATGTTCACCTGCACATCCGCTGATGTGGTTTACTGTATCCACTGTTCTCATTGCGGCCTCCATCAGGGAAACCAAGTGGAGGCTTGAAGATTGCTTGCGGAGCACCTACGCTGTTTGCACTAAACAACGGCACCTCCCAGTCGCAAACCATTTCAACACCCCCTCCCATTCCTTAGACGGCATGTCCATCTTGGGCCTCCTGCAGCACCACAATGATGCCACCTGAAGGTTGCAAGTCATATCATGCTTGGGAACCCTGCAGCCCAATGGTATCAGTGTGGATTTCACAAGCTTCAAAATCTCCCCTCCCCCAAGTGCATCCCAAAACCAGCCCAGCTTGACCCCATCTCCCTAACCTGACCTTCCTCCCACCTGTCCCCTCCTTCAACCTCAAGCCCCATCCCCATCTTCTACCTACTAGCCTCATCCCACCCCCTTGACCTGTCTGTCCTCCCTGGACTGACCGAACCCCTCCCAACCTCCCCACCCACACTCACCTTTACGGGGTCTACCCCCACCCCTTTAACTTGTCTGTCTCCTCTCCACCTATCTTCTTTATCCATCTTCTATTCGCCTCCCCCTGTCTATTTATTTCAGAACCCTCTTCCCCTCCCCCATTTCTGAAGGAGGGTCTAGGCCCGAAACGTCAGCTTTCCTGCTCCTCTGATGTTGCTTGGCCTGCGGTGTTCATCCAGCTCTACACTTTGTTATCTTTGGTTTATTTTTCCTGTCTTCTGCTACCCTCCTTTCTAGAATGAAGGGATTATATTTACTACTTTCCAGACGATTTCCAGAATGGCAAATTTTGGAAAACTAACACCAATGTGTCTAACATCTCATTAGGCACTTCATTTGATGCTCTAGGATGAAATTCATCTTGACTCGGGGGTTTGACAGCCCATCAGTTTGCTCAGAATTGCTTTCTTGGTGTTTGCGACTTCCCAACACATCCTTTCCTCACACCTTTGATTTGTAACTATTACGAGAATACGTTTTGAGCCCACTTCAGTAAAAACAGAAAATATTTATGAATTTAATCTTTATTTACAATGAAATTCCCATTCTTATTTAAAAGCAAAATACTGAGGATGCTGGAAGTCTGAAACAAAACACAGAAAATGCTGATGAAATGCTGATCATTTCTGAAGAAGGGTCCTGACCGGAAACGTTAACTTTCCTGCTCCTCTGATGCTGCCTGGCCTGCTGTGTTCCTCCAGCCTCATATCATGTTGTCTCTGACTCCAGCATCTGCAGTTCTTGCTATCTCTAAATGCTGGTGAAACACAGAAGGCCTGGCAACATCTGTGGAGAGAGAAACATAGTTTACATTGAATGTGATACTGGAACGCTGTTCCACTCTTCCTTCTACCCTTCCCAGATACTCTCATGTCTTCTTCCTGATTAAACTTTCAGCCATTCTCTGTAGGTATTTTCTAATCAACCTGTTCAGAAATGTTCTTACAGCTCTGGAGCAGGTAGGACTTTAACTCAGGCTTCCTGACTCATAGGTAGGGATACTACCACTATGCCACAACAGCTCTGATGAAGGGTCTAGGCCTGAAACGTCAGCTTTTGTGCTCCTGAGATGCTGCTTGGCCTGCTGTGTTCATCCAGCCTCACATTTTATTGTCTTGGATTCTCCAGCATCTGCAGTTCCCATTATCACAGCCTTTTTTTATTCCCTATATTCTCACAATTGTCAGTCTGGTCTTTCATTTCGATTCAATTATATGCTGTTTGCTCAAGATTGTTGCTTTCCTTGACTTCTTTAGTTAATCTTTAATTCTTTAGTGGGTTTTCCGCTTGGAATTTTTACTTCCAACAGAAATATACTTAGTGTATTCTGAAATATCTCTAAATATCTGCCATGATTTCTCTATTGATCTATCTCCTCAGCTATTATGCCAGTTCACTTTGGCTCATTAGCCTTTCTGCCCACGTGCCCTTTGTTAAGTTCAAAATGCTACCCTTAATATTAAGAATGTAACAGAACTATATACATACAATTCATCTTGTAGCTTTGACAGAAAACATTATTAAAGTGAAGAAAACATGCTGTTTTACCTTGCAAACACATCAACAACTGCTGACATATTAACCTATAATTCATAAAAATAGATTAAAAATCGGATATTGATAAAGCCAAAATATTGAATAATGCTGAAATGATAAGATGGGTTGGTTACTTCTTTATGTTATTGATTCATGGATAGCATTACAGTTCAACCCCACTCCACCTGAGAGGTGCAAGTAAGCCGCCTTGTTGAGCTGCTGAAATTCAAGTAGTCAACAACATTTTTGTGTTTGAGTCATGGACAAGAAACTTGAACCCACAAACCACAGCAACTAAGGCAATGCCTGGACTATCAGTCAAGTATGCTGCTTTGCACTGAATGGTACCAAGTATGAGCGTGGTAGAAACTGCATTCATTTAGGGAAATTGAGAGTATTCCATCACCCTCCCATTGATAGCAGGAAGTCTTCGGTGCATTAGGTGTTCAATCTCACACTGAAGTATCCAGCTTCTAGTCTCATCTTGGAGCCACTGTTTTTAGAAAATTGGTGCAGTTAAGTCTCTGGTCAATAATGACCTCAGGACATTGATGGTGGGGATCCTGATAGTCAAAATTGTGGAAGGAAGGTGGGACAATTGTCAAATAGAGGTGACTAAGTTTTCTTCTCCTGGAGATGATCATTGCCTGGTATGGGTATTGTAAAATTTTTACTTAACAGTTATCAGCAGAAGCTTGAATTTTGCTCAGGTTATGCTATATACAGTTATGGACTGTTTCAGTATGTGAGGATATGTCAATGGCCCTTAACATTGTGCAGTATTCATATTCCCACTTCTGACCTTATAACTGAAGAAACATTATTAATGAAGTTGGTGAAGATGGTTGGGACAAAGACACTGCAAGAAACATCTGCGGTCCTGTTCTAGAATGGAGGTGGTCGAATTTACAACATCTACAGCCATCCTCCTTTTTGCCATGCATGACTCAACCAGAGATCCCTAAAAGACTCCATTTTTACTAGAATTCTTTGATGACGTACATAGTCAGATACCACCTCAATATTGGTCCTCCTTGTTTCACACTGGAATGTAATTTTCTCTGCTCATGTTTAAAGATAGGCTGTGATAAGGTTTGGAGACAAGAGGCTCAAACCGGACCCAAAGCATCAGAAAGCACCTTATTGTTGAGTAAGTGCTGGTTGACGTTACTGTCAAAGACGTGTCCAATCACTTGGATGATGATTTAAAATAGGCTGATGGGGCAATGTGGGTTTTTTTTGTGGACAGAATGTAGTTTGGCAATGTGTCACCAAAATTACACCTTTGACTGAATTTATCTTTTTTGAAAAACTATCCCTTCAAACATTTAAATATTTCCTTCATTTATACAGACTTCAACAAATATGGAACGTAACTACTTCAGCCATTCATCACCAGACCTAGTTGGGTCACAAAACATGCTGTTTAGGTCCTGCTCTCCTTTGCTAAAACTGCTGCAGAATCATCAAAATTTCACATGGGGGATAACAAATTTATGGAAGAACAATTGCTTAACTTGAAAGAAAATAACATGCATGGAAAATGAAAGGAGATTTAAAGGGAATGGCAATCTGGACCTTAATCAGCATGGCTCCAGGAAAGTGCTACACAAGCTATACAAAAGTTTGTCCCTTAAATTACTGCATGCTCACAGCTGAGCAGAAAAAAGGAATCGCACACGCAAAGGTATTGACTGTGCACTTCAGGAAAAGCCAAGAACTTTGACCTCTACCAAAGAAATATCATGGCGAATGCACTGACAAAGGCTGAACAGTTGGGAGTCTGAAAGTGAATTGATAGTGAATTAGAGAGATTTTTCCTTTAGAATAAAGTGGGATTTGAAGAGCTTAGGGGGATATAAGAGACGAGGGACACAATGAAAGATAGCCTTGCCTACGATAAAGATAATCAGAATACAGAGGCCATGTGAAAGGTCGAGCGGGTGGCCATGAGTATTGATAGAAAGCTTTATATGGAATGACAGATGTCAGCTGTGGCTCTCCATGGTACCACTTTCACCTCAGAGTCGGAATAGCTGTGTTCAGGTTTGGAGCATGTCTTAGAGAGCGTAATATAAAATCTAGACTGACATTTTTGTGCTAACAACAATAAAGATATCAATTAATTAATAGGCTAATGGAGTAGATGCCTTCAATAAAATTGTTTGATACTGCCATCGGCAACCTGCACCACTAGCAAAGCCAAACAAAACTGTAACTAATAAACCATTGTAGGTAGAAAAAGCAGATGGGGTAAATTAATAAATCCACAGACCAGCAAGTACAGGAAATCAATAAATGAATGGAACAATGAACACAACAACTGAATACATTTGTGGCATGCAACAGTGCAGAGAGTGAGCAATGGGAACACTCATTAATAAAGGGTAAACCAACAAAATCAGAAAAATTTGAGCGAAAGCTTAGAGCAGCAAAAATATTTGCATGAAGAATAAATTGTTGAAGCACTTTTAAAAGATGCACTTCATGTAGAAATTCATTGGTGATGCTGGTCATGAGGATAAAATCTCCCAGACAAAAACCTGACAACTGGGGCAGTGTGGAGATCACAGGGTTCAGGGTCACAGATTCAGAGGCACAAGCTTCAACAGCAGACAGCACAAAAGCTGACTTGGTAAGCTTTAACTAGATAATCTAATACCAGGGAAAACAGACACCACCATTATCATCAGAAAAAAATAATAGATTGTGCCTGCCAAATCTTGAAACCAGGTGCCCAAACTTTTAGTGCAAGAAGAGACTTAAAGAAAGAAATCTGTTCAGTGGCCAGAATTTGCAACTACAGTATGATAGACAGCCACTGTTTACAAGAGAATGTTTATCATTGGATTATCTTACAAATACAGACAAGGTCAATTACACATTTATTGTTGGATGAAATTACATCACTTAGACTTAGTTATAGAACATCATTGACACAGAAAAACATCCCAATGTGTTTTGTACAAATTGAGATGCAAATTGTTTTTGCATGAACTCAGAATACAAGGAGGGCAATGGTAGGACTAAAGTTGGTAGGGGGTGGGATTAGAATGCTTAAATTTATTCACAGGATGTGGCCATTGTTAGCTGGCCAGCATTTCTTGCCCATCCCTAGTTGCCCTTGAGAAGGTGTTGGTGATCTGCGTTCTTCAACTGCTGCAGTCCAATGTAATTAAGGAGGAAGTTCCAGGACTTTAACATTGAGTCACTGAAGGAATGGCAATATATTTCCAAGTCTGGATGATGAGTGGCTTGGAATGGAATTCTTTACAAAGTGGTGGGAGACTTCAACTGCCTTGGGAAAACCTGAACTGTTGGATAAAGAGGTGTTTCAAAAGGCTAAGCAAAACTTAAAATGTAAAACAGCAGTATTAGCTAATATTATTTGCAGCGTTTGGAGTCGAGGAGAATTAGGTAAGTTCGACGGATAACAGAAAGCAAGCTGGAGAGAGACCCAACAGGTGGAAGGGTAGTCACAGCAAAAGAAAGTACATGATTGAAAACCTATCTTTCAGAACCTCCTGAACATCCAAAACAGTCACAGCTGAGAAAATTCCTTAGAAATATGGTTGCCATCATAATCTAGGAAACATTAATTTGGGTCAAGCAAGATTCCAAAATGTGCTACTGACAGGTGCGACAGTTTTAATGTTTTGCTGTGGGGTAAAAATTGGGTAGGACACCCAAAATTCCCCTGTTATGTTTTGAATAGCAGCATGCGATATTTTACACTTAACACCTCATTCAAAATATGGCAGTTTTGACTGTGCAGCAATTTCTTGGTACTGTACTGGAATGTTAGCCGACATAATGCGCTCAAGCTTCTGCACCAACAATCGCCTGCCTCAGGAACAGCTGGCTACCAGCAGATCCATGGCTGGGGAGGATAGTTGAAAAACATTGTGAATATCTTTTAAGATCTATGAGTCCATTCAGTAGAAGTATGGTGCTGCTGGCTGAACTCAGACATCTACCAGTTAGTGACTTAATAAGGCAGATTCTAATTATTACCGCTATTTATTGACTTGGCTGAACTTTTTTTTAAAATTTAATTTGTTCAAGGGATTTGGATTTCACCAACCAGGCCATAATTTATTCATCATCCCTGATTGCTGGAGAAAGTGATGTCACGCTGTCTTCTTGATCCACAGCAAATCTATTCGTCTAGAACATCCACTATGCCATTGGGAAGGAAATTCTAGGATTTTGAACAAGCAACACTGAAGGAACAGCAATAATATTCTAAATTTGCATGCTGAGTGGCTTGGAAGGGAGCATGCAGGTGGTTGTTCCCATGTATCTGCTTCCATCGTGAAGGACAAGGGCAGCAATCAGGGAAGGAGATGTCAAGGCGGCTTTGGTATGAATGGTACACATTACTGCCGTTGTCTGTTGGTGGTGGAGGGAGTGACTATTTGTAACTGTGATGCCAGTAACCAGTAATGTGATGTAAACAGCAATGTAATTTAACACTAATATTCAGAAAATGCGTTTTTAAACATAGCAAAACATGGTTTCTGTTTTACAGTCCTCATGAAAAATGATCAGTTATGCACCTTAATAATCCAAGAAACAAAAAGTCCACAATATCAAGCAATTATATGAGAAAACAAGAACTACAACTCAGTGCTTTGATAACAATTGCATGGCACAATATCCTTGTTGTTAGAAAACAGTTTAGCCTTCCTTACACCTGTGTGCAGTTTTGACCTCCATTTTCATAGAGTCCCTACAGAATGAAAATAGGCCATTCAGTTCAACAAGTCCACACTGCCCCTCCGAAGAGTATCCCATCCAGACCCATTCCCCTCCCTCTGTATTTCCCATGTCTAACCCACCTAACCTAAACATCCCTGGACACGATGAGCAATTTAGCACAGCCAATCTATCTACCCTGCACATCTTCAGACTGTGGGAGGAAACCAGAGCACCTGGAGGAAACTCACACAGACCCGGGGAGAATGTGCAAACTCCACACAGACAGTTGCCCAAGGTTGGAATCACCTGGGTCCCTGGTGCTGTGAGGCAGCAGTGATAACCATTGAGCTACCGTGCTGCCTCATTTTTAATGAGGTTTGTGCTCATGTCCTTCTAAACGAGAGAATAAGAGGCAATCTCAATGAACTATAGATGATTCTGAAGAGGCTTAAAGGGGGAAACTCATTGAGACATTTTCAAGACAAAAAAAAGGAAAATTATAGGCCGATTAGCCTAACCTCGGTTGTTGGTAAAATTCTAGAATCCATTGTTAAAGGAGGAGATTTCTAAATTCCTGGAAGTGCAGAGTTGGGTTAGAACAAGTCAGCATGGATTTAGTAAGGGGAGGTCATGCCTGACAAACCTGTTAGAATTCTTTGAAGAGGTAACAAGTAGGTTGGACCAGGGAAATCCAGTGGATGTCATCTATCTAGACTTCCAAAAGGCCTTTGATAAGGTGCCTCACGGGAGGCTGCTGAGTAAGGTGAGGGCCCATGGTGTTAGAGGTGAACTACTGGCAATGGATTGAGGACTGGGTGTCTGACAGAAGGTAGAGAGTTGGGATAAAAGGCTGTTTTTCGGAATGGCGAACGGTGACAACTGGTGTCCCGCAGGGTTCAGTGTTGGGGCCACAGCTGTTCAGTTTATATATTAATGATCTAGATGAAGGGACTGGGGGCATTCTGGCGAAGTTTGCCGATGATACGAAGATAGGTGGATAGGCAGGTAGTATTGAGGAGGTGGAGAGGCTATAGAAAGATTTAGACAGTTTAGGAGAGTGGTCCAGGAAATGGCTAATGAAATTCAACGTGAGCAAATGTGAGGTCTTGCACTTTAAAAAAAGGAATACAGGCACAGACTATTTTCTAAACAGTGAGAAAATTCATAAAGCATAAGTACAAAGGGATCTGGGAGTGCTAGTCCAGGATTCTCTAAAGGTTAACTTGCAGGTAGAGTCCGTGATTAAGAAAGCGAATGGAATGTTGTCACTTATCTCAAGGGGGGTGGAATATAAAGGCAGTGATGTGCTTCTGAGACTTTATAAAGCTCTAGTTAGGCCCCATTTAGAACACTGTATCCAATTTTCGGCCCCACACTTCAGCAAGGACAAACTGGCACTGGAGTGTGTCCAGCAGAGATTCACACGGATGATCCCTGGAATGCTAGGCCTAACATACGATGAATGGCTGAGGATCCTGGGATTGTATTCATTAGAGTTTAGAAGGTTGAAGGGAGATCTAATAGAAACATGCAAGATAATGCATAGCTTAGAAAGGGTGGACGCTGGGAAGTTGTTTCCGTTAGGTGGGGAGACTAAGACCCGTGGGCACAGCCTTAGAATTAGAGGACATAAATTTAGAATGGAAATGAGGAGACATTTCTTCAGCCAGAGTGTGGTGGGCCTGTGGAATTCATTGCCAAGGAGCGCAGTGGAGGCCAGGACGTTAAATGTCTTCAAGGCAGAGATTAGTAATTTCTTGATCTCGCAAGGAACTAAGGGCTACAGGGAGAGTGCAGGTAAGTGGAGTTGAAATGCCCATCAGCCATGATTAAATGGCAGAGTGGACTCTGAGCTGAATGGCCTTACTTCCATTCCTATGTCTTATGGACATACAAGATTCTGAATGGGTCTGATAGGCACACAGAGATGTTCCTCTAATTGGTGGTACAGTTTCAGTAGAAGGGGTCAATCATTTATAGCGATGAGGAGAAATTATTTCACCCAAAGAGTTTTGAATTTTTGGAACTCTCCCCCACAAGACTGTGGATGCTCCATTGTTGAGCAAAAATAAATGTTTGAGATAACAGGGTGTAGAGTTAGATGAATATAGCAGGCCAAGCAGCATCAGAGGAGAAGGAAAGCTGATGTTTCAGGCCTAGACCCTTCTTCAGAAATGGCTGAGATGGACAGGTTTTTGGTTTCTCAGGAAAACAAAGGAAATGAACGAGGACAGGAAATTGGAATAGAAGCCCAAGATCAACCATGATCATAGTGATAGGTGAAGCAGACTCAAGAGATAATTTAGTCTATTCCTGCTATTTATTATGTTCTTATTGCAGCACTTCCTATTTCTGCTGCCTGTGTTACAATGAGGTAATGAGAATGACCTGCTGGTAAGTTAAAAATATTCAGAATACTTGCACAATAAATTTGGTTAAAAAGGCAGTATCTAATATAGAAAGTACACATTTCGTCACAAGGATATCTGTATTCTATGCACTGCACATCAATATTACTGGAGCACAACTGAGTATCAACCTGCTGGCTCAGCTGTTTTCAGTGGAATACCATCTCTCATATTACATGCTGCGTTCAGACACAATCAAATCCAATGCTCCACCCATCCCAGTGCAAAATTAAAATTTACTTTTCCCTTAAATCTGCAAATACTATGACTGATGAAACTGTAGCAAAATAAATGCTGATAGACATCTTCTGAATAATAAAATGTGTATTATTGCAGTTCTTTCTGAAAGATGGTAGTGATTGACATCACTGAACAATTAAGACCTTGAAAATATTTACATTTGAAACTTGGAATTAAGGCCTATTTTATTAGACAGCATCAATAAACTAACTTCAAACCCTCCTTTTCTTTAAATCTCCCCAGACACTGAAGATGATTTTTCTGAATAAATCCATGCGCCTCATATGAAACTGCCTGATCAAGAAAGCTGGACTGTCTATACCAGCAATGACTGTTCATTTTCACCCACAAATGATCTTATTAGTTAAAAAGTGAATTGTATGGAATCATCTCTTCATCTCCCCACCACAACATACCTCCACCCCACCAAAAATGGGATTTGTTAAAGTAACTGATAACTGAATGAAGTTATTTGTTAAAATTGTTTTGAACATTTTATTTTGAACTTTTCTCATGCCAGTGTCCTTTCAGAAAACTGTTCAAATCTACCAGTGCAGTTAAAAGGCTTGTGCCCTCTATACTTCTGTCGTGTTAGCAGCATGGGTCCATAAAACGGAGAAGAACTGACTGACTTAAATAGCCACTTGCTGGGAGCTGAAAAGGTAATCAGCCCAAAAAGGAAGCAACTGACACAGTGAAAACAAGTTACTTTCACTAGACAAGTTGGAAATAAATTTGGTGACCACTAGTCACTAATTAAAACTACACTTACTCTGCACCAAGAGTTACAAAAATGTCAAACTGCTCAACAAAACATTGGCAATTTTTTAAGAAACCTTGCCAAAAACATTTAGATCATAAATGTGCAGAACATAAATCACAACTCCAGCTTAACCACATCCATAAACTTTGTCACTGAAAATTAATGTAACAAGTCAGCCATTTTCACTTTGTGACTGGGGTTAGTGCCTAAGTTTATCAGAACATTTCTAAAGATATTTCTTTGGCTCGTACCTTTCCAGTCTGTGGTAACTGAGATGTTGCCACTTTTCTTTCTGGCTAAATATGTTCATCTACTGATGCAAATAGTGAAATTGAGGGTTTGAACTGTCCATTTATTTATTTCTGACACAAGAGACACAGCAGGTTAAAAATGTCATGGCAAAATTACTTCAGCAGTGCTTTCATAAATGACGGCATGGAATAGAACAGATAATAGAAAGCAGACAAATTTCAATTTGAAACCTCGGTCAAGAAACAGTCACCCATTCTCTCCCAGTCCCCTTACCATACGTTAAATCAGCGTCCAAAAAGTTCTTGCCCATTCCCTCAGGTATCAACCTGGTATCACTACGCTTAGTTTTGCTACCATGTTGTGTCAAGCTCACAGAATGAGCAAAAAGAAAGTGTTGCTTTGTAAATGAACACTATTTCAACAATCTCAATCTATTTGAGATATATAGAAACAAAGGTAAATAGAAAGCAGGGTAAATTTGGGTAATAGATAATGTTGAATTCAGAAACAAACAGAAAGATATGAGAAGGAATTGTCCATTTGGCCCCTCAAGCCTGCTCTGCTCTTCTAGATAGTGAAGAATCATGGATAGAAGACTGGCTAACCAGTAGAAAACAGAGGAATTGATATCAAGAGGGCATCTGCTAGTGCTAGTGGAGTGCCATAGAGATCACTGCTGGCAAGGCCACAAGTATTGACAATATACGGTAATGACTTGATGATAGAAGTGAACATAAAACCACCAAACAGTGCCTGTTTATCACACTGCAGTTGTAAATTCTGGCTACCGAACAAATTTTTTTTCTTTAAGTTTCTTCTTGAATCACAGTTCTAGGCAATTGGTTTCAGGATTTGGCAGACACAATCTATCCTTTTTCTAATGATAATGATGGTGACTGTTCTCCTTGGTCTTAAGTTGTCTGGTTAAAGCTTACCAATTCTGAATATTTGTGGAAGTCACAAGAATCAGTGGTAGGGCAAGCAGTGGGGATGACACAAACAGTATGCAGAAGAATACAGACAGGTTAAGTGGACTAAAACATGGCAGATGGAATACTGTGTCAGAAAATGTCAGGTTATGCACTTTGGCAAGAATAGAATAGCTGAATATCATTTAAATGGAGAAAGACTGCAGAAAGCTGCAAAGATAGAGTATGGATTCTTAGGCACGAAACACACAAAGCTAGCATACAAGTTGAGTGGGTATAGGGACGGCATTTTAACTGTTGTCCTTTTCTTCAAAGGAAATGGAGTATAAAATTAGGGAGGTCTTGCTAAAACTACACAAGACACTAGTCAGGCCACAGCGAGAATACTGTGAGCAGTTTTGGTCCACTATTCAAAGGAAAGTACAGCCACTGGAGGCAGTTCAGAGAAAGTTTACAAGGTTGATCCTGGGAATGAAGGGATTTTATGAGGAGACATTGAGTAGTTGAGATTTGTACTCACTGGGAGTTTAGTAGAACGAGGGGAGACTTTATTGCAATATACATAATTCTTAGGGGACTTGACAGTCTACATGTACAGGGATCTCTTTTCCCTCGTGCAAAAGTCTAGGACGAGAAACTGTAATCTCACAGTATGATGTTGTCCATTTAAGGCAGAAATGAGGAGGCTGTATTTTTTTCCTCTCAATGGGTAGTGAATCGACGGAATGCAACTGCAGGAAGTGTAGTACTTGCCCTTTCACCTCATGTTCAAGGCCCTAAACACACATGCCAATTGAAACAGTGGTTTACACTCACTCCTCACTACCATGCATCCACAAGGTTGGCCCCAGACCCATCTTCCTTTTCTCCATTGACTCAACTGGTCCGATTATGTGATGGATAGAGAGATTTACACTGTGACGATACTTGCACTTACTAAATATCTGTGAAAGGACTATGCCCCCAGTGCCAACAGGTAATGAGAATCTGGTGCATCTTCAGTCTAGTCTACTGTATTTGCTGATCACAATGCGGCCTCCTTTATGTTGGCCAGACCAAATGTGGATTGGTCACTCATTTGTGTGCAAGAATGAGCCTGATGGTTCAGTACCTTGCCATTTGAAAAAGCCATCTTGCTACCATGGTAACATTTCCATCTTGGACCTGCTGCGCTGTTCCAATGAAACTCAAAGCAATCTGAAGAACACCCGCTTCATTTCCATGAAGGCACTTAATGGTCTTCAAGTCTCAACATTCAGTTCAACAACTTCAAAGCATGAGCTGACCCATTCTCTCTTTTCACATCTATCGTTTATACCTTTTTCACATTTCTATCGGACTTTCGCTCTGTGCGTCCTCACAAACTGTATTACTTGCTCCTCCCCCGCTGTCGACAGCACAAAACTCACCCCATAAATTTCCTAACCCCTTTCAGTTCCACAGAAGAGTCTTATCAGATTTGAAATGTTTGATGGAGTCTTAAGGCTTGAACAAGGTGACTTCATAGAATCATTGAACCCCTACAGTGAGAAACAGGCCCTTCGGCCCACGAAGTCCACACCGATCCTCAGAGCATTCCAGCCAGGCCCATTCCCCTACCCTTTCCCAGTAAGCCACTTAACCTACACGTTCCCGAACACGATGGCCATGCTAAACTGCCCAATCACGTAGCCTGCGCATCTTTGGACTGTGGGAAGAAACCAGAGCGTCCAGAGAAAACCCGGGCAGACGCACGGGGAACGTGCAAACTCCACACAGACAGTCAGTCTCCAGAGGGTGGAATTGAACCTTGGTCCCTGGCACTGAGAGGCATCAGGACCACCATGCCATAAAGACTTGTGGCAGAATAGTGAGAAGTACAGTAAGGCCCATTTCAATGTTGGGAGAAACTCACTACAAATTTCATGCATCTGCCGAGCACCATAGTGAGTTTTTTTGTGAACCAGGGCTAAACTGTCAATTAAGGAGAATTGTAGATTGTTAAACATGTGATCAACTCCACTACATGCCTCATTAATACTCATCTTTCTGTCTTATTAAATACACTGGACAAGATTTCAAGAATCTGACAGAATGGGTACCTAGCAAATTCAACATGTTTGTTTGCTCCAAAGCCCTTCAGTGCTGGGCACTAAGCATCACATCTCAGGCAGGCTCACTGCATACCAGCCACATTCAACCCAAGTCCACAACACTGGCACCTGATAGCAAGCCTCGAGCAACCTTTATGTCACATCTCCGTTCCATTACAGGATGTTACACTGGGAAAGAGACACATCCAGTTCTTGGACTGGACCAGGCTTGCTCTCTGGCTTGTTCACTCACTCACCCCCTCAGATCCTACCTCGAAGCTTGATTTTTTTTGTGGGGGGGGGGAAATGAGGGAAGGTAAGGGAGTGGTGGGAAAAAAAGAGAGAGCGCGAGAGAGAGCGCGAGAGAGAGCGCGAGAGAGAGCGCGAGAGAGAGAGCGAGAGAGAGCGCGAGAGAGAGAGCGAGAGAGAGAGCGCGAGAGAGAGAGCGAGAGAGAGAGCGAGAGAGAGAGAGCGAGAGAGAGAGCGAGAGAGAGAGCGAGAGAGAGAGCGAGAGAGAGAGCGAGAGCGAGAGCGAGAGCGAGAGCGAGAGAGAGAGCGAGAGCGAGAGCGAGAGAGAGAGCGAGAGAGAGAGCGAGAGAGAGAGCGAGAGAGAGAGCGAGAGAGAGAGCGAGAGAGAGAGCGCGAGAGAGAGCGCGAGAGAGAGAGCGAGAGAGAGAGCGAGAGAGAGAGAGCGAGAGAGAGAGAGCGAGAGAGAGAGAGCGCGAGAGAGAGAGCGAGAGAGAGACAGCAAGAGAATAAGAATATCTGGGGCAAATATCAGGAATCATGCAAGGCTGCACAATGGGCTTTTAAAGTTCAGACTGGTGCCAGGGATGCTATTCAATTCCAGGATATTATGGCAGTGACAAGCCCTTCCAGGAACAGCGCGTAGTAAGCGTAAGTTCTGAGGAAGGGTCATCGCACCCGAAACGTTAACTCCGTTTTCTCCTCCATAGATGCTGCCAGACCTGCTTTACCAGCAACTTTGTTTTTGTTCCCGATTTACAGCATCCGCAGTTCTTTTGGTTTTTACATATTAAGTGTAGAATCAGACAAAAGGGACACCACAGGGGCAGGGTAGGTCGCTAATGAGGCAAGTTTGGTAAGATATGGTGAGAAAATTTGCTCAACCTCACAACGAGAAACACCCAGCCCCCCTGCTGAACAGAAGTCCACGCTACTCACACTTAGCTAAAAAAGGTAAGATTCAGCCTGTTATCTCTACTTCTGTCTCCACTGATGCTATTCGACTGGCTGAGTTTCTCCAGCATTCTATGTTTTCATTTCAGATTTGCAATATCTGCAGTATTTTGCTTTCAGCTGGAGATGTGTGTATGGTTTAAGTATAAAACAGGCTAGACTACATTTTAGGTCAAGAATTATTTTTCCATCCTGATTAACATTATGGCTGAAATTAAAAAAACAAATTGACTGAAGATACTATAAATTATTTTTATTTTGTTTTATTGAACTGGCATTCCTCTAGCCAACATGATGAGAATGTTTCCAATGTTTTGTTACCAGTTAGCAATCTACATGTGCACAGGAACACCATAGCCTAAGTTTGTGCTTCACACCATGGTACTATTGCCCCTCAAAAGAAACCTGTATTTACTTGATGCCTCTCACAATCAGTCATCTCAAAGCACTTCACAGCCAAATTAACGGCTTTTTCAAAAAGAACAGTCACTGTTTAAACAATGTTGATAGAGGAATAAAGATTAGAGTGGACACCAGAAATAGCTCCTTTGCTCTTTTCCCAATTGCTCCATCAGATCATTTACAACCACCTAAGCAAGCCGATGCCTCCTCTGTTTAAAGTGTTATCCAGAAGACAGCACATCTGATCACGTAGTACTGCCTGGGTACAAGGTCTTGCAGTGCCTCAACCTTGAATATTGTGCTCAAAGTTGCATTAAACTCCTGACAATTTCCAGCTCTTTAAAAATGTAAATTTTCTCTGGTTATAATCATTATCACATATTACATTAATAATGTAAATAACAAGTAAGCATTACACAATGGCTTGTTGACTGCCCTTGGAACAGATTCCATGAGAATTTTGGAACAGCATTTCTATATAATCTTCACAATGATTGGAGTTAGTGCCACATGTTCAATGCATTCCCTGCTTTCAATTTTTTATCTAAATCAATTTGTATTTGGATAATAATTGCATACAACTTACCATGCGTTGAAAAGACAAAACAAAGCTCAAGTCCACTTTGTCATCACAGTTTCACAGTTTTTCACAGATTCACAGTTTTGAAATAGATCTTGACATGCAATGTTTGTGTCTGTACTTTGCATACATTATAAAAGGTTTAGTGTTTATATTTTTAAGCTTTTAATTGAGCAGTCTAGTATTTTAAGTTAATCCATTTTTCTGCATACGCATACATTGCACCGGTTTCTCAATTAACTCAAAGCAAAAATCTTTGCCGCTCAGAAAGCCAGTATCTAGTAGTTCCAAAATCACCACTGATACTCTGAGAAGGCAGGAGGCACTACCCGGAAACTGCCTGGCTTTAAGTGTTTTGAATACATATTTGAACAGATGGGACCAGGAAGCTAGGGGAAGCTGAGCTTGCATTTTTTGACTTTTGAAATTAAACTTCAGAGCTCAATAGAACACTTGCCCTATCATGTTTTATTCTATCCAAACTGCTTGTAATTATTCACATTAGAGTCTGCTCTTCTACAAGTGGATTGTGTGTTTGACTCACCAAATTCCAGCAAAATTAAATCAAACATAATTTGAAGGGACAGCAAAATAGCATTTAGGCCATTTTTTAAAAAACAAAAAACACCAATTTGTATCCCTGACTGCAGAAAAATGGAAACTAAATACAGACTAGTATAGTGCGTCAACAATTTATTCTTGAGTTACTATATTAGGACTTTGCTCTAATCCCCTCTGTTATAATTTTAACATTGACAAGACAAAAACAGAATGAAAGATGAAATTAAAATGTACCAAGCAAAGAATAATAAGTATATTCAAGCAAGCCAAAGTATAAATATTGACATTATACAACCTTATTACCATGAAGAATGGTAGTGCTGTGTTTGGATGAAGAGAGTGCAATATTTATGGCATAGAGTTTATTTTTTGCTCCAGAGATTGAGATAGCAATATCTGATTCATTCATTCATTCTTAAAACACAGACCATGAATTCCATTCAAACCAAAGTGAGTGAGACATTAATGACTTTCTCCCTGCCTTGAAAAGATAACGCTGTAGGTTGCCATACCAGACTACTTGAACTTCGGCATTCCTCTTCAAAAAAGAATGAATGTTCTGCTGTTCAAATTAAGGCGCATTTCACTTTTTTCCCCTCTTCCTTCCTTCTACTCTAAATTGTTGAGTTTTCTACCTTCTTCAGTCTTCCTTTCCTCCATGCCTGTTCTGGAAATTTCGTCACACGAAGGAAAAAAAACAAGGCTGACACTCCAATGCAGTAAAGAGGGATCGCTGCATAGTTGAAGTTGCTGTCTTTTGAATGAAATGTTAAATTGAGACACCATCTGGTCTTTCAGGCAGTTGTTAAAATATCCTGTGGCACTATTTCAAAGACAAGGAATGAACCTATTGCTGTGTTCTGTCTAATGTTTATCCCTGAAACAACATCACTAAAAACAGATTATCTGGTTATTAGCATGTTTGTTGTCTGTGGGAGCTGGCTGCCACATTTCCTACATTAAGAATGTCATCAGACTGGTAATCCATAGCCCCAGGTTAATGCTTTGGGAACACGGATTTGAATCCCATTGTGGCAGATGGTGAAATTTGAATTCAATAGAAGTATGAAATTAAAAGCTAGTCTGATGGTGACCAGGCAACCAAATTAGATTGAACATCCATCTGGTTCACTCATTTCCTGTAACAAAGGAAATTTGCCATCCTTACCTAGTCTTGGCTATATGTACCTCACATTTCATTGATTCTTAACTATCTTTTGAAATGGTCCAATGATCCACGCTGTTCAAAAGCAATTAGGGATGGACATAAAATGCTGGGACTTGCCTGTGACGTTGAGAGCCCATGCAAGAGTAAAGAAAAATATGGTTTTACTGATGTGAAAGATGTCCTACAAATGAAGTTTGGATTCTTTCTTTATCCATAGGCAAGTAATAGCCAATACATTCAATATACGTAAGATTTAACCACTGTTGGATGTATCAAATCTTCTTCCCTGTTCTTTGGGCATCGAAAACAAGGTGACAAGTCAAAGTTTCTTAATCAATGCTACCATTTTCCTCAGGCAAACGCTTAAGACTATATTTAAAAATTTGTTCTGCAACTTTCATTTATTAACACGAGTCAATGGTAGCACTGCAATTTTCATTTCTTTGGGGAAGTGTTATGGGGAAAATCAATAAAAATGACTTTGCAACAGCAAAGCAGGGGTCAAATTACATTGCAGGAGACAGTGGCATTTTAATGGCAAAAGCTCTAGGTTCTTCAGGCCACTACTTTTAGCTACAGGTGGCAGCTTTACATTTGGTTTGCAGCAGATGGCATGACAACTGTGTTTCAGGAAGCCAGCAGAGCAGGGCTTCTACAAAGTAAAAGCAAAGTCTGGGCTCAACACCGCTTCCCGGCCAACTCCCCTGAGGGAGTTATCAACACTGACTCGACAAAACAGAAAAGTCGCCATTCGATGCTGGTGAGGGTGGTTTGCTGACATTCCAGGGGCATTTTATGCTTTTTCATTCATTACATACATGTTATACAATATTCCTTGGAAATAAATCAGGCATGAGGTTAGCTGTCAAGTCCCTGCCAGTGCTATTTTAATGCATTAATATTATAGGAGAACTTTAACAAGTACAAAGTTCAACCTTACCTTTGAGACCCACATTATTAAATCACTTTAGTATGGGTTATTTCATGAACTGTGAACAAAGAAAATTAAATGTGATCCTTGGTAAGTTATTTAGCTCCTTGCATTGTATTAAAAGGTGTTTTTATTAGCAGGATGCTGGAATGCCTCCTTTAAACTTAAGTACAGCTTGCATCGGGAGGGTTTGAACCACAAAAAATATTCAGCATCTCTTACATCCAATAAGAGAGGTTTTCACTGCAAAGCTACTGTAGCAATTGCATGAAATGATAATTCTACAATTTCTGCAAGAGTAAGTCTATCTGAGAAAGGAAATAAACAAACAAACAATCTCCAGGGAATCAATCCATCGAATCTAGCAGGAAGTTATTTTATCAATTTCATTTCGGTCTAGAGAAATTGAAATGGATTATTTCAACATCTCTTCTCAAGGGAGGAAAGTCTAATAACAACAAAGACTTTTCATTAAGCACTCAGTGCAAAGTACCTAAACACACTAACCTTTTTCTATGGCATTGCAAGTAACAAATTATCAAGACCAAACATGGTATCCAATTTATACAACATTAGAGGGTGAGAGCAGGGACGGGCCAGAGGTGCAGAGTGGGAAGGAGAAACAACACTAAGAGGTCAGATGAGTATTTAATCCCATGATAATTAATGGAATTTAAATTTTAGTCGTTGCCATGGTGGAATCCAGTATCTCTGCAATGCCAGTCTAGCCCATGTACTACCTCCTCATTTAGCATCGTTACAGGGTTGATGCACAGTTGTTGACTGTGGAGTTGTTCAAAGGCTTGTAGTAGGTGAACCGCACGAGGCGGGGGGGGGGGGGGGGGGGGGCGTTGTTGGTGGTCCAGTGGTATTACTGCTAGACTATTAATCCAGAGATCAAGGTAATGCTCCAAGGACCCAGGTTGAAATGCTGTCATGGCAGATGGCAGAATTCAAATTCAATAAATATCTGGAATTTGGAGTCTAATGATGACCATGAAACAACTGTCGATTATCACAACAAACCAAAGAGGTTCATTAATGAACCTTCCTTCAGTGAAAGAAGCTGCCATCCTTACCTGGTCTGGCCACCTTTCGACTCTATGCGTCCAACAATGTGGCTGACAATTAATTGCCCTATGGGCAATCAGTGTTGGATAATAAATGCTGGCCTGGCCAGTGACATATATATCCTGTGAATGAATTAAAAAATAAAAAAGTCTTGCTTTCGCTTACAGTGTTGTGCACTACTTGATGTCCTGAATATCTGTTCACAGGGCAGCTTCAGTTCATGCTGTGCTTCATGTTGAGTGAAAAGGAGTTGTGTCAAATTGTGTTCCTAGGTTTAAGATACAGTAGAGTTCCTGAGAAGTTCAACATTCAGCTGTGGCCATGCCTGACAAGTTGATTTAGGGCGTTTTGGCTGAATTTCTAAACTCAGTTTGGAGCAGATCAGGTGGTGGCCTGCTGTTCAAGTACAATGGATATTTAGCTGGGATGATGCATTTCTTTCAATTAACTTTCTGACAGGACGACATCATGGTCTGTAGAAAATAAAAATTGCTTATTCATTAGTCACCTTTTCTGGGATATCTGTTATGTTACAGTAAAAATATTGATTATTTCCATCCAGTAATAATGCTGCAGTACATTGTGTAGCTCCACTGCACTGTAGTGTAGAGATCACTTGCTTTTAGTGCCTGATGAACCTTTTACATCAGACCATAAGAAACAGGAATAGGAGTTGGCAGTTCAGTCCCTTTAGCCTGCTCCGCCATTCAATAGGATCGTGGTTAATCAGACATTCCTGATGTCCACTTTTCTGCCCTTTCCCCATAACCCTTGCTACCCTACTGATCCAGAATCTATATATCCCATTCTTAAATATACACAAGGACTGTGCCGTGACAGCTCTCTGTAACAAGGAGTTCCAAGACTTACAACCCTAAGAGGGAAGAAATTCCTGCTCACCTCAGCTGCAAATCGGTGCTCCTTAATTCTGCTAAACTTCAACCTTTTTATTCTTTGTTCATAAGACAACTTCTCTATACTGTTCACTGGAATGTTTCCCAGTATTTAAACTGCGTCCAATGAAATATCTTTGCTTAAATAGGAGACTAAAACTGCTCACAGCATTCAAGGCGTGGTCACGCCAGTGCCTTGCACAATTTCAGTAAAACTTTCGTACTCTTATACTCCAACCCCCTTGAAACATGGGCCAAGATTCCATTAGCCTTTCCAAATCCCTGCTACTCCTGTATGCTAGTTTTCAGTGTTTCACGTACAAGTACCATTGTGTTACAGCTTTCTGCAGCGTTTCTTCATTTAAATAATAATATTCTGGTCTTTTGATCTCTATTTCAAAATGAACTTCAAATGTTCTCATATCATACTCCATTTGCCAACTTATGCCCACTTACTTCACCTATCACTATTCTCTGTTAACTGTTTGTATCCTTCTTAAAACTTGCCTTTCCACCTACATTTGCCATCTGCAAGCTTGACTACGGTACATTTGCTTCCTTCCTCCAAGTCATTAGTACACATTGTGAACAGCTGTGTTCCCAGCACTGTTTTCTGTGGAACCTCATGGGTCACAGGTCACCAACTTGAAAAAGAAGCCCTTATCCGCCACTTGCTGTTTCCTGCCAGTGAGCCAATTCTCTATCTATACCGATATACAAGCTCCAACACCATGAGCTGTTACTTCACGACTTAACCTTTTGAGAGGTACCTTGCCTTCTGGAAGTCCAAATGGAGCACATCTCGTGGTTCCCCTCAATCCACTTGAGTGGAGATTTCCTCGGAGAGTTCTAATAAATTAGCCATACATGATTTCCCTTTCATGAAACCATGCTGACCCTGCTTGATTAGGTTATGATTTTCCAAATGTTCTGCTATTATTTCCTTAATAATTGCTTCTAATACTTTCCCAATAATAAAAGTTAGACTAATTGGCCTACAGTAACAAAAAAGCCTAATTGGTTTTTTTGGCTCCTTCCCTTTGAGTTGGAGTGTCACACTGGCAGTTTTCCAATTATCTGGTACTTCTACAGAATCCAAAGATTTTTGGATAATTACAACCAATGCGCTTCTTTCAGGATTTTAGGATACAAGCCATCAGGGCAAGGGGACTTACTTGCCTTTAATCCCTAATTCCTCCTTCATGTTCTTTAGTATTAATGGGATATGCAAAGGATCTTCCACTGGAATGACTGATGCAAAATATCTGTTTAACTCCTCTGCCATTTCCTTGTTCCCCATAAACTTCTCCCCAGATTATTTTCTAAAGGGCCCATGTTCACTTTTACCTCTCTGTTCCTTTCTATATTTTTTAAAGAAGCGTTTTTTCATATTCCTTGCTACTTTGCCCATCTAGTTTATTCTTTCTTATCTTTTTCATCCTCCAGTGCTAGAGTCTTAATTCATCCCAGACTTTGGGACTATCACTGACTTTTACCTCCTAATATGCTTTTCTCTTTCAACCTTACACACTCCTTAACTTCCTTCATTAGCCATGGTCTGTTAATCCCATTGTAGAATCTTTCCCCCTTACTGGGATGTATTTCTGCTGACAGTCATGGATGACCTCTTTAAATGTCAGTCACTGCTTGCTTATTGTCATTCCTGCTAATCGGAGTCCTGAGGAAGGGCCATCAGACCCAAAAACGTTAGCTCTGTGTTTTCCTTCACAGATGCTGCCAGATCTGCTGGACTTTTCCAGCTACTTTGTTTTTGAATCTATTTGCCCAGTTCACTTCAGCAAACTCTATCCTCATTTCACTGTAATTCCCCTTCAGTCAAAAACAGTTGTTCTGAAACAAGTTTCTCATACTCAAACTGAATATTAAATTCATTCATTTTATTATACTATTTTCCAAGGGGTCTTTTAGTCTAAGGTTAATTATTAAGTCTGCTTCATTACCCAGAATGCCTGCTCCCTGATTGTCTCATGGCATATTTCTTGAGGAAACTATCCCAATCCATTCCGTATCATTGTTGTCATAGCTAGCCTCATTCCTGTCTTGCTGAAAGATTAAGTTATCCCCAAATGTTAAATTTCCAGTTTTGATTTCCTTGTTTATGCAGTGGTTGAGGTCATTTTCATTTACCTGGCTTTGCTCTATATAATGTTACTGTAATTTAGGGAATTGTTTTCTAAATTAGAGGTTAATTTTTTTTGGTTTTAGTTCTAGAAGGTGAGAATTTTTAAAAATTAAAAACATCAGACGCCATTTTTAACAGCATTCATAAAACAGTTCTAAGAAATCATGTGACTTAAACTGAATGACTGTATAAGTACCAAGTATGATAACTGCTTAAGTAACTACTAATTTATGACCTACAGAAAAACAGGCCAAGGGCTACAGGCAGCTCAGTTCAAAAGAAGAGAGATCTACACCAACAAACAGGCAGTTTAGTTTTGACAGTCTCCAAACCATCAGAGCTGGAAAGAAATCTTAAGCTGTTTCAGGAGTCTCTGTAGACAGGGCTATTAAAAGCCACGAGCTTCCTTAGAGTTCAACAAGAAATGTCAGCAAGTTAACCTCTGTCTGTGCATCTCTGGAAGAGATGGAGAAAATCTCTATTTGGCGAATATAAAGAAAGTTCTGACAGGAAACACTTGCAATCTCATTTGAGTAAGAACGTTTAAAGTGAAGACAGAAATGATATTTTCCTGGGGTTGGGTAATGGATACTACTGAAAAGAGAGGGTTGAATCTTTGTGCTTCTTAGAAAAAATATCTTTTCAAACTGACATAGAGGTTTTCTTTTGTGAAATAAATGCACGTCCTTTTATTTAAAAAAATTAAGGTCTAGTGTGAGCATGTTCACTAACAGACCACCAAAACAAACTACAAAATATACAATTTTTTTTAAAAAACTGTTTGAGGTGTGTGGGCAACAGTTCCCTAGGCCAGTATTTACTGCTCATCCCAATTTGTGCTGAAGGCAATTAAGAGACAACCTCAGTACCGTGGGTTTGGAGTCACAAGTAGGACAAATCAGATAAAGATAGCAAATTTCCTTCTCAAAAGAACATTCATTAACAATCCAGATTGTCAATTGTCATAAAACCAGTGGCTAGGTCAACTTATAATTCCAAAATTTTTTTTTACTGAATTTAAATTTCACCATCTGCCATGATTAGAATTAAGCATATCCCCAGAGTATTAACCTGGCATCTGGATAACTAGACCAGTAGTATTACCCAATAAAAATCCAAAAGAACTGCGCATGTTGTAAATCAGGAACAAAAACAAAGTTGCTGGAAAATCTCAGCAGGTCTGACAGCATCTGTGGAGTAGAAAACAGAGTTAACGTTTCGGGTCTGGTGACCCGAGGAAGTGTCCATTCTGATGAAGGGATTACCCCACAGGGTGCTTGCAAAACCAGTTACAGTGGGTCAGAGGATTTGTTGTTTTATAATTATTAGGGCATTTATACCACAGAGAATAACACCAAGACTGGAGACTGAACTTAATTCTACTAAATAGTTTTCTGAAACTCTAATGGATACTTAGGAGATAGAATAAGAATGCTTCACAGAATTCAATGAAAACAATAAATCAGTCCACTGTTGCACTCTCTACTTCACATCGCATTTTGAGCCACTTAAAACATTGAGTCATAGTGGTTTTTCTAAAACATATTGATCTGGATTTGTCCATTATAAATGTTCATTCATAGCAACCAACTCAAATATTGTGGCTCAGGAAGGAAGATTACTGTGGACAGGTAAAGCATGCAATAGGCAAGGTTTTTAATACACAATTGTACTGCTCATGGGATGTCTAAACATATTGTACACCCATGCCTCAGCATTGCTGCTACTTCTTGTTGTTTTTTGCTGCTTTCCTATTTCCTTCTGCCTTTCTTCTTAAAGTACCTCACCGAGTAGGGACAGATTGTTACTTTTAGGTCGCATAAGTGGAGTCAGGAGTGTCAAAATAGGAAGTGTCTTTTAGGAGAATGCAATCGGATGCTAAAGCCATTAACAAGAGAGCAGGGTCTTCCTTTGTCAAAAAAAAAGCTCAAACTTCTTAATGCGGAAGCAGAACTAGACTAAAATCAGAGTGCTACCCAGAGGCAGAGGCTGAAGTGGACTTATTTAAAAAAAAGTCTCTCTCAGAGGGGAGTAATGAGGACAGCAGATGAAGATGCTTGATGACAGGGCCTCAAGTATAGTAGGACTAGAGGAGGTGGTTTAAAAAGGCCACAAGCTCTAGAAGTGGAGAGAGCCAAAAAGATCAAGTAGAGGCAGGGGAGCAATATTCATAGCTAGAAAGGAGAGCGAAAGAGAGAGGCAAACAAAGGAGGCAGTGGAAAGAACAGAAATTAAACAGGTTGCAGGTCAAAGGTGTTCTGCACAGGAGAACGTCATCCAGAAGTAACATGTGTAATAATTAAAGAGGAACCCACAAGATCATTATATGAACCAAAACTTTTATTTGTAAAAAATGGTGGATACTGTGGATTTATACTAATAAACTCTGTTGTAGTAAAGGATGGGAAAGGTGTGAAGATGAACACCTGCTGTCTAGGGGCCTTCAAAGTTACCTTTGGATAAAAAGACTGACACTTAAATGCTGACATTAGGTTTCATAGCGGTTTATCTGAGTTTTTATTTTTAGCATTTACCAATGTCCGTGTAAAAGAATTCTAACAGAGAAGAGGAGTGAGCTATAACTGGATTTAAATCAAGACACTTTGTAATCCTACTGAATCGACAGCAGGATTTATCAAAGCTTTGCATTTGATAGTAGCAGGGAAATTGCTCAGATACTTGATGCCATAGCTACAACTATACTGGTTAGATCAAATGATGAATAGGCTGAAACACAAATTTAGTGAGTTTTCATCAAATTAGTGCCAATGTTAAATCAGAGTCATCTTGGTTAATACCATCACATGCCTGAGTAGTCCAGCAGCAAACACCAGAACGCACACCTAGTACCTCTACTCCATGTACTGTGTTCTGCTACAGTCACTTCCCAGAGTCATATTATTGAGAAAAAGGCTGTAACTTTTTCCTGTTTAGATATTTAAGGGAGAATGCAGTGTGAAGCTGTTTGGATGAAATCAGATTTCAAAACAAATATCTTATCACCTCCATTCACTAAGATTCATCTCAGTGAAACAAACAACACTTGGTACCTTGACTGGCTGCAAGGAGGATTTCCCTGTAGGCGTCAGCATTGGCTTTCAAACCTATCTGTGGGGAAGATATACAAACATACAAAATGGCAAAGAAAGAAAGACCAGTTAAGCCTGTTCTAAAATCCACTCTACTTAGTAATTCACTCAGAGATCATCTGTCTTTAACTTCTGAAAGATAGTATCAGCTACCCAGAAGAAATAATAAGACTAATGGAAATTGGGTCATATTCCCTGGGAAACAGTGACCAGATTGGCACCTTAAAGACTTCACAAAGAGATCTCAATTTCATCTACTGAAGCAATGTTCAACCATGTTGAAACCAGCTTCTCTTTCTCTTCCTATCCCTACACTCATTTAGCATTATATCAAGCTAATAAGTCATAACTCTCATGGCGTTTTTAAGGACGTGTCAATGTTGGATGAAATTTATATAATTTTCTTTAAGTGATAACTTCTAGCCAGAATTAATGCTTTGCGCATTTTCTGCTTCAGATTTATCAAGGAGACCAATTCAGGAAATCATGCTCTATGTTCCTGTGCACAAATGCTGCAGTGCCCCTTTTATTTATATCCATTCTGTCAATAAAAGTCATGCAAATCTGTCATTCAAGTCCAACAGCTCAACAAGACCTTAAGGTCTGTGGGCACAAACATAGTTGGTACAGGGGAAAAAAAAACCTTTGTTTTTATAGATTTCTTATACTCACTGCAATTAGAGGAGGCACAGCCAATAGTGCTTCCCTCCCAGGTGAACAGAACTATCAAACATCAATTCACTAGTATGACTCATGCCACTTGTACTTTATAGGATTATCAGTATTGGATTATCAACTTTGATGGCAGCACTCTCCAGTAAATAGTTTCCCAGTGACAAATTTACAACCTGCTGCCAGAGGAGGGGACCAATCTCTCTAAACATCAGCAGGCCCAGCAAGCGGCATACAGCAATTATACACAGCAGAATTGCATTTTCTACTGTGCTTTGGATTTTCTGCATGCAACATTTCAGCTATTAGGGAAGGTCCAGAAGCCAGAATATAAAAATCTGAGCTATTAAATAACTACTCACCATCATCTGTTGCTAGTGTTGGCGAACGTTCCCTGAACTGTTAAAATAAAACAGATCCCATAGCATTCGTACCCCTGTGTTACAAACAAGTGATTGTGCAAAATAAAGTGAATACACTATGGCGGAAGCATTTCAGGCACCGAAAACAGCCTTGTGCCACAAAATTCTGCAGGAACCAAAACCTGGTGGAGAACGAGTCTGGGGAAGTGTATGTAGATAGTTTGGGTCATGTTGAAATCAAAAGGGGGTCTTGCAAACATTAAAGGTAGACAAGTGCCTTGGGCCCAATGGGATATACCCCAGAATACTGAAAGAGGCAGGGGAGGAAATTGCTGGGGCCTGGAGGGAAATCTTTGCATCCTCACTGGCTACAGGGGAGGTCCCAGAGGATTGGCAAATAACCAATGTTGTTACTTTGTAGTGGCAGGGATAATCCAGCTAATTACAGGCCGATAAGCCTTACGTCAGTGGTAGGGAAATTATCGAAGAGGACTCAAGACAGGATTTACTCCCACCTGGAAATCAATGGGTGTATTAGTGAGAGACAACATGGTTTTGTGAAGGGGTGTTCGTGTCTCACTAACTTAGTTGAGTTTTTTGAGGAAGTAACGAGGATGATCGATGAGGGCAGGGCAGTGGATGTTGCCTAGATGGACTTCAGTAAGACCTTTGACAAGGTCCCGCATGGCAGACTGATATAGAAGGTAAAGTCACATGGGGTCAGAGGTGCTTGCAAGATGTTTAAAAAAAAATTGGCTCGGTCATAGAAGACAGGGTAGCAGTGAAAGGGTGCATTTCTGAATGGAAGGCAATGACTAATGGCATTCCTCAGGGATCAGTTTTGGGACCTTTGCTATTTGTAGATGACACAAAGGTTGGTGGAATTTCAGATAGTGATGAGGATCATCAAATGATACAGCAGGATATAGATCGGTTGATTACTTGGGCAGAGAGCTGGCACATGGAGTTTATCTGGAAAAATGTGAGGTAATGCTTTTGGAAGGTCTAATCCAGATGGAAAATATACAGTAAATGGTATAATCCTTAAGAGTACTGATCAGCAGAGGGTCTGGGTGAACAGGTACACAGGTCACTGAAAGTGGCAACACAGGTGGAAAAGGTAGTTATCAAGGCATATAGCATGCTTGCCTTCATTGGCCAGGACGCTGAGTTTAACAATTGGTAGGTCATGTTGCAGCTTTATAGAACCTTAGTTAGGCCACATTTGTAATATTGTGTTCAATTTTGGTCACCACACTACCAGAAGGATGTGGTGGTTTTGGAGATGGTACAGAAGAGATTTACCAGAATATTGCCTGGTATGGAGGACATTAGCTTTGAGGAGAGGTTGGAGAAACTTAGGTTGTTCTCACTGCAATAACAGAGGTTGAGGGGTGACCTGATAGATGTTTTCAGGATTATGAAGGGGACTGACAGACTGGACAGTCAGAAGCTTTTTCTCAGGGTGGCAGAGACAGTTATCAGGGGCCACACGTTTAAGGTGCGAGGGGCAAGGTTTAAAGGTGCTGTATGAAGCAAGTTTTTTTTTTAAAACCCACAGGGTGGTGGGTGCCTGGAACTTGCTGCTAGGGGAGGTAGTCGAAGCAGATAAAATTGTGACTTTTAAAGGGTGTCTTGACAAATATGAATAGGATGGGAATAGAGGGATATGGTCCCCGGAAGGGTAGGGGGTTTTAGTTGTGATGGGCAGCATGTCAGTGCAGGCTTGGAGAGCCGATGAGGTCCTTTACTGTAATTTTCTTTGTTCTTTGTTATAGGAATTTTTTTAGATAAATACTTCTCACTCTTCAATTGTGTAATGTTATGTGACAGACAGCTATTTTTAATAGCAGGGATATTATTCCAACTAATATACAATTTGTTTCCAGGATTAACATGAGGTAATTACAATTTAATAGACATACTTTGTCAAACATTCTACAGACTGCACTTTAAATTGTTAATGTGGTGAAGATAAAAGCCATCCTGCCATTAGTATCACTGTGGGACTCTAAACTTCATTAAAATTCTTTCGACTTTGCTAAGGAATTCCAATTCGTTGTTTTTGACAATCTTGAAGCACCCTCAAAGGCTCTCCAGTTGCTCACTTCTTGGTAGTCCAATCTCTTCTTCAAAAGACTGATTTTTTCAGAACTTCGAGACTGTTCCTGAGCATCTAATTACTTGTTCAATTTCAGCTTGCAAAGAGCTAATTTTACATAGCTGCTGCTAAATTTCTAAGTTCCAATCTTTTTCAGCTGCATCAAGCAAAGATTACTTGCGGTGTTTTTTCACCCCACTCTCAGGTGCACTGAAATATCAGTGGTTCCCAGTGCCTTTTTTCACCCTGACCTTTGTCAGTTTCATGGAAGAACCATTGCCTGGAATCTCTCCTGAGCCCTAACTGACTAGATTCTGTTAACAGTAGTAACAGCACTACCTCTGCTTTGGCACTCAGATCTGTACTGAAACTAATTTCTTCCAGCAAACACAGATACTACATGTCTAAACTCGAGAACTTTCTCAAGCTTCCTCAGCTCTAATTTGATGTAGCCTGCTTTGAGTTATCCTTAACCTGACTTACTGGAAATAATCCTCATTTACAATTTCATCTTGATGTGATGAGCCAAACAGGTTTTACAACCTTTCAGAGTTCACTAAATGCTTTTAAATAATTGAACTTTCACTCCCAAAACTAAACAATTTGTCTTGACTCTCATTGCAAGCCGTGTAGACACCGCATCTATTTTGGTAAGTGCGCCTTTGTTTCTGACCCCACATTTCTAGCTATTACCTTCTCAAAATAACTTGACCACAACCTTTTAAGTGCACTAGATTTCATGTTTCAATCATTTAACCTATTTTCCTACCATTGGGCTTTAAAACTAAAACCAAATATTATAAATTAAAACACAAACTAGATATTGCAACACTCTCAAAAGAGATAAATATGGATTTTTCAATTGCCTCATGCAGTACTCCTAAAGTACAGCATGTTAAGCAAAAATTGCTGACCCATAAAATGCATGTAAAAAAGAGTAGGTCATACTCCTGGCCTGTAAACTTTTACATTAAAAACCTACTGGTTACCTTGAATCAATCCGGCCCAAAAATCACCTTTCCGCTTATGCATACCAATTAAACTTCTCCCACTCACTACTTCCCACATTCTGCCATCTCCCAATCACCTCATTGCTTTTGTCTCCTAACCACCTCATTTCCTTTCATTGTCATTCCCTTCCCTTTTCTGCCGTGACCAGTGAATCCCTGTCCTGGCTCCCATCTTTTGCCCCATCCTGAGAATTTGGAGCGGGGCGGCCAGCAAAGTAGTAATAGAATAGAATCCCTACAGTGTAGAAATAGGCCATTCAGCCTAACAAGACCACATGGCCCCTCTGAAGAGCATCCCACCAGATCCACTCCTCTACCCCTGCATTTACCTCCTCGAAATATTCTAATAAATCTGTTAGGTACAATTTGTATCTTGTGAAGCCATGCTGATTCAGTTTTATCATAATGTGCATTGGTCAATGTTCTGCTGTTACATCCTTTGCTATCCTTTATAATGGAGTAACATTTTCCCAAAAGCAGATGGTAAGCTAACTGGTCTATAGTCGCCTGTTGCTTTTTTTGGGTCTCCCTCCCTTTGTAAATACAGCCTCGAGACAGGAACAGCTCTACAATGAAGAAAGACTATCATTTGATCCGGCAGTCAAAACCCCAGCTTAGACACTGGCATTACCCGGAACTTCACTAACAGGCTAGTTGGTACTTCAGATTCTCCACACGGCAAATCACTGCACAAGAGAACCGAAGGAAATCCAGAGGAAAAAAAGATAACGTGCAAGCAGCCAGATAGCCGACCTATGGGAGAATGAAGGGGAGTGGAATTTGGTAGAGTGAGGAAAAAGGTGTTATTCTGTTCCTTTACACAACAAGGAGAAGTCAGAGGGGGGAAACAGGACTTAGCAAGACCGGAGGGCTTAAGGCTCAAGGCATTATTAAGCAAACCGGTTATTGTTTCGAGAGTTTTAAGGTATTTTGCCCCCTAGTTAGGACAGTCGCTTAAATTAAGATAAGAAAAGTAGACATGCTAATAAATTTATTGCATAATTAGTTAAAATACTTGATAAAAGTAAAAAGACCTTCATTAATAAAATCAATTAAGTAAGGCAAAATCAAAACACGACAGAACTGGTACTGCATCTGGACTTTAGAATGTGGGAGCGTGGTCAGTGAGACTTTCCCGAGTAAACATATCTGCAGGAGATGTCTCCAAGTTGAATTGCTCAGGCTCAGAGTCATTGAGCTGGAAAGTATATTTGGAGAGACTCCAACAGATTAGAGAGAGGGTGAAGAGTATTTAGAAAGCTTTATTCAGAATACTTATTCTGAATATTTAGGTTAAAACATGAGTGAGGAAAGGGAGGGAACAGTTATCGGTGGGTTTAGGAAGAAGTTGAGAAGCAAGTCAAACCAACAGTGGTCCTGTGTAACACATACTTTGGACTTGTTTACCTTTGAGGACAAGAAGGCTGCTATGCAGAAAGAACAAAACATGACTACTTGCATCTAAACAGCAAGTGACAGACATAGCTAAGAAATCCCATAGCTAATGGATCAAATCTAAACTCGGCAGTCCTACAAATCCAGTTATGAATGGCGGTGGACTATTAAACAACTCACTGGAAGATGACGTTTTGCAAACATCACCATGCTCAAAACGATGGGAGAGCCTAGTACACCAGTGCAAAAGATAAGGCTGAAGCACTTGTAACAATCTGCAACCAGAAATGCTGAGTGGATGGTGCCTCTCGGCCTCCTGAAGGTGTCCCTAGCATCACAGATGACAGTCTTCAGCCAATCTGATTTACTCAAGCAAACTGGTGGCACCGAATATTGCAAAAGCAATAGGCCCCATGAATATTTTGGCAACAGTACTGAAGACCCGTCCCTCAGATCATGCTGCACCTCTAGGTGAGCTCTTCCAGTACAGTTACAACACTAGCATTTAATCAACAACGTGGAAAATTGCTCAGATATGCTTGGTGCACAAAAAGATAGATAAATCCAAACTGGCCAATTCTTACCCAATCAGTCCATTCTAGATCATCGGTAAAGTGGTGTAGGGTGTCATCAACTGTGCTATCAAGTCGTACCTGTTCAGATAGAACCTACTCACTGAGCATTAGTTTGAAATCTGCCAGGGCAACTCAGCTCTTGACCTCATCACAGATGTAGTTCAAACAGTTGAATTCTAGAACCGAGGTAAGAATGATTGCTCTTGGCCACATTTGATGGAGTTTGCACCAAGGAACCCCAGCAAGACCTAAGCCAAATAGAATCAGGGAAAATTCTCAGCTGCTTGGAGCCATGCAAGAAGGTGGTTAATCAACTCCAGCACATCTCTGCAGAAGTTCCTCAGGGTAATGCCCCAGGCCCAATCATCCTCAGGTGCTTCAATGATCTTACCTCCATCATAAGTGCCAATGATTACCCAATGTTCAGCACTGTTTAAGACTGCTTCAGTATCTGAGAAGTCAATGTCCAAATGCCGCAAAACCTGAACAAATTCCAGGCTTGGGCTGACAAGTGGCAAGTAACACTTACATCACACAATACCAGACAATGACCATCTCCAATAACAGACATTCCACCCACTGCCTCTGACCTTCAGTGGTGTTACCATCACTGAATTGGCCCACTGCCAACATCCTAGGGTTATCATTTGACCAGAAACTGAACTGGACTTGCCTGAATGGGTGCACCTCCAACAACACTCAAGAATTTAGTCACGGCCTAAGACAATGCAAGTGACTTGATTTGCACAATAACCACTACCTTAAATATCAATTCCCTCCACCACACACACACACACACACACACACACACGGTAATGTACATCACAGACAAAACGCACTACAAGTTCCCATGTTTCCTTCGAAACCAGCGACTGCTTCATCTTGAATGATACGGCAGGGGTGCATGGAAACACTGCCATTTTGAAGTTTACTTTCAAAGCAAAAACTATTCTGACTTGGAAATATATCACTGTCATTGGTTCAAAACCCTGGAACTTCCTTCCTCACAATATGTTACTTTGGGTGGACTACAGTGGTTCAAAAATATATCTTTCACCACCAGATTCTCAAGGGCATTCAGGTATAAACAAGAAATGACAAACCAAAAGATCTGTGGAAGCGGTAAATCAGGAACAAAGACAAAAGGTGCTGGAAAAGCCCAGCAGGTCTGGCAGCATCTGTGAAGGAAAAAAATGGAGTTAGCGTTTAGGGTCCGTTCTGAGAAAGGGTCACTGGTCCCAAAACATTAACTGTTTTTTTCCTTCATAGATGTTGCCAGACCTGCTGAGCTTTTCCAGCAACTTTGTGTACAAAACAAGAAATACTGCTCTCAACATGGTGATTTTTAAAAAAATCTTTCATGGAATGCGAATGTCAATCTAAATATTCTGAAAAAGATTCAGCAACTACCATTTATCCATCATATTTAACATAGTAAAATGCCCTAAGATACTTCATGTAAAAACGAATCAAACTATTTTTGACACGAAGCTAATTTAAAAATATATAGCAAAACAGCAAGTTTTAAGGAGCATCGAAGAAAGAAGTGTTGAGGAAGAGACAGACATGGAAGTAGACAGAGAGAGGACAACTCTAAGAGATAGGGAGTTGAGGCAATAAAGACATGATAGTATTATGAGAGAAGAGGGTGTGGAGCTTTAAAAACAGGGACAAGAACTTTAAAAAGGTTGAGCTCAATTAGCATCAGTGTGGATGAGGAAATCCAATCACTTGATTCCAGTTAATTCCTGCAAAAGGAATCTAAGAGTCCCCATATACAGTCATCATGTCTTTTGACAACTTTGGTCATTCTTTCACGTTTCCTTTCAAGGGTATTTTGGCTGCTGTGTTTGAGACTATAATGTGTGGTTGCAATAATGGTAGCCTTTCCACGAACAGATTCTGTAGAATTGTACGGTTTGTAGTTCAAAAATATGTTCAGGAATTGATCATTGCTCAAGTCATCATTTAAAACCAGTTGTTATTTTCTGAAAGCTATTTTCTTCATTTTTTTTTCTGCCAGTGCTGGGGAAATGCTTGATGCAGATCACAGAATTGCCTCTGAGGCAGACACCACTCTGATTTTACTCATGTTGCCAACTTAGCTCATAATAATATTTTAATGTCAATCAAATCACCACAAGTCCAGAGTCCTTTCAGGACTTGAGCATATGTCCTAGACAGAGCATAATGAATGTCCTGCATTGTTCCACATGCATAATTTTGGATAGAGAATTGAAAAACAAAATCAGGATAATCTTCAACCAGCCAAGCAGCATCTTAGGAGCACAAAAGCTGACGTTACAGGCCTAAACCCTTCATCAGACAGGGGGATGGGGGGGGCGGGGGAAGAGTTGCGGTCCTTGAAGAACGCGGACATCTGGGATGCGCGGGAGTGGAATGCCTCATCCTGGGAGCAGACGCAGCGGAGGCAAAGGAATTGGGAATAGGGGATGGAATTTTTACAGGAGGGTGGGTAGGAGGTGGTGTATTCCAGGTAGCTGTGGGAGTCAGTGGGTTTGAAATGGACATCAGTTTCCAGCTGGTTGCCCGAGATGGAGACAGACAGGTCCAGTAAGGTGTGAGATGTCTACATTGGGGAAACCAAGCGGAGGCTTGGGGACCGCTTTGCGGAACACCTCCGCTCAGTTCGCAATAAAACAACTGCACCTCCCAGTCGCAAACCATTTTAACTCCCCCTCCCATTCCTTAGACGACATGTCCATCCTGGGCCTCCTGCAGTACCCTAATGATGCCACCCGAAGGTTGCAGGAACAGCAACTCATATTCCGCTTGGGCACCCTGTAGCCCAATGGTATCAAGGTGGACTTCACAAGCTTCAAAATCTCCCCTCCCCCCACTGCATCCCAAAATCAGTCCCAGCTTGTCCCCGCATCCCTAACCTGTTCTTCCTCTCACCTATCCCCTCCTCCCACCTCAAGCCGCACCTCCATTTCCTACCTACTAACCTCATCCCGCCTCCTTGACCTGTCCGTCCTCCCCGGACTGACCTATCCCCTCCCTACCTCCCCACCTATACTCTGCTCTCCACCTATCTTCTCCTCTATCCATCTTCGGTCCACCTCCCCCTCTCTCCCTATTTATTTCAGAATCCTCTCCCCATCCCACTCTCTGATGAAGGGTCTAGGCCCGAAACGTCAGCTTTTGTGCTCTTAAGATGCTGCCTGGCCTGCTGTGTTCATCCAGCTTCATGCTTTGTTATCTCAGATTCTCCAGCATCTGCAGTTCCCATGATCTCTAATCTTCAACCGCCTGGGAAGATATGGCAACTCGCTGCACAGGCCGAACTTGAGAAATGATTTATTTTATCTTTGCAGCTACCCAAGTCAGGGCATCATTCCTATATGGAAGTTCTTCTCCAAAGTGATCCTAGTGTCATCACAACTATAACATTGAGTGAAGCTGTTAAATGAACTGTTATCCTCAACATCAAATCAAAACTTTGTCCACAGCTATATGAACAAAAGAAAATCCTTAACGAAAGAGATCTAGCAAGGAAAAAGAATGGTCATGTTTACACAGAATAAAAGTTGCTGTCTATATTTTAATTTATCCTTCCATATGTAGTCTCCAACTGCAGAAGGTTTAATTTGGAGAAATTTGACCTTGACCACATACAGAACTAAAAGCTTCCTAAAGAATAAACAAAATAAAATGATAAAACGTTACCTGGTGACGGATTATGTTTGGTGCCCTTGAAGCATGGAGTTATGCAGTTCATGAAACTATTTGTCATTACCAAGCTGTTCTCATTCCCTCAACGGCATTCCATTTACAGCCACATAGTTTCTGTTACACACAGGTATGTAATCTGCTGGCAGCAAGTCAGCAAAATAATCCCCTCTTACTTACACTGTAGTACTTCTGAAACAAAAAGCTGATGGGGAAACAAACTTTCACAATCATTGCCAACAGTGCACACAAATGGGGGTGGGGGCAACTAAATAGCTTGGAGGTGCTCCTAGATCCCAGACAATGAAGAAAATAAATTAAAACGCAGTTGGAATGACAAGACTGCTGACATCTCAGGATGAACTCTAAATGACTCAACGTTCTGATTCAGCTCACTCATAGTTAGACTCGGCAAATCCTTTATATCATACTCTCAATGGGCTAAACACTCCCATTTTTTGCTTCCATATAAAAACTTTCTATTTAGCATAAAATGAAAACAATTCAATACTAAGAGTTATCTAAACAGTACACTGTGTTTTGTGGCTATAATTAAAAAGTCGCAGCATGCACAAACCGGAGTGAGCTATGAAGATAAATCAAACAATGCCTTGGCACTTAATTCTGATGCAGTCAACTGGAAAGCAGTCACTTTAGCCACGTGCCAAACACAAAGAACCCATAGCCTAGTCCCAGTCAGATGTCAACTGACAAAAATGCAGTCACATTCCATACAGTCTCACCATCCTTGCCATGGCAAGGGGAAAAGGATCTCTGGGAGACCGCATACAGAAGGGGCAGAGCAGAAAAGAAAACAAACACCAGTATACTGATGTACAAATACACACACTCATCCCAAGTCTAAATGTTATCAAAAATTCAGCTAAGTTTTTCCACCAGTCTCTAGCAGTTTACAAACCTTTGTGCTCAGAAGCTCCCTTCTAGTATCGACACTTGTAAAGACAGCAGTTATCCAAAATGATGTTTGCATTAAGTGTTTTTTATTAAATAATGTAGCAAGAGATACAAAGTCCTGATAAGTTAACAAACACGGGACAGAAATCACATCAGCTCAGGGATATCTAGAATGTGTGTTTCCAGTTTGACAGCTCCTTAACAAATGTACCATGGACATGACTACACTCGTAAGGTGATATTTATTTCCATCCTGAATTGCCTCTATAAGTCAATGTTGGACATTCGCCCTGAACCAGTTTAGCCTTCATGGTGCTAATACTCCTGCAGTGGAATTGTGCAAGGAATACCAAGAAATAAAAACTGACATCCACATATATCATCCAAATAGCTGTAGATAGATTTTTTTGAGTGAATCTCCAGCATTTCTTGGCCCCATCTGAAATCCAACTTTGACTGGGTCTCTTCCATCCGAAAGAACCATTGTAGCCAAAGACTTCTGGTCCCAGCAGTTAAGCAAATGAGTTACTGTGTCATAGCATCCTGCACCTAATCCAAGTTTCTGCATTTGGGACACAATTGGCACGTTACGAATTGTTACTTATGCATGCACAGGTGTTTAATTAAAATAAACTACAATACAATACTTTAAATTAATACATAAAAATTATAAATGAAGAATATAATTCAGCCTTATTTGTTTTGTAGAGTTGTACAGCACGGAAATAAGCCATTTGGCCCAACTCAGCCATGCTGAACATGTTTCCTAAATTGATCTAGTCCCATTTGCCTGTGCTTGGCCAGTATCTCTTAAAACCTTTCCTATCTGTCCAAATGTCTTAAGTGTTGTCATTGTACCTGCCTCCACCATCTCCTCTGACAGCTTGTTCCAAATATGTACTACCCTCTGAAAATGTTGCCCCTCTGATTCGTTTTATAGGTAAGTTAATTTTGTTCAGCATGCCACTTTTCATATATGTGTTAGGAACACTAATGTTATTATTTTTCATTCACTGTATATCAGTCATGCGTGGATGGAGATTTTAGCGCCGTAGACATCAAGCAAACTCAACTGCTTTCGATACCATTGAGTTTCTTGATTTGATGCAGGTGCAACCACACAACCAAGATGGGCGGCACAGTGGCTCAGTGGTTAGTCCTGGTGCCTCACAGTGCCAGAGACCTGGGTTTGATTCCACCCTCAGAAGCTGTCTGTGTGGCGTTTGCATATTCTTCCAGTTTGTGTGGTTTTTGTTGGGTTCTCCAGTTTCCTCCTGATGAGCAGGTTAGGTGGATTGGCCACGCTGCATTGCCTGTAGTGCCCAGGGGTGTGTAAGTTCGGTGGAGTAGACACAGGAAATACAGGGAAAGGTTGAGGTGGGGAGAAAGGGTCTGGGTGGGATGCTTTTCAGAGGGGCAGTGTGTGCTTGTTGGGCCGAATGGCCTGTTTCCACACTGTAGGGATTCTATGAGTTCCATGACACACTTCACTTGAGACTTCTAAATTCTGAAGTGTGTTTTGACCAGTCAGGACAAGAGCATCTTGATGCAAAATACCAAATCTCTGTGTTATCCTAAAGGATAAAAAAGGTTGGTATGGCTGTCAATATAGTCGATTGCTAAGTCACCTCCACTGCTAATGTTGGAATGGTGCTATCAGATGTCAGGAAAAGACAGCTTGAGTTTTCTTGATGAAGCCAGGTAATCACCACCTTAACCTGACATTTTTTCCTGCAATCCAGTTTTTGGACTTTTGGAAGAACTATTAATGGAGGCAAGCACTCTAGAATGATCAGTAAGCAGTCCTACTCATGAAATTATTGTAATTGGAAGGTCAACAACTTGCAGAAGATAGTGGGCCAACAATTAAATCTTTTGGTATATTCCTGAGGCTTTGTGAATGGCTTCATAGTGAAGAAACCCCTGGGCCAAAACTCTAGCATTACTGGCCAAGTGTAAAAAGGCAGTAGTTTCAAATTCTTAATGCATTTAACAAATATATTTACTCCATTTTCAAATTTCAGAATGAGCATTAATTTTTAAACCATCTTCAAATTCAACCAAATTTCTTTCCAAGTTATTAATGAGACCATGAATGGGTTTTTTTTAATATATGGAAAACTAATTCTTACACTACTTATTCATTTGTATCTTGTTTAAAACTAACCTCAAGCCAAAGTCACTAAAAGTAAATTTCAAATATTAATCAAACAGCTCGCCTATTTAATGGCCTATAACCAGTGCATTCATAGAACTAGTAATTTCAGCATTACAATTGCTGTTACTGCAGCACTGAAGTCTAAATTGCATTCTGCATTTTATTGTTATTAAATTTTGCTAATTCTTCTCCCACACATCTCTTTCCTTGTTGGGTATGGTTTCTTGAGCAACAGCAACTCTCTACGTCTCACAAATATCAATGTTTGAGAGTGAATTTCAGACAGCAACTACTGGCCTGGAACTTGAAAATGGGTATAGACAGTTACAGTCATGCACAACCTTCCCCTCAACCTACACAACCAACTGGGCTTTTTGGCAGTGTTGCAGATGGAAGCACTCCCTTATTTATTCCCATCCCTCAACCATACCTCCTGTAAAAGTGAGGAAGATTAAAGCCAAATGCTGCATGTGATACATATCTCACTCACAGCACTAAGCCAGAGGACATTCCTTTGCTCAATCAGTCCTGTCGGATTTCCATGAATCTCAAGATTTGGAATGAGCATGTCTTAGTGCTTGATAGATAAAGCAGCATTAGCTTGATTCAGTCAGCAACAGCTTTGTAAGCGCCACTGATGGGAACCCTCTTGTGGTGCAGTGGTAGAATCCCTACCCCTGGACCATGAGGATGGGTTCAAGTCCCTCCTGCTCCAAATGTATGTAATAGTATCTCTGTACTACAGAAGCCCCAAACAATCAAACAAGTTACAAGCACTGTCATAAACCATTCCTTCATATTATCTAATCAACCTGTTCAATGATTCTGTCCAGGTTCCAGCTGCTCCACAAGTGTGTAACAACATCTCTAAATAAACTAGAAGACATCTAAACTCCCCCAAAGACTGCCATGGGTTTTGCATTTAAATTGATTAATTAGAATATGTGTGATTTAATGGTGGTAGTTCTTTGATGGAAAATATCACAGGTGATTTGGTTGTGGGAAGAAAGCCAGTTTCATGTGACAACACTTCCAGATATTTTAATACGCTACCACAGGATTCTTGTCGTACCACGGTAGTGTCCTTACGTCTGAGCCAGAAGACTTGGATTTAAGTCCCACCTGCTCTTGAAATGTACAATAACATCTCAGAACAGTTCAATTAGAAAATACCTAAGAGCTTTTATGGTGCAGTGGTAGTGTCCCTACCTCTGGATTAAAGGTCCGTCATTCAACTCCTATGTCCTCCAGAGGTTTGTCAATAACATATCAGAGCTGGTAGATTAAGGAGATCTAAACTGTGGGTGTCACGGGGACACAGTGGTCAGCACTGCTGCCTTCACAGTTCCAGGGAGCCGGGTTCGATTCGACTGTCAAGTGACTGTGCAAATTCAACACATTCTCCCAGTGTCTGTGTTGGGTTCTGCCAGGTGTTGCAGTTTCCTCCCACAGTCCAAAGATGTGCAGATTAGATGGACTGGCTGTGCTAAATTGCCCCATAGTGTGCAGGGGTGTGCAGACTAGGTGGCTTAGCCATTGTAAATACAGGGTTATAGGGATAGAGTGGGGCTATGGGTCTGGGTGGGATGCTCTTCGATGGGTCGATACAGACTCAAATGGGATGAATAGCCTTGTTCCACACTGTAGGGATTCTACAGTTCCACCACAAAAAACTCTTGTAGCACAGTGGTAGTGTCCTGACCTCACAGAAAGGATGCCTGTGTTTAACTCCCTCCTTCGCTGTAGCTGTGGAATCACATGTCTGAACAGGTTGATTAGAAAGTATCTAAACTCCCAGTTATTGGGCCAACATTCTTACCTCAAGAAATACCACTCGTAACAGCTTACCATATTCACATGCTGTTTGTGTGGCCTTGCTGTATAATAACTGGCCCCTGTAATTTTCCCAAGTAGTAACAATTACATTGAGGATATTTAAAACACAATAAGAAACAAATCCACTGCCTCTGAACTCACCACTTCAAGGTCGGAGAACAAACAATGAAGAAACATGAAATTTAAAAAGGAAACAGGTTTAAATTTTCAATGCGGCTCAAGGCTGCAGGGCAAGTAACCAATCAGCCACAGACAATAAGCTTGAGCACTACTGCTGTAAATAAATATAAACTAGAACTCATTTTGAACAGATGATATAACTATTTTTCCTTCAGGTTGTGCATGCATTGCATTGGCTCTGCTGATGGGGCCGTAAAAGAAGATTTCCACAGGGCCAATTACATTTACCAACAGAGGACATAAAGCTTGTTTTAAAAAAGCAGAATTGTAATTACATATATTTTCAACAATCTGTTTTGCTTCCATCTTCTTAGGTTTGATATTTTACTGGTTATATGTTCAAGTGCTCTCAAATAGTAGAACAAATCCTATAAAAGTGGCACACAAAACTTTAGCTTAAAATACCAGAAGCATAAATTTTATATTGGGTTTTATGGTGAAACAACCAGTCAAACTAATCTTTGCATTAAGGAAAAATGCTTGTGTTAAAGTGTCAACTGCCACTTCAGAGCAAAAAGCATATAAACCAATTTTCTCATCAATAGCAATCCAAACAAACCAGTTTTTCCTATATCATCTAAATAATAAGAGATGATTTTAAAAAAATATCAAAACACACACAGAATAGACATACAGAATTAATAGGTGGCAAGGAAGAAAAACTGATTTTACTCAGGATGAAGTTGATTAATACCAAATCCTCAAAAGGTCAGACAGTGCATTCTCACTAAGACGCCAAAAATTAAAAATGCACTATTGCATCACATTTTATTCATTGTTTTCCCAATACAGCTTCTAAGGGCGGGTGGTTTAATCAGTGGCTGACAGCAGATCCATCAGATATGCTAATAAGGCACCTTACCTGAATAAACATCCTCAAGAGCAGATTAATTTATTGTAATTGTTAAAAGCTTCATTAATAATGTATCTAAGTGTTACAAAACACACACAGTCTCCAATCAAAAATATCTGATCTTTGTTCTAGTATCTCTTGCTACTCTCTACTCCAGCCTCTCTATTGATTTCATCCTTTGTACATTTGCATCGAATGTTTACAATCTGCAGCATAATAAAGAAAGTATGATTTTTGAAAAAAAAAGGACTAGATGCACTAACAAAGTTCAGGCCATCTCCAGAACGGAGAACTCAACATGCTTCAACACTCACTTTCTTCAATAGTTTCAGACGGAACTACCAGCATTTCCCATTATAAAAAGTCACACAAATATTTTACAAATATTGTGAAACCACTGTTGCTATTGCTTTGTTCCTTATCATAGGTCTTCTCTCCAGTTATCTTGACATTTAAGCAGCATTAGTGAATACAGCTCAACTCTCATTTCCAAGAACGCCTGTGAAAATCCGCTTAATTAAATGCCAGGAATGAGACCAAAGCCCCGACATCACAGCACAGCAACTGGACCCATATGACCAATTAAAATAGCACAACTGAAGCAATGTTATCCAATAAACCCACAATTACCAACCCACACAAACCTCAATGCAACCTTTTGCTCTGGAACTTTAGTTTGGACTAAATTCAAACCTACAGAATAAATAACTCCTTTCCCTAGCAGTTTTAAAGTGGCATTGAAAAGTTTTGAATTAATCAATGGTGAATTCAGAATTATCGCTATTGAATTTGAACAATGTTACTGGGCTAAAGCTGGTAAACAACTTAAATGAATATGCTCCTGCTAAAACACTGGAATCGCCGGATGCTGACAATGAAAACAGATCATTCCCACATAATTATACTTGCAACCAATCCACCCTAGTCAACACAGAATGGTCGCGAATTTATACTGAAGTTTCTTCCTGGAAAACACATACACATAAGTGTATTCCATTCCACCAGCTGTACCTGTCCCTCATATACCCTCAAACAGAATAGTGAATTACGCCCTTTCAGTCTCTGCCACTTAACGAGATCATGGCTGATTTAATGGTAACCTAAAATCTGCATTGCTACCTACCTCTGATAACCTTCTGACACTTTGCTCAACAATCTACCAAACGTTGTGTTAAAAATATTCACTAACTCTGCTTTCAGAACCCTTTCAGAATGAGAGTTCCAAAGTCTCACAACACATAGTGGGGAACAAAAACCACCTTTGTTTTAAATGTGTGACGTCTAATTTTTAAAATAGCGACCACTAATTCTAGGTTCTCCCACATGAGGAAACATTCCCACCATATCTACCCTGTGAAGACCGGTCAGGATATATGTGAATGTATTTTATAAGTCGCCTCTTACTTTTCTAAACTCCAGTGAATGCAAGCTTAACTTGGCCAACTTTTCCTTATATGGAAACCCTCTCATTCCTGTTGATAGTTTGGTAAACTTTCTCTGAACTGCTTCTCATACATTTACATCATCTTTAAATATGGTGACTGTTACTGTGCACAGTACTCCAGATGCGGTCTTTTCAGTGTCCCACAAAACTGAGACATAGTCTCCCTATTTATGTATTCAATTCTCCTGGCAATAAAGATACAATTCAATTAGCTTTTCTAATTATTTGCTATACCTATATACTAACCTTTGTGATTCATGCATGAGGACACTCAGGTCTCTCTGCACCTCAAAGTTGTGCAATCACTTGCTGCAAAAAAAAAATCACTCCTGCAAAAATAGATACTTGCACATTTTCCCTGATTATGCTCCAATTGCTACATCTCTGTCTGCTCACTTTAACTTACGTTTGCCATTTCTAGCCCCATTACGTTCACAATGACTCACACAGTATGGTGGCCGTAATTAATTGCTTTGTAAAGTGATGAATTTGTCACTAGACTGCAAACCCTCTTATAGCTTAATAAATCTATCTAATCAAAACACTGGATCAGAAGTAAGTCATTCAGCTAGATAACTTGCAAGTATTTCTATTGGTATAGTGATTTCTTTTCAGTTTGAGACTACTTTAAGCAGCGTAATGGATTTTTCTTTGCCTTAAAATGCTATGACCTAGCAAGCCCGATAAATACACCTCAAAGCTTCTGTTAAAAATAAACTCCTAGCCCAGAAATGTCTAAGTTTAAGGGAAACACCCACAGCTTAGATAGAGATTTTTGTTTCAGTTTTATTTTCAGTGGAGCAATTCTGTTAAGTCCTTGCACGAAGGTGCATGCACAGAACAGTGCACATGAGAAGGGAATATAGTAATATTAGGATACTTAACAGTAAAGATTTAGTGATATTTCCCGACTGGAAATGCTGGGATAAAACCTGGAAGAGTACTTGAAGCTGAGTTTGTTTAAACTCAAATATATAATAGCTCCAAAATAAGCTAACAGAACATCCAGTCTAGGAGTTAAAGTCACAGTTACGTTAAACCCAACAAGATGTTAGAGAAAAGGACTCTGGTGTAAGTATTGGACAAGAGTTGAATATTGTGTAAATGATTATTTTTAAGTCTTTTGAAGGTGTGTTTTGAGATTAATAAACTATTCTTTCACCATGTTTAAGACACAAATAGAACTTGTGTTATAAAAAATAGAATAAACCAATCTATTACCTCTTCATGTATTTTGCTTAATAAACTTCTCTTTTATTGTTAATACAAAATCTGCAATTTTGTAGGCTTCTGTTTCAGAAACCACTTTGTGAAAACTAAAAACAAAGCATGATCCATCAAGTAAGATTTCTGTCTGGGATCTTACCTGCCTAACAATAATTCATAATATTAGACAGAAGGCCAAAATAAAAAAAACAGAATTATTTGGCTTGCAAGAGGAGGTTGGCAATCAGCTAAGTACTGGAATGTCCCTGGGATAAGTGTAAGTCTCTAATTCTGGAGGAAAAAAAATAAAATGAGTGTTACCTTGGCATTACCCTTAATGTCAAGGAATTCAGGCTGGTCAAGTATCAAGGCACAAAGCAATTACTCTAGAGAGAATATTAAATGAGATCACATTTTAAATAAAGCCAAGTTTTAACTTACCCATCCACTCAAAGAAGTTGAAGGTTTTCATTCAAAGGATACCGTGTGAAAGCATACGTTACAATTAGGCTGTGACTTAGTTTTCAGATACCAAGTTCTTATTTTGTAAACCAAATACTTAAACTTGAATATCACTCAATAATTTCTTACCAAATATCTTCTGTCTCCCAACCAAATACAGAAAACTGAAAGATAAACAAGCGAAGTCCACAAAAATTTGAAGACACAAGAAAACATCAAGAGCTGTAAATAGTATTGTACCCAATGGATTATTGAAAAAAAAACGGTAAGCAAGACAATATTTTTCCCCTTTAGTACAACAAAATGGTCATGGAGAAAGCTCAAAGCTTTTACTTGAAAGCAGCATTACTTTTTTTTGAGGGGAAGCATGTTTGCATGCAATACAAAGACAAGGCCAGAAATTTTCTGAGATTAACATCAAGTGCATTATTGCACAAATCCTTTAGGTGGATGATAGCCTACCCATTTTGAATATAGCAGGTAAAGAAATGAAGATAAAAGACAAAAGTTCACACACTGTAGTTTCAACATTAAATTTACTGGTGACAGGGTAGATGGGGGTGCAGAGATAGTGGAGTAGAAGTAATGTCACTTGACTAGCAATCTTGAGGCCCATGTGAATGGTCTGAAGGCACAGGTTCAAAGCCACTGTGGCAGCTGATGGAATTTTAATGCAATTTAAAAAATCTACAACTGAAAGCTGGCTTCAATAATCATGACCACGAAACTACCATTGGCTGTCATAAAAACTGGTTTTGTTCATTGATCCTTTACAAAGAGAAATGTTCTGTGTTCACCTTGTCTGGCCTAACCACACTTGACTCTTAACTCCCCTCCAAAATGGTGCTGGCCAACCACTCACTAAGTAGATTTAGGAATCAGCATCAAATGGTGACTTTATCAATGATGTCCACATCTATGAAATAAACTTTTCCAAAAGTCAAAGGCAGGACAATCCAAATCAGTGTCTGGGTCACTTGCACAAAGCAAAGCAAAAGTAATTTACAAAATTCCCATTTACACAGTATCAAAAACATAAAATCTTTCAATGCCTCAGAGAATATTCAGATCATTTCTTAAAAAAAAAAGACACACGCATGGGACTTGAACATGACTGGCTGGTCAACATTTATTGCTGTCCCTTGTCACCCTTGAGGTAGTGGTGGTGGTGGTGAGCTGTCTTCCTGAGCCGTTGCAGTCTGCCTGCTGTGGGTTGACCCACAATGGCCTGGGAGGGAATTCCAAGATTTTGACCCAGCAACAATGAAGGCATGGCAGTGTATTTCCAAGTCAGGATGACGAGTGGCTTGGAGGAGAACTTGAAGATGATGGTGTTTCCATGTATCTGCTGCCCTTGCCCTAGACAAGTGTTAAATGACAGCGTTGAGGAATTAATATACCTGACTAAAATAGGTAAGTTTAAAGCTGCATGTTAAAACAGAAAAGGGAACAGACGGAGGGGCAGGAAAAGGTTTGAATGGGATTCCAGAGCTTCAAGTCTAGACAGTTGAACGTACAGCTGTTACTCGTAGGCAAAGATAATCAAGGATGCAAAGGAGACCAGAATTGGAGGAATGTAGAGTTCCTGGAGGGTTGTAGGTCTGGTGGAGGCAAGAGTGATTGTGAAGGACCGGACAATGGGAACATTTGAACACCATTATGAGAATTTTAAAATTGTAGCACTCAAGATTTCATCTACACTCTACAGTCATTTTTCAATCCAAAAGTCTCTGCAAAATCTTTCAATGCCTCAGAGCATATTCAGATCATTTCTTAAAAAAAAAGATACTCATGGGACTTGGACATGACTGGCTGGTCAACATTTATTGCTGTCCCTTGTCACCCTTGAGGTGGTGGTGGTGAGCTGTCTTCCTGAGCCGTTGTAGGCTGCCTGCTGTGGGTTGACCCACAATGGCCTGGGAGGCCTGCACAGAACTTGACATTAGCATCCATGTGCAGTTGTGAATTAAAATTAAAAAGGAGCCATACACTTGTGAAATCACCCACATATCTGGGATATATAATTTACAGGGAGTTTTGTAGCTAAAATGAGTCAGGGGTCATTGAGTGAATGAGACTTATTCTGAAATGACATTTGAACAACCAAGCTTTGGGTGAATTACAGGGGTGGGAGATGTGGACAGTTCAGGAGTGCACTGGATTAGGTGAGTTGGTGGGAAGGGTAGCACAAATATGATGAAGGTTTTAGCAGCAAATGGGCTGAGGTAGATCTGCTGAAAGACGTTATTATTAAAATTGGTTTTTGATAAGATGCAAGGTCCCAACTGCCTGTTCTGGTGGTCACAAAAGATCCCATGGAGTTAGTCAAAGGAGGGCACATGATTTCATTTGTATCCTGGTCAATACTTTTTGGTCAAGTTAAGGCAGATGATGATATTCTGCTCACTTATCCTATTGCTATATGCAGGAGCTTATTATTTGGAAATTGGCTGCTATGTTTACCTCCATCATGACAATCACTATATTTTTCAATTCATGTGCTTCAAAGCAATTTGCAATGTTCGAGGATGGTGCCAACTCCTACATAGTTGTAACACTATTTCTTTGCTTTAGTTATCATCATGTTAGGTGGGGGGAGCAAATCTTTTGATAATACTTACACTCTTAACTAAGTATATATGTCAATCTTTTAACATCACTCGAGTTCAGAACTTCATGAAAAGTATTAGGGTGTATAGTATAAATTGCAGTAACAACAGCAGTGTTTTTAGCATTGGCAAGGCTCCAGAAAGCATACAGCTACATCACACATCTGAAAAACTTCAGGAAAAACACCAATGTATATGCTGATTAAAACATGCTAAATCACTACGTATGTGCTTGGAATTTGAAGCTGACATCGATGGTCTTCCGTAGTCAAGAATTCTACATTTTACTGACAAAATGTGAAGTGAGCACATACAGATTCTCTATTTATTTATATACTAAAATCCCCATGAGTTAAGTCCCAGGGGTCACCCCATAAATCTGTGCTAAGCAGAACTTTGAGAAAGTTACACTTATAAAAGCAGGCCCTGCAAATCCCTGAACTTAACGATTTACTGCATGTATTAAAAAAAAATCTACATACCAAAAAATCTTCTCCGTATGAAGCCTCAGCCAGATATCTGCAACAAATCCTGACCAAAGCTGCCAGTTTGGGTCCAGAACATTTCTCTACTGTGCACACAGTCTTCGACTACTGAACTTGAAACAAGAGTCCAGACCCGAAATGTCAGCTTTCCTGATTGGCTGATGCTGCTTGGCCTGTTGTGTTCATCCAGCTTGATACCTTGTTATCTTTGATTAGGTATCCAGCCTTTCTCTTACTATGTTTATCAGGAAAGAGAAAGGAATTCTCATATCTCCAGTAAGTACTTATATTTTCAGTAATGGCCTCATCACACGCTTTCAAATAAAGAAAATTAGATACTTGGGATTGATTATAATCATAGGTTTCTATGTCAAACTATGATCAAAATGTTTGAAAATTAGAACTTAATCCCTGTGACTTTTTCAAATGAAGATTGAATAACAATTATGTCATTAGAAGTTAAATACTTGGAGTTGATTATTGAAACATTTTTCAATTATCACACTTTCTTGTGCAAGCTATCAATATCACAACTGACTCAGCGTGTGGATGAGAAAGCCAACAAGAAAAAAAAACATTCTAAGCATGTAAACCTGAGCTATAGTTTTATCCTTTACCCATCATCCAACCTGCCAACTCACAGTAATGGGTATCTTATTATCCAGAAGTTTCAAAAACAATAACGTAGAAGTTTAAGTCACAAAAGGGGCACATGGCATGTTCCATTCTTTGCCTGTTGGGCTACCTCTTGTATTACATTTCACCTTTCAGTTTACCTAAATTTTAGTTGTAGGCATGGAATTTTTAGCAACTGCTAATGAGAACCTTTTACGAAAGAAGGAATAAATTTATAGTCCCAAAAATGATTTCATCCCATATTAACTTGAAGGTGAAGGAGCAGCAAAGGCAGCCAGGAAACCTAGAAATGTGTGTAAAATTGACTCCCTTTGATATCTTTTATCCCTTTCATTTCTGATCCACTAACCAACCACACTGAAAGACTGGCTGGCTATTGGAGCAGGAAGACCACTGCAGGGAGCAGAAAGATGGAAAGATCAGACAGTGAACAACTAATAATGAGTTGGGAAATAGACGTGGTTAAATAGTCAGTATGGGGGTAATTTGGTATTGACTAGTGAGTGGCTGACACCTACTTTGCTGCATTGTCAGGTTCAGCGCAAGTGCATGTTCTTTCTGTCTGCAAAAGAGCATGGCCATGTGTATTAATATGTCAGCTTCCAGAACATACAAGGGCAATATGTCATAGCCCAACTGGTTTCCTAAATTGGTTGTCAATGTAGCTCTCTGCATCCTCATGATGATCCAGCACAACAACCTGGCAGTTAACTGATACGTCAACATTAATTGGTAGATGCTCCATGACAATGTCTCAACCAATCAACATTCTCCTCTAATGCAGTGCAAAGGTCAATTACCTCTTGCAAAATGCCCCGAGTCCAAGAAAAAAAAATTTGACAAGAAGTCTTTTTACAGCAATAGCAAAGACCTACATTTTCTCAAAGACATCCATCAGGTTAACTTTTTCAGCTAAAAGTGAAATAAGTTCTAACTTATTAAGTTCATAGATAGTAGGAACTGTAGATGCTGGAGAATCTGAGATAACAAGGTATGGAGCTGGATGAACACAGCAGGCCAAGCAGCATTCAGCACTTCTGAAGGAGGGTCTAGGCCCGAAATGTCGGGTTTCCTGCTCAGCCTCTATGTTCATCCAGCTCCACACCTGTTATCTCTAACTTATTAAGTTAGTCCCTTCACAGCTGTAGCCTTTTATTCACTGGTTTACCAATTTCCTAATGAAACATCATTATGCCTTCTGTTAAGAAAAGAGTCATAGGGGATTTTACAGGATTTCTGCTCTCCTGAATGAAATGTGAAGCTAGGAACTAATCCAATGAAAAAGTGCATTAAATTAAAACTTGGTATTGTTACAATTGAGGTTTTTAAGATTGTTATGTCAGTACTCTAGCTTAAGGAATATATTCTAGACTTTTCCTGACAGCATGTCTGGACATTGGAAATCAAAGGGAACTGGATTATTGTACAAGGAAGAAAGTGCAAAATGATTGCACTTGGAGCCAATTGAGCATGTTTTTGCTAGCGGTGTCTAAACCCTTGAAAAGTGTTCAGAATGTAAACAATTCTGCTTTAAAAGTAACCATTTAGTTCTGAGATGAGAGAGAGAGTAGGGCTCTGAAGGATAGCTCTTGAACACTTCTACTTGGCTTCCTCTTTGGCAGTCCCATAGGGTCAAATGTGGCTTGCTTCAACTCTTTTTCAGCAGGAGGGGGTTCTGCAATGGTTGAATAATCCAACCCTGGAGTCATAGCCTCTGCCTGAGGAGAGGCAGATAGTGTTTACGGAGGTGGGTGGGAACACTCTGGATTCTGTATGCTCTTTCCACTGCTTGCACTTGGCCTCAACGTATTCTACTCAGTGACACCTGAAGTGGTTGGCATCTTTGCGCATGCTTCTTTTCCAGTTTGTGTATTGGAGGACAAGTAATTCCCATGTGTCAGTGGAGATGTTGCATTTGATTAGGGAGGCTTTCAGCGTGTCCTTTCAGTGTTTTCTCTCTCTCTCCTGGTGATAGCATACCACTGCAGTGCTCAGAGTCAGCACTTCTTCAGGGGGTCTTGTGTCAGGCATGCAGACAACGTGTCCCGCCCTTTGCAACTGGTCATGTGATACAGTCAGAGCTGGACAGCACAAAAACAGGCCCTTCAGTCCAATCATCCATATAGACCAGATATTCAACATTAATCTAGTCCCATTTGCCAGTATTTGATCCATATTCGCCCATACCTTTCCTTATTCTTCAATGTTGTAATTGTATGAGACTCAACCACCTCCTCCGGCAGCTCATTCCATACATGCATGGTCCACTGTGTGAAAATGTTACCCCTTGGGTTCATTTTAAATCTTAGCCCTCTCGCCTTAAACCTATGCCCTCTAGTTTTGGACTTCCCTATCGCAGGTAAAAGACCTTGGCCATTCACCCTATCCATGCCCCTCATAAATTTATAAACTTCTATAAGGTCAACCCTCATCCTCTGACATTCCAAGGAAAATAGCCCCACTGTATTCAGCCTCTCCCTATAGATCAAAACCTAGCCACATTCTTGTAAATCTTTTCTGAACCCTTTCAAGTTTCACAACAACTTTCCTAGGGCATGGCATGCAGAGCTAAATGCAGTGTTCCAAAAGCGGCCGAACCAATGTCCTATACAGCCACAACATGACCTCCTAACTCCCATACTCAATGCACTGAGCAGTAAGGCAAGCTGTGGTCAATCTCTCAATACTGGGGATATTGGCCTGGCAGAGGATACTCAGGTTGATACTCCTATGCTGCCAGTGGATTTGCAAGACTTTGCAAAGGTGACGCCACAGATAATACGCTAGAGATTGGAGATGTCTGCTGTACATAATTCATGTTTCTGATGCAGGAGGATGGAGACTACAGGTGTTTTGTAGACCATGAGGTTGGTGCTGTGTTTGAGGTCTCAACTCAAATGCAACAAAGCCTGTGCAATGCATAACAGAGTAACAGGTCAACTTTATACAAATTAAGTACAAAAACGAGACACACATCAGATACATAAATATGAAGTACTGAAGTTCTTGTGACTTGGGAAAGATTCTTACTCTAAATTTTCACAAATTAGAAATTCCTTGCCTGACATTTAATTTATTACAGCTGAACTGGACAGAAAATACCAGAACAAGTTTTAGTTCTGTTGAAAATCTCCAAAAACCGATCACTGAAATGATCTTTTTGTTGGAAGTTTCTCTCCACTGATGCTGCCTGATTAGCCAAGGAATTTACAGCATTTTCCCTGTTTTAGTTCAAATGTCCAAAATCTACAGTATTTTGTTTTTACAATTAATCTGCTTTGGATACAAACTAGTATCAATAGCCATCAGCTGATCTGGACAGGATGTCCTTCAAAATCAGATGATGGATTAATGCCAACCACTAAGCAAAAGTAAACCAAATTGTTGGCTTTGTACTGATAGTACAGTGTCTCCCCAGCAGGTTCAGGGTAAAGGAGTTTTCAATCAGTTTCCTACCTAATTTTAAAAAAAAACAGACAAAAATAAGGAACAGCAAATAAATAATTACAACTGATTTCAAAAGAGGATACTGATAGTGACAGACAGCAAGAACCCAATGGAAGATTGTTAACAGAGCGCTACTACAGTGGGGAAAAAATCATTTTAAAAGTTATGTCCTGATACTGGATAACAAACAGACAAAAAAAAGTTTCACTGCTTAGGGCCTATCCAAATGTTCTTCAAATAAATCACTGATGGTATATCACAGTATTAAGTCCCACTGTGCTCACACTTGGAACAAATGCACTCAGGCAATTGCCCATACAAAATCTAAATCACTCAGCAGGATGGAAAAGCACACAATGCTTCAAGCAATTTTAAATATGTAAATGCAATTTTATTCCAGACAAAATAAACTCATTCTCATGAAAGCAAAACTAATAACTTAGCTTTGCAATTGCAGCAGCAAAAAGAAAAGGACGAATTCGGATGAAGCACAAGATGAATGTACAAGTTTAAAGTCATAAATCTAGACATAAAATAACGGGGAAGTATACAATGCTAATCAAGTAGAGTGCATCAAGGCACTACACAATAGTGAATTACTTTTTTCCCAATTGTCCTGTTTTAAGGGAAAGATCCCCAATTACAGCCACCAGTGTTAATCACAATGGGGATACGTATGTATCTGCAAATGTGATGCAATTGAAACCAGGATTTTTTAAAAAAAGACTAAATAGGGATGTGTAGTACTGACTGAACAGAAATACCATTAAGTAATACTGCATATGTGCAACCGGTAAATGAAGCACTGCAGCATGTACATTAAATTGACTAATGAGAGGAGGAGGAATTTCTTCAGCCAGAGGGCGGTGAATCTTTGGAACTTATTGCCACAGATGGCTGGAGAGGCCAAGTTATTGAGTGTATTTAAGACGGAGACAGACAGGTTCCTGATTAGTAAGGGGGTCAAGAGTTATAGGGAGAAGAATGGGTTGAGAAATGTATCAGTCATGATGAAATAACAGAGCAGACTGAATGGGTTGAACAGCCTAATTCTGTTCCAATATCTTATGACGACTAAAGGACAAAAGAAAACAGAGACTAATGAATATTTTCAAGGCTTGAGGAATCTAAAACACAGCAACAGTAAAAAAAAGCTTAATATATGAAACAAAATTATCAAGAAAATAATAAAGAATAAATCTTACTGCACCCTGTCCTCAATAGTTGGCCTGTTGCACATGGATATTTCCATGACACTATAGGGTAAGAATAATCAACAGCTACAGCAGATGGCAAAAAGAGCTTCGTGAGTATCCAGCTTAGAGCTACTGGATCTATTCTCAATCTATTCCATTTTGCACATTGGTGCATCACACAGTAGCTGAGTGTATATTTATTGCGATGATATGCAAAATGAATTTCTATGCGATACCAATCAGCAGCCACAGTAATGTTTTCAGCTACAATCTGTACTCTTGTGGCCCAGCATTAAGCCCAACTCACTCTTCCAGGTATCGTCTTGTTGAAGAATGAATACATATTCAGAGAAGTCAATGCATACCAGGAGCAGCACAGGCATATCTAAAAAAAATAGAGGTGTCACTCTAGTAAGGCTAAAACACAAATGTATCATGCCTCAGTGGATAGCATTGCTGCCTCTCAGTGTCAGGGACCCAGGTTTGATTCCAGCCTGTTCTCCCAGTGTCTGCGTGGGTTTCCTCCAGGTGCTCAGGTTTCCTCCCACACTCCAAAGATGTGCAGGTGAGGTGGGTTGGCCATGGGGAACGCAGTGTTACAGGGTCAGAGTAGGGGGCTGTGTGGACTTGATGGACTGAATGACCTCCTTTCACATTGTGGGGACCCTATTATTCAGGGCCAATTACAGGACTAACAATGGAAGCAGCACATGAGCAACAGAACCAAGAAATCCCACAACCAACAGATAACATCAAAGCTCTGCAGCTGTATCACATCCAGTTGTGAATTGTGATGGGCAATTAAACAAGTAACAGAAGGCACTGCTCCATAAAACATTTCAATCAATGATGGGGAGTCCAGCCCACCACTGTAAAAGACAAACTGAAGTATATGCAATTATCAGAGATAATGGGAACTGCAGATGCTGGAGAATCCAAGATAACAAAATGTGGAGCTGGATGAACACAGCAGGCCAAGCAGCATCTCAGGAGCACAAAAGCTGACGTTTCTGGCTGAGACCCTTCATCAGAGAGGGGGATGGAGACAGGGTTCTGGAATAAATAGGGAGAGAGGGGGAGGCAGACCGAAGATGGAGAGAAAGGAAGATAGGTGGAGAGGAGAGTATTGGTGGGGAGATAGGGAGGGGATAGGTCAGTCCAGGGAAGATGGACAGGTCAAGGAGGTGAGATGAGGTTAGTAGGTGGGAAATGGAGGTGCGGCTTGAGGTGGGAGGAAGGGATGGGTGAGAGGAAGAACAGGTTAGGGAGGCAGAGACAGGCTGGGCTGGTTTTGGGATGCAGTGGGGGGAGGGGACGAACTGGGCTGGTTTTGGGATGCAGTGGGGGGAGGGGAGATTTTGAAGCTGGTGAAGTCCACATTGGTACCATTGGGCTGCAGGGTTCCCAAGCGGAATATGAGTTGCTGTTCCTTCAACCTTCGGGTGGCATCCTCTGGCACTGCAGTAGGCCCATGATGGACATGTCATCTGAAGAATGGGAGGGGGAGTTAAAATGGTTCGCGACTGGGAGGTGCAGTTGTTTATTGCGAACCGAGCGGAGGTGTTCTGCAAAGCAGTCCCCAAGCCTCCGCTTGGTTTCCCCAATGTAGAGGAAGCCACACCGGGTACAATGGATACAGTATACCACATTGGCAGATGTGCAGGTGAACCTCTGCTTAATATGGAAAGTCATCTTGGGTCCTGGGATGGGGGTGAGCTACCTGTCTAATATATGGCCACTACAGGAAAACATGATGTGACATTTTGCAGTTCCCTTCTCCAGTTCTTTATTATCAACAGCACTGCAACATTTAGAGTTTGCGCAGGACACATTTAAAACTCTACTAAATCAAATCAACAGATGCTCACTTTCAGAGCGTATCGGGAATTGAGGGCCAGGGTGATTGATGGAGAATCTGGGATTTTGTGCTCAGATGGAATGGAAAACTGCCACACCAGGGCCACCATGCACCTGAAACCTTACTCAGATCCTACTCAACGACAATCCAATAGTCTGGCAGCTTTTGATTAATACGCATTACAAGCCCACAGATACCCTGATGACATTTACACGGCCCCCACCCTGTTCCATTTCCTGCAAGGACTATATTTGATTCTCCTAGTTTCTCCATCTCTGTTGCAGCAATTATGATGACAACATTCACTTCTACTTCTAACTACTTCAGCATTTCTACCTCTCCTTCCCTCAACTCTGGTTGACAGAGCCCTGAACCGTGTCTATTTTCCAAATTTCTGTTTTCACACTGTTTCCTCCCGAACCATGATGACGTTCCCTTAACTTATACTCCACCCAAGTTAAAGCATAATGCTTCACCATTTCCACTGTGCTAAGCATGATGCCTCTACAAAATATAACCTCTTCTTCTTTCCGCTTTTTAACATTCTAAAACGACATCTCCTTCCATGAAAATGTGCACCTTCTTATTATCTTGAACACTCCTCCTCCTTCCCAGGCAAGTACAGCAGGTGCGACATCTGTCCTTCACTTCCTCTGTCCTTACTATCCAAGGCTCAAGTCTTTCTTCCAGACACAGATTTACTGTACTTCTTTCAAGATGCAGTCTCTTCTACACTTGGAAGAACAAGCACAACGGGATGACGCTTTGTGGAACACCACATTTCAGACCACAAGTGCTTCGACAAGCTCCTGGCCATCTGTCATTTTAATTCACCTCTCCACACCCACACTTGACCTGTCAGCCTTCAGCTCCTGCACTGTTCCAATGAAGCAGCACCTCACTTTTTAAATTAAGTATTTAATGGTCTTGCAGATTCAACACCAAATTCAGTTATTTCAGATCATATTTCTTCCCTGTTACTTTAGATCCTGGTTGTCAGTAACAATCCTGCTGTTGTCTCCCCATCCCCCTTTTCTGATGAATGGCCAGGCCCGAAACGCCAGCTTTTGTGCTCCTAAGATGCTGCTTGGCCAGCTGTGTTCATCCAGCTCCACACTTTGTTCTCTTATCTCTCCTCTGGACTCATGAGCGGTTATAGAGTCTTAGAGCCATATAGCTCAGAAACAGAACCTACAGTCCAACCAGTCCATGTGACCACATCCCAAACTAAGCTAGTCCCACCTGCCTGTGCTTGGCCCACATCCCTCCAAACCGTTCTTATTCATGTACTTATCCAAATATCTTTTAAATACTGTAAATGTACCCACATTCTCTGGACGTTCATTCCACACATGAACCACTGTGTAAAAAAGTTGCCCCTCAAGTCCTTTTTTTAAAAATCTTTCTCCTCTCACCATAAAAATATAGTCCCTAATGTTAAAATCCCCACCCTTAGGGAAAAGGCCCTCGCCGTTTGCCTTTCTGTACCTGTCATGATTTCAGAAACCTCTACGGTCACCCATCGACCTCCCATGGTCCAGGCAAAAAAAGTCACACAGCCTATCCAGTCTCTACTTACAACTCAAACTTGCCATTTCCAGCAGAATTCTGGTAAATCTTTTCTGAACCCCCTCGAGCTTAATAACATCCTTCCTGTAACAGGGTGACCCTTTGTTTTTTTGTGCTTCTTTTTAAATTCACTCCAATTCCTTTAACACCACAAGTTATTTTGTTGTTTAATCCATCCCAACTCCTACCCCACTTTTACTCTTTGTTTCCACACCACCCATCCTCTTGTACTTGGTTAAAACTGGTTATATCTGTAACTTTTTCTACTTTTGACAAATGTTCATCAACCAGAAATGTTAACTGTTTCTCTTACATTGGAGCTGCTTAACCAGTAGACTAAACTTTGGCATTTTCTGATTTTATTCCAGCTGTACGATTGGTCAACTTTATTAAAAAAAATTTTTAACTTGCTTGACTAAAGTAGAATTAATCATATTTCAGGCGATATGTAGGTGAATGTTGTGCAGCTGTACCTCAGACTTGCTTTCTGTTCATACTTAATTGAGGGAATTATCGAAATTGGATGAAAGGCCATGCACAATATAACTGATGAATAGCAAGGAGAAAATCATCAATTAGAAAGCTGAAAAATCCAGGCAATGTAAATCAAGAGAGAAACGCAGAATACTTCAAAATTGAGAAAGGACAAAATTACAGCTGGCAGACATGATGACCATGAAAGATTCAATACATATGCAAGAGGAGATATTTTGCTGCCAGTAAATTTAACAATGGAATACACAGTAGATTTGGTTCTGTTTGCTAGAGTTTAGCGCATTAAATCCAGTAGGCTTGCACAGTGGTGAATGGGTTAATCTGCGATAGAATATTTTTTCAAAACAAGTTGAATATCAATCAACAATTCTGTACATATTGCAATTTACCGATCCTCAATGCTGTTTGTTCAGCAGTGCGTACATCCATCCTCTGTTTTCCAGGTACAACAAATGCAGTTTATAACTTTTGGGGCAGGGTTTGCAATATTTTTGTCTGTGCTATTACACAGTTAAAACCCAGTTGAAGCAGCAGACAAAGGTCTTTCTTGGGTGTTCTCCGATCTACTCCTGTGGCTTTCTGTAACATTCATCACCACACAATAACAGCCTCTTCATCCACGATAAGGAGACATTATACCCCATTATGCACTCAGAATAGAGAAACCTTAGCATTCACTTTGCAGCCTGTATTTACGTTGCTCTTTTCTTCACATGTCATTCAAAATCCGTATTGATTCGCCATTTAAAAAAAAATGGAATGAGAAAAGTTCTTATTTTTGAAAGGTAGGTAGGAATGAAATAAAAGATAGTAACCAGCAAAAATTTAGTTCTAGCCTGGACTGTATATACAACAGAAAACCCTCTGCTTGTGTCCGAATAAGGATTTGGGTTTTGGTAATAAAAGTGGAACACTGGTCTAAAGACAAGACATTATTATTTCAACGAATGACATGGAATAAGTATTTTTGACAAGTAGCTCAGATCCATAGAAAGTGCCTTTCAAAAAACCACTTTTCACAAAATGTCGACCAGGTGCACTTCTTTTAGACTTATGGCTTTATAATTCAAAAATAGCATTAACAATTTCATTTGCAATTTGAAGGTGGAATTATGTTTCCGAAACGTGCACTATAAAGAAAAAAATATTTACAGAGACAGGAACAGATTAAATTAAAACTGAAAGAACTGCGGATGCTGCAAATCAGGAACAAAAACAAAGTTGCGGGAAAAACACAGCAGGTCTGGCGGCATCCTTGAAGGAAAAAGCAGTGTTAACGTTTTGGGTCCGGTGACCCACCCTCAGTTCTTACCGGGCCTGAAATGTTAACTCTGTTTTTTTCCTTCACAGAGTGGCTGAACTTTTCCAGCAAACTTTGCTTTTGCTCAGAGATTAAATTAAGCTGTGATATTAATATACGATATGCAATACATTGGCTTGACAGTATATTTTTCACTCAGGCACTTTATTTCCAATTGCAAGTACGCTAATACTAACACAGGTGTAATTTCAAGTCCTAAAAATGTATATCTTGAACTTTTTGGGAAAATCTTTGTGCTCAAGACATCAAATAACAATCTGCTAAAGGACAGCAATGATCAGCAGACACTGGTCAGAGTTATTTGCAGACCACCAAAAAAGTAGTGGTACTATGAAAAGGTTTTATCATTTAGGAACAAGGGAAGCATGTAGCTTGGGCAAAACAGTAATCATGGGTGATTTCTATCTGCATAGAGACTGGGTAAACCACTCCACCATTAAAGCGGTGGATGACATGTTCCTGGGGTAACTAAAGGGATACCACAAGGATCAGTACTTGGGCTCCAGCTGTTCACAATACACAATGATTTGGAGGTGGGGAACAAATACAATATTTGCAAATCTGCCAATGATACTAAACAAGGATGAATGCACATTGTGAGAAAGAATTAACAATGGCTTCAGCAGGATTGGGCAGATTGAGTCAATGGGCACTAAGGCAGCAGACAGGATTGCGAGTGGAAAAATGTGACGTTATCTACTAGGTTAGGAAGAGCAGTCATATAGAATATTTCTTACATAGCAAGAGGCTGCCAAGTGTGGATGTACAAATGAACCTAAAATGTCCTTGTCAATAAGTCACTGACGGCTAACATGTAGGTGCATCAAGCTATTGGGAAGGCTACAGCAAAGCTGGTCCTTACTGCAAGAGAATTTGAGTACAGGGGTACTGAAGTTTAGTTTTAATTGTATAAAAATTATTAGATCATATCTGGAGTACTGTGTGCTGTTTGGTCTCCTTATCTCAGGAGGGATACTATTGCCACAAAGATTAATCAGACCTGTTCCTATAATGGAGAGACTGATCTATGGAGAGAAATTGGGTCTGTATTCTTGAGAATCACAAAATTCAAGGAATCCCTACAGTGTGCAAACAGGCCATTCGACCCAACGAGAAGAGCATCTTACCCAGACTCACCCTCTCCCCGTAACCCTCAATTTCCCATGGCCAATCCACCTAACCTGCACGTCGTTGAACTGTGGGAAGAAACCCACGCAGTCACAGTGAGAATGTGCAAACTCCACACTGACAGTAGCCTGAGGGTAGAATTGAACCCAGGTCCCTGGTGCTGTGAGGCAGCACTGCTAACACCGAGCCACCATGCTGCTGAAATTTCAAAGAATGAGATATGATCCAATTGCAACATACAAAATAGCTAAAGGGATAGAAATCTCCTTTCTTTTAAAAAAAACTCATCGTTTGTAGGCATCTCTGGCTAGGTTAGCATTTATTGCCAACCCCTAAATGCAATTATCTTATCAGGAGTCTACAGCCACGTGTAAGCCAGATCAGGCAAGGATGGCAGATTTCCTTCCCTAAAAGGGACATTAAAGTCACCTGGTTCACCAATGACAAACTACAGTGGTTATATAGTTTCCATTAGACTAGGCTTTTGATTCTAGACTTTTTGTTGAATTCAAATTGCACCACCTGCCATGTGGGATTTGAACCAATATAACATTGGCCTAGAGTTCCGAATTACAAGTCCAATGCCTTTAGCACTGCAGCACTATCTCCTGTTACAGAGGCCAAGATGCAGGCAGAGTGAAAAGAGACGGCAGCCTGACGAAGGGAAACTAGGACCAGGTACACAATTTTAAAATAAGGGGGATGCTATTAAGGAGTGAAACGAATAGAATCATTTTTCCAAATCAGAATGTTGAGTGTCTTTGGAATTCTCTACCCAAAAGCACAGAACAGTAAAGTACAGGACCGGCCTTTCAGCCAACCACGTCTGTTCGAACCATGATGGCATTATACACTAATCCCATCTCCTGCACCCAGTTTGTATCCCTCTATTCCCTGTTTAAATGCCTCTTGAATGATGCAGTTGTATCTGCTTCCACCACCTTCCCTGACAGTGCACTCAAGGCACTTATTACCATTTGTAAATAAAAACGTGTCTTATACATCCCCTTTAAAACTTTCCAACTTACCTTAAACCTACAGCCCCTCACATTTGACATTTCCACCCTGGGAAAAAGATTCCACTTATCCATGCCTCTCAATTTTATATACTTTTATCAGATTACCCTGTCAGTTTATAACGCTCTAGCAAAAAAAAAACAAATCTGTATTTGTCCAACCTGTCCTTTTATCTAATATACTCTGGAGCAGGAAACAACCTGATAACAAAGTGTGAAGCTGGATGAACACAGCAAGAGAGGCTGCTTGGCCTGCTGTGTTCATCCAGCTTCACACTTTGTTATCCTGGATTCTCCATCATCTGCAGTCCCCATTATCTCTGAAACAACCTGGTAAATCTATTTTCCTCCCACTCTAGAACCTCCACATCCTTCTTATACTTTGGCCACTAGAACCACAAAATACTCCAACTGAAGTTTTATACTCAATGCACCAAGCAATGAAGGCAAGCATACCATATGGCCTCTTTACCACCTTATCCACTTCTGTTGCCACTTTCAGGGAGCCATGTGCTTGCACTCTAATATCCCTCTGAATATCAATGTCCTAAGAGTCCTGCCATTTACGGTATACTTTCCTCTTGCATTTGGCCTCCCAAAATGCGTCACTCATGTCTGGGCTAAACTCCACCTGCCGTTTCTGAACTCAACTTTTAAACTGATCGATATCCCGTTTATTGCTTTGATAACCTTGCTCACCATTCACAACTCTACTAACTTTCATGTCATCTGCAAACTTACTAATCAGACTACTTACATTTTCATCAAAATCATATTTTACAAACACCAGATGTTCCAGTACTGAACCTTGCAAAACACCATCGGTCACAGACATTCAGTCGGAAAAACAGCCTTCCTCAACTATGCTTTGTCCTTAGTTGCAACTTTCTTATTCTGGAGTTCTAGCCATATAACCTCACTGGGTGAACCCTCCAAGATGTCCTCCCTTAGTGTAACTGTGACATTTTCTTGATGTACCAACCCCCACGACTCCACCACCCATGTTTATATCCCTCTTAGATCATGTCTAAAACATCTAAACCTTGGAATGTGGAGCTGCCAGTCCTGGCTTTCTCTCAATCAAAATTAAATGTAATAACTACAACATTGTAGTTCTAGGTACTAATCCAGGCTCTAGACTCATCTGTCTTATCTGTTATACTCCTCACATTAGAATAAATAAACTTCAGACTGCCAGTCCTGCCATGTTCATTAACCCAGCCCTGCCTGTTCTTCCCATTAGGTTTATGTGACTTGACCTTGACCTTATCCTCAATCACTCCACATGCTGGCCTACCTCTCCTATTTCCAACCCTCGCACTCACCAACACACTAGTTTAAACCCTTCTGAACGGCACTAACAATTCTTTTAAGGATACTGGTGCCCCTCCAATCCTTCTTGTACTGATCTCTCCTGCCCAGGAAGTCATCCCATCGATCCAGATTTCTGAAGCCCTCTCTCATACACCAGCTCTTTAGTCATGCATTCAACTGTATTAGTTTGCTATCTTTGGCCCCAGCATGCGGCACAGGGATTAATCCCAAGATTACAGCCCAAGTAGTCCTGCCTTTCGACTTTTACCCACTCCCCAACTTTCTTTTGCAGAACCTCATCTCCCATCCTGCCTATGTTGTCAGTACCAATACGGGCCTACGCTGTCAGAATTTCCTGCGCCCAGAGACATCCTTGACCCTAGCACTAGGGAAGCACCATCCTGAAATCTCATTCAATGCCATAGTTGCTTGCCGACAGCAACCCTACCCACAAAGCTAGCCATGGTACTACTGATCTGGTTGCTGGTTTTGCATTCCCAAGAGGCCATCCTTTTCAACAGTACCCAAAATAGTATACATGTTTCAGAGGCCTCCTGGCGGTCAACCGTGAGTAAGGAAAAGCTGTCCTGGAACCCTCCTCAGTCACTTCTCATTAGCTCCTTCTGTTGGATGCTCTTCCTCCTGTTGAGCACCAGGTCTTGAGCGATCCTCTTCTCAGTTATAATCAGCACGCCAACTTCTCCCAGAAATCTCCTTGGTAACTTCTTACTACCATCCTCTGAAGTCCACTGAAGCTCAGCCTTTGAGAATGTTGAAAGTCACGATTGATATACTTCTGATTATGAATGGCATAAAGGGTTACGGGGATAATGTAAGTAAAAAGGCATTTGATCAACCATGATCATATAAAACAACAGAGCAGGATTAAACGGCTGAACAGCCTACAGTTGTTCTTATCTTCCTACGAGAGTGAATGGTTTACTTGTTCGAACTAGTACTAACGCCGAACAATCCAAAGTTAGATACAATATGTATTAGTGCAACTATTCCAAATGCTAATTGCCAACCTTAAAAAGAGCTCTATAACTGCACTGTGACATTTTTGTTGCAGACATTAGACTAACAGTACAGTCCTGTTAATAGTGTTTGCTAAATTATCTACCTTCATTTGACTTAGAACCTTTCTAACTCCAAATATGAGACTGTTATCACAATCAATCAGGGCAGAAGAAAGGTTGGTGGTTTGACGTTACATTAAACGGTATTCTGCAAGGGGATTTCTGAAGTCTAGACTAACAAAGCTCAGCTAAAATTCAGTTATTAATAGGCAATATGCCCCTAAAGCCTCAAACCTGCTCTTACAATATCGAACACTATCACTTCAAAACACAATTTTCTGCAAGATCATCATATATCAGAGATCCAATTATATAATCCCCAAAGCCAATTCACTGTAATATTATGCACTGCAGCTAATAAATTAATGTAACTGTAAATCATTTATGATCTCATTTACATTAACAAGTTAATTGTGTTGAAGTAACTACCCAGACCACTTCTGTAAAACCCACTATGAAAGAGACGATAACAGAACAGTGCAATCTGTTCCCACATTGGGTTTGTTAACTCCCGGTTAAAGGAGTCCCTGGAAATTTCAACACCTGCCCTTCTATTTCTTACCACCTATCGTTTTAGCGCACACACATACAGAAAATGTATGTAACAGCAGCTTAAAAAGAAATGATAGATTCTTGGAAGGACCAAAAGCTGTAATTCTAACCAATCACTTCTAAATGATCCAATTTTGCTGCTAAACTTAACAGCTGGTAGTGCAGAACATGCGTATAGCGGAAACAAAATTCATATTTTGTGAAATCTGTTCGTTTGAACTCACTGGGACATTCACAGGATTACCATATAAAGGGAGACAATGTTTTATATGGTATGAGAAGAGAATTCTGATTGCTTCTACCAATCAAAGTCCATGGTATTAGCATTGTCATGAAGAATGCATCAGTTACATGCTGATTGACTGTTAACTGCAAAATTGTTTAGATTTAATCCAGGCAGGTTGATTTTGATTGGTCAAGGTATTTCCCTGAGAAATGGGCCAGAACATGGTTGCTGTCTATCTGGTACATTTTATCAGTCAGTGTCTGCAAAGAACATGGCCCTGTTTTTTCATGTTGGTAGCCTCTAGGTCATGCAAGCGTGCTGCTCTGCAAGCCAAAATGAATCTTAATTAGATGATCAAGATCAAGTCATAGCTAAGGTGGCCACTCATCCGGTTTACCAGACAGGCAGCCTAGTTTTCAGCTGGTCTATTCCATGTATCGTATGATTAATATTGTAAGAAACAGGAGCAGAAGTAGGTCATTCAGTTGCACATTGAGCCTGCTCTGCCATTCAACGCATGTAACTGAACTCTATGCCTTGATTACTGTGATAAAGATGATCCTGTTTACTGTCTGTCGTTTCCTAGGTCTGACTAATTCATAGCACCACTCCTGATTATTTAACAAGTGTTTCCAATTGTAGGATCAATCAAATGTTAGATACGGTGTGGTGAGCTTTGTAGGCAGGCTGGTTGGGTATAATCAGGACTTTGCCTTTTGTGAAGGTACGTGCTGTTGGATACATACCACCAGTCATTGGGACGAAAGGCCTACATAGTCAACATCACACCAGCACTTAAATTTATACGTATTACTCATTTTCGTGATACACAGACTATCTTTTTGTCTCAACAGCAGCATTTCTGTTAGTGGCAAACATCACTCCTGTTGCTCTGGGTGCAGGAGGGGGCAGAAGAGGGGGAAAATGAAGCTAGCAGTCAATACAGAGTTTTGAGAAAAAAGCAATACTTAGGAATGAAGACTTTTATTTAAAACACAACTTATTTGTTGACAAATAAGTTTTTTTTAAAAAATCTTACATTTGTTTCTACACTGACATTTAATTACCTTAAATCTTATTAAATTTGGATGTCCAGAATCTGCTGTGCGTACTTACAGAAGACAGAACTTTATACATTCCATAAAACATACAATCTTTCTACAATCAAGGTTTGATTCATAACTATAGTGGCCACTTTTATTGGTTTACCAGACAGACAGAGACAGAGACAGCCTAATATTCAGCTGGTCTATTCCATGTGTCATATGAGTAATATCTTAAGAAAAAGGAGGAGTAGGTTATTTAGTTGCACATTGAGCCTGCTCTGCCATTCAGTGCACATAACTGAACTCTATGCTTTGATTATTGTGTTAAAGATGATCCAGTAACCTGCTTACTGCTCAACTTTACACAGGTCTGCGAAACAGGCCTTCCAACAGTTGATCCATGAGGATGTACAATTCCCAACATCCACACTCTTCTGATTGGTGAAATGCGCTCAACTCAGTCTGTGTGACTGATCCCTCCCACTCCAGCTGTCTGGGTCCAGGAATAACTCAACACTTTGGGATTCTGCAATATATTTGATGTCTTGTTTGATGTGATGTTCTCATTCTTCTCCTACTATAGTTCTGCTTCTGTATCTTTTACAAATAAAAAAACTTCCAAATCACAGAATCACAATAAGGATCATTCTGCACAGTGCATTTTTGAAACTTGTTGATGTAAAGCAGCAGCATTTGTTAACTCACGTAAATTTGCAGCTTGTATTGGGCCACATATGTTCTAGCAATGCGAGTAATTTGTCTAAGGATGACATATTGAAAGCTATCTTGTGTTTGCAATGGCATTTTCATGTCAAACATGCATTTTGTGTGCATATGGGGGACAGGCTGGATAGTGACAGGTATTCCTGAGCTTTTCAGTTGACACATTTTTGAAATCCCCATATACAGTTTAACTCAAAAACACTTTTCCCTTCACGTGCCTTTGAAACCAAGAGCCATTCCTGAAGTCTAAATGAATGGAGGAGCTTTAAAAAAACTGCACGTTTCAAACCATTAAAAAACCCTGTACCAGAGAAAATCATTTAAGTCAAAGTGCTCCTGGTGCTTTAACCCTTGTGGTTCAGCATCACTTGGATTGTATTACAGAGCACTGCAGCTAAAATACACAGGTTGTTCAGTGCAACTTCAATCCACTTAGCTTCCGATCAATCTGGTGGGGCATTCTTTTTTTAAAATTCAGTATCTAAATATGGACCTCACTGGCAAGGCAAGCACTTATGGTCCATTGTTATCTGCCCTCGACAAGGTGGCAGTGGACCTTGTGAGTTTTAGAGCTTTGAAACTGAAAGATGGGAGGAGGAGATAGGTCCAAGTTAGGACAGGGTGCAACATGCTTACATTATTCCCATGCCCTGCTCTTCTGTAGTTAAGGTTTAAGTGAAAATGAGGTGTTCATGATGAAGCGGTTTAAGTTAGTGGACAAAGTGCTAATCAAGCACTGATCTGTCTTGATGATGTTATGCTTCTTGAAATGTTGCAGCAACACCAATCCCAGCAAATGGAGGTTACTTTTTCACACTCCTTGCTTATGGATAGCAGAACAGATTTAGGAAGTAAGGAGACTAGCCAGTTACTGCAGGAAATCAATTCCTGGTCTACTCTGGCCATGGCACTTATGCAGCTAGTAGTTTTTAGTTTCTAATTAATGGCGAGCCCTACAGAACATTGAATCATTAGGCTCTCACTTAGACTGTTGCCTGTGTAGTTCAAATGATATTCAATACTCATCAGCCCACAGAGAGAGGTGCTCCATGTCTTACTGCAGTGATTTCAGATGATTGGCTTATAGTAATGGAGAGGTACAACTCCATTCATTGAAGAAGTTTTCCTCTGCATCCCTGTTGGATTCAGTCTGACCTAGGCACACAGTTAGTCAAATGCTGCCAACATTCCAAAAGGTAGTCTTTCACATCATCTGTGAAACTGAATCACTGCCATGATCTAAACATCAGCAGGAATAAGATTTGATCCTAATGTAATGCAAACAGAGTAGGTGAACAGATTATTGATAAGTGCTAATTGATTGTATAGTCAATGCCTCCTTCCATTACTTTGCTGATAATGGAGAGTAGGCCGACGGTAATAATTCAGACTAAATTTGTTCTGCTTTGTGCACAGGATTTACCTAGACAGTTTTCTAAATTGGCAGATAAATGCCATTATTTTTGCTGTACTTGAATAATTTAATTAGTGGTGCAGTTAAATTCTTCAGTCTGCAGTGAGGTGATATGGTTCTTGGCACTGTCCCTGCCTCTGGGACTGAAGTTCCAGGTTCAAGTTCTAACTGCCCAGATAAGTGTCCAGAACGTGTCCAAGCAGACTGAATAAAACAATAACTACGGCTTGAGTGCAGTCAGAGTCACATAGCATTTGCATCGTCCAATATACTCGGCAGTTTCTCAACATAACACGGGGAGAATAAAACGGACTCAAACGCTTTTGTAGTTGGGGGGAGGGCGGATTTGTAAAAATGAGGCAGAATAAGTCATAAGATTACAGCAAATTTTTTGGTCTTTTACAGTCTGCTGGGCTCCACCATCATTGAAGGTGAATTGTTTCCAGAGAGTCAAGTAATTTATTCTTCTTGCCCTGTTCCATGGATCATCCTGAACAATGATCGGATCAATGTGTTGATACTATATTGAAAGCAGAGCTTTTGGTTCAGTACTGAGAACATAACTGTTACGTGTTGAACCTGCAGGCTTCTCAACACATAAATAAGTTCACAATACTTAACTAATCAAGTTTTCAAAAAGAACAAAAATTTTCGATCCAGTGTCTTTTATCATGGCCAGCCCAATTTCACATAAAAGAGTCTTTACTGTCACAATAAAATACCAAAGCATTTAAACACTAAATGTATAATGCCTATTTCATATTAAAACAATCACTTCATATTGTAGAACTTGAATACTATTGAAATGACGACATCTTGCAGACATCTTTATTCTTGCACTCATCAGGACACTTGTAGGAGTGTCCAGTTTCAAAGTATCACAACAATTTTACGACAGGAGAAAAAGGAGTGATTGGTTCACCAGTTGGCACTTCTTTTTGGAACTTCTGCACCTGAAACATTGTCTATTTACATGAAATTACCTTGGAAGGGCAAGAATTTTAAAAAATGTTAACACCAGGGTAAGGGACTATGCTGTGCTGCTACTATGTTATGGCGGTAGCAGTACAATTTTTCAGTAAACAGAATACTGATACAAGTCCCCAGAACGACATTCTGCCTACTACATAATTTAACAATACTGTATATGAACATCAACACCATTGTGATGGTGTGTAGGCCTTACTTCCCAACAATTGGCTGACTGAATCAAACACATTCTTCTGCCTGTTCATAATCAGCAGCACACACACCATATATAGCTAGCCAGTGCATGCAACACACTTAAACAAAATGTCTACTGTTGGATGTGATTCTGCAAATGGATTGCACTTGCTATGAATCCTGACTGTACTAAGAACTACACATATAGCCAAGTTAAGTCAAGATCATAACTCATTTACACTTGTTGAAAAGGGCCTACATTCATCTGCAGTCTGCCTGTAAATGAAAGAAATATTTTCAAGCCTTGCAAATATTTTGATTTTTCTGGAAGCATGGGAAGCCTATAGTTCCCCTCAGGTTTTCTAAGGCAACACCTCAGAAACCCAAGTTGACTTGCAAACCTTCTCCTCCGGTGATAAAAATTGTCATACGTCAATGTTTGATTCATGCAACTGTTTTTAAAAAAAAGTGTAGCATAGACAGGTGCTGAACATACTGAATTTAGCTCAGACTCATACTTTGACAGTTTGTCAGAAAATAAAAAATAGTTGTGTAAAATTGATTATGTATGGATCAGAAACTGATCAGGGAAAAAACATCCTTCTCTCTGTTATTAGTATGTAATTACAGAATATGCCCCAAAATTCTATAGCAATCTTTCTTCCCTTTGATTATCTCCATTTTCAAGACAGAAAAATTCTTTTAACTGTCAGTGATAGAGCAACTCAAACAATTTTGCATTGTTTCAGTACTGCATGGAAGTTGGTCTAAACTTTGTACAAATATCCCAAATTTCTAAAATGAAACTGAAACCAGAATCTTCTGACTCAACCAATATCACCCAAAACAGATTAATTGGTCATTATTGCATTCTTGTCAGTATGACCATGTTGTGTGTAAATTGGCTGTCATATTTCCAAAATTAAAATACGTCAAAAATTATTAATTGGCTTTAAAATGCTTAGGATAGCCAACAAGATAACATGGCATAGAACTGGATGAACACAGCAGGCGAAGCAGCAGAGGAGCAAGAAAGCTGACGTTTCGGGTCAAGACCCTTCTCCAGAAATGGGGGAGGGAAGGGGATTCTGAAATAGGTAGGGAAAGAGGGGGAGGTGGATAGAAGACGGATAAAGGAGAAGATAGGTGGAGAGGAGACAGATAGGTCAAAGATGCGGGGTTGGAGCCAGTAAAGGTGAATGTAGGTGGGGAGTTAGGGAGGGGATTAGGTCAGTCCAGCAAGGATGGACAGGTCAAGGGGAATGACGTTAGTGGGTAGGAGATGGGGATGTCGGAAGAGAGGGTGGCCATGGGTACCTGCATGGGCCCAAGCTATGCCTGCCTCTTTGGAGGGTACGTGGAACAATCCCTCTTCCAAAGCTACACTGGCCCTATCCCCCACCTCTTCCTCGGTTACATCGATGACTATATCGGTGCAGCCTCGTGCTCCCATGAGGAGCTCAAACAGTTCATCCACTTCGCCAACACCTTCTACCCCAACCTCAAATTCACCTGGACCATCTCTGATACCTCTCTCTCCTTCCTGGACCTCTCTGTCTCCATCTCTGGCATCCACCTGGAAACCAATATCACCCCCATCTCTAGTCCAAAACTAGTGAGCATAGGTTTAAAGGCGAGAGGGGAAATATTTGAAAGTCCTAAACGGCAACTTCATTTTCATGCAGAGAGTGGTGCGGGTATGCAATGAACTGCCAGAGGAAGTCGTAGAGGTTGGTACAATTACAAGATTTAAAAGGCACCTGGATTGCTGGCAAATGGAACTAGATTTATATAGGATGTCTGGTTGGCATGGGCAAGTTGGACCGAAGAATCTGTTTCCGTGCTGTATATCTCTACAGCTCAACTTGAAGGAGGTGGACAAATCTCAATTGCGACAGATTAGGTACATTCTTCAAAACTGGTTAATGAATTAGGCAATCAGTATAAAGGGAAGATTATCTTAAAGGAGGTCATGCCTGACCATGCTTGCTGAATTTGAGATTAGGGTCACCTGTATTGATCTTATCTCTCTTTCCGGAAGACATCTAATAAATTTAGCACAAGTGATAATAGCATAAATTAGAATTGGAAGTAATCTTGTGATATGGATCAACAAATGTTATCTTAAACCAAAGTGTGGAGCTGGATGAACACAGCAAGCAGCATCTCAGGAGCACAAAAGCTGACGTTTCGGGCCTAGAGCCTTCGCTGTTGAGACAGAGAGCAGAGATAATGGTAACATTCTGATTGGCATGATATGCCTAGTGTATTTTACCAGGTCTCTGAAGAGGTCTCAGATTTTTTATCATGAATTTTAGTGACTTTGATGAAGGTAGAGGGTCCATATCAAAGGTAGAGGGTTTCACTAAATTAGGAGGCACAAGAAATTGTTTGGATGGGTCTGAGAAGTTATAAAAGTGGAAGCTCATTCAGTACATGTACCACCCTCTATATGGGAAAAAGTTGCCCCTTTAAGTCACTTTTAAGTCTTTCACCGGTCAAATTAAAGCTATGCCCTTCAGTTTTGGACTCCTCCACTCCAGGGAAAAGATGTTGTCTGTTTACTCCATCCATGCTCCTCATAATTTTATTAACATCTAAGGTCACGCCTCAGCCTCCCATACTAGAGGGGAAAAATGCATCGGCCTATTCAGCCTCTCCCTATAGCTCAAACCTGGCAACATCCTTGTAAATCTTTTCTGAACCTTTTTCAAGATTCACAACATCCTTTCTATAGTTGGGAGACCAGAACTGCAGGCAGTATTCCAAATGTTGATGAACAATCCATGGTAGATGCAGTTTAATGTGCATTACCAGAACAATATTAATATTTAATAGGTTGAATTGCAATAACAAAGGTTGAAGGGTTGTTAAATAACAAAGGAATTTAATTGAGTAATCTATTTCCTTTGATGGGTGAATCCAGAAGGCTATTTGGTTACAAAATCAGGAAATATTTGTTCTACTCAAATGGAAATGGAAATCTAAATCTACATTTGTTCCCCAAAAAGCTGGGGCTGCTGAGCCAATTTAAATGTTTACGAGGGAGATTGAAAAATTTTTTAAGTAAGGGCATCCAAAGGATCTGAAATATAGACAAGCGAAATGAGGTACCCATCATCCACGGTCTAAACTGAATCTGGGGCCACTGTTAAAAGATTTAAACTGCATGGCAATAGATGGAATTCCTTGAGAGTCTAATGCCACATTTTATTGCACGGTTCATAAGCTTTTCAGGGGTTTTTAATCACCAAATCAGCCTAGGTAAAATCAGGTGAAATCTGAGGCTCCTTCTCCTGATTATTGACAATGGTAGCCATTTGAGTGTGGAAAGGCAAAAGGGGAAAAATAAATCAACACCCTGTGAACTTCAGATTATTTCACTGATGCCTGGTTTAAAACTACTGCAATGCAATTCAGATGCCACATATATTGAAAATATCCTAAAGCAAGGACTTGGACAGATGAACCAGCATGTATAAAAAAGACCATGCTACTGTATATAGTTTCCAATTAAGCACAGGAAAGAGGAAGTCATTTAGGAATTAAGCATCAAACCAGGCATCACAGTAGTGTGGTAACTGAATCTATTTGAACATAAAAGGAATATAATTACATTTTTCTCCCTTGAATAAAATTCATTTTAAATAGAGAGAACCCTAAAAAGAAATAAACTAAACTGAGTTCAGTTTTCCGTCACTCCGCAGCTTCAAAATAGCTGCATTTCTACAATATTTATAAATAACAACCAAGTCTCAGAAAGAGTTAAAATATACAAAAACGGCGAAAAAGAAACAACATCCACTCTTTATTTTATTCACCACTTTAAACCTCCAGCTCGAAAGGCAGACGGACCATATTTGCTTGTTTGGAATGCAAAGCCATTTCATTTCGCTAGCAAATTCGTTCTTCAGCCAAACCACTAACTCAGTTGGCCTAGGAATCAACACAGTCTGCTGCTGTTAGTGGCAATTTATCCAAGAAATGCGGTTTGCCAATTCTCTTCTGTTTGACTTTGCCGAATTGCTTAAAGTCTAAAGTGACCACAACTCAATCGCTACTATTTCTAATCTTCGTTTACAGGGTGTCTCTTTTTGCACAAAAGTAGTGTTTCAAATTAACAATTTTATTTACAGGCTGTTGATTTTGGGTAATATAGGTTAGCATTTCAACTTAAAGCAGGTTGCAGAATTTTAATCAGGAACAGAAATATGCAAATAGAGCAGATGCCAGAAAAACGTACACAAAGTCAGAATAAAAATCACCAAAATATTTTGCCTCCTTTCTCCAAATTTCCCCTCTTCTGAACGGAATGCAGTGACTCATGCTGGGGCATGACTAACAGACATCAACGCCACAGCACCTCTCTCAAGTGATAATTTGAGGCCAGTACTCTCAGAATTAGAGATGTACAGCACAGAAACAGGCCCTTTAGTCAAACTCATCCATGCTGACCAAATATCTGAAATAAAACTAATGCCATTTGCCAGCATTTACCCCATAATCTTCTAAATCCTTCCTATCTTTCTAGCCCTCCAGGTCCCTTTTAAATCTTGTAATTGTACCAGCCACCACCACTTCCTCTGGCAGCTCCTTCCATATATGCACCACCTTCTGCATGAAAAAATTGCCCCTTAGGTCCCCTTTAAATCTTACCCCCGCTCATCTTAAACCTATGCTCTCTAGTTTTGGACTCACCCACTCTGGGGAAAACACCTTGCCTATTAACCCTATCCATATCCTTCATGATTTTATAAACCTCTTTAAAGGTTACCCCTCAGTCTCCAATGCTCCAGAGAAAATAGTCTCAGTCTATTCAGCCCAGCCCTATAGCTCAAACCCTCCAACCCTGGCAACATCCTTAAAAGGGTTCAGAAAAGATTTACAAGTTTCACGACATCCTTCCTATAGTAGGGAGATTAGAATTGCACACAGTATTCCAATAAGAGCCTTACCAATGTCCTGTACAGCCGCAATATGACCTCCCAACTCCCATACTCAATGCACTGTCTAATCAAGGCAAGCATACGAAACACCTTCTTCACTATCCTAACTACCTGAAACTCCACTTTCAAGGAACTCTATGAACTTCAATTCCAAGGTCTCTTTGTTCAGCAACACACCTTAGGATCTTACCATTAAGTACATATATCCTGCCCTGATTTGTCTTTCCAAAATGCAGCACCACACATTTATCTAAATTAAACTCCATCTGCCACTCCTCAGCCTATTGACCTATCTAACCGAGATCCCGTTGTATTTTGCTGTCCACTAAACCTCCAATTTTGGTGTCATCTGCAAATACAACCATACCTCCTGTGTTCACATCTAAATCATTTACATAAATGACGAAAAGCAGCGGACGCAGCACTGATCCTTGTGGAACGCTGCTGCTCACTGGCCTCCAGTTGAGAAAGCAACTCTCCACCACCATCACTGTCTGTCTTCTACCTTAGAGCCGGTTCTGTATCCAAATAGCTAGTCCATCCTGTACTTCCATGTGATCTAACCTCGCTAAACAATCAACCATGAGGAACCTTGTGGAATGCCTTACTGAAGTTCACACAGATCATGTTTACTGTTCTGCCCCGATCAATCCTCTGTTACTTCTTCAAAACACACAATCAAGCTATTGAGACATGATTTCCAATGCACAAAGCCATGTTGATGATTTCTAATCTGTCCTTGCTTTTCCAAATACATGTAAATCCTGTCCTTCAGGATTCTCTCCAACAACTGACCCACCCCTGATGTCTGGCTCACTGATCTGTAGAATCAGAATCCTCACAGCGTGGAAACAGGCCAATCATCCCAACAAGTCCACACAGACCTTCCGAACAGCATCCCACCCAGACGCATCCCCCTACCCTTTTCCTGTAACTCCCATGGCTAACCCACACCCCTGAACACTATGGGCAATTTAGCATGGCCAGTCCACCTAGCCTGTACATCTTTGGATTGTGGGAGGAAACCGGAGCACCTGGTGGAAACACAGGCAGACAGGGAGAATGTGAAAACTCCACTAGGACAGACAGTCACCCAAAGGTGGAATCAAACCCAGGTCCCTGGCACCCACCATGCTGCCCTATGGCTCCTTGGCTTTTCCATACCACCAACAGCCAAATCTCTGATCTTCTGGCACCTCATTTGTGGCTATCAAAGATACAAATATCTCAGCAAGGGGCCCAACAATCTCTTCCCTAGCTTCCTTCCCACCGTGTTCTAGGTAAACCTGATCAGGTCCTGGGGACTTACCATCTTTATGCATGATAAGCCATCCAGCACCTTCTCTTCTGTAATATGGGCATTTTTCAAGATGTCGCTATTTATTTCCACATGTTCCATGTCTTTGTTTAGTGTGGAAAAGGAAATCAATGATGGAAAATAATCATTCATTATCACCTGTCTTTCCATATACAAGCAATCATGCTGATCTTTAAGGGGCCCTATTCTTTCCCTGGTTAGCATTTTGCCTTTGATATTTTTTATTCATTTGTGGGATGTGGGTGTCGTTGGCTGGCCAGCAATTCGTGCCCATTCCTAGTTGCCCTTGGGAAGGTGGTGGAGGGCTGCCTTCTTGAACTGCTGCAGTCTACCTCTTGGGGGTTGACCCACAATGCCATTAGGAATGGAATTCCAGGATTTTGACTCCGCGACAGAAGGAACGGCGATATATTCCCAAGTCAGGTTGGTGAGTGGCTTGGAGAGGAACTTGGAGATGGTGGTATTCCCACATATCTGCTGGACTTGTCCTGGACGGAAGTGGTTGTGGGTTTGGAAGGTGCTGCCTGAGGATCTTGTAGATAGTACACACTGCTGCAGCTGAGCATCGGTGGTGGAGGGAATGGATGTTTCTGGAATGGCAACAAGCCCTGACAATATTCCAGCAATAGTACTGAAGACTTGTGCTCCAGAACTTGCTGCTCACCTAGCCAAGTTGTTCCAGTATAGTTACAACATTGGTATGTCCCAGCAAAGTGGAAAATTGCCCAAGTATGTCAAGTCCCACTAATCCATGGGTCACAATGCAAAATACAATTATTTTATCCAGTTATCGAGGTGGTATTAAGAACCATAAGACACACAAAAAGCAGGACAGATCTAACCCAGCCAATTCCCACCGTATCAGTCTATTCTCAATCGTCAGATGATTGAGAGCAGACTGATAGGGTAGTAACTGGCTGGGTTGTATTTGTAGAATCCCTTTGGATTCTTTTTAACCCTATTTGCAATAACTATCTCTTGTCCCCTTTTTACCCTCCCAATTTCCCTCTTGAGTATACTCCTACTACCTTTATACTCTTCCTTCTAGGGATTCACTTGATCCCTGCTGTTTATACCTGACATATGCTTCCTTCTTTTTCTTGACCAAAACCTCAATTTCTCTAGTCATCCAGCATTCCGTCCACCTATCAAGCCTTACCCTTCACCCAAACAAGTACATGCTGTCTCTAGACTCCTGTTGTCTCATTTCTGAAGGCTTCCTATTTTCCAGCTGTCTCTTCACCTGCAAACATCCACTTCCAATCAACTTTTGAAGTTTAGTGGGTTATTTCTCTCTGGGAGCATTGTGCCAACCCAAATGTTGAACTCTCTCCACATCTGCAGAATTTGTGCAAAAAGGTCAATATCCAAAAGATGGAAATCTGGTGATGATTAGTGGAGTACTGCTTCGCAAGTCTGCTCTTAGCTGAGACAAAACAGTCTAGGACCCACCAAAGACAAAATCTGTGAAAAACATGGGCCCTACAGCTCAGTATCACACATTACAATGTGTTTACCCATCAAGTCATCTGAAAAGAAAACAGCAATTTCAATTTTATAAATCTTGGTATTCATTCTGCTTGCTTGAGTTGTATGAGTGGCATGTTGAACCAAAGTCCTAAACTGCTATAATAGTTGTTCCCAAGAAGAGTCACTGGAATCTAAATGTTAAGTCATTTTTCCTTTCACAAACACTGCCAGAGATTTTCCAACACTTCATTTTAAGATGACCATCGATATATTGCTTATATTTATGTACTGTTTGTTTCCATATGTACGCCAGCTCCTGTGTCTGTGTGTGGGTGCTACAGACAACTGGTAAATATATGTATATATTTTTAAATACTTTTGATACAATTTAAAACCATGTGATTTTCGTGGCTAGAGAACAAACAAATCTATCCCCTCCTTTTCTAATAATATAGTTGTTCTTAGAATGTCTTGAGACAAGGCATCATTTTGCATCTACCTCAGTTGCTGTGAAAGTACAAGTCAACGATGGTGGATCCAATTTATTGAATTTAATGACACATCATGGATAAAATTTTTTCTGTATTTTGGGAGGCTTGTTTCATATCATCACATCAAAATGGCAGTAGTCTGTGATTTGCCTTTGACATCCCAATGTTAGTGTCTTAGTTTAATTCAGCAACTTCTGGAGAATAGGAAAGGGTAGAAAACTGGAAAAAAGCTGATGGGTCTAGGCCGGAAACGTCAGCTTTTGTGCTCCTCAGATGCTGCTTGGCCTGCTGTGTTCATCCAGCTCCACACCTTGTTATCTCGAATTCTCCACCATCTGCAGTTCCCATTATCTCTATTCCAACATTTAATGCTTACCTTTTCTTTCAACAAGAAAGTAGTCTCTTTTCCATATTTCCCCTGTTATGGATTTTTTAAGAACACGTTTCCGTTGCTAATTACACACATGGGAGACTTTTATTTCAGGGACGGATTCCTCACCAATTAGATATTCTACAATGCCAGCTCAATTTAAATTGGCAAATTATGCATTAACTGAGAATAAAAAAAATTAAATAAAAAGTAGAAGATCACAGCATGGTAGTGCGGAGGGAAATCAGGACTGCATACTGATCTTTGTCTCTGGGTTTAAGAGACAAGTCTGGTCCAGAATAATCAAAGAAAGATCTTGTCTTGCTGGCCACAGAATCCTAATAAAACAAGTTTGGCCAGTCTCATTCTAGTTTCCAGTGTGAATGAACCCATGACAAAACATTGTCACTAACTTGACCCTAATTTAAAATATCATTTGCCAAAGAATTGCTCATGTAGAAAATTAAAAATTACAGTATTGTTCATCTATTTTTCCCCCTTGAAGATCCAGCAAGTGAAGGTACTTCATTGGAACAGAAGGATCTCTAATCCGCATTTAAAGAAATACGTAAATAACAGAAGCCAATGAAGCTTCCTCTACACAGCACTGCATGAAACATGTTCTTTATAAATTCATTTATAATACCTACACACAATGTGTAATGTTATATTTGCCCCTAAGAATGGTTGTTGGATAAGAATGTACTTTCCACCACCTCTGCTAATTTCTTTTACCATAATATCTACAAAACTCCACAAAAACATTTCTTTTTAAATGCAACTACTTGAATCTTTGTGAGTTGTACAAATGACATTTGTATTTGCCTTAGTTTTCTTGGAGACACTCTTGGGTTTCCTGTGTAATCTTCTTCCCTCGACCAACTGACCTCAGTACCCAAAACGAAGCAATGTAAATGTTAGAATGGAGGCTGTATGAGTGTACTTTTTCTCAAGTCCCACTAATCCATGGGTCACAATACAAATTACAATTATTTTATCCAGTTATCGAGGTGGTATTAAGAACCATAAGATTAGCATGAGGCAGATCTATAAACCAGGTTTCTATACAAATATAAATTATGGATTTTTAAAACAAATACTTATTCAATGAAGGTACGACACATAGTCAACATACAGTGTCGATACATTGAACTATAAATACTTGGCCTTCAAAAGATCCCAAAGAATACTCACACTCTTCAGGAAAGCCACTGAGATCGGCTTTCTGATAAAGAACATTTTGTCCAATGAAGATAAATGGATAAAGCTTGGTATATTCCAAAGTCTAATGCTCTGATGTTCCGGCAAGTATGATCAAGTCACTAAGCATGGGTGATTCTTCTGTAATTTCCGTAGACTCAATTTCTTCAGGAAATACAGTATTCAGAACTTACAGAAGAACAAAGAGGTTTTACTCTGAAGACAAAAAAAGGGGTTTTAATTTCAGAAATAGGATAGATCGGCTGGGTTGACTTTGTTGCCCACCGCCCAGATTTTAAAAAAAGAGAAACTCTCCTTCCAGTCACAGTTCAAATAACACCAGCAAGGATCTACTTCAAAGCAAGCAGTTATCTTCAATCTTGTGATTTCTAGGAAGCCGTGTTTTAACAAAAGTTCTATGTCCATTGTGACACAGCATTGACCTCTTTCAAAGAAGCTACACCAGGCATTTCCACAAAACTTGGAATAAGTCATTTTATCAGCAGCTCCTAAAAATGCAAAATACACCAACCCTAATTCTTCAAGAAATATCAAAAATGACGCATCATTAATACAGTAATAAACAGATGGATCTCATTTTTGTGTCTGTCAACCAAGCTGACCGAGAAGGATATTCACACCTGGATTAGGAGATTGAAACATTGTGTTTTCTTTTAATTATGCCTAAATGCATGTATATTATCCTACTGTATGGTGCTAGAACAACAGTATCAGCCCGTCTAAAAAAATTATAAACATCATAACACTGTATTTCATTCCTTTTTATTCCAATTCTAACCTACAAAAGGTATTTGACAAAAGTAAAATGAATCAGATGGCCTGGAAAAGGGAATAAAGAATAGAATAGCTGTATTATTTCACTTTGCCAAGAGTTTTTTCTGTCCACGTTCCATTCCTCCACAGTACAAGAATACCCAAGATCCAATATGCTTCCTCTGACTACTACCTAACCAGTCAAATTTCACTTAGCATAAACATTGCATGAACTCCAGGGCTAAATGAAACAGCATTCATTTCACCTGCAAAGCACCTATCTGCTTCTATTCTATCAGAACCTTGACACACAATGTAGAAATATACAATTGTACTGATCACAACAGTTCAATTCTCATTCATTTTATTAGCGAAAGCAACAAAACCAAACATTCTGTTCTCAGATTACATCGTAGCTTTACGCAGGGTTATCACCAAAAAGAAACACCAAAACAAAGCAACACATTCTGAGACCTACTGGACCCCAATTCTAAAGGGCATTACAAAACTTCAGCACTGATGCAAAACAAAATGCTACTCTTGTATTATAAAATGTAGCAAAGCAATGAGGCAATTAGGTCAGAATTTATAAATGTGAAAGAGGAACAAGAAATCAAATCAAATCAGAAGTACATAGATTGTTAAGTTTCTACTTATTTCTTTTTAAAAAGTACTTTGGTTTTAAAATAGTAAAGTATTTTTATCCATCTGTTCACAGTTACTATCACATACCTTGGGAGCAAGCAGGACTTGAACCTGGGCCTCCCGGTCCATGGGGTAGGGGCACTACTAGTACACCATAGTAGGCCCTGATTGTAAATGAAAGAGCACATTTCTGAAGTCAGGTGAGGGCAAGGAGATTAACAGAAATATCTGTATTTCAGCAAAGTTAGTGAATGAACATTGTTGCATCCCTTCTGTGTTGCCAATTTTTGACATTGGGCATTAGTGGTGAATTATTTACATTTTGAATCATCTATCTTGTAATTGTGAATTGATGCCTACAGATAAGAGAAGCTTGACTGCTTGACTAATATTTGACATAAACAATTTGAATAACATACAAGATAAAGTAAAAACAACAAACGTAGAAATAAAGCATAATATACACCAGTGTAGCAATACTGGTGACCATACGATAATAAGATGGAAAGGATCTTCGGGTGTAATAGTTCAAAAGGTAAACTGTCCAACTAAAAAGATGTTAATTTTTTTGTAAAATGCAGACATTGTAGGCCAGCAAGTAGAAGAAGCACCAAACCATTTTTTTTTTAAAACTCTACCACGTGTGCCTGTCTTCCAACACTAAAGGTTGCAACAGCACTGCACTTTGGACAATGTGACAGAAGCATTTTACCCATTAGCGAAGCATAGGTATTTTGGGGTTAGGGAAATGCAGGTTTGGGACAGGGGGGTGGTTGGTTGACAATGACAGCAGGGATCACTGACTAGACAACGGAAAAATGTACATTTAATGATGTAGATGAAGAAGATATGCGATGGGTGTGCACCTTTGGACAATGATTTAACATATTAGTTCATTGTACAACCTTCCTGACCTTTAACCTAATGAAAACCATGCCGGTAAATAAGGAGCACACCCAAACGAGAGCATTTGCGACTTTGGTTCAAGGTGGAAATTCGGTGCACTGTGGAAAAGCATTTGGAAGGAGTAAAGTCCGCAGTGCAAGTGGGAGAGGTCAACAGCCAAAGATCAAGAGTGACACCAGTGGCGGAGTGGTGTCACAAACCTCAAATGTGACAGAGTGTAGTAAGGGAATGGAACGCTTTGCCTGCAACGGTAGTAGATTCGCCAACTTTAGGTACATTTAAGTCGTCATTGGATAAGCATATGGACGTACATGGAATAGTGCAGGTTAGATGGGCTTCAGATTGGTATGACAGGTCGGCACAACATCGAGGGCCGAAGGGCCTGTACTGTGCTGTAATGTTCTATGTTCTATATTCTATAAGTGCATGAAAAGTAGCTGACTGGCAAGTAGGATTGATGAGCATTTCTTGTTTTTTTTTGAGAAAGTAAAAGTAAGGCCTTTAGTTTGTGTTTAGATCTCTAGATTTTTTCTCCCTCCCTTGTTCTTAAATTAGCTCGCCAAGTATAAGATTGATATGGATATGTAAAAAGAAAAGAGTGGAGGATTGTTCAAGTGTAAAGATTTGGTTACCAGAATAATCAATAAATTAAATAATATAACAGGAGATGACACGACAGATGAGGTGTTACTACGGGTAGTACATTGGACATGTGGATACCAAGGTGATCCAGTTTGAGTGTTTGTAGCTTGTGGAACTTCAGATTAGATTGGCTAAGGAGTGCAAGCTGTAGACATTGAACCATACCAGAGAAACGTTACCTGGATACTTTGCTCTCGGAGGCGGTCATACCTCTCAGATCAAGTCATTCAAATTTGGTCTGTGATCGGTGACAGTACCTATGAAGATCAAGTGGGTAGCACTTAAGGGCCAGTGTCTGCACAAGTTCAACACAGTTAGAGAGTCCTCCAATACTGTGTGGATGATAATGGAGACTGCAGAGAAAACTAGCAAACTGACCAAAGCACCTTGGACGGGGAGCCTTTCAACTGGGGAAAGAAAGAGCGATGTTGTACAAGTAAAGGACAGTATAGTCAGGAAGACAGATATTGCTCTTGCAGCAACGAGAACATTGGTCCTGAAAAGTTGTGTTGTCTGCCTGATGCCAAGATGAAGGAAATCTCCTCAGGGCTGGAGAGGAACCTGGAGCTGGAGGATTGATGTAGCTGTTATTATTGTTGTCCATGTTGGCACCAACAACATTGATACAACTAGAAAGGGAGTTCTGCTGAAAGAATTTGAACAGTTAGCAGCTAAATTATAAAAGACTTAACTTCCAAAGTGTAATCTTGGGACTATAACCTGAGCTGCAGGCAATCTAGGTTAAATAAAGTGAAGAATGACTCAAAGACTGGTGAGAGAGGAGGGGTTTTAGTTTCATGGACAATGATAGCATACTAGAGGGATTGACTTCACTTGAACTGTATTGGTACTAATGTCCTGACAAAGTGGAAACCAAGTCTGTAGAAAAGCATTTAAACTACATACGGGGTGGGAGCTGGGGATTGAGGGTACATTGATTTACAAAACTAAAGGCTCAGTTGTATTGCAGGGCAGCCATCTGGGTAATGAAACAAAATGGGAAAGGAAGAGACAGAGTGCACAAATATAGTTTTAAAAAATTCAAACGGGATCAATGGGTTAAAAATTATTAATAGGCAAATTAATGGCTTTTTACTTCAATGCTGAGAGCATTTGGAACAAACTAATTAATTAATGTCACCTTAGGTCACTTAAGATGACAGCTCATGGTTTTAGAAGTAGCAAGTAAACATGGAAAGAGGATGGGCTAACTAAAAGGAAAATAAGAGAGTTGGCATAATGAGTATTTTCAGGATGGTAACTTGCGACTAGTGGAATGCCACAGGGACCAGTGTTGAAGCCACAATTATTTATAATATATACTGATGACTTGGATGAGAGAAATAGAAGTACTATAGCCAAGTTTTCAGCTGATATGAAAATAGGTAGGAAGGACATCTATACCTGCTCCCATATAGTGTTCAGGGATGTGTAGATTAGGTGGGTTATAGGGGAATGGGTCTAGGTCGGATGCTTTGAAGGTTGATGTGGATTTGTTGGGCTTAAGACCCTGTTTCCACACTATAGGCATTCTATGATTCACTGAGGAGGTGATGGCCTCGAGGCATTATCACTGGACTGTTAAATCCAGGTTCAAATCCCACCTTGACAGATGGTGGAATCTGAATTCAGTAGAATTATGATAATAAGTATGAAAACATTGCTGATTGTCAAGAAAAAAACATCCATCTGGTTCACTAATGTCCTTTAGAGAAGGAAACTGCCATCCTTACCTCGTCGGGCCTACAGGTGACTCCAGACCCACAGCAATGTGGTTCACTCTTAATTGCTCTCTGGGCATTGAGGTTGGGCAATAAATGCTGCCTAGCCATTAATGCCCTCATCCTGTGAATGAATAAAATAACCCACCCTCATCACATCACAGGACTCAATTAAAATTTGTCAGACATGACCTACCCTTGACCCTTGGAATTCTTATCACAGAATGCTGGAGAGGCTGGGTCATTACATTCTTCAAAGTCTGAGATACAGATTTTTAATCAGTAAGCAATCAGGCTTATGGAATAATGAAGGAAAATGAAGCTGAGAATTCTGAGATCAGCAATTATCTCATTAATTGGCAGACCAGACACAATGGGTTACTTCTGCTGCTATGTCTTCTGGTTCTTCATCAGGGGGACAATCCCATAATTTGCTTAATGAAAGAAAATTACCAGAGAATCAGACAATAAAATAGCTATATTTTAAGCCTGCACTATAAATGGGAAATCAAGATGATGGAAGCACAAAAGGGCAAATGAAATTATTTGAAACCGTAAGAAGGTAGAAAATACAAAGTTGACATAAGTTTAACAGAAGCTATTAACAAGTTGCCAATGTTACAGAAGCACAAATAACAGATCAAAGGTTAGAAAAGAGGAATAAAAACTTTTGCAGAATGGTTAATTAAGTATTACTTAAGGCTAATTTTGTGTTCATTTACATCAGGTTTTTTTTTGGTATGTCAGGAGCTGCTGTAGTATTGATGTAACTTTCAAAACCAAAATGTTAGGATTTTTTGATCCACTGTGATTGGAATTTATCTTGTAACTTTGCATGAGAACTCCTCCTTCTCTCTTCTCGACTTGGCTGTCCCAAGGCAGCTACTCACTGCTCAGAGTTCTTCTTCTGGAAGCACCCGTAATTTCAAAATTAATTCCGTAGGAAAACTACACTCTCTGCAGCTACCTTATTCAAAACTTAAAACACCTGTTCGAAACAGAACCACGTACAGTCTATAACCCCACACAGACAATAGGAACTGCAGATGCTGGAGAATCCGAGGTAACATGCTGTACAGCTGGATGAACACAGCAGGCCAAGCAGCATCTTAGGAGCAGCAAAGCTGACATTTCGGGCCTAGACCCTTCTGATAAAAGGGTGTAGGCCCAAAATGTCAGCTTTCCTGCTCCTAAGATGCTGCTTGGTCCAGCTCTACACCTTGTTGTAACCCCACATAATTAACTTTTTTTTGTTAAATTGGTTACCTCCCAGGAAACTTGGTCACAGGGTAATGAAATGTCTGCAAACTAATGCACCAGCTCGGTGAGCGAACCGACCACAGCTTCATAATATATTTTGGAGGTGGTTACGTCTGGTCCACAACAAAACTAGTAAATACTTATAATTCTGAGATTTGAGTTATGTCCAGTTTATCATAAACCATGGCCCAGAAAAACAAAAACCTTTGTTGTTAAAAAGGTCCACCACTGCAATATAAAAATATAGGTTTTTCCCATTTAACATTTCAACCATCACAGAAGAGAAGGCTGAGGGGAGATTTGATAGTACTGAAAATCTGGAGGGATGTGGACATAGTATATTAGGGAGAAATGACTCACAACAGGGATCAGGTGCTCTACAAAGCAGTCTCTGAGCCTCCACGTGGTCTCACTGATGTAGAGGAGACCACATCGGGACCAGCGGATGCAGTACAGGGCACTGGCGGATACTCAGAGACCGCCTTGTGGAGCACCTGTGCTCTGTTTGCAACAAATGACAACACCTTCCCGTCACAAACCATTTCAACTCCCCCTCCAACTCTCTGGGTGACATGTCCATCCTGGGCTTCCTTCAGTGTCACAATGATGCCACCCGGAAACTGGAGGAGCAGCACCTCATATTCCAGCTTGGGAGCCTACAGCCCAATGGTCTCAATGTGGACTTCACTAGTTTCAAAATCTTCCCACCCCCAGCCTCATGTCATGACCAACCATCCCTTTCATCCCCACCTCCTTGGCCTGACACAACCTGTCCATTTTTGTTCCCACCTATCCACTCCTCCCACCTCTCTGACCAATTCCCCACCACTACCTACCTGCACTCCCCTATCACCATCCCATCTACCCAATGCAGCCCCACCCCTCCTCTCTATTTATTTTGGAGTTTCCTCCCCAGCCCCATTTCTGAAGAAGGGTCCCGACCCAAAACGTCAACTTTCCTGCTCCTCTGATGCTGCCTGGTCTATACTGCCCTATACTGTGTTGTCTCTGACTCCAGCATCGGCAGTTCTTACTATCTCTCTCTTAACATTGAAATGGCCAAGCAGACTATTGGAAGCAAGCAAACCACAGGAGGATTTTTTAAATTGATTGCACTTTGCATTGCACAACTTGTGCAGTGTTCAAAAGTATACCTTGAACTAAGTGGTTAGCACTGCAGCCTCACTGCGCCAGGGACCCGGGTTCGATTCCCACCTCGGGCGACAGTGTAGAGTTTGCACGTTCTCCCTGTGTCTGCGTGGGTTTTCTCCGGGTGCTCCGGTTTCCTCCCACAGTCCAAAGATGTGCAGGCTAGGTGGATTGGCCATGCTAAATTGCCCATAGTGTTCAGGGGTGTGTGGGTTATAGGGGGATGGGTCTGGGTGGGATGCTTCAAGGGGCGGTGTGGACTTGTTGGGCCGCAGGGCCTGTTACAACACTGTAGGTAATCTAATCTAATCTAATATCTTTAACACGTCTTATTACTTGCTTCTGGCCCACTATTTCCTTTGGGTTTTTGTGTCTTGAAATGAATGTATATTTGTTGCAAACTATATATTAGTTCCTTAAATGGCAGCTATTTCTTGTCTACTATCATATCTTGAATTCAGTTTTCTGAATTGCCCGAGTTACCGTTCATGCTTACACAGGTTGCTTTGTTTAGATTTAAGACCCAGAGTTCTAATGTTCACTCTGACCCATACTCTCATACTCTGGTTTTCAGCAAAGGGAGGCAAAAATACAGACTAAACAGGGGGAAACAAACAGTTATCTATCCTCTCGTCTGTTGCTTCTTTTCGGTCAATTTGTACACCCCTCCTTTGGAATTAATACTATCCTCAACTTCACTGATTAGCCTTTGTCTGACCACATTTCCCATTTATTTTTTATGCCAGACTGAGAAGTAATTTTTGTAGTTCATTCACACGCTTTTTAAATGTCTGCCATTGCCTGTCTACTGTCAATTTATCATAGTTAGCTTGCATCACATGCCATTGTAATTTTCTTTATTGAATCCAGGGCCATGCAGTCTCAGAAACAACTATGTCACTCTCCATCTGAATGGAGAATTCTATCCTATTGTGGTCACTCTCCCTCAGGCCCAGGCACAACTAGATTGTAAATTATTCCTTTCTCTTTACACAATACCCAATCAAGGATGGCCTTTTCTCTAGTTAGTTTATCAATGTATTAATTCACTAAACTACGTTGCATACAATCCAAGAATTCCTCCTCTATGATTTGATTTGCCCAATCTCTGTGCAGATTGAGAGGCAAGTAATAAATTGTAATTAAAAGCAATTTCAATTTCCTTTTTAATGCTTTTCCAATTAATACTACAATTTGGGGTTCAGTTTACAGTCCTTTGGCAATTCTAAGCTCAACCCAAGTAGATTCTACATCACCAGACCAATATTCTTTCTCATAATCACATTAGATTTCCTTTTAGATCAGCAGTTCTACCCCACCTCCTTTTCTTTTTCATCTATCCTTTCCAAACACTAAATAGTCCTGAATATTTGGTTCCCATTCCTAGTTATCCAGTAACCACATTTCTATACTCCTCTTTGTATCATATCCATTTAGGTCTACGTCTGCAACTAATTCATCATTTTGTTGCAAATGCTCTGTGGATTGAGGCACAAGGCCTTAAGGCTAATCATTTTAGCATTCTTTGCTCTATTCACTGTGGCCCTTCTCACTTCTAGCCCTTTAATTCTCTGCCATCTTCCCCCACCAGCCCCCCCATTATGTTTTGTTTTAGTCCCTACTTGATTCCAAACCACTTGCCATTTTAGTTTAAACCTTCTCCAAAGCTGGCAGTGCAGTTAGCTCTGGTGCAGTGGTTTCTAGCACTGCAGTCAGAATACTGACAATGTCCATCGCCAATGCTGTATGATGGATGTGCAGCTTTTTCTTAAAATGTTAGTCAGAGTGAATCAGGTTGGCTAAATACAAGTTGCAATGATGTCAGAACCATGGGATGAGAGTGGAATCATTCCTCTGATTGCAGAGCCTGCAAAAATCTTGGCACTTCATCTGAATCATATAAATGTGCTCTACCATAAATATGAATATATACACACTAATGGAACCTCCTACTCTTTACATTAGTTGCCAGCTGTTTATTCTCAATTGTGTTTAGCAAAATGTGGTAGTGTTACAGAGCTTTCCACTGATCTACTGATGCGGATGAGCTGGGAAGGTTGGCTTCCTCCTGTTGGTTCCATCACTACCTAATATCTTCTGTTCAGCCAGAGTGATCTTCCCCACACACGCTATTCATTCTGGTCGCACAAATTAGTTTTAACCAACTTCCCAGTCTGGCACCAAATTATTCAATATGAGTGCTGCTGAGCCTACATTCTGTCCCCTTGTTTCTCAATAGAGTCACACTCAACATTATTGTTTGATAGCCTGAGGTGGGGCAACAGTGGCCATCACTTTCTTTTCCTCCTCCATTTGATCTGACCTCACGGGAGTTAGAGATAATGTTGATGAATCTCAGGCAGCAGCTAAATGTCATTGTGCACTCATGTTTGGCAGGTTTATTTTGCCAGTGGGACAGGACCACTGGCACACAGGAATATTATTGTGGTTGTCGGAGGTCAGCCATCTCAGATCCAGGACATCTCTGCAGTGTTCCTCAGGGTACTGTTCTAGCCTAGCCATCTTCAGCTGCTTCAACGACCCTCCCTCTACCATAAAAGTCAGATGTGTGGGCATTTGCCAATGATTGCACGATGCTCAGCACAACTGGAGACTTCTGAGATACTTAAGCAGACCATGTACAAGTATAACAATAACGGAATAATATCCAGGCTTGGGAAGTGGCAAGTAACATTCATGCCACACAAATGCTAGGCAATGGCCATCTCCAATAAGGGACAGTCTAATCTCTGCCCATTGACATTCAAAGGTGTTACCACCACTGAATCTCCGACTAGCAACATTTTTGGTGTTCCCTTGTCTAGAAACTTAATTGGACTCTCCATATAAATGAAATAGCAGAAACAGTAGGTCAGAGATTGGGAATACTGTGATGAATAACTTATCTCCTGATTCCCCATAGCCTGTCCACAATCTTCAAGCCACAGGTCAGGTGTGTGATGGAATACTCCCGTCCTGCCTGGATGGGTGCAGCTCCATCAACACTAAAGAAGCTTGACACCATACAGGATTAAGCAGGCTGCTTGACTGACAACATTCATATGCATCCAATCCTTTCAAACCAATCCTCAGTAGCAACAATGTGTGCTATTTACATATGTGCACTGCAGAAATTTACCAAGCCTCTTTAGATAGCACCTATCAAACCCTTCACCACTTCCATCTCGAAAAGACAAAGAGTGACTTCAAACCTATCTATTCCACCAAGTTTTAGTCAGGCGTATTAATATCTTTTTCCCTAACGCTGTCCTTAACACTTGATTAGCACAAGGATAGCAGATACATAGAAACACCCCCACCTGCAAGTTGCTCTCCAAGCCACTTACCTGCAAATATATCGCTAATCCTTTATGGTCATTGGGTCAAAATCTGGAATTTCCTCCCAAAAAGGGCATTATGGGTCAACCTACAGCTCGTGGACAGCAATTGTTCAAATTCATCACCACCTTCTCAAGGGCAACAGGGATGAGCAATAAATTCTGGCAAGCCAGTGATGCCCACATCCCACGAGTGAATAAAATAAATCCTGGAATGGTGGCAACTTCGGTTGAGAATTACGATTCTGCCAGTGCACTTGTCGTGGAGAGCACTCTCACTGGAGGAGATGAGAAGGACTTTGTAGCATTAAGACGGCTGGGACTGCTTTATCCTAATGTACTTCAATATTCTCAAATCGGTCTATTCAACATGTTTCACGAACTTTGTGGTGATTGTTTACCATGCGGGGGTTTGTCAGAGCATTTCAGAGGGCATTAAAAGAATCAACCGCAAAGTACCCTGCTGAGGTCATATGAAGGCCAGATATGAAAGGGACTACAGGCTCCCTTTTCCGTAGAAGATTAAGGGTTGGAATTCAATGACAATTACTGCAATGATTTTTCTTTTGCTTGCCCATGAGTTGACAACTTTCATGACGGGATTTGAACTCATGATCTTTGTATCACTGGTTCAATGCCACAACTGGTAGGTGGCTGTATCTATTTGTACTAAATCCACCAGCTTTTCATAAACTATGCCAGAGAAAATGTGGCGGTTATGTAATTAAAAAAAACAGGTTGGATCACAGTGTGGTGTGCTACACTAGTCTGATAAGGCATTAAATGAACAGCGATGAGTTACTCACCAGCATCAGGCCATTGAGAGAAATGTCGTATACCTTCTCTAAATTATTATCTGTGCAAATTAGACTGTAAGTCTGGAAACTACCATCCATACAATTTCCACACTTATCTCCTGTTACATACACAGCAGCACAAATACACAAGTTTGGAAGCTGGGCGTCTATACGCTCTGCATGCGTGATGAGAATACAGACCTAGAAAGCTAGTAACAACGTGAGGGAAACAAATTAAAGACAAGAAGAGAAGGGATAAAGTAGAAATCACAAAATTAGCCTTATGGGGAATCAACACAAACTAATCCTGGAACCAAACACAGCGTTGGCTCTTTCAGCTAATTGAAAGACGCAGGAAGTTTGTATGTTCACATAAAAAGCAGTTAAATTAGCAGGCTGAAATGCACATTAGGGAAAGGGAATAAGGAACAGTCAATACTTTACTCATTTGTATTATATAATCATCAATGATACAGCAACCTTCAAGGCAGTATTCCCTTTCACCTTAATCACTAGCAATGATAGTATTCTGCAGAAATTGCATCGAATCCAATTTACTTTTATGGTTTGATCCTCAGCCTTTGCTGAGTTAACTGTTCTTATCCAGACAGTGACCGAGGTGCTATAATCAATCTTAGATAGTGTTCTGGGTACCTAGCCGAGGATGAAACAATTGTTCGAGAAGGCCCAGCTAGTTTGATAGTTGGACTTAAGCCATTTAGCTCCCTGGGTAAAATAGTCTTTGGTACATGGCTAGGCCACTTGGGTGAGGTATGAGAGTTTAACCGATCCCTGTGAAGCCATACAGCCAAAAAAACTCAGCTACTATTTTGTCACTGAACTAGACCTGTGGTATAAGCAAGAGGCTTGCAGTATAAATTACCTATCCAACTATTGAGGCTTGCTGTGGCCATCAGATTAGTTATTGGACCACCACATTTTCCTGACTACTTTTTATTTTTAATGGTTGGGAAAGAGTGGTAAAGAGAAACATTAGTACTTGAAGGACAGGCATGTCATTGATCTACAATAAACCAGGCAAGAGGATGGCATCCACGATTTCAAATATTTCATAAAAAAGGACGGTAGGCAAACAACCCAAGGACTATTGTGCATAGTTCTTGTGAGCGCTTAGAAGAAAAGCTGCTCAGATGGAGAATAATGGCTGAAACTCTATCATTTAAACCTATCACCACATTTTAATGCAAAAATTTATCCATTTAAGAATGACTCACTTGCCAATTCTACTACATTACCTAAAGTACATCTTAAGGCTTGAGTGAACTGACAAAGAGTTCAAGCTATGGAATATAGAAACAAAGAGTTGGCAGTCATTAGCAAACCACAACCAACTACTGTTCAATGTAAAGGGTGAAACGCTGACTCAAATTTTCCATTCAAGTTAATCAAGTAGCTGAAGGGGACCAATAGCAGGTGACTTTTAACTGTGTTAAAACCACAGCCAAGTTATCACTGAACTCTATTGCTGAGTTTCATAACATGAGCTTAAGTGATATATAAAGTATAAAGTATCTGGACAAAGTCGGTGAACTACAGGATGACCTTCAATTCTGTCCTCAAACATCTGCACCTCAAAATGTTGTTCACTGAACAGTTCTAACCATGATGCAAAGCTTTGAATGATACAAAGTTTGCTCTAAATAGAACTTGAAAGAAGTATCCGACACAAGCAGGTGCTGGCAAAACCAAAAGCTAAACATTATTCCAGTTTGCAGCCTCAGCAGCCAAAGATCATTTCATCATTTCCATATATAATATTTCACTACTTTTCAAAAAATCTTCCAACGTTGCCTGACGGAAGCATGTGTGCATTCTATGTTTTATAAAACTTACTACCACAACATACATTTGTTTTGACAACTGTCTTTTTGACAGTGGAAATAGTCAGTGGTGGTCGAATATGTTTCAGTGAAGCAAAAGATCCTTCACCATCTGCTTCCACTGTTTCTTAGCCAGTTTTTGGTTTGCTAGCTATTAAGCAGAAACCAATAAACTTTTTAAACACTAGAAAAAAATGTGTGATGAGAATAGCTAGAATTCATTTTCAGCAGAGCTCTGGCATAAATGTGAAGTGGCTACAGAGTAAAGCTAAAATTATATCCACATCAAAACTCAATGAAACTCCCTTTTCAAATAAGGTTTGACTCACTTCACTTTACCTTGGAATTGAGATGAATTTGGATTCCAGGTTTGCACTCCAAATTCATTGTTAATATGAAGCAAGACTACTCATCAATATCATCATTGTAGATGAAACCAGTATGAGTGTGTGCACACATAAGGTATTTTTCTTTACAAGACAAGCTCACAAAATCCCTAAAGAAGAACTTATAGATGTTGTTTGGGGTATTGTGATGCTAAAATTCAAGAATAGTTCTACACAAAGTAGAAGGGAACCAATTCAATTCAATTTTGTTTGACACTACATCTGAAAACTTCCAAGTTTTGCTTTATGTTAATCAGCATTAATTTGTACACCTTTACACATGATATCACCAACTGCATCAGTTATTGCAGGATTGATTTTGAGCTGTTACACATTTTAGCAGATGTACACCACTGAAGACAGAACAAGCAGGCATTTATAATAATTACTCATTGCTTTGGCCACAAAAGAACTCTTAGCCCAAAAAAAACTGCAGTCTGCAGAATCTACCGCATAGTTATTTGCACCAATGACATTAACAGCGCTAAAGTTGAAAACAAAGCATGTCAAAACCATATGAATGGACAGGAAAAGGCAAGTTTCTCTCCCTTTTCAAGTAGTAAGGTTTGTGCAACATGTTCATTACAAATTATAGATTTCATCATAGAATGACAAAAGATGTAACTTTTTAATTGTTGGATAAAGTGTACACAAGCATCATGAACATGAAGGGATACTATTAAATGTTAGAAATCTGAACCAATAAGTCAGTGTACTTCAACAAAACCAAAAAGAAAATTACAGGAAACAGTTAACAGTAGAAAAAGAGAAGTAGTATGAATCTGTATCAAATATGCTGTAATAGTATTTGGCTGACAACTGAGGTGCTAACAGCATGAGAAAACAAGAGGCAGAAGAGAAATCCAACAATAAATAAGCCATATAGAATCATAGAATCCCTTAAGTGTGGAACAGACCATTCGGCCCATCGATTCCACACTGCTCCGCCCAAGAGCATCCCACCCAGGCCCAGCCCCTTACCCTAACCCTGTACTCGGGCACATCCCTGGACACTACGGGGAATTTAGAATGGCCAGTCCACATAAACTGCACATCTTTGGACAGTGGGAGGAAACCAGAGCACCCACAGAAAATGGAGACATGGGGAGAATGTGCGAACTCTACACACAGTCGCCCAAAGTTGGAATTGAACCGGAGTCCCTGGTGCTGTGATACAGCAGTGCTAGCCACTGTGCCACGGCGCTGCCATCACCAACTCTCCCAATAGGTTTCACAGATTTTCATACCCAGATTAATCTTGAATAAAATTTGCCTGCATCACTAATATACTTTTAAAGGAAGAATTGCATAATAACCCTTCTTAATGTGCTAATTCATGAAAGAAGAATGAGTGAATCTCAAACATCAAGCAGCCCTGGGCAGTCAAATCAAAAATAAATTCATTGCCTAACATTGAGAGATTCAGTCAACCACTTTCTGTCCAAGAACAACTAGACAGAAGGAGAAAAGATTTTTAAAAATATTTTCTTGAGCGCACGAGAAAAATACTTACTTGATTTCAAGTTATTAAAGGGAGGAATTTTTTATTCCATGGCCTGCCAATGTGAAAACAAGGGTAAGTTTAAAAAAACAATTTTGCAAGCCGGTTGTCAATTTCAAGGTTAAACTAATTTCACTCCAAGTTCATGTTACTTAGAAGTCATTTGTTCCTTAAGATCACAGGTCACCTTAAAAAGAGCTTCAATATCAGTTTAAAAATGCTAATGAAACATGGAATGCCAGTTACAATCGGTCGGAAACTGGTTAGAAGGACATGGAGCATGAAAAAAAAACACCAAATGTCCATTGGAGCAACAATGAGCAACTCAGAAGTACAACGGTTGCTCTTGCAAAAGAATTGATTAAAGAAAGATGCTAATTGTGTACCTCAAATGTAAAAAGATTTTTTTTGTTTTTAAACCATTATCCCCAACATAAATTTTATTCCCAACATCAGCAGCTACTGTACATGGTATTAAAAATAAAAATAATGCTGCAACAGTTTAACAATAAAATTAAACTATTTAAAAATAAGCAGCACAATGTATAATAGATTGAACAGTAACAGGAGTAAAAAGAAAAATTAGGAGTTTTTGTTTTAAACACAGACAACTAAAAATCCCATAAAACAGAAGCCATGTTGCCAAAAAAAGGTTTATTTACTATATTTCATCCGAATAGTTTGGTGTTCATTATATTTCCATGTCTGATACTTATTTTATGAATTAAATTAGTGGTGGGATACGAGCATGCTAGGCTAGCACTGAATGCCCATCTCTAACTGCCCTTGAGATGCTGGTAGTTAGTTACTTTCTTGAACTACTGCAGTCCAGGTACTGTAAGTAGACCGACAATTTCATTAGGGAGGGAATTCCAGGATTTTGGCCCAGTGACAGTGAAAGACTGGCAGTGTATTTCCAAGCCAGAATGCTGAGTGGCTTGGAGGGGAACTTGCACATAGATGTTACTATATGTCTGCTGCCTTAGGTCTCTAGATAGAAACAGTTATGGGTTTGGAAGGTGCTGTCCCAGGACAGTTGGCTACTTGGCATTGGTGGTGAGTGGATGAATATTTGTGAATGCAGAATCAGTTAAGTAGGCTGCATTGTCCTCTAAGTATCAAGTTTCTTGTGTGTTGTGGGAGCAGCACTCATCCAAGCTAGTGGGAAGTACATCATCATACTCATCAATTGTGCCTTGTAAAAATGATTGACAGACTCTGGGCCTAGCCTCTGGCCTGCTCTTGTAGCCACAGTATTTCTATGGCAAGTTCATTCCAATTTCTGGTCAATGGTAACCCCCAGCATGTTAGAAGTAGAGGATTAATTGATGGCAATTCCATTGAATGTCAAGGGACAGTGGGAGGGTAGTCTTTGATTGGAGATGATCATTGTCTAGAGTTTGTGTGGTGCAAAAAATTACTTGCCACTTTTCAGTCCAAGCCTGGATACTGTCCAGACCTTGCTGCATTTGGACATGGACTGCTTCAGCATCTGAAGAGTCATAAATGGTGTTGAATATTGTGCAGTCATCATCGAAACCCCCCCACCCCCAACTTCTGACATGGTTACTGAGCAAAAGTCATTGATAAAGAAGCCAAAGATAATCTGGCCTCGGACACCACCCTGACAAACTCTTACAGAGATGTACTGGAGTGGAGATGACTGACCTCCAACAAACATAACCATCTTCCTATGTGCCAGGTATGACTTCAAACTAGTGGAGAGTTTTCCCCCAAATGCCAATTGGTTCCAGTTTTGCTTGGGCTTCTTGATGCCATATTTGGTCGCATGCAGCACTGATGTTCAGGGCTGTAACTTTCACGTCATCTCTGGAATTCAGCTCTTTTGTCCACGTTTGAGCCAGACTGTACCAAGGTCAGGAGCTGTGTGGCCCTCATGGAACTCAATCTAGGCATCACTGAGCAGGCGCTGCTTGACAGCACTTTATCAATGATTGAGAGTAGACAGACGGGGCAACGTTTGGTCAAACTGGATTTGTCTTTTTGTGTACAGGACACACTGGGACAATTTTCCATATCGTCGGATGGATGCCAGTTTTGTAGCTTGGCTGGGGGAATGGCAAGTTCTGGAGCACAAGTTTTCAGTGCTACTGCTGGAATGTTGTCAAGACTCCTTGCTATTGCAGTATCCAGAAGCTCCAACCATTTCTTAATATCACGTGAAATGAATCCAAGTGGCTCATGACTATCACGGCTCATGCTGGGGGCCTCTGGAGGAGGTCGAGATGGATTATCCACTTGGCGTTTCTGGCTGAAGATAGTCAAGAATGCTTCAGCTTCATCTTTTTCACCAATGTGCTGAACTCTCCGAACACTGAGGACAGGGATCTCTGCCAGTGAGTTTTTAAACTCTGCACCACCAACCATGACTGGGTTTGGCAGGACTGCAAAGTTTAGACCCGATCCACTGGTTGTAGGATTGTGTGTCTCTTTGTATCACTTTCTGCTTACACTAGTGGGAATGCAAGTCATTCTGTTTTGGAGCTTCACCAGGTTGACACCTTATTTTTAGGTTTTCCCTCGTGCTGCTCATGGCATGCCTTTGTGCATTCTCCATTGAACCAGGGTTGATCCCCTGGCTTGTAGTTAATGGTGGAGTGGGGGATATGCTGGACTATGAGATTGCATATTGAGTTACAGTATGATTCTGCTGCTGCTGATGGCCCATAGTACCAATGGATGCTCAGTTTTCAGTTGCTAGATCTGCTTGAAATGTGTCCCATTTAACAGCATAATGGACAATATTCTCAACGTGAAGGCAGGACTTTGGGTCCAGAAGGGCTATATGGTGGTCACTCTTACCAAAACTGTCAAGGGCCCAGCCTAGAAGCTGTGTCCTTTAGCTTAGTCAATAGTGCTGCTAACAATCCACTTTTGGTAGTGGACATTGAAATCTCCCCAACAAGTGTACATTCATTGAGTAATTTCCTGCCTCATTTGCCCTCCCCACATGTGCTGCCTCAAACTTTTCCTGGTTGAATTCCATCGCCACTGCTCGGTCCAGCTGACCTATCTGTTCATATACTTCTGCAGTTTATGTTGTTCTCCTCATTAATTACTATCATATAAATTAGCATCACACCTACTCAGACTTGCAAGTAACTGAATTGATAATATTTTTTAAAAAAAGGCAAATTAGGTCCTTCTGTGCAATACAATTGATCCTTTGAGTATAAAATTAAAGGATACTGCAGTTGAGCTGGACATTGCTAAAATGTAACTCAAGACAGAGTGACCAGATGTGGGATCATGCTGATGAAAATCCAAACACATACCAATACAGACAACAGGCTCTCAGAAGGAAAACTCAGATACCATAAGCCACTCTTACTCCAATACAGGTTCATGACGGGGTGCACTTGTCACCTGCCAGTCCTTTCAGTGATAGTTTGTATTAATACAATTAACATCTTCATATTTTAAACCTACTTACTAACTGATAATAGTCCAAGACACAAAAGCCTTGGCCCTAATTAGTGTGAAACAACTATTTTGCATTGCAATCAATCACACCGCACAATGGTGGCGCAGGAAATGGAATACTAGTGTAATAGGTGATGTGAAGCCAAGGAACATCATCAGCAGCGGAAGAATTATTCAGCATCCAACTGATTAACCCTGTTCTGGAAGAGCTAACTGCTCCTACTGGATCACACAAGCATATTCCTTCGCATCAATAACTGTGGCTGGATCAGCGTAAAATTTTACATCACTTATTTCACATCTGCATTGAACATTTTGGGTTTCCCAGGAGTTCCAACAAATTCACACAACAAGTAATGAAGCTCCAGAGACTGAAAGATCCCAGATTTGTTACATAATTTAGGGGATTAGCTTATAAATAAGTAGCACATATGGAACTACTACTGAATTAGCATGGAGAGATAGACCAGGAAGGACAAAATTCACCAAGAGTGTCTACACTTAAAGTTTAGCCAAAAACCCCTGGAAGAAAACAGCATCAATTTCATTCAGGTTCAGAGTAAAGGGATCAACGTTCTCTCAAAATGAGCAGAACGTTCATATTCAATGACTAAATTTGCACAGAAACAATAACCACTTGAGCAAAATTGTTCAGAAATTTTGATGTCTGTACAATTGTACCATCAAGACAATGCCTGCGGTAAAGGGCAATGATAGAAAATGAAAAGATTCAAACATGCTGCTCATTTCAGGAGGATATCTTAGCCAAACCTGATCCATTTTCTCTTTCTTTTATTTGTCTTTCTCTTTACGTTTCTCTTTCTACCGCTTGCTAGATAAAAGGAGTGATTGCAAGAAATAGGACTCTGTCCTTTAACTGAGATGACTGAAGCAGTTAAAATGGTAATTAAAGAAAGTATGATTGAATTATCATGTGCGAAATATTACAAACAGGACAAAGCATCGCAGCCAGTGCCTCTTTATTTGTACTTTTAAATCCAAAGTAAGCTTGTCTAATTAACTGTAGTTCACTTCTCTCAATCTTCTCCACAACACCTGGGCTTTTTGAAACCCAATTAATGATGACTGGCAGTGGTTGCAAAACTCACATCCAAAGTCACAATACAAGAGTGGTAGAAATATGTCCTGACAGAAATAGAACTGAGTCTTAGTTTCTCTCTTGCTACCTCCTGATTCCAATGATAAGCATGTTAAACAACTATCATTAAAATTTACTTGGATTGCAGGAATGTCTCTAAGCAAAAATATGTTACCTTCATACATACACATTCAAAGAGAAAATATCCCATATAGGATAGGAGAACTAAGGCATGAAAAACATCGACCTTCGACCAAAGGAACATAAAAGACGCAGAAAAACCTAACTTCCAAGGAGGTTGTATCCAGCCATTACAAATTGACTAATTTTTAAACAGCCGATTGAGAAGTAGCAACTGTTTAGTAGTCATCAACAATGTTTATATGACGCCTTCAACGTAGCAAACATTCAACAATGCTTCACTGAGCAGATACAATATGCCTGAGAAACAGATACCAAACAAACAAAGTCAGTGTAAGATGAATTGGGGAGGAGAACAAAGGTGCCAGGATAGGTCTTGGATGGCTTTTGAAAGTCATACAGCAGTAATGCATCGTTTCAGAGTTCAAGGTCAAGATGGAAGTCTCTGGCATTGAAGCAGAGAGACTATTAGAGGCTGGGCTCAGCGATGCAAAATTGACAAACTGTAAAGTAGGATTAATGAAGTTGGATTGCCTCACAGCTTGGTAGGCCTCTTTGAACCCGAAGGAATGCAGCAGTTCAGTAGGCAGCTGACTATTACCTTCTCAGGCATGTTTGTGGAAAGTTTGGAAGCAAAGACATATGAATTACACAACAATTATTTACCACAAGCAGATTATAAGGTCTTAAGATCAGTTTAAAAAAACAACCATATTTAGACATTTGATTCCACAAGCCTGCTCAGCCACTTAATAAGGCCACAGCTGATCCAACTGTGGCATTTAAATCCACTTCCTTTCCTCACATAGCTGTTCACTTTCTCGGAGATCAAAAATCTGTCTAACTTAACTTTAAATATATATTAATTGGTTCAGCCTCCGTTGCTTTCTTGGAAAGAAAACATCTCCCAGAATATTATTGGTCTCAGAAGCAATTCCTCTTTATTTGAGTTTTAACTGGGAGATCCCCCATTTGGGAATTGAGCTTCTTAACTGTGGATTCTAGTAGCGTCTCTGGCCCTGAGCCAGAAGCTCTGGGTTCAAGTCCTACGCTGGGACATGATGGCCAAGGAAGCTGCAGTTCTAAAGAGACCAGATGGTTTGATTAACAACTGAATAAGTCTTTCTGACACATGCCAATAGCAATGGGTAAAAGTGAGAAAGATTCTTGGTCAGCCATGGGCTGGAAAGAAATTAAAGCCTCTGCCATCACTATCCATAGCTCCAAGCTACAACATGTACGTAAGAGCATACATGGCATGCTGGACTCTGGGGGATGAGTGTGATTGTTTATTTACATGACTGCTCCAACATGGGGTTCGATGTCCAACCCAGCTGGGTGTATTCTGGAACTTCTTCATCACCCTATCTACCTGCAATGGAGATCATGGCTTGTGTCTGCCTTTGGGTACAGAACTCAATAACAAGCTTCTCCATCAGTCATTTCTGCACCCACTTACACAACTTTTTTACATCCTTTTACAGATTCTCGATATCTTCCCCACAGCTTACTTTTACCATAGTTTGCATTGTCCGCAAATTTGGCTACAAAATGACCAGTCCCTTCATCCAAATCATTGATATAGATTAGAAGTTGTTGAGGACCCAAAATCTGCCAATTTAAAAATGACCCAGTAATCATTAGCTCATGTTTCTTGTTATGTTTTGTTCATTTTCCTGCATGGCAAAGAAGTTAAAAGTCTGAATGAAAAATTCTTCTGCACCACACAAACTGAGAAAGCAAGATCTGCAGATATAAAAGGAAGTGTGGAAATGGAAGTCTGTTTGCCTATCAAGTCTGCTTCTGTGCAACCTTCTTAAATTTATCCTAATCTGATCCGTTGCATTTCTAAAAGGAAAGCAAATATTTCCTCATTCCCAAAACAATCAAGCAAAACTGCATTGTATCCTTTTGTCTCAATAGTTAATTGGGTATAATATCTGCCACAGAACTCTTTCTACACAGAAGCAAGTCTCTCCACTGTATTTGGCCATCTCAGGCTATGCCTACCATTTGTACATTCAATCTGATTCTCATATGCTGATCCCTTAGAATCCTTATGGATTAAACAGCTCAGCTTTGACTGACTTTGTAGAAGGAATGTCCCATTTTTCCCCAGTTCCGAGTGTTTTCTTTAAAAGAAAAGTCTTTTGATTTTTAATCTTGGTCAGGCCCTTTGATGTGAAAGTAGACAGCAAAGTGTGCACAAACAGAAAATCTGTATTTTAGGATTAAATAGCATTGAATATCTAGCAGAATAAAAAGTAGCTCACTAACTGCAGAATACCATCCTTTCCAAAATAATGAAAGCATCCATGTAAATAAAAAGATTGAATGTTGCACTCTGATTTAAATAGGAGAAGGAAAAAACACGGAAAAAAGATGGGGAAAAAAGGGATTCTTACTCTGGTGGAATTAGCATTTCCAATAGTGTGAGGTAGCTAAATTATCAGCAGAAATATCCTGTCATTAATCTTAGAATTATTTAATTGATCTAAACTTAATCTTGATCTAAAATTCCTAATGCAAGCGACAAGCACACTGTCCCCTGACTAAGATTCAATGTAGTGTGGCCCTGTAGTGATTGAGAAGAAAAAAATTTAAATACAGGTCGATGTTATAATGGTGCAGACATGTGCAATCTGATCCAATCATGGAGATCCTGCTCTATAGATAACCCATACCACTGCTGATAGAGACAATGGAATAAATTTGTTCAATTTAGTCTGTAATTTCCACTGGTGACAGCTTCATTGAAAAATATTGCCAAAAATAAAGCAAGCAGCAAGAGAAAAAGCTTCAGTCCTAGATCTTAGACTTACTTTCATATTACAACATCTGAATCAATTAAATTTGCACTGTCATATAGGTATTATGGCTGAATACATACCTTGAAATGTCTGCAGTCTTTTCTCATTCTCCCTCGATTCCTTGCTCAACTTCTATCCACTTGGAAAATTGGAAGGGGACGGTTATTGAACCGTGTTGTAGTTTCTTGATTTTATAACACATTGCCGATTAACACTCAGCAAGTATCGCAGAAAGCCCCACTTTCACACTGATGTTTCTTCTCCCTCAACTTGTTAAGCTTCAACATAAATTCGAATCTGCTCAGAGTGTAATGTTTTCTCGTTTTGACATGCTGTGAATCACAACATTTCTCTTTTCTCACTGTTACTCTGCTTTTCCTTGAAATTCAAGTGTTGCCACATACCAATCCCTGCATTGCCTGGCCTTGAGCTGTCCACTTTCTTCTGCAGTTTGAGCATGTTTATCTTCCTGCTGTCCCTAACCACTATGTCAGACATGCTACTAAGCCTTGAGCCTCCACTACTTGCCTTAATTACCTGTATTCACTCAATTCATGTCCAATCTGGAACACGCTGGCCACAGTCTATAAACTTAATTCCAATACCTTCCATTTTAAAGTGTGCTATTGATGGCAGCTGTGTGTGAGTGCTATACAAAGACATTGGAAGGCACACAGAAAGATGCGGCAGCAGGGACGGGTACAGCCAAATAGAAGGAAAGAAGAAAAGAGGATTCACAAGGAAGTGAGCAAAGACCAAGACACAATGGGCAAGTGTACACCTATTGGCGGCACGGCAGTTCAGTGGTTAGCACTGCAGCCTCACAGCACCAGAGACCCGGGTTCGATTCCAGCCTTGGGCGATTGTCTGTGCGGAGTTTGCACAGTCTCCCCGTGTCTGCGTGGGTTTCCTCCGGGTGCTCCAGTTTCCTCCCACAGGCCAAAAACGTGCAGGCTAGGTGGACTGGCCATACTAAATTGCCCGTAGTATTCGGCGGGTGTGGGTTATAGGGGGATGGGCCCGGGTGGAATATATCAAGGGGCGGCATGGACTTGTTGGGCCAAAGGGCCTGTATCCACACTGTAGGGAATCTAATCTACTATATCCGAATAATAACATTGAATATATTATCCAGAAACAGGGTATTCAGCCTAACACATTGATGTGGATGCTTTTGTCCAAGCTCGTTTCATCTTTATTGATGGTCAATAACCACTCTGTTCTCGCTTCTGTAGAAAAGAAAAGAGCTTGCACATTTTCCAATGAGTTATTTTTATTTTCACTTCTATGTTTTAAAATATAGGTGATACTGGATAATCCTTTATGCCGTCACAAGTGTCCCTTCATCCCAAGTCTTCTATAGTCTGTTCTCTACATCATCTGTTTAGTTGAAATACTAATATCATAGTGCTCATCTCCTTACAGCAGCAAATTTGGAGTTATGAAAACATTCATCCCATTTAACTATTCAAGGTCCTAATGAGTCAATCAGCAAAAAAAAGTACGGAAAATCAGAGGGCAGGTGACAATTACAGTTTCATCACAGAATGCAATACAAAAAGAAGAGAAGTAGGCTATTGGAAGCAAGTCAGATAACAGAACTCACATGTAACTCTTTCTACAAAGACTAGCATGTGAATATCGTTCTCCTTCTAATCTTGCTTCTTTTTTTTCTACTGAGTGTGAGACATCAAAAAAGGAGACAGGCACCCCAATTCTGGTGCTGACCTAACATTATACTTCATGTCATTATTTACACTGTGCCTACCTAACACTTGCCAAGGGCTACGAAGGAGTGGAACGGACACACACACACACACACAATGCAGTTTGCAGGCATGAAGGACAGAGAGGAAGATCTAGCTGATATGAGAAGCATCAGACAACAAATTCCAAGGATCTTTTAACAGAAAGATGCTTGCAAGTACTGGGGATGCTATCGAACAACGCACAAGTCAATTGGAGAAGTGCACTGTTGACATTTTGAGCAGAATGACGGATGACTTTGCAGCTCTGCAGTCCAGCATGCGATGGAAGGAAGCTTCATGCTGGTCCCACAGCAACAGCCCTAAAGATTTCATTGTCAAAATATCCATAGTAGATGCTAAGGATGTCGAAGCTTTTGACAGCAACATGGCAAGGACTGGCAAATATTAACTTACAAAGGAAGGTGTCAAAATTTCATCAGTAACTATGCAAGGGTATGTAGTCATAGCACAACATGAAATAGTTACATGATCCTGAAGCTTCAGGACATGGGCATGCATAATATGCTGTATTCTCTCACCCCACCAAAATTGCGCACACTGCAGAATGGAGGCTTAGGCAGGCTTTGTATTATTTATACTAACATGTATTGGTGAAGTGTGCTGTTTGGAGTACTACAACGCTTAAAGACACCAGGGTGAGTAAGTAGGAAGCAGCCATGTAACATGCAATGCATCCTGCAAATAATCATATTCAGAAAATGAAGAGTCTAGTTTCATACTTGACCAACTGGCTTGCAATCAATTTAGCATGTTAAACAGTGCAAGAGATTAATTCTGCAGTTTGTCCTTATCAGGATAACTGCTAAGAGACAAAGCTCACATGGGACGTGAGCAAGGAAGTCACCAAATGCACTCAGTTATTCAGGGAACACACACGAGATACAGAAAAGATAGGTTTAATAAAACACCTGTTATCCAGTGGCAAGATGCAGTGTCCGTGATTACTTTATGCATTTCCAAATATGAAGGAATTTGATCTAGATAACGTATTTCACAGTCTAATGTCATTTCTGAGCAACTAATTGGTCTGCAGGTAATCTGGTTCATCCTTCCCTCCCTTCGTAAACAGTTGTATGACATTAACTACTCTCCAATCCCAAGAAGTTGGTGTATTGATCCCAAAGGAGGCCTAAAATCATGGTCAATACAGCTAGAGACACGGGGAAAGTGTGTGTAATCACGCAGAATGCAAAGCACAGAGGAAACGAGAAGGAATATGAAAGCAAGAATCAACACTCCAGACAGCATGCATGGTACATGTCCAAGAAGAGAGTTACAAAGCACATCATAAAGAATGTGGTGTTGTCACATGGTGGGGGTGGGGGTGGGGGTGGGGGAGGGGGCGGAGAAAGAGGCAAGGGTGAGTGTGGGAAGCGGGGCGGGGAAAAAAGAGGGTGAGAGCACGCGTGCGCGCAAGTGACAGCACACGTGGAACAGAGCGAGGGGGTGGAGGAGACAAGAGGAAGAAAACAGTGCCAAAATGAAACAAAATGTCTACCACAAAGGAAACAGACTGCATGAGAGAGAGGTAGCCCACAGGGGGAAAAAAAAACCAAGAAAGCAAAGAAAAGCAAGAATTTTAACAAGTATGTGCAAAATACAAAAAGCAATGAAGCAGAAAAGGGAGATACCAAATTTTAACATGCAAAAGGTTCTGCAATACATTAGAGAATGTCATCTGATATTTTTTAAAAAATGCCTGTGTAATAGTTTCAATTTATCTAAGAATTGCTATTGATAGCATTCCCATTCACGTACAATCTCTCCACAAATACCTGCATAATGTCTTTTCTGACAACTTTTAAAAGACACTCATAACTAATAGTTTGTCTAAAACATGGCCACAACGAGGATACATTAAAAAAAACTCCCTTACGATGATATTCTCCACTTCAAGTTAATGACTGAAATCTGAAATCATGAAATGTCAGAATAACAGAATTAAACCTTTTATATCAGTACTCTGGAAACAAAAATACAACACTTGCATATACCACTGTATGTGTCAAATGAGTAACTTCTAATAGAATTTAGTAGACTGTAAACTGGTTAAAAAATGGTGGGCGGGAGAAGGAATGGAAGGTTGTACATACTTGAATTATTGAGGGACTCGATTTTACAACCTAAATATTTTTATTTGAGACTGAGGGAAATAAATTGAGCAAGGGATTGCACAAAATAGGTGCAATAAACAGTTCTGAGGAACGGTCACCAGACCCGAAACATTAACTCTGTTTTCTCCTCCACAGATGCTGCCAGACCTGTTGAGCTTTTCCAGCAACTTTGTTTTTGAGCAATAAACTCCATAGCCAACATTCAGCTCCAGGTGATTCCAATCTGAGCTTTCAGCAGGCCTTGTGACTGATGACGAAAACAACAATTTTGGTTTTAGCACAAATACTCAGATTGAAACGCAGGATTTCTTAGGGGGCTGAACAGGGAAGATGTGGAGAGGGTGTTTCCCTTTGTGGGAGATCCCAGGACCAGAGGGTATGATTTCAGAAAAAGGAGTTACCTATTTCATCCAGAGATAAGGAAGAATTCCTTCTATCACAGGGTGGTGAATATGTGGAATTCTTTACCACAGGAGAACTTTGAAGACTTGGTCATTCAATATATTCAAGGCTGGCAGACTTTGTTTAAAATCACTGAAGGGATCAAACGTTTTTGAGGATTCTATAGGAAAGTGGGAAGTGAAGGATATCAAATCAGTCCTGATCTCGTTGAATGGCAAAGTGGTCTTGATGGGCCAAATGGCCTACCTCTGCTCCTGTGTCTTCTGGTGTTACTCATGGCACTCTTCCATCCCAAGCTTTCCAACAGCTGGTACCGTAATGAGGTGCAACTCACAAACTGATTCGTTAAGTGAAGCCTTCTTGGTACATAAATTCAATTTTTAAAAAAGCCTGGTACAATTAAATAAAAACCAAAAGAACTACAGATGCTGTAAATCAGGAACAGAAATAAAGTTTCTAGAAAAGCTCAGCAGATCTGGCCGCATCTCTGAAGGAACAAACTGAGTTAAAGTTTCAGACTCGGTGACCCTTCCTCAAAACGTTCTGAGGAAGGGTCATCAGGATCGAAACGTTAACTCTGTTTTTTACCTACACAGATGCTGCCAGACCTGCTGGGTTTTTCCAGCAACTTCAATTTCATTCATGGTACAATTAAACACAGCAGAAATGAATACTATTTTGGAAATCTGTATTTGCACCATGTATCCATCTACCACTCCACATTAAAAAAAGTGTGAAGGGAAATCCCTGCTTTGCTTAAATACTGGCTAATGTAAGCATTAAAAATGAAAATTTATATTATTTAGTAAGTTAAGAGAACGCAAGGTCCAGGAAATCCAAAGCAAACAATTTGGTCTTTAGAAAACTGTCTGTGTTAAAACCTGAATTGCTGACTGACAGTACATAATCTGCATAAATATGAGTGAAACTGATTGATGAAATAGGGGGAAGTAAAGAAAAATGGCTTAATCAAAAACTCAACCACTAATCAGTTTGTGAACTGCATGTAGAGTACTATGTACTGCTAATTAAGGTTAAACAAGCAGCATTTTGAGCCCATAAATATATTCATTTTGTCTCATTGCCTCCAAGCATTATTATACAGTACAGCAAACACTAATGACAGCTTTGAGAGAGAGAACGGCTGCGCGATCCTCAAGATATGGATTTGCATCACTGAAACAGTACTGAGAGAACAAGAGTGGTACAGTAGGTTAGATTCAGATTTTTCACACTTGTGGCCTGTCATGATTGAAAGAATGTTATTTACTTTAAACCTTCTTATGTGGCCATTTGATCCTATGTTTCAGTTACTTGCACTAAGGCAATATTCAAATATGTGGGCAGGAACATAACTGAAGCTTGTCCTCTGTGCCGTGCCATATGACTCACTGTGACAATGCTAACTAAAAGCCAACATGCCAAAACAGAATCTTTCCCTATGGGTTGGTGCATGAATGAACCATGTGGACTAAACCCTAAAGGGCAGGAAGGTCCCATCTGGTGAATCCATATTGGCCTCAGAGTCCCTCAGTCAGAAGGGGGTGGGTTTGGGGGGGGGGGGGGGGGGCGGTGAGGAGTCGAAGGTTTCATATAAAATGGCTAAGGTTTCTGGCCCTCTTCATTAGACAGTGAAGCCAGCTGGAAAAACATGTTATTGGTATTTGAGGCTAAGGTTGAAGAACTCAGTTGGTGATGCCACACACAAAATATCACACAGTACTGTACATGAAAATATCCAAAAGGTTTTATCGTGAAATAGGATGCTTTCATACATTTTTTTGTTCACATCAAAAAATTAACACAGTAAAGATGCAAAATACAAAGAAGAAAGCTTGCATTTTACTGTAAATTTAGCTCAAAATGTCAAAATACCTTGTGTTGAAAGCAGTCTTTCTACTATCACCCAATGATTCCAACATTATGTAACCTTACTGCATCAACTGTATCTTCTGTAATAGAGCAACAAAAACTGACAGCAATACAGTATGGATATCTATGTAAATTCACAAAAAGTAGCAACACAACTGCACAATTATCGCATGAAAAGACATAAATTCATCCCTCATTGCAATTTTAAAGAACAAACATCATGTTCTTTCAAAACAACAATAATTTAAAAATAATTCAATAATTCAAAAAATCTTTGTTCATCTTTCCAAACAAAAAGAAAGTATTCAATAACATAAATAATTAGCATTCACAGTGGGAACTAGCTTGCTGCAATGGATGGTGATCTATTTTGAACCAGGAAACAAATTTGCCTACTCTGCTAGTCTCAACATACGTGGGAGCGTGTGCACACTGATCGCCAAAATATAGCAGTCAGGTAGAAAAAAAACTAATGAAACATTAACCTTTACAATCAGAGATTCAAATATTAAGGGGAAGATTCTGTCAGAAGGAATGACCCCAACCTCCCAGGTACTTGGCATTTCAAAGAAATCACTGCTCTCATTCAAACATTTCTGTCTTGAGCCTGCTGCAATGTCCCAACGAAGGAATAACAAGCTCAAAAAACAACACTTTTTCCAATTAGGCATTCTACCGCCTCACAGACTCAACATTTAATTCAGTAACTTCAGAAACTGAGCACTTTATGAATGGCCCCTATTTTTCCTCATATTTTCTTTGCCTCCAACCCATTTTCCCCACAGTCGTGTTGTGTCTGTATCTTGTTTACGTTGCACTTCATAGCAAGAGCTAATTCTCTCTAAATATCACCTGAATTTACACCCTTCTTGTGTACTTTTTTCTTTCTCCACTATAAACAAACACTTTGTTTTCTCCATTTTTTCTATACCACCTGCCTCCTTGCTCCTCCTCAGTCTGTCACAAGTATAAAGTAAGAAAAAAGTATTTTCCAACACTGCAGTTCTGAAGAAGTCATACCAGACTGAAATTTTAGCTGTTTCTCTCTCTACAGGTTATGCCAGACTTGCAGAATTTCTCCAACATTCTGAAGGGGAAAATGCTTTGCTGCAACTATACAAAGGCCTGAATAGGCTAGAACATTTCAAAGACATGGAAGAATTGACCTTGTGGCCAGTTTCATCAGAATGTTATATAATCTCCCTGGAAACGACAGCATTTATTTCATGCTTTTCACAACCACTGTTTGACTCAAAAGTGCAGTTGAACAAATTGACTACAATTCAAAACTATTCATTCTTGTAATTTAGAAAATATGATGGTCAGTTTGCACACAGCAAACTCTGACAAACAGCAATGCGATGGCAACAAGATAATGTTTTTGTGATGTCAATTGAACAGTAGATATTGTTCAGAACACCAGGGATAACTTTGCTGGTCGCCTTCAAAATAGTACCATGGGGATTTTAAAAAAATCTGGTTTGGCCAGCAAGTGGGGGTTTTAGGACTCATTTGATCGACAGCATCTACAATAGGGTTAGTCTTTAGGTTCTCATCTGGCATGCTGACCTTGATTTTTTTTGTCTCATGCCCTGAGGAGGGGCTTGATAGTTTAAGCTATGTAAAGAAGATGCATTCACTTGGCTTACATTCAGAAGTTTACAGAATTGATTTAATAGAGGTTTTAGGAGTTTCAGAAAAATAAGATAAGGTGGATAGAGAGAAGTACAACTTTGTCCAGGTGTAGAAAACATGAGAACAAGGATTTCCAACTGTAAGTGGACAGAAACTTAGAGAAAAACTTAGGAAAACTTTCTTCACCCTAAAGGGCATGCAACTGTGGGTCTGTCTCTTACAGAAAGAGCAGTAGATCCTAGCTCAATTACTAACTTTGAGTCTGAAATTGAATGAATAGTTAAATGTTAATGAATTCTAAACAGCAGCCCTTAGCAAACTGAAGAGCCTGCCACCAACATAGAGTGGGTTGAAGGAGAGAGACAGAAGGTGATACAGGTTGTTGAGGTTTAAGGCCACTGGGATAAGCCCATGGAGGGACTGAGAATCGGTAGAGAACAGTGAAAATACAGCCAAGTGGGGCTCTTTTAAAAAAAAGTGTTACAACTTCTATTTTGGACAGGGCAGAATTTACTTTTTTGAAGGTGATGGATGGAAAGGTTCTGAGGATGACATTAGAGAAAAAGAACCTAGAGGTAACAAAAGAACAGAAATTAGTTTTGAATTAGGGTCAATCAGGAAGCAAAGATTTTGGAATGCAGTGATTAAGCTTGACCAAGTGGCAAATGGGGTGGTGAGGGAAGATATGATTAAGGCACTACTTTTTGTGATTTATATGAAGAGCTTTGTTCTTTTATTAATTCATACATCTGTATGTTTTGCTTTTGGAACATACATAGTTTGACAATTTTGAAAAAGAAAATAAGAGAAGAAGGTTTAGCAGATATGGTTAGACTTGAGAAACAAAGCTGACTAAAGATGGAACTTTTAAGTTTCAAGAAAGAGAAAAAGGAAAATGAGGGGTTAAGAGTCAGGATGAGCAGTGCCCTTCTATCTTCCAAGGTATGCATGATAAAAGAAAACTAAAGTTACTTTTAGCATCTGAACAACTTTACAACTATTGCATTGGTGTTTGTTTCCATGTCATCAAATTAGAAAATTCAAAATCTAACCAACTCAAGTAAATGGTAATAAGTTAATGACCTCTCTGTTCATGTTAAATCAGCTCTTCTCTGCAATCAAGTTCAACAGTACTGATTCAAATATTTTCCCTCATGAAGTCAGCAGCATGATCGATCACTCTGTTTTAATCAACATACATATACATTTGTAGTGCAGCATTTCTGATTGCAGCATTAGAAATATTCTGTTGTCACAACTTGCTCAGTTTCTGTTTTCCTGAAGTCATGGAATCATGTCCTAGGAAAGAGACAATGAGCACCACAGCCCAAAGCTATTTGCTCCACATGGCAGTTAGTCATGCATAAGCAACTACAGGGAGTACTGCTTGGCTGTTGACCCCAGGTCCTTCACAACCAAGACTCATCCTCTGCTTCCCAGACCTCCCATTGTTCAGGGAGAGCTTATTTCCACAGTCCAATCCAGAGAAAGCACAGTAACTGTAGCTTTACAATCCTTGTTCAGCTAACTCAGCATGGAAATGGAGCAACACATGGTACTTCCTAGATAATAAAGTGTGAGGCTGGATGAACACAGCAGGCCCAGCAGCATCTCAGGAGCACAAAAGCTGACGTTTCGGGCCTAGACCCTTCATCACAGAGGGGGATGGGGTGAGGGTTCTGGAATAAATAGGGAGAGAGGGGGAGGGGGACCAAAGATGGAGAGAAAAGAAGATAGGTGGAGAGGAGAGTATAGGTGGGGAGGTAGGGAGGGGATAGGTCAGTCCAGGAGAGACGGACAGGTCAAGGAGGTGGGATGAGGTTAGTAGGTAGGAGATGGAGTTGCGACTTGGGGTGGGAGGAAGGGATGGGTGAGAGGAAGAAGAGGTTAGGGAAGCAGAGACAGGTTGGACTGGTTTTGGGATGCAGTGGGTGGAGGGGAAGAGCTGGGCTGGTTGTGTGGTGCAGTTGGGGGAGGGGACGAACTGGGCTGGTTTTGGGATGCGGTGGGGGAAGGGGAGATTTTGAAGCTGGTGAAGTCCACATTGATACCATTGGGCTGCAGGGTTCCCAAGCGGAATATGAGTTGCTGTTCCTGCAACCTTCGGGTGGCATCATTGTGGCACTGCAGGAGGCCCATGATGGACATGTCATCTAAAGAATGGGAGGGGGAGTGGAAATGGTTCGCGACTGGGAGGTGCAGTTGTTTATTGCGAACCGAGCGGAGGTGTTCTGCAAAGCGGTCCCCAAGCCTCCGCTTGGTTTCCCCAATGTAGAGGGAGCCACACCGGGTACAATGGATGCAGTATACCACATTGGCAGATGTGCAGGTGAACCTCTGCTTAATATGGAAAGTCATCTTGGGGCCGGGGATAGGGGTGAGGGAGGAGGTGTGGGGGCAAGTGTAGCAGGGGAAGGTGCTGGGTGTGGTGGGGTGGGAGGGCAGTGTGGAGCGAACAAGGGACTCACGGAGAGAGTGGTCTCTCTGGAAAGCAGACAAGGGTGGGGATGGAAAAATGTCTTGGGTGGTGGGGTCGGATTGTAGATGGCGGAAGGTAGATGGTACTTCCTGTTTCATGTACTTCAGCTACTCAGCTCAGAAGTACTGAAAAAGAAAAATGTCAGTTAAAATCTTTATATCAAGAAGAAAATGTCAAAAAAGTTAAATTGATGTTAAAAAGCATGAGGTGTTATGGTTCAATAAGTGGGGTGTCGTCCTGTAAGCCAGGTTGAAATTTCACAACAGGACATGTTGGTCATGTCAGCAGCATCATGTTGTGGAAGGTTAAGAATCAAATCTGTTATTCTGTCCAATAGGCCGCTGGCAGGATCTGGAGGGATTTCTGTTCGGCCATAACTGGCAACATGGTACCAGTGCCAGTGGCACCAGCATGTAAAAGGCATGAGGGAAACTACACGCTGCACAGGATAAACAGCTGATGTTTGAAAACAAAATGCAGAATTGCATTCAAATGATATCGTGATAGAAAACGATCAAATGTAATCTGCGAACAAATAATTTGTAACATATTTTATTGAATGCAGCTGAAGCTTACGACGACTTGGCTTAACTTATTTAGCTTGTTTAAAAATGTAATCATAACGAATGGCCTTATTATTACTTAACTTCAACAATATAATTCCCAAAATCATTCAGAGAGTTTGCAAAACATGTTAGTGTTACACCAACATTATAAATTCTTCCTGCCTCGAAGAATTATCATCTTGCATTCTCTTTCTCATCACCCCACAGGAACAAAATAATTTCAAACTAAACCCTTTCTGGAGACTCAAGTTAAACTGAATGGAAAGAGAGGCTAGGCACCACAAATGGGGCAATCACCTTACCAATTAAACTTTTCAATGACTTGAATAACATGCAGCAAAAGGACCCAAGTTTTGTACAGCATCTGTAGTTTAAAAAGTAATATGGAATTATTATGACATTTACTGTAGTAAAGTGTAGGATTCCCAAATGATTTCATGCCTCAATGTCTGGTAAGTCTCAGAGCTGACCTTTGACATGCAAGATTTTAGTCGATCTCAGACAAGCCAATGGTTTGAACATAACACAGCATTTTCAAGATTTGGTGTCAGAAGTTTAAGAAAAAGGTAATGAGCATTCCACTCTTAATCTACACACGATCACATGAATAGTTACATGTTGAGAAGATCATAATATTTACAACTGTAGTAAAAACATCAGTTAACTGCAAGTTTCTTAGTGCACAAGGGAAGAATATTTTGAAAAGGTACTTTGTTATGCATGGTTTTTGTATTTTAGTATGTAATCTTTACTATTAAGAATTAAAATTTAACAGCAGAAAAGGCATTAATGCAACTGAGGCACCTTAAAAGGTTGGTTACTTTGCTTTGACAGGTTAACAGCTAAAAAAGGTTAGATCAGAACTGGCTGCTGTGTTTGCTGCGCTGGACAAATGTTGCTTACACAACTCGAGAGTCCAGAGAAATTGTTTTGTCATAGGATTTGTAGTTAAGTTAGTTAAAAAAGTATTCTGTAAGCGCAAAGAAATTCCAAAAGAAGATTAAACTAAAAGACAAGATAAGGACAATTCAGAGGAAGTTACATCATCATGGACCTGAAAATTAGGATGATTTTCCTGGTTATATTTTATTTGCGTTTACTGGGAGAAGTGAGCTGTAGTTTGAAGCAGGGAGAGTGCTGGTGAAGTATTTCAGTCCCAGGGAATGGGGGTTCATGCAATAGAAAAGGGGTTAGGGTTGAGAAGCAGCTCTGAGAGCTACTGATAGTTCAGTGCTTCTGAAAATAGGGTAAAGGAAGCCCCCACCAGTATTTGCTTGATGCAGCTGAGAATGATAGAAGCTTTGAGAAATTCAGCAGCAGCTCTGTGACACAAGCAGATTGATAATAGCTGAAATTTTGCTGGTAATTAAATTTTTGGAAGCATCCTCGAGATTCCTGACTAACTTGATCTCAAAAGGAAGAGACTGGACAACCAAGATGTGAGGGATTGTTGAACCAGTCCAACTAAAAGGGCTTGGATGGTGACCCAGTTTCAGATCTTCGAAACTGAAGAGTTGAAATCTCTTGCAAAGTAGAAAGTTTTAGTGAGATTTTGTGGCCTAGAAGTCACTAACATTTGGGTTGGATCTATGTTATTGACCGATCAAAGTGATCAACCATTGTTTGTTATTTAATTCCTATTTACCTCATTGTAATCCTGGATGTCATAATCCATGTTGTATATGTAATATTTGGTTTAGAATCATACCTTGTTTAGTCCATCTATTTAAACATCAGGGTTAGGTTTATGTTGTTCACGTTTGTACAATGATTCTTTTGGCACTTGAATTCCACACTGAAATCCTGCTATTCGTTTTCTTTGCTTTGATTTGTTCACACATTTCCCCTATCAAGTCAGATCATAATGATCCAATTTGTCCATTATTCTCAAATGGGATTATATTTTGGGGGCTCGTCCAGGATCACAACACCTCAAATACTAATTGCACCCCTGCAGAAACTAATGTTTTTATAAGGCAACACAAGATTAGGTTAAAGAAACTGCAGTCTGGGTTTGTGACTGCACAAAAATAAAAGAAGTTTAAAAAATGAAATCTCAAGCAGAACTTTGTGGACCAGCTGAAACAGACATATCCCCTGTTACTTATTCTTTCTTGAATAAATAATTATACTTTACAGCTAAACAAAAAGAAGATCCAGCTACAAGTTCTATTGTACAAGGAAGCTCAATGCACAGATTTAGTACGTCTACTAACAGAGTGTATAAAAATGCAACTTACCCTAGCTGTAAAAAATTCAAACGAGACACAATACAGGTGACCTTATTTGCCAGGATTACACTGTTTTAGAAGTATAGTTAACAATGAGGCTATGCTGTTTTTTTTAAATTTATCCATGGCCAAATCATCCAACTTCAGGTCATTTCACTAGAAACAATACTCTTCAAAATATTTGGGTCAAGGCTAAACAAAATCCTACTGTATGCGGCATTGAACCTACCCACTGGCCGTTGTCAGGACTCATTAATGGACAGCTACAGACCAAGGATCAAATGCATCCTGTATGTGACAGCTGATCCACTGTGGATTATTCACATAATTTAATGGCCATACACAGCATGGGGTACAGCTGTCACGCATGAGAGCAAGAATCTGTTTTAGAAACCCAACTCAAATTAAAATATACATAAAATATTAAAATCGAAGAACACAGCAGCATTAAACAGTGCTACGGGAAAGGGGAATCAGCCCATTTTTAAGTAAAAGGAAAAAAAAGGTTAGATGCAAATCCTATTGTCTGTATTAAAAGAAAGCTTTAAGCTTCTACTGACAAACATTCAACTCACCACCAACTCAGAAGAACAGACAACTGAGTTCTGCATGTGCTTTGCAAAAATATGCATTTATTGCAATGCACATGAGATAACTGAAGCTGTATTTGCCAATTCATAGCTGAATTTAAAATGCACTCAGCAGATAAGAATCTTAATTAGACTTGGGCAAGGAATCCCAAGATTGAAGATAAAAGTCAGGCAAGTCAACATTTGTTTTACAAACTTCATCCATTCCCTGCTCCCAGGCGTGTTCTCCGATATAACATGCACACAAAGTGTTCAACATTACAACGTAAAGATGTTATTCGGACACAGAATTTCTGGAAACTTGGAACAAATCAACAGAAGACGACTGGCATAATGCTGATTTTTGGCATAAAAGATCTTTGATGTTCAACCATAGATGGCCATTTCCTCTGATTTTTCTGCTAGATGAGACATTCTAAATCGTCATTGATGATTGTGTGCGCTCTACACCAAAACCCTGTGTCACACATTAAGATAGCTCCAATCCATACAAAAGCTCAAGTTTGCTGTATTTCTGCCAGCTCAAAGCTACATTCCTGAATTTTACAGAATATTATCATATTTCCTCTAATTGGAACTGAAATCAATTTTCTGTATCTTTAAATATACCTTCACAGCACCAGAATTATTCTGATTAAAATTTTAATTTTAATAACTTCCACACTTACTTTCTTAAGCACTGTCTAATTTACATAAATTATATTCGATTATGTAAAAAGTTATGTTTTGAAACAAAGATTGTTTTCAAGATGGAGGATGTGTCAAACAATGACGCCTTCCTGAGACTCTTAAATATGCCAATTTTCACTTGTTTAATATGGGTCACACATTCTACTGTATTCAAAGTTTCTTTTGGATATTCCATTGCAAATCTTTGGTGTAGATATTGGTGTAATCTAGATCCAATATTCACTAACATTTCCAGTAAAGAAATTTAAGCCTGTATTTTTAAAGTATAGCTATTTCTATAACAATCAAAGTACTGGAACAAATCAGCTTCTAATTAGCTATGTGAATTCCACACAAACCTCCCTAATACAAATTATTATAACTAAGCCTAATTTGTTTCCATTTCAATATTCCCTACTCCACCCAAATTCCAATAGAAACCAGAATAAACTCATGTATTAACAAATTAATCTTTTGGCACAGAAGTTTAATCTGGACGACATAGCTGAAATAACTCAAAACAGCTTTGACTACTATCAGAGGTATAGCATTGAATGAGCACTATTAGCTACACTTTTCTCAGAGAACATTGCCCACATGACACAGGCAGGTGAAAAACTTCACATTAATACTGCACAACAAATCAGACAAAATGAAGAAGTATGTATCAGGAGATCCACGTGCATACGTCACAATAAGTACAGTATGCATATTCCAATATTTTCAAATTTTATCTGGTTTATTTCTGTTTTTAAACTCATCTTGTAGGTCAAAGAAAGTGATTTTGCTGAGCCTTAATCATCACCCTCAGACGTTTTTTTGCAATTCAACTATAAATGACAAATGGGAAGATCTGCTTCTCTTACTTATTTAAACTAATTACTGAGTGTGTTCTACAAAGAACCTTATACCAAGGATACTTTTAAAGTTGCATTGTTTTATTTATACCTGGGATGTGAGGTATCATGGCTAATGCCCACTTTAAAAGCTTGTGTAGATTTTTTTTTGTTTTAAACGAGTATTGACATTATCACTTTGGAGATTGAGGATGCCAGGCACCACAGGCCTGGTTCCCTTGCGTTCTATCCCCAGATACTGTATTACCATTGAAAAACAAATACTTTCACACACATGGAATTATTCATTGTTTTAAAATGTCAAGATTGAATCATAGCAGCAGACCTCAGCAGAAGTCACGTTTTGAGTGAAAGCCAGCAGGACAAAGCTGCCAGTTTCCTGTGTGAAAATTAATTTACTTGTTATATTAATTAATTTAATTGTGCATGTTTATCCCTTTAACATAAATAAAATACTGACACTACTATGAACAAAGTATTTTATTTCTATACTAAGGTTAAAAAAGGTATGGGACACTAGCCAATGCTCCATTCTCCCATGACAAAATGGCAAATTATTTCTACACATACTGACATGAGTTATTAATCCTGCAGTGCAAATATTATCAAGCATCAAGACCAAGCAAACCAAATGTTGAAATATGCTTTTATATCTGAAATCCCAAAAACAATTTTAATAAATAGACTGCCTTCCTTTCAAGGCAGTAACCTAATCAAGGAGTTCAGACAGTTGTGACAAGCCATTTGAATTTTATCATCTGATTCTTGATTTATTATGTTTTAAAGACACAGAAATAGGATTAGCCCATTCAGCCCCTCAAGTATCCTCCTATATTCAATTTGAGCTTGGTTGATTTGCACAGCAATTCTATTTTTCTAATTTTGTTTCATAATGCTTGATTCCCTAAATCCACGAAAAATATATCTTGTCTTCAAAACTCAACATTCCATCAATCTCTTTGGAGACAGAGTGTACTTTGTTTTAAACTATCCTTTGTGTTTCTCAGAATAGCCAAAATAATTTTAAGATGATGCTGAGCCCTTGTTCCCAATTTTCTTGCCAGCGTTCATAGCTTCTCCATATCTACCTTTAACAAAATCTTGCAGCCAACTCAAATCAGTTCATTCCACAGGGTATGGACTTATTCAAGGTAAACACAATCAGAATATATGCAAAATGTCTGCATGCTTTAGTTCTGGTAACAACTGCCAGTATCTATTGTTCTCTTAAGATAAATATTATGTTAATGGAATATTGTACAGAGTCAGTTGTTCACATGAAATTCTAAATGAACATAGAACATAACAGAACAGTACAGGCCCTTCGGCCCTCGATGTTGTGCTGACCTGTCATACCGATCTCAAGCCCATCTAACCTACACTATTCCATGTACATCCATATGCTCATCCAATGACGATTTAAATGTACCTAAAGTTGGCGAATCTACTACCGTTGCAGGCAAAGTGTTCCATTCCCTTACTACTCGGAGTAAAGAAATTACCTGTGACATCTGTCCTTTATCTTTCACCCCTCAATTTAAAGCTATGTCCCCTCGTGCTCGCCATCACCATCCTAGCAAAAAGGCTCTCCCCATCCACCCTATCTAACCCTCTGATTATTTTGTATGTCTTAAATGAGCCCCATTTTCAAACTGCATTTAGAAATATGCACTTCTACTTCTACGTAAAAAGAAAACAATGCAGTCTATGTAACAGAAATTGTTAATATTATAGGCTCTTAATGTCTTAAATAGGATAAACTATTACATAAGCAGCTTTTTCCTGCTTCTTTAAAAATGTTACCATTTTGGTATTCCCAATAGCTCATTGGCTAAATGCACTGCCTATTGTGGTGCTGAGTCATATACACAAAAAAACATGCCAAGTTTGATCAGTGGTCTGTGGTGGATTAACTCTTAGCTGGACTGTGATTGGGTCCAACAACTGTCCCCTGTGTGCCTGGGTATGGAAGAAATATTGGAAATAGCAGCCAGGTTTCCCAATCCGTATGACTAACCAGTGACCCCTGCTGGGAATGCATGTGTAGACAGACATGGACTTGGTCGCAATTCTCCACTGGCCTTGCTGATATTCACTAGGCTCAAATGAACAATGGCAATCAAGACATTTTGTTTAAAAAGCGCTACAATTGACATTGCTTCAATTAAATTGTAAAAAATAAATTGTTAATTTAGGAAGGATCTTATTGTAATATTAAGCCTTTAAAATATCACACCAAATGCTTCAAAATCCTTCAAAAAGAGACAAAATACATTTCCTACATTCTAGGGCCATGAGAACAAAAGATATTTCTTCACGTGAAAATATTTGCTCTTAATATGCAATTACATTTTCACACAAACACTAATGATGAGAGGCAGTCCTGTGCTAAAAAAGAAGACTGTTTTTTTCCCCTAATCAGATCAAATCCTTTTACTTATTTTTGTTATCTAAATGGGATCCAGTTTGAACGATGTCACTCGATCTCATCCCACTGACTGTTCAATCATACGTCCAGCTGCAAGTTTGATTCAATTTCCCAGTTTTTAGTTCTTCTCCTTCTCCCACACTTTGCATTTTTATGCAATTACAATGTAATGCAGCACTGCCCAGACATTAAAGAGTTTGAATTAATTTATTTTCTTCTAAAGTCCTCATTGCAAATACAAAAGCAGTTTTTATTTTAGGCAATTTGCTGCAGTTTTAAGTTTACTGCATTATTCTTCACCCAAAACATCAAGCAGTCACCGCCCTCCGGCCCCTTTTACACAACCAGTGCATCCTCTGATTTGCTGAGTCTGGTCATGCTCAGAAATCGTGCCTATCTCGAAGTTAAAGCACAGGCACAGCAAATGAATCTTTCTATCGAGGGCTATACCGTCTGATTCAACAAATCATGATCAAGATAGCGTAGTTTCTCCACCAAGTTTTAAATCATTTTACATCACATCATATTGATCTCCAGGTGTCCAACATTTTCACTTTGACAACTGTTAATACAATTGTACGAGAGATAGCAAACATTGTTTATCAATTTTAACCACAATATAATCAAAACTTGCTTGGTAGCTATTCAATGAGATAATCAAGCACAAATGCTAACTTAAATTTTATTTACTGATTACAAATAACAGCTGGCGTACGCTGCACTTTTTAATCAAACAACTGGATTCACTCAACTCAGCATTGTCTAAAATAGTGGAGCGGATTTTTAAATTTTGGGTGCATGAAGTCTTTCCGAATTGGCACAATCCAGCAATCAGAATTTTAAAATTCTTTCCTACATTCAACAGCAGTAATCTCCTCTGTTCTAAGGGTCACTGGACCTGAAACATTAACTCTGGTTTTTCTTCTGCTGCCAAACCTGCTGAGCTTTACCAGCAACTTCTGTTTTTGTTCCTGGTTTACTGCATCTGCAGTTCTTCTGGTTTTTATTTAGCAATAACATGGTGCAATTTTATTCTTACAGCTGAAAATGTATTTGTCATGAAAAGTAAGCAGATTTATTCAGAGTCCACCAGCTGAGTGTGAACTAATTTTAAACAACTGAAATTGACTTAATTACATAGCTCATTTGTACAGCATCTAGTTTCTAACTAAATTAAAACCTTAAATATTTGAAAAAAGGTAACTAGTAGTGACCTTGAATCTAAAAAAGATTTAATCTAAGTACCTTCTCAAAGGCCAGCAGAGATAATTAGCAGAAACTGGCTACCATGATTAATTTCATTTGAGGCTGGCATCAACTTTGAGAATAGGAATAGCTTCCACAATATGCTCAATAAACCAGCACAAAAATAGTTCAAAATCATGATCTGTGCTCAACATATTTCAATTGTTTGCTGGTTTAGTCAATATCAGACAAAGCACTGATTAAAAAAAAAAGAGGTAATCCAGCAGAAACTTCAGAATACCACATCCAAATATATTTTCTACATATTCCAGTAATTCATGTCTTTACTACACTTCCCACACAGAAGACTGAAACAGATAAGCCTGAAACAGATAAGTTTACTGTAAGGTGATAAAATTAAAGAGGTCATCCAGAGAAATTTAAGTACTACAGCCAGGCCTTACCACCACTTCGAAACAAAATAAGTTACAGCAAATGGAGCAGTCTTTGCTTTATGCAGTAAAAACATGTAGACCAAAAAATGCTGAACTGTCAAAAATTCAGATCAATATTTTTGTTTTGACATGTAAGCAACTGTAAAATCTTTGAAGAGAGGAGGGGTCATTTAAACCTATAGCAATTACTTTGTTCAACTTTAATAAGGCACGCAAACACCACCTGCAATACAAAAAAATGCTTTATCACACACCTTTGCTGTAATAAACTGCAGGCTGTGACAAAAAAGATCCTATTCTAAATATTTGCAAATGTCTCTGAATAATACTGTATTGTAACAATAACACGTTTAAGATGTCAAAATACTGAACTTAAATCCATTTCATTATTGATGGCCTGCAGCTCCCCTCTTTTACAAATTTACTGAGCTTCGTGCATTATCATCAACAGTTTAATCTTTTATTTCTCCTCTCACAACCATTTGATACTAAATCATTGCTATTGTAAGTTGCATACTTGCCCGACTAACAGACCTAAAAGAGACTCAAAGTATTAAAACCATTTGCTTTCAAAAAATATTCTCAGCTTTCAAAGTTTTGGCTTCCACAGTTTTGCCTTCCACAAAGAGCTTCAAAATTATCCTCATAAAATTTAAAAACCTGAGATTAATTCATTTTTTGAATATATAGAATTAAAGAATTTTGGTTACTACACAGAATAATGCGTATATAGGATCTTCAAAATGAATCTAAAATTTAATTTTGATGTAGAAATGCATTGCTTCAAATCTGGAACATTTCAATTTCTAACTGTTCAATGCTTTAAATCATTCATAACTTGGTCATTTCAAAAATAATCTTGCATTTCTGCATGTTCAAATATACTGAATAATTTGTGTAATATTTGCATTACATAGCTGTAATTATTAGAATATAAACAGCAAATTCAATTTTGTCTAACTGTCAAGGTGTTCACCTGAACTATTCTGAAAACTAACTACAAAAAATAAAGACCTTAATTTATTTGGCATATTGGCTGTAAGGTGCTTTGAGAAATCCAATGGTTGTCAATTAAGTGCATTTGACTTGCGATCATGTTTGTAATAGACGATTAAAAACTACTTTCTGGAAAAGGTTTCTCAAATTCATCTTGTACAGGAAAAAATTCCGTAGCATTCTTATTCAGAACATAGATTCTGGGCTGGAACTTGGTACAAGCTGAACCACTATACCAAAAAACCTTCTATAATAGAATAAAACAATATCCAAAACATAAATTGTTTCCAAATATTTCACATTGAAATATTTACCAATTAAAATTTTGTTTACATGAAACAAATTCCTTTGATGGCTCAACAAGTTCACTCAGTAAGTGATTGTGTCATGCAGATCAACCTCCCACATTCAGTCTCCAGATTGCAGAGTGTTAGCTGAACTCAGTCTGGACACCAACAACTGCACTTTAATCAGTTTCTGTACCCCTAGGATAGGCAAGGGAAAAATCAACCAGGTGCACTCCTTCTGATTGCTTTTCAATGATCCCTACTGGATGTGTGTGGCCATCGAGGTCCAACTATATCCTTCACCCACTTGCTGTAAAATGGTTTTGTGAACTCTCCCTGCCAAGGCTAATACATGGACACTTAGTGAGATACTGGAGATCAAGCAGTTTCTCAAAAATCATACAAAATGCAACAGATACATATCCCCAAGAAAGGGGAATGTGTGAAAAAGATAGAAAAGACTATTCTTAAAACCAATTTTTAATGTGTGTCAATGGGAAAAATGCAAATAAAGATGTAAAGTCATTTGCTAAATTAATAGATTTTACATATTTCATTGGCAAACAGCTTAACATAGTTAGCTATTCATCAATTTCTATTTTAAAAAATATTTATGTGGCCAAAATAATCAGGTGCATATGCAAACAGGTTTCTTGCCAATCTAAGAGGATTTTTTTTTCAGTATTCATTATTTAAAGTATCTATCTGAAAAATAAACACAACTGTTCTTTCTTCAGCAAACAGCAGGCAATGCTGTCAAATATTTTAAAATGCCTTCTGCTGCTCTGGATATGTTCTGAAAGAGAAGGAGCCTTCCTAATTTAGCGATTATGTGAACATTGCAATCTACCAGGAAAAATAAGTCCATAGAACCATGTCATGGACAAGAATTAAACTATCGCTTATTGTTATCACAAATTTGAGAATTTGTATTAAAATTGAGTAAGCTGCAAAAGGAATAATGAATTACTTTATAACCATATTTCAAGTTAAATAAAGCCCTAGAAAGGAAGTGGTTAGAGCAGGAATTTTGCAAGCCAAAATATTCTTTAAATTGAAATTTCTTGTTTAAATATAGTCATCCTATGTATAACAGTAATTGCCTCCCACCTCCAAATCGGATTACTTTGCACGGTGTACTGGAAAATTTGCCATTCGCACGAAAGTGCCCATTCGATCACCAGAGCTCTCCACTAACTGATCACAAATTAAACTACCGGAAAAAACTTCAATTTTCTCCTGCCGAATCTTTGCAAAGCGAGAAACGCACCCTTGCTAATGTTCTTTGCGACACTCAAGTCACGCATCCTTTTATTTGTCAATGTCCTTCAAAACAGCTGGCCAACCTGGAACCCCAGGTTGCGAAAGCCCTCGCTTTGCGGAAGCGCAGCAGCCGAATAAAGTGGCCGAGCCCATTGGCGAAGCGTCAAGCGCAGACCCCGCAGCAATGTCTCAAAGCCCAAACGCAAGTGACGACTGATAGCGAAAAAACAAAACAAACACAAACATCTGTCTCCTCCTTCCTCTGCTTTCTGCTGTCTGATTCATAATATATTAATATTTTTTTAAAAGTTAGGGCAATGCACAAGTGCAAACTTGCAGGAATTATGCAGTTCCAGTCAAGTTGTTTCACCTCTCAAATGTTCAAACATCACTCGGGTGTTTTCCAAGACAGCTTTCAGTACAAGGCACATTTTACGGTTGAAAATGCAGACAGAGAAGCTTACTGGTAAAGTTCTTATAAATAAAAGTATCATCTCAAACGAGTTCGTCTTGCCTTTTAAAATATTCTTTCCTCGTAGAGCTCAAGGAGAAAAGGAAAATTAAGTCAAACTAGGCAACTGTAACAAAAACAAAGTGAAAAGCCTCGGTAATGTATCATCAAAGGATTCATCCATTTGTTCAGTTCGCTACCGTCAATGAGATTCAGAAAAAAAGGCCAAATCGCCTTTGGAATAATGCAAATATTTTTCTGAGGAACGCAACAAAACATTAGAAATGACAAGATTATCGGCCTGTAACAAAAATAAAAACAAATCAACTTGACTGTGAGACAAATGGTCAATGTTATTTGACCACTCTTCTCCTTTCTACACCTCCCCCCCACCCACCTTTTCCTTGGCATCATTACAGAGAGAGATGATCCTTATTATGGAAATTGCAATGCTCCCTTCCTCTCTTTCATTTCCTTTCATTCCTGGTTTCGCTCTACCGGTCAGCGGTCATTTCCAGGAAAAAAAAGTCGAAGCGTTAACCTCTCTCCAAACATCGACATACTATAAAGTCATAACTACCAGCCTTCCCCGACCAAGATGTTAATAACTATCGCCATTTGAACTTGTTCCTGTTTATGGGCGTAAATGCTGGAATGGCATTTCCCCCTCTAGTCAAGAACATTCCTGACAGGCAATTTGCAGCGTTATCCTTTTTGACAGCTCAACACAATTAAAATCACCGCAGATTATGTTTTGTTTTCGTTTACGCGAGAGAAAATAGCGAGCTACATTTTTTGTTTGCCTTCACAAAGCTGTAATCCAAAGAGGCAAAGCAAAAAAAAATGTCCATGACTTTATCTAAATTATGGCACACACCTTTCCCTGGGACCACAGCGTCGCTTTTATTTATCTCCCCGCCCTCTTCTAACCCTAAATCAACACCCCCTCCCTTCAAAGCCACTCTTCCCACGATTTAAAAAAAACACAGCGACATCGACAAAGGCTATAAATACATCCTTTTGTGGCATCAAACGTCAGGCAGTTTCGTTTTAATTTTTCTCAACTAAGCCAAAGCTGCAAAGCTAATTCCTACAAAAAGAAACTATTCAAACGTTGCGAGGTAAAAGTAGGATTTTGTTTTGCAGACAGTTGAAAAACATTCTCCGGAGTGGCAATGCAAACGGAAGTGTCACTGGACTGAATCCATTTTTGTGGTGATGGTGTATTTTTTTTTATTTTTTTGGAATCTCACTCACCTACTTGAAGAACATTTTCCACACAACCGCTCTCCAGCAGTTTAATGCCTCTCCTAAACGGGAGGCGATTCTCATCGTCCCCGGGCACGGCTGCACCTCCTGCCGCGGCGGCGGCTGCCGTCTCCTCGGGAGAGTAGTAGTTAAAAGACGAGTACATGCAGATCTCCCTCTCGTTCCTGGGGAAAGACCAGTAAACAATTCGTCTCTGGACGGGCTCGGGGATGCGGGAGAAACGTTCCTCTACTTGCTGAAAGGGCCACTTCTCCGCCACCATTTTAGCGCTGGCATCCAGGAGAGACTCCGGCTGGTGTGTTCTCCCAGTCGGTGCGGGTTTCTGGGACGATCTGGAAGCGGGGAAGGGCCTGGAACAGAGACGCTTTGCCGTCAGCTGAGCTCTCTCCTCCGCCATGCTGGCCCAGAGTATCGACAGGGAAAGTATCCACCAGCAGCCCGCACCGCTACAATGTTGCTTCTTTTTATTAACACAGCATTCGAATCCTCCACACTCCGCACAGCGCAACCAAGCCTCCCCGCCCCCCCTCCTTGCCTTCATTGGCCACAGCTGACTAGCCCAACCGCCTCTGCGCCTTCCCATTGGTCGTTATGACCGTCAATCACATTGGAAAGACGGCTGGCACGTTTCTCCTGTGTCTCGCCTGTGGAGACTGTCCCCGCCCCTCCCGGGGTTCGAATGGTCAATCGCCGTGCCAATCAAGAGCTGTCACAACCATGGAATTTTTGGTGCGCGGCCCTTCCATGCCATATAAGGAGCGTGTGCCTGAATAGGGAGCCGGCTGTCACGCGGTTCGAGGTCATGCTGCACAAAGAGCCGCCAGCGGGCCGGGCGCCTCTGGTTCCACCCCAGTCTGGGACGCGTGACAAGTCGGGAGCAAGGGAAATCCTGGCGCCTGTTCGCTTTCTGCTTGATGTGTGACCTCTCGAGGTTTAACGCTTAAGTGATGCACCAACCATAGAACGCTAGTCCGCGATCTGACTTCTAAGTCAGAAGGTCGTCGGTTTTAAAAAGATTCCCGACACTCGGGATGGACTGATGAAGTGTCAGACATACTATTTTTGTTTTCGGATGAATGGGTCAAGATCCGGCCTGTCCGCTAATGGACTCAAAGAAAGATCTCAGCACGGAAGAGCCAAAGAGTTATCCCCAGTGTACGAATCAACGTTCAGCCCTCGACCAACTTCATGAAAGAGCTTTTTTTGGTTATTTCTTAACAAGTTAGGATCTGAAAGTGCAGATTGGCTATTGTTGTCCGCAATAAAACAGTAGTTACACTCTAAATGTAATTAATTGGCTGTAAAGAATTTTGGGTTATCCTAAGGTTGTTGATGCTCATTTTGCATTCCTTACTGATTTAAGGTGGCTGGGTGGTTAGCACTGCTGCCTCAAAGCGCTAGGCTTCGGTTTTAGCATTGGGTGGCTACCTTGTGTGGAGTTTGCACGTTCCCCGGAGTCAGCGCCAGTTTCCTCCCACAGTCCAAAAACGCGCAGGCAAGGTGGATTAACAATGGAAAATACAGGGTTGCAGGGATAGGGTAGAGAGGTGTGTCCGGGTGGGATCCTTTTGAAAGTTAATGTGGACGCGATGGGCCGAATGACCTCTTCCTACACTGTACGGATGCCGAGTTAACACTTTAAATGTGGATCTTTTAAAGTAGTTCTAATTTTCGAACTTATCACCCATTTGTTGTATTGCATTGTGTTTCTTTGAGGATTCCACGTTTGCCCAGCTCCAACTATCATGTTAAATGAAAACTTATAGATTTGTGACTCATATTGGAAGAAATTCTTTGGTATCAACTTAATTAAGGGTAGAAATAATGCAGATTGTTTTCATTTTTGGTGCCTAAGTTTGAATCTAGTCAGACTACTTTTCAGTACTCTCCTTAGAGCTCAAGATTTTGAAAACTAGCTACTGTTGCTGGTGGTTCTGAGAAATTTCCACCACTCTGCATTTATTGTATATCAGCATTGGCTCATTGTCACTTTTGCCTCTAAAACAGACTTTAGAGACTGTACGTCTAGACTGATGCTTCAGTGCAACTGAATGAACTGCATGATCTGAGAGGCTGCCTTCGCTGTGAAATGTTAAATTAGTACGTTATTCATGCTGTCTCAGGTGGGCATGAGAGGAAAAAAAACATGAAATTATCTTGCTACCTGACTAATATGTATCCTTCAATCGGTTCCACTGAAACTGTTTGCTTTATTACAAAAGCATGAATATTCTTTCAAGCCAGTAGAAAACTGTCTTCAAATTTCTTCTGTACCTTCTCAGCCTTTGACAATGTTCCTGAAGAATGGTTTTCAAATTTGAATACTGTACTGCTGAGCCGTAACCTGCTTTATAAAGATTTTAGCATAACTCTTGTTGTTGTACTCTATCTCTTAACTTTCGAACAAATGACTGAATGTATCCTATCATTTAATATTCCTGTACTTGTATGTCTCTCAATGTATCCCTTTTAAGTTTGCATCACTTAGTTCTCTTGGTTTTTATTTAACATTAGCTGTGGCTGGTGTAAATCCGGAACAAAGACAAAGTTGCTGGAAAAGCTCGGCAGGTCTGGGAGCATCTGTGGAGGAGAAAATGGAGTTAACTTTTGCGTCCAGTGACCCTTCCTCAGAACTTAGCTAATGCTGTTTCATTCTATCCTTCCTGCAAAAATATGTATCTTGGTCCTTCTGTTCAATTTTGCCTGCCCGTATTAGAAGTCTGGTTCTTCTTGAAGGCTGTTGCTGTGCTCCAATTTGTTTACAATGTTTTTGAGTTTTATCATCTGACTGTTTTGAAACTTGGTCAGGTCCAGATCAGTGAACTTAATACCAAACCTCTGGAATAACGTGACTAGGCATTTCCTTGCAGCCTGAAAGCAGCTTACTATCTGAGTTCATTATTACTAACTGCTTTTTGTTCCTTTATCCACTTCCATATGCATACTGTCAGTGTCCTTAATCCCATTCTGTTTGAATTTGCTCACAAACTTAAGTGATACATGAAAGTCGATTTACAGAACATAAACTACACTACCCTTTTCAACATTGCTGAGTAACTCAATCAAGTTAGTCAAATATGATTTTCCTTTGTCAAATCAATCCTGAATTTAATTCATCAGCCCATGCATTTCTAATGCCAATCAATTTTGTTACAGATTATTATTTCCACTGAGCAGTTACTAAAATGTTGGCTACTCCAGACTTCCTTGTTTTGGCCTCCTGAGAACCTATTTTTGGTATATAACTTGAACTGGTGCCTGTTGTCAAGCTATTGCTCAACAAAGTGAAATGCCTGAACCTGATGTCTATATACCGTTAGCTACCAGTGACATTTTTTATTTCCCCAACCAGAAATTGGGAAGATCATTTCATGTTTTTTTTTTCCTAATCCAGAGGCATTGCAGTACTATGATTTCAGTTTCCTGAGCAGTTTGTCAAATGGCTAGGGAAGGAGCCATCCAAGCTTGTAAATTTAATAAATTCACACAAATTTGGAGTAGAAAAGGTAGTTTGGCCTTTCCAGTATGCTCTGACAATCAATTAGATCTTGGCTAATCCAATTGCAACTTCAACTCCACCTCCATGTCATTAATCAAAAATCTTTCATCCCTGTGCTCCATAAGAATCAATCTGTCTATGCTTTTCACCTTTGTGGTGGGGTGTGGGGAGGGGACATCTTCATTTCTGTCATAAATGGGTAACCCCTTAGTTTTAGACAGTTTGACATTTAGTTTTCACTTCTTCCAGAAGAAGAAACATCATTTTCACCTCCACTCTGTTAAAACTGAGGAGATTTTTGCATGTTTTTATCAAGTTAGCTCTTACTCTTCTAAACCCCAGCAGTCACAAACCCAAGGTTGCTCACTGAGCTGGCTCATTTTTGTTCAGACATTTTGTCACCATGCTAGGTGACATCATCAGTGGAGCCTCCACTTTCCTCAATACCCGCAAGAACATAAAAATCAGCAATGCCAAGATAGTGGTATCCTTTGATGTCACAGCTTTATTCACATCAATTGACATCCCACTAGCCAAAGAAACACTGGCCACATTACAAGAGGAAGCATGAATGCAGACCAGCAGTTCCATCAGCGATGACAACATACTTAAACTACTAGACTTCTGCCCCACCACGCACTGTTGTCTTTAAAAGGTCAACTGTGCAAACAGATCAAAGGTACAGCAATAGCGCCACCCATCTCAGGACTCATCACAGAAGCAGTCATGCAAAGACTAGAACACACCACCCTACCCCACATTCAACCTAAACTGTGGATCCGGTACATAGAATCATTTGTCAGAATTAAATGCAACAAATTAGAAGAAATCCACCATCTCATCAACAGCATATTCACAGGGAATAAATTGACAAGGGAAGAACAAAACAAAATTAATTTCTGTTTCTGGATGTTAAGGTAGAAGGATTGACAAACGGGGTGTTCCAAACCCCTCTATACAGAAAAGCAAACCATATAGATCAAATTCTCAACTTCCACGGCAACCACTCCAACACCTATAAACAAAGCTGCATTAGGACACTACTTAAATGGGCCAGGACACACTGCAACCCTCCAGACTTATGCCGGGAAGAGGAAGAACATTTATACAAGATAAACAGATATCCTCGCAACTTCATCCACACATGCCAACATAACATACAACGACAGGGGGACACAGTACGACTGAACACACTTCCCTACAGCAGGAACATATTGGAACTGACAACAAAACTCCTAAGACGACTAAGAATCATGGTGACCCACAGCCACTCTACAACACTCACAAAGATTCAAGATCCCATTCCCACAACTTGCAGAACGAATGTGGTTTACACAGTACCATGAAACGACTGCCACAAACATTACATTGGACAGACAAGAAGGAAACTAACCATCAAAATACATAAGCATCAGCTACCAGCAAAACGGCACAATGAACTCTCCTTAATATCAATACATACAGACAATGAAGGCCATCAATTTAGCTGGGACAAAGTAAGCCATGGTAGCCCATGCCAAACATAGACACACGCCGGAATTCCTAGAGGCATGGTTCTCCACCCATATTTCAATCAACAAACGTATAGAATTGGACCCCATGTACAAATCCATACAGAACAAAATCGGAAATGACAGCACTCACCATAACGGACCGGACAGTATAAATTCCAAACAGCGTAGAATAACATCGCATCAGTAGAGGCTCCATTGATGATGTCACATAGCATGGCAATGAAATGTCTAAACAAAAAGAAGCCACCTCATTAAGCAAGCCAACAACCTCATCCTCAACCCCAGCTACAGATCTTTGCCAAAACTTTAAAGTCACAAGCCTAATCTATCCAATATTTCCTCATAAGACAACCTGTCTGTTAAAGGTATTAGTCTACTAAATCTTCTCTGAACTACTTTTGCCATATTTACATCCTATCTTGAGACCTGTAAGTGTACGCAATGCCCTAGTTGTGGTCTCACCAATGGTGTGTATAACTGAAATGTAACTTCCTACGTATTTATTCAATTCCCCACTCAACAAATTATTATATTTTATTAGCTTTTCTAAATAAGTGAGTGAGCAATATCACAGAACTTTGGATTACTTAACTTGGTTCCTGTTCCTGATCACTCTCCAATGACCCTACAGAAAAGCTTATAGCTCTGGGTATTGGGTAAAAACAGGATTCAGCACTAACTGATACCATATTTAAATGATTTATTGAAAGGTATTCAGGAGCGAGTGTGTGAGTGGTTTCTCTGTCTCTCATTCCTACATTATAACAGGTACTAAGTTTCAAAAGCTCATAGATGAATGTAAGGTATTTTGGAACACCCTGAGGTTGTGAAACATGAAATATAAATGCCTGTTCACTTATTTCTCACTTCAGGTTTTCCAAAAATCTTCAATGTTTCTGTCCCTTTAACACACAGACTAATGACACCAGGTACCCAACCCCATTTCAGATGATGTGTGAAAATTCTTTTCTGATTAATCTGAGGTCTTCACTTTATCAGTATGATATTGATAATATCATATGATATGATACAATGTGATGTCCTTGGAGGAACATTGCGTGACAGAAAATGTCAGTAGTTCTGGTGCCATTTTTAATCAACTCATGTTACTTGACTGTCCCTCTATTCCCAGTGTCCTTGAAGGAAGAGTGTTTTAAAGAGGAGATAACAAGGTGTAGAGCTGAATGAACACAGCAGGCCAAGCAGTGTCAGAGGAGCAGGAAAGCCGACTTTTCGGCCCAGACCCTTCTTCAGAAACAGGGGAGGGCAAGTGGATTTGGAAATAAATATGGAGAGGGGGGAGGCGGATAGAAGATGAATAAAGGAGAAGATAGGTGGAGAGGAGGCAGACAGGCCAAAGAGGCAGGGTTGGAGCCAGTAAAGGTGAGTGTAGGTGGGGAATTAGGGAGGGGATGGATCAGTGAACTTTCTGCTTTCATGCTCAACTGATGCTGCTTGGCCTACTGTGTTCATCCAGCTCTACACCTTGACTCTATCATTCACCTCAGCTATTAGTTAAAGCTAATTCTAGACATATAGAATGTTGTTGATATTTGTTCAGCAAACCCGGAGGAACTCATCAGGTCAGACCGCTTCTGTGGAGAGAAACAGAGTTTGGGTTGATGACATTTCAAATGCTGTCTGATGTATTAAGTTTCTCTAGCGCAGTTCTATTCTTATTTCAGCATCCTTTACCTCCAGTATGCTGTTTGCTATCAACATCCTGGAGGTTATCATTCACTAGAAACATAATGGAACCAGTATTTAAATAAAGTAGCACAAAAGCAGACCAGAGGCTGGAATTCTGCAGTGGAAAACTCACATTATATCACTATTCCTCGCTTCATACAATGTGAGTGCATACAGAAATTGATGACGTATATTTTTTCTCAGTCTCGCACACCATTATATTCCACTGAGCTCCACTGACACCCTGAGTCTCAGAAAGGTAAAAAGGCCTGTACAATTTTGATATACTGCAATCACAGTAAAATAAACCATTATAATACACCACAATCAAATTCAGCCTTTATTTCACCAATACTTGCAAGGACATAGGCATATCCGTCAGGCTCTGCTCAGTTTCCACTATTGTGACATTTTTCTGCCCTTCAACATTTTCTTCATGTGAGCATAGAATACAAGTTGTAGTTTATATCTTTTTGTTCTTCATCAGGTATCGCTAAAAAGATCAACATATGTTTCCAATCCCTAGGTAACTTTTAATGATTGTGAGAGTCACTTTCTTGAACTGAGATTTCAAGATGCTGAGCTCCAGTATTTTTTTTAACCTTTGAGACTGAAGGAGCTATGCTATATGATTGAGTCTTTAAGACAAGATGGCTTATAACATGGAGGGGATCTTGAGATAATGGATTCCGACGTGCCTGCTGAATCAGATCTTTTGATGGTAGAAATCACAGATTTGGCAGATGCTGTTGTATGAAATTTGGCTGCTAGAAGTACAGATATTTGACTGATAGAAGAATATGATGTTGGGTGATGTCAGACTACTGTTCTGCTCTTGTGGTAGAATGCAGTCAGGAAGTGTTCTACATTTCCAAATTACAATTTCTTTATAGACAGAGATGTTAATGATTCCTTGTCAAAAATGCTTATGTCTACCCTTCCCCACCCCCTCTACAAACATTCAATCAATATGTGGCTGCCGCACACACTACAGGTAATTTTATGATAATAAAGTGTGAAGCTGGATGAACACAGCAGGCCAAGCAGCATCTCAGGAGCACAAAAGTAATTTTATTCTCCTTTGACTACTGTAACTCCAATATGCCTGAGGGATGATCTGACGTCTGTTTGACAAAACAAATCATGCTCTTCGGGTAAGATTGATCAATGGTAAATGGTGCTTTTGTTCGTACCAACAACACAGACATCGAATCTAATGTTGTTCCATTGCAAAGGTTAAAATTTTCACACAGCAAAACAGTACCTCTTTAGGCCTGATGTCAATAACAGGTTTTAATTGCTAGGCCAGGAACTTCATTAGAATAGAGATCACACACCATGGAGATTTTCTATAATTGTCCAACATACAAAATTAGTTCTGTTTTGCCCCCAGTTGAAGCAATGTGGTAGAAAAGTATCAATTTATACATGAAAGCAAAGGTTTTGTTTCACTTGATTCAGGCAAAGGCTTCACTGCAAAATGCTCAGTATGAGCAAAGTTACCTTGAGAACATTCTTACTCATTGAGACTTACAAAGCAGAAGGGAAGAAAAGATAGTTTTGGCAGTTATTTCCTTGAGGTAGCATTTAGAGGCTTGTGATATTTTAACCTGCGGTATCTTATGATACTGATATAAATTTCAATATGTCACAATCACAGTAGCAAACTTTCTAATGTCCTGATCAGGAAATATGTTAAGATGTATATCATAAACCTACGAAAATGACAAAAGTCACGTGTGGTAAAAGTCAAGGAAGCACAGGTTCGAAAGGAAAAAAAATGGCTAGGTAAATGTTCATTTCTATTAGTAGTGATCTCTGTGGAAAGTTTGTGTATTTGGACACTTATGGAAGGGGTAAAGCTTTGATCAACTGAAATATCCCTATAGTTGAATAGCCTATTTTAGAACTGGAATTGGCCATTTAGTCCCTCAAGCATATTCTCATTCAATTAGATTGAAGCTAGTCTGAACCCACCACCTAAAACAACAGACCAGAGAAATAAATTAAAAGTTATTTCATGCTTATATCACAGAAACAAGACCATTTAGCACCAAAGGTCTATGCTATATTTGTGTTCCTCATGAATGTCTTAACATTCCACTACATCCAATCCTATCAATATTAATCATCAAACAATTTCTCTCAACCTAACTGTCCCATGAATGAATCAATGCTATTTGTTGTGTGTTCTCCTTGTAGTAGTAAGTCAAGCTATTCCACTTAGATTTTCTATCCTATACCTAGAGTTTTAAAGGGCTGTTAAGTCCTCAATCTTCCCTTATCTCAAGAACAGATAGAAATAAAAGACAATTGTTGCCTTACAGGGAAGTAAAGTTTGGCAATAAGTACCAGCTTAAAGAGAAGCTTGAAAAAATACAGGGAAGCGTCTGTCTTTCCTGTTTTACGAAGATCCAGATGCACCGAAGCATTAAAAAAAACTTTCCTTCCTTCTTGTTAGCTCAGACATGACAGAGATATCACTTTAACTCAACCAAATGAAGGTCCATTTGCCATTGCGTCGGATGGTGAGTACAAATGCCATTGTACCACACAATAGCGAACAGTGAGATTATAGCCTTAGCGAGGAGAACAACAAACCATGTTCATTGTTCGTTAGACTTGCCCCTACCCATTTAATTGGGGCACTTTGCACCACAAGTTAATCTCCAGGGAAGCCGGCTATGGGTTATCTGAGTTAACAGTTCAGGCCATCGGTGAGAAAGGTTGAAAAATTTCTTTTTTTTGAGACTTTTTAGTTATTGTTACAATTTAGTAGCTTGCTAAAGCATTTTAGAGGGCATTTGGGAATTAACAACATTGCTGTGGGTCTGGAATCGGATGCAGGCTAGAACAGGTAAGAGCGGAATTTTCCTTCCCTTGAAGGGCATTAGTAAACCAGATGGCTTTTCCTGATGCTCAATAGTGGTTTCATGGTCATCATTAGAATTTTAATCCCAGGTTTTTAATTGAATTAAAATTCCAACATCTGTTTGGTAAGATTGGACCCGGGTTTTCAGAATATTACTGAGGATTCCTCTCAAGCAGCAATATCACTAGGCCATCACCTCTCCAATAAAAATGAAACTAAAAGTGAAGCCTGCAAGATTACTTTTTAACAATGAAGTTTTTGAGATCCTCTTTTAAGGACATTCCATGGATCTACTATTGCTCCTGCTTTTCCTTTCCCATATGCTCCATGAAGATCATTTTCAGCGTCTGTTCTTTGTTGGTTTGTATAAGAATTTTCCACTGAAGTTGGTCTGTAATTTCATACTTGCATTTATATATTGTGCTTGTCAGTTAGTAGGGAAAATAAAAGGACCAATTCAGCATAAAATTCAATGATAATCCTGGGAGAGCGCTGCTGTTCAACACAAAACAAGGGCACTTCTTACTCTAGTCTATAATTGATTATGCTTTTGCTATGTCCGAACTAATTTTTAAGAACTATCACAGAAAGCAAATATTCGTCACAACAGTCTTGGCTGTATTCTGACACAGGCCCTTGAGGTAATCCTGCAACAATCTGTACTTCCACATGCACTATTATATTTTGGTGAAATACATTAAATGTATTGCCAAGTAGGAATCCAAGTAAGCATCATTCACCAGAACAAATGTAGGAGCTTATGCTGAACCTATAGTCTTTATCTTCCAGCATCCGCAGTCCTTATTGTCATCTATAGACTCTAGTTTCCAGCATCTGCAGTCCTTATTGTCACCTATAGACTCTGGCTTCTAGCATCTGCCATGCTTATTGTCTCCAAGTCAGTGATGCATAGTTCTTCTGCAGTCACTGGGAATTTCAAAGGAGGGTCAATAACCTCTTCTCTAAATCATACATGCTGAACTAGTTCATTGCATTAATATGCTTCAATCTTGATGCAGAATTATTTTGTACCTTACTTGAAACCTGCTGCACGTCTGTTGGGAGCAGGTTCATTTGCACAAGACTGAACTTGATCTACCTTCAATGATCAAGCAACTAACGTTGGGACCATTTCAGTGTCCCAATCCATTCTCCATTCTTTATGGTAAAGAATTCCACAGATTCACTGACATCTCAGAGAAGAGATTCCTCTTCATCTCAATCTTAAATGGGTCACCCCTTGCCCTGAGATTATGCCCTCCAGTCCTAGACATTTCTAAAATGGAAAACATTTGCCCTGTCAATGTCCTTAAGAATTTTGTATGTTTCAGTTAGGTTCTTTGAAACTCCAATCTACACAACCTCTTCTCAACAGAAAATCCCTCCATGATAGGAATCAACCTGATGAATCTTCTTTGAATTGCCTCAAATGCTTCTATATTTCTCCTACATAGGAACATAGGAACAGGAGCTGGTCATTCAGCCCTTCGAGTCACTTCCTCCATCGAATGTGATCATGGATGATCCGTGGCCTAACATTGTTTAACACCTTTGCTTAACAAAAAAAAATCTCAGATTTAAAATGAACAGTAATGGGGACCAAATTGTTGATAGCATTCCAGTTATGATCTAACCGTTGCCTTGTATTCTTATTGCAAGACCTCCCTATTTTTATACACCATCGCCTTTGAAATAAAGTCCAAGATTCTATATGACAGGAAATATGTGGAAGGGTTAGAAAAAATGCAAAGGAGATTTACCAGGATGTTGGCTGGAATGGAGGGGAGGTCTGACGAGGAAAGGTTGAGAGAGCTAGGGTTTTTCTCTTTAGAACAATGAAGGATGAGAGGTGGCTTGATAGAAGTATACAAAATGATCAGAGGTATAGATAGAGTGGACAGCCAGAGACTTATTCCTCGGGTGGAGTTAGCTATTACAAGGGGACATAATTTTAAAGTGAGTGGAGGCAGATATAGGGGAGACGTCAGGGGTAGGTTCTTTACTTAGAGAGTGGTAGGGGTGTGGAATGCATTGCTGGAGAGGGTAGTGGAGTCGGCCTCATTAGGGGCATTTAAGTGGCTAATAGATAGGCATTTGGATGATCGTATAAGGTAGTGGTGAAGGTTAGATAGACCTTAGGTTATAGGGTAAAAATTCAGCACAATATTGTGGGCCGAAGGTCCTGTACCTGTGCTGTACTGTTCCATGTTGTATGTTCTATTTGTCTTTGCTATTACCTGCTGAACTCATATGCTAGTGAGATTCACAAGTGAGGACTCCCCAAATCCTTCTATGTTGCAGCTTTCTGCAGTTTTTCTCCATTTAAATAACATTAAACTCCACCATTTTCCCACATTCTATTCCATCTACCAAGATTTTTCCCACTCTCTAAACCCATTTATATGCCTCAGCAGATTCTATGTTTCATCATAAACACTTATTTTACTTTTATTTTTATGTCATCGGTAGGCTTGGCAATAGTATATTCACATGATGTATCCTCATTCATATCATTAATATATATTAAAAGTAATTGTAGCCCCAGCACTGAGTCTTGTGTCAGTCCAATAATTACAGATTGCCATCCTGAAAATACCCCCAAACCCTAATGCTGTGCCTATTCATTAGCTAATGAACTACCCATACTAATATACTACCCCCAACATTAGGGCCTCATCTCATTAGGTGGCCCTAAATGTAGTACCTTATCAAATTTCTGTTGGAAATCCAAATATATTACATCCACTGATTCCCCTTTATCTATCCTGCTTGTTACCTCCTGAAAAAATTCTAATACATTTGTCAGGCATGATTTTCCCATCATGAAGCAGTGCTGACTCTGCTTGATTATATTATGTATTTCTAAATGACCTGTAATTACATCTTTATGATATACTGTAATATTTTCCCAGTGTCTGATACTAAGCTAACTGGCCAATGTGGGGTGCAGATGAGATTTACCATGATGTTGCCTAGGATGGAGCATTTCAGCTATGAAAAAAGGCTCAACAAGCTTGAGTTATTTTCTTTGGAGTAGCAAATGTTGAGAGTGGACCTAACTGACGGCTTGACTTCCAGCAAATGCACCAATTGAGGAGGCTGAGGGCTTGTCCTTCTCCTGAGCTTAGAAATATGTACCAAAGGTTACTTGCTGTCCCTTCTACAAGGCTCAGTGCCATAGATATTGAACACTAACAAACACTGATTAATACAACTTGACACCATCCAAGACAAAGCAGCCCACTTGATTTGGCACCACATCCACAAGCATCTACGCCTTCCACTACTGATGCTCAGTAGCCACAATGTGAACTAAATACAAGATATACTGCAGAAATTCACCAAAGACTCTTAGTCAGTGCTTTCCAAACTGATGACCACTTCCATCTAGAAGGACAAGGACACGTGATATGTTGGAACACCACTAACTGTAAGTTGCCCCAAACCACTCACCATCCTGATTTGGAAATATATGACTGTTCCTTCACAGGGGCTGGATTAAAATCCTGGAATTCCCTCCCATATGGCACTGTGGGTCTACCTACAGCAGGTAGACTGTAGTAGTTCAAGAAAATAGCTCACCACCACCTTGTCAAGGGGTCAACTAGGGACAGGCAATAAATGTTGACCAGCCAGCGACGGTCACATCCCATAGATGAATTAAAAACAGATTCCTATGTCATTGAGCCGTTGGCACTGACGACAGTGTGCATTACCTCTGTTATCACCTCACAAGAGAAGAGGGTTTATAATGCTTGCAAATGGGCAGCAATGAGAGGACAGTTTTCCCAATTCCACATCATGAATGCTACAGAGGAGGGAGTCATTGGAATTGCCAAGGTCATGCCCAAGAGTAAGTGGGAAGGAGAGATTGGTATCCCTTTTGAGCTGGGTGTAAAGATATTGTGATTCATAGATGGAGGATTGCAGTGCAAATATCTCTATTAGTACAGGAAATTTAGGAAGAGTATGCTATCTATCTCTAGTTCCACTACTCTACCAGTCTATAACATAAGCTTTAGCCATTGATTACAATGGTCAATACTTTTTCGGGTTTCAGACTTAAAAGGTCCATTGACCAATGTATAAACAACAAAATTGTTGATTTATTGTAAAAACTAAATATATTTGACAAAGACACAAAACTGACGTATCAAAGTCTAATTATTTAACTTGCTAATTAAGTCAACGAGATGCACTCACAAGGGCTCAGTACAGGGTGCAGCTGGAACACAGCAGGTCATGCAGCTTCAGAAGAGCAGGAAAGTTGACGTTTCTGATGATGAAGGGTGTAAACACAAAACATCAACTTTTGCTCCTCTGATGCTGCCTGACCTGCTGTGTTCCTCCAGCTCCACGCTGTATTGACTCTGATTGGCATCTGCAGTTCTTGCTATTTGCACTCACACAGGGACCAGTTAAAGAAAAGGACAATGAAACTAACCTCTGCATAGCTCAACTTTAGAAGAAAAACACTGGCTAAATGCATGCTAATTTTCACAGCCTGGTGTCCTTACATATGTGGATAGGCATCACTAGTTACCGACAATTATTCCGGGATATTCTCGGAAGTCATAGGTTCAGGTGATGTTGAGAGGAAATCTAGCAGAAGCTTCTCGGAGAACTATTTTGTTTTTTCTAACTCTCACACAGGATCCTCAAATGCATTTCATAGAAGGGTGGCAAAGGCGGAGTTAGCTATCTTGCTATCTCCCAAATGAATTCCAACCAATATCAAATTGTTAAACTCCTGGCAGGCATAAACTCAGACATGTGTCTTCCATCAAGTCCCCAGTCTGTCAACCTTGGACATTTAGTTCACTTAAAACATATAATTTCCAGCAGGTGATTTGAAATAATGTACTTAACATATCCTTTCAGTTGGTTTATTTTTGAATAAAGTTCTAGGTATCTCCTTAGTACTTCAAATTAACCAAATTTTACAATACTTCAGACATAAGTCTTCAAAAAATGTTAATAAATGCAAATACTTTTATAACACTATCCAATTGCACGATGAAGACTCATTTACTGTGGGAAGCCTCAGAGCTGCTGCCAAAGGCCCATTCTCATGACCACTTATGGTCCTCCTGCGGATTTTGACGTGGAGGAGGAAGGACAGAATCCTGTGTCTACACTATTGCAAGTGTTGGAAGGAGAGATCGGAGCAAGCACCATCTCATTAACTGACACAGACACAGTCACACTGGTGCGTCCTTATGCACAATGAAATGGCATGACCCTAGTTGAAGCGTGCAGGAAGGAGAGAGAGGCATCTATGAGCAGTCATCCTCAGAGGATGCAGGGCTGATACAGTTAAACCTAATCAAGCACAGATGCAGGGCCTCAGAATTGACACAAAGGAAAGCTCACATAGAAACCTAGAAGATAAAAGGAGGCTGTTGGCCCTTCCAGCCTGCTCTGCCATTCATCACGATCATGGCTGATCATCTAACTCAATGGCATAATCCTGCTTTCTCCCTATAACTTTTGATCCCATTTGCCCCAAATGCTATATCTAGCTGCCTCTTGAATACATTCAATGTTTTGGCATCAACTACTTTCTATGGTAACGAATTCCACAGGCTCATCACTCTTTGGGTGAAGAAATGTCTTCTCATCTCTGTCCTAAATAGTCTACCCTGAATCCTCAGACTGTGACTCCTGCTTCACAACACACTCACCATCAGGAACATCCTCTCTGCATCTATCCTGTCTAGAGCTGGTGGAATTTTATAAGTTTCTATGAGAACACCGCCCCCCCCCTCCCCCGCCCCATTCGCCTGAACTCCAGCAAGAACAATCTCTCCTCAGCCTCACAATCTCTTGAATCAGTTCTTTCTCTGGATTCTCTTCTTTCTTCCCTCATGTGTATGAGTTAATTTTATCCTGAAGACCTAAGTCCTGCTCTGTGGATCCTATTTGCACTGAATATTCAGCCACTCAAATTCCCCGGCCGGCTCCCGTATTAGCTGATCTTATTGACAGGTCTTTCTCTTTATTGTTGCCTTTCTCTATTTTAAATCTGCCAACATTACTGCTCTCCTTAAAAACTAACCCTGGACCCCACTATCTTGCAAACTTCTTTCCCATCTTTAAACTCCCATTCCTTTCCAAAGTTCTTGAATGTATTGTTGCCTGCCATAAAGGTCCTTCTTTCCCAGAACTCCACATTTGAATCCCTCCACTCATGCTCCTGTCCCATTGCAACACCAAAATAGTTCTTATCAAAGTCACAAATAACATCCTCTGTGACTAGGACAAACTTCTCGATACACCTGCAGCCTTTGAAACAATTGACTGTACCATCTTCCTCCAATGTCTCCACTGTCATCCAACAGGTAGAATTCTTCAAAGGCAAGTCCACATTACAGTGCCATGACTTTCACTTCAGATAGGGCAAGGAGGTAGGTTTCAGATGTACTCCAGCTAGAAAAGGAACTCAGTCCTGTGCTGTTGGCACCAACCAGATCTGCCATTCAGACAACAGCCCCCTCCCCCTCTTTCCAACGTCATAGCGATACCTTCACATGTTGTAGTTGGGAGCTATGGCTAGTGATGGTAGAGGCCTCAAAAGCCCCTCCAATTGGGATTACTCTCTTCCTATTCCATCCTCAACTATCAAAATTGTAGCCAGAGCTTGTCTTGCAAGCCTTTTTTCCTGCTCCTTCACATTACTCTGGTCGTCAGCGACATCATCCAAATGCATGGCCTCAGTTTATGCATGTACTGAAATCGCACCCAGCTCTCATCATCTCAACTGTTGCTAAACTATCAGGCTGCTTATTTAACATCCAATGTGGAATGATCAGAAATTTCCCACATGTCTAAGTTCCCTCTGAGGCACATCAGAGTCACAGGCTAAGATGGAGAAGTCAATTCAGTTCTTGTTTGCTACTAAGACTCTGGTCTTCCAAGTTCCTCCACTGAGTGAGTGGCTGAGCTCATGGAGAGTGGTTTGGATCAGTGTCAATCTAAAACTGACGAGTCTATGTGCAGGAATTATGCACTGACATGCACAGAGTTCATGTCTCACTCTATAGATAGCATTGACCAGTCAGTGATGCTGATAATACAAAGCTACCGGTTGTGCCTTAGCTAATGTTATCCCCAGCTATCCAGAAGACCTACCTGGATATAGACAGCCACCAATGAGCTTAACCGTGCTACCCTAGTAGGAAATCACCACCAACATCATCACAGACTTCTTGGCTCCTCTGATTGAGTGGCCATTTATATAGCAGCATTACAGAGACTGCCACAGCAATATTGCTGGTGTAGCAGACACTGGAGGTGCCCCAAATGACACCTCTATGATGAGAATTTTAGCTAATCATCATGCAGTATATATTTAACTTCATAAAGTATCAAACTTAGTGCATGTACCTAAGCCGCGGGCTGCTTTCCCCTCCACCAAGACCACATGAGAGCTTGTGTAAGTGTTCAGGTGTAGAGATCACCACATTAGGCCAGAGTGAATGTATTACATATAAACATTACGGTACTTTTTCCTTTCTTCAACAAATTTAAAGATTGACACTCCAGAATTGCAAGCATCCATTCTTTAAGAGTGAGACATGAAAAGATTGGGAAAACAAAGTGAGAGATCATTTTATTGGCAGTCAGAGTGAATCTATTTAAATTTGCGACTTCAATGGAAGGTGCTCACAGACAGCTCAAAATGATTCCTTGATCATGCTGTTTTCCTTGGTTTTAGCTGAAGTGTTCTCTGATCAGATAATCCCTAACATTGGCGACCTGAACAGGCCCTTGAGAGCACTGCTAGGCCAGGGCATCCCTTTGTGGATCAGGGGAACTCCTTCAACATTCTCTTCTTCTTCTTCCATATCCTGCTCATCCTCTGATTGGATGTGTCATTCATCTTTTCCTAAGTGCACACTTCTTTGAGGTATCATGTTATGGAGAAGGCAGTGGGTCAGAACAATTTACAAGACCCTTGAAAGCGTGCTTTGCAGGGCACCAGCTGATTAGGCTGGGTACCAGAACAAATCTACAGATGGCTTGCTCAATGATGAGTAGATGAATCAATTATGGTGCCTCTGGTTCAGGGAATTATATTGGACCAAGTACCTATCTGTTTAAGGGACAATTTTTGTGCCCTAGAATCAACCCATGGAGTTGGAGGTGGAATAAACTATGACTGACTGGATTGCTGTAGGCTAGAGGAGGTGTGGCAGCTGCGAGGAAAATTTGCCATGTATAGAGTAAGCTCTTTTCGTTGTTGCAGACGGCAGACCATGGATGACGTTCTGCACCTAGCGGAACCCGACATCAGAGGTCAAATCCGCTCTTCTTTATGCCTCAGTCTTGAGGCCCCATCTGTCTGAAAGTGAATGTATTGCCCAGTTCTAACACATATGGTATCAGTAATCAGAGAGATGTGACAGTGTACAGCAATTTGTCAGATACCAGCAAGATCTGCAAGTGATCTTTGAACTGAGCCACAAGTGAAGAAGTTAAAGGACACGTATCAGTGCTGGCAGAATATGGTAAGCAAAATCTTTGCTGTTAAAGCACAAATCTCAGTCACCGTCTAGATGAACAGATACAGTTTCCTGGAACATTGGCTGTCCAATGTCCAAATACTATTGTCTTTACGAATGGATATTGTGCTGGGCGTATGAACTCTATTGGTTTCCTGCATCTCATTTCTCTAGACTAAGCTCTTCATGCATTGAACGCTGCCCCTACTGCTGAGATTGTTGTTATTCAATGCTACTAGACTCTAAACCCGAGAGTCATGTTTGCATTGTGAACAATCAGTTTTCTTGGGCTCAGCTGCACTGCCTTTTATGAAATGAAGCATTTCCCCCTCCTTTTCTCACCCTGCAATGCCACAAGTTTTCAATAAAAGACCAATTAAAGGTCAAAGGATGCACTTGTCATTCAATTATAGGTAATATGCCTCGAGCTACATTCCAAACTAAATCCTAAATCACAATGAGCCTTTAATGAGCTTGTTAACTACATTAATTGGCTCCATGAAGAATTGGGCAGGTTGCCTGCATGGCTCGCTGTCCTAATGAAATCTGCCAAAAGCAGGAACAGGGATGGAAAATGTGTATGTTGGCAGGCAGTGCTAATTATAAAGCTCACTTACCCTATTCTCACCCCTCTCAGGCCTTAGAATTCTGTCTTGGTTCTCCATTTTTCAAATGAATCTCTCCAAAATCTCACTGCGAATGACAGTGAAGCAAACTAAAAATAGGTCGCCAACTGGCTGTTGATTCAAGCATGGTGTCTACCTGTGTTGTAAGTTTATGCCATGGGTCTTCATGTGACTGAGTAGATCATTTCTGGACCAACAGATCTCCAGGCATGTCCAAAAAGTGAGATCCATGCATCAGGATTTGCTTCCTTTTCTTTCTTTCTCTGTCACATTATTAAGGCATCTGGACTCCAAGAACGATGGGCAATCTTGACGGGCAATCACAGAATCACAGAAATATTATGACACAGAGGACATTATTCAGTCTACACCAGCTATCCACCGAGTATTATGATTTGGTGGTGTTCTTTTGCCTGTTTCCCATAACCTTCTATATTGTTTCTATCCATATAGTCGTCTAATGTCCATTTGAATGCCTCACTTGTCACCACCAAATTTGTAGGCAGTGTATTCCAAAATTGAACTTCCAAGCTTGTGTAAAAAAAGTCCTTTTTTATATCACGTTTGATACATTTGCAAATTACTATAAATCTTCTTCTCAATCCTTTCATGAACAGGAATAGTTTCACCCTATCTACTCTATCCAGTCCACTCATAATTTTGTAAACTTCTTTGAAATCTCCTCTGGGCCTCTTGAAAGAGAACAGTCCCAACCTCTCCAATCTATCCTCATAATTGAAGTTTCTCACTCCCAGAAATATTTTGGTAAATTTCTGCTGCACTCCTTCTGATGTGGTTACATCCTGCTTATAGAGTAGTTCCCAGAATTGTACACAATATTCCAGTTGATGTCTAACAAGTGTCTTGTGTAAGTGCAGCATACCCATCCTGCTCTTATAATCTATACCTTTATTAATAAAATCCAGGATAATACACACCTCAGTTACTGTACTCTCCACCTAACCAGCCACCGTCAATGATCTATGCACATATACAGCCAGGTCCCTCTGCTCCTGCATGCCCTTTAAAATTCTACCTTTTTTTTACTGTGTCTCTGTGTTCTTGATACTAAAATACATCATCTTACTTTTCTCCACAGTAAACTCCATCTGCTACCTATCTGCCCACTCCACCAGCTTGTTGATGTTTTGTAGGAGTCCTACTCTGTACTCACAGTTTGCAATACTTTCAATTTTCATATCATCAATAAACTTTGAAACAATTTTTGACTACCAAGGTCTAGATATTAATAAATATCAGGAAAAATGAGGGTCCCAATACCGAATCCTGGGACACACCACTCCAAAGGTTTCCACTTTCCACCTTCCCACTTGGAAAAGCACAATTTGATTTGTGATAGTCAGCATGGATCTGTGAGGCGTAGATCATGCCACACAAACCTTATTGAATTCTTCAAAGAGGTGACCAAACACGTGGATGAAGGTAGAGCAGTGGATGTGGTATACATAGATTTAAGTAAGGCATTTGATAAGGTTCCCCATGGTAGGTCATGCAGAAGGTAAGGAGGCATGGGATAAGCGGAAATGTGGCAGATTGGATTCAGAATTGGCTGACCCTGAGAAGACAAAGGATGGTAGTAGGCAGAAAATTTTCAACATGGTGCTCAGTACGAGTGGTGTACCACTAGGATCTGTCCTGGGTCCTCTTTTATTCGTGATTTTTGTAAATGATTTGGATGAAGGAGTGGAAGGGCAAGTTCGCGGATGATATGAAGGTGGGTCACATTGTGGACAGCGCAGAGGGCTGTTCTAGGTTACAAAGGGACATTGATAGGATGCAGATTTGGGCTGAGAAGTGGCAGATGGAGTTCAACCCTGAAAAGTGTGAGGTGATTCATTTTGGAAGGACAAACTTGAAAGCAGAAAACAGGATTAATGGAAAGATTATTGGCAGTGTGGAGGAGCAGAGGGATCTTAGGGTTCCTGTTCACAGTTCCCTGAAAGCTGCCACCCAGGGGGATAGAGTCGTTAAGAAGGCGTATGGTGTGTTAGCCTTCATTAAGAGAGGGATTGAGTTCAAGAGCCGTGAAGTTATGCTCCAGCTATACAAAAGCCCGGTTCGGCCACATCTGGAGTATTGTGCCCAGTTCTGGTCACCTCATTATAGGAAAAATGTGGAGGTGTTGGAAAAGGTACAGAGGATATTTACAAGGATGTTGCCTGGAATGGAGGGAAGGGCTTATGAGGAAAGATCGAGAGTGCTAGGGCTTTTCTTTTTAGAACAACGATGGATGAGAGGCGACTTGTTAGAGGTGTGCAAAATTATCAAAGGTATAGATACAGTGGACAGCCAGAGACTTTTTCCTCGGGTGGAGGTGGCTATTATGAGGGGGCATAATTTTAAAGTGAATGGAGGTAGACACAGGGGAGAAGTAAGAAGCAGGTTTTTTACTCAGAAAGTGGTTGGGGGCGAGGAATGCATTGCCGGAGCGGGTACTGGAGTTGGCCTCATTAGGGACATTTAAGCAGCTATGAGATAGGCATATGAGCTTAGCACAACATCATGGGCTGAAGGGCCTGTACTGTGCTGTGCTGTTCTATGCTCTATGTTCTGTGTTCGATGTTCTAAATCTTCCTCCAATCCAAAAGAAGTTATTAACCATTTCTCACTATTTCAAATCACTCAACCTATGTTGTATCCATTTTGTTTCACTTCCTTGTTCTCTATCAGCTGTAACTTCCATAGAGTTTATTGTGTGGCACTGTATCAAATGACTTTTCAAATTCGATGTATACCATATTAACGCAATTGCCTTCATTGACCCTTTATTATTACCTCTGCATAAAACCATAACAAGTTAGTTAGATACAATTTCCCCTTTAGAAACCCATGCTGGCTCGTAATAGTTAACCTCCATTTTCCATGTGACTACAAGTTCCATAATCTTCCCCATCGCTTCCTGGTTAAATTGACTGCCTATATTTGCTAGGCTTGTCCTTATAACATTTCTCGAACAAGACTACGATGTATGCAGTTCTCCAGTCCTGTGACGCCTTCCATGAGTCTAGCGATGACTGAAAGATTATGGCTAGTGATTCTGTGAATCCTACTCAGATATCTATCCATAGCATTGAATGAATCTCAACTGATTTTGGTGCCTTGTCAAATTTGAGTATTGTTAGCCTATCCAGTACTTTCAGCTTCTCAATTTTCAAACCTTTGAGTCGCAGATCCTCCTCCTCTGTCATCATGAACTTGGTAAAGATGCAAAGTATTCATTTAACACCTCATCCATGCCTCTTACCTCCATGTGTAAATCCCAGTTGGTGGTCCCACATGTCCTTTAACCACATTCTTATGATTGATATGTCCATTGTTAGAACCATTGCTTATTTAGCACTTTTCAAAATCATTTTTGGTTTGGAGCTGTGAACTGTGAGTAGAGAGCTAAAGGTGAATTTTAGACTGTGAGCAGAAACTTGTTTTAATATCACAAACTGTATGGCAATCTTGTGGTGTAATGGATAGCATCCCTATCACTGAGACAGAAACCTTCTGTTCATGACAAAGAGGGGATAAGAGATGACAGATAAGGTTAAGGATGATCCAAAGAGATTCTACAAATACATTAAAAGCCAGAGGGTAACTAGAGAGAGGGCTGGGCTTCTTAAAGATCAAGGAGGTCATCTTTGTGTTGAACACCAGGAGATGGAAGGGATACTAAATTAATATTTTGCGTGAGTTTTTACTGTGGAGAATTAAGTGGAGTTCAGAGAATACAGAGAAATAAACTTCTACATTTTAAAAACAGTTCACATCACAGAAGGGGAAGTTGGAGAGGTCTTAGAGAATATAAAGGTGGATAAATCTCAAGGACCTATTTAATGTATCTCAGAATGTTGTGGTAAGTAAGGGAGGAAATTACAACACCCCTTGCAAACATATTTGCATCATCCATAACTACAGATGAGATGCTTGATGACTGGAAGGTGGCTAATGTTGTAAGAAAGGTTGTAAGGAGAAATTGGGGAATTATAGACCTTTGAGTCTGACTTCGGTTATGAGTAAATTGTTGGAGATGATTATAAAAGATATGATGATTTGTGGACATTTAAAGAGGCGAAAATTGATTAGGAATTGTCAGCATGGTTTTGTGCGAGGAAAATCATGCTTTACAAACTTGATTGAGTTTTTTGAGGAAGCCATCAAAAAAGTTGGTGATGGCAGAGCAGAAGACGCGCTGCATGGTAGATTAATCAGTTAAGTTTGGTCACAGGGGATTCAAGGTGAGCGTGCCAATTCAATGCATAATTGGCTTAACAGCAGGAGACAGCAAGTAGTGGTGGAGGGTTGCACGGTGGACTGGAGGCCTGCGAGCAGCAGTGTTCCATAGGGATCAGTTCTGGGGCCTCTTTTTTTGTCATTTATATAAGTGATTTGAATGAGAATATAGAGGGCATGGTTAGTAAGTTTGCGAATGACACCAAAATTAGTAACATAATAGAGAGTGAAGAAGGTTTTCTAAGATTACAAAGGGATCTGGATCAAATAGGTCATAGCCTGGAAAATGGCAGATGGAGTTTAATCTGGATAAATGCGAGTTATTGCATTTTGGGACAATAACAAGGGTATTATATAATAATATTTTGGTGCAATAACAAGGGTACAATAACAAGGGCTTATATAAATAATGGAAGGGTCTTGGGTAGTGTTGTAGAACAGAGGGACCTAGGGTGCAGGTACATAATTCTTTGAAGTTTGCTTTACATATAGACAGGATAGTTAAAAAGGCATTTTACGCACTTATCTTCATTGCTCAGTCCTATGAGTATAGGATTTGGGACATTATGTTGAAGTTGTACAGGACATTGGGGAGGCCTGTTCTGGAATACTGTGTCGAGTTCTGGTCATCCAGTTATAGGAAGGATATTATCAAGCTGGAGAGAGTTCAGAAGAGATTTACCAGGGTGTTGCTTGGTATGGAAGATTTGAGTTATAAGGAAAAGCTGGACAGGCTCAGGATTTCTTCACTGGAGCATAGGAGGTTGAGAGATGACCTGATAGAAGTTTATAAAATGATGAGAGGTATGGGTAGAGTTGATGGTAGTTGCCTTTTCCCTAAGATGGGGACTTTCAAGAGTAGAGAGCACATTTTTAAGGTGAGAGGAGAGAGATTTTAAAAAAGACATAAGAGGCAAATCTGTTATTCAGAAAGTGGTCTTGTGTGGAATGAGCTTTCCTGATGAAGTGGTGAATGCGGGCACGATTACAATGTTTTAAAGACAGTTGGATGGTTATATGAATAGGAAAGCTTTGGAGGGATATGGGCCAGGGGCATGCAGGTGGGAGAGTTTTGTTTGGGATTATGTTCGGCGTGGACTGGTTGGACTGAATTGTCTGTTTCCATGCTGTTTGGCTCTATGACTGTGTAAATCCCACCTTAGGACACAATGGCCGGAAAAGACACATTCATGACATGGCTGAACATGTTGGGTCACAATTATAAAACCTTGCAACACTCAAAAATGTCAGACAGTAAAAGTGGGAGAGATTCTGGGCTTATATAATCATAAAGCCATACAGCATGGAACGAGGCCCCTCGGCCCAACTCACCCATGTTGATCAGTTTCCCAAACTAAACTAGCCTCATCTTCCTGCATTTGGCCTATATTCCTCTAAACCTTTCCTATTTATTTACCTGTCCAATTGTCTTTTAAATATAGTAACTGTACCTGCATCTACCACTGCCTCAAGGATATGCAAACCAACCTATGTGTGAAAAAGTTGACCCTTAGGTCCCTTTTAAATCTTTCTCCTCTCCCCTTAAAACTATCTCCTCTAGTTTTGATCTCCCCTAACCTAGGGAAAAGATTTTTGCTATTCACCCCTTGACTTTACAAACATCTCTAAGATCATCTCTCAACGTCATATTCTTCAGTGAAGAAGCCCCAGCCTTTATAACTCAAACCCTCAATTCCCAGCAACATCCTTGTAAATTTTTTTCTGAACCCTCTTCAATTTAATGATGTCTTCCTATAACACGATGACCAGAACTGGGCACTTCAAAAGTGGCCTCACCAATGCCCTGTACAATCACAACATGATATCCCAATTCCGAAACTTAGTGGTCTGAACAATGAAAGCAAGCTTACTGAAGGCATTCTTAGCCAACCTGTCTGCTTGTGATGTAAATTTCAAAGAACTATGTACCTGAGCCCTTAGGTCTCTCTATTCGATAACACTACCCGGGGCCCTACCATTAACTGTAAAAGTCCTGTCCTTATTCTTCTTACCAAAATACAACACGTCACCTTCCTTAGAGAACTGTGGGAATGTTGTTGAACAAAGAGACCTTGGCGTGCAACTTCATAGTTCCTTGAAAGTGGAGTTGCAGGTAGATAGGATAGTGAAGAAGGTGTTTGGTATGCTGGCCTTTATTGGTCAGTGCATTGAGCATAGGAGTTGGCAGGGCAGGTTGTGCATACAGGACATTGTTAAGGACTGTTTTGTGAAACTTAAAAGGGTTCAGAAATGATTTATAAAGATGTTCCCAGTGTTGGAGGGTTTGAGCTATAGGGAGAGGCTGAGGCTATTTTCCCTGGAACATCAGAGGCTGCGGGGTGACCTTATAAAGGTTTATAAAATCATGAAGGGCATGGATAGGATAAATAGTCAAGGTCTTTTTGCCAGAATGGGTGAGTCCAAAACTAGAGGGCATAGGTTTAAGGTGAGAGGTGAAAGGTTTAAAAGAGACCTAAAGGGCAACTCTTTCACACAGAGATTGGTGTGTTTATGGAATAAGCTGCCAGAGGAAGTGGTGGAGGCTGGTACAATTACAATATTTAAAAAGCAGCTGGGTGGGTATGTGAATAGGAAGGGTTTAGAGGGATATGGGGAAAATGCTGGAAAATGGGACTAGATTTATTTTGGGATATCTGATCGGCATGGATGAGTTGGACTGAAGAGTCTGTTTCCATGGTTTACATCTCTATGCCTCTATAACCACTACTACCAAATGGTGAGTAATAAGATATGATCACATTTAACTCTAACACTTCATATGATCCCAGTTGATGATAATTCTGGAAATGTCACATCCTAGTAAAGCCTATAACAGACAATAAGTTTTATTTTTGCAATTTGGTTACTGTGGTGATCAGTCACTGAGCATATTCACATAGGGCTGCCAGTGTAGTTTTATCAAAAAGAATCTAAGCTTCTTGCTCCAAAGAAAAGAAAAATGCTATATCAGAAAGGTCTTATCAGCAATAGCAAAAAGAAAGATTGAACAAATTTCCACCGCAATACCCCTTATAAACACATAGTGAAATATCACTCCTACCTAATTAATCAGAGGGTTAGATAGGGTGAATAGGGAGAGCCTTTTTCCTAGGATGGTGACGGCGAGCACGAGGGGGCATAGCTTTAAATTGAGGGGTGAAAGATATAGGACAGATGTCAGAAGTAGTTTCTTTACTCAGAGAGTAGTAAGGGAATGGAACACTTTGCCTGCAACGGTAGTAGATTCGCCAACTTTAGATACATTTAAGTCGTCATTGGATAAGCATATGGACGTACATGGAATAGTGTAGGTTAGATGGGCTTGAGATCGGTATGACAGGTCGGCACAACATCGAGGGCCGAAGGGTCTGTACTGTGCTATAATGTTCTATGTTCTATGTACCCTCATTTCAAAAATTCTTGGTCCACTGATAAACTCACAAGAATTCCTTTTATAGCGAAGTTACGGGCATTCACCAAATCTAATTCTCTCTATTACTGTCTCTCGCAGAACTCCAAGAAAATCTCAGCATTTTTTTAAAGCTTTCTGCTTGGAGTATTTAAACTGATTAAGACTTTTTCCACTCTGTTGGGCTAAAGACTGCCAAAACTAAACCTTCCATCTGCTGGCATACATATTTTCTCTCTGAATTGGACTGCTTGAGGCCACTTTTTCCCTTAGTTTAGACATAAATTAGGGACCACTTCAACAATTATCTTGCCATGTAGCTCTTCTCGACATTTAGATTAAGTCATAAGAGTTTTTGGGATTGCTGTTTTGATCCGATGCTAAAACAATGAGTTTCTGATCTTTAATTTTAAAAAATCATCTTCACAGAACTGTACCCAAAAAACCAAGTTCCATAAGATAAAAACATATTATCACACACTAATTTCACCGAACATTGGAATACTGTAATTCGGATATCAGTTTTGCAAAACAGAAAATGCCTGAAAGGCTTCTAATGCTTTGGTTCTGAGAGAGAAAAAACGCATCTGCAGAGAAATCAGAAATGAAAATAATTTGTGAATCTTTAACTCTAATTTTTACTTTCAGCTTCCACTTGCTGTTTATCTTGCTGTCTGACTTCACACAACTTCTTGCTCAAAAATATAATTACAGTGTTATGCACATTTGTGGATTTCCAGATTTAAGAACTAGCTTTAGATTGGCTCAATGGTTGCCTCAGAGCACCAGGGACCCAGGTTCAATTCCACCCTCAGGCGACTGTCTGTGTGCATGGGTTTCCTCCAGGTGCTATAGTTTCCTCCCACAGTCCAAAGATGTGCAGGCTAGGTGGATTGGCCTTGCTAAATTGCCCTTAGTGTTCAGGGATGTGTAGATTAGGTGGGTTGTAAGGGGATGGGTCTGGGTGGGATGCTCTGAGTGTTGGTGGAGACTTGTTGGGCTGAAGGGCCTGTTTCCACACTGTAGGGATTCTATGGTCTACTGTGACTTCAACCTGGTGTATGAATACAACTTGGAACTTTGACAGAGCTTGGAGTATATGATCTACCCTACTCCTGCGTGTCATCTGGATATGACTGGCTCCCAGAGCATTGGGGTTTCAAAAGAGTATAGGAACATTTTTATGATTGATCAATACCATCGAAATGGTAGCATCTAAATTTCTAATGCTGAGACTGTGCTTGACCGACATGGCTTGGATCCCACTGAATTTTATTGAGCCTCCCTTGCCTGCTTATGAAAATAACCTCCTTGCAATTGACAACTATCTCTGTCTACCACTTCCTTGGTTGTGGCCTCATTGAAGGACTCCTTCCATGTCAGCTCATTGTCTTTACTTGACCAATTTTTGTTGTCTTTTGGCCTCCTACAAAACTATCTGTAAGGTCTCTATCTAAATTCCCACCACACCCACAGAACTGGAAGGCGGGATAGAGCAGCAATGAGGTGAATGATGTGGAGTAGTGTTGAGACAGGGAAGTGTTCCTACTCCTTCCAGTTTGGCTGAAATGTTAATGAAATTTAAAGAAAAGCTCTTGATGGCAATTCCTGCTGAAGGCATTGAAGAAGCTGACTTCCAATCTGGCAAAGGGAGCCTGACTCGGGATTTAGATTCCTTATTAACATATGTTTAAGGATTCCAGTACCACTTTTAGATATATCAGGGATGGTTCACAATGTTCTGTTGCACTTGTTTTATGCCTATAACATGAGGTCAAATGCAATTCCAGTGATTTACATCACTTCTTAGAGGATTTGGAGCAAGAATAATGAAATGTAAAACTGTGGAAATAGCTGCTGTCCCCCAATTTAGTTTTATCCATTTATGGGATGTACATGTCACTAGGTTGGCCACTATTCATTGTCCAGAAATCTGTTAGGAGTCAACCATGTTGCTGTGTGTCTGGAGTCACATGCAGGCCTGACCAGATGAGCATGGCAGAGTTCCATCCCTAAAGGACATTAATGAAATAGATGGGTTTTTCCTGACAATTGGTAATGGTTTCATGGTCATCGTTAGATTCCTAATTCCAGATGATTATTGATTTCAAATTCCGCTGTCTGCCTGGCAAATTCAAACTCAGGTTCCCAGAACATAGAAACATAGAAAATAAGTGCAGGAGTAGGCCGTTCGGCCCTTCAAGCCAGCATAACCATTGACTACGACCATGGTTGATCATGCAATTTCATTATCCCATTCCCTTTTCTCCCCATACCCCTTGTTCCCTTTAGCAGCAAGGACCATGTCAATCTTGCTCTGACGTTATCTAATGAACTGGCCCCAACAGCTTCCTGTGGGAGAGAATTCCATAGGTTCATAAATCCCTGCGTGAAGTAATTCTTCCATGTCTCACTCCTGAATGGCTTACCCCTTATTCTTAGATTGTGACCTATAGTTCTAGACTTCCCCAACATCAGGAACATTCTTCCTGCATCGAGCCTGTCCTGTCCCATGAGGATTTTATATGTTTCAGAACCAATATTGTGAACCAGCGCAGATATATCTAAAAGCAGTGTTGGTATCTTTAAACATATGTTAATAAGGGATCTAAACCCTTAGATCTTTATCTTTAAACATATGTTAATAAGGGATCTAAACCTCTGGCAGATTGGAAGTCAGCTTCTTCTTCAAAATTCCAGTGATTCCAAGTCTAGTCGATCCAGTCTTTTCCCAATTGCAGTGCTGACATTCTGGAAATCTATCTAGTGAACCTTCGCTGGATTCTCTTAATAGCAAGAATGTTGTTTCTCAGACTAGGAAACCAAAGCTGCACACAATACTCAAGGTGTGGCCTCACCAAGGCCCTAAATAACTGCAACAAGACATCCTTACTCCAATATTAAATCCTAGGTCTGTCAGTTTATAGCCTAATGTAGTCTGGTGATAACACTACTACCTCTTATTTCCAGCTTCAAAACAACCATGAGTTAAAAAGCAAGCAACCTTAGACTATTGCTTTGCATTCGCGAATAAAGGTCCAGTTTAGAGAAAACAATTTAATTTTCTTAACATTTGAACTTTAAAAAATAATTTTTGCACATATTTATGTTAATACATTCACTGACATTTAATTGCATTATTTGCTTCATCACATGCTTCATTTGATTATGCATTCAGTGAATAAATACTCAGATAAACTTAATCTTTCCAAATGCTATTTATTTTAATGAGAAAACAATTCCAGTACATCTTAGCATCCAAGTTACAAATTATTTTGATTCTGCTGAGTGTGAGATGAAGTACTGCTATTGTGTTTTGAAGGTGTGTATCATAATAGGTTGAGAGAAACATGAAAGTGTTAGTTGGAAAAGTACGTTTTGTGAAGTGATTGCATTTAAGTGCATGACTGTTTGATGCAAACGTATACACCATTAATGATGAGATTTTCTAATGTCCTTCTTTTTAACATTTTTTAATTGGATTCTCAGGGAAATATATTTACATATATATTATGTGAACCCATTGTACATTAATCTAAATACATTATGAGGTTATTTTATGCACATTCATTCTCAAATTGAGCAGAAATTGCCTAGTCCTCGGGTGGTGATCAAAGACATTCATTCTCAAATTGAGCAGGAATTTCCTGGTCCTAGGGTGGTGATTTAAGATATTCATTCGCAAATTGAGCAGGAATTTCCTGTTCCTAGGGTGTGATTTAAGATATCCATTCACAAATTGAGCAGGAATTTCCTGGTCCTAGGGTGGTGATCTAAGAGGTAATGATAACAAAGTGGTTAGAAGCCATATCAGGATGTCAGTGTGTTAATGATATAGTCCACAGCTGGGAAGGTTTTCCAGCAGTGGAGCTGGATGCAGAGCAGTTGCATACTGTACGGAGATAGGCTGCCAATTTAAATATTTAAGGACTCCTGTTATGTGGAAAGGATGGCAATTTCAGACGAGTTGTTCATTGGGGAGTACAGCAGTGGAGATTCTATGTTGTGTAGAGGGGGACACAGGTAGCAAAAGTCAATGATTTATTACTTGTCACCGCTGATTTTTGATCCTTTACTTCCTCTCACTTAGGCCGCCTCCAACATTTCCAAACTACCTGAGCAAAAACCAGCTTTAGTTGGGCCAGCAACATTGCTGGGTGATTGACTCTGGTAAAATTGATCAGCTGGCAAGTGCAGGCTTGGGACTACGATTTCATCCAGACAACAATGCTCAAAGCCCATTATAAAATCCTTTCCTTTAAGTTTACGAAAACATACATTTAAATGTACATTGATTAAAACTCTGTACATTTTGATGTCACAATGATAATACAATGTTTATCGGGATAACAATGTTTGCTTTGGGATCAATGTGGTCAGAAGATCTTGATTTCAATAAATTAATTTGGGCCAGGCCAAGGGCACGAGGCCATGATTTGTGTTTTGCATCAGAGCAGTCATGCTGCTTGGGTTTGTTGTCCTTCACAAGAAATTTCCAATGTTTCTTGCAGTGAACACATACATTTTGGATTTGATGTTGTGGTGACTGCAGAATGGGATCATAAATGCGAGGAAAAAGTAATCAGACTGGGCATTGTACAAAAACAGTGGGTTGAACAGCTGGTGAGTATAGTAGCTTTGTTTCCCTCCCTTCAAAATTGGGCTGTTGTTTTCAGGAGCCCCAAGATTTTAAAAAAAGTTATATAAAACATTTCAATTAACTTCCCTAAGTTTAAGTGATGTCAGCCAAGGAGAAATAATTGGTAAATTTTTTTTGAAATATTAAGTTTTATTACCGAATAGAGGAATGACCTCCGGAATGCTCATTCTGAGACATATGGGAAGAACAGGATGCTTCGATGGCCTGAATAGCCATATGTGCAAGAACAGGTAGACAGAGTGGTAAAGAAGGTGTTTGGAATGCTTGCCTCATTGCTCTTGGGACATTATGTTGAGGTTGTACAGGACATAGGTGAGGCCATTTTTGGAGTATTGTGTACAGTTCTGGCCGCCCTGCTATAGGAAAGATATTATTAAATTGTAGAGGGTGCAGAAAAGATTTGTAAGTATGTTACCAGGATTGCAGGGTTGGAGTTATAAGGAGAGAGTTAGTGAGCTGGGACTTTTGTCACTGGAGCGTAAGAGGTTGAGGGGTGACCTTATAGATGTTTATAACTTCTTGGGGCACATGGTTAAGGTGAATAGCAAAGGTCTTTTCCCTCAGGTAGTGGAGTTCAAAACTAGGAGGAATAAACTTAAGGTGAGACGAGAAGGATTTAAAAGGGACCTGAGGGAAAATTTTTTTTGCACAGATCCGTGGTTCATATATGGAATGAACTGTTAGAAGAAGCCATTGATGTAGGCACAGTTGCAACATTTAAAAGATATTTGGATAGGCACATAAACAGGAATGGCTCAGAGGGATATGGGCCAGGTGCCGACAAGTTCGACTATGTTAGTTTGGATAATTTAGTCGGCATGGACAAGTTGCACCAAATGGCCTGTTTCCATGCTGTATGACTCTATGCTGTTGGCCCTAAGTGACAGCAGCTGCAGTGGTTTGAGTTATGGATTTTGCTTGAGCAGGAACCGGCATCATCTGGAGGATTTGTTAAGGTTCAGATCTTCACAGATGGCTGATCTATAGATCTAATCATCTTGCAACTTAAGGGTATGGTAAGTCCATGACACTATAGGTAATGAAACTGTCCAGGAGATCATGAATGAAACTGGAAGAGCAACAGCGGTAGGTTATTTTCAGGAACATAGATTCACTTCTGTGATTCAGAATGATTTGTGCCCTCTTGGTGCCAAGCTCAAGGATATCATGGAGTGAGCTGTGGAACATCCTGATAGAGAAGAGTGCATATCCTGCAATCATTGCACATTGATACCAACAGTACTGCTGAGGCAATGGATCTGGTCCTGTAGTTAGAACTCTGGGAATTGAGTAGAGACAGATGACAGAAGGATCCCCAAGACCAGCAGAGTGGAGCATCTAAAGGAGCAACTAAAAGGACAGTTCCAAGACAGGCAATCAGCTCAGTCCTGTCTGTGGTTCTAGTAGGGATCAATTGTGTTCTGATAGATTTAAGTGTGGCATCTCTAAGGTAGGCAATGGCCTAGTGGTATTGTTGCTAAACTATTTATCCAGAGACCCAGGTAATGTTCTGGGGACCTGGGTTCAAATCCCACCACTGCAGATGGTGGTATCTGAATTCAAACATAATATGGAATTAAGAGTATAACAATGACATGAATCCATTGCTGATTGCCAGGAAAAATCCCTCTGGTTCGCTAATGTCCTTTAGAGAAGGAAATCTACCACCCTCAGTTAGTCTGCCCAACATGTGACTCCAGATGCACAGCAATGCGGTTGACTCCTAACAGCCCATTGGGCAAGTAGGGATGGGTAATAATTTTTGGTCCAATCAGTGATATCCACATCCCATGCATGAATAAAATAAACACTAAAACAGGTAGTTGATTAGTTAATGAATTTAATACTCATTCACCTTTAAAGACTTGGGTCCATTGAGAAGTGTTAAGGTTTGTTAGGTAGAGAATGTTTACTAATAGTAATAGACCTATACAGATTGGCTGGTGTGTACTTCCTATACATCTTAATGAGAGAATTGCAATTGCGAATGTCGAATATTTATTGAAATTACTTTCAATTTCAAAATAAGACACTGGAACACATCAGCAAGGAGGAAGGTAGACACTTTGTTCCAGGGTATTGTCGCACCTGTTAGGATAGGATTTTCTTATTTGGTCAATGGTCATGGACAGGAAGGTGAGGGTGTGAGTGAGTAAGAGGTGAGGATCAAGAAGGTAGATGTGGAGGCTCCCTAGCAATATCTAATAGATTCAACGTTCTTGCAGTCTGCTTGGACAAAAGTAGGGACTGCAGTGTGAACAAGCAAACTGACTGTGGAACAATGGTGCAGGAAGCCAATCAAGTGGGGAGTTAAGAGGAATGCAGCAGCAGTCAGAGATAAGTGGAATAGACACAGTTCTCCGCAACTGAGATTGTGAATCCAGAAGACTGTGTTGCATGTCCAGTACCAGGGTTTAGAACATCTGCTCAAGGGGAACTTGCAGTAGGAATGGGAGGATCCAGTTATTGTGGTCCACATGAGTACAAATGACTTACGTAGGATTATGAAAGAAATCCTGTATGGAAAGTATGAGCAGCATGGGGCTAAATTAGAAATATAGAATCTTATAAGATAATAATTGCTAGATCTGAACCACGTGCGAATTGGCATTGAGTAAGATCAAAGAAATGAATGATTGGCCCCAAGATTGGTGTGGCAGAAATTAATTTCAATTCATGTGATGCTGGTGCCAGTACTGGGGAGACAGGAGTTGTACCATTGGGATCGAAATCATTTGAACCTTGCTGGGACCAGTGTTCTTGTGAATGACTTGATAAGGCATTGAAAATAGCTTTAAACAAAAATAATTGGGACACGGGATCAAGGGATCACATGAGTGAAGATGTTGTAAATTGAAAGCGATCAACAAAGTAATAATTGGCAATAATGACATGAGTGTTGCACGAATGCACACAGCATTCATAACAAACTGGATGAGTTGTTAGTACATATAAAAATAGATGTTTATGACCTGAGGGCCAAGAGAGAGACATGATTGCAAGGTGTCTATGGGTGGCATTTAAATATTGTGGAACATTTGACATTTCTAAAGGACAGAAAGCTAGGAAAGGGTAGTGGAATTTTGACATTTCTCGCGAGGAAATTAGATTTTAAAAAATTGGATCCCTACAGGGCTTTGCTGAGACTACATCAGGAGTATCATTTACAATTTTGGTCTTCTTATGTGAAAAAAGATATGATTGTATTAGAGATAATGGGAACTGCAGATGCTGGAGAATTCCAAGATGATAAAATGTGAGGCTGGATGAACACAGCAGGCCAAGCAGCAAGCCCTTCTCTAAAGGACATTAGCAAACCAGACCTCTCTGATGAGGGGTCTAGGCCCGAAGCGTCGGCTTTTGTGCTTCTGGGATGCTGCTTGGCCTGCTGTGTTCATCCAGCCTCACATTTTATCATGATTGTATTAGAAGCAGTTTAGGGAAGAAGTTTTCCTTAGCTCATTCTTGGAATGAAGAGTTTGTCTAAGATTGGGCCTTATTACTAAAATTTAGAGGAATAAGATATGATCTTCTTGAAACATATAATGTTCTAAGGGGACTTGATAAGGCGCTTGCTGAGAGGATGCTTTATAGAATTATAGAGTGATTATAATAGAAAGAATTTTAAGTATCGAATGTAGACAGGGATCATAATCATGTAAAGGACAGCGAGTGGTAAGATTTCCTAGAGTCTCTTCAGGAGAATCATCTATATGAGACATTGCTGGACCTGATTCTTGGAAAAGAGGTGAGCAAAGTGGCTCAAGAATCAATGGGGGAACACTTAGGGATAGTGGTCAGTGGATCACAGATTTAAAATTATTGTGGAAAATGACAAGGAGTAATTGTGAATCAGAATAATTAACTGGGGTAAAAGCCAACTTCAATGGTGTCAGAATTGATCTGACCCAGATAAACTGAAATCAAAGGTTGGTAGGCAGTTTGTACTGCTGCTGTATAATTTAAGATCTTATTTTGTGATCAAGCATGTACTTAAATGTTAAAACTTGGCCAGGAATAAAAGCAAATTATAACGGTAATTTCTACCTCAATTACTGAATAAACTTCATTCAAAGAGGGATTCCAGCAACACCTTTGTTCAGATGATGCTACTGCAGTATTTCATAAAGTATTTTCATTTTCTACCATATTCTGAAAATCTGTAAGCTTCTGTTCTTTGCTATCCCATACTGTAGAGATTATTTTATCCTATTCCCTTTTCCTATACTTTGATGTTCGACACTAAATTCTAAACCATGAGGAATTCTTTTCTTTTGGTTGGCATATTGCCATTGGTAGCAGGACAGAAACCAATTATTCTTATTTGCTTATGTGGAATCTGTAATATCTGAGGTCTTATTGCCCATTAGTAGCATCCCTAACAATGGGCCACAAGCATTGAAGTGAATTCTGCACTAAATTCCAAGTTGCAATTGGCCAAACAGATTGGTCAACAATATGTAAATCTTTCCAATACACTCGATTGTGGGCAATCAGAGAGGGAGAGTCACCTATTCAGCCATCCTGCAGAAATTAATAGCAAACCACAACCCACAAGTGTTGATCATTCAAATGAATGCTCCTCACCCTTTGAAATTAGGCAGGAGAAAAGATAGCCAGGCAGGATCTATAATTTTAAAAGATGACAGCTCAGTCAATAGATGAAATACTGCTCAGGACATCTTGACACACAACTTCAGTTCAGGACAGGTTTGAGTCAGTTTATGTCCTTCATTAAATACTGTGAACTATTGTAGTTATGGCTACAATGGTTCATAATAATCCCCATGAACATATTAATATAGTTGATTGTGATATCGTTATGACAAGCTGGCTTTAGGAAGGAATCGGTCTTCTGCATTTTGTTTTTTCTTTATCCCCACTATCTAGGATTCATAAAAGGGAATCTGGACAAGCTCATCTTTCCTGTCAGTTGAAGCACTTGATCTTAATTTTGTGCCCCTCTATCCATTGCTTAGAATGGGCACTCACTGTTTAAGAAATAGTATGTGTAAACACAGATGTCAGCATACTGCAAAGTCAAGTTTATATCATAACAATATACATTAGCCACCACCACTGTAACATGGAACAGTTTTTGTATGAAAAATGTCAAGATAAAGCTAACCGTTCCAAAGCAATGTCATAACAAGGGTTTTAGGTATGTCATAATATAATGTTTGCCTGGGATGCATAATATACAGGCAAACTGGGAACTCAGTGTATTGTACTGCAGCTTAACAGACTTCATATTCGAGTTCTTCATACGTTGCCTTCCTGAAATGGAGGCTAGGCATTCCAAAAAGGAAGAACACATTGGACAGTCAGTTATAGAGCAATGTTCTTTGAGCAGAAGCAAGTAGCTACCTTGTTCTTTTTGTAAAGAAAAGGTAAGTGAGATGTGAAAGTATTCACTGTAAGGTCTGAAAAACATTAAAAATGAATGTGGTCTCAAGTCTACAATCCTACTCTCCTCCAATAACATTTAACCCTCTTGTCGGTTGAAAATCTGTTTACCTTTCTTTGAAAAGTATTCAATGATCCCAAGAGTCAAGTCTCAATGATAACCAACATTTTAAAAATGTTATTACGCATCTCTTCTTTATAATATATTCCTATCCATCCTTAGCAATATATGCTATTCCCCAGTTGAAAGAAACAGACAGGAAATCTCCAAACAAAAATTTTTCTCAATTAATCTTTTAAACTAGTGGCTCTTAGAAAAAGTGAGGACAACCAAGGTAACTCATTACCATTTTTATGCCTGGCCCCTCAATGTATTTTCCTATGTCACAGCTAAAACCAGAAATTTGTCCAGAAACTGTCGCCTCAGGTGACATGCAGCAGACCGCTAAAGTATTTGTGCCGTTGCAGTTTCCCCCTACTCCCTTAAATCATTTTCAGTCCTTTGAAGCTCACTAAGGTATCCAGGGAATTATAAATTCAGTTACGAGCCGGATTTACCTCACAAGATTTTAATTATTCTAAACTGTAGCAATATAGTGAGGAATGTGCTGTGTTGAATAAGCAAGTTGCTTGCCAGCAAATGCATTCAATTAATCAGCAATACTCACTGCATTGTAGCCTACATGAAAATGTTGGCTTTTGTATTTAACCAATTACTCTATAAAGAACTACAGTTGAAACATTATTGAATATCAACATAAACTTACCATCTCATTTAATTATTTTTGTGGGTTGTTGCAATTGTGGCATGAATTGAATGCTGTATGCACTTCACCAAGCACAACACTGATCACATTTCATTATTTTCTCATAATTCTGTTTGTTTAAGGATTTTTCTTTTAACTTAAATCACACCTTAGGCCCTTTTGTCTCCCAGCTGCTCCTAATATTTTTCCTCGGTTGAAAGAATAGGCAGGTGATTCAGTCCCATGTCTCTGACAATGCTGCTCTTGAATGGCCTGCAAAAAAAGAGAGATTTTAGCCTAGGGGGTGATTTCCTTTCCTTCCACATGGAGAAGCACCTGGCCTTCAATCTGCATCTACTGTTCTACTGTTCTCCTTGACAGTAGGGTTGAGATCAGAGACTGAAGAATGCGTACAGAGTGTACACTGAACATGCAGGAGTTTCATTATCACTACCCCGAAATAAATCAAATCCATTAACTTTAAAACCATTGTTTCTCCTTTACATATAATGAATAATAAGGTTGCAGGGGATAGCCAGTATTTAAACAGATGGGGAGAATTGCTCTTCGCATTTAATTGTCATCTTTTAGGATGATTAGTAGTCAGTGAGATTTGTAATGACACCACTGGTGCAAAAATGATTCTCCCTGCTTGCCCTATGTGAAAAATAATTTAACAAATCCAGATCAGGGATCATCTAGGCCAAATGCTCACCCTCTATTAAACCGGCATCTGATAGTTTCAGGAGATTTCTTCAGCTTTCTCAGAGCTTTCTCAGAATCAGGGACATGACATGGATAGGGTGAACAGTCCTTTTCCCTAGGGTGAGGGAATCCAAAACTAGCGGGCATAGGTGTAAGGTAAGAGGGGAAGGATTTAAGAAGGACCTGAGGGATAACTTTTGCACACAGAGCGTGGTGCATGTATTGAACAAGCTGCCAGAGGAAGTGGTTGAGGTGGGTATTGTTACAACATTTAAAAAGGCATTTAGATGCAAATATGAATAGGAAGGATTTAGAAAGATATGGGCCGAATGCTGGCAGTGGGACTAGGACAGATTGGGATGCCTGATTAGCGTGGACGAGCTGGACTGAAGGGTTCATTTCCATTCTGTATGACTGTATGACTCTATTTCTGAATTTTCTCATTTCTAAATCAGTTAATTATCCTAGGTTGATATTGACCACTGAAAACATATTTATACACTTTCCAACTTCCAGGTTTTCACCCTAATTCATGCCAAACTTGTTGACAGTTACCTTGCATGCATACTCATGCAATTTGAATATGTTCGTTAATGTGTTTGGGCAGAACATTTTGGGCAGCATAGCACAAGGAACAACAATCCTTCTAAACTGCCCCTGAAATGGAGATGGTAATTTGGTAAATTTTATCTTTTTCTGAGTAATTTCTCCAAGTGACTGTAGCAAATGACAGGCAATTACTGTCCAATTCGAAAACATTATGTCCTGCTGTTAAATTTCAGAACCAGATCAAAACTATTCAGTCTTATTTTGCTCAGAACACTATTTTGGTACATGGGGACAGATATCAAAACTAACAAAAGATATGATCCTACAATAACGCAATCTATCTGATGAAAAAAAGTCTCAACTTGCCCCATAATCAGTGGCAAGACAATTCAAAGCCTATACACCCACCTTCCTCATCCTCTATTATTCCCATCCTTCCTCATCCTTAAAACCTGGTTCATTTCCTCTTCACTTTTTTCTGTCATCTTATCCCTTGGTTTTCCCATTGTCTTCCCTCCCTGACCGTAGCACTGCATTTTCTCTTCTCTGTTCTCTCCCCACGACCCAACCGTGCTCATCTCTTTTCCAATTATCTCCCATTTAGGTTTCATTTCATTTCTTTTAATCCCTGTTTCAAAAGATGTTCCTTCTTGAAACAAGCAGTGAGACAGAAAATGCCCAGAACGGATAAAAGCACAGGGGGATGAGAAAGTATAGATCTGCTTTGCAAATTAACTAGGCTGGAATTACGATGATGCTACTTCCTTATTAGCTAAAATCCTCTAGGCCCAGGAATGTGGCACAGTTTATCAGTCAGTAAATGTACACAAGTGTAAAGAAGAAAGGAATCAACAGGTGACTAGTGAGCTGTTTCACAGAAATTTGTGACTACATTTTGTTTCCTTGTGGACATCATTTATAATGTGCATCCAATAAAGAGAGGTTTTCTGATTCAACGAAAGGAAATAAAACATTAAATTGTTCATTGTCTGTGACAAAAGAATTACTGATATTAATTGTTGAACTTTTCATAAGCATAATTGTCATGAACTGTCTGCAGCTGCTCTAATTGCCCCCCTTTGGTTCTAAAATTATTTTCCAGCCTGAGCTTTCAGAGTGTTCACATTCAGCTTTTCATTGAATCCAATTTCATATCTTCAATTTTTTCTGCAGATCTCCTTACTTTTAAGATTGTAATTACAATTAATTGTGTATTTTTTAGCTTAATTGGCTAAAAGAAACATCAGTTGTGTTTGGCTAATGATTGGGTGTGACTGATGAAATGATAAATTCAAAAAAATCTTGTTTTTTCATGATTCGGTGAGAAGAACTGATTTAACTTTATATTTGCAACCTGTCGTGTTATTACTTTCTTCCTTTCAGATAAGTTCGGAAGAAATCAGTGCAGCACAGGTCAATTGGCCCCTTGAGACTGCTGTTACTTTTCATAAGAGCATGGTTGATCTAATTGTGACATTAGTTCTGTTTTCCTGCTTTCCCCCTCTTCTAATTCTTCATGGATTTATTATTCTTTTCCAAAATTAATAATCTTTGTTTTAAGATTCAAATGGAAAATCAATTTAAGCAAGTTTAATGGAGATTGTGTTTACTAAGATAAGACTCAATTTAGTATTATTATTCAGTATTATTTTCCTTTCCTAATGAATCCCTGATTCATCAGTATTGTGCAGGAGAATCAGGAATTGCTGAAAAACTCAGCAGGTCTGGCAGCATCTGTGGAGAGAACGAAGAGTTAACGTTTCAGGTCCAGTGACCCTTCTTTAGAGGAATAATCAGTGGGCCCGAAACAGTAACTCTGTTTACTCTTCGCAAATACTGCCAGGCTTGCTGAGTTTTTCCAGCAATTTCTGATTTCCAGCATCTGGAGTTCTTTGCTTTTTTTTGTACAGGAAAATGATTTAAATTCTTTTTGGGGGATTGAGCATCACTGGTATGGGCAGTTTATGTTTCTCATCCCTAACTGTCCTCAAGCTAAGTATGGTATAAATGGAGGCAAATAACAGAAAGCTACAGTTCAGTGAGTTTAGGAGTACGTGTGCATAAATCACAGAAAACTCCCACACAAATTCAGCAGGTAACAGGGAAGGCAAATGATATATTGGCCTTTATTGCAAAAGGGATGGAGTATAAAATTAAGCCTAGACAAAGCAACAGTGAGTGCACACCAGCAATACTTTGAACAGTTTGATCCACTTATCTAAGGAAAGATGTACTGACATTGGAAGTAGTTCAGAGAAGATTGATCTTGGGTATGGAGTGACTGTCTTATCAGGAGAGGTTTAAGTAGTTTTGGCCTGTACTTATTAGAGTTTAGGAGAATGAGTGATGACCTTATTGAAACATAGCGAGTTTTGAGAAGATTTGTAGCTCAGGTTGAGGTTCTGGATGTGAGTTTGCTCGCTGAGCTGGAAGGTTAATTTTCAGACGTTTTGTCACCATTCTAGGTAACATCATCAGTAAGCCTCCGACGAAGCGCTGGTGTTATGTCCTGCTTTCTATTTATCTGTTTAGGTTTCCTTGGGTTGGTGATGTCATTTCCTGCATTGGTGATGTCATTTCCTGTTCTTTTTCTCAGGGGATGGTAGATTGGCTCCAAATCAATGTGTTTGTTGATGGCTATTGAAACATGTAAGATTCTTAGCAGACCTGCCAGGATAAATATGGAATGGTCATTGCCCTTTATCGGATAATCTAGGATCAGAAGATATCATCTTTGAATAAAAAGCTATCCATTTCAAACAGAGATGTGGAGGAATTTCATCTCTCAGAAGGTAACAAATCTGTCCAATTCTTTTACCACAGGAAGTTCTAGTGGCTGGGTTTTTAAATATATTCAGAGATTAAAAATCTGTGAGCACATCAATGGTTTTGGGGTAAAAGCAGGAAATTGAAGTTGTGCATTATCAGATCAGCTATAATTTTATGAAGTGACAAAGGAAACTCCATGGTCCAAATATATTACTTCTGTTCCACACCTCATGGTCTTATTGTCAAGAAGGTAACAGTGAGCTTCCTTCTTGAGTTGCAGCAGTCCTTCTGGTGTAGCTACATCCAGATTGCTGTTGGGAAGGAAGATGGAAGGCACTTCCTGAATTTTGACCTGGCAATAATGAAGGAACAGCTGGATGTTGTGTGGCTTAAAGAGAAGCCGACAGGTGATAGTACTCCCATGTGTCTGCTGCTTTTGTCCCACTGAATGGTAGAGGTCATGGGTTTTGAAGGTGCTGTTGAAGGAAGTGCAGCAAATTGCTTCAGTGCATCTTGTATATGGCCCACACTGCTGCTGCCCAGCTCAAGTGGCAGAGAGAATGCACATGTCAAGGTGGTGTCTGGGCTGTTGATCAAGCAAGCTGGTTTACACTAGATAGTGTGTTAAGCTTCTTGAGTATCGCTGGATCCAGGTTCATCCAGTCAAGTGGGGAGCATTTACTCATACTCCTGACTTGAGATGGTGAACAGGTTTTGCAGAATCAGGAGGGAGGCAGAGTTGAAGTGCAATGCATAGAAATGTTCATTTAGTTCCAGTCTTATAACAGTTAGAAGAGCCAACTTTAACCCTGATGCCCAGTTGGAAACTGAACAGGTGGGCAGTCAGAATGGCTACAGCAACCTTCCTGCAACTGATACTGCTGCCTTCCACAATTTGCAACCTTAATCTGCTTTATTGTGAAGATATTGGGCCTTATGATTGAGGGATGCTTTGTCCATCTACAAACATGCATAATGGGCTCAGATGATGCCATTGGATCGTATTTCAAGGTTTTCACAGTAAAGTTGTCATCATTACCCTACCTGGAAGCAAGAGGAACCAGGGCTGATAACGAGCAGAAATATCAATTTTCTTTTCAAGTAGGCCTGGGGTGGTTCTTCGGTCCCTAGCAAGAAAACTTGGGCCCCGTGTGCATCTTGCAGCCACTTACCAGTGTACTTGATTCTATTCATTCGGACATCTTGCTGTGGGGCCCTGCCAACTGAAATCCCATCCCTGCTTTCCAAGTGGATTTGGTTGGTGCCTTACATGTTTGACAGGCCATGAAGGTAAGGTCTTGTTGACCATGAAGGTCTCATTATCTAGATTTGCAGTCTTTCTCAATCTGTACCATCCCCAATTCACCCTGCCTCATGTGTGACTCTGCAGTTGTGCTGCTGGGATAAAGGTGCTGGATTTAGTCATTCTTGATTCACGGCTCAATGACATTGCAGACTGACAATGTGCTGTAAAGTTATGCATGTTAAAATGCAACTGTCCGAGCTTAACAAGTAGTGCCTACGCTTTTTAATAAGCTAAACGTTCCCTTAGAAGTTGGAAATGGTGTGTTGTGGGCAGTTATAGTTGCATGTGCTTGATGTGGGGCTCATTGGAGCCAGATCTAGTTCTCAGTAAGAATTAGAACAAAGAATAATACAGCACAGTAACAGGATCTTTGGCCCGCCAAGCCTACACTGACACATTTTGCCCTCCCATGTTAAAAATATCTTCACTCACAGGATCCATATCTCTGTATTCCCTTCCTATTCATGTATTGATCCAGGTGCTTCTTCAATGCTGCTATTATGACTGCTTCCACCTCCTCTGGCAATTCCTTCCAGGTTGCCACCCTCTATGTGAAAATCTTGCCTTGCACATCTCCTTTAAACTGTTCCTTTCACACCTTGAACCTGTGTCTCCTCGTAATTGACCCCTCTACCCTGGGTAAAAGCCTCGTACTTTCCACTCTATCACTGCCATTCACAATCTTATAAACATCTATCATGACCCCTCAACCTCCAGTGAAAACAATCCCAGTCTATCCAATAGTTAAAATCTCCCGTACCAGGCAACATCCTGATAAACCATTTCTGTACCCTCTCCAGTTAGTCACTGTTGGCTTGCTGGTGATCTTCCTATCAGCGCCATTGTTCTGTAAGAGTCTTGACAGAACCCATATTTGGAAATGCCATTCTCTCCTGGGAATTTCCTCTTTGATGCTTTAGAACTTGATCCAGAGATCCGCAATAATATCTGGTTGGGCCAAGACCATGTATGATCTTCTTCATTATAGGAAGACAAAACGTAATGGGAGTAGACTTGGAAAGTGAGTTAGAGTCAAAATCATATCATCCACGAACTTCTCAAATGGCAGAGAATTCTCAAGAGGCTGAATGGTCCACTTAGAGTTGTAGAATCATAGAGATGTAAAGCACGGAAATCCTCTATAAATCTAGTCCCATTTACCAGCATTTGGCCCATATTCAGGTTCCCATCCAGATGCCTTTTAAATGTTATAATTTTACCAGTCTCCCCTGCTCCCTCTGGCAGATCATTCCAGACACATAACACCCTCCGTGCGAAAAAGTTGCCCCAGGTCCCTTTTAATTCTTTCTTCTCTCACGTTAAAGCTAGCTTTTGATTCCGCCACTCTGGGGAAAAGACCTTGTCTATTTACCCTATCCATGACCCTCATGATTTTATAAATCTGCGTAAAGCCACCCCTCAGCCTCCAAAGCTCCAGGGAAAATAGCCCCAACCTATTCAGTGTCTCCCTATAGTTCAAACACTTCAGCCCTGGCAATATCCTTGTAAATCTTTTCCAAACACTTTCAAGTTTCACAGCATCATTCCTAAAGCAGGGAGACCAGAATTACATGCAGTATTCCAGAAGGGGGCTAACCAATGTCCTGTACAGCCTCAACATGGTCTCCCAACTCCTATACTCAGCGCACGGACTAATAAAGGCAAGGTTAACAAGTGCCTTCCTCACTATCCTATCTACCTGCGACTCCACTTTCAAGAAATTATGAACCTATATTCCAAGTTCTCTTTGTCCAGCAACGCATCCCAGGACTTTGCCACTATGTATATGAGTCCTGCCCTGATTTGCCTGGCCAAAATGCAGCATCTCACATTTATCTAAATTGAACTTCATCTGCCACTCCTCAGCCAACTGGCCCATTTGAACAAGATCCTGTTATACTCTGATGTACCCTCCAAGTTAGTGTCATCTGCAAACTCACTAACCATAACCTCCTATGTTCACATCAAATTGTTTATGTAAATGAGGAAAGCAGTGGACCTATTATGAATCCTTGTGGCACATCACTGAACACAGGCCTCCAGTCTGAAAAGCAACCCTCCACCACTGTCCGCTATCTTCAATCCAGTTCAGTATTCAAATGGCTAGCTCTCCCTATATTCCCTGTGATCTAACCTTGTTAATCAGTCTAACATGAGGAATCTTGTTGAACGCCTTACTGAAGTCCATATAGATCACATACACCACTCTGCCATCTTCAATCCTCTTCATTACTTTAAAAAAACTCAACCAAGTTAGTGATACACGGTTTCCCACACACAAAGCCATATCGATTAACCCTAATCAGTCCTTGCCTTTCCAAATATATGTAAACCCCATTCCTTAGAATTCCCTCCAATAACTTGCCCACCACCAATGTCAGGCTTTTCTGATGAAGAGTCGAGACCCGAAATGTCAGCTTTTGTGCTCCGAAGATGCTGTTTGGCCTGCTGTGTTCATCCAGCCTCACACTTTGTTATCACTGGTCTATAATTTCCTGGCTTTTCCTTACCACCTTTCTTAAACAGTTGCACCACGTTAGCCAAGTTCCAGTCTTCCGCCCCTTCACTTGTGGCTATCTATGAAACAAATATGTCAGCAATGGGCCCAGCAATCACTTCCCTAGCTTCCCACAGAGTTTTAGGGTATACCTGATCAGGTCCCGGGCATTTATCCACCTTTACGCGTTTTAAGCTCCCCTGTAATACTGTCTATTTCCCCATGTTCTCCAGCTTCCATATCCTTCACCACAGTAAACACTGATGCAAGATACTTGTTTAGTAATTCCCCCATCTCCTGCAGTTTCGCATGTAGGTGACCTTGCTGATCTTTACACGGCCTTATTCTCTAACTAGTTACCCTTTTTTCTTTAATGTACTAATAAAATCCCTTTGGATTCTCCTTAACTCTGTTTGCCACAACTAGCTCAAATACCCTTTTAGCCCTCCTGATACACCTCTTAAGTATACTCCTACTGCCTTTATACTCTTCTAAGAATTCGCTCAAGCCCTGCTGTCTGTACTTTACATATGCTCCCTGCTCTTTCTTGACCAAAACCACAATTTCTCTCGTAATCCAGCATTCCCGACATCTACTAGCCTTACCTTTCACCCTAACAGAGACGTACTGTCTCTGGCCTCTCATTATCTCATTTTTGAAGGCTTCCCATTTTCTAGCTGTCCATTTACCTGCAAACATCCGACCCCCAAACAACTTTTGGAAGTTCTTGCCTAATACTGCCAAATTGACCTTCCTCCAATTTAGAACTTAATTTTAGATCTGGCCTATCCTTTTCCATCTCTGTTTTAAACCTAATAGAATTATGGTCACTGGCCTCAAAGTGCTCCCCCACTGACTCCTCAGTCACCTGCCCTGCCTTATTTTCCAAGAGTAGGCCAGGTTTTGCACCTTCTAATAGGTACGTTCACATACTGAATCAGAAAATTTTCTTGTACACACTCAACAATTGCTCTTCACCCAAGACTTCAACACAATGTGTTAAATACTGGTGTTCCTAATTCATACATTAGTATGCATTTGAGTGGTGAGGACTTAAAGATTTATTTTCTAGGAAAGTTGCTTGAGAGAGTCATCACATATGAACTCAGAATTGACCACGAGAGCGCTAACTTCTCCAAATCTGTTCAACCAGGGTTCAGAAAAGGATGAAGCAGCAGCCATAAATGACCACAACAGTCATAGCACATCTTCTGAGTTTTTAATAAAAGAGAATGGAAATGTTCCCAAATGTGGAAATGGTTTACTTCAGTAGACTGTGATATATCATCTGCCAGTCAAGTGTCACAGCTCAGCTAATTTGAAGGATATCAAATTTCATGGTAGAATTGTTGTCAAAATGGGCATAACGATACCCACCACTTTTTTTCAAAAAGGAAGGAGTTTCACAGGACATGTTGCTCAGCCCATTTATTTACAATATTTCTCTCAGTTATTTCTCTAATAAACGGAAGATTGGGGCTTGCTTACAAATTGTTAATTTATCACTGAGCTGGGAAATGGCATCAAAAAATCTCGAGATGCCTGGGTGACTTGCAAAATGCCAATGATGAATTCTACTGAAACTCTGAAGTTTCAGGTGATTGACAAGCTGGAGTGAGACACAGAATACGAACATGGAGCTGCTTGCAAACAAACCAAACAAGTCAACCAGACAGTAGAATTTTCTGCTCAGAACATTTCAAGGCAATATGGCTTGGACACAGCATATCATTAGTAGACTGGGGTAACTGCATGGTAGCACATACAAGCCACAGAAGTTACCTGTGGGTGTAGAAAGCTTACATGCACCCACTCCTGGAATATGGCTGTCCAGCTATGGGTATAACAAGTCAAATTTTAAGATTAAAACAATCAGAAATTTACAATAAAGGCATCATTTTTCATTTGTCAAGCTCACGTAACATCTGTGCACTCCAAAGTTTTCTGACATTTCCAGCAAAGGTGTTTGCATGAGAAAAGACAACTTGTTACTGTAATTGCAGAAAGAGGCGAAATGACAGAACACACCCTAATATATTGCAGTACTGCATTGACTCTGTGGCCCATCAATAGGTGGCAGACCTTAGCAACATTTAATCACAGGGAAGGCTTGGCATAGGAGTAAACTGGCACTGAACTTCACATACCAGTCAAAAAATGAATTACGAATTTCAGAGTATCTGACTTTAGGAGATGAGAAATGTAATAAAATCAAACTCATTCTTAGGATGCTCACTAGGTTACCAGTTATTCCACCAGAGCAGTAGATATTTTCTCTCAGGAGTAGGAGATCACAGCAAATTTAAAACAGAATTTGGAAAGCATACATGAAGGCAAAAGTGAATGGTCTCTACAAATTGGACAGGCAAGGAAGCAATGCAGAGGGAATGTAATAAAGAGATTATCACACAGATGGCAAATCTGAAAAAAAAAGTATCAGTGGGAGCATGTCAAAGTGACAACTAAGGAACATAATGAATGCATGGACATTGCAATAGCTGAAATCTGCTGTATATTGAGGTTGCCATAAATGTAGCTAACCACAGATAACAATCAGATAAAAGTGTTCTTGAATATATTTGTATATTTAAAATCTGCATTATTATAGCACTCTCCTGGCAGTGCAAAACAACAAAAAGCAGTAAAATTCTAAAGAACTTACATGGCAGGTTGAGATTGAAAAAAATTACAGACTTATGATAGTTATTTACACAAATAGCTCACAATTACACAGTGCTCAGTCAGCTTTCAAGAATTATTTCTGCAGATAATGTGCTTCACATCTTGGTGAGCTGTGAATTAAAATGTAAAACGACACAACTGTTTCAAATATTCATTCAATGGGTACTTTCGTTTTTCAGAGAAGCAACAACAATCTGCATTTATTTAATGCCTTTAACCTGGCAAATATCTCAAGGCACTTCACAGGAGACGCATAGATCAAAAAGTGACACCATGCCACATGATGATGTTTGTACAGGTTACCAAAAGTTTGCTCAAAGTAAATAAAGAATCCCTTAAAGCAGGAGAGAGGGTTAGAGAGTTTGAGAGCCTTAGGGAGTGAATTCCAGAAACGAAAGACCAGGCAATTGAAAGCACATTTGCATAGGAGGATGCTTGAGTGACCAGAACTGATGCACAGACAGATGAAGTAACATATTTCAAGTTAAACCCCCTCCAGCTATAGCGTTACAAGTTTAAACTGAATAAAATTTCATTTAGGATTGATGAGAGAAAACATTTTCAGGTAAAGAATAGTCCCAATTTGGAAATGATTTTTCAGTGGATGAATACAAAAAGATTCATATATAATTGTAAACATTGCTAAAAGGAGAGATGAAGTTGAAGATTTTCATCTTGCACTTATAAGGATGAGGATGCAAGAAACAGACTTCAAGGTATAGAAAATAGGATCAGGAGTAGGCCATTCAGCTGAAACAGGGATACAGCATGAGAAGAGGGCGCTGATTTCTCAGCAACTCAAATCCAGACATGATGACACAATGGGCCATTGCATTTCACTTCAGTTTAAAACATATCATAGTTTTTTTTAACTTTTGGTGATATCTCCTCAAAACAGCCTTTTGAGCTGTTCTGTCGTGGACTGCCTCAGTCGTCCCGGATTCAGCACGCCTTCGACTCCGAAACCGCATTTCTATAGCTATTCTCTCGTGCAACGCCAACTTTTCAGCAGCACCCAGATACACTGAACCAGATATGAACCTGTGCTTTCCCTGAGCTGTAACCTTATCAGTTGTATGAAGCAAATATTACATATGAACTTTTCAACATTCATTCTCTCAGCCAAATTGAAGTTTAAATGCTTACAGACTTCTTCCAAAACCCACACAGCTTCTACCAACACAGAGCCAGTGACCTTCTTATTTTCTGAACTCCCCAAAGTCCTGTTACACAGAGTTAGTCAACCACTCTTGATTTCTTCCCTGCAGGACTGCTAAATCAGTACTTCAACTAAGTCTGTCAACTAGCCTTTTCCCTGGAATTGCTACTCAGTGACTCCTGAATTGTACCCCATGACCTGTTTAAACCCTCGCATAAACCTCTCCCCTACTCAGGGTTACATTCAAGAGCCACCTAACTACTCTTGGAACCCAGAGTTATACAAATTTTGCATTCCCACAGAATGCTGAAAATGGGTTCCATGACAAATATCTGGATAACTCAAATGTGTATTTTTAACTTGGTATTCTGTGATTTTTTTTTTCCTTGATATAGGCATCAAATTCTACTATTTCATTAGTTTTTAGTTAGACCTCCTGGGGTCATCATAATTGATCAAGTTAACATCTTTTTAATACGGAAAATTTTCTGTCATGTTTTACTGGTGTTTGAAGATCATAATTTATATTACCATTTATTTTCTCAAATCTATGCTCCTAACATGACACACATCTTTTCTGTATAGATAGGTTCTACTAATTTTGCATGCATCCCTTTTGCAAATATGCCACATCCCATGGGAACTAGAACAACCTTGCAAAGCCACTTTTAGATTTCGTTGTCACAGGATTAGCTATGAAATGCAGGGTAATTCATAAAATGAAATGCTTTCACATTCAGATCTTCTTGCAGGCCATGCAACAATTTGGCTTGCTATGCTTAGGCTTCTGACAATTGCTTATGTACTGTGGTGAAGCAAGGGTTACTGCTGTGCAGTCCATGGTTAAGCATATATTATATAAAATTATACTGAATCTACAATACAGTAACTGATCATTTGGCTCCACTGGTGTTCATATTCCACATAAGTCTCCTCCCACTCTAATTACCACTTCCCATCCTCATCCTATGTTCTTTTGATTCACTTCTTCCTCATGAATTCACCAAGATTCCCTTTAAATACATCAATGTTATTATCTTCAACCTTTTTACGTAGCAGAGAGTTCTACATTCTAATCACTCGATGCGCAGAGAAATTACACATTCTACATTCACTAAAGAGTACCACAGTTTCTTTACTCTGTCATATCAAAAGGCTTTATAATTTTAAGGATCTTAATTGTTTTCTTTTCCAAATGTTCTTATTTCCCCTCCATTTCATTCCTTGCCTTGCTGATGTATGTGGCCTCCTTATTCTTCATGTGTACTATCATGGAAGTGCATGATTAAGCACAGAAACCAGGTCTCACACCATTCAGTACGGGTCCTGTAAAAGGACCTAGAAGGGTTCCAGAGGTCTCAGGATATTTTCTTTTATGTTTCATAGTTCACGGTTTTCCATGGTTCTAGGGCAGTGAGAAGTTGGTTATTGGAGACAGCTGACAAGGCATCTAGGAGTTCTGGAATAATAACCTAGTGACCAAAAGAAACTAAGAAACCAGTCATAACAGTAACAAGGAGGAAAGCAGAAATCTCCTGACAGACAGGGCAAAGACTGCTGAAAGGCAATTACCAGCAGAGGCAATGAGTAAGAGGCTCCAGGCACAGTGAATGAGTGCAGTATGCAGGCCCCTTGCAAACAGGGATGCGGGAGGTCCTGGGAACGCTGAGAAAGAGCTCGAGGTTAATTAGTGAGTCAAAGTACCATCTGGAAGACTAAATTGAACCAACCGGAAGTGAGCAAGAGCTCAGAAACTCCAAGTTGGAGCAACATTGAAGAGATTTAAATAGCAGAGTGAGATCCCTCTGAAGGAATATCTTATTGTTGCTGACTCAATAATTACTGACTTTTTTTGGGTAACTATTGATTGCTAATTCATATATTTCCCCACTGATTTTGGTTATTAGAATATAAAAAATTATAAGCTATTTTACATTCTTAACTTGATATATTATATTTGATTGTTCAAACCATGGAATCTTGTGGGGCTGGGATAGTAGGAACTGCAGAAGCTGGAGAATCTGAGATAATAAGGTGTAGAGCTGAATGAACACAGCAGGCCAAGCAGCATCAGAGGAGCAGGAAGGCTGATGTTTTGGGCCTAGACACTTTTTCAGAAATGAGGGAGGGGAAGGGGGTTCTGAAATAAATAGGGAGAGAGGGGGAGACGGATAGAAGATAGATAGAAGAGAAGAAAGGTGGAGGGGAGAGACAGATCGAAAAGGCAGGGATGGAGCCAGTAAAGGTGAGTGTAGGTGGGGAGGTAGGGAGGGGATAGGTCAGTCCAGGGGGGACAGACAGGTCAAGGGGGCAGGATGAAGCTAGTGGGTAGGAGGTGTGGGTGGGGCTTGAGGTGGGATGAGGGGATAGGTGGGAGGGAGGACAGGTTAGGGAGGCAGGGACGAGCTGGGCTGGTTTTGCCGCATCCCAAACCTAACCTCCTAACCTAACCTCATCCCTCCTTGACTTGTCCATCCTCCCTGGACTGACGTATCCCCTCCCTACCTCCCCACCTACACTCACCTTTACTGGCTCCCTCTCCGCCTCTTCGACCTGTCTGTCTCCTCTCCACCTATCTTCTCCTCTATCCAACTTCTATCTGCCTCGCCCTCTCTCCCTATTTATTTCAGAATCCCATTCCCCTCCCCCGTTTCTGAAGAAGGCTCTAGGCACAAAATGTCAGCCTTCCTGCTACTCTGATGCTGCTTGGCCTGCTGTGTTCATCCAGCTCTACAATCGTGTGGCTCTATTTTATTAGTAAATGTTGTTGTCATGGGTGACTTCAACTCCCTAATATTGACTGGAACCTCCCAAGTGCAAATAGTTTGGATGGAGCAGGTTTTGTCAGCTGTGTCCAAGAAGGATTTCTCACTCACTATGCAGAAAGGCTGACTTGAGGGGAGGACATTTTGGATTTGTTGCTTGTCAATGAATCAGGCCAGGTATCAGATCTCTCGCTGGAAGAACATTTCAGTGATAGTGATCACAACTCCCTGACCTTTATTATAGTCATGGAGGGGGATAGGAACAGACATTATGGGAATGTATTTAATTGGGGGAGGGGGAATTACAATGCTGTTAGGCAAGAACTGCGGAGCATAAATTGGGATCAGATGTTCTCAGTGAAATGCGCAACAGAAATGTGGAGGTTGTTTAGGGAGCACCGGCTACGAGTACTGGATAGGTTTGTCGCACTGAGATAAGGAAGGGAGAGTAAGACGAAGGAACCTTGGATGACAAGGCATATAGGACATCTAGTCAAGAGGAAGAAGGAAGCTTACTTAAAGTTGAGGAAGCAAAGATCAGGAAGGGCTCTAGAGGGTTACAAGACAGCCAGGAAGGAACTGATGAATGGACTTAGGAGAGCTAGAAGAGGGTATGAAAAAGCCTTAGTGGGTAGGATTAAGGAAAACCCCAGGGCTTTCTATACTTATGTGAGGAACAAGAGGATGGCCAGAATGAGGGTAGGGTCAATCAGGGATAGTTGAAGGAACTTGTGTGCACAGTCAGAGAGGTAGGGGAGGTCCTTAATGAATACTTTGTTTCAGTATTCACCAATGACTGGGACCTTGATGTTTGTGAGGACAGCATGAAACAGGATGATACGTTTGAACAGGTTGTGAGGGAGGAGGATGTGCTAGAAATTTTGAAAAACATGAGGATAGATAAGTCCCCTGGGCCAGACGGGATATACCCAAGGTTGCTATGGGACGCAAGGGAAGAGATTGCTGCGCCTATGGCAATGATCTTTACTTCCTCGCTGTTCACTGGAGTAGCACCAGATGATTGGAGGGTGGCAAATGTTATTCCCTTGTTCAAGAAAGGGAATAGAGATATTCCTGGGAATTACAGACCAATTAGTCTTACTTCTGTGTTGGGAAAATATTGGAGAGGATTCTGAGAGATAGTATTTATGATTATTTAGAAAAGCACAGTTTGGTTAGAAATAGTCAGCATGGTTTCGTGAGGGGCAGGTCATGGCTCAGAAGCCCTGTTGAATTGCTTGACGATGTGACAAAATACATTGATGTAAGTTGAGCTGTGGATGTGGTGTATATGGATTTCAGCAAGGCTTTCAAGAAGGTTCCACATGGTAGGCTCATTCAGAAAATAAGGACGCATGGGATTCAGGGAAATCTGCTGTCTGGATACAGAATTGGCTGTCCAATAGAAGACAGAGGATGATAATAAATGGAAAGTACTCAGCCTGGAGCTGGGTGACCAGTGGTGTTCCACAGGGATCTGTTTTGGGACCTCTCTGCTCTTCGTGATCTTTACAAATGATTGGATGAGGAAGTAGAAGGGTGGGTTAGTGAGTTTGCCGATGACACTAAGGTTGGTGGAGTTGGGGACAGCGTGGATGGCTGTTGTAGGTTACAATGCGACATTGACAGGATGCAGAGCTGGGCAAAGAAGTGGCAGATGGAATTCAACCCAGAAAAGTGTGAAATGATTCATTTTGGAAGGTTCAATTTGAATACAGAATACAGGGTTAATGGCAGGATTCTTGGCATTGTGGAGGAACAGAGGGATCTTGGGGTTCCTGCCCATAAGTCGTTCAAATTTGCTACCCAAGTTGATAGGGTAATTAAGAAGGTGTATGGTGTGTTAGCTTTCATTGGCAGGCACATTGCATTTAAGGGCCATGAGGTTATGCTCAGCTGTATAAAGTCCTGGTTAGACCACACTTGGAATATTGTGTTCAGTTCTGGTCTGTTCATTATAGGAAGGATGTGGCAGCTTTAGAGAGGATGCAGAGGAGATTTACCAGGATGCTGCCTGGACTGGAGGGCAGGTCTTATGAGGAAAGGTTGAGGGAGCTAGGGCTTTGCCCATTGAAACAAAGAAGGATGAGAGATGACTTAATAGAGGTGTACAAGACGATGAGAGGCGTAGATACAGTGGAGAGTCAGAGACTTTTTCCCAGGATAGAAATGACTATTACGGCAGGGTGGTTGGGGGGGTCGTGGTTGCATAATTTTAAAGTTATTGGAAGAAGGTATAGGGGAGATGTCAGAGTTAGATTCTTTACACAAAGAGTGGTGGGTGCATGGAATGCGCTGCTGGCGGTGGTAGTGGAGTCAGGTACATTAGGCGCATTTAAGTGACTCTTGGATAGGCACATTGATGATGGTAAAATGTAAGGTATGCAGGGTAGTTTGATCTTGGAGTAGGATAATATGTCAGCACAACATTGTGGTCTGAAGGGTCTGTATTGTGCTGTACTGCTCTATATTCTATGTTCTATTTGGAATTCCCAAATTTCATATATTTTATCCAAAAAGCTACTGATCCCAAAGCAGACCATAAGTGAATGTGGACATCTTGTCATGGATCATTACACTATTCAACCTGAAGGATTTTGCTGCATCTCTCCAATCCCATGTCAACCTCCCCATGCTTCTCAACGTGGGTATGTCCAAATTTCTGAGTCACAGATTTTGGCATGTTTTTTCTGACTTTTTTGACATTTTCAAGCAGCCTACAGTTTGAACAACGAACTAATCAAATTCAAGTTGGAACTGTGTGTCAACAACCAACTGAATCAAAGTTTGTGCATATATTTGGAAGTGATATGTTATGTTTTCATTTATGATATTTTATTTGTCAAACTCTAACAATAAATTTCGCAATAGTGTATCAGGACAGAGGTTCAATACTAGATCCTGGCTATAATTAGCTAGCCATCTATCATGGGCAATGTGTGAGCCAAACTAAAACCTAGACACAAACACATTCTTGTCACAAAGAGATTCAAAATGCATCAATTTAGAATTCAAAGAACCATGCGTGCATGGTTCAGAGATATTGTGAAGGTAGAAAGCACTTAGAATGATTAGAGGAGTCAATATGAAGTGTTAGGATCAAGGATGTGATCTGAAGCAGAATGCTATGAAGACACTTTGTTTCTCGAGGACTCATGTTTTAAAGATCATGGACTGTGGTTATTTGGAATGCAGGGAATAAGTTGTGGAAAGGACACAACCTTTTGTGCCAAAGCACTCATTATAAATCATTTTGTTTAAGTTTTCTCAACAGCAAAACATGTGGAACAGCTTTATTCTATATTCTAAATAAAGTTGTACAATTTCAGCTAAATGCTTGAATTTACTGAAAATCTCTTGTTTGAGTATATGTGTGTCAAGATAGTGGCTATTGCTAATTTTATAGTATTTCAGTTGGAGTGTAGTCTGCTGTGAGCGAGAATGTATCCAGCTCATCCTCTGTCTTTCTGGAAAAAAGGTATTTTGGAGAGCCCAGTGTGAGACATGGAAAATTAATGCTGCTGTTTTCCTCAGAAAGGTCTGAACTCTCAACAATTCCAGAGAGAACTCTATCAATAAGGTCCCTGTGACAACTGTCTGGTTTTAGTGCCCGTCATCTACATTTGCTTTGATGTCAACTGATCAACATTTTGAACATTTCATCTTCATTCCTTTTTCCTTTGAGAATTTAACATTATATTGCCAAAGTTTTTGTTTTAGATTTATCTCTGCAAAGGAATTTTCTTTTTTTCTGTTTTTATTGGGGTGTGTGTGTTTCAGTTGTTTTTAAGGGTAGGCATTCATGCTTTCTTATTTTAAACTGTGTTAGTATTACACCATCATTAAATCCTATTTCCATATTAACATTGTTGTTGTTTAGAATCCAGGTTGCAGGAACGTTCATAAACAAATTGTGACAAAAACCATATCAAGGCATATTAACAAAATTGGAATTTGCTGCAAAACTCAACAGGTTTTGCAGCATCTGAGGGAAAAAAGCAGAGTTAACATTTCAAGACCAATGACTCTTTAATTATTCACTTCTCTTTTATTTTAAGGTATAAAAAGTCAGATCAATAAAAGCTTGGTCAAAGAAGTAAATTGGAAGGGTGTTTTAAAGGGAGTAAGATAAAGGGGCAGAGAGATATAGAGAAGGTAGCCCAGATGTTATGCTATTGGCAATTGAAGGCACTGCCACTAACTTTGGAGCAATTAAAACTGGATGTACTCAAGAGCCCAGAATCAGGAGAGCACCTGAATTTTAAAACAAGAATGTAAATTTTAAAACAAGATGTTGCTTGATTGGGAGCCAATGTAGGTCAGCTTTGACATGAGTGATAATGGAATGGGATTTTGGATGCAACTCTCCAATTTGCAAGCTAACTGTGAAGGTTCTACCTATTGCAGGCCTTGAGAGTGGAGACCTACCTCATCAACCAATCAGAAGCTAGCAGCTTCTGGATCCTAAAGACTGTTGTTTGAGGCTTAGTCATCAGGGGATCGAATGGTGAGAAGGGAAGTGGTTTTGTTTTGTTTCAGAAGAGATGGCAGTTGCTGGGCAAGGGATGTCAGAGACAAGGAAGTGTGGGAGGGAGGGGAGCTCAGTCATGGCTCTTAGAGGCCACCTTCTGGCCATAAAATTGGGACAAATGAATGGCACCTTCCAATCCAGCAGGCTGGGTACCCTAGTTTCTGAATCATTAAATTGATCACTGAAGGGCTTTACTTTCTGACATATCTCTCCAGGGCCAACTTTCCCATCTCACTGCTCCTTCATCACCTCCAACAGAGGTGGTGGGGGTGTGGGGGGGAGGAATTCTGCCCTCTGTGTGAGTTAAGTTTTGAATGCCTTCAGGTTTACCAAGTGTATCTCAAGCTGAACAGGAATTAAGTGAATTTTGCAGACAAAGTACCTAATCTGTCTGCTACATTTCATTCCACATATTTGATTATGGTTTAGCACCACTAACCACTCATACTGACCTGGAAACCACTGTGCGTTATTTTTGCAATACCATGCAAAAAATTGTGAGATTCGGCAATTTGGCAGAAGTCATAAATATTCTCTATTGCAGTAAATCACTGTATAAGCTGTTGGCATGTGATTCTCATGTCTTGAGTTGGTGTATGATCAAATCTAAACTTGAACCATAAGCTGTGGAATCTTCATTCAAATAAATGAACATAGCAGGATGTGTGCAGTTGTTGTAAGTTTCAGTGTCAACCTTAGTGAAATCTTGAAAATGGATTTTCTTTTCTTCTGTGCTGAACTACTACTTCTTTAAAGAAACCAATCAATAAATTAATGCAGGTAAAATTATATTTTCCTTATACCATGCAATAACTGATCTGGGAATGATTCCTGCCCAGACTAGGAACCAAAAGTAGAAATTATATTTCCTACTCGCAACAATCTTCAATGTGACCAGCAGTCGTATAACAACTGACTTTTGTATTGCATTGTCATTGAGCAAAACTTGACAGTGAGTCACATGAGAGGGTATTAGAGTAGATGATCACTGAAAAAGTTGGCCTTAAAGTACATCTTAAAGGAGGAAAGCAAGGAAAATGTTAAAGGAGGGATTTCCAGAGGCCTAAGATCTCAGCAGTGGAATGCATGGACATTAGAGAAACCATTGAAGATGACATTCACTGTCTAACTAGATGGAGAAGAATAGAACCAGGTGGCTAAAGTCTCACTCACCTGGACAACAGAGGAGAGAAAATAATTGGGGAAGGCATGAGTCAAAGTTTGTAGATAAGTGGATTAGGACAAAGAGGATTACTTTACAGCAATCACAGTCAGAAAGAGTGTCATTTTTAGTGTAGATATGGCAAAGATGTGGAAACCTGGTTGGAGGGATTTGAATTTTGAGAATGTGGGTCAGAAGTTCACATAAAAACATTGAAGATAGGAGTGGGAGGAGGCCATTTGGCCCTTCAAAACTGCTCCACCAACAACCATAAACATGGCTAATATTCCAACTCAATAGCTTAATTCTGCTTTCTCCCCGTAACCTTTGATCCTATTCACTCCAAATGCTATATCTAGCTGCCTCTTGAATACATTCAATATTTTGGCATCAAGTACTTCCTGTGATTATGAATTCCATTAGCTTGCCACCCTTTGGGTGAAGAAATGTCTCCTCATCTCCATCCTAAATGGTCTATCCCAAATCCTCAGACTGTGACGCCTGGTTCTGGACACACCTATCCTCAGGAACTTTCTCCCTGCATCTACCCTAGTCAATTTCTCCGCATATATCATTTTCCAGGACAGTGTAGAGGTAAAGGAGATTGGAAATTGAACTGTAATTTGGAGGGACAGAGATGCCAATAGTTGCTTTATTGAACAGGAGAGTAAAGGCAGCTAATTTGAAGAGAAGGGAGACAATAACTGTGGAGAGAGCTGTTAACATTAGTCAACATGGGGTCAAGAAGAAGAGTCAGCTGATCAACTTTCAGTGGGATAAACGTTGAGGGAGCAGTTTTGGCTTATGACTGAAATCCAAGAGTGTTTTAAGGCAAAAATTAAACCACTTATTTACTTTTAAAATATATGGACTTCCTCATAAGAAATCTAATGCAAAGTTGGTGCTATACTCAGATCAATACATAACAAAGTAATATATACGAAGTGAACAAAATAAATGTAGACACTGTCACACCAATATCTTCTCTTAGTCAATCACATTTTTTTCTCTTATTAAAAATAATTAAATAACATTCTGGGACAATAGACCGGAATTCAAATGTTTTTAAATAGGTCAGATTTTAATGAGATCCAAGTCAGACTACAAGTTGTGTCAAATGAAGGATTCAGTGTTAAACAATGACAACAAACAGTCCTTGCAGAAACTGCCAAGCCACTGATAAAAAGCATTCACCCAGCTGAGGGCTGCTGTGAGTCAATACTCTGGACGCTGATAGATAGTCTTCAGTGACAGGCAGAGAAGAGTGCTTAGATTAGTGGAGCTGAGGTCAACAGCAAGAACCAGGAGATGAGATATATAGCAAGCCTCGCACCTATTCATTCCCAATAAAGTATTTGGCTTTTGCTGTTTTTACTCAATTCCATATATTATTTAAGATAACGAAATGTGAGGCTGGATGAACACAGCAGGCCCAGCAGCATCTCAGGAGCACAAAAGCTGACGTTTCGGGCCTAGACCCTTCATCAGAGAGCTTTACGCTTGCAAGTTGATCTGCCAATAATATTCATGGTATGAGGATAAAGGATCATGGGCTTTGATTCCCCTCTTGATCTTGTTCTGATACCTAAGGGGCCTCAAGGAAGAGGACTGAACAAAGAGCAGATGGCTTCTGACAGAACATAAGCACCTCAGGATGGGAATTTCTGAATCCCACAAAGTAATGAGACTGTTGTATAAAACATTCTGATCACCTCCCAAGTGATTTCCACAGCATTCCTTTATCAAATCATACGCCTTAAAATAAAGTGGAGAAGGGACATGTTTTGCCACATGATGAAATGAGACAGTTCTGACTCTCTCAGCCAGAGAGTTGAAATTCTGAATTTAAAGTTTCACAATGAAGCTTTTATCAAATGCTTTATTTCATTTCAGAAGCTGACTCAGCTACTGAAATACAGACAGAAAGATAAGAAATTCAAGTGGTAACTTGTGCAATAACTTTATTCTGTTTCTACTGAAAACAAATCGAAGCCTAAGATTTCAATTATAAGTGCAATGTTTTGAATTTTTCTAAATTATTTTAAAATGCTGCAATTACAAATTGATTTTATAATTTTTTGAGATAAACATTCACAGCAAAGTTATTGATGAGCATTCACTTCAGACAGAGGCTTGCTCAGAGGATTCAGAGATGGATGATTATAGTAAGTTTGTTTTCTTGTGATTATACAAGATATTTTAAAACAATGATTATTTAGAATTATAAAGCTATGCTAGCGTTTGCTTAATCTAATGAAGTAGGTAACACTGATTTCTGGAAAATAAATAATTAATCTGTGAACAAATGTTTCAAGGGAGCGCAGGACACCACTATCTCCCATTCCTGGCTAGAAAATGGATGAAAATGAGCCCTATTGTACTGGAGATAATGGGAACTGCAGATGCTGGAAATCCAATATAACAAAATGTGAGGCTGGATGAACACAGCAGGCCAAGCAGCATCTCAGGAGCACAAAAGCTGACGTTTTGGGCCCAGACCCTCTCTGATGAAGGGTCTAGGCCCGAAACGTCAGCTTTTGTGCTCCTGAGATGCTGCTTGGCCTGCTGTGTTCATCCAGCCTCACATTTTGTTACCTATTGTACTGGATTAGTTTTATGCTTTGAACATAGCAGGAGGTTAAATAGGGAGTCTGCTGATAGTTCTGATTAGCTGCTTGATGAGCCAATCCACAGCAGAGAGTTTGGGATAGACAGTAGGCTTGGACAGTAAGATAGACAGAAAACTTTCAGCTTTCCCTCTGGTGAAACAGAAACCTCTTGTGATCAATTTGAGATTATAGCAATCAGAGTGATAGCAAACACTCTCTTTCTAAGTAACCATTTATTGGTTAAACAATGCAATGAAGTTAAGTCAATATTAAGGAAATATTTACGCAATTTACTATTCTTAGTGTTGCAAGTGATAGAAAATCGGTACATCATTCTCCGATAGAGAGATCCTGCAAAATGGAATGTTTCATACAAAATGAACTAATGCATTGGTTTGCAATTAGTTTGTTTCCACAAGATTATTCATTTTAATGTCTTTGGGAAGAAAGGATAGATACATGGAGAGTACGAGCAAGACCACACAAAGGAATCTCCATGTTGCCCCTTTTGGGTCATGCTATTTTACAAGAAGATGTTGTATTAAATGTACATGCTGGTTATGGGGTCACTGTGCACACTTAAAGGAGTGAATGGTCATGATAAGATTGAAGGAAAAACAGATGCAGGAATTGAAAATGAGGGCATTGAAGTGACAAATTTCCAGTGCGTCAGTGAATAATAATGTAATAATAGCAATCTATATTTATTTAGCATCATAAACATCATATAACATCCTGAAATATTTCTCAAGCTAATTATAAAATAAAATTTTGACACTGAACAACATAACGCAATATAAGGTCAGGTGATTAAAGGCTTGGTCAAAGAGAAACATTTTAAGGAGGAAGATTAGACAACAAAGAGAAGAGCTTTATGGATAAATTTACAGAACATTGGGCCTAGGCAGCCAGACGCACAGTCACCAGTAGTGGAAGGATCAAAATTAGGAATGTTTCATAACTGGATGAACACAGATATCTCAGGGGTGGAACAAGCGCAGAGAATTTTGCTGGAGAAGTTCAACAATTAAGCAGTATCTGTTTAGAAAGGAGAGAAGTTAATGTTTCAAGTGAAGAACAAAACATAATGGGATCAATTCCTGAAGTTATGGAATCCAGTATTGAGACCTCAAATTTACAAAGTGCCAAAGCAGAAAATGAACTGTTGTTCCTTGAGCTTGTGTTGTATTTTGCCGGAAAATGGCAGCATGCCCAGGACAGAAATCTTAGCATGAGACCAAAGTGGTTTTTGGAAATGGTAAACAACTGGTGGGGGGTGGGGGGGGCGGGGTGTCAGGCTCAGTTCTATGGACAGAGCAGAGATGTTGTGCAAAGCAGCCTGCATTTGGCCTTATCAGAGACAACATTGTGAGCTGCAAATATAGTAAGGCCACATTGAAAAATGTACAAGTGAAATGCTGCTTCACCTGGAAGATGTTTCTGGGGCCTTACACAGTGAAAAGGAATGAGGTGAATGGGTAAATGTTACACTATCTACAATTGCAAGGGAAGGTACCATGAGGGAGTCAGGAAGTGCTAGGATTAATTGGGGAGTAGTCACAGAGGGAATGGTTCATGTGGAATTCTGACGTGGAGAGGAGGGAACGATGTGGTGGTAGCATCCTGCTGGAAATGCTAGAGGATGATCCATTGAATGAGGAGACTGGTGGGGTGGAAAGTGAGGACAAGGGGAACTCTATTGTAGTTCTATGAAGAAAGGGAAAGGGTTAGTGAAGAGGTGCTGGATATGGGTTAGACATGAGTGGAGGTCCTATCATTTACAATGAGGGGGAAATCCTTGGTTGAAGACAATCGAAGTCTCCAATATTCCTCCAACGTACTTCCTTCCTCCTGGAGATGCATATTAGCATCTATAAAGTGCATTCAAATCTAGAATAAAAAACAGATAGATGAGGGTTTCAACAATTGATGGAGGAACACAGTCAGGCAATGTTAAGGAGGTGGAATTGGATGGTTCTAGTGATGACATAGATATATGATTAGAAACTCATCTCAGGGTCAAATATGATAACAAATTTGCTAACAGTCTTTTTCACCTTTGGTAGCTGCTAGAGAATGAGGACATGGAGTTGGTCATAAAGGGAAACTACACGAGACGTCACTTTATATTGTGAAGACTGTATGGTAAGTATGATGGTAAGCAAAAATTGACAACTTAAAACTAATTAAGTGGCATTTTCCAATTGTAACAAAGACATGAAACAGAATAATAGATGTACAATAATTTCCATCCAGCAAAGGCTACCAATTTGTTTTAGCTGCTAGGGTCTTTCCACTGTTGACCATTGACACTGACTCTGCCAAATAAATAGTGTTATGGGAACACACTTATATTAAATATTCTGCAAAAATAGCATAGGCATAACTCCAGGATGGTATGTTGCCTCCCTGGTGCAGTCAAGGATATCACCAAGTGGCTGTAGGGCATTCTTCTGGGGATGAGTGAACAGTCAGGTGTTATGATCCATGTTGATACCAATAACTTGGTTAGGAAGAGAGATATGCTTCTGCAATTAGAATTAACAGAGCAAGGTAGGAAATAAGCAGCCCTCAAAGGTCATAATTTTGAGATTACTCTCATGCCACATGCCAGTGAGATCTGAACTAGAAGGATAATGTTGATGAATACTTAGTTGGAAAGATAGTCTAGGAGGGAGAGCTTGAGATTCCTGGGCTCCTGAGCAGGGACCTGGGGAAGATGACATCTGTAAAATCAGACAGATGGCACCTGAACAGGACTGGACTGAGTTCCTTGTGGGGCATCTGGCCGGTGCTGTTGAGACAGCTTTAAAGTAAATCTTTAGGGGTGTAGAAACCCAAAGAGAATATAGAGAAATATAAGTTGCACAAAATAGTTAGAGGGATGGATGGCATTATTATAGAGAATAATGAGATAATAGGTGAAAGTCAGAGGAAGGGAGAAAGTAACAAACTCTAAATCAAGGGAATATGAATATATGGAGTAAAGAAGATTGAGATCTCCAATTCAAGAGCGAACTATGTGGTAAATCGAAAAGCCCTGGGGAAAATTGATACAGAGAGATCTGAGTGTTCAAGTCCATTGTACCCTGAAGTCGGTAACGCAGGTGGAGAGAGTGGTCAAGAAGGAATACGGCATGCTTTCATTCATCAGACGGAGTATTGAGTACAAGAGTTGACAGGTCATGTTACAGTTGTATAGGACTTTGGTTCGACCACATTTGGAATACTGCGTACAGTTCGTCGCCACATTACCAAAAGGATGTGAATGTTTTGGAGGTGCTGCAGAGGATGTGCACCAGGATGTTGCCTGGTGTGGAGGGTGCTAGCTATGAAGAGAGGTTGAGTAGATTAGGGTTATTTACATTAGAAAGACGGAGTTTAAGGGGGGACTTGATTGAGGTCCACAAAATCATGAGTGGAACAAACAGGGTGGATAACAAGAAGCTCTTTCCCAGAGTGGGGAACTCAATTAAGAGGGGTCTCGATTTCAAGATGAGAGGGGAAAAATTTAAGGGAGATATGCGTGGAAAGCTCTTTACGCAGAGGGTGGTGGGTGCCTGGAAAATGTTGCCAGTGGAGGTGGCAGAGGCAGGCACGATAACGTCATTTAGGATGTATCTAGACAGATACATGAATGGACATGGAGCAGAGGGATACAGATCCTTGGAAAATAGGCGAGATAATGGGAACTGCAATTGCTGGATAATCTGAGATGACAAAGTGTGGAGCTGGATGAACACAGCAGGCCAAACAGCATTTTAGGAGCGCAAAAGCTGACGTTTCGGGCCTAGACCCTTCATCAGAAAAGGGGAATGGGGAGAGGGTTCTGAAATAAATAGGGAGAGAGGGGGAGGCGGATCGAAGATGGATAGAGGAGAAGATAGGTGGAGAGCAGAGTATAGGTGGGGAGGTAGGACGGGGATAGGTCAGTCCGGGGAGGACGGACAGGACAAGGGGTTGGGATGAGGTTAGTAGGTACAAAATGGAGGTGCGGTTTAAGGTGGGAGGAGGGGATAGGTGAGAGGAGGAACAGGTTAGGCAGGCAGGGACGAGCTGGGCTGGTTTTGGGATGCAGTGGGTGGAGGGAAGATGTTGAAGCTTGTGAAATCCACATTGATACCATTAGGCTGCAGGTTTGCCAAGGGGAATATGAGTTGCTGTTCCTGCAACCTACAGGTGGCATCATTATGGCACTGCAGGAGGCCCAGAATGGACATGTTGTCTGAGGAATGAGAAGGGGAGTTGAAATGGTTCGTGGCTGGGAGGTGCAGTTGTTTGTTGCGAAGTGAGTGCAGGTATTCTGCAAAGCGGTCCCCAAGCCTCCGCTTGGTTTTCCCAATGTAGAGAAAGCCACAATGGGTACAGTGGATGCAGTATACCACATTGGCAGATGTGCAGGTGAACATCTGCTTGATATGGAAAGTCATCTTGGGGCCTGGGATGGGGGTAAGGGAGGAGGTGTGGGGGCAAGTGTAGCACTTCCTGTGGTTGCAGGAGAAAGTGCCAGGTTTGGTGGGGTTGGGACGGAGTGTGGAGCAGACAAGGGGGTCCTGGACAGAGTGGTCTTTCTGGAAGGCAGACAAGGGTGGGGATGGAGAAATGTCTTGGGTGGTGGGGTATGATTATAGATGGCGGAAATGTCGGAGGATGATGCATTGGATCCGGAGGTTGGTGGGGCGGTACATGAGGATGAGGGGGATTCTGTTTTGGCGGTTATTGTGGGGTAGGGAGTGAGGGATGAGTTGCAGGAAATGCGGGAGACACGGTTGAGGGTTTTCTCGACCACTACTAAGGGGCTGTTGCAGTCCTTGAAGAACGAGAGCATAGAACATAGAACATAGAACATAGAACATTACAGCACAGTACAGGCCCTTCGGCCCTCGATGTTGTGCCGACCTGTCATACCGATCTCAAGCCCATCTAACCTACACTATTCCATGTATGTCCATATGCTTATCCAATGACGCCTTAAATGTACCTAAAGTTGGCGAATCTACTACCGTTGCAGGCAAAGCGTTCCATTCCCTTGCTACTCTCTGAGTAAAGAAACTACCTCTGACATCTGTCCTATATCTTTCACCCCTCAATTTTAAGCTGTGAATCTTGGATGTACGGGGGTGGAATGCCTCATCCTGGGAGCAGATGTGGCAGAGGCGAAGGAATTGGGAATAGGGGATGGCATTTTTTTCAGGAAGGTGTGTGGGAGGAGGTGTATTCCAGGTAGGTGTGGGAGTCGGTGGGCTTGAAATGGACATCGGTTTCTAGGTGGTTGCCTGAGACAGAGATAGAGAGGTCCAGGGAGGTGAGGGATGTGTTGGAGATGGTCCAGGTGAACTTGAGGTTGGGGTGGAAGGTGTTGGTGAAGTGGATGAACTGTCCGAGCTGCTCTTGGGAGCCCGAGGTCGCGCCAACGCAATCATCAATGTAACAGAGGAAGAGGTGGGTTTAGGACCAGTGTAGATGCGGAAAAGGGACTTTTCCACGTAACCTACAAAGAGGCAGGCATAGCTTGGGCCCATGCGGGTACCCATGGCCACCCCCTTTGTCTGTAGGAAGTGGGAGGAATCAAAAGAGAAGTTGTTGAGGGTGAGGACGAGTTCGGCCAGGCGGATGAGGATGTCGGTGGAAGGGGACTGGTCGAGTCTGCGGGACAGGAAGAAGCGGAGGGCCTCAAGGCCATCTGCATGGGGAATACAGGTGTATAGGGACTGGACGTCCATGGTGAAAATGACGTGTTGGAGACCGGAGAATTGGAAGCCCTGGAAGAGGTGGAGGGCGTGGGTGGTGTCACTGGCGGGGTAGGGAGTTCCTGGACCAAGGGGAAGAAAATGGAGTCCAGATAGGTGGCGATGAGTTCAGTGGGGCAGGAGCAGGCGGAGGCAATGGGTCGACCAGGACAGGTGGGTTTGTGGATTTTGGGAAGGAGATAGAAGCGGGCAGTGCGGGTTTGGGGAACAATGAGGTTGGAGACTGTGGGTGGGAGGTCACCTGAGGTGATCAGGTTGTGAATGGCTTGGGAGATGATGGTTTGGCGCTCAGGGGTGGGGTCATGATCCGGGGACGTTAGGAGGAGGTATCGGAGAGTTGGCGTCTGGCCTCAGCAATGTAGAGGTCAGTGTGCCGTACTACAACTGTGCCTCCCTTGTCCGTGGGTTTTATGGTGAGGTTAGGATTGAAGCGGAGGGCTGCACGTTCTGCAGTGGACACGTTGGAGTGGGTGAGAGGCGGGGAGAGGTTGAGGCCATTGATGTCACGACGGCAGTTGGAGATGAAGAGGTTGAGGGAGGGTAGGAGGCCTTGGGGTGGTGTCCAGCGGGAGGACTTGTGTTGGAGGCGGGTGAAGGGGTCAGTGGAGGAAGGGTCAGGCTCACGGTTAGAGAAGTAAGCATGGAGGTGAAGGCGGCGGAAAACTGCTCAATGTCCAAACGTGACTGGTATGCATTGATATGTAGGTGGAGGGGGACAAAGGTGGGTCCCTTACTGAGGACTGATTGTTGGTCCTCAGTCAGGGGGAGGAGCCTAACCATCCCAACTTGTCCCCACCTCCCTAACTTGTTCTTCCTTTCAGCTATCCCCTCCTCCCACCTCAAACCGCACATCCATTTCCTACCTACTAACCTCATCCCACCCCCGACCTGTCCGTCCTCCCCAGACTGACCTATCCCCGTCCTACCTCCCCACCCATACTCTCCACTCCACCTACCTTCTCCTCTATCCTTCTTCGATCCGCCTCCCTCTCTCTTCCTATTTATTTCAGAACCCTCTCCCCATCCCCCTTTTCTGATGAAGGGTCCAGGCCTGAATCATCAGCTTTTGTGCTCCTAAGGTGCTGTTTGGCCTGCTGTGTTCATCCAGCTCCACACTTTGTTATCTTGGAAAATAGGCGACAGGTTTAGACAGAGGATCTGGATCGGTGCAGGCTTAGAAGGCCGAAGGGCCTTTTCCTGTGCTGTAATTTTCTTTGTTCTTTGAGACATATAGGTGCAAATTGCCAAATGGAAATGTGATGTTGTGGCAATTAAATAAACCTTGCTTAAGGAAGGGAAGGACTGAGAGTAAAATATTTGGGGATAAAAAGTGTTCACAAAAGCTAAACAAAAGGAAGAAAAAAAGGAGGGATGGCAGCATTTAAGGAGAGCATTCAGTGCTAGAAAAGCAGGTGTCCCTGAGTGTTCAAGGACGGAATCTATATGGTTAGAGCCAGGGAACCAAAATAAGTGCTGTTATCTTACTTGATGTAATCAATAGATCACTAACTGGGAGTGGGCAATGAAGTGGCAGATGGAATTCAACACAGAAATGTGTGAAATGATTCATTTTGGAAGGTGGAATTTGCATGCAGAATACAGGGTTAATGGCAGGATTCTTGACAGTATGGAGGAGCAGAGGGATCTTGGCGTCCACGTCCAAATGTCTCTCAAAGTTGCTACCCAAGTTGATAGGGTTGTAAAGAAAGCATATGGTGTGTTGGCTTTCATTGGCAGGGGACTTGAGTTTAAGAGCCGTGAGGTTATGCTGCAGCTCTATAAAACCCTGGTTAGATCATACTTGGAATATTGTGTTCAGTTCTGTTCGCCACATTATGGGAAGGTGTGGAAGCTTTAGAGAGGGTGCAGAGGATATTTACCAGGATGCTGCCTGGGCTGGAGAGCAGGTCTTTTGAGGAAAGGTTGAGGGAGTTAGGGCTTTTCTCATTGGAGCAAAGAAGGATGTGAGGTGACTTGATAAAGGTTTCCAAGATGATGAGAGGCATGGGTAGAATGGGTAGTTAGAGACTTTTTCCCAGGGTGGAAATGACTATTACGAGGGAACATAATTTTAAGGTTATGTGAGGAAAGTATAGGGGAGATGTCAGAGGTAGGTTATTCACAGAGAGAGTAGTGGGTGTGTGGAATGCGCTGCCGGCAGTGGTAATGCAGTTAGATACTTTAGAGACTTTAACAACTCTTGGACAGACATATGGAGGAGAGTAAAATGTAGGGTATGCAGGGTAGATTGGTCTTGGCAGGGTAGGTCGGTACAATATCATGGGCCGAAGGGCCTGTGCTGTGCTGTACTGGTCTATGTTCTATGTTCTATGTAACTTGTGGGAATGATGTAGATGAATATATCTGCAGAGAAATTACAGCAAGAGCCCAATGTTATGGAATGGCTATAATTGGGGATTTCACCTGCATTTAAATTGGGACAGTAATAGCATTAGGGCGGAAATGGGCAAATGTTCATTGACTGTGTTCAAGAAAATATTTCTATAGCAACATGTCTCCAGTCCAACCAGAAAGGATACACTGCTGGACCTGGTTCTCAGGAATGGGTGGACAAAGTGGATGAAGTGTCAGTGGGAAGCATTTAAGAAACAGTGATCATTGTATTATAAGGTTTAGCATGATGATAGACAAGAACTGGCAACTAGGGTAAGAATGTCAAATATCATATTTGCATATATACACAGGGATAGACATAAAGAAAAACTAATAATTTATTTTAAATATGTTTGCAATAAGCCTACTTGTAATACAAAATAATTTAAAATGAAATTAATTTATGATTTCTTAGTTAGCAAATATGAAAACTTTTAATCAACAGCAACTTGAGAAATTACACAAAAGCGCTTACTAAATGTAGGGAAGAATATAATTTTCATACAATCTAAAATATTTTCTTTTGTGGTTTTTGATCAGTAAAGTCACTGATAAAATCCTTAAATGATAAGCTACAAAGTTCAATACTTTCTAGTTACATAATGCTGAGTGCAAACACCTTTTCTTGCTGCATGCATTATTGCCCAGGGTTGTTTCTTGGTGTTTCTCAGCTGCAAAAATCACCATTCTCTGAAGCAATTTAGACTCAAAAAGGTTGCAATCTGTTTCTACTTTCGAGAAAGCTAACAGAATCTTATCTTGGACAACGACTTTATTGAAATTTTGGAGGCATTAATATCCTTTATTCTAAATAATTTCCCCAAATGTAAGCTTTGCAGTGTTTTACATCAAAGAGGTTGACTTCAGCATCAGGAAAACAGCCTTTCATCAGAAACGCTACACCTTCCCACAGCTGTTTTTCATAGGTATCTAAATCCACTAAAAATGAAAACTTGTTTACAACTTTTAAATGTATGATTGCTCTTGTCTTCAAGTTGGTATCAAGTGCATGTGTCACGGGAATAAAGTTTGTCACTTGAAACTTGTCTGTTTGAGAGAGCGTTCCATCAGCATTAGGTGCATCACCGCCTTGGAATAATTTTTCATTCATCTCCTTTTATTCACACTCCACATCAGCAGATTTTCTTTTGCTTTGAGTTCAATGTCATCAAACCTCTCTCAGGTAACTTTCAAGAATGATTGTGTGATGTATGGAGTTTTGCAAATGCATGAAGGGCTATTTTTACTTTCTGTAGGACCTTGGTGGCCTTGCAGAAATGCTGTAACATACATTCCAAATTTATAACATGAAATCAAACTCTAGTTCCTCCATTTTCCCCTGCAGAATTATCTGCTTCTCTCCTTCTATCATCATTATCACTATCATGAATATGAAGATGAGTAAGAGCATTAATAATTGAACCATAACTCTCAGCAATAGCTGATGCAGCTTTTGCATCTGCTTCCCATCTACTGTTGGAGTGATGGTTTGAACTTTGGAACTAGGATGCAAAAGTGATTTGAATACTGCTGATTATTTTGTGGAGGCAAAGAAGATTTAATAGGCTGGAACGGAGTTGAGTTTACAATTAGAACAGCTAGGATCTTCTTAAATGGAAGATGCTTACTTCTGCTCCTAACTGTGGGTTTTACATTCATATGTGTACATTTGTTTCACAACAGCAAAACAAAATTACTTTAACTAGACAGCACTCAACTGTAGCAAGACCTAAAATAATCAGTGAATGTTCAGCATATCAAATGTTTGTAACATGCTTATTTGTCTCTATATGTGTTTGCAGTACTTTTGTGTAACTTCTTGCCAGTATCCAGTGCATATGTCTGACCTCTGAATTATTGACATCAATTTTGCAATCATTGCCTTACCATGTTAGCTACATTTTCACTATCACACATTATTAAAAGAAGTTAGAAAACATTCAATGGGAAAACCATCATTGCATGACAAATAACTTCTGAAAACAGTTAGTTGATTAACATAAGAAATATCTGATGTAGAATCAGCCGCCAAACTAAAGTGTAACGCTTTTCTCATGTCATCCAAAATTGATCCTCTTACATTTTCAGCCATTAGCTGGATGAATACATCACATATTGTTTTATACAAATATGAAAACTTTCCTGATCCACTGCATCTATAATTTTTTTTATGTATGGCTGGCAATCAATGGACAATATTTAGCAATGAGTTCTAACAAGCCAAGAAAGTTGCTGTATACAGTGAACCAGACATTTTATTGCCTCCCCTAAAGCTAGTGCATGTTCTGCTAATGTGCATACAATGGCAATGACACATTCAAGAACATACCTCTAATACACTTCCTCCTTCTTCATCTGTTCCCCAATTTGTGACTCTGAGGTTTAACCCTGTTACTTTTTAAAATATGTAAGCAAAGTATTTTCAAGATCCTCAATGTCTCACATTTTTGACTTCCAACATTGTTTCACCAGTCATCACCAGACAGTGCTGTCAATGATGTCGAGAAAACTTTCCAGGCAACACAATAAGTACAGTTGGCTATTGAAGATATACTAGAAAAATAAGAAATTGTGGATGCTGGAAATCTGAAACAAAACAGAAATTGCTGGAGAATCTCAGCAGGTCTGGCAGAATCTGTGAAGAGAAAACAAAATTACTGTTTTGGGCCCAGTGACCCCCCTTCAGTATTTGAGACAATTCTGATTTTTTTTATCATTAACTTTTGTTGAATGGAATGGACTCTTTGAACAATATCTAATTTTGTTTTTGAGTGACTGCCTCAATTTCTCGAACGGGTTGTTCCAACATTGACCCTCTAAAGGACCTTTCTGTATCTGGATTGAAATATCCTCATCAGTCAAGACATCCCAAAGACCAGGATCACTCTACTGTACTTCTCTTCAGTTGTGATTTCTGGCTCTGTAACATTCTCAAATGTAGTAGTCACATTCACATCTATATCGTTTACCTCAGAACAAGTTAATGCTAGTAGTTGCTATGGACTTGGCTGACTGTCTTAAATATCAGGGCCTCCTTATTATCATGGGAAACACAGCAACTTTTGGTAATTGTTTTAGCCACTCTTCAAGCTACTGCTTTTTGTTTCTCTATTGACATTCACTTTCAAAAATTCTCTTAGTCTTTTTACAGGATTCTATACAACAATGAGAAGTGTACTCGAGACAAATTCTATGAACTCAATTCTTTATGTTGACAAGTAAAATAGATCTAAAAAGTGCAACAATATATTTTAATAATACATATATTGCCTGGTATCAGAGGGAAGAGAGCGTGCTTTACATGCTTTATTGCAATTAGAATATAAATTTTTTTTTAAAGGAAAACATGTTTAAATTTTTAGAAGTACCTTTATATTTATAGCTTAAAAACTATATAAGGCACTTTTATTTAGTAATCGAAATGCCTATTTGGATCATGAGACTGCCGAGGGTCAAGGGAAAGGAGTAGCACTATGGAAATATTTTTGACCTATGTCATTGAGTTACAGTTCATCAAATGAGACACAGGAGTCTGATGTTCTGAGTACTGATTGGAGGCTGGGAGTCAATCAAGATTTTCTGATCATGCTCAATAACCAAGGATGGCAGTATTATATCATAATTGTGTAGACATCAAGTGTATTTTTGACACATCAGAACAAAAATGTATTAGCAAATCTTTTAGCCTGTGTACTTTATTTTTCCAACAATCATGTTAAACTTAAAATTGAGACTTTTGCTTTCAATTTTAGATTCTCCTCATAGTATGAAATCCTAAACTGCAGCTAATCTAGTTTAGGCCTAAATCCAGCATGGGCAATATCATATGACCTTGCTTTATCTTATATCACCTCATGGTAAGTTGCGAACAGTGAAAACGTTGATGAAGAAGAAGGATGGTGAATTTGCACTGGTGAGCTATCACTCAACTCCATTCCAAAATGACTGAGAAACATGTGATCTCCTAATGCAAACAAGAATGAGAATATAATCCTTATTCACCCACGCGCAGGTAGAAGCAAAGTTTCAGACAAAGTGAGAGAGAAAGATAATGAATATTATTCCAGCCAGCGTGCACCATGTGGAGGGAATTTTACCAGAGAGTAAAGGAGATTTATTAGAATGATACCAGGAGTGAGGGATTTTAGATAATGGGAAAGATTAGAGAAATTGGCCTTATTCTCCTTGGAGCAGAGAAGATTAAGAGGTGATGGTATTGAGATGCTCTAAATTATGAACAATTTTTGACAGTGTAAAGAAGATATTCTGTTTCCACATGGCATGTCAGTAACTAGGGGTTACAATTTCAAGAATGTCAGCAAGAGAGTTGGGAGTGAGGTGGGGAGAAACGTCTTTACTCAGAGACTTGTTAGGATTTAGAATGTGCTGTCTGGGAGAATGCTGGAGGCAGATTCCATACAAGGTTTGAAAAGAGAGCTGGAGATACATTTGAAATTTAGAGAGCTACAGAAATAGGGCTGGAGAGCAGGGCTACCTAGATCGCTCTTTTGGGAGCTGGTATAGACATGATGGATTGAATGATCTCCTCTGTTCCATAAAATTCTATGATTCTATGATCCCAAGACTAGCAACCAGGATAGGTAGCTTGGATTCAAGACCAAAGTCGTTCGGACAAGTATTTGTGCATCCAACCTCCTTGTTCATCAAAAAACATAATAGCAGAGTGTTACAGAACAGACTGGCTAGTGTAAAGAAGCAACATCCGACCTTGTGGATGAAGTTATCTGCCCACTCAAACACCTAGATGACATGCTGTTTAGTGATTTTGAGTCTTCTGCCATTCCCCAAAGCCCAGCAGAGTCTGAGGACTACCCATAGGACCTCAAATCCCAAAGCCACTCCAGAGGTACAGCAGTCCCATTCTTGAGGAGTTGTGAAACTTCAACAATGGGCTGTCTTAGAAAAATGAACGGAGAAAAGGTGAAGACGTAAGAGAAGAAAGAAGATTAAGTACTGCAGCATGTCAGAGTTAAAGTTGTGGTGTCTTTGATCTTTTGCAATACAGAAATAGAAATCAGAGACTGTGGGCAAACTCTTATTGGGTTCTAAGGAATGTTAGCTGTAACAATCTTGTGGCAGAATTGGATAAAAGGCCCAGTGATCGAACATGACATCAAGAGTATCTTGCCCAGTCTTTAATGGTTTTGACAAGTAGCGAGGCAGCAGTGAGTTGCCAGTTGAGGGGGATTATTGCTTGTTAAGTGACCTGCTGTCAGCCAAAATTACCTGGAGAAATGTTCAGGGCCTGCCTTGCCAAACTCACTAGGCATCAAGAAAATTTGACAGGGAAACCAAAGCGGGTAACTGGTGAATTCAGCTTGATCAGAATGACCTCCATGTTGGACACGGGGCATTAATATCTCAGGCCATGCTCCATAGGCACTGGCCACACATATCCCACTTCAGCAGCCATTGGTTCCTGGTCCCATTTCCTCTGCTTATAAATATTTCTTTCTTATTCACTTGTGGCATGGAGACACTGCTAGCAGGCCAACATTTATTGCCTTCCCTAGTTGCCCTTGAGAAGGTGGTGATGAGCTGCCTTCTTGAACTGCTGCAGTCCCAGTGCTGTGGGTTGACTCACAATGCCCTTAGGGGGGGAATTCCAGGATTTTGACCCAGCAACGGTGAAGGAACGGCGATATATTTCCAAGTCAGTATGATGAGTGGCTTGGAGGGAAATTTGCAACTGCTGGTGTTCCCATGTATCCACTGCCCTTGTTTTTCTCGATGAAAACCATGATGTGGAGGTGCCAGTGTTGGAATGGGATGGACATTTCACCTGACCAAGGTGCTATGTTCCGAAAGCTTGTGATTTCAAATAAACCTGTTGGATTATAACTTGGCATTGTGTGACTTTTGACCTTCTAAATGGAAGTGATCATGAATTCGGAAGGTGCAGTCTCCTGGCTGGTGTCAAGCTTCTTTAGTGTTGCAGCTGTACCCGTCTAGGCAAGTGGCAAGTACTCCATTATACTCCTAACTTGAACCTTGTAGATAGTGGACAGGCTTTGGCAAGGTAGGTGGTGAGCTACGCGCTGCAGTATTCCCAGCTTCTGGCCTTCTCTGTATCTATTATATTTACATGGAGATTTCAGTTGAGTTTCTGGTCAATGGTATCACCCAGGATGTTAGTAGTGGGGGATTCAGCTCAGTTTTCATTAGTTATTTAATTCTGTATTTTATTTTTGTTGTTCATTCAAATTCCACAGTCTGCCATGGTATGATTCGAACCTGCGTTCCCAGAGTATTGGCTGTGTTCCTGGATTATTACTGTAGCACAATACTACCAGGCCATCACCTCACCAAGTTCTAAGTAATACAACTAATAGATATCTGCCATGGCCCAATATATGTGTTCTTGGCTCTCAGTAAGAAGGTAGTGAATTCAGTAGTCATTCTGGAGTCATGAATATGATCATAATGTGATACTGGATTCTATATGTGTGCACCTGCATGTGTGGTTTTGGGCGTGTTTGAATATCTAGATTGATGCATCACTTTCACCGCAACTATATGTGGGCTTTATGCTGATGGACATATAAATATTTGGACATATAAATATTTAAGTAATATCTATCTAGTTGTTGGATTAATACTTCATGTATCTGTTACTTTTTTTCTCAACCACACAGTGCAGAAAAGGTGCTGTGTTGTTTCTAATGGATCTGTCTGCTGATGCAGTGATGATTACATCCTTGACATTGTGTGAGTGAGAGTTGAGACTTAATTTGAATCCAAATGAAAGGAAAAGAATGAAGCTGCTTGAAATTGCTACCCCTCGAGATATCCTTAACCTACTACTGATGACAGCAAATTGCAAATACTGCAATGGATCTATCCGTATGAATCATATCTCAGTGATTTATTAGTTTTGCTTGTCTTCTAATCAGTAATCCATCGTTCTCTTATATTTCTATATTGGTGTCATGTGTAATCAGCCTGTGTGTGTGTGTTTGTGTGGACCACTGAAACCTGATGACCTTACGTGGATTCAGAACTTGAGGGTGGAGTTCTGCTATCAAGATAGCTCGAGTTGGAAGATTTCTCAACTTAGCAAACCTGTCTCCATTTGTATGGATGTGAGGTGCAATTTTCACTCTGGGGAGATGGAGTTGGAGCTATGGTACCTGGTAGCAGATTTTAGGCATCCAAGGGAATAACCAAATGCAGGCTAGTTAGCAGTGCTCATTTCAGAACCTATTAGACTCTTTATCTCCCACCCGCTTCCCATACCTCTTCACGGCTCCCAATGCCCATTCTATAGAAACTCAATCCATGTTGTTATCCCATACCCCCATGCCATTTACAATTGGCAAAACATCAGCGCAACATAGATTTAAAGCAATGTTTCACCTTAAACATTGTGGTAGATCTCACACGCATAAACACTAGATACTGGAAAATGTAAAACTCACACTCATTATTTTGCGCATTTGTTTGAACCTTTTCCATGATTCGTTCAGTGAAACTGCCACTAAGCCATTGTCCCCAGAACGTGAAATCTTCCACTTCCAGCACACACCATTGCACACTCCTTATCTAAAGAGTCCCACCACATCATCTCACCCATGGTTTATCCTTCTAGGATTTTGTTTCTTCAAACAATACAACATATCTGTCCTTCCCCAGGAGGCAGTGAATGTTTAAATTGGTCAGTGGCCAATTGGGTGGGCTGCTTTGTCCTGGATATTACTCAGCTTCTGAACGGCGTGTGAAAGGTAGGTGGCAGACAGCCCACCTGCCCTGAACCCAGTTGTGTATTTAGATATAGAATTAATTGTCATTAAAGGTCTCTTCATGTTACCACTGGTCTGTACAAGAGGTTGATGAGCATTTTGGTACCTGCAGAAGACACCCCATAAAACTCAGGCTGGTTGAGGGGTGGGCCTGGGGAGGGGGTGGAGTGACTCTTCTTGGTCAGGCAACCTGTGGCCCACAACAGTGTGCCACCTCAATGACAAGGGCTGTGCCAGTTGAAGGTTTCCTCTCACACTTAACCTACCCTTCCTCCCCCAGTCAAACATCCATAATCTCTAGCTCCACTTCTGACAACTCTAGATCAATTCCAGAATCATTTTCCCCAGAACCTGCTACGATCTCAGTGGCAGAAAGTGCTTCTGCTGGAATTGGATAGCTGCTGACTCTCTAATTGGTTGGCTCCTCCTGGGGTCAGGCCTCCTCTCAGACTTAAAAAAGCTACGAGTGCAGGTCATGAATTGTGAAAGTGGGCCTGCCCCTGAAAATCCAGAGTTATTGCTATTTCATTAACTTCTGTACACCGAATGCAAAATACTCAAAAAACTGTAAACCAGATGTCTGCTGGTTTGGGTAAAGAATCACCCAAGTGATGGGCAATCACCATCTCTGACAAGACGGAATCAAAACATTTTGTCTTGACATCAATGGCATTTCCATTGCTGAATCCCCCACTATGAAAACCTATTGGTTACCAGTGACCAGACACCTCACTGGACTGGCAAGCCAGGAATTCTGCTGTCTCCTTAAAGTCTGTCCACCATTCATTAGGCTTTAGCCATGAGCGTGTTGGAATACGTGCCACTTTCCTTGATGAGTGAAACTACAACAACACTCAGGCTTGAACCACCCAGGACAAAGAAGTCCATGTGAATAATATCCCATTCGCCATCCTTCACCAGTGGCACATTGTGGGAGTAGTCTTTAGCAACATGTACTGTACCAACTCACCCATGCTGCTTAGCTGGCACCTTTCAAACTCAAGACATTTACCATCTATCAGGACAACAAGTAGGAGTTGCACGGGAATACCTCCACCAGCAGGTTCCCCTCCAAGTAGCACACCATTTTGACTTGGAACCATTTTGCTGCTCCTTTACTATCACTGGATTAATATCCTGGAGCTCCCTTTCTAACAGCCTACCAAGGACTGCAGCCATTTGATTACACAATTCACCAACTGCCTGTCAAGGTTAAAGAGAAATGGGCCATGAATGCAGGCCTAGTCACCCACAAATCTGTGAATAAATATGAAAAATAAATGAATAGAAGTCTTATTATTCTCACTTCCAGTTGATTATTTCTCACCCATTTTAATTATATTATACATGGAAATATATGTGTAAAGAAAATTAAACTACCACGGTCACCTAGCATGTAAAGATCATTAAACAGCAAAGTGAGCACTTAATGCTCCATTCTCAAGATATACCACATACTTGTTCACAAAACTGTGTATGACAAGACAATGCTCCAGTTTCTTCAGCAAAATATAATTATTTCATTCCTGAGGATTGACTGAATCAAAAAAAATCACTCTTCTCTGCTGATGCACTAAGTTATACAGTTAATATTAAACAGGTAAATGATTTGAGTTACTTCATGGCTAGTGAAACAAAGGAATTCTCCAAAATTATTCCATCAGACAGGAAGTCAAAAGTTGACACTGTGTTGGGAAAATTTAATTGATAGTTTATTGTCATGAAATTTTTGAAAGGGTTAAATAGAGATAATCTGATTCTTCAAAGCATGTGGCAGGTTACAATGCCCCATGGATGCAATCAAACACAAAGAAAGTACTTTAATTTTATGTGAAACAAGAATTGGTATAAGCCTGAAAAGTGCAGTGGATGTGGATGACTGCCAGCTGTAAATGATAAATTCCAGAAGGGGAAGAAAAATATTTCATTCAAGTACCTGTTAGTCAAGCGAGGATAATTACACCACAAGCAAATAATGTGCTCTTAAAAAATGGCAGTGACCAAGAGGAAGTTTCTCTGAATGAACCGTATATTGGGTTTCAGTTGGAAATAAGAGCTATAGGAGATAACAACTAGGTTGAAAACCTTAAGACATGCAACAGTAGCATCAACATTACAACTCAACAAAATAGAGCTCAAGATGATGTTTCTAAGGCCATCACTTAGTTAACTATTACCAGTTTCCTTCACAAACCACAAAGTAAATCTAGACAAATAACAGAAATTTGGGAAATTTTGGCTTAGAAATTTGATTTACCCATTGGTTGGGCACACAGAATCACATTTTGGAACTTATTTGTGCCCAGTTTCATTGGAAGTGAGTAGCACACAAACCAGCCGCTGTTCTGATAGACTCTTAAAGGGACCTCTGTTTCCAACACTGACAAGCTGAATGGTGTTGTTTGGAATTCTTGCGGTCCAGGTAACTGGTTCTTCCTAAAGACAGGCTGACCCTCATAAAGGAAAGTTTCAGTGAATAATATTGTGAAAATTAAAGAACAGAAAATGGAATATTGCAGATTCCAAAGTGACAGATGTGGCATTGAAGACATTTAAGGTGGAGATGGGATATCACAAGGACACCCTCACAATCAACATCAAAAGGTTTGTGAGCAGATGGCAAGGTAGCTGTCTGAAGTCTGGACGTGAAGAATCTTCAGAGTGCCACATCTGCAAACCTTCCCCCATGCTGCTTATCTCCTATCTACCACAAAACACCAATCTCGCTTGCTGATAAATATGGCACATCACTACCACTTACTGACCAGCTCTTTCTGACACTCAGGTCTCAGGCTTAACATTCAGATACTCCACCACATCAACCAAACTGCATCAACACCGTCCTGTCACACACTTATCAATGCTACCAGCCTCATTGACACACGTTGCTGCCTTCATAAGGTTCCAGCTATTCCGCCAAGGCATGATCATGTTCATGGTACACAATCCATGATACTTAACCTACCCTTTCTAGGACAAGGTGCACATAATTGAAGGAAGCAAAGCAGAATGGGCGAGGACAAGGACACTTGCATTGACTGGGGTCTTTGATGGAGATGGTTCTCAGCATCACAATGTTAACTATGAGGGTGCCCATTGTTGTCAATGTTGAGGATGAGGAAATGTTCCTGCTTAATAACCCTTCTTAGCTTCCTGTAATCATCATCCTGCCATTTGGTTAGTAAGCATGCTGCTGATGACGATAACTATGGATTTCTTACTTCCCAACACCACCTTTTTCAAATACCACTCTTCCCATCTTTCACATCGACAATGACTCCTACTTGTTTCACTACAACAGCTAAAGGAGGCAGAGAGAGAAAGATCATCACCATTCCGCTGGTGAAGAAGCCCCATTGCTCGATCAGATGCTGGCATTACATGGACCTAATGTGTCAGCATAGAGCTGGTGAATCAACCAGGCATATGGTGTAAGCTATAGCCAGGTCAGTGGAGAATTAGGACTTCTGTCCCAGCTCACTGGACAGCAAAGTCACGGGGGTTTCTGCTGCATGGGACACTGATGGAAACTCAGGGTGGAGGCATGTAGGGGAAAGCAGATGGACATGTGCACTAAGATGCTGGAAGCCTTGGATGACCCAGCTGACAGCATTCTCTCACTCTCAAGTAACATGAACAAGTCTTGCTCCAGGTTGGGAGAGGCCACTTGCACAGCTTGCACTCTCCATAAATTTTATTGCAACCTGCTGTCAAGCTGCAAATCTAGAAGCAATGTCACTACTGGCCTACTGCCAGTTATAGCCTTTCCATTTTTTTGTGGATGGTCATGTAGTCTTTCTTCTGTACAGGTGCAGTAAGACTCAACGGTAAAAGCAGAAACTCATTGAACATCTCCAAAAGTACTCAGGAGTACTTTTAGGCATGTTTCATTAGGACAAGTTCTTGGAAATAATCATACCTGCAATTTGGTACCTGCCCCTTTAAGGAATACAGATGCGAGCCCAACTTGCACCTTAACACTTGTTGATCAGTAAGTGATTGTCCAGTTAGTTGTTGGACCTGCCTAGTCCAAAGTTGGTAGTAGCCATTTGACTGTGTGACATCAGGATAAGACCAAATTCCAATTTTCTGATCGTGTTGTTGCCCATGTGAGTCATACATGAAGTATCTGATGGTTCATTGTGTCCTGGCAAAATGGCAATGAGCCGCATGGCAGTGCACGAGTTTTGGTGTAGCAGCTTTGTAGGTATTGCATTTTGAAATTGCAAGTGGTGAGTGGAGCATTAAAGAAGCTAAATTGCTAAGTTAAAATGCAAATGTAGAGTAGATGACAAAACTTCACCTGTAAACATGGTCAAGACCTAATATCAGAGTGTATTGGCTAATAGTGTCAATTCAGGTAATTATAAAATAAAGTGCCAAAAGTAGTTAGCGAAGCACTCCTATCATAATTTGGTACCGAAGGAACTGAAACTTATAAAGAAATTTGACAAAATGAGAAAATGTAATAGAATTAAAAGAATAGAGTGTGTTCCATGGACATGGTTGGTAGGTAAAAGTTCTGATCAAATTTGTAAATACATCCATCCTAGTGGTTTAAATGAAGCAATTAACAAGGAACACTGCCTAAAGATAATGAATTGAATGCAACACACTTACGCTTGACATGCAAGTTTACTAGATTCTTGATTCAAAATTAGAATAATTACTGAGTAAGTGGGTCAATTAATTCAACTAGCTAGATGGTGTGCATATGGTTCAGAATAATCCAAACCATTCCAACTGAGGTGGACTTGGAGTCTTCCCCTTTGCTCTTTCCACAGTAAAAATCATGGTATAGATTGGCAACACTCAAATAACTGAGAATGCTGCCAAACAGAAGATTGTCAAGTAGGCTTTTGATGAAAAAAGCTGTTGAAGTCCCTTCAGTACAGGAACTATTCAAGTGAGGAGACTATGAAATCGTAGGTGGAGTTGAGGTTAGTCAATTGTACTTCAGTGCTAAAAACTACATAAATATCCATCACAAATACCTCAGCAGGCTATTACAGGGATTCCAGCAGAAAAATCTAAAGCTCACTGGGACAAAGGGAAAATTCTGGTTCTCAACAGCTATGCATTTGGCACCTTCTTACTATAAAAATCTTGAAGCAGTTTCTAAAAGCATTCAAAGTCTTTGAAATGCGAAGCCCACAAAACAAGATTGAGATGATTATTGATATGCTCAACTACCTTGCTATAACTGACATATCTTAACAGCATAGAATTATTGCAGCACCAAGTGAAGTTATTTGGCCCATTGAGTGGAATCTTCCAGGATTATCTGAGCCTTTAAAAGGGTGGTGGAGAAATTAATTGAGCAGAAAGCAAAAAAGTCAGTTTCATGATATTAGGTTAAACAATTGTTCTTAAATTCTCAGAACCTCACAAGTTTCACGGCTGCTAACTTCTTTAACATTTCATGAGCACTCTTAAAATCTCAGTACTTGGGAACTATGTTCACAGGCACAATTTTGTTGGCCAAAAATGAAAAAAAACGTCTGTTCACAAACCTGAGTATATGAGTGAGGTGGGATCTTGGTGGAATAAACTTCTTCCTCCAAGATCTGGTAAATATAAACAACTCTGGTTTCTTGGCTCCTTCATAACCAAGCATTTCCTTTGCGCAAATACTAATGTGTTGGAGTGAAGCCTTTCAATTGTAATCAGCTCATGAGGAATTGCAGTCATATGCAGTATGGCTTGGTGATTGCTAACAAGACAAACAGATGAACGAACATGTTCAAGCAAGGCAGCACACTGACTGATGCCAGCAAATCTGATTGGGGCAGGCATGTGGGGCTTAACTCTATGGAGAGATCAACTCAGTAGACCATCTTTTGTGGACATGTCCTTGTCCCATTCAAGCCTTTGGTGAAAAATGATGATGTAAATGTTCTCCGAGTTGTGATGAAAGAGCAACCACGTGTAATGGTGTTAGAGCTGCAGAGAGCTGTAGCTCTTACTATGTTTTAAGTGTGAACTCTGCACATGTGAGAGACAGTGCCACTGTGATGTGAGTAGCACTAGATTGCTTGCTGCAATGAAGATTGATTACACATGAGGCAGCAATCTCCTGTACGTCAGTCCTCTGAAGTAGTAATCTTACAATGCTAAGTTATACTCTCAGCAGCATCAAGTATTGAGTAGATAGTAGTACACCTCCTGGCAAAGCATGGATCATTCATCCTCTCACAACATTGAGCGACCAAAAGACACAGAACTCTGCAGCCATCTCTGACTAAGCTGTCTTTGTCAGTTGAGGCTTTCTCTTATTACTATCAAAACAATAAAAACTTCCCTTCTCTCCTGTACAAACTGCGGAAGAATTTCTCGAGAGACATCATTGAAGTTTGGTGTCACTCTGTGCCTGGTTTTTAACATCTCTATGGGTTGGTAAAGATGGTGAACAGAGGTTGAGCGATGCTGTCGGTTTGGAGAGAATGAGTTGTGGTCCGGTTGCCTTTTAAATATGACACGTGTCAACATCCCTTTTCTTAATTTCAAAAACACACTTTTAAAAAATCTCTTTATATATATATATAATCACAAATGCAGTTCGATTCTGTAAAGTTGCATATCAAACAAACAAACATTAGACTTTAACTCTATCCAACTCTCTTATACTTTACACCAATATTTACATATATTTGAGACACTGAGAGGATTCGAAACTGAATGTATCCCCATTTACCTTCAGCAGGATGACCTCAGACAGTAGTCTTTCCCCATGCGCTGAGGCCACAGCTGCCCCAAGCTTTAGTGCAGTCCTCAGCACATAGTCCTGGACTTTGAAATGTGCCAGTCTGCAACACTCATTTGGGGTCAACCTCCTGGTCTGGAAGACCAACAGGTTTTGGGCAAACCAAAGAACATAGTTCACCAAGTTGATGGTCCTCCAGGCACAACGGATATTCGTCTTGGTGTGCATTCCGGGAAACAGACTGTAGAGCACAGAGTCCCATGTCACGGAGCTACTCGGGATGAACCTCCACACAAACCACTGCTTCTTTCTCCAGACTTCCTTTGCAAAGTCACATTCCAGAAGAAGATGTGTGACAGTCTCAAGCCTCCTACAGCTGGTTCAAGGGCAGTGTACAGTGGCGCTGACTGGCTGGGTGTGTTTAAAGGATCTGCCCTTCTCAACACCAGCCAAGTGATGTCTTGGTGCTTGTTGCAAAGTTCTGGTAATGAGGCATTCTGCCAAATGACTTTGACAGCCTGCTCAAGGAATCATGCGATAGCATCCACCCTCTTTTTTCCCCTCAGTCTCTCGAGGATTCTTCATGCTGACCACTTCCTGATGGACTTGGGGTCAAAGGTATTTGGCTTTGTAAATTTCTCTATGGAGGACAGGTGGTACAGAACAGTACAACTATTTGAAGCGATCTGCAGCACTGAGGCCAGTCCCATCCTTCGCAACACTGGGGGACAGGTAGAACCTCAGTATGTAGTGACACTTGGTGTTTACTGAGGGTCCACACACAATTGATCCAGCCGCACACAAAGGTTGCCATCAGGATGAGGGCAACGTTGGATATATGTTTCACTACCGCCACCCCCCCCTCCCACCTTATCCAGAGTCTACTACACAGTTTCTCTGTAGATATGGCCCACCTTAGACTTCAAAATAAAATGGAAAATGACTTGGGTGACTGAAACAGCACAGTTTTGGGGATGGGCCTGACCAGCACCACATACAACAACAGAGAGTGCTTCATACCCGATGACCAGGTTTTTATCTGCAATGCAGTATGAGCAAAGCTCCCAAAAGACCAGTTTCTGCTTCACTTTGGCGATTCTTCTCCAAGATTTTGTGCATGTCCTGGCCCCTCTGAACTGTAACCCCAGGACTTTCAGGTGATGTGTCCTGATGGTGAAGGGAATGAAGGATCAGTCAGTCCACTTCCCAAAAAAACATGGTCTCACTCTTGCCTTGATTTATCTCGACTCCTGAGAACAGTTTGAACTTGTAGCAAATGCTCATGAATCTGTACACTGCCTGTGGATCTGAGCAGAAAACAGCAACATCATCCATGCACAGGGAAGCTTTGACCCACTGGTCTCCGCTGCCTGGAATAGGTTCTCTCTCATCTCTCTCAGGCTTGCATCCTTCCTGATGGACTCAGCAAAGGGCTCTATATAATACATAAACAAGGCAGAAGTGAGAGGGCAGTGGTGCCTGACTCCAGATCGGATCAGGAAGCCTTCTGATTCTCATCCATTGATTGGAACAGTGCTAACGATATTGTTATTGAGCAGTCAGATCCAATTGCAGATTCCCTCCCCAAAGCACACTTTTGACAGCATAATCCACACGTATGAGTGCAATATCCTGCCAAAGACTGCCTCCTTGTACAGGTTGATGAGGTAAATGTCCACTCCCTTCTCCTGCATGTAAACAATCATATCCCTGAGGACCATGACGCTTTTCCCTCTAAGCTGCGCATCTGCATGACCAGGCAGCCACTTGAAAGACCCATGGGCACTGATCTGCATGTGGATGCACTAAATTACACTTTCAAAAATGGCTGCCACAGATGGACCTCTGAGGTTCACACAGCAGCAGGAAAAATGCGAGAAAATATAGGACCCAGGATGACCTCAGCAAGTTTCAGAACTTCCTGCCCATAGAACGTGGTATTTGACAGATGCATGCATATCTAATGAGCTGAGAAGATGGTAATGATGCAGGAAAACCTATCAGTCTCCAAGTTGAAATCTCTCCCACTTTTCAAGCCCACCATGATATTAGCCTCAGAAGAGAAAAATCCACACACTATGTCTGTATGGAATCTCTGAATGAACAGTTTACATTATCACTGTGAACTTGCCCATCTTTTCTTTTCAGATAATGGTCCACTTCTTTTCTGAATGCTTCAGTTGAACCTCTGCCACTGCAGTAAGATGAGATCTACCTTCATGAGAGAACTGCAATAGGTTCAATTGAACAGAAGAGGATGGTAGGAGAAGACAACTTACGTGGAGCCATACATACCTAAGCTCCTGTTCCATGTTATCCAAAATCATTATGATAGCGTTCTGTTTGCACTTGCTCAGTAAATATATCCAGAGTAAAGCTACAATTCCCTTTACTCTACATCTCTGCCCAATTTCTTTTCCTGTACCCCTCCTACCTTTAGCATTTCATTCCACATTCCCTGCACTACACCAATGCAAATCAATGCTTGAGGGACTAACCCACAGCATCCTCAGTTCTCTTAAAGGACGTTTGGAACATCTGCGTTTTCTTGTCATTTCCTTGGAGGGCTAGCACAATGATGGAGTGTAGTGACAACTTCTATCGGTAGCTGGTCATTGGGTTGTGACCCATATGTAGATTTGAATATAGCAGCAGTGAAGACCAATGAAGGAAAATCTGATTCAAATGAAAATATTCTGAACCACAGGTTCTTGTAATGGAAGACAAGCCGATGAAATTCTTCCTTCATTTTTCATCTGGTTTGTTGTCATCTATGGATGATTGTAATAGACAAGAAGGAATGAGGGGCATTAGGAAGAACATGTTGAAGGCAAGAGCCTACAACTTCTCCTTTGTTTCTATGACAGGAATATCACTTCCTATGTGCAGCGGTATCATGCTGGGCGTGAGGTTACCAAACAACAGGAAATGCATCTGAGGAACCCCATGGGAAAGTTGCACTATACCATGATTAACAACTGAATAAATTTCCAAAGCAGAGCCAATTGGAAACTCTTGAGGTAGTGACTAAGGGAAGAGCAGGTAGTATTTGAAGTATGGCCACAGCAAGTATGTTTGATTACATTTGCATTATTCTATCAAACGCCAGGCAAACATAATGGGCTGAATGTCTCCATTTATTGAAAATGTCTACAGTTCTAAAATTATGCCTTTGAGCCTTTGTCAATTCTTCCATTTAGTAAGGAAAAAAATCTCCTTGTTGGGCTGGGCTGAGATTATTGTGGCATATCACAATTTCAATTCTAAAGCAGACCTGACATTTCTGAATTATTTGCATTTATATACATAAAGTATACAGTATTTACTATATATTTGACATGGTGGAAAAATTCAAATTATGTTATTTAAGGGTTAAAATGACAGTGGCTATTCCACATGAAGTCTAAATAACAAATTTTAAACTAGAATGATGGAGAATTTTTTAACCCATGCTTTTATGTGACTATATCTTTGTTTATGACTCACAGTACAATAATAAATTCACTTTTATGTTATATTTATTGTCGCAAATGCTCTTTTGCAGTATTCATCAGCGTGTTCCTTCCAATTCGATTATAGGCTCATTGGTAATGTTTCTTTATTCAATCATTCACTCTGCCCTTGGCTGGTATATGTGCAGTTGTTATCTATTCCTTGGTTTCATGCTGTAAATCTCTTACTTTTCTAACTCTCTGTTTATTTTCTATCTATATACCTGTCCAATGTCTTATTATCCCACTTGCTATGTATTACGTTTCTATATATGAATATATTGATCCAATTTTCTATTAATCTGTTCACCAAATGTATTTGTATATAGAATATAAATTAATTCTATCCATTAGCTGTATTTCTTTCTATTGATTGCCACACAGTGCAGATATGAATGTACGAACCTATCTGACCAACTTACTCAGTTATCAATCCCTTTGTTTCTTTTGGAAACAAAGCCTCTCTGTCTTTTTGCTTTTATCTGCTTATTCATATTAATTTACTCCTGTCATTACCAATCTCTTGGTCTCTCTTCCTGTTTCTTTGTGTCGCTGTCATTTCCACCAGCTATCAATCTATTTTCTATTTATCTTTGTAGTTTTCGTCCCAATCATTCTCTGTTTCTGTACTTAATTGTTAACTAAGACAGTGAAAATGCTATGTGTTGTCTGACATTCATTCAGGTTCAGAGGTCAAGGGCTATACAAGGAGCATAATCAAAGTATCACGGTCCGCCATCATTTTTTTTTCAATAAAATATGATCGTGGCTGCAATATGAATAAGATTGGGAGGCAGAGTCTCATTCCATTGTTAACTCTGATGTTAGGCAACTAAAGAGCCAAAAGAGAGAGCAGTGGGTGTTTATCTCAATAATAACAGGGCCTGGAAATATCATCAAAATAGAAATGCAAACAGCAAATGTGAATGACATAAAGGGAACACATATTTAAGCAAGAATTAATTTTGATCGTCTGCGAGGCTGAACACCACATTTTCACTTGCACAGAGTACTTGTGTATCTAGAGTATGTGAAATACATTGTTTAAAATGCAATATTTCATTGATGGCAAAGAGAAGGAACCCAATCTCAGCAACTCTGTTTTCTTCCCCTCCCTTTTGTGCATGTGTGTTTATTTCCCAGCACACAGCAGCAGCATTGATGCATTCACTGGAGTCTGTTCATGACTTAAAAAAGATCTGCATCCGCTTTCTCAAGGGCAAGTTCATTTTAGCTTCCCTGCTGTCGCTGAGGTATTAAAGCAAATCAGCCATGAAATAAGCTTCTTCCTCTGTCCTTAATCTAGCTGTCCGAAGCCATTCACGAAGATGTCAAGTACACTTTGTCTAATGCAACTCCTCCCCCATCATACCCCAGTCTCTGGGGTTTCAGAGCATGTGGTAGGAGACAACAGCGAATCCGATCAAAATTAGACTGACTGGATAGATAGACAGGCAGATAATAAGAATGCATGTGAATTCTTAACGCATCTAATGCAACATCCAACTAGCCAGACAGAACATTAATGATGCACAGGTGGTCTCATTGCATTTACCAAGACATTTTTGGAATAAATTAAAAGTGACTGAGGAAACAGTCAGATTTATGTATTTATGCATATTTAAGATCTTTTGGTAGTCAGACATTATAAACAGATATAGTTAAAATCAGATGAACAAACATATTTATATATACATAACTGAATTTATAGAGATTTATGCAGTAACATTATGTTTGCTGTCATGGTTTATATTTAGTGATAAATACTTGCACTGTATTTGCTACTTTTTATCTTTGACGATGGTATGTGGGTGTTGCTGGCTTATGGCCCATCCATAGTTAAGCTAGAAATGGAAGTGATGAGCTGCCAGCTTGAACCATTGCAATCTTTGAGGTGTGGGAATACTCACGGTGCTGTTGGGAAGGGAGTTCCAGGATTTTGATCCATTTGCAGCGAAGAATGGCATTATGGTTTGTGACTTGGAGGGAAACTCGCTGGCAGGTATTCTTATGCATCTGCTGTCCCTGTCCTTCTAGGTCATATCTGTTGAGAAACTGGAACATGTTATCAGAGGAGCCTTGGTCAGTTGTTGCAATGCATATTGTTGATGGTGCACTCTCAAACCGATGCACTGTCATTGTCATTAAATATTGAGGAAATGGTGGAGGCTGGTACAATTACACCATTCAAATGGCATCTGGATGTGTACACGAATAGGAAAGGTTTAGAGGGACATGCGCCAAGTGCTGGCAAATGGGACTGGATTAATTTAGGATATCTGGTTGATTTAGACAAGTTGAACTGAGGGTCTGTTTCTGTGATGTACAACTCTGTAACTCTATGTTAACCCTCTCAGAACAACTACCCATAAAAATACAAGCTATTAACCTTTATTGTAGAATTTTGTATAACTTTCAATATACCTTCTATCTTCAAGTTCCAACTCAAAGCAAAATAGGCAAAATGCTGCAACAGGACATCACAATATGTATAACAACCTTCGACTACGCATCCATCAAACATTTCAGTGAAAAGCACAATCAGTCAGTAATAAATTCCAGAAGTCACAAAATCTCATCCAATTTCCATTCATGATAAAATTAAAATTTGATTTTAAACTAACTAAGCATTCTCATGCCGCAACCACCTAACCACATTACACACCAGACTCCATTATGAGGACAGCTAAATCAGCTTTCCTAGCCCAGTTTATGACTGTTCAAAGATTGACCAGTTTCAAAAAACACTTAGTAGAACCCTTGGGTAACTCTCTCTCAATTTCATTTCAAAAAATACAATCTGCCATAGGTCTGGCCCATTTTATTCCAATGTTCGTGCGTATTCTGCCACTAGGCCATTGCTGAACTCTGAACAGGAGCAAGTGCTCTGATTAATGTTCTATCCCACACAGAGACCTGGTGGCTGATTGTAATAATACCAGCCTTAGCTGAGAACAGTCCACTGAGCACAACCAAGGGATTTCTGCTCTTCAGATGAGAAGTTAAACCACGTGCCTCTTCAGATTGCCATTAAAGAGGGTCTGCAGTGATTGAAGGAAAAGTGAAAGCCACCCGTGTGTTCTAGCCAGCGATCCTCTTTCTGTCAACACCACTGATGTCAAATTTCCTGGGCATTTGCCTAAACACAGTATTTGTCTAAACATTGCAGGTATGCCATGCACAGAATAGCTATCCTCTTTGCTTATTGAACAAAAATAACAAAATTTTTCATTGATCATTGTGCAGGAGATTTCGTGTCATTTCTGAGAAGCAATGGTAGAGAACATATCTCAGGACCTTCCTGTCATGAATAGTTCAACTCCCCTTTGATAAACTTTGGCACCAGAGAATGGCAGTGACAATCATTAGGTATGTTCAGTCCAAAATACGTTCAAACATACAGGTAATTCATTTGGTAAAGCAGCAAAATAAAGCATAATGTCAACTACCCATCTTTCTGTGGTTTGCTTCCGTTCAAGCATCACTTTCAAAAAGGATGCTTTTCCATTGGGAAGTTACTATAAGATGGACTCAGATTTCAACATACGCACTGATTCTTTCTTGTGGAGACCTATCATTCAGAAATCCTCCAGAAAGATCAGTCCTATGGTAAAGGCAGTTTTGAAATAAAACTGAGTATGTCAACATGATTGACTGTGTGGTTTGACATATTTTAAACTGTGTTTAGACTTCTATTTTAAACTGTAAATTTAGAACATTGAACATAGAACAGTACAACACAGTCCAGGCCTTCGGCCAACGATGTTGTGCCAATCTATTATCCTTCTAAGAACAATCTACCCTGCATACCCTACATTTTACTATCTTCCATGTGCCTATCCAAGAGTCACTTAAAAGTTTCCAGAGTATCTGACTCCACTAACACTGCCGGCAGCACATTTCACACGCCCACCACTCTTTCTGTGAAGAATCTATCTCTGACATCTCCCCTATACCTTCCTCTAATAACCTTAAAATTATGCTCCCTCGTGATAGTCATTTCCCCCCGGGAGAAAGTCTCTGACTATCCATTCTGCCTATGCCTCTCATCATCTTATAAACCTCTATCAAGTCACCTCTCATCTTTCTTCACTTCAATGAAAAAAGCCCTATCTCCCTCAACCTTTCCTCTTAAGACCTGCCCTCCAGTACAGGCAGCATCCTGGTAAATCTCCTCTACACCCTGTCTTAAGCTTCCATATCCTTCCTACAATGTAGCGACCAGAACTGAACACAATATTCCAAGTGTGGTCTAACCAGAGTTTTATACAGCTGCAGCATAACCTCATGGCTCTTAAACTCAATTCCCCTACCAATGAAAGCCAACACACTATATGCCTTCTTTACAACTCTATCAACTTGGGTAGCAACTTTGAGGGATCTGTGGACGTGGACCCCAAGATCCCTCTATTCCTCCACACTGCCAAGAATCCTGCCATTAACCCTGTATTCTGCATTCAAATTCGACCTTCCAAAATGAATCACCTCACACTTTTCCGGGTTGAAAATTGTCAAATCTTTTTGTTTTGGTAAGAAATCCAGGTGTGAACTAAGGATCATAATATAGGGGAGAAGGTGGGTAAACTCAAAATATAAACAGTTGAAAATGCCAATTTTGAGCTTTAAAGCTCAGCAACCATAGGACGTGTGCACACACAATACACACACACACACACACACACACACACACACACACACACACACACACACACACTCACTTTCTCTCACACACCCATTCTCTCTCCCTCCCTCTCTCTCACAAACATGCGCACATACACACACACACTCTCACAAACACACAAAGTTTGTGCTGAGGTAACTAGTGTGAAGTAAATACGTGCAGTTGCAATAGTGTGTAGATATTCTTCTATCATCAACTTAGCAGTACTATTGTACAGTTTTTGCAATGAGTCTGTTTCCAGCTATCTATGTAATTTGGTCCGCTCCTGACAATGCCGTCCCCCGACAATACTTCAGTAACACCCCCTTGTAATTCTGATTGAATACGAATAGAAAATCTTGTCATGAATAGAGTGCCAAGGTAATTCAGATCACGGTCTTTTCTTTATGGCTGCATGCGATTCAAGTCTGATAATGCCAGTGTGTTTAATGACGTGCATATGACTGGTGTATGATTTCCCAGGGTGAAAAGTGCTCTTAGTGCTACAGTTGACAAGCTTTTCTCAAAAAGATCATTGTAGAAATTAAAGTTAAAAGGAATCAACAAAGGGTATCTTTAAAAACATTTTGAAAATATCATGAATGAGCTAACTGTCAGCATGGGGTTTGAAAAAAAACAAAATGTATTTACTTCAAATACAGCAATACCACATGTAAAAGGAGAAAGAAATTTATACAATGTCCTGTCAGTAAGCTGTCAATTCTACGCATTGCTTAGCAGAAGGAAAAAGGCCTGAAATTCATCTCCCCGGGCTGATTAGGCCTCACTTCCCTCATGCTTCATTCGCTGACACTAATGAAGTTGGTTCCCAATGTTTGCACCTTCCTGTGAGGCCCTCTGGGAAATGGCTGCTTTTCACTGATAAACCCCACAAGTAATGTGCCTTCATGTAGGTGCAGTGAGCCACAAAGAGAAAGTTGGAAGGCGGGAGAGCGTGATGGTGCGAAAGAATGCCTAGGTTGAGCTGTTAGTCCTTAATGACTCTTTTATCAAGGAAATTAATTTTCAATTCCGAATCATGGATTGGCAACTGACAGTGACTATGAATACATTTCTGCGAAGGTGCAGGCACCAATCCATTATGAAGGATGAGATTACTGGTTACGTCAAGTGTAATAAATGGCAACTACACAGCAATTTCTTTCATCGCATAAACCCGTGATAAGTCCAATGGGTATAGAATTTTTTTTGTGTGACATGATTCAAATCCAAAGCAAGGTTTCTACTCCTTTTCTTGGACAAAACTTGTGCAAAATGTACACCCTCTTGTTGATAAATACAAAAATGGGGAACTTCCTGAAGGCTCTCTAAACAAAATTCATTCCATAAATGTATTCAGAACGCGTACAAAAGATCAAGGTTCAAAGTGGCAGGGCAAAAATGTCCCTTTTATTGCCTGAAGTGAAATTCCTCCTGCTGTCAGGTTTAGCAATGAAGAATTTCCCATATGGTACTCACATTGATTAGATTTCTCATCTACTGTTCAAGCAGCATTTCCTCCTGGTTACTCACAAAAAGAATTTCAAATCCAGCGTAGGTATGAATAAAATGCCCAAAAATGAAAAAGAATGTATTATTAATGTGAATGAGATTGTGGGCAAAGAACTACTGGCATTGTAAACTCATTCACTGTAATGTGTGGCTGGATGAACACAGCAGGCCACGCAGATCTCAGGAGCACAAAAGCTGACGTTTCGGGCCTAGACCCTTCATCAGAGAGGGGGATGGGGTGAGGGTTCTGGAATAAATAGGGAGAGAGGGGGAGGCGGACCGAAGATGGAGAGAAAAGAAGATAGGTGGAGAGAGTATAGGTGGGGAGGTAGGGAGGGGATAGGTCAGTCCAGGGAAGACGGACAGGTCGAGGAGGTGGGATGAGGTTAGTAGGTAGATGGGGGTGCGGCTTGGGTTGGGAGGAAGGGATGGGTGAGAGGAAGAACAGGTTAGGGAGGCGGAGACAGGTTGGACTGGTTTTGGGATGCAGTGGGTGGAGTGGAGGGGCTGGGCTGGTTGTGTGGTGCAGTGGGGGGAGGGGACGAACTAGGCTGGTTTAGGGATGCAGTTGGGGAAGGGGAGATTTTGAAACTGGTGAAGTCCACATTGATACCATTGGGCTGCAGTGTTCCCAGGCGGAATATGAGTTGCTGTTCCTGCAACCTTCGGGTGGCATCATTGTGGCACTGCAGGAGGCCCATGATGGACACGTCATCTAAAGAATGGGAGGGGGAGTGGAAATGATTTGCGACTGGGAGGTGCAGTAGTTTGTTGTGAACTGAGCGGAGGTGTCTGCAAAGCGGTCTCCAAGCCTCCGCTTGGTTTCCCCAATGTAGAGGAAGCCACACCGGGTACAGTGGATGCAGTATACCACATTGGCAGATGTGCAGGTGAACCTCTGCTTAATGTGGAATGTCATCTTGGGGCCTGGGATAGGGGTGAGGGGGGAGGTGTGGGGGCAAGTGTAGCATTTCCTGCGGTTGCAGGGGAAGGTGCCGGGTGTGGTGGGGTTGGAGGGCAGTGTGGAGCGAACAAGGGAGTCACGGAGAGAGTGGTTTCTCCGGAAAGCAGACAGGGGTGGGGATGGAAAAATGTCTTGGGTGGTGGGGTCGGATTGTAGATGGCGGAAGTGTCGGAGGATGATGCATTGTATCCGGAGGTTGGTGGGGTGGTGTGTGAGATCGAGGGGGATCCTCTTTGGGCGGTTGTGGCGGGGGCGGGGTGTGAGAGACGGGTTGCGGGAAATACGGGAGACGCGGTCGAGGGCGTTCTCAATCACTGTGGGTGGAAAGTTGCGGTCCTTGAAGAATTTGGACATCTGGGATGTGCGGGACTGGAATGTCTTGTCGTGGGAGCAGATGCGGCGGAGGCGGAGGAATTGGGAATAGGGGATGGAATTTTTGCAGGAGGGTGGGTGGGAGGAGGTGTATTCTAGGTAGCTGTGGGAGTCGGTGGGCTTGAAATGGACATCAGTTACAATCTAGTTGCCTGAGATGGAGACTGAGAGGTCCAGGAAGGTGAGGGATGTGCTGGAGATGGCCCAGGTGAACTGAAGGTTGGGGTGGAAGGTGTTGGTGAAGTGGATGAACTGTTCGAGCTCCTCTGGGGAGGATATACTGAAAAATATTCCCATAAATGATCTTAAATTTGCTCAAATGGTCAATTTGGCATGGAAACAAACACATTCAATTCTGTCAGAGATAGTAAGAACTGCCAACACTGAAGTCTGAGATAACATCGCGTGGAGCTGGAGGAACACTGCAGGCCAGGCAGAATCAGAGGAGCAGGAAAGTTGACGATTCGGGTCAGGATCCTTCTTCAGAAATTCTGTAATCGTCGCAAAGAGATATAATCCCTTTGTTAACTTCTTAAAACTGTCAATCAATATGTGAGCTTAGCCTCCCTGCTGAGAAAGTGGTTTTTGAGTTTTTGAAACTTAGCCAAGTGTTCATAATAGCTCCTCTTAATAACAGCCCTTGGAAAATATCAACAATAAAATCTATTGAAACTATAGGAGCAGATTATAATTTATTTTTCTAGGCCGCATTTGCTAACACCAAGTATGTGCGCTAAGCTCTGCTTCAATTCATGCATTCACATAGAAACAGGTTTGGGTGGATGGAGGTTTGGAAGAATGGAGTTGGGACCTGAGAGAGGAAGGGGTCAGGTCCCAGCTGAAGGGAGGCTGGCCATCCATCTGGGACCCCAATTTATTATTCACTAAAAGTTAATAAAATTCATAATAAATAATAAAGCAAATCAAATTACATCAAAGTATCTGTTGCAATTATGTATTCAAGTCCATCAGGAGAACTGAATTCCCAAACTTTGGATTAAGAAGTTACTACACTGTCAAGCTGAAACTTGAGGCTTAATCCAAATATTTTTCCAATTTTTTCTTGAATAAATATCTAACACTTGTGAGGTAATGAAATAACCTGAAATTTTATGGGTCAGGGAGGGCATGCAAGACACCCTCCACAAGGGACAGGAGGGATGGGGGGGAAAGGGAGCGGGCATGGTGGGAGAGAAGGAGAAGTGGGGTGAATCTGTTCATGTATCTTATATCTATGCATCTTCATGTGCCCACTCCCTCGTGTCCTCATTCCCTCCCCTGCATACTCAACTGATCCCTGCTGAACTCTGTTTCAAAATCATGCACCTTCTCATTGCATATGCAGTACAACGTTTACATATGGCATATCACGTAAATTTTACATAATGTTGCATTAGGTCCGGAATTGTGCTTATGCGCGACTGCCCGTAGTCGTGGGTCTCAGCAAACACTGGATTTTTTCTAAGTTCCACCAGAGGTCCTGTAAATGCACACCAGCAGAGGGTGCTTCATTTATTTCCTCTCACTGACAACTGCAGATGGTAGATTTTTTCATGTTTAAAAGGCTGCGAATGTCAACAACTTCAGATCATGCCACTTACCACATCTTAACCACTCTTCAAGAGCATTTCAGCTTCCTTCACAAAGCCGTGACTCCCACAGTGCAAGTTAAGGCAACTAGAATAGTGAAAATGTTTCTAAGGTGTTGGAGTAGATTTTTGGAGTAGAATGAAAGTGTTGCATGTTCGAATTAATTTCAAATGACCTATGATTTCTGGATTCCGGCCTGCATCACTCATAATTCACCATTTTACTCATGATAAATATGGGCTGAGCTAGAAATTGAGGTGGGAATTCTGCCTCTTGGGTTCTGCCCAACATTTTTAAAGGCCTCTGGAGTTGGTCCAATTGTGCAGAAATCTGTCCCAGGGTTTCTCAGGCAATTTTAGAGTCATAATATCAAACAAATTTCTGGTGATAAACATCCTAACAGGTTAAAGGATTAACATAAATTCAATATTACAGAGAAATGTAGTGAAAATGATCAGTTTGAGCATGTAGAGTGTTTTAAAATGTGGGATTTCCAGGGTAGTAATCTCAGAAATACTATTTATGCACAAGCTTCACTGTTTAGGCAAAGGCAGAGCAGTGAGTTAAATGCATGGCTTGAGGAATGGTGTAGAAGGGAGAAATTTTGATTTTTGGGACACTAGGATCACCCTTGGGAAAGGAGAAGAGATGGATCTTGCCTGAGCAGAAATGGAGCTAATCTCCTGACTGAGTAAATAGTGTTAACAAAGTGTGGATGAACTCTCTGATGAAGGGCCTAGGCCCGAAACGTCAGCTTTTGGGCTCCTGAGATGCTGCTTGGCCTGCTGTGTTCATCCAGCTCTACACTTTGCTATCCTGGATTCTCCAGCATCTGCAGTTCCCATTATCACTGAGTAAATAGTGTAATGGGTTTGGATTTAAATTTGTAACTCAGTGGGCTGGATTGACAAGTGGGCTTAGTTTTGGAAGTACCAGAGAGGACAACAGATAGAGAACAGGGAAAAAGAAGTGAGGGAAGGCTTGAACAATGACAGTGAACAAAGAAGTGGTCACCTTCCAATGGGGAGAAAAAGGGTAAGGGCATTGTTAAATTGTATTTATATAATAGATCATGAACAAAGCTGAGGAACTGCGAGCAGAAATTGGTGAAACAAGATATGGTAGCATTGACAGAAACCGGCTCAGGACAGAACATGACTGGATGTTAAACATCCTGGGTTACAAGGCTTTTAGTAGAAACAGGATCGGTAAATCGGGAGGAAATGCTGCTGTCTTGGTCAAAGAGTATCAGTGGCTTTGAAGGAGATACACTTCCTGAATTAGAATCCATATGTTTGCAGGTGAGAAACAGGAAGGCAGTGGTGACCTTGTTAAGTATTTATTAAAGATCTTAAGAAGGAATTGGAACTGAGCATTTGTAGGTAAGATGTCAAAATCTGCAGGACAAGTAGAGTTGTGATAGTTGGTGATTTCAATTACCAAAAGGTAGACTGGGAAAAAGGTACAGTGTGGGATCTCGGAGGGGAGAAATTCCTGCAAAATGTGCAGGAGAACTTCCTGGAACAGTACATTTCTAGTCCTACCTGAGAGGGAACAGTGCAGGATCTGGTTCTAGAAAATGTGGCAAGCCAAGTGGAGAACATCAGAGCTGTGGGAGCATTCGGGAAACAGTGATCATAATGTAATAAGGTTCCTAATATAAAGTATAAAAATCAGTCAGTGAAGAAGATTCCAGTTTGGAAAAGGGTAGATTTGAAGGGTCTAGATGTTTAACTGGAACAGGTTGATTGGGAACACATTTTGGTGGATACACCTGGATGAGGGGGGTGGGGGGGCACGGTGGCTCAGTTAGCACTACTGCCTCACAGCACCAGGGACCCAGGTTTGATTCCACCCTCGGGTGACTTTTCGTTTGGAGTTTGCACATTGTCCCTGTGTCTGAGTGGATTTTCTCTGGGTGCTCCAGGTTCCTCCCACAGTTCAAAGATGTGCAGGCTATGTAGATTGGCCTTGTTAAATTGCCCATAGTGTTTGGGCATGTGTAAATTAGGTGGGTTATAGGAGGTGGGTTTGGGTGGGATGGTCTGTGGGCCAGTGTGGACTTGTTGGGCTAAAGGGCCTGTTTCCACACCATAGGGATTCTGTGATCTGAGAAATGGGAGGCTATGAAAAGAGAAATGAATAGGGTGCAAGTTAGGTACAAACCCATAAGGAAATAATTGCAGGGTATCCAAAGCTTGACTACCCAGAATGACTAAAGATATTAATGAGAAAATAAAGAAGGAAAACGAGGCACATAAGCAGCAAAGAACAAAGAAAATTACAACACAGGAACAGGCACTTCAGCCCTCCAAGCCTGCGCCAATCCAGATCCTCTATCTAAATCTGCCACTTATTTTCCAAGGATCTGTATCCCTCTGCTCCCTGCCCAATCATGTGTCTGTCTAGATACATCTTAAATGACTCTATCGTGCCTGCCTCTACCACCTCCACTAACAATGCATTCCAGGCACCCACCACCTTCTGCATAAAGAACTTTCCACGCATATCTCCCTTAAACTTATCCCCTCTCACTTTGAAATCGTGAGCCCTAGTAATTGAGTCCCCCACTCTGGAAAAAAGCTTCTTGCTATCCACCCTGTCTATACCTGTCATGATTTTGCAGACCTCAGTCAGGTCCCTCCTCAACCTCCATTTCTTAATGTAAATAATCCCAATCCACTCAACCTCTTGATATGATGCATGCCCTCATAGTAATGGCAATACAAATCAGAAAAACATCTCAAATGCCGGAGAGAAGCTCATACTGGAATAAATAAGGCCAAGAGGAAACATGAGGAAAGGTGGCAGGCTGTGCTAAAACTAATAGTAAAACATTCTTCAAATACATTAATAGCATAGGATTAGTGAAGGATAGAGAGATTCCCATGTGGAACAAATGGGGTAAGCTGTTCACTGAAGCAAAGGGTATGGCAGAGGCACTAGCTGAGTACATTGTTTCTGATCTTAGCAAATTAGAAAATGGTGACAATGGCCTGGTTGAAAATGCATTAGATAAAGAAGAGGTGCTTAAAAGGTGAGCAACACTCCAGGTAGGGAAGGAACCAGGCCCGGATGACATACATACCAGATTGCTGAGCGCGGTAAGGAGCAAATTGCGGATTTGTAGACAGAAATTTTCCAAGCCTCTCTGAACTTGGATTAGTCTCAGGGACTAGAGGATTGCCAATGCGACACTGCTGTTTAAGAAAGGGGCTAAGGATAACCAAGGAAACTGAAGGTCTGTCATTTTGACATCATTAGTGGGAAAACTGATGAAAGCCACAATACAGGATAAGGTAAATATACACTTGGGCTTATTGTTATTAAGGCCATATATGAGGTACAGAGTGAGGAGGCTAGTAGATTTAGAAAAGTTATTATCCAACAGGATGGGGTGACTGTCAGGAAAGGTAAGAATATAGTTCAAAAGTCTTCAACGGCTCTATCAAATAAATATTCAGCTTTTGGAACAATTGAAGTGGATAGTCTTTCCAAGGAAAATGGAGGGGCCAGTCAGTTAGAACATAGAACATAGAACATTACAGCACAAGTACAGGCCCTTCGGCCCTCGATGTTGTGCCGACCTGTCATACCGATCTGAAGCCCATCTAACCTACACTATTCCATGTACATCCATATGCTTATGCAATGACGACTTAAATGTACCTAAAGTTGGTGAATCTACTACCGTTGCAGTTATTGGACATTTGGAATGATTCTTATGTTAGGCAGCATTTTACTAGATCTAACAGAATTATTGTTATAGGGGACTCTCCTGTCAGGGGCATAGACAGGAGACAAAAAAAAGTTGCTGGTAAAGCCCGGCAGGTCTGGTAGCATATGTGAAGGAAAACAGAGTTAACGTTTCAGGTCCAGTGACCCTTCTTCGGAACAGGACCTCCATTCTGAGGAAGGGTCATCAGACCCGAAATGTTAATTCTGTTTTTTTCCTTCATAGATGCTGCCAGTCTTGCTGGGCGTTTCCACCAACTTTGTTTTAGTTCTTGATTTACAGCATCTGCAGGTCTTTTGGTTTTTATTTTGCATAGACAGGAGATGCTGTGGCAGGGAGCGTAAATTTAGGATGGTTTGTTGCTTTCCTGATGCTTGGAGTAAGAACATCTAATAAACATTTCAAGCATATTGTTAAAGGTGAGATTGAGAAGCCAGAAATTATGTACGCATTGGTAGGAATGACATTTTTGGGGATAAGATTTAGGCAGTACAGAGTGAATTTAAGAGGTGAGGCAGAGATTAAGAATAGAACCCCAAACATAGCAATTTCAGGTTTACTCCCAATGCCAAACTCAAATGAGGGATGGAACAAAAGGTTAAAGGAGATAAATCAATGGCTGAAGAGCTGGTATATTGTTCAGAGATTCAGGTTTTTGGACAATTGCAATGTCTTTTAAGATAGAAAAGACTTGTTCAAAAAGGATGGGTCTAACCTAAACTGGAAAGGGACCAATACTTTAGCAGGAAGATTTGCTCATACAATGAGGCAACACTTTATACTGATAGAGAGGGGAAGTGGAGGAATTCTACGTAGCAGTGGAAATAGAAGGATTGATGAGGAAGGTTCTGAATGTGAGGACAGCATGTTAATGAGAAAAGAAAGGCAAGAGACAGTCAGAGTATGTAGTAACTGAAGAACTAAATTGCATTTATTTCAATGCAAGGGGTCTTACTGGTAAGGCGATGAACTCAGGGAATGTTTAAGAACATGGGATTGGGACATCATAGCTATTACAGAAACTTGGCTGAGTGATAGACAAGCCTTGGCAGCTCATTTAGATGCTTTAGGAAGGATAGAAAAGGAAGCAAGAAGTGGAGGGAGTTGGTGTTCTTGATTAAGGAACACATTACTGCTGTAACGAGGACAGATATATCTGAAAAATCATCCAGTGAAAATAGATGGGTAGAAATTACAAATAAGAAAAGAAAGATCACTTTGATGGGATTGCACTATAGGCTCCCACAATAGTAAGAGAGAAGTTGAGATACAAATACGTAGGGAGATTTCAGATATATTTAAACATCATAAGTTTGTAATAGTGGGGGAATTTAATTTTCCAAACATTGACTGGCGCTACCATAGAGTTATAGGTTTGGATGGTGAAGCATTTGTCGAATGTGCTCAAGAAAATTTTCTTTATCAATATATGGATGGTCCTATTAAAAAAGGAGCTAAACTAGACCTTTTGGCTAATAAGGCAGGGCAGGTGACTAAAGTAAAAGCTGGGGAACACTTTGGATCAAGTAATCATAATTCTATTAGTTTCAAAATGGTTATGAAAAAGGATAAACCTTCCATAGTTTAATTCCATTTAATTGCAGTAAGGAAATTTTTAATAGCATGACATGATGAAGGGTCTAGGCCCGAAACGTCAGCTTTTGTGCTCCTGAGATGCTGCTTGGCCTGCTGTGTTCATCCAGCCTCACATTTTATTATCTTTGATGTTTCACAAACAGTTCACATTACAGAAGAGGATGTTCAAGAGGCCTTACAGAATATATTGGGAGATAAATCTCCAGGATGTGATCGACTGTATCCCAGAATGTCATGGAAAGGGCAGAAATTATGAGACCCCTTGCAGAAATATTTGCATAATCTGGATGACTAGAAGCTGGCCAATGTTGTACCTTTGTTTAAGAAAGGTTGTAGGGAGAAACTGGGGAAATACAGACCAGTGAGTCTTACTCCAGATTGCCAATTGGATATATAATTAGCTTAATGGCAGGAGACGGAGTAATGGTAGAGAGTTGCTTTTCAGCCTGGAGGACTGTGGCCAGTGGTGTTCCACAGGGATCAGCTCTGGGGCATCTTTACTTTGTCATTTATGTAAATGATTTAGGTGAGAATATAGAAGGCATGGCTAATAAGTTTGTAGATGACACCAAAATTGGTGGCATTATAGACAGTGAAGAAGGTTTTGTAAATTTACAAAAGGATCTTGATCAAATGGGTCAATGGGCTGAAAAATGGCAGATGAAGTTCAATCTGAATAAGTGAAAAGTGTTGCATTTTGGTACAATAAACAGGGTAGGGCCTATACAATTAATGGTATGGTCTAGGGAAGTGCTGTAGAACAGAGGAACCTAGGGTTGCATGTACATTCTTCTTTCAAGTTTGCTGCACATATAGGCAGGATGGTTAAAAAGGCATCTGGCACACTTACCTTCATTGCTCAATCCTTTAGTAAAATTACAAAAGGATCCTAGTCAAATGGGTCAATAGGCTGCAAAATGGCAGATGGAGTTCAATCTGGATAAATGCGAAGTGTTGCATTTTGGTACAATAAACAGGGTAGGGCTTATACAATGAATGGTATGGCCTTGGGTATGTCCTCAGTCCTTTGAGTGTAGGAGTTGGGAAGACATGTTGAGATTGTACAGGACATTGGTGAGGCCTGCTCTGGAATATTGTGTCTAGTTCTAGTCGTCCATTTATATGAAGGAAGTTATCAAGCTGGAGAGGGCTCAGAAGAGATTTACCAGGATGTTACTGGGTATGGGAGGCAATGGCCTAGTAGTATTATTGCTGGACTGTTAATCCAGAGACCCAGATAACATTGCCAGGACCTGGGTTTGAATCCTGTCACAGCAGATGGTGGAATTTGAATTCAGCAAAACATCTGGAATTCAGAATCTAATGATGACCATAAATCAATTGTCAGGAAAAACCCAACTGGTTCACTAATGTCCTTTTGGGAATGAAACTACTATCTTTATCTGGTCTGGCCTATATGTGTATCCAGATACACAGCAATGTGGTTGACTCTGAACTGCCCTCTGAGCAATTAGGGATGGGCAATAAATACTGCCTCGCTAGCGATGCCCTCATTCCATTAATGAATAATAAAAATTGAAAGGTTTGAGTTAATAAGAATAGGCTGTGACTTGTTTCACTGGAGCAAAGAAGGTTGAGAGGTGACCTGATAGAAGTTTAGAAAATAATGACGGGAACAGAACGAGTTGATAGTTTAGATTAGAGTAGATTCCGTACAGTGTGGAAACAGGTCCTTTGGCCCAACAAGTCCACACCGCCCCTTGAAGCATCCCACTCAGACCCATTCCCCTATAACCTGCACACCCCTGAAGACTACGGGCAATTTAGCATGGCCAATCCACCTAGCCTGCACATCTTTGGACTGTGGGAGGAAACCGGAGCACCTGAAGGAAACCCACGCAGACACAGGGAGAATGTGCAAGCTCCACACAGACAGTCACCTGGGGCTGGAATTGAGCCTGGGTCCCTGGCGCTGTGAGGCTGCAGTGCTAACCACTGAGCCACCGTGTCACCCAATAGTAGTTGGCTTTTCCCTAAGATGGGGAATTTCAAACTAAGTGATGCATTTTTAAGATGAGAGGAGAGAGATTATAAAAAGTCACAGCAGGCAAAGTTTTTACAGAGCGTGGTTCGCATGTGGAATGAGCTTCCTGATGAAGTGATGGATGCTGGTGCAATTACAATGTTTAAAATACATTTGGATGGATATATGAACAGAAAAGGTTTGGAAGGATAAGGGCCAGGAGCAGGCAGGTGGGACGAATTTAGTTTAAGATTATGTTCATCATGAACTAGTTGGATCAAAGGGTTTATTTCTGTGTTGAATGACTCTATGACTCTGACTTGACTTAAGTTAATATTATACAGTCAACATGGCTTTGTTGAAGACAGGACATGTTTGACAAATTTGATTGTGTTCTTTGATGAGCTGACATAGGCAATGGGTGAGGGTAGTGCTGTGGATTTTGTAGATTTGGAAATTCAAAAAAACATTTGATACAGCACCACATGGCAGGTTGGTTAGCAAATTAGAAATGTTTGGGATTGATAAATCCTTGGCAGCATGGATTAGAAGTTGGCTAAAAGATAGGAAACTGAGGGTATGTATGGATGGGAATTTTTCAGATCGGAGACAAGATGAAAGTAGTGCTCTCCAGGGGCTAGTATTGGTTCCCTTGCTTTATCTGATATATATACATGATTTGGTGATTGGTGTTGGAGGCAAAATCTCTAAATTTGGTTATGATACCAATCTAAGTGAGGATGATGCTGAGCAACTTCAATGGGCCATTGACAAGTTGGCCAAATGGGCAGACACTTGCCAGATGAAATTCAATGCAGGAAAAAAGTGAAGTACTGCATTTTAGTGGAAGAAACACAGAGAGACAATACAGGTTCAATGGTACAATTTTGATGGAAGTACAGGAGAAGAAGGACTTCAGGGTTCGCATGTATAAGTCTCTGAAGGAGATCAGGCAAGTTGAACCTGTTGTTTAGAAGCCTTATTGGATCCTTGGGTTGATAAATAGAGGGACAAAATATAAAAGCAAGAAATGATGCTACGCCTCTACAAATCATTAGTCAGACTACATTTGGAGTGTTATACTCAGTTCTAGGCACATTATTTAAGGAAGGATATTAAAGTCCTGGAGAGAATGCAAACAGGATTTCTTACAATGATTCCAGAAATGAGAGATTTTAGTTATAAGGAAAGATTAGAGAAATTGGGCTTATTCTCATCAGAGCATAGAAGTTTATGAGATGACCTTATTGAGGTGTTCAAAATTCTGAACAATTTTGACACGGTGAAGAAGGATATTCTGTTTCCCCTGTTGGTATGTCAGTAACTAATGGTCACAAGTTCAAGATTATCTGCAGAAAAGCTACGATGAGATGAAGAGAAACTTTACTCAGAGAGTTGTTTGGATTTGGAATGCGCTGCCTGGGACAATGGCAGAGGTGAATTCCATTGGAATTTGCAAAAGAAAGCTGGAACTATAGTTGAAAGTGATGAATTTAGAGGGCTACGGAGATAGAGCTGGAGAATGGACTAGCAAGATAATTCTTTTGGGAGCCAGTATTGACACAGTGGGCCTCCTTCTATACAGCAAAGTCCTATGAAAATATCATTTTTTCACTGCACAAAAGGAATAAGTATATTTCAGTGGTCGCTATCTGAGTGAATTGAAAATATTTCAACAATAAATTAATGCAATGCAGCCTCTCTTTATTCATATTATCTCAGAAGCTATTCTTTATATGTGTGTGTGCGCTTCGCTTTATATATAGATGCCTTCCTAATAGTATTTCCTTCACTGTACATTGTCCTTATACATCTGTACAAGTACAGTACTCTTCAGATTACAGACATACTCCTTGAGACTGTTCAAGGAATACAATCTATTTTACAAGGATTTGTACCATGACCTCTGTCTGATTCTGACCCCAGTGATGTTGTAGAATGCAGTTTCTTGGTGGAGTATAGAGAAGCCTGGCCAAGTATGATTATTGTCTGATGTTGCTGAACCTGAGATTCCTCGGTTTATTACAATACACTCTGCTGCTGTCAGTCACTGATGTTTGGTAATACATATTTTAAGCCATAACTTCTGGCTTCACCGCAAATCGAACAATGATTGGTTATGCTGGTTGCAACAAATAATTCTGCCATTGCAGTGAAATATTGAGAATTGATTTTTACAGAACACTTTCTTGCAGGATTGGGATTTTAATCTCAATAGATGTCCCTGAAGTATTTCATGCAATTCTGCACTATTATTAATGGTATGTGTTTCTTCTCATCAAACAGGTGCCTAGTATGTGTAACATAGACTAAAATTATATAGCCTTAGCAACAATGAGTAAACAAAATCAGTAGTAATTTGAGGAAGTAACATGCTATCCAGAGGTAATAATTTAAACTGTGATTACAGTGTGGAGCTGGAGGAGCGCAGCAGACCAGGTAGCATCAGAGGAGCAGGGAAGTTGATGTTTCGGGTCAAAAACGCCAACTTTCCTGCTCCTCTGATGCTGCCTGGCCTGCTGTGCTTCTCCAGCTCCATACTGCATCATCTCTGACTCCAATATTGGCAGTTCTTACTATCTCCAATTTAAACAGTATATTGTTTCACAGCTACTGCTCACTCTCTGCCATATCACTCAGGAGTGAGCCCAGACAATTGTTGGCATGCTGTTCAACCTTAGGGGTGAGTGAAAATGCACCAAACTGACTCAATCCTTTACACCAATATACATTCATTGGAGATGCCGCGCAATGTGCGGATCTGAAGATCTACCTGACTTTCCCTTGTTTCTGGTCACAGGCACTGAGGGATATTGTGACGCCCTGATTGTCTCGAACACAACAGCACAATCAGTGTTGACCAGAGAGCCTAAAACATTAAATGCTAAAGCATCAGGGAAAGCCCCCTTAGCTTGTTTCAACTTTTCATATAACACTGATATGGTGCATTCAGGACTTTTTTTTAACTGAAGGAGAGCTGCAATTCTTTACTAAAGAGATCATTCCAAAGCATCTGTTCTTTTATGTGTTTATGGATGTGTGCGTGTTTAAGAATTTCCTGGTAATTAAATGAAGATTGTATTGTTCACTTGTGAGAATCACATTATCATCGCTTTGGTTTAAGTCAATTATTTTTTAATGTTCCTATTGTACATAAGATAGCACATCAACACTCTGCAAGGAATTCAATACAAAAAACAAAAATTTCCAAACGTATGTTTAACCAAGATCTGCGCATTTCGAAGCTGGATTAATGGGCACTTTACATTGGGATGTACTTCCCTATACCACTAGTGTCTATATACACTGAATGTTCTAACACGTAACCCTTGAATTCTTTGACAAACCCTTTCAACAGAAAATAGCTTTAAATCTTTACCAGGCTGGCAGGGTGGCTCAGTGGTTAACAGTGCTGCCTCACAGTGCAAGGGACTTGAGTTTGATTCCACCCTTGGGCAAATGGTTGTGTGGAGTTTTCACACTGTCTATGTGGGGTTTCCTCCCACAGTCCAAAGGTACGCAGGTTAAGTGGATTTGTCATATTAAATTGCCCCATAGTGTCCAAAGATGAGCAGAATGAGTGGATTAGCTACAGGAAAGGCAGAGTTACAGGAACAGGGTAGGAGGGTATGTCTGAGTGGATGCTGTTTGGAGGGTTGGTGTGGAGTCAATGGGTCAAATGGCTTGCTTTCACACTGTAGGGATTGTATGATTTTAATTCAAAACCTCCTGTTAGGGGACTCACAAAGCAGTAAAGCCTTTATGGGGAGGTAGTGACCTTGAAACTAATAGGCCCATATAATCCTTCATTTTGAATGTCAACAAACACTACTGGTCCACTGATCACTAAAGTTAATAGTAATACCAGTGGACCAAAAAACCCAGGTTACATTGAACCACAACAAGAATAAGATGCCATATTTGGAAGAAAAAAATACACCAAGTGATGTTAAAGAAAATGGCTGCAGAGAATGTGGATATATTGATTATTATTTTCCAAAATTCTGTTCTGGAAAGGACCTAGTCGATTAGAAAATGGCAAATATAACACCGGTATTCAAGAAAGGAGGAAGATATAAACTGGGAATCTTTGAGCCAGTTAGTTTAATATTTGTCATTGGGAAAATGTTAGGGAAAATCATAATACAAACAGGCAGAGTTAGCATAGTGTTGTGAAGTTGAAATTATCTTTGATAACATTATTACAGATCTTCAAGGATCTAAGAAGCAGGGTGGAAAAAGAAAAACCAGTACATGTACTATGTTTGATTTTCCAAAACTCATTGAGTAAGATGCTATATAAAAGGTTACTTCACAATCTAAAAGGTAGATGCTAGTGTTATGATGATATATTGGCATGGGCAGAGGAGTAACTAAATAACGAGAAGCATTGAGTCTGGGTAAATGGGTAATTTAGTTTGGCAAATTGTAACCAGTTGTGCGTCACTGGATAGAGTGCTGGGGCTGCAACAATGTACGGTCAATGACTTGGATGAGGGGACTGATTGTATTGTAGTTAAATTTGCTAGTGTATAAAGATATGTAGGAAAACACATAGTGAGGAGGAAACAAAGATCCTGAAAAGTATTTTAAAGACGTTTAATGATTAGACATAAATTTGGCATTTGAAGGAATGAGAAAATTATGAGGTTGTCTATTTTGGCTGGAAGGTTAGAAAAACAGCATCTGACTTGAATGGATGAAAACTGCAATATGCTGCAGTAGAGAATGATTTTGGGTGTCCTTAGTCATGAATAACTAAATATTAGCATGCAGGTACAGGAAATAATTATGAAGGAAAATGAAATATTGGCCTTCATTGCAAGGGGGATAAAGTGTACAAGTAGGGAAGTCTTGTTCCAGGTATTGGTGAGATGACACCTGGACTGTTGTGTACTGATCTTATATCCTTATTTTAGGAGGGATATACCTACACCATACACAGTTCAGAGAAGGCTCTCTAGGCTGATTCTTGGAATGAGGTATTGTGTTATGAGAAAAATTTGAGCAAGTTGGGTTTATACTGATTGGAATTTAGAAGAATGAGAGGTGACCTTAATGAAACGCAAATGAATGTGAGGAAGCTTGACAGAGAAGATGTTGGGAGGACATTTCCCTCATGAACAAGAATTAAGAACAAGAGGCATAGTTTTAAAACAAGGAGACTCCACTTCAGGTGATGACGAAAAAATTCTTTTCTCAGAAGTTCATTAGGCCTTGGAATCCTCTTTGCCAGACAGTGGTAGAAGCCAGGCTATTGAATATATTCATGGCTGAGTTAGACAGAATGTTGATTGACAATGGAGTTCAGAGTTATGGGGCGGGTGAGAAAGTGGAGTTGATCAGATCAGCTACAGCAGAGCAGGTTCAAAGGGCAAATGTTCCACTTGTACTTCTTCTGATCTTTTAAGTACATATTTAGCTAAAAGAGGAAATGCAAAGAAATTTATAAAATTTACAAGACAGTAATTTAATCAAGCAGTTCAAAGCTTACCCACTCAAAGCTTAGCTCCAGAACTACCTTTTGCTTCAGCTGAACTCCTCGATTTGGGTACTGCTCCAAAATCACTTCAAGTATCCACTAGTCTTTTTAAAAACAGAGCCTAACCATTTGCTTCTCGAACTGATTGTGGTTTGAACATTGAGAATTTGTAAGGTTTCATTAAAATATCAAAAGCTGACTACATGTCAGCAAGTACAATTTTCTGTTCCAGGTTGTTGCATTAAGCGATCAACACAGCTTTTATTTTAAAGGGAATTCATTTATTCTATTCTGTTGAACAAATGTAATCATTTTAAGTTCTTCCTCCAAATTCTTGCCTGTGGGCAAATTTCTTTTTCCTTCATTTTTCCCTTGCGCTCCCAGCATCTGAACACTAAAGCAGCACATTGTTTCTGGCTCAAGTTCTCCCTGCAGATAGCTGCAGGGCATATGATTTTCCAAAATGGTCAATTATTCAGACTGTAGGCAATGTTGGTGGTCTGCAGAATAGGACACCATGGAAATAAAGATAAAGAGCCATGCAAGTTTTAATACATAGAAACAGTACTTACCTTTTGAATAACTAAAAGAAACGTTTTGTTACACACGTTGAGAGCAAGTATTTTCCCTCTAAACATTTGTAATGAGAACACGCTTTGAGTTCAAGAAAAAAAGGAAGAGTATTATCATGCTTTTTGCAGTTTAACTTTTGATGTCATTTTTGAATAGATTGATAAGGGTATTAAGCTGTCAACAGTTTCAGGCTCATGACTAATGCATAGCAGATGAATCCATCCCAACATGTCTCCACTCATCTGGAAAATACACTTACAGGGTGATAAATCCGAGAAAAGTCACCCACATGGTGAGGAGCGGATCCTATAATAATAGGTTGGCTCTTATCCATGCTTGCTGCCGATAGATTCATCAGTGAGTCTATTAGCAACTTATGAATGGAGGAGCAAGGGACAGGTAGGATAGTAAATCAAAGCAGGAAGGGAGTTGCCAGAGGTTACCTTTAGCCAAGGCTAGGATGGGGAGGTTTTTATTGGATGTGGGTGGATGTGGGGAGGGATAAGTGTAGGAAAAGATGGAGGCTGCAGGATGGGTGTTGGGCGAGAAGCAGGCTGCAAGGCTTGAGGAGATGGAAGGCTGCGTCGGAGACGGAACAGTTTTAAAGTTGTCAGTAAAGCAGTTCTCAGCTAACTGGAGTCCAAGAAAACATTAAATCATCAAGGTAATGAATTATCAGTAAATTAATGTAGAACCTCTGCTGAATCTATGCAAGTTCAGGAACAACTCTCCCTGGAAAAACTACAGTCCGGGAAATTGTATTAAATTTAAATCTGGGATTGATATCTGAAATGCAGTAAAATGTAATAACTGCCTAATGAAAATGTTCAAGCTTAACATGATGCAATGAAAATGTACGAGCTATGACCTCACTCTATGGATTGTATGTTTATGGTAATTGATTTTTGTATGAAAAAATGTGCATCAGTTATGATGATACAAAACCTTCATTTTGTTACCAATTTATGTCTGTACTCTTGTACCAATTTAAATACTGACGTATTGAGGAAATTAATGCTTTTTATTGACTGTCACACATATCTGTTCCATAGCTTTTACATTGTTTCTCTGAATGGCCTCTTGGCCTTCATTGTGTCCAGTGAACTGGAATTATAGCTAGCATAACTTTGCATATTTGTACTCCAATGAGTCTAGCTTTTCACTGAACAAATGCCAAACTGAAAATACTGATTGGCATTTGACGTAAAGACTAGATGTTCCAGGGCCTCAATCTAATGGTGCAAGTTATACTATAGCAACTGGAACAGAAGCCAAGGCTGAAAGCCTGATTGGTCTGAGGAGCAGTTGTTCTGAGGGCTTCAGTTTAAGAGATACTAACGATACTTTCTTGCAATGCTAAGAGCACTCTTCCCATTGGTTAATAGTTAAAAATTGTGGGTTGGAAGTATGTTGACAGAAGTGAACATGCATACACTAAATGCCACAAAGCATTCGCAAAAAGGGTATAAATTGTTGTGCATCACTTTACACTTGTCAATTTGTTACAGGACATTTACTAGGGAGCGATTATCTGAAAGAAAAGATGGTAAGGCATTTGCTAGGAAGGTGGCATTTACGTCAGCAATGTCAGTTGATGGGTATTTGTCGTGCGCTGAAAGATTGCTGTAAGAAACCAGTATTATGCATAATTAGTGACTGAAGTACCATTCCTATAGGCTGTTACAAAAATCCAGAAATCGATATCAGTGGATACTGTGTGGATGGGATTGGTGTGGCTAAATTAATCGCAAAGTGACAGAGAGAGAGAGAAAGAGAGAGAGAACATTCAGCAGGTAGGTGTGAAGTGTACAACTTCAGCAGTTCAAGTAGATTGGGTGCTTCAGTGCTAGATTGCAAGTCTTAACATAGCAGAGGAATTTTTAAGTATATTAGGATTAGGTTGTCTGTGCTAAAATCTCAAGGGCCATCATGAGTCAAGCTTCCAGGTTCAAGGAATCAAGAAGACGAGACCCCAAAACTCCTGGGAGCCATGGGATAAATTAACCAATATGTGTTGAACTTGTGTATCATGCCAAGCATCAACTAGTGAATTATTAAATAACAATGTTTACTCAAGATTAAACCTTGTTAGTTACCTTATTGCCAAATAAATGCTGCGAGTTTGCATTTTAAATTACGGATTATCCTCTTTCCTAGGACGGTTATTTCCTGAAAAACTATTCTGACTCTCTGAATTAATATAGACCCCAATTCTACAAAGGCCTCAGAGAAATTCAGCACTCATTTTTCACCCTATCGTTCCATAGTTTAGAGGTCTTGCTCACGTTTTCTTTTTCAACCAGCTCCAGCACTTTTGCCAATCACCATGCATCTCTGCTTTAAGAGGTACAGGCTAGCTTTTAGTAGTGTGGCTATTAGCATCACACAGACATATACATTCTACTAAAGAGTGCAGCCACTCAGTGGTATGTTTAGCGCTAAATGCATATAGCTACCATGCAATCATTTAAAGCAAGAGGACTGGGTTATTTATACACTGTGACACCATAGCCATTCTTGGACATATTCAATTTCATGACCATTGTGTCTTTGGATAATAGTGTTGAGGGGCAGTACACAGTTGAGAAATAGGAAACAACAGAAATAATTTCCAGGCACTCCAGAGGTAAAAATGCAGGACTAGTATGGGGACTGGATAAAAAGAAATCAGTAGATTCTCTGGTTACAACATAGCACTCTAGATATAGATTTCACTATTAGCTTTGAAGGGCAGGAGGATTAGGCCAGATTAGTGGCTTTCAGAGTCAAGCATTATTGAAGGACTGTCTTCCTTAAACAGGGCATACAGTCATCAGGATCACTAGGATCACGAGGAAGGGTTTTATTTTGATTAATCCTAAATCCTGTGCACCCAAATGCGGGTGTGCAGCTAAGAAAGGAAGTGGAACAGGAATCAGCGATTAGCTATAAGAGCAAGGAAAGGGATAATAATAATCCACTGCCTTCAACAAATACCACTTGTAGTCACTCAAATAAAGTCATTTCACACCTGCCACACAAACCCCTGTATGAATTAAGCTGTCTATGACCTTTCTGCAGGAGACAGAAGCGTCTATTTCTCAAAGTATTAATAAACTCCCAAAAGTTGATGGCAACACAAAAATTAGCACAAAAATTGACATGATCCACCTATGCCTACTTGAAAAACACAGAAAATTCAGCACAAAATGCTTTTTATTCCATCTATAACTGCTACTTAACACGGACTTCCCTTCATGTACCTTTACTAATTTGTACTCCAAACGATGCCATCCGAAGGTTGCAGGAACAGCAACTCATATTCCGCTCGGAAACCCTGCAGCCCAATGGTATCAATGTGGATTTCACAATCTTGGAAAATCTCCCCTCTCCCTGCTGCATCCGAAAACCAGCCCAACATGTCCCTGCCTCCCTAACCTGTTCTTTCTCTCACCTATCCCTCCTCCCACCTCAAGCTGCACCCCCATTTCCTTCCTACTAACCTCATCCCGCCCCTTTGACCTGTCCATCGTCCCCAGACTGACCTATCCCCTCCCTACCTCCCCACCTACACTCACCTCTACTGGGTCCATCCCCGCCTCTTTAACTTGTCGGTCTCCTCTGCACCTATCTTCTCCTCTATCTGTCTTCGATTGCCTCCCCCTCTCTCCCTATTTATTTCAGAACCCTCTCCCCCTCCCCGTTTTCTGGTGAAGGGTCCAGGCCCAAAACATCAGCTTTTGTGCTCATAAGATGCTGCTTGGCCTGCTGCTTTCATCCAGCTTCACACTTTGTGACCCCGGAGATAGATAAGAAAATTTTCAAAGATCTTCTCATAAACATCCAGAAGAAAAATTCAATTCTTTTTCAAAGCAATTTCTTCTTCAAATGCTGAACCTCAATGATGTATCAGTTATCTTCACTGTTTAATTTCTCAGTCAATTGATGAGTTTGCAATTGTTTCTTCTCAATGATTTTCTGCACATTCACCTTCATGATTGTCTCTGTTTTTCATTAGACACATAAATGCAGACTGCATCACTAACCTTTCTCAATGAACGCCGAAAATGAACTAGTAACCTAATTCCAGTTACTTGACCACTTTGAGGCTGCACAACAGCACATCTGTTTATGTTTCTTTCCTGTTTCCCAAAAATTTATTTGATAAGTTTCAAAAACAAACTCTTTTAATAGCTTCATAATGTGCACATTGCTCTTCTGAAGCAATAAGTTACATTTTTATAGCAGTAGATGTCATAACCCGTTTGTTATCCGTACCACGTGATAGCAAGGCAAAGAACAGGGAGAGATTTCAGCTGAACATGTGGCTGCAGGGATGGTGCAGGAGGGAGGGCTTCAGGTACATGGACAATTGGGGCTCATTCTGGGGAAGGAAGGACCTCTACAAACAGGACGGTCTCCACTTGGACCAGAGGGGCACTAATATTCTGGGTGGGAAATTTGCTAGTGCTATTCGGGTGGAGTTAAACTAGCTCAGAAGGGGGATGGGAAACTGAGGTGTAGTCCTAGAACACAGGAGGATGAGCGTAGGGAGGACATGGTCAGGAACTCACTGTCACAGGAGTGTGCTGGCAGACAGCAAGCTGGATTGAAGTGTGTCTACTTTAATGCCAGGAGTATCCGGAATAAGGTAGGTGAGCTTGCAGCTTGGATAGGTACCTGGGACTTCGATGTTGTGGTCTTTTCAGAGACATGGATAGAGCAGGGTCAGGAATGGATGTTGCAGGTTCCAGGGTTTAGATCTTTCATTAAGGTCAGGGAAGGTGGTAAAAGAGGGGGAGGTGTGGCTTTGTTGGTCAAGGACAGTATATCGGCGGCTGAAAGAACCTTTGATGAGGACTCGTCCACTGAGGTGGTATGGGCTGAGGCTGTCGAGGAAGGTTTGTCGACTGAGTCACTATGGGTGGAAGTTAGGAACAGCAAGGGAGCAGTCACCTCACTGGGGGTTTTCTACAGACCCCCAAATAGCAGTAGGGAGATCGAAGAACTCATAGGCCGGCAGATTGTTGAAAAGTGCAAACGTAGCAGGGTTGTTGTTATGGGTGACTTCAACTTTCCCAATATAGATTGGAACCTCCTTTAGTGCAGATGGTTTGGATGGAGCAGTTTCTGTCAGGTGTGTTCAGGAGGGTTTCCTTACTCAGTATGTGGACAGGCCGACAAGGGGAGAGGCCATTTTGGATTTGGTGCTTGGCAATGAGCCAGGACAGGTGTCAGATCTCGTGGTGGGAGAACACTTTGGCGACAGTGACCACAACAGCCTCACATTTACCATAGCCATGGAAAGGGAAAGGAGCAGTTACCAGGGGAAGATATTTAACTGGGGTAAAGGAAACTATTATGCTATCAGACAGGAGTTGGGAAGTACAGATTGGGAGCAACTATTCCACAGAAAGGGCACAGCAGGCATGTGGAGGCTGTTTAAGGAGCGAGTGATGTATAATTTTGTTCCTCTGAGACAGGTAAGAAGGAGCCTTGGATGACAGGTACCGAGGTGCTTCTTGTCAAAAAGAAAAAGGCAGCGTACATAAGGTGGAGGAAGCAAGGGTCTAGCACAGCTTTAGAGGATTACAGGCTTGCTCGGAAGGAGCTCAAAAGTGGACTGAGGAGAGCCAAGAGGGGGCACGAGAAAGGCTTGGCAGGAAGGATTAGGAGAACCCGAAGGCATTTTACTCATACGTGAGGAATAAGAGAATGATCAGGGAGAGGATAGGGCCGATCAGGAATAGCGTTGGGAACTTGTGCGTGGAGTCTGAGCAGATAGGGGAAGCCCTAAATGAGTTTTTTGTTTCGGTTTTCACTAAGGAAAGGGACCTTGTTGTGAATGAGAACTTTGAGGAGCAGGAAAACAGCCTTGAACAGATCAAGATTGAGGAAGTTGATGTGCTAGAAATTTTGGCAAACATTAAGATTGATAAGTCCCCAGGGCCAGACCAGATTTATGCTAGGTTGCTCTGTGAAGCGAAAAAGGAGTTTGCTAAGCCGCTGGCGAAGTTCTTTTCTTCCTCACTCTCCACGAGAGTCATACCAGAAGATTGGAGGGAGGCAAATGTTGTTCCTCCTTTCAAGAAAGGGAATAGGGAAATCCCTGGAAATTACAGGCCAGTCAGTCTTATGTCTGTGGTCAGCAAGGTTTTGGAAAGAATTCTGAGGGATAGGATTTATGACTATTTGGAAAAGCATAGCATGATTAAAGGGAGTCAGCATGGCTTTGTGAGGGGCAGGTCATGCCTTACAAATCTTTATTGAATTCTTTGAGGAGGTCACGAGACAGGTTGACGAGGGTCGAGCAGTGGATGTGGTGTACATGGATTTCAGCAAAGCATTTGATTAGGTTCCCCACAGCAGGCTCATTCATAAAGTCAGGAGGTATGGGATACAGGGTGATTTGGCTGTCTGGATTCAGAATTGGTTGGCTTGCAGGAGGCAGAGAGTGATTGTAGATGGTAAGTATTCTGCCTGGAGGTCAGTGCTGAGTGGTGTCCCGCAGGGTTCTGTTCTTGGGCCTCTGCTCTTTGTAGATTTTATAAATGACTTGGATGAGGGGTTTGAGGGGTGGGTTAGTATGTTTGCTGATGACACAAAGGTTGGAGGTGCCATTGATAGTATTGAGGGATATTGCAGGCTTCAGCGAGACATTGACAGAATGCAGAGCTGGGCTGAGAAATGGCAGATGGAGTTCAACCTGGATAAATGTAAAGTGATGCATTTTGGAAGGTCGAACTTAAATGCTGAATATAGGATTAAAGGCAGGGTTCTCGGCAGTGTGGAGGAACAGCAAGATCTTGGTGTTCAAGTGCATAGCTCCCTCAAAGTTGCCACCCAAATGGATAAGGTTGTTAAGAAAGCATATGGTGTTTTGGCTTTCCTTAGCAGGGGGATCGAGTTTAAGAGCCGCGAGGTTATGCTGCAGCTCTACAAAACCCTGGTGAGACTACACTTGGAATATTGTGTCCAGTTCTGGTTGCCCTATTATAGGAAAGATGTGGAGGCTTTGGAGAGGGTGCAAAGGAGGTTTACCAGGATGCTGCCTGGACTGGAGGGCTTGTCTTACAAGGAGAGGTTGACTGAGCTCGGACTTTTTTCTCTGGAGAGAAGGAGGAAGAGAGGTGACCTGATCGAGGTGTACAAGGTAAGGAGAGGCATGGATAGAGTCGATAGCCAGAGACTTTTCCCCAGGGCCGGATTGACTGCCATGAGGGATTATAGTTTTAAGTTGTTAGGAGGAAGGTATAGAGGAGATGTCAGAGGGAGGTTCTTCACCCAGAGAGTTGTGAGCGCACGGAACGGTTTTCCAGTGGTAGTCGTGGAAGCGGAGTCAATAGTGACATTTAAGCGACTGCTGGACATGCACATGGACAGCAGTGAATTGAGGGGAATGTAGGTTAGGTTATTTTATTTTTGGGTTAGGATTATTCCACGGCACAACATTGTGGGCTGAAGGGCCTGTACTGTGCTGTACTTTTCTATGTTCTATGTTCTATAACCCTCTCTAACATTAAGATTCAATGATCTTTTGGCTGTTTCAACTCCACAGACATCCTTTCAAATGTGATGAAATATCTTTCAACTCTATCCTCTGTAAATTTGGGCACTTATCACAGAATTTGAGTTAAATCAAGCCCCTCCTTATCTTCTGAATCATCCTCCAGGCTAGTAACTCATCTTTCTTTCTTTACAACAAGCTCTTCTTTAATAAGTCATGTTGTCTGATTTTGCTCAGTCTTTAGAATGTAAGCTTTTTGCATTTCATTTCTGTTTCTTTTTCTTTCTCTTCCCTTTCCAGTTCAAGATTTCCTATTTCTAGTTCACTATTCTTTTCTTTTTCATTGATTTACACTGCTCTCTACTTTGCATTTTCTTCTGTTTTCATTTCTAATTTAAGTTTGTTTTTCATTTCTTACTGAACCATAGCTAACTCTACTAATGACACATAAATTTCAGATTTTCTTCCCTTTAATTACAAATATTGGGTAATCACATTAAGGATCTCATCCTTAAGATATTCTGCTTTTATTTCTCCCTTCAGTTTATTTGCTATCTCTCTACATAGCCTCAGTCAGAAATTCAAAAACCCACATATATCTTCTACTCTCACAAATGTCTTAGCAACAGTCAATACCATTTTGAAAGCTCACATGTGTAACACACTGCATAAAATGTTTCCCATTTTTGTGTCCAGTATCTGCATATAGTTGTTTCTTTAAAGGTTCACAGATCCCTCTCAGTAATCACATCTGATGGTGAGACTGGCCAAGTCAGATTCTGGAGTAAAATCTGGCTCAATGGATCATAAGCTTTATCTTTGCAACTTGGTTACTGTGGTGGTCACGGAACATATTTCTACATTAACAAAAGTGCACAGGTTAATCAGTCAAAAGAATAGAGATTCCTCTCTCTGATATATAAGACAATTTGCAGAAACTTTAATAAAAATGATTTTCTCCCACCAGCAATAACATTTATAGGCATTCACCCCAGTGAAGTAACACACTTATCTTCACTCTTTAAATTCAAACACAACTGATGGCGTTGCAAGCGTTGCCTTTTGATAAACTTCTACACATTCACCCATTTTAGTTCTCTCCATCTCTCTCTGAAACTCAGAGATACAGGCCAACTCATTGGCTTTTCTCACTGAATCGAAGGAGAAAGTCAGGCTTTTTCCAGTTACTTTGACTATTTTGAGGCTCCTAAAACAGTATGTATGATGGTACAGATCATCTCCTCTGAACTAAATCTATTTGTGCCTTCTGATTGCTCTTTATTTGGGCCACAAAGCTCAGTTTAGTGAAATTCAGTAAATATATTACCAGGTAGCCAGTATGGTTACTTAACTTAAATCACAGAAAATAATTAGAAAATGTTTGGAAACGTTGTTTTACACATTTGCTGAACAAAAATAAGTTTCTGAAAATCACCTTCACACAAAAACTCATCCAGCTCAATGTTAATAATCCAAACTCCCAAATAATAAGAAATGATAAACTTTCATCACATTAGATTTAGCATTGAAGCTGTGTCAATCTATACTTTTCAATGGATTATAATGGTTCACTACTGAGTCTGAATTATCCATGCACCTTTAATAATTCTCTTAAATTTGTCTGCCTTTGGAAATTCTTCTCATTTCTTTAAGACTGGAAATGTTTCTTTAAACCTGTTGACAATTGTTGCATCCTTCCCTTCCATCTATTTTTCAGCTAGATCATCACTACAAAACATTGCATCATCTCTATTAAAACAATACTTTCTTGTAGTGTTCAATTTTTTATGTTTACCATTTCTATCAGGACTTCCCTTTTTTTGTTTAGCTTCGCTCAAATGCTCTTTTAATTTTTATTTCTTTCAGGTGCTCTCAGCTGTGTACGGAATAAAGAAAAATGAAATAGCATTGAGACTCAATATGTTGAAGTATTGATGTAGTACATCAGATTGGTGGGATATAGGTTATTGCTGGGAATTCTGCAGAATTCCTCATCTCAGCTGTGTAGCTGGATGAGATATCAGATGGAGGCCAGTAATTCATCACAGGAGGGAAAATAAATGGAAGTTGACTCTCAAATTGAAAAAAGAAACAAGAAGGCAGAAGAGAAAAAAATCTGCAGGTGTTTTGAGAGCCAGCATACAATTTCTGGATCTCTGTAATCTGGTTTAAATTTACAGAATACCAATTACCAATTATCTACCATGGGTTAACCTCATTTTGTCCATTTTGCTTTTAAAGCACTCTCAAAGCCATTTTCGTGCTGTGAAGGTGATGATGAGCTTCCAGTTTATGTTCATCATGCCTCTTATTTGCGACTTTGAGAAGCGGCCACTGGCATTGAAGGATAATTATTAAAACTGTTCAGTTTTGTAGCCTTAGTTGGTGGTGATTAGGGCTACCACAGTGGAATTAATTATGTTATTTTCTTCCCAATGGCTGCATGATTAGTAATTATACCCTAAACAAAGAACATATTCATTTACTGTCTGTGAGAAAGTAAGGTAAAAACAGCTTGACCAGAGTGTACTCCATCTGAGCTCTGCAAAAATATAGCTGACAGGTAAGAGTGTTTAACAGGTACTATAAGAGCAGCACAATCACAGTAGCTAGAGTGACCATCAGCCATAAACAGATGGCTGAGAAGCTGAAATATAAACTAAAATGATCAAAAGAGAATCACAAACATGCCGTTCAAACAATAGCATAAATGTGTCACTCACAGTCAGATAATTTACTCTCGTCTCTATGACCAGTTTAAGGGAAATGCATGTAACAAAGGCCAAATATTACTTCAACTTTCAAAAAAACCAGACCTTTTCGACATTCTCGGTGACTGCAATTATCATTTATGCATGAGAATTCCAAATTATTAGCAGTTTTGAGCGGTAGTATAAAACATAATTCCGGCACTTTTACAGTATTACAGGTATGTGCTGAAATATTTCATGCAATAAATTAAGTGTATGATTCATAAAGCTAACTATGTAACATAAAAATCCCTCAAATGGTATAGGACAAATAACCAGTCAAAGTTTTAGGTGCTATTGTGCAGTTTTATTTTGTTGCATTTTGTATTTGCAAACAAATAGAAAAAAAATTCCATGACAAATCCTACAGTACCTATTTAAGCTTGGTTAAATTTGCTTAGGTGGCTTAACAGAATTATATTTGTTGAAAAATTATGTATTTGGCATCATTGAAACAACAGTGGCTCTTCTATCACCAGACATAATAATACGTTGGTCGAATTGAAATTGCCCACTTGAGTTGTCATTGGTCAAATTTGTCAATGGAGTGAGTAAATGAATTGAGGAACTTTCTTCTCCATATCTATTACTTATACAATGTAGTCACAGTGAAAACAAAATACAACATAACATTGATACAAAAATTCTCTTGTTCAAATTTCACCGTCGCAAAATGTCGGAACTGAGTGAGACATTACAGATCAACATGTGAGAGATAATGGGAACTGCAGATGCTGGAGAATTCCAAGATAATAAAATGTGAGGCTGGATGAACACAGCAGGCCAAGCAGCATCTCAGGAGCACAAAAGCTGATGTTTCGGGCCTAGACCCTTCATCTGATGGAGGGTCTAGGCCCGAAACATCAGCTTTTGTGCTCCTGAGATGCTACAGATCAACATGTGGTCCAGTTCAAGTTTTAAGAGAACCTAGTGCAGAATATTCAAAATCTTGCATTTGAATGTAAGAGGCACCTAACTAATCGAAGAAGAAAGCAGAGATCAGTAAGTAGTACTTGAGACAGCAACTGTTACATTTTTAAATGGACGTAACAGTTTGTGGGGCTGGTAATTTCAGATTTAAATTAGTTTAGCAATCAACATTTAATGCCAACCTCCTGCATTGCAAAGTTTGACAGTTTAAGATAGTGATGGCATAAACGTTTAACATTAGATTACCTGAGGAAGAAGGATTCTTTTGAGCTGAATCCTTGTTAGAATTAAAGTAAATTAAGACTTCCAAGCTAAAGTGTAAAAGACATCACACTATTTTATGGGAATTTGTTATAAATTAATAAACAGTAAAACAGCCTAAGGTCATAGAAATTTTCTCAATGCTTTCTCCTGCAGTGACAGGGAGTGGACAATTACACTTCAACAGTTGAGATTTGACTAGATTACTTAATTTGGATATTTCACAAATGTATATATATATATATATATATATATAGAAACCCTATGCAATCTTCTAAAAATCCTGGCGGTTCTTTGCATGAGCACTTGGTCAACTGCAACCTGACAAAGCAGAGATTCACTTTCGAATCCACTTAGATACAACAATTATATCGTTATCTGAAATATTGAATGAGACAAAGTAATATCAAAAAGGTATCACTTGTAATTAAATATTGCCAGAAATGGCCACTTCCTGCTGTTCCCCTTGAGCTATTCTTCTTGGGATGACAGTTGCACTTAATGCCAGATAGTTCCCTCACTAGTGTCTCACTTGTTTTGGAAGAATTGTTCTGGTCCCGCCATAGAATGAAATCACTTCTTTCGGCACAGAATCTTGCCATTTTACAGATGTTACAAAATTAGACGGCATCACCTCAAGCTGCTGCAGTCTTCAGCAACACATAGGTTCTGAATCATTTTCCATACCTGCTATTCATCTATTGTCTTTAAATTATGCTGCCACTTGAAATAAATGTGGCATCAAGGAATTATAGTCTGAGCAGGTATATTTCACAACCAGGTTCGTGCCAATTTGGACTTATATCTGATCACAAAGACTTTTCTTTTTACTTAGTTTTGTCTGGTCCACATTGGCACAACATCAATAACTGAAGGGCCTGTACTTCGCTGTAATGTTCTATGTTCAATGGTGTCTAATCTCTCTTCTGCTCTTTTAGTTGCTGACAACTGTCATCCTCCTTCCCACTATTTTAGGTGCTAGTGACTTTGTCCAGTTCCAGATTTTAGTTAATATTACTAAAGTAACATTGTGAGTTCTTGTGGCATTGTAGTAGAGTCCTTACCTATAGTCTAGAAAGTCTGGTTATAATCCTCTCCTGGCCTAGTCACACGTTATATAGCATATCTGAACTGCTTAATGAAAAACTTGCAGCCATATTTGTCTGAAGACCCTTGATCTCAGAAGCTAAGCAGATTCAATTTTAGTATAAAACAAAGAACAGAAGGATGCTTGAATTCTGAAGAGGGATCTCTGGATTTGAAATTGTAACTCCATTTTCTCTCCACAGGTACAACCAGACTTGCCAAGTTCCTTCAACAATTTCTGATGGTCTTGTGATACAGTGGTAGTGTATTTACCTTTGAGCCAGAAGGTTGAGGGTCAGGTCCCAACTACAGCCGAGTTGTTTCATAACACATCTGAACTGATTGATTAAAAATATTTACGCAAGTAATGTTAATTCTATTCTGGAGGTCAGTAAGAAAAGCAACTTATACGGTAAGGTATGACAGTGCAGCTTTCCAAGTAGAATGTGTACCTGTAACATGTAAGGAGCTATGGACACTTCTTGTGACCACAAGCCCATATTCAGGAAACATCACCAGCTGCACATGTTTGTACTCGAAGTAACAGAGCAACGGCTAGAGTCACCAAGGGGCAGCCAATAGGCAGAGAATGATGGCGATGGCAAGTTGAAAGAACCAAGTCATTGGTTAGGGTCAACCAAGTAGAGAGGGAATGAGATGGGGAGGGAAGGGCAGACTGTCCAACTAAAACAGCAGATACAGTCATAGAGTCATAGAGCATGGAAACAGACACTTCAGGCCAACCAGTCCATGGCGAACAAAATCCCAAACTAAACTAGCCCCACCTGCCTGTCTCTGGTCAAATCCCTGCAAACCTTTCCTATTCACGTATCTATCTAAACAACTTTTAAATGTTATAATTGTACCTGCATCCACTGCTTCTTCAGGCAGTTCATCCCACACGCAAATTACCCTCTGTGTCAAAATAATTACCTCCCATGTCTTTTTTAAATTTCTCCTCTCTCATCTTAAAAATATGCACCCAGTCTTGAAATTCCCCATCCTAAGGAAAAGACAACCGCCATTAACTCTATCTATTCCTCTCATTATTTTATGAACTTCTATCATGTCACCTCTCAACTTTCTACCTCCAGTTAAAAAAGTCCCAGCCTATCCAGCCTTTCCTTATAACTCAAACCTTCCACGCCCAGCTGTATCCTGGTAAATCTCTTCCGAACCCTCTTCAGCTTGATAATGTTCTTCCTATAACAGGGTGAACACAACTGGACACCAATGTCCTGTACAATCTCAACGTGACTTCCCAATGTCTATACTCAAAGGACTGAACAATGAAGGCAAGTGGACTAAACATCTTTTAACTACCCTATCTATATGTGACACAGTGGATTTTTTTTTGTATTCGTCTCTTTTATGGAATGAAATTATCACTGGCTGGCCAGCATTTCTTGCCCATTCCTAGTTGCTCTTGAGAAGGTGGTGGTGAGCTGCCTTCTTGAACCATGGCAGTCCACCTGTTGCAGGTTGACCCACAATGCCATTAGGGAAGGAATTTCAGGATTTGGACCCAGCGACAATGAGGGAACTATGATACATTTCTAAGTCAGGATGCTGAGTGGCTTGGAGGGGAAATTGACAGTGGTGGTATTTCCCTATATGTGCGACCATTGTCCTTCTAAATGGAAGTGGTCGTGGGTTCGGAAGGCTGTTCAAGAAACTTTGTTGAATTTCTGAAGTGCATCTCATAGATAGTACACACTGCTGCTACTGAGCATCAGAGGTGCGGGAGAGGATGCTTGTGGATGCAGTGCCAATCAAGTCGGCTGCTTTGTCCTGGATGGTATCAAGCATCTTGACTGTTGTTGGGGCTGATTTTAGATTCCTGGGACTCTGGAATCAATTCAGTGGAAGGTGGCACCTGTCCAAACTTGAATGGTTGATGCTGGACAGAGTCAGGAGTGATTTTCTTGCAGAGCATTTTGCTTGCGCTGCTGGGAGGGTTTAAACTAACTCAATGTGGCTTTGGAACCAAGAAGGAATGTAATAAAGTAAGAGATAGTAGGAACTGTCGATGCTGGAGTCTGAGATAACAAGGTGTGGAGCTGCAGGAACACAGCAGGCCAGGCAGCATCAGAGAAGCAGGAAGGCTGACATTTTGGGTCTGGACCTACCTTCAGAAAAGGTTTTTTTAAGGAAGGTCCAGGGCCAAAACGTTAGCTTTCCTGTTCATCTGATGCTGCTGTGTTCCTCCAGCTCCACATAATGTGAGAAAGTATTTCCAGGGTCCACAAAATGATGGGAGAGGTGGTTAGCATGGAGAGGTACATGTTAAAATGAGGAGTTGGAGTAAGAGAGAGAGTACTGAAGTTTAAATCAGGCCTGTGCTACATGCATGTGAATGCACAGAGTTCAGCGAAACAAATTGGAGAGTTATAGGCACAGCTTGCCTTGCAATATTATGTTGTTGTGATGACACTAGAGGCCTGGCTCTAGGAAAGGCAAATCTGGGTGTTAAATCTCCCTGGTTACAAGGTGTTCAGAAAGGTAGGAGAGGAAACCTGTCAGGAAATATAGTCAGCATGGCTTTGTGAGGGACAGGCCTCAGAAAACTTGCTGAATTCTTTCAGGATGTGACAACACATTGATGAAGACAAAGCTGTGGATATGGTGGGAATGGATTTTAGCAAGGCATTTGACAAGGTTCCACATGGTAGGCTGATTCAGAAAGTAAAGAGGCATTTGATTCAGGGAAATTTGGCTGTCTGGATACAGAATTGGCTGTCCAATAGAAGTCAGAGGATGCTAATAGATGGAAAATACTCAGCCTGGAGCTGGGTGACCAGTGATGTTCCGCAGGGATCTGTTCTGGGTCCTCAGCTCTTTGTGATCTTTACAAATGACTTGGATGAGGAAGTGGAAGAGTGCGTTAGTAAGTTTGCCGATAACATGATGATTGGTGGAGTTGTGGACAGCGTAGAAGGTTGTTGTAGGTTGCAATGGGACATTGACAGGATGCAGAGCTGGGCAAAGAAATGTCAGATGGAATTCAAACCAGAAAAATGTGAAGTGATTCATTTTGGAAGGTCAAATTTGAATGCAGAATACAGGGTTAATGGCAGGATTCTTGGCAGTGTGGAGGAACAGAGGGCTCTTGGGGTCCATATCCAAAGTCCCCTTAAAGTTGCTACCCAAGTTGACAGGGTTGTAAGGAGGGCGTATGGTGTGTTGGCTTTCATCGGCAGGGGAATTGAGTTTCAGAGACACAAAGTTATGCTGCAGCTCTATAAAACTCTGGTTAGACCACACATGGAATATTGTGTTCAGTTCTGGTCACCACATTATAGGAAGGATGTAGAAGCTTTAGAGAGGGTGCAGAGGAGATTTACCAGGATGCTGCCTGGACTGGAGGGCAGGTTTTATGAGGAAAGGTTGAGAGGGCTTTTTTCATTGGAGCGAAGAAGGATGAGAGGTGACTTCATAGATGTTTACAAGATGATGAGAGGCATAGATAGAGTGGATAGCCAGAGACTTTTTCCCAGGGCGGAAATGACTATTACGAGGGGGCATAATTTTAAGGTGATTGGAGGAAGGTATCGGGGAGATGTCAGAGGTAGGTTCTTTACACAGAGAGTGGTGGATGTGTGGAATGCGCTGCTGGCAGTGGTAATGGAGTCAGATACTTTAGAGACTTTTAAGCGACTCTTAGATAAGCACATGGAGGATAGTAAAATGTAGGGTATACAGAGTAGTTTGATCTTAGTAGGATAATAGGTCGGCACAACAACGTGGGCTGAAGGACCTGTACTGTGCTGTACTGTTCTATGTTCTATGAAAATAAAAGAGGACGTGAGACATTTTTGGTTAAGGAGGGTGTTGCAATATTGATGAAAGAAGAAGTTTCAGACGGTCCAATGCCAAAATTGCCTTGACTAGAGCTAAGGAGTAAGGAGGGTGCAATTATATGCTTGCAGTATAGATCATTAATGAGAAGTATGTAGAAGCACAAATGGGCGAGGAGAAAAGAGAAAGGCGTAAACATCATCTAGCACTTATTTAGGGAACATTAATTACACATATGCATACTGGAATACTGATAGTGTAAGGAGCAATGAGGGGCAAGTGTTCATAGACTGAATTTTCCACAGCAGGAAGCATCAAGCACAACAAGGAAGGGGTACTGCTCGAGATAATGGGAACTGCAGATGCTAGAGAATCCGAGATAACAAAGTGTGGAGCTGGATGAACACAGCAGGCCAAGCAGCATCTTAGGGGCACAAAAGCTGACGTTTTGGGCCTAAACCCTTCATCAGAAAAGGGGGATGGGGAGATGATTCTGAAATAAATAGGGAAAGAGGGGGAGGCGGACCGAAGATGAAGAGAGGAGAAGATAGCTGGAGAGGAGAGTATGGGTGGGGAGGTAGGGAGGGATAGGTCAGTCCAGGGAGGACGGACAGGTCAAGGGGACGGGATGAGGTTAGTAGGTACGAAATGGAGGTGCGGCTTGAGGTGGGAGGAGGGGATAGGTGAGAGGAAGAACAGGTTAGGGAGGCGGGCACGAGCTGGGCTGGTTTTGGGATGCAGTGGGGCTAGGGGAGATTTTGAAGCCCACAGCTACCTGGAATACACCTCCTCCCACCCACCTTCCTGCAAAAATTCCATCCTCTATTCCCAGTTCCTTTGTGTCCGCCGCATCTGCTCCCAGCATCCACTCCCATACATCCCAGATGTCCTCGTTCTTCAAGGACTGCAAATTCCCCCCCGCAGTGGTCGAGAATGCCCTTGACTGTGTCTCCCGCATTTCCCACAACACATCCCTCACACCCTGCCCCTGCAGTACCCACCAAAAGAGAATCCCCCTAGTCCTCACATACCACCCCACCAACCTCCAGATACAACGCATCATCCTCCGACACTTCCGCCATCCTCAATCTGACCCAACCACCAAAGACATTTTTCCATCCCCACCCTTGTCTGCCTTCCGGGGAGACTACTCTCTCCGTGACTCCCTTGTCTGCTCCACACTCCCCTCCAACCCCACCACACCCGGCACCTTCCCCTGCAACCACAGGAAGTGCTACACCTGCTCCCACACCTCCTCACTCACCCCTATCCCAGGCCCCAAGATGACTTTCCACATCAAGCAGATGTTCACCTGCACATCTGCCAACATGGTATACTGCATCCGCTGTACTCCTTGTGGCTTCCTCTACATTGGGGAAACCAAGCGGAGGCTTGGGGATCGTTTTGCAGAACATCTACGCTCGGTTCACAATAAACTACTGCACCTCCCAGTCACAAACCATTTTAACTCCCCCTCCCATTTTTTAGATGACATGTCCATCCTGGGCCTCCTGCAGTGCCATAATGATGCCACCCGTGGGTCGCAGGAACAGCAACTCATATTCCGCTTGGGAACCCTGCAGCCTAATAGTATCAATGTGAATTTCACCAGCTTCAAAATCTCCCCTCCCCCCACTCCATCCCAAAACCAGCCCAGCTCGTCCCTGCCTCCCTAATCTGTTCTTCCTCTCATCTATCCCCTCCTCTCACCTCATGCCGCACCTCCATTTCTTACCTACGAAACTCATCCCGCCCCCTTGAACCTGTCCGTCCTCCCCGGACTAACCTATCCCCTCCCTACCTCCCCACCCATACTGTCCTCTCCACCTATCTTCTCCTCTATCCATCTTTGGTCCACCTCCCCCTCACTCCCTATTTATTTCAGAATCCTCTCCTCATCCCCCTTTTCTGATGAGGGTTTAGGCTTGAATCGTCAGCTTTTGTGCTCTTAAGATGCTGCTTGGCCTGCTGTGTTCATCGAACTCCACACTTTCCTGTCAGGGGTACTGCTTGATCTGATTCTTGGGAATGAGATAGACCAAGTTGGTAAAATGGCTGTAGGGGACCATTTCGGCGCAGAGGTCATTGTATTGTATGTGAAAAGTCTGCATGGATTTGTTAAGGGAAAATCATGTATAACTAGATTCCTGAAGTTCTTTGAAAAGGTAACAGAGAGGGTCAATGAGGGTAATGCAGTTAATGTGTTGTATACGGACTTCCAAATGGTGTTCAATAGATTGACTTACAATGGACTTCTGAAGAAAGTAAAGACTAGGTTCCCTACAGTGTGGAAACAGGCCCTTCGGCCCAACAAGTCCACACTGCCCTTGAAGCATCCCACCCTGACCCATCCCCCATAACCCACACACCCCTGAACACTACGGGCAATTTAGCATGGCCGATCCACCTCGCCTGCACATCTTTGGACTGTGGGAGGAAACCGGAGCACCCGAAGGAAACCCACGCAGACACAGAGAGAATGTGCAAACTCCACACAGACAGTTACCCGAGGCTGGAATTGAACCCAGGCCCCTGGCGCTGTGAGGCTGCAGTGCTAACCACTGAGCCACCGTGCCGTAAAAGGTCATGGAACCAAAGCAACATGGATGCAAAATTGTCCAGCAACACGAAATAAACAGTAATGGCTGAAGAGTAATTTTGGGCTGATGAAGATTTATAGGAACATTCATCAGTGATTCAGCATAATTTCCCTGCTCTTGTACTCTATGTCCACTTGAAAACGCATTGTTTGGAAATTTGGGAATGCAGTATCAGTTAATGCATTCAAGAGGGCATCTGATGATTATTTACAGAGAATTAGTGTGCAGGGTTACGAAGAAAATGCAGGAGTTCAGCAGTAAGTCAAAATGTTGGGAGAGATGGATGCATATAGCTTCCTTCTGCACCATTACAATGCCGTGATTCTGTGATTCAGTACATTTCAATACTTCTTCATGGGATCTTATAACAGTGCCATCACTGCAGAAGCTTTAATTTGGCTCTTTGAACTGTATTCTGGGAGAAAATTTGTGAATTTTCTATCAGTTAATATTGGAAGCAATCCATGTCACTGGCAAGTGTTCAGATTGCCAACTTAAAGGTCAGATTGATCAATTCTATCAAAATACATTGCTTGACATGTGTTATAGCTACCATATGCACATTGGTGGCAGAAACAATTAATATTGATTGCTTGACTGCGAAAAGAAGATTGTAATTGTGTACTGTGGAAACAAGATGTTTGAAGTTTGACTTTGACCTGAGAAGCATATGTTATTGATGAAGGTAGGATTTTTGAAAACTGGCTTGATGTATTGAATCATAATATAATTCATAACTACTTTTATTACAAAATATGCCTTTTGATACCATTTTTTCTCATTCCATATTTCAGACAGTGGGTATAATTGTTATACCCAAACAGGCTCTAATTTGAATCTATGCTTTGTCAGGCTGCAGTTAACAGGGAGACCCTACGTTACAAATCACACAAAGAACACTAGTCCATATTAAGTGCACATGCAGAGAGGACTTTGAGAGAATTGTTTTGATTTACAACATTTTCTGTGAAGTAACCAAAATTTAGCAGCCTAGTGTAACATGTGATTTGAACAAGTGGAGAGCCCAAATATCATACATCATGAAGCAAGGATTCCTTATTTAACTAGCAAACAGGAAGGAAACCTAAATAGAAACAATTTAAACAATGTAGATGGAATGGTCATGTTGGTACCATTGGTGTGAAATTACTTTGTTTGACTCCTCTCCTTTTTTTATAGCCCTCTCTCCACCAAAGGCACTTTCTTTGAATGTTGAGAATCGATTCAACTGCTCCAGCTAATCTCCCTCACAGATGACACCTGCCAGAGGAAGTCCCATTACATGAATTAAGCTAGTTTCTCCCAACTGTTTATGTTCTGTTCAGTCCACACCAACTCTCCAAAGGGCACCCCATTCAGACCACCACTAACCCGGCCCCCACACCCATGACCACGTATCCCCATAACCCTGCATTTCCCATTGCTAATCCACCTAGCCTGCACATCCCTGGACACTATGGGCAATTTAGCATGGTCAATCCATATAACTTGCCCATCTTTGGAGGAGGAAACAGGAGCATCCAAAGGAACCCCACACTGTCATGGGGAGAATGTGTAAATTCCACACAAACAGTCGCCAAAAGTTTGAATCAAACCTGGGCTAACCACTGAGCCACTATGCCACCCTGAGATAGAGGTACTTTCAGAATATTCATTGCCCTTTTATCTAAGAGGATGCACACTACATCAAATATTGCACTTAGTGAACTTAACAATAGAACAGAGGTTTATTCAGCTTCCTATATTATCAAATATTTTGCATATATAAAAATACAGGCTTCAGAGAAAAAAGATCCTGATGTATAACTAGTGTGCTGAATGAAATAACTCTACCGAAGCCAGTATCTCATCACCAAGTCACCCTTTATTTACACATGAACAGTCTTTGACTTTAGTTCAGCCTCTTCAGAGTCAGCTATCAGAGTATCAGTATCTATCAGCCAGAACTCCCTGATTGGACCAAGTTAAGAGTCCCAGTCAAGGAACTCATAACCTATGATATCCAGTTGGCTGACATCGTTAAAATACTATACTGAGAACAAGGGAAGTGTAGTTTGGGAGCTTCTGAATTATTCCTGTTATAGCGATATGTTGTTTTCTTCAACAACCCAGTCATACCTAAAAGAAATGGTATCAGAGATAATGGGAACTGCAGATGCTGGAGAATCCGAGATAACAAAGTGTGGAGCTTAGGAGCACAAAAGCTGTTTCAAGACCGAAGAGATTACAAGAGAGTTGCAGTGGGAGAGAGATCCCCTGGGGTTTGTCCGGAGGGAGGAGGATAACTTCTTCAGGTTAGGCATCCCTTGCTCCTAAGATGCTGCTTGGCCTACTGTGTTCATCCAGCTCCACACTTTGTTATCCTTAAAAGAAATGGTAATTGATTTCAAAAATACAAAGTTTAAGTTTCAACTAAAATCGATTTATGCTTTATGATGGATTAAGCACAATGGACCCTGACACACGAGTCAGGCAAAGAATGCATGTCTCTTCGCACAGCTGTGCGTATAAATTAATCCTAATAGGGAAGAATTTTACCAAGTCTTTTTTGTTCTAAGGAGAGTAAGCTGTTCTGATTAAGTTGCATCCAGAGCAAGGTGCGTTTTTAAAATGTTGAACCAGGTGAATGAAATAAGTTAAGTTTGTTCAATGCTAAGTAGCTTTGGGGCCCTCTTGTGAAACAATGGTAGTGTCCCTACTTCCAGACCAAGAGAGTTGGGTTTAAGCCTCAGAGTTGTGTAATAATATCTCTAAACATGTTAATTATGAAAAATATGTTAACCTTTTAAAATGTTGAGCATTTTTAAAACCTTTTAGTTGAATTGCCACTCGGAAATTACTTTGATCTTTAAAAATGGAGGAATCTCTAATTTATAACTAGGAGCCTGCTGTGGCCTAGATTCCATTCATTACATCGATGGTTTAGTTAAAAGTCTTCCCTTCACAATTGATTCAATTTGATAATTTGATATTCAATGAGGTTATAGCTGATCTGATAATCCTCAACTCCACTTTTTTGTCTTTTCTGATAACTCTTGATTCCCTTGCTTTTACTTGCTGTTACCATAGGGGCTGTACAGTGGCAATAAAAATGGGTAAGCAGCACTGGTTGACACAGGGCGTGCGAGAGGCCATTGGGTGTGAGTGAATTACAGGGTATACAAAGTCATTGGGGTGGGTGGTGGATATTAGTTGGCATGAGCTACTGCGCACATGAAGAATGTGTTCTGGAAGCAAGGGGATGTGAGGGGTAAGGGCGAGAGGAATCAATGTTTAACAGAACAACTGGGACAAAGTTGCAGAGAACTGAGCCAGTTCTTTCAAACAAGTCAACCTCATGAGTATTTCCAGCAGTTTGCGTTTGTTTTTGTTTTGGATTTCCAGCTCACGCAAAATTTGACTTCTGTATGTAAACTCTCAACATGTTTTCGATGAAGTCAGTGTATGTGAAAGTACTTGCTATTCTGTCCTCAGGCAGGAGAAATTCTCACATGAATAGTGGAACAGTGAGCTAGAGGAGGAACAGCAGGCATACAGTGCATAGTTGAGCATAGCGAATAACTACCAATTGAAATTCGAAGATCTCACTCAGCTAAGATAATGATGAAACTAGATGTCAAAGGTCTGGCATCCACAACTGGTTATGTGTATAATATGGTCCACTGTTCATGGATCATATTTTTTAGAATCAATTCAATTATCTCTTAACATGGGAGATGCTGTTTTTTAGATGAGACGCTAAACCCCAGCCCCATTTGTTTGATCAGGTGAGCCAGTGAGACACGATTTGAAACCAGACTTCTCCCTGTACCTAGGCTGAAATTATCCGTCAACCAACACCTCTTAAATAGGTCACTTATTTCACAGTTCTTGCACCCTTCTTTTTCCCTTTATTCATTAACAGGATGGGGCCTTTGCTGGCTAGGCAGCATTTATTGCCTGTTCCTAATTGTCCAGAGAGCAGTTATGAGTCAACCGCATTGCTGTGGGTCTGGAGTCACATGTAAGCCAGGCCAAGTAAGGATGGCAGTTTCCTTCCCTAAAGGACATTAGTGAACTAAATGGGACTTTCTAACAATCAGCAGTGGATTCATGGTCATCATTAGGTTCTTAATTCCAAATATTTATTGAATTCAAATTCTAGCATCAACTATGGCAGAATTTGAACCCAGATCCCCAGAATGTTATCTGCAACCATGGATTAACAGTCCAGGCCATCACCTCCCCAGTGAATTATTTACAGGCAGCAGAAATTAGTATGAATTAGGAACAGAAGTAGGACTTTCAGGCCTTCAAGTCTGCTTCACCATTCAATAAAATCCTAGCTGGGCTGCTTGTATTCCAATTTTCACATTCCTATCTACCCCAGATAGCCCTTGATTCTATTGCCTAACACAATGCCTGTCTAATTCCACAGTAAAAATATTCAATGATCCTGCTGCTTTCATCTTCTGAGGCAAAGTGTTCCAAAGTCAACCACCACAGATAAAAAAAAGTCTTGTCTGTTCTATCTTTAAAGGGTGGGCCCTAATTACAAAACAGTATTCCTTAATTCTGGACTCATCCTTAAAATTGAATATCCTTTCCATCTACACCTTGTAAAGACTGTTCAGGATCTTATAAATCTCAACTGAAATATCCTTCACTCTCCTAAATGCAAATAAAAACACACCCACCCTAACCATTTTTCCATGCAAGGCAACACACTCATTCCAGGTATTAACCTAATAAACTTCCATTGAGGTGCTTCCAATACATTTACATCCTTCTTTAAATAAGAAGACCAAAACTGTGCACTGTATTTAAGATGTCATCTCACCAATGCCTTATATAACTGGACTATAGTGCCCTTATTTTTAGTTTCAGTAAAGATTATATTCGGTTAAACTTTTAATCACTTCCTGAACCTGCATACTAATGTGCGTTAAAATACCTAGAGTTATTGGCACTTTGGAATTCTGCAGTTGTTTTCCTTTTAGATGTTATGCTTTCTTCCCTTTTTACTTTATGTTAGCAAAGTGAACAACTTCATATTTCTGCACATTACATTCCATCTGTCAGCTTTTTGCCCACACACTTAATCTATCAATATCCATCTGCATCTTTGTTGTTGTTATGTTATCTTCACAACATGCTTTCCTACATATCTTTGTGTCAATCTAAAAATGACTTATTTATGCATACTCTCAGTTTACTGCCATCCAGCCAATCTCCCACTGATGCTCATATATTAGCCCCATGCTGTGTGCTCTGACTTTGTGTAATAACCTTTCACATGAAACCTTGTCAAATGCCTTCTGGAAATCCAAGCGTAACATGTCAACGAGCTTCCCTCCATCCACACCATATGTTACTCCTTCAAAGAATTCCAATAAATTGGATAAATATGATGTCTCTTTCACAAAATGATGCTGACTCTTCCCGATGACGTTAACCTTTTCCAAGTACCAAGTACAAGTTTTGTTCATGATTAATTCTAACACCTCCCCATGACAGATGTCAAGTGAACTGACCTATAGCTTCCTATTTCCTGCCATCATCCCAATTTTGTCCGATTAAACCATTCCAGAATCCAATGAACTTTGGAAAAGTAACATTGACGCATCTACAATCTTATTAGTCACCTATTTTAAGATCCTTGTCTGAGGTTTATTAGGTTTATACATCTATCAATGCACCATGATTTTACTCAGTTCTGTTTTGATAGGGTCATAAATTCATCAAGCTCCCCTCTTCTTTTAATCTTTTGATGGTATAACTGGGATTTATTTTGTATCCTCTATAGTGAAAACAAAAGCAATATATTCATTCATTACATCTACTATGTCTTCATTATCGACTATTAACTCCCTATTCTAACCCTCTAGAGGATCAACATACATTACCTATTTCTTCCATCTGAACTTGCATTTATAGCTAGCTTTCTCTCACGCTATAATTTATTTGCATTGTTTAAACTTTTAATCATTCTCTGCCATTCTTCATTTTTAGATCAATCATCTGATGTGTATTCATTTTTGTGCAATTAAATGCCTTTTAAGTTTGATGCCATTACTTCTTTAGTTAAACATGAATGGTGGGTCCCCACTGTAGAATTTTTCTGTATAGTAGGAATATACTTCTTTTGAGCATTCTCAAATGCATCTTTAAACATCTGCTGCTGATTTTCTACCAATCTATCTTCTCATTCAATATCCCAGTTCACTTTAGCGAGCTCAGCTTTCATGCCTGTATAGTTAATCTTTTCTAAATTTAAAATAATAATTGTAGATCTATTCTTTCATCTTTCAAATGTAACGTAAAATGTTATCATATTATGACTACTGATATTTAGATGTGCCTTTACTCTAGGATCATTCATTAATTCTGTTTTATGAGACTATAGACAAGTGTCACCTCTGCTCTGCTCAGTTTCAGAACATAGTGCACTGGGAAACTACCTTAAATGCATTCTACGAATTTGTCAACTGGACTATTGTTACCAATCTAATTTTTCCAGTTTACATTTAGATTAAGTTTGCCCTGAATATTGTCATTAAGTTATCACAAGCATCCAATATTGCTTCTTGCATAATTCTTCCTACATTGTTGTTACTGTTCATTGACATGTAGATTACCCCCACAAGTGACATTTTCCCTGGTTATTTCTCATCTCCACTCAATCCAATTTCACATGCTGCTCTCAAGACCAATGGTTGTCTTTAACTAATGCACCAGTACCATCTTTGATTAAGAGTGCTACACCTGCCTTTACCTAGCTACCTATTCTTCTAGAATGTCACATAGCTCTCAATATTCACAACTCAGTTCTGGCCATCCTGCAGTTATGTTAACATAATAGCTACCAGATCATATTTGTTTCCATGTGCACTATCAATTTTCTGTTGTGAATGCTACAGAACTTTAGTTCTGTATTTGCAGTTTTCTTTGTAACATCTACTTCAGACTGCTAGTACTTTCTTCGGTTTTTGTTTTCTCCCTGTCTCTTTCAACTATTCTACAACCTTCATTTTCCATATTAGTATTTTGCTTTCCAGCCTTGACTATATCCCTTGACTTGTCACATTTACCCAAGTTTGATCCTTCATTGAAACCACACGTTTAGTTTAAAGCTCACTTTTGTTCCTAGTGACATACTTGTGTGAGAGCACGGTCACAACACAGTTGAAGAATAAACCATCTCAACAGTACAGGTCCCACTTTCCTCAGTACTGGTGTCAATGCCCACTTCTCCCATACAGTCACTGAACCAGCATTTACTTCTTTCATCTTAGTCACTCTACGCCAATCTGCACATGACTCAAGTAGTAATCTAGAAATTATTATCTTTGGGGTTCAGCATTCTGATTTAGTACCTGACTTCTCATAATCCCTCAACAGAAACTATTTCCAGGTTCTACCTATGTTCTTGGTACTGGATTGGTCCATGACCATGCCACATTCTCCTTCCTACTACATGAGTTTCTCCACTCCATGATATCCTGACATGCAGCAGAAAGTACAGCTGCCTGGACTCTCAACCTGCTGCAGAGAATTGTGTCAATTCTCCTCTTGATACTGTCCCCCACTATGATTACATTTCCTCTTACCCCTATCTCTTGAATGGCTTACTGTATCGTTATGCCATGGCTTTTTAATTAATCCACCTCATGGCCCTCACTTTCTTCAAGACAAGCTGAGGAAATTGCAAAGCTATTGGAAATTTACAAATGCTGAGATTTTCAAGCACCTGCCTCTGTGTCTCCTTGTCTACCTCACCCACTGACACACCCTACTCTTCCTGATCACTGACTCAATCAGAAGACGTTTTAACATTGCCAGTAAACTAAACAATACTGATTAAACAATATAATAGTTCCAAAAGTGCTACTTCTTTCGGTTTTGAACAATACTGGTTGCTGATTTACCTGTTCCTTTGGCTGCACAAAATTGGAAGTCAAGTGGAGTAAGGAGGCACCTCTTTCCTGTTCTTCATTAATCTCTCCATTCATCACAATTTACAGCTTGCAGTAAACACTACTTATAGCACCACGTTTTCCCATGCAATGAATTCCCACTTTGAAACATAATTCCAGATATATTCAGTGTCTGCCTGAATATGGCAAAGTCTCCCTCAAACTGGCCTTGCACCCTTACTAACTGTGCACTTTAAAAACCCTTTTCTTAAATAGAATTTTGATGCTACACTGTCCAGCTTATCTTCCTTCTACAGTAATCAACACTTAGACAGCTATTCAGGCAAAAACGCAGGGAATGATGCAGAGACTCAACAAATCTGGCACCATCTGTAGAGACAGAAACAGAGTTAATGTTTCAAGTCTGTATGGCTGTTCTTCAGAACTGAGTTCATTCAGAACTGTCATTTTTGACAACGAGTCCTGCCAGACTTGATGTTTAGAAAAATAGCAGTCAATTCTAACGTTCCCGTTATTTGGCTGCTGTTGAGGACATATAGGAAATGTATGCAGAAAGAGATGCAAAAATTTGGAGACATGGTTTAATTAAAAAAAACTAATGTCCTTCAATGAAAGTGTTAAATAGAAATACTTATAATTTTCTAAGCAAGGTAGAAATTCTAATAAATTATTATATCCAACATCTCACGCTGCTTTCCTTTCACATCCTCTTATCACTCCAGTTGCTAGTTGATCCCATCCCCTGATGTGCCACTGAAGGAGACTAAGCACTGTTAGTGTGAAATTCTGTTATGATTACTCTGATGAATACAACTATTTGACCCCATGAGGATGCTTTTATATGCTGTACCTTCTGATTCATTACTATCTGAATAATAGCTAAGGATGGCTGCCCTGTGCTCTCCATTTAATGCACTGTACCACAAAGTAATATGGTTGGATTAATGCCCATTGTCAATGCCTTTATTTACATATGTCAGTTATATTTAGTATTTTACAGTATTCTCCTGGATTTGGACATATTTCTCTTTGTAAACCTGCAGCTCACAGACATTGAACACCAGTCTATCTATTCACCATCTACGTGCCAAACCTATTAATAAAAAAATCTCAAAATCAATGCTCCCTCTTCAAATAAGGAACTTTTGTGAAGGCTGTTTTACCCTAATTGCTAACAAAGAGGGAAGTAATTGTATTCAACAATAAAAGAATGTCAACACGCAGGAATTCTATTCCTGATTTACAATGTGTGAAGTTCCTGGCAATTCCTTAATTTATAAAATTTTCAGGCACAGCATGGCAAAGGAAAACAGTCAGAACAAACCTAAAAGCTGTGTTGGGAACAAAACTCTGAATCCAGAGCTGAACTGGAAGGTATGCATGATAAACCATGGCGGTGGCTGACACTGTGGAGAAATACTCAGTTTTTGCTTAATCTGAAATTAGAGCCAAATGCAACCCCAAAAGGAAAATCAAAGAATTGACTAACGAGGCCATGATTAATTATCAACAGTGTAAGTTTGAAGTCTCTTCTGCGAACAACAATTGATGATAAATCAAAAGTTTTAAATCTGGTATTGATAGATATTAAGGGGCAAATCTGTGCATATCTTGTTGAATGGGGGAACACATTCCTGGGCTACATGGCCTGCACATGTTACAATGGCTAAAGACAAGAAAATATTTCTACTTTTTCTTGTTTCTGATGAAGGGCCATCACAACTTGAAACTGAAACTTCGTTTCTTTCCACTGACGCTGTCAGACTCACCAAAAATTTCCAGCATTTTCTGTTGTTATTTCAGATTTCCAGCATCTGCAGTACATTGCGTTTTTTTTAACATCTATACCTAGAACTTGATTTAACATGATGTGGAGGTGCTGGTGTGGGACTGGGGGGAACAAGTTCAGAATGCACACGACACCAGGTTAACGGGTTTATTTGAAATCACAAACTTTCAGAACACTACTCCTTCAGCAGGTGCAAAAGAAGCAGCACAAAAGAAGCAACACTCCAAAAGCTTGTGATTTCAAATAAAGCTGTTGGTCTATAACCTGGTGTCGTGTGATATAAAATGATATTGTGAGTAATTTTTTTCTGTGGTGGGAATTTCATGTGCCTGCTGTAACATGTCAGGAAGCAGGGTGTGTCAATGTGTCATTGTCAGGGTGGTGTAAGCATACCACTTCTTACTTTTATCAAAATTAATTCCAGAACTGAAGGCCTGTGGTCGGATCTCTAGCCCATAAATTAATTGGGACTCTAAAGTGTGCAATTCTGACCACTTAGCGGTCTCATTCTACTGCTTAACCCAACAGCAGATATGCCTGCCAACATTGAAGGAGCATAACAAGCCCTCAGCATGTCAGCTTGAGGTACCTGGAGATTGGGGTTGGCGGGGGGAAGCATCATTCATTCAAAGCCACTCAGTCCCTGATCAAGGCACTTGGTAGTAGAAAGAAGTTGGCTAAGCACCCTCTTCCCAGCCCTTGCATCTCCTTTACCTCTCTCCCCTGTGATCCCCACTCACATGTTAACCATTCTAGGATAATTTACCCTTCGTCTGGATTGCTTTTTCATCCTGGACCTCTGGTTTTCTGCCCCTGCCCTCCTGGTGTTGCTCCTGAGTCAAAATGCTGCTGCTGTTTCACTGGCCAGCGCTTCTTGATAGGCAGAACTTCTGTGCTGGAGTCTTTGATCCCGGGGAATGGGATTGCCAACTTTCTGGGATTGGCCTAGAGTCTCTGGAAATTGAAAATGAATCTCCAGGACAGTCCTGGAGGAAAAACGACATGAAAAGAGATTGAGGTTTTCTGGAATTTTCTTTGAGCATTTCTTTTCACCACATATAAAATATTGAAAAAAAGGAAGGAAAGGTTGTTTTGCTGACTGCCAAGCAACATCCAATTGGGTGAAAGTCTTCTTGCTTTTAGATCAGTGTAGGAAGGCAGTGTCTTTCAAGGATGGGTCTGTTGACTGATTAATAGCCAGTGGGTGTGGGGATACCATGTGATCAGCACTTCACTTTCCACACAATCCTATCAGAAAGGCGCTTAGTGCCGGCAGGACTTCCGCGAGGAGGCAACTGTGAGGGTCTCACTGGCGATCCAAGCAGAAGACAAGACTTCTGATCCCCTCACAAAATCCTCTGTATCATCTTTAACTACCCGAGCAAGTATCTTCAATGGAACATCTCTTAAAAACCTCTTTTCTAGATGGAGGTCATAAACGTCTTCAGTTTTTGCCCAGACATGTCTCATGGTTCATCTTTGCAAGTCTCTCATATTCAAATATCTCGCTTGTTTCTGGGTGACTAGAAATGGATGAAATCCACGAAGTTCCACCTGACAATAACATTACCTCTTTGATTTATATTCTGTTGTTTTGACTATGTAAATTATTACTATTGCAATGATACTCTACTTGCTCTGGGTTAGATTAGGTTTTTATTAGATTAAATTCCCTACAGTGTGGAAACAGGCCCTTTGGCCCAACAAGTCCACACCACCCCTTGCAGCATCCCACCCAGACTCATCCCCCTATAACCCATGCACCCCTGAACACTATGGGCAATTTAGCATGGCCCATCCACTTAGCCTGCACATCTTTGGACTGTGGGAGAAAACCAGATCACCCGGAGGAAACCCACACAGACACGGGGAGAATGTGCAAACTCCACACAGACAGTCGCCCGAGGCTGGAATCGAACCTGGGGCCCTGGTGCTGTGAGGCTGCAGTGCTAACCACTGAGCCACTGTGCTGCCATTAGCATCAAGGCACCTAGGTATTTGATCATCCTTGTAGCCTTCCATTGGAAAACCACCATCTCGGCAATGGGATTGTGAATGTTGCTATGCCAATGTGGCTTCCTCACTCTCTTCACTTCTTTTCTCACCGCCTGGGGTTTGGTCAAATTCTGCCTATTACATTTGTCTGATCACAATGCCTATTGAGTATGATAACACTAACAGCTTGCATTTATACAGCAGCTCTAATTAAATCAATATCTAATGACACAATTCCAATGAAAACAAAAGGGAACATGTTCAATGTATTACAGTTAATTACACTTTCTACTTATTGCTCTGGACTTTAACCCAGTGAGGATCTTGGCTGGAGAATAATGTAGAGCTACCTGAACAACCGTAACAACTTCAGTGACCAATCCACCAGTCCTCAATGTTTTGCTGCAATTTGTAAGGATAATCTGTGCTGGGAAACCGTGACAAGTGAAACAGCATGGGAGAGAATGGGCATTCAGGTTTTTGAGCTTTGCACTACAGGTCTTGGTAGAGGAAATAGAAACTATGACATATGTCTACTATCGACAGGAGATGTTGTTACCTACACGTTCAAAAGGCAGATTCGTAGCAAAGCTCAGAACAAATCAAGAAGTAATGAATCTGTTAGTTAATAATATCATGAAATAGTGCTGGTGTGTGTGTGTGTCTGTGTGTCTGTGTGTGTGTGTGTGTTGGTGGGGGGTGTCCTTCCTGCTGTGAACATGTGTTAAGCTGTGCAATAGAGGGCATTATTGATTTTCCAAAACAGCAACACCAGCATCTAACAGCATTGCATGCTGATCAATGTCATGATGTACTTGTTCTTTATCATTCTTGCAGAATTTCATAGCACAAGTTTGCACTCACCAGTGTGGCATCCTACTCAAATTTGTCCCAAACATGTGTGCACACACACCATGAATATTATTGTGAATCTCTAAGGGCACACATAGCACCAATAAAGAAAAGGTGCTAATGAGCCCAATTTTTCATGCTGTAATGAGAACATAGGAGCAAGCTTGAGACTCAATAAGGAATGCGGCAATTCCAAGTTCTATTGTCAGAGCAGATTTCAGACTGCAGACTGGTATGAAAATTAAGGTCAAAAAGCATTGCAACATTTAAGGCTTGTCAGGATTAATATAGTGAATGAAAAAGGCCCAGTCAATCTTCAAGCTATAGAAGTAATAAAACAAAGAACTGGGTAATTGCTATTCACCATCCAGGAGATGTGCTCTATCTCATTTGTGTGCAGCATCATTTAGGAGATGAAATTATTTGGTGAATGTTTTGGAACTCATTCATTATTCTATCTTTACTTTCTATTCATAGATTAAAAATAACCATTTTAATTATTTTCTGAGTTGCAGTACTCTTGAGGACATTTGGCAATGCGGACACCATCACAGTGTAATAGAAGAATAAAAAGGATTTTGCATAATAATTCTTCTAATAAAAACATATGCAACAGTGTAAAGTAAGTGTTCCTAAATGATGAGAAAGCCATAATCGTGAAATGAATACTTCCCACTATTTCATCCTCAACCTCAATGTTTACTAGTTTATATAAATTCGACAACTCTTATTCACTACACTTAAGTAAAAACAACAATCAATGTTAGTTTTATAAATTTGAAAAGACTAACCACTTAGCGAACTATTTAAAGCTAAATTTGTGCCAGACAAGGAACTGGAATTTATAACAGGATGGTATGTACAAAGCACTTAGAAAGCCAAAATGTTCACAACTTGCAGAATTGATGTGGGAATTTGCTTCAAGACAATGAACAACATTACCCACCTTCTTTACTGCCACACCCCATTCTATGATGTAGAGATGCCGGTGGTGAACTGGTGTGGGCAAGGTCAGAAGTCACACGTTACAGTCCTCCAGGAAACACAAGCTTTCAATGAAGGATTAAGACTCTGAAAGCTTGTATTTTGGAATAAACCTGTTGGACTATAACCTGGTTGTCGTGTGATTTCTGACCTTGTCCACTCCATTCTAACCATCTCTTCATCTGCCGGTGACTGGCTGACTGTAGATTGTGCTTAACTGCCAGATTACTGGTCAGGTCCCTCCTTGGCTGAGGGCCCTCTGCCTGTTTGATGTCCACGTGAGCTATACAGACACTCCAGCATGCTGGTCCACCTTCTGCTTTCGTCTCTATCTCTGCTTTTCTCGTCATGACGTGCTGCAAGTGGTGTCTTTCTCTAAACTTGCATTTTATTGTAAATTCAGAAATTCCTGTTATTTCACTGAGATGTAAATGAACTTTGAGAAAATAGTTTTGTGCTACAAAAACTGAATGGAGTTGCACTTTACTCATATTCTGGTTGTGTAGCAGTAGGGTTTCTGAACTGGCAGTCTAGAGCTGTTGGCTGTCAGGACACGGGTGACAAATTTAGTTCTCAATTCACATTTTTAAATTAAAATTTGGAAATAAAAATTAATCTCAACAATGATGATTGTGAAACTATCATTGACTGGCATAAAAACATATATTTTTCACTAATACTCTTTAGGGAAGGAAATCTGCTATCCGTACCTTGTCTGGCCTACATGTTTCTTTAATTCACTTGTGGGACATGGGCGTCGCCGGCTGGCCAGCATTTATCACCTGCCCCTATTCGCCCATGAGGTGGTGGTGGTGAGCTGCCTTCTTGAACTGCTGCAGTCATAGAACATAGAACATACAACATTACAGCACAGTACAAGCCCTTCGGCCCTTGATGTTGTGCCGACCTGTCATACCGATCTCAAGCCCATCTAACCTACACTATTCCATGTACGTCCATATGCTTGTCCAATGATAACTTAAATATACCTAAAGTTGGCGAATCTACTACCGTTGCAGGCAAAGCGTTCCATTCCCTTACTACTCTCTGAGTAAAGAAACTACCTCTGACATCTGTCCTATATCTTTCACCCCGCAATTTAAAGCTATGCCCCCTCGTGCTCGCCGTCACCATCCTAGGAAAAAGGCTCTCCCTACCCACCCTATCTAACCCTCTGATTATTTTATATGTTTCAATTAAGTCACCTCTCAACCGTCTTCTCTCTAATGAAAACAGCCTCAAGTCCCTCAGCCTTTCCTCGTAAGACCTTCCCTCCATACCAGGCAACATCCTAGTAAATCTCCTCTGCACCCTTTCCAAAGCTTCCACATCCTTCTTATAATGCGGTGACCAGAACTGTACACAATACTCCAAGTGCCGCCGCACCAGAGTTTTGTACAGCTTCACCATAACCTCTTGGTTCCAGAACTCGACCCCTCTGTTAATAAAAGCTAAAACACTGTACGCCTTCTTAACAGCCCTGTCAACCTGGGTGGCAACTTTCAAGGATCTGTGTACATGGACACTGAGATCTCTCTGCTCATCTACACTACCAAGAATCTTACCATTAGCCCATACTTTGCCTTTCGGTTATTCCTACCAAAGTGCATCACCTCACAGTTGTCTGCATTAAACTCCATTTGCCACCACTCAGCCCAGCTCTGCAGCTTATCTATGTCTCTCTGCAACCTACAGCATCCTTCGTCACTATCCACAACTCCACCGACCTTAGTGTCGTCTGCAAATTTACTAACCCATCCTTCTACGCCCTCATCCAGGTCATTTATAAAAATGACAAACAGCAGTGGACCCAACACCGATCCTTGCGGTACACCACTAGTAACTGGTCTCCAGGATGAACATTTCCCATCAACTACCACCCTCTGTCTTCTTTCAGCAAGCCAATTTCTGATCCAAACTGCTATATCTCCCAGAATTCCACTCCTCCGCATTTTGTACAATAGCTTATTGTGGGGAACCTTATCGAACGCCTTGCTGAAATCCATATACACCACATCAACTGGTTTACTCTCATCTACCTGTTTGGTCACCTTCTCAAAGAACTCAATAAGGTTTGTGAGGCACGGCCTTCCCTTCACAAAACCGTGATGACTATCCCTAATCAATTTATTCTTTTCTAGATGATTATAAATCCTATCCCTTATAACCTTTTCCAACACTTTACCAACAACTGAGATAAGGTTCACTGGTCTATAATTACCAGGGTTGTCTCTACTCCCCTTCTTGAACAGGGGAACCACATTTGCTATTCTCCAGTAATCAGGCACTATTCCTGTAGACAATGACGAGTTAAAGACCAATGCCAAAGGCTCGGCAATCTCCTCCCTGGCTTCCCAGAGGATCCGAGGATAAATCCCATCCGGCCCAGGGGACTTATCTATCTTCACTTTCTGAAGGATTTCTAATACCTCTTCCTTGTGAGCCTCAATCCCACCTAGTCTAGTAACCTGTATCTCAGTATTCTCCTCGACAACATTGTCGTTTTCTAGAGTGAATACTGTTGAAAAATATTCATTTAGCACTTCCCTCTGATTCCACACACAACTTATCACTACTATCCTTGATTGGCCCTAATCTTACTTTCGTCAATCTTTTAGTCCTTAAATACCTATAGAAAGCCTTAGGGTTTACCCTGATCCCATACGCCAACAACTTCTCATGTCTCCTCCTGGCTCTTCTGAGCTCTCTCTTTAGGTCTTTCCTGGCTACCTACAGTCCACCTACAGTGGGTTGACCCACAATGCTAAGAGGGAGGGAATTCCAGGATTTTGAAGTGACAGTGAAGGAAGCATGTTTTCAAGTCAGGAAGATGAGTGGCTTGGAGGTGAACTTGCAGGTGTTCTCCAGATCTGCAGCAACATGGGTTACTCTAAGATGCCCTCTGAAAAAGCTGAGCAAGCCATCCAGTTTGAGGGCATTTAGGAGGGCAACAAACACTGACCTTGCCAAAGACTTAACATGAAAGAATAAAGAAAAAAGTCATCACTTCTGAATCTTAGGGATTCTTATTGTGACATTCAAGTCAGCCATGTCAGTTATTTGTGTGCTTTAGGTGTCCATATGGTTTCCAAAATAGCATCTATGGTGCTTGTCCAAACTATTAAGGTGAATTGCCCCAGCACCATATTAAAGAGGGTATTAATTCTTCTGTAGTAAATGTATGTGCAGAAAAAATATCCTTTAGTGCATAACTGTGTTTGACACCACCAGTCAGGGACTGGGTGCGAGTGATAATGGGAACTGCAGATGCTGGAGAATCCAAGATAACAAAGTGTGGAGCTGGATGAACACAGCAGGCCAAGCAGCATCTCAGGAGCACAAAAGCTGACGTTTCAGGCCTAGACCCTTCATCAGAGAGGGGGATGGGGTGAGGGTTCTGGAATAAATAGGGAGAGAGGGGGAGGCGGACCGAAGATGGAGAGGAAAGAAGATAGGTGGAGAGGAGAGTATAGGTGGGGAGGTAAGGAGAGGATAGGTCAGACCAGGGAAGATGGACAGGTCAAGGAGGCGGGATGAGATAGTAGGTAGGAAATGGAGGTGCGGCTTGAGAGGGAGGAAGGGATGGGTGAGAGGAAGAACAGGTTAGGGAAGCAGAGACAGGCTGGGATGATTTTGGGATGCAGTGGGGGGAGGAGATGAGCTGAGCTGGTTGTGTGGTGCAGTGGGGGGAGGGGAAGAACTGGGCTGGTTTTGGGATGCAATGGGGGAAGGGGAGATTTTGAAGCTTGTGAAGTCCACATTGATACCATTGGGCTGCAGGGTTCCCAAGCGGAATATGAGTTGCTGTTCCTGCAACCTTCGGGTGGCATCATTGTGGCACTGCAAGAGGCCCATGATGGACATGTCATCTGAGGAATGGGAGGGGGAGTTGAAATGGTTCGCTACTGGGAGGTGCAGTTGTTTGTTGCGAACCAAGCGGAGGTGTTCTGCAAAGCGGTCCCCAAGCCTCCGTTTGATTTCCCCAATGTAGAGGAGCCACTTTGGAACTCCATGTGCCAGTTAACACACTATCTTAACGTCATGCAGTTTAATATGCACTCAATAGCTGCAAACCCCCACGCCCCACCCTACCCCAGCTTAAAATAATCATTAGTAGGTTTCAGATAAGTTATCAGTGATTTCGTCTGGCTGAAGTTTTGAATCAATGAGTATTTGATACTTCCTGTCAATATTTAAATGTGAAAAAGTCCAAACGGGGTGGCAGGTGTGGAAGGACTGTTTTGCTGATGTCAAGGCTTATGAAAACAACAACTGTTCCCAGCCATGGGTACACTCATAGGCATTTTTCTTGGTATAAAACATACCTGATTTTCAATGGCATGTGCACTGCAGAAACAGCAACAGAGCCATAACTGCAACCTCAGAGCAGGCCAAAAGAGCACATTGCCAGTGGCTGTGAAGGTGACCAAGCACGTGAATTTTCATATAGGACTTCCTTCTGAGCTGTATTTGGAGATATTTGATTTCCCCACAATTTCCCATTCACTGTCAAAATAAGACGATCTTGTTTGTTGAAAACCAACTAATTTTCACTCCTATGTTCACTGCTCACAATGTAGTATCCTCTCTGTTGAAGGGATGAAACACAACTGGGCAATCACTTTGCAGAACACCTATGCTCTGCCTACAGAAATGACCGTGAGCTTCTTGTTGCCTGCCACTTCAACACACTACTGTGTTCCCTAGGTGTCAACTTACCAATCAGAGTCATCCACAAAATTGATGACTTTAATGCGCAAACCATGGATATATGTAGAGCTTGTAAACAATGACAGTCAAGTTGGTCATGAAATGTTGTATTTCCCCAGCTGTGGTTCTGAAACAATGGGCTGCGTCTTCTAATTTTGGCTAAGTGTCAGGTACATTGGGTTTTTTGGAGGTATTTTCAATGCGAGGTCAACGATATCTCTTACCAAGCCTACCTCATCAACTACCTATCTTGCCCCTACAGTGTCCTTCTTGTCTGATTCTAGCCGCATCTCACCAGCTTCCATTCATGGAATAACTTGCCGCTACCAAGGCATTCTGCACTTGACTGACATCCCTGGTATCAGTGTCATCTTTAAAAGACTGTAGTGCACCTGGACAAACGCTGTCACTCTGGAGATGCCCTGCAGGGTTCCTGACATTTGCCCCTGACAAGACTGACAGAGGAAATTTGCCACTCTGCTTTGCAGGCACAGAGGTCCTGTTGGATGGGGTGGTGCAATGGTGGGAGGTCCTCTACCCCCAGAACAGCACAGGAGGCTCTATATCAGGCTCTGGTCTGAGGTTGCAACCCAGCTTGATGCAGTTTCAGCTATTTGGAGGAATAGCCAATAACATAGGAGGGAAACCAGTGTTCTTCTCCAGTCTGTTAGTGTATGTGGTGTGATCCTTCCTCAGATCATCACCCCCACTCTGTCCCATACCCACTTCTGTAGGTTCATGCTCTAGCTCTTTCATTACTGCCTGTAACATCTTCCCTCACTCACTGTCACCCAAACCAACCCCAAATACCACTAACCCTGCATGTTTTCTATGCTGCCTACTCACTGTTTGGAACACCTTCCTGCCTATCCCAGCACTAACAGCTTTGCCGCCCACTTTCATCTCCTACAATACCCACAAATCTCTCATTTCAATAGGAAAACAGCCCGCAGTAAGGCAGAACGAGACATGTCTGACAGATGTGAGTGTCATGGTAGTGGACTGTCCCAAATGCAGCTCTTCATCCCTTATGGGAAGAACTCCCTGATTCTGTGTGACCCTTTCTAAGCTCATGGATTGATATCAAAGGTTGCCCTTTACTTACGGCGCCAAGACTCCCTGATTGAAAGCGGAGATAATGGGAGCTGCAGATGTTGGAGAATCCAAGACAACAAAATGTGAGGCTGGATGAACACAGCAGGCCAAGCAGCATCTCAGGAGCACAAAAGCTGACGTTTTGGGCCTAGACCCTTCATCAGAGAGGGGGATGGGGAGAGGAAACTGGAAATAAATAGGGAGAGAGGGGGAGGCGGACCGAAGATGGAGAGAAAAGAAGATAGGTGGAGAGAGTATAGGTGGGGAGGTAGGGAGGGGATAGGTCAGTCCAGGGAAGACAGACAGGTTAAGGAGGCGGGATGAGGTTAGTAGGTAGGAGATGGGGGTGCGGCTTGGGGTGGGAGAAAGGGATGGGTGAGAGGAAGAACAGGTTAGGGAGGCAGAGACAGGTCGGACTGGTTTTGGGATGCAGTGGGTGGAGGGGAAGAGCTGGGCCGGTTGTGTGGTGCAGTGGGGGGAGGGGACGAACTGGGCTGGTTTTGGGATGCAGTTGAGGAAGGGGAGATTTTGAAACTGGTGAAGTCTACATTGATACTATTAGGCTGCAGGGTTCCCAGGTGGAATATGAGTTGCTGTTCCTGCAACCTTCGGGTGGCATCATTGTGGCACTGCAGGAGGCCCATGATGGACATGTCATCTAAAGAATGGGAGGGGGAGTGGAAATGGTTTGCGACTGGGAGGTGCAGTAGTTTGTTGCGAACTGAGCGGAGGTGTTCTGCAAAGCGGTCTCCAAGCCTCCGCTTGGTTTCCCCAATGTAGAGGAAGCCACACCGGGTACTGGTTCCTTTGACTTGGCTGAAGACAGCTGACAAACAATACACAAATCATGGCTTTGAGTCTGCATTAAACAGCGAGACCAAACAACAGAACTAGGAAGTGTCACCAGACCCAAAACATTAACCCTGATTTTTCTTCACAGATGCTGCCAGACCTGCTGAGTTTTTCCAGCAATTTCTGTTTTTCTTCCTGATTTACAGCATCCACAGTCCTTTCAGTTTTTATCTGGCAGTACAATGAGCCAGGTATCACTGGCCAAGGGGACAAAGAACAGAAAGGCAGGGCAGGGCAAGGCAAAGTAAGGTCAGGACATGCAAGGCAGGGATTCTATGTGTTTCCAGGCAGGGCCAGAGTGTGATAGCACAATTAGGGCATGTGACATGCCAGACAATGCAGCTAGGTCCAGCCCATGAGCTGGGTGCATGCATGTCCTTGAATGCATGGTGTACTTGCTGCATCATCACAATGATATTTGCTGGTACAGTCTGAGGTGCAACATTGATGTGCAGAAACACATTGCATGTGAATTGGAGAAACATATTGCAAGTGAGAGTTCTAAGAGGGACATGGCAGTGGAATGTGAGTTTCATCTGACTGGGTGCCCATGGAGCATCTCCTGAGATGTTAGTGCCTTGCGTTTGACCTACTCTGACTTCTAAGTTGGGAATTTTCATTTGGTGCATGTGTCAAGATGGGAATCTGCATTTTAAAGAAGTGAGCTGTGTCATTAACAAGCAATAATAGGTAACGTGCCTGGTGAAAATTTCACCTGGACACCCAGCTGATACATAACAGATGCAGCGAGTTGCTCCCAACATTGAGATAGTTCTCAACAGACTGTCACTCAATTCTGTCACATATCTAACGATAACCCATGTTGTTCAGGCCTTTATATGGTTCCACACAATGTGCCCAGTGCCTGGACCATTCTGGAGGAGTGCCACCATATGGTAAACAATCCAGCCTTCATCATGAGAGTGTTCTTGTCAGCAGCTATACATTAAACATCTCAAGAACAGGAGCATGAGGTGTACGAAGTGGAAGAAGAAGACAGATTAAGTGAAGTAATCTAACAGTTCCTTTTTTTGTCAGTCTCTCTCCAAAGATCTCATCTGAGTGTGATACAAGGCACTACAACCCCAATTTTTATTCCCCAATCAAATCCTCAATTAATTCACACCTGCTTTTTCCTCTATGACGAGCCATTACTTGGCCACAATGCAAAAACAAAGCCTACTGCTAAATTATCATTCAGAACAAGATTTTTAAAATAGACCATACTAACACGCATGCAAAGATTATCTAATTATCCTGTGCATTCCGATAGCATCTGCCTTCTCTATGTCTTCGTCTGTCCTATTGCTCTTATGCAGCATCATTTTGGTGACTCCTGACTAGCTGATGGATAGCTGCTGAATGTCATTCATGCAGCCTGCCAATGACCATACTGGATGTCCTCTAGCAGCACATGGTGTGGAAATCCTGCTTTTGGATTCACCGTCTCAACCTGTTTGGCAGAAATTTGGGAGAACTGTATGACAACAGCAAGGACTCTGACAGAATGGTACGGGTGGGAGGATGAGTGCTGAGAGATGATGTTCAGGGAAATGCTGACACTTTAACAATCCTAGTATTCCTTTAAAGGTCAGTTCATCAAATTTCTGTGACATACTACGAGCCCAATTTCCCACTGCGATCGACAACAATGTTGGTAGTGGTCTGGCCATGTATGGCAGCCAGCTAACTTCAGTCCTGAACCGTAATGGAAGCTGAGATATCAACCAGCAGAGACTGCCTCATGGTTAGGTCCACAACACACAGTTGGTCATTGTTTCCATGCTTGAAAGGATGGCATCAAACTTTGCGCAAATTGGATCAAATTGATGCTGATCTCTACCATGCTTCCTGACATTGGCAAAACACTTTCAACCAGACTTCCAAATACACAGACTATTTCACTTTGAACACCCAAAGTGCCCATTTGAAGTACTCGTTCGAATCCTCTGCAGCAACATGTCAGCCTCCAACAAGCTGAAACCTGCATTATATGTAATCCTGCCCCCACTTTACCTCGGCTGCATTCTTTTCCAATATCTCACCATGTGCCTATCTCGCCTTTATGTTATCACTTAAATTGTGGGCTGTGAGAGCATCTGAGCTGGTGACTGTATTTGTGAAATCAAGTGATGGTGTTGTGTCTTCACCATGATCACTTCATACTTTTCCTCTTCAGCCTAATCGAGTTGTGCTTCTTGGGTATCTGAATCCATGTGCAAGGCTGTGCTGGGAAAATAAGTGGTACATGCTTACACCATCTATAGCTTGTAATTTATTAGACCATAAGATATAGAAGCAGAATTCAGGCATTTAAGCTATTGAGTCTACTCTGCCATTCAATCATGATTGATATATTTCTCAAACCCATTCTCTGACCTTTTCCCCCTACCCTTGATCTCCTTACTAATTGAGAATCCATCTATCTCTGTCTTTAACACACTCAATGCTTTAGTCTCCATGGCCTTCTCCTGGAATGAGGTCCACAGATTCACCATGCTCTGACTGAAAGAAGTCCTCATCATTTCAATTGTAAAGGATCTGAAGCAGTGCCCTCAAGTCCTTGTTTCTCTTACTGGTTCAAACATCTTCTCCACGTCCACTATATCCAGGCCTCTCATTATTTATAAGTTTCAATCAGATGCCTCCTCATCCTTCTATGTATGGGCCCAGAGTCCTCAACACCTGCTCATATGGCAAGCCCTTCATCCCTGATTTCATTCTTGTGAACTTCCTGTGGATCCGCTCAAAAGTCAGCACATCCTTTCTTAGATACAGGATTCAACACTGCTCACAATATTTCAAATGCTGTCTGATCAGAGACTATACAGCCTCAGCAGTATATCCCTGCTGTTGTACTCTAGCCCTCATGAAATGAATGCTAACATTGCATGTGCATTTCTAACGGCCCTATATCTTAATCAGAGAAGAGAATGGCGTAAAGGGGAAATGGGATGTGAGAAGAAGAATGAGATAGCAACCAGGGTCCACAGCTTTTTGTCATTTATATAAATGATTTGGATATGAATATAGGTGGTATGGTTTGAAAGTTTGCAGATGATATTAAAATTGGAAGTGGAGTGGACAGTGAAGAAGGTTACATCAGAATTCAATGGAATCTTGATCAGATGGGCGGATGGGCCAAGGAATGGCATTTGGAGTTTAATTTAGATAAAAGTGTCGCACTACATTTTGGAAAGGCAAATCAGGGCAGGACAATACACTTAATGGTAAAGTCCTAGGGAGTGTTGCTGAACAAAGACCTTGGAGTGCAGGTTCATAGTTCCTTGAAAGTGGAGTCACAGGTACATAGGATAGTGAAGAAGGTGTTTGATATGCTTGCTTTTATTGGTCAGTGCATTGAGTAGGGAAGTTGGGAGGTTCTGTACGGGACATTATTTAGGCCACTTTTGGAGTATTGTGCACAATTCCGGTCTCCCTCTTATAGGAAGGATGTTGTGAAACTAGAAAGGATTCAGAAAATGTTTACAGGGATATTGCCAAGGTTGGAGGTTTTGAGCTATAGGGAGAGGCTGAATAGGCTGGGACTATTCTCCCTGGAGCATTGGAGGCTGAAGGGTGACATTGCAGAGGTTTATAAAATCAGGTGAGGTATGGATAGAGGAAATAGACAAGGCCTTTTTCCTGGGGTGGGAGAGTCCAAAACTAGAAGGCATAGGTTTAAGGTGAGAGGGGAAAAGGATAAAAGGGACCTAAGGGGCAACTTTTTCCTGCAGAGTGTGGTGCATGTATGGAATCAGCTGCCAGATGAAATAGTGCAGGTTGGTACAATTACAACATTTAAAAAGCATCTGGATGGGTACATGAATAGGAAGGATTTAGAGGGATATGGGCCAAATGCAGGAAAATGGGATTAAATTTATCTAGGATATCTGGTCGGCATGGACAAGTTGGATTGAAGGATCTGTTTCCGAAACGGATATCTCCATGATTCTATATTATGCCCTTTGATGGTTTCAGTACTTCAGCACACTGCAACTTCAGCAGTGGGTTAAACAGCAATGGTAGCCATGAGTTTCCACCGGTGTTAGGATTTGTAGATTCTCTTTCCACGGTCGGCAAATCATGTTTCCATATTTTGTGCAGTGGGTAGTGGCAATATGACTGGGCTAATGATCCCAGAGACAAAAACAAAAAGTGCTGGAGAAACTCAGCAGGCCTGGCAGCATATGTAGAGAGAAAAGCAGAGTTAATGTTTTGAATCCAGTGACCTTTGTCAGAACTAGAATAATCTGAAGTCCCATGCTAATGTTCTAAATAAATGGGTTCAAATCCCACAATGGCATTTGATGAAATTTAAATTCAATAAAAATATGGAATTAAAAAAAGCCAACCTTAACATATGAGTATTGTTGATTGTCATCGAAACCCATTTAATTCAGTCTTGTCCTTTACTGAAGAAATCTGCCATCTTTACCTGATCTGGGCTACCTGTTACTCCAGACCCACAATTAACTCTTGATTGCCCTTTGTGTAATTAGGGATGGGCAATAAATGCTGGTCCAGCCAGCATAGCCAACATTCCATGAAAAATTTTTAAAATCCTGCAAGACAAAGAAAAGTTTGTCAGTGAATCCTGCTTGGCTGATGTGAGATGTGGCTGGGAAGCTTGCATACATAACAAAGTGTGTGACTGTGAAAATGGGTCCTTTGAAGGGCAGGTATAAACCCTGGTTGAGTAAAACCATTGGTACATGAGTGATTGAGCTGTGGTGAATTGAACAGAATCTGGTTGGAGGTGCAGTTATTAGGATATAGCATTTGAAGAGGTATCCACTGACCTTGACCACTCAAAGAAGGTCTTTGAACCTCTTTCAGCAGTGCAACTTCATCTTCAGAGCTTGACTGCTTTTTGTTGACCTCCAGAAGATATCTGTTCCTTTTGAATGTTTGCTGGAGGGATTTCTGGCTCCCTATGGAATAGCCATCTTGTTAGGGCTGCCTATGACTGAGCAGCACAAAATGGCCAATGGCTGCCTATGGCTAATGCACCAGAACATGGCTGACAGTGCTTAGCGAGCTTGGGAAAATATTTGCTTAATGTAGTCTTCACAAGTCGGACAATAACAGCTCTGTAGACTTAAGGTAACAGAACTGAGGGTATGCAGCTGCAGTTGTTTATGCAAAAGAGATAGATAAGAACATTTCACACTATATTTAAATAGCAAATCTCTCTTTAATTATTTAATCAATCTGTACAATACTAATAGTAGGTTTTAGTTATGATCCTTCAAATAATCATAGTTATAGATCCTGAAGTAGTTATAAATCCACCTTTATACAAAAAAAACACTGAAAGCATGAGGGGAATATTCAAATAAAATTATGTGAGCAAATGAGTTTCAGACAGTAAAAACAGCCTCCATATCATTACAGAGACAAATGAATCATAGGAATAGAAACTCACAGACACTGGAATGTGGGGTGAATGAATACATTGTAAGACACCCAAGGATAAAGACAGGGTGTCTGGTAAATATGGCAAGAAACAAATTCCTCGTGACAAGTTGGCTAAAGAATTCACACGTTACTTTGTTGAAACTAATGTAACAATTAGTAAAAATCAATAATGTTTTGTGTTTCCTGTAATGAGGTTAATAAGCAATTTAAACGGCCCTTAAGTGATAGGTAAGTATTCAATTAATTGGTCAATCACAATTGGATAACTCAGCTCTGCTGAGCAATGGTATACAAGAGGAGTGTGCTCTATGAGTTTCAGCTGTACAAAATAAGCTACTTAGAAACTTTTTCCGTGCTTTTTTGTTATAAAGACCTGAAGCTGTAATGAAGTTTTACTGTAACAAAGGTTGCCTGAAACGACTACCGTACTCAAGACTCTCATTGAAAACTGTGGTGGCTAACACATTGTTTCCACCTGTTCCACCGGGCTCCCAATGTTGGAATGGCTTGGAGCCTGGTGACTGCCATGGTGTGTAATTCTTCAATCTTTGCCAAGTCTGATTAATCTCACAAAGGACTCCCAGCACCTCCCCGGCCACAATACACTTCCCATACAAAAGATGCAAGCTAGATTTTGGGGCAGCACGGTGGCACAGTGGCTCAGTGATTAGCACTGCTGCCTCACAGCACCAGGGACCCGGGTTCAATCCCAGCCTCAGGCGACTATCTGCATGGAGTTTGCACATTGTCTCCATTTCTGCGTGGGTTTCTTCCAGGTGCTCCAGTTTCCTCCCACAGTCCAAATATGTGCAGGTTAGGTGGATTGGCCATGCTAAATTGCCCATAGTGTTCGGGGAGGTGTAAATTAGGTGGGTTATAGGGGATGGGTTTGGGTGGGATGCTCTGAGGTTCAGTGTGGACTTGTTGAGCTGAAGGGCCTGTTTCCACGCTGTAGGGATTCTATGATTTGACTGGTTCTTGACATCCAGTATATTCACCTCTGCTCATGAACTCCACCAATTAACAGCACCAGTTAGCATTGATTGGAAGCTGCAGTCATACTGCCTTTGTTACAATCAATGGGCCATTTTTATTGTGTTATTGCAATCCTAGCATCTGATTTTATAACCTAGTGAATTTAGGCTCCACTGTCTACTGAGTTAGCCAGGAATTACATGTCTATCGGACACCCAACTAGCCTGAATGCAGCATTAGAGAAAGGATTGCAGGAAACATATGGGGTGGCCTGGTGGCTCAATGGTTAGCACTGCTGCCTCACAGTGCCAGGGACCTGGGTTGGATTCCACCCTTGGGTGACTGTCAGTGTGGAATTTACACATTTTCCCTGCGTCTTCCTGGGTTTCCTCTGGTTGCTCCCGTTTCCTTCCACAGTCCAAAGATGTGCAGCTCAGGTGGATTGGCCATGCTAAATTGCTCGTAGTGTTCAGGGATGTGTAGATTAGGTGGGTTATAGGGGAATGAGTTTGGGTGAGATGCTCTGAGGGTAGATGTGGACTTGTTGGGCTGAAGGGCCTGTTTTCACACTGTAGGCATTCTATGATTCTATGATAACTAGATAAAAATGTATAGGGCCCTCCAACCTGTAAGAATGCCATGAGGCCAAAAACCTGCACATTATCCATTGACACACTTATGCAGAATGTATATCAGGTACAGAATGGAAATAATATTTCCTCAGTTACCTCACACGTAGCAATAATTGACATGGATATTACCGTTTCTCACATGATTAGCAACAAGAATAAAGATATTTATGCATCACAATTCTGGCCATTAGGTATTCTACTCAAAACTAATTTAAAACTTCTAGCCAAAATTCTGTTTATAATTTATTAAATTTCTATTCCTTTTAGCAGGCATTACTTGGTGCATTGAGGAGCCTTTAATAAATATATCAGGTGAGATGCTTCTTAACACTCTCCAGAGAAGGCTGATCGCTGTGTTTAAAAGTATTGAGTGATATGATTGAAGTCAGCTACCTCCAAACATTTATATTGTTTGCTTAAGGTTACAAATCATATTGAGTCATTTCTTGAATTTGGTATTGAACAAAATAAACTGCTGGGATTGTGATCTGTAATGCTTACAATCTCTTTCTCCATCTCTGAGATGCTCATTGAAGATCTTTATGTTCAATTCACTTTTCATTATACATAGCCAAATAAACAGCTGCCATAAAGAGTGTGAGGCAGTCACTTCTTGTTATCTACTGATTCAAAATGCACAAATCCATGTAATCACAAGAAAGCTCCAGACCTTGTTTCGTTTTTCTCACAGATCCTGCGGCTCATTGCAGTACGTAAGAAATTTACAATGGTAGTGGTAGCAAGTTTGAGATGCAGGCAAGTCTTAAGAAAATTGTAAACCAAATTAAAAATAAAAAGATCAAAATCTACAAACATAGGTTATAAATTGATGATTATTAGTATTTAACCTGTCTCCCAGTTTCATTCTCTAGCTATCAGGGAAGAATATCCTGAAATAAAGAGAATGCTTTATGGCTCAGTAAATGTTCCCCTGTCATACCCAGATGCTGAATAAACAAGAGTTCACCGGCTGAAGTAAGTCTGTCGACATCCTGAGGTCTGCATTATTACTATAAGCTATTGTATCTTGACACAAGCCTGTCCTCTGACAGGGCTTAGTGCTGGTAACCAGGGACAGAAACTGTCTTTAACACTAGCTCAGGGAGCTCCTGCAGACCAGCAGCCATAAAGTTTGCAGAGCCAAAGCTTCCTTCACAGAAAAAGAAGGTTATTTGCCTTTTCTACACTTTCTTGCCTTTGTGCATACGTTCTCTTTTAAAAGCATGATTTGACACATCTCAAAATGCACCTACACTTGATGTTTAGGAATCCTTTTTACAAACACAATTTGAATATCTGTATTCCCTGGGAACGTTAAGTACCATTATGCTGTGATAACAACAAGTTAAAAGCCAGTAGCTTCGGTGTTTTGACAGCACTGATATAGCACAATGTTTCTGTGTTACTGTTCATTCACAATGTTGATAGAATTATTCACCAATAGTTTCTTGTATGCTGTATCTCAGCAACATAGCTGATGGTAACATATCCATTAGCATTTACTTAGGATGGGTATGTTAGTGTAATTTTGAGCATGTGGTTTTGTAGGATTGTCTTGCAAATTTGTGCATTCGATTCAACTTCTTCCACTTTTCCTCAAGCTGATTGTTTCAGGTCACTGACCACAGAATCACACTCCTTCCTCTGACCCATCCAGAGCATTGGACAGTCAATGTCTGGACCTTTTCTGTTAAAACTTCAATTGCATGAAAGCAGGAAAGTATCTTTAATTGTCTCGTAGTATGTCTGTAATAAGTAAAAACACTACAGTATTAACCAAAAATGAAGGCTGTAAAAGAATTGTATTTCTTGGCTGAAAACAGAAAAAAAACTGCAGATCGCAGCAGGTCAAGCAGCGTCCGTGGAGACAGAGCAAGCTAACGCTTCGAGTATAGATGACTCTTTATCAGGGCTGACATAAAGTGTGAAGGGGACAGGATTTATGCAATAGTGTGTGGGGGATGAGTGAGGTGCTGGGGGAGAAGGGGTACTGATAGTACAGATTAAGTTCTCGTAGTGTGAAAATGGCAGAACAATGGTCTTCTGACTCAAAATGTTAGCTTGCTCTCTCTCTCTATGGAGACCTCCTGATCAGCTATGATCTCCAGCATTTTTTGTTTTCAGTACAGATTCTAGCATCTGTAGTAATTTGCTCCCACATTGTGTGTTTTGAATACTAGGTCAAATTTTAGGAACATAAAACTCTTCTACTGCTAATACACTGAATTTCGGTACTTTATTTTTAGCATGTATGCCTATTGTCAGATGCAGAGCAATTGTCTGCCTATCTCAAAGTACCACCAGCTCATTCATGTTCTTAGTCTTCACGCCTAGTTCATTTTGCCTTTACTTCCCAATTGTGAAGCATAATCTGGATGAAGAGCAGGAAAGAAAATTGCCAACGGGATTACTGGCCTGTACTTGGGTATTTTTCATCAAGTTAAATAAACAGGGGATAGCGAGCAGGCCTTGGCACTTGCATGCTGACCTCTGCGGTCCTCTTTCATTCTGTGTTTCACTCAGACAGTATCTAATGCCCAGCTGGCAAAGATGAAAATCCATATCAGTCAACATAGCAAGTTCCAAAATATTACATTTCAATCATTTCTCAAGTTGTTACATTATATTTCAGTTACTCAAAATCAATGCATATATTGTTTTAAATTATTTTCTAACTTGTATGGTATCTGAACTATATACTCTGGCCTCTGGCTAAAGAATGAACTAGTGACCACCTGTGCTCTTACTATATTCTGGAATTAGATGCTGAAGACTGGCTTATGCTTGCAATGTTTCTTATTGATTGATCCAACTCACAGCCATGAGTGAGAAACACAAAGTGAGAGTGTAAACAAGGCCCAGGTTTAATCTCAGTGCAACTCCATCCATTATCAAAACTTAAAAGAATTTGCTAGGAAATATTAGTCAAATAGCAAACATGGAAGTTACAGAATATTTGTAACATGCTTCAAGTTGAAGTCATTTGGAGAATGATTGATTCTAATTACAGGAATGAGTCCTTATGGCCAAAAAAAAAGTGAACACAGGCACATTCAGAATATAGCCTCTATTTCATTTGGGGAACCCAAATCACACTCTCTTGCAAGATGGAAAAATCCAATTTAAGTTGAATATTGCTTTCTTAATCCTGGTTCATTTAGAATGCATTGAAACTTCATATTCAATTATATCGTTATTCAATTTTTACTAATTGAATATTCATTGTAACACCTATTCTGTTGTCAAGTGATCACTTTCTCTTACAGTGAAATGTACAACTAGTGACTAGTTCAATCATTGTCCAGCTCCCACATCCTATGCATGACTTAAGGGTTCTTTTTTTTAAAGGGGCAGTTATATATCTCTTTGGGGATAGTAAAGAGTTATTACTTTAATAGTTGAAAAATACATCAACTCTGACTAACAGAAACAAAAGCAGCCTTTTCATAATTCCATTAAGAGCCATCATGAAGTATAGTGTTATCTCCCTTGTGAAGAAAGAACAATTATCCCAACTAGAAAATGCACAGTGATTTCCAGAGAGGACAATTACAGTAAGCTCATCTTCCCTCATGATAAACTTTCCCTGGAAAGGAAATAATCATTGTTTTCCCTGAGGAACAGTACATCTTTCCCAAATAAAAATGCACACAGTCAGCCAATAGTGAAGAAAACACAGTCATCATCGAAGAGGGATCCTAATGCTTATCTGCATGGAAAAGAATGCAGTGGAGATGAGGAGAATTATTTTGTGCAATGACTTATGCTGATCAGGAATGCATTCCTGTTCGCTGTTGATGGTCACTGTGTTTGCTTGATTAAGCCTAGGTGTGAACTTACAAAAAAAACTAAATAATGCTGTTGAAATCAGAGCTGCACCATAGATTAGACATTTTAAAGCACTCCAAATAAAAAGGGTGGTTATCCATCCAGGCTATTGCAGAGTATTCCTTTTCTACTCCTATAATTGTAGTTAGTTTGGTTCAGTGATGGTACACCATTGAATGTCGAGGGGCAATGATTAGATTCTCTCCTGTTAGAAATTGTCAATGCTTGGTTCTTGTGTGATGTGAACATTACTCACCAGTTGACAGCCCAGGTCTGGATGTTTTCCTGGTGTTGCTTCGTTTGGAAATGATGTAAAAGAGGCAAATGCTATCTATATGCAACTCATAACTTGTGGCATAAAAACATCTGTAGAGAGAAATCAGAGGTAACATTTCCGACGTGGTGACCCTTCTTCATAACTTGTAGCATCTGTAATGTTGCTATGGTAGGAAGAGACTATCATTTCCCCATCTCATATTGAAACTGTCACAATGGATTCTAGTGAGTGCAATGCTTCATGGTAGACATGGATTTGGGATGGAAAGGAGTCAGAGCACAGCAAGCATTCCTTTTTCTAGGTGTTGTGTTGGTCACTCAGTAGGTGCAGCACCTTCATGAGGTTGGTGCACATTCATGGCTGAAATTTAATGAATAATAGTTACGTGGTCCTCATTATCAAGGTACAGTCTGCCTCACTGTGTGGGGGAGTGTGTACTGCCCTCATCTACACAGTAGACCCTCAATGATTCCCCTGAGACCTAAAAACTTGTTTTGTTCTTTGCATTCCGAACATAGGTCACTGGCAGCAAGAATCACGAGTTCAGCATTAGTGAGATGTTGGCTGCCGTGGCTGTCTTCCTCAGCAGGTAGAGGCAGATGCAAGGGAACCAGAGCCAACAGCAAGCAGATTTCGCCAAGATGCTGAGGCATATCCAGCTCAGGCAGAGGTTGCAACATCAGAGCCTATCAAAATGAATTGGATCAGCAGGAGGACCAGAGATATTTGCCCCTGATTCCATTTCCTTGGGATGAGTGGGGCACAGTGTTTGTCACAGGATCCGTATGTCCTGGTACATTGTGATGGAACTTTGTCAGATGCTGCAGTGGGATCTGCGGGCTGCTGCAGTTACAGGCCATCCTTTTCCAGTGGCTATGAAGTTGAGGGTTGCTTTGAACATCTCTGTGACTGGCTAGTTTTGGGGAATGATGGATAACCCATGTGAAATTTTCAGTTGTGCACTCACAAATGCTTGAGGGCAATGACTGGTGACATCTGTGCAAGCTCATGCCAGTTCATTTTGTTCCCCAATGACGAGGTCATTGCTACAGCCTGGACTGTCAGATTTGGAAACATATTTGGCTTCCCCAGAGCAGGCTGTCCTCAACTGTACACACAGTGACTGCTGTGCTATTACATTGTCAGTGAGGGGCAATTTCAGATTGTCAGTGTTTGTCTTGATGATCAGTGGCCTTTTAAAGATGGTGTGGGCACCAAAGACGCCGGTTATCATTGGACATCCGCTGAATGGTAAGCTTTTCCAGACATGATGAGCGGTAACATGGAGTTAGAAGTGCTTGGAGAACAAATCTCCAGGACTATAGCCAGGATTTTGTTAGGGACCATTTCTTTTGCTGTATCCAGTGCCATCAACCATTTAAGATCACGACATATAGGAGCAAAATTAGGCAAGTTAGCCCATTGAGTCTGGTCCTGTTTGTCAATCCCATTCTCCACCTTCTCCTTTTAACCCTGATTCTGTTGCCAATCAAAAACCCACCTATTTCTGCCATATAAACACTCAATGACTTAGCCTCAATTGGCTTCTGCAAAAATGAGTTCTGTGGATTAACCTCCTTCTGGCTGAAGAAATTTTTTCTCCATCTTAACTCTAAAGAGTCATCCCTTCACTCTAAAACTGTGAACTTGGGACCTTGTCTCTCCCTACTGGTCAACCCATCTTCTCTACAGGCCTCTCAGGATTCCGTAAGATTCAATCAGATCACCCCTCATCCTTGTAAATTCTACTGAATACAGTTCTAGAGTCCTCAACTGCTCCTCATATGTCAAGCCATCATGTTGTCACTTGTACGTATAAAAATACCGTGAAAAGTGTTTAAGTCACCATAATTGGGCCCATTTCTTCATTGCCTTGGCGGCCATAACTTGAACAACAGCTTCAGTGTTAGTGAAGATGGCCTGGTGATTCCACTTCCTTGGGAATTTGGATGGTTCCTTGGTCCTCAAGACGTGGGACAGGACCGGTACTCGAGAATTGGCATCGTCTGTGGTGATGGCTTGATAGATAGCTTCAGTGTCAGCAACTTGGTATGTCCTTTCCATTTTCCTGGCAGCAATCTGGCAAAATCACCGCTAATGCTGCCAGATCTCCTCAGCTATCGCCTTCAGAACCCTGGAGTGTAGTCCATTTAGTCCATGTGAATTATCCACCATCAGACTGTTTAGTGTCCCCAGCACTTTCTCCTTAGTGGTGGCCAATACACTCACCTCTTCTCCCTGACTGTCTTTAAGTTCTGGTAAGCTACTGGTCTTTTCCACTGTGAAAACTGATGCAAAGCCCCTATTCAGTTCCTTTGCTCTATCTTTGTTCCCTATTACTATTTCTACAGCCTCGGTTTTCAGTGGTCCAATGTCTACTCTTGCCTCTCTCTTACATTTTACGTATACCTAAAACCTATGCAATCTTCTCTTATATGTGTTTCCAGATAGCTTATCCTCACATTTTATCTCCTCCAAGACTTACTGCTTATTTAGTTGTCTTCTTAGTTTTTGAAGGCTTCCCTATGATCTGGTGTCCCATTAATCTTCACAATGTTGTATGCGTTTTCTTTTGCTTTGATAATGTGCCTGACTTCCCTTGTTGCTTTGTCCTCCCCACAATGTGTTTCTTCTTTCTTTGGATGTATCTCTGCTGTGCCTCCTGGATTACCCCCAGAAATTCCTACAATTGCTGCTCCACCATCTTCCTTGCTAGGCTCACCTGCCAATCAACTCTGGCCATCTCTTTCCTATGTCTTTGTCGTTAAACTTTACTCAATTGTAATACGATTATATCAGATTTCAGCCTCTCTCTCAAACTTCACAGAGAATCTTGTCACATTATCATCACTGTCCCCTAGGTGTTCCTTCACCTTAAGCTTCCTAATAAAGTCTGCCTCATTACTCATCATCAAATTCAGAATTGCCTGTTTCCTAGTGGGCTCTGGACAGCAGCTCCAAAAAAAAACTTATAGACATTCCACAAATTCCTTCTCTTGGGCTCCATTACCAACCTGACTTTCCCCATCCACCTGTACATTGAAGACCCTGTGATTATTGTGTTAATTCCTGCCAGTACATACCTTTTCTGTCTCCTGATTTATTTTCTGCCCAACATCCTGACTGCTGCCAGGAAGCCTGTACATAACTCATAGAACATTACAGCACAGTACAGGCCCTTCGGCCCTTGATGTTGTGCCGACCTGCCATACCAATCTGAAGCCCATCTAACTTACACTATTCCATGTACGTCCATGTCAGGGACTTTTTCATTTATGCTTCCTCAACTCTATGCCTTCGGACCTGATATCATTTCTTATTATTGATTTAATTTAGTTTCTTACTAACAATGCAAAGGGCCTCTTATGCCCATTTATTTGTCCTATTGATAGGATGAGTATTCCTGGATATTTAATTCCCAGCCCTGATCTCCTTCTAGCCATATCCCTGTGTTGCCCAGAACAATGTACTCACAAATTTCAATCTGTGGTACAAGATTATTTACTTTGCATGTATTTAAGTACAACAGTCTCAGTCCTGTGCTGACTAGTCCTCTTCTTGTGTCTGTCCCCTTGTCTGCTGTTAGATTCCTAACCCTTCCCATACTCTCTGTCCTATTACTTGCTCTGGAAGCTTTAATAATCTCTGCTGAGCTGTCCTCCTCTTTAATTAGTTTAAAGTCCCTGTGAATTTGATTTTCCATTTCTTGATATGACATTGAATGAATTCAATTGGCTAAAATGACATCTGATAACTGTGGGCCTCAGGATGAGGCCAAGCTGGATCAGGATGAAGATGTAATGTGAATATTTCAGCCTAGCTTTTCACAGAAATGCTGGGGCTCCCCAACATCGAGGATGGGGATGTTTGCAGACTCTCCGTCTGTCAGTTGTTTAATCGTCTCCTACCAGTCAGACTTGATGTGGCAGGACTGCAGAGCTTTGATCTGGTCTGATTCCTATGGGATTGCTTAGATCTGTCTACTGCATGCTGCTTTCACAGTTTGACATTCAAGTGGTCCTGTGTTGTAGCTTCACTGGGTTAGTACTTCATTTTTAAGAATATTTGGTGTCTCTCCTGGCCTGCCTTTCTCATCCTCATTGAATATGATTGACAACATAGTAACCAGACTTAAATTGCCTATAATTCTCTTTATGGCACAAGTGAATGAATATATTTTGTTCAGTCATTTACAGATACTAAGCCAGGATTTAACAACGAATACTGTCGTAAAAATCTATCAGTATGTATTAATATGTCTACATATATATGCATATATAATTTTTTTAGGATGTGTTGTTTCTTCTGTACCCTAGGCTTTATTGTCCCATACTAACGTTGCGACGTTTAACACATTATCTGTCATCTGATTCTTATCATTTTCGCTTCATCTTCAATTGCCAATATTATGGACAAGATCAGATCTGGAGGGGTATATAAAAAGGGCGGGGGGCGTTGTAGTATTTGTTAAGGAGAATATCACAGCTGTACTGCGGGTGGACACCTCGGATGGCTCATACAGTGAGGCGAAATGGGTAAAGCTCAGGATCAAGTATGGTGCAATCACAATGTCTGGCGTTTACTGTCAGCCTCCCAACAGCCAGTGGGAGATAGAAGAACAGATATATAGGCAGATTTTGGCAAGATGTAAAAGTAATAGGGTTGTTATCGTGAGTGGTTTTAACTTCCCATATATTGCCTCGGACTCAGTGCTTGGGGCTCAGATGGAACTGAGTTTGTAAGAAGCATTAAGATGGGCTTCTTGAAACAATATGTAGATAGTCCACCTTGGAAAGGGGCCATACTGAACCTAGTATTGTGGAATGAGCCTGGCCAGGTGGTCGACATCTCAGTAAGGGAGCAGCTTGGGAACAGTGATCACAATTCAGTAAGCTTTAAGGTAGTGATGGATAAAGACAAGCATAGATGTCAGGTGAAGGTGTTAAATTGGGGGGAGGCTAATTACAAAAATATTAGGCAGGAACTGAAGAATGTAGATTGGAGGCAGATGTTTGAGGGCAAATCAATATACCATTTGTGGGAGGCTTTCGAGTGTAACTTGCTGGGAGCTCAGTACAGCACGTTCCTGTAAGGAATGAAAGATAAGTATGGCAAGTTTCAGGAACATTGGATAACAAGAGATATTGTGAGCCTAATCAAAAAGCAAAAAGTAAGTATTTATCAAGGCTATGAGACTGGGAACACACGAAGCAAGGGTGGAATACAAGGAAAAAGTCGAAAGAAATTTAAGCAACGAGTCAGGAGTGTTAAAAGGGGTTGTGAAAAGTCATTGGCCAACAGGATTAAGGAAAATCCCAAGGCTTTTTATACATATATAAAGAACAAAAGGGTAGCCAGGGAGATGGTTGGCCCACTCAAGGACAGGGAAGGGAATTTGTGTGGAGCCAGAGGAAATGGGCAAGGTATTACATGAGTACTTTTTGTCAGTATTCACCATAGAGAAAGACTTGGTGGATGATGAGTCTGGGGAAGGGTACGTAGATGGTTTGGGTCATGTTAAGTTCAAAAAGAGAGGAGGTATTGGGGGTCTTGAAAAACATTAAGTTAGACAAGTCCCCAGGGCCTGATGAGATATACCCCAGAATACTGAGAGCAGCAAGGGAGGAAATTGCTGGGGCCTGGAGGGAAATCTTTGTATTGTCACTGAGTGCAGGGAAGGTCGCAGAGGATTGGCAAATAGCCAAAGTTGTTCCTCTGTTTAAGAAAGGTGGCACGGATAATCCAGCTAATTACAGGCTGGTGGGCTTTAGTCAGTGGTAGAAAAATTATTGGAGAGGATTCTTTGAGACAGGATTTGCTCTCAGCTGGAAATCAATTGCCGTATTAGCAAGAGGCAACATGGTTTTGTGAAGGGGAGGTTGTGTCTCACTAACTTGGTTGAGTTTTTTGAGGAAGTAACGAGGATGATTGATGAGGGTAGGGCAGTGGATGTTGTCCAGATGGCAGGCTGATACAGAAGGTAAAGTCGCGTGGGGTCAGAGGTGCTCACAAGATGGATAAAAAACTGGCTCAGTCATAGAAGACAGAGGGTAGCAGTGCAAAGGTATGTTTCTAAATGGAAGGCTGCGACTAGTGGCATTCCTTAGGGATCTGTGTTGGGACTTTTGCTGTTTGTAATATATATAAATCATTTGGAGGAGAATGTAACTGGTCTGATTAGTAAGTTTGTTGATGACTCAAAGGTTGGTGGAATTGTGGATAGCGATGAGGATCATCAAAGGATACAGATGGATATAGATCAGATTGTGACTTACGCAGAGATGGCAGGTGGAGTTTATCTGGAAAAATGTGAGGTAATATATTTGGAAGGTCTAATCCAGATCTAAAATATACAGTAAATGGTAAAACCCTTAAGAGTACTGATAGGCAGAGGGACCTGGGTGTACAGGTACACAGGTCACTGAAAGTGGCAACACCGGTGGAAAGAATAGTTAACAAGGGATACGCGATGCTTGCCTTCAACGGCTGGGGCATTGAGTTTAAAAATTGGCAGGACCTGATAGAAGTCTACAAGATTATGAAGGGCATGGACAGATTGGACAGTCAGAAGCTTTTTCTCAGGGTGGAAGAGTCAGTTACCGGGCGATGGGTTTAAGGTGTAAGGGGCAAGGTTTAAAGATGATGTACGAGGCAAGTTTTTTTTTACACAGAGGGTGGTGGGTGCCTGTAACTCGCTGCCGGGGGTCCTAGTGGAAGCAAATACGATGGTGGACTTTTAAAGGGCATCTTGACAAATACATGAATAGGATGGGAATGGAGGGATAAGGTCCCCAGAAGGATTGGGGGTTTTAGTTGTGATGGACAGCATGTTGGTGCGGGCTTGGAGGGCCAATGGGCCTGTTCCTGTGCTATAATTTTCTATGTTCTTTGTTCTAAATCCCCTCAAAATATGTTGAAAATATAGTCTAGATCCTAATTTTTTCTTATTTTAAAGGTGAGTATAAGGTATTATGTGCCGGATACAATTCAATTGGTCGAACTACCAGTCTTGGAACAAGCACAGTTTACTCATACAGCATAATTAAAATACAGACAAAATAAAAAGAAAATAAAAGAATTGGCTAAACTGTGAATTTATTGAAATAGAACATAGAATAGAACAGTACAGCACAGTACGGGCCCTTCGGCCTGTTAATCGGCCTGTGCCACCCTATTATCCTACTAAGACCAAACTAACCTGTATACCCTACATTTTACTATCCTCCATGTATCTATCCAAGAGTCACTTAAAAGTTTCTAAAGTATCTGTCTCCACTATCACTGTCGGCAGCGCATTCTACATGCCCACTACTCTCTGTGTAAAGAATCTACTTCTGATATCTCCCCAACCTTCTTCCAATCACCTTAAAATTATGCCCCCTCGTAACAGTCATTTCCGCCCTGGGAAAAGGTCACTGGCTATTCACTCTATCTATGCCTCTCATCATCTTATACACCTCTATCAAGTTATCTCTCATCCTTCTTCACTCCAATGAAAAAAGCTTTATCTCCCTCAACCTTTCCTCATAAGACCTGCTCTCCAGTCCAGGCAGCATCCTGGTAAATCTCCTCTGCACCCTCTCTAAAGCTTCCACATCCTTTCTATAATGAGACGATCAGAACGGAACACAATATTCCAAGTATGGTCTAATCAGGGTTTTATAGAGCTGCAGCATAATCTCATGGCTCTTAAACTCAAGTCCCCTGCCAATGAAAGCCAACACACCATATGCCTTCTTTACAAACCCTATCAACTTGGGTAGCAACTTTAAGGGACCTAAGGATATGGACCCCAAGATCCCTCTGTTCCTGCACATTGCCAAGAATCCTGCCATTAATCCTGTATTCTGTATTCAAATTTGACCTTCTAAAATGAATCACTTCACACTTTTCTGAGTTGAATTCCATCTGCTGCTTCTTTGCCCAGCTCTGCATCCTGTCAATGTCCCATTGCAACCTACAACAGCCCTCCACGCTGTCCACAACTCCACCAACCTTTGTGTCATCAGCAAACTTACTAACCCACCCTTCCACTTCCTCATTCAAGTCATTTATAAAGATTACAAAGAGCAATCACTTCCCTCGCTTCAGGTAGTAACCTTGGGTATATCCCATCTGGCCCAATTACTTATCTATCCTTGTGTTTTTTCAAAATTTCTGGCATGTTGTCCTTCCTAACATCAACCTATTTGAGCATATCAGCCTGTATTATGCTGTCCTGACAAACATCAAAGTCCCTGTCCTTGGTGAATACTGAAGCAAATATTCATTCAGGACCTCCCCTACTTCCAGTGACTCCATGCACAAGTTCCCTCCACGATCCCTGGTTGGCCCTAACCTCATTCTGGTCATCCTCTTGTTCCTCACATAAGCACAAAATGTCTTGGGGTTTTCCTTGCTCTTACCCACTAAGGTATTTTCATAACCCCTTCTAGCTCTCTTAAGTCCTTTCTTCAGCTCCTTCCTGGCTACCTTGTAGACCTCCTGAGCCCTGTCCGATCCTTGCTTCCTCAATCTTAAATGAGCTTCCTTCTTCCTCCTGACTAGATGTCCCACATGCCTTGTCATCTAAGGTTCCTTTGTCTTACTATCCCTTCCTTGCCTCAGTGGGGCAAACCTATCCAGCACTCGCAGCAAGTTCTCCCTAAACAACCTCCACATTTCTGTCATGCATTTCCCTGAGAACGTCTGTTCCCAGTTGGTGCTCCGCAGTTCTTGCCAATAGCATTGTAATTCCCCCTCCCCCCAATGAAATACTCTCCCATACAGTCTGTTCCTATGCCTCTCCATGACTATAGTAAAGGTCAGGGAGTTGTGATCACTATCACCGAAAAGCTCTCCACCAAGAGATCTGACACTTGGCCTGGTTCATTGCCAAGCACCAATTCCTTCTGCTTAACAAAACGCTTAACAAAATTATGTGTCGATTAACTACTACTAGTGAACTGTTCTAATATAGCAACATCCCACTGATATGCCCTTGGCAAATGCAAATTCAATAAAATAGACTGAATCACATGCAGTTCCAGTATCTAGAAGAGAACCCCATGTTTTAGCTGTAACAGTGAGAGGAATAATAGCTTGCACATTCAGCTTCAAGACCCCAGCAACTGATAATGAAAGCTTAAACTAGAAAAAATCCTGGTTCCGTGGGAGCTTGGCCTCACCCATTCGGGCTGCTTCCATTGTTTCAATTTTTTAAAAAGCTCAAGGCCATACAAACTGTTTACTTTATTGGTTTTGGAACAGACTGCTTGTGACCTCTGCCTCCACCTTTCTCCATAAAAAAAGGATAAATTACGCCGTAGTCTCTGACTATGAAATCCTTGTTCACTCCTTAGTTTAGTCCTCTGATAATTTCCTTCTGAGCCTTTTTTGTTAACTTCCCTGCTCCAATCTGGCCTGAAATTCTGACTCCAACTCTCTCTTAGGTCACTGCTTCTTCACCCAGAATGGAAGAAGGTCATTCCTGTGACAGAGAATTACAATCCCAGGTCTGGATCTGGTTAGCGAGATTTTAACCGTACTGACCAACCATTTAACCTGTGCAGGAGCTACTGGAAACTGAAAGATATTAATTGCACATCCCAATAAACTGGGATAACTTATTCAGACAGAGGGTGGTGCATGTATGGAATGAGCTGGCTGGGGAAGCCTGGAATAATTGCAACATTTGAAAGGCATCTGGATTGATACTTGAACAGGAAAGGTTTAGAGGGATATGGGCCAAAAGCTGGGACTAGATTTATTTAGGATATCTGATTGACGTGGATGAGTTGGACCAATGAGTCTGTTTCTGTGCTGTACAACTCTATGACATTGTAACTCTCCCCATTCCATTGTCAAAGAACCTAATGAGGTTAGTCAAACATGATATTTTTAAAACAAATTCATCTTGAGTTTCATTAATACACCTGTACTTTTTTCAAGTGCTAATATATTTTATCTCAGATCATTGTCCCCTGTCAGAAGATACTAACTGGAATGTTGGTGATACAGTGCTCCTGTCTTCTCAGTTTTTTTCCTAAATAGCTGTTTTTCATGTACAACCCTAGTTAATGTGTATTGGCAAGCTCTGCTCAGTGAGGTGCAACACCTGAGACTGCACATGATGTCTACCAAATGATTTTCTGACCTGAAGTGGGAACTCTGAAAAAAATTGTTCCTCTCTCCGCCCAGTGGCGTACTGGAGATAATTGCATTGTTTTCCAATTCATGAATAATCTGTTTAAATGCTGGGTGATAAAGACACTTTGAATTGAGTCAGGAGAAAATCAAAATGTAAATTAGTCGTGCTTGATTCCTGAGCTTTGTTAAATTAACTCAGATGGCATAATACAGGACTGATATAATTGGTTTCAGTTCCCCTCGAAGAATTGCTTGATTCCACCTCCTGCGCACTCCCCAAAGTACCTGCAGAAAAATACATGTACGTGAGATTTGGGTGAAACAAGATCAGGCAGAATAACCTTAGCTGTAGGTCGGTTGGTAACATCCTGTTTTTGTGTCAGAAGATTTGGTTCAAGTTCCGCTCTAAATCTTAAATACATAAATCAAAAGCTGATCCTTGAGTGCAGCACCATGCAAATCCAGTACTATCAGAGGTGTTGTCTTTCGAGATGAAACGGTAAATCAATAGGTGAAAATTGGCTATTGTTACCCAACGGGCCACTGAGGTGGAGGGTCAGACCATAGATTTGGGTGCTATAGCAGTCCCAGATCTGGTTGGCTGCAAATTGTGGAAACCAAGGCGTGTTGTAAAGGGCTGTTCTTCAGTGCACCATTAGGGGGACTGATGATGCTGAACACTGAAGTGGATATGTCCATTCCAAATCAATGGTAAATCTGCCTTCCTAGCTGGATGTGGATCCATGCCACTATTTTGAAGAAGAACAGGAGATTTCTGTCTGATATCCTGGCCAATATTTGTTCATCAATCAATATCATGCATTATCTGGTTATTACCACATTGCTATTTGTGGGAACAACTTTGTGTTCAAATTACCAGCTATATTATTACATTTCCTACATTACAGCCATAACTTTACTTGTCTATAATAATACAATGTGGAGCTGGAGGAGCACAGCAGGCCAGGCAGACCAGAGGAGCAGGGTAGCTGGCATTTCAAGTTGGGCCCCTTCTTCGGAAATGGGGGAGGGGAAGGGGGCTCTGAAATAAATAGAGAGGAAGTGGGTTGGGCTGGGAAAGGTGGGTGGGATGGTGATAGCAGATAGGGATGGTGAGGATTGGCCAGTGAGGTGGGAGATTACCAGAGGGCTGCAGTGGAAAAGAGATCTTTCTGGAGGGTGGAGGGTAACTTGTTTAAGGTAGGCATCCTTAGAAGAGGTTTCTTAGTGGGGTTATAACGCACTCAGAGATAGTAAAACCTGCTGATGCTGGAATCTGAGATAACATAGCGTGGAGCTGGAGGAACACAGTAGGCCAGGCAGCATTAGAGGAGCAGGAAAGCTAATATTTCGGGTGAGGACACTTCTTCAGAAATGGGGAAGGGAAAGGGGGCTCTGAAATAATGATGCCGACTGGCCTGCTGTGTTCCTCCAGCTCCACACTGTGTTACCTCAGACTCCAGTATCAACAGTTCTTACTATCTCTCATTGGCTGTAAAACACTTTGAGCCCCTGGTCACGAACAGTGTTATATAAATACGAGATTTTTTTATTCATATTGGCAAATGGAAAGGAGTGTTCTCCACTATGCTGTTCACTATTTACCTACGCAATGAAGATTTAGGAATTACAAGTAAAATTTCAATGTTTATAGGTGTCATAAATTACATGATACAATTACTACACAGGAGCCACTGCAATAATAGCAGGAAGACCAGAAGCAGGGAGTCATCATACAAAATTGTCACGATTGAATACATTTGGGAATTTAAGGGAAACTTCTTTACCCAGATAATGGTTAGAATGCAGAACTTGCCACCATAACAAATAGTAAAGGGAAATAGATGCTTTTACAGATAAATAGAAAAGAAGGTGAGGGGAAAAGATCAGAAGATTATTTTTGAAGCTAAATGAGGAAGGAGAGGAATGTCTTGTGTGGAGCATTTCACAAGCATGGACCTGCTGGGATGAATAGCCTTCCTTAGAGATGGAACAGTCTTGAAGTAAGTTTGGGAAAGAAGAGAAGGAAAGAAAAGAATAAATGAGAAAGTCTGAGATAGTGTGGAAAGCCGAAGAGGTTAAATAACAAAATAGATGATGTGGAAGTCAGAAAGAGAGGTACTGGTACAAGTAGAAAAAACAAAATGCTTCAGTAAGAGCTGTAAATGTGAAAAGAAGAATAATCATTTACAACTGCTATCTGAAACATTGAGGCAAAGGTTATGATCTGAACTTGTTGAACTCATTGTTGAGTTTGTACTCATAAGGTTGTAAAGTGCCTTTCCAAAAGATGAGATATTTCTTGAGCTAACACTGAACTTCATTAAAACAGTGCAGAAGACAGAGACAGAATGATCAGAGTGCAAGTGGAGAGGAGAATTAACTGTCTTTTTGCATCTTCTTTCTTGCTCTCTCTCTCACAAACATTCTATCTAAATTAGTATAGAAAAGAAACTAATAAAGACATACTTCAGGCCTATGTGTCTTAAACAGGAAGAATGTATTAAAACATTTTTAAGATCATAACATACATCAGACTGTCTAATAAAAACATAACATATGAATAACAAGGGAAAAGATCTAATTGCCTATTTAAGCAGAGCCCATCTTCACCCCTTGTGAGAATCTTTAGAAAGACAATAACTTCAATTTATATAGCATCTTTAATATAGAAAACTGACTGAAGACACTTTACAAAAGCATGATGAAGCAAAAAAAACCAAGCGAGATAAGCCTAAAAAGCTTGTGCAATTACCAATTAACTTCTCTGTTTAAATCAAAGAGTTACCGTTGTTATGTGTCAGAAACCCAAAGTAATTCCAGAACTTATTTTAGAAGAGGGCTGATGTAGCTAAAAATGGCCGTGGATGTAAATCAACTGGCTGATTGGAGAGAGAGAGAGAGGCCCATAGATTGTCGCTCCTAAACATGCAAAGGAAACTTCAAACAACAATCAAAGAAGGAAAAGACAAGTCAAAACGGACTAGGCTGTGTTCTTTTATGACTACAACAATAACAAGGAGATAACAATCCCCTTCAGATTATGCCCCAAACTGGAGACATATCGTGTTCTTTTCCCTTTTGAAGAATACAAAAAGACAGAAGTTAAAAAAGCGTTTCAATTCCATAGAAGTGTGCTATTGAGATTGCATGTTTATACTGCAATTTGAACTGACAGATGAAATAAAAGGATTTAGATTGGTGAACTGTTACTTCTACACAAATTAAAAAAGAACTGCAAAATGCTTCATTAAGATTGTGCTGCTAAACTTTTGAAATGTCTGTTTTTGATGCCAATGTGTTCTGAGAAGAATTAGCACAGTAACTTTCAAGGATTTAAACTTTCTGCCCTTTGAATAGTTAAAAGATTTAGTGAGAAACTCAGCCAAGAGCCAGAAAACCCAAAAATTTTATATACGGTAATTGATGGTTTACAGGCAGGAAATGAGGGCAAGGAAACAGATAAAATAATATTAAAATGGATTAAAATTAGAACAGCAGAAATAAGAAGTTCATCAGAAAGAAAGAGAACAAGAAAGAGAGTAAGGGTAAAGAGAAAAATGGAAAACAAGGAGGGAAAAGAGAATCTCAGAAAAATTGGCCGGGAAACATGCTTGAGCTAAGGCAGTTTAAGCTGACATGCAGTAAACCTACAGTATCCATGAAGATGCCACCAGCTCAAACTTAAGGGTGGAGGCAATGTGGTTTGCTCATTTGATTCCTAAGCTTAGGGGGCAAAGGTAGAAGCTTTCAGGAATCATGCTGCAGACACTGACAAAACAATAAGGAGTGTACTGACTAAACCGCAAGAGAAAAAAATAAACAGGTGAATTAAGCATCAATGTTGAGGGGAAGATTAGGTGGACCAAATAAGAGTTCTACAAACAAATGTACAGAGTGTAAGGAATATATTAAACGTAAATAGGAGATTATGATAAAGGAACAGCAATACAGACATAGCTGCAGGATGGTCAGGATCAGGAACTAAATATATCAGGTTATAAGGTTTATAGAACAGACAGGGAAAATGGCAGAGGAGGTGGAGAAGCCTTACCGATTAGAAATAAAGTTACTTCTGTGTTGAGGGAGGATATAATGAGGGGAAAGCATTCAGTGGAGACCATATTGATTGAACTGTGGAACAAAAAAGGATCTAAAACTGTAATAAGAGTTGTGTCTACAGCTCTGAAGTGCTAGATTGGATCAATGCAGGAATGAGGCAAATGTGTAGCAAAGCCAGGGTAACTTTATTATCGATTCGAAAAGGCAAACAGGCACCTATCAGAAAGGTGGGAAATTTCTGGAGGGTGTCCAGGATAGATTCCAACAGCAAATGTCCTGGATGCAATAGGGGACAAGCAACATTGGATTTAGTAATGAGTAATGAGTCTGACTTAATTAGTAAGCCAATTGTGTGTGAGCATTTATTCAATAGTGAACGCACTGAAGACACCACAAATGCAAAAAGGAAAAATATCAGGAAAAGATAAAGGAAGAAATCAAAATAGACGGAAGCGAATGAGCTCAACGACCCGAAGGTCTTACAAAAATGTGAAATAAAGCACAAAGAAAAAGATATAAACAACAGCAAAAGGGCCATAAAGAAGTTTAAAAGAACGACTAAAAAGGATTATGAAAGGATATTTCCAGAGACGTCAAAATCAATAAGAAGAAATTTAATAGTTAGATAAAGGGAAAGTGAGTGGTCAGGAGCAATGTTTACTCACTAACGAATATTTTGAAGAGTTGATTAAGGTTATGACAAGCCGAATGCTATTTTAAATGATTATGAGGAAATGGCAGAGATGGTGAATAATTACTTTACCTTAGTATTTACAGTAGAAAAAGAGACTGCTTGTCAGAAATCCTGAAGAAATTGATAATGGATTGAGAACAGGGACTGAGCAAAATATACATAAGTGAAACATCAATAATGAAGAAATTAATGGAATTAAAATGTGACAAATCCCTGGGTCCAGTCGCTTTGCACACACGAGTGTTAAGGAAAGTAGGGGAGCACATTGTAGACACCCTAAATATAACTTTCCCAAGTTCTCTCCATTTTTACAAGATTTGTCCCTCTGGATTAGAAAATTGCACATATCATTCCATATTTTAAGAAGGGTGAAAGAGGAAAACAAAAGAATTACAGGCCAGTTCATTTATCATCTGGGGTGGAAAAAGTGTTGGAGCCTATAATCAAGAATGAGGTAACTGGACACCTTAAATATCCAGTTAATCACAGAGAGCCAACATGGATTCATGACAAGTAGGTCATGCCTGACAAACCTCACTGAATATTTTGAAGAGTTGATTAAGGTTATGACAGGCCGAATGCTATACATGTTTTTTATTTGGATTTCTAGAAGGCATTTGATAAAGTCCATCATAAAAACTGTCAACTAAGGTAGAAGCTCACAAATTTGAGGCTGAATAACTGAAAGGCCTGGGAAATTGATTGAGTAGCAGTGACAGAAGGTAGGGAAAATGGGTAGGTACAAAAGAATGAAGGATGTGACCAGGGTGTTATGGATCTTTATTAGGGCCTCAATTATTCATGTTATTTACTAATAACCTGGGTAATGTCATGAAGTCATATATTCAAATTTGCTGATGGCACACAGTTTGCAGTGTCGACAGTGAAGATGATACCATAAAATTACTAACGGATATTGATAGAGTAAGTGGATGGGCAAATCTGTGGCGGGGGAGTTCAATGTAAGCAAGTGTGAAATTGTCCATTTTGAACTGAAAAAGGATGGAGCAGGGTGTGAGGTTAAGTACAGTGGATGTTCAAAGAATCTTGGGGGTTCAGGTACATAGATCTTTAAGATGTCATAAACAGGTGCAGAAGATAATCAAGAAAGCTAATGAAATGCTGGCCTTTATATCTAGAGGGCTAAAGTACAAGGCTGCAGAGGTTATGCTGCAGTTATACAAAACCCTGGTTAGATGCCACTTGGAGGACTGTGATTAGATCTGGGTACCATATCTTAGGAAGGATATATCAGCCTGGGAGGGAGTCCAACGTAGTTTTACTAGAATGATAGCTGGACTTCAGGGGATATGTTATTTTCTTTAAAATTTAGAAGGTTGAGGGGAGATCTGATTCAAAGTCTTCAAGATATTATCAGAAAAGACAAGGCATATAAACTATTTCCTCTAGTTGGGGATTCTAGAACCAGGGGACATAGCCTTAGAATTAAGGCCAGATCATTCAGGAGAGATGTCAATAAACACTTCTACACACTAAGAGTAGTAGATATTGGAACCCCCTTCCAAATAGTAATGGATGTCGGTCAGTTGTTAATTTTAAATCGGAGGTAGATAGATGTTTGTTAAGCAAATGTATTGAGGGATATGGGCCAAAGGCAGGCATGTGGAGTTAGAACACGGATCAGTCATGATCTGAGGCTTGAGTGGCTGAATGGCCTACTCCTGTACCTACGTTCTTTTCATTTTGGAGTGGGCAGAACAGCAACTAAATCGATCAGTCCAACACTGATCCTTATTACTCCAGAGTAAACTTTGCGACCTATCCTGGACAATTTTCCACACTGCCAGGGTAGCTGCCAACACTGTAACTATACTGGAACAGCTTTTCCAGGAGTGCAACTAGGATCATGATCCTTCAGCATTGTTTCCAGCAAGTTGGCAGGGCTCATAGTCTTCCTGGTATCCAGTGCCTTCAGCCATTTCTTGATTGTTCTATTATTGCATGGTTCTGTTTGAACAAATGGTAAAGTATCCTGTCATTCTTCCCAAAAATTGTTGAAAAGTACCGGCAGCTGTAGGGGGATGGTGGGGCGAGAGTTGATAAAGTTGGTGACCCACCTGGATTTACTGAACTTACTTATGAGCCCTTCCTCACCATCAATGCCCCTTGCTCTGTTTTGAGTTACTCACTTGTCTTTAAAATAAATATCTAAACTTAGATTTCCTTTTATCAAATCAAAATGATTTTTAGTCCGCAATGATTATCCCGGTCTCAGCTGAAAGCATTAACGCAATCCTGGACACAGGTTCATCCACTCTGTCCTGTCACTTATCATGAGCTTGGTGGCCTCAGTAGTCCTCCTTTAATGATGACATTAATCTAGCACTGTCGTCTTTTCGCTGGTTGTCAGTGAAGTCCTCCACCCCCACAGAGGGTCGGTACTGATTGTATTAATGATCCTAGATAGCACTGACACCATCCTCCTGTTTCCAAGAACCTATACTTACAGCAGCAGTCAACATGCACCTGATTTTTCTGAAATGGCAGTGGGATTTTCATTAAAATTTGCCAATTGCTCATTGTGCTATGCTGCATTAAAATACTGCATTCAGTGCAAATACTGTGAGACCATGGGTTCCCCTCATGTGCAATACATCAAGCGGTGAGCTCTGGAGCACAACCTAAGGCTTTGTCAGGGAGAAAATAACAGGGGTTCATTTGTCCTCTCAGTCACAGTGGGTGTGTGACTCATGAGACGTAGATCTATATTTAGTTAAGGGAAAATTGCAAGATTTCATACCCTCGAGAAACAAATGCCTATTGCTAGCAGCCTGGTGTGAAGGCTAGCATTGCAATCATTGTTGAACAGAGACGTACTCTTGCTGGATATTCAAACAAGATCTTCTTTGAGGATGAGGTGCACAAATCTTGAAAGGTTTGTCCGTGGTAAAGAGGACAATTTGCCTAGAGGCTAGTAAAATGATCCAATCCAATGATGTGATATTCAACATCCCCACAAGTTTTTCTTGTACACTTTGTCCAGGGCTGCCTACTCTAAACCCACATCAAGCTCATATATGTCATTGTGCAACATATTAAGTGGCTTTCTTATCCTCTTTATCGTGAAAAATGGGCTACGCTTCAGCAATGATATGTGACAGAAAGTTCCACATTATAACCACACTATCTACAAAGTATTTTTGTTACAGAGTGGCAGATTCATACAACATGGAAACAGATCCTTCGGTTCAACTCGTCCACCCTGAATAGACTTCCTAAACTGATCTAGTCCCATTTGCCAGCATTTGGCCCATACGCCCTCTAAACCCTTCCTATTCATATACCCATCCAGATGCCTTTTAAATGTTGCAATTATAGACGCCTCCACCACTTCCTCTGGCAGCTCGTTCCATACATGCACCACTGCTTGCATGAAAAAAGTTACACCTCCCACCCCCGGTCCTTTTTAAATCATTTCCCTCTCACCTTTACACTTTCTCATTTAGAGCATTCTGAATGCATCTTTGGTTCCTTTGCTGTTTTAAAAATGGAACCTGTCACTGCCTTCTCAATAACCACCATTGTCTCTTTATTCCTTTCATCTCAACAAAATCCTTTATGTTCTAAAAGACTTCCATCAAACTAGCCACTTCATACTTTTCAGCTCCAATGAAGACTCCTAGTTTGTCAAGTTTATCTTTGTAACTCTTGATCCCTGGCATTTGCCTGGATGCATGCAGCTCCAACAATACTCAAGAAATTTGACACCATCCAGGACAAAGCAGCCCACTTGAATGGCACAACGGCAACAGACATCTGCTCCCTCCATCACTTATGCTCAGTAGCAGCAGTATGTAATATCTTCACAAGATGCACGACAGAAAATCACCAAAGATCAATAGACAACGTTTTCCAACCCCATGATCACTTCCATCTAGAAGGACAAGAGCAGCAGATATATGGGCACACGAACACCTGCAAGATCCCCTCCAAGGCACTTACCATCCTGACTTGGAAATATATCACCATTCCTTCTCTTTCATTGGGTCAAAATCCTGGAATTCCCGTCTGAATGGCATTGTTGGTCAACACACAGTAGGTGGGCCATAGTGGTTCAAGAAGACAGCTCATCACCATATTTTCAATGGCAATTAGGGACAGACAATAAATGCTGGCTAGCCAGCAAGGCCCACATCGCACAAATGATTAAAAAAGCCAAGTGGAATTGGGCATGTGCCTTTCCATAAGTCTTTCAGTTGTCCTTTATATCTGTAGCCAAAGAAGATGTCATTCTGTCATTTTTGAAATGCACCTGTTGACACACAAACAACAGAAACAGGTAGATCTTGCATCCTGATTGTTTTGAAATTGAGGTTCTTCACATATGGTCTGAAGTCAAATCATTGTGAGATGAATATCTGTAATCTGTTTCACACCAGAAGCAAATTACTGGACTGTTGTCCATTCAAATGCCTTTATATCACTCATCCAGTGTTGGAGAAAACATTTCTGTAGGAGCAAACATGTGTGGCATGACTCCACTATTATATAATTGAAACATTACTTTGGATTTCTATTACAGTTGCCTGTAATTATATTTTTTTCATCTTTTGATAGCTTCTAACACTTACCTAACCTCAACTGCTTTGTATGTGCAGTTCCCTGTTAGCATTAAGTACCATTGATGAGAACTGGGCTGTAGCAATTGTCAGATGTAGCAGAAAGTTACCTATTACACACTACTGTGTTTACTCTCCAATTATTCATTACATTATAGTGAACAGATATGCAAGCAATGAGAGGAAATAACATTAAAAAAGGAGAGAGAACAAAAAATTAAACAACTGCTCAGTCAAAAAGCAGCTATAATCAGGAGCTGGCATTGGTGGTGTCAAATTGGTAATTATGAAATATGACAGTGAGCTCATGCTAATTTCATGATTATTTCTAGATTGTGTAGCTGAAACTTGAAAAGTGTCATGAAAATTACAACAAAACCATTGACCTCATTTTCTTGTGTTTGTAATATTGGCGATGTGTTTTACTTGTTTTAACCGAAAATCATTTGAGCATTTACCTATTACCGAAAGATTTGATTCCAGGAAATCTTGGAATATTAACAAATTGCTTAAAATTGACAACAGCCACACAAAGTTTAACAAATGAGTAATGTAAGCCACAAAGCAAATGTGATGATCCATCTGATAACTGGTTCATGATTTGTTGAGACTCTTAACGTAAGCAGCCATGTTATATTGCTGTCGCAATTTTTAGAACCTGTTGATTAATTCTTCTAAACAGTGAAGGAAACGCCCACTGAAATCACATTGTCTAACTGAGGGAACAAATCCTTAACACAGGGAATGCAATCAAAAAACTAGAGAACGGGAAGTGATTTTGCACCATTTCTTGTAAATAGTGACAATGATCAATCGCACCTTGGCTTTTTTTGTGTAGGGCTGTACAGTTAGTATAAGAAGAATAGCCATGTCAATCCCAGCAAACTGAATGAGAAATAAGTTTATGTCCCATCCATGGTGACCACATTGTAGGGTCTTCCCTAGGCTCGTAAGACAGAATTAAATATTGCCAGCAGAACTGAAATAAGTTCACTAAACAAACAAATAATAACCGCCTAGATAATAAAGTGTGAAGCTGGATGAACACAGCAGGCCAAGCAGCATCTCAGGAGCTCCTGAGCTCCTGAGTTCCTGAGATGCTGCTTGGCCTGCTGTGTTCATCCAGCTTCACACTTTATTATCTTGGATTCTCCAGCATCTGCAGTTCCCATTATTTCAAATAATAACCGCCTATTTCAAAATCACAGAAAATGTATTACATAGTATGAATTAGCTCATTGGCTCGACTAAGGAGAGTTCAAAAACAAACTCCATTAAAATAATCTGTCAGGAGATTATGTGCATTTTAATTGAATGCACTTTACAAGGTACAAGGGTTCATGCAATCAAAAGGCTGGAGTCTCAGGAGTGTAATTGCTATGGAAGAGACAGCATAGAAAACAAAACCCTGATTAAAATCACACTGAGTTTGGAATGAAGGAAGAATTAGAGCAAGGAGAAATGATTCCCCAGAATGGTTTTGTTACTTTAGAAAAAGTTAAAGAAAATATGTATAAATAAATGAAAGATAAAAGTACCTCTCCATTGGCCTATCGAATCTATAATTTGAAACTCTCAGTGGAGAAATAACTAAACTAAACTAAAATAGCTAAAACTAAACTAAATGTCAGGGTCACTGTCTATCAGTGCATCACTAAATGTGAAATTTTGTCAGTCATAATACATTAAAAATTCTCTTAATTATAAAATATAATTAATTTTTTGATGTTAGAATGCAGTACTAAGGGTAAAAATTTAGATTTCTTTCTAATGCCTCATTGCATTTTCAAAACCAAAAATCACGAGTATCTCTGGATGAATTAATCTCTCCAAAATCAAAGTTCAGATCATTAGAAATTCTGCAGGAAAAGAAATCTAAGTCCTAAGAAAACTAAAATCCACCAGTAAAGATCCCATTTTTAAGATTTAATCAGATTTTTTTTTGTATTTGCAAATTGGAATGTTTCTGAATTCCAATCAGACTTGTTCCACATTAAGTTAGATCTTTCAGAATTTGCCTAGATCACCCTTTCCTACATAATTCATGGTAAGTATCACATTGGAAGGAATTAATTGGATGTAAGTCACTTCAGAATATCTTAAGGAACTAATGAGGCACTATATTAATGTAAGTTCTTTCATCTGCCTGCAGCTCTGGTTCAAATACATAAACATCGCAATAATTGTTACTCTTAGTAACTCATGGAAGTAAATATAAAACTGATCATGGTCAATGTCAGTTACTTCTTCTATGCCATGGGGATCAAAGATGCAGTTTCACCACATTTTATTGCCTACACAATCAATCTTCAATTTTTGCCGAATCTTAAGAGAGCTAATCTGTGCTGAACGTACATGCCAGCCAAAATCTTATTGTAGACCAGTCCTGGCAGAGGCTTGGTTCCAGCTATGGCCCAATGGAAATGTAATGGACAAAGACACCTTGAAGAATGAAGGGGTGAAGCTAGTTTCTGTTTCATGTATTTTTCCAAAGAATCACCTCTGGCACCTTTATAGAATTTGCCACCTCTATCAGTACACAGTACTCATTAATCGGACATTTAAGGTAGTTTGCTATGACCAATCTTCCTTTGTCATTACTTTGTTGGGGCCTATCCAGTGATTATTGTTCAAGGATACACCATTACAGAGTATCTACAGAAGAAACACTGTTCTTAGATAACAAGGCAGTTTATTGCATGACAGCCAATAAGTACAACCATATTTGGTCAGGCATAACTACCAGGATTCTGGTATTTAGAACAAAAACGCCTGCTCCCTCTGACAGCTACAGTAAAATTCCTTGGGCAGAACTTTATATTTTTTGGCTCAGTATGAGTTACTTTGAGTCTTTTAGAGAGATTTCTGTCACAGGACCTAATGTGTCTTGTTGCTGTATTTTACTGAACATGCCTCATTAACTACCTTCCCCACCCCATGGCATCTGTCACTTCCAACTGTGGACCCATCATACCATGCACCATTCTGATAACAACTCAGCACTTTGCGTATATCCCAGAATTCATCAGGATCTCTTGCATCCATGACGACTTTCAAAGGCCATTGTGCAACTGAACATGTGCTGTTTGTTGGAGGGTATGAAGGCATATTTTCGTCCAAATGATGCTAAAGTATATCTCAGTCATCATCTGGCAAAGCAGATCACTCCAGCTATTATCGGAATATGAGAGGAAAGAAAAGGCCGAATCACGCGCAATGATGTTCAACCAGAAATTTCACTGCTGAAGGCAGAGCAGTAGACATTATCTATACGGGCTTCAGCAAGGCGTTTGACAAGATTTCGCATCGTGGGCTGGTTAGCAAGGTTAAATCACATGGAATCCCACGGGGAACTAGCCAAATGGATACAAAATTGGCTTGAAGCTAGGAGAAAAAGGCTGGCGGTATAGGGTTGTTTCTTATACTGGAGGCCAGTGACCAGCGGTGTGCTGCAAGGATCAGTGTTGGGTCCACTACTTTTCATCATTTCTACTAATTATTTGGATGTGAATATAGAAGATATGGTTAGTAAGTTTGCAGATGACACCAAAATTGGTGGTGTAGTGGACAATGAAGAGGGTAACCTCAGAGTACAACAGGATCTTGATCAGATGGGTCAACGGGCCAGACAGTGGCAGATGGAGTTTAATTTAGATAAATGTGACGGGTTGCTTTTTGGTAGGGCAAATTAGGGCAGGACCTATGCAGTTTATGATAAGCCTCTGGGAAGTGTTGCTGGACAAAAGACCTAAGAATGCAGGTGTATTGTTCCTTGAAAGTGATGTCACAGGTAGGCAGGCTGGTGAAGGAGGCATTTGGCATGCTTGCCTTCATTGGTCAGTGCATTGAGTATGGGAGTTGAGAGGTCAGGTTACAGCTGTACAGGACATTGGTGAGGCCACTTTTAGAATATGGCGTTCACTTTTGGTCCCCTGCTGTAACAAAGGTGTTGTTAAACTTGAAAGGGTTCAGAAATGATTGATGAGGATGTAGCTAGGCCTGAGGGGTTCGAGTTATGCGGAGAGGCTGAACAGGCTGGGGCCTTTTTTTCCTGCATCATCAGAGGCTGAGGAGTGACCTTATAGAAGTTTATAAAAGCATGAGGGGCACGGATAGAGTGAATAGCCAAGATCCTTTTCCCAGGACAGGGAAGTCCAAAACTGTACAGCATGGGTTTAAGGTGAAAGGGGTAAATTTTAAAGGGATCTGAGGGGCAATGTTTTCAAGCTGAGGGTGGTGTGTGTATGGAATGAGCTGCCAGAGTAGGAGGTGAAGCCGTGTACAATTACAGCATTAAAATGCATCTGGATTGGTATCTGAATAAGCAGGGTTTAGAGGGATATGGGCCAAATGCTGGGAAATGGAATTAGGTCAGCTGAGGATATCTGCTTAGGACAGACAAGTTGAACCGTAGGGTCTATTTCTGTGCTGCATAACTCTATGACTCTATGAAATGTCAAGGGGATAATTAATTTTGGGCTCTTCCTGAGGTCCTGGCATCAGAGATATCAGTCTTTCATCTACTTGATTCACTCTACCTGATATCAAGAAATGGCTATGGTCACTGACAAATATTCTGGCTACAGTACTGAAAAGCTTTGCTTACAACCTGGCTGCGCCCCTGGGTGAGTTATTCCAGCTGCTAAAACATTGGCATGCACCTGAAAACATGGAAAATTGTCTCGCTATGACCCGTACACAAAAGGTAACTCAAGCCCAATCTGGTCAGATACAGCCCCCCATCAGTTTATTTTCTACCATCAGCAAAAGTGACGGAAGTATCATTAACATTTATACTTGCACCGCATTAAACTGCTCACAGCACCCTGTTTGCATTCTGCCACTGTAATTCAGCTGCTAACCTAGTTACAGCCTTGATCCCAACATGGACAAGGGAACTGAACTGAAAATGAATATGCTTGACATCAGAGCAACATTTGATGAAGTATGACATCAAGGAGTATTAACAAAATTGGATTCAGTGAGAATTAGAGGGAGATTATCTGCTGTTGGAGTCATACTGAGCACAAAGAAAGATAGTTATGATTTTTGGATGTCAATCATATCAGGCCAGAGCATAGAAATGCAGGAATTCCTCAGGATAGTGTCCTGGGTCCAATCACCTTCAGCAGCTTCATCAATGATCTCCCTTCATCATAAGGTCTAGAAGTGAAGACTTTCTCTGATGATTGTACAATGTTCAGCACATGTTTGTGAATCCTCAGATATTGATGTGACCCACATCCATGTGCAGCAGACCTGGGCAATATTCACTCTGGATTTGATAAGAGCCAAACAATGATTACCTCCTCTTGACATTCAATGGCATTATTGTCACTGTATCCCTCCCTTTCAAAGTCCTGGGGTTGCCATTAACTAAAAAAACTGAATGGGACAAGCCATTCAAATACAATGGCTATAAGGGGAGATCAGAGGCTAGGAATTCTTTGGCGAGGAATTCACCTCCTGATTTCCCAATACCTGTCTACCATCTACATGCCATGTTGCAGGAGATAAATGGAACAGTAATGGTATGACCTCTGCAAAGCCATCAGTGATGCCAAGAGGCAGACCAGACCGAGTTAGAGGCCCAAACCTACCAGGTGCATCCGGCCTGGTATGGCACTGCTCTTTCCAGGATCCTGAGAAACTACAGAAGGTGGTGTGCACAGCCCAGACCATCATGGAAGCCAATCTTCCATCTATGGACTCTTTTTACATGGCTCACTGCCGCAGAAAGGCTGCCAACAGCATCAAAGACCTATTGAACCCCAGTAATGATCTCCTACAACCTCTTCTATCAGGCAGAAGATAGAGAAGCCTGAACACACGCATGAGCAGACTCAAGAGCAGCTGCTTCCTCGCCATTATGAGACTGACGAATGGAGTCTCTAATCTCAAATAATGCTGATCTTGCTAATGTTGATACTGCCTCATGCTTGCCCTAAGAAATGTAACCCGCATGCCTTTGTCTAAATCTTTTTGATCTGTGCATCCTTGTTTACTATGATTTGCCAGGAATCTTGTAAACAAAATTTTACACTGTACTTTGGTACACATGACAACAAGTCAATCAGTCAATCTTCCAGCAAGATGGTGGCGGGGTAAGTCACTCCATTTGGAGCTCCACTTTGCTTGCCAGTTCTTTTTCTCTTTCTGCCTTTGTCATTCCATTTTTCTCCCTTCTTCTCTCCCCCTCTCCAGTAATTCTATCTCCACCGCACCCCTTTTAACCAGCTACCTCCAGAGTCGGGAAGGAGTCAGGTTGTGACCAGGAAGCACGTGGCGAGAGTTGAACTTATAGGTTGTGTCCTGAGTGATGGAGGATCAAGCATGAGCCGGAGTGATGGCAGAGCATCGAGAGTCGGCTGGTGAGGCAGTGGTGATGAGATCGAGCCAGTGAGGCAACTCTGAATGGGACACTGGTGTCTGTTTGGCATGGACTGGAAAGCCAGGGGCAGGGCTCTGTTGAAAATATGGCGAGGACTGGAAAACCCAGAGTGGGACTCTGGCGGAGGCATGGCAAAGGCTGGAAAGCTTGGAGCGGCACTGTGGCAGTGGAAAGGAAAGTTGGACTCTTTTAAGTTATCTTTTTTCTTATCTTATTCTAAGTTAATGTGAATGGCGCCATGTATGCATGGCAAAGATAGTTAACGAATTAACTCAGCCACATTAGGGACATTTAAACAGTCCTTTGATAGGCATATGGATGATGATGGGATAGTGTAGGGGCAGGGGCTTAAATTAGTTCACAGGTCAGCGCAACATCGAGGGCCAAAGGGCCTGTTCTGCGCTGTGTTGTTCTATGTTCTATGATACACACATTTTTCACGTGTTTTTTACATCGAATACATGTGATAATAAATGATTCAATGATTCAATCTTCACTGAGTGCAGCTCCAATGATACTCAAGAAAGTCAACACCATCTAGTACAAGACAATCCACATTGGCAGGTTGGCACCCTGTCCACCACCTTCAACGCTCAATCCCTTCACAAAAATGCAGTGGCAGCAGTGCATACTCTCTACATCATGAATTTCTGAAATTCACTAAGATTCCTTCAACAGCATTTTCCAAACCATCAACCTCTATCTCCTAGCAGGTACAGATGCACTACAACTTCCATGTCACATACCAGTCTGACTTGAAACTGTATGCTATTTCTTCACTGTTGCCAGGTAAGTATCTCAGAACTTGTACCCTAAAGCAATGTGGATAAAAGCTATACCATATAGAAAGCAGTGGTTCAAGGAGGCAGCTCATCATCAGTTGGGACAATCAGCAATGAGCAATAAATGCTGCTTGTCTACCGATGCCCACAATTCATGAAAGCATTCAACAAATACCATGAAACGCAGATAGGTTCTAGAATGTGTGTGACTTAATCTATTAGTGCACCACCGAGGCAGTGAGGATAACTTGCCCGAAATATTTATTTTTAAAATTAGATGATCTCCTGCAGTCTTCTGCAGGCATTTGTCTCATAGTATCTGTACAAAATTAGCAAAGATGTATCATGTACAAACAAAAACACTTTTAGAACCAGACTAGAATTCACGGCTTGATCTGTGGGGGTTAAAATCTAATTGGCTAGGAAAACTCAGAGGGTCTGGCAACATTTACAGATAGAAATCAGAGTTAACATTTCAGGTCCAAAGACCCTTCCTCAGAACTCAGAATTCTGAAGAAGAGTCACTGGACCCAAAATGTTAACTCTGATTTCTCTCTACAATTCCTGCCAGATCTGCTGAGTTTTTCCAGCAATTTCTGCTCTTGTTTCTGATTTCCAGCTTCTGCAGTTCTTTTCCATCTTTCTTTAATTTAGAGGTTAAATCTAAATTTCTTTTATAATTGTCCCGAAGAACTGCTGTATTTTTGTGATAACAAGGTGTGGAACTGGATGAACACAACAGGCCAAGCAGCATCTTAGGAGCACAAAAGCTGACGTTTCGGGCCTAGACCCAGTCAATTACTACCCCAACAGTCTACTCTTGGTCATCAGTAAAGTGATGGAAGGTATCATCAACAGTGCTATCAAGCAGCACCTGCTCAGCAATAACCTGCTCAGTGACCCCTGTTTTGCGGTGCTGCTGACTCAGCTCCTGACCTCAACACAGCCTTGACTCAAACTTGGATGAAACTGCTGAATTCCAGAGGTGAGGTGAGAGTGACAGCTCTTGTCATTTTGACCATATTCGACTGAGTGTGGCATCAAGGAACCCTAGCAAAACTAGGATCAATGGGTATCAGAGGCAAACTCTCCACTGTTTTGAGTCATACCTGATACATAGGCAGATGGTCATGGTAGTTGGAGAGCAGTCATCTCAGCTCCAGGACATGTCAGCAGGAGTTCCTCAGGATTGTGCCTCAGGCCAAACTATTTTCAGCTAAATGACCATCCCTCCATCATAAAGTCAGAAATGGGGACGTTTGCTGATGATTGCACAATTTCAACACCATTCATGACTCCTCAGATACTGAAACAGTCCAAGTTCCATTCTTGGGCTGACAATATTAAAGACAATTCCAATTAAGGATAATGGGCTGACTTGGCAAGTAACATTCTGCACCATCACTAATAAGAGACAATCTAACACCTGTCCCTTCATATTCAATAGTGTTACCATTACTGAGTCCACCACTATTAATAGTAATATCCTGGGGTCGGGGGGGTGGGGTGGTGGTGTTACCATTGACCAAAAACTCAACTAGGCTCACCAGCTAAAAACACCGGCCACAAGAGCAGGTCAGAAGCTAGGAATACTGTGACAAGTAACTCACCTCCTGACTTCCCAAAGCATGTCCATCATCTACTCAACACAATCAGGAATGTGGTGCAATACTGCCCACTTACCTGAATGAGTGCAGCTGTAACAACACTTAAGAAGCATGATATCATCCGCAAGAAAGCAGCCCACTTGATTGAAACCATATCCACAAACATCCACTGCCTCTACTGGTGGCTCTCAGTAGCAGCACAGTGTACTTTCTACAAGTTGCACTGCAAAAAATTCACCAAAGATCCTCAGACAGCACCTTCCAAACCCATGATTACTTCCAGAAGGACAAGGGCAGCAGATACATAGGAACACCACCACTTGCAAGTTCCCATCCAAGCCATTCTAACCATTCTAACTTGGAAATATATCCCCATTCCTTCACTGTTGCTGGGCCAAAATCATGGAGATCCCTCTCTAACGGCATTGTGGGCCAACTCACAGCAAGTAGACTGCAGCATTTCAAGACGGCAGCTTACCACCACCTCCTCAAGAGCAACAAGGATAGGCAATAAATGCCGGCCAGCCAGCGACTCCTGAATACCACAAATGAATAAAGAAAAATTATATTGACCTGTTATCATTATATCTAGTACACTAAAATTATTTGCCATTTCCAATTGTATAAATATTCTTTACATTTCACCTTCCTTCGAGGTTGATGAGATACTTTACACGCAAAAGAATAATTTCCAGATTTGTTTCTCTTAGATAATGCAGTGTTTGGAATCCAATTAAATTGCATGTTACATTGGAGTGCACATTAACAGGTAATTTCCAGTTGATTTATCTCACCTAGTGCAGGGAGGGGTCAGATACTGATTACAGTCTTGAAATGATATAGTTTGACTCTCAGATGAATGTTGCTTTTGATTCAGTGCAGTGAACTGGATGCAATATCAGGTAAACCCCTTGTTAAACTGTTTATCTGTCAAGTAAACTCCTTATTAAACTGTTAATCTGTCAAGTAAGCTACATTTTAAATTCTTCATATGTCAGGTGAATAGTTTTTTAACCATGTAACTGTCAAGCAAGTTCTTTGTTAAGTACTTATCTCTCATTTTCTTGGACTTTCTGCTGAGATCTTTTGATAACAGGTGATGGAACTCAGAAACAAACAATAACCATGTATTAAAAAATGATATTATGTAGCTGTATTTGCATTCAAGGGGACTGTGTAAAGATATGTTCATTCTTAATGCATCAATTGAATAAACTCTTGGCTGAGAACTAAAGCATGTCCTGTTGAAGGAATGAAAAAATAGTAATGATTATATAAAAAGAGTGTTTGCTTTACAATGTTATGACAATTTTGTTCCACAATCACATTAGTGACAACAATTGGGGAAGAACAGCTAGAAGACAGAGGGGAAAACAAGAACCCTGAATGCCTGCTAACAAAAGAGCCTCATCAATGTTGACACTGCCCATGCCTGATGTAAGATAATTAGGCATAGAGCTGGATGAACACAACAGGCCAGGCAGCATCAGAGTCCTGCTCCTCCAATGCTGCCTGGGCTGCTGTGTTCATTTAGCTCTACACCTTGTTATCTCAGATTCTCAGCATCGGCAGTTCTTACTATCTCTGTGTGATTTATAACCCAACTGCGAAGCCTCTTCTCAGGATGTCTACCTTGAAGAAGTTATCCTCCTTCTTCCGGAAAGATCTCAGTGGATCTCTCTCCCACTGCAACCCACTGGTACCTCTCCTGCTGTTCTGATGTTATCTCAGATTCTCCAGCATCAGCAGTTCCTACTATCTCATGCCTGGTGTTGGTTTTGTTGTGATTGGCAGTGACAGTAACTAACAAGATTTGAATAGGAAATGGTTGTATTTAGTGTTACTGAATCTGGGCACAACAGAGCTTTACTTCTCCACTACAGTTGGTCACCCAATACCAAAATATTCGGTAATCACATTTTACCCAATTAAATGTGGGTAACTCACCAGGATAAAGTGATGATTAGACGATCAAAGTGGCACCAACCTACCACCTGTCAAAGATTAGGCATTTGATGTGATTGGACCAAGTCATTTAAGGGCCTCAAATGGAAAGTCACGCTTAGAACTGCCTGCCCAGAACTTTATTTCTGTGGAGATGAGAGGGGGGAGGGGTGATCCCAATCTACTCAGTTATCTGCTTCTCCTGCCACATTTTCAGCTACTTCTCAGGAACAAAAGACCAAAACCAAATGATTAGGTTTAAACTTGTTGTGAGTGACCAAGCTATCTCTCTGACTCTCTGCCATGTGTAAACAGATGCCAGCTGAGGCTTTGGGACATTGGCCAATGCAGCTTGCTCAGGAAACACAATAGCAAAAAGTCTTCCAGACATTGGGAAGCGTAAATATTTTTTCTGTGTCCCACTACTCCTTGAGCCACGACATAAATTTAATTGTTTTATCTGATCTTGATATGGCCAGTTGAATGCTTTATCTATGTTAGACTTCAAACAAAAAAGTTACATCAGCTGGAGATTTTTAATCAACACAGAATTATTGATTTATTGTAAAATAAAACTTGTTTATTGAAGAAATAAAACTTGTTAGCAGACTTTGTAATGTGAAAATATAAAACCTTTACCCAAACACATACATACAGACCAACAGAGAGAGGGTAATGGGGCAAAAAAAAAGAGATTTATCTCTGCAGAGATTCTATTTGTTGGGAAAAGAACGCTTTTGGCCAATAAATCCTAGTTTGTAAAAGTAAAGGGTAAGTTTGGAAATTTTCAAATGGCTGTTGGCCCAATGATACAGCATGCGTAGATGGTCTCACCAAAGATAGGCAGATGGCTCTGCGATGTTGGCAAATGAAGACTGCTCAGGCAATATAGAATTGAAATGTACCCCTGTTGCTCTTCAAGAGGACAATCAGGAATCACAACAAAAGGTCCCTTCAGAATTGGGAGAGTTATTCCGTGAACTGTTTCCCATCAGCACACTAGTCAACAACTATGCTGTATAATATCCAAAGCATAAACTACGACCTAACAATCGTAAACCCAAGCAAGGGGTCATTAGTAAACCAGCAGCTATTACAAGACATGTGACTACTAAGTGATGCCCTGTTTAAACAAAGAAGTTCCACTATCCTTTCAGTGACCACTTAAAGAAAGTACACGTACCTACAATCATTTAAACTTATGTCTAAAATAGTTATTAAATAAGTATCAATCAGAACAATGATCCATGAGTGGCATGCTCTAGAGAAGGATACCAACCCAGTGCTTCTAGCTCAATTACAGACAAACTGCCCACTGCACCACAAGACTGATTAAGTGTCGTTATATTTAACTGTTTGCATTTGAATTTGAATTAGAATATTGTGTTACTATTTAATTGCAGTAAAAATGCATTCCTGAAGTTGGCAACAAATTGTACTGACCTGTTCAATATTATATTATTTTCTAGCTAGGAGTTAGATTACCTGGAGATCGCCAATTAAATGATGTGGAGACATAATGTAGAATTGGGGCTTCGTTCCAAACCCTGTGACACAAAATTAAACTAATATGGTCTAATGTCCACAGTATGGGACATCATTACTACCACAGTGTAAATAAAAAGACAGACTTAAGGAGGGGAGCATAGAGACCAGGTGGTCACTCCTCATGGAGTGCGCCCTGATATGTTGGGGTCTGCTGTTCAAGACGGAGGCTTGAAGGAACAAGTAGCAAGCTACCCTCAGTTACCCACTGATTTTCATAGCAAGAGTTGTCACCATCTAGTTTCTAACCAGAAAATGGGAAAATACATATCAACAAGGCATATTAGGTATTATTCTCATGCAAATGTATGCAAGTGAGATTATTGTCACTCTTAGTGAGATTCTCGTCTTGCCGTTCAAATTTTAGTTGCAGAATCAGACTTTTTTGCTCAACATCGAGAATCTCATTTCTGCCATTTTTGGTATATTTTTCTGATTGATTCACCTTTGCTCATGTCATTCAGGGGCTAGGTAAATGATTTTTTTAATTCACTACGGGGTATGGGTGTTGACTGGGCCAGCATTTACTTTCCATCTCTAGCTGCCCTTGAGTAGGTAGTGGTAAGCTGCCTTCTTGAACTGCAATTTAATGTGGATATACCCACAATATCTTTAGGAAGAGAGCTCTAGGATTTTGACTCAGTGATACTGAAGAAACAGCAATACATTTCCAAGTCAGAATGCTGAGTGGCTTGGAAGTGAACTTGTAGGTTGTGGTGTTCCCGCATATTTGTTGCCCTTGTCCTTTAAAATGAAAGTGTTTGTGGGTTTGAAAGATGCTATCTAAGGAGCCTTGGTGAATGTCTAAAGAGGATTGTGGATGGACCACACTATTGTTGCTCACCATTTGTGGTGGAGGGACTGAATGTTTGTGGATGTGGTGCCAATCAAGTGGACTGCTTTGTCCTGGATGGTGTCAAGCTTCTTGAGTGTTGTTGGGGCTGCACTCATCCAGGCAATCCCATCATACACCTGACTAGTGTTTTTAGGTGATGGACAGGCTTTGGTGAGTCAGGATGTGAGTTAATTGCTACAAAATTCTTAGCCTTTGCACTGCTCTGGTAGCCACAGTACTTATACAGCGAGTCCAATTCAGTTTCTGGTCATCCCAAAGATGTTGATAGTGGAGGATTCAGTGATGGAAATATTATTGAATGTCAAGGGGTGGCTAGATTCTCTATTGTTGGAAATAGTCATAACCTGACATTTGTGTGATGTGAACGCTACTTGTCACTTGTCAGCCCAAGCCTGGATATTGTCCAGATCTTGTTGTGTTTGAACATAGACTGCTTCAGTAGCTGAGGAGGAGTGAATGGGACTGAACATTGTGCAATCATAGGCAAACATCCAGATTTCTGACCTTATGATTGAGGGAAGATCATCGATGAAGCAGCCAAAGATAGTTGGCCTTGAACACTACCCTGAGGAGCTCCTGCAGAGATGTCCTGGAGCTGAGGCAACTGACCTCCAACAACCACACCTGTATTCCTGTGTGTCAGGTATAACTCCAACCAATCCCTGACTCCAAATGACTCCAGGTTTGCTAGGACTCCTTGATGACACGCTTGGTCAAATGCAGCCACACTCGGTCAAATGCAGCCTTGATGTGAAGGGAATGGCCCTCACTGCTGGAATTGAGCAAATTTTTTTCATTTTTGAACCAATAAAGTCATGAGCTGAGTAGACTTGATGGAATCCAAACTGTCAGTGAGCAGGTTATTGCTAAGCAGATGCTGCTCGATAGAACTATTGATGACACCTTCCAATGATTTACCAATGATTGGCAGTAGACCGATGTAATTGTAATTGCCTGAGTTAGATTTATCCTACTTTTTGTGTACAGGACATATCTTGGCAATTTTCCCCATTGTTGCATGGATGACAGTGTCATAATTGTTCTGGAACAACGGAGCTAGGGATGCAGCCCGTCTTCAGTGCTATTGCTGGAATGTTGCCAGGGCCCACAGCTTTTGTGATAAGCAGTGTCTCCAACTGCTTCTTGACACCATGTGGAAGTGAACTGAATAGGTAGAAGACTGGCACTTGTGATGCTGGGACCTCTGGAAAAGGCCATGATGGATCTTCCACTTAACACTTCTGACTGAAGATTGTTGTGAATGCTTCAGCCTTATCTCTAGCACTAATGTGCTCAGCTCCCCAATCATTGAAGATGAGGCTGTTTGTGGAGTCTCTTCCTCCAGTGAGTTGTATAATTGTCCACCACCATTCACCACAAGAGGTGATAGGACTGCAGAGTTTAGATCTGATTCCGTGGTTGTGGAATCACTTGGCTTTGTCTATCACTTGCTGCTTATGCTGCTGGGCATGCAAGGAGCCGTGTTTTATAATTTAATCAGGTTAATACCTCACTGATTCCAGTCAGCATCTTTTGAACTTCAGAGGAATGAGAATGTTTAAGAGAGAGCTGATTAAATGAAGAGAAAAGACAAGAAGATATAAGACTGCTAGCAATGTGAAGAAGCCCAAGTACTTGGTATACACTAGATTCTGTTGGTAGCTCCCAGAATAAATCCTTGTCATGAACATACCTGACTCCACTTCCACGGACCCACTCAGTATGAATCTGCCCTAGTCAACATAGAAATGTATTTTCAGGATTAACTCATCCAAACTGCATCAGTTGACACAAATTTGCTCCACCATACTATTCAACTTAAAGTTGACGACTTTAGCCGAAAACTATTACAGGACATGAAAGTTCTGCAGCATTCAGCACATTTCTTTCACTTTCCTGATTCATGATCTGAAATTCCACATCGTATCCAGATAAACAACTTACTTATTACTATATTAAGTTATCCTTCTACTCAACAGCTAAGAACTCAGTGCAGTGAGAAGAAAAATTGCTTCTCATGCTGCAAGGTCACATTAATGTTAAATATTATACAGCCTGATGTATATTTTAAAATACATTGCTCTGTACATTTCTGTATTATTTATTTACTTTTCAATAAAGTTTATTTTGCTTATCATAAAATATATCACCTGGATTATTTATTTAACAGCAATAATGTTTCAATCTCCAATAAGTGATGTTATGATTTGAGCAGTAGGGTTCTAGTGCCATCCACATGAATGAATGCATGAAATCTATAACTCATTTTCTATCTTGTAATCTAGTTTCCAAGTCAGAAATGCTGCTTCAATAACCTTGAAATTCTATTTACAAAACATTCATTTTTCTCTGTCTATAATGTTGAAGTGCAAACAGCGCATCTTTCTTTTAATCCATAAATGTGACCATTATTTAACTAAGCTTAGGACTCATTGATTGACAGTCTTTCTCTGACTTTGTAGTTAAACACTTAGAAAAACTTCCAAAGTTCTTTTTTTAAATTAGGTACAAGTGAAGAGCATTTAACTTTTAAAAGATTATGCATGTACTGTTCCATACGTAGCTATTTTCTCAGGTATGTGGATGTGTATTTATATGTTTATGTTTGTAAATGTACATCCACATACTAAATGCAAATAAGAAAGAATTAAATGGAAAAGGAGATAGAATGTGTCAAGAAATAAATTGTGATAACTGCAGATTCAACTTCGATAATATTCTGCAGTTTTTTGCTTGTTAAACCCTGAAGAGCGCCCTCTAATGTTTTGCAGTAATCGCCTCATTTCCCGATTCATAGCCACGTTCATATTAAGTCTAAATTAAGCCAGCAAGTTGCTCTCTATTCTTCTGTATGGAGGGCATTTTCATGTTGGGAACCAAATTAAAATTGAATCAACTCATTTCACCTGGAACTAAAAATCAGAATAATTAGAATTAAATGGAATTCTAATGTGATTGAAATGGTGGAATTTCGCTTTATATGGCAAAACCTTAAATGCTGACCCATTACTTATGTCAAAACTCTGTCTAACTATTATTATTTAGGTGTCTGATTTGGAGACTCTTGAAGACAAATTGAACTATTCCGTATAATGTAATGCTCCAGCTATAGTGCATTTGTCACATTACAATCTGTTGCATCTCCAATCTTTCAAATAATATACACTGCTTCTGACAAATACTGTTTTGATTTTTATATGCCAATTTTACAGGCAATTTTTCCTCACTTCCTATTTTGGCTATATATTATCTTTTCTAAATTAGTTGCTCACTCAGTCCAAGAACCTGGTTCAAATTGAACTGGGTGTGTTGACCTGCAAACATAATGCTTCCATCCTAGAAAATCACAGATGAGACCAATAATTTTACTTTTAGCTGACACTGGAGAACAAACTGCAGTCAAGTGAGGAATTTGAGTGTCTAACATTGTTAACCCAATTACTGACAAACACTCAATGGCCAGTTTTTATTTACGTGTGGGAATCATGCAGTTATTAGACATGGAAGTGACTGAGAGGAGAACGAAAATAAACCACAATATTTTTGACTCTCTCAAGTGCCTAGGAACAAATATGTTAGTTTGGGGAGTTGTTGCAATTTTCTTTGAACAGGAAAGGCTGTCTGAAATTTTAACAGCAATTCATTCTCTAATTTAAAAGCAGCAATTGCAATCAATTGTATAAGTCTGTAACTGGAGTGTTAATGAATTCAGCCTTGTGGAGTATTAATAAAAAAAAAGGAGCCATATGAATCTAAGATGAATTAATCATCAAAGCTGCTCCCATTTGATAAATAACCCTACTCTAATGAAAACACATTGCATGGTTTGGCCCAACTAATGCACCTGACGAAGACGAAAGATAAAACCCTTATTGATGGCTGAAAAGGTTAGCTAGTGCCCTTGAGGTGCAAGGCAGTTAATGAGGCCTTCCTCCTGACACAGGGCCCCTGCAGAGTGGGCTGAGTTCTTCACACACTGCCAAGCTCCTGTCATGGGGAGACAGGAGACTCTACTCCAAGGTGCAGAGAATTAACGAGATGGATGGAGCTGAATTACATCTTGGAAAATTGGATGAGAGAATTTCAAGTCAGCTGAACCAAAGATCCATTTAATATTGAAAGACAAGAACACAATTATCAAAACTTTAAATGTACGCCATGTTTAAAACAAATTAAAAATTGTAAGTTTTCACAAGAGATCAGCTGTATGTGCTGCAGCTATAAGATAGATATAAACACATTATATTGCAGCGTCACATTAAAACTGGACTTTTAAAATTCTTGATGGCATTTTAAAATTACTTAGATTTTATTTTTTCATATTAAAATTCAACTTGTAAATAATTAATCAGGGTTGCATTATAAATCAGGAAGGTTATGTATTTTCTTTACCAAAAAGAGAAAACAATAGAACCTCTCATTTGAATGGTTTCAGAATTCACTTTTCCTTTGCTTCTTGTCATATTAAATAATTATTCATGCTAACAAGGTTATGCAGAAATACAAGCCTATGCTAGCCTGTGTGCTACATATACAGCACAATCATTCCACTTCAGGAGTGTCTATGTTTATTCTAATATGAACAACCATATCTCTTGGTAATCAGCAATAAATTATTTCTGGATCAATTTGCAGCAATAACATCACAGTCATTAATCCTGTGGTGTGAATATCATTACGTGTTAACAAAGGAAATTTTAGCTGGTCTGTAAGTAATAAGCTGGCTGAAAAATATTAAATAAGCAGAACTAACAGTATAAAATGTTGAAAATCAAATTCTATAGAATGAACTCAAAACTAATGCCACTCATACATGGGGGTGGTTAGCAGGTGCACGTTTACTGAAAACTTTTGTAGATGGTTACAGATTTCACAAACAATTTTGTCACATTTGTAACATGATCTGACTCCCTTGGTGAGATGAATCTGCCGAGCACCACTGGGAAGAGAAACTGTATACATTTTAAACTTTTCCTTTACCTGACTCCAAAATGGCTGACCTTCATTTTACTAGTCTGAAAAGCTCACATCAATTTATTTACCTCATTGTTTATCAGGTTTTCTTTCAACAAATGTTTGTGGTTTCTGCTATTTCTACCAGTCATGCAGGAGGCTTGTGGAGTGCAGATAGTGCCAATTAAAACCACATGTAGAGTTGAAAATCAACATCATCATGATTGGGATGCGGCACGCGGTACATGATTGGGGTTGTGTGTGGTCTACAATGTAGATTCTAATGCTGCAATTAACAATTGTTTCTGTTTAAATTTTGCTGCTATTATTTTTCCATGGCTCTATACCACTTACAATGGCTACAACTACCTAGTTGGGAGCCATTGATCCAAGACCACTGGTAACGACACACTCAGATGGCCATTGTGAGACTCGTGGCAATTCTCAACCTATGGCAGAGAAGCAGTTGGTGTCTAGTGGGTCTTCCTCATTATGGCAAAACTAAAATTTAGCACTTGGCATTATGGAAAAATATAGTTGCAACTCATAAATGTTGTAAGATGCTATACAATTAATGACCATTGTAGAAAGTTCAGAACAAAGTGAGAACACCGTTGAATAGAGACTATGTGGTGTTCGTGACTTGAGGAGACTTGCAATTTAAATTCATGTGAAAAAAACATTTTTCATACAATTATCATCATACTTTGCAGTGAATACAATATTGTTTCAATCTACCTTTAAAACTGTAAATAATTGAATTTGATAAGGGCCATCAAATATTTCATTGAATTGGACAGCCATGGGCTAGAGCAACTATGAAAAGAGAGAAGGAGTTCCATAGACCATAACATGAAATTCAGTAGATTGTACGCAAGTTGGCAGAAAGTTTATTTGGAAATTTCCCAATCTCTGCTGGCATTTCAGTTATTAGACTGTGCCAAAGTATAGAGTTTAACTGGGCTTCTTGCTTCAATGGGAGTTAAATTTGTAGCTAAAAACACACAGCAAGAACAGATGTTGGAATCAGGAAAACATTCCTTGGAAATCATTTCTTTCTAGCGGCATTCATCGTACAAATGGGACAATCAACAGTACCACAGAAAATGCAGGACACAATGTTAATTACTAGTGAGGCCATCTAGAAACAGGACACAGGTGAGAATCCAAGAGAATTTTAACTGAAAAGAGAAGAAGGCAGGAATGCTTTTGATAAGTTTAAGAAAGGAGACAATTTGGAACTTTTAAGAAAATGAAGAACCCTAGAAATACCCAGGGTCTAGTCAAGTGATGTTTCAGGTGTCATTCAAATTTCTATTACACCGTGGATTGTCCCAAGCCGCATAATACAATATTTGAAGCTAAACTCAAAAGGGAAGATTCAAAAGATAGAGATATAGATGAAAGAGAGGGCATTGCTTTTGTCACTACAAATTTCACGAATATTGAATAAAGGTATGAATTAATTAATTCATGATTTATTGTCACATGTATTTTACAGTAAAATACAACAATATACAGTGAAAAACTTTCATTTGTTGCCATAATCCGGTGCCATTTTTATAGTTTAAGAATAAGAGAAAGTAAAAAGATATACCTTAAACAGAAGTCCATCTATACACAAGTTGTAAGCAGGCTCAGAAGCACCACTGCCTCGCCAGACCCAACTAACGTTGCAATCGCTGATCCTCAGGCACCATCTTCCACCATGATTCATATTCATCACTGCCTGCAATGGCCACACCAACATCGAACACTACTGCCATTGTCAATGTGGCTGTGTTGCCCTCCCACCATCCCTTCTCCACAACCTGTGCTGTACCCAGCCAATGATCCTCAGGCACCATCTTTCACCTCAGGGCTCTCTCCCCTCTGCGCTGGGTTCACTCTCCCCTCTGCACTGCGCTCCCCTTCCCCTCCACACTGGCCTTACTCACCCTTCCACACTGGCCTCACTCTCCCCTCTGCATTGGTTTCCCCCTCCCCTCTGCACTGGGCTCCCCCCACCTCCACACTGGGCTCACTCTCCCCTCTGCACTGGGCTGACCCTCCCCTCCACACTAGGCTCACTCTCCCCTCCACATTGGGCTACCCTACCCTCCGCACTGGTCTCACTCTCTCCTCTTCACTGGGATCATTCTCCTTCGCGCTGGCTTCACTGTCCCCTCTGTACTAGTATCACTCTCCTCTGCTCTAGGCTTGCTTTCTCCTCCACATTATGCTCACTCTTCCCTGTGCATAGGACAGTATTATTCAGCTAGCTCTCTAACTGTGTGACAGCTGTTATCTGCAGAGAGCTTCCTTGTTGAAGCATAGAAGAAACTTTTGACTTAAAATCAGCTTTTCAAGTGAAATTTTATTTAAATGCTCAATGTGAAAAGTGAATATCACAAAATTTTAAAGAGAGGTGAGCCCTTAAAACTTATTCATTCCAAAAATCTCCATTCCTTGTCAGCTTCATTCAGTGAAATGTTTGATGTAGTTCCACTTGCAAAAATGCAATTTCTATACCAATTATTTTACATTCATAAGAATAATTTGCTGAAGAGCTAAAAAAATTTCAAGGTCAGTTTTCCTGCTTTTGGTGAGTTAGCTATTATTTTGATCACCAAATCTCTCCTTGAAACCCAGAGACACTTGTCTGGTTTTAGCCTCACATGCAATATCAGAAAGTATTTTTCTTGAGCATATCCATCTGTATGATCAGTCTGGCTGACTGTCCCCTATCTGCACCTCAATGTATATACAGTAATGTAAGGTATGCAAATTGTATATATTTTATCCCATTTGTTCAGAGTTTGTACTTTGAACTAGTGGCATGTGGATTTTGCTTTGTGTATCAAGGTGTTTAATTATTAACTCAGCAGTACTCAGGAACCATGACATTTTTTTAAACCAGTGAGAGAGAAAGTCTCTTTAGTGCTAAGGGGCCATTGTCTTCATTTGGAGAGTATTCTGAGCAGACAGAATAAACACTGAGAAGCATTAGCTTGCTTTCTGTTTAGAATGTTCAGGAATTTTGATTTTGTTTAGGGGAAAAACCCACAGTTTGGTGATTGTTTCCCATTCACAGAGGTCCCATCTGAAGTTAAATGTATAAAACTGTTTTTTTCTATAGAGAGGATATCTCTACTCAGTTGTGTGAAAGCTTTAAGAAGGTATCAAACTCTCAAGTATGAGAATTGAAAGTAACAGTTAAGTCAAGCCTATAGATGTCATAGTCAAAGGAAATCCTTGTTTGAGCACTGTAAAGGGATGCTGTTGGGATAGACGGAATATTATATTTTTACCAAGTGTTTCAAAATGTTTCAAACTGTGTTTTGTATTTTGTTTTCTTTCCTTTTGTCTAATAAACTGCTGCTTTATTGTTATATCCAAATCTTCAGCATTGCGCAGTTATGTTGCTGTGAAAGACAACTGTGCTAAAGGAAGAATGATCAATCAAACAAGATTTCGGTCTGAGATCTGACTTATCCATTAATAACATTACGAAGGATCACAATACCACCAAATTATTTTTAGTTTTCCAACTCTGTTTGATCGTTATCCTTTATCAACTTGTAATTTGTTAGCTGCCAGACAAAAAAATTCTCGATTACAGGATTTCTACTATTCCTAGTATCCCTGGCCTGTTCTGCGGTCATTGTTGTTATCAAAATGTGACCTCAATTCACTGTTCTATCTTCTTCCGAACTACTATAACCTCTGTACCTTCAATGACGAGATCTCCTTTTGCCAATCAATGATATTTTTCTACTACTGTGATCCACTTTCTTGCCCTTCCACATCTTTACCCTATTTTGCCATCTTACTTCTGTCCCTTATACAGTCATATAGTCATTGTTATACAGCACAGAAACAGACCCCTCTAGTTTTGGTCACCCCTTCCATGGAAAAAAGGACCTTGGCTATCCATTCGGTCAATAATCCTCTGTAAGGTCACTCCTTAGCCTTCAATGCTTTACGGAAGAAAGCCCCAGCTTATTCAACCTCTCCCTATAACTCAAACCCTTCAATCCCAGCAATATCCTTTTCTGCAGCCTCTCAATTTTAACAACATCCTTCCCATAGAAGGGCAACCAGAATTGTACGGAGTATTTTAAAAATGGCCTCACCCATGTCCTTTACAGACACAACATGACATCCCAACTCTTTATCCAATGGAGGCAAGTGTGTCAAATACCACCTTAACCACCTTGTCTATTGTGATTCCACTCTCAAGGAACTATGCATTTGCAGCACTCCCTGATTGAGAAAGTGTATCTTGCAGTTACATTGGTATGAGAGAGATTTTCAGGCAGTATTCTTGATCTAAAGGTGATTACTCAGAGAGATCCAAAACTTCCACTTTCTCAACTAGATGAACAGGAACTTGCACAAATGTTCCCCACAATATGTTATGCAATAAAGAGCAATTGTGTAGCATTCAACAGACCATCCATTACAATAAATGCTACCATCCAAGCAATTTGCCAGAGCTAAGAACCAGGCTACAAGCATCTTGCGCAGTTAGCCAGTATGTGTATTTGCTGATGATGTCTTTTCCTACTTTCCCTGTAACGGTGGTAGCCTTGATTCACTGGCTCCTCTTGACATATATATGTGACACTCTAGTGATAACTTTTGTTGGCTGCCTTCTGGAATAAATAGCCTTATCTTCAGTGTCACTGTATCAATATTCAGTGAGTCCTTTATCTGGCATAATCTGCTCCTCATGATTATCCAACATATATATGCAAAGTGAATGATGCCTCATCACTTTCAACTACTTGTAAATGCATAATCAGAGCCAGTTAACCTTGAAGAACGTGGCTAACAATTTGATTACTGTGTTCCACCACTACCTATGCCTATAACATTTGCCTTTTACTGCTTTCTCTTCTTCACTATACTATGACCCTTGGATTAGAATTTATTTCTGATGGCTGGACTCAAAAACCACAAAGCTAAATGAATTTGCTCTGAAACTTCAGACTTCATGAATGCCCTTCTTCCTATAGGTAAGGTATTCAGGATATTCAAATTGTAGAACATATGGAGCTACCTATAGCCCCTTTCCAACCCAAGATGTTCACTCCTCAGTGAAGGGATTTTTGGATTTCCCCAAATCCAGTTTGTCTGGACTGTTGTCCTCAATGATTTGCAGTGAGTGCTTTGCATGGCCTGGCCACACTAGGGCAATATTAGTTTACACCTTGGTTGGTCTGCCATGATTTCATGAAGCGTCGTCATTGATATAAATGATTTGGATGTGAACATAGGAGGTTATGGTTAGAACGTTTGCAGATGATACCAAAATTAGAGGTGTAGTGGATAATGAAGAAGATTACCTCCGAGTACAACGGGATCAGATGGGCCAATGGGCTGACAAGTGGCAGGTGGAGTTTTGTTTAGATAAATGTGAGGTGCTGCATTTTGGAAAGGCAAATCAGGGCAGGACTTATACACTTTATGGTAAGGTCGTGGGGACTGTAGCTGAAAAAAGAGACCTTGTCCCTTGAAGGTGGAGTCACAGGTGGGCAGGATAGTGAAGAAGGCATTTGATATGCTTGCCTTGATTGGTCAGTGCATTGAGTATAGGAGTTGGGAGATCATGATGCAGCTGTACAGGACTATTTGGAAAAGCATAGCGTGATTAAAGGGAGTCAGCATGGCTTTGTGAGGGGAAGGTCATGCCTTACAAATCTTATTGAGTTCTTTGAGGAGTTCACAAGGCAGGTTGACGAGGTTCGAACAGTGATGTGGTGTACATGGACTTCAGCAAGGCATTTGATAAAGCTGGCTCATTCATAAAATCAGGAGGTATGGGATACAGGGTGATTTGGCTGTCTGGATTCAGAATTGGTTGGCTGACAGGAGGCAGAGAGTGGTTGTAGATGGTAAGTATTCTGCATGGAGGTCAGTGCTGAGTGGTGTCCCGCAGGACTCTGTTCTTGGGCCTCTGCTCTTTGTAGTTTTTATAAATGACTTGGATGAGGAGGTTGGGGGGGATTAAGTACGTTTGCTGATGACACAAAGGTTGGAGGTGCCGTTGATAGTATCGAGGGCTATTGCAGGCTTCAGCGAGACATTGACAGAATGCAGAGCTGGGCTGAGAAATGGCAGATGGAGTTCAACCTGGATAAATGTGAAGTGATACATTTTGGAAGGTCGAACTTAAATGCTGAATATAGGATTAAAGGCAGGATTCTCGGCAGTGTAGAGGAACAGCGGGATCTTGGTGTTCAAGTGCATAGCTCCCTCAAAGTTGCCACCCAAATGGATAAGGTTGTTAAGAAAGCATATGATGTTTTGGCTTTCCTTAGCAGGGGGATCGAGTTTAAGAGCCGCGAGGTTATGCTGCAGCTCTACAAAACCCTGGTGAGACCACACTTGGAATATTGTGTCCAGTTCTGGTCGCCCTATTATAGGAAAGATGTGGAGGCTTTGGAGAGGGTGCAAAGGAAGTTTACCAGGATGCTGCCTGGAATGGAGGGCTTGTCTTATGGGGAGAGGTTGACTGAGCTTGGACTTTTCTCTCTGGAGAGAAGGAGGAAGAGAGGTGACCTGATCGAGTGTACAAGGTAATGAGAGGCATGGATAGAGTCGATAGCCAGAAACTGTTCCCCAGGGAAAAGGGACTGCCATGAGGGATTATAGTTTTAAGGTGTTAGGAGGAAGGTATAGAGGGGACGTCAGAGGGAGGTTCTTCACCCAGAGAGTTGTGAGCGCATGGAGTGCTTTGCCAGTGGTAGTCGTGGAAGCAGAGTCATTTGTGACATTTAAGCGACTGCTGGACATGCACATGGACAGCAGTGAATTGAGGGGAATGTAGGTTCGGTTATTTTACTTTTGGATTAGGATTATTCCACGGCACAACATCGTGGGCTGTACTGTGCTGTACTTTTCTATGTTCTATGTTCTTTTCATTGGCTTTAAAAAATTGAAGGAACTTCAGGATTTTGACCCTGAAATGACACTGAACAAATGGCGATTTATTTCCACTCTGTGATAAATTAGATATATGAATAAGATATCACTAATTCCCTCAGCAAGAGTTTGCGAAACTTCCAAACAGGAAAGTTTGGTTTGAAATCTGCTGGTTATTTAAACTAAGAAAGTTTGGGCTGTCAGGTTTGTGAAAAACACATGTCAGCAGACTTAGAAAAGAACCATCAAATTGACACCACAGTCCATGATGAAGCAACTGTCAGGAGCCAGTTAAGGAGCAAATCTTAAGAAGCTGAGACTGGGAAATAATTTCTCTGGATTTGAGTATCTGCAACAGATAGCATCAGGAAACAAATTAAAACCTTGTTTTACTGCATGTTTGCAATTTCTAACTGTCTTCTTTGTTTAGATAGCTTGGTTTGCATTTTATTTCATCTCTAGTGTAATAAGTTCCTGTAAAACCTGAAAACCTGCAACCTCTTAAATATGTCTATAACAAACTACTACATTGACTAACTAACAAAAAATGTTCTATAAGCCAGATTTCATTCTGGGATCTGACTTATCCAGTGGTACCGTTAGCTGGGAGATAGTTCCTGATAAACCTGTTCAGAAATGCCATTACAAACCTCTGTAGCAGGTTGAAATTGAACCCAGGCCTCCTAGCTTACAGTTAGGGCCACTACTTTTGTGCCGAAAGAACTCCCTAACCATTAGCTAAGATATTTTTCCTAATCAACCGAAAAAGAGTTTCTTAATCACGCACCTTTGGAGCAGTTGAGGCTTGAACACAGATATATTGGCCCTGTGGTAGGGCACCACCACTACACCACACGAGCTCCCCTAATATCAGGGCGGCACGGTGACTCAGTGGTTAGCACCATGGACCCGGGTTCAGCTGCAGCCTTGGGTCACTGTCCGCGTTGAGTTTGCAAATTCTCGCCATGTCTGTGTGGGTTTCCTCTGGCTGCTCCAATTTCCTCCACTTTGCAAAGATGTGCAGGCTAGATGGGTTGGTCATGCTAAATTGCCCATAGTGTTCAGGGATGCTTAGATTAGGTGGTTTAGCTGTGGGAAATGCAGGTTTATGGGGATAGGGTAAGAAGGTGAATCTAGTTGGGATGGTCTTCAGAAGCTCAATGTGGACTTGTTCGGCCGAATGGCCTGTTTACGCACTGTAGAGATTCTATATCTACATCTGTCTATAGCACAAGTAATAGCTGATGCCTGTTTCTCTTAACTTAAACGAATCCATTCACCACACAGATAATCTGCTTAAGCAGATGCTAAGAGTAATCATCTAGGAGGCTCCTATGTCCATGTTGGACTGAGGCTGAGAGATCTGGAATCAATGGCTCCTGATGCTATTTCCTCCCAACTGTGAACTACTCTGCCACTGCCCAAGGTGGGTTCTGTCCTGCTGGTGAGACAGCATATGCACGAGCATGGTGGTGACCATTTCAGGGACCTACTCATTTCAAAGAATCATATTATACAAACAGTGACAGGCTGTTGTTTAACTAGTTTGTTACACAGCCAATTTTGGCACAGGAGGAGTCAAAGGGGCTGGGTTTGGCATTGCCTTGCTTCTGGAGTCTAGAACGATGCAGGGTAGTTGACTGTGTTTCACTTTTTTCATTAACTTTATTGCAGTTTGATGCAAAAGAGTGGCATGTCATGCAATTTCAGAAAGTGTTTAAAACTCGATCACATTGATGTGGGTCTGCAGTCACATTTAGGACAGACTAAGTAATTATGGTAGATTTTCTTCCCTTAGAGTATTAGTAAACTGCCAGATTTTTATGCCAATCGACAATCAGTTCATAATTGCCATTAGACTAGCTTTTAATTCCAGATACATTAACTACACTCAAATTTCACAATCTGCTGTAGTAGGATTTGTACCCATACCCCCAGAATATTAGCCTGGACCTCTGGGTAAAAAGTCCAGTGATATTACCACTACATCTGAAATTTAGATTATATTACGCCAGCCATTCTGGCACAGTGGCTCAGTGGTTAGCACTGCTGCCTCACAGCACCAGAGACCAGGCTTGATTCCACCCTCTGGCAACTATCTATGCAGAGTTTGTACATTCTCCCTGTATCTGCATGGGTTTTCTCCCACAGTCCAAAGATGTGCAGGTTAGGTAGATTGGCCATGGGAAATTACCCATTGTGTCCAGGGATGTTCAGGTGAGATGGATTAACCATGAGAAATGCAGGCTGTCAGGGATAGGTTAGGGCTGTGGGTGTAGGTGAAATATTCCTCAGAAGGTTGGTGTAAATGTATTTTTTGTGTAGATATTAAGCACACCTTTAGTGTAACAATAGAACCCACTCAATACATCATTTACTTTGGAATGCACATCAGTAATGTCTAAAACAGGCAGTAGGCTAAATAGCAAGCAGAATGTTTACATGCTTGGTGCAAATGCACGGTCTCAAAAATAATATTACAGCTACAGGATGAGGTGGTCAAAAAGGTACACAGCACACTTGCCCTCATCAGCCAGGGCATCAAATATAAAAGTCAGCAAGTTATGTTATAGCTGTGTAAAATTTTACTTAGCCTACATTTGGAATATTGTGTGCAGTTCTAATTGCCAAACTATGAGAAGGAAGTGGATGCTTTACAGAAGATGCAGAGAAGGTTTACCACTGGGTCTAGGCCCGAAACGTCAGCTTTTGTGCTTCTGAGATGCTGCTTGGCCTGCTGTGTTCATCCAGCTCCACACTTTGTTATCTTGGATTCTCCAGCATCTGCAGTTCCCATTATCTCTCCTTTACCAGGATGTTGCCTGGTCTGAAGGGTTTTGGGTATGAGGAGAGGTTGGATAAACTCAGATTGTTTTCACTGGAAAGACAGAGGCTGAAGGGCGACCTGATAGAGGTCTACAAAACTTTATGAGGCATAGGTAGGGTGGATAATAAGAGATTTTATCCCAGGGTGGAAAGATCAACTACAAAAGGGCACAGGTTCAAGGTGAGAGGGGGGAACTTTAGGGGAGAGTGCTGGGTGGTGGGTGTCTGGAACATGCTGACAAGGGAGGTGGCGGAAGCAGGCACATTAGCGATGTTTAAGGTGTATCTTTATAAACACGTGAATGTGAGACAAACAGAGGGATAGATACCACATATGGATAATAAGTAGCTGGCCTAAATAAGGACTAGGAATTGGCACAGGCTTGGTGGGCTGAAGGGCTTATAAAACAAACGAAGCAAAGCCATTGTGTTACCACATACTTTGGTCTTTTGCTACCAACTATTTTATTCTGGAACCCCTTTCTTAGGTTGAACCAGAAAACAATTTTGGTGAAGTAAATAAGGGGAAGGACAGGGACAAGATCAGGCAGTTTAAAGTAATCTGCACCATAATCTAAGAGCAAGATGAGAATCTTTTCATGCAAACATTTGCAGTCTCAGTGCTGAGGCAATCTGATTAAAGTTACAATGATATCCTAAGGAGTCAGTCTTGTGTTTTTTTTTGGTTAAGAGTCATTTTCTTTGAATTTCACAGAAGGTTTCATTCTGTGAGCAAATAACCTCATTACGTGTTACGAAACTTAATCATTACTACCCTTTGGCACCTGTTTTTCCTGATTCTAGAATCACTCTCCCACTCAACTCCCAGAACAACATGCTGGGGCATCCCTGAAAAGAATAGCAGCCTGACACCAGAGCTATCCTTAATTGGTCAGCACTGTTAGTCTGCATCTGTCCTGCATGGTTCCTGGCATGGTAGAAAAGGGAGAACTGGCATTTTGTTTTGCAGGCAGATCCTGGTGAATGGGGTGAAGCAAAGTGGAATGTTCTATTCCTCTGAAAGACAGAGAAGGCCATGACTCCAGCTCGTGCCAACCTGGTCAAAGTTGCCACCTGAGTCCGTGCAGCATCAGCTGTCTAGAGGAATACACAGCGATGTAGGAAGAATATCAATGATCGTCAATATCAGTGGTACTATCTTCTCTCCAATGCTTCACACTCGCTCTCTTTCTACTCCTGCATCCAACTTCAAAGGCTGAGCCTAACTCCTGACATCACTAACCCGGCACACACCTTTCTGTTATCTGCTCATGTGCACAGGACACCTTTTCATCTGTACCGAGCTGTGCCAACTCTGTTTCATCTCCCTTGTTATCTCCCTCTCTTTTTCCTGATGAAAACAGTCCTCCATTGGACAGAAAGAGTCAAAATGGGTGGTGGGTTGCCTGACAATTGTCTACTCACCCCAAGTGCAGAATATCTTGGCTTGAACTGCCTCAACAACAGACTGACTGTGTCCAATTTCCTGGACGGATATCAAAAACTGTTGTTGACTTACTGTGCTGGGACTCCCTGAATGAAGATTAATTCACTTCACTTGACTGAGAACCGTTGACCACCATGACCAGCTCCCCGACTTTGTGTCTGCACTAAATGGCAAGACAATCCAAACTGTACAGTGAACATGGTACCTTCAGCTGAGGGGAAAGGCACAAAAAGGGAGGGCAAGGTAATGTGAGGCAGGGATTCTCTGAGCATCCAGGAAAGGCTCAAAGTGAGTGAGTGCTCAGAAAATGAGCAAACAGCCCAGAGCTAGGGCTTTTCTCTTTCGAACAACGAAGGATGAGAGGTGACTTGATAGAGGTGTACAAAATGATCAGAGGTATAGATACAGTGGACAGCCAGAGACTTTTTCCTAGGGTGGAGGTAGCTATTACGAGGGGGCATAGTTTTAAAGTGAGTGAAGGTAGATATGGGGGAGACATAAGAGGTAGGTTCTTCACTTGTGGAGTAGTTGGGGCAAGGAATATATTGCTGGAGAGGGTAGTGGAGACAGCCTCATTATGGGCATTTAAGCTATTAGATAGGATATGGATGATAGTATAAGGTAGGGGTAGAGATTAGATAGATCTTAGCTTTAGGGTAAAAGTTAGGTACAACATTGTGGGCTAAAGGGCCTGTACTGTTCTATGTTCTATGTAGATGGAGTCCAGTCTAGTCCAGGAGGTTAATGCGAGTCCCTGAGGACAAAGTGTCCTTGCTGCAGCATTATAATTATCATTACTGGTGCACCTTGAGTTGCAGAAACATTCTGAAAGTGGACCAGTGATGTACCATGAGGGTTCTCAGAAGCTGGCACATCAGATGTCAGCAGTGTCCTTGGAGTATGCTCTGAGATGCTATTGCCCAGTGACCAATAAGGAGGATCTTCACAGCCAGCAGTGAACTGAAGTTGCCAGGTGCCCACTCTGATTTCCATGTCAAGAATTCTCATCACCGAATCTGCTCAGTCAATAAGGTTGTTAACAACTAAGTCTCATCATGAGAAAAAGTCCCTTCACCAAATATTGTAAAGGTGAGTCATTGGATTGCGTTTTTATTGAAGATTAATGGTGAAATTACCAGTATTCACTCTTCTATTCATGTAAATCAGGCAGTAAATTCCAACAGCTGCAAATGAGCAACTAAACGCAGAAATCTGGAAACTGCTGCTGCTGATAAAGCACTCCAGTGAAAGTATGGAAAAACTGTTAAATAAGCATGCATAGTGCATAAACTGAATCAACACTCCTGTCAAAATTAACTGACAGAAACATGTCAAAGAAACTTATCAAAAGTGCCAAGATGATCTCACACAATGGACTGTTAAGGCATCGATGTATTTAGAAGTCCTGCTCTTTAAATTTTTCAAAACAAGCGGAATATCAAAAATAAATGCTTGCTTGTTTTAATCTCACTCTGTTTGTCAACATAATCTTGAACCTTTTTCTTAGTTGCAGTTGAATTCAGAGATGGTACAGTCAGGGGAATAGGCATTGTTCTCTGTGGCCCGGAATGAGAGTCCCAAAGGCTGTGTGGACCGGCCCGAAGCACGGGTTCAGGATATCTCACCTAGGCTGCAGAGAAACTTGGAGTGGAAAGGGAAAGATCTAATAGTTGTCGTTCATGTAGGTACCAATGATAGAGGTAGGAGGAGGAAAGAGGTGCAGCTCAGAAAGTATGAGCAGCTAGAGTCTAAATTAGAAAGCAAAACCAAAAAGAAAATAATTGCCTGATTACAACCTGAGCCATGATCTAATTGGCACAGGGTCAACAGAATTATGGAGGTAAATGCATGGATTGAAGATTGGTGTGGGAGAAACAGGTTCAAATTGGCACCAATACTAGGGACAGAGGGAGCTGTTCCGATGCAATGTGCTCCACTTGAATCATGCTGGGACCAGAGACCTGGTGAATCACATAACTAGGTCTGTGGATGGAAAGTGAGGAGGGGTCAGTTGATGAAAAATTATGGGAATGTTTAAAGGCAGAGGGTATTCAAGAGATATCATTATAGTTTGCAGGCTAAATAAACGGGCAGAGTATGGAAAGGATTAGGAATCTAAATTCAGTCACAGCAGATAAGGGAACAACTATGAGAAGGAGGTCGCTCATTTCAAGAGTGAAGGTGTTGTATTTAAATACACACAGTATACAAAACAAGCTTGCAGCGCAGATTGAAGTTGGTGGGTATGACGTTGTAGGTATCATAGAGACGTGGCTGCAAAAGGGATCAGGGCTGGGAACTAAATATGCAACAACACCCATTCTGTTGAAAGCACAGGCAGAAGGCCAGAGGGGGCAGGACTGCCTTGTTAGCAAGAAATTAAATTAAATCGATAGCAAGGAGAGATATAGATTAAGAAGGTATAGAATCTGTGTGTGTAGAGTTGAGGAACCGCTAAGGAGAAAATATCCTGACAGCAGTTAGGTACAAGCCTCCTAGCCACTGTCAGGATGTGGGACAGAAAATAAGTCAGGGGATAGAAAAGGCATGCCAGAGAGGGACTCTGACAACAATCATGGGGTACTTAATATGCAGGTGGGCCAAGAAAATTAGCTTGATTGCAGACCTCAAGAAAAGGAATTTGGGGAATGTCTGAGATCTTTTTTTGGAGTAGCTTGTAACAGAGCAAACTAGGGAACAGGTAATTCTGGATTCGGTCATGTGTAGTGAGGCCTACTTGATTAGGGTGAAGGAACCCCTAAGGGGCAGTGACCATAATATGATAGAATTGACTGTGCTGTTTGAGAGGGGGAAGCTGGAATTAGATGCAACAGAGTTACTACGAGTAAAGGTAACTACAAAGACATGACAGAGGAGCTGGTCAGAAGTGATTGAAAGGGGAGCCTAACAGTGAAGATGGTGGAGCAGTATTGGCTCTAGGAGTGTCTGGGAGTCAATTGGGACGCACAATAGAAAGTCACCTTTAAGAAACATATAAAACGGGAGGACATAGCCAATAAAGGAAGTCAGCAATGGCACAAAAGCAAAAGAGAAAACATTGAACGCAGTGAAGATTAGTGGGAAGTTTTTAAAAGCCAGCAGAGTATAACTAAAAAAAAACCCCAAAAGGCCAGGGCAGAGGGTAGAAGAGGAGAGTCAGCTGGCTAGCAATGTAGAAGATTGCAGAAGTATTTTGAGTTATCTAAAAGTTAAGATAGAGGCGATTATGGACACTGGGCCACTGCAAAATGAGGCTGAAGTAGGAATAAGGAAAAAAGAAATGGTGGAGGAACTGAACAGGTACTTTGCATCAGTTTTCACACTGGAAATTAATAGCAGCATACCAGAACTTAAAGCGAGTTGGGGATGGACGTGTGTATAGTGGCCAACACTTAGGAAAACATACTGGGGAAGCTGAAATGTCTGAAGGTGGATAAATCACCCAGACCAGATGGGCAGCACCCTGAGTTCTGAAGTAGAAAGGTGAATAATTTGTAGAGATATTGGTGGTAATCTTTCAGGAATCATAGGAGTCAGGGAGTGTACTAAAGGTTTGGAAAATAGTTGACATAACATCCTTGGTTAAGGATGGGAGGCAGAGATAGGAAACTATAGGCCAGTGAGCCTGACGTCGGTCATTGATAAGATTTAGAGTCAGTTATCAAAGGATGAGATTGCAAACTACATGGAGTGAATGACAAAATAGGGCTGAGTCAGCATGGCTTCAATGGGAGGTAACGAGCATGTTGACAGTGAATATCGTCTATTTGTATTTTCAGAAGGTCTTTGACAAAGTGCAGCACAGGAGGCTGCAGAGTAAGTGCACATGATGCTATCAACAAGGTAATGGCATGAATGGAGGATTGCCTGATTGGCAGAAGGCAAAGTCTGGGGATAAAGGGGTCTTTTTCAGGGTGACTAATGAAGTTCCAGAGAGGTCCATGTTTGGACCACATCTGTTCATGTTATACATTAACAATTTGGACAGAGGAATTTAGGGCATTGTTGCTAATTTGCATATTCCACAAAGATAGGTGGAGGGACACAGTGCTGAGGAGGTGGGGAAACTGCAGATTGACTCAGGCAGGCTAAGAAGTGGCGGATGGGATACAATGTGGGAAAGTGTGAAGTTGTGCAAGCACTTTGGTTGGAAGAATATTGGCATAGACTATTTTCTAAGTAGATAAAGGCTTTGGAAATCTGAAGCATAAAGTCACTCAGGAGTCCTAGTTCTTGATTCTCTTTAAGGTTAACCTGCAGGTTCAACTGACAATTCCATTCCTTTTCCCATTCCTCTCCTGAGAATTAATGCTAACCAAGAGTTACAAAAAATATTATGCATTGGGATAATCTGCACAGGAACTTATAGTATTGTTCCTTCCCTCACTGCAAGGAAGTGCAGGGCAAGGAGCAAGTTCACTTAGCAAGGTCAGAGTATAAGTATAAACACAATTGTAATTAAATAGAGTACATGTAGATGATGCCTCATAGAAAGGCACATGCTGACACCTAGTGCCAAATAAAAATATTACATTGCGATGCAGATATTTCTATTTAACTGATTGGAAGTTCAGATTTAGCAAGTGCCTATGTTTAGTAAACTGCGAACAGCAACTACAATTGCCAGAGGCTTCTTGAGTTACAGCTTCGAGCACTGCTACTGCAGCCACTAAGTGGATGATGAATTCTATTCATTGTTTGAGGACACAGAGTTGCTTGAGTGGAGCGTGTTTACGGAGGCATGTTGTGGAACCAGTGTATAAATGAGACAAATTTTTTTGCTTTACTCCATTGGTCAGGTAAACATTCCAGACTGGCACTAATAATACAATGTGTTATGATCTCAGCTGATGTCATTACCGGACATGTCAAATCCCAGATTGAAATCTGGCTTGTTCGATTAAATTTTGTTTTTATTTCAACACGGTGATCTTTCACTGAAACATAAACACACAAGGCTGCAGATTTGATTTGCACAATAACCTGATTTTATTACGCAAAAGAAATGATAAATGTAGAATATACCAAACTATTGAGATTTAGCAAGTTTAAAGCTTTTGAAATAGAAAATACAATCTCAAAGAAAATCCCAAAAGCATACCTTTGTAGTTCTTACACCAGAGAGAATTCCTTTCTCAATCACAGTTTGACTTAGATGCTTTAATTCCTAGTCCTCAGGAACTGAAAGCCTGTTGCATGAGCCTCCATAAAATTGTGCATAAACTTTCCCACGTACAAATAAATCCTTCTTAGTTTTACATCTGGCCAGAACCTTTAAAACTAAACTCCTTACACTGAAGTAATCTATTTTTAAAACAGTTCTACACTACGTTCTACATTCGGAGCAACTGGCTTAGAGCACCCAGCTTCAGCCAAGGCTTCTATGTACTATCAAACAGAAGCCCAAAAGCATTCTGCAAACTATGGACATTTCCCCTAACCAAAATGAAAAATTAAAATTCTGACTTTCCATGTTGAAAGCCTAATTCACAATTGCTCACTTTGCACATTTCTTAGACAGTTTCCCAATGTAAAGAGATCCCCATGGAACTCTATCGTTCAACCTTATTTAAAAAATGAAATCACCATTGTTACAGAAACACTTACAAGTTAATCAATAAACTCTTTCAGACACACAGACAAAACCACATGCCACTAACACAAATTCAAACTCTAAAATAGATTATTTTAAAGGATAAATCAAACACTTTACATCAACAACTGCAGACATTGGAAATCTCAAATGAAAAACCAGATACTGATGAAAACAGCTGGTCAGGGAGCTTCTGTGGAGAGAATACCTCAGTTCAATGTCTTTCCATCAGAATTGGGAAAAGTTAGAGATGTGATAAACATTTTCAGCAAGTCAAAACAGGAATGGTGGTGGGGGGAAAACAAATGGTAAGCAGGACAAGAGAGTAAAACAACAAAAGAATTGGTAGTATAAGGCTAAACAGATATTATTGGGACAGGCAAAGAAACAAGTCGAATGTTAGAACAATGGGCAGCCATAACAAAGCAAAAAACAGACAAAACCCCAAAATATGCAAAATAAAAAAAGGAAAAATAGGGATAGAGGTTATGGTCTGCAATGTTTGTATATAGTGTTGAAGTACAAGGTCATGCTTGCAGAAGATAAACTGATACTAATGTTATTCATGCTCAGGGCCCAATATATGACATTAATCATTAGTGCAAGCATCCTATTCAGCTTGGAACCACACAATAGACTGGCATTTCTATAGCAACTTTCATGGCCACTGGACCCACAAGAGCTTTCATACCAATGAAGTACAGCCATAATTGAGTTGTCAAAAATCAGCAGTGAATTTATACACACAAGTTTCCATGAACATTATAATGATTCCTTTCTGATCACTCAAGGCACTGGCCTTGCTACTGAGGACACGTTCTTCTTCCAAACAATCTAACATCCACCTGAAGGCAGATGGCAGCTTTTTTAACATTATATTCAAAAGATGGCTCCTCTGACAGTGCAGCACCAGCTCACTACTGCGATGGTGCATCAGGCTTGATTTTTTAATAATCTTCCATCTCAGAGGCTAAAGTACTTCCAAATAAGGCACTGACAAAATGTCAGATTAGAAAATAGCACATTAAACAGAGGCCTGGTACCATTGTTTGAAAACACTGCCAATCTTTCAAAACTCATCAGCAGAAGCCGGCCATTCAGCCTGCTCCACTGTTCAATAAGTTTTTTAATACATTCATGGGAGGCATTGTTGGCTGGCCAGCATCTATTGCCCATCTCTAGTTGGTCTGGCGAAGGTGGTGGTAAGCTGCCTTCTTGAACTGCTGCAGTCCATATGCTGTAGCTTCATCCATGAAGGAAGGAATTCCAGGATTTTGATCAAACAACAGTGGAGGAACAGCAATATATTTCCAAGTCAGGATGGTGAGTGGCTTGGAGGGTAACTTGCAGGTGATGGTGCTCCCGTGTATCTGCTGCCCTCTGCCTTCTGGATGGAAGTGGTTGTGGGAGCTGTCTAAATTTCTGCAGTGCATCTTGTAGGTAGCACACACGGCTGCTAGTGAGCACTGGTGACAGAGGGAGTGAATATTTGTGGATGTGGTGTTAAATGAGTGAGCTGCTTTGGTCTGGATGTGTCAAGCTTCTGGAGTGTTGTTGGAACTGCATCCCGTCTGGGAAAGTGGGGAGTATTTCATCACTCTCTTGACTTATGCCTTGTAGGTGGCTCATAGGCTTTAGAGAGTTAGTGGGTAAGTTACTAACAACAGTATTCCTATTCCTGTATCCACTGTGCTTACGTGGTGAGTCCAGTTGAGTTTCTGGTCAATGGTGACCTCCTCAGGATGTTGATAGTGGGTACTCAGTGATGCTAACATCATTGAATATCAAGGAGGCAGTGGTGAAATTCTCTCTTACTGGATGATGATCATTGCCTGGCAGTTGTATAGTGTGACAAGTGGTACTTGCCACTTGTCAACCCAAGCCTGGATATTGTCCAGATTTGTTGCATTTAAATGTGGACTCCTTCAGTATCAGGGGGAGTCGTGAACGGTGCATTGTGCAATCATCAATGAACATCCCCATTTCTGACCTTAAGATGGTAAGTCATTGATGAAGCAGCTGAAGATGGTTGGGACTAGGACACTACCCTGAGGAACTCCTGTACAGATGTTGTGGAGCTAAGATGAACTGACCTCCAACAACTACAACCATCTTCCTGTGTGCCAAGTATGACTCCAACCAGCAGGGAGTTTGTCCCCAATATCCACTGATGCCAGTTTTGTTAGGGCTTCTTGATGCCACACTCAGTCAAAGCCAGCCTTAATTTCAAGGCTGTCCCTCTCACCTCACCTCATCTCTTGAATTCAGCTCTTTAATCCTTGCTTGAACCAAGGCTGTAATGAGGTCAGGAGCCGAGTGGCCCTGGCGAACCCAAACTGGGCGTCACTGAGCAGGTGCTGCTTGTTAGCACTGTTGGTGACACCCACTATTTTACCGATGATTGAAATTGATAATTGGCTGTATTGGATTTGTCCTAGGTTTTGCGTACAGGACATACCTGAGTAATTTTCCCACATTGTCAGACAGATGTCACTGTTGTACCGGCAGAGCTTCACCAGGGAAATGCGACATTCTGGAGCACAAGTCTTCAGTACCATTGCCATAGACTTTGCAGCATCCAGTGTCTCCAACCATTTCTTGATATCACTTGGAGTGAATCAAATTGGCTGCAGACTGGTATCTGTAATGCTGGGGTCCACTGCAGGAGGCCGAGATGGATAATCCACTTGGAACTTAGAGTCATACAGTACAGACATGGACCTTTTGGTCCAACCAGTCCATGCCAATGATAATCCCAAACTAAATTACTCCCATTTGCCTGCACTTGGCCCATATTCCTCCATACATTTCTTATTCATGTACTTATCTAAATGTTTTTTAAACATTGTAACTATCCATACCCATCATTTACTCTAAGTTTATTCCACATGAACCAGTATGATTAAAAATAAAAAATTGTCCCACGTGTCTTTTTCAAAATCTTTCTCCTCTTACCCTTGGCAAAAGTCTTTAAATCCCCCACCCTAGGGAAAAGGCACCTACCATTTACGATTTTATAAATCTTCTGTAAGGCCATCCCTCAACCTCCAAAGCTTCAGTGAATAAAGTTCCAACCTATCTAGCCTCTCCTTATGACTCAACCTCTCCATTCCCAGTAACATTCTGGTTTATCTTTATTGAACCCTCTTCAGTTTAATAACATTTTTACTATAATAGGGCAACCACAACTGGACACTACTTAAAAGAGGCCTCACCAACGTCCTGTACAAACTCAACACAACATCCCAACTCCAATACTCAGAGGTCTGAGCCTTGAAGGCAAGCATGCAAAATGCCTTCTTAACTTCGCTGTCCACAGATGACCTAAAATTCAAAGAATCATGTACCTGAAACCCTAGGTCCCTCTGTTCTGCCACAATATGCACTATCTATATAAGTCCTGCCCTTGTTTGTTTTACTGAAATGCAATACATTGCATTTGTCCGAATTAAATTCCATCTGCCATTCTTCGGCCCATTGATCCAATTGATCAAGATCTCTTTATAATCTTAGATAACATTCTTCACCGTCTGCTATGCCACCAATCTTGGTGTCATTCACAAACTTCCTAACAATGCCTCTTATATTTTCATCTAAAATCATTTATATAAATGACAAACAACAACGGAGCCAGCACTGATCTCCATGAAACACCGCTGGGTCACAGGCCTCCAGTCCAAAAAACAAGCTTCCAGCATCACACTGTCTCCTGCCATTAAGCAAATTTTGTATTCAACTGGCACACTCGCCCTGAATTCGATGTGACCCAACTTTACTAATTTGTCTACCATGCAGAATCTTGTCAAAGGCTTCATTAAGTCCAAGTAAACAATGTCTACCACTCTGCCCTCAATAATTGTCTTGGTTATTTCCTCAAACAAACTTCCAGGTGAAGATTGCTGCGAATGCTAATTTGAATTTGACATTTCCATTTATTTCCAAATTTCTTTCATACCCTTTTCTAACAAAATAATCTCTGAACCTCTGCTATAAAATTATTCAATTATCCCCACTTCCAGTGGCAGGGAATTCAGACGTTACACAATTCTCAGAAAAAAAAACCCCATCTCATATCTGTTCTAAAAGGGCTACTCTGAAATGTTTAAACAGTAGCTTCAAGTTCTGAACTCCCACTAGAAGAAATGTCCTTTCCACATCTATTTTGTTAAGATCGTTTAGGATCAATAAACTTTAACCAAATTTCCCTTCATTCTTTTAAATTTCAGTGTAAACGCACCTAGACAGTCCAACCCTTGAAAGGATTCGTTTATTCCAGTTATCAACCTGGAAAACCTCCTGAACCATCTCCAAAGCATTTACATCCTTCCTTATATAAGGAGCATTAAAAACGCAACTGTATTTAAGGTGTACTCTCACCCATACATTAATGAAGCATAACATCTTTAGTTTTATGTTCATCTCCCCTCATAAGTTGATTCATTAGCTTTATTTTATTAATTGGTTAATTAATTAATTGATGAATTAAGACAGTTGAAGTGATAATAATCAGAATCCCTACAGAGGGGAAACAGGTTATTCAGCCCATTGAGTCTGCACCAACCCTTTGAAGAGCATTCCACGCAGACCCAGCCCCCCCTCACACTATCCCTGTAACCCCGCATTTGCCATGGCCAATCCACCTAACCTACACATCTTTGGACTGAGGGAGGAAACCAGGCCACCCAGAGGAAGCTTGCAAACTCTGCACCGTCACCCAAGGCTGGAATCAAACCTGGGTCCTTGGTGCTGTGAGACACCACACAGCCACCATGTCACTATGATGTACCTACGTACTAACTTTTTGATTAGCGCATTAGAACCCCTAGATCCATCTACATCTAAGAATTCTGCAGTCATTCTTCATTGACGTGATACTCTTTTATTCTTCCTGCCATAATGAACAACTTCACATTTTCCATATTAGACTCAATTGTACTCACATTTATCTGTATCCTACGTACTCTTCACAACATACTGTGCTGCCAATCTTTCTTGTCATCTGCACATTTAGCTTCTGACTTTACTCTTTCATGAATTATTGGTATATATTGCAAAACGTGGAGGGCCGAGCACTGACCTCACTCTTTGGCAATCAGAGCAATACCCATTTATTCATACACTGTCTTCTGACAGCCAGCCAATCTTCTATCCATGCTAATATGTTACCCATTACACCACAGGCTCCTATTTTGTAAATTAACCTTGTCAAATGCCTTCTGGAAATCCATGTATAGTATGTATACTTGATCTACTTTATCCAGAGCACATTACTCCTTTAAAATACTCCAATGAATTGGTTGAAAGTGATTTCCAAATCACAAAACTGTGCCAACTCTTTCCAATTACTTGGGGGGGGGGGGGGGGGGGGGTTCTAAGTGCCTAGCTCTAACCTCCTTAATGATCAACTCCAGCACCTTCCCAGGACAGACATCAAGCTATCTGCCTGCAGTGTCCCATTTTCCACCTTCGTCCTTTCTTGATTTGAGGGGTTATATTTGCTACTTTCCAGACTGATGGAGCCTCTCCAAAATTTAGTAAATTAACACCGCTGCAACAACTATTTCATTAGCCATCTCTTTTAAGATGACTGGGTTCCGGCCATCAAAACCTGGGGACATAGTGATTGACAGTGATTACTGGAAGGTTTATTGGGTCCAATATTACAAAAGTGGCTCAGACTCGCGATTCTTACTGGCTAGAGAGAGTCAACACTCACTTTATTTACTCTTTTGCATGTCTTGTAAGTCAGATACATCTTTGAAATAGATTCTAGTCATAAAAATGAGAATTATTATAGCCGATAGACATTCTCCTTTCTTGGCAACTTACACCATAAGATTGCTTGTGCTCTTGGATTACAGGCTTATAATTATTCCAATAAACTATTCTAAACCAATAAAAACCAGCCCATATTCTTCAGTTACTTATGCAGGTCCCAGAGAATTATACTGAATTAGTTTGAGCTCAATGCTCTTGTCTTGGCAAATAAAGCACATGTTAAGACATGACCATGCACAATACTTACTTTAATTTTTTTTAAAACAAGAGTGGATGAATTTTCTATCTACAAAATTATGTTGCGTGTTACTGCATTTAATTGTATAAATACCTGGCCTCTTATCTGCTGGGAAATGTTTTGTTGCTACTCGCGTAAGAAATGAATGCAAACTTGTCTGCTACTAGAAACTGCCACAAAACTAGCATATTTTAAGTAGATTTTAAAAGCTAATAAGAAATTACAGTGCCCTAATTAACACAGATAAATTAAATGCTGCAACCAGTATTTCAAGCAGGATTTGTGCACTTACATTAGACAGCTGGCACTCAGCAAAATGAATACATGACATTAACTGACCACGTTAACGCACATACAAGCATCACAGGACAAACACCGATTGAAAGATCAGCTTTTATTCAGGAACTTATAAACATAACAGGCCATTAAACAAACAAATCCAGTTAAATGCAAAATATTAGCCCAGAGCATCACATAACAAAGCACAAGACTCAAATTAAAGCTTTCGGAAAGATTAGCATTAGTCTCAGTGAAGATTAGCCACTCTAAACAAGGGCTGCAATCAAGACAACAGGGAAAAATTATAACTACTGGTTGGAATTCCACTTTGGTTCATACCAGCAGACCAGGCAGTTAAAGTGACAGTGGAGGAAGCCAAAATGGCATCTGCTGTCTCTTCAATCACTTCTAACTGAGATTAATGTACATAATGGGGAGTCAAGAAAAATCACCTTTTTCCATACAGACTTAGACTGAAGATAGCTATCAACATTTACTATGCATGTCCTGAAGCTTTAAGATTACATTTCTAATATTTCATTAATTTAAGTGCAATCATCAGTAAAAACCTTCCTTTAAAAGAAGTATTGCAAATACTTGTGATTCAAATTTAACAAATCATGAAATACAATTACACTTTGGTAAAATTGTTTAAGGCAACTGTGGTTTTGATATTAACAATTTGCTCAAAGGTTTCTCCTGTTAATAAGCATTCTTGAAACTCCTGGGAATTAAAAGGTTCAAATTCTGCTAACACACTGTTAACAGACTCTGAACACACCTGAACTACCTGTATAAGTTGCATGCACAGGATGATGACAACTTTGTTTCCCAGTTTCGAGTTTCAGGGCATGTCCTGAATTATTGCAGAGCTCAGCAGTGTTTTAGCCTACCAGTTTTACCAACGCTATTCCTTATAATAACTAAAGCCAATATCCAAGCACCGACTCTCTCAACAGCTTAAGCTGGTGTTGCACCGTGTCTTTTGGTTATTAGGGCCAAAAATATACTGTTCCTAGTCCATCAAAGGCCAAAACTCTGATATATTTATTCACAGCAGCGGCCTTCAAAGTGTCATAGGCTGCCGAAACATAACAGTATTAACTGTCTACATGTCCATGGAGAACCTGTGCAATTAATTAGTTGCTGTCTTCTTACCTAGATTAAGTCAAGAACGCAGAAAGTCAGCTCTCAAAAACATGCAAGGACAAGTGTTCTGCCTGGCCTTTTTGAGGGAGGGAAAAAGAAAAGCAAGGAAGGTCCAGTGAAAATAGCTTTGGTTACAATGAATATATACATTTTAAAAAATCAACAGCTTCATTTCTCTGGAGATCACTATCAGGTTGATTTTCTCAAAAGAAAAATGCATTAAGCACCAGCTAAATACCATTCAGTAGGATATTGTGCATCATTGCTTTAGTGCAAACTTAGCTGAATAAGATCTAATAGAACATTTGCATTGAATTATTGCTAGTTAAATACTTCACTTTCCACAAGTTGGCAGAGAAGACCATTCACATATTTTCTACCTTGTAGCAGAGTGACAGTTTAAAAAATATAATTGAAATAAGACAAGGAAACAGTGCAAATGGAATTCAGATCAGTCAACATTTACAAGGTAGATTAAATAGGCTTCTGTGGGACACTCCCAGTTCCCTCCAGATTATCTGTTGATACCTGTTTGCAAACTAATACATCATTAGCTGATTCGTGGTAGCAGTAACTTGAGCGTGCAAATAGATGTTGTGCGCATTTTCAGCTTATTATCTTTAATGGTATCTTCTAAAAACCAAAACTTATAAAGAAAATGGCATATGTCTACCTCAGGTACAAGCAGTACAAACATTAAAAGATCATGCTTAAAATTAGTCTTTGATTAGAATAAATTGCAAATCAAGTTGCACTGATGTTTTGGAGGTCCTTTGCCTGATAAATTCCATTACGTACTGTAATCAAACTAAAGAATACTGCTTTTGTCCCCCACAACACACAATTTGATTTGAATTTAGGGGTTATTTTAAACTCCCCACTGCTTCTTGTAAACACCTTGCCCATAAGTCAGCTTCTGACTTTGATAAATACTACTAATAACCAAAAGCAAAGGTCAGCAGAAGCTCAATCAGAGAAAACAGTTAGACTACAATGTTTCCAACAATTTGGATCTCAGGCATCAACGATGATGTAGATGGTATAATAAAACAAAAACAGTGGATGCTAGAAATCTGAAACAAAAACAGAAATTGCTCTGGAAGTTCCCTCAAGTCTTGGCAGCATCTGAGAGAGCAGAATTAACATCTGGAGTCTAGTGACCCATCTCAGCACAGTGGACTCGAAACCTTAACCCTCCTTCCTCTCCACAGATCCAGTCAGCCTGACAATTTAGTTAATGTTTGGTTCTACAGTTGTTGGTTGTCCTGTAGCAACTCACTGTTCTGATGTTTGACCATCAAATTTAAGTTTTGGCAAGCTTTTTAGCAAGGGATGAAGAACTACAAGCATTAGAGTGAAGTTCAGCTAATGCTCACACAATGCACTTCATTGTCCATTGTTAGAACTTGGTCAAATGCTCCATTAACTCACAGTATTACCATTTTTTTAAGGCAACTTCAGTGTCACCAATTTTCACAATAAAGGGGAAAGAAAGCTGACACTAAAGAGTGACTTAGAAGTACACATAGGGGACCAAAGCACAGATGAACATAATATGTTCAGAAAACTATAGTAGCTCAGCGCAGATAACAAAATGAATGGCAGACCGTGACTCAAATTTGAAATGTGATGTGAGACAAAGGGTTAGGAAGTGGGACTCAGCGTAGACTCTAGCATGTCATCAACTTTGAGCACTGTGAAGTCTGGCCAAGCAGCTAGCAAAAGTTAATGATATTGGCATTGTTAAGATTAAGATCAAGAAAAATAACTTGTGGTCCAGAACATATCATGATCAAGGAATCAGATGGTAAAACAATGGTGAGGCTGATTATACAGCCTGGGACAGAGATGGCACAATGCTGTTAGCATAGAATAAAGGTTTAATTTCAAATGAGAAAACTGCATATGCTGTAAATCAGAAAGGAAAATAGAAATTCTTGGAAAAGCTCGGCTGGTCTGGCAGCATCTGTGGAGGGAAATCAGAGTTACCGTTTCAGGCTGAGTGACCCTTCCTTAGGACTGGTCACTCGACTCGAAACATTAACTCTGATTTCTCTCCATTGATGCTGCCAGACCAGCTGAGCTTTCCAGCAATTTCTGTTTTTGTTTAAGTTTTGATTTCATGCTTGGATGACATGCCTAACCCATATGATCACGAGCTATAGGAGCAGAATTAGGCCATTCAGCCCATCAAGACTGCTCTGCTATTCGATCATGGCTGATATGTTTCTCAACACTGTTCACTTGCCTTTTCCCCATAATTTTTGATCCCTTTACTAATCAAGGAACTAACTATCCATGTCTTAAACAGACTCTGACTTGGCCCTCGCAGCCTTCTGCAGTAATGAGTTCCACAGATTCACCATCCTGTAACTGAACAAGTTCCTCCTCATCTCAGTTCTAAAGGGCCATCCCTTCACTCTGAGGCTGTGTCCTCAGGTCGTTGATTCGCCTACCAGTGGAGACATCTTCTCCACATCCATTTTATCCAGGCCTTCATTAAGTTTCAATCAGATAGTCTCATTCCTCTAAACTCCATCGAACACAGACCCAAAGTCCTCAACCACTCCTCATATGACAAGCGTTTCATGTGAATCTTAGTAACGACCAAGGTCATGCTAATTGGCCTATAATTTCCCATCTTCTGCCTGCTTCCCTCCCTCCCTTCTAAAACAGGTATATTACGGTAACCATTTTCCAATCCTTCGGGACGCTTCTTGATTCCAGCCATTCCCAGAAGATCACCATCAATGCTTTCACAAACTCCTCTGCTATCTCCTTCAGAACCCTGTGGTGTGATTCATCCAGACAGGGCATTTTATCCAACTTCAGACCTTTCAGCCTCCCTAGCGCCTTCTCCTTATTGATGACCACTTCACTCAGCTCTGCCCCCAACTCTTGAAGTTCTGATTTGCTAATTTTTTCACCGTGAAAACTGATGTAAAGTGCATATTCAGTTCCTCGGCCATTTCTTTGTTATCCATTACTACTCCTCCAGCCTCATTTTCTGGCAGTCCAATGTCCACTTCCTTCTTTCACTTACCTTTAATATACCCAAAACACTTGCAATCTACGTTTATATGCACAGCCAACTTACCCTCATACTTCATCTTCTCCCAACATTATTGCTTTTTAATTTGTCATCTGCTGGTTTTTAAAAGGCTTCCCAATCCTCTGACTTCCTACTAATCTTCACTACAGTGTACGATTTCTTTTGTTTTTCTGCTGTCCCAGACTTCCTGGTCATTGACCCACGGTCAGTGAGACAAACCGTAAGTACTATTAACACCAAAGCTGAAAACAACCAGCACAGCAGAGACTCTTAATTATTAATAAAAGTTCTATATTTGTATGTTTAGTAGGAAAACAGGGATTCTATTAGAATGACGTTTCACTAAGATTTCAGGGTTTTCCTTTTCAAATCAGCTATTTTATGGAGTTAAAGAATGTTCACATAATTTAGTGTAAAAATACACAACAGTTTTCACGCATGTACAAGAGAACAATTAAGCTTTCTGCTAATAAGCTCAAAGTACTGAGGGATCAAATATAATGCAGTGCTTTTTGAACAAGTGCCATTTTCCAATCAAGTAAACTACAAGTGAGACACAGGACAAGGTTAACACAACTCAAGAAGAACAATGTACATGCTGCTCAGCAGCTCGACACTTACATGGTGCCTGTACATCCCTCAGCATTCAGCCTGTTTAGATCCAAGAAATAACTGTAAAATTGAGGTTGAAATTATGATCACTCTCTGCTAGTGTCATTCCTTCACAAATGGGAGAAATTCAAGATCGCAAAAATTTATGCAATAAAATATATACTTAAATGATTAATAACAGCAAACAGTGCAAATAGGTCATTTGTGCTTTAGCCAAACAGAAGAGAGCTCAAAGCTCATACTCATACATTAGAAATCACTACACGAGAGGTCTACTAAACAAATGTTGGCACTCGAGTACTGACTCTAAAGATTATCCTGTATGCATAGGTACAAGTGAACAACATCTATATCTTGTTTCCTTAAGATACTACATTTTTCCTTTTACAAAAACCGGTTTTTCCTTTAATGTGTTCTATGAAACTGAAAAAGGAAGGCTCTTCTAATGGTGGCAGGCTTTTTGGTGAAATTCCAATACACTGAACAGGCACATACAAAAAGCATCTCAAAACAAAAACAGGTCTTCAGTTATAGAGTTTATCACTATGGCTTCTGAGTATCCTTGAACCCAAACCTAAAGAAAAATATTTATGGCAGCAGCATTAACTTGTTTGTGCTGTATTTTGCTTCACCAAGATATACTAAGAAGGAAGAGACGCTTCTGCACACAAGCCAACTGAACATGAACAAAATACGAGTTGTGAAAGGGAACAATTCACTGAAACCTGAACCTAATTAAATATTGTAACAGATGCACTTGAAAAGGCACAGTGAAGATTTTACGAGTGATATGTGGTCACAGATGGATGGATGGTAAATGGGCATGACTGAAATTTAGCTGGAAGAATGAATGATGCAGGAGCACCTTTGTACTATGGTTCAAAAAATGTTACAGGAATCACAATCATGAATTAAGGAAACAATTCTGCACATATCCCCTGGCAACAGTAGCAAAGTCCAAATTGTTCTGAAGCAGTCAAATGAAACAACTCATTTATCTTACAGAGCTGCCTCTCAACTGTTCCAGCATCAATTGCGGCACTGTAGAAGTAAATGAGGTACCACTACTGCCACCATTCCTCATCAGTGCAGCCATCTGTACAAGGAGAGCAAAGCAAATTTTCATGCCCAAGCTTTTACATTGAGGAACATCAGTAGCAAAAGCTGAAATCCACAACAGAACATGGCCAGATGGATCCCATGGAACTGGAAGCTTCTGTATATTACAGAACAAATAAACTTGGCCAAAGCACTCAGTCTTGATTTTAAATAATTAAACAGTGGCCTATCACAAGGTGATTATTATGAGCTATAAGAGGGAACTTTGATGAACAGACACAAATAACTGACACTTGAGGGCTACAGCAATATTTAACACAACAGATATTCTGCATGAAAAAGAATGCACTGTAAGATATAAAAACCTTTCTTGTGATGTATAACAAAAAGTATGTTTGTTGTGAGCACTTTGATACAAATACTCCCAAGTCGGTGAAGAAATTAAAGACAGTCTTTTCAAAACTTATGCCGTTTTGGTCTTTTTCTGTATGTACGTTTTATAGTAGAAGTTGCTGAACAGGATAATGATGGTGATGATGTAGATGAATACGAAAAGGTTAAATCCATCTGGGAAATCACAGTCCGTGAAAAGATTATAGGAGGTGTGCACAGCGATGCCAAAAAACTGAAGCTAGAATTTGAAGAAAAAAATGGAATGTCAGCATATTTGTTACTAGTCTTTAAAGGCCTATCTATACCCCAAAGCTCTCTCAGGCCCACCCAAAGTATTAGACCATCTTTCAGATTCTAACCTTACCAGATATTTCCAGCTGTTTGTTTTTCCATTTATTTCAAATCTTTAAGTGCTTATTGCAGGAGGTCTTATTCACATGCATAACTCCCAACATCAGTACATTACAGCCAATGTGCCCTGTCACCTTGGGCTCTGATGGAGGGTCTAGGCCCGAAACGTCAGCTTTTGTGCTCCTGAGATGCTGCTTGGCCTGCTGTGTTCATCCAGCCTCACATTTTATTATGTTGGAATTCTCCAGCATCTGCAGTTCCCATTATCTCTGCCCTGTCACCTTCCTATTTTGCATTGGCGATTTGGTTAAGCGCGCGGGTATTTTACAATTTTTGGTGCAGAGTGATACTGCTAAGCAGCTCACACAAGAACTTTTGATTCTTTGACTTAGAGGGAGCATTGATGATAGGTTGTCATACTGCACAGAACGGGCAGCACTGGAAATTGTTGTGTCTATTCAGCACTCAAGCATATGGCGCGCATTTTCAGCTCACTGTAACAGGACCACGGTTGTCAGCACTATCTTAGTAAAAGGCAATGAAGTATTAGCACCGCAACGAGGTCTTAACACACAGAAGACAGAACTAGGATTAACAGATCTTTTTCAGGTTGGAAAGACTTAACCACTGGAGTGCCACAACGATCAGTCCCAGGGCCACAATTACCTACTATCTAAATTAGTGACTTGGAGGAAAGGCAGAGCATAACATATCCAGAAACTGGTGGAGAAACTCAGCAGGTGGAGAAGCATCTGCAGAATGAAACATTGTAAGAAACACTGCAAGTTCTGAAGAAGGATAATTGGGCCAAAAAAAAGCTAACTCTGCTAACTTTCCCCAGATAAGCATATGGATAATGATGGGATAGTGTAGCGGGAGGGGCTTAGATTAGTTCACAGGTCGGCACAACATCGAGGGCCGAAGGGCCTGTTCTGCGCTGTTTTGTTCTATGTTCTGCTTTCCTTCCATAGTTGCTGCTAGACTTGCTGAATTTCTTCAGCAATCTCTGCTTGTCACATAAATGATTTGGATGAGAATACAGGAGGCATGGTTGGCAAGTTTGCAGATGACACCAAAATTGGTGGGACAGTTGACAATGAAGAAGGTTATCTAAGATTACAAAGAGAAATCTTGATCAATTGTGTCAATGGGCTAAGGAGTGGCAGACAGTTTAAATTTTTGGATAAATGTTGGTGCTGCAGTTTGGTAAAACAAACAAGGTCAGGACTTATACAATTAATGGTAGGGCTTTGAGCAGTGTTGTAGAACAGAGATCCCGACAGGTTCAGGTACATAATTCTTTGAAATTTGCATCACAGGTAAACAGGGTGGTTGAGGCAGCGTTTAGCATGCTTGACTTCACTGCTGAGACCTTGGAGTATTGGACATGCAATGTCATGTTGAGACTGTACTGGACATTGTTTGGTGAGGCCTCTTCTGGAGTACTGTGTGCCATTCTGGCCGCCCTGTTATAGGAAGGATATTATTAAGCTGGAGACAGTTTTGAAGTTATTTACCAGGAATGGAGGGTTTGAGTTACAAGGAGGGGCTGGATTGGCCGGGACATTTTTCCACTGAAGGTTAAAGGGTAATCTTGTAGAGATTTACAAAATCATGAGGCATGTAGATATGGTGAATGGTAGTCATCTTTTTCCCTAGGGTGAAGGATTCCTAGAGAAGGGGGCATATTTTTAAGGCGAGAGGAAAAAAGATTTAAAAAGGGCATGAGGACAACCTTTTAACAAAGAGTGGTCTGTGTGCGGAATGAGCTGCCAGAAAAAGTGGGACGCGTGTACATTTACAAAGTTTAAAGAAAGTTTAGATAAGTTCATGAATAGGGAAAGCCTGGAGGAATACGGGTCAAGAGCAGGCAGTGGGACTAGTTTAGTTGTGAACATGGTCAGCTTGGACTGGTTAGACCAAAGGGTCCGTTTTCATTCTGTATGAAACTTGGTAGACAGAGTTTAAAGTGGTAAAGTGAGAGATCATGCAATTTGATAGGAAGAATCAAAAAGCAGACTACAGATAGTTCCCTATAACACGACAGTTGCTTTCTTGTTTGACTCTGTGCTATAGAAAATCCCATTATATGGAAAACTGCTGCACCCATAAAGCAGAAAGTTTGTGTTATCCAAACAGTGTCCACTATTCATCAATCGCATTACAGCCAATTCAGGGTAACAAAACACACGTTACAGCAGAACTAGGATAACAAAGTGTGGGGCTGGATGAACACAGCAGGCCAAGCAGCATCTTACGAGAACAAAAGCTGACGTTTTGGGCCTAGACCCTTTTCTGATGAAGGGTCTAGGCCCGAAATGTCAGCTTTTGTGCTCCTAAGATGCTGCTTGGCCTGCTGTGTTCAACCAGCCCCACACTTTGTTATCTTGGATTCTCCAGCTTCTGCAGTTCCCATTATCTCTCTTACAGCAGAACTACCTGTATTGCTGAAGTGGAAAGAGGTTCCAAGAAAGTGGATTTTTTAAAAACACATGAAACACAAAGTGAGCACGCAGATGCAGCAAATAATTAAGAAGGCAAACAGAACTATGGCCTTTAATGCTAGGGAGTCGAAGGTTAAAGGAAGGTCTCGTTACAACATGACAGGGTGCTGGTGAGGCTGCACCTGACGAATTATGTCAAGTTTTAGACTAAAAAATGGACGTACTGGTATTGGAGGACAAAAGGGGTTGATTCATCAAGAATAGCTAAGCAGGTTAGGCCTTTATTAATGACAGTTTAGAAGAATAAAGAGCAATTTTATTGAAAGATACAAGATTCGGGGTAGATGTTGAGAAGATGGCTCCTTTCCTAGAGGAAACCCAAACTAGGGGACATATCTGTAGAAGACGACGATGCTCAATTAAAACAGACACAAAGGAATTTCCTCTCACTTAGGGCAGTCAATTTTGTAATTCCCTATCCCACGGAGTGTTGTGGAGGTTAGAGTACTTTAAAAGAGGAGTTTGGTAGGTTTTTTTGAAATACCAGGTAGTTGACAGTTTTGAGGAGACGGCATGCTAATTCCTGGGCCAGATCAACCGCGATCTTGTTGAATGGTGGGTCAGACCTGAGCTTCAAATGGCCTACTCATGCTTCTATTTCTTATCTTCTTAATGCCAATTCTATTTGCTATAATAACATGTGAAAGACAGGCCTGCAAAGAACTTTCTCAATTGAATTACAGCTTTGTTGGGTCACTTGAATATAGTTTAAGGATAGGAAGTCTTTTCAGGTTTGAAGATTCTCCGCGCAGCTCAACAGTGCATAAAATATCAGAGATAATGGGAACTGCAGATGCTGGAGATTCCAAGATAATAAAATGTGAGGCTGGACGAACACAGCAGGCCAAGCAGCATCTCAGGAGCACAAAAGCTGACGTTTCGGGCCTAGACCCTTCATCAGAGAGGGGGATGGGGGGAGGGAACTGGAATAAATAGGGAGAGAGGGGGAGGCGGACCGAAGATGGAGAGTAAAGAAGATAGGTGGAGAGAGTGTAGGTGGGGAGGTAGGGAGGGGATAGGTCAGTCCAGGGAAGACGGACAGGTCAAGGAGGTGGGATGAGGTTAGTAGGTAGCGGGGGGTGCGGCTTGGGGTGGGAGGAAGGGATGGGTGAGAGGAAGAACCGGTTAGGGAGGCAGAGACAGGTTGGACTGGTTTTGGGATGCAGTGGGTGGGGGGGGAAGAGCTGGGCTGGTTGTGTGGTGCAGTGGGGGGAGGGGACGAACTGGGCTGGTTGAGGGATGCAGTAGGGGAAGGGGAGATTTTGAAACTGGTGAAGTCCACATTGATACCATATGGCTGCAGGGTTCCCAGGCGGAATATAAGTTGCTGTTCCTGCAACCTTCGGGTGGCATCATTGTGGCAGTGCAGGAGGCCCATGATGGACATGTCATCAAGAGAATGGGAGGGGGAGTGGAAATGGTTGGCGACTGGGAGGTGCAGTTGTTTTTTGCGAACTGAGCGGAGGTGTTCTGCAAAGCGGTCCCCAAGCCTCCGCTTGGTTTCCCCAATGTAGAGGAAGCCGCACCGGGTACAGTGGATGCAGTATACCACATTGGCAGATGTGCAGGTGAACCTCTGCTTGATGTGGAATGTCATCTTGGGGCCTGGGATGGGGGTGAGGGAGGAGGTGTGGGGACAAGTGTAGCATTTTCTGCGGTTGCAGGGGAAGGTGCCGGGTGTGGTGGGGTTGGAGGGCAGTGTGGAGCGAACAAGGGAGTCACGGAGAGAGTGGTCTCTCCGGAAAGCAGACAGGGGAGGGGATGGAAAAATGTCTTGGGTGGTGGGGTCGGATTGTAAATGGCGGAAGTGTCGGAGGATAATGCGTTGTATCCGGAGGTAGGTAGGGTGGTGTGTGAGAACGAGGGGGATCCTCTTGGGGCGGTTGTGGCGGGGGCGGGGTGTGAGGGATGTGTCGCGGGAAATGCGGGAGACGCGGTCAAGGGCGTTCTCGATCACCGTGGGGGGAAAAGTTGCGGTCCTTAAAGAACTTGGACATCTGGGATGTGCGGGAGTGGAATGTCTTGTCGTGGGAGCAGATGCGGCGGAGGCGGAGGAATTGGGAATAGGGGATGGAATTTTTGCAGGAGGGTGGGTGGGAGGAGGTGTATTCTAGGTAGCTGTGGGAGTCGGTGGGCTTGAAATGGACATCAGTTACAAGCTGGTTGCCTGAGATGGAGACTGAGAGGTCCAGGAAGGTGAGGGATGTGCTGGAGATGGCCCAGGTGAACTGAAGGTTGGGGTGGAAGGTGTTGGTGAAGTGGATGAACTGTTCGAGCTCCTCTGGGGAGCAAGAGGCGGCGCCGATACAGTCAATGTACCGGAGGAAGAGGTGGGGTTTGGGGCCTGTGTAGGTGCGGAAGAGGGACTGTTCCACGTAACCTACAAAGAGGCAGGCATAGCTGGGGCCCATGTGGGTGCCCATGGCCACCCACTTAGTCTGTAGGAAGTGGGAGGAGTCAAAAGAGAAGTTGTTGAGTGTGAGGACGAGTTCAGCTAGGCGGATGAGAGTGTCGGTGGAGGGGGACTGGTCGGGCCTGCGGGACAGGAAGAAGCGGAGGGCCTTGAGGCCATCTCCATGCGGAATGCAGGTGTACAGGGACTGGACGTCCATGGTGAATATGAGGTGTTGGGGGCCAGGGAATTGGAAGTCCTGGAGGAGGTGGAGGGCGTGGGTGGTGTCACGGACGTAGGTGGGGAGTAGGTGGCTCCTACCCCAACCTCACCATCAAACCCGCAGACAAGGGTGGCGCAGTGGTTGTATGGCGCACTGACCTCTACATCGCCGAGGTCAGACGCCAACTCTCCGACACCACCTCCTACCGCCTCCTCGATCATGACCCCACACCCGAGCACCAAACCATCATCTCCAACACCATTCACGACCTCATCACCTCAGGGGACCTCCCACCCACAGCCTCCAACCTCATTGTTCCCCAACCCCGCACGGCCCGTTTCTATCTCCTTCCCAAAATCCACAAACCTGCCTGCCCTGGTCGACCCATCGTCTCAGCCTGCTCCTGCCCCACCGAACTCATCTCCACCTATCTGGGCTCCATTTTCTCCCCTTTGGTCCAGGAACTCCCCACCTACGTCCGTGACACCACCCACGCCCTCCACCTCCTCCAGGACTTCCAATTCCCTGGCCCCCAACACCTCATATTCACCATGGACGTCCAGTCCCTGTACACCTGCATTCCGCATGGAGATGGCCTCAAGGCCCTCCGCTTCTTCCTGTCCCGCAGGCCCGACCAGTCCCCCTCCACCGACACTCTCATCCGCCTAGCTGAACTCGTCCTCACACTCAACAACTTCTCTTTTGACTCCTCCCACTTCCTACAGACTAAGGGGGTGGCCATGGGCACCCGCATGGGCCCCAGCTATGCCTGCCTCTTTGTAGGTTACGTGGAACAGTCCCTCTTCCGCACCTACACAGGCCCCAAACCCCACCTCTTCCTCCGGTACATTGATGACTGTATCGGCGCCGCCTCTTGCTCCCCAGAGGAGCTCGAACAGTTCATCCACTTCACCAACACCTTCCACCCCAACCTTCAGTTCACCTGGGCCATCTCCAGCACATCCCTCACCTTCCTGGACCTCTCAGTCTCCATCTCAGGCAACCAGCTTGTAACTGATGTCCATTTCAAGCCCACCGACTCCCACAGCTACCTAGAATACACCTCCTCTCACCCACCCTCCTGCAAAAATTCCATCCCCTATTCCCAATTCCTCCGCCTCCGCCGCATCTGCTCCCACGACAAGACATTCCACTCCCGCACATCCCAGATGTCCAAGTTCTTTAAGGACCGCAACTTTTCCCCCCACGGTGATCGAGAACGCCCTTGACCGCGTCTCCCGCATTTCCCGCGACACATCCCTCACACCCCGCCCCCGCCACAACCGCCCCAAGAGGATCCCCCTCGTTCTCACACACCACCCTACCAACCTCCGGATACAACGCATTATCCTCCGACACTTCCGCCATTTACAATCCGACCCCACCACCCAAGACATTTTTCCATCCCCTCCCCTGTCTGCTTTCCGGAGAGACCACTCTCTCCGTGACTCCCTTGTTCGCTCCACACTGCCCTCCAACCCCACCACACCCGGCACCTTCCCCTGCAACCGCAGGAAATGCTATACTTGTCCCCACACCTCCTCCCTCACCCCCATCCCAGGCCCCAAGATGACATTCCACATCAAGCAGAGGTTCACCTGCACATCTGCCAATGTGGTATACTGCATCCACTGTACCCGGTGCGGCTTCCTCTACATTGGGGAAACCAAGCGGAGGCTTGGGGACCGCTTTGCAGAACACCCCCGCTCAGTTCGCAAAAAACAACTGCACCTCCCAGTCGCCAACCATTTCCACTCCCCCTCCCATTCTCTTGATGACATGTCCATCATGGGCCTCCTGCACTGCCACAATGATGCCACCCGAAGGTTGCAGGAACAGCAACTCATATTCCGCCTGGGAACCCTGCAGCCATATGGTATCAATGTGGACTTCACCAGTTTCAAAATCTCCCCTTCCCCTACTGCATCCCTCAACCAGCCCAGTTCGTCCCCTCCCCCTCTGCACCACACAACCAGCCCAGCTCTTCCCCCCCACCCACTGCATCCCAAAACCAGTCCAACCTGTCTCTGCCTCCCTAACCGGTTCTTCCTCTCACCCATCCCTTCCTCCCACCCCAAGCCGCACCCCCCGCTACCTACTAACCTCATCCCACCTCCTTGACCTGTCCGTCTTCCCTGGACTGACCTATCCCCTCCCTACCTCCACTCTCTCCACCTATCTTCTTTACTCTCCATCTTCAGTCCGCCTCCCCCTCTCTCCCTATTTATTCCAGTTCCCTCACCCCATCTCCCTCTCTGATGAAGGGTCTGGGCCCGAAACGTCAGCTTTTGTGCTCCTGAGATGCTGCTTGGCCTGCTGTGTTCGTCCAGCCTCACATTTTATTACAGTGCATAAAATATGATCAGTTTTTCTCTGAAAAATCCAAGATTTCCACTGGCTCACTTATATAATGAAAACCCCGTGGAAAATCACAGTACAAATATACAGCCAACCTACCAGCTGAAGCATGGTGAGATAACGCTTCCACCACAAATACTTCTGCATGTGTGGTCCCACTGCAGCAATTCCATAGTACAGGTACATCACAATATGAACAAAGGAATTCAACAAGCCGATGAAGAAGGCTGAAGAGAAGAAAGAAAATTTATTTGCAGCTATACGAGAGATCAAGTTTGTCAATAGCTGGACTTCAATTCCATGCCATATGTAAAAGGATCGCCATTGCATTATCAGCCTATACGTTCTAGCAAAGAACTAACAGCAACTAATGATAATAAAATGTGAGGCTGGATGAACACAGCAGGCCCAGCAGCATCTCAGGAGCACAAAAGCTGACGTTTCGGGCCTAGACCCTTCATCAGAGAGGGGGATGGGGAGAGGGAACTGGAATAAATAGGGAGAGAGGGGGAGGCGGACCGAAGATGGAGAATAAAGAAGATAGGTGGAGAGAGTGTAGGTGGGGAGGTAGGGAGGGGATAGGTCAGTCCAGGGAAGACAGACAGGTCAAGGAGGTGGGATGAGGTTAGTAGGTAGCTGGGGGTGCGGCTTGGGGTGGGAGGAAGGGATGGGTGAGAGGAAGAACAGGTTAGGGAGGCAGAGACAGGTTGGACTGGTTTTGGGATGCAGTGGGTGGGGGGGGGGAAGAGCTGGGCTGGTTGTGTGGTGCAGTGGGGGGAGGGGACGAACTGGGCTGGCAGCAACTAATGATCTCTCCAGTCCTGTAGAGTTCTTTTCTTTTGGAAATGAGAAACTAGGAGATAATTTAGAATAACAAAGCAAAATGTTTCACATCGGCTGACAAAACAAGTACAATGTACAGTAAATTAGGGAGAAGGCAGAAGAAGTAATATTAAGCAAAATACTCATTCAAAAAGCTGGTGCAGACACAATGGGCTGAATGGCTTCCCTCTCTACTATATCAATTCTGTGACATTTTGGGCTGGCTATTCCCATTTTCAGGTAAAGGTTTTTGTCAAGTGAGATTCACTGTGCCCAGTCCACCACAGTTCATAACTACCTGTCACACACAACTGAACAGCTTTTCAACTCATTTATTATGCTACTGGGCTCTTTGGTAGCCTTCTCACATAATTACACAGCTGCAGCAGAGGCACTCACTGCTGCAGGCACTTTATTTAAAGCCCAGCTGTACACCACTTGCGAACTGCAAGCCAGGAACTGACCCTCACATGGTGGAGCTTCACCATTATCACCTACGGGATGACTTCATCTGATGAAGAAGCAGCACTCCGAAAGCTTGTGATCCCAAATAAACCTGCTGGGCTATAACATGTGACTTCTGACACTGACCTAGAGGGATGGGGAGAAAAGGAGAGAAAGGCAGAAAGGAAGGCAGATCCAGCCAGCCTGGACTCAGTTAACATCCGGGAACAGTGCAGTGGCCCAAATTAAAAGGAACACCCAGCAGCACAGGAAAAAAAAGTCTCGTGATACACAATAACCAAGTGCCACCTGCTACCTCACATTCCTAGAGCCGCCACCACTCAAACTGTGCCACTGCATAACCACACCATCAAGGCTCGTGGACGGCAACTCTCACTATTCCTCTACCACAACAACTCAGCAGCCCTCATCCACTTCATCTTCAAACAACCGACTTGTTCCACCCTCTGTGTTTGCTACTGACTCATCATCCATCACCTCTCCTGCATCACCATTCACTGCGCTCCTATCCTCTTCCAGAAACTCAATCCCTCCCTTTCTCTCTTAGCCACTTTTTTTCCCCTTGCAAAGTCCCCTGTCTGATCTCTACAGAACGATGACTGACCTGTATTCTCTGAACTTCGTCTATAGAGCCTACAACGGCTAAATCCCTTGATTTCAAGGGCACAGATCACCAGACTCTGATAGCACCAAGCACTTAATTGACCGTGGCCAACAACCTGGACTAGAATTAAGTATGTTCCTGATCTGAACAGCACCTCATGATTGATCCCCTCCAATACACTAAGGGCCAGTCCCCTTTGAATTTCACATGTGTCTACTTATTTCAAGCACATGCTGTGTGCTTGGCATGCAAGCGGTTGGTTTTTGCTGCAGGTGGCACTGATATTGTTGTGTGCTTTACAGCGACATATCCACCCTCTTGACTGTTCAGCACTCTCCACCTTGATAAGCTACCTGTCTCTTCGTCATCACTGAAAAGCAAAAGGCTGGCCTCCTCCAAGTAAACATACAGTGAATAAGGGCTAAGAAACGAAATCCTATGGAGAGGGGCAAAGGATATTTCTCTGAAATGAGCAAGTTTAAGTACATGGCTAATTTGGAGAAGCTAAGGCTGTCCCTCATAGAAACAAACTTAAAACAGAAGTGTTCAAAATTAAGAACCTTTGATAGTGCCAGTGGAGAGAGACTGCTTCCTCTGGCAGGTTATGGGCAGAGATCATGAGATTAAACTGATGGTGCTTTCAAAGGGTCAGTACAGATTAAAAGTCACCAAATGGTATCCTTCTATCATTCCAGATATTTTGCTCAATCTGTTCCTGCTCTACACAAGAGCACTGTTGCATTAGGAGAGCTGACTATATTAATTATGAAACACTAGAAAATTTGCCAACAATGTTGCTAATGATGTGACCCAACTTAAAATTATGCAATAGAAGAGGGATTTCACTTGCAAATAATTTTAATGTTTTAATGTTAAATTATTCTTGTAAAATTTGCTTTGAAAAGTCAATGACCACTTCAATGTCAAAACTTAACCAAAAAGGCTGTGTGTGTCCAGTTGACCACAATTTGAATACTTACACTGGCCCCCTGGTACATACTTCACTCCAGCCCACCAGTTGAAAATCATTGTACCATGGTGATAAACATGAAGAAATGTGACCTGATTGTACTTTTTCCTCAGAATGAAAAATATCTGTCCGAAAGGAAACAAATAAAAAGAGAGGAATCAAAAAGGCTGCAGAAATGATGAAAATAAAAGGAGGAAATTTGTAGGATCCATAATGTGGGCTCAAGGGAGCCAAAATACTAAAATCAATTCAGTCTAGTCCCTTGTCACTTCTGGGCAATGAACAAAAACATCGAATGGTCACAATGAGAGACTAAACAACAGAAGTCAATTTTTATATTGTTGCTTTTCTGCAAATTTAAAATAGAATTCTAGATTGGTGCAAAGAGCAAGTTGGAATCAACTGTACTTCATTCAGTGATATTAAATTCAGTGATATAAAGTTCATTAGATTTGACGTTATATTATTTAGAATGCTCCCTAATTATCTCTGATGTGACAGACTCGTCTATCACCAGGCCAATGCCATTAATAATGTTAGTCTATATAAAGCATTTTTAAAAGTTAAAATCTCCAAGGAGATATTAGTATTGATTTTATTCAAATTCCATTTTGTAGCCATGAAAATCATATTTCACACTGGGAGATTAAATTTCTAATAGGATTACATTCAGTGTCTTCTTGCATGGTACTCCACAGAGATGAATGTCAAAGTAATTTAGCAGCTTGGCAACTGAAAACATGGTTAGAACATTCTATAGCAAAACTGATGTCATTCAACATTTTCTTTTATTTCACAGAACCTTTACCATACAGAAAACAATATTAGTAAGTATCTATACAGTTGTCTTCATTGTCACTGTTACATAGGCAAACGCATGCAATGTAATACTAATGTGCTAAAAGTAACAGGTTTGCAGCTCTCTCACTGTCCTTAAGTCTTAGCAGGTGAATTTTAGCAGGTGCTAATTGATTTCTTTTTGGCTTTGAACTAGAATTCATAGCCAGGATACTCACCCTGTTAAACAAGCTAAATCAAATAAACAAACATCCAATTCACAACTACTGCTGTCAAATGATACTCATTTCAGGTTTGATCAGGAAATTGACAAGTTTCCATTCTACTTCAACAAAAGTTGAAGATATTTCAAAAATATGAATAAACCAGCTTTAGAATAGAAGCTTAAACTGCCATCTAGGATTTGAAGCTCAAAGTGTAAGAAAATTGCAGTTATACAGCACGTTACTATTTCCTTCAGAAAAAATCTGCCAGCAGTGAACACAAGGAAAAGTCATTGAACTAAAGCAACTATCCTATATACAAAAACGGCAGCTATTTTACACAGAAATATCTTCACAAGAAGCCATGAATTGAATGACTTGTTCATTTATTTTTGGTGGAATATGTTACCAGCCAAATGTTGGTCAAGTCATCAAAATAGTTTGTACTTCGTTGAATAATCACAGTTTAATAGCCAGTTCAAAAAGCACTTGGGGCATTGACTCACAACTCCAGGCAAATCATTAGCCTATTGAAGTGGCACTAGTCCTAGAATAGAGCTTGAAACCAATTTTGACTTTCAAGCGAGAATCAACCATTCTGAATCAAGGCAGGAGTCATAATATGTACTGATTTAGTTGTGTCAGCTAAAATAATGCTCTCTCCATAGCACTACCTTACCAAGATCAGCGAGATGTAGAATTCGTTCCTGGAAGTAATGTGACACTGTCCTCATGAATTACACTCAATCCATTATTACTCATTTATTCATATATGGCAAGTACCTTGCAAATGTGGTTTAATTGTCAGCATGGGTTAGTACTATTGTGCCAGTGGTGCATTCACTAATCACCGCAAATTAAAAACGAGTGAAGCTCCAACAACACACTTAGTCAATTAGTAATTGAGTTGTAGATGTTGGTTTCTAATTCAAAAACCTCTTTAAAGGAAAAATCTCAGAAAAGCACTGAAACAACTGAAAGTACAGCATTTTCCATATTAAAAGTTGGTCACTTACCGTGTCCATCAGTTCAATGACTTTAGAGAAGAAAAACCACCAGCAGACATTTGCCATCTGTAAACAGACAAGGATGATGTAGAAGAAGTTGCAAATATAAGACTAAAATAATGACATAAAATGGTAGACACGCAAAGCAAGTCCACTGCCATCTAGAAAGAAATTTTGGACTCCGAGTAGGCATTTTGCACCATTGAAATTTACTGATTTTATAGATGTTCAAAGATTTTGATGTCTATTTATTTCCAATGCTACTTTTTACTTCAAACTTTCAGAGAACGCTCACTTGCATCCTGATTGAATTTAACACTGCCACTGTTCTGCTAGGTCTATTTTTGAACTTCAACTATTCATCAGATCAATAACAGATGGAATTTGACTCTGTTGTGTGAGGTGATACACTTTGGAAGCAGCGACAAGACAAGAGAATGCTCAATGAATGGCAGGACACAAGGAAGCTCAGAGGGATCTTGAAGTGCCGCTCGAATATCCTTGAAATTGGCAGAACAGTTTAATGGGGTAGCTCAGAAGGACACTTCCCTTTATCAAAAAAAATTGACATAAATATTAGAGCAGCAAGATTATGTTGGAGCTGCACAAAAGCTTTGGTTCAGCCACAGCTGCTGCACTTTGCACAGTTCTGCTCACTGCACTATAGGAAGGGCATGACTTCACTGGGGTGGGTGTGGAGGAGATTCACCAGGGACAGAGGAGTTTAGTTAGGCAGAGAGGCTGAATAAACCCTGCTGTAAAGAAAGCACTGAGAAGTGACCTGACATGAGGTGTATAACATTGAGGAGCACAGACAGGGGGGATAGAAAGCAGCTGTCCCCTTGGTAAAGGGTCAATAACATTAGGACATATTTTACAGTGAAAAGGAGGTTTAGAGGAGATTGGAGAAAAAGATTTTTGTCTTCGAGGGAGATGGGAACTTGAAATACACTGTCTAGGAGGGTAGTTGAGTTAGCAAACCCAAACTATTATAATAAGTACTTGGATGAGCACTTGAAATATCATATCTTTCAAGGCTATGGGCCAAGTGCTGGAAAGTGGTGTAGATTTAAAATAACTTTTATTGGTGCAGACTTAATGGGCCAAAGGGCCTCTTCTGTAATTAATGATTCTACAAGTTTGGTATCACTTGTAAATTCACCAAAGATCCACAAACAGCACCTTCCAAACCCCACGATCACTTCCATCTAGAAGGACAAGTGCAGCAGATATATGGGAACACCACCACCTCTAAGTTCCCCTCCAAGTCACTCACCATCCTGACTTGGAAATATATCGCTGTTCCTTCACTCTCACTGGGTCAAAATCCTGGAATTCCCTCCCTAACAGCATTGAGAGTCAACCTACAGCAGGAGGACTGCGGTGGTTCAAAAAGGCAGCTCACCTCCACCACCTTTTCAAGGGCAACTAGTGATCGGCAAGAAATGCTGGCCTGCCAGTGATGCCGACATCCCACAAATGAATGAACAAAAAAGTAGCCAAATTGCTGTAAATTTTTAAAATCCAAATCACTGTTGTAATTTAGAAACACTGGTTGCTCCAATGCCATTTTCACGGGTGTCCCACCCAAATCTCTAGCACCAAACCCCGGCCCAAACATGGGTTAAATGGTCCCCTTCTCCACTGTAACAATCCAAATGATTCTGCGAGAACAAAGACACTTCTTTGGCTAGTTACTTATCGATGCCAATGGTTTATCTATAACTTCCATTACTTTGTAAATCCAGGTACATATAACAGAGCTGTTCAGTTAACCCGCATTTCCACTTCCTGAATAGGGTCAAAAAGAAAACTGGTTCAGACAGGTCTCCCCACTCTGAATTTACGTCGACAGATACTTGTACAGATTATTCTCAAATTTATTTCTGATAACGGATTTCATTATTTTACAAGGTATTTAAGCAAAATTGATCCATCCGTTATTGCTTATACCTGCTTTGTTGTCTTTTTGAAAATGGGAATGTCTGCCAATTTCCAATCTTCTAGTATGCCCCAAGAGGGCAGTCAATTCCTGTACTGACAAACCTGATTTAAAATCTGCAATAAATACTACATATCCCTGGGCATTTATTTGCTTTTTGATTATTGATTTGTTTCTGTATTAGTCAGATTTTACAACACAACAACACTGGCAGCACAACAGTTACCCACAAATTGCAAGTGGAGATGATCTTTGTCATTTACGTTTATGTATTTGTATATCATTTTCAAGTGTGGGGCTGAATGAACACAGCAGGCCAAGCAGCACAAAAGCTGACGTTTCAGCCCCTTCATCAGAGAGGGGGATGGGGAGAAGATTCTGAAATAAATAGGGAGAGCGGGGGAGGTGGACTGACGATGGATAGAGGAGAAGATAGGTGGAGAGGAGAGTATGGGTGGGGATAGGTCAGTCCGGGGAGGACGGTCAGGTCAAGGCGGTGGGATGAGGTTAGTGGGTACATCAGCTTTTGTGCTCTTGAGATGCTGCTTGGCCTGCTGTGTTCATCCAGCTACCCACTTTGTTATCTTGGATTCTCCAGCATCTGCAGTTCCCATTATCTATAAACCTAAATATTTTGCTTTGATTTCCACTTATTGGAAAGGCAAGCTCTCATTGCATTGTACCAATGAATGACTTGATTACCTACAGAATTGATAATGACCTCATGATCCATGTACAGACTTGATATTCTGAAGTTCAAACAAGACCATTTTAATGAACGTTTGTTTTCTGCATATTCATATGTTGTTCCACATTTTCTGATATAACACACGGTGCATTATGTATTAATTATAGGAAATTTGTGTAAGTTGTGCCCATTATTAGTAATTCCATAATTAAATCATGATAGAAGCATCAAATGCTTAAATATATACGTCACCACAACAGCAGTGAAGTGTGACATCCAGCAACTGGTGAGTATTTGGTTGGAAGAAGTGCAAAAAAAGATCAGCTGATATAGTACTTACAGGTCACACTAAATTATTGAACTGGCAATTATACATTAGGGTTCTATCATGCTGAGACTCGTACTGGAACAAGCATTAGCTTAGAATAATCTTCCCATGTTCAAACACCAGGCCTCATTACTTAATTATACTCATTGTTCAGACCCAAACGCATTGAACAGTGAGTCTTGCACTATCGAAACTTTTTGCCAAAGATGAAACTTGAATAAAAGAATCAATGCTTAATACATTGGTTTTACACTTCTGCAAACAATCACATCATTTATACCGATTACACAGGATACAAATCTAAACATCGAGTCATCATGCATAAATAAACAATGGGACAAAACAGGGATGGGGAGCTGGGATATATATCTGTGGATTTTCACAGTTAAGTTGGAAATCTCTGTTGTTCATGTAGACTGTGCAAATGTTTCTATTAAAAGAATAGTGCTGCTGGAATATTTGTTTTCTTTAACTTTTAAAGCATTCCGGTTTAATATTTGGAAGTTATCTATTTTGAATAATTGTTAGCTCCAAGTATTCAGATCAGTGGTGTCACAAAAGTTGAATTAAATCACTTTTACTCTCTCCTGTAAACTGCCTATTTGCATGTCCAAGAAGGACTGTTACTATACAAGTGTGAATCCATCCATTTTCCCACACAAGTCATTTTCTATAAGATTGAGATTGAGATTTTGGACTCCATTGTAAAAGGATGACATTTCTAAATATTTGGAAATAGAGATACACAGCATGGGAACAGGCCCTTCGGTCCAACTCATCCATGCCGATCAGATATCCTAAATAAATCTAGTCCCATTTGCCAGCATTTGGCCCACATCCCTCTAAAGCCTCCTTATTCATATACTCACCCAGATGCCTTTTAAATATTGTAATTGTATCAGTCTCCACCACTTCCTCTGGCAGCTCGTTCCACACAGGCACCACCCTCTGCGTGAAAACGTTGCCACTAGGATCCCTTTTAAATCTTTCCCCTCTACCCTTAAACCTATGCCCCCTGGTTTTGGACTCCCCCACACTGGGGAAAAGTTCTTGTCTATTTACCCTATCCATGCCCCTCATGATTTCATAAACCTCTATAAGATCACACCTCAGTCTCTGACACTATGGGGAAAACAGCCCCAGTCTATTCAACCTCTCCCTCTCGTTCAACCCCTCCAACCTCTAGCAACATCCTTGTAATTTTTTTCTGAACCGTATGAAGTTTCACAACATCCTTCCTTTCGCAGCGAGACCAAAATTATACACAGCATTCCAACAGTGGCATAACCAATGTCCTGTACAGCCGCAACATGACCTCTCAATTCCTATACTCAATGAGTGTATAGTAAAATAAGGCAAAGTCAACATGGTTTTGTCAAGGTGAGGTCATACCTGACAAATCTGCTAGAATTCTTTGAGGAAGTAACGAGCAGGGTAGACCAAGGACAGCCAATGGTTGCTATCTACCTGGAATTCAAGGAGGCCTTTGACAAGGTGCCACACAGGAAGCTGCTGAGTTAGATAAGGATCCACAGAGTTAGAGGCAGGGTGCTGGCATGGATAGAAGATTGGCTGGCAGAAAGCAGGGAGTAGGGATAAAGGAATCTCTCTCGGGATGGCAGCCAGTGATGAGTGGTGTTCCGCAAGGGTCAGTGCTGGGACCACAACTCTTCGCTTTGTACATGAATGATCTGGATGAAGGAACTGTGGGTATTCTGGCTAAGTTTGCAGATGATACAAAGATAGGTGGAGGGCAAGGTAGTATTGAGGAGGTTGGGGGCCTGCAAAAGCACTTGGATAAGTTAGCACAGCGGGCAAAGAAGTATCAGATGGAGTACAACGTGGGAAAATGTGAGGTCATGCACTTTGGTAGGAAGAATAAAAGCATGGACTATTTTCTAAATAGGGAGAAAATTCAGAAGTCTGAAGTGCAAAGAGACATGGGAGTTCTAGTCCAGGATTCACTCAAGGCAAACTTAAAGGTTGAGTCAGTAGTCGGGAAGGCAAATGCAATGTTGACATTTATTTTGAGAGGACTTGGATATAAAAGCAGAGATGTGCTACTGACAGTTTATAAGGTGCTGGTCAGGCCACATGTGGAGTATTGCATGCAGTTTTAGGCCCCGTATCTCAGGAAGGATATACTGGCCTTAGAGCAGGTTCAGAGGAGGTTCATGAGAATGGTCCCAGGAATGGAAAGCTCAGCATATGAGGAATGTTTGAGGACTCTTGGGACTACACTCATTGGAGTTTAGAAGGATGGGGGTGGAATCTAATTGAAACTTACAGAATACTGAATGGCCTGGACAGAGTGGATGTTGGGAAGATGCGTCCATTGGTAGGAGAGACTCAGACCTGAGGGCACAGCCTTAGAATAAAGGGAAGACCTTTTAGAAAGGAGATAAGGAGAAACTTCAGCTAGAGAGTGGTGAATCTATAGAATCATTGACATAGAAGGCTGTGGAGGCCAGGTACTTTTGAGACTGAGATAGACAGGTTCTTGATTATTAAGGGGATCAAGCGTTACGGGTAGTAAGCAGGAGAATGGGGGTGACAAACTTATCAGCCATGACTGAATGGTGGAGCAGACTTGATGGTCCGAATGACCTAATTTCTGCTCTTACGTCTTACGGTCTTAAACAGGTTTTAACTCTGGGTCTACAACTCCATTGAAATTAAACCCACTCCCTTTCAGAGGGGCACAAAAGTAAATAAGCAAACTGAATCGTTGAAGGAGTCATCTACCTTGTAATGAAAATAACTTTCCAACAAGTGCAGAAATTTAGAAAAAAAAACTTAAACTCAACTTGTTTAGCATTTCAACATGGCAGCCTCCCAGAAAATGGTCTAAATTTTCATTACATTAAATGGCACTAAAGCAAAATCAATAAATCACAAGACGGTGCTCTTTCAACACCACCATTGAAAACTGCTTTGGGGGAGGGAGTAGGCAGCAGCAGGGTAAATCCTCGCTACTTGTCAGCCATGAGCCAATACTAAAACGCGGGCGTGCAGAAGCATCAAGGAGGTACCTTTTGTCTCAAACAATTGGATTATTATGTTCTATGCCAGATAACCAGATGGATACTTGGTAACAAGCAACAAATGAAATAGGGGAAAATAAAATCAATTAATGCATAAACAGTAACTGCCAGTGTTTCAATTACATATTGCTATTCTTCATATTAGCCTGAACTGGGAGCATCAATAGACAACTTAACAAGGAAAGCAGGGCATAATGCCAGAGATTCTGAACCTGTTCATGCTCAACGTCTAGCTACTCATTTTGTAGCTTTTGATGAAAGTAAAAAATATCCATACAGTCAAAATTAGTATTTTGTCTCTTCCCTAGCTGCCACAAGAACCAAATACAACATTTCTGCAGTTGTCCTACCCAATTCTCAAAGAACCAGACTGAAAACTCTTGCTATGTATTGCTCAGTATCATGGCTGATTTTATGTCTTTACCCACCGATCTATCGGAGAAGTGCGCTATTATTTGAAGATTATTTATAAACACTGCAAAAGCTCAACTATTCAGAAATCTTCAGTCACTGAAGAAACACAGCAAGATCATCTAACGTTTATGCAGACATATCAAGCACTTACTTAAAAGAAATGACTGTCCAAGTGAAAGGCGATAGAGCCGATTCTAGAAGAAATGTTGTAAACAGCACTTCAATCTGAAGGTTAAAGTACAGAATCAACCTTTCTACTCCACTGTCAGCGATCACACGCTCATTTTTCAGCATGTTCAAGCCCCACCTAAGGACGATAGCATAACACCTCAGCTGATGCTTTAGTGCAACACAACACCCTAGTCATGCGAGACAAGCGATTTCTCCCTGAACTTGTTTCATAATTGTCATCAATGTTAGTTCATTACTGACAGTGGATTTTCACTCTTGCTTGGCATCCTCTTCCCACAAGAGTAGAACTTCAGTTAAACACGCTATGCCACACATATCTAGGTCAACATAAAGCCACCAACTCAATCTCACTTTGCCAAAAAAGAGCTGGGAAGAATGTTTAAATTGTCATGGTCTGAATTTATTCAACTTGAGGCAGAAAAACTGAAGCCAATTAACTTCAAGGATATGTGAAGCTCAACAATGTTTAGTTTTATACCTGCTGTAGATTTTTAAAATATCATGGAGATTCTTTAACTTGAGGGACACACTCACGTTTTAGAAGACTTTACATTTTCTGCTTCACGTCTTCTTTCTGAGTCATATGTAAATGCTACTCTGAAGCTAACCACAATTAATGAATCACATGAGCATAGCTTGGGGTGATGTACAGTAGAGTTGTTCCCCTCTCCATCAACATGCAAAAAAATGCTCATTTTAACTTATTTCCACAACACTATTGTTGGATTCAGAATAAACCTGAGACAGCGCCTCAGGTTTTCCAAAACCAAAAGGGAAGAGGTATGTAAATACAAAAGGCAGCAGGGAGAGAGCTACAGGTCCGCTGCATACTAAAAATAAAAAGAATCACGTTTAATAGCTTTCATTTTCATGTAAAACTATATTAAGAATGCAACACCTCACTCCCTTCCTGCTTCTAAACTATTTGTGGATTTGTACTTTGATTACCATTATATTAAATGCTTGTTCAGATGAACTGTGAAAAGCCACCACATTACTACCTGCCCACGGGGCTGCTCTCTCTTAAATGAGAGAGACTACTGCTGGTGGTTTAACATGAGGGTCACCACGATTCAGGCGGGGCGAAAGGTTGCAAAGGATAATCCGTCATGGTCACCTCAGCCAGTGCAGGAACTGAAGCCATGCCACTGGAACCATTATACACTGCAAACCAGCCAAACAGCCAAGTGAGGTAATGGATCCTCTTGAATTGCACAGTTAAACATAGAAACATAGAATATAGGAGTAATAGGCCACTTTACCCTTCTGTAAAGAAGGCCATTTGCCTTCATTATTACTTGCTGCACCTGCATGCTTGCTTTTAAAGAACCTTGTAAAAGGATCCCCAGAAACATTTGCACCTCAATCTTTCGCAATCTATCACCACTTGAATAAAACTTTGCCATTCTGTTTTTCCTACTTCATAATTATCCACATTATACTGCACATGCCATGTATTTGCCCACTCACTCAATTTGTCAGAAATAGGCCTGAAGTCTATATGCCCTCCTTAGCACTTACATTCCCACCAAATCATTAATTTACAGTATGGATTCATGGAGTCCAAGCACTGATCTTCTGTGGTATCCCACTTGTCACAATCTTTCACTTCAAATCAGCCATTTATTCCTGTTGTTTGTTTCTGTTTGCTATTAATTCTCAATCTTTGCCAGTATATTGCCACAAATACAGTGTGCTTTTATTTGGAACATCATCTAATGTCAGGCCTTATTAACAACCTTCTGAAAATCTAAATGTACCACATCCTCAGGTTCTTCTTCATCTATTCTACTACGTACATCCTCAAAATACTCCAGTAAGTTTGTCAAATATGATTTCCCATTCGTAAATAAATATTGTGTGAGAGATGCCACCAAAGCGGAACTAGCATTACATATGGCTCATTTTCATAATTACTCAAATAAGTTGCCTTTGAACAAATCAACATTGCTCAAACCCTATTGTTTTGTACATTTTAGCTTATCTCACTAAAGTATTTGATGACTTGAATCAAATGTCACCTCAACTACTGTTAACTTAATTAGCCTCTAGGGAGACTGAAGAAATGTGCATGCAAAGCCATAAGCATCTGATCCAGATAAATTTATGAAGCATCTGGTGTCACTGAATATGGAAATGGGACTCCAAAGCACATCTGCACTTACAAGGGATGGGAAATGCAAACACAGAGCATGCGTCTGAGAGTTTAGGTCCCTGCATGTTAGCCTCCTTCCAAATTCTGAATCAACACTCAGCCACATTGCAGAGGTCAAATCCTGTCTTGAAAAAATGTTTTGATAAAATAACATACATTATTTGGCTTTAAAATAACAAACATGCTACTAATCATTACGAATCAAACTTAAATGTCGGACATCAGATTTACTAATACAATTCACAACATCGATCCTTAGCCCCATTTTCTATCCATGTTCCTCACCCTCAATCCAAGCTCACTGTTGCTGTAATCCACAGGTTCACAAAGGTAGCTGTAGTTTGCACGAATTGAAGTCACCAGGAACTAGAACAGAAAATTAGAGTATTAGATATTAAATAAACACACATATCCACACAATAAGCACTTGTGCTGAAACAGAACCAGATGTCACCACAGTTGGTATCACATCGAAATGGTTGCCACACTTTCCCTTTGCTGCCTATAAAAGTCTCAGTTTACTTCAGACATTTAATAATGATGCATTGAAATGATACTCATAGCTATTTGTTCTTTGTCCTATCCAAAAATCTCAACACGTGATATGTCAAGAGTTGAAATTATTAATTAAAAAAGCTTAAGTTACTAGCTCGGTGTTGGGTACGAATATCTCAATGACATCTATCAAGCAATTAGCACTAAGTAGAAATTCCAAAGTCCACGTGAAGAGAATATTCTGGTTTGTTTAGAAATAACCAACCACACTAGCACCAAATGATGAGTCCTCCATGGCAACCACTCATCTTCCCATCATGATATGGATAGCAATGAATTCTGTCAATGAATGCTGTTGTTGATCATCAATAGTTTTGCCTCATAAAGTATTCACTAAATCATCACAGTCTCAAAAATAAAAAAGCTTGCCTGCTCATTGATTTTCATTTTGCTGAGGGTCATGGTTGTTCATAGTTCAACCATAGCCAAGTCTGTGCTACCAGAGTCAGTCTGCTATACAGGAGGGAAGAAACCTGTGTGGAAGTGCAGTACTAATAGAGGATTCCATAGTCAGGAGACCAGACAAGTATTTGTGTTGCAGTAAAGGTGATTCCAGGAAGTGGCTCTAGAAATAGTGGATGAATTGGTCGTCATGTTTCAAGATTCCATCTTCACTGGCACAGTGTCTATGGATTTGAGGATAGCTAATGTAACACCATGTTTTTAAAAAGGAGATTGAGAGAAAACAAGGAATTATAGACTAGTTAGCTTGGTATTGGTGGTTGCGAGTTGCTCGATCCATTGAAGAAAAGACTTGATAACGGAACATTTGGAAAAGTGTATTAGGATTTGTCAGCGTCATCATGGATTTATGAAAGGCAAATCATGCTTGACAAATGTATTGAAATTGTGGTGCAAATGTTACTTGCCATTTGTCAGCCCAAGCCTGATATTGTCCAGATCTTGCTACCTTTGAACAGGGACCACTTTAATATTTCGCAAATGTTGCTGAATATTGCACAAACATCGTGAACTTCTGACCTTAAGATGGCAAAGAGATCACTGGTGAAGCAGCCAAAGATGGTTGGAACTAAGACACTACCCTGAAGAACTCCTGCAGAGATGTCCTGGAGCTGAGATGACTGACCTCCAACAACCACAATCTATGTGTCAGGTATGACTCCAACCAGCAGAGTTTTACCCCTGATACTCACTGATTCTAGTTTTGCTAGGGGTCCTTAAATGCCACACTCGGTTGAACATGGCCTTGATGTCAAGGGCTGTTGCTGTCACCTCTCCTCTGGAATTCAGCTTTTATCCAAGCTTGAACAGAGGCAGTACTGAGGTCAATACCACAGTGGCTCAGGCTGTCCCAAACTTAACATCATTGAGCAGGTACTGCTTAACAGCACTATTGATGACACCTTCCATCATTCTTACTGATGATTGAGTGTAAACTGATGGGTTGGTAATTGGCTGCATTATATTTGGTTTGGTCATAGGCTAGCAAATTGGGTAGACAAGTGTGTATAGTGATGCATTTTGGCCTAAGAGTCAGAAAGAGGCGATACAGCTTTTATGGCACAATTTCGGAAGTATTCAGAGACAGAGAAATCTGGGAGCTCATGAGTGTAAATCATTGACTGTGGCAAGAATTAGTCAGTGAGGGAGCAAAACATATGGTTTCAGGGAAGTAGATCTTAACAGGAGAAAAGCTGAACATGTAATACTTAACATTTAGAACTATATCCTCACTCCTTCACTGTTGCTGGATCAAAATCCTAGAACTCATTCCCTCACCAAACCACGGAATTATCTATACTAGGCAGATTGTAGCAGTTCAAGAAAGCAGCTCACCACCACCTTCTCAAGGGCAATGAGGGATATGCAACAAACATCACCTTTGCCAGTATTCTCCAAATCCCATGAAAGAGTAAATGCAAAAAATACCTATTATACACCATCGCAATTATTTGTTTCGGGCAAGCTGCTCTTGGCAACATCTGTTATTATAGCAAGTCTTTGTTGTGGAAGCTCATTTTGCAAATTCAGAGACAGCTTTTAAGCTCTTCCTTTATCTAAACGGTTTCTCAGAGACTAGGTGCAGTGGATCCGCCCTCTGCTTTATCCCTATAGCAATTTGTTTTTAGAAGGAAACCAGCACGTCTCAAATAGTACTTGTGGCATAACAGGATTACTCTTAATTACAAAAATTAGAAAAAAAACCATAACTTACCTCCCAAAAAATGTAAGCTGAGATAGCAACGAGGGAGAAATTGTAAACAAGTAGTACATATTTCAGATTGAATGGTTCCCGACTTCGCATGTACTTTGGTCCACACGTGCAGATTAAAAGGTAGACTATGAAGGTCACAATAATGGGAATGGGTGAGTAAACCAGGAACCAGGGGTCAGTCCTCTTGTCTGAAAATTTTGAAAAGAGACAATGAAAACAAATGTCAACTGACAAATATACACAATCTTATGCATCAACTTTTCCCCGATACCATCCTTAAAATGGATCTGAATACAGGCAAACTTTACAGCCAATATAAGTTAAGAAATGGTAATGGCATTTCCTAATACCTAAAAAGTCATTGGAATTATATTAAGCGCTCTGCACTTTAAACATGAAACAGGCCAGTATGCAATCTTCTTGTCCAAATATACCCAAAAAACCACAAATCTAGGAACTGACAAAAAAGCCAGGAACATCAAAAGACACAGAAAGCCTTCAGAAATATATAGGTATAATACGAACCAGAAGAGAAAGCTTTGAACAATTCTCTTATTGTATAATAATGAGAAATGCACAAGGTGTGTTTAAGCCAAATAAAAGACTGGCAAATCCAGTGAGACAGTACAGCAGGAAGGGAGGCAAGAGGAATTAAAACTAATTATGTCATCATTGTATATTTTCCTGTTCAATACATAGTCTTTTTTCTGTAGAATGTCAATGGTCCACTCTCTCCAACTATTCCCACTGATAAAATGATCCATGCTCCAACAAATTAAACACTAGAACAATTACTGATGTCAAAGAAAATTGAAACAAATTGTGAAATAGATACCAGTTTTCTCCTCCAATTTTGACATACAAACCATATTCTACACCTGTTTAATCCAGTAATAAATTAGGCCTGGAGGACCTACTGGAATGCTGTTTCTCTTACCTCCATTTTCCACTGCCCAGTCATAAAAGTCTCTAATCTTTTCCCAGGTAGAAGCCATAGAGTTCACAATGCTCTATAATTGATTATCCTGGAAGATATGAGCACAATACAATTAAATATTGGACTGTTCTGCTTATTTTAGAAATCAAGCCCTTCTTGATAAAACATGTGTAACTGAGCCAATGAAAAAAAAATGGGAAGATTTACTTTTGTTGCAAAAAATCACCCCATCCCTGAATCACCGCTTTGAAATGGGTGAGTAGAAAAGGCTGCACAAGTAGGTAACGCTAGAGGCAAGTACAGTTAAAACATTTGAAAGATATTTGGACAGGTACGTGAATAGGAAAGGTTTAGAGGGACAAGGGCCAAAGGCAAGAAAATGGAACAAATATAGTTTGAGAAACTTGGTCTTACAGAGGAGCTGGGTGAAGGGTTTGCTTCCGGACACTATGACTCTAAGTGTACTTGACCTCCTTTCCCACTCTATTACACCTCTCAAACCCCAGTGAATAAACTGCCCAGCCTATACTTGGTAGCTCAACAAGCCAAAATGAGGAAAACAGAGGAAAAGCCTGCTCTTTACCACACTTGAAGAGACCGTGCTGAAAAGTCACAATGCACTGTGCTGCTGTATGTTAGCCACGCCATCCACTTGAAAGGTTAACATATTACATGAAGATCCAAGTTATTGAAGATACTTCCTCTCATCCCGTTAAAATAATTAACATTGAGAAATGGAAAAAAGACATTATAGAGTCATACAGCACGGAAACAGACCCTTTGGTCCAACTAGCCCATACTGAACATAATCCTAAACTAAACTGGTCCCATCTGCCTGCTCTTGGCCTATATCCCTCCAAACCTTATTCATGTAACAATCCAAATATCTTTTAAACAATGTAATTGTACCCACATCCACCACTTCCTCAGGAAGTTCATTCCACATGCAAAGCACCCTCTGTGTAAAAAAATTTGTTTCTCACTTTTTAAATCTCTCTCCTCTCACCTTATTAAATGTGCCCCCGGTCTTGAAATCTGCCATGCTAGGGAAAAGACAACTACCATTAACTCTACCTATACCCCGCGTTATTTTATCAACTTTTATCAAGTCATCTCTCAACCTCCCATGGTTCATGTCAAAGCGCGTTGTCTTGCACTCATCAGGTCAGTTTGTAATAAATGTTGAGAGAGTATATAATTTTAATACTGTATAAAGAAGAGTTCTGATTCAAGGGGACTCCAGTTGGTACAGGGATTGCCACCGGGAATGTAGCAGTTAAAGGTGACTGACAGTTAATTGCTTAGTTTTGTTTACATTTTAAACTAGGCAGGTTGACGGCAATTAATCCATTTCTCAGGGCGAGGCATTGAGCAGAGAATGATCCATGTGCGTGCACTGGAAATTACATATATTGATCAAAAGGGCCTAGTCCTTTGACAAAAAAGACACGCACGCATACTGCAGAGTCCCACTCCTGGCAAACCATTTCTGAAATGTTGACTTACCTGGTCATTTTGGATGCTGTTTGACCGGCTGCGCTTTTCCAGCCTCACAACTATAGGCTCTGTACATGCACTGCACCTGTTTTACCTCAACAGAATGTGTGCCAACTATTCTCTGGTTCATTTCTCAAGGTTATCAGAGTCAACCAGCCTTGTTTAATATGTAAGAAATGTTTGGCAGTTAATTGGCGATTATTACCTTTGTATTGTCTATGACAACACCTGTAGCAATCAGAGTGCACTTGCCAACCAACTGATTTTCTATGTACAATTTTAATCATGCTTTCTTTTCACTTGGTACATCTTGCTAATTGACTTGATGGGTACAAGGCAAAATGCTTAAAGCAAGTCTTTCTTCCTCAGCTAATGTTCAAGTTGTGTACTAACAAACAATTTTAGTTACATGTTAAAGATTTAAATACATGACGTGCAATGTGCCATTGGGGGACATAATGTGGAAATGGCCAACTTTTCTTTCCACAACCCTAATGCAATCCCTCTCAACTGTGGACAGATATAAATATTTGCACACAACTGTATTTTAGATCCATCAAAAGCTCATCCAAAATAAATGAAATGACTTTGATAGTGGAATAATCCAAACTAAAAACACTTTTTTCACTTTCCTCCCAATTTCCAGAGTATCATATTTTGATTTAAGTCAATAAATACTCATGAACTGTACAGATGCATTAATTATAAATAATCTATTAGCAAATATATTTGATCAATGGACTTGAAGATCAGATAGAGTTAAATAAATTTGTTTTTACAAACACATCTTGTGCGAAACCCAACAGTTAAACGCCTTAAAAGCTTACATTTAACCTATTAACAAAACTACATAATAGTCCTTTTTAAGCACACAGAAATACAACACAATATGAAACATTATGTTACATATAATGGCTAATTCAAATCGCCAGTCAAAAATCAGTCCTATAACAAAGAGATGTCACGACAATTTATGCCGCTAAATGAAGCCTTTTCAAGTGCTGGCTTACAAGTAGCAACACAGACAATGGTACTTTTATTAGATTTAGTATTTAATTCTCACAGGATAGGAGTGCCCTACACTTGCAAATTCTGCACAGCTTTGAGTTACACTGTACACGGGACAATTGCAAATTGATGTTAGTAGTCTTAAGGGAAGAGTTTTTAAACCAGGTCTGTACAAACTAAGATTCAATGTTTCCACTTCATGACTTAACAGATTCAATTGAAATATACCTAATTCCAAAGTTTTCTGAATAAAACCAATGACAAAAGCCCAAGTTACTTACAATCAACACAATAAAAAGTTTATCAAAATAAATCACCTAAGAACACAAAATATGAGAAAGAGGTGATTATATGACCCCCCATCATTTGATAACATCACAACTAACCTTCTCTGCCAACTCCAATTTTATTCCTTGATCTCCTTACTGGCCAAAATCCTAATAAGCTTAGTTTTGAATATTAATTGAGCGAGATCCCAAGCCTCTAAATGTAGCAAAATCCAAACATTCACTGAAGTCCAGGGGAAGAAATTTCTCTCTCACTCAAATTTTGACACTTACCCCAAGATTATGATCCAGAAGTCTACATTTTCTAGCCTCTCCGCATCTACCACATCAGACCTTCACAGAATGTTTTATATTTCGGCGAGATCGTCTCTCAATCTTCTAAAATCTAGAGTGAATAGGTCCAGCCTACACCTCCTCTGTTGTTATTTACGATAACTACTCATCCTAGAAATCAAACTGGAAAACATTTATTGTAACTCTTGTATATCCTCGCTTGGGTCAGAAAACAAAGGGCAAAGTTCCATCTTCTGAATGACATGGGCAATGGAAAGATTGGAAAAACTAAATTCTCATATCCAGTAAAAAAAAGTCAGATTCCGCAATCAGGTTTTGAAGAACAAGTCAAGAAACTCACTTGAGTGTGAAGGGGCCTCTTTGCATTTCATTGTGTGCCATCAGTACCTTCTCACAAAATGAATAAAAATGGAAAGTGGTGGAGAAAAATCACAGTATCTTAGTCAAAGGGTCAATATCATGAGGTAATAATTTTAAAGTGAAAGAAAAGAGGTTTAGAGAGTGTTTGAAGAAAAACATTTTCACCCCGAGGGTGGTGGGGTCTGCAATGCAATGCCTGGGAGGTCAATTGAGGTGGGAAACCTGAAAACCTTAAAAAAAGGTAGTTGAAGTATCATAACATTCAAGGCTATGGGCCAAGTGCGGTAACGTGGGACTCATGTAGGTAGTAAATATTTTTTGTGGTACAGACTTATTGGGTTAAAGGGCCTCTTTGCACGATTCTTTGATACATCTGTGGAGAGAGAGCAGAGCTATTTTTTTCAAGTCCAGTGACCCATCTTCAGAACTCAGTTAAAGGACTTGAAACATTAGCTCTGTTCTCCCTCCGCAGGTGCTCCTAGACCTGCTGAGTAGTTTCTCCAGCAATTTCTGATTTCATTTGTTTGCAATCTCTAGCATCCGAGATTCTATGATTTATTTTAAATACTAAATGATGGTCTAATTGTTATGCACTTCCTATTCTCCCCATGCTGGTTTCAAACAGTTACAATCCCCAGGTCTACTTTTCGGACAGCAGTCTCCAACATCTCAGGGCATACTCCAGTCAGTGGCCATCTGCATGCCATCCCCTCAATAAAAGTCAGCATCAGAGAGACTCCAGCCTCCCTAAATCACAATAGCACACTGCTGGCCAATTTCCAATTCAGTTCTCCACTTGAAAGGTGCACTTTTTATCGTAATGGTGCTGCTAGAACATTAGTTGAATTTTTTTTATTGTCATGTGTATTTTACAGTAAATATACAACAAAATACAGTGAAAAGCTTTCATTTGTCATCGCTAATCAGCACCATTTTGAGTCATTTAAGAATAAGTGGGGGAAAAAATATAGATTAAAGAGAGTTCATCAGTCTTGAGCCAGCTTATCAGCATTAACAATGGCTGTGCTACCGTTCCTCCTCTACTGCTTTGCCACCATCTACACTGGACCCAAATCAATGAAGTTTCCAATCCTCAGGTGCCATCTTTTGCAGCCAAGCCAATACTCCTCAGCCACTGCCTCGCCGCCTTCTCCAGACTAACCAACACCAGAGTCAAATCTCTTGCCACTGGGCCCACCTCAATGTCACTGTGATCCCCGTCCGCCACCACTTCACTGCCACCAGCACACAGATCCAACTGACAGAGTTGCCGATCCTCAGGCAGCATCTTTCGCCGCTGGGCCTACCTCACCAATGTAACAGCCATCAATTCTGATGCAGGTCCTGCACTCATCCTGGAAAAGTAACTAAGTAAGCGCTTACTCAAGGTCCGCACTGGAACTGCTCAAGGTCCACGCTGGGCGCTCTCCACTACCAGTGCCATCTGAGCTCAGGACAAGTAAAAGGTATAGAGAGAGAGAAAGAGAAAAACAAAAAGAGTGGTCAGGGCAGATGAGCTCCAACTGAGGAGCCATACTCTGCCACCATCTTGTTTTTTGCTTCTCGCAATGGTGTACAGGGACAAACACCCAGCTCATAGACTGGATCAGGTCACACATCAGATTCCCCAACCACTCTTCAACACTCATTCAATTTGTACCTACATGGATGTTCACTACGTCTCTGCCTTGCCTTATTGGACTTGCAACCTCAATCAGAACTTAAAAGCTCTCAGTACTTCCACACTGCTTGCTGTTTAGCTCAGGCACAAAGTTAGGCAGTTTGTTGTGGCTGTCAGATGTCAACAAGGGTAGACATGTTACTGAATTTCACTTTGCTATGTCAGTGTCATACCTACATCATGTTAAAGCAGCTTACCCAACAAACACACAATGTGCTTCAACTAAGTGACCACAGCGCCAAAGATGAAAGGGTTTTGGTCAGGTCGAGGGGGACTCTTGTCAGTCTGGGGTCCCAATACAATCTGTCAAGAGCAGCGTCCAATCTTGGACACAGTTAGCCAGTTGCTTTGGGCGGTCAGGGAATATTGGCCAGAATCTGTCACGTAGGTTCAGTGCAACCTGTCAGGAGATTTATGGCAATCATTTGGGGAGATGCAGAGACCAGACAGGGGTCTGGTCACTCATCACTTGTGGCACTCCATCCAAGTTGGTTAGAGGAATGGGTCATGGTCAGACTGGGAGGTCATCTAAGCAAAAGTCAAGGGGGCTGACAGTAGACAATGCTGTGGTAGGGAATCTGGGAAAGTCAACTGAATTAGCTTTACTGGTGCATTGTAAGAATAAATTAGAAAACTAAGACATAAAAAGTTGAGAACAATGCTCCTTCCAACTTGGTCCACAATGGTAGCTAGCCTCCAGTCCCCACCAGGCCTTGACTCCAGATTGCGCGGGCTTCAACTTGAGGTTCTTGAGGTCAGGAGACCGCTCTAGAATCACAAGGCCAGCAGTCCACGCTAAGGTCACAAACGATCGAGAGACCACCATGCAGGGCCAAGAGGATGTCTTGTTGGGTCTGTGCTGAGGCTGAGAATCTGATACTGAGTGTTCAAGCCTGAGATTCTGAGCGGCACTGAGGCAGAGCATCCAAGGTCAGGAAGAAAGAAGAGGAGAAAAGAAAATTAAAGAAAACAAAGAAGAGAAAGAAAGAAAGAAAAAGAAAAGAAATGGGTGAAGTGGCTGAGCTCCAGCTGAAGTGTACTACTCTGCTGCCATTTTGAAGAAACAGGACATTCATACCAAAATGCTAGGATGCAGAAGGGAGAACAATTGTGAAGATCAAGAAATTCAATAAGGGTGGGAGACGATAGTGAATTGCAGGACATGGGTTACTGCGGAAGGGTGGAATCATTAGTCATAACCACTCTGGCTGGAAATAGGGGACAGGGCAGCGTGATGGTTGCATGGCTAAGCTATAGGGCTGAGCCTGAAGAGGTTTATGTTTGGACAAGGGCTATTTGTATCATCTATGAACAGGAGTGAGGTGCCAGAGGACTGGAGGGTGGCTAATATTGCGCCTTGAAGAAAGCTGTGAGGGAAACTATAGACCTATGAGGCTGACATCAGTGGTGAATAAATTGTTGTAGGCTCATGTTGAAAGACAGGATTTACATGCATTTGGAGAGGCAGGGACTGATTAAGGATATGGAGCACGGTTTTGCGCAAGGGAAAACACATCTTACAAACTTGTTTGAGTTTTTTTGAGGATGTAACCAAAAAGATTGATCAGGGCAGAACAGTAGAAGTTGCTTACTAGGACTTTAGTAAGGCGCCACATAAATAGACTAATTAGATCACACGGGATTCAGTGTGAGTTTGCCAATCAGATACAAAATTGGCTTGACAGTAAAAACCAAAGAGTGGTGGTAGATGGTTGTTTTTCAGACTGGTGGCCTGTGACCAAAAATGTGCCACTGGAATCGGTGTTGAGTTTTATTTGTCATTGTGGTTTGCATAATATAGGAGGAACAGTTAGTAGGTTTGCAGATGACACCAACATTGTGCAATAGTGGGTTGTGAAGAAGGTTACCTCAGATTACAAAGGATCATGATCAAATGGGCCAATGGTTTGAGGAGTGGCAGGTGGAATTTAATTTGGATGAATGCAAAGTGTTGCATTTTGGTTAAACAAACAAGGACAGGACTTATACAATTAATGGTAGTGTTGTAGAACAGAGAGACTTAGGAATTCGGTACATAGTTCTTTGAAATTTATGTCACTGGTGAACAGGGTGGTTAAGATGGTGTCGAACACACTTGCCTTCATTGCTCAGAGTATGGGGGTTGGGACATCATGCTGAGGTTGTACAGGATACCAATGAGGCCTCTTCTGCAGTACTATGTGCAGTTCTGGTCACCATGTTATAGAAAGGATATTATTAAACTGGAGAGGGTTCAGAAAAAATTTACCAGGATGTTGCCAGGAATGGAGGTTGAGTAATAAGAAGAAGCTGGGACTTTTTGCATTTGAGCCAAGGAGGTTGAGGAGTGACCTTATACATGTTTATAAAATCATGTGGGGCATAGATAAGGTGAATAGCAAAAAGTCTTTTCCCTAAAATTGTGACTGCAAATCTAGAGGGCATTTTTAAGGTAGAGGAGGAAGATTTACGAAGGACATGAGGGGCAACAACTTTTCCCCCACACAGTGGTTAGATGCAGGTACAGTTACAAATGTTTAGAAGTCATTTGGATAAATACATGACCAGGAAAGGTTCAGAAGGATACAGGCCAAATTCAGGCAAGTGGCACTAGTTTAGTTGGGAACATGGTCGGCATGGATTAGTTGGACCAAAGGGTCTGTTTCCATGCTGTGTGGCTAAGAAGACATAAATGAAAAAGACAGATTTGGGTTGGAACATGTAGAAGCTCAGTGCTGATGGCGTCTACAGGAAAGAAGGGCATATGGGGTTTGGTAGGATGTGCTTCAATTACCCAGATTAAGCCAGTGACCCTCTGTTCCAAATGCAAACTGCACTGCCTTCCATCCTTGTGTGAATTGGTAATGAGCAATGGTAATGGAAAATGGCTACTACCACACACCCAGGGTGAGCAGAGTCAAATGTGGGTTCTACAGGTGAACGACATGAGTCCCTTCCTGGGTCAATTGCATTAATCAGGCACTTGTAGTGACATCTGCAATCATAATTCTAGCGGGGGGGGGGGGGGGGGGGGGAGTAGAGCAGAGTGTGGGGCATGACCTTGTGGTATTATTGCTGGACTGTGAATCCAGACTGTCAATGTATTGAGGACCTTGGTTCGAATCCCCCCCTGGGAGATGGTGGAATTTGAATTCAATAAATATTTGGAATTAAGAGTCTAATGATGACTATGAATCCATTGTAAATTGTTGGAAAAACCCATCTGGTTCACTAATGTCCTTTAGGCAAAGAAACTGCCATTCTTACCTGGTCTGGCCTACATGTGGCTCCAGACCCACAGCAATGTGGTTGACTCATAGTTACCTTCTGGGTAATTAGAAATGGACAATAAATGCTGGCCTAGCCAGCGACACCCTCATTCTGTGAATGAATAAAGAAAAAAAAATGTCCAACCACATGGGATACAATTCCTGGACACAAGCTATCTCGACCATGTCACTGGTCATTGCAGACTGATCACAGAAATCCCTGTGAAATAAATGTAATCGTAAGTGACCTTGAAAAGTACATGTGCTCCAATCACAAAGACAATCCAGGATCTCATCGCAAACCTGCACTGAATTGAAATAGCTTTATTGTCACACGTACTCAAAATGAGTACAGTTAAAAGTTCATAAGTCACTACTTACACTGCCATCTTAGGTATAGAGATACCTATGTAGTTTCTTCAGTTACAGATTAGTTACAGCGCAACAATGTCACCAACACACAACACCTCCTTGGGTACAGACTACCTAGGTAGAACCCTTAGTTACAGAATAGAGAAATGAACTGGCAAAGTGGCAAGGGGCTGACTTCCTCTCACCTTGAACTGTAAGTATTTCACAACACGTTCTTATAAGCAATCCTATCTTTCTTGAATAATGAGGTGGGGACATGGTTTCAGTAATAATACAACACTTGCAAAGACCAGGAGATCGTATGATATGGATTGTGCTGCAAATATCAGAAAAAAGTTTCCCTATGTCTACAGATCCGCGTAGACAAATCCCAGGGCCCTCCATGTGGGAGTCCCCCAGGTCTCACCATCTGGAGAATGACACTAAACCATCGTTTTGTAAAATGCTAATGCTAACTGCTCACTTTAGTGAGGAGCTGCTTTGTTTCTGATATTCCTCTCACAGGTTCATTAGAACTGGTGAGCAATGTATCCAGACATAGCAAGAATTGTCACAATCACTGCAATGCTACAAAATGTGCAAAGAAGTTGAGGAGAAACAAATGTCCCACCAAGCCCAGCATCAGAGTAACATCTATCAGTTGCAAAACAGCCTCCACATGAAAATGTTGCAATGGAAGGTCCCCTCAGGATGTAGGGACGGTACATGAAGCAAAGAATCTATCGATCATTCTCGATGCTATTTCCTCCAGACAACTGAGGGGCAGTGCCACCTCAGACTATGGATGCATTGGAACACCGGCCCAGAGCTGCTATGTCAACTGCTGAGGACCCATGACCCAAAATGGTAGCCATCAAGGTGACAGCTGTGCTAAACTTTTATTGCAGCTGACTGCTTTCAAGGATCCACTAGAGACTCAAACCTCAACTTACAAATTTATCAAAAATGTCACAAATGCAACATTAGCATAGTTTCTTAAAATTCATTGACAGGCTGTGGGCATCACTGGCCAGTCCAGCATTTGCTGCCCAGAGGACAGTTAAGAATCAGCCATATGGCCGTGGGTCTGGAGTCAAATGTAGGCCAGACCAGGTAAGAATGGCAGATTCCATCCCACAAGGATATTAGGAAACCAGATGGGGTTTTCCAACAATATATTCATGGCCATTAGACTCCTAATTCCTGATTTTTATTCAATTCAAATGTGCTGCAGCAGGATTCAAACCCAGGTCCCCACAAAATTAGCTGGGTCTCTGGATTAATAGTCTAACGATAATACCGGGCCATCTTCTCCCTGTGACTTAATTTCTCCATGAACAAGTCAATGCTGCAGGCTCTGGTAACATTACTGGTTTCTCCTGGGTTCAGGACACTACAGATTGTACGTGCTCCATCAGGAGAGCCACATCATTAAAGTAGCTGATTTCGTCACCAGAAAAGGGTTTCATTCTATCACTGTTAAACGAAATGTGAGGCTGGATGAACACAGCAGGCCCAGCAGCATCTCAGGAGCAGTAAGGCTGACGTTTTGGGCCTAGACCCTTCATCAGAGGGGTCTAGGCCCGAAAAGTCAGCTTTTGTGCTCCTGAGATGCTGCTGGGCCTGCTGTGTTCATCCAGCCTCACATTTCGTTATCTTGGATTCTCCAGCATCTGCAGTTCCCATTATCACTCATTCTATCACTGTGCTTGTCATCTGTGAGTATTGCTACCATGTTGTATCCAGTTCTGTTGCCCAATTTTAGGAGTTATTTTTAAACTGGGGGGGGTTTAGAACAGATTTACCAGGATGCTGCAGGGTATGGAAGGTTTGAGTTATTAAATGTAAGGCTGGAACTTTTTGCACTGGAGTGTGGGAAGTTGAGAGACAACCTAATAGAGGTCTATAAATTCATGAGGGGTGCTGATACGACTAATGGTAGTTGGCTTTTCCCTTGGATGGGATATTTCAAGACAAGGGGGCACACTTTTAAGCTGAGAAGAGACATTTAAAAGAAAAGAAAGACAGGCATTTTTTTTTAGTGGGTGGTTTGCGTGTGGAGTAGGCTTCCTGAGGAAATGACGGATGTGGGTATAAATTGCAACATTTGAAAAGACGTTGGATAAGTACAAGAATAGGAAAGGTTTAGAGGGATATGGGTCAAGAACAGGCAGGTGGGACTAGTTTAGTTTGGGATAACATTCGACACAGACTAATTGTGCCAAAGGGTGTTTCCATGGTGTGTGACTCTATCAGTCTGCGTCAGGTACCCTAGGAGCTCATACACTGCCTATTTCACCAAAAACATTCACGTTCCTGCTTTGTTTCAGGCATCAAACGCCCTACTGGAGTGGTTAATGGGAGATAAGGGCTATTCCCTGCACCAGAGCTGATTACTCGACTACATAAACCCGCTGACTGAAGCCAGGGGTAGATACGATACAGCCCTTTCTTCAATGAATGCCATGAGGCAAAAGACAATGGGTCTCAGGAAGAAGAGGGTGTGAGGCTTGGATGGGTCAGTGGGGACCTTATAGTGTAGGCCAGACTGAGTGTGTCATGTAATCCTATTGTGATATGCTGAGCATGAGGGAAAAAGAACACCATCTCCATAGGTAGGAAATTAAGATGGGTGACATTAAAGGACAGATAACATGCACAACTTAATTTGTACAGTTGCAGTTACAAAAGCAAAGCAGTCAGACAACAGATGATGCAAAATAGCAATAAGTTTTGAGTGTGAGCTTCTATTCACATTGACACATCATGCCACCTAGCTACACTCGGAAGCTTTCTTTCTTGTTGCCCTCCGGCTATGTGCAATATGAAGCACAAAAGCCCTTAAGAACTGGTGTTTACATATGGCACAGGCAATGAGAATCCTTGAAGTCCCAGCAGGTGTGAGTATTTCTGCAATTGCTGAAAGCATGACAGTGAAAGCAACTACTAAATAAAGCTGCATACAACTGCCTGAGATAAACTTGCAAGAGTTGAGAGAGAAACCCTCCACAAGTCTCAGCAAAACGGACACCACTGATTGTTGGAAAATTCAACCTCATAATTGCACACAATAAAATTTTAATAATTAATGTTATACTCCAACATCCCTTGCAGTAAAAGCAAATGGTTACATCCAAAAACATTTTTGTTCACTCTAAAAGAAAGGAGGCAATGCCATTCTTAAATTATTCATCATAACATAAATGTTTCTGGAGCTGGTTTAAGCAAATCAGCTTTCTTCATAGCTCATTGAATATTGCAATCAAGATGGGACAGGGGAAAAAATGCAAGTGGCACATGTGGGAGATACTTTCGTACATTATGGAATCTCAACATGGGAGGCACTGCCAAGGCATGGACAGCTGCATACTTTTGCATATTAAAAGGGAACAGCATCTTTATTTCTCAAAGACTCCTTTCTTCATTATCTTGTTAAAAGGAGAAAGTGATTCAGATGCAGATCTGGATCCAGATCCTGGATGTGCTTTTGAGAACTGTTAACATTGGGAGGTAAGGCAGAGTAACTTTTAAGGATGTGGTGGGTTGTTTTATTTACAAAGTTGTGGTCTGCTGCAGTGGAATGTGTCACAACAATCAATTTTTTTTTTGAAGAAGGGTCCAGACCCGAAACATCAGCTTTCCTGCTCCTCTGATGCTGCTTGGCCTGCTGTGTGCATCCAGCTCTACACCTTGTTATCTCTTAATCAAAATTTAAGCAGAGTTTTCAGTTCAGCATTATGCATGCAGACTGGCCTGAAGCTTCCCCAGTGAGATGGAAGCCATAAATAAAAGTATAGTTTTTCAGCTTTGTAATTATAGAATACCTATCCATTCAGGGGAAACATCAAGGTTAGGCTATTTATTATAACGCTGAGTTAACAATGTGTTTTGAGTATCCTCTTCCCTTGCGGCAGCAGAGACTTATCAAATAACCGACTGAAATGAGCTGTCCATTTTCAACTCCTAAAAGCCAACTTCGATAAAAACTACGTGCAAAACAGTGGGATCCTTTTTATTAAAATTCACAGGATGACAGCAGTGCTGACTAGGCCAGCATGCATTGCCCATCCCTAATAGTTAAGAGTTACCTACAGTGCCGTGGGTCTGCAGTGACACATAGTCAGACCAGGTAAAGGAGGCAGTTTCGTTCCCTAAACAAAGTTAGTGAACCAGATGGGTTTTCTGACAATCAACAATGAGTTCACAGTCATCATTAGACTCTTAGTTCCAGATTTTGGTTTTAATTAAATTCACCACAGCAGGATTTAAACCTTGGTCCCTGGAACATTCCTGGGTCTCTGGATTAATAGTCCAGTGATAATGTTGCTAAGCAATTGCCTCCCCTACTTTATGTCCCAATAATCTATTAGTTATCATTTATTCATTAGTATAAAATGATTTCCAAGTAACAAGTCATAATTTTCACATTAAATAAAAAACAGAATGAAACCATAAAGCAATATAATTAAATGCTCACTACAGTTTAGGTAAAGCACCTCAACTGGTCCTTGCTGATGTTTTGCAATCCACATGAGCCTCCTCCTACTATTTTCCCCACCACAGTATATTAGTTTCTCCTATGCATTTATACAACTTCCTCTGAAAAACGTTTATAAAATTCACAACAACAGGCGCCTGTCCAGCCTTCAGCTGAAACTTGTATTTTCTGTTTTATTTGACACAAGATGTCAAAGGGAAGAAAGTTAATGCACTCTTAAGATGCTGCTTGGCCTGCTATGTTCATCCAGCCCCACACTTTGTTATCAAATTTAATGTGCATTACTCTTCAAGAGGACACCTTAAAACTCAAGTCATCTGGTGGGTTGCTAAGTAGAGAGAACTTCTGTTCATCAGGAGCAAAACAGAAAGTCAGTCACTCTCTGCCATGAGCTCATTCTAAAAACGGAAACATGTAGAGAGGCCATCTGACCATTTTTTCCAGCTATGACTATATAAGAAATGGAAATAACACAATGTGAATAAATGTCAAAGTACAAATTACATGAAAACATGAACCTACAAAAATTTTAAAAAGTTATAGTGACATTCCTATCACTCAAGGAACCAACATTAGGCGAATAATTTGTTTGCATTTTAAACTTCAGGCTGGTCAGGATAAAACGTAACATTTCCCCAAAATATAGTCATGCTTGCTAGTAATCAGGTCAAGGTAGAACACATATATGTTTTATTTGCAGCACACCAGCTAAACCAACCAGCCACGTTACTACATCTACACATCAACTCCTGCATACAAGTACTGTTAAACTATGTCCTACCATAGCAACAAAACCAATAATGGCCATTGGGCAAATAGTCTCACTGCTAGATATCTATCAAGTTTCTTATTTAATAAAACGTGAGGCTGGATGAACTCAGCAGCATCTCAGGAGCACTAAAGCTGACGTTTCGGGCCTAGAGCCTTCATCAGAGAGGGTCTCTGATGAAGGGTCTAGGCCCGAAACGTCAGCTTTTGTGCTCCTGAGATGCTGCTGGGCCTGCTGTGTTCATCCAGCCTCACATTTTATTATCTTGGATTCTCCAGCATCTGCAGTTCGCATTATCTCTGATACAAGTTTCTTATTTAATGACCAGGTAAAGAATGGGAAATCAATTCCCTGTTATTAATCCTTTCTTGGTCAGTTGCAATAAAAGCACATAGCTATCTTACTTTAAGGAAAAATAACTAATTATGTTAAAATGAAGAAGCCAAATTTACAAGGTTTTGAATGCAATTATCTACCGACATGAAAGATAAAAACTCAGCAATGAACACGCACACGCACACAGTGGCTGGTATGGCCAAGAGGATAAAGTTACACAACCAAGATCCTAGAACCTTGAAAACTTTAAAATTTAAACCGAGGGCCTTTTCTGACTCGTTCTGCAGCAATGCAGTTTGCAGACATTGAGTTCTTCATAAATGACTGCTGTCTAAGTTGCTTTCTTTTAAACTGGGCACTGACTTTGAGGTTGCAAAAAGAGACATGGAAAGAAAGACTTACAGCTTCTTGATGCTATCCGATCATATCTTTTAGGGTCTTTGCTTTTGTACTCAAAACAGTGTTGATATAGGTCCATTTGTATATATTCATGAGTTTGCTCTATTATGGTTGCAAATGGAATATTCCACAGGTAACCTTTCACTTCCTGATATGTGAAATGGTGTGATTTAAACAAGAAATGTGAACTTCTTAGTGCGGACACAGTTGGTTGGTTTCAGGCTTTAGTTAATGGTTTGCTCTCAATGCAGCTGATTTTGTTTCTCTTATACAGGTTCCCTGGACTCCTCTCAATTTATGGTCAAGTAATCACAGCAGACATGTCAGATCAGAATTTATTCTTCTTTTAAAAAAAAAACTTTTTCGTACAACAGTATCAGGTTTGATCATCAGATTTTGTAATGTCAACACTGCTATAATTGCAGCCTAAAGTTACCATCAAAACTAAAATTCGTACATTGAGTTATTTCATCAAGCTGTTTCCCAGATATATCTTTCTTATTGCTCATACTCCCTGCTCCTGGAAACATCTGAATTTATGATAAGCATGAGTAAAAGCTCCCATTCTCAAAACGGGTACAAAATAAACCATCAAAACACAGCTCAATACAAAGCATTTATTCAGGAGGCAGGCAGCCTTAATCCGTTGAAAACATGACAAACTAGCTAGCCCAACTCCACAACTTTGAAAAATAAGTACTGTAAAAACAAACACTGTGTAGCCTTACAGGCCAAAGAAAACTGTGGAAACGCGGCTGTCCTGTACCAATATTACAGGATGCATATCAAACAAAATGATGTGCAAGCTACAAAATTACAGATAGTTATTCAAATTGTAAAGGGAGTATCCTCGTTGTACCTATTCTTCAGTTTTCACTTTCAAAGCTAAACCTTAATCTGTTAAATGTGTTGGTTTGGGCTAGATGTTAAAGCAGTAATATCAAAACCAACTAAACATGCAGTTCAGTTCAGATAAGGAGTGAGGAAGCAAGCAAGGGTCAAAATTAGACTATAAGGATCTAATTTTAATTCCTTAAAATGAATATTAAAACAATGCATGCCACTGCCAGGAAATGAAACACTCGAGAACTATAATTCTCCGTCCTGTCACGTGCACTATTGCTTTTGGCATAACAAGTTGAATCAGCCATTCCCTTCCATGGATTGCAAGCAGGTCACAATAACTTGTTACAGTCATCAGTTCCAAATGCAACTTTATAAGACACACTGCATTAAAAATGAATTTTAAGGTCACGGTTACAAAACCATGCCTTAGCTGAGGGCCAAGAGTCTCGTTATAAAGAAGCCAGCATGGCACAACAGCTCACTAACATAGTCTAGAAATAAAATCAAGCTGCTGGCACTGGAAATGTGGGTGCACTCAACACTGTCATGAGCCCAGATCAGTCTGCTAAATTTATTCCACAATCTGGTTAGGGGCCAGTAGCCTTTTGTTTTGAAGCAGGCAAAATGTGAGATCCAAAGTACTTAATGACAGAATAAAGCCACAAAATTTCATGGTTCAAAAAAGTAACAAAGTTGGGTATTATCACAACTTACTAACAAAGATTAACATTCAATTCTACCTAAACTGGTGATAAATATGGCTAACCGTGTCAAATAGCCAAAGGAACATTTCAAATAACAAATCTGATAAAGACATCACACGGATTTTTCAGGATTCACACATTAAAGACACTGTACATCACCAAAACCTCACTAAGCCTTTTCAAAGGAGTTAAATTCTTTACTGTTGAAGACCTAGCTCAAGAGGTCCCTCAAAATCCACTCCTTCGCAGGTTATCAATTGAGACGACACTTCTCTAGATTTTGGATGTACTCCAACATGTACTTCAGGCATAGTTTCAGCTTTTCACAGACAGGTTGCTGGCACTGCCTGTTTTTGCTCTAAAAGAGTTCTAATCTTGATCAGCTGTACAAAGTAAATGAAATATAGTTGCTAAATTTGCTGATTAAAAAAAAAAGAGTTAAGAAAGTACATTGTAAAGAGAAAAATAAATGAAGCTACAATGCTACATACATAGGTTGAGTGTCTGGGAAAAGGTGTAGCAAATGGAGTATTAATCTAAGAACATGTGAATTGACCGTTTTGACAGGTAGAACAAAAAAAATTATCTAAATGGTAAGAGATTGCTGAGCTCCAAGCTGCAGAGCAATGTGGGTGTCCTCAACCATGAATCGCAAAAGGTTAGCATGCAGGTCTAGCAAGTAATTAAGAAAGTTAACAGAATGTTATCACTTATCATGAGGGGAATCAAATACATAAGTAGGGGGTTGTGCTTCTGCAATACAAGGCACTGGTGTGACCACATCTGGAATACTGTATAGAATACCAAACACCTCATTTAAGTAAGGGTGCAAATGTGTTCAACGCCACCCAGAGGAGAACTAATATTGGAATGGGAGGTGGCGGGGGGGGGGGGGGGGGGGGGGGGGGGGGAAGAGTCGGGGTGAGGAGTGGACATTTGTCACCTATGAAGAAAGGTTACTGGCTCAGCTTGTATCTGCTGATGTTCAAAGGATGAATTGATTGAACCATAAGATCCTGAGGGTTCTTGGCAGGATAGATGTGGAGAGGTCGTTTCCTCTACGCGAGAACTTAGAACAAGGGGGCACTGCCTAAAACTCAGTCAGTCATTCATTTATAACAGAGATGAGGCAAAAAAATTCTCAGATGATTGACTGCCTTTGGAACTTTCTTCATGAATATTTTTAAGCCAGGGATGTTAAAATTCTTGTTAAGCAAGGGTTAAATCATGAGTGGATGAGAATTCAGTACATTCAGATCAGCCATGATTTTATGGAATGGTGAATCAAGCTCAAGGGGCGTTCTGCTGCCCCTAACTTGTATGTCCTTGCTTAACTCTGGATCGGAAAGGGCCTAATAAGGCCTGCTGACCAAACTTTTGTGAAAACATTAATTTTAAAGCTGTGTCTTTGATAGCATAGCACAGCACAAATGTTTTATATTAATCCTCCATCCAGACAGAGAGACAGAGAGAGAGACAGAGAAGTGGTCAGAGTGGACAAGCTCCAACTCGGGGGCCCTACTCCAATGCCATCTTGTTCTTGTGTTATTTAAGTATTATGAAAGCTTCAGACAAGGACTTCACAGTTGACCATAAACCTGAAGAGAACAACACAACAGGAACAAACTATTGAATACCATGTGGTTCTTTCTGTCTTGGAAAAATTGAGCGGGTGGGGGTTGGAAGAGAGGTGGGGAGTCATGATAGAATTATTTGGAGCCAAGAAAGCATAAATTATATCCAAAGTAAGCCGTTCTGCCATATGTACAGTTTCAGTATAAAAGGAACACATTACAAGTGTAAAATAAATAAGAAATGCTGGAGGAACTTTTGTTTTTAATCAAAATAGGTGATAAATATGAAAGGTAGCAAAACTAAATACCATAATGTGTTTTAACAAAGAACTGACTAGGTCATTCTTAATGAATGCAATACAGGATTGCTAGAAATGCACCAAGTATGTATTATGGTTGGACTAAAATAATAAGAGATTGTCAACTGGAGAGATAGTAAGAACTGCCGATGCAGCTCATAATGGAGCGTGGAGCCGCAGGAACACTGCAGGCCAGGCAGCAGCGAGGAGCAGGAAAGTTGATGTTTCGGGTCGGGACCCTTCTTCTGAAAATCTACGTCAACTGCTTTTGCATCTATTAACTGTTATAGGTCGTTGTAGTTATGTATGTCACTGCCAAATATATTTTGGCACGTGTCTACCTAGATACTAAATCTTGGAACCAATTCAAAAGACATCAAAATCCTACTAAGGCCATCTGAGCAATTACATTGATAACATGTAGTGCAAGGATCACAGAAATGTCTTTAAACGTTGTTAGCAATTCAATCCTTCTGCACACTGTTACAAACTATTAACTAATAAAATACCTATCCTGGCAAATTATTGGAGAGGATACGGATGGCTAGGATCAACCAACATTTGGATAGTCAAGGTTCGATCAGGGATAGTCAGCATGGATCTGTGCGCAGAAAGTCATGTCTGACAAATCTTTCGCAGTTTTTCGAAGAAATAACCAAGAGGATGCATGAGGGTATTGCAGTGGATGCTGTCTATATGGACTTTAGTAAGGCCTTTGACAAGGTCCCTCATGGCAGGCTAGTCATGAAAGTTAGGTCGCATGGAGTCCAGGGAAAAGTAGCTAATTGGTTTCAAAATTTAAACTATAGTGGGAAGGAGAGGGTGATGGTTGAAGGTTGTTTCTCAGACTGGAGGCACGTGACTAATGATGTGCCACAGGGATCAGTGCTGGGACCTTTGTTATTTGTTATTTACAAAAATGATCTGGGTGTGAATGTACAAGGCATTATTAGTAAGTTTGTGGAATGTACTAATTCAGGAGGTATCACTGATAGTGAAGAAGATCATCAAAAATCACTGAAGGATGCTGAGGATTGGCAAATGTAATTCACAACAGATAAGCGTGAAGTGTTGCACTTTAGAAAGTCAAACTAAGGTAGGACTTATACAGGAAGTGGTAATGTCCTGAGGAGTTTTGCGAACAAAGGGACCGAGGAGTACCAGCACATAGCTCTTTGAAAGCGGCGTCACAGCTGGGCAGGGTGATGAAGGCATTTAGCATGCTGGTCTTCATCAATCGAGGCATTAAGTATAGGAGTTGGGATGTTATGTTACAGTTGTATAAGTCACTGGTGAGGCCGTACTTGGAGTATTGTGTACAGTTTTGGTCACCCTGTTATAGGAAAGATATAGTTAAACTGGAAAGTGTGCAAAGAAGATTTACAGCGGTGTCGCCAGGACTACAAGGCCTGAGTTACAGGGAGAGGTTGGCCAAGATAGGACTTTATTCCTTAGAACATAACAGAATGAGGGGTGACCTTATTGAGGTGTATAAAATCATGAGGCATAGACAGGATGAATGCATACAGTCTTTTTCCCCAGGGATGGGGAATTGAAAACTAGAGGGCATAGGCTGAAGGTGAGAGGGGATAGATTTAAGAAGGACCTGAGGGGCAATTTCTTCACGTAGGGAGTGGTGTGTATATGGAATGGACTGCCAGAGAAAGTGGTTGAGGCAAGTACAGTAGCAACATTTGGATAGGTGAATGGATGAGAAGGGTTTGGAGGGATATGGAACAAATGCAAGCAATTGCAACTAGCTGAGTGGGCACCATGCTCAGCATGGATCAGTCTGTTCTGAAAGGCCTGTTTCTATGCTGTATTACGCTATGACGCTACAACTCTAAATTAATAGGATTACTATGATTTAACAGTCAGTCAATCTTCCCTATACATAATTTGCTGAGTATTTTATTTGGTTGTCTGTCGTTTCCATTCTGCTTCTGTCAACTGCCACACCTACGTGTCTCCATGCCATGTTGTTTCAACCAACAACATAACTTTCTATCCTTCCAGGAAGCAGCACATAATAGATAAAAGTGAAGCACTTACCTCTGTAGTTCACCTAAACCCTGCCATAGACATCCACATCAACAGATTATCTTCTCATCACATCTTCCCATCTCTCCAATCAGGCAGCTCTCGTTCAGCCTACTCCTTTGTCATATCATTGTTCCACAGCACAACAGCTACATAAGCTACTGTTGTTATCTATACCTACTTATTGTTTTGATCTTCTCTTTCCTCTAGTTTTACCTCCAATTACAGTCCTCACCCTTATTGTCAATGAATTTATTTATCCTACACTTGATAATCAAGAATTTATCCAACTCTGTCCTCTGTCTGATATTCAATGACCCAGCCTCCACTACTATTGGTGGTGGTGAGGAAGTGGGGTTCCACACAGACTAACGATTCAAAATTTCCACAATATCTCCTCTTAAATGGGAGCTGCCATATTTGTAAACTGCATGCAGCCTGTCAAGTTCCCTCAGGATCTTACATGTTTCAATAAGACCACATTCCTTTCTTCTAAACGCTAACAGACACAGTCATAACAGTCCAGCATTCCTTCATGAAATAACCCACTTAGCCATGCCTCCTGACTCACATGGCCCAAGGCCTGAAATGCCAGTGGTTATTGTGTGATCAGAAGCAAAAGGAGGCAAAGAATAGGCAATGTGCTCAGGATGTGAGGAGTGCAGAGCAAAAGCAAATGGAGAAGCCACGAAGGCCGCAGGAGGCATTGTGGAACATCAAAAAAAAAGCTTAAAGTAGATTCAAAGGCAGAGAAGTGAAAGCAGCAGCAGCCCACCTGGAAGACTATGCACGTACACAAAATTTGACAGCACAGCCTATTTTTCCATTTTCCTGTCAAAGTAATTATCAGAGCATTTGGGTTTGTTAGGCACCTGGTCTACAGAAGAAAACGAAGGGGGTGATTCTTATAATTTGTAAAGCACATACTGTATTTTCACCACAAGATTATGTTTACTATGCAATGGTTTTCATGGGTCTTCTGCTCACATTGCCTATTCTCTGCCTCCTTTTGCTTCTGATCACACAGTAACCACTGGCATTTCAGGCCTTGGGCCATGTGAGTCAGGAGGCATGGCTAAGTGGGTTATTTCATGAAGGAAAGCTGGACTGTTATGACTGTGTCTGTTAGAGTTTAGAAGAAAGGAACGTGGTCTTAATGAAACATTTGGATATAGCTGTCAGCTGCAGCAATGTCAATATTGAGGAACTGTGTTGCAGATATTATTCTTGAAAACTGGGGAAACCTGATAACAGGTTTATAAGGGATGATAGGAACTGCAGATACTAGAGAATCTGGGATAACAAGGTGTACAGCTGGATGAACACAGCAGGCCAAGCAACAGAGGAGCAGGAAAGCTGACGTTTCGGGCCTAGACCCTTCATTTCCGAAGAAGGGTCTAGGCCCGAGACATCAGCCTTCCTGCTCCTCTGATGCTACTTGGCCTGCTGTGTTCATCCAGCTCTACACCTTGTTATAACAGGTTTTTAAAATTGCCAAGTGCCCCAATACAGTGGGCACGAATCCAGAAAAGGAGGATAAACATAAGGTAGCCAGTAACAAATCAAATGAAAAATTTATGACGAATGTCTTCACTGAGACAATTGTGAGAATGTAGAATCCTCTACCTATTGATAGAAATAAAGACAACGAAAATAAAGAAAATCAGGAAGAGTGACAAAGGAATGGGTTGGAAGAGGCTAAGTGGAGTACAAAAACCAGCACAGACCATTTAAGTAGAATTTCTATGGTTTAGCCATCTATTCTGTACTGTAAATTCTGAATAATTCTATCGAGTAATCAGAAGCAGGAAATGCCAATTGCAAAAAACATGCCAAGACTCAGTTTTAGCCCTTGATCTGACCGTGCAATTTTATTACCATAACTACACCAACATTATTCATTCTGATTAAGTTAAAAATACATAATGCTATGTATATAGCTGAGCCCTAGTTGGTAACATTCCCACTTGAGTCAGAAAAGTGTGAGCTCATGTCACACAGCAAAGGCTTGAGTGTCAAATCTAAACTGACACTTCAGTGCTTAATGCTGCAAGGTGATACTGTATTTCAAAATAGACATTTTTCTTGCAAAAATATCTTTTATTCATGTTATCTGTAAGCACATAAGGTCCAAAACAGTTCCCTTTCGACTCTGCAGAAAATACAATGGAATGTGACTTTTCTCATTACAGCTTCAATCCAGTTCAACAACAAAGACATTTTCTTATCATGAAAGCAAACTATTTAAATTCCCATGAAGGAAATGAGGAAGTCTCGAAATTTAACAAGCCTTCATTATACTTTGGCCAAAAGACTGTGGTCTTTCCCAATGCTCCAAGCTTTAGTGCATCCCTCAGCATGCAACCTTGGAACGTGCCAGTCTGCCAAACTTGGTCAATGTCAACTCTGTGACTGGAAGACTTGGTGGTTTTGGTTAGACCAAAGGACATCTTTCACCAAGTTGATGGTCCTCCACATGCAGTTAACGTCGGTCTCAGTGTGCATCAGGAGAATAGCCCATGCAGCACATCGCTGTGGTTCACAAAGTTGCTTGGGACAAATTTCAACAAAAACTACTGCATCTCTCTCTCTCCAGACCTTCTCTGCAATCACACATTCTTGAGCAGACTTTAAAACAAGGCCCCATTTCAGGTGAATACAACAGATCCAACAATACTCATCCATTAACAACAACAGAAACAGCTGGAAATGCTCAGCAGCTCTGGTAGCATTTGTGGAAAGGTATCAGAGTTAATATTTTGGATCTAGTGGTCCTTCCCCAGAACTGACAGTAGCTGGGAAAAAGTTCTCTTTTATGCAAAAGATATGATGGAGGGGACGAGGTAAGGAAAAAAAACAATTGGTGGAGATACAGCCCAAAAGAGACAACAGCATTTTGACAAAGATTAGATAATGACCAGTCTGTAAGAACGAGTAGCTACTCGTGGGGACAATTAGTAGCTATTCATTCGCCCAGGCTGATCTGTCCTTCTTTCAATATGTATTTAGTCATTATCTTGTTATTCTCCTGTTTTCACTGGTATTGAACCAGTGACTGCATTTCACGAATACTTTGGTTTGTCAAATTTGTTCAGACTGAGACCTGTGGTGTTACTTTCGCCTAGTGTGATCTGGTATGATTGCAATTCCTCCAAACTGACTGGTCCGTATCATTTAACCAACAAACTGTTATCCAAACAAAATCACCAAGTATTGGAGGGCTAACGCAGGAGTAATCAAACTCCCGAAATTAGGGTACAGACGCAGAGGACAGCAGTGAGGGCCTTTTTGGGTTACAATCTTATATTCACGTTCTGATACAAACTTATTGACTCCAGGTTGAGACAACCGAGCATCGCTGCTCCTCGCTGAAATTATGAGCTCACAAACCATGCCGAACAGTTATGAAGATTTCCTCATAAGTTACCATGTGTTTCTTCTGTGCTCCTCTTTCCCTGCACTTGCAATTTCTAAGCCGCAAAAAGCTTCCTCAGCTAGATGTCTTTTTGCAAAATGAAAAAAAAAGTTAGTTTTTTTCTTCGGTGCTAACTTGGCTCCTGGAGGGAGGTGACAACAGACCATCAGAGTGGGGCTGTGCCGCGAGGCGAACCCAACTCCACCCAATCTATTCAAACCCAGTCCCAGGGTCAGCCTGCAGCAACCGCAACAACGTTGTTCCAAAAATAACTAAATCGGAACGAACGGCTGATTTCATAAGGTTCGACAATCCGCTTAAAGTTAGTTCAAGCCCGAAACTTCAAGGCATTCCGAGGAACATATCCCCGCTTTCCTTTAAAGAAAAAGACCCCCAACTACCAATACTGCCCCAAAATAAAACACTTGTCCGTGAAAAGAAATCTTGGGTGGGTGGGTGGTTCTCAGTGAACTGTCTGGATCCTAACGTACCATGAGCACATCTTCTGCATCTAACGTTCAACAAGTGATGCAATCAAAAGCGGGACTCTGCCACGCCTTGCTAAAGAACAAAAGGAGCGGAGGGGGCAGTAAGCATTCGGAGAAAAGCCAGGGAGCTACAGGAAGGGGCATAAGCAAGCTCCACTAACCTGGCAGCTGTCTGCTCCGAGACGGCACGCCCGCTGTGCTGATGACCCCAGACAGAATGCGAAAAGGAAGAAGCTCCAAGTCTCCGACAGGAAGCAGCGAGATCCTGCTCACAGCAAAAACCATGCGTCAGCTTCCCATCCCGGCTGCGCATGTCTCAGACCTCTCTTAAGTGTTGGAACTTGCACTGACAATTTTTGACTGCTCTGTGTCTGCAATACCGACTGGCACTGAGGCTGAAACACAGGTTTTTCTTTAAAAAGTCACGGCTAATCCACCTAATTTGCTCAACTCTGGGACAATTCAGCACAGCTAATCCACCTAACTTGCCCACCTTTGGGGACTATAGGAGAATTTAACACAGCTAATCCACCTAACTTGCTCAACTCTGGGCACTAAAGGATAATTTAGCATGGCTGATCTACCTAACTTGCACATCTTTAGACTGTGGCAGGAAACTGGATCTCCCAAGGAAGCCCTCGCAAAGGCACGAGGAGAATGTGCGAACTCCACATGGGTAGGAATCAAAGCAAAATATTCTCCAGGTTGCATGAAAATCTGAAACAAAGTGCTGGAGAAACTCAATAGGCCTGTCAGCATTTGTAGAGCCATATAGCAGAATGAATTAAAGTTTTGAATCTAATATAGCTTCTTGAATCATACAACACAGAAGAGGCACTTTTGCTTTTGGAATTTGCACTGACAAAAGTACAAAATCAGTACTCCACTACAGAACAGAAAAGGGTTCTGAAGAAGTCATATCAGACTCGAAACCTTAATTGTGTATCTTTTTCCACAGGTGCTGCCAGACCTGCTGAGTTTTTTGAGTATTAATTGTATTTGTTCCTAACTCATCAAGTTCAGTTCACCTATCACCCTTTGGTTTCTAGAATGGCAACAGCTTGGTTTTAAAATTCTTATCCTATTTAAGTGTTTCATGTTCTCACTTTTTCTTAGCTCTGTAACATTATCCAAACAATGGTGGCATCTGGTATATCTTCAAAATTATAATATAGATCGCCACATGATGAGGGATGGCACATTGAAGCCTTATCACTATTCATTCATATGCCACTGTTTCAAACTAACCAGTTACCAAACTAACAATACTTGTTTTAGTGTTCTCCTGTACATATGAGAGTGAGTTTGATATATTCACAAACTTATTTGGAAGTAGAGCATTGACAGTGTGAGTTGCTGTCGGCCAGGAAGGTGGAGGGGCACATCTTTTTTTGGGGTGTGTCCCTTGTGCCCATGTAAAAGTACCCCATCAAGATGATATCCCCACTTTGACCCTCTACCCACCTATCCCCTTCCCTAATCTTCTTATTGGGGTTTCCCAGCTTTGTCCACCCAAAATTCTCATTGTTACCTGATATCCAGGAGACACCTTCACGTTTTCATGGAGCTGGGCGTGGAAGTTTTGACTTCTAAAGAAAGGCTGGATAGACTGGGACTTTTTCAGTGGAGCGTAGGTGGTTGAGAGGCGATCTGATGGAAGTTTATAAAATAATGACAGGTATAGATAGAGTTAATGGTAGTTGTCATTTCCCTAGGATGTGGGATTTCAAGACAATGGGGCACATTTCTGAGGTGAGAGGAGATTTAAAAAAGACATGAGAGGCAATTACTTTACACAGAGGGTGGTTCGCCTGTGGAATGAACTTACTGAGGAAGTGATGGATGTGGGTACAATTACAACATTTAAAAGACATTTGGACAGTTATATGAATAGGAAAGGTTTGGAGGCATATGGGCCAGGAGCAGGCAATGGGACTAGTTAAGTTTGGGATTCAGCATTGAAACAGACCGAAGGGTCTGTTTCCATGCTGTATGACTCTATGACTGGTTGCAGTCCAGGCGGTGGATTTTTTTTCCCAGATGCTGCTGATACTACAGAGAATCTTCAATAGTTAAAGCCTCATTTAAATTTTTGCATCTTGACCCTTTCGATCTGAGCATGAACCCCCACCCATATTTGGTATACCTTTGTGAACTAAAGTTAACATTTTCTTTGGTTTAATGCAGGACTGAATACCTTCATTTTCTGTTCTTTGTCTCCCAGATAGCTACAAATTGGTTCATGTCTGTACCTCGAAGGGATATCTTTGAAAATCAGGAAGCTGACACTATGCTGGCTTTCTATGGGTACGTTCCTTCCCAAATCTCAACTCTTTGACAACAAATCAGATGGCTTTGTATCCAGGTTGAAATCTATTTGACTGTCTTCTGGATCCCCAACTTTATTCTATCTTGAAATTTGTTCAAAAGTCTGACATTGCTAGCATTTCACAATGACATTTGGAGACTAACAGTTCATCACAATCAGCACAACTGCGTATTGTCTCCAGATTCTTAACCTTGAAGAATCAAGCCACCTACACTGATGGTTGGACTAAATTTACAGCAGGTCACATGACCCCATCACTGCTCCATTTTATTTTAGGTTGAAGAGATAATCCAAAAAATCAAAGATAACAATGTTACGAACTCTATATTTGTTGCAGTTGAGCCATGTTCGTAAAGCAAGAGGTCACAAGCATTGTGATGTAGGAATTAATGTTGGACACATTGTCTGAATGAATTGCGGTTTGCCCAAAAGAAAAGCTACATATGATTGAGTAAGTATCAAACAATAACATTTATAACAAAGATCTGAATAGTGAAAAAAAAGGTAATGTGTAAACGTACAGAAATATAGGAACAGGAGTAGGCCATTCTGAGAAAGAGTCACCAGACCCAAAACGTTAACTCTGATTTCTCTTCACAGAAGCTGCTGGAGCTGCTGAGCTTTTCCAGCAATTCCTCTTTTTGTTTCGGATTTACAGCATCTGCAGTTCTTTCAGTTTCTATTTAGTAGGCCATTCAACCCTGGAACCTGCACCTCCATCCAGCTAATTTATCTGATCTGATCCCTCAGCTTCAGTTATCCATTTTAGCTCCTTATCAATTTTTAAGGCTGACCTACATTTACATGAATATGATTATATTCAGGTAAAAGTCCATTTTCTAATCCTAAATGTTCATTCAAAAAGTAAGGCCTCAATGTTTACACTCATAACATTTTGGAAATATTGAAATATAACTGTTCCCATTGCTTTGCTATGGCTGAGTGGCCAAGTCAGAGACTGTTCCTACCAACCCCACCTCAAAAGTTATGAAGGTGACATAATTAGGCAAGTTAGCCCTGGAGAGGTATCCGCCACCTTCTTGCAACTTTGTTAATTAAGTGCTGGGAGGCAAGGTTTTTTGAAAACTTATGAATCAAAATTAATGAACAAATAAGCACCCCAGCTCACTATAGGCCCAATTACAGCGGATGCAGTATACCGCATTGGCAGATGTGCAGGTGAACATCTGCTTGATGTGGACAGTCATCTTGGGGCCTTGGACGGGGCTGAGGGAGGAGGTGTGGGGGCAAGTGTAGCACTTCCTGCGGTTGCAGGGGAAAGTGTTGGGTAGGGTGGGGTTGGTTGTGAGTGTGGAGCGGACAAGGGAGTCCCGGAGAGAACTGAGCAGAACCTGTAACTCATCCCTCACACCCCGTCCCCCCAATAACCGCCAAAAAAGAATCCCTGTCATCCTCACATATCACCCCACCAACCTCCGGATACAACGCATCATCCTCGGACACTTCCACCATCTACAATCTGACCCCACCACCAAAGACAATTTTCTAACCCCACCCTTGTCTGCCTTCCGGAAAGACCACTCTCTGCCCCCACACCTCCTCCCTCACCCCTATCCCAGGCCCCAAGATGACTTTCCACATTAAGCAGAGGTTCACCTGCACATCTGCCAATGTGGTATACAGCATCCACTGTACCCGGTGTGGCTTCCTCTACATTGGGGAAACCAAGCGGAGGCTTGGGGACCACTTTGCAGAACACCTCCGCTCGGTTTGCAATAAACAACTGCACCTCCCAGTCGCAAACCATTTCCACACCCCCTCCCATTCTTTAGATGACATGTCCATCATGGGCCTCCTGCAGTGCCACAATGATGCCACCCGAAGGTTGCAGGAACAGCAACTTATATTCCGCTTGGGAACCCTGCAGCCCAATGGTATCAATGTGGCCTTCACCAGCTTCAAAATCTCCCCTTCCCCCACCGCATCCCAAAACCAGCCCAGTTCGTCCCCTCCCCCCACTGCACCACACAACCAGCCCAGCTCTTCCCCTCCACCCACTGCATCCCAAAACCAGTCCAACCTGTCTCTGCCTCCCTAATGTTCTTCCTCTCACCCATCCCTTCCTCCCACCCCAAGCCGCACCTCCATCTCCTACCTACTAACCTCATCCCACCTCCTTGACCTGTCCGTCTTCCCTGGACTGACCTATCCCCTCCCTACCTCCCCACCTATACTCTCCTCTACACCTATCTTCTTTTCTTTCCATCTTCGGTCCCCCTCCCCCTCTCTCCCTAATTATTCCAGAACCCTCACCCCATCCCCCTCTCTGATGAAGGGTCTAGGCCCGAAACGTCAGCTTTTGTGCTCCTGAGATGCTGCTGAGCCTGCTGTGTTCATCCAGCCTCACATTTTATTATCTCTCTGTGACTCCCTTGTCCGAACCACACTCCCCTTAAACCGCACCACACCCGGCACTTTCCCCTGCAACCGCAGGAAGTGCTACACTTGCCCCCACACCTCCTCCCTCACCCACATCCCAGGCCTCAAGATGACTTTCCACATTAAGCAGATGTTCACCTGCACATCCGCTAATGTGGTATATTGCATCCGCTGTACCCGGTGTGGCTACCTCTACATCGGGGAAAGCAAGCATAGGCTTGGGGACCGCTTTTGCAGAACACCTTCGCTCGGTTTGCAACAAACACCTGCACCTCCCAGTCGCGAACATAGAACATAGAAAAGTACAGCACAGCACAGGCCATTCGGCCCACGACGTTGTGCCGTGGAATAATCCGAATCCAAAAATAAAATAACCTATCCTACATTCCCCTCAATTCACTGCTGTCCATGTGCATGTCCAGCAGTCGCTGAAATGTCACTAGTGACTCCGCTTCCCCGACTACCACCGATAAAATATTCCATGCGCTCGCAACTCTCTGGGTGAAGAACCTCCTTCTGACGTCTCCTCTATACCATCCTCCTAACACCTTAAAACTATGACCTCTCATAGCAGTCAATCCTGCCCTGGGGAAAAGTCTCTGGCTATCGACTCTATCCATGCCTCTCATTACCTTGTGCACCTCGATCAGGTCACGTCTCTTCCTCTTTCTCTCCAGAGAAAAAAGTCCGAGCTCAGTCAACCTCTCCTCATAAGACAAGCCATCCAGTCCAGGCAGCATCCTGGTAAACCTCCTTTGCACCCTCTCCAAAGCCTCCACATCTTGCCTATAATAGGGCGACCAGAACTGGACACAGTATTCCAAGTGTGGTCTCACCAGGGTTTTGTAGAGCTGCAGCATAACCTCGCGGCTCTTAAACTCGATCCCCCTGCTAAGGAAAGCCAAAACATCATATGCTTTCTTAACAACCTTATCCATTTTGGTGGCAACTTTGAGGGAGCTATGCATTTGAACACCAAGATCCCGCTGTTCCTCCACACTGCCGAGAATCCTGCCTTTAATCCTATATTCAGCATTTAAGTTCGACCTTCCAAAATGCATCACTTCACATTTATCCAGGTTGAACTCCATCTGCCATTTCTCAGCCCAGCTCTGCATTCTGTCAATGTCTCGCTGAAGCCTGCAATAGCCCTCGATACTATCAACAGCACCTCCAACCTTTGTGCCATCAGCAAACATACTAACCCACCCCTCAACCTCCTCATCCAAGTCATTTATAAAAACTACAAAGAGCAGAGACCCAAGAACAGAGCCCTGCGGGACACCACTCAGCAGTGACCTCCAGGCAGAATGCTTACCATCTACAACCACTTTCTGCCTCCTGTCAGCCAACCAATTCTGAATCCAGACAGCCAAATCACCCTGTATCCCATACCTCCTGACTTTATGAACGATCCTGCCGTGGGGAACCTTATCAAATGCCTTGCTGAAGTCCATGTACACCACATCCACTGCTCGACCCTCGTCAACCTGTCTCGTGACTTCCTCAAAGAACTCAATAAGATTTGTAAGGCATGACCTTCTCCTCACAAAGCCATGCTGACTCCCTTTAATCATGCTATGCTTTTCAAAATAGTCATAAATCCAATCCCTCAGAATTCTTTCCAAAACCTTGCTGACCACAGACGTAAGACTGATTGGTCTGCAATTTCCAGGGATTTCCCTATTCCCTTTCTTGAAAAGAGGAACAACATTTGCCTCCCTCCAATCTTCCGGTATGACTCCGGTGGAGAGTGAGGAAGCAAAGATCTTTGCCAGCGGCTTAACAACCTCCTTTCTCGCTTCCCGGAGCAACCTAGGATAAATCTGGTCTGGCCCTGGGGACTTATCAATCTTAATGTTTGCCAAAATTTCCAGCACATCAACTTCCTCAATCTTGATCTGTTCAAGCCTGTTTTTCTGCTTCTCAAAGTTCTCATTCACAACAAGGTCCCTTTCCTTAGTGAAATCCAAAGCAAAAAACTCATTTAGGGCTTCCCCTATCTGCTCAGACTCCACGCACAAGTTCCCTACGCTATCCCTGATCGTCCCTACCTTCTCCCTGATCATTCTCTTATTCCTCACGTATGAGTAAAATGCCTTTGGGTTCTCCCTAACCCTTCCTGCCAAGCCTTTCTCGTGCCCCCGCCTGGCCCTCCTCAGTCCACTTTTGAGCTCCTTCCGAGCAAGCCTGTCATCCTCTAAAGCTGTACTAGATCCTTGCTTCCTCCACCTTACATACGCTGCCTTTTTCTTTTTGACAAGAAGCACCTCTGTACCCATCATCCAAGGCTCCTTAATCTTACCCCTTCTTACCTGCCTCAGAGGAACAAATTTATACATCACTCGCAACAACTGCCCATTAAACAGCCTCCACATATCTGCTGTGCCCTTTCTGTGGAACAATTGCTCCCAATCTGTACTTCCCAACTCCTGTCTGATAGCATCATAGTTTCCTTTACCCCAGTTAAATATCTTCCCCTGGTAACCGCTCCTTTCCCTTTCCATGGCTATGGTAAATGTGAGGCTGTTGTGGTCACTGTCGCCAAAGTGTTCTCCCACCACGAGATCTGACACCTGTCCTGGCTCATTGCCGAGCACCAAATCCAAAATGGCCTCCCCCCTCGTCGGCCTGTCCACATACTGAGTAAGGAAACCCTCCTGAACACACCTGACAGAAACGGCTCCATCCAAACCATCTGCACTAAGGACCATTTCTACTCCCCCTCGCATTCCTTAGACGACATGTCCATCCTGGGCCTCCTACAGTGGCACAACGATGCTACCGGAAGGTTTCAGGAACAGCAACTCATATTCCACTTAGGAACGCTGCAGCCCAATGGTATCAATGTGGACTTCACAAGCTTCAAAATCTCCTCTCCCCCCACTGCATCCCAAAACCAGCACAGCTTGTCCCTGCCTCCGTAACCTGTTATTCCTCTCACCTATCCCCTCCTCCAACCTCAAGCTGCATCTCCATTTCCTACCTACTAACCTCATCCTGTCCCCTTGACCTGTCCGTCCTCCCCAGACTGACCTATCCCCTCCCTACCTCCCCACCTATCCTCACCTCTACAGGCTCCATCCCCGCCCCTTTAACTTGTCCATCTCCTCTCCACCTATCTTCTCCTCTATTCACCTTCGATCTGCCTCCCCCTCTCTCCCTGATTGACAGCACTTTTGACAAGCTGGGATGACACTTTTCAGACCTGCAATTCACCTAGAATCTGGCTGGTCCGTTCTTAAGTTGATTGGCATGGTATCCAGTGCATTTCCTCAGCAGTGAGGGCGGTAAGTTAGTCAACACAATGATCACCTCCCACACTTGATAGGAAAAGGACAAATCTAAGCCTGTATATCTGTCCTATGTAATGTTTTTAATTGTTTAAACTACCCAAACACATCTTACTTCAAACTTCTCCATTCAAGGGAATACAAGCAATGTTTCAAGATATATGAGCTGGTGTAGGCATTTGGTACTTCAACCCTGCTTTGTTATTTAATAAATTATTTTTGTGTGAAGGTGGCTCAGTGGTTCACACCACTGCTTCAGAGTGCCAGGGTTCTGGGTTCAACTCCAGCCTTGGGCGACTGTCTGTGTGGAGTTTGAACATTCTCCCCATGCCTGTGTGGGTTTCCTCCCATAGTCCAAAGATGTGCAGGTTAGGTGGACTGGCCATGTTAAATTGTGCATAGTATCCAGGGATGTGTAGGTTAAGTGGATTAGCCATGGGAAATATGGTGAGTCTGGGTGGGATACTGTTCAGAGAGGACTTGTAGGGCTGAATGGCCTGTTTCCATACTGTAGGGATTCTATGTTTGACCTTTCACCTTAATTTCACCTCTTGCACTATTCCCATATCTATTAATTCCCTTAAATCTATCAAATTCTGTCTTAAATGTACGCAAATACTGAGCATTCAATACTGTGGAACGTTTGGAAGATTTACAAGCATTTGTTCATGTGAAGAAATTCTAGCTAATTGGCTGAGACCACAACCCTGTGTTGTAGATTTTACAGCTGGGAAAACATTTCTCACCATCTATGCTGCCAAGCCTCTTAGAATTTTTTGTGTATTTTGATTAGATTACTTTTCATTCTTCTAAACTTTGGGGAATACTGACCTTGACTACACAATCTCTCTCCATAGGCACATCTATCTTTCCAGGAAGCCGCCTTGTATTATGTATTCTTTTGGCACACTAATACTAAAGTTTAAGCAAGGATCTTGTAGCCAGTCTTTAAGGCTCTTTTGATTTGGGGACAATAGGCACAGTAACACTGCTCTAATCGTAGTGACAAATAAGATGTGCTTTATCAACAACTGAAAAACTTCGTTATTGAATACGTCAATGAGGAATGGGGCTAAGTACTGATTTATTTATCATCTTGCTTTACCCATTAGTGATGCTATTTTCTCCAAATTCAGCCAAAGGACAAAATTAATTACATATCACTAGTAATATGCATCAGCAATTAAGTATGACTTTTTTTTCATAATTGTATCACAGTTGTCATTTCTCTTGGCTCATATACATGGTCAGTTTCCGTTCCAAATAATTGGTTATTACTTATAGCTGCAAAATTGACCCTTCTGTAAAGTAGTCCCTAAATTTATAAATCTTCCATCATTATTCAAATCCACTTCATCAATCAGCCTGTGGCACAGCAGTGGCTGACTGAGGGCAACCTGTGCATTAGTTTGCACTTGCACTAAAACTAGAATGTACAATCAGATTCATAGGAGTACTGGTGATGTATGCTCACAATTTTGTCACTAAAAACCCTACAGACTCCAGGGCACAAAGAATCAATTTCCAGAAACATTAAGAATGAAAATGGTAGAATTAAGAGACATAAATTATTTGGTGAAAGAAATTTGTCTGGTTCTCAAAATTACTTATATGCTGCCAACAGCTGACTCTACAAGTGCACGGCATTGATCAAATAGATTATTTTGTTATTTGAAGTGAAATTGGTTACATTTTAGTGCACAATCTTTCGATAACTAGTTTCAGTTAAAGGATGCATACAAATATATAGAAGAAACTGTGAGCTCTCAACATGGAAATTCAGGATAGAAGATGGAAGATGATGCACAGATTGAATTAAAAGTCAGTTGATGCAAGCAGGAGACTGGGCACAAGTTGTTAGTAGAGATGATGCAGAACAGAACATGAGTAGGCAACAACAAATTGAATGGACACAAAACAGATGTGTCTTGAATTGTCTTGTTTTACTTGTCTGTTACCATTTTTTAAAAAGCTATTTCACTCAAAGCATTTAGAATAGCTAAAAATCTGTGCAAATTTACAAATTGAATGGACATTAAAAAACAGATGTGTTTTGGTTTGTCTTGATTTATTTGTCCATTACTATTTAAAAATATTCACCCAAATGATTTAGAATATCTAAAGACGTCTATAAATTTAGAAAAAAACTAAATCCTCAATTGTATTTATAATTCAGATTTTGGCTTACAACAATTAAATATTTTGGTGGCTACACAAAAATACATTTGGAATTTGGCAAAATGGGTGCATATTCTGATGATATAGCTACACACAATGTTTACCATTCATAAGAACAGTACACATATTGTTCATTCAAGAGAAGACTTGTTCAGAATAGTCAGTTGGAGTGCCCCTTGCCCGAATTTTTTTTTTCAGTTACGTTGCATTGACTGTTAGAACTTAGAATTACTTTGCAGGGATGGCATAACCTGAGTTTCAGTGCAACCATTGTGTTTATATAGAGTTCTAAAGCACATCACAAAGGCATTATTATAATGATTGACATCAACCCACATATTAGGGTAAAAGATCAAATGTTTCTGACATAGATAGGCAGTGAAGTATAGCGAAATAATTTCAGGGTTTAGATCCTGGGCAGCCAAACACAAGACCACCAATGACAGAGCACTTACAATTGAAAATGTACAAGATCCTGAGAAACACAAATGTCATGGTGGGAAATTGGAGGTTGGGGGACTGGTGTGTAGCAATGGAGGATATTATGGAGGTAAGGAAGGACAAGATCAGGCAGGATTTGGAAACAAGAATGAGAATGTTTAAATTGAGGCAATACATAAATATGAATCAGTGTAATTCAGCAAGAATGGGGATGATGGGTGAACAGATTTTGGAACAAGCTGAGATACGGGCAGCAGAGCCCTGGATATCCTCATGTTTACAGATGGTAGAATGTGGGAGAAAAACCAAGCATATCTTATCATAGTCAATTCTGCAGATAACAAAGGAATGATTACAGGCAGTGCAGTGGCTCAATGGTTAACACTGCTGCTTTACAGCACCAAGGACCTGGGTTCAATTCCACTTTCAGGTGACTGTGTAGAGTTTGCACGTTCTTCCATAGTCCAAAGATGTGCAGGTTAGGTAAATGGCCATGCTAAATTGCCCATACAGTCCAGGGATGTGCAGGCTTGGTGGATCATATTTGGGATATGATTGATTACGGAGTTACAGGGATAGGGGAGTGCGTCTGGGTGGGATGCTCATTGGAGGGCTGGTATGGACATTGATGGGCCAAATGGCCGGCTCCCACACTACAGGGAGTCTAGGATTGAAAGTTTCATCAGTGGAAGTGCTGAGGCAGGACAGAGTTATGTGATGTTATGAAGGCAAGAATAGTTAATATTAGTACTGTGTAAATATAGATTGAAAGCTAGTCTAATAAATGTAATTAACATGAAGAAAACTCATGTGGGGAGATGATGGCCTGGTGGTATTGTTAGACTGTTAATCCAGAGTCCCAAATAATGTTCAGCGATCCTTGTTTGGCATATGGTGGAATTTGAATTCAATGAAAAATAAATCTGGAACTAAGAGTGTAATGATGACCATGAATCCATTGCCAATTGTTGGAAACAGCCATCTGGTTCACTAATGCCCTTTAGGAAAGGAAATTGCCATTCTTACCTGGTCTGGCCTACATGTGACTCCAGACCCACAGCAATATGGTTGACCCTTAATCAATTAGGAATGGACAATAAATGCTGATGTAGGCAGTGATACCCTGATCCTATGAATGAATAAAAAGAATGTATAGTATAATGTTTCCTGAGCTAGTGGCACCATTGAAATCACATTTCAAGGAACAGAACCTGTTCACAATTCTGTAAATGGACTGCAGTGGTTCAGGAAGGCAGATCTCCCCCATCTTTTGCAGGGTAACAAGGAACCAGCAATAAATGCTGGGCCAGGCAGCAATGCCACATCCCATGAGTAGAAATCTTTACAAAAAATATTATATATAAACTTTTGCTTGACTTATTTCTGGTTTCCAAGGAGAGCTCTCCAAAGCCTGTTCACCATCTACAAGTTGGGGTTTGATGGAATGCTTCCCATTTTCCTGGATAGTTGCAACTGCAACAACATTGAAGAAGCTTGGCACCATCCAGCACAAAGTAACCCTCTTTGATTGCTATTACATCCACAAATATTCACCTGTTTTATCACCAATGCAGTGGCAGCAGTCTGTACCATCTACAAATTACATTGCAGAAATTGCATATTCTTTCCTCATAAACTGTGGTAGCTCAATTGAATACAATCTGTATAAATGTTTAGTTTCATTTGATTTCACTAAATACCCTTTCTTGTTCCATGCCGTCTTAAGTCTTAATGAAAATCGCAAGACCCTAACAAGATGAAAACCAGGTGTTGATTATAGTCTTGATCATTTTATTTACATTACAAAGTGCAAGCTGACCCACCCTCTGATAACTAAAACCAAAACACCCAGCCCAGGGAGGAGTGCCATGCCCTAAAGTCCGTGAAGTAAGTCCATCTTTGTGATGTAAGTGGCTTGTCCTACTTTTTCCGCACAGTCCTCCAGCCTTAGAATTGTGCAAAAGCCATATTTCGTCATGGCATTAACCTTCCAATAATCTACGCAGAATCATTGAGTACCATCATGTTTGGGAACCAAAACGCCTGGTCCCCAATAATTCCTGTTAATATTTTTTTACTATCTGGAATCTTTACCAGATAATTCACCTGACTCAACTTCTTCTCAATCTTATAGGGTTTGAAGGGATCTCTTACCACTGATAACAGCACCAATACTTCACTCTCTTGGGCAAACATATGAATTTTAGACTTCTTATCTGCTTCTTGCTTCATTATATGCTCTGTCATCTTCAAATGCTGTGTACCTAATTCGCCTACTCTATTTAATCTTTCTCTCACCTCAGATACATTACCCAACTGTGAGATCTCTGACTTCGGACCTATCAACATTTCCTTAATTAATTTTAAAGGTCCTCTTTTTTTGTGTCTGAATATCAATTCAAATGGAGTAAACTGAGTGAATTCATTTGGGGCATCTCTAATGGCAAGTAATATAAATGGGATACCCTTATCCAATCATTTGGACAATCCTGGCAATATGCCCTCAGCATGGTCTTTAGGGTCTGATGCTACTGTTACAATGCTCCCTGGGATTCAGAATGGTATGCACTTGATTTAAACTGTTTGATACCTAAAATATCCATGACCTCTTAAATAGTTTGACAGTATAATTGGACCCTTGATCTGACTGAATCTCCCTGGGTAATCCATAATAGGCAAATAAAGCAAGAAACTCTTCCACAACTTTTTTGACTTGACACTCCGTAATGGAATTGCCTTTGGAAATCTGGAAGACACATCCATTATAGTTAGCAAATACTAGTTTCCACATTTGGTTTTAGGGAGGGGACCTACATAATCAATCATAATCCATGTGAAAGGTTTTTTAAATGCAGGAATTGGCATCAAAGGTGTTGGGTTATTACTGCCTGTGGCTGTCCTGCCATCTGACACACATGACATGTACTGCAAAATTCAACCACATCGTTATGTAATCCATGCCAATAGAAATGCTTTTGTATGTTAGTCTGAGTCTTCCGCACTCCTAGAGGTAATTTGTGTGCTACCTGCAATACTTCCTGGCTGTATTCTATCAACAACACAATCTGGTGAACTTCCACCCATTTCTCATCTGTACTGACTTGGCAACGTCTCCATTTCTGCCTTAAGATTTTATCCTTAAGGTAATAGCATTAGAACATAGAACATAGAACATAGAACAGTACAGCACAGAACAGGCCCTTCAGCCCACAATGTTGTGCCGACCATTGATCCTCATGGATGCACCCTCAAATTTCTGTGACCATATGCATGTCCAGCAGTCTCTTAAATGACCCCAATGACCTTGCTTCCACAACTGCTGCTGGCAACGCATTCCATGCTCTCACAACTCTCTGCGTAAAGAACCTGCCTCTGACATCCCCTCTATACTTTCCACCAACCAGCTTAAAACTATGACCCCTCGTGCTAGCCATTTCTGCCCTGGGAAATAGTCTCTGGCTATCGACTCTATCTATGCCTCTCATTATCTTGTATACCTCAATTAGGTCCCCTCTCCTCCTCCTTTTCTCCAATGAAAAGAGACCGAGCTCAGTCAACCTCTCTTCATAAGATAAGCCCTCCAGTCCAGGCAGCATCCTGGTAAACCTCCTCTGAACCCTCTCCAAAGCATCCACATCTTTCCTATAATAGGGCGCCCAGAACTGGACGCAGTATTCCAAGTGCGGTCTAACCAAAGTTTTATAGAGCTGCAACAAGATCTCACGACTCTTAAACTCAATCCCCCTGTTAATGAAAGCCAAAACACCATATGCTTTCTTAACAACCCTGTCCACTTGGGTGGCCATTTTAAGGGATCTATGTATCTGCACAACAAGATCCCTCTGTTCCTCCACGCTGCCAAGAATCCTATCCTTAATCCTGTACTCAGCTTTCAAATTCGACCTTCCAAAATGCATCACCTCGCATTTATCCAGGTTGAACTCCATCTGCCACCTCTCAGCCCATCTCTGCATCCTGTCAATGTCCCGCTGCAGCCTACAACAGCCCTCTACACTGTCAACGACACCTCCGACCTTTGTGTCGTCTGCAAACTTGCTGACCCATCCTTCAATTCCCTCGTCCAAGTCATTAATAAAAATTACAAACAGTAGAGGCCCAAGGACAGAGCCCTGTGGAACCCCACTCACCACTGACTTCCAGGCAGAATATTTTCCTTCTACTACCACACGCTGTCTTCTGTTGGCCAGCCAATTCTGTATCCAAGCAGCTAAGTTCCCCTGTATCCCATTCCTCCTGACCTTCTGAATGAGCCTTCCATGGGGAACCTTATCAAATGCCTTACTGAAGTCCATATACACCACATCCACAGCTCGACCCTCATCAACCTTACTAGTCACTAGAATGGAATGCATTCTGATTTCTTTTCACCGAATAGGCTTAATGATCTAAATCCTTTATCATCTCATCTTTTTGTTGTAACTCCATTAATCTTTCAGAACTATACCCCTCTGCCTGCTCCTCTACCTCCTTAGGTTTCTCTTTTACCATTTCATCCAACAGAATGTCAGCTAACTGGACCTCAGCTCCTTCATCTTTCTCTTTTGTTTTTCCTTCTTGTTCAGATCTCTTCAAATCCGTTCAAAGCTGGCCAGGTCCTAGACCCGAGCCCCCATGCTGTTATAAAGCTGAGGTTGACTCCCTCTGATAATTAAAACCGAAACACCCAGAGAATAGTGCCTCGCCCTATAATCTGTAAAAAAAAGGAGTGTGAAAAGTCGTGTAACCTGCCTCTTCCACAATGTCTAGTGGCTAAACAAAATAAACCCCTGACACTCACTTTACAGTCAACAAATAACAATTTATTTATCTAACTCTAACAGTGAACAAACCAAATTATTAACAAAACTGAATAAACCCGTTCCAACTACTCACTATTCCTGAATAAAATAAGATTTTAAAAGTATGCTATCTGAAACTTACAAGTCCCACTTATATAAAATAGTATTTAAAAATTTAGAATTTAATCTCTTGAATTTACAGCCAGGTTACATGTCTTCCGGAATGTTCTGTGCCTTCCTAGTCAAATGTTCTGCCAGAAACACCTTCTCTGTTGAATGCTCTGTCAGGAACATTAACGACTTGTCCCATTGATACCTTTGATTTAGATGGTGCTTTCTCTAAGACTTAGAGGAGACTGTGAGTGCCAGTGATTCTGTCTTGAGAGCTGAGAGCTAGTAACTCTGGCAGGCGGTGGTCGATATTCCTGTCTTTGTCCAACTGCCCTCTCTTTTTATACCCTTGGCGACATATCAATCTCTTCCAATAGGATTGGTCCGATGTTGTCAAAACCATCAGATTGAAATTTAATTGGTTTTTGGTATCTAAGTACCTGATTCAAATTCATTGGCTCAAATCAAAATGTTTAAGCGATAATAGGAACCGCTGATGCTGGAGAATCCGAGATAACAAGGTGTAGACCTGGATGAACACAGCAGGCCAAGCAGCATCTTAGGAGCACAAAAGCTGATGTTTCAGGCCTCGACCCTTCATCAGAAATGAGGGAGGGGGAGTGGGTTCTGAAATAAATAGGGAGACAGGGGGAGGCGGATCAGAGATGGATAGAGGAAAAGATAGGTGGAGAGGAGACAGAAAAGTTAAAGAGGCAGGGATGGAGCCAGTAGAGGTGACTGTTTGGCCTACTAACTGTACTTTTGACACAAATATTTCAATTCAGATGCTCTCTGTGCACCAGCAAACCCACAAGCTGCTGATATCTTTTTTGAACCTCTAAGCATAGAAAAAGTGTTATCTTTTAAAGGGACCACACACTGCTTTCCCCCTTAGCATTTTACAAACACCATTATTTTACAAACGCCAAATTCTAAAGATAATAAAATGTGAGGCTGGATGAACACAGCAGGCCCAGCAGCATCTCAGGAGCACAAAAGCTGACGTTTCGAGCCTAGACCCTTCATCCTGAGATGCTGCTGGGCCTGCTGTGTTCATCCAGCCTCACATTTTATTATCTTGGATTCTCCAGCATCTGCAGTTCCCATTATCGCCAAATTCTAAAGCCCTGCTTTCCAATCCTCAAGTACTCTACCCAACTTTGCCTAAAATATAAAGAGTTGTATAAAGCATACTTTCTGGTTACAGCTAGAATTAACTGAAAATACATGTACCACATATATCAGTCAGCCTTGTTAATTAAAATGGCATTAATGTTGTTTCTTCATTGAACTTTCTTTTGCTTCAAAGCTGTCCCATTAATATCAGTTAAGAGAAGGACTGCTTTCATGCTAAAGCAGTCTTGTCCGTTTCTACAGATTTTGTTACTTCAGAGCTACGTGAATGAATATTCAGCCTATGCAGTATTATTATTTTCCTGTACATTTTTGTAGCCTGAGTTTATCAGCAACTACCAGTGTAAAATGATAGTATAACAAATTCTAATCTAATTAATTTGCATTCCTATCTACAAATGTTGAGGAAGACCATCAAGTGGAGACATGTCTTTGTACAAAAGCATGAATGATTAACCAATGCCAAAGCTTAGATTACTAGTTGTAGATGGTACCAGGATAGTCCTGACAGTATGTTAACTATCCATCTTCTCAACTGAATTAGTAATAGCAGTTCTGTGCACCCAAGGGCCAAAAGGTAACTTAAAAGACAAAAGACAAATCAGAATAAAAAAGATTTTCTGAGTAAAATTACTTTCTAATTGTGACGTTTTATTGCTTCATCATACTGTGAGTATGGGATAATTTTTTTAATTCATTCATGAAATATGGGTTTTGCTGGCCGTGGCTGAATTTATTGCTCACCCCCATTGCCCTTAAGAAGGTGGGGGTGAGCTGCCTTCTTGCACCTTAGCGGTCCATCTGCTGTAAGAAGAACCATGTGCCATTTTGAAGACATTTCCAGCAATGCAGTGACATTGCAGGAATGGCGACATACAGCAGAAGGACCTGCAGCCTGTGGTGTTCCCATATATCTGCTGCCCTTGTCCTTCTGGGTGGTAACTGTCATGAGTTAGGAAGGTACTGTCTGACACGCATTGTCAAATTTCTTGCAGACATACTGCTGCTACTGTGTTGGTAGTGGAGGGACTGAATACTGTGGACATGTTGGCAATCAACAGCTGGCATCAAGCTTCTTCAATGTTGTTGAAGCTGTACTTATCCAGACAAGTGGGGAACATGCCATCACACTTCTAATTTGGGCCTTGTAAATGGTGATTAAGCTTTGGGAAATCAGGGGAGGGTTACTCACTGTAGGATTCCTAACCTCTGACCTGCCCTCGTAACTATGGTTAGATGGCTAGTCCAGTTCAGTTTTTGGTCATTGGTATCCCCCAGGATGGTGATAGCAGGAGATTGAGTGATGGTGATGCTATCCATGTGACCCATCATTTCCCCGCCAGTCATCAAACACCCATCTATTCTAATTCCATTTTCTATCAGAGATAATGGGAACTGCAGATGCTGGAGAATCCGAGATAACAAAGTGTGGAGCTGGATGAACACTACAGGCCAAGCAGCATCTTAGGAACACAAAAGCTGACATTTCAGGCCTAGACCCTTCATCAGAAAAACTGATGAAGGATCTAGACCCGAAACATCAGTTTTTGTGCTCCTAAGATGTTGCTTGGCCTGCTGTGTTCATCCAGCTCCTCACTTTGTTATCTCCATTTTCTATCACTTGGCCTGTAGCCTTGTATGCTATGGCATTTCAAGTGTTCATCTAAATAGTTCTTAAATATCTTGAGGGTTCCTATCTCAACACCCCTTTTAGGTGATGTGTTCCCGATACACACAACTCTGTGGTGAATTTTTGTTTTCAAATTCCCTTTAAACAGCCTGCTTCTTTTCTTAAAATTCTGTCTTTTGGTTTTGACCCCTCAACTGAGGGGAATAATTTCTCCCTTTCCACAATGTCTATGCCACTCAGAGGTTTGCACACCTCAATCAGATCCCCCCAATCTTCTCTGCACTAAGGAAAACAGAGATCAGAGATAACTGGGATCCATCACCTCAACCGGATGGATGGTATCCTCAATGTGAAGATGGAACTTAGTCTTCATTATTTATTTATCTCATGATGCTTACATTGATTCTGTGCAGACAGGGCAACATTTCCAATGAACTGCAGCATCTCTGGTATGACTTCCAATAAAATATTTTAAATAAAGATTTTACTACTTTGTATTTGAAGATTTTATTATCTTTTCCACATTTTAATCGTGAATTGCTTCCCTGGCAGACTTCTGCTGAAAGTGCAATGCATGCCCAATTTACCATTTGCAAAACACTGGCAAATTTTCCAGGGTTCACTTAAGTATTCTAGTCAGAGTCTTATTGAGACTTCACCAACTGGGGTGATTGGGAGGCTGACAATAAAATAAATAACATGTTGCTGGAAGACACAAACATAACTGACAGCTTAATGGTCCATTCCTCAGGAAAACTGAAAGTCTTAGCTTAATGCAGGGCACAGGATACTCAGGTTTTCACAGACAAAGTGCAGCAGCCAACAGAAAACTGACATAGTAAGAGCTCCTGTTTATAACAGAAAGGAGAGGAGATCTGAAAGAATTGTTCAGACACATCGGAAGGAGGTGGGCATTTTATATGCCACCTTTATGACCCCATATCTGGTAACTCATTACTTGGGTGTATGGTAGAGGCAGTTTCAACTGAAGCATTCAGATGGTTATCTGAAAACGAAGAATACGGGGAGAAGGCTGGAAAATGGCACTATGTGAATTGCTCATTCAGAGAGTTGGTGCAGACATATTGGGCTGAGTGACTTCCTTCTGCACTGTAATAATTCTGTGATTCTGTGGTAAAAATGTATTAACATTATCCAACTTGAAAAGATGAGAATAATCAGACACACTTTCGAAGAATGTGCTATACCAAACATGTTTATCATTCACAGTCTACTTAGTTTTAGTCATAAACAATTGTAATTGTGATGCAATATATCTCCTCAACCTCTTTGATCTTTTTGACATAATTTACCACACTACTCTCTTCTAATATCTCTCCTTTGCCTAAAATGGTGGAACTGCTCTCCTTGTTTTCTATCCTGTAAGAGAAAATATCTGTTTTTTATAGAGGTGTGATTAACATTTTTCATATCCAAGGTGAAAAATCACACGTATGACATTATCATTTCTTCACTGCTTTAATGTAATTTAATTTCGTTGGGTATATATAAGCAATGCAGCAAAAATAGTTGGGGATGCAGGGTAACAAATTCCTGTCACACTACAGACAAAATATTGACAACATGGAAACATAATTCAGCCTGTTAAGCCTTCCTATACTATTCAAACTGAGAAAACAGGTGAACGCCTCTGTATATGACTCTGACACTGATGATTTTCGCAAGAATTCGTAGATATAAGCTGTGTTAAAGTTTGCAGCCCATAAATTTTAAAATTGTTTTATTTTGACCTGAAATTTAGCATAACGAATCAATGGGCTCCAAAATCACAATGTTCTGCACATCATTTCCTTAAGAAATTCCTTTGAATGGCAGGAGAAATTGTAATTTAATTGACCAGCAGAGGGCACGCTTTTTATTCAGACAGGGATGTTAAAATTCCCCTGTTTTAACAAATTAAGTTTTGCTTCTAATGCCATGTGATAATATAATTGATATTTATCTGGGCTCAAATGTTTATTGATGCTTCTGCGTATGTACACTACCTTTCAAACCTATGATTTCTACTACCCAGAAGGGCAAGAGCATGGGAGTACCACCAACCGTATGCTCTCCTCCAACTCACACTCCATCCAAACTTGGAGTTATTTTGCCATTCCTTCATTGTTGCTGGGTTAAAATCCTGGAACACCCGCCCTTTTAGCATTGTAGGTGGACATACATCTCATAGGCAGCAGTGGTTTATGTAGACTGTTCGTCATCACCTTCTCAAGGGCAAATAGGGCTAGATAAGCCAGTGATACCCACACTCACATGAACAAATAAGAGAAACAACAGCATGTAACATAGGTATTAATGGAACTGTCATGTTTTGGGAAGAATGCCATGTATTGTAAAATGTATGCTTTTGATATCAACATAAAAAGTACTTGATATCCTTCAGCCATGTGAAAGTGACTCTCATTTCTTTAAATCATTCCATGAAACAAGATTGTTGATTAAAGTTGAGGCATTGCAGTCTAAAAACAAGAAGCTTATTAGTCCCTTCACTGATTAGTTTCATGAAATGATACATTTAATTTTAACTGGTTTTGCACTTGAGTACAATTGGGAAATTATTAATTCGAACTTACGCAAGAAGGGACAAAGAAAGGAATTGTTCACCTTACCGATTTAACTGTTCATTTGGTCCCTAATTAAGTCATATGATCAGATAAGTATGTTTGTTGCAAGCATTGATTCTCATTCCTTAACTACCTTTGGGATTTTTCACATCCATTTCATTAATTAAAAGTCACACATTTTTAGCAAGAATCCAAATGATTAACTTTCTAATTCTTGCCTCATTTTGTTCCACTTGGCTTTGTGACGATCCAAACATTACAACTCCATTTTTTTTGTTAGTTTTTTTTATTACTTTCTTTATTGACACAGCTGGGAAATTAGAGAAGTGGCAAGCAACAGAAAGTAGGGGTGATGGGTTGGTACATTGGCAGAATTTGACCATTGAATTTGGGACCCACAAGAATCTGTGTTAGGGTCTCTATTATTCACATTATTTATTAATGACTTGGATAATGGCATGGAAAGTAAATATCCAAATTTGCTGATAACACAAAGTTAGACAGCGTTGTAGATCATGTAGAAAATGATGAAAATTACTGTAGAATTGTGGGAGATGAAGTTCAAAGCAAGCAAGTGTGAGGTGATCCATTTTGGTTGAAAAAGGATAGATCAATACATTTTCTAGATGGTATGATGTCAAATACAGTGGAAATCCAAAGACTTGGGAGTTTAGGTAAATAGGTGTCTAAGATGACATGAATAGACCCAGAAAATAATCAAGAAAACTAATGAAATGCTGGCCTTTATATTTAGAGGACTGGAATACAATGATACAGAAGTTATACTGCATTTACACAAAACCCTGGTTAGACCGCACTTGGAATATCATAGGCAGATCTGGGCATCATACCTTAGGAAGAATATATTGGCCTTGGAGGGTGTACAATGCATATTTACAAGAGTGATACCCGGACTTCAGGGTTAAGTTATGAGGAGAGATTATGCAAATTAGGTCTGTTTTCTCTGAAAGGCTACAGAGCGATCTGATCGAAGTGTTCAAAGATTAAACAATAAAAGACAGGTAGAATAAAGAGAAGCCATTTCCACTGATTGGGAATTCGGGAATTAGGGGGCATAGTCTGAGAATCGTGGTCAGTGGGTTCAGGAGAGATGTTAGGAAGCAGTTCTATAACCAAGGAGTGGTAGATGTTTTCTACCACAAACAGCAGTGAATGCTGAATCAGTTGTTAATTGGAATAGAGAAATCTTTGTGGGCAAAAGTATTAAGGAATTTGGGCTAAAGGCAGGAATATGGAGTTAGGTCATAGATCAGCCACAATTTCATTGAATGGCGGATAATACTTGGGGGGCTGAATAGCCTACTCCTGTTCGCAAGCTCCCATGATGATGTCTTGTATGCAGGATGAGGGTTTTCAGCACATTTCTTTGAGATTGAGAATTGCATTTAAATATTTGAATCCTGACTCACTCAAGGTCAGAAATCACATGCCACTAGGTTATAGTCCAATAGGTTTATTTGAAAACACAAACTTTCAGAGAGTAACCCCTTCTTCAGGTGGCTATGCTCCCAAAATTTGTGTTTTCAGATAAACCTGTCAGACTATTGCCTGGTGTTGTGTGATTTGTCCAGCCCAGTCCAACAGCGGCACTTCCACATCATGACTCTCTGAAGATGAAGTGTTCGGGTTAACATTTAAAAGTACAGATGATCTGTATGAAGCATGCCGGCTTTGCAGCAGTGAAGTGTATACTCTGCGAATTAGTAGAATGTCTTTATTTATATAATATTGGAAAGTGCTATGCTGTAATTGGTTCCATTGTATGGGAAATAAAAGTACAAAATGTTTGGAAATACACAGCAGATAAGGCAGCAATGGTGCAGAGAGAAATATAAATAAGACAAGATCATAATCAGACAAGAAAACTTCTTGAGAGTAATCAGTTAAGTTCTCTTTCATTATTCTTGCAAAGTAAAGACTCAGTGACATTGACAGCAATCTTGAAACAGGTAAGATTTCATACCTGGATTATAGAAGCTTCCTGTGCATGTTGTGTCTGATACATTCTAAAACTAAAGACTAGCAGCCCGAACTGTACTTCCGTGGATAACAAAGTGTGAAGCTGGATGAACACAGTAGGCCAAGCAGCATCTCAGGAGCACAAAAGCTGACGTTTCGGGCTTAGACTCTTCATCAGAGAGGGGGATGGAGAGAGGGAACTGGAATAAATAGGGAGAGAGGGGGAGGCGGACCGAAGATGGAGAGAAAAGAAGATAGGTGGAGAGAGTATAGGTGGGGAGGTAGGGAGGGGATAGGTCAGTCCAGGGAAGCTGGACAGGTCAAGGAGGTGGGATGAGGTGGTAGGTAGGAAATGGAGGTGTGGCTCAAGGTGGGAGGAAGGGATGGGTGAGAGAAAGAACAGATTAGGGAAGCAGAGACAGGCTGGGCTGGTTTTGGGATGCAGTGGGGGAGGGGACGAGCTGGGCTGGTTTTGTGATGCAGTGGGGGGAGGGGAAGAACTGGGCTGGTTTAGGGATGCAGTAGGAGAAGGGGAGATTTTGAAGCTTGTGAAGTCCACATTGATACCATTGGGCTGCAGGGTTCCCAAGTGGAATATCAGTTGCCCAATTCCTCCGCCTCCGCCGCATCTGCTCCCTGTATGAGGCATTCCACTCCCGCACATCCCAGATGTCCACGTTCTTCCAGGACCACAGCTTTCCCCCCACAGTGGTCGAGAATGCCCTTGACCACATCTCCTGCATTTCCCGCAACACATCCCTCACACCCCGCCCCTGCCACAACCGCCCCCAGAGGATCCCCCTCGTCCTCACATACCACCCCACCAACCTCCGGATACAACATATCATCCTCCACCACCCAAGCCATTTTTCCATCCCCACCCTTGTCTGCCTTCCGGAGAGACCACTCTCTCCGCGATTCCCTTGTCCGCTCCACACTCCCCTCCAACCCCACCACACCCAGCACCTTCCCCTGCAACCGCTGGAAGTGCTACACTTGCCCCCACACCTCCTCCCTCATCCGCACACCAGGCCCCAGGATGACCTTCCATATCAAGCAGATGTTCACCTGCACATCTGCCAATATGGTATATTGTATCCATTGCACCCGGTGTGGCTTTCTCTACATTGGGGAAACCAAGCGGAGGCTTGGGGACCGCTTTGCAGAACACCTCTGCTCGGTTCGCAACAAACAACTGCACCTCCCAGTCGCGAACCATTTCAACTCCCCCTCCCATTCCTCAGACGATATGTCCATCATGGGCCTCTTGCAGTGCCACAATGATGCCACCCATACGTTGCAAGAACAGCAACTCATATTCCGCTTGGGAACCCTGCAGCCCAATGGTATCAATGTGGACTTCACATGCTTCAAAATCTCCCCTTCCCCTACTGCATCCCAAAACTAGCCCAGTTCTTCCCCTCCCCCCACTGCATCCCAAAACCAGCCCAGCCTATCTCTGCTTCCCTAATCTGTTCTTCCTCTCACCCATCCTTTCCTCCCACCTCAAACCGCACCTCCATTTCCTACCTACCACCTCATCCTGCATCCTTGACCTGTTCATCTTCCCTGGACTGACCTATCCCTTTCCTACCTCCCCACCTATACTCTCCTCTCTACCTATCTTGTTTTCTTTCCATCTTCGGTCCACCTCCCCGTCTCTCCCTATTTATTCCATTTCCCTCTCCCCATCCCCCTCTGTGATGAAGGGTCTAGGCCTGAAACGTCAGCTTTTGTGCTCCTGAGATGCTGCTTGGCCTGCTGTGTTCATCCAGCTCCACACTTTGTTATCTTGGATTCTCCAGCATCTGCAGTTCCCATTATCACTGTACTTCCTTGGAACCTGTTTTCATGTCAAACATTTACTTTAACATAATCAGGCAAACAAAGTATAATAGATGACAACAACTTCCATTTATAAAACACATTTAGCATAACACAATGTCCACGGGCACTTCAAGAGGGATTATCAAACAAAATTTGACATTGAATCATATACAAAGATCACTGAATCATTTTGGCGCTGAAGAAGAACATACAACCCATCATGTTTAAATACTATTCTCCTATCCATTCTTTGTAACCTTGGGCATGGTTCCTATTTAATAATATTATTAATATTTATTGTTAACAATAATATAAATACTAGCATAATTAATAATAACCTAATGGCCTCTCAGATACCTTAATTGAATGTGCCCCCATTCCAGGCAATGCATTCCAGACCTGAACCACTGGCTGCATCAAAATGTTATTTCTCATATCTACTTCTTTTGCACATGATGGTAAATTTGTTCCCTCTCATTCTTGATCCATGCATGATCAAGAAAATGTCTACTCTTTCCAGATCTCTCTTGATTTCAAAAACATCAATCAAATCTCAGCTTAGCCCTATTCTCGTCGAGAAACAGTCCCAACTTCTCTAACATCTCTCATTCTTGTAATTCTCTTCCACATTCTGTCCAATGCTTTCACATCCTTTCTAAAGTATGGCACCCAGAACTGTATGCGACACTCCAGCTGGGGTCTAGCTACAGCCTTATGCAGTGTTAGTTTAACATCAATGCTCTTGTATGCTAAAGCTAAAGATGGCCAAAAGTTTTGTTGAAGAGTTGAAGCATAAGGATCATTTAAAGGGAGGAATGAAAGGGAGAAAACCCAGGAGATTTATGGAGAGAATTCCAGGCTTTCCAATTTTGGGAGCTGAAAGGATGGATCCTATTTATGGAGCAAGGAAAAACAGATATGTGCAAAACGGCAGAATTGGAGGAGTACAGAAATCTTGGATGAGTGGGAGCAGGTGCCAGAGGTGTGACAGTCAGGGATAGTATTTTAGAATTGAGGCTTTGGCAGATTCAGAGTTTCTGTAGATCAGAAACCACGAGGATGTTGGATGAGTAGGACTCTGTGTGAATTAAGATACAAGCAACAGAGGGTTGGATGATTTCTAGTTTGAAGAGAGTAGGATGGTGGATAGTAGATTATTGGAATACTTGAGTGTAGAGATAACAAAATTACCAATGAGTGTTAAGCAACACATAGGCAGGCAGGGGCAAACAGAGGTAATTTTAATGAGTTGAAAGTAGCCGGCCTTGATTATGGAGAGGACTGCAAGTTATTTATTGAAATAAGTGTGTTTATAGATGAACCACATTTACAATTTATATATGTAGGTCTTTCAAAGCCATCTTTAATTAAATTCTTAAACATCCTTTTTGTGATCATATATTTTAACATGCACTACCATATTAAAATAGAATAAAATCCCTACATTGTGGAAACAGGGTCTTTGGCCCAGCAAGTCCACATTGAACCTCAAGAGCATCCCACCCAGACCCATACCCCTATAACCCACCTAATCTACACCTCCCTGAACACTATGGGCAATTTAGCATGGCTAATCCACCTAATCGGCGCATCTTTGGACTGTAGGAGGAAACCAGAGCACCCAGAGGAAACCCACGCAGACACGGGGAGACTGTGCAAACTCCACACAGTTGCCCAAGGCCGGAATTGAACCCAGGTGTCTGGCACTGTGAGGCAGCAGTGCTAACCACTGTGCCATCGTGCTGCCCCAAATTGTCCATTGTGAAAAAACAAGAAGTTGTTTCCCTTTGAGAGTCTGGGAGCAGAGGGCATAATCACAGAATAAGGAATAACACAAGACAGTGATGAAGAGGTATTTATTCCCTCAAGTGTATTTTTGTTTAAATTCATTCATGAGACAAGGGCACTGTTTGCTGGCCGGCATTGATTGCCCATTTCTAATTGCCCAGGGGGCAGTTAAGAGTCAACCTGGAGTCACATGTAGGTTAGATCAAGTAAGAATGGTAGTTTCCTTCCCTAAAGGGCATTACTAAACCAAATGGGTTCTCCCAACAATTGAGAATGGATTCATGGTCATCATCAGACTGTCAATTCCAGATTTTTATCAAATTCAAAGTCCACACCTGTCATTACAGGATTAGAACCCGAGTCCCCAGGGTATTACCTGAGTCTCTGGATTAACAATCCATCAATAATACCACATTGCCTCCCCCGAATGAATCTGGCTTTGTGACTGTATGGAATTCTTCAGCATAGAATGTTGTAGAGGCTGGATTGTTAAGTATATTTAAGGCTGAAATTGGCAGATTTTTAATCAGTTTGGACATCAAGGATTAAGGGGGAAAACACAGGAAAGTTAAGTTGATGCTCATTACATCAACCATTATCTCAATGAATGGTGGAGCAGACTCAGTGGGCTGAATAGCATACTTCTGCTGCTATGTCTTATGGTCTTATAAGTACTTGACATGTGAAACTAAACATGAATTGTTATTTGTTAGTACAGAAATTGAGTACTGCTTAAAAAACCGAAATTTGGTCAAAACCTTTTGTCTTGCATTTTTTAGAACAAGTTACAATAATACTGATTGAAAGGGAAAACTAAGGCTTAAACAGTATAAAGGGAGATTTCTGACTGGTTGGCAAATGGACTCTGATTAATGAAGGGATTTTTGTGGAAGATACACCAGTTAATGATGATTGACAGTTAATCACCTGGTTTTGGTTTAAATTTTAAACCAGGCACCTTAACTCTGATTAGTCAAGGCACTGCCCTGAGAATTGAACTAACAAATGGCTGTCACCAATTTTGTTAAGTTGAAACAGGTACAGTACATATACATGTTCTTTCTGCCTTCAAGAAGCAGGATCCTCGTGTTTTAATCTATAATGTGTATAGTTTCCAGTTGAAGCAAATGTGCCATACTATGAGCTAACTATCATAAATTGGTTATCAATGTGATACTTAACACACTCAGGATTATGCAGCAAATGTTGTTCAATTACAGAATCACATCTAAAGTCAGACATTGTCTTGCAAGATGACTGACCTCACAGCAGCACTGAAATTCATGTAACACTCTGCTCATTTGGATGATAGGCAGAATGTCTTTTGTGATTGATGATTGCATCCTGTTAGCGGTGAACTTGTGCTCCTACAGCACAGCAGCTTCACCTGTTGATCAAACTTTTAATATACTTTACCCTTCCAGGATAATCTGAGGGAGACTCAGCACATTTAAGAGCCATATATTGTGAGAAATGATCTGATTCAGATAGCCACCATATCCTGCAGGATAGTTTTGGCGTGCTCTAGTTCAGCATCAAACTTGGCACAACCAACAAATAACTTAGACTCTATTCACAAGGTTGGCAATCTTAATTTAAAATTTAAACAAAGCCTGCCATTTAACTGTCAATCATCGCTAACATGCGCATTTTCGACAACAATACCTCTAATGATCAGAGGTCACTCGCCAATCAATAAGCATGCTTTTATGTGGTATAAATGTTGATTTTCCTCTTAAATTCATAGTCTTGTGAATTAACAAGTGGCGAATAAAATACAAGAGCCATGTGCACAATACGGGCATAACCTGATGAACCATATCAAAAAGGTTTTCAAAGTGTCACTATCTGCAGTAAGGGGAATATTGCTTCAATGTGCTGTGGTATCCAATGGGCAGTGATCCATAACTCCCACTGTTTTAATTTCTTCTGTGTTGTCTGCATCTTAATGTGAATTTAGATTGTGCATGGCTGTTTACTGTAGTTTATAGGATCATCTAAATGATTTTAGCAATTCTTACATACAAATTCTTATCTTGTCACTGGGCAACACAACTAGCTTTAACAAGAGTAGCCATAAATTATGTCACCTTAGTGGTCACAGTAAAATGTTAAAACCAATTTTAAACTAGAGTCAAGCCACCTTTAATGATTGAATAGGTTTATCTTTCAAACATAAATTCACTTCTGTACTCTATGAAATGATGTTTTTAATTCCAAGTTAATTAATACTTAAAAAGATTTAGATAACCACTAATAGTTGAAAGACTTGAGAGAACTCAAGCTGCCTCATATCCCCATATTTTAAAGGGGTATTATATAAGATAGGAGAAGGAAATCTTGTTTGAATTTCTTTGATGATTCAGTCAAAACTGATATTTCAGCTGCAGCTCTGCACTTCAGTGATCTTCCTGCTTATTATTCTCTAGGCACATCTGATATTCCCAAGAATGTCCTACTTCAATTGCTCGTGTAAATTTTTGATGGCTGTTGATTGTTCATGCTGTCAATGAAATTCAAGAAATTATACTGAAACACAAAGACATCCAAGACTTCGTTGCTGTTTCAAACTAGTTCATTTCCTTTAACAAGACTTGTTTCAGAACAGAAGAGCTGAAATAACTTGTAAAGATTGACTGACCTGCAGAAAAGACCTTGGATGTACAAATCAAAATGACAGTTACCTAAACTCCATTGGTGAAACCACTTTATATATTTCACAGTACTATTGCCTTAGTATAATAGGGAAAGTTTATAATGATTGTTTGGTTTAGTTATCCATTTAATAGCCTCTTGAGCTGCTGAATGGAAATATTGGATGTCACCTCATTTAATAATAGCTATCAGAGGGCAGATTACTGTGATGTATTGATGAGAACGTACATATGATCTTCATGTTAATGCTGGTTCAAGAAGATGGTCAATATCCTGAAATTGGCCACTTGGTCTGAAAAGCATGAAACATCGACATCATAGAAAAGTTCCTAAGTATGAGCTTTTCACAGTTCCAAAAAATAGTGCATGCTGACTCTGGAAAAATTTTATTTTCTCTCCACTTTCTTAACATATTTCCAAAGTTTTTATTTCTAAAATATTATAGCTAAAGAGCTCTGTTTTGTCTTTTCCATGTCTTGAAAACATGCTTCCAATTTTTCCTTTAGTCTTGCTACTTGGAATATTGAACTTTCTACTGACTTAATTTTAACTCGTGCAGAATCCGTGCTTTGGGCATCCAAAACTAGTATACCCAGTGAAAATTGACTAGTCTTTAGCAATTCAATAGCCTGGAAGTGAGTACCTACATAGTGCAGACATTAAAGGAGAAATGTTTGAAGCTAACTAGTAATTATGAGGTATCTGCAACCTTGCCAAAGCCTTTAAAGACTATGGGGAAATGTAATGAGCTTAAGCGACTTATTTGGAACTTTAATGGAAACTCAGAAGGTTACCACCCAAACATTAAACCCCAGCTTAAAGAGCCATGTGCACAATACGGGCATAACCTGATGAACCATATCAAAAAGATTTTCAAAGTGTCACTATCTGCAGTAAGGGGAATATTGCTTCAATGTGCTGTGGTATCCAATGGGCAGTGATCCATAACTTCCACTGTTTTAATTTCTTTTGTGTTGTCTGCATCTTAATGTGAATTTAGATTGTGCATGGCTGTTTACTGTAGTTTATAGATCATCTACATGATTGCAAACCCATACAACTTAGTAAGAATATGGTAGACAAGTAAAAACCGAAAGAACTGCTGATGCTGTAAATCAGGAACAAAAACAAAGTTAAAAAAATGTTCTGAGGAAGGGTCACCAGACCTGAAACATGCAAAAACAAAGTTGCTGGAAAAGCTTAGCTGGTTCTAGCAGCACCCATGAAGGAGAAAACAGAGTTAATGTTTCAGGTCCAGTGACCTTTCATCAGAACAAGTAGACAAATACCACACCCTCTTTGGAGCTTAACTATACCTGTCGGCATGAAAATTTTGTCGGCTTTTTGGAATTCATTGCCGTAAGGGTTTTTGTGATCATATAGAATAACATTTGCTTGAAGGAGAATGATCTCCTTTAATTCTGAGGCCCTACTGATGACAGTTTAGAAAGCTATCCTACAGTCGATTGTCAAGATTATGGTAAAAATAGATTCTATTATGGCTGTGAGTTTGCTCGCTGAGCTGGAAGATTTTCAGACGTTTCGTCACCATTCTAGATAACATCATCAGTGAGCCTCCGATGAAGCGCTGGTGTTATGTCCCGCTTTCTAGTTATCTGTTGAGGTAACCTAAACAGATAAATAGAAAGCGGGACATAACACCAGCGCTTCGTCGGAGGCTCACTGATGATGTTACCTAGAATGGTGACGAAACGTCTGAAAACTAACCTTCCAGCTCAGCGAGCAAACTCACATCCAGAACCTCAACCTGAGCTACAAATCTTCTCAAAACTCGCTAGATTCTATTATATTATTATGCAGAATGAAAGTAAACCTAAATATTCTCCAATTGTCTCAATGTCATATTAACTTTGATTTGAAAATAGGCACCAAACTAGGCTGTTTTTAATGTATCAATTAAATATTAGTACAGTATCTCACATGACAGTTGATTCCTCATAAGTCCTCTAATTAGTGCCTCTGAATATTTGGGAAACCATACCATCACTCACTGGGGATTTATTTCTTTGGAGCCTTTTCAGCTTCTCTAGAACTTTGACTTCATTTTGTACTGATGTAATGAATTTTGACTGGGTCCTTCTTTTTAAGGAGACCCCATGAACACTTAAAGCAACTTATGATCTGGATTTTGCAATCAGCAACAAAATAACAGAATCTGGGGAGAAACTGCTCACAGATATCTAACAATCTCTGTGGCACGGTTGACCGTCCGTTCCTTATGTCAATTTAAATCCAGTACTAAATCAAAGGGTTCACTCCAAAAGCTCAGCAGGTCTAGCAGCATCTATGAAGAGAAAATCAGAGTTAACGTTTCGATCCAGTAACCTTTCCTCAGGACAGATGGTAGCTACCAGCTGCCCGACCTACTGAGCTTTTCCAGCAACTTCTGTTTCATTCCTGATTTAGAGCATCCACAATTCTTTTGGTTTTTCACAGGGTTTGTTTGATGTGCAGCAGCACTGATGTCAGTAAACAGATTGGTAACCAAATGTTTTAAAATATTCACACACAGCAAGCCAGAAAGTTAAAAGTACTTAATATTCTTTTCTGTAATTAAAATTTCCAAAGGCAGAAATACATGAATGTTGGATTAAGATTGAATTTAAAATAAACAATCATTAAATGCCTTCATTAATTTAAAATTCTTGAGTTTTTGTACCCCAATTTTAAAAAATTAGCATTCTACTTACATAAAATTAGCTTTTCAGATTCAAAGTTTATAACACTAAATGTAAGACTGAAGCTTCACTTCATTCAAGACTGTAACTTTTCAAACGTTTTTAGTGATACTAACATGAGACTTAACCAGAATTAATGTCTTTGCTAATTCACTTGGTATTCATTAATTTCAGTCTGTGGTGCCTTAACAGTACATTCGCAGAAGTAGTGAAAAATCACTGACAGCAACCTTTGGATTTCTGGATAATTCTGTGCATAGATTTCTAAGTCACATTTGGTTTCAGGAGATAATACCTAACATTGAGTTTCACCATCAATACCACCACAAAATCTGTGTCATTATCATATGTTGATCTTCCAAGTCAAATCTTTCATGATTCAAACTTGATCCTTAGCTGCCTTCTTACTTTTCAGGTGCAACTTTCTTAATATAACTAAACTGACATATGTTAACTCCCATTATCAGTTGGTTTATGATGCTTAAATTAGCCAAGCAGCTGTTCTAGTGCTCATAATTTAAGCTCAAGTGTCTTTAACTTCCATTAGACAATCCCACAAATGAACAAAAATCAATTTAATTAATTACATATACGCTCTTGTTCATTTCACAGGTGTACAGACATTTCTTTGCCAGGAGGTCCGGGTTCAAATCCCACTTGCCTCAGAGGTGTGTAATAGCATGTCTGAACAGATTGATTAAAAATATCTACAGGCATCTCTTTGAAACTAGGAAGTATACAAGAAAACAAGCTCCAATAATAGAGCCTGATAGTTTCTTGTACAGTAACAGCGTAGTTTGGATTTTAACCAATGCACAGGGTTCTTGACATAATTAAGATTCTTCCTTTTGTTGATACCACTTGTCCTTGTATGTAATGCAGTGTCTGTTCGAACCCTCATTGATATTTTGTTATTCGTATTTTATTCTTTCTCAAATTTTGATTTGAGCTGTGATCTGGGAACTGAGAGCTAAAGGTGACTATTGGACAGTAGGTAATAGCTTATGTTAACAGGACAAAAGACCAAACAGGATTTTGTTTACTTGTGAGGCCAGATGTGGCATTTAATTGTAAGTTGATACCTAGTTAAAAGGTTCTGTAGACATTTCATCACCAGGATAGAGTAGTACGTTTAAACAGATTTGGAAGTTGGTTGTTACTAAGGTCAGTACCTGGGAATCAGTTCCAGCAAGACTCAAAAAGAACTCATGCTAAGGCAGATGTTGAATGGTTACTGGGACGCGAGGAGGAGATGATCAGTCTGTCAGGAAGAGATCAGAGTTTCAATTGCGTTTTGGACTGTTTGCTGTAAAAATAGGAATCTGGCTGTTGATGCTACAGCATGAAGATTTGAAAGCTCCCTGCATAACTTCCTAAAAACAGCTCTTGGAATACTGCTGGCCAGGCAGTATCAGAGCAGCAGGGAAGATTTTTCTGAAGAAGGATCCTGACCTGAAATGTCAACTTTCCTGCTGTTCTGATGCTGCCTGGCCTGCTGTGTTCCTCCAGCTCCATACTGTGTTATCTCTGACTCCAGCATCTGCAGTTCTTGCTATCTCTCTTGTAGGTAATACTGCTTTATTGGAATAATTTGAAATGATTGACATTTTCAAGAACCATCATCTTTGCCTATGGAATGACACATTGTGGAAATTATTTACGTAATCCAAGGAAGAGTCACTCAGCCCAAGATGTTAACTCTGATTTCTCTCCACAGATACTACCAGACCTTCTGAGCTTTTCTAGCATTTTCTGTCCTTGTTAAGTAATCTGGTCAGTCTTGTTACTTTCTTTTATTTATTCCTTGACCATGTTTGTTTGTCTGTCTGTCTTTAGGTATTTGGGTTTAAAGCACACAGCAATTACATTACCTTGTTGTTTAATTTTGCCCTACTGAAGTTATTGTATTGTTCATAAATTTCTAAGCATTTTAAACTACAAACTGATGTCAAAAATTAGTTATTTGCAAAGTCATGATCAGTTATTCAAGAAGTTTGATAGAAGTGTCTGAAATCAATTTTGAGGTACTTTGAAGGTTTTAGTTTCACTGCGTTGAAAGTGCAGAAGGAGAAAGGCTGATTTGTTTAGCTGTCTGTCTCCGTGTCTTAAAAATTGCATTTTTCTAAGTAATAAAATTTCATAAGTTAAAGAGATTGTTTTAGACTTTTGGGAATTAAGTTTTTTGATTGGATGACTGTGTCCTGGATACTTCACTTTTGTTTTTTAGACTAGGAGGATGTTTAAAGCTGAAAATGTGGTGGCATGTAGTTCATTGTATTCAGTCGAAACCACAAGAGGGAGCAATTGTAGTCACCTTTAAATCCTCATGGTTTGAGAAAAATTGCAAGGCATTGAAGAAAAGCAACCTAAATCGAAAGTTATAATTACAAGATCATAAAAACTACAAACATTGGACTGAGTTTAATGACATTTGTTATGGGCTTATAAATATAGGTTATTCTGATCTGCCAACCAAAAATGAATCAGTTGAAATCAAAGACAGAAGTATAATAACTTGTTATGAATCAGAAATAGTAACTTTCATACTTCAGACCTTGGCTATGTTAGCCTATAAAGGTAAAACCGCAGAACAACAACACTGAGGCAGTGACAATTGTTACAATGGTTTATTCTCAAAACCAACTTAAAGAAAGGCATACATATTAAGGAAACATTAAAATGAAACAAAGAACTGTGAAAGAGCTGGATATTGCTGGTTTTGAAGGAGGATCACTGGACTCAAAACATGAACTCTGTTTTCTCTCTACAGATGCTGCCAGACCTGTTGAGTTTCTCCAGCACTTTCATTTTCTCATTTCAGATCTCTAGCATTCACAGTCCTTGCTTTTTATTTCTGTGTGAATGCACTTGCCTGATTCTATTCTTAATTATAAGTCACAGCCAATAACTACCAATAGTAGTTCTCTTCTCGCTCCTGCACCATTATATCTGAAATGCTCCCGGGATTAATCTTTAGCCTGCTGTTAGTTTACATTAACATGCTAACATCCTAAGACAGATCGCATGACATTCCACATATACACTATCAATGCCTGCTCCACCTCACATACCAACACTCTTGACCCCTCTGCTGTTGGTGATTTGTCACAATGCTCATCAAGTCTCTAGTATTGCTTGGTGGATGTGTCTCTAAATAAATACTGCAAAGTCCAAATCCATTGTATACATCGTTTAGTTCCTAAAAAATTCCTTCCCTCGCCATGACTCCATTAGTTTCAGTCAACAGTCAGCTGAACTACGTTTTATACTAGCTTTTAGTGACTCATGGACAAGGACACCCAGATCCCTTTGGACACAACTCTTTCCAATATCTGAACATTTAAGAAGTATTGTGCCTATTTTAATACCAAGCAAATAACTTTGTACTTACTTTATATTCTATATGCCCATTCAAGTCCAAGTCCTCTTGAAACATCATTACACTTTCCTCACAACTTGCGTCCCCATCTAGTTCTTTGTCATCAGCAAATTTGGAAATATAAATGATTTGGATGTGGGCATCAAATATAATAAACATTATGAACTGATGTAGAGCCAACAATGATTCTTGCAGCACCCACCAGCAATAGTTTATTTATTCCTACACTCTGCTTTTTGTCTATTAACTCATTTTTAATCTGCACGATTACATTATCCCAATCCTATGCACTGTGATTTTATTTGCTAATCTCCTGCATGGGATTTCTCAAAAGTTTTCTGAAAATGTGAATGTGCCAGATCCACTGGTCCGCTTTTGTTTATGTTACATGCAACAAAATCCAAAATGTTCGTCAAACATGATTTCCTTTTCATAAATCCATGTTGACTCACACCAATTTTGCCATTCTGATCTAAAAGTTCAGTTATCATTGTTCTTAATAATAAATTATAACCGATTCCCTGCTACAACTGTCAATCTAACAGGACTGTCACTCTTCACTCCTACTTCCTCCCCTATGAATGAACTCTCATCTGGTCCAGGAGATTTCTCAATCCTCAATCTAGATAATTTATGAAGTACTTCTTTGTCAGTTATACAAATCTCTTGGTTACCAAGTAACTCTTGGAGATTTTCTGCATCTTCTTCCATGAAGAAAGATGTAAGGTAACTTTAGTTTCTTTGCAATTTCCCTGTTTTCAATAATAAATTTATTCATTGTTTTTGTGCTTGCTTCTGATCTGGAATATGTCAATTTCAAATTCTTATCCACGCTTAGAAATTCTTCCTTTGCCTCACCCTTTCTTATCTCAGTAATGCCCTCCTACAACTCTCCATCATCTCTGTGCTGCTCCAGTTCTGAAAGGGTTAATGCTTTAGCGTGCATATGCATAAACATGAATTCAAAGAACTTTGTTTACCCCTAACATACGAAACATACAAAGTCAGGGTTCACATTCAAGGACAGTCTTCGACACAGAGTTTAAAAATGCATGATGAAAAATTAAATTCAAAACGAATTGCCAGTTTTTAAAAAAAGTAATACTTGGAATTGAACAGTCATTTTAAAGTGTACAGTATGCATTATTCACATGTTTTCCTACGATTACCTTTACCTTTAAAAAGGATTTCAAAGACTCACGACCCTCCAAAAAAAAACTTCCACATCTGTCTTAAATGGTAAATACCCATATCTTTAAAGTTTGACGACAGCCCCATTTCCTCTCACAAGGGGAAGCATCCTCTCAGTATCTGACTGGTCAGAAGCCCCTCAGGATATATACCTGCACATCTGGAGTTGGTGGGATTTAAAGCCTGACCTCTTAGCTCAGGGGTAGGGACAATACCACTGCACAAGAGCTCTCAGGACGTTATAGTTACTTTAATCTACCTGCTCAGACATGTTATGACACACCTTCAGTGTACAGGGAACTTGAACTCAGACCTCTTGACCCAGATGTAGGGGTATACCACGACACGGCAAATTATTATGTTTTAATAAAATAACCTCTCATTTTACTTTGATGACACCATCTTCCAACGTGCTGCCTCTGACATGACCCTTTTTTTCCTCAAATGCGAAAACCCCTCTATTGTGGTTGAGAAGGCCATCAGCTCTGACCAACCCATCTCCCCACACTTCTGCCCTCACTCCTGCCCCTCCCCGCCAGAACAATGAGGTTCCACTTCTTCTTACTTTCAAACTACTCATCTTGCATTGCAAGTATCAATTCTCCAACCCTCCTAACATTACTTAACTCCCTCTAAAGACCCAATCATGGGTGAAACAATGTTTTACTTCTACTTCTTTCAATTTAGTCTTCTGCACGCACTGCTTACAGTGTCAGGGTGATCACTTTTTGGAATATCTCTGCTCTGTTTGAAGAAATGACATTGACATCCCAGTAACTCGCCATTTCCATAAAACAACTTGCTGTCACGAAAACATTTCTATTTAGACTCTGAGTGGAAGACACACCCCTGTCTGTATCAATGGTGCTGAGTTGAAGGTGGCTGAAGACTTCAGATTCCTAGGAGTAAAAATAACCAAAAATCTGTCCTGGGTCCAGCCACGTCAACGCTACATCCAAGAAAGCACATCAATGCCACTACTTCCTCAGAAGGCTACAGAAATTCTGCATGTCCACAATGACTCTAATCAATTTTTATACATGCATCACAGAAATAATCCTAACTGGATGCACCACAGCTTGGTGTGCTAACAGCTGAACCCAAGACCACAAAAAATTACAGAGTTATGAATGCAATCAATTCCGTCATGAAAATTAGCTTTCCTTCCATTGATAACAAAAACAACTTGGCTGGAAAAGCTCAGCAAGTCTGGCAGCATGTATGAAGGAAAAAACGTTAATTCTGTTTTTATCCTTCACAGATGCTGTCAGACCTGCTGAGCTTTTCCAGCCACTTTATTTTTGTTCCTGATTTACAGCATCTGCAGTTCTTTCCGTTTCCTTCCATTGACTCGATTCATAGTTTTTGCTGCCTCAGGAAAGTAGCCAACATAATCACAGACTCCTCCCACCCTGGTTTTACCCTCTTCCATTGGGCAAAAGTTACAAAGGTTTGAAAATACATAAAAATAAATCCAAGAAGAGCTTCTTCTCCATTGTTAACAGACTTATGAAATAGATCTTACATATGAGAGTTAATCTTTCTCTGCACCTTCTCTGTAGCTGTAACACTCTATTTAGTGAAATAACAAAGTGTAGAACTGGAAGAACACAGCAGGCCAAGCAGCATCTTAGGAGCACAAAAGCTGATGATTCGGGCCTAGACCCTTCATCAGAAAGGGGGCTATATTTAGTGCTGTTTTGATACCCTGATGTACTTATTTAAGGTATGATTTGTGTGGATAGCACATAAAACTATACTTTTCACTATCTCAGTACACAAAACAATATTAAACCAAAGCCGTGGGCCTGCTGCAACATTCTAACTAACCACAATGCAGATCTAAGAAGTGACACCTCATTTTGTGCTTAAGCACTTCACAGGCTCTACGACTCAACATTGAACTGTACAACTTCAGAGCTTGAGCGAATGGTATTTGTTCACCCAATTTTCTTATATTCGTTCCCCCATGAAGCCTTGTCGTATTTATGTCTTGCTCACTTTGTTCCAAATAGAGTAAACTCTTTCACACTTTATTTTACATCTCTACTTCTCTTTCACAACCATTAACAAACTTATCTTGCACTGGGCCTCTGCACCATCTGCTCCCTTCTCCTCTGTCAAGAATATTAAAACACCCGTTTTCCAACACCTTTGCAGTTCTGAATAGGAGCCACGTAAACCTCGAAACGTTAACCCTCTATTTCTTCCCATAGATGCCACCAGTCCAACTGAGTCTCTCCAGAATTTTCTGTTTCTTTCAGCACTCCCACTCTGCTCCAAACATGGACGCAACAGATTCAACAAGATCGACCGTGCCGCGGAGCACGCCGGTAGTTGTAAGATAATAAAACGTGAGGCTGGATGAACACAGCAGGCCAAGCAGCATATCAGAAGCACAAAAGCTGATGTTTCGGGCCTAGACCCTTCATCGGAGAGGGGGATGGGGAGAGGGAACTGGAATAAATAGGGAGAGAGGGGGAGGCGGACCGAAGATGGAGAGTAAAGAAGATAGGTGGAGAGGGTGTAGGTGGGGAGGTAGGGAGGGAATAGGTCAGTCCAGGGAAGACGGACAGGTCAAAGAGGTAGGATGAGGTTAGTAGGTAGATGGGGGTGCGGCTTGGGGTGGGAGGAAGGGATGGGTGAGAGGAAGAACCAGTTAGGGAGGCAGAGACAGGTTGGACTGGTTTTGGGATGCAGTGGGTGGGGGGGGGGGGGGGGGGGGGGGGGAAGAGCTGGGCTGGTTGTGTGGTGCTGTGGGGGGAGGGGCGAACTGGGCTGGTTTAGGGATGCAGTAGGGGAAGGGGAGATTTTGAAACTGGTGAAGTCCACATTGATACCATTAGGCTGCAGGGTTCCCAGGCGGAATATGAGTTGCTGTTCCTGCAACCTTCGGGTGGCATCATTGTGGCAGTGCAGGAGGCCCATGATGGACATGTCATCTAGAGAATGGGAGGGGGAGTGGAAATGGTTTGCGACTGGGAGGTGCAGTTGTTTGTTACGAACTGAGCGGAGGTGTTCTGCAAAGCGGTCTCCAAGCCTCCGCTTGGTTTCCCCAATGTAGAGGAAGCCACACCGGGTACAGTGGATGCTGTATACCACATTGGCAGATGTGAAGGTGAACCTCTGCTTGATGTGGAATGTCATCTTGGGGCCTGGGATGGGGGTGAGGGAGGAGGTGTGGGGACAAGTGTAGCATTTCCTGCGGTTGCAGGGGAAGGTGCCGGGTGTGGTGGGGTTGGAGGGCAGTGTGGAGCGAACAAGGGAATCACGGAGAGAGTGGTCTCTCCGGAAAGCAGACAGGGGTGGGGATGGAAAAATGTCTTGGGTGGTGGGGTCGGATTGGAAATGGCGAAAGTGTCGGAGGATGATGCGTTGTATCCGGAGGTTGGTAGGGCGGTGTGGGAATTGGAAGTCCTGGAGGGCGTGGGTGGTGTCACGGACGTAGGTGGGGAGTTCCTGGACCAAAGGGGAGAAAATGGAGTCCAGATAGGTGGAGATGAGTTCGGTGGGGCAGGAGCAGGCTGAGACGATGGGTCGACCAGGGCAGGCAGGTTTGTGGATTTTGGGAAACCAGGGCAGGCAGGTTTGTGGATTTTGGCTCCCCTTTGGTGCAGGAACTCCCCACCTACGTCCGTGACACCACCCACGCCCTCCAGGACTTCCAATTCCCTGGCCCCCAACACCTCATATTCACCATGGACGTCCAGTCCCTACACACCTGCATTCCGCATGCAGATGGCCTCAAGCCCTCCGCTTCTTCCTGTCCCGCAGGCCCGACCAGTCCCCCTCCACCGACACTCTCATCCGCCTAGCTGAACTCGTCCTCACCCTCAACAACTTCTCTTTTGACTCCTCCCACTTCCTACAGACTAAGGGGGTGGCCATGGGCACCCGCATGGGCCCCAGCTATGCCTGCCTCTTTGTAGGTTACGTGGAACAGTCCTTCTTCCGCGCCTACACAGGCCCCAAACCCCACCTCTTCCTCCGGTACATTGATGACTGTATCGGCGCCGCCTCTTGCTCCCCAGAGGAGCTCGAACAGTTCATCCACTTCACCAACACCTTCCACCCCAACCTTCAGTTCACCTGGGCCATCTCCAGCACATCCCTCACCTTCCTGGACCTCTCAGTCTCCATCTCAGGCAACCAGCTTGTAACTGATGTTCATTTCAAGCCCACCGACTCCCACAGCTACCTAGAATACACCTCCTCCCACCCACCCTCCTGCAAAAATTCCATCCCCTATTCCCAATTCCTCCACCTCCGCCGCATCTGCTCCCACGATAAGACATTCCACTCCCGCCCCCACATCCCAGATGTCCAAGTTCTTCAAGGACCGCAACTTTCCCCCCACAGTGATCGAGAACGCCCTTGACCGCGTCTCCCGTATTTCAAGCAACACATCCCTCACACCCCGCCCCCGCCACAACCGCCCTAAGAGGATCCCCCTCGTTCTCACACACCACCCCACCAACCTCCGGATACAACGCATCATCCTCCAACACTTTCGCCATCTACAATCCGACCCCACCACCCAAGACATTTTTCCATCCCCACCCCTGTCTGCTTTCCGGAGAGACCACTCTCTCCGTGACTCCCTTGTTCACTCCACACTACCCTCCAACCCCACCACACCCGGCACCTTCCCCTGCAACCGCAGGAAATGCTACACTTGCCCCCACACCTCCTCCCTCACCCCTATCCCAGGCCCCAAGATGACATTCCACATTAAGCAGAGGTTCACCTGCACATGTGGTATACTGCATCCACTGTACCCGGTGTGGCTTCCTCTACATTGGGGAAACCAATCGGAGGCTTGGAGACCGCTTTGCAGAACACCTCCGCTCAGTTCGCAACAAACAACTGCACCTCCCAGTCGCAAACCATTTCCACTCCCCCTCCCATTCTCACGATGACATGCCCATCATGGGCCTCCTGCACTGCCACAACGATGCCATGCCACAATGATGCCTCCCGAAGGTTGCAGGAACAGCAACTCATATTCCGCCTGGGAACCCTGCAGCCTAATGGTATCAATGTGGATTTCACCAGTTTCAAAATCTCCCCTTCCCCTACTGCATCCCTAAACCAGCCCAGTTCGCCCCTCCCCCCACTGCACCACACAACCAGCCCAGCCCAGCCCAGTTCGCCCCTCCCCCCACTGCACCACACAACCAGCCCAGCCCAGCCCAGCCCAGCTCTCCCCCCCCCCCGCACCACACAACCAGCCCAGCCCAGCCCTCCCCCCCCCCCCGCACCACACAACCAGCCCAGCCCAGCCCAGCTCTCCCCCCCCCCGCACCACACAACCAGCCCAGCCCAGCCCAGCTCTCCCCCCCCCCGCACCACACAACCAGCCCAGCCCTCCCCCCCCCCCCGCACCACACAACCAGCCCAGCCCTCCCCCCCCCCCCCGCACCACACAACCAGCCCAGCCCAGACCAGCCCTCCCCCCCCCCCCGCACCACACAACCAGCCCAGCCCTCCCCCCCCCCCCCGCACCACACAACCAGCCCAGCCCTCCCCCCCCCCCCCCCGCACCACACAACCAGCCCAGCCCTCCCCCCCCCCCCCGCACCACACAACCAGCCCAGCCCTCCCCCCCCCCACACAACCAGCCCAGCCCAGCCCAGCTCCCCCCCCCCGCACCACACAACCAGCCCAGCCCAGCTCTCCCCCCCCCCCCGCACCACACAACCAGCCCAGCCCAGCTCTCCCCCCCCCCCCCCGCACCACACAACCAGCCCAGCCCAGCTCTCCCCCCCCCCCCCGCACCACACAACCAGCCCAGCCCAGCTCTCCCCCCCCCCCGCACCACACAACCAGCCCAGCCCAGCCCAGCTCTCCCCCCCCCCCCGCACCACACAACCAGCCCAGCCCAGCCCAGCTCTCCCCCCCCCCCCGCACCACACAACCAGCCCAGCCCAGCTCTCCCCCCCCCCCCCGCACCACACAACCAGCCCAGCCCAGCTCTCCCCCCCCCCCGCACCACACAACCAGCCCAGCCCAGCCCAGCTCTCCCCCCCCCCCCCGCACCACACAACCAGCCCAGCCCAGCCCAGCTCTCCCCCCCCCCCCGCACCACACAACCAGCCCAGCCCAGCCCAGCTCTCCCCCCCCCCCCCCGCACCACACAACCAGCCCAGCCCTCCCCCCCCCCCCCGCACCACACAACCAGCCCAGCCCTCCCCCCCCCCCCCCCGCACCACACAACCAGCCCAGCCCAGCCCAGCTCTCCCCCCCCCCCCGCACCACACAACCAGCCCAGCCCTCCCCCCCCCCCCCGCACCACACAACCAGCCCAGCCCTCCCCCCCCCCCCCCCGCACCACACAACCAGCCCAGCCCTCCCCCCCCCCCCCCCGCACCACACAACCAGCCCAGCCCTCCCCCCCCCCCCCCGCACCACACAACCAGCCCAGCCCTCCCCCCCCCCCCCCCGCACCACACAACCAGCCCAGCCCTCCCCCCCCCCCCCCGCACCACACAACCAGCCCAGCCCTCCCCCCCCCCCCGCACCACACAACCAGCCCAGCCCTCCCCCCCCCCCCCCCGCACCACACAACCAGCCCAGCCCTCCCCCCCCCCCCCCCGCACCACACAACCAGCCCAGCCCTCCCCCCCCCCCCCCGCACCACACAACCAGCCCAGCCCTCCCCCCCCCCCCCGCACCACACAACCAGCCCAGCCCTCCCCCCCCCCCCCCGCACCACACAACCAGCCCAGCCCTCCCCCCCCCCCCCGCACCACACAACCAGCCCAGCCCTCCCCCCCCCCCCCCGCACCACACAACCAGCCCAGCCCTCCCCCCCCCCCCGCACCACACAACCAGCCCAGCCCTCCCCCCCCCCCCCGCACCACACAACCAGCCCAGCCCAGCCCAGCTCTCCCCCCCCCCCCCCCCGCACCACACAACCAGCCCAGCCCAGCCCAGCTCTCCCCCCACCCCCCGCACCACACAACCAGCACCACACAACCAGCCCAGCCCTCCCCCCCCCCCCCGCACCACACAACCAGCCCAGCCCAGCCCAGCTCTCCCCCCCCCCCCCCCGCACCACACAACCAGCCCAGCCCAGCCCAGCTCTCCCCCCACCCCCCGCACCACACAACCAGCCCAGCCCTCCCCCCCCCCCCGCACCATACAACCAGCCCAGCCCAGCCCAGCTCTCCCCCCCCCGCACCACACAACCAGCCCAGCCCAGCCCAGCCCAGCCCTCCCCCCCCCCGCACCATACAACCAGCCCAGCCCTCCCCCCCCCCGCACCATACAACCAGCCCAGCCCTCCCCCCCCCCGCACCATACAACCAGCCCAGCCCTCCCCCCCCCCGCACCATACAACCAGCCCAGCCCTCCCCCCCCCCGCACCATACAACCAGCCCAGCCCTCCCCCCCCCCGCACCATACAACCAGCCCAGCCCTCCCCCCCCCCGCACCATACAACCAGCCCAGCCCTCCCCCCCCCCCCCCCCGCACCATACAACCAGCCCAGCCCAGCCCAGCTCTCCCCCCCCCGCACCACACAACCAGCCCAGCCCAGCCCAGCCCAGCCCAGCTCTCCCCCCCCCCGCACCACACAACCAGCCCAGCTCTTCCCCCCCCTGCATCCCAAAACCAGTCCAACCTGTCTCTGCCTCCCTAACCGGTTCTTCCTCTCACCCATCCCTTCCTCCCACCCCCACCCGCACCCCCAGCTACCTACTAACCTCATCCCACCTCCTTGACCAGTCCGTCTTCCCTGGACTGACCTATCCCCTCCCTACCTCCCCACCTATACTCTCTCCACCTATCTTCTTTTCTCTCCATCTTCGGTCCGCCTCCCCCTCTCTCCCTATTTATTCCAGAACCCTCACCCCATCCCCCTCTCTGATGAAGGGTCTAGGCCTGAAACGTCAGCTTTTGTACTCCTGAGATGCTGCTGGGCCTGCTGTGTTCATCCAGCTTCACACTTTATTATCTTGGAATTCTCCAGCATCTGCAACTCCCATTATCTCTGACGCCGGTAGTTGTAGTTCATTTCCCCGCCTCCCCGGGAGGTGGTACATGCTGACTACATGTCCCAGGATGCCATGCGGGCAGACGGTGACGATGCTCACGTGATGCCCACCACGCCTCACGTGACTGGTGCCCGATCGTTGGACGCAGTCTTTGGTGTCTGGCCGTGAGCCGTCTGCTCCTGTTTGGAACGATGAACGGCTACGCGCTCCTATACGGTGGTATCACTGTGGCCTTTTGGTCCACCATCCTTGTAGTAGGTAAGATAGTGGGAGTGTTGGGGCGGAGTGTCTCTCCTTCCTGTACCGGGCCCAGCCCGGCGTCAGGCCTAGTGCAGCCGGGGACCGAAGATCCTTCCCCGGGGGCGTTGGACCTTTCTCCTGACGGAGGCTTTTCCCTTTCAAGCGTGTGCGTATAAAGTTGGAGCTTTTGAAATGGAGCCCGTGGAGGTGTCCCTCGGCTGGGTCACTTTGTCAGGATTGTGTTTTTAATTGATGAACACCACAACCTGTTGAGAATCATCGCTAGGAATTAAATTAGGTTTTAAATGGCTGCTGGAAATCAGAAACAAGGTTCTGGGGAATATCAGCAGGCCCGGCAGCATGTATGGAAAAGTGAAATAGAACTACGTTTCGGGCCCAGTGAGCCTCTTTCGAGAGTATTTTGCTATACACATGAAAACGCATTTGTTAATGAAGAGAGTGCCATTACAGATTCAGAAAGTAATGTGAGGAGTCGTTGTGTTGGATGAATAAATACTTCCTTAAAATTGTTTCCAAACATGATTTCCAGCCTTATAAAGTGCTTTAATTGTGCAATAACCTGTGTGCAAATGTGTGAGGCTGAGCTAAACCATTTTTCTGTTGATCAGGATAGTGAGAGAACATGAAATGATGTCTCAAAATTACATTTTCTGATGCATGTAGACTTATTTTTAAAAATATTTTCCAAAGTATCTATTCAGACGTTATATACTTCTGGAGCAAATGGGACAAATGAGTCTCCTGGCCCAGAGTTAGGAACATTACCACTGTGCCTCCATGTATAATTTTTTATGTTCCCTCTTTAAAAATAACTATAAAATGTACGGATATTTGCAATTATGAATATTTATGCTGCTCTTTGAGCTTTAGGTGGGGTACAGTCCTAATTCTGACAGTGAATATTGCTGCAACTTCCTATGCTAATCTTGTGATTGCTAACAATAGAAGAGTAAGGAATGTGACAGTTAAGCGTTTGTTTCTGAAACTGTTTTGAAGTGAACCTGTCAGCAGTAGGTCTGATTTCTAAATGGCTATGTTTGCTGACTTTTAGATATTAACATAGACTTCTGGAATCAGTGATTTGACCAGAAATTGAAACATTATTGAGTTTTGAGAAGATTTGTAGCTCAGGTTGAGTTTCTGGATGTGAGTTTGCTCGCTGAGCTGGAAGGTTAGTTTTCAGACGTTTTGTCACCCTTCTAGGTAACATCATCAGTGAACCTCTGATGAAGCGCTGCTGTTATGTCCCGCTTTCTATTTATTTGTTTATCTAACCCAAGGAAACCTAAACAGATAAATAGAAAGCGGGACATAACAGCAGTGCTTCATCAGAGGTTCACTGATGATGTTACCTAGAATGGTGACAAAACGTCTGAAAACTAACCTTCCAGCTCAGCGAGCAAACTCACATTGAAACGTTATGTTTGGAATTCAAGGTTGAGCATAGCTTTCTTTCATTATTTATGGGTTTGCTGGTCTAAACATTTAAATTTCTTTTCGCCCTTGGTCTTGTGTGCATTTGAGGGTCAACGTGGTTCATCAATTGCCCACTTAGCCTCAGTCAGAGACTGTGGGTTCAGGTCACAGTTCAGACACTGAGTTGCCACTCCAATGCTGCACTTCTGAATTTTACATTTGACATGTCCCATTAAAATAAGGTCCTCTCCCTTTCTAAGGTTGATTGTAAAAGATCCAATGGCGTATTTTCAAAGAGTAGGCTATCTAACTGTCAAGAAATGCACAAATAGGTTACTCTGCCTTGTTTTTCGAATCACATTGTGAGAAAGCAAGCAATCACATTTCCTAATTATTAAAGTGAAATTGGTGGAAGCTGTCTAAGTATGCTGTGGTCATGAGCTGTATTGCTTAAAAATGTCTGTTTCAAGTATAAAAGATATGAATCATGACTAATGCAATTAGCTCAATACACCATATACAGAAATAAATGTATGCAGTGAGAATTTTCCAAAAGTTTAGGTTATGTTGAGATATCTGATATCTTGGCCTGAGAGTATATTATAATCAGTGGTAAACAATTTGGAGTTGCTTTCAATAAAGGTAATGAGTGCTAGATTTCCAACATGTTCATTTGTATAGCTGGCTCAACCTTCTCTGTTTGCATGCCATTTAACTGATTCACTTTATAGTTTACAGTTGCAACTTTTGTCATGACTGTTATTGTTTGGAATTCAGAACTTGCAAATTGAGCTTGAAACCCAATATGCATTGATATCTTTGAAAATACATGAAATAAAACTACAAATTTGTTGGAAATAGGGAGAAAGTTCTGGTTCTAAAAGAGTTAAGGCAGCCTGCAAAGTTTCAGCTTTGCATAATGTGGGAAATTCCACCACTGTGGTAACAGTATTTTGTGGTGTCAGGCAAGTGTAGTAGGAACTGATTACATTGTTGAAACTCTTGTTGTGAAATACAGACTTGCAGTCCTTAAAGTTGAACAAAAACGATCAAAATGGAAAGAAAATTTGGTTTGTGAATTCCTTTTGCCTGTGTTTTGACACTGTTCTTTGACTGCATAAAGGGTGTGAAAGTGGGGATCTGATGGTGGCATATGGAGGGCAATGTCGCAATTGAGCGATTATGTTTCTTGAGTATTGGCATAATATTCAAAGCACCTAAGTTTAGGTAAGATGCCAAAGGCTGGGAGGGGTACACAGGAGAGTTATAATGGTGAGGAACTTCAAATATGTTGAAAGATTAAAGAAAGTGGGGTTATCTTTAATTTAGGTAAATGTTAAGTGCTGTATTTTGTGTAAGGCAAGACTTACACAGTTAATGATAAAGTCCTGAGGAGTGTTGCTGAGCAGAGAGACCTTGGCGTGCAGGTCCGTGGGTCCTTGAAAGTGGAGTCATAGATAGACCAGGGTAGTGAAGAAGGCATTTGGTACACTTGCCTTGATGGGTCAGTGCATTGGGTATAGGTGTTAGATCATGTGGCTGTACAGGAAATTAGTTAAGCCACTGTTTGAATACAGTGTTCACTCCTGGTTTCCCTGCTCTGACAAATATGTTGTGAAACTTAAGGGTTCAGAAAAGATTTGCAAGGATGTTGCCAGGATTGGAGGGTTTGAGCTATTGAGACAGGCTGAATAGCCTCATGCTATTTTCCCCAGAGCTTCAGGCTGAGGGGTGAACTTTATGAAGCATATAAAATGATGAGGGACATGGATAGGGTGAATGGTCAGTCTTTTTCCTGGAGTGTTTGGGGTGGGGGAGTCCAAAACTGAGGTGGTTGGCCTGCCTGCCAAGGTGGCTGGTTGTTGTACAGATGTTTAACCACCATGCTGGGATGTGTTGGAGATGGCCCAGGTGAACTGGAGGTTGGGGTGGAAGGCGTTGGTAAAGTGGATGAATTGTTCGAGCTCCTCTGGGGAGCAAGAGGCGGTGCCGATACAGTCATCAATGTACCGGAGGAAGAGGTGGGGTACGGGGCCTGTGTGGGTGCGGAGGAGTACCCCACCTCTTCCTCCGTTACATTGATGACTGTAACGGCGCCGCCTGTTGCTCCCCAGAGGAGCTCGAACAGTTCATCCACTTCACCAACACCTTCCATCCCAACCTCCAGTTCACCTGGGCCATCTCCAGCACATCCCTCACCTTCCTGGACTTCTCAGTCTCCATCTCAGGTAACCAGCTAGAAACTGATGTCCATTTCAAGCCCACTGACTCCCACAGCTACCTAGAATACACCAGCTCCCACCCACCCTCCTGCAAACATTCTATCCCATATTCCCAATTCCTCCACCTCTGCCGCATCTGCTCCCAGGATGAGGCATTCCACTCCACATCCCAAATGTCTACATTCTTCCAGGACCGCACCTTTCCCCCCGCAGTGGTCAAGAACGCCCTTGACCGCATTTCCCGCAACACATCTCTCACACCCCACCCCCGCCACAACCGCCAAAGAGGATCCCCCTTGTTCTCTCATACCACCCCACCAACCTCTGGATACAACGCATCATCCTCCGATACTTCCGCCATCTACAATCCGACCCCACCACCCAAGACATTTTTCCATCCCCACTCTTGTCTGCCTTCAGGAGAGACCACTCTCTGCGACTCCCTTGTCCACTCCACACTCCCCTCCAACCCCACCACACCTTTCCCTGCAACCGCAGGAAGTGCTACACTTGCCCCCACACCACCTCCCTCACCCCTATCCCAAGCCCCAGGATGAGTTTCCATATCAAGCAGAGGTTCATCTGCCAATGTGGTATACTGTATCCATTGTACCTGGTGTGGCTTTCTCTACATTGGGACCGCTTTGCAGAACACCTCCGCTCAGTTCGCAACAAACTACTGCACCTCCCAGTCGCGAATCATTTCTACTCCCCGTCCCATTCCTCAGACGACATGTCCATCACGGGCCTCCTGCAGTGCCACAATGATGGCACCCGAAGGTTGCAGGAACAGCAACTCATATTCCGCTTGGGAACCCTGCAGCCCAATGGTGTCAACGTGGACTTCACAAGCTTCAAAATCTCCCCTTCCCCCACTGCATCCCAAAACCAGACCAGCCTGTCTCTGCTTCCCTGACCTGTTCTTCCTCTCACCCGTCCCTTCCTCCCACCTCAAGCCGCACCTCCATTTCCTACCTACCACCTCATCCCGCCTCCTTGACCTGTCCGTCTTCCCTGGACTGACCTATCCCCCCCCTACCTCCCCACCTATACTCTGCTCTTTACCTATCTTCTTTTCTCTCCATCTTCGGTCCACCTCCCCCTCGCTCCCTATTTATTCCAGTTCCCCCTCCCCATCCCCCTTTCTGATGAAGGGTCTAGGCCTGAAACGTCAGCTTTTGTGCTCCTGAGATGCTGCTTGGCCTGCTGTGTTCATCCAGCTCCACACTTTGTTATCTATAGTGTGACTATATCTGCCTTTAAGAAGGATTTGCCTGTCCTTTTCCACTTAAAGTGGCAGGTTATAAACCTGGTGTTGAAGTGTCTGCTTCAGGAAAATCAGAGAAAATAGCTTGGGTTTTTTTTTGAAAAATTAGACAAAGAAAGCGTGAGTGTGTGGATTAAGATTATTTCAGACCCAGAGTTTTAGTTTTGCTTTCAGTTGTTGAAGTTGGGGTTTTTGGAGTTTCTGTTGCTGTAAAAAGCTCGAGTTCTCTCTCTACTAGGTTTAATCTTTGGGTTTGTCTTTCTCTTGGTCTGGGGAGATAGTATGTGAGGGAAATGTGTTCAGCTGAATTTGCCTTTGCCACCGGTATCGTCTTGGGATGCTGCTACATTGGAACAGTTGATGATTAGTAATGTATTTCAATAAAGTTAACTATAACAATTTTTTTGTATTTTAACTCATGTAAAAATAGTGTTTTCCTAAGTGTTTTGCTTAAAGTGTAGTAGTGTAACCAGTTGAATTAGATCTGGAACGCAGCACCATTCACTTGCCTTTATAGGATAGAGGTTAGAGTCTAGGATATCTTGATGTTTTGAGGAGGTTTGGTCTGGTCTGATAGTACATTTGGTACAACTGGCGAAATATCTAGGGCAAAAGTCAATTTCTTTTCATGCAGGTTTGTTACAATGGAATGAAAAGCTTAAAACATTGTTTAAAGGAAATTTGATATTTTTGAAACTGTTGTCCAGAGTTCCAGAGAGAAAGCCAGGATGTTGGCTAATTTTGGGGAATTTTTTGGACAAATTGCAGAGTTTTTAAATATTGAATGGCCTACTTTTCTGTAAGAAATGACTGCTGATCCTTGTAAACCCATTAATAATTGCTCTCAATCAAGATCACCAGACAAACAAAAAAAAAAGGTATTTTGATGGTGAGACACCAATCTCGTCTACTCTAGCAACACTTCTGTGGAGGTTCCCTCTTTCATGTTCACTGGTTTTAAAATCTTCAGCATTCTTAAGGATGCCGGCAATAAAAGTGGGCCTTTTCCTGTATGGTCTTTAACTCCTGACTAAACATCCCGTCAAAGAAAATTATGCGATAATCTTCACTTTAAGTAGTTCAGATACTTTAAGCTAGCCAATGAGATTTGTTATTTGAGAGATGGAGCAGTATACAAGTGCTGGAGTTGAATATTAGCGAACTATGCATATTTGATTGGTGAGTCTTGTTCATTCAGTGATAGACTGTCCTTCCAGAAGAAAGGAAAACAAAAATCATATTTATAACATCTTTTATGATTTTGCGTTCCAAAGCTCATTGCAGACAATTAATACTTTTGATCTGCATTCACTGTTGCTTTATTGTAGACATGCTGCCTGATTTGGGTGCAGGAAGATTCCATGATTATTCATGGTTTATTGACCAGATGATTTGTTTTTATAATGATTAATCAGCATTTATTATGGACCAGACACCAGGGCTAAGCACCCTGCATTTCGTGCTAGTGCTACTGGATCCTTTGTGCACTCAACAGCACACATGATCTTCATTTAGCATCAGAGTATCTAACAGTTGAGCACCACCTCTGTATCTCACTGGAGTATCAGCCTAAACTTTGTGTTCAAATTTCTGGCGTGGGACTTGAGCCCACAACTTTGAGGCTTTGGCGAGAGTGGCAGCAGCTCAACTGTAGCTTGCAGAAATGAAGAATCTTTGGGAGGGAGAAAGCACTCAGTTCCTCCTCTCAGTTCCTCTTCAGAGCTGAGCCCACAAAGTGCTCATCCACTCAATTTTTTTTGTTTACTTAGCTGGTTATTGGATAATGATAAACTTAGCTTTATGTAGCAGCAAGTGTAGTCTCAGAACATCCCAAAGTTGGTAAAGTTTTTGTGTATCGCTGTTGTAACAGAGCAGCACTGCATCCATGTTATGCAGTACAGTATTGAGATAAATAACTAGCTCATTTGTTTCAGTGAATTTGGTTGCAGGATAAATACCAGGAAAGCAGAGTGTTAAGTTGTGCTTCTTTGAGCCATGCAACAGCAGGGACTGTTTTGTATGAGATATTAAACAGGGAATGTATTTGACAATATGAGAGTCTCTGTACTTATCTGGGTTAATTGTTGCCTGTATGGATCAGATCCAAACAAATAGACCAAGAATTTCATGCTATTTGCTAATGACTTTGCACTTTGTGACCTGCACGTGGGTCAGGATCAAGTTCCAAGCTAATTAGTTAAGGAACTTGCTCTCGTTTTTAAAAATATATGGGTAGTGTCTGCCATGTGATGAATGGTTGAGTAATTCTGTATCTGCTTCCTGATGTGCAAAATCCTATATTTAAATTGACTTTAATTTCAAAATCCCTTCAGATATGACCAATATGAGAATGCACATTCAAGTGGGGAAAGGTTAGTTGTCACATACACAGTTCATCTCAATCTAATGTGAACTTTATTCTTGTCAATATACAATTTAACTATCTCCATTTCAGTGGAGTGATAACCTTTTGAGTTTCTCCTCAAAATTACCAGGCTTCAGTTTGATTTAATTGAAGATATGAGAATTCTGCAGGAGCTGTCTTTGTGGGACAAGAAGTGATGAGGAAACAAATGTCTTCTCTCGTTCCCTTCTCCAAGATAACACTGGAAAGTTGTAAAATTGAAAATCCTCTTGTGTACTGAATTACAATTAGCCCAAATGGATCTGACATTTCTGGAGTGTTAGACATGAAATGTTATTTTTAAAAAGCTGAAAATCTGCATACCTCAAATCTTTGGTATCAAACATTTTGGAAAACTTTCGATTGTTCTCAAATGCAACTTTGTTTCTTTCTGTTGCAGGCATTTGTTACACAATATTTGACTTAGGATTTCGCTTTGATATAGGATGGTAAGTCATTTTAAAGGAAAAGTGAAGTTCTGATTTATTTTGAGCAATTTACCCTTATTGCATCAATCCAATCAGCTTGTAAATGCTTATACTAATTGAAGATAGCTTTGATTACCATGAGTTTTCTGTCAGTTGCTAGTAATTTTTTTCATTCTATAAATTGAATATTACCATAAGCAAGCTTATAAGAATGTTCATTCATTTGTGCTTGTTCTGTATTCTGGCAGTGTCTTTCAGATCATAACCACTCCCTACCAAAAAAGTTATTCTTCGTTCTTTTACCATTTCCATTTCCTGTGGTCCTTGGCCCTTCCACCAATGGAAACAATTTCTCTCTTGTCTAGACAGTTCATGATTTTGCAAATTTTTATTAAGTCTCCTTTCTATCTTTTGTAGAATAACTCCAGCTTTTTTCCAATCTATCTATGTAACTGAAGTTCCTCATCTCTGGAACCATTCTCTTAAGTATTTTGTCACCGTCTAAAATTTTCACATTCTTCTCAAAGTGTGGCACCCCTCTAGCTGAACCAGTGCTTTATGAAAAAGTCATCAGAAGCTTTTTGTGAAGTATTGTAAATGAGACAAAAAGCAACTGCAGTTATTACGTGCATTCTCTGACTAGGACACTTTGCTAGGGACTTGATGCCAAACTTATGCTGTCTGGTTTATTGCTTTATTCTGCTTTTGTACACCAGTAATTAGCATATTCAAATCTTACACTGATCAGTACCTCACTTAGTAATGTAGTTAAAGCGCTAATGAAACTTCTTAGGCTCTAAAATTTCTTCTATAAAATTCAATGTTCCTCTATCTCTTCCTTTCAACCTTTCTAAAACCTTGCCCCTTTGGACAAAGCTTTTTCCAACTTCTTGAATTCTTTCACTGTGGTAATAGTTATTGTCTGATTGTACTCCTGAAGCATCGTAGAATATTGAGGTTGTAGATATATGCTTGCCGAGCTGGTGGGTTTGGTTGCAAATGTTTCGTCATCCTGCTAGATAACAAGATCGGCGCATCTCTGGCGAAGCATCTGTGTCCTGTCCTGCTTGTTATTTACATCCCTTGGTTTGCTGGGTGGTTGGTATTACTCCCAGTTCTGTTCCTCAGTGGCTTGTTCACATGGTCTAACGCATCCATAATCTCACAAACCAAACTAACACACCAGGGAATTCCTAGAGGCCTGGTATTGTAACTGGAACTCAGTCAGCAAACACGTTGAACTGGACTGAATATACAAAGCACTGAAAAACAGAATCAGATCTAATGTCAGAGATAATGGGAACTGCAGATGCTGGAGAATCCAAGACGACAAAATGTGAGGCTGGATGAACACAGCAGGCCAAGCAGCATCTCAGGAGCACAAAAGCTGACGTTTCGGGCCTCGACCCTTCATCTGATGAAGGGTCTAGGCCCGAAACGTCAGCTTTTGTGCTCCTGAGATGCTGCTTGGCCTGCTGTGTTCATCCAGCCTCACATTTTGTTGTCCCAGATCTAATGTCAGCCATCCCAGCAAACTGAGGCATACGCATAAGCCGGACAGAACACCGCTTCACCGGAGGTGCACCGATGTTAACTAGCAGGATGATGAAATGCTTGCAAGCATGTCTACAGCCTCATCCCCAACCTGAGTTACAAATCTTCTAAAACTTTAATCATTTTGCAAGATTCTAATGCAGGCTAGTCTTTGGTTTGGAATTTTGGAACCAAGATTTGCTGACATGAAAAATATTAAATTTCAAAGCAGTTTTTGGTCTTGTTTTTAGACAGTAAAACCCAATTACTAAATCACGCATAGAAATGGATGCTTGACAATAAATTGGAAGCCTCTGCAAACTCCCATTATATGTAGTAATATTTGGATAAGTGTCAAAGGATTGAATTTTTGAGCCCATCAAGTAAGTTTTGCCTGATATTGCTTTTGAAGGATTTGTCAGATTCTAAAATTCCAGAGATAGGTGTGGTTTACAAGTTTTTTTAATATGCTGGCCTCTTTTGGTTGCTGCTGCTTTACCGTCCTAACGTGTTTTGTGAATTGTTTGTTAATATTTAGATTTATATGCCTACATTGTTTTCTAAACGTTTTGGATGAGGTTAAAAAGGTGGAAGTTGCAGTTGTATCAGTTGAACCGTGGCAGTTGGTTCAGCAAGTCTTGTAGGTGGGAACAGATATAAAGTTGGAAACGAGAACATATGCATTTGCGTGAAATTGAATTGCAGAAATGATTGCTCATGTGAACCAGGCAAAGATGAGAACAAATATTTCCTTGTGGTTCTGAGTTAGATCCATGCCCTGATAAATCAAAGTTCAAACAAAAAATCAAGAAGCAGATTACTATAGATGCTGGAAGTTTGAAATAAAAACAGAAGTTATCAGAAGATCTCAGCAGCGCAAGTAGCATTTGGGGAATGAAACAGTTAATATTTCAAGATCATGACCTTAGTGCAAAGTTCAATTGTTTTGTAGAATAAAGCGTGGGTTAGTGGTGAGATGTTGCTGTATGTCAAATATTTATGCAACACCTTTTGAATAAACTTGCTAAAAGCTTTTGTATAGAAGGGGGAAAAAAAACAAATTGAAGGAGGAGCCATCAAATTACCTGAAAGTTGCGCAAGGTTTCTGAAGACTTGATCAAGAGGATTTTAAGATGTAGATTGAAATAGAAAACTGGCTGACTTAGGCCATTTCATAGAGTTGGGTTGAGGTGGGGTAGCCTTCAGCTGTTGTGGCCTGATTTTTTGCAGTAGAATCTTGTTTTAATCTTGTTTTGTAATGATGTAAACTTCACTCTTATTTTTAGTTAAAATATTTGCTGAACAATGACCTTGTAAATTGAGTGGTTGAATAAAATTGAGTCTGAGTATTCTAGATCACCATTTTATTAGGTAAATCACTTTTATTAGTGCTCTTAAAGCTACTGCTTTAGCCCACACTCTGCAGCTAATCCTTCCAGCGAAAGTGGTTTGTGTTGGATTGTGGAAATGTTTTTGTTTATACAAATGTAGGGTCTTACTGCTGTCTTGCATGTCATCTCACTCTCTTGATATGTTATATATGTAAATCTGTATAATTCCTGAATTTTGTGACCGTAAAGACAGTGAACTTCTGGAAGCACAGAAATCTAAATGTTGCAGTCGGTAATTCTGTGCTTCTTCATACAGTGTGCTTTTGAAGTCCCTCCTGGAATGCAGCCTTTTAAAAATTCATTAAGTGATAAGTTTAAAATGCACTTGATGTCTCAAGTTCCTTTAAAGTATTGCACCTTGTTAAGGTGAGATTTAACTGCTTTTAACCATGTTGTAATTTAATAACCAAATGTCTCACTCACCCCTCAAGTTGTGTATTCATTGAGTGTCACTTCAAATTTAAAAATTCCCCATTTAAGAAAATGTTGATTGGTTTTAACTCTATCTTCTGACCCAACCATTTTATGTGCAAAATTTTGGTGAATGAAGTCTTGACTTTTGGTTTCTAGTTTGTTGTCTGAGAGAGAATACCTTGTGATTGGCTGATTAGTTTGCTTGATGTCAGTGGCAGATTCAGTCTAAATTTGGTGAGACAAATCTACACTGCAATGATCTCTAGGTAATTTTGAGTCAGTGGTACTGATTCACTGCTTACAGTAAAATAAACTTTATTTCATGATCTTGATAGGCTCAATCTTCAAAAGAGTTGACACTGGGAAACAAGGACATATTGAAATGAATGTCTCGTTGGGACACTGTTTGGCATGATGTCTTTCACGTAGGCTTCCTTGGATTAATGTTGGTAGTTTCTTTTCAACTCCCATTTTAAAAGCTTGTACTGTATATTTGATACTTCATGTAATGAGTGCAAAAGATAAATGATTTTATTTGATTTTTTTCTTCCTGATTAGGTTTTTAACAGAAACTTCTCCGTTTATGTGGGCAAACCTGGGAATTGGATTAGCCATCTCTTTGTCTGTTGTGGGGGCTGCATGGTAAGAGCTTTCTTTGATTGATTTGACCAGGATTCCTTCATGTCATTCTGCTGACAAATGAAAATGTAATAACTATTGCACCATGAACCGTGTTATACTTTTAAACCAAGGGGTTCTGAGGAATACATTTTCTTCAAGATATCCTTTTTATATAGGAGATGGTGATTCCTCAGAGAATGAAGACATTCATGATTGTATGCAGCAAGACCTGGAAGACATCCAGGCTTGGACTCAAATGGCATTTAATATTCGTACCACCCAAGTGTTGAACAATGACACTTTCTAACAAGAAGGTCTAGCCACCTCTCTGTAACATGCAGTGGCATTGCCTTCTTTGAATTTCTTATCATTTGGATAGGTGGTATGGCTGCTGAAATAGATCAGAGGTCATGCATTCCTTAAGTGGTGTACCACCTGACTTCTCAAAGTCTTGAACACATTTGTGTATTCTATTAGCTGAGGAACATGATAGACACATAATCATTTGCTTTCACTTTTATTTACTCAGGGGGATTTATATTACTGGATCCAGCATTCTTGGTGGGGGTGTCAAGGCACCTAGGATTAAAACCAAAAATCTTGTCAGGTAATTTTAAAACATCTTAATGTGCAACGTTGCATTTGGTGAACATGATGAAACCGCTTTCTCTGTATAAAATCAGTTTTACTTTCAAAATATGTTATGTCAACTGACTGCATGCATTTTTGGAAAGTTTTTGCTGCCCTGCAGCACTTGCGGATATCAGGGTGCATGTTTTTGCATACATTTTGATGGGTGGGACTTGGTTTTCTGGTTTGCTACATCTTTGGTTTGAAGGGAGTCTATTTGCCAGGGTAGTGCTTAGGACACACAGGGAAAGAATAGGGCATTAAATTTCTTTTTTATGAATTGTTTAGATTTTCTCCTCATCGGGCAGCTACTGACGAACAAGGTAATTTTATTGAGGCTTGTCCATTCCAGGCAACTGCCATTAGCCTTTTGCAGAGTTGTTGATTCATTGCTGGCTTTTGTTGCACTCTGCAGTTTTCCAACTTAAAACAAAATGTTGGAAATCATCTCAATGTCCATCTGTGTCTGAAAAGAGAAAGTTAACTTTCCAGCTATAATTTTATCAGAATTGGAAGATCACCCTCTGTCATAGTGAAGAATAGAACAAGGTAGGGTAAAGTAGATATTTTTATCATGTTTGGATGTATTATGACATGTCTCTGGAACAGCTGGCACTTGAATCCAGGTTTTCTGGCACAGCAGCAGGAACAGGTGTGCCGATCTGTCACAGGGTCAATTGTTATGAATAGCTCGTCACTAAAGAGGAGGAGCCTCAGGAGAGAGAAATGGGTAAAGAACAGGAAGATGACAGAGGGCTAGTTTGACTCTTTCCGCATGCAATTCTTAAGGCTATTGTTTTGGTAGAGTTTAAGATTTTTTTGAGTAGTAGTAAATGTCAAGTTCTGTATACAAATTTATTTTAATGCCACATCTGTTTCCAGTCTCCTAGTTGGCTCTTGTACTATTCTGTTCTGAGGTTGTTGACTTGCTCGACTCCATGGTTGATAACGTCATCTGAAGTGCATGATATAGTGAATTATCAAGTTATGAAATTATGTTAAAGGGATTGTTGTGTGCCCCAAAATATACCAGTTTTAGGTTCAAAAAAACATGTGTAGGTGAGGCTTGTTGTGGGAACTGAAACAGAAGTAGATCATTCAATCCCTCAAGACTGTCCCACCATTCAATAAGATATTAGCTGTCCTGTGGCCTAACTATATACCTGCCTTTGGCCCATATTCCTCAATATCTCTTTAACAAACGTTACCTATCTCAGAATTAACAACTCATCTTGCATTTGCTGTCATTTGTGGAAGTGTTCCAAACGTCATCTACCCTTTTGTGCTTCCTGGCATCTATTATGAACAGTCTGGCCCTAATTCTCAGACTGTACCCTCTAGTTCTTGAATCCCCAATCAGTGGAATTAATTTCCCTTAATCCTATCCTCCCTCTTCCTGTTAATGTCTTGTAGACTTCAATCGGTTCACCCTATAACCTTCTAAATTCTAGAGAAAACAGGCCTGATTTGTATAATCTGTCCTCTGACTTAACTCCTGAAGTCCAGGTGTCATTCTTGTGAACTTGCATTGTTCACAAGAACAAGACCACTGTCTGCGCCCTAAGGTTTGGTGCCCAGGTCTGAACTGCTCGCGGTACTCCAATTGGGGCCTGTCCAGGGTTTTCTGTAACTTCTGCATCCTTGTACTCCAGTCCTCTAAATATAAAGGCCAGCATTTCATTAATTTTCTTGATTATTTTCTGCACTTGTGACATTTTTGAAGATCTATGCACCCGAACTCTCAAGTCTCTTTGTTGCACCGACACAGCGGATGTCCATCGGGGGCCGAAGGGCCTGTTCTGTGCTGTATTGTTCTATGTTCTATGTCTGATCTTCTGCTATTTTCCTGTGGACTTTCAGTAAGTTGTCACACTCTTCTACCGTAAATATGAGGCAAAGTAATTATTCAGCATCTCTGCCAATTTCATATTGAAAGTGGGGATATTGTCAATGACATGCTGGCCCACTAAAGACTTGATCCTGATCACCACCTTTCCTTTTATGTAACTGTAAAGTTTCTAATTATTCTTTCATAATCCCTTTTTAGGAGCTCTTGTAGACTGAGGTCATTTGCTGTCATTGCATTTTTCTCATTCAGCAGGATCTGTGCTTTCTTTTTAATTTTTAAAGCCTTTTTATTCAGTTTTCTGTGGACCATTATCTTTAGTTACATATGCATGGCTGTATTTTCCGTGAAGTAAAGCTCCCCCTCACCCCAGGTATACGCTGGTTTTGCATGGCGTTAAATGTTGCTTTAAATGTCAAATGTTCTTCAGTTGGTTAACCCATTAAGGCAGATTTTTTTCCTATTTACAGTGGGCAGTCTGTCTCATCTCATTAGTCAGCCTTAACTTTTTATTCATTCATGGGATGAGGGCATCGCTGGCTAGGCAGCACTTAGTGCCCAACCCTAACTGCCCAGAGTCAACCACATCACTGTGGGCCTAGAGTCACATGTAAACCAGAACAGGTGAGGATGACAGTTTCCTTCCCGAAAGGACATTAGTGGGATTTCCTGACAATGAACTTGCGGTCATTGTTAGATTCTTAATTCCAGGTATTTTATTGAATTTAAATTTCACCATCTGCTGTGGCGGGATTCAAACCCAGGTACCCAAAATGTTATCTAGATCTTTGGATTAACGGTCTGGTGATAATACTACTTGGCTATCGCCTCCCCAAATATCTAAACCTCTAGCAACTGATTTAGCTTTTTGATTTCAGACACTTCATTTAGCTCCTTTTATGATGGCTATTTGATAAAAGTTCACGAGCAATTAGGTAACTGATTAAGTCTAGCTCATTGTTAAATCCTTGTCTCCTTGTTGCCTTCAGAATATTGGCAAGACTATGTTTTATTCCCAAATAAAAACTGAAAGAACTATAGATGTTGTAAATCAGAACCTAAACAAAGTTGCTGGAAAATCCCAGCAGGGCGGCAGCATCTGTGAAGGGAAAAACAGTTAAGGTTTCGCATCCGGTGACCCTTCCTCAGAACTGAGGAAGTTGTATGTATTGTTTCTTCCTAGTTGTCTTAACAATGATTTGATGAGTCATCCTAAGAGTCTTAAGGACTCCATGCAGTGGACTAATCATATGCAGTCTACGTAATATGGAAGTAACCTAGACAGTTGTGGCACATTCTTTTTCCCTGAAAGATGTTCAGCAGTTTTTAGTGACAATCTGAAAAGATTTGCGTATTTTCTCAAATGCTAGAACAATTATTTATCTCATTGGTTTCGTTTTCTCAAGTTTTTAATGGAAGACAAGGAAGTAAATAGGTAGAAAAGTATTGATTTTATGATGAGAATACATAAAATCATTAAAGATGGTTAACTAAAACAAAACTTCAGTTTCTGGAAACATGAAACAAGAACAGAAATTGCTGGAAAAACTCAGCAGATCTGGCAGCATCGTTCAGACTGTTGAAGGGTCACCAATTTTGAAACATTCTTCCTGTAGATGCTGTCAGGCCTGCTAAGTTTCTCTCGCAATTTCTGTTTGTGTCGCTGAAAGTAATTGTGCAATATGAGGCCACAGAAAATAAACAAACACCTAGGCTTTGTTGGGCGAAGAGATCAGAGAGCTAGCGTTACACTATGGTTAGACTAATTTTGAAATATTCTGCACTATACTGATTTACATGTCCCAATAAGAGGATATACAGAGACTGAAAAAAAACACAAATGGAAACGAGAATTTAGCAGGAAGAAATTTAATAAAGATCGGTCAGCTGGAGGTCCTATTTGTGAAAGAAGTGTTAAGTAATAGGTTTTTAAAAATTTATGAAGGCGATTGACATGGCAGATGTTTGCACTTGAGCCCAGAATGTGATGACATACAACTATCAGCATTGACTTGTGGGGCCAAATGGTCCATTTCTGTATTGTGCATTTCACATGATGCGCCCCTCAAATAACCAAGTTTCAGACTACAAGAAGAGTGCATCATCTTGAGAGCTGAGATGGTAAAAATTAGTTTAGAGGAAAAAAAATTGAGAACAAATCTGCATCTTAATGTTATTTAGGTTAGATTCTTAGAGAATTAAATATCTGCAAAACTCGAGGTTGGCAAGTTTATAGCCACAAACCAACTAGGGTAACCATAATAAGAGAGATAAACATACGGAAGTTTGTCATTACTCTATAAGTCACCAAAAGTGACGACTTACTCTTTGTATTACAGCATCATTTTCTGTGAAGCTGTTGCAATTTATGGGATTATCATGGCTATTGTCATCAGTAATATGGCAGAGGTAAGTGAAATTTTAATTTTATTGTGGAGCCTGAGATGTGTTTGATGTCAAAGCTGACCTGACGCATTTTATAAAAATATGATCGACTGTGTCCATTTGATTAAAGCTGTATTGTCTCATTCAAATGAGTAATTCCAATTTGCATAACACTTGCCAATTAGTGTATTAAATAAATTAAACATTTATGCAATGTCATTACATTGCTGTCTCCTCAAATATTGAACAGAAACAGGCTTTACAGGGCAGTGGCAATATTGCTCATCTATATACTTTTCTTCCAGGTGAGAAAACTCAATTATTTACATAAGTCATATGTTTTTGCCTGTGGCAAGGAAATCCCCCTCGTCCTCTCATACCACCCCACCAACCTTCGGATACAACGCATTATCATCCGACACTTCTGCCATCTACAATCCGAACCCCACCACCCAAGACATTTTTCCATCCCCACCCTTGTCTGCCTTCCAGAGAGACCTCTCTCTCCGTGAATCCCGCGTCCGCTCAGCACTGCCCTCCAACCCCACCACACCCGGCACCTTCCCCTGCAACCGCAGGAAGTGCTACACTTGCCCCCACACCACCTCCCTCACCCCCATCCCAGGCCCCAAGATGACTTTCCATATTAAGCAGATGTTCACTGCTCATCTGCCAATGTAGTATACTGCATCCAGTGTACCCGGTGCAGCTACTTCTACATTGGGGAAACCAAGCGGAGGCGTGGGGACCGTTTTGCAGAACACGTCCGCTCGTTTTGCAATAAACAACTGCACCTCCCAGTTGCAAACCATTTTAACTCCCCCTCCCATTCCTTAGACGACATGTCCATCATGGGCCTCCTGCAGTGCCACAATGATGCCACACAAAGGTTGCAGGAACAGCAACTCCTATTCCGCTTGGGAACCCTGCAGCCCAATGGTATCAATGTGGACTTAACAAGCTTCAAAATCCGCCCCCCTCCCCCACTGCATCCCAAAACCAGCCCAGCTCGTCCCCTCTCCCCACTGCATCACAAAACCAGCCCAGCTCGTCCCCGCCTCCCTAACCTGTTCTTCCTCTCACCTATCCCCTCCTCCCACCTCAAGCCGCACCTCCATTTCCCACCTACCAACCTCATCCCGCCTCCTTGACCTGTCCGTCCTCCCCGGACTGACCTATCCCCTCCCCACCTACACTCTCCTCTCCACCTATCTTCTCTATCCATCTTCAGTCCGCTTCCCCCTCCCTCCCTATTTATTTCAGAATCCTCTCCCCATTCCCCTCTCTGAAGGGTCTCGGTCCGAAACATCAGCTTTTGTGCTCCTGAGGTGCTGCTTGGCCTGCTGTGTTCATCCAGCTTCACACTTTATCTATTACTCACACCTGAGTCAAATTTGCTCCCCTGTTTCTGCACATATGCAACATCTGTATTTTTAAACATTTCCCAAGGAAGTTACATCCCTCCTCACCATGTTTGTGTATATCTGGATTAATTGAGGTTAACAATCCTGGGGGCAGATACCTTTCTTATATTTTGGGTGAAGAATAGTCCGTTGTTGAGAGTGTTAAAATTGAGAATCGTACAGATTAGCTAGCGAGTTCTGTTGTTGTGTCCATGCTTTAATGGTTTTCTTAGATATAAAAAAAATTAGTTTTATTAATTCTGGAACCTTTTCTCTCAGTTTACGTGTAGCAACTAATGCCATCTATAAGAAAAGTATCCCCAAAATTATTTACCCTTGAGTTTCTGAATATATTTATTGTGTAAACATTTACCTGAGCCGTATTTAAGACTGTTAACTGAATAAATAAGGTTAGCTAAATCCCACAAAAACAGCCTTTAACCAGTAATGTATGACTTTCTTTCCAATGAGGAACTGGTTGCAAATATTCCAATTTTGTTACAATTAGTTCTTTTTCTGTTCTGCACAGCCATTCAGTGGTACCACTCCTCAGACAATTGGAGCCAGGAATTATCAAGCAGGTCAGTTTTGTTTCTGTTGTACCAACCTTAAAATTTAGCCATTTGATGTGTGTTAGATTTGAAATAAAAGTCTGTAGTTATCAGGAGCCATTTCTAACTGTTCCAGTTTTGGCAAGAAGGCGGCATAATTGGTGTCACAACTGCTGTTGTTGACAGGCTTTGTCTGAATGTGTCTGTGCCTACTCTTAGGTGAGTCTTTAAACTCAAGGGTATGTACAGACTTTGTCCAGTAAAAGGAAATTGTAGTCAACCTACTGATTAACTGTTCATAATGTTGCATTAATTATATCTTTAGAATTAGTACTATTAGATCAGTATGCATTTAACTGTCTCTATGGGTGGCTTTTCATGAGATCCACCCTGACTGAATTAGCATGTTGTCATTTCTGAAAATAAGGCTCCTTTACTGGTTACAGTGTTGATCAGAATTCTTTTTGAGGAATGATATGGGGATTGTAATTGATTCATAGTCTTGGGCGAGGGAGGAATAAGAACAAGAATTGACTATTCCTTTGAGACTGTTCTGTTCCTCTTTCTCCAGTACTACATATGTGAGCAGTGAAGTTGAGAGGAAACGTTTGACCTGTTTCTATTACATTGCTATCACCCAATAAGTGGGTAAAACTGAGTTGATTTGATTTTTCAATCGGTAGATTTCTCAGACTCTTGTTTTCATTTGTAGGGTTCTCCATGTTTGGTGCTGGCCTGACTGTTGGATTTTCTAATCTGTTTTGTGGTATCTGTGTTGGCATTGTGGGTAGTGGTGCTGCTTTGGCTGATGCCCAGAATGCCAGCCTGTTTGTCAAAATCCTGATCGTTGAAATTTTTGGCAGTGCCATTGGATTGTTTGGAGTCATTGTAGCCATCTTACAGGTAAGATGATTTGCTGAGTTTCAGAAGAGCTAATTAATAATTTGGATTGTCCTTAGTATTATCAAAAATGACCTGGTTCCTGAACCAGGGTGGGAGAGTCCACCACTAGATGGTATAATTTTAAGGTGAGAAGGGAAAGATTTTAAATAACCTGAGGGGCAACTTTTTCTACACAGGGTGATGTGTATGTGGAATAAGCTGCCAGAGGAAGTGATAGAAGTGGGTACAGTTGCAACATTTAAAAGACATTTGGACATGCTCATGGATAGGAAAGGTTTGGAGGGGTATGGGCCAAATGCAGGTAAATGGCCAGGGCATCCATTGTTTTGCTGACAACTCTGTAAAGCACTTTACAATTTTCTTTTTCCTTTTAAAACCGTTATGTTATTGTTACTGTTTTGTTTTCATGTGAAGACAGTCTGCAAAGTTATGTCACAGGTACTTATTGCTTCAATCTTAATATCCTTTCTAATCTATATTAATATCCTTTTAGTTTAGAAATATGTTGGATTCTATGTTCTTATACAATACACAGCAGTGAATTATACCCTTGTGTTAATTGCCATTGCTGTATCAGTATAGAAGGAAGAATATATAATCTGTTTAGTTAATGATACTATCTCTGTTCATTTGTGCAAAGCTACAAATTACTTCTGCAGCCAAGAGAAGTTATTGCTGTAAAATAGAATTAATTACTTTTCTCTTCTTATTGTAACAGACATCTAAAGTGAAAATGGGAGATTAGCCATCATGAAGATGTTGAGAATCTGAATTCTGGAAATGAGATCTAGATTTGCTGTATATAATTTATTTAAGTGTATATTTTCCCAACATATTTGTGGTTTTTAACCCACCATTTGCTGAAGAGTGATTGTGACACAGCCTGAAGTGATTCCTGATCAATTCTGCAAAATGGGCCAGGTGCTGTCCAGCAGTATTCCATAGTTTAGTCTATACTCTGTTTAACTTGCAAACATATAGCCCATTTCAGATTCAGAATGGGGTGGAGTAGTGAGACAGAATGTTAAAGACTTCTTTTGCTGTTGTATATAAATGGTGAGATTTATTCCTTTATGGCCTTGTGCAAGACAGCAGTTGAAAACGTGTTAAACTGTGACTATGATAAAGAACCATCTGATAGACTTGCATTAGAGTCCTATGGCTTGCAGTCATCAAATCTGTAATGAATGAGTTAATATAAAACTCATTTCACATCAATTTGTGTACCTAAGTTGCACCCTTGTATGTTATGTTTCTTGTAAATGTAATGGAGCAACTTTGGTGTTACACCACAATGGCGACCAGAAAATAAAGTACATGTTTATATGTGGGTTTGCATCAAGCATTGACTTTCTGCACCCATCCTGCTGCTGCTTTTCCCACTGTTTTTAAGAGAAACTAATTTTTATTAAATTCTGTTTTCATTTGCATGCCTGTTCACATTGGCATTTGAGTTGGACTTTTCCAATGCTTTCAGCTACAAGTGAATTGGAGTATTGGATTACTGAGACAAAATGTAATTTCGGTGACCAGGACAGTAAAAGCATATATAATTACACGAGTGTTTAGATCTCTTCTCACTGCATCAACTTTGGCTTAATCAGGAAATGTAAACAGGCTGTAACTGTAGAGGGTGAAAAAGGAAAGTGCTGAAGAAGCTCAAAAGATCTGGGAGCATCTATGGAGAAAGAAACAGTTAAATGTTTTTAAGTCCAATGTGACTCCTCCATTTCTCCAGAACATTCTTATTTCATATGCCAACATCTGCAGTATTTTGTTTTTGGTGTAACTGGAGTATTTTCAAGCAGTAGTGAAGGTATAATATTTGAAAAAGTAAACTCCATCTACTTTGGGCAAACCAGTTCATTTTCCTACTTCGCACATACTGTCACATTTAAGCAGCAAGTTTGATCCCATTGACTGATGCAGGATGATTCCGGCTAATAAAAGCAAGCGCTGGTTCTTGTTGAACATGATATACTCCTTTATGAAATGTTCTTGTAACAGACATGACTCTTTGGATGGAATTTTAATCTGAAAATTGCACAATAGATGTTGTATTTCCATCTCAATGAATGAATCTTTGATATTGTGCTCATTATAATTGTATATTATGCTTAATTTTTTCCACACTTGAACTCAGCTGCAAGAAAGTGTTAAGTCTCTTGGTTGATTGACTTTCAATGACTTGGCACTTGACACTTCCTTCAATGCAGAGGAAAAAATCTTGAGACTTCCGAGTAGTGTTATCAAATTAAATTTGGCATTATAAGATACTGGGACAGATGACAAAAAGCGTGGTCAGGTGGGTTTTAAGAACTTGCTAAAGAAAGAGACATAGAAGATGCAGAGAACTAGCAGCAGAGACATGACTGCCTGCTGTGGATTCGCTAAAATCAGGGCAAGAGCCCAGAATTGGAGCCTTCTCTGAGGAGTCCTCTTGATGTGAAACATTAACTTTCTGTCTCTTCATGCATGCTGCCTGACCCGCAGTAGTCTCCAGCATTTGTTTGCAGTGCAGATTCCAGCTTCTGCAGTAATTTGCTCCTGCAGAACTGAAGGGGTACAGCTATCTCAGGTGTTTGTGGAGCTGGAGCTAGAGGTGATTAGAGATAACGAGAGGTGTGAAAACCATGGTGAGAATTTTCAAAATCTAATTGCTTAACCAAGGAGTTGGATTTTCCCCCCAGGTTTGAAAATGAATTGACACTGAAGTAATATTTTAAAACTTAATGTTCAGGGCATATTTTATCCCGGTTTCCAACTTTATCTGAAACTCAAACCTCTCATTTTCCAGTTTTTTTTTTTGCTGCGAGTTCTCCTTGATAAAGTCAAGATTCCACCCAATGTCAAAGATATTATAAATATTTACACCATCACAGAATGTTTTCTTATTGCTGTGGAGTTCTTAATCTTTTTTAACCCTCTTGCATCATCATCAAGGGAAGTTCCTAGTTGTCAAAAGATTTAAAATGGTATCCTTACATAACTCTTGACAAAAATGACTTCAGAAGCTCCTAGATATGGCCATGATTTCTGAATACTTGTGTTTGATAACAGTGCTCTAGCAAATGAATTATTGTAAGAGTTGATTATCAACAAAATAGTTCACACTTGTCTAATATTCAGCACTTCCAGTAAGATGAATTCCCTGATGTGACTTAAGGAACACAATGCACGTAGTGGCACTAGTAAATGTAAATGAGTTATAATTTTGTTTGCTCATTATACTTATGAATTACGCAGTCTGGGTGTATGCCAGCTTGTGTTGATTTAAAGATGAAAGCTAATGTTGAGAGTGGGAACATGTACAGACCATTGCTTCATTTCAGTCTAAATTTCTATTTGAGGCTTTAGGTTGTAAAAGTTATTAGTGCAGAATTCAGTCTGTAATCCTATTTCAGTGCACAGAAGATCCTGGGATAAAAGTTACTGTGCGAAAATGGCTAAGGTTGTTAGAATGGCTAGTTTGGAATGGTTTCACCAGCCATGAAGTGTTTATTATGTTACTAAGTATGTTGCATAATGTTTTTGGAACTTTAGTCTGTAAACTTGTAGCTGATCTAAGACGACTTGATGTTGAACAAGGGGAAAAATGTGTTTTAATCACACAACTGATATTGATAAAATCCCTACAGTGTGGAAGCAGGCCATTCGGTCTGTTGCGTCCAAGCTGACCCTTTGAAGAGCATTGCACCCCAGAGGCACACTTACTCTGGTAACCCTGCATTCCCCATGGTTAAGCCACATCCCAGGGCACTATTGACAATTTAGCATGACCAATCCATCTAACCTGCATGTGTCTGGACTGTAGCAAGAAACTGGAGCATCCAGAGGGGAAACAGATATGGAGAATGTGCACATTCCACATACAGTCACCCAAGGGTGGAATTAAACCTCGGTCCCTGATGCTGTGAGACTACAGTGCTAACCAGTGAACCACCATGCGACTTAGATATTACTGTGTTGAAAGTAGAAATTTTCTAAAGTATTTGTTTATGCACACCAGTCCAGATTTTGTAGTGCTGATGACTGAATCTGCCAGTGTTCTGTTGGCATTTCTCTGAAATTCTCAACAATTCAGGAGCCTGTACATGTGCAGAATAACAGGAAATCCAGAGATTGGGATTCTGCATTTCTCTATCGGGTTTACTTTTCAATTTGCAGTATTGCATCCTGTTTAGGCTGCTGCAGTTTGGAAGAATGTGAAGATGATGAAGGGGGTACGGGGAAGATTCAGGAGAGTGATACAGTTGTGAAGATCAATTGAAGTTAGTATTGTTTTCCTTTTGTAGAAAAGGCTGAAATGAAATTTGGTAGAGGTTTTGAAAATCATGAGGCTAAGCGGGAGAAATTGTTCCCTGTTGAGAGCAAGAGGGTACACATTTAAAGATTAAGTGATATTGTCCAGAAACAGTCAATTTGAGAGCTTAAAATTTGCAGTAACCTGGAGGCAGATTCAATCAAGACACCCGGAAGAATTGGAGTCTTTCCAGAGTTCTGAAGAGGAAGCAGAGCTACAAGAAGATGGGGGAATGGCAATAAGGGCATTTCTGTGAATTGACTTGCATACAATGAATCATGAAAATGCACATTCTTGTTGATTGAGAGGTAACCAGGTTATCTTTTCACGGTGCGGCAAATGTATAATTACTACAGAATTTCAATGGCTGTGAAAAACTTTGTGGAATGTCAGACTTCTCCATTGTGAAGATTCAACATTTTTTAAAACAAAGTTTCCGGTTCTACCTTCAACCTGTGTCCCAAATATTTATTTCAGTTTCTGTAAACTGCAAGTAAAAGTGAAGCATGATTAGTGCATTGTGCTTCTTGGTTTACAGCCTGAGGATACTTGAATATAATTGGCTGCTTATCCTTCTTGATAACATCATTGCTGGAAATACCTTGACAATGCAAAATTCAAACAAGGAAAGGGAAAATCAGCACGACAGATATTGCTACATCAGAGAGGGAGCTGTCTTTTAAGGTCAAGGCTGCTATTTTGCTGTTGATAAAATTCAGGGTGTATGAGTGCCTGGTTTATCCATGCTTGAGCCAGGTCCAGAATGTAACTTGTATATTTACCTAATATTCTGTTAAGTAGGTGTATATTTTCTGTAAACTGAAATGTACCGTAGCTTTTACTATGGTGTTAAGTTATAGAAATTTGTTTCATATACTTATGCCTCTGTTTTCATTGAGTTCAAGACTTGATTTTGAAAATGTATACATAAACATTTAAGCACATATGCTAAAGTTGCAAGTAGAAGAAAGGTATGCACTGCTTTCTTGGATAGATGTTGATAAGTCGCTTCATCCTCATTGTCTGCCTTGCATTCTAAATTATATATGGTCATTTGCCAAAGTGTACAAAATGTACTACATAAATGCTTTGTGCAAGACTGCCTTTTCATTTGTGTTCAGGTGTATTCAAGTGATGGTCTTTGAGCCATAAAATGGCATTATAAATCAGTTCAATCAAATCAAGCTAAAAAGTTTTGTTACTTAACACTAATGTTTTGTTCGCCCACTTGTAGGTCTGTTTATTTTAAGGCATTTTCAGATCCTTGAGTATTTCCTTGTCCCTGTACTGAAATTTACTCTTGCCTGTTTCAAAAGGCAACTTAATATTCTTATGTACACTGTTTTTCTTAACATTGAGTCACATGGTGCAGTCCAGTTTAGGACACTAATTTTTTTTGTTTATGGACTTGTGCTTAAATTTATTTCTGTGAAATAATTTGCAGTTTTCTTGGAAGTTTAGAATATAAATTGAAAAGTTTTTGGAAAGTTTCCAATTTGCCCTACGTTTTTTAGAACTAACTTTGCCACTAACTGAGCAAATCATGAAATAAATTGAAGATGAGAGGCAAAAGATTTGCAAATGGATTTGAACCTTTGTAACATTACAAATCGTCAAATCTAAATTGATAGCTAAAACATTTATTTTTAAAGTACAGTTTGAATTTGTTTTTGAAGGGGATGTGAAAAAAAATTTGTGAAACCAAGTTAAATATACCCATGATAACAAGGTGTAGAGCTGAATGAACACAGCAGCCAAGCAGTATCAGAGGAGCAGGAAAGCTGCCATTTCGGGCCTGGACCCTACCTCAGAATTTTTTTTTCTGAAAAAGGGTCTAGGCCCTAAACGTCAGCCTTCCTATTCCTCTGCTGCTTGGACTGCTGTGTTCATCCAGCTCTACACCTTGTTATCTCAGATTCTCCACCATCTGCAGTTCCTACTATCTCTTGAATATACCTAAGTCTGATTTCTTCAAATTGATTTTGGACTACTGTAACTGCGTGGTTAGATGCCTGCACCAGAAGTGGAACTGCTCAGTAAAAATTGCAATTACCTTGACTCTTACATTTGATTTGATGTGACATCTTTTGATGAAATGACTAAATGCAAAAACACTGCCCAGCACCAGGATTTGTTCAAGGAGCTCAACAATTCTTCTGTATTTTTAACTACGTGCTTGCATGATTTGGAAATGTAAACAGTGAGTATTTGAAGATCTTTTCCACATTGGCATAAGATCAGTTGGCAGTTTATAATGGAGACCTTGACACTAATCTCCACATGAAGTGAAACTTAGGGCTTTTCACAAGAGTGAGAGGGGTGAGATAGTTGAAATTCAGTGAAAATGTCTAAAATATAAAGTACTTTGGTCCAATGTGTCTTATTCCTTTTTCTTGTCCCAGCCCCCACTGGCATCTAAGTCAGTTGGCACTTCAGAGCAAGCACTCAAACAGATTTACAGTCACTGTAGAATTTTTGTTTTTAATCATTCAAATGTATTCTCGTGGAACTATTTTCATTGGAATTCTTTGAGTAGTTTGACAGATCCCAAGGTGAATGGATTATATCACCTATAATTAAAGAATGGAGCACTTGAGCTCAAGTAAAAATTATGCATAGAACTAGTGACTTTTTGTGACTGCTCAAACAATTGTAGAATATTTTCAAAGCAAATGAAATACTGTCTTAGTTAATCAGATTAACTATGTGCAACAGTGGCTTGGGTTTTGAAATGGAGCGGTGCCTTCCTCTGACCATAGTTAAATTGCTGTTATTGATTGAATACTCATCTGTATATAATGCTGTAGTTTAGCAGGACAATTCATGGTGTGGTTTAAATGGAGCAACTTACTGCATTCTGGTAAAACCTACTGGACAAAATACAGCCACTTGGATCTATTTGGTAAATCTGCCAGAGTGGTTTCTGCAGATTTGCAGCAGAAGATTTTAAATCAATTGTGAGTCTTTCTTATATCCTTTGTAATGTACATGTTCATGTAGATTCTTCTATGAAATGTTCATCTCCAATCAAGGAATTATACCTGTATTTTGTGTAAAAATAGGTAGAAAATCATTATCTGATTTCTTCATGATAGATGATGCTAATTATTTCAAATGTTGTGTGACTATGTTGAAATGTGCAAGTGATCAACTTTGTAGAATGCCATTTGGGAATGTATTCTGTGGGCACTGTGCAGGGTTCAACTTGGAAAATGTTTAAAAAACATTAAATTGTGAGGAACAAAACTGCTGTAGTTTAATTTTGTTTTTGAGAATATAATTATTTGAAATTCCTTCAAAGTTTTCGGATTAAAATAGGTCTTGCTAATTGGCATGTAACTTCCTGTTGCTCATTGAATCTTCAAGGACTGTAACTCCTCCCCAGAACCCTCACCCCATCCCCCTCTCTCTGATGAAGGGTGTCTAGGCCTGAAACGTCAGCTTTTATGCTCCTGAGATGCTGCTTGGCCTGCTGTGTTCATCCAGCTTCACACTTTGTTATCTATGTTACAGCACTATGATATTTTAATTAATTCCTTCAGCATAGGTATCATTTGTTGGACTCTACATGTCTGAGTTACCCATGTAATATTGGTCTGCAATGTCTTCAGCCCAAGGAATGAAGAATAATTACAGACAACATTTAACTATACTGCAAATTGTGCTAGCAATGCATCATAATGACCATATTTACTGAAAGCAACGAGGTTCCCAAGGAACGATTCTTGAAGCTATTTGTTTTAGAAACATCATAAGATCTAGAACAGAACACTTTCTTACATAATTTCTTCTTTGGGGAACCAACTCTCCAAGTTATATTAAGCAATGTTATATTCTTGATTAACGGTACTGGTTGAAACTTTCAAATAATGGCACTAATTATGGAAAAACAATTCAAATCAAATCTTCATGATTTGCCTTGTTGCAAAAAAATAGTTCTACCACACATTTTCAGAAAATTAGTAAAACAAAACTGGAAATCTGAAATCAAAAATGAGGTGCTGAAGAAATTCAGCAAGTCTAGTAGCGTTTGTCACAAGAAAAATACAGTTAATGTTTTGTGTCTAGTGACCCCTTGTTTGAAAACAAGAGACATGACTCCAATGTTGAATTGAAACTCAATCTTTTGTACAAACTAGAGAAAAGCAAACATGAACAGGTAGGAATGATGTTAAAACCATATGCACTGCATGCAGATAGTTCTGCTCATACTATGTTTTGTTAATGCAAAGTGGCTGTAATATGACTCATGAATAGTGGATGCTATATGGATAATGCAAACTTCCTGCTGAACAAGGTTAGCTCCCCCCCCCGCCGCTGCCGCCACCGCCAAGAGATTTCCCTATTGCATGAGGTCACACAAGAACACGACTATTGTGCTATAGGAAAACTATTTGTGTGCAAACTGAATTCTAAATTTCAAAATTAAGGTGATAGTGTAAGTTAACAAACAAATAATAGTTGAATGTGCACAGTTTCTATTAAATGGATCATGCAATTGAGAAGGATCTCGACTCTGATGTTAATGCACCATACCATCAAATTTCAGTATACAAAGGAATTATAATTCTTCACTTTTAAAGATAAGCGCTTCCAGGCCCTAACTTGTTTCCACTCTTGACATGACAACTGTGCGCTATGGCCAGGGATAGGATTTTCCTCGTGTGAAAATTTTGGAAGTATTTTGAATCAAAATTTCAGTTTCTTTTCCATTTTCTTATGCTGTACACATCCTATCTTCAATGTAGTTTGTTAAATCTAGCCTACTGTATTCATCACTCACAATATGGTCTCCTCTACAATGGGGAAATGAAGTAAAGACTGGATAACCATTTTGTGGAGCACCTACTATTATGGATCAGACCAAATTCCCTCCATTTATATGAAGAAGATAGCTAAAATACCCAGCATTTTCTTGTTTTAAAAGGCAAAAGTGTGAAGTATTGTGTTCTGCCTGTAATTCAATTGGTCAAACAAGCAGGCTTTAAAGCTGTGGGCTGGGCTGGTTGGGCCAGCATTTATTGCCTGAGCACTCGCTGCCCTCAAGAATCATGTGATCATACAATCCCTACAATGTGGAAGGCGGCCATTCAGCCCCTAAAGTCCACACTGCTCCGAAAAGAATCCCACGCAGACACACCCCCGCCCCATCCCGATCCCTCTAATCCAGCATTTCCCATGGCCAATCTACCTAGCCTGCACACCTTTTGGACAGTGGGAGGAAACTGTAGCATCCAGAGAAAAGCTATTCAGACACAGGGCCAATGTGCAAACCCTAAAAAGAGTCGCCTGATGCTGGAATCTAACCTGGGTGCCTGGCGCTAGCAGTGCTAACCATGCCACCACCGTGAACTGTGGCAGCAAACTGCCTTCTGTCTTGAGAGATAATGGGAACTGCAGATGCTGGAGAATCCAAGACAACAAAATGTGAGGCTGGATGAACACAGCAGGCCAAGCAGCATCTCAGGAGCACAAAAGCTGACGTTTCGGGCCTAGACCCTTCATCAGAGAGGGGGATGGGGTGAGGGTTCTGGAATAAATAGGGAGAGAGGGGGAGGTGGACCGAAGATGGAGAGTAAAGAAGATAGGTGGAGAAGAGTATAGGTGGGGAGGTAGGGAGGGGATAGGTCAGTCCAGGGGAGATGGACACGTCAAGGAGGTGGGATGAGGTTAGTAGGTAGATGGGGGTGCAGCTTGGGGTGGGAGGAAGGGATGGGTGAGAGGAAGAACAGGTTAGGGAGGCGAAGACAGGTTGGACTGGCTTTGGGATGCAGTGGGTGGAGTGGAGGAGCTGGGCTGGTTGTGTGGTACAGTGGGGGGAGGGGAAGAACTGGGCTGGTTTAGGGATGCAGTTGGGGAAGGGGAGATTTTGAAACTGGTGAAGTCCACATTCATACCATTAGGCTGCAGGGTTCCCAGGCGGAATATGAGTTGCTGTTCCTGCAACCTTCGGGTGGCCTCATTGTGGCACTGCAGGAGGCCCGTGATGGACATGTCATCTAAAGAATGGGAGGGGGAGTGGAAATGGTTTGCGACTGGGAGGTGCAGTAGTTTGTTGCGAACTGAGCAGAGGTGTTCTGTAAAGCGGTCTCCAAGCCTCCGTCTCCAACACCATTCATGACCTCATCACCTCAGGGGACCTCCCACCCACAGCCTCCAACCTCATTGTTCCCCAACCTCGCACGGCCCGTTTCTATCTCCTTCCCAAAATCCACAAACCTGCCTGCCCCGGTCGACCAATCGTCTCAGCCTGCTCCTGCCCCACCGAACTCATCTCCACCTATCTGGACTCCATTTTCTCCCCCTTGGTCCAGGAACTCCCCACCTACGTCCGTGACACCAACCGCGCCCTCCACCTCCTCCAGGACTTCCAATTCCCTGGCCCCCAACACCTCATCTTCACCATGGACGTTCAGTCCCTATACACCTGCATTCCGCATGCAGATGGCCTCAAGGCCCTCCACTTCTTCCTGTCCCGCAGGCCCGACCAGTCCCCCTCCACCGACACCCTCATCCGCCTAGCCGAACTCGTCCTCACCCTCAACAACTTCTCTTTTGACTCCTCCCACTTCCTACAGACTAAGGGGGTGGCCATGGGCCCCAGCTATGCCTGCCTCTTTGTAGGTTACGTGGAACAGTCCCTCTTCCGCACCTACACAGGCCCCAAACCCCACCTCTTCCTCCGGTACATTGATGACTATCGGCGCCGCCTCTTGCTCCCCAGAGGAGCTCGAACAGTTCATCCACTACACCAACACCTTCCACCCCAACCTTCAGTTCACCTGGGCCATCTCCAGCACATCCCTCACCTTCCTGGACCTCTCAGTCTCCATCTCAGGCAACCAGCTTGTAACTGATGTCCATTTCAAGCCCACCGACTCCCATAGCTACCTAGAATACACCTCCTCCCACCCACCCTCCTGCAAAAATTCCATCCCCTATTCCCAATTCCTCCGCCTCCGCCGCATCTGCTCCCACGACAAGACATTCCACTCCCGCACATCCCAGATGTCCAAATTCTTCAAGGACTGCAACTTTCCCCCCACAGTGATCGAAAACGCCCTTGACCGCGTCTCCCGTATTTCCCACAACACGTCTCTCACACCCCGCCCCCGCCACAACCGCCAAAGAGGATCCCCCTCGTTCTCACACACCACCCCACCAACCTCCGGATACAATGCATCATCCTCCGACACTTCCGCCATCTACAATCCGACCCCACCACCCAAGACATTTTTCCATCCCCACCCCTGTCTGCTTTCCGGAGTGACCACTCTCTCCATGACTCCCTTGTTCGCTCCACACTGCCCTCCAACCCCACCACACCCGGCACCTTCCCCTGCAACCACAGGAAATGCTACACTTGCCCCCACACCTCCTCCCTCACCCCTATCCCAGGCCCCAAGATGACATTCCACATTGGCAGATGTGCAGGTGAACTTCTGCTTAATGTAGTATACTGCATCCACTGTACCCGGTGTGGCTTCCGCTACATTGGGGAAACCAAGCGGAGGCTTGGAGACCACTTTGCAGAACACCTCTGCTCAGTTCGCAACAAACTACTGCACCTCCCAGTCGCAAATCATTTCCACTCCCCCTCCCATTCTTTAGATGACATGTCCATCATGGGCCTCCTGCAGTGCCACAATGATGTCACCCGAAGGTTGCAGGAACAGTAACTCATATTCCGCCTGGGAACCCTGCAGCCTAATGGTATGAATGTGGACTTCACCAGTTTCAAAATCTCCCCTTCCCCAACTGCATCCCTAAACCAGCCCAGTTCGTCCCCTCCCCCCACTGCACCACACAACCAGCCCAACTCCTCCACTCCACTCCACCCACTGCATCCCAAAACCAGTCCAACCTGTCTCCGCCTCCCTAACCTGTTCTTCCTCTCACCCATCCCTTCCTCCCACCTCAAGCCGCACCCCCATCTACCTACTAACCTCATCCCCCCTCCTTGACCTGTCCGTCTTCCCTGGACTGACCTATCCCTACCCTACCTCCCCACCTATACTCTCTCCACCTATCTTCTTTTCTCTCCATCTTCGGTCCGCCTCCCCCTCTCTCCCTATTTATTCCAGTTCCCTCTCCCCATCTCCCTCTCTGATGAAGGGTCTAGGCCCGAAACGTCAGCTTTTGTGCTCCTGAGATGCTGCTTGGCCTGCTGTGTTCATCCAGCCTCACATTTTGTTGCCTTCTGTCTTGAACTGTTGCAGTCCGTGTGCTGGAAGTAGATCTGCAATATCATTTACGGAGGAAATTCCAGGAGTTTGACCCAGCAACAGCAAAGGAATAGTGATATATTTCCAAATCAGGATGCTGAGTACACAAGAGCAAGAGCAACAGTAGGCCATCAGCCCCTCGAGCCTGCCCTGCCATTTAATAAGATCATGGCTGATCTTGTTGAGACTCAGCTCCACTTACCTGCCCACTCACCATAACCCTTAATTCCTTTACTGTTCAAAAATCTATCAAGCCTTGCCTTAAAAACATTCAATGAGGTAGTTTCAACTGCTTCACTGGGCAGGGAATTCCACAGATTCACAACCCTTTGGGTGAAGAAGTTCCTCCTGACCTCGGTCCTACATCTGCTTCCCTTTATTTTGAGGCGATGCCCTCCAGTACTCATTTTACCTCCTAGCAGAAACAACCTCCTTGCCTCACCTTATCTATTCCCTTCATAATCTTATGTGTTTCTGTAAGATCACCCCTCATTCTTCTGAATTCCAATGAGTATAAGCCCAGTCTACTAGGTCTCTCCTCATAATCCAACCCTCTCAAGTCTGCAATCAACCGAGTGAATCTCCTCTGAACCTCCTCCAGTGTTAGTATATCTTTTCTCATGTAAGGAGACCAAAACTGCACACAGTACTCCTGGTGTGGCCTCACCAGGACCCAATACAGCTGCAGCATAGCCTCCCTGTTTTTAAATTCCATACCTTGTGCCTTTTTAATCACCTGCTGCAAATGCAATCCCACCTTCAGCGATTCATGCACAAGGACACCCGAGTCCCTCTGCACAGCAACATGCAACATGCTGCAATTTTTTTTACCATTTAAAACATAGTCCATTTTGCTGTTATTCCTACCAAAATGGATGACCTCACACTTATCAACAATGTACTCCATCTGCCAGACCTTTGCCCACTCACTTAGACTATCTGCATCCCTCTGCAGACTTTGTGTCTTCTACACACTTTGCTCTACCACTCACCATAGTGTCATCTGCAGATTTTGACACACCACACTTAGTCCCCAACTCCAAATCATCAATGTAAATTGTAAACAACTGCAGTCCCAACACTGATCCCTGAGGCACACCACTTGGAGTAGATTGTAGGGGAGTGAATTGGGAGGGAGCAATAGAACATGGTAAGGAAAGCAAGCCCTGTTTCCATGGGGATACAGTGAATACATATTTATAATATGCCTGAGGCTGGATAGAGCGAATGGTAATGTAAAGTGAATAGATGAAGACTCAGAGTGGGAATCTGGCGGACGTGCAAAGCATTTGCAGTTGACAGGAAGGGCTGTTAGGATGAAGATGTAGATGTTTAAGGGTTCATGAAGTGGAACCTGAGACTTATTGCTGGAGGAGCAACTGCTGTTGCCTGGAAATAACCAATTTGCTCTGGAGGTGAAATTGGCTGCCACCTCAGCTGCAGTTGGTGGAGGTGGTGTTTCATTCTGAGAGTGAGGGTCCTTCAAGTTTGAATGATGGAAAGAGTCTTCAAAGGACACGGTCATTACATCGTCTCCCCATACACTGAATCTGAAACAACAGATTGTTGCCCTAAACTCTCCTGAGCACATTGTGCAAGATCCCACCAAATGCCTGTAATGCTGTAACAATGTTTGTCTCTTTGGGAAGTTGGACCATAGTTGCCAAGGTAATAATCCCCTGCCATTTATACATTGCCTGTATACCATGTGTGAGCTACTCTGTTCACAGCATAGACCAATGGACATTGTAGCTGGGACTAGACAGACACACAGAATCTGGTGAAACAGCACATACTCTTACAAATGAGAAATTTAGGGTCATGTCACGTGTGCCCCCAATGTACCCTCAGGTCTTTTTATTTCTTTCCCTCCTACTCAGTCTCAGTGCAGTTCCCTAGTAGAACTGGGGGTAGGTGAGGTGGTGGGAGCCTGCCCTGTATTGGAGCCTGTTGGCTTTGGAGGTTTGGTTGTGGAACCCCCAAGCATGTTTCTGTGGCAAGGGCCCTGACATGTTAAGTGTGGCCTGCTTAGAGCACCAATGGCTTGAGCGATGGAGTGAGGGTCTTTGCTTATCCAGCAGAGTCTCAGGCTTAAAATTTTCTCATTTTAAAGGGATTAACCTCACTTTAGCTATGCCTTCAACAAGGTTCCACAAGGTAGAATGGTTAGTAAGGTTAGATCATATGGGACCCAGGGAGAGCTGGATACAAAATTGGCTTGATGGTAAGAGACAAAGGATGGTGGTAGAGGGAAGTTGTTCAGTCTGGAGGCCTGTGACCAGTGATGTGCCGCAAGGATTAGTACTGATTCTGCTGTTGTCTGCCACTTACTTAAATAATTTGGAGGAGAATACAGGAGGCATGATTAGTAAGTTTTGGGAAGACACCAAAATTGATGGCATAGTGCACAGGGTGAAGAAAGTTATCCAAGAATACACACAATCTTCGTCAACTGGGCCAGCGGACTGAGGAATGGCAAAGGAGTTTAATTCAGATAAATGGAAGGTGTTGCATTTTCATAAGACAAACTAGGGCAGGGCTTACACACTTAATGGTAGGACCTGAGAAATGTTGTTGAACAGAGAGATCTAGGGGGTGCACATACATAGCTTCTTGTATGTGGTATCACAGGTAGAGAGGGTGGTGAAGAAGTTGTTTCTCATGCTTGCCTTCAGACAGACCATTCAAACCCAGGGGTGGACTGAACAGTAGATAGGAAGAAGCTGTTCCCATTGGTTAAAAGAACACGAACAAGGTGGCTTAGATTTAAATATAATTAGATTTCAAAATGCCAAAGAAGCAAGAGTGATACAAGGCTAAAGTTTTTCACATAGCACATGGTTCTGGTATAGAATGCATTGTCCGGAAATGTGGTGGAAGCTGGTTCGTTTGAGGTCCTTAGCAGGGCGTTGATGATTATTTGAACTGACATCTGATCTCAAGTCTCTGTCAAAGCTGCTTTGTAATTAATTGATGGATAGAATGGAAGATGTAGATGTGCATTAAAAATTGAATTTTTAAAATTGTTTGATGTGTACAACAGCTCTCATTCAATCCAAATGCCCAATATTGCGATATTTGGAAGCTACAAAAGACTCCATAAGGTGTAATCTTTTCTCAATAAGCTTGGTTAATTTTAGTGCTGTATTTTTAGCTGCTGGAAAAAGTAATTAGTTCAGGCAGGATTCCACCTTTTGAGCTGCTGGTGACCGTTCTGACTGCTTGAACCAAGTGAGTGTTGGGTATCTCATCAAAGCGTATTAAATAATCCCCCTTCTCAATGGTTTTGGACAAGATTCAATGTGTATTTTGGAGTTCTGCTTCTCCACAGTCTGAGTCAGAGGTCTAAAGCAGTGAAAAGGCCCTTCAGCCCATTGAATCTGCACTGGTCAAAAACATACGGTAAACTAGTTTATCCCCATTTACTACAGTCTACCAATAGAACAAAACTACCTAACTTTCAGGCCTCAAGTACACTGTACAAAATGCATTTAGCTTATTGATGTCTGTTTAATGGTTAGAAAAAGAGCAGGAGTAGGCTATTTGACCCTTTGAGCTTGCTCTGCCATTCATTTATGGTTGTGGGTGATCAATATCCTGTTTCTGCTTTTCACCCGTAAAAGGGATCCAGGCTACTCTGAAATTACACTGTTTGGGTCTTGACTGCTTTCTGTCAGAGCAAATTCCTCAGGCTCATTGCACTTGGTGGGAAAAAAAAATTGTCTTCAGTCCCAAGTAGTTCACCTCATTACCAGACCACTGGAACATTGGTCCTACATCTACCCTGTCTAATTGTATAGAATTTAATTAATTTCTAGGGTTATGCTTACCCCTAGAATGCTAGAGTGCCTAGAATGGAAGAGAACAGTTCCATGACTACTGGAATTTCAATATTTATTTCTCTCAAAACTTCCATTTTTCCCATTAAGTATTTGCAGTTAAATCTTGTTAAGTGGGTTACATGATAGAAAATGAATAGACAGTTCTGATTCATTAACATTTAAATGTGGCAACAATTCACACAATACAACTTTACAAATGAATAATACAAATATATTCTCAAACATTGTTCAATGTGTATAATGCAAAAACCTTAAGCCCCTCAGTTTCAATCAGCATTGTAGACACTTGAACAAATGTCAGTCAAGTGTTTAGAAAGTTGGTTGTAAGCAAAGTAGGTACATTTGAAAACAGGTTAAATATTGGATGAATCTTTCAAGGAGCAAATAAATTTGTATTCGAGGAAATAGGATTTTAAAAGTTGAGTTACTCATGGTGAACTATCCCAAACACTGTTTGAAACAAGAACTTGTCACTGTTTCTATATAGTTGGAAAGAAATCAATTAGCAGGTTTTTTTTGGGTTTAGTCAAATATAATCTTGGCTTTCTTTAATTCATTTCAATTCTGTCCAAGTAATCAATAAGGATCCCAGTGTTCTGCTACTCAATGTTACCCTCACATTATAAGCAGATTGGCACCAATCTATAATACTAGCACCAAGTTTTGGTTATAAAATGGAATCAGGTGAGATTAAATTTCTAATCTAGATTGACATGAGTTTTATAATCCTCACGAATTTCACATCCTGGACGTGTCACTTGCAAGTGTAAAAATGTGAAATAAGCCCAATTATGTAACTCTGATCCAAGTCATTGATCATATGGTTTTGAAGAATCACTCTGTCTACATTAAGAGCAATGTGCAAAGAGGTAGGTTGATGGGGATTAACAAATTGCAAATCAATGGATATAGGGTAATGGATGTATTGACACTATTCCAATCCAAGAATTGCTGCAAAAATTTGGATTTGTCAACTGGTTAATTTTAGCTGCCATTTCACATCCAGCTGGCCCATCAAATCAGATGAAAAGTTCAGGTTAATTTTGAACTGCATATAGCGATCTATTTTTAAATAATTTAGCATGCATTAGTAAAAAATATAAAACACCACCAGTTTAGCAAACTTTAAAATAAATTTTAAAAAATATATTTTACTGTAGTGAGCTATGTTATCATGCATTGGATAAACTTCCAATGGCAGAATTTTCATGTTTTGAGGTTTTGCAAAATTTGACTCGAGATGCTATTAAATCCTGGGCACTCAGAGTAACTGTGTTCATTCTCTTAACCAATTAACCATGAGTGCCTTCTCCTGTGTTTCTGAGAAATCACAGATTTATTCCTTTACAAATGAAACCAAACAAACAATCTGCTCAGACCTTATATGAATTGTGCATATTTATGCCAAGTCTGAAAAGTATGCACTCTATAATTCAGAAACTAACAGATTCATATCAAACACTGTACAGGTATAATACAATAACACAGCTGGTCCTGCACAAGCCAGGTCTGCCAAATCACATACTATCATATTTAAGTCCTGTCAATAAAAGACTATTCAGTAAATAATTTATACACAATTATTAATATCGGAATAAATATGCAAAAGTAGAGACATTTTCACTGAGTTTCCCAAACTGCTTTTGTTAGTTCTTAAAATGAAATATTTTCTAACTGGTCTCAGTTGGCAGGTCTGTGAATATGACTCATTGGCATCTTTTGTAAACATTTAAAGTCAGTTTTTGGGGGAACAATAGCAGGGAGTCTGTATAAATGCAGGTTAACAGAAAAGCCATATGCCTACATTGTACTGAAAGTATAGATAAACATTACCACAGAACAATGAAAACTGAGTCATTTCTGCACCTCTCCAGCAAATTCTGACCTCTGCTGTATCTTCCATCATTATTGCTTTTAAACCTATGTTCACTTAGACTGTATTTTTATTCTGGTACCTGTTTCACTTCCCTGGGCTGCTTTTCTGTTTCTCCACCAGGATTTTTCATGCTGTACTGAATTCTCTTCGATCTGCTCCTGCTGGTTTATAATCTGTTCCAGATGATTGTCAAACTGGTGAATGATCCCTGCTTTGCTGCCATCTGTTTGCATTGTGCAGCCAAAATAATTCTTCAGAACCCCTCAATGTTGGACCTCTGACCATCTCATTCTTTCTAAACTCTGTACATTTTGGGAAGGTTCCTGCAGACTGGAGAGTAGTAAATATAATCCCACTATTTAAGATGGGAGTTAGAGGGAGAATGACAACACCTCCCAGTCGCGAACCACTTCAAATTCCCCTCCCACTCCCTGGATGACATGTCCATTCTGGGCCTCCTCCAGCGTCACAATGACGCCACCCAGAAACTGGAGGAGCAGCACCTCATATTCCCACCTTGGGAGCCTACAGCCCAATGGTCTCAATGTGAACTTCACTAGTTTTGAACTCTACCCACCTCCAGCCTAACTGCACTCAACTGTCACCATCCCACCTACCTTCCCCAGCCCCACCCATTCTCTCTCTATTTATTACAGAGTTCCCTTCCCCCTCCTCCATTTCCGAACAAAACGTCACCTTTCCTGCTCCTCTGATGCTGCCTGGCCTGCTGTGTTCCTCCAGCTCCACACTGTGTTGTCTCTGACTCCAGCAACAGCAGTTCTTACTATCTCTGAGCTACAAGACCTGTTCATTTGATGTCAATGATGGAGAAATTGTTAGAATCTGTTGGAAAGGATGTGATGGCGGGACATTTTAGAAAACAATGTGTTAAAATTGGGTAGTCAACATGGATCCATGAAAGGACAATCATGTTTGACAAACTTGTTTGAGAATTTGAGGTTACTTACAACATTGATTAAATATAATAGTAAATGTATTCGGATTTTCAGAAGGCTTTTGATGAGGTTCTGTACAGGAGATTGATAGGGTGGCTCAGTGGTTAGCATTGCTATCTCACAGCATCAGGACCTGGGTTTGATTCCACCCTCTGGCAACTGTCTGTATGGAGTTTGCACATTCTCCTTGTGTCTGCATGGATTTCCTTTGGATGCTCCAGCTTCCTCCCACAGTCCAAGGGAGGGTAGATGGATTGGCCGTGGGAAATTGCCTGAAGTGTCCAGGAATGTGTAGGCCATTTAAGACTAAGACGAGGTAGCATTTCTTTGCAATCCTTGATCCCCAAGGGCTGTGGCAGCTCAATCATTGAGTATGTTCAAGACAGCATTTCAATTGATTTCTGGACACAAATTATATCAAGGGACATGGAGATAGTACAAGAAAGTGGTGTTGAGGTAGGTGATCAGCCATGATTGGATTGAATGGTAGTACAAGCTCAATGGGCTGAATGGGCCATTCCTGTTCCTCAGTCTTATCTCCCACTGCTGCACGAGTTCCATTCATGCACCTTTCATCCTTATTCTCTTCCTCCTTGGAATTCATTCCTTTGCTCTATTCTGCCCTGTTAACATTCCAGATCCGTCTGTCTGTGTAATGCTAACACTAAAAGTCACTGGCTACATTTTCTGGTTCCTGAATCCACCTTTGCTGTCTCACAGCTCGCACTCCAGCCCCATTTGGTAATTAACTTCTAGCTGTGCACCAACAATGATGGTGACTGCTTGTGATTTACAAACAGTTCATTTACTTCATTTTAGGTAGATTTGCTACAGAAATAAATCAGTATGGTAATTATGAGTTACATCTAGGTATAATCCATGTTGTGCTGTGAATTTGCCAGGCTGGAACCATATGAAATGAATGTCATTTGCAGTACTCAAATAATTGAAAATATATGCACTCAAGTATTTCAGATGGTGCAAATTAACTTTAAGGTTCAGGGATGACTGTTGTCAAAACCACTGTCATGAACTTTGCTACCCTTTGAAACCCAATCAGTCTAATGTGTCTAAATGGTTTCTGCAAACACTGCTCTTTAAGATGCTGAGATAATGGGAACTGCAGATGCTGGAGAATTCCAAGATAATAAAATGTGAGGCTGGATGAACACAGCAGGCCAAGCAGCATCTCAGGAGCACAAAAGCTGACGTTTCGGGCCTAGACCCTTCATCAGAGATCTTTAAGATGCTGTATGTCATTTGGAGGTACTGCCACAGGAGCAGGTTTCGTTAGATACTGACCAAAATTAGATTTGGTGAACAAGGACAATATCTATTAGATTAATTCTATTTCTGTAACAGGGTCAGGGAGAGTAGACAGTGATGAATTATTTAGGCAGCCAATTGGACTTTGAGAAATTTGTTGATTCATTGTATTGAGGAAGTAATTTACTTAGAACAATTGGGAATTTATTTCGTCCAGGCACTGAATTAAGTATTTATTTGTTTGAGTCAATTGATCATTCATTTGCTTCAGACAATTAATTATTTATAAATGTCAATTGTTTGTTTAATTATTTATGTAAGTCTGAAATGATCATTTACTTGAAACTTGTCAGTTGCAAACTTCAAAGTTGCAAACTATCAAGCTGAAATAAAAACAAAGATTGCTAAAGACAGCCAGCACATGTACAGTGCAGACAAGTTAATGAGATTTCAGACAGTGTTTATTTATGAGAACTGGAAGATATTCTTCTTTGCTCATTCTTTGTGACACATGAGAAGAACACACATGCTTCACTGCTTCCATAGCTAGAATTTTACTGGAACTAGTCATTAAACTGTCACCAGACACTTTCGCTTGAGGGGCACCACTCCACATTAAGCATAGCTGACTAGAAGATTCTCCCCACTCTTGCTGCCTTCCATAAGAGTATCAGAGGTACTTAAAGCTGATAATCAACCTGCTTGGACCTCATCGTAAATGCATCTTCCATTGCCATCAAGTGCTCAGGTGAACTTGAACCCCAAGCCTCTGGTCCAGAGGTGGGTAAGCTACCAATTTTGTCACAAGATTGGTCTGAAACAATCAAATCAAGTAATGAGAGAACACACACACACACACACACACACACACACACACACACACACACACAAAATAAAGTCCTCTCTGTAGACATGAAAAAAAACAAAAAGACTCTAACCCTTGGAAATAACCACTCCATTTGTAACCTTGTTCTTCTTTCCAAAGTCCTTGAACGTGTTATCACCAACCTAGTCCATGGCCATTTTTCTCACAAACCAGATGATAAACTGATGCAGCATTTATCCTCTCAGGTGAATGTAAAGATGAGTTTATGGACTATAATGAATAAAGAATAATGGACTTATTCCCAGTAATCTAGGCAATATCTACCCCTCAATCAACATCACAAAATCCAGTAATTATTACATTGCTGTTTACAAGACTTGTCTGAGCCATGAACTATTGCCCTATTTTAACAACTGCCTTTTTGCTGAATGTCTTCACCAGCCCACAACAACTAACTCAGTCCTCATCTGTAACTATCTTTACTTAAGTTTAACAAAGTTGTTCCTGACTCACATTCACAGAAAGTCTGAGAGACTTAGAAATGGAACAATTACAACAGGTTCCAGGTATTTTCGCATCATGTGTGGTAATCAGAGCAATAGCTAACTTACTCTACCACCAGAGATAAAAGTAATGCCACAAGCAGATGTTACAACAGTTGACGTTATTTAAGAGTGAGGGGAATTAAAAGAGTTTGGCATGTCTTCATTAACTGAGGCTTATAAAGCAAATCAGATTTGAATAAGTTACTACTGTCAGCTCTGACTGAAGCGAGGGCTAAATGAATTCTGCATTGCTATTACTTTAATAATGGAGTTTTGATAAAGAAGTGGAGACACTCTCACAGGCCTGAAGGTGAAGAATGGAAGTTAGTCAGACTGCAGTTCCACCCAGCTATCATACAGATAGTGTAAGTGGTGCATGAAATTCTTACGTCACAGCAAGTAGGGACACAGAAAAGGCAAGGATCTGTATTTTGCTTGGCCAAGACTTCAAAAGCACAGTGAAATTCTGTGAAGTGTCAAACATGTAAGGTAGCATTAAACCAGCAGCTTTACTGTCCATATCAGTTTTTGAAGAATCAGTCAAATGTAGGACAATTGCTAAAAACAAAAGCAGGGCACCAATACAGCCTCTCAATTACCTCAAACCAATCAAGGCTCTAACTTGGTGTCTAAAGATTTCCAGGACCTCAGTATTCTTGATATAGAACAATTAAAGTCAATTGTATATCACCTGCAAATAGAGTTTTGGAAAGATATCATCAGACTCTCAAAACCACGCTTAAGACATTTTGTAGTGAATACCTACAGAATTGGAGCAAAGAAGTAACTTTCTCAATGTTTGCTGAGAGATTTCCCAAACAAATCTACTGAATTTACTCCATTTGAACTAATCTATGGCCTTGAGATAAGAAGCCAACTAAAATTAAGGAAAAGTTCTTAATACAAGCCCTCAATGTTGGAATATGTATCCATGTTTCTATAAGCTTACAGGACGTGTGAAGTAGCACAAAAGCATCTACAGATTTCAAGGCAAAAATGAAAGAATGGACAGATAAACAGGCCACAACAAAAATATGTCAAGTAGTAAACAAAGGAAGGAGTTGGTCTGGTGGAATTATTGCTGGACTGTTAATCGAAAGAGCTAGGTAATATTCAGGGACCTGTGTTCAAACACTACTATGGCAGATGGTTGAATTTGAATTCAATAAAAATTAAGAGTCCAATGATGACCATAAATCCAGTATTCATTGTTGGGGAAAAACCCATTTGGTTCACTAATGCCCTTTAGGAGAGGAAACTGCCATCCTTACCTGGTCTGTGACTCCAGATCCACAGAAATGTGGTTGACTCTTAACTGCCCTCTAGACAATTAGGTTGGGCACCAAATGCCGCCTAACCAGAGACACCCTCATCCTGTGAATGGATAACTTTTTTAAAAAGAAGTAACAATTGGCATTGTTTTTGGAAGGCAAACTCTAAAAATGAAATTCAGTGGCCCATATAATGTAGTTAGGAGGAGGGTCAGGAAAGTATCCCATTTTTGATAAATATTCCTGATCATTGGAAGAATTGGTTCTGTCACAAACATGTTCAAACATATCATCCACATATCAAGGGGACAGGAAGGAGAAAGTATGTAAGGTGTAATAATAGTGAAAGATGACAGAAAATAACAAGAGAAGAGATAAACAATTCACAAAGTAAACCAACGATTCATCTTGCCACTATAGAGATACCACTGTGCTTAAACATTGCTGTTATGTTTAGAGGAAGGACGTAGGAGAATCAGGACTGATAAATCAACATGCTTATTTGTTGGGCACAGAAAACAAGCTCAGGTGGGAAAAGAGATGGATTACACTCTGAAGAAAAGCCATTTGATTGTACTTAACCAAAGCAGCTGGACTTCACCAGTAATGTTGGTTCCTAAACTGGATGGATCAACCAGATTCTGCACAGACTACAGGAAAGTAAATGCAGTCATGAAAATGAGTTTGTACCCAATTCCAAGATTACATGAGAGATAGCAGGAACTGCAGATGCTGGAGAATCTGAGATAACAAGGTGTAGAGCTGGATGAACACAGCAGACCAAGCAGCATCACAGGAACAGGAAGGTTGACGTTTCGGGCCTAGACCCTTCTTATTCTGAAAACCTGAAACATCAGCCTTCCTGCTCCTCTGATCTGCTTGGCCTGCTGTATTCCTCCAGCTATACACCTTGTTATCCAAGGTTATATTGATAGGATTGGCAATGCTTCATTCCTTAAGATTTATCTCTTGAAGGACTTCTGGCAAGTACTATTAATATCAAGGGATGAAGGGATATTTGTGTTTGTCACACCAAATGGGCTATGCCAATATTGAGTCAGGCTGTTTGACACATGAATCAAATTATAATTGAAGTGCTGAACTGTGAACATTACTTGGATAATGTCATAACATAAAATAACAGATTGTAAGAGCATGTAAGGCAAATTTCAGTTTTGTACAAAAAAAGTCAGTCCTGTACAAACAATTTCAGTTAGCTGGCATTATAATAAAATGAACTTGCAAAAGCAAAAGAGTTGCTAGTTACTAACTGTGGCTATTCACTATCACGGGCAATGACTGTGACATCAAAGTTTTGATTAGTTTACCAAACAGAAAATGATCAGTTTTAGATTGGCTAAACAGATCATGCATAAATTTCTGATTTGCTTCATAAGGGTTACAGTCACTTATTGAAGTAATGTCATGTTATCCTCCTGATTAGTTCAATATGATGTCAGTCATTTTGAAGGAACGGTACTATCTTCCGTTGTTCTCCAGAGAAAGCAGTCTTTTGCTTAGATGACGCTCAGGAACCAAACCTGTCACTACTGAATTTGTGATCAGGTATAATGGGAACTGCAGATGCTGGAGAATCTAAGATAACAAAGCGTGAAGCTGGATGAACACAGCAGGCCAAGCAGCATCTTAGGAGCACAAAAGCCGATGTTTCGGGCCTAGACCCTTCATCCTCTCTGATGAAGGATCTAGGCCCAAAACGTCAGCTTTTACTACTGAATTTGTATAGGTCAAGATATCAAATCTAAAAGAATTGTGTAGTTAAAGTAATATAAAAAAAGGTACAATTGCAGAATTTCTAATGAATGGTCTTGAAACACTAACTCTGTTTCTCCCTCAGCAGCTGCTGTATTTCTCCAGCTTTTTTTGCTTAAGAGTAAATGTGAATTTGAGGACAAGTCTCCACTGATTGAAGTCATACCTAACACAAAGGAGGATTATTGTAATTGCTGGGTGTCTGTAATCTAAGTTCCATCTGGGCCTAACCATCTTCAGCTCCTTCCATCACTTTCTTGACATCACAAGGTCAGAATGATAATGGTTGGACAATGATCAGCACTATTCATGACTTAATGAGTACCAAGAAACATTCAGGCCACAAATGCCATGCACTGACTTTCTCCAACAGAAGACGTTCTGACCATTGGCCCTTGATATTCAATGGCATTACCATTACTGAATCCTCTACAATTACTATTACTGGGTGATATCATTAACCGAAATTGAACTGGATCAGCCATATAATTTTGTCACTGCAAGAACAGGTCAGGGGCTAAAGCATTCTGCAATGAATAATTCTCCTGTCTCCCCAAAACCGTCTCTACCACCTGCGAAGCTCAATTCAGAAGTATTGTACAATAATCTCCACTTGTCTGGTAGGGCATGGCACCAGTATACTCAAGTTTACCACCATTCAGGACAGAGCAACCACTTCATTGGTACCCCCATCTACCACCTTCAACATTCAATCCCTTCATCACTGATGCACAGTGTCAGCAATGTACACTGGTCTACGAGATGTACTGCAGTATCTCTTCCAGGGTCCTTCAACAGCACCTACCAAACCTGCAAACTCTACCAAAAAGTAAGTAAAGGGCAGCAAATTAATGGGATCACCACCTGGAAGTTTCCCTCAAGTAACACAGCATCCTTACTTGGAACCGTATCACCATACCTTCTCTATAGGTGAGAGAAAATCCTGCAACTCCCTTCATAACCCTACCTCCTAGCTGTCCCTACATCGCAAACAGTTCAAGAAGGCAGATCACTACCATCTTTTCTAGGGCAGTTAGGGATAGACAACATATGCCAGCCTAGCGATACCTATATCACATGAATAAATTGTAAAAATCATTATTTGCTCTTTGAAATTAATAATCAAAAACCAGAACCTTGGAGTGCACAATTTTCTTAAATTTGATGTGTATCAAAAGCAGATAATTTGTTAAAACACAGTAACTTTCATCTTCACTTCAGTGCAGTAACAAGTCTACACTACAAAATGAACAATTTAGGCATTGGTCAAGTCACCATTGTCTTACCAGATCATAGGGCTGCTCTCTCAATAAAGAGAAAACTGGTGATTTAACTTGAGGGTCACGCCACCCAGATGAGGGGAGAGGTTGAGAAAGAGAGTACTTCCTAGTAACCTCAGCCAGTGCAGGAATTGAACCCACACTGTGGCATTACACCGCTTCACAAACCAACTGTCCAGACAACTATACTAAACCCATTCTCAGAATTTAAGCATACTTGGCAATCAAACAGCAGATGTTGAACCCGCATAGAGGTCTACTATGTAAACAGTCTAGGCTAGTGAAACAAACAGAAATTGCTTGAAAAATTCAGCAGGTCTGGCAGCATCTATGAAGAGGAAGCAGGGTTATTTTTCAGACCCAATTACTTTTCTTCAGAACTGATTGTAGGTAGCAAAAGATTGATGTATACGCTGAAGGTGGGGTGGGATAAGGGGAGGAGCACTGCAGCAAGCCCAGGACGGAGATGTTAGTCAGGGAACATGGTGATATGTTGAAGTGGCTGGCAACTGAAAGCTCACTTTTGTGCATCTAGGAAGTTCTGAAAAGCAGTCACCCACTTTGCGTTTCGTTGCCCCAGTAGAAAGGAGACCACATTGTGAGCAGCGAATACAGTAGGCTAGATTGAGAGAGGTGCAGGGCAAAGTAAACAGGCAGGTATTATACATTCTACAATTGCATAAAAAGGTACTGTGGGTGTGTGGAGAGGCATTGGGAGTGGAGGAGGAGTGGACCAAGGTATTTCAGTGGGAACAGTCCCTGTGGAAAGCTGACAAAAGAATGGAGGTGATTAAGCATCTGGTGGTGGCATCCCACTGGAGGTGGCAGAAATGGTGGTTAATAATCATTTGGATGTGGATGCAGGTGGGATAAGTGAGGACTTGGGGGATCATATTCCTGTTTTGGGAAGGTAGAGAGGGGGTGAGAGTCAAAGTGTGGGAGATGAGTTGGACATGGCCGCAGTGGGGAATGCACAGCTGAGGAAGAAGGTGGATATATCAGAGATTCACTTGCAGAAGCTAGCATCATTAGAACAGATATGACGGAGATGGAGGAATTGTGAGAATTCCTTCACGCCCAATAAAGTTACAAGATGAACAGTGTGAGGATGTTTAGCCAAGGTAACTGTGGGAGTCAGTAGGTTTGTAGTGGATATTGGTGGCCAGCCTGTCCCCAGAAATGGAATCAGAGATTTTGAGGAAAGGAAGAGAGGAGTCAGACTTGGTCCAGGTGAAGGTAAGAGCAGTGTGGAAATTGGAAGTAAAATACATTGGTTAGATCACTTTTGGAATATTGCATTCATTTCTGATCTCCCTGCTACGGGAATGATGTTGTGAAACTTGAAAGGGTTCAGAAAAGAATTACAAGAATGTTACCAGAATTGGAGGTTTGAGCTATAGGGAAAGGCTGAATAGACAGTAACTATTTTCCTTGGAGCCATTGGAGGCTGTGGGAGTGACCTGATAGATGTTTATAAAATCATGAGGGGCATGGATAACGTGAATAGCCAATGTCTTTTCCCCCAGATAGGGGAGTCCGAATACATTTGAGGCAAGAGGGATAAGATTAAAAAAGCCACGAGGGGTAGCTTTTCACAAAGAAGGTGATTCGTGTTTGGAATGAGCTGCCAGAGGAAGTGGAGGCTGGTACAATTACAACAATTAAAAGGCATCTGGATGAGTACATGAATAGGATGGGTTTAGAAGGATATAGTCAAAATGCTAGCAAATGGGACTAGATTGATTTAGGATATCTGGTCAGCATGGACATATTGGATCAAAGGTTCTGTTTTCATGTTGTACCTCTCTATGTCTCTGTGACATATTAGTGAACCAGATAGGTGTTTGCCGAAATTCAGCAGCGGATTCATGGTTATCATTAGACTCTTGATTCCAGATTTTTATTGAATTTAAATTCCAATATCTGCTGTGGGAATTCAAATTCAGGACCAAAGATCATTACCTGAGTCTCTGGATTAAATTGTCTAGCAATAATACCACTAAAAGCTATTGCTTCCCTAACTAATAGAAACATGATTGCCAGGATCACAGTAATTCCAGGACCTTCCACATATTATAGTCATGCCACATCATCTATCCTTAATATGTTTTAATTAATAACATATATAATTGATTCTGTTATTTTTTATATAGATATTAGGATATTTTGCTACTTTTACCATCCATTCCTGTACCATTTTAAATCTTCAGAATAAAACAGACCTTAACCACTTACCAACTACTAACTAGTTAGGTTCTTTTCCAGTAGCCAAGGAAGAAATAATTCCTAGGAGGTGAAGGAAAGTGGAAGAAGAAAAGTAAAGAAACATCTCCTTCCAAACCTGCCTTACTCAAACTGCTAACACGGTTCCACATCACACCCAAGTGATGAATCACATTTAAATGTTTATTTATAATGCCATGTTTTAGCTCGGCTATGCTTAAACCCTCAATTCAGGACATCTTCCTTACATTTAACCTGTCTCCTCCTTGAAGATTCTCTTTAATCCTATTTCATTAACCAAGCTTTTAGGCATCTGGTCAAATTTTCTGTTTTGGCTCATCATTACTTTTTAACCAAATTATTAGTGAAATCGTAGAATTCCCTATGGCATGGAAACAAGCCATTCGCTGTTTTGGGACATTTTCTCCACTCAAAACAGACAATTTAAATGGAAATTGTTGAATTTTAATAAACACAACTCTTAGATTAGGTAGTCAATTACGTCATTGGTTATAACCAATCTCATCGTATAAATTTAACACCATTCCATGATATTTTAATAATTCCAATTCAAATTCAATGCATACCTAGCAAATACACACAACTGCATCATTGTGTTCTCATCATTCCTTTAATTATTGGCAACAAAATTAAAAGTAAATCTTAGCATTGCCATTTTAATTCCCTTTCTGGATGCAAGTAATACCTTGGCCCATGAAAGCCATGAAAATCAAAATGCTTTTGATTTTATTAATGCCTATCCCAATATTGAGATCAATTGAATCCAATACCTTGAATAATTCAATTCCATTATTCATGTTCTAAATCATTACTACATTTAATCTCTTTGATGAATTGTAATCATACCAATATTCACAAAACAAATTCAGTTAATACTTTATATTGTTTCTAAAGATGATCGAATTACTAATTTCCATCAGACCCAAATTAAGTTCCTAACTAAACCAATCGTATTATTGGATATAAAGTGATGATCCCTTTGCGGATGTCAAATAAAGTCAATCTTACTAGTGAATTCTAATAATGTCTTTCCCACTGCTAGATGTGAATATAATGAATCCTATCATTCAATTAACTGGCTTATGGAGACACAGTAATATTCTCACTGGACAATTGATCTCGAGGCCCAGGCTAATGCACTGATAGAATTTAAATATAGTTAAAAAGTCTGTAAGATTAAGGTACTCAGTAGTAGTGAACATGTCAACGATCACCAATTGTCATAAAAACCCATCTGATTCATTAATGATTTTTAGGGAAGGCAATCTGATATCATTTACCCAACATACATGTGACCACAGACCCATAGCAAAGTATTTGACTCTTAACTGCCTTTAGCAATAGCCTAGCAAGCCATTCAATTCAAGGGAAATGAGGGATAGGCAACAAATTCTGACTTTGCCAGCAACACCCACATCCCATGAAAGAATAAAGGAGACAGGTCTCAACTTTAGATTCTAATAAACCATTTCCCATCAGCAGTTTCAGTAAAGCCAATTCCTTCATTGGATGAAACTAATGGTAATTTAATGATTGGATTGTAATAAACAATCTATTAGATTTCAAATGTTTAGATTCTAATAATCACATCATATTACTCTAACACATCGGTTCCACAATTGGATGCTAATAAAATTAATCTTATTTTTGAGTAAGTAGATAGGCACCTTCAAAAAGTTAATCCACACCATTGGATTTAAATAAAGATAATACCATTCTTAAGTTCTCATAAATCTATTCCTTTCAGTGAATCCTAAGAAAGCCACTTCAATCACTGGGTTCTAATACACTGATCATCAGATCTTAAAAAGCCATAGCCATCACTGGATTCTTAAAATATTGGTCTAATTTAGATGTTTATACAAATATAAATAAGATTAAATGAAACACAATTGCTGAAGTTATACGATATCAATCCTAATAATAGACTACAAGGATAATGGATGAAGATATTCAGTCCATACAACTTTACCAAAGCTGCAAATTTACCTGTTTCCTCAGCTCACTTTAAAAAGGCAACTCCTTACTTTGAACCTGTGACCTTTTGGTCTACATTCTCCCAAAAGATGAAAAACAACCCCCTTCCATAGCCACCCAGACATGACCCCTCTGGCTCTTATATGTTTCACTCAAGCTACCATTTTAGTATTAAGCAAATTCAAGCCTAGCCTTTCTAGCCTTTCTGCATAAAGCAAACTGTCATTCTAGGTATCATCATAAATCTCCTCTGAACTGCCTCCAATACATTTACATTTTTCCATAAATGTACATGCTTCCATAAATAAAGGACATCAAAACTGCACATAGTATTTGAGATATGTTTTCACCATGCCTTGTATAAATGAAGCTTTACCTCCCTACTTCTGTATTCAGTTATCTTTGCAATAAACAACATCATTTCATTAGCTTTCCCTATTACTTGCTATACCTGGATACTAAGCTTTTGTGAATTATGCACTAGGACATCCAGATCTCTTCATAATTCAGAGTTCTATGTGCAATCTCTCACATTATATGTCAAATACAAGACCTTTGCCCAATCACCAGGCTTATCTATGTCTTTTGTTACCTTTCTTAGATCATTTTCATGACTTACTTTCCTGCTAGTTTTGTGTCATCAGCAAATTTAGCAATCACACTTTTGGCCCCTGCATCTAAATCATTTATATAAATTGTAAAAAAATTGAGGCTCAAGCACTGATTGCATGGCACACTGATTGCATGGCACACCACCTGTTACATCTTACCAGCAAGAAAATGGACCATGTATGACTACCAGGATAATAAAATGTGAGGCTGGATGAAAACAGCAGGCCAAGCAGCATCTCAGGAGCACAAAAGCTGACGTTTCGGGCCTAGACCCTTCATCAGAGAGGGGGATGGGGGGAGGGAACTGGAATAAATAGGGAGAGAGGGGGAGGCGGACCGAAGATGGAGAGTAAAGAAGATAGGTGGAGAGGGTGTAGGTGGGGAGGTAGGGAGGGGATAGGTCAGTCCAGGGAAGACGGACAGGTCAAGGAGGTGGGATGAGGTTAGTAGGTAGCTGGGGGTGCGGCTTGGGGTGGGAGGAAGGGATGGGTGAGAGGAAGAACCGGTTAGGGAGGCAGAGACAGGTTGGACTGGTTTTGGGATGCAGTGGGTGGGGGGGGGAAGAGCTGGGCTGGTTGTGTGGTGCAGTGGGGGGAGGGGACGAACTGGGCTGGTTTAGGGATGCAGTAGGGGAAGGGGAGATTTTGAAACTGGTGAAGTCCACATTGATACCATATGGCTGCAGGGTTCCCAGGCGGAATATGAGTTGCTGTTCCTGCAACCTTCGGGTGGCATCATTGTGGCAGTGCAGGAGGCCCATGATGGACATGTCATCAAGAGAATGGGAGGGGGAGTGGAAATGGTTTGCGACTGGGAGGTGCAGTTGTTTGTTGCGAACTGAGCGGAGGTGTTCTGCAAAGCGGTCCCCAAGCCTCCGCTTGGTTTCCCCAATGTAGAGGAAGCCACACCGGGTACAGTGGATGCAGTATACCACATTGGCAGATGTGCAGGTGAACCTCTGCTTAATGTGGAATGTCATCTTGGGGCCTGGGATGGGGGTGAGGGAGGAGGTGTGGGTGCAGTATACCACATTGGCAGATGTGCAGGTGAACCTCTGCTTAATGCAGTATACCACATTGACAGATGTGCAGGTGAAACAGCAACTCATATTCCGCCTGGGAAGCAGGAACAGCAACTCATATTCCGCCTGGGAGCAGGAACAGCAACTCATATTCTGAAGGGTCTAGGCCCGAAATGTCAGCTCTTGTGCTCCTGAGATGCTGCTTGGCCTGCTGTGTTCATCCAGCTTCACACTTTATTATCTTACACTATAAGGTCTTATTTTCCACAATAATCTTTAATATAGCACCTTATCAAATGCCTTCTAAAAATCCAAACACAGCATGTGCTACTTTCTCAAGAGAAGTAAATTGGTCAAATATGATTTCCCTTACACAAGACTAAGTTAACTCTACTTGATTACCTTGACATTACCTGCTATATATTCTTTAATAAGTTTCTAACATGTTCCCTTTGGCAGATGTTAAAATAACTGGCCTATAGTTTCTTGCTTTCTTTTTTGAATTAAAATAAGTTATATTTGTGATTTTCCATTTTAATGGAACACTCCTGAAGCAAGAGAATTTAGCAAGTTAAAACAAACACATCAGATGTCTCATTTGTTACTTATTCCAGAATCCTGATATAAAATCCATCAGAATTCAGGGAGTTTGTCAACCCACCAACTCCAACGGTGATTACCTGGTGATTGTGATTTGTCATTAGTAAAAGTGTATATTAACACAGGCAGCAAAATAAGCACAGCCAGACCAATGGTTCCAATTGTCTGGAGTAAATCTGGCATCCAAGAAAGAAAGTGTTTGCATTTATAATGCTGCCTTAATAACCTGAGGGATATTCCAGGTTATTTTTCAGCCACTGAAGTGCTTTTGATGAAACCTCACTGGGCAAGATCACCTCTCCATCCGGAGTAAGAATAGGGTCTTTGAGCTCCTGTGAGGTTGAAGAAAGAGCCTGTCCTCAGTTCATAAGCAGTAAAGTTACATTGATAGTAGCATGTTCTATCTGGTTCCTTAGGCCGATGCAAAACTATACTGTGTGAGGGCTTGTCCTGGAGCTTAGTGGGGAAGGATTTCAGGGCTGAAGCATTGCTTCACTAAAACAATGTATTTTCTCCTGATGTTCCAAGGTATTCTGAGGTAGACTAGGCACCATCCAGGGCCATAAATGGAGAACATGGATTCTGTCTCATGAATTTTCATGACACACAGTTAGTGATGATTTGACCAGGGTATTGATTTTCCCACGGGATAGTTTTAATATGCCCTATCTCAGCATCGAGCTTACCAAGCGAGCAGATGACTGGGCCCTATTTATGAAGTTGCAATGAAATTAACCTTGTAACTCATGTGACTGTGGGAATTCCAATGTGTATATTGACTGGTGAATAGAGGCCTTCAGGAGATCATATTAAGAACCCAATTTAAGACTTCTTAATAAATATATTGAAGAAGGGGAGTTTGTTTGATTGCTCCTTTTTAATAGAAAATTTAAGTGCAGAATTGAGTTCATTAAGCTGTGTAAGCTGTGACTAACTTCTAGTCTTGTCTTAACAATGTTTAAATCCTACCTATATCTATCTGTAGATTCTTTACATCATCCTCATCATTTGCCTTGCCAGCTATTTTTGTAACACTGGCAAACTTGTCGATTCTACACTCACTTTACTCATCCAAGTCATCAATATATATTGTAAATTATTATGGCACCAGCACTAATCACGCTGGATCTCCATTAATTAAAGTTTACATCTTAAAAATGGTCCCTTATCCCTGTCTTCTAATAGGTATCTCTACCCATACCCATATGCTACTTCAACATCATGGGCACTAATTTTCTTAAGTGGTCTTATGTGTGGTATCTTAGCCAACAACTTGTGAAAATCTAAATATATTACACCTACAGGTCCTCCTGTATCTGTCATGTTTATTATCTGTTCAAAGATTGCAAATAAGCTTGTCAGGCATGATTATCACTTCATGAAGCTATGCTGACTCTGTTCGATACATTGAGCATTTTTAAATACTCTGCTAATACATCCTTTGTAAAAGACTGTAAAATTTTCCTAATGACAGATTATAGACATGAAATCCATTTCTATCCCTTCACTGTCACTGAACCAAAAATTTCTTCCCAGCAGCATTGTCAGTGTCCCTACAACAAATTGACTTCAACAGTTCAACTTCCTCAAGAGCAATCATGATGGGCAATAAATGCCAGTCTAGCCAGTGATGTCCACACGCTGAGGATGAATTAAAAAAGAGTAGTTAATCTGTCTGTTATAAATCAGAATGCTGTGCTGAACGATTGAATATCCCACTTCTTACTTCCCAAAACAATATTATTATCTATAAGTAAACAGAAAGTGGAATATCAGCCAGAGATTCTCCTGTCTGCCTGGAATTGCCTCTTACCTTCTGGTATCTTTGACTTGTTTTTAAACATTTAAATTTAATGCAAATTTAATTTGTAAGCAGAATATTAACAACGAATATAGTAAAAGATTGGTGATACTGCTCTGTTGAAGGAATTTAGTTTGCCTGTGATAACTTCAGAGTGGGAATTCACATGAATGAAGGTTGCAGTTTAATGTCTCACTTCAGCAACTTGAAGACATAATCCATGATATTGAGAAACATTGTTGAAGATATTGTATTTCAGATAAGATTGAAAATTGAAGTCCCATTGCATTGCACGTGGACCTCAAATATCCCATGACATAAGCCAAAGTAAAACAAGGGAGTTATCCTGGAAATTTGGCTAATGTTTATCACTAAAACAGATTATCTGGTCAGTATGCTATTTCTGTTTGTGGAGCATTGCTATAGGCAAGCCGCCTGCTGTATTGCCAACAACATCTCATATTTATATAATCTTTACTGTAGGAAAATACCCTCCATGGAAATATTACCAAACTAAATTTGACACTGAGAACATAAAAATATATTAACATTGATAATTTGGTCTATAAGATGTTAAAAAAGGTTATAAAAGAGAATAGATGGATGGTGAACTTTAGAGACATAGAGTCACACAGCATGGAAACAGACCCTTCGGACCAACTGATCTATGCTGACCAGACAGCTGAATCTGACCTAGTACCATTTGCCGGCATTTGGCCCATATCCCTCGAAATCCTTCCTATTTTGACAGCTTGTTCCCTACACACACTACTGTCAATGTGAAAAAGTTATCCCTCAGGTCCTTTTTAAATCTTTCCCTCTCACTTTAAACCTATGTCCTCTTGTTATGGACTACCCCATCCTAAGAAAAAGACCAGGGCAATTCACCATATCCATGCCCCTCATGATTTTACAAACCTCTGTACGGTCACTCATCAGTCTCCCACCCACCGGGGAAAATACCCTCCGTCAATCAGCTTTTCAAAGTTCCTTTCCTTATTCCAATTTAGAACTTCAACTTTTTGATCAGTTCTATGCTTCTCCGTAACATTTTAAAGTTAATAGAATTATAATCACTAACCCTAAAGTGCTCGTCCACTGACACCTCAGTCACTTGCCCTGCTTTATTTTCCAACAGAAGGTCAAGTATCAAATATTGCTACTTCACCCACAAATTGAATAAGGAAGTTTTCTTACACACACTTAACAAATTCTTCCCCATTCAAGCCCTTAATACTATGACAAACCCAGTCTATGTTTGGAAAGTTAAAATTCCCTATCTATGCAAGCCTATTATTCTTGTGAATATCTGAGATCTCCTTACACAGTTGCTTCTCAATTTCCAGCTGACTAATGGGGGGAGGGCACTATAATACAATGCCAATAAGATGATCATCCCTTTCTTATTTCTCAGTTCCTTCCATATAACTTCACTGGACAATCTCCCAGGAATAACCTGCCTCAGTACAGCCATAGTGTTATACCCAACCAAAAGCACTACTCCCCCCTCTCTCATTCCTCCCTTTTTACCCTTCCTATAGCATCCAAACCCTGGAACATTAAGCTGCCAGTCCTGTCTATCGTTGAGCCACATTTCTGTAATAGCTATGATATCCTAATTCTAATTTGAAATGATGTCCTTTTTCCAATTCACGATGGCAGGGAGCACGCGGGCTGCTCCCTGGAGCTCATCTGCTTTGTCTGCTTGTACTTCTTGTTTCACTGCTGCTATTTTTTCTTACTTTAACCTACTTACCTACTGTGGAGGGCAAGCTTGTGCAGTGCAATGAGATCAAGCTGAATGCGGTGAGAGAGAGGTCTCCTGGCATCCACAGCAGTGGCAAGATCACGCAGCCCAAGGCAATGGCCTGAGCAGGAAGCCCAAGACAGCGGCGACAACAGGCACCTGCAGTCTCCCAGAGCCTGCGGTGATATCAGGTGCAGGGGGAGACTGTGCCAGAGGCGATAGAGGACCTCAGTGTGGAGGGGGTCAATCCCTTGGGATTACAAGGATTACAAATAAAATTTGCCGGTGTGATCATTCACAATAAACAAAAAAAGAAATAATTTGTATTTGCATGGCACCTTTTAGAACTTCAGGACATTTGAAAGTGCTTCCCAGGCAATTAAGAACTAAGTTAATCTGCCTTACCTTTCAGGCTTCTTGCATTGAAATACTTGCAGTTTAATTTATCAGCCTTACCATATCAGTTCTCTGCCAAGCTTTTGTCTGCCTTGATTATCAAACATTCTCCCTTATTTACTGTACTAGCCTCAGCCTTTTCTCTTTTTTCACTGTCACTTTGGTTCCCACCTCATTTCTGAATTTTGGGCCTAGGCAGCTGAAAATGGTGGAGCAAATGGCATACATGACAACCACAGTCTCATTTAAAGTTCTTAATTGCCTGGGAAGCACTTTCAAATGTCCTGAAGTTCGAAAAGGTGCTATGAAAATACAAATTATATCTTTTTTTGTTTATTGTGAATGATCACACTGGCAAATTTTATTCATTCACCTTGTTGTGGCCTCTCTACAGCTATAAACTGGAACATGATTTACAATTCCCTTCAAGCTGTTCAATATGAGATTCCCATATTGAAGAAGGATCTCACAGAAGAGATTTAGCTGATGTTATGGTAGACAGCAGGAAGTCAGTTTGTCTGGGATGGTGTGTATATAACAAGTCACCACTGCGTGGCATTGTATACCTTATGAACAACAGCATACTGTTTGTTGACTCTTCATCTAGATAATTCTTCCTCAAGGTTTTCTAAATGCCGATACCTTATTAGATCCAAACTGCAAGAAGGCACACTTGATGTATGCATTTAAACATTTTGAAAACAGCTTACACAAACAATTCAGAGATAATAGGAACTGCTGATGCTGGAGAATCTGAAATAACGAGCTGGAGAAGGGTCCAGATGCTGGCTGGACAGCTGTGTTCATCCAGCTCTACACCTTGTAATCTTACATAAACAATGTTATTGCTCCTATATACATTGACTGTAACTTCCTGGTGGTCTTATAACAATTGAGGAATAGCATACAAAATAAGTGGACGGGTACTGATGAATTGCTGAATTACGTTATGTTATCAGAATTATAATATAGCTGTCTACCTATAACATTCTTTACCAGCATAAATAACTGGTGAAGTGTTGTTTTTCTAATTGCTCACCTATCCTACCTTTTTTCACCGAAAAGTGGTGACTTGTACTCCCAAGGATTATCAATACAATATAGGCTGGACTTTATTAAATTGGTCATTGATCAATTGTTATTCTAGCTGCTGTGTTAGAAGATTGTGGACGACATCAAAACTGGACTCAATCTTATTAAACTTGGGTTCCAACAATTTTTATTTAGGCCTTTTTATTGATTGTAAAATTATCAAAGATACAAGTATCTGTTCCCCATTCTGCAATCTTTAGTACTGCAGCACATCAAAGACTAGAAATGTCTAAACCTACTATTCACAGAATAAAGTTAAAGATTATACACTGTAGAGATTACTTTAAGTAAGTCTAGATGAAATTCATGTTAATCTGTAAAACTGAAAGTTAAGAAATAAAGTTTTGTAATATCATAGGAATGGTGAGTTCTATTTCCATTCTTCTTCATATAGTCTTGCGAAGGCTACACATTTCAAGTTCTAGAATTTAATTTCAGTGAAAACTAATTCTAAAACATAAAATGTAAGACTTGCTTTCGTGAAGTGTCTTGTTGCTTCGTGCACTGAGAAAACTGATGGAACTGTGGGTTGACAAGTCTCTGGAACTGATGAACATCATTGTAGGGTATTAAAAGAAGTGCCTAATGAGGTAGTAGATGCTTGGTGTTGCTTTTCTAAACCTCATTATATTCCAGAAAGGTTTCATTACATTGGAAAGTAGCAAGCATAGCCCTCTAATCAGGAGGCGAAGGAGGCAACAAAAAAAAGGCCAGTTTGTTTTACATAATTGTTGGTAAGGTTTTAGAATCAATCATTAAGAAGGTTTCAACTGTGCACTTGGAAAAAGCTTCTAAATAATCAGGAATACTCAGCATGATTTTGTGAAAGGGAAACAATGTTTAAGTAATCTATTGTAATTCCTTGAAGACACAAAATGTGTTGTGGATAAAGATGACCCAATTGACATACTGCACTTGGATTTTCAGAAGACATTTGACAAGGTGCCATGTGGAAAGTTATTGAGTAAATTAGGAGCTCATGGTTTAGAGGGTAACATAACCAGCATGGGTAAAAGTTAAGGTGGATGCCAAAAACAATAACTATACAGAAATAGATCTTTTTAGATTGGCAGATGTGACAATTAGGGTCTCACAGGAGCCTTTGCTGGGATCTCAACTGACTTATATCACTGATATAGATGAGAGGATCGAAGGCCTAGTGGCTCAATTTGAAGGTGACACAGAAAAACGTTGAAATGTTTATGATTACATACTTTAGGAAAGCACATTGACCAAGGCAATGTTTTCAATTCAAGCAGTGGCAGGGCATCTTTAATATGTGACTTAACAAGCTGTGTTTTAATTTCTAAAAATTACCTGAAGGCACAGCTAAAATATTTCATTGAATTATATATGTGTTATGTACTTTAACTATTTAACATGGAGTATACAAGTTCAGATCTGAAGATTTCACAATCACCTCCTTTAAAGTGAATTAAACCATTAAATTTTGCAGAGGGAAGGTAATCAGATATGTTTACATATGATGATATGCAAGCAACACCTTTGCTCACTCCCAGCTGTCTTCTTAAACTCTATGCCTGTTTCCTCTACCTACGCCTTCAAATACATGGGTGAGGTGCATTGGATTGCCTATTTATCAAGATTGAGGCCTTCTAATCTGCTACCTCTGTCACTTTTCTCACTTTTCAGAACCTTCTAGGTTAAACCTCCTAGATGCTTCCCCCACTCCATCTTTGTTCTAACATTGACCTTTCTTGACCTTGTACCTTTCTCTAGATTCTCTGCTGTCTCCTTGTACATCTTCTATGAGCCTGTCTCGCCCATTTCCTGTTCTCTTGGCTTCCACTAAACCACTGACCACCCAATATCCCATTCTCGTCCCCATGTTAATAGTTCTTTCTCCTCTGATTATTTTGCCTTTCCTTCAAATCTGCTCGCATCACCTCTCTTACCCCGCCCAAAAAAACTAACCCTTGACCACTCAGTTCTTGCAAGCTCCTGTCCCATCTCTAATCTCCCTCCAATTAGATTTTTGTTCTGATCAAAGTAACAGAAAGACTCTAATTAACCTCACAATGACTCCCAACATCATCATTGGTTTCTCCTCCCATTATTGCATTGTTACCTCTGGTATTCTCCCACTGATCCATTTTTGGCTAATTCCTATTTCCCATCTACATGCTGCCTCTTGAACACAGCATCCAAAAAACACTATATCAGTTTATACATGTACATCTGATGACACTCAACTTTATCTAACCCCACCTCAACTAGACTCTTTAATTGTCAAAATATCTGTTTGATATCCAATGCTGATTAATTGAAATTTTCTGCAATTAAAATCATAGTCTTTAGAGCCCACCACAGCTCTGTTTCCTTGCTAACTATTCCATCCTCTACCTGGCAATTGTCTAATGCTACCCCAGACAATTAACAGCTTTGGTACCATATTTGATGAAGTGAACTTTTCTGGGGTTGACGGTGCTATATGATGCCAAGCAGAGGCTATTCAGCCCAATCAACCCATTCCAGCCTCTGAAGGACCCCTGAGTGAGAAAAAGGCAGAAACTGTAGGGATCTATAAATAAGGTGGTATTTGAAGGCACTTGGAAAATCTGAGAATAATTAAGCAGAGTCAAAATGGTTTTGTGAAAAGGACTAACTTCTTGGAATTCTTTGAGTAAGTAATAAGCAATTTTGTTGGAGAGGAACCAGGTTCGTTATGTACATTTCCAGAAGATATTTGAGTAGGTAGCACATCTGAGGTTACCATGCAAAATAAGAGCTCATGGTGTAGTGAGTACTATATTGGCATGAATAGAGAATTAGTTGCTAATTGAAAGAAGAAGGTGGGTGTAAATGCATTGTTTTTGAGTGGTCAGGATACAATGAGTGTTGTGCCACTTATGTGGGTCTTGCTTATTAGCAATCTTTATACAATTATGGATGGAGGGACTGAATGTATGGATGTTAAATTTCCTGATTGTACAAAGATAAGTAAGAAAGCAAGCTGAGAAAAGAACATAAGCAGTCTGCAAATATAGGTTTAATGAATGGAACAAAAAAAGCACATGTAGTATATTGTGGGCAAATGTAACCTTGTTTACTTTGGCAGCCAGAATAAAAGAGAAACATATTATTTCAAATGGAGACTGGACAGGCTAGTTGTGCATCTTTTGGCATTTTCAAGAGTCGGGGTGTTCTTATTGAAGCATATAACATCCTGAGAGCACTTGAAAAGTTGGATATTTAAAGGTTGATTCCCCACCTGGGAGAGTCTCGAGCTATAATTGGCAGACGTGAAATGTTTATTCTCCTAACAATCACTCCTCATTATCTACCTGAGTTCACAGCTGAAGTTACAACTATGACCAAGACAAAAGCATTACAACCTTCCTGAAACACAGTAAACTCATCAGAGAAGATACATTGGTGTGTACTCTTTATCTCCTTTTAAAAAAGTTGTGAAGCCATAGCAACTCCTGATTTAAAGACTGGGGTTTTACAAACGTTAAAGGACAGACCCAATCTTACAAAGCAAAAATAGAACAAAGCATGAAAAACACTGAAACAGGAAGTTTTCTGTATTAATTGAGCTTTAACTGTGCACATGTGTTGGTCATTGCTGCCATTTTGCTTTTATCAAAACAAGTGAAAACAAGGAGCATAGGACATCACTGATCTCTCATTTTCTACCATGAATTCCACCCACAGGCATAAAGCAACTACTTTCAACATAATAGCATGAAAAAAAACTAGACAAAAATAAAAAAAATTACAATGCAATTCAAAAGCACCACAATACAGACTTTTATAATGGCATTTTAAAGAGCACAGTAAAAATAGAAAGCCAAGATCTTAACATGGTTTGGCATTCCATTGACATTCTTTCAGAATTTTAGTTATTTAGAAAAAGAATTAAACCTGACTGCCTGGATCATCAAATAGGTGATGTAGAAAGACTCCTTATTGCTTTGGAAAACAAGGGATTATGATGGGTCAAGTCCTCCAAAGTTTCTATGGCCAACTCCAAAGTTTCTGACATCAGATTTTGTCCAGATTTTAGAAGGCCAACTTAAAGTATATGTCAACTTTGGGATACATGAGCTTGAGCTCATATCATACCAACTACAGCTATGTGAAATAATTGGCTATTTCAGAGGCAAGAACAGAATGTGATTTCACTGTAGCCAAGTTAGCTGAACGACTTATAAAAATTATTATGCACCAAATCACATCGTGCCTTCACATAAGCACTTATAGACGAATCCAAAGAATATATAAATCACACACTACTAGGAGAATTCAAGTTCAACAGCTTTATGGCCGGTCAGCAACATTTTCTGATGCCCAACTTGACAATATCTGTTTCAGTTATCAACAGGGCTCAGCAAAACAACAAAATCTAAATATAAGGTACGGCTTGTCTCAACCATCTAACCAGCACTCACCATCTTGCAACATTTGGAGGCTACATTCTTTTGGGAGATATTGTTCTAAAAAGTGCAAGAAATCCAATTGTCCTGGAAAACCCTAAGTGCAACATAATGTTTTGTAGCAACATGTGAAGAAAATTCAACTGAGGAGCAATGTCATGGAGTTATCTAAAATTCCATCAATGGTGTGCAAGCACATTAACAAAACCCAAGAAGTATGCAGATCAGACCAGACTGACAGCCTATTTCTAAGACAGCACAACATCTGATATTTTAATGTGAGAGTACGCACCTCACTTTCACTCAGGCTCTGAGTACATTGTTCAATTATGTATATGTAATCTTCAGTCATGTCAATAATGACAGTCAGACTATGCGTAAGCAATGTAAAAGAGTCAGTGTTATTAATAAACCTCAAGACATCTGTCTCAACAAAACCCAGTCTTTGTGGCAGATATTACATGAGCCAATATATAGGGCAGCTGTTAGGCCACTTAATACTCGTAGTAATGTTTGACCCAAGAAATGAATTCATTCACCTACTCCTGATAACTTTTGATTCCCTGCTTAGTCATCAACCTACCTACATTTTCCTTAAAAATATTCAAAGACACTTAAAAAGCATTGTGAGAAAAACATTGTCCCATCATCCAAATAAATGCAAGATACTTTATTTTTCAACTGCATCCACTAGTACTGGTCTTTTCCACAAATGGCATCATCCTTTCAGCATGCACCCTGTCAAGTTCTGCCAGAAACTTACACATCTCAAAAAGATCACCTCTTATTCTTATCAATTCCAAAGGATATCGGCCCAGCCTGCCTAAACTTCCCTCATAGGGTAACAAACCCAGCCCTCATTGCAATGATGAGTTGAATAAGTCATTCAATGTCTGTTCATATTTCCTTTTTACCACATATTACTAATCTTTCTGAATTTCAGCCCTAAGTTTAGTTGCAGTGATTGGGACACTGCTATCTCTTATGTGAAGTTTGGGCCTTTATAGCCTACATCTGAGTCCGAATGCAGCCAACATGATAAAGGTCAACTATAGCATTCTGTTTTGATCAAACTGCAAGGCATGTACTGTACAGCTCACAGCTGTCTCCTTGACACTACCATTGTTGGCTTTGCAGATTTTGGTCTGAGGATAGTCTCAGGGATTAATGATTTTATACAAGCTTTTACCTAAGAAGTTTGAAAATTTTTGATCCTGAAAATGGCTTCAAGCAATTCCTTTTCCGTCTGTGCGTTGTTTGGTGAAAGGACATGACATGAGTGAAATGGGTCTTTCTTAACCTCATCTAAGACAGAATTGCTCTAGTTCAAAGCATTGCCTCCCATAATGTAGGCTGTGATCACCAGAGGGGTCACAAGACAAGATTTCAGAGTCATTGGTGCCAAGCTGTGTGCTTACAGCTGCAAGGTCCTTTTAAATCCACAACCTTCTGTCTGTTGGTGGGCATGGTTAAACAGACAGATCTCTGAGGTCCACTTGCAGTTGCAAAAATAAAGCCCATTCAAAGCTTCTTCTTTACAAAGGATTCAATTGGCTTAAACAATTTCCTCCACACACAACCTCTCAACACCCACTGCTGCTCTGGAGCTAAAACACCATCGCTGCTCAGCAGCTGAGTCTACCCTCCTCACTACTGATCTCACACAAAATCAGAGGCATTAAGTGGGGTTACATATGGGAACAAAGTTTGAAAGCACTGGTTTAAACTTCAGGTCATGATTTTAGTTTTAATAAACAAGGAGTGCATCACTGATCAGGCTTCTCTTCCAAACAATGTAAACATCTTGTTTTGGATTTGGGCCATTCCTATTTTGCATTTTCAGTACTATTTAAGGGATATATACTTCTCTGGTCTGTGTTGGCTACTATTGCCATCTGTAAAGCACGGGGGCAAATATCTCACTTTAGTGAGAGTGCTGTTTAGGCGTAGCTTCAATCTGCTCTTTGGTCCATGATCGAGCTGATATTTTCCAGATTTGTGGAGACACTTCCCTATATTTATTTGAATTTTTAAGGCTGTTGGGCTGATCCTAGACTTGCTGGTGTAACAAGCTCATCAATTTTGTGGACTAATACTCAGCTGAAACTAAGAAAGCCTCAGTTCACAGGACTACGCTTACTGCATCATTGTATACCGCACATGTCCAAATATCATACCACATTAAGATATATCATTTGGACCTGGCATTTGATCATCTGCCCTCGTACTTTCTCAAGAGGCTCAGTATTCCATACTGATCATATTAAGTATCTTGAGATGTTTCATTATGTTAAAGGCACTACATGACTATTTTTTAATGAATATAACATAATTTCAGCAATTCTGCAAAATGTCTTTGAAGTCCAGTCTTTACAAGGTACTCGGAAAAATAAACCTTCGTTATTTACTTTTTAGGAATTATTTATCGTGCCTGTGCTCATTTTCATTCCCATCGAAAGAATTCACAAGCAGGTGAAGTTGAGCCTGAGTCGGCAGCGAGTGAAGTGGAATCAATCTTACTTCGTCGCCCCCTTCACACACTGCACCACCTGGTGGCAGATTTGAATTTGATCCTTGCAGGATTCCGTACCATTTTTTTTAGAATAGTTATGTAGAGGTTCCAAGGGAAATGGTAACATTGTAACTAACCGCTGGGACTGAAGCCAGGGTTCTACTCCGCACTGATACAATCTGTCCTCCCCTCGCTGGACAGTTCTTTATGGTCCCTCTTCTCGGCCGCAGAATGCAGAGGATTATTACCAAGATTTTTTTTATACGCAATGTGTAAGATTTTATTTTCATGCTTTTGTCCATATTGTCCCCTCCCCCTCTCATTTCTAAATGTCTTGTGTCTTTGAGTGCCTTTTCTAGCGGCGGATGATTGCATTGGGTGTATTTTTTTTTGCACGCTGCAATTTCAATCCAGCTCATTTTGATCAACGAAGAGGTGAAGACAAACAAAGGCAGAAGATTTATTCCTTGTAGGAGATGTATCGGTGCTACATTTTGCAGTGGGAAAACAGGTGAGTTTAATATTTTAAGACGTGTCTTGGTCCAGAAATATACGCAGATGCGATTTATTTAATTTATTAAAATTACAGAAACCAATACAGCTTTTAGGGTTCTTTTCCTCTTCTCCGGTTCTCTAATTTCTGAGGACCTGATGAGTTAATAATACTGGGTTGTCTCGCCATAGTATTTAGACAGCATTGATCCTGTTAAATGCTGCTCAATTTCCATCAAATCGGCTTCAGATGTCAGTTTCGCTTCTGGATTGTATTTGATCATCTGTTTTTAGGCTGCTAAAATTGTTGCAATCAGTTAACTATTTTTTATTTACGTTTTTGCAATACTCCATCCATTTTAGCTTATTTGTTGTGGCCAATTTTATTATTTCTCGTTATATTTGCACCTGTACGATGAATTTGAAGCCCCATAGCCGTGGTCCAATCATTTCCCAGTGTGTTAGCAGATCAGTTTTCCCCCCCAACATATTTTCTGCATTTTTCACATTTAAAATATTTTTGACTAGTATTTTAAAATGAAAAACATAATTGGCTGCCTTCCTTACATTTTTGTCTGCAAACATGCGTGCTTAAGGATGCAAATACGTTCGTTTAATTTGTGCCATTAGCTACAAGTTCTCCTTACAATATTGCTTTGTTGGGTTTTAAGTTAATCTCGGATGCATTCTGCATCTGCAAGACATACTGATAATGATCAATTTCAAATAATATAGATTGATACATTTATCAGACCATATCAAATGCCTATACTGGCATTACGTTAATTTGCAGACTTGCTTGTGCCGCTAGCTAGTGTTTTGTTTTTACTTATTAACTCAGTCGCCACGTTAGCTTCCATAGCAACTGTCAAATTTTTCCTCGTGACATGTTAGAGGTGGAAAGCTAGGCTGTGCTTTAAGGTTTAAGCGTATGAGGCATGGGTGAGGGTAAAGTAAGGTAAGTGACAAAATAGTTTTCCTTCCTTCCCCAGCTTCGCACTTGGAGGATTCACAGATCTCTCAACAGTTGTTATTCTTTGTTATAGTCATCTAGTGCCATTCACATGAGTCTGAGTGGATGGTGTTATTTCATTCTCTTGCTGCCCTGCCACCTCATTCACCCTAACCCATGGCGTGGTACACCATCTAATGGTTAGGCTGAGAACTGATGCAGCTTGAGTTTCTTTGTTTTTGCTACGGTTTATGTACTTTGAGTGTGATTTGTGACTGATCTGTATCGAGCAGTTGTGTTCCATGTGAAGCTGTACTATTGAGATAAAATAGTGTTCAAAAAGCAGCCTCAGTAAGAAAATTGCCTCAATGCATTGTCTTGGAATTCTCTCATTAAACCACTGTCTTCTATTTGCAAGGTTTTTAAATATCTCCTTTGTTTGAGAGGTGAATGATCTGAAGATAACTCAATGGCTTTCTGGAATTCATCCTTTATATTCATTCTTATTTCTCAGCCTGCAACTCTCATTACTCACTTAGCAGCGTTCAATGTATTCCTCACACTGGACATGGTTTTCAGTTTGGTTCTGGAACTGACGGGGGGAAAAGTCAATTGTAGTGATGCCCTCCATTAACTGCAATCTAAGACTCTCTGTTAGTTGCCTTCATTGAATACATCAAGCTGCTTAATTGAGGGCTTATACATTCCAAGAGAGGGAGTACCCATTTAATTCCATATTTATCTCAACTTTCCCACAGTAAAGTCAGTGTTAGAAATGATCAGCTTCAGTTCACCCAGTGATTATAATTGCCTCACACAGTCAAGGGGAAGACAAACTGTCAGAAGGTCCTTAATTGGACACATGAGATAACTGAAGTCGTAGTTCTAATTAATTGAAGAATATAACAAACCTTTTTTAAATGAAGTGCAACAGAAAACGATAGTGTGCAATTGCAATAAAACATCCATTCACCTTTTAATTCCCTTTTGAGAGAGCAGAACTTGACACAGTAAGTAAAAATTTGCTTGTTTTCACCATAACCCTGTTGGAGTCGTTGGCATATTCTGGTTTTTGTCAAACCTCCCTCAGCCCATGTCTCAACATAATCTATCTGTTCAACTTCTTTTTCTTTATCTTTGGTTTATACTCTGAATTTTTCCTTCAGTTATTGACAGTAGAAAACTGTCAGATGTTTGTTTCAAATGTCTGTACTTGACTGTTTTTCTCCCTTCAACAGTACTTAGCAACCTGATTTGATTCCTGAACTTCTTGAAGTTCTAAAGCTTCAACACAAAGCAGAGTGAACATCTAGCCCAGTCACTCATGTGGGATATTGCACCTTTCTGGATGTGAGAATTGGGCTCTCTAGAAAATGGAGAAGATAAGATCCTTTCAAATGTCAGCCTGACAGACTACCTTCAGAATCAGAAATTGCTGGAGAAACTCAGCAGATCTGGCAGCATCTGTGGAAAGTAAGTGGTGTTAACATTTTGGGTCCAAAGACTGTATTTCAAAACAGTTCTGAAGAAGGATCATTGGACCCCAAAACATTAACTCTGCTTAGTTTCCGCAGATACTGCCAGAGCTGCTGTGTTTCTCCAGCTTTCTCTGTTTTTGCTTTAGATTTCTGACATCCACCGTTCTTTGTTTAATTTATTATTGTGTTCATTATTAGCTGGATGGACAGAAAGGCATTAGTGGATTTAATCAAGAAGGACGACAATGGAAGAAAGTGGGATAGTTTTACATGAAATTTCTAATATTTGAATATCACCTTCAAATATACTGGCCAGTTATTTTGTACATGTTTTGTAACTGCTGCCATGTTATTTCTGTACTGATAACATTGTGACTTTACCGGTATTATTTGAGTTGTGCAGATTTGCTGTGTTGTAGCTTGAGATAAGTTGGGCTTCATAACATGGATGCTAGTGTCATCACAACCACTACCGTAGGATCTGGCAGTTCTGAGATTATGTCCCATGCTTAACCACCGCTCCGAGCTGAAAACTCAAGGTCTCGGCGTATAGGGAGTGTTGACCTAGGGTCTTGGGAACGCTAAAGAGAAAGTTTATAGTAACACTGACAAGAGTCCTAGGATCAAGAATTACTGTAGACGGAATCTAATATCTTGGACATTGGGATGGGAGTTTCAACAAGGCCAGAGGATTAATACAGCACACAGGAAGTGATTTGAGCCCATTGCTGGTTCACTGCAGAGCAGTCCACTATGTCCTATTCCCAAACTTTATCTCCTTCGCCCTGGCCTCCAATATCCATCCAATTTCATTTGAAATCATTGATCATTTCATTGTCACCAGTCCTGCAGATGGCGAGCTCCAGCATGGTATATTCATGTAAAAATAAAACAACCTCTTTTTCTGATCCCTCCCCTTCTATCTCTTGTCCAAAAATTTTTAGATCTGTGACCTCTTGTTCTTGTGCCATTAGCTAAAGGAAACAGCTTTTTCTTTTCCTACCTAATTTAAACCTGTCAAAATCTTGTTTATCTCCACCCATTCTTTTCTGCTTCCTCTTCTCCAAGAAGGTTGAGGATGTTGGGCTTGGTTTGCTTTCCAAGAATATGCGGAATATGGTAAAGAGGTTTTATGACTAGATTGACCCTCTCCTTGAATGAGAAGTGATCTTACTAAAACATTTTTGTTTCCAAGGGCTCTTGATATTGTAAATGTTGGGAGAATGTTACCCCATGCGGAGGATTCTAGGACTGGGGAATACGGCTTAAAAAAAAGGACTCTCTTTCATGATGGAAAGAGGGAGAATTTCCTCTGAAGGTCTGTAACCTTTTGAAAATCTCTTCACCAGCAAGTAATGGAGGCTGGGTCATTGAGTATATTGAAGAACTGAGTTTCACAGATTTTTGTTTGAAAAGGAAGATTTGAGGATTGTGGAGGCAGGTAGGAAGGTGGAGTTAAGGTGAAAATCAAATCAGCTGTAATCTTATTCACCTCTTCAACGTTGGAACAGGCAGATGGGCTGAATTAAAAGCTATGTTCCTATTTCTTATGGCCAGATCATATGATCATGGATGGGAGGGCTTTGTTTAAATGGAACAGATGTAGAATATTCCTGTTCCGAGTATTTTGAAATCTAGAGAGATGTGAGGGCAATTCTTTGGCACTTTAAAGATTTGAATTGGGTCTTCTAGTAATGGAGGATACAGGCCTCCAAATTCCTGGTCGTTGTCAGGTCCGGGAAAATGGGACCGAAGATGGTGTTGGTGAGTGATAATGGGAACCTAAGCTTATCCAAGATAATAAAATGTGAGGCTGGATGAACACAGCAGGCCAAGCAGCATCCCAGGAGCACAAAAGCTGACGTTCTGGGCCTAGACCCTTCATCAGAGAGGGGGATGGGTTGGTCCATTTTGAAGCATTGTGCCCTTTACTGCCACATTAGATTGTTGCCAAAATTAATACATTTCTGTCAACACATCAGCTCAATGCTCATGGTTTTCAATGTATAAAAAAAGTAAGCTCATAAATGTTTTGAGATTTTTGTTTCTGTAACATTTTCAATTAAAATGACAATTGCATGTAAATATTTATAGGCTATGGATAGAGTTAGGAAGGTTGCAATTATTGCGCAATGCTGGTGCAGCTAAATCATTGCAGCCTTCAATTTTTTTGTACCCTTGCAATGGTGTTACGTAGGAGTTTGATCTGGCAACAATAAAGAAGCAGTGATTTATTACCCATTCCAGTATGTCGCATGACTTGAATGGGAATTTAGAGGTGAACCGTTTGTTCTGTTCAGTGCCACAGGTCATGTGAAGTGAGGTGCTATTATAGTAACCTTGGTGAGATTCTGTAGATATACCTGCGTACAGGAAGATTTAGCATGCTGGTGTTCGATGGAGCAGATGGTGAATTCATCAACATGAGAGCAGAGTAGGCAGGTGGATGTCAAGGACAGTCTGGAGGTGATAACTGGCTTTCCGTTGTTTGAGAATGGGTATTACTTACCATTTATGTGGCAGGAACTTTTCATTTTTTAGCCCAAGTTGTAGATGTTATTCAGGTCCCGTTGTGAGCCAGCATAGGCCATTTCATTATCTGACGAGTGATGAATAAAACTGATCACCAGCGAGCAACCCCATTTCTGATTTTAATGGATGGAAGGTCATTGAAGTAGCTGGACCCCACTTGAAGAAATTTTGAACAATTTCTTGGATATTTGATAACATGTGTCTGCCAGTCGCAGTGGTCTTCCTTTGTGGCAGGTGTGAATCAAGCCTTTGAAAGATTTCCTTGATTGACATGCAGTTTTCATTTGGGCTTCATAGTGTCATACTGGGTTCATTGCTGCCTAGATGTTAAAGGCAATAAGTCTAGTTCCTCCTCTGGTATTCAGCCTTTATAATCCTGCCTAGATTGAGGAAATGTCGAGATCTGGAGAACCTCACTTCCATATTGCTTTGGTTATTGATGAAGAGATGTTTGTGTGGCAGTGTTACTGTTTCCTTTATTACTTTTCTTTTGACAAGTGCGAGGTGACTAAAAGGGCAATAGGCTGAATTAAATTTTTCTATACTATGTATAAAACTTCTGTTTTATAACCCCATGTAATATGGTATTATTTCCAAAGGTGTTATATAGATGTACAATCAGCTAACGATAATCCCATTTTTCTTGCACCTTTGTAATTTGCCTATATATCTGTCCCTCTGTCATCTCTCTGGCAGTTGTGAGACCCATAGTATAATCCAAGCAAGTGACCACCCCTTTTTTTGGTTTCTTAGCTCTGACCATATGTAGAGCCTTCCAGAGCATCCTCCCTCACTAATGCTGCGATGGTTTAACTTATTTTCCCACCTCTCTTAAATTTTCCTCTATGCACCCCACCCCCCCCACCACCAGCAGGTCAGTGATTACAACAATACATTTCCTGCGTGTTGATCAGTGCTCTTCATCTGCCTTACCAGTCAGCTCCTTGCATTAAAATAGACACAGTTTAGCTTTGCCGACCTCCTGGATGCCTATATTGCCCATATCTTCTCCACTAAGAAACAACAAAGAAACAAATAAACAAAGAAACCTACAGCACAGGAACAGGCCCTTTGGCCCTCCAAGCCTGCGCCGATCAAGATCCTCTGTCTAACCTGTCATCTATTTTCTAACGGTCTATGTCCATTTGCTCCCTGCCCATCCGTGTACCTGTCCAAATATATCTTAAAAGACGCTAACGTGTCTGCGTCTACCACCTCCGCTGGCAACGCGTTCCAGGTACCCACCACCCTCTGTGTAAAGAACTTTCCACGCATATCTCCCCTAAACTTTCCTCCACTCACTTTGAACTCATGACCCCTAGTAATTGAGTCCCCTACTCTGGGAAATAGCTTTTTGCTATCCATCCTGTCTATACCCTTCATGATTTTGTAGACCTCAATCAGGTCCCCCCTCAATCTCTGTCTTTCTAATAAAAATAATCCTAATCTATCCAACCTCTCTTCATAGCTAGCACCCTCCATACCAGGCAACATCCTGGTGAACCTCCTCTGCACCCTGTCCAAAGCATCCACATCCTTTTGGTAATGTGGCGACCAGAACTGTACACAGTACTCCAAATGTGGCCGAACCAAGGTCCTATACAACTGCAACATGACCTGCCAACTCTTGTACTCAATACCCCGCCCAATGAAGGAACGCCTGCCATATGCCTTCTTGACCACCCTATTGACCTGCGTTGTCACCTTCATGGAACAATGGACCTGAACACCCAGATCTCTCCGTTCATCAATTTTCCCGAGGACTTTTCCATTTACTATAAAGTTCGCCCTTGAATTTGATCTTCCAAAATGCATCACCTCGCATTTGGCCGGATTGAACTCCATCTGCCATTTATCTGCCCAACTCTCCAGTCTATCTATAGTCTGCTGTAATTTCTGACAGTCCCCTTCACTATCAGCTACTCCACCAATCTTAGTGTCATCAGCAAACTTGCTGATCAGACCACCTACACCTTCCTCCAGATCATTTACATATATCACAAACAACAGTGGTCCCAGCACAGATCCCTGTGGAACACCACTGGTTACAGGTCTCCAATTTGAGAAACTCCCTTCTACTACTACCCTCTGTCTCCTGTTGCCCAGCCAGTTTTTTATCCATCTAGCTGGCACACCCTGGACCCCATGTGACTTCACTTTCTCCATCAGCCTGCCATGGGGAACCTTATCAAATGCCTTAGGGAAGTCCATGTATATGACATCTACAGCCTTTCCCTCATCAATCAACTTTGTCACATCCTCAAAGAATTCTATTAAGTTGTTAAGACATGACCTTCCCTGTACAAAACCATGTTGCCTATCACTGATAAACCCATTTTCTTCCAAATGGGAATAGATCCTATCCCTCAGTAGCTTCCCTACCACTGATGTCAGGCTCATCGGTCGATAATTACCTGGATTATCTTTGCTGCCCTTTTTAAACACGGGGACAACATTAGCAAGTCTCCAGTCCTCTGGGACCTCACCCGTGTGCTCCGTCTTGACCCCTAACACTGAGTGAATCCCAGTCAATGTTGGGAAAATTAAAATCTCCCATCACCACCACCCTGTTTCTCCTGCACCTTTCCATTATCTGTTTACATATTTGTACCTCTATCTCACGCTCCCTGTTGGGAGGCCTGTAGTACAGCCCCAATATTGTTACTGCATCCTTCCTCTTTCTGAGTTCTACCCATATTGCCTCACTGCTCGGGTCCTCCATGGGGCCGTCCTTCAGTCATCTTGTGTGTCTGACTGGACCTTGCTCCAGACTTTATTCTTTGCCCATTCCCTGCCAAATTATTTTAAAGCCTCCCCAACAACATGAGCAAAACTCTCAGCAAACCTATTGGACTCATTCCAGTTCACGTGTAACTCATCGAGCTTGTGTAGGTCCCACCTACGCAAGAGATTGTCCCAGTGATCCAAAAATCTAAAGCCGTCCCTCTTGGGCTACCCCTTTAGGCATGGGCATTCATCTGACCTCTCTTTGTATTCCTGTGGTCAGCACATAGCACTGGAAGTAATCTAGTGAATACAACTTTAATAACCTTAATAATGTTATATTGCATTGAAATTTACTCAATTTCCTGTTTTTTTTCCTTTAATTTGCCTTTGGTCTTCCAGGTTTCGACTTTGAAAGTTTTTTTTTCAATACAATTTAGCTGAATTTAATCAATTTATATTTCTTTTATCTGAAATCATTTTTTCAGCATCTATTTCAAATAAAAGCCAATTCTTGTTTCTACGGCACACTTGTTTTCAAAGTCATTCCCACAACCATTTAAAAAGGCTTCAGCTGTTTAGCCTCAACAGTTACATTTTTGAAGCTTTTGCTCAAGATATTTTGCTTAGTAGACATTTATCTTGCACCCTTAAGTGTACGTTTGTCTTGCAGCATATATGTTTAATAGCTAATATCTAATAAAGTAATTTGTGATCAGTGCTGGGATTAAGCTGATACTTTATTGCTGTATTTTGCTTTCCTGTGTTCCGTCTCTTTTGGAAGTCAATAGTGAACATGCTCCATTAAATTGCGACTTGATTTCTTTTTAAGCTGTCAAGTTGACTTTACTGGCTTAATTGTTGCAGCAACTTCCTATAGGAGAACAATACAATATCATGCTTGCTTTTATCATGTTGCTTGGCATTTGTGTATCATCCAGGACAGTGTGTTTTTTAGCTCCTGGGATGCTGCTTGGCCTGCTGTGTTCATCCAGCTTTGTTGTCTCATGTTTTTTTAAGTCCCTTGGATTTGAAGTTGTTTTAATTCACATTGTTGTACAGTGACAAAGAAATAGGTTGAGGAAAATGGGTCTTTATTCTCCAGAGTTTCAAAGAATGGAAGGTGGTCTTATTGAAGCTTTCAAACCCCATAAGAATTATGCAAATGTGGATAATAGATGGTGTTATGGACCAGACCAAACACCTGTAAAATATATTCAGAAGATAATCAAGACCCCAACTTTCTTATTTTAAATGTAAGTGCTGAATGTCGAGTTCCATATGCAACTCGATTGGCCAGACTACCAGATTTGAAACAAAACTCACTTCATTTGTGCACAATTATTAAAATACAACAAAAAGAAAGACGACATGAGATGGTACATTGACTCAGTGTTTGGCAGTGCTCCCTCACAGCGCCAGGGACCCGGGTTCAATTCCCACCTCGGGCAACTGTGTGGATTTCCTCCCACAGTCCAAAGATGTGCAGGCTAGATGGATTAGCCAAGCTAAGTTGTCCATAGTGTCCAGGAGATGGATTAGCCCTGGTAAAATGTACGGTTGCAGGGATAGGGTGTGGAGTTGGGGCTGGGTGGGATTCTCTTTGCAGAGTCAGTGTGACATGATGGGCCAAATGGCCTCTTTTTGCAATTCTGTAAATGGTCATGTCAGAAACTGGGTGGGGGCTTAGTCCTCAGACTAATCAAGGGATTGGATGGTGGGGGGGTGGAGTGCGAAGTTGCAGTACAGACTGTCAGCAGCACAGTCCAAGGGCTTAGCTGTGGTCAGAGATCGGCTTGGGGTGCTCAGGGGCCACATACCAGGAAATGGGCAATGGTGTGCCCAATAAGGTCAGCGCCAGCAGTCGGGGAGTTGCATCTCTTTCGGAGGGCTGCAAATGTAGAGGTCAGGAGTTTCTAGGGGCTGTTTTTTAAAGTTGCTCAGAACTCCGTCCTGGGATTGGGTGTGTTGATCATTGAGGAGGGTGCAAGTGGAGCCTTGTAGGGTCAGTAGGGCAGAGGGGAATGGTGCTGTCTTTTTGTATGACAGGGTGCTGCAATCCTGATGGGACCTGTCTGATTCCCAGTTCCAGTGAAAACAGCTGGGTGCATCAGACAATTGTGGAATGAAATATAGTCATTTGGTGTCATGTCAGCATTTGAGTTGTATTGTGAGGAATCCTGTAGGCTGTTTTCATTTTGCTTGTGTTCACTTTTGGCTGTAAATAAAACCTTATGTTTGAAATTGCCTGCCTGTATGCGATTGTCCAGTAGGGGACAATGACAGGCTGTGGGTGTCTAGTGGGCTTCAAGGACAGTGTAATGGTGCTCTAGACAGTGTCTAGACTAGATTTAACTAAGAACTGTGTTACCCGGTGGACAGACAGTGACAAGGATAAGAGAATGTGGTTGTACGAGAGAGTGTGGGAGTCTCTGCCATGTGCCATGAGCAGCGTAACTTTGTGGTTGTTGTGCCATTACATTAGTGAGGGACAACACCAGATTACTACCTGTCCTGGTGCACAGACACTTTTCAAAAGGGTGCGGTTGCAAGGGCTACCTATATTTGGCAGTATCTGCTGGGTGGCGAGTTGTTCTGGTTACAGTGCCTGGGAAAATTAGGAGTGTTTGGAAAGGATTAGGATTTTCGGGTCAAGCACACTGGATAAACAAGTGATAATAAGAGGACGGTCAGTACAGGACTGAAGGTGTTTTATCTGAGTGCGTGCAGTATCAGAGGTAAGTGAGCTTCTGGTGCAGATTGAAATTGGCAGGTATGGTATGGTGGGCATCACAAAGATGTGACTGCAAGGGGATCAGGACTGGGAGCTAAATAATCCAAGGATATTCATCCTATCGAAAAGGTGGGCAGAGGGGGTGGGGTTGCCTTATCAGTAAGAAATGAAATTAAATCAATAGCAAGAAATAAAGTAGGGTCAGATGTTGTAAAATTTGTGTGGGTAGAGCTAAAGAACCATGAAGGTTTTAAAAAAAACCGTAGCTGAAGTTATGTACAGGTCTCCAAACAGTAGTCAGGATTTGGGTCACAGGATACACCAGGAGATAGAAAAGGCTTGTGAGAAAGGCAAGGTTACAGTGATCATGGGGGATTTCAATATGCAGGTGGACTGGGAAAATCAAGTTGGTAGTGAATTGCGAGAAAAGGAATTTGTAAAATGTCCGAGATGACTTATTTGGAGCAGTTTGTTGTGGACCCTACTAGGGAACAAGCAGTACAGGATTTACTGTTGTGTAATAAGGCTGTCTTGATAAGGGAGCTTAAGGTGAAGGAACCCTGAGGAGGCAGTGACCATAATAAGATAGAATTTACTCTGCAATCTGATGGGGAGAAGGTGGAATCAGATTTAATGGTATTACAGTTGAATAAAGGCAACTATAGAGGCAAGAGGGAGGGGCTGGCCAGAATTGACTGGGAGAAGAGCCTAGCAGGAAAGACAGTGGAACAGCAATGGCAGGGGTTTCTCTGGAGTAATTCAGGAGACACAGCAAAATAACATGCCGAGAAAAAGGAAGCATGGTACAGGGACATTGAGGCAACCGTGGCTGACAAAGGACGTCGGGCACAGCATAAGAGCAAAAGAGAAAGCAGTGGGAAGCCGGAGGGTTGGGAAGCTCATAAAGATAAATGGAGGACAATGAAAACAAAATCAGGAGGGACAAGATTAAATATGAGGTTAAGCTAGCTAGTACTACAAAAAAATTGCCAATGTTTCTTTAGATATAAAAGGGCAAAATTGGACAATAGGCCACTGGAAAATGATACTAGAGAAGTAGTAATGTGGAACAAAGAAATGGTGGAAGAACTACATAAGTACTTTGGTGTCACTCTTCACAGGAGAAGACATGAGTAATATCTCAAATATACAAGAGAGTCAAAGGACAGAGGTGAGTATGGTGGTCATCACCGAGGAGAAGGTGTTAGAAAAACGGAAAGGTCTGATGGTGGATAAATAACCTGGACCAGATGGACTAACTCTGATTTTTTCTTCACAGATGCTGCTAGACTTGCTGAGCTTTTTCCAGCAACTTCTATTTTCATTACCATTCATTTTAAGTATGCTATGGAAGAAGAAAGAGGCAGTCTGCAAAAAAAGGATTCTGGTTTGTGGGCAGGTAGATTTTATTAAAATATAGCAGGATCTACCCAAAGTAAACTGGGAACCACATGCCTTTGAGTAAATCCACAACAGAACAGTAGGAGGTTGGTGGGCATTCAGAAAGGGATCAGTGATAGTACAGGCCCAACACCTTTCATTTTGGGCGAGATGTAGGAGCAATAAGCCCAGAGAATTCTGGATGTTTGGGAATAATCAGGTCTGGATAAGAAGGAAGAGAGAGGGTTTTAACAGGTTAAAGAGGGAGGACATCAACAGAGTGGATTGGAGCAAAGAGAAACTTTAAGAAAGCAATTAGGTGAGCCAAGGGGGGCATGATAAAACATGGCGGATACGTTTAGGGAGGTATTCTGTAAGTATAACAGAGAGCAGATGATAATAAGAAACAGTTAGCACTTTAAGGACTAAGGGTGTAATCTATTCATAGAGAAGAGGATATTGGTAGAATGTGAATACATCTGTCTTCACTCAGGAGCAGCAAGATAAAGGAACAGAATTTGTCTGAGGTTTTTGAACAGTTTTACACAGGAGGTGAGGAAGTATTGGAGGTTTCGGCAAGCTTAAATGTGAACAAACCTCCAACTCCGAATGAATTCTATCCCAGACTGCAGTGGGAGATGAGGGAGGAAATTGCAGGGGAAAGTGTGGGTCAACACTTTTAACTCCTCTCTGATGGAGGAGGTGCCACAAGACTGGTGGACAGCTAATATATTGTTCTACTTTTCAAGAAGGGTGGTAGACATAAACCAGGCAATTATAAATCACTGAGTCTCACATTTATGGTAGGAAACTGTTGGAAAAATTTCTGAAGGAAAGAAATAATCTCCACCTAGAAAGGCAAAGTTTGATCAGTGATAATCAGCATGGCTTTGTCAGTGTTGCGAAGTTGGGTAGAGTACTTGTGGATTGAGAGGCAGGAAGTTAGAATTTGGTATTGTAAGTTGCTAGTGGGGCAAGCATTATGTGGTCTCTTTAAATGATGATGTGCCTTGTTATGCGTAAACATTTTAGCAAAATGTCTGTGAGCATTTTGAAGGTTTGAAAGTACATAGAGGATACCTGAATTGAAACATGTGTAACAGAAGGCCATACAATTAGCAGGCCAAGCAGCAGTGTTGTTTTATCAAGGCAACAAGCTTTGAGCTTAGCCAATAAATTCAAACCAAGACCTTAGATACCAAAAACCAATTAAATTTTTTTCTGAAGAAGGGTCTTGAGCCGAAACGTCAAACTTTCCTGCTCCTCTAATGCTGCTTGGCCTGCTGTGTTCATCCAGTTTCACACCGTGTTATCTGAGATTTTCCAGCATTGGCAGTTCCTGCTATCTCTGTATAAATTTAAATCTGTTGTTTTGACAACATAAGACCAATCCTAGTGTAAGAAATTGATATGACAACAAGTGTATAAAAGTTGAGGGCAGTTGGACAATGAAAGGAGAACTAACTGCCATCTGCCAGAGTTAACAGCTCTCAGCTCTCAAGACAAAATCACTGGCTCTCTCAGACTCCTATATAAGTCTTAGAGAAAGCACCATCTAAATATCAAAGGTACCAGCGGCACAACTAGTTAATATTCCTGACTGAAGAATCAACGGAGGAGATATTCCTGAGAGAGCATTCAGTGGAGGAGGCACAGAGCATTCCAGAGGACATGTTAACTGGCTATAATTTCAAGTGAATAAATTTATGTTTTATTTTGTATAAGTGGGACTTGGATTTATTGGAACAACATACCATTAGACTCTTGCTTTATTCAGGAACGGTTAGTCGTTAGGGATTTATTTGGTTTGTTGACAGTTGAATTTATTTTTACACCGTTGGAGTGAGAGAAATCAATTGTTTCTTTTTGATTGTAAAGTGGGTGTCAGGGGTTTGGTTTATTTAACCACTAGAAGTTGCTGAAAGGCAGGTTACACCACTTCTCACACTCTGTTTACAGGTTATGAGGCAAAGTACTCCTGTTTGGGTGTTTTGGTTTTCATTCTTGGTGGGGGTGGTGGGGTCAACCTTTGCTTTATAACCAGAGGAAAGTTGGACCAAACAAATTTAGTTAGATTTTTTGAGGGAATGGTCCAGAGTGCAGGTGAGGTTAGAATAATTGATATGGTTTAAATTGATTGCAGCAAGCCTCTGACAATGTCCCACATGGGACAGTGATTGAGAAGGTTTGTAATTTCCAGGATAACTGGGCAAGTTAGGTCCAAAATTGACTGAGTGGTATGTAACAGTGTGGTGGGAGAAGGTTGTTTGTGTAACTGGAGGCCAGTTTCCAGTGGCCTCCCACAGGGATCAGTGCTTGGTCTCTTTATTGTTTGTGATAAGTGATATAGATGGGGAAAGTGGGGGCATGGTGCTTGGATAATAAGTAAGTATGAGGATGACAGAAAGATTGACCAGGTGGTTGACAAAGTGAGGAACAAGGTCTTAGGTTACACAACGATGTAGATGTGTTGATTGGTTGGGCAGATCATTGGCAGATGGAATTTGATCTTGCCAAGAGTGGGGTTGTGCACTATGGAAGAAGTAACAAAACATGAATGGGAGGACGTTACAAAACTCTGAGGAAGCGAGGGATCTTGGGGTGCTTGTCCACACATCCTTGAAGGTTCCAGGACAGGTTAATGGGCTAGTTAAGAAAGCTTACTGGACACTTCCCTTTATCAGTTGAGGCATGTTATGATGGAGGTTTACAAAACCTTGGCTAGGCCCCTGTTGGAGTACCAAGTACACTTTCTGGTCACGGCATTGTAGGAAGCGTGTAATTGCAATAGAAGGGCTGCAGATGAGATTCACCAGGGTGTTGCCTGGGTTGGAGCAATTCAGCTCTGAAGTGAGGCTGGATAAGCTTAGGTTGTTTTCTTTAGAACAGGGAAGACTGAGATATAGAAGATTGAGAGACATGGACAGGGTGGACAGAAAGCAGACCTTACCCTTATTTGAAGGCTTAGTAGGTGAAATTTAGGCCATTTACAGGGGATGTGAGGAAAGCAATCTTCACCCAGATTCTTGTGAGAATCTGGAATGCATTGCCTGGGATGGTAGTTGAAACACGAAACCTTACAACCTTTTAATACGTGCATGGACAAGCAGTTGAAATGCCAGAACGTTCACGGCTATGGGTCAGGTGTTGTAAAGTGGGGTTAGTTTGGATTTAGTGTAGCTTTGGTGTAGACTGAATGGACCGAAGAGCCTCTCTGTACTTTATGATTCTATGAGATACTTGCATTAGGATGGGGCTGAATTAGAATGTGACAGGTTTGCACAAACTGTTTCACTTCAGAAACAAACTTTCGATGACGAAGGTTGATAGGAGGTGGTTGGGAAACTTGTGCATCTTTTTATAAAATAGATAACTGTAAAAGGACACGATACGCAATGGTCAGTACTTTGCAAGTACTTCCCTGAGCCACTTATACAGCCCATGCTTCAGACAAACAACCTTTTCTTTTGAAACTAGGGAATAGTAACATTAATGGTGGTGTTGCTGGATTGTGATGCAGAGGTAGGAATAGAAATTGCAGGAGAAACTCAGCAGGCGTGGCAGCGACTGTTGAGGGAGAACAGTTACCATTTCAAGTCTGTTATGACTCAACTTTGGAAATGCAACTCTCTGCATTTGCTTGTAATCTGGAGGCCACTGAGTTCCCCATCCACTGTGGTAACTGGTTGAATTTAAATCCAATTAATCTCAAATAAAATGGTAGTCCTGGTGTCACAGATCATGAAAATACACAATTGTTGTAAAAACACAGGTGGTTCGCAGATATCCTTCACTGAAGAAATCTGCTGTCTTTTCTTGATTGGCCTTAAATATGACTCGAGCTCTATAGTAATGTAGTTAATTCTTAACTGCCTTTTGAAAGACTCAGTAAATCAGTTTATTGCAAAAAAACCACTGCGGAAAACTTGAATAAGAGTGAAACCAGACACAGAAGCCAGTCCACCTAAGCATAGTAAAGGCAAACGAACTGCCTGCTTGATCAAATGATAATGGGAACTGCAGATGCTGGAGAATCCAAGATAACAAACTGTGGAGCTGGATGAACACAGCAGGCCAGGCAGCATTTCAGGAGCACAAAAGCTGACATTTCGAGCCTAGACCCTTCAATCCAGCAGATTCCACCTTACTAAAGCTTGTGGACTTGAGCCAAGATGGGAGGGTTATACTAGAATCTACTTGAGCAACAGCTTGACATGATTATATTCACTGAATCATATCTCCCAATGATCCGCATCGCTATTCCTGAATTTGTCCTGTCCCATGGAATCATAGAGATCTACAGCACAGGAAAAGCCCTTCAGCCCATTGTTTTTGATCCAAGCAGACTTAAAGACCCTAATGAATGGCAGGACTGAGCCCCCAGAGCTAATTACACAGTGATATGAGAGGGGTGTCAGCCCTGAAGTCCCCATTGTCTATTCTGAACCCGTGAAGTCATATGGCATCCAGTCAGACAAGGGTAAGGAAACCTCCTGCTGATGACTGTCCTTTCCTACATAGATGAATCAGCTCTTTTCCATGTTGAATACCTATTTGAAGAAGCACTGAGAGTAGAAAGGAATAAGGTTGTAGAACTTCAAGTTGATCACCAAGAGTGGGTCCACGATGCCACTAGAAAGTCCTGAAAGACATACATGTCAGGCTAAGTCTGTGGCAGGTGGTGAGAGAACCAGCAAGTACTTAACCTGGCATTCATCAGTTTGCCTGGCAACTGTGCATGATTGTATGCATAGGATTGACCACTATATGGCACTTGTGGACACCACGACCCATCTTCACACTGAGCATACTTTCTATTATGTTATGTGCCACTATCAAAATGTGTCACTTGCAAAATGGGACCAACTTCAAACAGTTCTTGCAGCTCAAAAAATCGGCATCCGTGAGACACTTTGGGCCATTCACAGCAGGATTGTCTTTGGCTATAACCTGTGATTTCACTCAACTATTACCCTCAACCCAGGCAATCAAACCTGGTTCGCTGAGAAATTCAGGAGTATCACCAGGCAAACTTAAAAGGAGGTACGAAATTGGATGAAGCAGCAATGTAGAACAACACATATGCTAACCAGTAGAAGCAATACTTGACACTGCAAATGATCCCATAACCCATTGGTAGGGGTAAATGGTAGCATAGTGCTAATGTCACTGGACTAGACGAGTCAGCCTTAACCAAACTACAGCATTGGCATCTGTCCAAACTGTGGCAAGGTATGTGCTGTTCTGAAAAAGTAGGACAAATCTCCTCAGGCAACTTAGGGCTGCATCATTCTAGACTCGGTCATTAGCAGAGTGATGGGTAATGCACTTGACAGCATTATCAAGTGGCATTTGCACAGTAATAACCTGATTACTGATGATCATTTTTGCTTATCGCATTACAGCTTCGTTCCAAATATAGACACAAGAACTGAATTGCAGAGATAAGGTGACATTTTATCCTTTTAAAGTCAAAGCATTTGACTGAGTGAGCCACCAAGGAGCCCCAGCCATACTGAAGTGTAAATGAATTGGAGAAAATCTTACCACTTGTTAGTCATTCCTGGCAGATGAAACCAAGTCTGAGGAAGGGTCTCTGGAACCGAAACATTACTTCTGTTTCTCTTTCCATGGATGCTGTCAGACCTGTGTGGCTTCCACAGTGTTTGTTTTAGGCTAGTTGTTGTTGGAAGCCAATCATCTTTATGCTAGGATGTCACTGTGAGTTTTCCTTATTTTAGTGTCCTAGGCTAAACCACGTTCAACTGCTTCTTCAATGAGCTGCTTTCTGTCATAAAGCCTGGACTGGAAGTGCTCACTGCTGATTGTTATTAAGCACTGTATATTCATGATAATAAAGTGTGAAGCTGGATGAACACAGCAGGCCAAGCAGCATCTCAGGAACACAAAAGCTGACGTTTCGGGCACGGACCCTACTCCTTACATACTAAAGCTGTCCATGCCTGCAGGCAACAAGATATTGACAACTTGGGACATTAAGTGGCAAGTTACATTTAATGCAACACAAGAGCAAGGCAATTATCATTTCCAACAATAGGGAACCTAACTGTCTGCTCTTTGATTTGAAATGGTATTAATACTGCCATTCCCCACTATCTAAATCTCAAAGTGTGCCATTGACCAGAAATTGAACAAGACCAGCCATGTAAATATTGCAACTACAAGAAATCCTGTAGCATGTAGCTTACCTCCACACTCCTTTAATGCCTGTGCACCATGTAAAAGTCACATGACTGGAGTGTGATGGAATACTTTTCATTTACCTGGATGAAAACAGCATCAATAACACTCCAGAAGCTCAACACATTCTTGGGCAAAGTAGCCTGCTTAATTGATACCCAAGCACCACATTAAATATTTACTGTACCCACTGCAATGCACGATGCATTGCAGAAACTCACCAAGTCTCCTTCCAAACCTGTGGCCTAGAAGAAGAGAACCACAAGCATCTGGGAATACCATCTCCTGCAGGCTCCCCTACAAGATGCACACGATACTGACTTGGAGCTAGTATGCTAAAGATAGGGAAAGGGTTGCTTGAACATTGACCTCTAACTGTAGAGTACTAAGTTAGGGTTCAAACCCACATCCAATCATGGAAAATGGTGAAATTTGAATTCATTAAAAACATGGCTAATGGCTACCATGTAACCAATGTCAATTCCCTTAAAAAGATACTGATGTCCTTTTGGAGAAGGAAGTCTGCCCTTTTACATAATCTTGCCTATATGCGACTCAAGATTCACAACCTTGTGATTAACTCTTAAGTGCTCTCTGAAATGGCTAGTAAGCCACTCAGTTCAAAATACTCCTGGATAATAAAGTGTGAAGCTGGATAAACACAGCAGGCTAAGCAGCATCTCAGGAGCACAAAAGCTGACATTTCGGGCCTAGACCCGAAGATAGTGCTTGGCCTGCTGTGTTCATCCAGCTTCACACTTTATTATCTTGGATTCTCCAGCATCTGCAGTTGCCATTATCTCTCAAAGTACTCCTGTACTGGAGTACAAGTGGCAATAAAGGATATTCAACAAAATATTCTAGATTCAATAGGGATGGGCAGTATATCCTGGCCCAGATAGTCATAGCCCAAATATTTTTAAAAGATGTGTTTCAGATTGTATATACAATGAATCCTTATCAATTTAACAGACTTTTAGTCTGCAGCCTTTCTCATATGGGTTGAAAATAATGAAGTATTTTGCTGTTGAGTGTAGGATAAATAAACCAAGCTGTGCAGACTCATTTTATTTCTCTACCAGTTAACATGAGATTGAATCTAGTGCAGGAGTGCAAATGATATCATTCAGTCCTAGATTCCAACCACCAAGGAGTGGACAGCCCTCTAGAAGTGGGGTTTGTACCAGTATCCTACATTACAAGTGTCATTACACATTGAACGGTTGGGAAAGGTGCTATACAAGAGCAAGTTGAATATCTCTGAATAAGTGCAACAGGACAAATTGTTTCTGGGCTACAGTCCAAAATTTCTGCCCCTGAAGATGTTGTTACCTGGCAACATAGTTGAAGACAAAAGGTGGTGTCAGCTGTTTCAGTAGCATCTATTGGATAATGTTGCAATAACTGGGTTTAACAATGTGCAGTTATCTGGCAATAGAGTTGTTGGAAGAGATGTTAGTTGGTGTCACCTGCTAAGTGTTCTTTGTTCTGTTTATTTTGTAAATAGGGAAACTTGTCTATTCCGATCCTTCCTTCCCAGTTAATAAACTGTTTGGTCCCATAATTCTGACACCTGCTTAATTTCTACTGAGAATACTGGTTACCTTTACCAGAATTCTGGCAGTGATCATCTTGAGCTGCTTATGGGGAGATTTCTTATCATTTTTCCGGTTGCCTCCTTTTTGTGAGTGATCAGAAAGTGGGGTTGATGGTCACTTGAGGGCCTCCTCCAGAGTGTGTCCATGTAATTGGGATAAAAGCCGAAAGAACTACGGACGCTGTAAATCGGGAACAAACCAGAAGTTGCTGGAAAAGCTCAGCAGGTCTGGCAGCATCTGTGAGGGGAGGGGGAGGGATAAAAAAACGGAGTTAACATTTAGGGTCCGGTGACCCTTCCTCAGAATGGTTCTGAGGAAGGGTCACTGGACCTGAAAGGTTAACTGATTTTTCCTTCACAGATGCTGCCAGGCCTGCTGGGCTTTTCCAGCAACTTATGTTTTTGTCTATGTATTTGGGCCCTGCTTAAGCCAAGCATGTCCCAGCGAAATCCTCCTACTCAGTTTTTAATCCAGCTCTAACAATGCTGTTCATTTGAATTGCCTGCAGTGCCAGAATAATCACTGTTCCTGCTGAGAGTATAGCTGCAGGGTTCAGGACAGAAGTTTCACTCTCAACCAAATAATGGCCTGGAGGTCTCTGCACAAAATTCCATCCTACCTCTCCCACTGAGATCTGTTTTAGAGTTCCATAATAATCATGGTGTTTGTGTGTGCTTCTGCTGGACACCAAAATTCGAGTTCAGCAATTTGTTATCGGCCAGTTCTCCAGGCAGCCATAATGGTGGAAACAAAATTGTTACCTCAGACATCCTGAACAAATCAGGATTGTGTGTGCGACCACTTGGGGCTTAAACTGAATTCTAAAGATATCCAGAATGCTATGATAACGCTTTGGCAGTGTCATCTAGCTACGTTGACTGTTATTAAACTTTCTCCACAATGTTTAGCTTTGCACTTGTTTTGTGCTGCATGTTACTGAAATTGCAAGCAGATGATGACACGTTAAGGGGTGGAAAATCGCAGACCCGAGTGAATAACTAATCAAAGGACTGTGAAATAAGCAGTGGAGAGGCACAATGTGAAGTATATATTAAAGTGGTTGAATTCAGTGCCAAATTGGATATGGAAAGAGAAATAAAGAGTGATAGAAAGATTAAATTATAGACAGGGATAGCTGGTTGGATTTTCCTTGATCCTTGGTTGTTCACAACAAGACCTATTTTTAAAAGGAATATTTTGAACCTTTTGAATGTTGTGAACTTGGAGAATAGGATGGAATTAGCTTTCCGATAAATTTGAATCAATGGGAAAGAATAAAGGTTTATTTATAAAGTACGTGAAATATAAATGACATGAAAGCACCTGCTGCATCAAACACACTTACATGCACATTCACAAGTGGGGAAAAAAAATTTGTTTGTTAATAGAATATCAAGAAACAATTTCTGCATTCTTAATTAGCCCTTTAAGAAGGCAAGAGTTACAGGCCTGAAGGGTTTCTGTCTTTTCATTCTTCGAAGACAAGAGGCAGCTGGAAATACCTGAATTTCATATGGTGCTGTGACTCTGTGGAGGAGAAATATGGTCATGCAAGTGAAAACGAATTAGCCCCAAATCTCACTGCTTCACACGTTCAGGCCGTTGGAGGCAGGGTTTAGTCCTTATCACTCGGTGATCATTCCTCTGAGCTTCATGGCTTGAGACTGCCTTTGCCTGTCCTTGGAATAATAAACTTCGCTATCTCAAGCTGCCTTTGAACATGTGACCACAGAATCAATGCTTCCACCATCCACACAACCCGTTTTGATGTTGTGAGCCATTGACACAGAATGGTGAATCGATGATGATTGTTCACATGCGCTTGTGATAAAATGGTTTCTTTACCCATCCCTCCTTGTTACACTTCATTCTGCAGAAGTCTAGGGTCATCATTGTCTTTGAGTTCCTGGAAATATCTAGGCAAAAGTGAATATAGATTCCTTTAATTATGATTGCATCCTGAATGTGACTTCAGCGCCGCGTTCTTCACGTGCTCACTTCCATTTCAATGACTTTCCAGAACCATTAGTTAGTCTCTGCACAGAAACTGCGAAGAGCTCACTGACCCAGATGCCGTTTTGGGTCAAAATATATTGTCCTTATTCTACACCAGTCCTTTTTATAAAGAACTAAAATGTCTATCATTCTTGTATGTTCATAAGCATACAACACAGGTGCGACAAGGGGCAAAAGGAAAGAGTAAATATTTTTCAAAAGTTTTTACATTTTGAATGTCTCCAATGTTAATTAAAACCTGACGAATGAGGCACAAGATGTCTAAGGTCACTTGTGAATGCTAGGGATGTGGTTTGCTACATTGTTAGGGGGTTATTTAAACAGTAATGGCCTGTGCCTGATTTTTTTCTATCAAGCTTAGTTCGTCGCTACAGTGCAATTATAGCAGTCTGATGCCATTCACTGCATTTTAATGGTGAGACAGAGGTGAAATACCATTTTTACAAAGTTAATGGTGCTACAGAGCAATTAGGACAGCAACTTTAACCATGTATCTGACCCTTACCTGAAGGATCCTTCACCATTTATGCATACACAATTGAGTCCTGTTAGCTTTGCCATTGCTTTAACAGCAAATTGTGACCTAATGTTTCTGCGATTACTCTCCCAGATGTCATTGATTCCAAATTCTAGAGTAGTACTGTGTAATGCCTTGGGGAGAGGCTCGACACATTGCAACGTGAATGCTAATAAATGACTAGCTCTGGGCATGTTTGATAAGAACATTGAAGGCAGTGCATATTTTATTTTCAGAAATGATTGATGCACCCTCATTCTGTTTTCAAGAAACAATTAAAGCTATTTTACAAGATAATAAAATGTGAGGCTGGATGAACACAGCAGGCCAAGCAGCATCTCAGGAGCACAAAAGCTGACGTTTCGGGCCTAGACCCTTCATCAGAGCTCTGATGAAGGGTCTAGGCCCGAAACATCAGCTTTTGTGCTCCTGAGATGCTGCTTGGCCTGCTGTGTTCATCCAGCCTCACATTTTATTATCTTGGAATTCTCCAGCATCTGCAGTTCCCATTATCTCTAAAGTTATTTTACAATCGTTTTTTTGTGTTCGAGGATATAATTAATATTCAGTCATTCTAATTGAAAAATGGAGTGTCTCTAACTAAACATTGTTTAAAAAGAGATTGACCTCTTCGCGATTATTCATCCTATGTGATAATTATTTCACATTTATTGCTTAGGTCTGGTTGCCTATAAATGGGATGCTTTAGTAATAATTGAGAAAAATCGCCACCACTGCATCAGATCCAGGGCCAATAACCTTGGTTAGTTTTGAAATCCAGGTTCCAGGAAACTCAGGCTGTGGTTTAAACTTTAGCAAATGTGATTAATGAGCTGTGAAAATTAACTCTACTGATGTAGCAATGGAGAAAATCACTTGGCTACAAGAAGGACTTGACTCAGTTTCTGATACTGTAGTAGTAGTTATCCTGGTTAAAGTAACTTTTTTAATAAAAAGTAGATGTAACCAATTTTAAAACTTGTCTAATAGCTTGACTCATTTGGTGAGATTCAAGGAATTCAATGAGGAACTTTTATTATCACTATTCTGTAAAAGAAATCAAAATATGTTCAGTGAGCCTTTTATTTCTACAATTTTCCTTTTTATAAGGTGAAATTAAATGAATGTTTGTGATGTAGATGTATTATTACAACATTTACCAAGTTAATAGGTTTGACTATCAAATGTCAAAAGAAAATTCAGCTCTGTTGAACAGGTTTCACTTTGCTTTATTTCTACAAAGAGCTGAGTTTGTTTCTGTTTTTCACCCTTGAGCCATGTTGTATTAACAAAGTGTTGAAGAAGGAATCAGCTGGAATGTTGTAAAGTTGTGGTGTCCTTTAAAAAAGTAATCTTTATGCAGGGCAGGTCTCATTTATTGCTTATTTCTGGGTGCCCTGTAAAGGGGATGGCAAGTCTTGTCCTTTTAACCAATGTAGTCCTTGTGATGATGCACATAGCTATTTAGGACCTCAAGTTTCTTCAAACATTTATAGACCATGACTGCTCTGTATATCCAATCCATTTGTCAACTATTAGTGCAAATACCACAGTGCCCTCACCAAACAAAAATCTGTCAACGACAGACTTAAAAAAAATTGAATTGACTCAGCATGTTTGTCCTTGGGCTAGATTCAGCTTTTCTGCTCCCCTCTATACCAGTGTTTTTTTTTCCTCCCAATTTCAGTTCGAAATGACAGTGAACCTTAACAACTATGTCTACCAGAGTTTGTCATGTAGCTTTCTTGTCAGAAGAACAAGAACAGAATACAGAGGGAAAGCTCAGAACATTGCAGTCAACACAAACAGCATTGTGGGTAAATTATAGGTAGTAGTTGGCTTATTGTTTAGTGTTTTGGTGGTTAGTTGATAGTCTAGGTGAAGCAATTAAATAGCTTTAAAGTAAATCATAAAGCAGCTCAAATTAACTATTTGTGAACTTGGACATGACAGCCACTGTGAATGCTGAGCATGTGGTATTTGGCAACTGCAGAATACATTGGGCGTTTCGGAAAACCTCAGGAAATACCCATAAATGCTTAAGTTCAGATTTGGCTGTTATCACCACTGTGTGCCATATGGAAAGCTTAGAGCTCCAGGTGATGATTACTGCACAGCCAGGTTCTTTTGTTTAGTTAACCCATACATGAAATGTTAATAACCTTTGGAGTAGGTGAAACTTGAACCCTGTTCTTCTGACCCAGAGGTAGGGACATTACCAGTGTGTCATAAGAGCTGTGGCTATAGAGAGTTCTACAAGAGAGGAGGTGTCATATTCTGGGTCTCACAAATTTAATGCTGACGACCAGTATAGGAAAAAAAATCTCTGGAGAGGGCAGTCACAAGCAAACCCATGAGATTGTAGAGTGCAAGGAGAAATTGGAAACAATCATAAAACTGGCACGTTAAAAATTATGAGATGGATGAATAAAAAACGTCTCAAAATCTTTAATATATGTGTAAAGGAAGGATGATCAGTTTAATGGAATAGTGCTGAGAGAACAGGAAATGGGTATGATAGATCACACTCACTTTGAACTCTGATCATCTGAGAAAGAGAACTCAGTAGGGAGTGGTGGGGATTGGTCAGAGAGGTGGGAGGAGCAGATAGGTGGGAGAGAAGTTGGACAAGTTATGTCTGGTCAAGGAGGTGGGGTAGGAGAAAGGTAAGTGGAATGGTAATAGGTTGAATGCAGGTGGGGCGTAGTGGTGATTGGTCGGTGGGAAGGGTAGGGCGGATAGGTGGGGAGAGAGATGGACAGGTTGTGTCAGGTTAAGGAGGCGGGGTGAGAATGATGTTTGGACGTGAGATGAAGCTGGGGGTGGGGAGATTGTAAAACTTGTGAATTCTGTGTTAAGGCCATTGGGCTGTAGGCTTCCAAGGTGGAATATGAGGTGTTGCTCCTCCAGTTTGCAGGTGGTGCCATTGTGACACTGGAGGAGGGACATGTCACGCAGGGAGTGTGACGGGGAGTTAAAATGGTTCGCAACTGGAAGGTGTTATCGTTTGTCGTGAACAGAGCACAGATGCTCCATGAAACGGCCTGTGCTCCACTCCAGAACGTAGAGGAGGCCACATCAGGAGCAATGGATATAGTTGACCAAAGGATCTACGGGTGAGCCCCTGTTGGATATCCTTCAGTGCTGCAATGATACCACCCGTAAACTGGAGGAGCAGTACCTCATTCCGTCTTGGGAGCCTACAGCCCAATGGCCTTAACGTAGAAATCAGCAGTTTTAAAATCTCCCCACACCCCAACCAATCCCCATCACGCCCTACCTGCATTCACCTATCACCATTCCACCTGCCTTCCCCAGTCCCATCACTCCTCTGTCTATTTATTTCCCAGCTCCCTTCCCCTCCCCCATTTCTGAAGAAATGTCAACTGTCCTGTTCCTCTGATGCTGTCTGGCCTGCTGTGTTTCTCCAGCTCCAAACTGTATTGACTCAGACTCCTGCATCTGCAATTCTTGCTGTTTCCTCTTGATTTGTGAAAGAGGTGATTTTTGGGGTCATTGCAGGGGAGTCGGTCTCTGTGGGCTGGGTGAAGGGAAGCATTTGACTGATGGGTTGGTTAAATTGGAGGGCTCAATCTGAGTGGCGGAGTTTCAACAAAATTTATTTTTGTAATGCAGGCATGAAACTCTGGTATCTCTAATTTTATGCCATGTTGTCCATCACTTTACACCACATCTATAGCAATTTTAACACCAAAAGATTATTAAACTTTAATCTCTGCTGCTTCAGTGGGCATTTTAAGTACTGCACTTAAACAGTGATGTTTTTCTGAATAGTGTATTTGATCTGTTGCTTCATTGGTTAATTTTTAAATGAATATTAGTGGCTTTAAATGGAACAATTTTGTGTTTGAAACATTGAAACATGGAAAATATTAGCAGGTGTAGGTTATTTGGCCCTTTGAGTCTGCTGTGCCATAAATAATGATAATAACTGATCATCCAGTTTATTAACCCGTTCCTGCAATTCCCCCATATCATCCGATCCCTCTGTTAGGGCCACGTGATTTATTGGCCTTTGACCCCAGAAATTTCCCCAACATCTTTTCCTTACTAACATTGATTTCCCTCAGTAACTTCGTCTCACTAACCCAGTGCTGCCCAACATTTCTGGATGTTATTTGTGTCCTCCTTTTTGTGTCCTCCAAAGTATGCACTTAGTTGGCCAGCCGCTTTTGTTCACCATTATGAATTTCCCAGCTTTTAACTGCAAGGGACCTACATTTTCCTTTCCTGATGCTTTCCTCTTCACGTATCTTCTAGAAACTTTTACAATCAGTTTTATGTTCCCTGCAATCTTGTTCTTGTATTTTATTTTCCCTTTCTTACTGTATCCCTTTGTCCTGATTGGCTGAATTCTAAACTGCCCCCATTCCTTGGATCTATTTTCTTTCCTGTCAATTTGCATGCCTATTCATTGGATCTAACGCTATCTCTAATTTCCCTTGATTTTGTCAGATTTGCACAAGACAATATTGAACAATTGTCACAATTCACCCAGACATTCTCTGAATGGTTGCCATTGCCCTTCTACTGTCATCGCCAATGTTTTGCAACATATCATAGACAACTTACGCCTCATACCATTGTAGTTTCCTGTATTTAGATTCAGGATGCTAGTCACAAAATCAACTACCTTTTACTGTCCATCTTGATAAAGAATTCTTATCATTTTATGGTCTCTCAACCCCAAGGGGCCAGCTGGCTTGCCCGTTATTCCTTTCTGATCGTACAATACCCAGTCTAAGATGGCCTGTTCTCTAGTTAGTTCTTCTGTGCATTGGTGCAGGAAACCACTCTGCATAGATTCTAGGAATTCCTCCTGCGTGGTATTGTTACTAATTTGTTTTGCCCAACACACATGCAGATTAAAGTCACCCCGTAACTACAGGTGTTCCTTGATTTCGTGTGTCTGTAATCTCATCTTTAATGACATTCCTCCATCAACCCGACAGTTTGAGCATCTACAAGCAACCCCCACTAATGTTTGTTGCCCCTTGATGTTTCTCAGCTCTACCCATGCAGATTGCACATAGTTGGAGCTGATATCCTTCCTCACTATTACACTAATTCCCTGTATAACCAGCAATGCGACTTTATCACCTTTTTCCTTTTTTGTCTGTCTGTTAGAAATACTGAAGACTCCAAGATGTTTGGTTCGCATCCCTGGACACCCTTCACCAATCCCTCTCTTATCCCAACTATATCCTACCTGTTTTCATCTGTTTGCATGATTAATTCATCCACTTTACTGTGAATGCTTCACACATTAAGGCACAAAACCTCAAGGCTTGTCTTTTTAACGTTACATGTCCCATTTTCGTTATTTTTTGCTGTGTTACGGTCCTTGACTTCTCTGCCTTTTTCTTATTCCCCTTCCCCGACTCCTTAGGAGTCTATTCTCCTGTTTATATAGAATTTTATAGAGACTTATATATAATCCCTACAGTGTGGAAGTAGGTCATTGAGCCCATCAGGTCCACACCAGCCCTCTGAAGAGTAATCCATCCTTGTAACCCTATGTCCCCATGGGTTATCCACATAACCTGCGCATCTTTGGACTGTTGGAGGAAACCAGAGCACCCAGAGGCAACCCACAAAAAATATGGAGAGATTGTACAAACTCCACACTGACGGTTGCCCGAGGGTGGAATTGAACCTGGGTCTCTGGCACTATGAGGCAGCAGTGCTAACTGCTGAGCCACTATGCTGCCCCCTTGAATTTTAAAGTCTCACCAACCACTCAAGCAAATACTCCCCTAGGGCATTGGTTTAACCTGTCCAGATTGCACTGGTCCCACGTCCCCCAGAACTTGTCCCAAGACCCCACAAATGTGAAATCCTTTCCCTCGTACCATCGCATCAGCCACGTAGTCATTTCATTTTCCTTGCTATTTCTAGCCTGACTAGCACAGTTGGTAATCCTGAGATTACTACCTTTTGATGTCCTACTTTATAATTTACTTCTAATTCCCTGTACTCCTCAATCTCCCAAGTAACTCTCAGAATCATAGAATCCATATGGTGGGGAAGCAGGCCATTCAGCCCATCGAGGTCACACCGACTCTCCAAAGAGCAGCCCACCCAGACCCAGAATCTCAGCTAATGCTCTGGGAAGTGAGGATCAAATCTCACTGTGGCAGATAATGGAATTATCAGCATCACTGAATCTCCCATTGTTAGTATGCTTGAGGCTGACCGTTGACCAGAACCTGCATTGGCCTTGCTGTATAAATGCCGTGGTTGCTAAAGCTGGTCAGAGGCTAGGAATACTGCAGCAAGTAAATCATGTCCTGACTCCCCTGTCCACATGGCACAGGTTATGAGTGTGATGGAATACTCCCCAGTTGCCTGGATTGGATGCAGCTCCAACAACAGTCAAGAAGCTCAACACCATCTAGGAAAAGCAGCTTGCTTGATTGGCACCACATGCACCCCCTCCACTGATGTACAGTAGCAGCAGTGTGTACTATCTAGAAGATGTAGATATCACCAAAGATACTTAGATTTCTGTCCAAATATGAAGTGATGCATTTTGGAAGATCAAATGCATGTGCAAATTATACAATAAATGGTCAAACACTTAGGATCCTCGACAGACAGAAGGATCTGAATGTCAAGGTCCAAAGATCCATGACAGTGGCAATGCAAGTGGATAAGGTCATTAAGAAGGCGTATAGCACAGTTGCCTTCATCAGCTGGGGCATCAAATATAGAAGTTGGCAAGCTGTGGGGATAGCCACAGGAAACTCCTGCACTACTTGCCTCCCTCTCCTACCTTTCCTGAAGATAATCCTGGCTGTATCTGTGGCTTTTCCCCCTTCCTGCAACTGCCATCCATCACACCCCCAGCTCCTGTAAATTCTTCAATGTCTTTACCTGCTGCTCCAACTGGTCCATTTGACCCAATAAGATTCGCAACCAAACACACTTCCTGCAGATATAATCATCAGGAGCAAGGAAAGTTTCCCTAATCTCCCACATCGGACAGGAAGAGCACATCACTCTACTACTCGAGGGCATAGGTTTAATGTGAGAGGAGAAAGATTAAAAGGGACCTAATGGGCAACTTTTTCACGCAGAGAATGGTGCATGTATGAAATGACCTGTGAGAAGAAATGGTGGAGGCAGATACAGTTGCAACATTTAAAAAGCATCTGGATGGGTATCTGAATAGGAAGGGTTTAGAGGGATATGGGTCAAATGCTGACAGATGGCACTAGATTTATCTGGAATGTCTGGTTGGCTTGGACGAGTTGGACCGACGGGTCTATTTCCCAGCTTTATGACTCCAAAACTTTAGTTAGGCCAGGTTTTGGGATATTGTGTGTAGTTCCGGTTCCACACTACCAGATGGATGTGAAAGTTTTGGAAACAGTGCAGATAAGGTTTACCAGCATGCCTGGTCTGGAGGGTTTTAGGAATCTGAGGAGGTTGGATAAACTTGGATAGCTTTAACTGGAAAGGTGAAGGCTGAGGTGTGATCTGATAGAAGTCTGCACAATTATGACAGGCGTGGATAGGCAGAGTTTTGTCTCCGGGTGATAAGGTCAGCTATAAGAGGGCACAGGCTCAGGGTGAGAGGGAAAAAGGTTACAGGTGAAGTGCAGGGGAAAATGTTTCAGAGGGTAATGGGTGCTTGGAATGCACTGCTAGTGGAGGTAGTGGAAGCAGGTATGTTAGCAACACTTAAGGCATATCTTGATGGACATGTGAATGGGAGGTGAACAGAGGTATAAAGATCACGTATGGGCAAGAAACAACTGATCTAAATAAGGATTAGGAATCCGCACAGGTGTGGCGGATCAAAGGAACTGTTTGTGTACTGTATTGTTCTTTGTAATTACTATAGGGCCTTTATTCCCTCTTCATTCCTGTAGAACGTATTAACAACAACAAAAAAGCAAAACACGCTTCTTCTCCTTTGCAGCAAATTTCCACTGTGCTCCTGATTCCCGGAAATACAGAATCACTCTGGCTGAGTATCCCTCCGCTTGTGCTCTCTCCTAGCTGCAGTGCACAGTTTACAGATTATGTGCTTCCAACACTCCTTTTCTCAAGTAGAGTTGAGGTAGGCTCATGGGCAATGTTCTAGAAGTACGAGTGCAGAGTGTGTTAATTTTTAATTATGGATATATGTGTTTCTAGTCAGCCTGTTCAGAAATACAATTACACACCTCTGGGGGCAGGTGGGACTTGTACCAGGGCCTCCAGTGGAAGGCTGCCACTGTACCATAAAAAGCCCCCAAGCTAGAACCAAACTTTGTTTTTCAGTCGATTGACAATGGATAAGAAACAACCAAGATGGAGGACCCTCGGTGATGAAGCATATGACTCCTGTTCAAGTAGTCTGATAAAACATTTAAAAGAAATATCTGGGCCCTCACGGGTACTGTTTTTTGAACTTATGTTCTGCCACTTAGTAACACGTTAGATCTCTGGTGTCTTTTCCCTTTTCGTGTGCATGTTCTAAAAATGTTACCTTCTTTGACACAGTGAAATAGTGAGCATTTTGCTTTGCACCGGCTGTCAACCAGCTGTTTAAATTGCTTTCCAGCCTGGCGGAAATCAACTTCTAACGATACTGTTCCCCAGTCTAAGTTGTATTGCAACAGCAGTGTGGCTTCATGCAAGATGGGCAAGTTTGGTGTTCAAGAACAATATAGTTACAGAATTAGATTAAAATTGAGAAAATGGGAAGGAAGAGTGCACAATGAGTCAGTAGATATCTGGAACAAGGAGGCAAGTCTACATTTTGAGTACGCATCTAAAGTGTCGGTTTGCCACAGTTGTTTTTTTCTGAACTAGAAGGCTATGAGTTGAAGCTCTGCTCCAGGAATTGAGTATACAATGAATAATAGTAGAGCGCTGTGATTGAGGGCACTGTTCTTTGTGTGACTATCAAGCCAGTGTCTGCCTGGCAGATTTTAATGGTTCAGGTGAATGCCACAGCATTACTCAGAGAACAGGATTCTCTTACACTCTGCCCTTGCTTCTGCCTCAGTTCGGATCACTAGATCAGAGGAATTAATTACTATTTGTGAGATTTACTCGGGTAAACTGAGCAGCCAAGTTATCCAATGGTATCTCTGCTTGAAAGGTAATTCATAAAGAACAAAGAAAATTACAGCACAGGAACAGGCCCTTCAGCGTTCCAAGCCTGCACTGACATGCTGCCTGTCACAAGTAAAATCCCCTACCCTTCCAGTCTCTGTATCCCTCTATTCCCATCCTATTCATGTATTTGTCAAGGCCCCCCCTTTAAAAGTCACTATTGTATCTGCTTCCACTACCTTCCCCGGCAGCGAGTTCCAGGCACCCACCACCTTCTGTGCTTTAAAAAAAAACTTGCTTCGTACATCACCTTTAAACCTTGCCCCTCGCACCTTAAACCCATGGCCCCTGATAACTGTCTCTGCCACTCTGAGAAAAAGCTTCTGACTGTCCAGTCTGTCAATCCCCTTCATAATCTTGTAGACCTCTATCAAGTCACCCCTCAGCTTCCGTTATTCGAGTGAGAACAACCCAAGTTTCTCAAACCTCTCCTCATAGCAAATGTTCTCCATACCAGGCAACGTCCTGGTAAATCTCTTCTGTACCATCTCCAAAGCCACCACATCTTTCTGGTACTGTGGCGACCAGAATTGAACACAGTATTCCAAATGCAGCCTAACTAAGATTCTGTAAAGCCGCACCATTACCTGCCAGTTGTTAAACTCAATGTCCTGGCCAATGAAGGCAAGCATGCCATAGGCCTTGTTGACTACCTTTTCCACCTGTGTTGCCACTTTCAGTGACCTGTGTACCTGTACACCCAGATCCCTCTGCCTATCAGTATTCTTAAGGGTTATACCATTTACTGTGTATTTTCCATCTGGTCTAGACCTTCCAAAATGCATTACATCATGCTGTCTCTCTGCCGAAGTCACCATCTGATCTGTATCCAGCTGTATCCTTTGACGATCCACATCACTGTCCGCAATTCTGCTAATCTTTGTGTCATCAGCAGACTTACTAATCAGACCAGTTACATTTTCCTGCAAACGATTTGTATATGTTACAAACAGCAAAGGTCCCAACACTGATCCCTAAGGAACGCCACTAGTCTCTGCCCTCCATTCAGAAACACACCCTTCCACTGCTACCCTCTGTCTTCTATGACTGAGCCAGTTTTCTATCCATCTTGCAAGCTCATCTCTGACCCCGAGTGACTTTACCTTCTATATCAGCCTGCCATGAGGGACCTTGTCAAATGCCTTACTGAAGTCTATGTAGACAACATCCGCTGCCCTACCGGCATCGATCATCCTTGTCACTTCATCAAAAAATGCAAACAAGTTAGTGAGACAGACCTCCCCTTCACAAAATCATGTTGCCTCTTGCTAATATGCCCACTTATTTCCAAGTCGGAGTAAATCCTGTCTCAAAGAATCCTCTCCAATAATTTCCAAATAGCCAACATTGTTCCTCTGTTTAACAAAGGTGGCAAGGATAATCCGGTGGGCTTTACATCACTCGGGTAAACTGAGCAGCCAAGTTATCCAATGGTATCTCTGCTTGAAAGGTAATTCATAAAGAACAAAGAAAATTACAGCACAGGAACAGGCCCTTCAGCGTTCCAAGGGGAGGTAGTGGAAGCAGATACAATAGTGACTTTTAAAGGGGGGGCCTTGACAAATACATGAATAGGATGGGAATAGAGGGATACAGAGACTGGAAGGGTAGGGGATTTTACTTGTGACAGGCAGCATGTCAGTGCAGGCTTGGAACGCTGAAGGGCCTGTTCCTGTGCTGTAATTTTCTTTGTTCTTTATGAATTACCTTTCAAGCAGAGATACCATTGGATAACTTGGCTGCTCAGTTTACCCGAGTGATGTAAAGCCCACCGGATTATCCTTGCCACCTTTGTTAAACAGAGGAACAATGTTGGCTATTTGCCAATCCTCTGGGACCTTCCCTGTAGCCAGTGAAGATGCAACGATTTCCCTCCAGGCCCCAGCAATTTCCTCCCATACCTCTGTCAGTATTCAGGAGTATATCCCATCAGGCCCTGGGGACTTGTCTACCTTAGTGTTTTTCAAGACTCCCAATATCACCTCCCTTTTGAACTTAACATGATCCAAACTATCTACACATCCTTCCCCAGACTCATCATCCACCAAGTCCTTCTCTATGGTAAATACTGATGCGAAGTACTCATTTAATACCTTGCTCATTTCCTCTGGCTCCACACAAATTCCCTTCCCTGTCCTTGAGTGGGCCCACCCTCTCCCTGGCTAACCTTTTGTTCTTTATATATGTATAAAAAGCCATGGGATTTTTCTTAATCCTGTTGGCTAATGACTTTTCACAATCCCTTTTAACACTCGTGACTCCTTGCTTAAATTTCTTTCGACTGTTTCCTTGTATTCCACTCTTGCTTTGTGTGTTCCCAGTCTCCTAGCCTTGATAAATGCATCCTTTTCCAATTTGATTAGGCTCACAATATCTCTCGTTATCCAAGGTTTCCTAAACTCGCCATACTTATCCTTCACCCTTAATAGGAGTGTGCCAGTCCTGAGTTTCGAGCAACTTAACACTTGAAAGCCGCTCACACATGTTGATTTGCCCTCAAACATCTGCTCCAATCTACCTTCTTCAGTTCCTGCCTAATATTGTTGTAATTAGCCTTCCCCCAATTTAGCACCTTCACGTGACAACTACACTTATCTTTATCCTTCAGTACCTTTAAAAGCTTACTGAGTTGTGATCTTTGAATGTGAAGAATTTTGGAGGATATGATATTGACCTGAAAGTACAAGTGCTATGTTCCTTATCTTCATATGAACTAGTGTTGACTATTTTTAGCAAAATTCAAGACCAGCCTCATGTAGAGATTTCTGGATTGATTGCATAAAAATACAGCAGTATGTAACTGATGTACAAAATTTGTGAATTGAGAAATCTTTAAATATTAGTATAATCTTGACACCAGCTATGTTGATGGGGTGCAATATTAGCTTGTTTTTCTGTCTGGCCCATTCTGTTTTCAATTGTAATAGTGTTCAGATTGTTGATCAAACCAATCCTTAATCCTTAGCTGTAACTTCTTGTCAAGAGACTGTCTGTGGATTACCAACCAGCTTATTGCCTAAGAGTGGAGTCAAGGAGTCAAAATGTGACTGCCTTATAGTTTGGATTATACTATCATTTTTCTCACATGACTGACCTGCTAGATATTATATTGCATTGTTATCTGTTGATGGCATATAACTCTCTCTCCCTTTGAGTTGATATGGTTGAGCTGTTTACCTTGCTGCCTTTTGGGAGAATGATGCTAGTCATCAGTGACATTAGAGTGATGAACCCCCTGTTGAGAGAGGTACCACTCATTCCTCCTTCAATTGCTTGCCCCTAAGTAAAATGCTTTCACATGATTTTTGCTACATTTGGAATAATTGGCTTAAATCTCACTTCTTGATCTGAGGGAAACCTGTACCTACGTTTGTATATGACTGGAGAAGCCATGCAGTTTTCTGTAAACTCTCTCCAAGTTGGAGATGCATGTTTCGATTCTACATGTACTGGACAAAGAATTGACACATCTTTGACTACAATGATGACTACAAGATGTGGAGCTAAACTCAGAACAGAGGAATGAAAACTAAAGACTTTTAACATCAAAAAGATCATCATATATACTACCAAAAGTCCAGAGGAACCCTACCACTTCTTTTGACCAGCCACCAGAAGTACATAGAACATAGAACAGCACAGCACAGTACAGGCCCTTTGGCACACGATGTTGTACTGACCTATTATCCCTCTAAGATCAAACTACCCTGCATACCCTACATTTTACTACCATCCATGTGCCTATCCAAGAGTTGCTTAAAAGCCTCTAATGTATCTGACTCTACTACCACTGCCTGCAGCATATTCCACACGCCCACCAGTTACAGTAACAGCAGAAGAGTTAAAGTTTCCTCCTAGTGTTATGTTGTTTGCCCCACAGGCCTTTCAGTACCCCATAAGATCCACATCAACCAGTGTAGCCTTGGTATATACATTGTTAACATACTCATTAACTCCTTTACGTTTTAAGCATTTATAAAGTCTTCAACAACAAATAAGTGTGGAAAGTCCCAGGTAAGTGTGGAAAGCTTTTTGTGCGTCTTAACAAGTAGGCCTGTAGTTTGAGGACTTTTTACTCTGTTATGAAACATTTTGATTCTATGACTTTATGATTTTAATCAAAACAGGCACTTTATATATATATATTATATATATATAGCAAATAGTTTGTCAGCTCACTCCATTATTAAAGTTCATTTTTCATACAATTTCAGCAAATGTTTGTCTATCCTTGATGGAATTTGCTTTTACACTCAAATTTTACGGTCATAACCCTCTGTTTCCAGACATCTGATTGGGCCACAGGAGCCCACATATTTTCTCTGTGATCAGCTTGTGCTAATTGTTTTGAGAAGCTGAATGGCCTGTTCCTGTTCTTATTTTCCAAGTATGCAGCTAGCTGATACCATTTTCGATCAGATTTATCCAGTGTGATGTTGCAGGAAGTGTAGGAATCACTTTAGTTTTTGTGGTAGCAAGAGTGAAAGGAAAGGTGAAGTGAAAGGAGAAGTGAAAACCAACTTTTATAGATGCACCACAGAAAGCATCCTAACTGGATGTATCGCAGCTTGGTTTGGCAACTGCTGTTCCTAAGACAGCTGGAAATTAGAGTTGTGAATGTTGCCAAGTCCAAGATGGCAGCAGAGTGGGATGCTTCAGCCAGATTTTATCTGCTCTGTCCATTTCTTTTTCTGTTTTGTATACTTTCCTCTTCTCTCTTCTTTCTTCTCGGCTTTGGACTACCAGCCTCAGCATGGACTCAGTTTGGTGGTCTCTCGATGGCCCGGTTTGATGGATTCTCAGTGGTACGTGGTGGTCTTTCAGTGGCCTGTGGTGGTCTTTCAGCTCGGCATCGCCTCAGCATGGACTTCTAACCTTGGGGTGATTCCGGAGTGATCTCCTGGCCTTGAGAGTCTTTCGGTGAAGCCTGGCGTGATCTGGAGTCAAGACCTGGTGAGGAGACAGCAAGGACTGCAGATGCTAGAAGCCAGAGTCAATAAATGTGAAGCAGGAAAAGCACAGCAGGTCAGACAGCATCGGAGGAGCAAGCAAGTCAATATTTCGGCATGAAACATTGACTTTCCTACTCCTTGGATGCTGTGCTTTTCCATCTCCACATTTGTTGACCCAAAGCCTGGTGTGGATTAGAGGCTAGGTGCCAGTGTGGATTGGGTTGGAAGGACCATTGTTCTGAACTTCTAATTTCTTCTCTGTTTTTCTAATTTCTTCCTATGATCTGCAATGCTAGACTGAATAATCTGTATTGAGGTAACATATCTAAGATGGCACCATTAAGTGGTGACTTGTAAAGTTTCGAGTACACGTGACAATAAAACTAGATCAATTCCATTCAATTCAGTCCATCACAAAAACCAGCCTTCCTCCCATTGACTGACTCTGTCTGCACTTCCTACTGCCTCAAGAAAGCAGCCAACATAATCAAACACCCCTCCCAGCCTAGGTATACTCTCTTCCACCAGGCAGACGGCATGAAATTTTGAAAACGTACCAACAGATTCAAGAACAGCTTCTTCCAGCTGTTATCAAACTTTTTTGAATGGACCTCTCATATTATTAGTGGTGATCTTTCTCTGCGGTTGTAACACTATATTCTAAATTCTGTTCTAATACCCTAAAGTATTTATGTGAGGTCTGATTTGACTGGATAGTACACAAAACAATACTTTTCACTGTATCTCAGTACATGTGACAATATAAATCAACACAAAGAGAGCACCTATAGAGTGAAAGTGGGTAAGAAATATATAGAGACAGTGGGATGTAAGGAGCTGATGAAGTAGTACAAATAGATTGTTATGTTTTATGTTTTAAGATATCAGGACAAATCCAAATTAAAAATAGCTTCACAAATAAAAATGAGGGAAAGTGTGAGAAATAGACATAGAGGTCTAATAAGAAGTGGAAAATACATTTAAAAGGAAGAAAGCAAGAGAAAATGGAAGGAATGGCGAGTGGGGAAGAAACAGTTGATGTAAAGAAATACTTTTAAAATTTCAACATAATGAGATATGATAAAACTGGTGATAGTAATGTAGCTGCTCATCTCATCTTGGTAATACTATAATACCAGCACAAACCTGGAAAGCATCAGCTGTCAAATTAGTGTTTTTAGTTTCTTAGCATTTGCCTATAGTAATGGAATTGGGTCCTTTTTTAAAAAAAAAAGTTGCAATAGCACTGAAAAATGGACATGTCCCACGATAGAAATGTTCAGATATCTCAAAGTTTGAATGTATTAAATGGAATTGGTATTAGAAAAGGTGGTGCAGTCCCCATGTACCTTCATGTCCCTGCATGTGCTGTTAAACAGTTGTCTTCAAAATAGTGTCTTTATTGCAATAACATTTCTTTGAATTCAGGATTGATTGTGTGTTTTTTTCATCATGGACTTCAGCTGAATCAAAACTTCTGACCATGAGAAGAGGCTACATAAAATCGTGGATGTGTTAAATCATTGGGATTAAAATGTTGCCAAAAAGTATATATGTGAATGTGAATGACACTTGTGTACCTCCATAGTTTAGAAATTGCAGTTAGCAACCATGTCACTACACGGTGTTTTTCAGCTGTCACCATTGTGAACGACTTCTGCAGCTTTCGCACTCAGCTGGCCAGTCACTGCTTTCCTCATAAGATTCTTAGCTGCATGCGTGAATATGTAATGAGAAAAGGCCATTAATTCCCTGTAGCTTGCGCTGTTGTTGACTCTCCCTAAAGACAAAAGTGATTTGCATCTATTTAGAACTCTCTTGTGTCTTTCACATGCACCAAAGTCCCTTGCACAGAATTAATTATCTGCTGCTGTTGTGGGTGATAAAGTGGCAACCATTTCCTGCACAGCAAGTTTCCACAAACTACAGAGAGTTTAAAACAACTTCCTTTTCGTAATCACTTACTTGAAAACAGCATTTTGGATTTCATCTTTACTATGTTTTTCTGTTCCTGTTGTAAATGGTTCTGGAAATAAAATGTGAAAACTGAATACTAATTTGTCAGCTTAAAGGGCCCAGGCCAGATATGTCAGCTTTCCTGCTCCTAAGATGCTGCATGGCCTGCTGTGTTCATCCAGTTCCATGCCTTGTTATCCAGGATACAGACTGGGCCTTGTTATTGTAGATTGAGTGATCATCAAAGATCATAGCTGACATTGTATATTTGTGCGGACTTTGTATATTTGTTGCTTATTGTACCTACTTTACTCAGTAACGACTGTGTTGAATATATCTGTTTTGACATAGGAATCCACAACAGATTTCATTTGGGCTTTCCATTCTATCACTCCCTGTCCTGTTCTCTTGATTGTATATCTTTTGTTCTAATTGTAGTGTTCTTTCCCATTTTAATGCAAACATGGGACATTACTTCTTTCTCCATCTGGTGACTTGCTTTTAGTTATTGAGCCGAGATCTTAACTGTCACCCATAACTTTCTTATTTAATAATCCACTTCATCTCTCTTCTACTTGGAACACTTTAACTTGCTGTGCCATTCTAATGAATTTCTGCTGTTTGGATGAGATGAACTTTGAATATCATTTAATATTTCTGTGCTATATCCAGTTTTGAACAAAAGCCAACTCACTGGGAATTAATTCTCGTACCTGCGTATTTATCTTTCTGCTATTATCTGTTTTGTTAACTTTGGACCTTTAACCACTTGTATCCGTTTCCTCACATCTGTGTATAGCTGAAATGTAATTTTCTTTTCTTCATTTATCTATTCTGTACCTAAGATGGTGCTGTGTGTTGGTGACATTTTTACATTGCACCTAACCTTCTAACTTTTAAAAAGCTGCACCTGAGTGCCTTTGTACCGAAGATGGCAGTGTAAGTGGTGACTTAAGAACTTTTCACTGTACTCATTTGAATTCATGTGACCATAAAACTAATTCTAATTATGCTTCGAATCTTTGTTCTTGTCAATTCCGTAAGGCAACTTGACAGCTTTTCATTTAGTCAGAGCTAAGGATTTGTTTTGATTTCTGACTGTCACGTATACCAAGGTACAGTGAAAGGTGTCTTACATACTTTACAGGCAGATCGTACTATGCAAGTACATCAGGGTAACAGAACGGAGTGCAGGAAACAATGTTACAGCTGCTGAGAAGATGCAGAGAGAGATCAACATTAACATGAAAGAGGTCGTTCAAAAATATGAAAACAGCAGGGAAATAGCAGTTCTTGAATCTTTATTTGTACTTTTATTTGCAATTTTTGGGCTCAATTTTACTAGTAATTGGCTGTCAATTTAGGTGAATTTTATGGAGTCTTTCTCCGCAAAGTATGAGCATGATTTCTCACTCAATGCTCCGCATCTTGCCTCATTAACTGTGCTTCATACGTCTATGGCCTCAGTAAAATCTTCTGCCATCAACGGTGGCAGTTTTCATAGCACTTCCTGAGTTTCCAGGGACTGGTGCCAATTTTTTTAAAGCCCAGCTGTGCACCAAGTCAAGCACTACCAGCTATCATGGCAGCTCTCAGAGTACCTGGCACAAATGACTGAGATGTAGTTCCAATGATTATGGAATCCTTTTCTGTCAATGCCATCTGCTGTTGTGATATGGTACCCTCAGCCTGGCATGCACACAGTCTGTGGTGCCCTGTGCCTGGAGGATGCTGGTAAACTCTACTGTTAGGCTGGAGCACTCTTGTTGTCGTGGGGAAATGAGTTGAAGCAGTGTGATCTAGCACAAATCACATCAGTAACCACCTTGGCACAATTGTGGGTTCAGGATTGAGACATTCCACACAGCTGCTTTGAAGCAGCCAATCGCACAAAGGTTTAGCAAAGCTGTCATCTTGATGGCCACTGGGATAGATACACAGAAAATAAGGGTAGAAATGGACCATTTAATCCTTTGAGCATGTTTCATCATCCAGAAGGTTTGTGGCTGATCATCCAGCTCAGCTGCTTTCTCCCTGTGTGCTTTGATCTCTTGAGCTGTAGGAACTATATCTAACTCCTTCCTGAAAGCATTCAGTGTTTTGATCTCAATTTGGTTTCAGTGGCAGAGAATTCCAGAGGCCAACCACACACTCTTTAGTGATGAATTTTCTCTCATCTTAGGCCTACATGGCCTATCAGGTATTTTTAAACTGTGTCTACTGGTTCTAGTCTTCCCAGTGATTGTGAATGTCCTTCCAGCGAATTGCCTGGGCTGCTCCAAGAATTTTATAGGTTTCTATGAGATTCCACCCCCCCCCCCCCCCCCCGCAATCCTTCTAAACTCCAATGAATAAAATCTTAAATGATCCAGTCTGTCATTGTATGCGAGCCCTACCGTTGCAGGGATCGGTCTGGTAAACCTTTGTGGCGCTACCTCCGAAGCCAGAACCTGTTTTGTCAGGTAAGGAGATCCAAGAGTTTGTGCAGTACTCCCAGTGTAGTCTCAACAAGACATCCCTCCGCTTGTACTCAAATCCTCTTGCTATGAAGGTCAATGTACCACTTATTGTCTTCACCGCCAGCTGTTCCTGCATGCTTACTTTCAACGTCCAGAATACAAGGACACCAGGTCTTGTTGCACTTCTTCCTTCACCAATCTGTCACCATTTAGATAATATGCCTTTCTGTTTTTGCTGTCAAAGTGGATAACTGCACATTTAACTGCATCATACTTCGTTTGCCATGCATTTGTCCATGCATTCAACTTGTCCGAATCACATTGAAGCATCTCTGCATCTTCCTCACAGTTCACCTTCCCATCCAGGCTTTGCGTCATCTGTAAACTAGGAGATAATACATTTAGTTCCCTCATCTACATCATTAAAATGTATTGTGAATAGCTTTGGTCCATTCACTAGTCTCTGTGGTACCCCATTAGCTTCTGGTTGCGAATGGTGGCCTACTTTTAAGGTCATCTGAGATTACTCCTGCTTCACAGGGATGGCTATCTCCAATCTGTAATGACTGATGACCTGATCAAGGTTGTCTGTGACCAGGATTTGTATTGCACACAGTTGGATACTTCATGTATTTCACATGCAGGATATTATGATTACAGATGACTTCAAATTACACGGGTTAATGTAGTGCCACTTACTGACGAGTAGAATCCACATGCTCAGGCAGAAAGTAAACACTGATTCTGCCCACTCAGGATGTGGTTGCAGCCATTTTCTGTTTGCTGTACACATTTCGATTAGCATGAGAACGGAAGGCAATGTAGGTCTCATTCGGCACAGTGAGTTGCTGGCTCAGCCTGATAGTCATGGGCCTCCCTCAACTTCCATGTTCCTTTCCTCTTGGCACACACTGTTAAGCCCATCAGTACTGAACTTCCACACATTCCCGCACACCCCTTGAATTATGACTTAATCTGTCAACGTTACCCTGAGCCCTGGCCCTACAGTATAGTCAAGCCAACCATTATGCTGCATGGAACTGCAGCCCTCTTCCCTGGTCAAAGGCAGGGTGACTGTGACCATTGATGATACCTCTTCCTGTAGTCAGCCATGTCCTCCTATGCATTGTCATGTCAAGTTGCTCCACTTCACAATTATTGCCTCCTCTGGATCCCAGCATTCTGCCTCCAATCTCCAGAATTGACTTGCCCAATTTCCCTACCGCAACAATTGACCCTGATATAACTCCTTGAATTTCATTGAGCTGACCTCCAAGACTGACCACAGTCTATCCCCTTGACTGATATGGACAGACAGCATCAACTGATCTCTGTGTAGCTCCCCAAGTGACTTACTGCGACTCCTGGGACAGGCTGCATTGGACTTGCAGGAGTGACTGGCCCATGACCGAGACTGTAGAGGTATGGACTCCAACTCAAAATGCCTCAGGTGGCTGGCTGACTGACAGTGTCCGAATCAGTGCTGAAATCAGATCCTGCCCTTGACATACTGCGCTGAGACCCCCTGACTGAAGGGCACCTCCCCTGAACTGATTGAGGGCAACATCACTTGGTTGAAGCACATACAATATGTTTACTGTGGACATGGTGTAGGTGTAACTTTAACATAGGCTTGGTGTCATACGTATCTACTTTCTGACTGATGACTACAACGTTGACAGGCTGATTGGTTTTGTGTCAGTGGTAAAAGCCAAGGTCAGGCAGAAGTGCTGTGAGCCTTCAGGGTTTGGCAATGGGACAAAGCGCAAAACTGATTTCCAAACTCAGACCTAGGACTCTGCTCTGCCCTCCTCAACTGGATCCTCGATATTGTAACCCACAGCCCACAGTCAGTAAGGCTAAGCGACAACAGTAATCATCACCAATGGTACTGTGCAAGCCTTTACTATACTCCTTATACAGTCAGGACTGCGTGGCCATGTTCAGCTCTAACTCAATTTTTAAATTTGCTGATGGCACCACTGTCACAGCTCGGATCTCAGATAACGCTGAGACAGAAAACAGGAAGGAGATAGAGATAGCAGGAACTGCCGATGCTGGAGAATCTGAGACAACAAGATGTAGAGCTGGAAGAACACGGCAGGCCAGGCAGCATCACAGGAGCAGGAAGGCTCACGTTTCGCGTCTAGACCCTTCTTCAGATCCTTTTTCCTGAAGAAGGGTCTGGACCCAAAACGTCAGCTTTCCTGCTCCTCTGATGCTGCTTGGTCTGCTGTGTTCATCCAGCTCTACATCTTGTTATCTCAAATTCTCCAGCATCGGCAGTTCCTGCTCTCTCTATCTCTTTCTTCCATTGACTCAGTCTACATTTTCCGCTGCCTCAGGAAAGCAGCCAACGTAATCGAGGACCCCTCACACCCCAGTTTTACGCTCTTTCACCCTCTTTCATTGAGCAGAAGATACAGAAGTTTGAAAACATACACCAATAGATTCAAGAACAGCTTCTTCTCCATTGTGTGCAGACTTTTGAATGGACCTCTTATATGTTAGAGTTGACCTTTCTCTGCACCTCCTCTGTAGCTGTAACACTATATTCTGCATTCTATTCTATTCCTTTGATGTCTTTATGATGGGAATGATTTGTCTGGATAGCACGCAAATCAATACTTTTCACTGTATCTTGCTGTATGTGACAATAATACATCAAATCAAATCATATCAAAGAAGCTATGAGCAACTAAGGATATGCAAAGTGAGTTAACACGAAAAGAATAAGTGAGGAGCCCTGTGACTTAGTCCGCTGTAATCCACGAGCTGGGTTCCTGATTCTGGATGCAAAGTAGTTTGCCAGCTGCATGACAACAAAAGGTGCCGCTTCGCTTTAAAGTACAGCCTTGGCGCGGAGAACAGTAATGTAAGTGAGTTGGAGATGTGCCTAGAGATGTGAGGTGGGTGCATATTTGATGCTAATGTCCTTGCATGGGGAGTTTAGGTAGTTGTGCCCAAAGATGTTGGTGTCTGTTGTCCAAGATGGAGGCAGGAGGTGCAACTGGTGAGCTGGAGTCGCCTGGTATCAATTCTTGACTTTCATGTCATGTTACTTGTTACTGTCCAGTTTTTTTTTTCTCCAGCATGTGGCAGAATAGACAAATGACTATCACTCACTGAGTCAGGATTAGGTTCCAAATGCAAGTGTATACATTCAAATAAGCCACTTGCCACTCTTTAGCGAGACTCCATTCAAAGCTTGGCTGTAGTACGTCTCTTTATTTTTATTGATATGAAGAATGTCATTACTGCCAGTCTCGTCTTATTTGCTCACCTGGCATGCCTTTGCCCATGTCGCTGGGGAGCTGGGAAGACACCACCCATCATTGCCTCCATTCAGATCTGATTTGGTCTGCTTTGCCTTCACAACATATCCATGTTCTCAAGCCTGTCAATATTTGCCCATAAATTTCTGGCTGGTTGAACAGCAAGTGCGGGTAATGATTTGTAGGATGACAATCATCTACTTAGTCAGATTTTCACTTCCTGAGTCAAAATATTTTTTTTATTCCAGTCTCACTGCTGAGACTGAGTAAATAATCTTGGTTGATATTTCAGTCTTGTGGTTGTGTTGTGCTGGCAGAGCTAAGGACTTTGGGATGAGATGTTTATCTAAAGCCCCATTTACCAGACATAGTGCTATTCAAAGAGAAGCAGGTTAATTATTCCGCCCTCCCCCCCCCACCCAGTGTCCAGATAATTATCCCTAAACCATTAGTGATGCAGACATTGGGAGAAGGAGGTCTAAATTCAGGTGAATGATTTTCTCGTAGCCTGAAAAATTGAATTTAAAATTTGTTCCACAATGCCTGTGCCCAATAAAGTGTGACCTCAGATTTTTTTTTAACTAGAGTTTACGATCTTTCCTTCCCTTTATCTGCAAGCTTTAACAACTCGGATTGAGACATGTGTCAGTTTAGCAGCTTCCTCCATCTACTCCAGCTGTCACACAATACTCTAATATTTCTAAGAAAATTTTATTATCAGAGATAATGACAGAGCTGGAAAGGCCAACACAACCATTAAGTACTTCCCAAACTAAATTATTTTGAAGTGATAAAATTACATTTTCATATTGTTGGACTTCATACTGGGGAGGGCTGTACTGAGATCCAGTCCAGACTTCCAAAGTCCTCTCTCTTCTGAATGTCAGCTGGTTGCCTTGTTTCAATACAATACACGACTGCCATGAGTTCATAGCACAAAACCCCATGGCAGGAACTGGCATAAATCTGGAAACCTCATGTTTTGAAAATGGGGAAGGAAATCACAGTTGGTCATTGTCAGTTCAGTATAATTATGTTCTTGAAATGTGGGCATGTTAGATTTTAGCTTTTATTGTCATGTGTACTCAGCTACAGTGAAAAGTGTATAATGTTGCCACACATCTTCAGTACTAAAGTACCTAGATTCAAAACAAAGCTTAGGCACACAATAGTAAGAGAAAGAAAAGTTTAAAAAGTTGAGCATTATTGCATTGAACAGCAGAAAAATAAAGAAATAGGCTATAGATTACATTAAAGTCTTTCACAGTTTAAACTAGAAAAATAATAAATAAATTAAAAGTTCAATGGTCTTTGAGTCCTCTGCTTATATAGTTTTCTGGGAGACCTCAGCCGTCTGTTCTTAAAGCAGCTGCTGCAGATGCCATTACTGCTGCTGAAACTTTCACCTCCCCGTTCTCCCCCAGTGCTTCGGGAATAAGCCTGGGCAGGATCCACGCATACCATGCTGACGCACCACCACAAGTCAGAAAGAGACTGCTTGCATCATGCTGAGTGACCAGGCTGAGAGACCAGGCCTGCGATCCACCTCAAGCCACCGGGAGGACCAAGCTTTGAGCTGCCAGGAGCCACTGAGAGACCAGGCTTAGAGCTGCCATGCTGTCAAGAGAGCAGGCTTAGGACCCACCGTAAGCTGAGACTGGGTCCAGACCAATTGAGAGATTAAAGTGAGGAGAAAAAAAGAGAGACTGAAACAGGAGTCGAGGAACTCCACTTGGAGCCACCTACTCTGCCTCCATCTTGACGATTAGTGTGTGAATCTACTTCATATAATTGTTGTCAAAACGTCCCTTGTTTTCAACTTTAAAATGTTGAACAGATGTATCACAATTTGAGGGAGAACCATCTGTATATCCGGTTTGAAGATTAATCTTTTATTTAGGTTCTCAGTTAATACTCTGTTTCAAACAATTCCCTTTGCTCGTCCAGATTAGCATTGTTATTTAAAGCTGCTGGAAACAATATTGTCCTCATTTGAGTTAATTTTGTGTCAGGTAACAGAAGCATCAAAGTATCGGCATTTGTTTGAAAGATATTGATTAATAGCATTTGATGTGAATACATGCTTTGTGACGCTTCTAGTAATACATTAGTGTTGATATTTGAGTTGGCTTTGCAGAGTTATGAGTCCAATCATGTACCTGTCCCAAATTTTGGACAGGAGTATTTTTTTTAGATTGGGGACAAGTACTCGCACTGATAGCAGAGCTACTCCCCCTGCTAACCAATAGAACAGCACCATACTGTTCTGTAACGAAGTGAGTCAACTTAATACTTTTAGAGCAAATTAATACTTTTTTTGGTGTGTCTGCAGGGATGAATGCCAACTGGGAGGTTGTGAAAACTCTCTGTTGTTCTTTCAGTGGTGCTGTGGAATTCTTTACGACCACATGAACAGATGTGGGGGATCATGGTTTAGGATGGCAAGTCCAACATTCAAAAATCCCTCACTGCTGCATTGACATTGACCACCATTTATATACCCTTGTCTGTTAGACAGTTTTTGAACCCACAAGCTTCTGACTCAAAGGTGAGAGTCTTTGTTTTAGTTCTTGCATGGGATGTTAGGGGTGTCGCTGTCTAAGTAACTCCTTGTTCGCCCTCTTCTCTTGAGAAGGTGGTGGTCAGCTGTGTCTTGAACCACTGTAGCCGATGTCCATCCACAGTGTTGCTGGGAAGGGCATTCCAGGATTTTCATCTCGTAATAATGACGAAACTGTAAACTAGCTGTCAGTCAGGACAAGGTGTGGCAACATGCAGATGGTGATGATCCAACACATCATCTGCCTGTGCCTTTCTGGATGTTGGGGGTCACGGGTTTGGAATGTGCTGACTAAGAACCTTTGTTGACAGCATTATATTGTACAGTTTGTTGCCGTGGTCCTTCAGCGATGGGAGGACTAAATGCTGAAAGAGGTCAAGACGGTACTGATCAAGTGAGCTGCATTGTCTGAATGGTGTTAAACACCACTACATTTTTGGAGCCAAAATCATTGCGAGAAGTGAAGGATATTACTTCACAGTCCTGACTTGTGCCTTGTAGATGATAGACAAGGTTTGCGGAGTCAGGGAGTGTGGAGTTCCCAATCTCTGAACTGCTCTTATAATTTCAGTACTTACGTTGCTTGTCCAGTTCAGTTTCTGGTCAGTGGTAAGTCCCAGAATGTCAATAGGGGATTCAGCAGTGCTGTAGTGTAATTTGGTATTTATCAGTCAGCACAGACAGGGCTGTTTCTGTGCTATATGACTATTACTCTCATGCTATTGAATGCCAAAGGGAGATTATTAGATTTCCCTTTGTTTGTGATGACCGTTGTATAACCCTGGCACAATGTTACTTGCTACTTAAAATTGAAATCTGAATGTTGTCCAGCATATGGATGCAAACTGCTTAATTATCTGAGGAGTTACAAGCTGTGCCGAACATTGTGCAGTAATGAGCAAGCATTTCCACTTCTGACTTCTCATGGAAGGAAGTAGGCTGGTAAAGCATCTGAACATTGTTGGAGAGAGATAGTAGGAACTGCCGCTGCCACCTGTAGTGCTAGATGAACACAGCAGACCAAGCAGCATCAGAGGAGCAGGAAAGCTGACCTTTTGGGTCTAGACCCTTTTCTGAAGAAGGGTCTAGACCCAAAACGTCAGATCGCCTGCTCCTCTGATGCTGCTTGACCTCCTATGTTCATCCAGTTCTACGCCTTGTTGGGCCTTGTACATGATCCTGAGAAACTCCTGCAGCAGTTTCCTTGGCCTGAGATGAATGGCCTCAAATTATGATGGTCATCTTCGTTTTGTGCCTGGTGTGACACCGTTAGTGCAGAGGTTTCCCCTGATTCTTATTAACTTCAGTTTTGCTAGGCACAACGACAAGATTTAAAAGCCATCTGCATGGGTACATGAATAGGAAGGATTGAAAGGGATATTGGCCAAACAAGGTTAATTTAGGATATCTGGTTGGCATGGATGAGTTGGACCAAAGGGCCTGTTTCCATGCTGTACATCTCTACAAATCTATGACTGTTTGATGGCACACTCTGTCGAATGATGCCTGGCTGCTAAAGGCAATCACTCTTACAACCCCTTTTGTCCATGATTAGACCAAGGTGCTGATGAAGTCAGGAGTGAATTACCCAAACTGAGCACCAGGCAGATTGTTATTGTGTGGTGTTGCTTAAATGTATTGTCAACAACAGTTTAGAGCAAGTTATCATTGTAAAGATGCTGATGGGACAGTAATTGACTGGATTGGATTTGTCCCACTCTTTGAGGACGGTCATTCCTGGACAATTCTCCACATTGTTGGATAAATACCAGTATGATAGCTGTACTGGAATAGCTTGGTTAGGGGTGCAGCAAGTTTCTGGAGCACAAGTCTTCAGTCCTATTGCTGGAATGTTGTGGGCATACAGTGCCATCAACCAGTTCTGATTGTCATGTGGAGTGATCATGAGAACCTTAGAGGAAACTGAGATGGACCATTTTCCTCATTACTTCTGGCTGAAGATGGTTCCAAATGCTTCAGCCTTATTTTCAGCACTGATGCACTGGGGTTCCCTCTTATTGAGGATAAGATTATTTGTGGATCCAATCCCTCCTGTTAATTGTTTAGTTGTCCATCACCATTCACAGTTGGATGCAGCAGGATCACAGATCTTAGGTCTGGTCTGTTACTGTTAGAACAGAATCCTTCATAGAATAGAATCCCTCCAGTGTGGAAACAGGCCCTTCAGCCCAACAAATCCACACCGAACCTCAGTGCATCCCACCCAGACCCATCCCCCAATAACCCACCTAAGCTACACATTTCTGAACACTGTGGGCAATTTAGCATGGCCAATCAATCCACCTAACCTGCACATCTTTGGACTGTGTCCAGAGTACCCAGAGGAAACCCACGCAGACACGGGGAGAATGTGCAAACTCCGCACAGACAGACCCCCGAGGCTAGAATTGATCCTGTGTCCCAGGTGCTGTGAGGCAGCAGTGCTAACCACTGTGCTGCCGTACTTATCGCTGTCTCTTGCTGCCAACCTCTCCCCCGCAGAACGGGCAGCCCTCCGCTCCAACCCCAACCTCACCATCAAACCTCTTCCTCTGTTACATTGATGACTGACTGTATCGGCGCCGCCTCTTGCTCCCCAGAGGAGCTCGAACAGTTCATCCACTTCACCAACACCTTCCACCCCAACCTTCAGTTCACCTGGGCCATCTCCAGCACATCCCTCACCTTCCTGGACCTCTCAGTCTCCATCTCAGGCAACCAGCTAGAAACTGATGTCCATTTCAAGCCCACTGACTCCCACAGCTACCTAGAATACACTGCCTCCCACCCACCCTCCTGCAAAAATTCCATCCCCTATTCCCACTTCATCCGCCTCCGCCGCATCTGCTCCCACGATGAGGCTTTCCACTGCTGCACATCCCAGATGTCCACATTCTTCCAGGACCGCAACTTTTCCCCTGCAGTGGTCGGGAACGCCCTTGACCACGTCTCCCGCATTTCCCGCAACACATCCCTCACACCCCGCCCCCGCCACAACCGCCCAAAGAGGATCCCCCTCGTTCTCACACACCACCCCACCAACCTCCTAGATACAACGCATCATCCTCCGACACTTCCGCCATCTACAATCTGACTCCACCACCCAAGACATTTTTCCGTCCCCACCCTTGTCTGCCTTCCGGAGAGACCACTCTCTCCGTGACTCCCTTGTTCGCTCCACACTGCCCTCCAACCCCACCACACCCGGCACCTTCCCCTGCAACCGCAGGAAATGCTACACTTGTCCCCACACCTCCTCCCTCACCCCTATCCCAGGCCCCAAGATGATTTTCCATATCAAGCAGATGTTCACCTGCACATCTGCCAATGTGATATATTGTATCCATTGTACCTGGTGTGGATTCCTCTACATTGGGGAAACCAAGCGGAGGCTTGGGGACCGCTTTGCAGAACACCTCCGCTCGGTTCGCAATAAACAACTGCACCTCCCAGTCGCGAACCATTTCCACTCCCCCTCCCATTCTTTAGACGACATGTCCATCATGGGCCTCCTGCAGTGCCACAATGATGCCACCCGAAGGTTGCAGGAACAGCAACTCATATTCCGCTTGGGAACCCTGCAGCCCAATGGTATCAATGTGGACTTCACAAGCTTCAAAATCTCCCCTTCCCCCACCTCATCCCAAAACCAGCCCAGTATGTCCCCTCCCCCCACTGCATCATAAAGCCAGCCCAGCTCGACCCCTCCAGCCCACTGCATCCCAAAACCATCCCAGCCTGTCTTCGCTTCCCTAACCTGTTCTTCCTCTCACCCATCCCTTCCTCCCACCTCAAGCCGCACCTCCATTTCCTACCTACTGACCTCATCCCACCTCCTTGACCTGTCCGTCTTCCCTGGACTGACCTATCCCCTCCCTACCTCCCCACCTACACTCTCCTCTCTACCTATCTTCTTTTCTCTCCATCTTCGGTCTGCCTCCCCCTCTCTCCCTATTTATTCCAGAACCCTCACCCCATCCCCCTCTCTGATGAAGGGTCTAGGCCCGAAACGTCAGCTTTTGTGCTCCTGAGATGCTGCTTGGCCTGCTGTGTTCATCCAGCTCCACACTTCGTTATCTCTGTCTGTTGCTTGCTGCTTTTATTGTTGGGATTACAAGAATCCTGTATTGTAGCTTCATCAGACTGACACCTCATGTTTAGATTTGTCTGCTGCTGCTCCTGGCATTGATAATTGTTCCTGATAATTGTGCCAAACTGACATTTGGGATTTTGATGTACAAAATGTAGTACCTTACCAATCCAAATAATGTTGGATTTCTTTTACCTATTGAAGGTGTTAATTCAGAAAGTATAAAGAGAAATGTTTCCTTGCTTTCTTGGCTTATCTTGACTATTGTTTGTATTTTTTTTAAGCTATATTTAACTTAGAGCTGTCTGATGCTAATTATGATCGTAACCTTATAAGGCAACCAAAAGTTGTTGTTTCTTTGAAGATAGGTCGGTTAGTATTTCAATCAATTTGATACCATGTCAACATCAGACTCGTCTAAACAGGAGCATAACACAACAGACTGCAATTAACAATTGATAATGGAAACAACCTGCAGGAATGTTGATGCCTCTCTTTACCGGCAATGCAGTTTCCTCAAATGTGGTCCAGAATCAGATGCCAATTACTGTTCAATCCCTGCTTTGGGATTTGCATGCAGTCACGCGTATTTTCTGTTCATTTGCTAGTAACTTTCAAAAGGTAATTGGATAAACAGCTGAAGGGGAAATATTTTCTTGGCAATGGGGAGTGCACAGGGGTGAGCAACTGATCAATAACTCTTTGAAAGACACAGCATAGACAAGGATGGGATGGCCACCTCTGTGTTGTAAGGTCCGAGGTAGATATAGCTGCACCTTTTGGAAGTATATTTGTGAGATTTTGGGAATACTGCAAGAATACTTCACTCCCATGATCACATCCTCTAAGGATGTGGCAGTGGTGGAAGAAGATGCCTACATAGCCCGACATTGAAATCTTCCGTGGCTAAAGTAAGGGGGTGATACCATGTGTTAGCACCAAGTGTCTGTTCATTCTCCGCCTCCTGAGAAAGATTACTGGCTCACCGTCTGTTCTTGGAGGCTTCTGTGAAGTTGGTGTAACATTAACAGAATCGTTAACCTAGAAGTGTTTAATACTCCTTCTTGCTCCCTACTAACACCAATATCCTCCCCCTTTTTTTGAGCATTCAATTATCAAGCTCAATTTTTCTGCTCTAACTTCATCCTCCCAAGTCTGCAGGAGATAGCACGTTCCTTTTCAGAAATATCTATTTGCATCATATAAATACGTGAACTATGATCTATGGTTCAAGTTCATTTGCCTTGCAAATCTCAGTTGTGTGAATAAGAATTAATGTATTCTCTGGGCTGTGCTGTTTACAGATACAGGGAAAAATCTAATAGATTTTGAGACGATAAGTAATTAAATTTATTTATAATGGTAATACCAACCATAGACTTAGAGGCATCACTAAAAGAACGAGACATTAAAAGTGGTAGATGGCCAGAAATAGCAGGACACCAAGTTACAGTCCAACAGGTTTATTCGAAAACACAAGCTTTTGGAGCCCTGCCCCTTGAGGTGTTAGTGAGAGAGGTAGTATCAGACACAGAATTTAAGTAAAAGATCAAAGGTTTACAGCACTGATGAGGATGTAATTGGATGTATTAAACAAACCTAAGATGGTGTTCAATCATTAATTAGTTAAAAGGCTTTAAATGATTAATTTGTAAAAGTAAATCCCTGAATTTTTTCAAGTCTGCGCCCTGTTAGGTGTGAGGCCTTGTTTAGAATCTGTGCTTTGGTTTGGAGTCAGACTTGTTTTATTTCTAAAGTAGGAGTTTATAAAATGCTACATTGACTGACTGTGTGTGCGAATTTAATCAATACAAAGGAAGGGGATGATAATTAGGAGTCAGTAATAGTTGAAGGGTTAATGCTGAGTACAGGGGAGTAAGGCAAATTACCCCCACCTGTACTGCAGATTTTGCAGTTTTTCTTGCGTAATAAAACATTACAGTGTTGAAATAAAGACTTCTCCAATTCAAAACCAAACTCTGGGCTTCATCCAAGTCTACACTTTGTGACAGTTGGTGTCAGTTTAATTCATGTGTGATCATCAGGATAGTGCATGTAAATGGCCCTCTTAATTGAATCTGATATGAATTTAACACAAGTGATACAGCATCATGGTTCACTGTAGTGAGGGATGTGGTAGACGTGATTTGACTTCTAGATTTAGAAATTTAACCTAACTGTATTCATCCATTTCTTATAAGAACATGCCAAAACTCTACAGATTAAATGATTTCAGACATATTGTGAAATTTTCCAATCATCTGATTCCACAAAAGAATGTAAATGAAATTGACACCAACAACTCTGAGAAAGTGTACAACATGTTTTTCAGAGAATAAATTGATGCTTCAGACTCATTAACAGCTCTCGATGGCCACGGCGCGTCTGTATTGATGGCCACATAACATCAATGAGCATTTATATTTGCTTAAGTGATTATTCACCCTGTCAATAGTTATGCCACTAGGAATTAAAACCTTTTTCTGACCTTGACCTAATCTAGTTCACCCTCTTCCACTTTATGTTCAGCATAAATTTTTTAAGCAGGTGAGCTACTTATGCCTTCTAAGCATCATTCTGTGAATGTTCAGGGATGACAATATAGTACATGTCAAAACTGGTTTACTATAAATCAATGAACAAAGACTATTGAGCATAGGTACAGCACTGTAACTTGGCGTGGTTTATGCATTATAATACCGTGATAGTCATAGCTTGTTCAGTTATTGAATGCAAAAGTTGATCTTTGATTTAAGAAATGTATTTTTCACAGTGTTTGTCTTATTCAGGGACTTCTCGTAGTCAAGTTTTGTTTATGCAGAGCATTGTTTTTAGATTTCAGAGTCATACAGCATGGATCAGGTCTAACCAGTCCATGCTGAACACTTCCCAGACTAAACTAGTCTCACCAGCCTGCTTCAGGCTCGTTTTCCTCTGGAACCTTACCTGCTCTTTTTCTTATCCAAGTGTCTTTTAAATGTTGTAGATAATACAGTCTGGAGTTGGAGGAACACAGCAGGCCACGCAACATCAGAGGAGCAGGAAAGCTGATGGACCTTTCAGAAATGGGGGAAGGGGAAGTGAGCTCCTGAAGTAAATAGAGAGAGGAGAGGCAGGGCTGGGGAAGGTAGGTGGGTTGGTGATAGGTGAGTGCAGGTAGGCAGTGGTGGGGATTAGTCAGTGAGGTGGTAGGAGGGGATAGGTGGGAGAGCAGACGGACAGGTCAAGGAAGTGGGTTCTTACTGTCGCTTTTAAATGTTGTAATTGTGCCCACTTCCAGCACTTCGTCAGGAAGTTCATTCCCCACCCGAACCGCACTCTGTGCATAAAATTTGCCTTTCATGTGTTTTTTTTAATATCTTTCTATCTCTTCTCACCTTAAAGATGTGTCTCCTAGTCTTGAAATCTCCCATTCTAGGGAAAAGACACAACTAATCTGTACCCTTCATGATTTTATAAACCTCTATAAGTTCACCCTTCAACCTCCTATGCTGTCGTGAAAAAAGTCCTAGCCTCTCCTTTATAACTCAAACCTTCCATTCCTGCCAACTTCCTGGTAAATCTTTCTTGAACCTGTTCCAGCTTAACAATATCCTTATGTGACTGGCTGACCAGATCTTCTGGACGCTTTAGTCCACAACTATTAAGGTGTGTCTCTGCAATTAGGACGATTATGCCACAAACCTCTTCCCCATGTGTCCCCATTTCAAGTTATGGAAATTGCCGATATTGCTATAGTGACAATTGTGGGAGAGTGAGGCGGGAAAGCTGTAATACAGGGAATGTAGGGCAGGAAAAGCACATATTTAATCTTTGGACTTTAAGAACTGACAATTCTTGCTGCAAAACTATGTCTCAAATATCAGTTTGTTAGGGCAGACCCATCATTTTTTTAAAAAAGTGTTTAAAGGGGCCAAGCAGTTGTTAATGTTAGGCTGGGGTTCAGCAGCAACCATTGCAGCCCTAGAACGACCGACCCTAAAACCTTGAGGAAAGGTGCTCTTCAGGGAAGCTCTTGAAAGGAGCCAATCTGCAAGACATGTGGGAAACTGTTCAGCCCATGTGACTTCCAGTCCAGAATTAAGGCCATCTCTCCATCATCAAGCTACAGATGATACGTGCAACTGCACACACTCAGAGGCTGAGCTCCAAACTATTTTTGGTGCATTAGGGAGGGAGCTCTTAGGAATTAATGGTCCTATTAGCAGCTATTGATTTCCTCCAGGCTGAACGAACCCATTCCTTTGTCAGCTGAACTGCTGTTCTCTCTCTCTGGGTCCCATCCCCCATTGCCTGCTCCCACTGCACCCCACTCTAACCCATTCTGTTGATTTTAGTGCACTCCCTTCATGGCTGTTGAGGTAAAAGCCAGTTTTTTTTCAATTAGCCTTCTAGGGTATCTTTCATTTCTGCTAGCTGTCGTGTGATCTTTGACCGGTTGTACGTTGAGGGTAGAGAGCACACATTGGAAGGTGGGTGCTTGGCATTCTGATGCAGTGACCTTTCCTCTGCTGTTGCTGCATCAGGATGGCTGCCACCTGAGGATACTCCTGTGTATGCAGCCTTCCATTCAAGTGACATGTGCCTTTCATCGTTAGCACTAATGGTATACCTTGAGCTCTCTCAGGTTTTGCCACACTTTGCTACCTGTGCAACAAACCTCAATGCTTACGGTCTATAAATTTTGAACCTCCTGTTCGAAACTAGCATATTTCTTAGGGGATAGAACATAAATGAATAAAAGCCTTTAATCAGCAGTACACAACTCTTGTTCTGAGGAAAGGTCACTGGATCCGAAACATTAACTCTGATGTTTTTTTCTTTACAAATGCTGCCAAATCTGCTGAGCTTTTTGCAGTTCTTTCAGTTTTTAATCTATGTCGGGATTTGTGTTCTGTAGATGTTAGAAGGTGAAGGGATCATTTTAAAGTTTTTTTTGAGCTTTAATGAGAACAGAGTTTCTCCCATTCTGTTTTTTTCCCTTGAGTCAGTGAATTTGGGATTTAAACTAAAAATTAGATGTAGATCTCCCTAGAATCAAATTGACAAATGTTTTTACACACAAAGGGGGTAGATGCTTGCAGCTGTCTTCTGAAAGTTTCAATTAACGCTGGATTTACCACTAATCTAAAAATTATGCAGTAGACTTTTTTTTAAACAAAGATTTTGGGGCTGTGCATCAGAGGCAGGTACATGGAGTTGGCTTGCAGATCAACCATGATCTAATTGAATGGAAGAAGAGAGTTGAGGGGTCATTCCTGTGTTTGCAGTTCAAATCTGCACAGCCCAAGCTTTTATCGACTGAGGAGTGTTCTCAGATCCAAAGCCGTTCTTGTCAGAAACTGATGTATGCCTACGCCTGGTGCTGCCATACTGATACATCCCCCTGCCGTCAAAAACACCTCCATTGCAGCCATTGCTGAATCTTCGTACCCTCCACACCCTTTTACCTGTGTTTCGCGTATGACACCATTGGCACCCTCGGTGATTCAGTATTGACAGACACATAGTGCCTCGTCTCTCTTCCCTGGGTGCAAACCATGTTCACCCCCAAGCACCTTCCTGTTCTTGCCAGTTTGTAATTGCAGAGGAAATCACTTTTGATCCTTCAGTGCTGCTTAACTGGAAGTTCTGTCCTGAACCACCAAGTTAAAAATGAGGTATGTTTCTTCTGGGTAGTGCTTATAATGCACAGAAACCATAAAGAACATTTCATGCCCTGTTGCTGCTTTTACCATAAATATTAGATTGGGTCCTGTATTTAAATATATGTTCTATTACTTCTGGGCATCATAGCTACAATGCTGTTCATAGGGAAGAAGTCTATCCTGGTATACGTAAACATTGCTGTATAAACATAGTTCGTTAGCTGAGAAGAACTTTGGCAATCATAGCATTTATCTGAAGTTCTTAAAAAATAGCATCACAATATACAAAGACTGAATGCATTAGAAGAAATTGACTCTGCACTGTAAAAATTAGCTTCTCCATGAATGTCATTTCAGTAATACAGGAGTTGACCAAACTCTACATAGTTTCCAAATACACGAGTGAGTAAAGTGAACTATTCAGTCATGAATACAGCCTGTCATCATGTAATTTTCTAATGCAGTGTGTACAATGCTGTATTTCTAGAGTAATACTTACTTCCACTGTCAGTCACTATTTCCTTCCCGGGAAAATTGTATCTTGTTTCTTTTATTGTGTAAAAATTACACTTCCTATCTCCCTGAATCTTTCAGCACAGCTGGAGATTGTCTCAGTTTAATGCCTCGTCTGAAAGATGGCATCTCTACTAATGCAGCTGTCCTTCAATACTGCACTGAAAGGATGGCCTTGTTTATGTGCGTAACTTTCTGCAGTGGGGCTGTAATCATTGTACTTCTGATGTAATACTGAGCCTAATATTGTATGATGTCTTAAAAAAACTGTTGTTTCTTATGAATTAAATAAATACATGAGCCTAGTAAATGCTGAAAAAGACTTATTGTGCTTCCAGTTATTTTTATGCCCTTGGCTAAAAGACATGAGCCCAATTTCAGATAACAAGGCGTAGAGCTGGATGAACACAGCAGGCCAAGCAGCATCAGAGGAGCAGGAGAGCTGAAGATTCAGGCCTAACCATTCTGAAAACGCTGCAATGTTCATCTAGCTGTACACCTTGTTATCTCAGATTCTCCAGCATCTGCAGTTCCTGCTATCTCAGTCCAATTTCAGGTCGATGTAAAGGATTCCATGGCACTGTTTGAAGAAGAAGAGAGAGTTTCACCCGTTGTTTTGGCCACCGAATGCCACCAGATATACGATTACGTGGTCATTTGTCTGCATTTTTGCTGTGTGTACACTGGAAGACATTTTTGTAGTGCGATCAGGTCAGCACTGGTGAGGGAATGTTAGAATTAGATTTCGGTTTTATTGTCACCTGTACTCAAGGACAGGAGTGCAGTGAAAAGTGTACAATGTCATCACACGTGGCGCCATTTTGGGTACAACGTACCTAGTTACACATTTTAAGTACTAAATTAGATTAGGTACAAAAGTAAGGAAATAAATCTAAGTTCTACATTGCAGGCGTTTATAGCATAAATTGGGAAAATAAATAAAGTTAGAAGATGGATATTACAGTCCTTCTGTAGCCTCCATGTTGGGGACTTTCCACATGTGGTCTTGCTCTCCCCTCTGCTGGGCTGACCCCACAGGGCTTGCGAGCCAGTTACTGCCAACTGTGACAGGCTGACTGCACCGGCCCCCGGTTCTCTGACCACCAGCTGCTCTGCTGCAGGCCCCTAGCCCATTCCCCTACCCGGCCCATTGGACCCATCCTGCTCTGCTCAGGGCCCTCCCGCCACCCCAGTGCTCACCCTTAGTAGCTGCAACACTCGGTACTGTCACCACCAGTCTTCCACAGGGTGAGTTTATTAAAAATAAAAGCTGCAAACTTAAAAGAGAAGAACAAGAAAAGAGAAAAAAGAAGAGAAGCAGATGTAAAGTGCTGAGCCTGGATGCTGCCTATTCCACTGCACCATTTTAACAGGCATTAAAAGGCATTATTGAATGTAATGAGAGTATGATATTATGTATAGAATAACTTTATACAAAGGATAGTAGAAGGTGACAGTAGTGGAGGTGATTGCCTAGTGGTATTATCACTAAACTGTTAAACCATAGACTCTGGTAATGTTCTGGAGACCCAGCTTTGAATCCTGCCACGGCTGATAGTAGAATTTGAATTCAACAAAAATCTGGAATTAAGCATTTAATAAGGACCACAAAACCATTGTCAATTTTTGGACAATCCCATCTGGTACACTAATGTCCTGTAGGGAAGGAAACTGTCATCCTTACTTGGTCTAGCCTACATGTGACTGCAGCCACTGGGGATAGGCAATAAATGCTGACCTAGCTAGCGATGCTCACATTCTGTGAATGAATAAAACAGTCTGATTTATTACAGTTCCTGTACACAATTCTGAGAGATCTGGTTTCCCTAGGACATTGTTCCTTATCCATGTACTCAGCAGCTATTTTCAAAGTCAAGGAATAGTTAACCCTTTACTCCACACCTCCCTCTAAGTTTATTCTCCCTACGAACTGTTACTCTCATGAATTATTTATGGTGTTTAGCCAACTTTTACGTTTTCCCCTCCAGATCTCTTTTTACCTGAGACACCAACGTCCAGTGGTTCTCTCGGCTCACTTACTGGGACGTGCACATTCACGTAGCTTTTCATTGTAAAGGTAACACATCGGAGTTGTTTGGCAGCAGCTTCTCACAGCAGCTGGCTCTTAGGCTATGATGTCTGAAGATTTTTGAAGATGTTACTAACAAAATTGATAAAGGAGAAGCGATGGATGTAGTTTACTTAGGTTTTCTCAAGGCTTTTGGTAAAGTTCTCCATAATAGACTGTTTGGAAAACGAAAGCATGTAGGATAGAAGGATATGTACTATCATGAATTAATGATTGGCTAACAGCCAGAAAACAGTGTGGAAATAAATATTGGCAAGCTGAGAGTAATGGGTACTGCAAGGACCTGTGGTTGGCTCCAGCTCTTCACAATGTACAGCAGTGTTTTTGAGATGGGGACCAAATGTAGTATTTCCAGATGATGCAAAGCTAAGACAGATTGTGTTTTGTGAGGAAAATGTAAAGTGGCTTCACTAGGTTTTGGACAGACTCAGAGAATGGGAAAGTATGTGGCAGATGGAATATAATGTGGCAAATGTAAACTTATCCATTTTTATATGACAAACAGATGTGCAGAGTATTTCTTAAACAGTGCGAAGTTGGAAAGTGTACATGTACAAAGGGACCTAGATATCCTTGTCAGTACGTCACTTAAGGCTAACATATAGGTGCAGCAAACAATTGGGAAGGAAGGCTGATGAAATGTTAGTGTTTAATACAAGATGAATTGAGTTTGGAAATCATGAATCATCTTCTACTTTGAAGTCTGAAGTATCAGAGCTTTGTTAGACTACACCTCCCTATCTCAGCAAAGTTATTACTGCCATAGCACGTGTTACAAAGGCTCACCAAAATTGTCCCTAGTATGTTGGGAGTGTACAATGAAGAAGATTGGGCAAACTAGGCCTTATTCTCTAGAGTTTCAAGGAATGAGAGGTGATCTAATTGAAATTTACAACATACTTCAAGGGAGAGACAGGTTAGGTGCAGGTGAGATATTTGCCCTGGTTGGGGAGTCTAAAACTAAGGGCACAGTTTAAAAGTAGAGGAGATGCCATTTGGGCTCAAGAAAGGAAAAATTCTTTCACTTACTGGATTGTGAACCTTTTGCAGTATAGAATGCCAGAATGTTGCGCAGTTCAGTCTTTCAGGAAGTTTAAGGTATGGATTAATAGATTACCCTTGGTTACGGGAGACTAAAAGGCATTGAAGCGTTCGATCAGTCATGATCATATTGAATGGTGGGGCAGCGTGGATGGTCTGAATGGCCTGTTCCTAATTGCATGGTCTTATGAATCTGGTAGATGAAAATGCAGGGACGTTCTGAAATCAATTCTGGAGATGTGCAAATAAGGACGTTCCTCACACTTCTGATGTAGGAATTTATCTTCCTGTAGTTAATGACGTCACCTCACATGGGTTTCAGTTCGAGGCTGCTGTATGGCAGACATGGATATCTCTACATTTCCAGCTGAAAGTAGGATTTTGCCATCATAGCCAATGGAATATGCTTTTAGGCTACAATGTGTAGGAAGTTTCTGATTGTACTATGGTCGGCAGACTTGAGAGAAAATAGAACGATAGGGCATTCAGAATTCATTAATAAAAACCAAAAGATGTAAATCAGATTTGATGTAAATCAGAAACAAAAACAGAAATTGCTGGGAAAGCTCAGTGAGTCTGGCAGCATCTCTGAAGAGAAATCAGAGTTAACGCTTCGGATCGAGTGACTCTGATTTCTCTTCACAGACATTGCCAGATCTGCTGAGCTTTTCCAGCAATTTCTGTTTTTGTCTTGGAATACATTACCTGCCTAGCAGTCTACAACTCTGCCAAACGACTGGAGTAGCTTGGTGATAAGGGTTAAAGTCTTCCTGTTCGCCATCATTTTATTTCTGATTCCTCCTGCAACCTGCAAAAGATTGTAATCATTGTGTAGTTGATCTCTATGATTAATGAGAGCTTGCTTTCATATGATAGTGTTCTGCAAATTTAAACCAAGATTCCTCTTCTCTCAAGGGTTCTTCACATGTAAGGCCATTACTCAAATTATAACAGCATGTCTTCCTCAGTTACTAATTCACATTGATTTTCAAGTTCTAAAACTTGGAGCAAAAGACTTTTTTAAAAGCTGCTGTTAGGGCATTACCACTGACTTTAGTTCACGTGCTGTTTATAGCCAGCCTCTAGTCTTAGAATCTGACACCTCTTGTCACTGTACAGTAAGATCAGGTCTGTGCTCAGGTGCATGACCATTAACAGGCCTTATTGAACACTACCGTATAGCAGGGTTGGTAAGGCAGAGCATCTCTGACACCCAACAGTTTCCGTAACATTTCCATATGACCTGATGTCATGACAAGCTCCTTCTGCACATTTAGAATTAAGATATAGTATTTTCATTCACTTGTGAGATGTTGGCATTGCTGGCTGGCCAGCATTTATTATCTGCCCGAGTCGCCCTTGAGCAGATGGTGGTTAGCTGCCTTCTGTGAACTGTTGCAGTCCATGTGCTGCCTACAATGCCATTAGAAAGGGAATTCCGGCATTGTGACGTAGCAACAGTGAACAGCTGATGGTTTATTTCCAAATCAGGATGGCGAGTGACTTGACGGGGTGCTTGGAGGTGGTGGTGTCCCATTAATCTGCTCCCCTTGCCCTTCTAGATGAAAGTGGTCATGGGCTTGGAAGGTGCTGTCTGAGGATCTGTAGTGAATTTGGTTCACCCTTTACTCCACAATGTTTGCCATACGAGATCCACTTCAAAAGCAATTAGCTATGAAGGACTTTGTCATGCATTGATTATCTGTTGATTGCATTGGCAACTGATGAGTTTAGCTGATTTATAGCAGGAGTTTGAAGAAAATGAAGAGTAGTTTAAAACATGACAGCATCTTCCAATTTTAAAAACAGGATGCTTTCACCTGCAAGGTTGCAGTGAGTGGAACCAGCAAATTACCTGTGTGAAATCAGTCTCGGTCACTTCCAGGCATGCTTTCTGTACTTGTGATTGACAGGGAAATTAGCTAATCAGCGACATACTGGTTAGAAATTATGATATTACTCTGTTCAAGGAGGATTTAGGGCATGCACGTATGTGCAGGTTTATCCTCTCTCCCACTCTTTATTTTCTCCTTTAAACTGGGAACGAACTACTAAATGGTTTTCGTAAAGTGAAACTTTGACTACATGAAATGGATGATTGATTGAGGTCATTTTCTTCACATTGCAATGTTCCAACAACAGAATTCAGTAAGCTGCATTCGATTTTAGGAAGATTAAAGAAGTTGTTGCATTGTAGGCATAAGGTGTGCTGGAATTTAATGCACAATGTATAGCACGAAAGATGAAGCCAATTTGTACTAGCTTCTATCATTAGAAATCATCCTTTTCCAATCCCACTCGTGTAGAATATATGAAGGAGAAGAACTGACGATAGTCCCTTTCTCAAGGGAATAGTGTGAGTTATGATCAGAGATAATGGGAACTGCAGATGCTGGAGAATCCAAGATAACAAAGTGTGAAGCTGGATGAACACAGCAGGCCAAGCAGCATCTTAGGAGCGCAAAAGCTGATGTTTCAGGCCTAGACCCTTCATCAGAGAAAACGTCAGCTTTTGTGCTCCTAAGATGCTGCTTGGCCTGCTGTGTTCATCCAGCTTCACACTTTGTTATCTTAGTGTGAGTTATGACCCTTCTGGTAAAATGCACTAATGCTCAAGCTCCCCTTCCTTCAGGATCACCACAAAAATTGACGATGTAGTCAAAAGCTCAAAGTCCCTGATTTGCTGACTTGATGGAATCACGTTAACAGAAGACACTGATGAGGTTCCAGTTCTTAACAAGAATTATTGTGTATTACAAATTAGTAACTTCTAATCACCAGTAAACAGCCATGAGCTATCAACATATGGGTCTACTATTTAAACACTTTTTAAAACTCCTACACACACACGCAGACAAACAAAATAACTGATTTAATTGGTAAAGGGGAAAAACCTGGGGACCATAGTCGACAGAACAATTGTACAGGGTTTGCTGGGATGATGGTAGGACTTTGTGTTCTTCATTCTGTTTTCTCCAGGTTCCATCTCTTATTCACAGGAGGCAAAGGGTGATTGGTACATAAAATGGCTCTTGTTTACTGGTTAAGGGCACCATCTTACAGCAACTGTTGGGATAACATAACAAGCGTTCTTCAGGCTTCAGGCATTTTTACCACAGAGAGGGCAACAGACAACTTGACCTTGAAGAGAACTAAAGGCTTCTCGTTGTGCGTCTCTCACAGCCATAAGCTGTCCAGGAACCAATCAGAGAGCTGTCCCCAGACCAATGTCTTTTAGTGTCCATATCTAGTCCCAATTGCACAAACTAATCAGCCACTTACGATGGGCCAGACCCCTCTTTCTGTACATACCCAGGTGCTGGGCCATTTTTTAAAATTCATTCACAAGACGTGGGCATCTCTGGCTAGGCCAGCATTTATTGTTCATCCCTATTTGGGGGAATGAGGACCAATTTGGGATGTTTCCCCAGGTGACAGAGAATAACTGTCCTCTGGGCAATTAAGAATCAACCAGATTGCAGTGGGCCTGGGGTCACCTGCAGACTAGACCAGGCAAGGATGTCAGGTTTGCTTCCCTGAAGGAAATTAGTGAACCCGATGGACTTTTCCTGACTATTGACAGTGCTTCATGGTCATCTTCATTCTTAATTTCAGATTTTTACTTAAATTCATTTCCACCATTTACCATGGCAAGATTTAAACTCGGTCCCAGAGTATTACCAAGTCTCTGGATCAGTAGTCTAGTGATAATACCACAAGGCCGTTGCCTCCCTTATACACATCTTTTTCCACTCTTTAAATAAAGCAACACTATAAAGACTACACACAAGTTTCAGTATCTTGTTTTGAAAAGCTCAACAATTCCTTCCACAATCCAATAAGTTCGTCCTTATCCAGGAAATAAAATGATATGCTCTTTAATTGTGAGGTAGATATTGTTGAGTAAAGGCTTTAACACCCTGAAGCAACCTTATGATAGTGGAAAGGTGTTGATTCTCACTGGACATAAATAGCACAGTGTAGTCAGAGCTAAGAGAGAGGAATAGATGTGTAAAATAGTCTATTATTAATATTGTGGTGACATTAGAGCCTTGTATGTCTGTGTCATAACGTTTACTTTTAATGTGTAATTTAGTTCTCGACTTGGCTAGCTCCCAAACCAGTCTCCCTTGAACCCAAACTCATGTTGTTGGCATAAAACCACAGCATGAAAGGGATGTGGGCAGCTAAGTAGAAGGACATTGTAGAAAGCAGGCTTTGGGCTCTAGTGATCTTGGCGGTTGATTGCTAAAGAAAAATACGTTTCTGTCTCTCTCTTCCCCTTTCCCTCACCCTCCCTTCCTCCGTCCCCCTCCCCCTATCCTCCCTCTCACTCAGCAAAAAGACTCAATTTGAATAGCATTCAAATAGCATCTAAATTTTAAAGTTGTTCTGAAGTTGATGCTACCCCATCCCCTCAATCACCTCTGACCTTACTCCTTTTTAAGTATTGGAAAAGTTTAATAAATACAATCTTTTCACAGGTAGTACTTGGAATGGACAGAATCTCTGGAAGATAAGCCAATGTGTTTCTCCATTGACTTGCTGTGTACAGAAAATGTCCAGACTGATGTTAGGGAAGACTTTGGAAAGGATATGCAAAGCGGTACTCTTGTTGTGTCTAGTGCACTTTCTTATAATGACCATCTTCTACTTGGACGTCTACACCCAAAGGTTTGACATCTTCAGCCGCTTTAATACTAGAAATTACTCCAAGGTGCATCAGTACTTTAACATCTCAAAGCCCAATGGGACCTCACTGACTTTCCTGGGGAGTGAAGATCACTTTATATCAAGCAGGAAGTTGGTACATAACCTTACAGTCACGAAGAAGCCTTTACCGATGTGCCCTGATGTCCCACCGGGTTTAGGTAGGCAGCTGACTTCAACTTTTCATTTTAAAAAAATGTTGTGGGCTGATTGATTAAAATGCATTGTGATTAAAGATTTAAAAGTGTTACTGTTTGGAATTGCTAGGCTTTTTGTGTTGCTATTATTGAGATTCTGTGCCAACAATTTGTCCTTCCTGTTCAGATGATACCTTTCTCAGAGCAACCTTTTATAAATAGGCAGAGCTGAAGAGAATATAGCTTTCCATTCTTTCCTTCTTTTATCAGCCTGTTAGGAGAATACATCCATCATTCCAGTTATTTTGCTGGAAAACATGAATAAGTTAGACTCTATATCTCAACAATTTTAGCACACATTGGTCACATTTAAAAATAGCATAGGAGATTGATATACCAGGTAGAGCAGATTTATTTAAAGGGTGCTTCAAGTAAACATGAAAAATTACAGACTCGGGCTACTACAGGAGTCACGATTACTAAGTGTTAAATACGAGAAATTAGAGTAACACTCAAATCTATGTGTACCATCGACAGGTATTTTGTAAAGATGTCTGCTTTTAACTTGGCATAGTTGGATTGAAGTTTACCATTTAAAAATGCCACTGCTGATACAAAACCTTGCTTTTAGGTTACACGAAAATACAAGAATGGAATATGAGGCAATTCAGCCTTTTGACTTTGGCCCATCATTTAACAAGATCATTGCTGATCTGAGTGTAGGCTCAAAACTGTATTTCCCCTATCACTGATTACCTTTCACCATCTGGTTACTAAAAAATTATCCACTTCTGCCTTAAAAATATTCAAAGGCTGTTTCCATCATTTTTTTTCCGTAAGTCTCTCAACCTTCTATGAGGGGGGAAAAAAATCTGCCTTATCTCTGTCTCATGTGGGTGACTTGTTATTTTTCAACTGTGGCCCGTAGTTCTCGATCCTTCCATAAAAGGAAACATCCTCTGTCCATATCTACCCAGTGACGATCCCTCAGGATCTAATATGTCTCAATCAAGTCTCCCCTTGCTTTTGTAAACTTCAGGATATAAGCCTGTCCTCTTTGATTTTTCCTTGTAAATTAACCTGCCTGTATATTAGTCTAGTAAACCTTTTTCTGAACTTCTTACAGTGCATGTACAAACTTTTTAAGTAAGGTGACCAGTACACCAGATGTGGTCTCTCCAGTGTCCAGAATAACATAACATGAAACATAACACTTCTGCTTTGTATTCAGGTCCCATTGTAAGAAATGTTAACTGTTATCAGCTTTGCTAATTGTTTCTCATTTTGGGGAGGCTGAGGTATATTAGTAACATCTAATATCGGATTTCTGGCTGGTAATCCACAATCCCAGGTATGTGTCCTGGGATATGGGTTCACATCCCACTATGAAAGATGGTATAATGAAAATGAAGGACAGTGTTCAGTTTCCAAAATAGTGTAAGTTAATGTTGAGTCCTGAAAGCTGTAAAATGAAGCGGAAGCTGAGGTACTTTTCCTGGAGAGTGTCGAAGTCTTTGTTGCAGCACTGTAGTAGAGATAAGATGGGAATATTAGTATGAGTGCAAAATGGCACATTAAGTTGTGAGTGACTGGAAGAGTGGAGTTATTATAATGGACAGAGCGGAGGTGTTCACTGGTCATCTAGTCAATGTTTGATCCAGCCATTGTACAGGAGACTGCGATGTGAGCAGTGAATGCAGTCGCTCAGTTTGAAAGGAGTACAAGTAAAATGCTGCTTCACCTGGAAGGTATGCTTCCATCCTTAGACAGTAAGGAAGGAGGATGTAAAAGGCTAGGTGTTAACACCTGCAGCAGATACTTAGGAACACTGTTGCGTACAAGTTCCTGACTTGGAAATATATTGCTGCTCCCTCACTGTAACTGGGTCAAAATCCTGGAAGTTCCTCCTGAGCAGCATTTTGGGAGCACTTACAGTAAGGGACTGCAGCAATTCTAGGAGGCAGCTCACCTCCACACACTGTGAGGTAATTAGTGATGGACAATAAATGCAAGCTGTTGCTAATGAACTCTACATCCTCTGAATGAATAAAAATGACGTGTTTTACAACAGGGTGTCAATGTGCTGTTTTAAGATTGATTCTGTCCTCTGACATGCAGGACAACCAATCCCATGTGGTCCAAATTTTCTGTTCCATTGGCACAATTAGGGTGTAATGAGCAGTGACATTAAAAAAAAGATGAAAAACTCTGTAACAAGTGACTTTGACTATTCAGCTATGCCACACTGCATATTTTGGGGAGGTTTTTTGTACCATTTATACCAGTAGACTTTGACTTAGAGACTTTCCTATGTCTGGACAGGCATTAGGCAGATCGAGCATATTCTTGTGTCTCTTCTGTGGAATGTTGTACCTGAAACAGATCAGCAGGCATTGCCAGATTCCATCCCATAAAATATTCTGTCATAATACAGAAAACTTCTGCTTCAGAACCAGCTGTGCTGTTCCAGTTAATCTTCAACACTGCACAGGATAATGTAGAAATTGTGCTGTCATGTCCAGATGACAAAAGCCAGACAAATTCAAACTGGCCAATTACCTCATCAGTCTGCTTTTGATCATCAGCAAACCGGTGGAAGGTGTTGACAGTGGTATCAAGGGGTTTGACACAATAATAATCTGTTCCTGATCCCTCAGTTTGGGTTCTGCCAGGGCTACTCACATCCTGACCTCATTACAACTAAACATAGATAAAAACGCTAATCACAAAAGGTGAGTTGACAGTGACTGCTTTTGACATCAGTGCAGCATTTAGCAATGTGGCAACAAGAAGCCTGAGCAAAACTGTAGTCAGTAGGAATCTTGGGGAAAGCTCTTTACTGGTTGGGGCCACAGCTAATACAAAGAAAGATGGTGTGATTGTTGGAGGTCAGTTATGTCAATCTCCGGTTAGCACTGTTTCAGTTGCTCTGCTTAGTTTGCTGAACCCACCCATCTTAAGCTGCTTTGTCAATGACTTTCCTTCTATCAAAACGTCAGTAGTGACATTGTCCAAATAGCAGTGCACAACATTCAATACAACTTGTGTCTCCTCAGATGTGTTAAGCAACAAGTATCCATTTGCAACAAAACCTGGACAGCAGCGCACGAAGAAAAGCAGAAATTGCTGGAAGAATGCAGCAGATCTGGCAGCAGCTGTGGAGAGAAAGCAGAGTTAAAGTTTCAGGTCCAGTGACCCTTCTTCAGCATGCAGCCAGGTTTGGGCTGATTTAGTGCCCTGGCAGAACCCAAACTGAGGGATCAGGAACAGATTATTATTATGTCAAACCCCTTGATACCACTGTCAACACCTTCCACCACTTTGCTGATGATCACCTTCTTCAGCATGCAGCCAGGTTTGTGCTGATAGGTGAGATGTTTCATTTGTGCCACACAGTGCCAGGCAATGGCCATCTGCAATAAGAGATTATCTAAGCATCTCCTCCTCACATTGAACAGCATTCCCATCACTGAATCCCTCACTGCCTATATCCTCGGGCTCACCACTGATTTGAAACTGAACTGGACCAGCCCTATAAATACTGTAGCTGCAAGAGCAGGTTAGAGGCTGAGAATTCTGCAGTAAGCCGCTCATGTCTGGACTGTTTAAAGCATGTTCACCATTTACAAGTTACAAGTCAGGAGTATGATGGGATATTCTCGAATAGTCTAGAAGATTGCAGTATCATCAGTACTCCAGAATCTCATCCCAATCTAGGACAGAACAGTTTGCTTGTTTGACACCCCATCCACCACTTTTAACATTTCCTCCACTCACTGCTGTCGCAGTATCTACCATATAGAAAATGCTGCAGCTCATTTTAGTTCCTTTGACGACAATTTCTAAACCTGCAATTTCCACGACCTTGAGAGATGGAAAGAACTGCCAATGCTGGAGCCACAGATAACACAGTGTGGAGCTGGAGGAACACAGCAGGCCAGGCAGCATCAGAGGAGCAGGAAAGTTGGTGTTTCAGGTCAGGACCCTTTTGCCAGACCCTTCTGAAGAAGGGTCCCGACTCGAAACGTCACCTTTCCTGTTCCTCTGATGCTGCCTGGTCTGCTGTGTTCCTCCAGCTCCACACTGTGTTATTTGTACCACCTTGATGGACACAGCAAATGCATGTTCTCCTCCAAGTACCATCCCTGGTGTCTGCCACAGGGGTTTACTTCTGCTATCGTGATCGCAGTTTACATCCCACGCCATGCGGAAGTGAAGCGTTCACTTGATGAAATATTCACTGCTACAAAGAGCCTTGAGATGGAATGCCCCAAGGTCTTGTTCGTATTAGCCGGAGGCTTCAATCAGGACAAACTCAAGGCTGTGCTGCCAACATGTCTGCTGTCCCACCAGAGGCCCAAACACCCTGGACAATTGTTACGCAACCATCAAAGCAGCCGACTGCTGCATCCCCCATCTGCATTTTGGTCAATCAGACTGTACGGCTGTGCTCTGTCTCTCGGCTTACAAACAGAAACTGAAGCATTAGGATCTGGTGCATAAAATTGTATGTTGCTGAACTGATGTAATGGACAAGCTTCTTGGTGGATATTCAAGAGCATTCAGTATTCACTGGACAACATTCAAGAACTCAGCGGCCAACCTACTTGAGTATGCCACTGCTTTCAGAGACTTCATCAGGAAGTGTGTAGAAGACTGCACGCCACAAAAGTTAATCTGAATGTCTCCCAACCGGAAACTGCATGAACTAGATCAACTCCCCACTGAAGTCCATGTCTGAGGCTTTCAAGTTGTGGTACCCTGACCTATACAGGAGATCTAGGTACATTCTTCACAAAGGCATAAGGGTGCCAAGTGACAACACTAGAGTAAACTAGCGTCCCAGACTAACCGCACAAACACACGTTTGACTGGGACAAGGCGTGCACGCCATAACGGGCTACAGAGCGAAGTCAAGTAGAATCACTGGCAACAATGCATCCCTCCCCAATGAGCTCAGTGTATTTAATGCCTGTTTTTGAACTGAAGGTCAGTGAAATGATGACAGCCTCTGATGCATCAGTATTTATAGTCACTGCTGCAGATGTTAGATTGGCTTGAGAGTGAACCCATTGAAAGGGACAGGCCTGGATGGAGTCCTGACGGTGCAGTAGACCCCGCATGGATCAGCTGGCGGGTGTATTTGCTGACTTTGTTAACCTTTTCTTACTACGATGTGAGGTTCCCACCTGCTTCAAGAAGACCACTATCATCCCGGTTCCAAAGAAAAATCAGGCATTGTGCCTTAATGACTACTACCTGTTGGCTCTGACGTTCATCATTATGAAGTGCTTTGAGAGGTTAGTAATCTACTCCAACCTCCCAGATTGTTTTGACCTGCTACAGTTTGCCTACTGTCACAATAGGTCCATGGCAGGTGCCATCTCCCTGGCCTGACACTTAACCCTAGAATGTCTTGGAGAACAAGGACACCTGCGTCAGACTCCTATTTATTGGCTTTAGCTCCACCTTCAACACCATAATACACCTGCAGACTCCATGACCTCGGACTCTGCTCCCCCTTCTGCGATTGTTCCCTGACTGCCTGACCCGCTGACAGCAATCAGAAATGATAACCAGCAGCACCACCTCCAAAATAATTCTCAACTCTGGTTTCCCACCAAGCTGTGTACTCAGCCCCTTCCAATACTCCTTATAAGCTTACAACTGTATGACCAATTTCACCTCTAACTTCATTTGCAAGGCTGCTGATGACACCACTGTTGTGGGTCAGATTTCAAACAATGATCAGACAGAGTACAGGAAGGAGATAGCTTCGTGGCATGGTGTAAAGACAAAAATCTCTCTCAATGCCAGAAAAATGAAGGAGCTGGTCATCAACTTCAGGTGACGTAGTGGAGGACACATACCTGTCTGGATCAGTGGTGCTGAGGTAGAATGGTCAAGAGCATCAAGTTGCTAAGATTGAATATCATCAGTGGTCTGTCCTGGTCCATCCACATTGATGCTACAGTCTAGAAAGCACACCAACTCCAGAGGCTAAGGAAATTCAGCATGTCCACAATGACTCTTACCAGTTTTTATAGATGTACCACAGAAAGCATCTTATCCAGATGCATCACCGATTTATTGCGCAACTGCTCTTCCCAAGACCGCAAGAAATTAGAGTTGTGAACGCAGCCCAGTCCATTACAAAAACCAACCTTTCTTCCATTGACTCCATCTATACTTTCTGCTGCCTTGAGAGAGCGGCCAACATAATCAAACACCCCTGCCATCCCAGTTGTACTTTCTTCCACCAGGCAGAAGATACAAAAGTTTGAAAACATGTACCAACAGATTTAAGAACAGCTTCTAGCCTGCTGTTATCAGACTTATGAACTGATGTCTTAATGTATTAGAGTTGATCTTTCTCTGCACCTTCTCTGTAGCTGTAAAACTGTATTCTGCAATCTCTTCTATTACCCAGATGTACTTGTGACTTTTGATTAATCAAATCAAAATCAAAGGCACACGTCACCCTGAACTGTTCTTTGCTGTCACTGGATCAAAATCCTGGAAATTGATTCCAAACAGGTTATATCCACATCACATGTGGATTCTACAGCAATTCTAGCACATGGTTCAGCACTACCTTTTCAAGGCCAATTATGAATTGGCAGCAAATGCTGGTCTAATCCATATTCTGTGAAAGGATTTAGAAAAAAAAACGTGTTTCTTTTTTAAGGAAAAAAAAATTGACCTTGTGTGGTTGGAATCTTTATTTGTGTCTGAATTAAAGGTTTTATTGTAGTAAAATATAATGGCATGCTCTTGAAAATTCTCTCCAGTCTCTCCCAACTACTGTTCTCTGCTTGATAAAGGGTGATGGGGAGAAGAAAGGAGAAGCTGAACAACTAGGGGTGCTGCCAGCTCGATGTTGTATTCTACACCAGACACCAAAAGTGGATAAAAGTTACATATTACTATATGGCAAGAATAGTATACTCTCTTGAACCACTTCAGCCTGGCAACAAGGAATTGTTAGTAAGTGGTAAATGTCATTGCGTATGTCAAGGGACAGTGGGTAATTGTATCATTCCATTCCCAGATGTTGTAAATGGTCCTCTCATCTTCTCTGATGTAGTGGGGTAGTTAAAATATTATTAGGCTAAGTCATCAAATGCTAAGTTGTTGAATTGGCCTGGGGTCCTAGCTATCATTTTTTATTTATCCACTATCCTCTCTCCTTAAGATTTTCCTTTTCGGTAAGTTTCTGAACTGCATCTAGAGTCTCAGAATCTCCAAAAACCTAAATCTCAGCATGCATGATTTGGGAAGCTCAGCACTCTGCAACAGTCCTTTTCAATATAGAAGAACATTAGCTGCTCGCTATACAACATTTAGCATAGTAGCCTCTTCAATTTTAATCCTGCAGTTACTTGTTCTTCCCTTTCACATTCAGATGTATTTGCTGTAGCTAGAGCTCAAACACACCACTCATGTTAAGTTGACCCTGGAATATTCAATAGTCTGAGCACGAGTGTCATTCAGTGAGTGGAAGTTCAGTCTGCACACGAGGTGACAGCTGCGATATAGCAGAATATCCAGTCTGCCATAGACGTGATTTATTTATCTTGACAGCGTATTTATTTTTAGAATTTAACTGGATGTATTAATATTTATAGTTGGCAGCTGTTTTTAAAGTGAGCAGTCCCATTGAAATGTGATTTCTGTGGAGCCTTTCCACAACATTATTCTAGCCATGTGATATCTCTGTAACAGTTCAGGCGTTTTTGAGATTCAGCTATCCTTAACAGAAATGAGCAGCTTTGTTCCTTCAGTACGGTTCAGTGTGGAACAATGATTTAATGGCAGGGTAAGCTGGCGAGGTGACTTCCAAATAGGATATTCCTAGTTGCTAAGCTAATTATGCCGTAGCAAATAGGTTCCTGTGAACAATAGGGGGATGTGATTTGTCTGCTGCAGCTTACGATTTTGCGATAACTGTCTGGAGACAGTGAAAAGATTTCAAGGAAACAAATGGCAAATGAGTTTAGGCTTTAGGTCACTGAGCTGTAAAGAAAGACAAATGAGCCTATAGTTTCTCATTGGGAGAAAAAGATTAAGCTAGGGGCGGTGATGTCTAAGCAACTGTTTCAGATTTTGATGGTAATCTGACAGTGAATTGAACAAGAACGTAAACTATAAATTGGGGTAAGGCCATTTGAACTGCTGAATCAGTATCGTCCAAAAAGTCACTGTCATAGACTTTTCAATTTATTTAATCACCTCGATGGATGCAGATGCATCTACCATTAAGATCAATTTTCCTGACTGCTTAAAGAAATTGAATTGAAGATGTCTTTAATGCTACAATCTACATTATACAGCTCCAACAAGTAACAACATTTCCATTGCTTTAACAAATACTTTCTACAAGCTTTGTGCACATGACTCTGCAGCAGCCTACAACAAGCTGTGCAAGCTACTCCCAGTAGTCCCCTTTTGAAATACTGGGTTTGTGCAGCTACACTAAAAAATGTGAAGGTGCCACACCACATAGTGTAAAGGTTAGAAAGGATAGGTTGTACACAACAAAGTAATTTCAAGGGGCATTGATCCCAACAGCACCAGAACCATAAGTTGCACTCTCCATCTCAACTATTCAACCAACCTCCACTCCCTCAGCTGCATTCCTACCAAACTCCAAATCATGTGATTTCAGCCCCTGGACGTCTGCTGGTTGATATTGTTTGTGTTGCGTGCGATTCTTTCGCCTCAGGTTTTGCCCCCACACTTGCAATTCTTGTTTCCTTATTTCATTTCTATGAAAACCTTTGAGCCCTCTCTCCTTTCAAACTGTAGTCCCATCTCCAAGTTTTCTGTCCTGTCCAAAGTTCTTGAAAATGCTGCCCCCTCACAAGTCCATGTACATCTCTCCGAGGACGTTGTGTGAAATCTGCCAGTCACGTATGCACTGTTGTCACAGCACAGAAATAGCTCCTCTGATAGTCACAAAGGACATCCCATGTGATTGTGACCATGGCAAACTGTGTTTCCAGGAGTCCTCATCCTTCTCTGAAGGCTTTCTGAAGCCTTCTGCATGATTGCTAACACTGTTTTTCTCCAGTGCTGCTTCTTTGTTGTCTGGCTGGTTTGGAGTGCACTTGCTCAGTTCCATTCCCATCTATCCATTTGTGGCTAGCGAATCACCTGTAGTAACTTCCCTTCTCACTCCTGAACTGTTACCTCTGGAATGCCACATGGACCCTTAACTTCGCATCCTCCTATTTCTCATCTGCTCATTAATCCTTGACATTATCAACCAAACACAAGAACATTAACTGTACCATTCTGCATGTTGAAGATATGTGCCTTGTCCATATCGCAGCTTTTGAAGCTCTAGATGTGACGATACTTGAAAGACTTGGCCCTGCCTAACAAAAAGTGAACACACTCTTGGAGGGTTGTGATAGTCAGTCAGATTCCATTAAGGCTCAATGAGTTTTTCGGAGAGAGAAAGTGGCAGACAGGTGATTTCATGTTGTTGAAGTGTTGCAGTTGGCTTGCTCCATTCAGTCAGAACAAAGGAATCAGTCTGGTTTTGCTGGAGTTGTGCCAATGATTCGTTGCTGGAGTGGGATGCAGATTCAGAAGTACATCGTTTTGGCTGGAAACGAAGGCTGAGTTTGGAGAAATTCAAGGGCAGTGCCCCTTATTAAGGTAGGTTGATTATAAAGCTGACACTTCAGTAGTAATTAGATTCTTGAGAACATTGTCTGGAGTACTGGGGAATGCAGTTATGGGGGAGGAGTTTGAAACACTGGCAAATGTATAGTTGGTTGTTGGGGAACTTCTGAGGCTGGATCTGTAAAATAAAGAATTGGAAACGCTTGTGATGAAGGTAAATTTTGGTGAGTTTTGATGGACTCTGTATCACTAATGATACCTGGACTTATTGGGTTAAGTAATGAGGAGAGATTGTACAGATTAGGCCTGGTTTCTCTAGAATGTAGAAGCTTCAGGAGTGACCTGATTAAAGTCTTCAAGATATTAACAGGAAAAGGCAGGGTAGATAAAGTATTTCCACTAGTTGGGGATTCTAGAACAATGGGGAATAGTCTGAGAGTTAGACCCAGACTATTCAGGAGCGATGTTAAGAAGCCCTTCTCTACACCAAATGTGGAACATGTTTGGAACTCTGTTTCAAGCATGGCAGTGGTTGCTGGATGAGTTGTTAATTTTAAATCTGAGATGGATAAACTTTTGTTAAACAAAGTGTTGCGAAATTGGATAGAGTACTTGTGGATTAGGAGGCAGTAAGGTAGAATTTGGTGTTTGTAAAATGTGAGGGGGGAAAGCATTGTAAGAGACATTGATAGGTCATCAGAGTTATAAAAGGAAGGGGCAGTTGGACAATGCTGCAGAACTAGCTGCTGTCCGCCAAAACTAATGGCTCTTAGCTCTCGAAAGAATCACTAGCTGTCACAGCCTCCTCTATGTCTTAGAGAAAGCGCCATCTATGTACCAACGGTACAACTAGTTAATATTCCTGACAGAAGATTCAATGGAGAAGGCATAGAATGTTCTAGAAGACACGAAACCTGGCTGTGCAATTTTGAGGCATTAAATTCTATTCTTTTTATATAAGTGGGACTTGTATTTATTGCAACAGCATACCATTAGGATCTTGCTTTATCCAGTTTGTTAATATTCAGGGATTTATTCAGTTTGTTATTAGTTTAGTTAATTTGTCCACTGTTCGAGGTGTTTTAGTTTTCGTTGTCGGGGTGGGGGGGTGCTAACGTTTTCTTTCATAACAAAAAATGTGAAGGTACATGGGCCAAAGGCAGGTATGTGGAGTTGGCCACAGATCAACCATGATCTCAATGAATGGTGGAAGTGGCTTGAGGGGCTCAAATGGCCTCCCTCCTGTTTCTATGTTTGGGTTGCTGAGAAACACATGGAAAATGTCTTCACCATAAAGCTAACATCTATCTAACCTCCACGCCTACCTTTTATATTGTCATCCATATGCCTATCCAATGGCCGCTTAAATGCCCCTAATGAGGCCGTCTCCACTACCCTGTCCAGCAATGCATTCCATGCTCCGACCACACTGAGTAAAGAACCTACCTCTGACGTCTCCCCGATACCTACCTGCACTCACTTTAAAACTATGTTGCTTCATAAAAGCTACCTCCACCCTAGGAACAAGTCTCTGGCTGTCCACTCTATCTATACCTCAGATCATTTTGTACACGTCTATCAAGTCAAATGTTTTACTTTTCCATTCTTGGACTGTAAAATTTATTTTAGTTTTACAAAACCATGGAATCTTGTGGTGTTATTCTCTTAGAAAGTATCTGAGATTTCACACTTCATCTATCTTAAACAAAATGTTTCAACATTCCTAACCAGAATGTAATGTACATTTGATGATCTAAACTGGGATCATGAACTCATCCAAAACTCTTCTGCCTATTCGCTGACTCTCACTGATATCCGATTCAGACATCACCCAATTGCTCACTGACCTGCATTGGCTTCTGGTCTGGCAATGAGACAACTTTTACATTATCCTCCTTTGTTACAGCATTTCTCTGTGACCTTTCCCCTACTCCTATCCCTCCAAACCTGCAACTTACTGAGATATGTGTCCACCCAATTCTTGCTTCTTGAGCATCGTCTCTTAAAATCATTTCATGATTGGCAGCAATGCCATCAAATGCCTTGGCTCTGAAATTTCCCCCTGAAACTTATTGCCTGTCTTTGGTCCAGTCAGATTGTAAACTGTAACGTGATTGGAGATTCTGAAAGTAAGGATTCTGTATTTTTCATTTTATTTGTTTTTGAAAAACCTATACTTTTGCATTTTGACACTTGAATGTGTTTCCATTATTTACTGTGGTGTGATGTATGCACATGGTAATGCTTTTTCTAGAAAGGATTCTGTGAAGAGTAATCGGCTATATTGTCCCATCCTCAACTGTCACCAGTACAATGGTGAGACGTCTAAACAGAGAATATGAGAGCCTCCATTCAAACATGATTACTTCCTGCTACACTTCAGCTTTCGGCTCTAAATCCAATGAGGTGCGTGGAAAGGATAAGTAACTGAACAAATTGAGGGAATGAGACTGCTTAGCCAGTGGCTGTAAATGTATTTTACATTTTTATTTTCTTTTATCCTATCTGATTAATCTATCAATAACCTGATCGATTTAGTAATTTCATAGTGTATCAGTTTTTGTGCATGATATTAATTTCTTCCTTAATGATACATGGAACTTGAAGGGTTGTTCTTTCTCCTCACTGTAATAAGTTTCCAAGTACTGTACAGACTTAGAGATTCCTTAAATAGGTCAACTCTAACCTGTATTTACAGGTGCTCTGTGTTATTAGGGAAATGAGGTGAGATTGGATCCTTTCCAGCTCTAACTCCTCAATTATTCCACTTTAATTAATGATGTACCGAATGCTGTCAAATGCCAGGTGCTCACATTAGGGCCACCTTTCTGACCAGAGTATCCTGGAGCAGATGATGATGTAAGTTAATGTTCAAACAGAGTAGGACCTTCAGTCATTGATTAGCACCCTCTGAATGCCACAAACCAGGTTAAGGTCATCAGCTATCCTTGCAGCTCTGCATCTGTTCATAGCCTGCTTCCTTTGCTATCCCCAGGAGAGAGATTGTTGTGGCCTTGGCCAAGCGATGCTCTAGTGTGCAGCGTTAAGTGGACCCCTGGCTCAAGAATGGCAATTGGTTCCTAATTAAGTTTGCTGTGCAGATTTCCAAGGTGAGGCAACAGTGAAAAACACTGTGCCAACATTCCACCCAGTAAGGAGACATGTATTTCTGATGTGCTCACTTACTTTTCCTCTTGTCTGTTTTATTTCATAGCCTTTAATTAATGCCCTAAAGACCTGGTGTATCTCAACTGCCTTTAGCCCATGCATTTTTGAGGGTTTTCAAAATTGGCTTTGACTGTCCCTTCCCATGGTACATATGAAGACCTTGTTTTTATTTCCCCACAGTATGATATTTAACCAGTCCAATACCTAACGTCTCTGATTATGAGGAGATGTCAATGTATGACACAGTGTAATACTCTGGGGTGTTGGGTTCAAGATCCCCCATGGCACCTGATGGAATTCAACTAGATTTGTAATGGTGACCATGAAACTTTTAAAACAAACTATTTGGTGCACTGATGTCTTTTAGGGAAGGTTATCTGCCATTTTTGCCTGGCTTGACCTACAAATGATTCCAAACCAGGTAATATGGCTGACTCTTCGCTACTCTATGAAATGGACTATCAAACCACTCAGTTCAAGGGAGGTTAGGGATGGGTGAGAAATGATAGCTTTGCCAGTGATGCTGACATCTTAAGAAAGAATTGCTAAAATAATGTAGGGCTCTATCGCTCCCGATTTTAGAAGCTAATTTACAAAATATACCAACTACAGAATTAGAAATCATGGGTTTCGTTGAAACTAGCATGCTTGTCATAAAATGATGATAATCTACTGAAAATTTCTTGCTGTAGACACATTGCCATCATAGCCAAAATACGAAATCTGTCAGGCTGTGGGGAAGGACTATAACTAAAATGAGAATATTAGAACACTATTTCATGCTCAAGTAAATTATAGTATTTTATATGAAAATGCTTTCCCCAGCTTAATTATTTGGTAATGTTGAACAGTTTGTCAAACACCATATGGATGGTCTTTCTAGTAAAGCATTAAAAACCTGTCAAGCTCTTCAATTTTAATATAGCTGTGGGGATAGAAAGAACATTCAGTGCAAGTTGATCTTGTAACTACTGCTCAGACCCTGCCAATCAGCTCAGCAGCATCAAAGAAGTAGCTTGAGTTCGAACTAGCCCTGTTAGTTCTGAATTAGCCTCGGATATTTGTTGTCATTTCTGTGAAAGTTTGCTTCAGATGGTTGGTACTCCTTACGTTTCTTTTGGGGCCATTTCCAAAAACAAAAGGGCCAAACTATTCAGTTTAAGTGTCCCATCTTGTCCAAATCATACTTAGATCAGTTTTAATTCTTCAGGTTGCTATGTCAGTATACTTCTAAAAGACACAGTTACAATATCATCACAGTTACATATTACAGCATGTACAGTAAAACCTTTGGCGAGATCATGAATTGTGAATTTGCCCACCCACCCATTTAAATAAATGACGACAACATCAATATTTGTGGGCAAAAATTGCGTATCTGTGATATTTTGAAACAATTCTTAATGAGCTCACACTCGTGAATGTCATCATTTGCCGGGGTTCTGAGGAACAGAACCCTTGGGGATACGGAAGAATGACTAATGTGAAGGTATAAAATTTTGTATTTTATCTTATCCCAGATCACTTGAAGCATGACACACCACTGGAAGCATGTTGCTCTACCAGTTTAATGTTAATTAGATATTTATGTGCCTGAAGAATATGATGCTTGTATAAAATATTAAGTTGAATGAATTTCCATTGGATTATTCGATGCCATAATGTCTCTCTGTCCTTATGTTATCATGTGTTCCCAGACATAAAACAAACATTGCTGCATAAAGTAAAATATGCTGCTGTGGGAGAAAGCTTGACTATGTTTAAAGCAAGATGTCTGTAGCTGAATGCAAATTACATAAGTTAAAGTAGGGTGGGTTTTGTGTGTGTGTGTTGAGTGGGGGAGGGGAAGCCTTAAAAGAGTAAAAGACTGGGCACATGTGGAAAATCAACAGGCAGAAGGCTCTAGAAAGAGGAGAGGCTGATGATGAAAATGGCAATGCTTGAGTGAACAGATTGGAGGAAACTGAAGGAGGTGGGAGTGGGTATAAACTCGTGAGAATGCGAGCCTTGGGCGGGCCGCTTGGGGCAAATTCAGTCAGTGCAGACAGTTGGAAGCAATAGAGATTGACTGCTTGTATATTCAACGTTCACCCAATAAGATTTAAAATTAACCTTTCCCGGTGGCCTCATGTGGGCTTTGTTGAAAAATTTCGAACCCAATAATTCTGGTACAGTTGGCAGGATCACAACAGGACTGCAGAGGAAGAAAATGAAATGCGGCTGCTCTCCAATCCCTATATCGGCATCCAGAGGTAAGGACTCCACTGCTCTAAAAGTGTGAAAGTGAAGGCCCAAAATTCTCTCGTCTGACGTCATCCCATACTGATCACGGTCCTTGTTTAAACCCAATAGTTAGAATAGCGACTTCGGTAGTGGCAGGTTTAACCCTGTCTACTGCTCCCGAGGAAGAGTCCATATTGGTTGAAACCATCCCTAAGGTAGTCACAGAGATAATGGGAACTGCAGATGCTGGAGAATCCAAGATAATGAAACGTGAGGCTGGATGAACACAGCAGGCCAAGCAGCCTCTGATGAAAGGTCTAGGCCCGAAACGTCAGCTTTTGTGCTCCTGAGATGCTGCTTGGCCTGCTGTGTTCATCCAGCCTCACCTTTTATTACCTAAGGTAGTCACCATGTCCGACCCACAGAAACCTATGACAGTTAAGGAAGGACAAGCCCTGCCCACTGTAACTGAAGACTAACTACTCCAAGATTTATAACGATACATCGAACAGGAGTTTGATCTACCTACAATCCGAATTAAAATTCAGCAGAAATGTGGAACCTCCGTGGGACAGTGGTTCCTGGATGATGTAAAATGTGTTTGCGGTTTAAAGTACCCAACTTAAAAGTAAAGAACATACCCACTGCTTGCTGTGGGTCATGCAACAAAAGAGACAGTGACATGAAATTATTGAAAAAAGTGATCACGACTGCAAACTCAGTAACTTGAAAGACCAACTGAAAGCTATCTGTGCCAAATTGAAATCTACGAAACTCGAACTCCAGAAAGAGCAGGAGATTCATTCCCGTGTGGAGTCACCCCTTCCCTGTCCAAGTGCCTCTCCTACCAGACAATCTTTGGATCATTTGGCCCTAAAGATTTGGCCTTTGTTTGAGACTGAAAGACACAGTTCCGAGGACAGCAATTCAGTCCATGAAGATAAACAACTGCAGGCCCCTCACTTACAAATTGTATAAACTAGAAGTCAGAAGAAGGGGGAGAAAACAATTGATGAAGAAGGGAAGGTCAAATATGAATTCGCCCAATGGTTAGAATCGACACCGGCCCATACAAAATTGGTAGAAAAAGGTGGTCGAAGGAGCTCCCTCATCCCAAGAAGGGTAGTGTAAAGACATGGAGTGGGTTGGAAAAACTCAAAAAATATGCATAGTCTGCACCCCGTGGATGTAGTACAAGTGTTGGCCATTATGGTGGGAGGTAATAGTGGCCGAAAATTATCTAGAGAGGTGACTGAAGAATTAGGGGATGATGGACAGGATCTGGACGAGGGATGGAAAGCAATTTAAAATTGTTGGAAAGACTATGGCCCACCAAAAACCGACTGGAGTAAAATATCCACCTATCAGTAAAGAGGGATTATGTGGAGCGCTTCATAGCTATGTGGATTGAACGTTCAGGACTGGCTGCTAACTTTGACAATGCAGACGAATTAGACCAAAGTGCTTTAGCTCCCCTCAAATATGCCTTTGTTGCAGGATTGGAACCTGAATTGCACATCCAGTTTGGGAAACGAGTTGTGAATCATTTGGATAGATAGTACAGAAGGCCAATCAACTTGGTCGACACATGGACTCTAAATTAAGAATTATGCACATGGTAGCTGCTGCGTCTGGTGGTCCACCTGAGACACGTCCTGGAAGGAGGCAACTTCCAGAAAGCCGGCCCCTAGGCATGACTTAAGTCCTTCAAACGTCCCACTGATGGAGTAGAGGTTACTGGAAGGCATTAAAAATCTATCCCCTGAGCAGCAAGAGGCCTTTCTAAACCTGGCAAAAAAACTAGAACTGCCCACACCCCGTCTGTTAGCCCCTTTCTTAGCTGCCGTACAAAAATAACTCAATGGCTGTTATGTTTTAGTGAGGGTGGGCAATAAGGAAATTGACTGTTTATTGGATACTGAAGCTGAGTTGACATGCTTGCCATTAATTGAGGGACAGGATCTACCGATAGACAGGGAGCGTAGGACTGCACTGGGAGTAGAGGGAAAAGGATTGTGTTTTAAGAAGACACAGCCATTAACCATATGACTAGGGCAACATGATGGGTAGGGCCAGGACAACAAGCCCTCTCGGGAACGGATGTTTTGACTCAAATAAATTCATCCTTGCATTTTGAGGATGGTCATGTTACTCGGTCAGTACAACACCTTAAGAAAGAGGAGTGGCAGAACCATCCGATTTGGGAAAAGGACAAGAACAACTGTGGTTTGCTCAAAATGGCTCCTACCCCTTCACCGGAACCGCCCCATCATGTACTAAGCAATATCCCATTAGCCCTGCCTCTGTTGTTGGTATCCTACCAGTTATACATCAGTTGGAACAACAGCGTATACTGGTCAAGGTACACAGCACATCCAACAGTCCTGTCTGGCCGGTTAAGAAACCAGATGGTACCTGCCATTTGACCATCAACTATTGGAAAGCCAACCAGTACGTTTGCCAGAAGGCGCCTGTGGTCATCGACCTGTCCTCCATTTTTAATTTCCTCACCCCAGAACATGGATATTTTTTCATCATGGATATGGCAAATGGATTCTGATTTGTCCTCGTCACCTAAGGACCTGGTAGTGTGCATTTCCAAACCGTGATCTGCCTTCCTGAAATTAAAAACTGCCTTAAGCTCTGCTCCAGCCTTGGGAATCCCTGCCAATGGTAAGCCGTTTACTCCTTAGGGACATGAAAATGATGGCCACGTGAACGCCATCCTTACATGGGAGCATGGTGACAGCCAGAGACTATCAGTTATTATTTCGCCTGGCTATGTTCTGTGGCACTGGGCTGGTCTGTTGTCTGAGGGTGATGGAAGTCACGACTCGAGCTGTCATGGTCACTGCCCCTGTTGCACTGGATCAAAAACTGATGTGAAGTGCCCTCACATGATCCACACTGTTATCTATGAGCTGTGTTTTGCAGATAAGTGGCCCGACGGACGCACTGGATAGCCGTTTTAGCAGCCCCCTACCACCAGGTCCTTGCAATCTCAGTTAATCCCATGACACTGCTACCTGTTGTGCAGCATCAAAAGGTGGGAGGGTGAGGAAGGGGCCGGCAATAGTGATGAAGAACACAGCTGTGTGGAAATTTTGCAGCGCTCGGATGAAGCAGCTTGGGTGGCGGAAGACCGTCTACAAAGCCCCGACCTTGTCCCATATACGCACGGGTCCTTCTTTGTAGAAGACAGTTTTGGAAAAGCAAGATGGGCTGCCAGCTTGCATGATGTAATGACAAATTCCTCAATTATGTGGGGGGGGGGGAAATATTCCAGGGATTTAAAAGCAGTTCATTTATTTCATCTCAATCCCATTCGTATTCCCCAGTCTGGATTTTGTTTTCTGCAATGTGATAAATCCTGCTAAGTAATTCCTGGTTTACTATCTGTGTGAGTTCTTCACTGCGAGTGTCTGCTGAACCTGCTTGATGACAGCACTGTTACTTGGCACCAGAGACCCTTGTAAATGGTGTGAGAATGGTTTTCACCTCTAGAAAGGCAGAGTCCATGCTCCACCTTTTGTGGGTAGCTTTCTAATGATCGTAGATGTTAGGGCTATGATTCCGGATGTAGCTGAGAGTATCAGGCAGTGACAGCTCTCCACTGTAACAACAGACACACAAGCTCTACATTACACCATTCCTCAGGTTCCCACACCAAAAATACGTTATACATCCTCATATAGCCCACTGCATTCTAACATGCAGCTCACGCATTATCACTTCCATATCAAAGTAGCAAACATGTTTGAATAACAGGTGGACAATCCATTAACACCCAATGTCAGACGGCTCTGAATGACACACATTATAGATAGAAAATCTGGAAACTGTTAAATTTGAAAATGAGATCTTTAACCCCCTTGGGAGTTAGCACATAACTACTGTAATTTTAAAACCCTCCTGCTACCATGGCTGTCATCGTTCACCTTGGGCTGTAATTTTAAAGTTGCAGTTTATGCTGCAGAATTGCTAAGTAGTTTGATGTTAGAGAGAAATATACTTAACTTTGTTATTTAGTTTTGCTATACTTCAGAGCTATTACTCAAAATGCGGTTGGTACTGGACATTGTGTGTTGTACCTTCTGTTAAAACAGCATAAATTATGACATTAATGTGCTCTAAAATGCACTTTATAGACCAGCTGCTGCTGGAGTGTAATTCATAGTCTACATAACTGGGGAAGGTTTTAAGGGGTAAGTCTGCCAGTAGTGGTTTCAGACAATGCAGTTGGAATCTGCTATGCAGAAAGGAAAAGTCCTTCTGTGAACGAGTTTATATCTGGTTACCCTCCTCTACTCAATGGGCTAAGTAAGTCATTGGTATTCATTCTGCTTCTGTTACTCCTACATCCAAAATTTCAACTATCCTATGTACGTTTTCCATTTTTGAACAAAAGGAAAAGATTGATTTACTTGATATCATATTAAAATTTTATCTTACTTTTGAATAATTGAAGTGCAAAGATATAAATGCGTCTTTGCGAAGTATCTACAGATCAGTGCTTGGATGTTGCAGGGTTGGATTCTGGAGCAGTTTAAAAGACAGAGTAGCAGCTGATGCAGGAAAATAGTGGAATCAGAGGGCTGGCAAGGGTGGCAATTTGACCCAGAGCAGAAAAAGTTTGATTTCAGAGGCTAGCAGAAGTGATTTGTGGCCTCAGATGTTAGCTCAGTGAGTTCTCTTTAAAAAGTGTTTATTATGTTCTTTAGGAGCATGTTGACCATATCCATTCTTGTGTGTGTGTGTGTGTGTGTGTGTGTGTGTGTGTGTTCATTGCAACATTTGGTGTGAAGGCTGAAGGAGAATTATTTGACAGTGCGAGGCAAAACAGTTTGCCCAAGTGTGAGATTTATCAAGCAGTGTCTAACAAGGTGAAACAAATAAGATTCTATCTTAACTAAAAAGTGGAAAATTCGGTTTGATATCACTGGTTTGCCCGAAGCTGCTGTTCATTCTATAATCACATTGATTCTCAGGCAGCTCTGTCCATTTGTTTTAAAGCCAAACACATTAGAACAAGAAATGACGTTCTGCAGAATAAACTAGAAGTTAATAAGTGCACTTTCTTTGTTGATTAATGTGATAGCTGGAGTTCAGAAACCTTTGTTGCTTAACAATTGAATTTGTGATACCCAAAAAAAGGAAGCCTTGCCAAATTTTCATTAAATGGCTGAGTAGCTTAATCACAAGAATGATGACACTAATGCAGTAAATTATTACTGAAGAAGACTAGAGAAGGCAGAGCATCTTATAACCAAGCAAAGAAAGTTTAGTTAGTGTCTAGAACATTTAAGATTCTTTTCTGAAAGATGTGCTCGTGACCTTGTATTACTTAAATTCAAATGATAAAAGCACTATTTCCATTCAGTTGACTAATGTGTGCTGTATGTCACAACAGTTTTGCTTTTCAGCTAAAAAAACAACTAGTTTGTATCCTCCCAGGATCATTGCAAGTAAACCTCAGAAGTCAAGCTTGCCAGGCTGTTAATTTGTTCTTCGCTGCAGTCTCCAAAGGAACAAAGAGGTGATGTTTATTTGTGAATCAGTTCAGAGTTTATTTCCCAAGTTATTTCTGGTCTGCAGTGCATGTGTTATCTTTCTCACTCTTCCGTGAAAATACCTTGTTCTCAGTGGAATTCACAACCATTTAGACTTCCATAATTGTATCTAGCTGTTGGGCCCACTTGAGCTGAAACTTTTACTTTGAGAACAAGCTTCAGACAATTTACAGGACATTTTAATTTTGGCATTCAACTTTCATTAAGGCAAAGGTTTCCTTAAATATAAATGTGACTGTAAAGCACATTATTTGCCTTGGCCCTCTCCAGGTCTCAAGTCCAGAAGAAGTCAGTTGTATGGTTTTATGCTAGTAGCAATTTAATTCCACATCGTAAATATTCATTGTGCCCACATCCACCTTGTCAATGTTTTTTCAGGGCAATGAAAGCTTACATTTCTCTAATTTCAGGATTCCACAATTTTAATTTATACGTTATTTTTACTGCACATCTTCCTAATTTTTAAGCATTTCTATTGGTTCAGTGAATCTCTTGCCAGTTAATTTTTTTACTACCCTAGTAGTGCTGTGGCTCAATTCATAGCACTGTTACCTTGAAGTCAGAAGGTGTGGCTTGAAGTCCCAGTCCCAGCACCAACCTCCATGCCTATGTTCCAGTAGAGTACCAAGGGGGTGCTTGAAGATGCCATCTTAAAGACATACAGCATGGCTCAACTGTTCCATGCCAACCAGGTTTCCTCAACTGAACTTTTAGATTTTAAATCTCAAACTGAGGCCCAATTTTTATCTCTTAGGTGGTCATATGAGATGATGTGGTGCTTGTTCTGTCACCTTCGATGATTTATGGACACAAACACCAGGTTGCTCTGCTCTGTTTCCGCTTCCCTATTGGATTGTACACAAACCTGTCCTCATTCTTCTTTCCAGATTTTCTGTCATACTTTGCTTTGTAAAATTTCATACGAGTTCCCAATCAATCAATCTGAGTAGGTCCTCTGAAATTCTGTCAATATCCTACTCACAATTTTTAATATTTTCACGTTGCGTCTTCTGAAAATTTTGGCGTTAAGATATGTATGTACATCCAAATCCAGATCATTTAATTCACATCAACAAAAGCAGAGCTTCTAGTCCTGATCCTTTGGGAACATTGATGTATACCTTTCTGGTTCAGTCATGAATTCTATTCCATTTCCTTGTTACTTGACAAACTAATTAATTATGTGACACTTTAACAAGTGCCTTTTGGATGACCATCTGTGCCACCCCAACCAAAATCAAAATAATTAATTTCAATTAACCAAAATTAACCCCCCTTACTTCTCTATTCTTTACCTCCTCAAAAAAATTAATCAATAAGATTTGTGTTTAATAATTCCATGCTGGCTTTGATGAATCAGTAAAGTGATTATTAATAGCGTTCTAGACTATCATTTCTATAAGCTTTCTCACCACTGTGCTTAAACTACCTGGCCTGTGGTTGATGGGTTTATGTTTGCAACCTTTGTTTCTGAATGAATGTAAACATTGCTAATTCTATCTTCCTCTGGCATTACCCCCATATCTAAAGAAGATTGGTAGAGCATGGCCATTTCCTCCAAAGTTATCTCACCTACTTCCCACTGTTTTCTTGAACATCAACACTTTCCTGTCTCTCACCATTTAAGAAAATCTTTACTCTTTTATTGTTCCTACCAATGTTGATAACTTCACATTATAACTTCACTTATCCGCATTATATTCCACCTGCATGTCCTTGTCACTCAACCTATCTACATTCACTTGGATCCTTTTTGCATCCTCCTCACAAAGTACTTTACTGTCAATTTTTGTATCATCTGCAAATTGGAAATATTGCAATTGGTTCCCATGTTCAAGCCATTGATACAGATTGTGAAAGGCTGACTCCCAAACGCTGATCGTTGCAGTACTCCACTGACCCACAGCCTTGCAACCTGTCAGTGATTCCCTTATTGCTGCTTTCTACCTTCAATCCATGCTAATCCATACCTCAATGTGCTTTAATTATGTTTGTAAACCTCCTTTGTGGACATTGTCAAAAATCCTTTCAAAAATTCAAATACACTGCATCCGCTGCTTCTAGTTACCTTAAAGAAATGTATCAGATTGTCAAACATGATTTACCTTTCATAAATTTATGTTGGCTTTGTCCAGTCAGACTAATGTTTTCTAAATATCCAGTAATTGTATCTTTTTCTAATAGATTCTAACATTTGCCTTACTGCTGATATCAAGTTGACAGGACTAATACTTCTGTTTTCTCTCTCCTTCCTTTGTTAAACTGTTGGGTTACATTTACAGTGTTCCAATCTGCAAGCACCATTGCAGAGTTAATATGCTACAGAGAAATGGCTGCGGGATATGGTGGTGTAATGGTAATACCAGTGGATTAGTAATGCAGAGGTGTAGGTCATACTCAGCTGACATTTATTCAAACCTGGTGTGGTAACTGATGGAATTTAAATAATGTAAGAGCCGCTAATAAATCTAGAACGTGAAAAGGCAAAACTCAGTAGGGTTGGTCATGATGACGATCATCAATTGTCATAAAAATACATCTGGTTCACTAATAATTTTTAGGGAAGAAAGTCTGCCTTTCTTGCTTATTCTGTATGCATCCGTGTGACTCCAGATCCACAGTAATTTTTAATTGGAGAGTTGCAAACATTACAGTCTTGTTCAAGAAAGTTTGGAACGATAATCCCAGCAACTACAGACGAGTCAGTTTAACTTTGGTGGGAAGCTTCCAGAAACAGCTATTCAGGATAGAATTAGCATTTACATAGGAAAAGATATGGTGTTTAGGAAGGATCATCATGGATTTCTAAAGGGAAATTAGTGTCTAATTACCTTGCTAGAGTTTTTTTTGAAGCGGTAACGAATTTAATGAAGATATGCTTTTTTTTAGGCATACATAGATTTCCATAAGGTACCACACAACAGACTTGAGCAATTCAAAATTGACTGAGTGGTAGGAAACAGAACAATGGTCAATGCATATTTTTCAGGCTGGAAGAAGGTTTATAGTGGAGTTCCCCACAGATTGGAGTTGGGACCCTCCTCTTTCTTGGTATATATTAATAATCTGGATCTTGGTGTGCAGTGAATAATTTCAAAGTTTGTAGATGTTGCTAAACTTGGAAGAATTGTAAACTGTGAGGAGGACAGAGTCAGACTTCAGAAGGACATTGAGTAGTTAATGGAGTGGGTGGGTATGTGGCAGATGAGGTTCAATGCAGAGAAGTGAGAGAAGATGCATTTTGACAGAAGCACATTGAAAGACAATATAAAAAATCTGGTACAGTTCTGAAGGGGGTACAGGGGCAGAGGGACCGACTTGTGAATCATTGAAAGTGTCAGGGCAGGCGGAATGAGTAATAAAGAAAGGAGAGGGACCTTGCTGCGGCGTATTGAGTACAAAAGCAAGGAGGTGATGGTTGAACTTGTATAAGACACTTGTTAGGTCTCAGCAAGAGTATTGTGTACTGTTATGGGCAGCGCACTATGGGAAAGGTGTAAATACAATGGAGAGTAAAGAAGTGATTTACAAGAATGATCAAGGAATGAGAAACTTTAGTTCCCTTGTTCAAGCAGTAGGGAAAGATGTCAAAGATGCCACAGCACTGTGGGTATGTGTGCAGAGCAATCTTCAACCAGAAACAGATTGCTGATTACTTTGTATCAGAGATAATGGGAACTGCAGATGCTGGAGAATTCCAAGATAATAAAATGTGAGGCTGGATGAACACAGCAGGCCAAGCAGCATCTCAGGAGCACAAAAGCTGACGTTTCGGGCCTAGACCCTCCTCTGCTGAAGGGTCTAGGCCCGAAACGTCAGCTTTTGTGCTCCTGAGATGCTGCTTGGCCTGCTGTGTTCATCCAGCCTCACATTTTATTATCTTGCTGATTACTTTGTGCAGTCAAATCCAGTTGTGCCAGCTGAGAATCATCAGCTTAGTTGCCAGCGTGTGTGAACAATACAGAGTCAGAAGGTTTCTAATCTGTAAGAGACATCATCTCTCTCTCTCTCTCTCTCTCTCTGTCTCTCTGTCTCAACTGTGAAGTAACCAAGAACTTATAGGTGGCTAATCTCTTTCCATTTTCCATAAACTATTCCGTCTAACAGTAACTGAACAACAAAGTAATTAATATTCTAATCACCCTGTGTCTTCAGCAAATAACTGAAAGGTTCTGGAAATAAGGAGATTGCGTTTTCAAAGTTGCTGTGACCTTCAGAGAGGACATTTTAATAAATCTTGTGAACTGGTTCTACTGAACTGAGTTTCCTTAGTAGCTTTTCCCTGACTCGTTGCATTTATGGTTTGTTTTTGTTGTGCCCAACTGTGTATGTGTGTGGGGGTTTAGAAAGTGAATAGAGCTGAAGCTCCTGCGCCACAAGACCCCCCCCCCCCTCCCCCCAAGGCTTTGATCTAGATATTTTCTAATGAACCTCTTCAGAGATATTATTACATATCTCTGGACCAGGTGGGACTTGAACCCGAGCCTCCTGGTCCTAGTACAGCTGTGCCTCAAGAACCCTCAAGTTAAATACGTTCGCAGAGGCTGCCCATGTTCACAATCCTTATTGTATATTTTCCAAGCAACTTGCCCAGAGATGATATTACATGCCTCTTGAGTAGGTGGGACTTGAATCCAGATTTCCTGACACACAGGTAGGGACACTGCTACTGTACTGCAAGAACCCCTGGGTTTTGGTATAGTGTCTCAATGAAAACATGACACACCTGACAATAATTGTGCAGTATTGAATTGAAATGGAGCCTGAACCCATGATCATCTTAATTATTTGGGGATGAGTACTAACACTGCCCTAGACTCATACATTGCTGTGGACTCCTGTACGTCACATCTTTCTATAATGAGTGACGATCCATGTATCTGATCCTAATGTTGAAATCTAACTGCCAATACTGGAAGCAACTTATAAACCATAAGCACTTCTTGTTATCTAAAATGTTAATTTTTAATTTCAGATTGTGGAATGTAAATGCTGGTGCATCATGCAAACCTGCTTCTGTCAGTCTTGCTTGAATTGTCTCACTGGATCTGTACTGCTAGCCTTAATCTTCAACTATTTCATAACCTGTCCATCAAACTCAATTAATTTGATGGACGAGTTTATGTCCTTCCTTGCTGGATCTCTTTGTGAGCTCCCTCCTTTTTTCTCATTGACCTGATCCATGCCACTGTACTCATTTAAAAATTGGCAGAGTTTCCAAAATCACGTTCGGATGAATTCAATGAAATGCTACAATATGTTATTTTTCAAAAAGGTAATTGAGAGTCACAACCCTAACAGCTACCCTTCAGAACTCAATTCTTTATTAGTTGCTTGCGATGTAATAGTTTATAAACTAAATGAAAACATTTCACTTTTTATTTGCATTCTCACAACGTGAATTAGCCAGATCCAAAGTTTTTGTCAATGTGTTGTGACAGGCCCATGAACTGTGACCAAATCTCCTGAGCTGTGCAATGAAGCCCCGCTGCTGTTATCAGCTTTTACCAGCTGGGTACGTGTGCAGGACCTGGCAGAGACCTACACACGAGCTTGCATGGTACCAAGAGGGAATGAATTTTCAGCTCTTTCTCAGTGTGTGCTGTGTGCATGGCACAAAGTGGAAGGGGGAAAATATTCATGCAGATTTAGGAGCTGCTGGGGAGTGACCATTTACTCTGCATGTGTGATTGGTTCTTCCACTGTGCGCCACAATTTGACAAATCTGCACTTCGAGCACAGAGCTTTACCTGCTCGCAGCAATGTTCTGACGGAATTCAAATATGCTTCCTATGAGTTTCCATCTATTAGAGTTAATGGATGGAAAATGAAGGAGTGCAAGCATGCCTCTGATTTCCCAACATATGCTCTTGTCGAGCAATTTGTCACGCTCATTCAGAAAATCCACCCTTCTCACAGTAAATAGAGTAACATTGGAATCAACAGTGCTTGTTAAGAATAGTGAGAGACAGGTTCAGATAAGTATATTTTGCCACTAACTCTAGATTCCCTTGGGTTCAACGGTATCACTTGTTCTTTGTTGTGCTTAACCATATTTTTATGATTTAACTTTTCTCACATTCATTATAAATCTGGTCCCACTCCAGTGTGACTTTTCTTTTCAGCACCTTGTCGGACGCACGTTGACAATTCTTGGGCACAAAGGCATGTGTATGAATGATGTGGAGGTGCCAGTGGACTGGAGTGGACAGAGTCAGAAGTCACATGACACCAGGCTGTGAGATTTGCTATAAATGTTGCAGCAACCATGTGGGGTGATGCATTTGGACAAGGCAAACAAGGCAAGGGAATGCATGCTGACTGGTAGGACCTTGGTGTGCATGGCAACCATGCTCAGGTAGATAAACTGGTTAAGAAGGCACATGGGATACTTGCCTTTATTAGCTGAAAACAGAATTTAGGAGCAGGGAGGTTATGCTGGTAATGTACAAAATGTTGTTTAGGCAGTAGCCAAGGTCTTGTGTGTAGTTCTAGCTAGCACTGGAGAAAGTGCACAGCAGATGTACCAGGACCTTGCATTGGCTGGAGACTTTCCATTACAAAGAGCGATTGTGTAGACTGGGGTTGTGTTCCTTGGAGCAGAGGAAACTGAGGGGAACACTGTTGTGATGTATAAAATTTGAGGAGCATATATAGGGTGGACAGTAAGAGACTACTCCCTTGGTGGAGGGATCAAAGAGCAAGAGGCAGCAGGTTTGGAAGGGATTGAGGAACTAAAATTCACTCAGTGTGTGGTACTCACAGCCTGTAAGGGTGGTAGAGGCAGAATCCCTCAACATTTAAGTATTTAGGTGTATAGTTGTGATGCCAAGGCATATAAGGTAATGGGCCACTGCAAAATGGGATTGGAATAGGTAAGGGAAATAGTAAGAACTGCCGATTCTGGAGTCAGAGATAACACAGTTTGGAGCTGCAAGGGCACAAGTAGCCAGGCAGCATCAGAGGAGCAGGAAAGTTAGAAGGGTCTCAACTGAAACGTCAGCTTTCCTGCTCCTCTGATGCTGCTTGACCACTTGTTTTCTTCGTGTTCCATACTGTGTTATCTCTCGGAATAGTGAAGTGTTTGTTTTTGACCAGTGCAGACTTGATGAGATGAAGGACATTAATTCTGCATTATTCGTCTCTGTCCATCCACCTTTGCTAAATTGTAGATTTTGTTTAATGTGTGTGAAACATTGTTTTCATTTCCTGTGCATCATAATTATTGAGCATAGTACTTTATCCCCAATTTAGGAAGAAAATGATAAATGATGAGGAAAAATCTCTGTTCGTAATTATAATTGTGGGAGGAGGGAAATAGTCTTCTGATTTATGCGTTTTCCAGCAGCATATTTAGAGTTTGGAGGACTGATCTGTCATCTCTGCAAGATGTTCAGATGCAGTACATATCCTTGGCAGGAAGTTCTGAGATTTCGTAAGTGCCTGTTCCTTCTCTGCCTGCTTTTTTTTAAAACTAAGAGGTGACTCATAAACTGGAACTGAAGCAGCTCTAACTGGCAACACTTGACATCACTTCTTGTGCCCTGCACGACCCGTTCAGAAATTCCCACCAGGCACAGGGCATGTCTTTCATGGGCTTGTGGTATCCTGCCATGCATTTACTTTCTAGACTATGACTGAGAAAGATTTGTCACTTACTTACCAAATGCCTCCTCCCTGGTTGCGTTGTTGCTGTTGTTCTTCTTGGTGATTTTACTTGAGGCTTTTTTCCCCTGCTTTAACATCTTGATTTCTCTGTTCAGTCTCTGCTCAGATCTGCTGTCAAGTCCCTGCACTCGATTGCAGCAGAGCCGCTGCTACCGATGACTTGTTGGAGAGATGACATAATTTTATTTGCATTATTTTAATGCTACGAAAAAGACACTCTTCATGCTTTAAAAAGCTTCATCAGATCCATCTGCTTTGTCTCATCCATCTTGCGCTATTCTATCTTAAGTAGATTTGGCAATGTAAGATGTCAAGAAGATAAAGGAGTAGGCAATTCAGTCCCTCAAACCTGCTCTGCCATTCGATATGATCATGGCTGATCCCATCTCGGCCTCAACTCCAATTTCCTGCCTGGTCTCCATAACCCTTGATCCCATCACAAATTATAAATCTATGTGTCTCTTCCTTAAATTTACTCAATGTCCCAGCATCCCCCGTACTCTGGGGTAGTGAATTCCACAGATTCCTGACTCTTTCAGAGAAGTAATTTTTCCTCATCTCTGTTTTAAAACCGCTGTCTCTTATCCTAAAGCTATTACCTCTCATTCTGGATAGCCCCAAAAGAGTATACTTTATCAATGCCCTTTAGGTTCTTATACACCTCATTTGGATTTTCTCATTCTTCTAAGCTGTGGAGCATATTAACCCAAATGGCTCAGTCTCTTCATAAGACAAACCCCTCACCTTGAGAATAAATCGAGTGTGTCCGCTGTGAATTTCCTCCAATAAAACTAGGCCCCTCCTCAATCTTCTGTGTAGATTATTGTGCATCACTTCTGGTGAGGCTAAATGCTTATTCTGGCCTTTTAGCATGAGAGTCCAAAATTTATTAAAGGATTCAATTCAGATTGATGAACACTTTGCAACCTTGTTGATATCAATCTAAAGGTCTCTCCTGTCAAGTTTCACCTCACTGCCTTTCCCATTAACATCACCTCACAACCTTTTAGAATTGGCAGGCTTTTCGAGGCTGATGGAATTTTATTTATACTGTTCTATTTATCAACATATTAACAAGGAGGAGCAGAAAGCCATTTAGCCCTCACGCCCACTGTGTTAGATCAAGGGTGAACTGATTGTAAACTTCCAATTTGTCTTTCTGGCCATGGTAATTGATTTGTTTTGTTTCAGTTCTGAGGGGTATAAACTATTTATCAGTTGTTTCTCCAGTCCCCTTTATCTCCTTGTAAATGTTGTTTAGGTCAGAATGAACTATATACCATATCAGGTTTTGCTGTCAGCAAAAGGAGCATCACTTTTGATGGCATCTACCAGACCTTTGGTGAAGATGAATATCACTATGTACAGTCACCTGATAGTGAAGGGCCTTGTGTCAATATTGCAATAAGTTGATAATTGCCCTTTTGTCACAGCCTTGCTTTAATATCTAGTCTGTTTCTAATTATCATTTGTCATTTGTTTCATTTTAAACGGTTGATCTGATCATTTAAAAATTCTTGGGAAAGTGCATCTAGTTGTATATAGAAGCTCCTGTGAATTAGACACTGAATTAACCTACTGGTTTGCTTGTATCAAATAATGGTTGCATTTCCCAATTTTATGTTAATTATATCTATTGCAGGTGCAGCTTTGATTCAGTCAGCAACACACTTTTCCCTCTGAATCCTGAAGTTATGGGGTCAACTTCTCCTGCCTGCTGCAGGCTGTTGACTTGATGCAGCAATGTTTATGTTATCCAACACAATATAAGAACATAAGAAACTAAGTGTGAATAATGTGGTATTAAAGGATCCATCAGAAAACATTTTACAGCTGGCTATTAAATATATTTAGTTCACGGACATATAAGTGCCTAGACTATTATTAAGATGACCAGTTTCAGCAGAAGTTCATTCTTCTAGTAGCATGCTGTGTTTCAACCAGCTGGTTTATGATACAACAACACCCGTTCAACTCCCGTTTCGGCTGAGGTCACCATGATGATCCCTCTTTCTCAACTTCATCCCTAATCTGAGGTGAAGTGACCCTCTTGTTAAACCCACGACCAGTTGTATATCTATCTCTTTCTGCCTCCCTCCCTATCTACTTACCTGTAATGAGAGATCAACCCTGTGCTCCTCTGGGACTATGGTGACTTTACATTTACCTGCTTCAGCTGACCCCAAGTGAAAAGGCATCTGAGCCATTTATACCCTTAGGTCACATGCTGTGACCTAGCGATAATAACATGAGCGTGCTCTTAAAGATATACTGACAATCAGACGTTGAGACATATTACAAAATCCATGCCAAGACCTGAGCACAAAAATGAAGGCTGATACTCCGGGATAGTATACGGAAGGAGCACTGAACTATTGTAAGTGTCATTTGTCAGACGAATGCTAAACTGCGGACCTGTCTGTACTCCATTTTGGTCTTGGGAAATCCCAAGCCACTGTTTTAAACAAAGAACAGGAGAGATCTCCTCAGTCCAAAAGCAAAGTAGTGGAAATTTTGAAAATGTGAAACAATTCAAAGTTTTGGCCAAGACCTGTAGCTCGGGTTTTGGGTGAGGTTGTTGACTTGCTCGCCGAACTGGCTTGTTCTCGTTCAGACTTTTGCAAGGTGACATCATCAGTGAGCGCTCCAATGAAGTGATGTTGTCTAACTCTGCTAGGAATTTATACTGTTCAGTCTCTTATGGTGAGTCTGTTATGGTAATTACAGGATGAACTCTCCTTAATATGAAGGCCATCAGTTTATCCGGGCCAAGGTAACCATAGTAGCCTAAGCCAAATATAGTCATGGGAATTCCTAGAAGCATGGTTGTCTACTCCTAATGCAGTCAACAAACGGAGAGAATTGGACCCCATGTACGAACCCATGCAGATCAAAACTGGTGATGACAATATTCACCACAATGGACCAGACAGTATAAATTCCAAGCAGAATAGGATAATATTGCTTCATTGTAGGCTCCACTGCTGATGTCACATAGCATGGTGTCACACCATCTGAATGAGAACAAGCCATCTCAGTGAGCAAATCAACAACCTCAATGTGAAATAATATTTTAAAAATTGGAAAATGCTGGAAATAGTTAGCAGATCTGACATCATCTCCTGAGGGAGAGAAAGGCATTTCAACATTTCAGGGCATGACCTTTCATTTCCTCAGTGTCCTGGCCAATATTTGCCCTTTAATTAACATTACAAAAGGAGATTATCTGATCATTTTCACATTATTGTTTATGAAACGCGTGTTTGTACAGATTTCCTGCTGTAAAGTGCTTTGCAATGTTTTGTGTTGTTTAAAGAAAATGCAACTCTTTTTTTAAAAATAATTAACATTTGAGATCATACACAGATCTTTTTAAGTGCATGTATGAGGCCAGAACATTTATTTGAATACAATAGATGGATGGAAGAGGAAGAAAAATGAATGTGGTTGGCAAGGAACCCAAACCATTGACTTACTGGAAGTAGAATCAATATGAAAGATTCTCCAGGGGTTCAATACTAACAGGATGTTAGTGGTATATCTTCTCACTTTGTTTTATTCTTGCTGAAACAATCGACATACTTTCATATAGAAATCTTTTGTACATAAACATCCCAAGTACTTCTTCAAAAAAAGAGCTCTGCAATTGAGGCAATGGCTGGGGCTTTGGTTTTAAATTTTCAAAGACGCTAAGAGTGTCCTTAATAATTAGCATTTATTTGCCAATAGCAAGGCAAATTGCATTGCGTCTCAGAGGCTGCTCAGCATTGAGGATAAAAGGGAAAAAGCACACACAAACTGAGAATAATTGAAAAGCCAGGGAGAGACAGCCGTCTGAAATAATCAAGGAAGAAAAGAGCTGGTCATTGACTTTAGGAAGTTGAGTGGAGAATACGGTGTTGTCTGCACCAATAGTGCTGAGGTGGAGATACTTTGAGAGCTTCATGATCATAATAATAAAGGTCATTAACTTTCATTTCCTCCCGTACTGTCTGGGCTGCCCAGAGAGTAAAAGGCCCAGATGGGGTGGAATTTGTTAAATGTGCCCAAGAAAGTTTCCTAAATCAATATAAAGAGGGCCCTACTCAGGAGGGTGCAACACTGAACCTCCTGTTAGGAAACCTGGCCAGGCAAGTGACCGAAGTATCAGTCAGAGAGCAGTTTGGGTCCAGGTCACCATAGCTCTCTTAGTTTTAACATAGTTATGGAAAATAATGGAACAGGTCCACAGGTTAGGATGTTAATCTGGAGTACGGCCACTTTGGGGACCATTATGCAGGGCTTGGCAGCGGTTGATTGGGTGAGTCTGTTTGAAGGAAAAGGAATGACTGGCAAATGGGAGGCTTTTAAAAGGTGATATCACAAGTCCAGGGACAGCTTGTCCGTGTCAGGGTGAAGGGAGAAGTTGGCAGGTGTAGTGACTCTGGCTGACGAGGGACATTGAGGCTTTTGTCAGGAAAACGAAGAAGGCATACATTAGGTTTAAGCTATTGGGCTCAAGTGCATCCCTAGATGAATATAAATTGTGTAGGAGCAGACTTTTATGAGGGAAATTAGAAGAGCAAAATGGGGTATGAGATGGATCTGGCAGATAAGGTTAAAGTTAATCCCAAGAGATTTTGTAGCTATATAAAGAGTAAAAGGGTGGCTAGAGAGAGAATAGGTCCCCTTAAAGATCAGCATGGCCATGTATGTGTGGAGCCACAGGAGATGGCGGAGGTTGTTAATGAATATTTCTCATCAATGCTTACTGAGAAGAGAATCATGGATCCTAAGGAAATAAGGGAAACAAGTGGGATGTTTTGGACCGCATACACATTACCAGAGAGGAGGTGTTTGCAGCCTTAAAGCACATTAAGGTGGATAAATCCCCTGGGCCTGATCAAGTCCATCCTTGGATGTTGTGGGAGGCTGGGGAAGGAATTGCAGAGGCCCTTGTAGACATTTTTGCCTCATCTTGAGCCACTGGTGTGTTTTAGATTACTTGAAGCTGGCTAACATTGTTCCATTGTTTAAGAAAGTGAGCAAAGACCAGCCAAGGAGCTACAGGCCAGGGAGCCTGACATCACTGGTAGGCAGGGTATTGGAGAGGGTATTGAGGGAGAGGATCAACAGACGTTTGGATAGTCAAGGTCTGATTAGAGATAGTCAGATAGATTTGCGTGCAGTAAGTAATGTCTGACTAATCTTTTGGAGATTTTCAAAGAGGTAACCAACAGAATGGATGAGGATAGGCCAGTGGATGCTGTCTATATGGACTTTAGCAAGGCCTTTGACAAGGTCCTGCATGGTAGGCTAGTCATGAAAGTTAGGTCGCATGGAGTCCAGGGAAAAGTAACTAATTGGATCTAAAATTAGCGCTGTGGTAGGAAGCAGAGGTTGAAGGTTGTTTCTTGGACTGGAGGCCTGTGACTAGTGATGTGCCATAGGGGTTGGTGCTGGAACCTTTGTATATTGGGACAAATAAGTGTGAGGTGATGCATTATTGGAAAGCCAAACCAAGATAGGACTTAGACAGTAAATGGTAGTGTCCTGGGGAGTGTTGTAGAACAGAGTAAACTCGGAACACACGTGCATAGTTCATTGAAAGTGGCATAACAGATGGACAGGATAGTGAAGAGTGCATTTGGCATGCTGGCCTTCAACATCCGAGGCATTGAGTAAAGGAGTTGGGATGCTATGTTGCAGTCATATAAGTCGCTGGTGAGGCTGTACTTGGTTAAACTAGAAAGTGTACAAAGAAGATTAAAGAGGACGCTGCCAAGTCTAGTAGGCCTGAGTTATAGCGAGAAGTTGGCCAGGATAGGACTTTATTTGTTGGAATGTAGGAGAATGAGGGCTGATCTTATAGAGGTGTATAAAATCATGAGGGGATAGACAGGTTGAATGCATATAGTCTTTTTCCCAGGGATGGGGAATTGGAAACTAGAGGGCATAGGTTTAAGGTGAGAGGGAAAGATTTAAGAAGGACCTGAAGGGTGGCAGCTTCACGTAGAGAGTGGTGTGTATATGGACTGGGCTACCAGAAAAGTGGTTGAGGCAGGTACAATCACAGTATTTGAAAATCATTTGGATAGGTACGTGGATGGGAAAGGTTTAGAGGGATATGGACTAAATGCGGGCAGTTGGAACTAGCTGAATGTGCACCGTAGTCAGGATGGGCCACTTTTCTTGCTGTATTGCTCTATGACTCTCTGATCAGTCACATGTCCTGGTGCACCTACATCGACAGGAAAGCACATCATACTTCTGCTTGCTCAGAGGACAGAGGAAATTTGGCATGTTCACAAAGACTTACTCATTTTTATAAAAACGGAAAGAACTGCAGATGCTGTAAATCAGGAACAAAAACAAAGTTGCTGGAAAAGCTCAGCAGGTCTGACAGCATCTGTGCAGGAAAAAAACGGAGTTAACGTTTCGGGTCTGGTGACCCTTCCTCAGAACCTGTTCTGAGGAAGGGTCACTGGACCTGAATCGTTAACTCTACTAATTTTTGTAGGTGTACCGCAGAAGGCATCCTATTCAAATGCATTACAACTTGGTACAGCGACTGCTCTGCTCAAGACGACAAGAAATTTTAGAGAGTTGTGAATACAGACCGACTATCATGCAAACCAGCGTAGGTTCCATTGATTCCATCCATACTTCCTGCTGCCTTGGAATAGCAACCAACATAATCAAAGGCCCCTCCCACCCTGTTATACTCTCTTCCAACCTCTTCCGTTAGGCAGAAATTCCATAGGGTTGAAAACGCATACCAACAGATTCAAGAGATAATAGGAACTGCAGATGCTGGAGAATCCAAGACAACAAAATGTGAGGCTGGATGAACACAGCAGGCCAAGCAGCATCTCAGGAGCACAAAAGCTGACGTTTCGGGCCTAGACCCTTCATCAGAGAGGGGGATGGGGTGAGGGTTCTGGAATAAACCTGGACTGGACCTATCCCCTCCCTACCTCCCCACCTATATTCTCTCCACCTATCTTCTTTTCTCTCCATCTTCGGTCCGCCTCCCCCTCTCTCCCTATTTATTCCAGAACCCTCACCCCATCCCCCTCTCTGATGAAGGGTCTAGGCTTGGAACATCAGCTTTTGTGCTCCTGAGATGCTGCTTGGCCTGCTGTGTTCATCCAGCCTCACATTTTGTTGCCAACAGATTCAAGAATAGCTTCTTCCCTGCTGTTATCAGACTTTTGAACAGACTTCTCATATAATGTACTCTCTTTTACTGCAAGGTCTCTGTAGATCTAACAGTATATTCCACATTCTTTTCTATTACCCCAATATACTTATATAAGGAATGATTTCCCAGATAGCATGCAAAACAGTACTTTTCACTGTATTTCAGTACGTGCGACAATAATAAAATCAAATAAAAATAAGTGAGAGAAAGGTAAATGTTATAGGAAGATGGGTAACAGGTCTCATCTTTGGACCGTGTATATCCTTAATGAGCAAAGTATCAGTATGTTTGACCACATCAAACTCCAATTTAAATGGTAAGTTTAAAAGCATGAAAACCAATATTTGGCAAATGTATTTTGCACAGCCATTGAGCATTACTGCCATCTTGCACCAGAAGTAAAATGAATTTGTTGAAATCTTTTGTTGCATATATGTATGAAATTAAATATTACCGAAGAATTATCTTGCATGGATCATTTATGGCAAACTTTCAAAATATGCTGAGATGTAAGAGAGATTTCCTCTGTGCCATCAGCCTTTTTAATTCTTTACTTTCTTCACCCTTGCTTAGTCACCGCAGAAGCGTCTTTCTAACAGATTGAAATAGTGGGAATTTCATGCTGAAGATGTTATTGAAACTGTTTTATTATCCCATATGAGTAAGGCCCTTAATTAGCTGGTAAAATTATGGTGAATTAATGACACTTGCACTATCCATTTGCAAATATCCAGCAATTTTTGAGGAAAAGGAAATGTGCTAGACTGTTCCAATTCCCTCTCAGCCTTGACAAAACAAAAATGAATCATGACTTTACTATGAGCCTTGTCATTGGAAGTAATTGCATGCCATGAAATTGATAGATATGTACTGTAAATGAGAATTAATCTTGCCACTGATATAAGCATGAGGTTAATGACGGGTTTAATGGTCTGCCATGAAATTCAACCTTGAAAGCCAAGCTGGGAAGTGAAGAGGCTTTGGCCGCTCACTGCAGCAAGTCAGGAATAGCTCCAAGCGAATTTTGAAACTTATTTAAACTTTCTTTTGACACTTTCTCTTGGGTGCAAGTTTTGTCATTCACGCACCCTTTGGTGCCAGAAAGCAATCATTTTGAGAGATGCAAGTGCAAGATGAATGGAATTCTGAAATAATTTTATGATCCAGCACGTGAGAAATCATTTGCACATTTTATTGGCACTGTGCACAGACACTGCAAGGATTATAGTGGATGAAGAAGATGGATCTCCCTCATTGCTTTGTGTCTGTTTTAGTACAAAAATCAATGTAGAAGAATGGTTCGGGGACGAGAAGCTTCAGCTATAAACATAGGTTGAAAAAGTTGAGACTGTTCTCCTTGGAGAGAAGAAGGATAAGAGGAGATCTGATTGAGGTTTTCAAAGTCATTTCTGGGCTGGACGGCATAGATAGGACGAAAACTGTTCCTGAGTGTAAAAGGAACAAGAATGAGAGGGCGTCGATTTAAGGTGATTTGCCAAAGAAGCAAAAATGATGTGAGATTAAAATCTTCTCACTCAGTGAGTAGTTAAGGTATGAAACACACTGCCTGGAAATGCAATGGAGGCTGGTTCAATTGAGGCATTCATGGTGGCATTGGATAAAAATGTGCAAGAATACGGGGGTAGAGCGGGGAATTGGTACTAGGAAATGATCTCTTTGAACATCTTGTGCAGTCATAGTGGGCTGAATGGCTGCTTTCTTTAATGTAGTACTAATGTGATTGTGCCTGTAAGAGACTCGTTAAAACTTCACCTATTGTCCAAGCTTTTCACAAATCTCCTTGTAAATTTCCTTCTGTTTCTTGGTGTCAGATTTATCTTTGTACCCCTCGATAAACAAGTTTGCTTTTTAGTTGTTGCTGGTGCAATGTGTTGCTCCATTTCATTACTTCCCATACGATCAGGAATAGATTTTTGACCCATTCATTAATATCAAAATCAAGCAGTACCTCGATCCTATTTAACTACAATTCCTCTGCTATCGCTGGAACTCCTACCGTGACGGGATTAACCACGATAACCCCAGTGGTTCAGGAAGGCAGCTAGTCAGCACCTGCTCACGGACAGTCAAGGATGAATGATAAATATAGGTCTTGCCAGCAAAACCACTTGTTCATTCTCAAGCATTTAGATTGAGCCTTTGAAGTTACCTCAGCACAGCTAGTGCTGTGGAAAAGGGGTATGTCCTATTTTTGCCCAAGTCGTCGTCTTCCTGGAGTTTCTTGGATCTCACTGTGCGTTAAACTGCTCTCCGCTCCCCACTAACCCATCGTCCCTGTGCCTTTTCCTGCAACTGCAGAAAGTGCTACACCTGCCCCTACCCTGCCCCCTCACCTCCATTCAAGGCATGAAATAAACCTTCCATATCAGACTGGGGTTCACCTTCACATGAGATAACAAAGTGTGGAGCTGGATGAACGCAGCAGGCCAAGCAGCATCTCAGGAGCACAAAAGCTGATGTTTCAGGCCTAGACCCTTCATCAGAGAGGGGGATGGGGAGAGGGTTCTGGAATAAATAGGGAGAGAAGGAGAGGCGGACCGAAGATGGGAAGAAATTTATTCCAGAACCCACTCTCCATCCCCCTCTCTGATGAAGGGTCTAGGCCCGAAATGTCAGCTTTTGTGCTCCTGAGATGCTGCTTGGCCTGCTGTGTTCATCCAGCTTCACACTTTGTTATCTTGGATTCTCCAGCATCTGCAGTTCCCATTATCTCTGACACAATCTTCACCTTCACATGCTTCAGTTTGGTCCACCGTATCCGTTGCTCCTGATGTGGCTTCCTCTACATCGGTGACTTGGTGACCGTTTTGTAGAGCATCTGCACTCTGTATGCAACAAACGACAACACTTTACAGTCACCAACCATTTTAAACCCCCCCCCCCTACTCCCTGGGTCCATTTGGGCATTCCTCCAGAGTAACAATAGCGGTACCTCATATTCTACCTCAGGACCCTGCAGCCCGATGGCCTCATCATAGAATTCGCCAGTTTTAAAATCTCCCCACACCAGCCTCATTCCATGACCAACCCTCCCTCTCATCCCCTCCTCCTTGACCTGTCCATCTTCTCTCCCACCTATCTGCTCCTCCCATCACACCGACCAATCCCCACCACTCCCTACCTGCATTCACCCGTCACCATCCCAGCCAGCCCCACCCCTCCTATCTATTTATTTCAGAGCTCCCTTTCCCCCTCCCCATTTTTTTGAAGAAGGGTCCTGGCCCGAAACGTCAACTCTTCTGCTCCACTGCTGCCTGGCCTGCTGTTTTTCTCCAGCTCCATATTGCATTGCCTGTGAAAGATGAACTGTGTCAGATTCCAGTAGAAATGTACAGCAGTGTTGAGTTGGGGAAATTTATGAATGCTACAGCAATTTGATGTTTATGGCCACTGCTCAGAAGATCCAGATGAATGTTTACAGTGTGTGCTCTTTTTCAACCTGACTGTAAAATCCGCCTTTGTTTCCATTCCTTCTATGGCTTCAGTGCTTACCAGACCTTCATGGTACTTTGGCAGAAACATAAACTGTCTATTTAAGTTTGATACTCTGAGCTTGGTTTCTTTTGCATGAATCCAGTGGTAATGTTCTAAAATAAAATTCATGTGCTATCCACTAATTTATGACTGACATTTATGCTAATTATTGAATGTACTCCCTATTGTGGTTCAAGTACAGTTGTCAGTGAGACCACCCATAGAATTGCCTTCTGCACAGGAAAATCTGTGCTCTTACGAACAGCAGTGGTTCGTAAAACAGTGCTTCAACTTTTTTTTAAAAAAAATGTATTTACTTAGTGTGAAGTAATGGTGTTCAAGGTCCTTCTAAATTGTCTTCCATTTGGAAGAAAGGACTTACATTTTTTTTCCACTTCTGAAGTTGGGTGCTAAATCCAAACAGGACTGATTTGATTGCTGAAGAAACTAAAAATAGAAACTTGGATCTTTGCCTCAGTTCTAGAACTAAGACTCACAGACTGTTCATTGCCTATAGCTTTACTGGATGAAATGATTCTTGGAGGCAGCAGATATAATAATGCAAGTCCTGCAAAGCCTCTACTATATTTACTGAACTCTCTGACACATTAATTGGGGGATGAGAGTTTTAACTAGTAGTCTTACTTGCTGACAATTCCTAATTGTTTACGTGTAGCTAGAGTCGATTTATTTTGTAATAAATAGTAATTCTTCTCAAAACTCGATAGTAATTCTTGTTAAGCCCAAAAACCTGGCCTGTTGTTTTTGTCAACCTGACTCGAAAAGGCAGGTAAATTGAGGAAGTCTGTGTATATTTTTAAAAACATTTAACTTCTGTGATGATTCTGGGAGATAGTGAAGGTTGGTTTCCAATGGGCTACATCAGAGAGGCATAATAAAATAATCTACTAATTTTGATTCTGTGAGTACCATTAACATAGGTAGAACTAGGGACAGGTCTGAGGTGTTTGATAAGGCAGAGGCTGAGAGCTCGGTGCCCCCTCATGAAGAAATTAAGAACTAGAAGGTTCAGTTTAGAAATAAGGCTCCCTCAATTTAGGTGGAGAAATGTATTTTCTCAATGTTATTTTTCTTTGGAATTTTCTTCCACAGAGAGCAGTCCAGGTTGGTTTATTAGAATATATCCAAAGCTGAGTTGGAAAGATTTTTAATCAACAAGGGATTCCCTCGGTAGAAAAGGAACTGTTCAGAGGAAGGTCACTTGACCTGAAATATTAACTGAGCTTTTCGAGCAATTTCTGTTTTTGGAATGGTTGACAATCTTGTTTGAGCTTTTTGGAAATATTACTGAGAGCCGGTGGATATGTAGTATTTAGATTTTTATAAGACTTTTGGTAAGGTTCTACATGGGAGATTATTAAATAAAGTCAGAACGTGTAGGATTGGGGTGAATGTAACGATATGGATTGAGAATTGGTACACAAAGCAGAGAGTTGAAATAAATGGATCATTCTCAGAGCGGCAGGCTGTCACTAGTGATATATCACAAAGGTCGGTGCTAGGTTCAAAACTATTCACAATTTTTATAAACTATTTGAATGTAGGAACCAGCTATATTACTTCCAGATTTGCTGAATATACCAAATCTAGCAGAAATATGAATTGAGAGGAAGATACAGGCGGTTTCAGGAGATTTTGGTCTGGCTGAGTGAATGATCCAGAATATGGCACGTGGAATATCACGTGAATTACTGTGAAGTTACTCATGTCAATATATCTTTTTTAAAAAGAAGACTGACAAAATATGTCATAAACAGTGAGGGTTTGGAAAGTGCTAGTATCCAAAGGCACCTGGGGGTCCTTAATGATTCGTGAGAATTCAGCATTTAGCTGCAGCAAGCAATTGGCAAATAGTCTGTTAGCTCTTGTGTTAAGTGGGTTCGAGTACAGAAGTGAAGATGCCAGCAGAAGTTTTCACCTGAAATGTTGTGCATAGTTCTCGATCCCCCATCTAAAGAGGGATATACTCATTGTAATTAATAACATTCTTAAAGGGTGCCACAAGGTGGATATAGTTAAAAGATTGGTTGGTGCATCTGAGTTGGGGGACGTAATATCAGGATGAGGGCTAGATCATTTAATGCTGAAATGAAAGGACTGTTTTTTAAATCAGGTGGTGGTGAATCTTTGGAATTCATTACCCCAGAAGGCCATGGAAGTTCAGCCACTGGGTATGTTAAAGACAGAAACTGGTGGGTTGTGGACTCCAATGGCATCAAGGGTTGAGATAGTGTGGGGAAGGTCATTAAAGTGAACGCTGAAGATCTGATTGAATCGTAGAGCTGGCCAAATGGGCTGCATCGCCTGCTTCTGCTCCAATTTTGCAAACTGTGTAAAAGACTGAAGGACATGATGGAAAAATGTCAATGATTTTAGCAAGGTTAGAGGTGAGAAACAAACTGCTGACATGCGATTGCAGGTGTCTGGAACATGCTTCCAGACAGGATTAACTTGTAGAAGAGGTGAGACTTTTGACTTTTGCCCAGAACTAGTCTGAGATGAGCGCCAAGACTCCACTGTTTGCCCTAAAGCAGCATTGGGAGGGCTGAACCATTTGGAGCTCACTGCCATTTTTAAATCACAGCTGCAAGGTTCTTCCAAACACCACGTTACTGCCGCTGACACATCGAACCATACAACTGTGTTCAGATTTCATTCTTCAAGAAAAATAGAGTTAGGTGGATGGAATGTCATATATTTGTAGATGATAAAGTTTAGTGGGGTTTGGAAAGGGGTAAGGCAAACACAGGTGAAAACCAAATTTGCTGAAGAATTGTAATTGCTTGAAGTTGAACCAAAGGGAAGGCATTGTGGCAAGGGACCAAGATGGTGCACAGCACAGAAGTAGGTCTGTGAGGATTTCAAAACAGAAGTGATACAGCTGGAGATAACAAGGTGTAGAGCGGATGAATACAGCAGGCCAAGCAGCATCATAGGAGCAGGAAGGCTGACGTTTCGGGCCTAGATCCTGCTCCTATGATGCTGCTTGGCCTGCTGTGTTCATCTACCTCAACATCTTGTTATCTCAGATTCTCCAGCATCTGCGGTTCCTACCATCTCTGATAGAGCTGGAGTTCTTTTGAGTTATTTGAAGGCAACACAGCCTGCAGCTTATTAGCATAAGGACTGTCCTGCCACCCAAACAGTTTTAGTGGGGCAGGTGGTTGAAAACATTACACAAAGGGAAAAGTTTTGACAAGAAAGAAGGTACCACCCGTGAGGCAAACTTTGTTCAAACCCTGGATGTCATCATTCTTTGCTGGTTTGTACCTAGCTGATATCTTTCACTACCTATGCATACCATTTTCATCAACAATGTAACTGAGCCCTTATTTTCAGTAGATGCCACTTTCACGTGATCAAGATGCAAATTAATCGTTTGGAACGAGAGCCATACCAAACTCTCAACACCAACTGGGTTTTTCTCTCCACAGATGCTGCCAGACCTGCAGATATTCTCCAGCATTTTCTGCTTTTATTTCTGATTACCGCTATCCACAGTACTTTACTTCTGTTAAATGCAAGTTAACTCTCATTGAATGTCCTTCAAATGTGTGAGATGCACTGGGTGTGAATGGTTTGACACGTTTTGCTGTCAGTGGAATTGTACTGTCTTTGAGAACATTCTTCTAATGGGGACAGATGTGATCATTTGTTTATTGGTAAACAATATTGGTACCCAATTCCATGATTTTCATGGAGGTGGCCAATTAAGAGACCTCGGGAGCCTATAAGGATAGTGTGTGAATTTCTGAGGGTACAGGTCAAATTGGGCCGAAACAGACATTGGCAGCTTGGCTAACTCTCTTTCAGGAAGGAAATCTGCCATCCTCATCTGGTTGGTCAGACTCATGGCAATATGGTTGACTCTTGGGGATGGGTGATAAAAGGTAGCCTAGCCAGTGATATCCACTTCATATGAGTTAATACAAAATAAACCAAGAATGCATTGTAGTTGAATCCTAAATGATTTTTATGTCTTAAGTGATTGTATCTAGATTTGTTCTGGATGTTTTATCTCATGTGGAAGGTAATCAGCTGCCTGTCATCCTGAAAGTTCAGCATTTCTGATTCTGGGTGGTCATCTGGCTGGTCTCGGGTAGGGTGCCTGCAGTGCTGACATCAGCATTCCATTGGAGGCCCTTCTGAGAGCAGGAAGATCTCAACGGAGTCCTCCCCACAGCCTATTTAGCCTCCTAACTGCTACTAATTAACTAACTTGGTGAGTAGCCTTTGCTGGTGTTAGGCTACCTCTGACACAATTCCCTGGAAACAGGTGTCAGGCCAGCAAGCCAGTATGGATTATTCCCATGTTTGGCCTGAATGCCTGCTTATTTTTCTGATACTTTGTTTTCCTCAGCCAGTGTCTTCTATTGATGTCAGCTCTGCTCAAGTGTCCCCTTCAAATGGTGATATTCTATCATTCATTCCATGTGCTGGTAATTGAAGTAGTCATACTGAGTTCCTGTCTGATGTTTCTTGGCATGAGTTATATTCTTACAGTCACCTTCTGTTGTTAATGTTTTGCGTAGTACTTTCCTGACTAAATGAATTATTCTTCGTTTTGTTTTCATTTGTTCCTCAGTTGTGCAGTTGATTACCATTCAGATCATCTAAGACATCCAGAAGAAATCTGAATGCAATCGTTGAGAAGATATACAAGATCAGCTCTTGACTCTTAGCTAGCCTTGCGATTTATTAGCTAATGACGAGCCTACCCTGTACAGTAATGAAATCACCAGTGTGATGTCTCTGTTAAATCCAGTTCCCAGAATAATTTTAAGGAATGGTGATTGTCTACGATGAGTCTGAACCACCATGAATGCAAATTCTAATCTCAAATGTCCATTAGGCCAGATATAATTGGTAGGAAGTCCTAATACTGAAATTGTCACTTGACCCTGCAGCTAATGCAGTATGTTTATTTTGACCTTTGTCGAGGGCTTATGTATAATTTTACATTAAATCAATTTGTCCTACTCTATATATCCAAATAAAATCAATAAACATACTGGTAACAATAAACATATTGGTAAAACCTTTAGCAATCCTTTTTTAACTTGTTGCTTTTCTCCTCATTTTCCTGAAGTCTAGTAGGAGTTCCATGACACGTTCGTTTTAAGTTGTGGTTCCCACAGATCGGTGAGCTAAAAAGGTATAAAATGGGTTTGTGGGTATAAGTGAAAGAGTGCTAGAGGCTTGCTTTCCTGACCCCTTCAAAATACCAGGAGTCACAGCAAGGTCACCTTGTCAGAGTGAGAGAACTAAAGAGAGAGGGCAAGAGAGGCAAAAGTGGTGATGTCAAGCCACTCACTTTGAGTTTTCATAGTGCAGAATACTCAGTTCTTTTTATAAGTGGCCAATGTGAAAGATGGAGCTTCCTACTTTTACACAAGCTCAGGATCAGAACTCAGGCATGCATCCCAGGAGAGGGCCATATTTTCCACTGAGAACACTAGTCTGAGTTCATCCCAGGGTGCAGCGTTATCAGCTGGCAATAAATACTCCTTCCCTGGGCCTAGCCTTCTCCCTGCTCTGTCTCCTTCTCCCTTTCCTCCAGTTATACCTAGATCCATATTTGGGCAAATAGAAGTTATCTCAAAACATACACTGGCAACACAGTCTGGGACCCATGGTAGCTGAATGCTAAATGATTTACAATCAGCTCCATCCTATGTTGAGTGAAAATCTGCACACGCAATCAGTGAAACATGTTGCCTAATGCCGACCTTTCTTTTGAGGGTCTTACAGACTGCAGGCATGTATTAATGGTCTGGATTCCATTATAGAAATATAGAAAACATGTGCAGGAGAAGGCCATTCCACCCTTTGATACTGCACCGCCATTCAATATGCAATGTCAGTATCCCATTCCTGCTTTCTCTCCATGCCTCTTCATCCGTTTAGTTGCAAGGGTGACTTGCAATGACTGGTCCATAACTCTGAGTACAGAAATCCTTCCCCATCACAGTCCTGAATAGCTTATCCCTTCGACTGTGACCCCTAGTCTGGAGTTCCTCCATATCAGGAACATTCTTCCTGCATCTAGCCTGTCCAGTCCCATCAGGATTTTATATGTCTCTAAGAGAGACCCCTCATTCTTCTAAATTCCAGTGATTACAAGCCCATTCGATCTAGTCTTTCTTCATCTGCCAGTCCCTCCATTCCAGGAATCAGTCTGGTGAACCTTTGCCGGACTCCCTCAATATACAGAGTATTCATCCTCAGACTAGGAAACCAGAACTGCACACAATGCTCAAGGTGTGGCCTCACCAAGCCCTATATAACTACAGCGAGACATCCCTACTCCTGTACTTAAATCCTTTTAGTGTGAAGGTCAGCATGCCATTAACTTCCAACACTGCCTGCTGCACCTACTTACCAGCCTTCAGCAACTATACCACTGTGACATCCAGGTCTTGTGGCCCCTCACCTTTTCCCAAACTGCCACCATTCAGATTATATTTCAGTGTTTAATTCTTTGGTAGTGTGACTCATAATGGGAGGAAAGATATAGGCTACAGGGGGGTATCAGTGGATGGTCAGATGGATAGAAGTGGCCAAAGAATGTGGAAAAGTGTGAGGTAATGAATTTGAAAAGGTCACAAGGTAAAGTAACATACAACAAACGGTAGGGCTCTAAATTAGTGTTGAGGTGTGCATGCCCACAGGTTCCTTAAGGTAATAGGCCAAGCAGAATAAATGGTTAAGAGCATATAGCACTCATGCAGGCAAGACAGAATATTCTGACTTCGGCCATGTAGATACTGAACAAGCTTTGGGTTCTAGGAGGTCAGTTACTCATTCCATAATCCCCAGTTTTGAATCTGTCCGAGTAATCGCAATGTTTGTGACATTGGACAATAAGGAGGGAGGAGGTGAATGAGTAAGTGTGGGCAGGCGATAGCCGACTGGTATTATCACTGGACTTTTAATCCAGAGACCCAGATAGTGTCCTGGGGACCCGAGTTTGAATTGTGCCGTGGCAGATAGTTGAATTTGAATTCAATAAAACGTCTGGAATTAAGAGCCTAATGATGACTGTGAATCCATTGCTGATTGTTGGAAAAACCCACCTGGTTCACTAATGTCCCTTAGGGAAGGAGACAGCCATCCTTAGCCTACATGTGACTCCAGACCCACAGCAATGTGGTTGACTCTCAACTGCTCTCTGGGCAATTAGGGATGGGCAATAACTGGACGCCTAGCCAGTGACGCGCTCATCCTGCGAATGAATAAAGAAAAAAAGTGCTACATCTTCTGCAAATGCACGGCCAGGTGCCTTGGGGCGGGGGCGGAGCAAGGGGTTGAGGAGGTGTTAGGAGTGACGGAGGAGTAAAGCATGGAAGGAACGGCCCCTGTGGAGCGCTGACTGGGGAAGGGAGGGGAAGACATGTTTGCTTGTGAAATGCTACTGTAGATGCCTGAAACGACATGATCCTTTGAGTGCAGAGTCTGGTGAGAAGAAAGTGAAGATGAGAGGAATCCTGTCCTTGTTCTGAGAGGAAGTGGTGGGGTCACAGATATGTGGGAAATAGGTTGGACGCTGCAATGGCCCTGTAATCATAGTTGTAAGGTCAGGGATGCAGTTCTTGTTTGAGGGGAAAAATGGGATATAGGAGACTGCCTTCTGGAAGGTGGCATTATCAGAACCTAGTGAAACTGGGAGAATGCAATGGAATGTTAAAGGATGCTTGGCATAAGAGACTGTAGTAATTGTAACACTGAGTTAGTGATTATGTTGTGTGCGTTGGTGCACAGCCTCTCCCTAGAAATAAAAACAGTCAAGGAAGGGAAGGAAAGAGTCCGAGATTCACCATTCGAAAATGAAAGCAGATTACAACTTGGAAGTAAAATTGATGAACTTTTTCAATTTTGGATGAGAGAAGGAAGTAGCACCAAAGACACATCAATGTATTCATGAAAGCATTTCTTTAAACCTGGAGCAAAAACAAAGTTGCTGGAAAAGCTGAGCAGGTCTGGCAGCATCTGCGCAGGAGAAAACAGAGTTAACATTTTGTGTCCGGTGACCCTTCCTCAGAACTGATGGTGGCTGGGAAAACGTCGGTTTATATGCAGAAAATAGGGAGGTAGGGGAGTGGGGAGTAAATGATAGGATAGAGCCCAAAGAGAGAGAAAGACAGTTGGACAGACAAAGGAGTTGCGAACGCTTGGGCTGGGAGGGTGAATAGAAACAAAGAAAGAAACAAAGAAACCTACAGCACAGGAACAGGCCCTTCGGCCCGCCAAGCCTGCGCCGAGCAAGATCCTCTGTCTAACCTGTCATCTATTTTCTAACGCTCTGTGTCCATTTGCTCCCTGCCCATCCGTGTACCTGTCCAAATATATCTTAAAAGACCGCTAACGTGTCTGCGTCTACCACCTCCGTTGGCAACGCACCACCCTCTGTAAAGAACTTTCCACGCATATCTCCCTTAAACTTTCCTCCACTCACTTTGAACTCATGACCCCTAGTAATTGAGTCCCCCACTCTGGGAAAAAGCTTTTTGCTATCCACCCTGTCTATACCCCTCATGATTTTGTAGACCTCAATCAGGTCCCCCCTCAATCTCCGTCTTTCTAATGAAAATAATCCTAATCTACTCAACCTCTCTTCATAGCTAGTACCCTCCATACCAGGCAACATCCTGGTGAACCTCCTCTGCACCCTCTCCAAAGCATCCACATCCTTTTGGTAATGTGGCGACCAGAACTGTACACAGTATTCCAAATGTGGCCAAACCAAAGTCCTATACAACTGCAACATGACCTGCCAACTCTTGTACTCAATACCCCGTCCAATGAAGGAAAACATGCCATACGCGTTCTTGACCACCCTATTGACCTGCGTTGTCACCTTAAGGGAACAGTGGACCTGAACACCCAGATCTCTCTGTTCATCAATTTTCCCTAGGATTTTTCCATTTACTGTAAAGTTCGCCCTTGAATTTGATCTTCCAAAATGCATCACCTCGCATTTGGCCGGATTGAACTCCATCAGCCGTTTATCTGCCCAACTCTCCAGTCTATCTATGTTCTGCTGTAATTTCTGACAGTCCCCTTCACTATCAGCTACTCCACCAATCTTAGTGTCATCAGCAAACTTGCTGATCAGACCACCTACACCTTCCTCTAGATCATTTACATATAAACAACAGTGGCCCCAGCACAGATCCCTGTGGAACACCACTGGTTACAGGTCTCCAATTTGAGAAACTCCCTTCTACTACTACCCTCTGTCTCCTGTTGCCCAGCCAGTTTTTTTATCCATCTAGCTAGCACACCCTGGACCCCATGTGACTTCAGTTTCTCCATCAGCCTGCCATGGGGAACCGTAGCAAACACCTTACTGAAGTCCATGTATATGACATCTACAGCCTTTCCCTCATCAATCAACTTTGTCACGTCCTCAAAGAATTCTATTAAGTTGGTAAGACATGACCTTCCCTGTACAAAACCATGTTGCCTATCCCTGATAAGCCCATTTTCTTCCAATGGGAATAGATGCTATCCCTCAGTATCTTCTCCAGTAGCTTCCCTACCACTGACGTCAGGCTCACCGGTGATAATTACCTGGATTATCTTTGCTGCCCTGCTTAAACAAGGGGACAACGTTAGCAAGTCTCCAGTCCTCTGGGACCTCAGCTGTGTCTAAGGACACTGCAATGATATCTGTTAGGGCCCTGGCTATTTCCTCTCTCGCTTCCCTCAGTAACCTTTGATAGATCCCGTCCGGACCTGGGGACTTGTCCACCTTAATGTCTTTTAGGATACCTAACACTTCCTCCTTCCTTATGTCAACTTGACCTAGAGTAAGCAAACATCTATCCCTGACCTCACCATCCGTCATGTCCCTCTCCTTGGTGAATACCGATGCAAAGTACTTATTAAGAGTGTCACCCATTTTCTCTGACTCAGCGCATAACTTTCCTTCTTTGTCCTTAAGTGGGCCAATCCTTTCTCTAGTTACCCCCTTGCTCTTTATATATGAATTAAAGGCTTTGGGATTTTCCTTAACAATGTTTGCCAGCAATATCTCATGTCCTCTCTTAGCCCTCTTAATCCCTCGTTTCAGATTCGCTGTACATTCCCGCTATTCTTGCAAAGCTTTGTCTGTCTTCAGTTGCCTAGACCTCATGTATGCTTCCTTTTTTCTCTTGGCTAGTCTCACAATTTCACCTGTCATCCATGGCTTCCTAATCTTGCCTTTTCTATTCCTCATTTTCACAGGAACATGACTCTCCTGCACACTAATCAACCTCTCCTTAAAAGCCTCCCACATATCAAATGTTTATTTACCTTCAAACAGTTTCTCCCAATCTACATTCCTCAGATCCTGCCGAATCTTGGTATAGTCGGCCTTTCCCCAGTTTAGTACTCTTCCTTCAGGACCACTCCTATCCTTGTCCATGAGTATTGTAAAGCTTACGGAATTGTCGCTATTTCCAAAGTAGTCCCCTACTGTAATATCAACCACCTGGCCGGGTTCATTCCCCAGCACCAGGTCCAGTATGGCCCCTTCCTGAGTTGAACTACATACATACTGCTCGAGAAAACCCTCCTGGACACACCTTACAAATTCTGCTCCATCTTGACCCCTAACACTGAGTGAATCCCAGTCAATGTTGGGAAAATTAAAATCTCCCATCACCACCACCCTGTTTCTCCGACACCTTTCCATTATCTGTTTACATATTTGTACCTCTATCTCACGCTCCCTGTTGGGAGGCCTGTAGTACAGCCCCAGCATTGTTAGTGCATCCTTCCTATTTCTGAGTTCTACCCATATTGCCTCACTGCTCGGGTCCTCCATGGGATGCTCCTTCAGTGCGGCTGTGATATCATCTTTGACCATTACTGCAACTCCTCCACCCCTTTTACCTCCCTCTCTATCCCGCCTGAAGCATCGATATCCTGGGACAACTAGTTGCCAGTCATGCCCTTCCCTCAACCAAGTCTCAGTAATAGCAATAACATCGTACCTCCAGGTACCGATCCAAGCCCTAATCTCATCTGCCTTATCTACTACACTTCTCGCATTAAAACAAATGCACCTCATACCACCTGTCCCTTTGTGTTCATCATCTGCTCCCCGACTACTATTCCCTTTAGTCACACTGACTCCATTATCTAGTTCCCTACAGGCTTTCGTTTCTACCTCTTTTCTGTCCAATATTTGGTTCCCATCCCCCTGCCACATTAGTTTAAACCTTCCCCCACAGTATTAGCATAAGCACCCCCAAGGACATGGGTTCCAGTCCGGTTCAGGTGTCGACCGTCCAATTTGTAATAGTCCCACCTTCCCCAGAACCGGTTCAAATGTCCCAAAAATCTGAACCCCTCCCTCCTACACCATCTCTCAAGCCACACTTTCATCCTAGCTATTCTTTCATTTCTGCACTGACTAGCACCTGGCACTGGTAGCAATCCTGAGATTACTACCTTTGAGGTCCTACTTTTTAACTTGGCTCCTAACTCCCTAAATTCAGCTTGTAGGACCTCATCCCATTTTCTGCCTATATTGTTGGTGCCTATATGCACCACGACAACTGGCTGTTCGCCCTCCCCCTTCAGAATGTTCTGCAGCCGATCGGAGACATCCCTGACCCGTGCACCTGGGAGGCAACATACCATTCGGGAGTCCCGTTTTTGACCGCAGAACCGCCTATCTACTCTCCTTACAATTGAATCCCCAATGACTATCGCCCTTCCACTCTTTTTCCTGCCCTTCTGTACAGCAGAGCCAGCCATGGTGCCAAGAACCTTGCTACTGCTGCCTTCCTCTGATGAGCCATCTCCCCCAACAGCATTCAAAACGGAATACCTGTTTTGGAGGGAGATGACCGCAGGGGACACCTGCACTGCCTTCCTGCTCTTCCTCTGCCTTTTGGTCACCCATTTGCTATCTCCCTCAGCGATCCTAATCTGCGGTGTGACCAAATTGCTAAACGTGCTGTCCATGACCCCCTCAGCATCGCGTATGCTCCAAAGTCAGTCCATCTGCAGCTCCAGAGCCGTCATGCAGTCTAACAAGAGCTGCAGCTGGACACACTTGCTGCATGTGAAGGAGTCGGGGACATCAGCCCTGTCCCTGAGCTCCCACATTGAGCAGGAGGAGCACAACACGGGTGTGAGATCTCCTGACATTATTAAACTTAACTTAGATAAATGAATAGTTGTTAATGGGACTGTTAGTGACTAACAACAGGGGGTGTGTACTGGCAGTCTATGTGGTAACGAGGCGTGGTGTGGGGGGCGCTGGGACATGGGAGAGTTTAGGCCCTAAAATGATTGAACTCAATATTCAGTCTGGAGGATCCCCAAGCGGAAAATGAGGTGGTGTTCCTCTAGCTTGCAAGGTGCTTCACTGGCAGAGTGATTTCCTTAAATCTGGTCTACTGATTTACTGCACACAATGTGGTCTCCTCTACACTGGCTAAGCACAGCCTAGGTGACAACTTTGTAAAACATCTGTGCTCCATCTGCAAGAATGACATCAACCACCTTGTTGTTGAAGTCAACCCCCTTGGTTGCGGGTTAATGTTTCTGAATGAGGCTGGCTGCAGTCTTCCAGCAAAGCCCAATGCAATCTGGAGGAACAGCACCTTGTTTTCCAGCTTACAGTCTTCAGAGCTCAACTGAATTCAAAAACTTCAGAGCATGAACACTGTCCTGCACTTCCATCACCCCTGCCCTTTTGGTATCTTGTTTGGGCTTTCTTTCATCAAAGCTGACATTTTCTACTGTTCACACCAACCATTACCACCAGTTTTGTATCTATACCCCTCCTCTGTTACCATTAACACTCTTGTCTTTTACTCTGGGCACGATCATCAATTGTTCCACCCACTCTCCCCTCCCCCCTCACCACCCCCCAAAAAAAACCTCTTGTCAATAGCCTTCAAGCCATCATTTTCCAGCTCCTCACAGCTCCAGACAACAGCCAAATTGGACTCAAAATGTTAACTTTTTTTCCGCCAGACCTAATAGGTTTCTTCAGACTTTTCTGTTTTTTTTCTCAGTTCTCCAGCATCTGCCGTCATTTGCCTTAATTGAAGCTTTATAGCTTGTCTTCAGCTGATGCTGATATGGTGGGTAGCATAACCATCTTGTGTTGTAAATTTGCACGACTTTGCTTCTGGTGCCATAACACAGTTCCTTAATGAAAGCCACCATTTATTTAAATTAAGATTGCAGCAGTTCAGAATCTTCTGACTTGATTTAATCCATTTGTTCTGATGAATTATGAGGATTAATGGAATGCTGTTGCAGTTAATAAGTTAGTGGTGAGTGAAAATTGATTTAATGTGGGTGTTACAGCAACAGTTCTAATCATTCTGTTCTTTCACACCATCCTAATAACAGCCCAGCCCAATTACTTCAATAACTTGGGGCGGCTCAGTGGTTTGCATTGCTGTCTCATAGCATCAGGCACCCAGGTTCGATTCCACCCTCTGGTGACTGCCTGCGTGGAGTTTGTACGTTCTCCCAGTGTCTGCGTGGGTTTCGTCCAGGTGCTCCAGTTTCCTCCTCCAGCTAAAAGAAGTACAATTTAGGTGGATTGGTCATGCCAAATTGCTCATAGTGTCCAGGAATGTTCAAGCTAGGTGGATTAGCCATGGGAACTGGAGGGCTACAGGGGCAGGGTTGAGAGATAGGCCTGAGTGGGAGGATTGATGTGGACTCAGTGGCTTGAATGACCTGTTACCGAACTGTAGGGATTTCATGTTCTAACTTTATCAGCAATTGCTCTCTCAACAAAATATCAGTGGAAAAAGTCTTTCGGGACAAATGAGATGCTTTAATTCCTGACGCTGACAAGAGCTCAGTAAAGGTACTGCATGGTATGATTAAAAATCATTGATACTTTAAAGGAAAGAAAGTCTTTTCACTCATGTAGTACATTCATATCGTGCAAGACATCCCAAAGAACTCTGCAGCTGATTAATCATATTTGAAACACAGTCACCCTTGCAGTTTTCGATCAATATTCTTTGGATGGTAATTAAGGGATAAGTGCTGGCCAGGACATTTAGTGGAGTCCCTGTCTGTTTTTGAAATAATGCTATAGGACTGTTTACATCCACACAAAATTGATGGATAAAAGCAGCTGCCCAAGCCTATGCACACCATAATGTCAAAAATATTGTGACAAATAAAGACCCAGCTACTGGATTTATTTGTTGAAACATTGCAAGTTTTGTATTTTACAGACATAGTGAAGCGTGTTGGAGAGAATAATTCAAATAAAAGTTTAGATTATGTAGCAACAGTCGGCTCAGGGATAAAAGAGAATAGCTGAACGTATTAAGATTTTGTTTGCACATATTGGCTCAGGAGATGAATAATAGAATTTGTATTGTGAGTATTCAATGATAATAATAATGGAGATGAGTTGCTGTCACTAGTTACCTTCAAAGGTAAACAGCTGTATGCCAGCAATTGAATACCGCTCTGACTGATTGGAAAGTGCCTTCCCAATGTAAGCTCTAGCTAGATTTTCACAATTTTTACAGCAGCGTCCTAAACAAACGCTGGTTCATTTTTATGCTAAAGCTTATGCTTTCAGTTAGCATTCAAGGGTGCCTAAAAGCAGCAGGGATCTAACTGCCAGCTGTTATGCTGCTGATGTGATTAGATGCATAACTCCACGGGTAGAAGTTAAAACACTGGTATTTACTCAACAGTATGGAAGACTGCCCAGGTATGTCCTATACACAAAACACAGGACAGATCCAACTTGGCCAATTACCACTGCATCAGTCTACTCTGGATCATGAGTAAAGTGATGGAAGGTGTCAGTAACAATGCTATCAAGCAGCATCTGCTCAGCAATAACCTGCTCAGTGATGCCCAGTTTGGGTTCCGCCAGGGCCACTCAGCTCCTGATCTCATTACAGCTTTGGTTCATAAATTCACAAAAGCGCTGAATTCCAGAGATGAAGTGAGAGTGAAAGCCGTTGATGTCAAGGCTGCATTTGACCAAGTGTGGCACCAAGGAGCGCTAGATCAGATTAGATTCCCTACAGTGTGGAAACAGGCCCTTCGGCCCAACAAGTCCACACCGCCACTTGGAGCATCCCACCCAGACCCATCTCCCTATAACCCACACACCCCTGAACACTACGGGCAATTTAGCATGGCCGATTTACCCAGCCTGTGCATCTTTGGACTGTGGGAAGAAACCAGAGCACCCGGAGGAAGCCCACACGGACACGGGGAGAATGTGCAAACTCCGTACAGACAGTTACCTGAGGCTGGAATCAAACCCGGGTCCCTGGTGCTGTGAGACTGCAATGCTAACCACTGAGCCACCGTGCCGCCCCTAGAACTAGAGTCAGTGGATGTCAGGAAGCAAACTCTCCAGTGGTTGGAGTCACACCTGGCACGTAGGAAGGTATTTGTGATGGTGAAAGTCAGCCATCTCAGCTCTAGGAATCTCTGCAAGGGTTCCTCAAGTGTCTTCATCCCAATCATCTTCAGCTGCTTCATCAATGACCTTCCCACCATCATAAGCTCAGAAGTGAGGACGTTTGCTGATGACTACAAAATGTCTCAGATACTGAAGCAGTCCGTGTTCAGATATAACAAGATCTGGACAATATTGAGGCTCGGTTGACAAGTGGCAAGTAATATTGGAGCCATGCAAAGACCATCCCCAATAAGAGCCAGTCTAACCACCTCCCAATGAAATTCAACGGTGTTGCCATCACTGAATCCCCTACTGTCAATATCTTGGGAGTTCCCTTTGACCAGAAAATCGAATGGACTCACCATACAAACACAGTGGTGACAAGAGCAGGCCCGAGGTTAGGAATACTGTAGCAAATAACTCATCTCCTGACTCCCTAGACCTGTCCACAGTCTGCAAGGCACAAGTCAAGAATTTGATGGAATATTCCCACTTGCAGCTCCAACAACACTGAAGAAGCTTGACACTATCCAGGACAAAGCGGCCCACTTGATTGGCACCACATCCACAGGTATCCATTCCCTCCACTGCTGATGTTCAGTCACAGCAGTTTGTGCATTCTGCAAGATGCACTGCAGAAATTTGCTAATGATCCTCAGCGTCTTCCAAACCCACAACTACTTCCATCTCGAAGGACGAAGGCAGCAGATACCTGGAAAAACCACCACCTGCACATTCCCATCCAACCTTCTCGTCATCCTGATATGGAAATGTGTTGTCATTCCTGCACTGTCACTTGATCACCATCCTGGAACTGCTTCCTTTAATGATGTGGAGGTGCCGCTATTGGACTGGGGTGGACATGGTCAGAAATCACATGATACCAGGTTATAGTCCAACAGGTTTATTTAGAAACACAAGCTTTCAGAGCCTTGCACCTTCTTCAGGTGCAGGTGATAGAGGCAGTGTTAGACACAGAATTTATTATGAAAAGATCGAAGGATATATCTTCATCGATGGTGTGAGCCTTTGATCTTTTCCTTACAAATACTGTGCCTAATACTACCTCTCTCACTAACGCCTGAAGAAGGAGTAAGGCTCCAAAAGTTTGTCAAGTAAACCTGTTAGACTGTAACCTGGTGTCGTGTTATTTCTGACGTTGTTCCTCCTTAATGGCATTCTGGATGAACCTACAGCATGCGGACTGCAGTAGTTCCAGAAAGCAGCTCACCATCACCTTCTCAAGGGCCGTTCAGGACCGGGAATAAATGCTAGACCACCTTCTCAAGAGTAACTGGGGACAGGGATTAACTGCCAGCTTAGGCAATGATATCCCTGTTGAAGAAGCGAATTTAAAAAATAAGTTGCTGTACATCATGCCAGGTTTGTACCTGAGAAACAGCTGTGGTATTACACATTTTTAGTCCTTATGTTAGGATTCAATCTTGTCAAGCATATTAGCAGGACCAGCCAGTTAGAATAGCTTCAAGCAGCCAGGCTTTACAGGATCTTTTCAAAAATTGGATTCTGTTTTTTGGAAAATGGTCATTTCATGTATTGAAGGACATTTCGTAAATATGGCTTTATTTTCTTAGTGAGAATGCCATGCTTCTTTTAAGAATGTGGCAGCAAACTGATTCCAAACCAGGAATTCTGATGTAAAAACACTCCCCTACCCTTCATAATTCCATATTTTCACTAATAGCGTTTGACCTGTTTTAACATTTCTCACAAAGCAACTCTGCACCCATACATGGGAATTTGCAAAGAACTTCACTCCCTCTCTCGTGTAAAATCCAGTGCTGAATTTCTAACCGTTCGTCATGAATTTCTGTCACTCATCTTGATGTCACTTAATTCAGCATTTGTAACAATTAATGAAAGTCCATTTAAATGTGTTTTTAACATATGTTATTTTGTTGATTCTATTTCTTTCACAATTATTACAGCTTAGCCAGTGTCTTGATTTGAATAAAAACCCAAGGAACTGTGGATGCTGTAAATCAGAAACAAAGACAGAAGTTGCTGGTAAAGCTCAGCAGGTTGGGCAGCATCTGTGGAGAGAAATCAGTTAATGTTTTGGGCCGAGCAACCCTTCCTCAGAAATGATGATAGCGAGGAAAAGAGACCCATTGTGAGCCACTAACAGCCCCCATAATTAACTATTCACCCTCATTATCCACTCCATTGTCTGTCCAACTGTATATCTATCAGTCTGAGCTCTATCGTTTACTCTTTATCCCCTTCCCCCCCACCCTGTTGTCTGCATAAAAAACAATATTTTCCTTGATTTGAGTATTTACAATAGATAGATGGAAAGGAACTGCAAGTGCTGGCAATCTGAGATTAAAAACACACAGTGACAGGATCACCAGTACTTTAAGGAGAAAAGTGTATTGCATACAGATTTTAAGTAGAATTGATAGCTGGTAAATAATGTATATATGTTATGATATCAAAATAGAATCATGCAGGATGAATAGCTAGGAGGAGGGAAGAGATCTGGGAGAAGGACTGGGAATCATCCAACAATAGAAACAAGTGAAATGTTGGACAGTGTATCAGTTCCTGACAAGCTACTGCTGGCCTAAGAATCTGCTGCTATTTTCCTAAATTAGTTTGATAAATTGTCAGAAATTGAGTTATGCTCGCGTTTTCTCCATCTCTGGGATCTGATGGTTCCTCTATCTGAGAATATTTAAGAAGAAAGCTCAGTGTTGGTGAAAATTGTCTTTTTAGTGCCTAACAGTGATGTCAACTCATGCACATCACAAAAGCTTCTGGGTAATGGCTGCCCATCTTTCATCCCTCATTAATGTTACTTAAAATACAAATTCCAGCTCTTTTTTAAAAAAGTTATTCTTCCTTCTCTAATGGAATTCTCCAAAGCTTTTACAATTCCTTCAATATTAAGAATATTCTGAACTTTAACATCAGAATCTCTGAACAGAGCTTGAAAAATACCCAGCCAGCTACTAATATTCTGTACTGAGATTTTGGGATCCAGCAGTTTGATGGGTGATTGTTTCCAAATACAATGTGTCCAAATTGCCAGTTCGTGAGATGTGTTTGTAGAATGTTAAATTGTGGATTCACCCAATATTTTCCATTCCCTTGTTGATTTAAAGAAAGTAATACATTTGGGAAGTCTTATCATACATTTTTTTTGTTCTGGTTTCAATTTTTCGTGTTTATTGAATTGATCATTTATGATAAAGAAATGCTAATTGCTTTCTTCATGGTACCTTAATGTGATGGGTATTATAGAAGCTGTTGGAAAGGTTCAGGTATTCATTCTATGTTAATTGTGTTAAGTTAAATGGGAGACATTTACTGGGGATTCACTCTTCCCAAAAAAATGGAGTGAAACTGTGACACGAAGGTTGCAGGAACAGCAACTCATATTCCGCCTGGGAACCCTGCAGCCATATGGTATCAATGTGGACTTCACCAGTTTCATAATCTCCCCTTCCCCCACTGCATCCCTAAACCAGCCCAGTTCATCCCCTCCCCCCACTGCACCACACAACCAGCCCAGCTCTTCCCCCCCACCCACTGCATCCCAAAACCAGTCCAACCCGTCTCTGCCTCCCTAACCGGTTCTTCCTCTCACCCATCCCTTCCTCCCACCCCAAGCCGCACCCCCAGCTACCTACTAACCTCATCCCACCTCCTTGACCTGTCCGTCTTCCCTGGACTGACCTATCCCCTCCCTACCTCCCCACCCACACCTTCTCCACCTATCTTCTTTACTCTCCATCTTCGGTCCGCCTCTCCCTATTTATTCCAGTTCCCTCCCCCCATCCCCCTCTCTGATGAAGGGTCTAGGCCCGAAACGTCAGCTTTTGTGCTCCTGAGATGCTGCTTGGCCTGCTGTGTTCATCCAGCCTCACATTTTATTATCTTGAAACTGTGACTGTTGGGTTTGTGCTCATTGCTGCAAAGTTCTTCAACTCTGTGGGGAAACAAAGGCTTCTAGAAATGTACAGATTAACTCCACTTACACCATTTGCCAAAAACAAAATGAAAGAACTGCAGTTGCCTGTAGTCAGAAATAGAAATAAAAGCAAAAGGAGAAATTGCTGGAAAAGCTCGGCAGGTCTGGCGACATTTGTGAAGATGTCTTTTACCTTGTATGTAACACATAGGAGGGGCACAACACCGAATTCCAACTTGAGCAAGCTTATTCATGTAACCTTGAGATATTTTAAAAACAAGAGCTAGAATAAAAGATTTAAAAAGGAGGGAAATTTGATGCGGAAAAGCTTTCTAAAAATATTTTTAAAAAATACTGTTTCTATTGGTGTTTAGAAAGGAAATGTGTTAACAGTGTGAATGTTTGTCCTCTCGAAAGCAAATCTGAAGAAATAATAATAGAAAATAAGGAAATGACTGATGAATTGAATAGGTATCTTTCATCACTCTTTGCTGTGGAGGTAACAAATAACATCCTGGAAATGGAAGGGAGGGAGGAACCAAGGACAATTATAGTCGCCAGGTCTGTGGCACTGAGCAAAATGCTGGTGTTGGGAGCTGACAAGTCCCTGGGCCCTGATGGACTTAATCCCAAGGTCTTGAAAGGAGTGACTCGTGAGATAGTTGATGCATTGATTTTGATTTTCCAATGTTTCCTAGATTTGGGGAAGATTCCATGAGATTAGTAAATAGCAAATGTAACATCTTTAATTTAAAAGGGAGGCAGACAGGAAGCAGAAAACTACAAACCAGTTAACTTAACATCCATTATCGAGAAAACATCCATTATAGAGAAGATGTTAGAAGCTGTTTTGAAAGATATCACAGCAGGGTGCTCAGGAAAATTTGTGATAATTAGGCAGAATCAAAATGGTTTAGTGAAAGCTCTCTGATGAAGGGTCTAGGCCCGAAATGTCAGCTTTTGTGCTCCTGAGATGCTGCTTGGCCTGCTGTGTTCATCCAGCTACACACTTTGTTATCTTATTATAGTGAAAGGAAATCCTGTTTAACTAATTTATTGGATGTACTTGAGGAAGTGAAATGTGCTGTGGGTATAAAGGAATCCAGTGAATGGCACTGTATTTAGATTTCCAGAGGCACTAGATAATGTGCCATATCAAAGGTTGTCACAGAAAATAGAAGCTTATGGTGAAGGAGCTGATGTCTTGACATGGTTTGAAAATTGGCTCGCTAATAGATAATAGACAATAGTCACAAATTGAACATTTCCTGCTTGGCAATAAATAATGAGTATATGCCACAGTGATCACTGCTGGAGCTTCAACTTCTTACCATTTTTAGAAATAGTTTGGATGGAAGAACCAAAGGTATGTTTCTTAAATTTTCTGCTAAAACATAAAAATGCATAGGAAATATGTTGTGAAGAGGAGATAAGGATGATACAAAGAGAAGATGACAGGTTAAGTGAATGGTCAACATTCTGGAAAATTCAGTATGATGTGGGGAAATGTGAAACTGTTCATTGTTGGACTGCCAACTCATAAAAAGATGATTATATTTTTGGGATGCCAATGAGTTTCACCTTTTGTGTTTGAAACGGTTTGCTGCCAGCTAGTGAATCCTAATGAGAAGAGGCTGTTATCTTAATCACAATGTTATTTATTGTCTTTTCACAATCAGGTCAAGTTACATTAGTGAGATAAACGTCATAACTAAGACAATGAGAGGATGTAAGATTCAAGTTCTCATGTAGAATATGGGGATCCAAAACTTATCTCAACCCAAAGCTGCATATTTTTAAAACTTTGTGAGCATTCCTGGCTCAACTGGTATTCATTCCCCTTCCCACTAACCCTGTTAGTGAGCTTGCTTCTGAAACTGCTGTACTGTTGGGGTGTCGAGACTCAAGCAACTGCTGTTAGGGAGGGAGTTCCAAGATTCCATCCAGTGACAGTAACATAATAGTGATATATTTTCAAGTCAGGATGATGTGTGGCTTGGAATTCATCAATTGGGTGGCAATTAATGCAGACTCTGTCATTAACCATCACAGAACTATTACATTGTATAATTGTCCGAGGTTTTCTGGATTAGGTTCAGTTGCCTAAGGGAATTAGAGGAAAGATTTCCAGATTTCCAGATTTTGTTCATGATTGGCTCTGGGCTTTTATCTTTTTGTTTGCATCCATGAGAAGATTACGGGGCTGCCACTGGTAATCATTCCACTACCATGGCTGCATAAGGCAATCTTTTGCTGCCAATCATTTTCATATGCAAGAATGTACATAAGGGCATATCTAGTCCACTCTTGTAAAAGGAAAATGCCATCCCTTCTTGTGTATAATATGCAATGAACTGATGTGTTCAAAAACGTAATTGCAGCAGTAATTAAATTACTGTCGATGTAATGTGAATTCAGGTGTAACTAATTAAAGAGAGATGGAAGGCATGTAATGGAACTGTGGGTTCTTGAAACTGAAGCTACTGGTTGATGTTCTAAAGATCAGTTTGAGTGGGGATCTTCTTTCAGAATCTTAGCCACCAGGTCAGATATAATATGGAAGTTGATGGAGATAATTAAGCATTTGTAAACAAGTGACGTGGCTCCATTGGACGATGTTTTGTCAAAAGCACTTGGCACTTTCACCGAATACATGGTTTAAGACCCGAAATCTTTTAAAGGATATACAGAATTATTCTGGTACAAAAGGCAGCCATTTGGCCCATCATGTCTACACTGGCTCTCTAATTGAACTTCATGACTTAATGCTATTCTCCTGTCCTTTAACCATAATTCTGCACATTATTTCTATTTAAATAATCTTTCAAAGCTTTCCTGACTGCCACCATCACACTTCCAGGCAGTACATTCTAGAGGTGAGCCACTTGATGTTAACTTCTTTTCCAAGATCTCTTTAAAGCTGTGCCATCTGGCTGCTGATCATGTTATGAGATAGAATAGTTACTTCTTGTGTATTCAGTTCATACCCCTTACCATATTGAAAGCTTCAATCATTTCTCCTCTTAGCCTTCTCCTCTCCAAGGAAAGTAGTCTCAATCTCTCCAATCTACTGTTCTTGAACTTCCCTAGAATCATTCTCAGAAACCTCTCTGCACTCTCTAATGTGTTCACATGTTTCCATGAGCATGGTACCCAGAACTGTACACAATACTCCAGCTGAGGGCTAACCCCGGTTCAGAATAAGCTGCTTTCTCCATGTGTATTCTATGCCAATATTAATGAAACCCAGGACGCTGTGAACAGACACAATGGTGAGACAGATAGTCAAAGGAACTAGCCTGGAGAGTGAGTGACAAGTGTTAATGAACAGTTAGCGTCATTGAGTCATACAGCATACAAATAGACCTTTGGTCTAACCAGTCCACGCTGACCAAATTCCCAAATTAAACTTGTACCACCTGCCTATACTTGGCCCATATCCCTCCAGATATTTCCTATTCATGAACTTGCGCAAATGCCTTATAAATGTTCTAAGTACATCTGCATCTGCCACTTTCTCTGGCAGTTTGTTGCAATTTAGAACCACTCTCAGTGTGAAAAAGTTGCCCCTTATGTTCTTTTTAAATCTTCCTCCTCTCACCTTTATAATATGCCCCCTATGTTTAAACTCCATCACCAAAGGAAAAGACCCTTGCTATTCACTTTGTCTATGCCCCTCATGATTTTATAACCTCATGGTCAGCCCTCAACTTCTTACCTTCAAGTGACACAAGTCCCAGTCCTCACCCTCAACAACTTCTCTTTCGATTCCTCCCACTTTCTACAGACTAAGGAGGTGGCCATGGGCACCCGCATGGGCCCCAGCTATCCCTGCCTCTTTGTAGGTTACGTGGAACAGTCCCTCTTCCGCACCTACACAGGCCCCAAACCCCACCTCTTCCTCCGTTACATTGATGACTGTATCGGCGCTGCCTCTTGCTCCCCAGAGGAGCTTGAACAGTTCATCCACTTCGCCAACACCTTCCACCCCAACCTTCAGTTCACCTGGGCCATCTGCAACACATCCCTCTCCTTCCTGGACCTCTCAGCCTCCATCTCAGGCAACCAGCTTGTAACTGATGTCCATTTCAAGCCCACCGACTCCCACAGCTACCTAGAATACACTTCCTCCCACCCACCCTCCTGCACAAATTCCATCCCCATTCCCAATTCCTCCGCTTCCGCCGCATCTGCTCCCACCATGAGGCATTCCACTCCCGCACATCCCAGATGTCCAAGTTCTTCAAGGACTGCAACTTTCCCCCCACAGTGGTCGAGAATGCCCTTGACCGCGTCTCCCGCATTTCCCGCAACACATCCCTCACACCCCGCCCCCGCCACAACCGCCCCAAGAGGACCCCCCTCGTTCTCACACACCACCCCACCAACCTCCGGATACAACGCATCATCCTCCGACACTTACGCCATCTACAATCTGACCCCACCACCCAAGACATTTTTCCATCCCCACCCCTGTCTGCTTTCCGGAGAGACCACTAATCTGTGACTCCCTTGTTTGCTCCACACTGCCCTCCAACCCCACCACACCCGGCACCTTCCCCTGCAACCGCAGGAAATGCTACACTTGCCCCCACACCTCCTCCCTCACCCTATCCCAGGCCCCAAGATGACTTTCCACATTAAGCAGAGGTTCACCTGCACATCTGCCAATGTGGTATACTGCATCCACTGTACCCGGTGTGGCTCCCTCTACACTGGGGAAACCAAGCGGAGGCTTGGGGACCGCTTTGCAGAACACCTCCGCTTGGTTCGCAATAAACAACTGCACCACCCAGTCGCAAACCATTTCCACTCCCCCTCCCATTCTTTAGATGACATGTCCATCATGGGCCTCCTGCAGTGCCACAATGATGCCACCCAAAGGATGCAGGAACAGCAACTCATATTCCGCTTGGGAACCCTGCAGCCCAATGGTATCAATGTGGACTTCACAAGCTTCAAAATCTCCCCTTCCCCCACCTCATCCCAAAACCAGCCCAGTTCGTCCCCTCCCCCGACTGCACCACACAACCAGCCCAGCTTTTCCCCTCCCCCCACTGCATCCCAAAACCAGTCCAACCTGTCTCTGCCTCCCTAACCTGTTCTTCCTCTCACCCATCCCTTCCTCCCACCCCAAGCCGCACCCCCACCTACTTACTAACCTCATCCCACCTCCTTGACCTGTCCGTCTTCCCTGGACTGACCTATCCCCTCCCTACCTCCCCACCTATACTCTCTCCACCTATCTTCTTTACTCTCCATCTTCGGTCCGCCTCCCCCTCTCTCGCTATTTATTCCAGAACCCTCACCCCATCCCCCTCTCCGATGAAGGGTCTAGGCCCGAAACGTCAGCTTTTGTGCTCCTGAGATGCTGCTTGGCCTGCTGTGTTCATCCAGCCTCACATTTTATTATCCCAGTCTTTCCAGTCCATTTTTATATCTCAAACCCTTCATTTCTGGCAACATCCTTGTAAATCTTTTCGGAACCCTCTCCAATTTAATAACCTCCCTTCTGTAACAGGGCAAAGAGAACTGAACGCAGAACACCAAAAGAGGGCTTACCAATGTCCTGTACAACCTCAACATGATGTCCCAACTCGTAAATTTCAAAGGTTTGAACACCGAAGGCAAGTGTGCTTAACACCTTCTTAACCACCCTGTCTACCTGTGATGTTACTTTCAAAGAATTATGTCCCTGAACCCCATGGCTGTCTATTCTACAACACTTCCTAGTGCCCTACCATTAATTGTGTAAGTCCTGTCCTTGTTTGTTTTACCAAAATGCAATACCTCGTATTTATTCAAATTAAACTCAATCTGCAACTCCAATTCATTGACCCAATTGTTCAAGATCTTTTTGTAATCTTAGATAACCTCCTTCAGTGTCCACTATACCACCAATTTTGGTGTTATCTGCAAACTTACTAACCATAATGGTTGATGAGGGTCAAGCTGTGGATGTGGTGTATATGGACTTCAGTAAGGCATTTGATAAGGTTCCCCATGGAAGGCTCATTCAGAAGGTCAGGAGGAATGGGATACAGGGGAACTTAGCTGCTTGGATACAGAATTGGCTGGCCAACAGAAGACAGCGAGTGGTAGTAGAAGGAAAATATTCTGCCTGGAAGTCAGTGGTGAGTGGCGTTCCACAGGGCTCTGTCCTTGGGCCTCTACTGTTTGTAATTTTTATTAATGACTTGGACGAGGGAATTGAAGGATGGGTCAGCAAGTTTGCAGATGACACAAAGGTCGGAGGTGTCGTTGACAGTGTAGAGGGCTGTTGTAGGCTGCAGCGGGACATTGACAGGATGCAGAGATGGACTGAGAGGTGGCAGATGGAGTTCAACCTGGATAAATGCGAGGTGATGCATTTTGGAAGGTCGAATTTGAAAGCTGAGTACAGGATTAAGGATAGGATTCTTGGCAGCGTGGAGGAACAGAGGGATCTTGGTGTGCAGATACATAGATCCCTTAAAACGGCCACCCAAGTGGACAGGGTTGTTAAGAAAGCATATGGTCTTTTGGCTTTCATTAACAGGGGGATTGAGTTTAAGAGTCGTGAGATCTTGTTGCAGCTCTATAAAACTTTGGTTAGACCGCACTTGGAATACTGCGTCCAGTTCTGGGCGCCCTATTATAGGAAAGATGTGGATGCTTTGGAGAGGGTTCAGAGGAGGTTTACCAGGATGCTGCCTGGACTGGAGGGCTTATCTTATGAAGAGAGGTTGACTGAGCTCGGTCTCTTTTCATTGGAGAAAAGGAGGAGGAGAGGGGACCTAATTGAGGTATACAAGATAATGAGAGGCATAGATAGAGTCGATAGCCAGAGACTATTTCCCAGGGCAGAAATGGCTAGCACGAGGGGTCATAGTTTTAAGCTGGTTGGTGGAAAGTATAGAGGGGATGTCAGAGGCAGGTTCTTTACGCAGAGAGTTGTGAGAGCATGGAATGCGTTGCCAGCAGCAGTTGTGGAAGCAAGGTCATTGGGGTCATTTAAGAGACTGCTGGACATGCATATGGTCACAGAAATTTGAGGGTGCATCCATGAGGATCAATGGTCGGCACAACATTGTGGGCTGAAGGGCCTGTTCTGTGCTGTACTGTTCTATGTTCTATGTTCTATGTTCTATAATGAAGTCCAAATCAGTTATACATATGAGAAATAAATATGTATATGGATCCAGTACCGATCCCTGCGGAACATTGCTGGTTGCAGGCCTCCATTCTGAAAAACAGCCTTACACTACCACCCTCTGTCTCCTATCATAAAGTCAATAACATAACCAATTGGCAAATTCACTCTGAATCCCATGTGATCTAACTTTACTAATTAGTCTATCATGCAGAACCTTGTCAAAGGCTTTACTAAAGTCCAAGCAAACAATGTCTGCTGCACTGCGCTCATCAGTCTTTTTGGTTACTTCATTAAAAATCTCCATCAAGTTTGTGAGACATCATTCCCGTTGCACCGTGCTGGCTATCCCTAATGACTCTCCAAATGCATGTTAATCCTATATTTCAGAATCACCTCCAACAACTTAGTGACCAACAGTGTCAGACTCACAGATCTGTAGTTTCCAGGCTTCTCCCTACAGCCTTTCTTAAACAATGACACAACATTAGCCACACTCCATTCCTCCAGCATTTCCGCCATATTTATAGTTGATACAGATATTTCTGCTAAGAGCCCTGTAATTTCCTCCCCAATTTCCCACAACGTCTTGGGATATATATTCTGAGATTTCCAGCACTTGCTCCTTTGTAATGTGAACTGTTTTCAAAGCATCAATATTTATTTTCCTAAGTTCTCTAGCTTCTGTTTTTTTTCTGAATAACAAAATCTGATGTGAAATGTTCCTTTAATGTGACTCTCCGATCTCTTGAGGTTCAACATAAAGGCAACCTTATTGATCTTTAAGGGTCCTATTCTCTCTTTAGTTGCTTTCTTGCTCTAAATGTATTGATGAATCTTTTTGATGTGGAGGTGCTGGTGTTGGACTCGGTTGAACAAAGTCAGAAGTCGCATGGTACCATGTTATAGTCCAACAGGTTTATTTGAAATCACAAACTTTGAGAGTGCAGCTCCTTCGTCAGGTGAAACAAGTCACTTTACCTGACAAAGAGACTGTGCTCCGAAAGCTTGTGATTTCAAATAAACCTGTTGAGCTGTGATGTGTGACTTCTGACTAGAACCTTTTTGGATTATCTTTAATCTTATCTGCCAAGGCTGCCTCATGCCCCCTCTTTGCCATCCTGAATTCCTTCTTGAGAGTGCCACTACACACTTTTTACTCTTCAAGAGATTCATTTGACCTCAGTTGTCTGTATCTAATATGTTTCTTTCTTGCTCGTGACTAGAGCTTCGATATCTTTATTCATCCACTGCTCCCTAATCTTACCAGCTTTGCCTTTCACTCTGACAGAAACACAGTGTTTCTGAACTCGTGTCAGCACACTTTTGAAGGTTTCCCACTTGTCAGTCATCCCTCCGCAAACAGTCTACTTCTGGCACTCCACTAAGAAAGCCATCAATGAACACATAGAGTTTGACCCATATACACTCCATTACAAAGGAAATCCGGAAGTGACGTAATCTCGATCAATGGACACCAGAGTTCAAATAACCATTGGGAAAACACAACAGCGCTTCATCAGAGGCTGCACTGATGATGTTACCCAGAGGGTAATGAAACATCTGAGGAACAACGAATCAGTTCGGCGAGCCAACCAACCACAATATCCACAACCCGAGCTACAAATCTACTCTAAAACCTTAGGAACAGTCTACTCAATCAACGTTTGAAAGTTCTTGTTTCCTACCCTTAAAATTTGTCTTACTCTAATGAAGAACTTGAACTTCAATGGAAGACTTATCCTTTTCCATATTTGTTTTTAATTTAGTAGTGTTAAGATCACTAGTCCCAAAGCCGCCTCCAACTAACACTTCAGCCACTTGCCCTGCCTTAGTTCCCCTAGAAAAGGCCAAGCTTTGCTCCTTCTCTAGTAGGAACATTTACATATTGATAAAGAAAAAAATTTTGAGCATATTTTACAAATTCTTGTAAGTTCTGACCATTTAGTTATGAGGTGTTTCTTCAAATTTTGACCTTGATCGACGTATTTGTAGGTAGATCCCTGTATTTCCTATCCTCTGGATTAACCAGGCAATTTTAAATAACCCAGCAGCAAGCCTTACCCTGTAATCATTAAATGAAAAGTTAGTTTATTTTCACATCCTTGTTCCAGAGGTTACTAAGAAACTCTGTTTTATATCTCTCTCACACACACTGGTTGCAGATGAAAATGAAAAACAATGCTCATACATATTGAATGAGTTGTGAAGCACGTCTGTTATTTCAAGGTCGAGATGCTAAGGTGTCAGAGTGAAGATGTGAATTTCCAGGAAGGGCTTAACAGCCTGTAATGGTTTCCATAGTTGATCTGCTGGAGGTTTCTCCACAGGTAGTTTATAGGTAGAACAAAACAGTGGCAAGTGTGAATCCCTTGTTTCGTTTTCATCGCCCTGCAGATACGGCCCTTTCATAATTTGGTTGTTTCACAGCATAGGGGCCTGTTCGTCCTTCTCTCCCAGTGTTGGAGTTAAGCCTGGCTCAAAAATAGCCCAGCTAGTGGCAGTTTGCTTTATTTTAAACACAAAGGAACGATGGTTGTGTGTGACTGTCACAAATTCCGAACCACGCTCCAAACATGTTGTAAATTTATTTCAAAGACATTTTACCCTGCAGTACTTGACTGTTTATTCTTCAAAGTTTCCTGTCAATTAACTGTCTTTGTGCTGGAAGGAAAGCTGCTACAGAGAGTGGGCCTGTTCAATATTTGTGCAGAGCCATTGAATTCCAAGGAGTCTTTCAAGGTTAGGAATGACCTCTGTAGGTTCTTCGAGAGGTGCAGGAATATTTGAATCCACAGTTACAGCAGGCTGCGCTTAAAAAAAAGTTACCCTGTTTTCTTTATAATGGTAACCTTTTTGAAATACACGTTTTCAAATTCCATTTTGATGTGAGGGTTTCTGAGTGATTGAGGGCAAACAGCTCAGAATAGATAGGAATGAAAGCCAGAATACAGGGAAGAATTGAAAAAAAAAATAGGAAAAACTGCTTTGCTTCAGGAGAACTGACTGTTTTTCCTGGCACTTCTGTTGTTTTGCAGATCATTTATAATTGTGAAATGGGGCATTTTTCTTTGCTGCCATTCTGCTGTGTGCCATCACAGTTTTGACAACCAGCTGAGGGGTGGCTGAAATATTAAAAACCTTTAAATTCAGCTGAGTTCAGAAATAATCCAACACAAATTAACAGCTATATTTAGTTTGCACAAGTTGGAAGAAAATTAAATCACAAAATGTCATTGCGACTGTCGTTAGTTGTCAGAACCTACACCGAGAGAATTAATTTTTTTTATGCAGGCCATTCAGCCCAACAGGTCCACACTGCCCCTTTTGAAGAGCATCTCACCCAGACCAGTTCCCACTACCCCTAATTTCCCCAGGTCAAACCCACCTAACCTAAAAATCCCTGGGCACTACCAGCAATTAAGCATGGCCAATCTACCTAACCCGCACATCTTTGGACTGTGGGAGGAAACTGGAGCACCCAAAAGAAACCCACACAGGCACAGGGAGAATGTGCAAACTGCACGCAGACAGTTGCCCGAGGCTGGAATCGAACTCTGGTCCCTGGCACTCTGAGGCAGCACTGCTAACCACTGAGCTACCATGCTGCCCATTAAAGAAAGCCACAGCCCATTGAATTGAACTTGGTGTCCTATTGTCCAGCCATTTCAGTACCTAAATTATTAATGATTGTAAAAAGCAACTGATAACTTTATATACCATGGAGGCTAAATTCTCCCACCATTGCATCTGTAATCAAATTGGCAATGTTAGATTTGTGTTAATTAGTGCGAAGAATGGAAGGCAGGAGGAAGAGACAGTGATGAGTATTGATAGCAGTCTGGTTACCAATTATAATAGGCTTAGTTTAATAGTATTTAAGGATTCCTATTTAACCAAGAAGTACCATACTAAATCACTGTGACAGCAAAGTTGAAATTGCTCTGCTCCAGACCTTGCTATGGTGACAGCAATTAATCTACAAAACAATCTTCACACATCTACTTTTGAATTTTCTGCGTATATGCTCAATTGAGTAAGGAATGAAAGTTCAGAAGTAGATCTTGCCTCTCCTTTCTTTGCCTGTACCTGATTGCATAAACCTTTCAGTTTTGAAGTTATGTCTGGTTCACTTTAATGGTTGAGATTAATTAGATTATTCCCGACTAGTTTAATAACATTTGTTTGATTGTCTTTAGATGTTTAAATCTTGAGCTATTTACATACCCTTTGGTTTTCTTATATCTCTATCACTAATTCTGATTAAGCAGTCCACGTTTTCTGTCAAATTGAAAATTCATTTGATAATATGTACTGCACATTCTGCTACAAATTATTTGAGCATGGCGACAGGGTGACAGTATGATATGGACCATGCCCTATTGTCCAGCCATTTCAGTACCTAAATTATTAATGATTGTAAAAAGCAACTGATAACTTTATATAATTGACACGGCATGTGCGTTTGACAATATGGAAAGCTTGGTCATCTTCTGAAATTTGCCTTTGCTTGATTGACTCTGAGCCTCACTGCTTGCATTTGTACATCTCCTCAGCATTCCCTTGCCGCCAGTTTTTGGCATTGTGCCATTTTGTGGGTCACCCTGTGTTTTGCTCTGGGGTCTGAATCAGCCTTGAACCCAGATATCCTGCACGTGTGCACCTTTTCCCTTGGTACCACATGCTTAATCAGGATAAGCAGACTAGCTTTTGAATAGGTACAATAGGCTCTCTTCATTACAGATTTTTTTTTGGTTTGAAGAGTTTTGCTGACTGCAGCTATAGTTTTGGTTGCAAATAAACATCTGTTTTTGGCCTGCCACTGTAGTTTCGTACTGTACTTCCATTCATGCTTAAGTAATGAGTCAACGGTCTGGCCCTTTTCCTCCCTAAAGGCTTTATCTGCTGCAGAGATAGTGACTTACTCTTTGAGCCGTCCTGACAGTTTCTCTTCAGAAAAATCACATTCGTATCCTTTCATTGCAGCATCTTCCGACAAAGTAATCAATAGCCTCTTGGTCTTACTGTCTATGAGACATGAGTTGGAGTCTGATAGTGCTGAAATTACTTATACCTTGATCTGGTGGTCAAGAACTTTCTAAATCTTTTCTAGATGGTTCGAATCATCATTGGAGAGAACAAATGTGTTACTTTGATAAAGTCCCTCTTTGCCATTGGTAAGCAAGATTTCCAAAGTTTTTTTTTGTGATCATCTGTTGCTTGATCTGCACATATCATTTGGAACAGTTGTAATTCAGTAAAGATACTCAATTCATAATTAAGCATTTGTTTAATTCTTTTAGTGGTTTTGCTTTTAAAAATTTTTCTCTGTTGCTGCTGGCCATTATCCCTTTAACACTGTTGCTTTGATGATAGCAAGTCTCTGTCTCAAGGTAATGATTGTACCAAATAAGCGGTGACGATGCTGCTGGGCTTTTTAAAAAATTGCTTTGATTTGGAGAAATAAAATGGCAGGATCAACTGATATCTGGACACAGTAAGTCATCTTAATGTGGGAAAACTGTCTGAAGTGGTTTCAGGTATTATTTAATTATTAGCATTTAATAAAGGTTACTGCAGAAATGAAAGACTTATGAGAAATAGCTCCATGGAGGCCAGTACCTTTTCACCTAGCCACCCTTTATTTATAAGTGGAGAGTCCTTGACACTGATCCAGCTCCCTCAGAGATAATAGGAACCAGCTCTCAAAGTGAATAGAACCTGTTTGTATCTACCAGCCAGGGCTTCCTGGTTGGACCAGATTAACAACTGGAGTCAGGGAACTCATATTCTGAGAGGCCCACCAAGCTGACATTGTTACAATCACCAGATCATAGTGTAGTGGGTAATTTATTATCATATATAGATTTGTTTTCTGTCAACAGAAAACAGAGTCTACACAAATGGGTCTTTGATTGGCAAGAAAGGATAAATGGGTCCTTGCCGGGGTCTGTGCTGGTCTCTCAACGTTTTACAATTTACATCAATGATTTAGATATGGTGAGTGAAGGCATGCTATCTAAATTTGCAGACAATACCAAGTAAGCATTGTGAAGAAGACATGAGGTTGTCACAGATATAGATAAGTTGAATGGGTCAGCAGACATCTAGCACATTAATGTGAGAAAATGTGAAACTGTTCACTTCAACAGGAAGAATGAAAGAGCAGAGTATTACTTAAATGGAGAATGACTACAGAATTCTGATTATTTGAGTATATAGGGTTTCTAGCGCATGAGTTACAAAATGTTTCTGTACAGGTGCAGTATGTCATAAAGAAGGCTATAACGGGATGCTATGTTTCATTGTGGGAATAATTAAATATGAAAATAAGAATGCTATGCTTCAGTTGTTGGTGAGATTGCTTCTCAAATACACTGTACAGTTCTGATCTTATTTAAGGAAGGAAGTAAATGCATTTAAGGGGGTTCAAAGGGCGTCTACTAAATTGATACCTGGGATGAGTTGGCTGTCTTGTGATGGTTATTTGGACAAGCAAGACTTGTTTCCAGCGAGTTTTGAGAAGATTTGTAGCTCAGGTTGAGGTTCTGGATGTGAGTTTGCTCGCTGAGCTGGAAGGTTAGTTTTCAGACGTTTCGTCACCATTCTAGGTAACATCATCAGTGAGCCTCCGACGAAGCGCTAGTGTAATGTCCCACTTTCTATTTATCTGGTTAGGTTTCCTTGGGTTGGTGATGTCATTTCCTGTTCTTTTTCTCAAGGGATGGTAGATTGGCTCCAAATCAATGTGTTTGTTGATGGAGTTCTGGTTGGAATGCCATGCTTCTAGGAATTCTCGTGCATGTCTCTGTTTGGCTTGTCCTAGGATGGATGTGTTGTCCCAATCAAAGTGGTGTCCTTCCTTATCTGTATGTAAGGATACGAGTGATAGTGGGTCATGTCGTTTTGTGGCTAGTTGATGTTCATGTATCCTGGTGGTTAGCTTTCTGCCAGTTTGTCCAATGTAGTGTTTGTCACAGTTCTTGCAAGGTATTTTGTAGATGACGTTTGTTTTATTTGTCGTCTGTATAGGGTCTTTTAAGTTCATTAGCTGCTGTTTTAGTGTGTTGGTGGGTTTGTGGGCTACCCTGATGCCAAGAGGTCCGAGTAGTCTGGCAGTCATTTCAGAAATGTCTTTGATGTAGGGGAGAGTGGTTATGGTTTCTGGGCCCGTTTTGTCTGTTTGTTTGGGTTTATTGCTGAGAAATCGGCGGACTGTGTTCATTGGGTACCCATTCTTTTTGAATACGCTGTATAGGTGATTTTCCTCTGCTCTGCGTAGTTCCTCTGTGCTGCAGTGTGTGGTGGCTCATTGGAATAATGTTCTAATGCAGCTTTGTTTGTGGGTGTTGGGATGGTTGCTCCTGTAGTTCAGTATTTGGTCCGTACGTGTTGTTTTCCTGTAGATGCTGGTTTGAAGCTCCCCATTGGCTGTTCGCTCTGCTGTGACATCTAGGAATGGCAGTTTGTTGTTGTTTTCCTCCTCTTTTGTGAATGTTATGCCAGTAAGACTTGTTTCCACTAGAGTTTAGAAGAGGGGAGATGATTTAATTGAAGTACATAATATCTTGAATGATCCTGATAAGTTAGATGCAGAAAGGATGTTTTCTGTTACGGGTGAGTCCAGAAACAGCGGCATCATTCCAAAATGATAGGCTGTCTTTTCAGGACAGAGTTGAGAATTTTTTTTTGTTTTGGGTTTTGTAACTTTGGAATTCTCTGCCTCAGAAGGGAGTGGAGGTGAGGTTGTTCCACAGGTTTAAAGCAGAGAGAGAGAGTGATTCTTGTTAGACGGGGGATAGATGGGAATGTAGCATTTGAAACACAAAGCACATGTGAAAACATGATCTGATTAAATGGCACAGAAGGCAGGAGGGATGAAATCGTCTAATTCTGCTCCAGTACTGTATGCGTGAATGATCATATTTTCTTGTCAGAATGCCTTGGAGCTATGCTTTTATGCCTATTTTAAAGCTGCTTATTTTTGAAAGTAGAATTAACAATGTCTGAGCTTTTGTTAAAGGAAATGTGAAGTAGACTACTCACATCTTTAGTCTAGGGCTGTAGCCTTTATTTGTAACTTGAGCCTTTTGTTTTTAGGGCACTTCAGTAAGGATGTTCTGAAAGAATGTTCATTCTTATCAAAATGAAATTAGCTCTGTCATCTTGGTGGTCAATGCTCTGTCCACAGATATGAACAGTTACCTGTACTCAGAGTAAATAGTGCTACTGATTGCCCCAATTCTGTCTCAACCATTGTCTAGTTAGTCTTCAGTTAGTTTTTCAAGTATCTGCTGTGAAAGCTCCATCGTTGCTGACCCTAATGTGAATTTGCTAGATTCAGGTGCCTGTATTAATTGAAAGGGTCAGGCAGTACAACTAAAAACTTCTAAGGAGTCCCTCCATTAGGGTTAAAGCTGAAAATGCTCTTGGCTTGAGGAAGGCAGAGCGGAGAGCACATTTGGGAAGAAAACGGTGGGGAATGATTTCAAGAAGAATTGCTACATGCAGTTGAGAAGGTGGCCTGATCCGCTGAAGAGAAAAGAGGTGCAGATCCAGGAAAAAGAAATTGCTGACCAGAGGGCCTTACTGACACTGTTCGGACATTTCAATGCTTAAGTGGCAGTAACACAGCAAAGATTAAATTGCTGCCACTTGGCAGAAAGCAAGTCTGGACAGGAATGTGAAATTAGGTTGAAGAGATCGAAACTAACATGTTTTTGTGCTGCAAGGCATTGGAGGGTTAGGAGCAGAACAGATAATGAGATGAGATATCTATCTGCAAATTATAGATTTTCATTAAATTTATGTTGTGTGTGCATATGATGTTGCCTTGGCCAAGTTTGACAGTGGCTTTGAAGTGACAGGAGTGGCCTTGGGTGATTATGCACAAAATATCTGCTGATAGTGTCGTCCTTGTCCAGGAAAGAAGTAGATACAGAAACAGATCTAGATCTGGAAGTTGATTGAAGATTTCCTGTATCAGAATGGCACAAGCATCTCTTGTGACCAGTGCAAAATGTGTTGTGCCACCACATCATTCCCAGCAACTGTGACTTCTCTGAAGGACCTCCGTGCGTGAGTTCCTTCTGCCTGTAGGACCTTCCTGATGAGGCCTTCTTCTACGATAAAGTTTTAGAGCAATCAACGCATTAACTCTCAAGACTATACTCCAGATCCGGTATCCTCCAAGCCTGCTTCCACAACGCAGGAATTGTATGATTCATGAACTTAAATTCATTTCAAAACAACTGAGATGCTGGAAGTGGAATTCTTTTCAGGAGGTGACTGATAAAGGAGTTGTAGGACCTTATGGATGTATTTTGTATTTCTTTGAAGAGTGGGTGGATCCTGTCATTGTGCAGGGTGACTTACAATGTGTCTGCTCTGATCACTCTATTAAATGTGCCTCGGCTATTAGTTAAAGTAGGTCAAAATACGTTCACCTGATTTGAAAAACACCGCTTTTCATCTGATATAGTATGAACTGCCGATACTAGAGAATCTAAGATAACAAGGTGTAGAGCTGGATGAACAAAGCAGGCCGAGCAGCATCAGAGGAGCAAGAAGGCTGATGTTTCGGGATGTTTCTGAAGAAGGGTCCAGACCTGAAAAGTCAGCTTTCCTGTTCCTCTGATGCTGCTTGGCCTGCTGTGTTCATCCAGCTCCACACCTTGTTACCCCTTTTTATGTTCTGGTTTTCTAAGATGCAACATTTCAAAAGTTTCACATAAATGACACTATGAACACCAGAACAGCGAGGGAGAAAGAGAAAGTTTGGTGTATTGCTTTGGACACCAACTGAGCTGCTTGAAGGATTCAATTTGAATTTTTACAGCTATGTTTATAGTAAGTAAAAGAACCAAACTCTCCAAAGTTAGCTTTAGGGCAATGTCATACGTTCTGAAAACAGCATGACTTTTCTCTGCCAGTTGTGTTGCAGAACATTCACCTTATGAACTGATGAGGCGTCAAGTGCTCTTGGACCAAAAAGTCACCAGACGTATAGATTTTTTTTTTGCACCTTTGACTATTGCTAACTTTGTTTAAAAAAAGTCTTGGCAGATTGACAAAAAGGAATGTTATCTTCAGCTCATTTGAAGCTCTTTGTGATGGGAGATTTATCTAAACAATATATTAAGCAAGGCCATACCAAGTTCATTGCTATTGAGCTATTGTCAAGGGGCCAGACTATGTTTGTTGGGCATGTTCCCATAAATATCGTAGAGAGTAATGTTTAGTCACTTAGGTCTTGTTTGTGATGGTTCATGTGAATGCAGCACATTGGCTTTGCAAGATAACAAAGTGTGGAGCTGGATAAACACAGCAGGCCAAGCAGCATCTTAGGAGCACAAAAGCTGACGTTTCAGGCCTAGACCCTTCATCAGAGAGGGGGATGGGGTGAGGGTTCTGGAATAAATAGGGAGAGAGGGGGAGGCAGACCAAAGATGGAGAGAAAAGAAGATAGGTGGAGAGGAGAGTATAGGTGGGGAGGTAGGGAGGCGATAGGTCAGTCCAGGGAAGACGGACAGGTCAAGGAGGTGGGATGAGGTTAGTAGGTATGAAATGGAGGTGCGGCTTGGGGTGGGAGGAAGGGATGGGTGAGAGGAAGAACAGGTTAGGGAGGCAGAGACAGGCTGGGCTGGTTTTGGGATGCAGTGGGGGGAGGGGATGAGCTGGGCTGGTTTTGGGATGCGGTGGGGGAAGGGGAGATTTTGAAGCTTGTGAAGTCCACATTGATACCATTGGGCTGCAGGGTTCCCAAGCGGAATATGAGTTGCTGTTCCTACAACCTTCGGATGGCATCCTTGTGGCACTGCAGGAGGCCCATGATGGACATGTCGTCTGAAGAATGGGAGGGGGAGTGGAAATGGTTTGCGACTGGGAGGTGCAGTTGTTTATTGCGAACCGAGCGGAGGTGTTCTGCAAAGCAGTCCCCAAGCCTCCGCTTGGTTTCCCCAATGTAGAGGAAGCCACACTGGGTACAATGGATACAGTATACCACATTGGCAGATGTGCAGGTGAACCTCTGCTTAATGTGGAAAGTCATCTTGGGGCCTGGGATGGGGGTGACGGAGGAGGTGTGGGGGCAGGTGTAGCACTTCCTGCGGTTGCAGGGGAAGGTGCCGGGTGTGGTGGGGTTGGAGGGCAGTGTGGAGTGAACAAGGGAGTCACGGAGAGAGTGGTCTCTCCGGAAGGCAGCCTAAGAGGATTCTCCTCGTTCTCACACACCACCCCACCAACCTCCGGATACAACGCATCATTCTCCGACACTTCCGCCATCTACAATCCGATCCCACCACCCAAGACATCTTTCCATCCCCACCCTTGTCTGCCTTCCCGAGAGACCACTCTCTCTGTGACTCCCTGCAGGTATCAATGTGGACTTCACCAGCTTCAAAACCTCCCCTTCCCCCACCGCATCCCAAAACCAGCCCAGTTCGTCCCCTCCCCCCACTGCATCCCAAAACCAGCCCAGCCTGTCTCTGCCTCCCTAACCTGTTCTTCCTCTCACCCATCCCTTCCTCCGACCCCAAGCCGCACCTCCATTTCCTACCTACTAACCTCATCCCATCTCCTTGACCTGTCCGTCTTCCCTGGACTGACCTATCCTCTCCCTACCTCCCCATCTATACTCTCCTCTGCACCTATCTTCTTTTCTCTCCATCTTCGGTCCGCCTCCCCCTCTCTCCCTATTTATTTCATAACCCTCTCCCCAACCCCCTCTCTGATGTAGGGTCTAGGCCTGAAACATCAGCTTTTGTGCTCCTAAGATGCTGCTTGGCCTGCTGTGTTCATCCAGCTCCACACTTTGTTATCTTGGATTCTCCAGCATCTGCAGTTCCCATTATCTCTGATACATTGGCTTTGCAAGCAGCTTTGGAATTTGAGAACATGTTTCTGATAACTAAGAGACTGTTGGTAGAGGTTTATTTTCATCAGTTCAATATTGAACGTGGAACTTTAAAAGCAAAGCAGCTGCAGCAAATATCACACATACCATGTACCATCCCACAAGTACATAGTTCATATAGTTCTGGAGGAAGTATAACCAGATCAGAAATGTGATTAATACAAGAATGCCCTTTCTGTTTTCCAATTGCAGTGACCATTCTTTGTCGGGAATTGCTCAAAACTGCACAGAGACCTGAAGCCTACTTGTACCGCTCCAGTAGTCTTTTTCTGATTTAGGGAGAAAAGCATAGTGAAAGACCGAGCTGAACTTGAGGAAGACCACCAGTAGAATGCAGTGAAGGATGGGAAAGGAGCAATACACATGAATTCCTTTGACTTTGTTCAATGATGAACAGTGACGGCATCATTACATGAAAATTGGTTTTCTTGATCCATTTTGAAAACTGGAATTGAAAGTTTTGTTTTACCAATTTACAAGAATCTTGAACGGTCAGAATACATTTAGTGATCAATAATAATGCTTTAACCTTGGGTGAATTCTGGGCGTTGTAACCAACCCATACAATTTGTGCAGAGTGATGCTGTAACATTGAGAGTTTCCTGCCCAGTTGACTATTCTCATCCAGATGGAAAATGCAATAGATCTCCTATGCCAGTTTTTATTTATATGGAGGGGAAGGTGTCCAGGTAGAATATCAGGCAAATCCCCTCAAAGTATGATATTTTTGCCACAGTTCAAGCATTTTTCTAATATCAATGAGTCGGCAAAGGTCTAAGTAATGAGAGATTTATTCATAGAAGAATCATAGGATCCCTGCAGTGTGAAAAGTGGCTATTCAGCCCATTTTTAGGAGCAACGCTGTCTCAATTTACATACACTTCTCCTTGAAAATACTACATGTCTAGCTTTTCGCTGTCCACGTGGATCCTCTGCAGAGCATCCCACCCAGGGCCCCATCCTGTCCCTGTAACCCTGCATTTCATCATGGCCAAACCACTTCGCCTGCACACCCCTGGACACGGGGCAATTTAGCATGGTCAATCTACCTAACCTGCACATCTTTAGACTGTGGGTGGAAACCCAAACAGACATAAGGAACATGTGCAAACTCCACAAGGATAGTTATGAGAGGCTGGAATCGAACCTGCGTCCCCGGATCTGTGAAGCAGCAGTGCTAACCACTAGGCCACTGTGGAATGCATCTTATTGCTCTCGCATCTTAACCAAAGCTGCACAAGAGACCCAGTCATGATGTTAAATCACTTTTGGTGATGATGCACAAAGAATCTGATTTAAATATTAAACAATTAGAATTAACTCATTATACAACATAACGTATGTATAATGATGTGAATTAGATCATTTTCTATTGGTGGTATATTCTTGGTTGGAAATTTTACTTGGATGTTCCATATCATATCAATTCAAAACTAATTATTCCTCTGGTTTCAGTTGTCTTTTCTACTTGTTGCCAATAATTAAAATTGAGAAAATGGGTTTGCCATGTAATGATTATGAAAATCACTATATATGAAAGTTCATAGTCAGAAAGCTGAATAAGAAAGTAGAAATTTCCCCATAGTCAACCAATTACATAGCCATGTAAATAACTGTATTACATTTACAGCATCTACCTCATCTTCCCCCTTGTTTCTGACTTCACCAATGTAGGCAGTCAGGACAACAAAGAACAAAGAAAATTACAGCACAGGAACAGGCCCTTCGGCCCTCCAAGCCTGCACCGACATGCTGCCCGTCACAACTAAAACCCCCAATCCTTCTATTCCCTATTCATGTAATTGTCAAGACACCCTTTAAAAGTCACCATAATATCTGCTTCCACTAGGTCCCCCGGCAGCGAGTTCCAGGCACCCACCACCCTCTGTGTAAAAAAAAACTTGCCTCGTACATCACCTTTAAACCTTGCCTCTTACACCTTAGACCCATGGCCCCGGTAACTGACTCTTGCACCCTGAGAAAAAGCTTCTGACTGTCCACTCTGTCCATACCCTTCATAATCTTGTAGACCCCTAGAGCCCTATCAGATTCCCCCTCAACCTCCATTGTTTCAGTGAAAACAACCCAAGTTTCTCTAACCTGTCCTCATAGCTTTATTTATTTTATTTTATTTATTTATTTATCCTCTTTTTTTTTTTCCTGAAGAACGGTCTTGACCCGAAACAGCAGCTTTCCTGCTCCTCTGATGCTGCTTGGCCTGCTGGGTTCATCCAGCTCTGAACCTTGTTATCTCCTCATAGCTAATGCCCCTCATACCAAGCAACACCCTGGTAAATCTTTTCTGTACCATCTCCAAGGCCACCACATCCTCCTTGTGGTGTGGCGACCAGAATTGAAGGCAATATTCCAAATGTGGCCTAACTAACGCTCTATAAAGCTGCAACATTACCTGCCAATTTTTAAACTCAGTGCCCCAGCCGATGAAGGCAAGCATGCTATATGCCTTGTTGACTACCTTTTCCATCTGTGTTGCCACTTTGAGTGATCTGTGTACTTGTACACCCAGATCCCTTTGCTGATCAGTACTCTTAAGGGTTCTGCCATTTACTCTATATTTTCCATTTGGATTAGACCTTCCAAAATGCATTACTTCATATTTTTCCGGATTAAACTCCATCTGCCATCTCTCTGCCCAAGTCACCAGCCGATCTATAGCCTGCTGTATCCTTTGACAGTCCTCATCGCTGTCAGCATTCCACCAAATTTTGTGTCACCGGTAACCTAAGCCCAGTTACAGTCTCCTCCAAATCATTTATATATTTTTTACAAACAGCACAGCTCCCAACACTGATCCCTAAGGAACGCCACTAGCCACAGCCTTCCATTCAGAAACACACCCTTCCACTGCTACCCTCTGTCTCCTACGACCGAGCCAGTTTTTTTATCCATCTTGCAAGCTCACCTCTGACCTTATGTGACTTTACTTTTGTATCAGCCTGTCATGAGGGACCAAACAATTTCTTCCTCTTGACAATGCTCTCTATCACACATTTGTGTGGCTCGCAAGTCGTGTGCAGCTCAACTGCTTTCAGAGACATAAAACTGTAGATGTTGGAATCCAAGGTAGACAAACAGGAGGCTGGAAGAATGCAACAAACTAGGCAGCATCTGGAGGAAAGGAGAAATCAACGTTTCAGGTATTACCCGAAACTCTGACTTCTCCTTTCCTCCAGATGCTCCCTGGCTTTCTATGTTCTTCCAACCTCCTGTTTCTTTGCTTTTAATATGTTCAGCAGGTTGAATATTGTCAGTCTCCCTTAGTGGTTATTTGACAAGTGAAGTTGACTTTTTCAGATTTTGCTATGTTACTGGAAAATTGCTGCTCATTTAGCAGTATCTCTATCACTGGGATTGACTACTGTTTCAAAAGACAGAACCTGGCTTGTAAAGTCTATGACTTCCTCTATATTGACAATATGTACTGGTTTTTATGTTAAAGTAGTAAGTTCACTGGATTCCTCCTTCTGTTTGTGTTTCCCCATGATGCTAGAAAGCCCAACGACGTTTTCTGCTTGTTGCTCCTTTATAGATTGATTAGCCATGGTTTGTTTCTTGGGCAATGTTTTAGCAATGATATGTCTCTTGACCAGTTGATCTTTGAGATGTAATTGATTTCCTTCAACTTTTGTAATGAAATTGAAGTTGAGGCATGTGCACAGGCTTGGTAGTAAATATTTTTGATTGCGAACAAGATGTGTTTTCAGCTCTTTTGTGTATTACGTTGCAGTGTAACTAGCAACATTGCTATGCCCTTGACGTTTATTCCACTTGCACCATGTAGTCTGTTTTCTGTAGGCAATAACTTCTGCTTCCTCAGCTATAGTAATTGGTCTAATGGAGAGTAACACTTGCTTCGTGTCAAGCTTAGAATGAATTCATTGACATGTCCAAAGGAGGCAGTTCAGTCAATGCAGGAATCATTTCTGATTACATTGAGTACTTTACTGAATAGACACCTTTTCATGTGTGACCACCAGTGTTGCACCATTAAGAAACTCCGTCTTATTTCTGCACCTCCTCTGAAAATGACCTGAGTTTTACAAGTATGGAATTCTTTAGATATGGCTAGACATTTTAACCTATGAAGGGTCTAGGCACGAAACGTCAGCTTTTGTGCTCCTGAGATGCTGCTTGGCCTGCTGTGTTCATCCAGCCTCACATTTTGTTAACCTGTGAGGCCTTGTTTTATCATAGTGCTGGTACTAATTCTCAGCATTTAGTGCTTCATTTGCTCTGTGTTAATTATGTGTGTCTTCAGAGTGTTCATAATTTCTAAAGTGAATAGACTCCATTGTCATTTTAATGTAGGTTTAGTTTTTCCTTGTTAAGACCTGTGTGAGTGTCTTTCTGTTTTAGCCTCAAATGTCATTTGAAAAGTTTTCTCCAAAGTTAAATCTTTTTGAACTGTAAGGAATCTGACAAAGAGTTCATCAAGAATTCCAGCAACATTCTATTTCTTATAATTCATGATTTCAAAGTTCCATATTTACTGTTTGTACTAATCTGTGGAGGTCATTTTTGAAATTGTCTGTACATTTCCCAGGAAGTTGAATTCTTCTTGTTGTTCAGCCTTGCTTATTCAAGAAAGGTATTTGATCTCAGATTGAAGTAATTGTCAAAAGTTGTCTGAACAACACGAAAGTATTTGTGACTTGAAGCCAGCTAGGACTGCAGATGCTGGAAACCAGAGTCAATAGATGTGAAGCTGGAAAAGCACATCAGGTCATCCAAGGAGTAGGAAAGTCAATGATTCAGGCCAAAATCTTTTCTAAAATAAAAAATTGTGTTGATTAATAACTTCATCTGTAAACAGACCACCAAACAAAGGAGTAGATTAACATGCTGAGCTTCAGAATTTGTGTTTACTTTTGACAAAATACAACATCTTATGGACTATTACCTCCAAGAAATCTAGTCTTGAGCTCTGTATGAGCCATCTTTAATATTAAATCTTTGAGGAAGAACCATGTCTCATTCCATTTCTCCTCAAAGTGTCCATTTATTTTTATTAATGTGAACATATTTTAAATCTGTATTATTTCAGTACTGCATGTAATCTGCTGTTCTTTAAGCTTGTATATTCATATTCATCAAGTGAATTGAATAATGGTACAGCTGTAGTCTCCAGCATCACAGTGGATTAGTAGAGCTCAGAGATGCTGACAGTTGATGTCACTTCCTGCCAGCATTCCCTTGTCAAATGAGCATCAGTTGTCATGCCTTGTATGACTTACACTTCTGGAAACAATGCATCTAGAGAAAAGACCATGCTCGTAACAGGATTTTCCACCTTGTTGCATTTTCTCCAGCTTGATCCTTTAGGCCAAGACCTTTGGGTAAAGTAAGTGTTTTTCTGTGTTGGCAATACAAACAAAAGAATGATAATTATACTGGCAACTGATGTGTTAAATCAGTATATTACACTGCTGGAAACACAGGAGGCTATTTAGTCCATCGTGTCCATACAGAGTGTCTGTAAGAGTAGCTGAACAAGTACCGCCTGTCTGCCCATTCTCTGTAGACCTGCAGTTATTTCTTCCACTGTTTATCATATAGGTCCACCAGCTGAAGAACGGTAACTGGACCAAAAGATTGACTCTGCTCTTTCTTCATAGATGCTGCCAGACATGCTGAGTTTCTCTAGCAATGTAAGTTTTTGTTATCAGTATTCTAAATTTCTGAACATTTTCTGAAAATTGTTGTATATGTGTGTTTATGTGATAAATGTGCTGAATACTCATATAGAAATTTATAGGTCGGTAAATAAGCCAAAATCAGTGTTCATGCTCCATATATACCTCCCAACCTACATCTTCCCCTTCAATTCGTATATCCATCTATTCCTTTCTCCCTCATGAACCTATCTAGCTTCCCCCTAACCTGACCAATATAGATTTATGAGAAACACGCTTGAATAGATATTCAGGAAGCTGCAGTTCTAACCTGAGGGGAAAGAAGGTATCGGTATGATTTTGTTGGTTTTAAAAAGGTTTCTGGCGATACAATTCATTAGGAACTCTTCTGACCATGATTGGATTTCTGTATTTTAATTGTCTTTCAAGCTCACAGTAATTTCTGCTGTAAGTGCTCTTGAAGAAAATCAATTTTGAGTTTAATGCTACTCAGATTGTTAAACAGCATCACTGCAGGCTAATGGAGCAAGTCAAAAAAATCATTTTGAATTGAAAACACGCAAAATCCTATTTGTCAGAAGGGTGAGAAGTTCAGGGAAGGGGAGAAGGCATTCCAGGAAAAAAAAACACCAAGCAGTGATCTGCATTTTGATGATGTATTTAATATAGTATGACATCACGAGACACCTCACTGGATCATTAGCAACTAAAACTTGAACATCAGTTAGAATGACATGCAGGCTTCAGTGGATAGTAAGGGATTGTGCCACTGAAATATTCATGAAGTTGTTACATTGTCAGGAACTGGTTTGTTTTAGAATGTATTTACATCTCGGTGGTAACTGGTGATGCACTGCGAATTGAGTTTAATCATGCTTTCCTGCAAGCTTGTTAATGTCTCATAATTACTTTGCGTTTGGATTCAAAAGTGGTAATGCACATATAGGTATGAACAAATTTCAGTAACAATACAGATTCAGAAATTGTACTGCAAATGGTAATTATCTGGCAATAAGCTTCTCACTATCTCTCCTGTTGTGTTGTGCTTAATACATAGTTATTTGTGCACAATCCTCCCCCTACCCTTGCCATCCCCATTTAACTCTTTTTTGTGAGTACAGAATCCCCAAGGCACTTATACCTGATGATTTTTTAAAATTGCTTTCCATTTCTTCATGCTCTTTGACCTTCCTGTACCTGTCCATAGTAATTTTCAATTAGATCTCCCCTCATTCTTCAGAACACCATTGAGTATAGACCTGGAGCCTTCAAACATTTCTCATATGTTAAACCTTAAGATAGATTAAACTCTGAGATAACCTCCTTCGCTGCCTGCTGTGCTACCAATTTTGGTGTCATCCACAAACTTACTAACCATGGAACATACTTTAAGGAAGTAGGCTAATCAGCTATCTGGTGTTTAGAGTCCACATGTACCTCTTCTTGCCTTATTTTGTTTTTTTTTACATAACCTTCTATTTCTTTATAATCTTTATAATCATCTAGAAAAGGATAAATTGATTAGGGATAGTCAACACGGTTTTGTGAAGGGAAGGCCGTGCTTCACAAACCTTATTGAGTTCTTTGAGAAGGTGACCAAACAGATAGATGAGAGTAAACCGGTTGATGTGGTGTATATGAATTTCAGCAAGGTGTTCGATAAGATTCCCCACAATAGGCTATTTTACAAAATGCGGAGGAATGGAATTGTGGGAGATATAGCAGTTTGGATCAGAAATTGGCTTGCTGAAAGAAGACAGAGGGTGGTAGTTGATGGGAAATGTTCATCCTGGAGACCAGTTACTAGTGGTGTACAGCAAGGGTCGGTGTTGGGTCCACTGCTGTTTGTCATTTTTATAAATGACCTGGATGAGGGCGTAGAAGGATGGGTTAGTAAATTTGCAGACGACACTAAGGTCGGTGGAGTTGTGGATAGTGACGAAGGATGCTGTAGGTTGCAGAGAGACATAGATAAGCTGCAGAGCTGGGCTGAGAGGTGGCAAATGGAGTTTAATGCAGACAAGTGTGAGGTGATGCACTTTGGTAGGAGTAACCGGAAGGCAAAGTACAGGGCTAATGGTAAGATTCTTAGCAGTGTAGATGAGCAGAGAGATCTCGGTGTCCATGTACACAGATCCTTGAAAGTTGCCACCCAGGTTGACAGGGCTGTTAAGAAGGCATACAGTGTTTTAGCTTTTATTAATAGAGGGATTGAGTTCCGGAACCAAGAGGCTTTGGTGAAGCTGTACAAAACTCTGGTGCGGCCGCACTTGGAGTATTGTGTACAGTTCTGGTCACCGCATTATAAGAAGTATGTGGAAGCTTTGGAAAGGGTGCAGAGGAGATTTACTAGGATGTTGCCTGGTATGGAGGGAAGATCTTACGTGGAAAGGCTGAGGGACTTGAGGCTGTTTTCATTAGAGAGAAGGTTGAGAGGTGACTTAATTGAAACATATAAGATAATCAGAGGGTTAGATAGGGTGGATAGCGAGAGCCTTTTTCATAGGACGGTGACGGCGAGCACAAGGGGGCATAGCTTTATATTGAGGGGTGAAAGATATAGGACAGATGTCAGAGGTAGTTTCTTTACTCAGAGAGTAGTAAGGGAATGGAACGCTTTGCCTGCAACGGTAGTAGATTCGCCAACTTTAGGTACATTTAAGTTATCATTGGATAAGCATATGGATGTACATGGAATAGTGTAGGTTAGATGGGCTTGACAGGGTATGACAGGTCAGCGCAACATCGAGGGCCGAAGGGCCTGCACTGTGCTGTAATGTTCTATGTTCTTTGTTCCCTGTGTTTATCTAGCATTCCCAGATCTATGTTATTCAGCTCAGCCATTCTTTGTGATGGCAAATTGAACATTGTTATTCTGTCTGGTTGAAGGTGTTTCTTCTCAATTTTCTGCTAGATTAGATGTGTAAAAATAACCTGTTCACACATGTTACTTATGAAATAAAAAGGCGCTCACTGGAGATCTGAAACACAAAAACAGAAATTGCTGGTGAAACTCAGCAGGACTGACGTCATCTCTGAGGAAGGGTCACCAGACCCGAAACGTTAACTCTGATTTCTCCTTCACAGATGCTGCCAGACCTGCTGAGCTTCTCCAGCAACTTTGTTTTTGTTCCTGACAGCATCTCTGCTTGAGAAAACAGAGTTAATGTTTCGAATCGAGAATTGTTTCGAAGGTGGGCCACTGGATCCAAATGTGAATGTTTTCTCTCCAGAGACCTACTGATTGTCTCCAGCAGCTTCTCCCTTTATGTTTTTTACACGTATCTGGGACTTGAACTTATGCCTCCTAGTCCAGAGACAGGGACACTGCTGCCAGATCAGCAGAGCCCTTCTATTGGATTTATTAATAATCATATCTTCTGATCAACCTGTTCAGAAATGTTATTACCCACCTCTGGTCCAGCTCTAGCTCAGAGGTAGCAGCATTGCCACTGCCCCTATCTGTTGGATTCATTAGTGACCATTTTAGATTTTGTTTACTACTTGGGAGTGATTTGTGTCTACTCTTTCATAATGATATTTTAGACTTGGTTACATTCGACCCTCACTTTTCTTTTAAACGAAGTGAGCCCAGCCTGTTCAGTCTATTTTGCTGGTTTCACCTCCTTTTCTGTCCTGAATGGATCTGTGACGGAAGGAACCAAGATGGCTGGGCAGGCATAGCACTGTTTTCGCAGCTGCTGTTGCGAAACATGTAAGAATATTATTCAAGTTCACCAGACAAATTAATTATCAAGGATCTGTCTACGATTTATCACCCATTCTATGCTAAGGCGTTAATGATGCTTAAGTTTGGCCCACCAAACAGCAATATTGCTGGAAAAGGCACATTTTGTCATTGCTTTTTGTCTTGCATTCATCAGGGTAATTCACAAAAATTAGAATGTAAAGGGAAAGCAACATTTATGCTACCAAATTACTATTTGTCAGCAAACTGTATTGCCTCAACCATTTTGAATTGTATGAATTGTATATCACCAACTTTCCATCATCATCTATTGAGTGAACAACTTAAACCCTTGCCACTTATCACAGAAATTGTCAGACAGGTCATGAACTACCAAGTTCTTATGAACTGTAGAATCATAATCATCAGCTCAACATTTTCAATGGAATTTATTAGTAGTTAGCGTTAATTGGTTAAATAAGAGGCTATAGAGTCGATTATTTCCTTTTAGAGTGATTCAGTATTAACTTTGTGCTAATTATAAACTTACGGTTGGTATTTGTGATTCAGGATTGATTTTAAATGCTGAGGTTATTTTGGATTATGACTTCTAAAATAGCCGATAAATGGCACTTTTTAATACTGTGAATTTATCAATATTGTTCGTATTCAAGTTTGATTACATAGAACATAGAACATTACAGCGCAGTACAGGCCCTACGGCCCTCGATGTTGCGCCGACCTGTGAAGCCAATCTGAAGCCCATCTAACCTATTCCATTATCATCCATATGTTTATCCAATGACCATTTAAATGCCCTTAAAGTTGGCGAGTCTACTATTGTTGCAGACAGGGCATTCTACACCCTTACTACTCTCTGAGTAAAGAAACTACCGCTGACTTAGTGATATTTCTAAACTTTTTGTACCTTCGCTTTGAGTTCATATGGATAAGCTGTTTGTACTGCCTTTGTCATCTTTGCTGCCTGTTTTATTTACTTCTCTCAGGGTTAGATTCAGTTCCTGCACAAACAGTTGAAATAGGACCACCTGCTGTAATTGTCAGTTTGCTTGATCTCAGGGATTTTAGAAATTTTCAATGGCATACTTTTGGCTGGCTGGTATAACTGTACAGGCTTCAAGTATAGAGAGAGAGAGAGAGAGAGAGAGAGAGGTCAAAATGAACAAAGGCCCCTTAGAAAATGAATCTGTGGAGGTGTTTATGGGGAACAAGGAAATGGCAGTGGAGTTAAACAGATATTTTGCATCAGGCATCACGGTGGAAGACATTTCGAACATCCCATTAATACTAAAGAATACTGGGGTGAAATTAAATACCATTGCCATAACTAGAGAAGTGGTATTAGACAAAGTAATGGAACCAAAGGCAGATAAATTCCCTGGTATCCTAAAAAAGGTAGCAAAAGAGATATTGGGTGCTTCTGTTGTAATTATTCAGAAATCCTTGGATGCTAGTGAAATATCAAAGGATCAGAAAACCATTGAAAAGGGAGGGAGGCAAAAAGCAGCGAATTAAAAAAGCTGATTTACCCAGCATCTGTAATTGGAAAACATTAGAATCAATTATGAAGGAAGGAATTGCAGAACTTTCGGAACATCATAATCTAATGAAGCAGAGTCAAATGACTATATGAAAGGGAAGTCATGTCAATTTATTCGAGATTTTTGAAGAAGCCTCAGAGTGGATAGAGGGGTTGAATAGATGTGTTGTATTTGTACGTCTAGAATGATTGTGATAAGGTACATCACAAAATGTTCAGTCACAAGAGGCCATGGTGTTGGAGGTGGTAAATTGGCATGGATGGAGAATTGGTTAATGGACAGGAAACAGCAAGTGGAGACAAGGGCTTCTTTTTTCAGGTTGGCAGCCCATGAGCAGTGAGGTTCCACGGGGATCAGTGATGGGACAACAACTGTTTACAGAATGTATTAATGAGATGGAGGAGGGAAGTGAATGCTTTGTAGCCGTCTTCGCAGACCATGCAAAAAAGAGGTGGAATGGCAGATTGCGAGTAGGATGCAGGCAGTTTGCAGAGAGATATTTGAGAGGTTAACTAAGTGGGCAGAAGTTGGCAAATGGAGTATAATGTGGGAAAATGTGAAATTCATTGAAGGGAGAACAAAAGAACAGAGTATTATTTAAATGGAGAAAAGCTGCAGAAAGCTGCAACATGAAGAGAGTTGGGGCACTTGTGCACAAAGCAGAGAAAGGATCATATCTTCTCAATGAATGGGACCATGAGATAGATATGGGGCTCAAGAGACATAGAACCGTCTACCATGGCCACTTTACAGGCTAGACAAACAGCTACTTTTGGCTTTGATGTGATCATCATTGTAATCTTTGAAGGGAAAGTTCAGGTGTCTTGTCTTTTTGTTGCGAGGAATCTCCATTTCTTTATCCGGAATACTTCCTTCTAAACGCTGTCCTCAGTCACATAGCATCCCGATATATGACATTGTGAGTCGCAGTTATAGGTCAGAGCTGATGTCTGAGTCCAATCTGAGCTCCAACACACACAGATTTGTTGCCTTGCATTGTTTGACTTGATGTTCTGATCCTCTCTGAAGGACATCAAAATTTCAGAGAGACAGCTCAGCTTTATTAAATATTCTGAAAGCTAGTGAGGAGCAACCAAGGGTCTAAAATGCTGCGGGCACAAGAGAAGATGATTGAGCTGGTCAGGTCAGTGACAGGCCTTATGCTACACTCTTTCCTACTGATGTTCAAAGTGTTTGGACAAGCAGGACTCTTTCATTTTTTTGAAATAACCATACTGATAGAACATAGAACAGTACAGCACAGAACAGGCCCTTCAGCCCACAATGTTGTGCCGACTAAATCTTTATTCAGTGCAAAATGGACTGATGAGACAAGCTGATTTGTAACAACCACATCCTTCAGAATTATTTTTACCTCTCCCTTTGTATGTACATCTGTTTACTATCTACGTTACATCAGAATTATTTTCTGTCTGTTGTACAGTAATCAGAAATATTTTGATCTTCTGTAATACACTTGAATTCTATTGTTCTTCTGAAATGAGAAAAGTATTCATTGCAGTTGCCAGATGGATCATTATTATTTACATCCAGTGTATTGGTACTGTTATGTTCTGTCAGTATGCAGCTTTAAGAGAAAATAGGAATGAAGGCATGACCTCTCACTACTGAGTTCAGAATCTCAGCAGCAAAACTGCCGTGCCCTTCCCTAGAAAGAAAATTAAAGCTTTGCTATCACTGGTCCCCTGTGTGCCTTTACCAGAAGGCTATAATCAAGTTGAAGGCCTTGTTGTAAGTTACCTATTTTACATGGAGGTTAATCATTAGAGCATGAAAGGTGGGCAGGATTCAAGTTCATACACAGGGCTCCTAGTTCTTGACTGGAGATTAGAGACGCGATTCCACTGTTTTGACTAAAACCGAGTTGTATCTTATTGTTTTGATCCATGGAAGTTTAGAATTTTGAGCCCAAGTATTATTTCTAAGCTATTTCCAAGGTACCAATCCCTTCCAGCCTTGGCTATGCATCTTGTTCAGACTGATGGAGCACTGTTGAACGTGTACCGTACATGTACCTGAGCCAAAAAGTGTGCACAGATCTTACATCCTCTAATCATGATTTGGTGCGTGCTCTGCCGGTTTGAACCATGCAAGTGCAGTTATTGCCCTGTTTTAGTTTTAATTTTTAATTTTGTTTGAGCGTACACTTTTACAGGATGCGATGTTCAATTTTTTGGCTATTCAAGGGAATGGTGCTGGATCTTGAAAAGGATGTGAAAGGAGTTATTTGGCTTATCAGGGCAAAGTCAGCTTCAAAATACAGTTCTGTGGGTGTCGTCCCTCTTGGGCTGCACCATGAAGTGGACATGGAGCACTGGCTGCAGAGAGGGGCAGCAGTCAGCAGAGGTCAGAGGTGAGTTGTCAGCTGATGCCTCAGTGTCTTTTGAGAGCATTTTTCCCACTGTCCTTTAAGCAGGGGTTCATGAGGCACCTACCTTGCAGCAAAGCAGCGGATGTGAACCTTGCAACCTCCTACGAGGACTATCAGCCTCACAGCGAGGAGAGAACAGCTTTTCAGTAGCCGTCACATTAAAGCCTCCTTCAGTTTCTACACCAGTGCGTTCTTACAGGCAGGAGCAGGTTACATTCACAATACCTTGCAGCTTCCCACCCAGCACTGTATCAGAGTGGTGACAAAGGCCCATTGTAGCACATGAGCCTTCATTAAATGGGTTTGACACACTGGTGGGATTCTGATGCTGGCGGGGTTCGGCATGCAATCAGCACTGTGATATTATTCCACTACTGCTTCGTTAACATAGAGATATTCTTAATATTCTTAGAGAATACCCGCTACCCCGGCAGCAGTCAGGGCACTTCCATTGTCCTCCACTCTGTACTTGTCAACATGGACCCACGATGATGAACTAAAGGCTGGTTGGCAAGGGATACCTGCTCTACAACTGGCTTATGACAATACTCTGCTGTCAGACCATGGACTGACAGTGCCTCTTCAACAAGAGCCATGCAACTAATGTTGTGGTGCAAGACACCAGTGTGGTGAAACAATGTCTCACTCTCTGAATTACTTAACAGAGCTCTCTGGTACACGCCAAAGCATCGCTGAAGTTTGTTTTGCATTTGACTGTTGCATCATCCACAGCCTTGCTATCATGAGGACTTCCCTTGCCACGATGTCTGCAGTGGCATTCCTAAATGAAGAGGAAGAGAAGGTGAAGAGGATCCTTCTTGGACTTCTTTACTCCAGCCAAGCTGTCTGAGCAAAACCTCAGACTCCAGTTTCTCTGACATGGTAACCCCGCATCATAGTTACTCCACAATTTTTCCACCTTCCGTTCTCCTGCAGTGGATCGTCATGGCATCCTGTTGGCCAAAAGCCTAAAATAAAATCCAATAATACTTTAAACCTGAATTGTTCTGTGAGTGCTTATCTTCTGGGTGCCTCCTGCGTTTTTCAGAAACTTCTACATGGTGCTAGACCAATGGTTGTGGCCTAGCTGGTGGAAGATCAGTAAGCTTCACACAGTCGGAAAGAGAGATCACATCCAGAGTGAAGTACAACCCGAGAGAGTAAATAGCACAGGAACTTTGGAGGCACTGTGGGAATTTGGTGCAGATCGAGAGGGCTGCTTCTTGCTTGCTTTTTAGCACATAGTTTGTAAGTTTCTTTGTAAACAGGATAAATTGAAGCCCAGGATTGGGTGCCCAACACAAAACAAAGAGTGACATTACAGGTATGTCATAAGCTCATCGTTGTTATCAGCTGCTAACTAGATTGTCTATAATAGGTTACTTGCAGACTGAAGGTAAATAGAAATAATATTTACAGGTTACAAACTAAAAGGCCAGCAGGAAATTTCGAAAACAAAATTATAAGTAAGTAAATAAAATAGAGATGCAGGACCAGATAATGTGTTGTATCTGCATAATGTGGGAGCAGGTGGACGCCACTGTGGTATATGGACTTCACCAGTTTCAAAATCTCCCCTTCCCCTACTGCATCCCTAAACCAGCCCAGTTCGTCCCCTCCACCCACTGCACCACACAACCAGCCCAGCTCTTCCCCCCCACCCACTGCATCCCAAAACCAGTCCAACCTGTCTCTGCCTCCCTAACCTGTTCTTCCTCTCACCCATCCCTTCCTCCCACCCCAAGCCGCACCCCCATCTACCTACTAACCTCATCCCACCTCCTTGACCAGTCCGTCTTCCCTGGACTGACCTATCCCCTCCCTACCTCCCCACCTATACTCTCTCCACCTATCTTCTTTTCTCTCCATCTTCGGTCCGCCTCCCCCTCTCTCCCTATTTATTCCAGAACCCTCACCCCATCCCCCTCTGATGAAGGGTCCAGGCCCGAAACGTCAGCTTTTGTACTCCTGAGATGCTGCTTGGCCTGCTGTGTTCATCCAGCCTCACATTTTATTACCTCAATACAATGTGGAGCTGGAGGGACACATCAGGCCAGGCAGCATCTGAGGAGCAGGAAAGGAACCCTGACGAAAAGTGTAAACCCGAAATGTCAGCTTTCCTGCTCCTCTGCTGCCTGACCTGCTTTGTTCCTCCAGCTCTATGCTGTATTGACACGTCACCATGGGAGCCATTCAAGAGGGGGAAGAAAAGAAAAGTGCAGTTGTAATCAGACAGAGGAATAGACACTGTTTGTGGCAGCCAGGATTGAGAATCCTAAAAACTGTGCTGCCTGCCTGGTGCCTGGGTTCAGGATATCTCATCTGGGTGGCCCAGGAACTTGGAGCGGGAAGGGAAAGATCCTGTTGTCATGGCCCATGTAAGATATGGTAGAAAAAGGAATTGATTTGAATTCTCTCACATGTTCCAAACTATAGTAAAAAGCTTTGTTTACAAGCCGTACAGGCAGATCATAGTAAGCAAGGATGTACAGATAAAACAGATTTAGACAGGCATGGCACTAGGCATGTACTAGGCGAGATCAATGTTAGCAAGGTCAGCATTATTTGATGCTGGAGAGTCCAGTCAGCCATCTAATAATGGGAAGAAACTGGTCCTGAACTTGCTGGTGCATGTGTTCATGCTTCTGTATCTTTTGCCCGATGGAAGACTTTGCAGGAGACCCTTACCGGGGTGCAATGGGTCTTTGATGCTGTTGGCTGCCTTTCTGCGGCAGTGAGCCATGTAAGTAAAGTCCATGGATGGAAGGTTGGCTTCAGTGATGACCTGGGTTGGGTGCACCACCTTCTGTAGTTTCTTACAGTCCTGGGCAGAGCAGTTGCCGTACCAGGCCGTAATGCACCCAGACAGTTTGCTTTCAATGGTGCATCTGTAGAAGTTGGTGAGGGACCTTATGGACATGTCAAATTTCCTGAGCTGCCTGAGGAAGCCGCCTTGACTGTCACATTTATGTGGGAAGTCCAGGACAGGTCGTTGGTTCTCATCACTCTGAGGAACTTGATGCTCTCCACCTTCTCAACTTCAGTTCCATTGATGTGATGGGGGTGTGTTCTCCTCCTTTCTTTCTGAAGTCAATGATCAGCTCATTAGTTTTCCTGACATTGAAAGAGAGGTTCTCATTTCACCACGTCACCAAGCTCTCTATCTCCCTTCTGTACTTTTGACTCGTCATTGTTAGGTATCCATCTTACTATGGAGGTGTTGTCAGTGATCTTGCAGATGGCGTCTATTCAGAATTTGGGTGTACAGAGAGTACAGTAGGACTCTGAGGGCACATACGTGGGGGTCCCCAGTATTGTGGAGGAGGTGCAGTTGCCTTTCCTCACTGATTGCAGTCTGTGGGTCAGAAAGCTGAGGATCCAGTTGCAGAGGGTGGAGCTGAGACCAAGGTCACACATTTTTGAGATCAGTCTGGAGAGGATAATGGTGTTGAGGGCAGAGTTGTAGTCAACAAGTAGGAGTCTCACGTAGGTGTCCTTTGTTGTCCAAATGATGCCGGGATGAGTTCAGGGCTAGTGGTACGGCACCTTCTGTGGACCTTTTACATTAGGCAAACTGTAAGGGATTGAGGCGGGCTGGGAGACTGGAGTTGATGTGTGCCATGACCAGCCTCTTGAAGCACTTCGTGGTTCATCCAAGTTTTCTGCTTAGGGAACACTTAGATTGTCTTCTTTGGTACACAGTCCTCCACACGTTTGCTAATGAAGCCCATGATTGTGGTGGCATTCTCGTCTGGATTTTCTGCTGAACATGGTCCAGTCCATCGAGTCCAAGCAGTCCTGGAAGCATTTTTCCACAGCCTCGGCCCAGCATTGTACTTTCTCCTATGAAGTGTCCTTCCATTTCAACTTCTGCTTCTAAGCTGGGAGGAGGAACACAGCACTGTGATCTGATTTTCAAAGTATGGGCAGGGATGGAGCGGTAGGCATCTTTGATTGTGTAGCAGTGATCCCGAGTGCTCGGTCCCCTGGTGTGGCAAGAGATGGGTAGGTGGTAATTCAGCAGCACCCTCCCTCCCGAGGTTGGCTTGGTTGACGTTGCCAGCCATAATGAGTGTGACCTCGAATTTCATGTTTGGAGTGTTTGTAGCAGTGTAAACCATGTCTAGGGCATCTAGGGAAAGCGGTTCTGCTGAAGGAATATGACTAGCTAGGGGCTAAATTAGAAAACAGAGTCAAAAAGGAAATAATCTCTGGATTACTACCTGAGCCACAAGCTAATTGGTACAGGGTCAACAATGTTAAAGAGGTAAATGTGTGATTCAAAGATTGGTGTGGGAGCAATGGGATTGAATTCATGAGATATTGGCACCAGTACTGGGGAAGGAAGGAGCTGTTCTGATGGGATGGGCTCCTCCGGAACGATGCTGGGACCAGAGTCCTGGCTAGTTGTATTATTGTGACTGTGGATAGGGCTAAATGGAGAGGTGGGGTGTGGTGTGCATTTAAATACAAAACAGTAAATACGTTGTTGCACAAATTGAAATTGACAAGTACGATGTCGGTGTCACAGAGACGAGGTTGCAAGGGGAACCAGAGCTGGGAACTGAGTATCCAAGCATACACATCCTATCAACAGGACAGGCAAATGGGTAGGACTTGGGATTGTCTTCTTAGTAAGAAATGAAATTAAATCCATTAGCAAGAAGTGATATAACATTTGATGGTGCAGAATCTACAATGTAGGCAGAGTTGAAGGGCCACAAGGAAAAATAAGGCTGATGGGAGATGCGTTCAAGACCCCAAGTAGTAGTCAGGATGTAGGGCAGAAAGTAAACCATGAGATGGAAAAGAGATCATGGGAACTGCAGATCCCCTCCCCTGTCTGCTTTCCGGAGAGACCACTCTCTCCGTGACTCCCTTGTTCGCTCCACACTGCCCTCCAACCCCACCACACCCGGCACCTTCCCCTGCAACCGCAGGAAATGCTACACTTGCCCCCACACCTCCTCCCTCACCCCTATCCCAGGCCCCAAGATGACATTCCACATTAAGCAGAGGTTCACCTGCACATCTGCCAATGTGGTATACTGCATCCATTGTACCCGGTGTGGCTACCTCTACATTGGGGAAACCAATCGGAGGCTTGGAGACCGCTTTGCAGAACACCTCCGCTCAGTTCGCAACAAACAACTGCACCTCCCAGTCGCAAACCATTTCCACTCCCCCTCCCATTCTCTAGATGACATGTCCATCATGGGCCTCCTGCAGTGCCACAATGATGCCACCCGAAGGTTGCAGGAACAGCAACTCATATTCCGCCTGGGAACCCTGCAGCCATATGGTATCAATGTGGACTTCACCAGTTTCAAAATCTCCCCTACCCCCACTGCATCCCTAAACCAGCCCAGTTCGTCCCCTCCCCCCACTGCACCACACAACCAGCCCAGCTCTTCCCCCCCCACCCACTGCATCCCAAAACCAGTCCAACCTGTCTCTGCCTCCCTAACCGGTTCTTCCTCTGACCCATCCCTTCCTCCCACACCAGCCGCACCCCCAGCTACCTACTAACCTCATCCCACCTCCTTGACCTGTCCGTCTTCCCTGGACTGACCTATCCCCTCCCTACCTCCCCACCTATACTCTCTCCACCTATCTTCTTTACTCTCCATCTTCGGTCCACCTCCCCCTCTCTCCCTATTTATTCCAGCTCCCTCTCCCATCCCCCTCTCTGATGAAGGGTCTAGGCCCGAAACGTCAGCTTTTGTGCTCCTGAGATGCTGCTTGGCCTGCTGTGTTCATCCAGCCTCACATTTTATTATCATGAGATGGAAAAGGTGTGTTTAAAAAAAAAACGGCAGGATTACAATAATCACGGAGGACCTCAAAATATAGATGGACTGGGAAAATCCAGTTGGTAGAGAATCCCAAGAAAATGAATTCGTGGAATGTCTGCAAGATGGCTTTTTGGAGCAGCTTGTGGTAGAGCCCATGAGGCAACAAGCAAATCTGGATTTGGTGATGAAGGAGCACCTAAGGGGTAGTGATCATGATATGATAAAGTTCCAACTGCAGTTTGAGGGAGAAGCTGAAATCGGATGTAATGGTATTATAATTGAGTAAAGGTAACTACATGGATGCGGGACGAGCTGGTCAGAGTTTATTGGAAGGGGGCCCTAGCAAGGAAGATGGTGGAACAGCAGTGGCAGGAGTTTCTGGGAGTAACTGGGGAGGCACAACAAAAAATCATCCTGAGAAAGCAGAAACATACTGTGGGAAGGATGAAGCAACAATGGCTGACAAGGGATGTGAGAGATAGCATAAAAGCATACAGTGTGGTGAAGATCAGTGGGAAGCCAGAGGATTGCGAAGCCTTTTAAAAACCAGCAGCAGACAAGTAATAACACAGTAAAAGGATAGAAGGTGAAATATGTGGCTAAGCTAGTTTGTAACATTAAATACTCTTGCAATCATCTTTAGGCATATGAAAGGTAAGAGAGAGGCAAGAGTGGAACACTGGACCACTGGAAAATGAGGCTGGAGAAGTAGTAATAGGGAACAAAAATGGTAGATGAACTGACTTGCATCAGTATTCATGATGGAAGACACCAGTAGCGTACCAGAACTTCAAGAGAGTCAGGAGGCAGAGGTGAGTGGAGTGGCCATCACTGGGGGTAGGTGCTGGAGAGGCTGATCGGTCAGAAGATGGACTACATCCCAGAAGCACTTGGAATGCCTCTTCCTTGCGTGTTCCTTCATTTTCTGTGCATTTCCTTCCAGCTAAGTATTATAAAAACAGTTGCAGCAGCTACAATTGTACAAGTATAGTTCCCTTTGAAGAAGGGCAAGCTGCTTTAAAGTGGCCCAGGGAATTGTGCATCCACTAAGCATAAATATTACCAGGGCACCTTTGGACCATGCTGTCAGATAACGGTGTGTTCTGTACTGGACTGCAGACTGAAATGAGTTAGATGAATATACAGCATAAAGATTGCATTTTGCCAATCTCTGTGTAAACTGGCATGGGGTGGTCAATTCCACATTTCATGCTGGAAATCAACTTAGGAGTCAGATGAGCACAGCATTAGGCTCAGTTGTGGTGTCTGATGACACTGCATGGGGTGTCTTGGATTGGTTGCTGAAGGTATTGTCAATATTTGGACCATTTACTTGTACTTTAAGTTTCAGGAATGTTTACGTAATAAATAGCTAAAATTTTTCAAATTAAACTTTATTACATGCACTTCACAAAGTGATTCGCTGTGTAAAGCATTTTAAGGAATGATGGTGTAATGCCATTGAGGCTTATTTCATTTCATTGATTTTTGATGCATTTTTATTCAGCTGTGAAGTTTCAACAGATGCAGATTTGTGGAAGCACCACAGTCTGCGAGTTCCCCTCCAAACCACTTGCCATCCTGACTTGGAAGTGTATCGCCATTGCTTTCTTGTCACTGGGTCAAATACCTGAAACTCCTTTTTTAACACCATGGTGGACCTGTCTAACATCTCAAGGACTGTAGTGGTTCAAGAAGGCAGCTCACCATTCCAATTCTCCCAGGCAATTGTGGAATGGCCCAATAAATGCTGATAAATGAGTGATGTCTGCATACTATGAATGAAGAAAACTTCAACAGGTTTTCAATCATTGAGGCCAAAGGTAAGATTTATAGAATTAAGTCATTCCTGGCACAGATGATGCCATTTGATTCACTGAGACCGTCTTTTTTTTTGTATTCTTAAAAGTAGGGCCTCTGATATGCCCAAGTTTCCTAAATATGCAAGATAGACAATTATGTTTGCATATTTACTTTGTATATTACAAAGAATATCTATATGAAGGTGTTCCTGGATCATTTATCCTCATACAAGATCACGATTGATAATGCCATCATTCTTTTTTCATCATTCATGGCATCCTCAGTACTGTCAACCTTATTGCAGAATGTGATAATGGGAACTGCAGATGCTGGAGAATCCAAGATAACAAAGTGTGGAGCTGGATGAACACAGCAGGCCAAGCAGCATCTCAGGAGCACAAAGGCTGACGTTTCGGGCCCGAAACGTCAGCCTTTGTGCTCCTGAGATGCTGCTTGGCCTGCTGTGTTCATCCAGCTCCACACTTTGTTATCTTATTGCAGAATATGCAGTTTTAATGTACTTGAATGGATCCTGCAATCTCGATTTATACTCAGCTTATTCTATTCGTACTGCGTTGCTGCTGCTTAAAGTAAATTACCATCTGTTCTCACAAACCTTTATGTTGTCTTAATATTTGTCAAAGAAAAAACATCAATCCTGTGAACTGTTGAGAAATACAAGAGATGACATGAAAATAATTTGACTTATCTTCTGAAATGAATTAATCTTATTCCTAAAGGTGCCTTAGCAGAATGGAGAAAATGCCCCCTGCAAATTCTGGATTTGTTGAAGAATTTGCTGAACAAATCTCAAGAGTTTGTTCCTCCATTTAATGACTAGCTTTTTGGCTGTTGTAGAATGGTTACAACACAGTAGGAGCTTCTTGTGTCTGTGCTGACCAACTGCTGGACCAGTTTTTGCCATGCCCCTGCTTTTTCAATTAACTCCAAATCTTTGGATGTGCAAGGAATTTAATGAACTGGGGAATGGTAGCATCATCCTAAAGACACATCCCTAAGGGCTTTTAATTTTGCAAACCTCTCTGCAAGATGTTACAAAATCACAAATCAATCAGCCTGTTTCAATTGGTAGAACCTCTGAGTACTGCAATAACTCTGTTTACTTAACACTGAAAGTCACTTTTGTTTCTTTATTGTTGTATGCAATGTTTGCACAATCCTCTTGAATTAGTTGTAAACATGTTGAAGAAATATGCTTGAATAAGCATTTATAGGCTACTCTCTGTTTGACAGTACATTTTTCAGTGTACTGACTATCAGCTCTTCAAAGTATTGCAGATAAGTTCAGATCCAGGAACTGCCTGCTGATTGCTGACTACCATGCAGTACCTTTAACTTGGCTACTTTATTAAGTCTACTCCTTTTTTTTTGGTAATGTTTGTGCATTTGTTACTTAGCTTGCCAAGACATTTGTATCAAACTCAGAATGTGGAGGATTCGTGAGTTCAAACTAGTTTACGACTGGGCCTGGTATGGTTTTAATCACAACAAATTTCTTCGAGTATGGTTAATCCTTATAGTTTGAGCACATACTTACTTATGAACGTGGGTTATGAGCAGCAATAAGCTGTTGGCACCTTGTGTCTGGTCGGCCATTTAATAAGATCATAGCTGATCTGATAATAACCTTGACATCTTGATGAACTTTAGCCCCTAGTTTACCAAGAATTTATCCAGCTCTTCCTGAAAAGCATTTCAAAGATTCTGCTTCCACTCCCTTTGGAGGAAGAGAGTTCCAAAGACACTCAAACGTCTGAGAGAACAAATTTCTCCTTACCTCTGTCTTAAATAGACATGCCCTTATTTTACAGTGATGCCTGTTTTGGGATTCTCTCGTAAGAGGAATCATTTTTTCCCCAGCCATCTTGTGAGGACCCGTCAGGTTCTTAGATGTTTTCTTCAACATTTATGTACACTGCTGGAGTTTAAAAGAGTAAGATTATAAGCCAACATTGTCTGATCTTTCTTCATAAGGTAAAGTGCCCATTCCAGATGTTAGCCTGGTAAACCTTCCCTGAACTGCTTCTAATGTATTTGCAACCTAGGTTAAATAAGAAAATCAATATAAAATGAGGTGCTCCAGATGTGCCCTGTTCAGTTAAGGAATAATGTTCATACTTTTGTATTTAATTCCCCTCACCATGAGTGATTACAATTCTATTAATTTTCCTAATTACGTGCTGTATCTCTGTAGCCCTTTATGATTTCTGAACTGGCTAGATTCCTCTGCATCTAGGAGTTTTGTAATTTCTCACCATTTAGACAACAGATTGCTTTGTTTTTTCATTCTTGCTGTCAAAATGGACAAAGTCACGTTTTCCCACATAATGCTCCATATTTATCACATTCTTGCCCATTCACTTAACCTTCTTTATAGGCTCCCCATTTCTTCTCGACAACTTACATTTGTGTTTTATCATCATCAAATTTAGCATCGATACCCGTGATCCCATCTCCAAGTCATCTGTGTAAATTGTGAGAACTTGATGCCTCAGTACCAATCGCAGCGACACATCATCTGTTGCATCTTGCCAAGATGAAAAGATCCATTTATCACCGACTGTCTGCTTCTTGCAAGCTACCCAATTGTTTTTCCGTGCCTGTATGCTACCCCTACACCGTGAACTTTTTAGTTTTCACAATAACATTTGTTGTGGTTCCTCATCAAATGCCTCTTGGAAATCTAAGTACATTAAAAGCACTTTTATCTGAGCATATGTTTCTCCTTTAAAGAACTCAATAAGTTGTTTTTACATGAATTCCCATTGATAATTCCATTTTGACACAGACTGATTTTTTTTCTCTCTCAGTGCCCTGTTATAACATCTTTATTTGTAGCTTCTAACATGATCTCTTTGACAGATATGAATCTAACTAGTCTGGAGTTTCCTGCTGTCTGCCTGCTTCCTGTTTGAGAAAGTCCGTTATATTCACTATTTTCCATTCAAATGAAACCTTCCCCAAATCTAGGGAATCATGGAAAATTATAACCAATGCATCAATTATCTCACTCAACTATTGTTTTAAGACCCTATGATGAAGTCCATTAGGAACCCAGGACTTAACAGCCACTGCTGTGACAATTGGCTCTCACCCACAATACTGGTGAAAATGAGTCTTTGGGAAAGGTGGGAGATAGGGACGAGGAAAGGCCGGCAGAATTTGTGTGGATGTGGAGTCGAGCTTGGACAGGATATTTTTGGCTGAGATGTCCTGGTAGGGAGTGGTTGGAGCTGCCAACAAGGACAAGGGATGAGAACGTGTCCTGCATTTGGTAGGTGGGTATGGCTGCCTTATGCTGTTACACAGCGGGCACACAATTTTGCAAAATGCCTCGTGGATATGGGGTCAACATGATTAGAATATTGAAGTTGGCCATTAAGTGATTTTCCTGTTGTGTCAAAAGTGTAATTGCAAATATACTGCTCACATCAATACCGAGTCCATAGCTGGTGTAAAATTACAGTAGCAGCTGTCAATGCTTTCACGTTCTGGCTGACTCTTTCTTGTACATTAACTTCCCACCATATTAACCTTTAAGCCATAATTGCTGTTTGTTATATTCTGTCCAATCTTTTAACCAGGAGCTATACAGGTCTACAATATGGAAACAGGCCCTTTGGCCCAATTTGTCCACGCTGTCCACTTCTCACAATTAAACCATTTGCCAGTGTTTGATCCACATCTCTCCGTACCTATCCCATCCATCTGTAGAGATAGTAGGAACTGCAGATGCTGGAATCTGAGATAACGAGTGTTGAGCTGGATGAACACAGCAGGCCAAGCAGCATCAGAGGAGCAGAAAGGCTGCTGTTTCGGGTCTGGACCCCTTTTCAGAAAGCTTGTAACATCATCTCTTTGCTAGATATGAATCTAACTAGCCTGGTGCTTCCTGCTGTCTGTCTCCTTCCTGTTTGAGAAAAGGAGTTATATTCACTATTTTGCATTCAAAAGGAACCTTCCCCGAATCTAGGGAATCATGGAAAATTAAAACCAAGGCACCAATTATCTCACTCAGCTATAGTTTTAAGACCCTCTGACAAAGTCCATTAGGATCTTTCCTGAAGAACGGTCTAGACCTGAAACGTCAGCTTTCCTGCTCCTCTGATGCTGCTTGGCCTGCTGTGTTCATCCAGCTCTACGCCTTGTTATCTCATGTACCTGTAGAAATGCTTCTTAAATGACAAAATTGCACATGCTTCCACCACTATCTCTGTCAGCCCAATTCAGACACTCAACATGCGCTGTGTGAAAAAGTTGCTGCTCCGGATCCCTTTTGGATCATTTCCCGCTCACCTTAAGCCTATGCCCTTTAGTTTTAGACTTTCCTACCACGGGGAAAAGCTGTTGGCTATCTACCTTGTCTACCGATTCCATCCTCAGGTAACTGTCTGTGCGGAGTTTGCACATTGTCCCTTTGTCTGTGGGGTTTCGTCCGGGTGCTCTGGTTTCCTCCCACAGTCCAAAGGTGTGCAGGCTAGGTGGATCAGCCATGCTAAATCGCCCGTAATGTTCAAGGGTGTGTGTGTTATAGGGGAATGGGTCTAGGTGGGATGCTCCAAGGGGCGGTGTGGACTTTTTAGACCGAAGGGCCTGTTTCCACACTCTAGGGAATCTAATCTAATCTATGCCTGTCATGACTTTAGAGATCTCTATAAGGTCACCCTACAGTCTGCTACACTCTGGGGGATAAAAGCCCCAGCCTATCCAACCTCTCCTTATAACTCAAACTTTCCAGGCCAGGTAGCATCCTAGTAAATCTTTTCCGCACATTACAGTGTGGAGCGGGAGGAACACAGCAGGTCAGGTGGCATCAGAGGAGAAGGAAAGTCAACATTTCGGGAATACACCCTTTATCAGTTGGCTTTCCTGCTCTTCTGATGCTGTCAAAACTGCCGTGTTCTTCCAGCTCCACACTGTATTGAGTTTAACTTCAGCATCTACAGTTCGTGCTATCTCCTAATCTTTTCTGCTCTCTTTCTAGTTTAATAACTTGCTTTCTATAACAGGGTGACCAGAACTGCATGCAGTACTCCAATTGTGGCTTCAACAAGTCATGTGCAGCTGTAACAAGATGTCCCAAATCCTATACTCAGTGCTCTGATTTGCTACAAATGTTTGCACAATTATATGTACTTTCTTTAAGTTTGATATTTTGTTTTAATTTTTAGCTAATCACAGATGGTGTGTCCTCTACTAGGATTTTTTTTTCCCTTTTTGGAATGTTGTCATCTTGTGTATTCTGCAAAAAACCCGTTTAATTATCTGTCACTTCATTCTTGTTGACCTATTTCCTTAACAAACAATGCTAGCTTCCACGAGGTAGCTTTATTTTCATGTTTCCACAATTGCCCTTATTTAAGTTTAAATAGCTAGCCTTGAGAACTCATTCGTGTCTCACTCAATGTAAAATTCAGTTATGTTATGATCACTTGATAGCGAAAAATCATATCAGAAATTACAGAGGAATTTTGATCACATGGGGAGGTGGGCTGGAGATTGGCAAATGCCAAAAGCATGAGGCGTTGCACTTTGGAAAGTCAAACCAAAGCAGGACTTATACAGTAAATGGTAATGTCCCGAAGAGTGTTGTGGAACAGAGGGACACAGGAGTGCAAGTACATAGTTCATGAAAGCGGTGTCACAGGAGGACAGGGTAGTGAAGAAAACATTGGACATGCTGGCCTCCATCAGTTGGAGCACTGAGTATGGGAGTTGGGACGTTACCTGAGAAGGTAAGCTTTTCGATTATAAAAGACTTACCTTGCGTGCCTGTGGCCTTTCAGTTGTTTGAGTCGGGAGCCCAGGAGAAAGCATGAGGGCAGCTTGGGAAGGTAAGCTTCCACCCAATAAATTTGGGAGTTAACTAATACCCGAGACACTGCACGCGTAGTATCTCGCACCCTTCCACCTCCACTATCCTAATAATAACGACTAAGTGTGGTGAGCAGGTAAGCCATTTGTTTTTTTTTCCTCATCTCTTTGTTATCTTTCGGGGTGGTGACCTAGACGCCAAATCCTCTGGGAGCGGGTTGGAAGGCAAAGCCGGAGTCTGTTTGAATATATAATTGAGTAAACTTACTGGTGCGGCGAACACTGCGGAACTTAGAAAAAAACTAATTAATTTTAAATAATTAACTAAGTAGAGATGGCAGGCTAGGTGATGTGTTGTAGTTGTATGATGTGGGAACAAGCTGATCCCATTGAGAACGGCAGTGACCACATCTGCAGCAAGTGGTGGCTGCTTGAGGAGCTCCAGCTCAAAGTTGAAGAGCTGGAATCCAAACTCCAAACACTGCGGCACATCCGGGAGGGGGAGAAATACCTGGAAGCTGTGTGCCAGGAGGCAGTCCCCCCTGGTAGACTAACTAATGTTAATTCGATCGGCGGGCAGGGACAGCAGCATGTGACTGCGAGTGAGGCAGGTAGAGGGACCCTGCAGACAGGAACACAGGAGCTGCAGCCCTTGACAGGGTCCCACAGGTACGAAGCACTTGCTCCCTGCGTGGATGAAGAACAGGATGAGCCAACTGACCATAGCACCATGGTCCAGGAGGCCATTCAAGAGGGGTGAGTAAAAAGACAGATTGTGGTTGTAGAGGATTCCACATCAGGGGGAGAGACAGTATCCTTTGTGAGCAGGCTAGAGAATCCTGCATGGTGTGCTGCCTGCCCAGTGCCGGGGTGCGAGACATCTCTGACTGGCTTGAGAGGGTACGAGAGAGGGAGGGGGAGGATCCAGTTGTTCTGGCCCACGTAGGTACCAATAACTTAGGCAGGACTGGGAAAAAAGACCTGTTTCAGGATTATGAAAAGCTAGGAACAAAATTGATAAAAACAGGTCTTCAAGGGTCATAATCTCTGGATTGCTGCCCGAGCCCGTGCAAATTGGCATAGGAAGGTGAGGATCAGGGAAGTAAACACGTGGCTAAAAGACCGGTGTGGGAAAGAGGGTTTCCTGTTCATGGGGCACTGGCATCAGTTCTGGGACAGGAGGGATCTACACCGCTGGGATGGACTCCACCTGAACAGGGCTGGGTCCAGTGTTCTAGCAAAAAGCGTAATTAGGGTGGTTAATAGGACTTTAAACTAGTAAGTAGGGGGGAAGGGAGAAATGAGTGTAGAGGGAGAATAACAATTAATCTAAGGCAAAGCAGCAGATTAGCAGGCGAAGAGGTCGATTCAACTCCATTGCAAATTAGGAAAAAAGTTAAAGGGAAGGAGACCTCAAACGCTGTTAGTAATGGAGGTAATAGGACCCAAAAAGAAAGTGCAAAAACTGGCATAAGGGCACTTTATCTGAATGCTCAGAGCATTCGAAACAAGGTGAATGTGTTGACGCTGCGAATCATGGCAAACCGATATGATTTAGTGGCCGTTACACAGACATGATTACAGGTTGGTCATGACTGGGTGTTAAATAACCAGGGGTATCACACTGTTCGGAAGGACAGACAGCAAGGTAAGGGAGGTGGTGTTGCTCTGATTTTTAAGGATGATATCAGGGTGGTAGGGAGAGGTGATATAGGTTCTACTGAACAAAATGTTGAATCCATTTGGGTGGAAATTAGGAATAGCAGGGAGAAGAAGTCACTGATAGGTGTGGTCTATAGGCCACCAAATAATGACACCATGTTGGGGTGGGCAATAAGCATAGAAATAGCTAATGCTTGTATAAATGGTACAGCAATTATCATGGGGGATTTTAATCTACATAATGATTGGTCAAACCAGGTCTGTCATGGCAGCCTTGAGGAGGGGTTCATAGAATGCATTCACGATAATTTCCTTGAACAATATTTAGTGGAACCTACGAGGGAGCAAGCTATCCTAGATCTAGTCCTGTGTAATGAGACAGGAATAATTAATGATCTCACAGTTAGGGATCCTCTCGGAAGAAGCGATCACAGTATCGTCAAATTTAAAGTATAAATGGAGAGCGAGAAGGTTAAATCCAGTACCTATGTCCTGTGCTTAAACAAAGGAGACTATGAAGGAATGAGGGAGGAATTAGCTAAGATAGAATAGGACCAAAAAACGTCATGGTGGATCAATTGAGGAACAGTGGAGGACTTCCAAAACAATTTTTCACAGTGTTTAACAGAAGTATATTCCAGTGATAAGGAAGAACTGTAGGAAAAGAGAGCCAGCCATGGATGTCTAAGGAAATAATGGAAAGTGTCAGATTGAAAAAAAACACATACAAAAAAGCAAAGAGTAGTGGGAAACTAATGGACTGGGAAATCTTTAAAGGCCAACAGAAAGCCATAAAAAAGTTATAAAGGAAAGTAAGATGGATTATGAGAGTAAACTATCTCAGAATATAAAAACAGGCAGCAAAAATTTCTATAAATATGTAAATTGTAAAAGAGTGGCGAAGGTAAACATTGGTCCTTTAGAGGATGAGAAGGCCAATTTAATAACTGGGAATGAGGAAATAGCCGAGACATTAAACTGTTATTTCGTGTCGGTCTTCACAGTGGATGACAATAACATTGCAAAAACTAATGGCAGGAAGGTTATAGCATGTGAGGACCTAGAAACTATCATTATCACTAAGGAGGCAGTGCTGGGCAGACTAATGGGGCTAAAGTTAGACAAGTTTCCTGGCCCTGATGAAATGCATCAAGTGCTGGGGTAAATAGCAAATGCACTAATAACTATTTACCAAAATTCTATGGACTCTGGCTCCCGCAGATTGGAAAACAGCCAATGTGATGCCGCTGTTTAAAAAAAGGAAGTCGACAAAAAGCAGGTAACTATAGGCCAGTTAACTTTAACTTCGGTAGTGGGGAAAATGCTTGAATCTATCAGTAAGGAAGAAATAGCGAGAAATCTGGATATAAGTTGTCCTATTGGGAACATCCAGCATGGGTTCATGAAGGTAGGTCATGTTTAACGAATTTGGTGGAATTTTTTAAGGACATTACTTGCATGGTGGACAATGGGGAACCTGTGGATGTGGTGTATCTGGATTTCCAGAAGGCATTTGACAAGGTGCCACAACAAAGGCTGCTGCATAAGGTAAAGTTGCACGGTATTACAGGTAATGTACGGGCATGGATAGAGGATTGGTTGACCAGTAGAACGTAAAGAGTAGGGGTAAATGGGTGTTTTTCTTGTTGACGGTCAGTGGCTAGTAGTGTGCCTTGGGGATCAGTGTTGGGACTGCAATTGTTTACAATTTACATAGATGATTTGGAGTTGGGGACTAAGTGTGGTGTGTCAAAATTTGCAGAAGACACTGAAAGTCTGCAGGGGCCTATAGATAGACTAAGTTAGTGGGCAAAGGTCTGGCAGATGGAGTACAATGTTGATAAGAGTGAGATCATCCATTTTGGTAGGAATAACAGCAAAATGGGCTATGTTTTAAATGGTAAAAAATTGCAGCATGCTGCTGTGCAGAGGGACTTGGGTGTCCTTGTACATGAATCGCTGAAGGTGGGATTGCAGGCGCAGCAGGTAATTAAAAAGGCAAATGGAATTTTGTCTGCCATTGCTTGAGGGATGGAGTTTAAAAATAGGGAGGCTATGCTGCAGCTGTATATGGTCATGGTGAGGCCACACCTGGAGTACTGTGTGCCGTTTTGGCCTCCTTACTTGAGAAAAGATATACTAGCACTGGAGGAGGTTCAGAGGAGATTCACTCGGTTGATTCCAGACTTGAGAGGGTTGGATTATGAGGAGACACTGAGTCGAATGGGATTATACTCATTGGAATTCAGAAGAATGAGGGGAGATCGTACAGAAACATATAAGATTATGAAGGGAATAGATAAAGTGGGGGCAGGGAGGTTGTTTCCGCTAGCAGGTGAAACTAGGACTAGAGGGCATCGCCTCAATATAAAGGGAAGCAGATGTAGCACCGAGGTCAGGAGGAACTTCTTCACCCAAAGGGTTGTGAATCTGTGGAATTCCCTGCCCAGTGAAGCAGTTGAAGCCATCTCACTGAATGTTTTTAAGGCAAGGTTCAATAAATTTTTGAACGGTAAAAGGATTAAGGGTTAAGATGAGTGGGCGGGTAGGTAGAGCTGAGTCTCAAAAAGATCAGCCATGTTCTTATTAGATTAAACAAGATTAGATTAGATTACCTACAGTGTGGAAACAGGCCCTTCGGCCCAACAAGTCCACACTGCCCCTTGAAGCATCCCACCCAAGCCCATCCCCCTGTAACCCACACACCCCTGAACACTGTGGGCAATTTAGCATGGCCAATCCACCTAACCTGCACATCTTTGGACTGTGGGAGAAAACCGGAGCACCCAGAGGAAACCCACGCAGACATGGGGAGACTGTGCAAACTCCACACAGACAGTCGCCCGAGGCTGGAATCGAACCCGGGTCCCTGGTGCTGTGAGGCTGCAGTGCTAACCACTGAGCCACCGTACCACCCCGATGTTGCCAAGTCTAGTAGGCCTGAGCTAAATGGAGAGGTTGGCCAGGTTAGGACTTTATTCCTTGGAACATAGGACAATGAAGGGTGATCTTATTGAGTGTATAAAATCATGAGGGGCATAGATAGGATGAATGCATATAGTCTTTTTCCCAGGGATGGAGAATGGAAAACTAGAAGGTATAGGTTTAAGGTGAGAGGGGAATGATTTAAGGACCTGAGGGGCAATTGCTTCATGCAGAGAGTGGCGGCACAGTGGCTCAGTGGTTAGCACTGCTGCCTCACAGTACCGAGGACCCGGGTTCACTTCCACCCTTGTGAGGAGTTTGCACATTCTCCCTGTGTTTGCGTGGGTTTCCTCCGGGTGCTCCGGTTTCTTCCCACAGTCCAAAGATATGCAGGGTCGGTAGATTAGCCACGCTAAATTGCCCATTGTATCCAGGGATGTGTCGATTGGGGGATGGGTCAGGGTAGAATGCTGTAAGTGTTGGTATGGACATGTTGGGCCGAAGGATCTGTTTCCAAACTGTAGGGATTCTAATATTAAAAAAGTGGTTGAGGCAGGTACAATAGCAACATTTAAAAATCATTTGGATAGGTACTTGGATGGGAAGGGTTTAGAGGGATATGGACCAAATGCGAGCAATTGGAACTAGCTGAGTGGGCACCATGGTGAGCATGGACCAGTTTGGGCCAAAGAGTTTCCATGCTATATTATTGTATGACTTTATGACTGTACTGCATCCAGGAGCACCTTTGTTATGAGGTCAATAAACAATCCAATCTTGTTGCACAATACCAGATCTAGTATGACCTGCTCTTGAATGGCTCAGGATCATGCTATTCTAAGAAACTACCATGAAAACTTTCTGTCAACTGCCCTTCTAGGCTGCTTTGGCCCACCTGACTTAAGGGATAGCCCCTCATTATTCCTTTTCCATCATGTTACTTGGCTGCTGTTAGAGGGGCTGTACCCCATTCCCGAACAGATTCCACTTGGTTCCCTAAACTCACGTCCTCCCTCTGTGTTGTGCTAATGTCATTATTAATTAAGTGTCCTCCATCCACCTTCCCTTAATCTTTGCTCTCACAATTTCATTTGCCTGCAGTGTTACTAACAAATTAAAAGAATAAGGACGGACACTGAGAAAAATCTATTTATACAGCAGTTTCTTGAAGCAAGGAATGTTTGACAACATGGACTGGTGGAGATCGAGATTAATGCATGTTTTAAATTAGAAAGCTCAGAAAACCAAAACGGTGATTGGATATGATTGTTTGCTCTGATGGAATGCAAATGTAATATAGCCAAACAGTGAGCAGAAAAACCGAGTCATCTAAGTAATCAAACATAAGAGAATCAGACCAAAAGGCCTGACTTTAACTCCATTTAATTAAATGCATTTTGAATGATTTTCTAATTTAACCCATAGACATAAAAGAAAAAGGCATAGGTCCAGTGTGAACATCCTAAATTATTTGTACACATGCTTTCTTATTGAAAGCTATTGGATTGTTTTAAGTTGAAATGGAACTGATTTCATTAAAATAATGTTAATATACAAAGGGATCTGGTTGTGCAGATCCACAGATCACTGAAGGTGGCGGCACAGGTTGATAAGGTAGTAAACAAGGCCTATGACATGCTTGCCTTCATTGGAGGAGGCACTGAGTATAAGGATCGGCAAGTTATGATGTGGCTTTATAGAACTTCAGTTAGGCCACACTTGGAATATGACGTACAGTTCTGGTCACCACACTGCCAGAAGGATGTGGATGTTTTAGAAATGGTACAGAAAAGGTTTACCAGGATGTTGCCTGGTATGGGGGCTTTTAGCTATGAAGAAAGGCTGGCTAGACTGCGTTTGTTTTCATTGAAACGCAGGAGGTTGAGGGGCAACCTGATAGAAGTTTATAAGATTGTGAATGGCGTAAATAGAGTGGAAAGTGTGAGACCTTTTCCGAGGGTGGAGCGGTCAGTTACTTGTGGACACAGGTTCAAGGTGGCTGGGAGGAGGAGTAGTTCTCACACACAGTAGTCAGTGCCTGGAATGGGTTGCCAGAGGAGGTGGTGGAAGCAAACACAGTAGAGGTATTCAAGAAACACCTAGACGAATACAAAAATAGGATGGGAATAGAGGGATACAGATCCTGTAAGTGAAGACAGTTTTAGTATGGAAGGACAAAGTGTGTCAATATGGTCTTAGAGGTCTGAAGGACCTGTTCCTGTGCTGTGTTGTTCTTTGTTCTTTTAAACCCTCGTTTACAAGTGCAAAACGTAGGTGTATCAATGTATCATTTTTTGTTAACTTTTTGGTGAACACAGCATTAAAATAATGGCATTCAGTACTTTCTCATGAAAACAATATATTACATTCTATTCACGCATCAAATTACCCAACCAGTAAAATCCAAAAACTTATTACTTGTCATCAATCACTGGAAAATATACATCAAAAACTCCATACAAATCCTACTAGCACCTCAGAGAGAGCTGAGTCAAAAAACATTATTCATAACCATTCTTACTTGTACAGTTTTAAAAGCTAGAGACAATCTGTCTATAATATTTCAGGACTGTTGTGCAGAAAATCAACAGTGACTTGCAGTGCTGTTAGATTTAGGATTCTGAAATTTGAAGCTGCCTGCAAGACTTCTTTCCAGGAAATCTGCACATTGTGAATTAATGCATTTAACGGGAAGAATGTCAAATAGCTTGCTGCACATCGATCATGTGTTTAGATGATTCTATTAAATACATGAATGCACACCACTCCAGCCCTCCATGGAGCAAGTTTTCAATTCCAGGGACATGAAACACAACCCACTTGATCAGAGACCTTAAGAGGCTTCTCTCCCTCAGATGCTCATTCCATTGCTGTAGACATTTGGAATTCCGAGATAATTCTTCTGGCTTGACCAGGTGGGAACAACTGTGGAAAAAGCAGATAAGTTAAAGCATTTCTGTCCTCATTTTTACCATGAGATTACACTGATTACTGACCATAGAGTTAGCAACAATGGGATCTTAACTGCAAAGGCACTGATTCTGTTGCATAAAATGGCATCTCTGCTGCTTGGCCTGCTGTGTTCATCCAGCTCCACACTTTGTTATCTTGGATTCTCCAGCATCTGCAGTTCCCATTATCTGTTCTGCCAGTGCTCTTGGCCAGTATTGTTTGAACCTGTAGGCAGTGGCTGCTGACTTCTGTGTATTCAAGTTCCATAATTTTGTGAATTTACAGCCACCCCAATTTCAAGAGGATCTTCTAGTCATACTTCATTCAAAGTTACGTTCAGGAGGGAATAGCATGCTAACTAGAACCTAGAAATTGTATTGGTGAGTGAAGAAGTGGACACATCATATGTTTGTTGCACGAATTTAATTGAATACCTAGAATACTTTTTCCTAGGTTTTAATTGATGGGTTTGTCAGTAATGAAAACAATGTGGATGAAGGCTATGAGGACAATGTATAATATCTTGTATACAAGATTTTTCAGCTCAATTCTTAAGGCCTTATGGATAATTACACTCGACATTTTGTCATCTTGAGGCTATTATACAAACGTGGGAGTTTGCAGCAGATGAAATAAAAAGGAAGCTATTGCTTCCTCATGCAGTTACAAATTCTGGGTATTTGCCTGCTTCAGTCCCAAAAGTCTCTCAATGATAATGATGAAAATTAATAAGCATTTCTCCAGATATGCATTCTCTTTGGAAGCTTGGCCTACTTTCTGCAGACAAGACAACATTTTAAGTAGAAAACTCTTGAGACAAACATGGCTGTTCAATGCACATAAGCTTGGATCTCACACACAGAAAAGTGTGTGAAAAGTGTATGCACGCACACACTAATCTTGCACAAATAAATATTCCAGTCAAATAAAGACATAAATCTCTGATCATCACAAACTTCAATATGGCTTTGACTGTGTCTAATCTGCCATCCTTTGATATGCATTTAGAGCCACTCTGAGAAAATTTACTGTGATGATATGAAGGAGTGATCTCATGTTTGGCAATTGCAGGTGACAAAGGATATGCAGGTCTAGCTTTCCACTGAGGTGGTGAAGAATTAGAAGACACTTTTTTAAAAACTTAGACCTGAGCAAAATGACTGTAACTCAGTTAAGAATACATGAACAACTTACTTCAAATTCACAGGATATACAGTAAATGACAAAATTATCTTCTGACTCATCTTAGCAAGGAACAAATGTGGCAATTAACCAATATTAGGTATATTTAAGGAAGTCAACAAACAAACGTGGCATTGGGAATGTTGGATAGGAAATTGAAACATTAGAATGCTGCTTCTCTAGATAACTGTCAAAATCACTCAAGAAAGACAAAGCTTTCTGAGCTGTTTGGAGTTGGCAAGATCATAATCATTTTCAGAGTTTGGTGTGACTGAAGTTGAGACTGCAGAATGCAAACAACAGAACCCAAGTTCATCTCCTGTGAATGCTATTCTTGCTCATGTGTCAAAGAAACTACCTGCCAAGCAGCAACAGCTGCCTCACATAGTTATGATGCATCAGAGCAATGTTTCCACTGTGATGGTGATTATCCGCACTGGACAGAGCGTCCTGCTTTTGGTAAGTATTGCAAATCTCATGGAAAATGCAACCACTTTAATCATGTTTGTCATTCATCAACAAAACCACCTATTAAGATCAATACCAGCTAAAGGGTACCAGGCACAGATACCACAGCAAAATTACAAGGGAATGCAATCAATGTAGAGGTGGATGATCCAAATATACTTCTGTACTGACCCTTAGACGTGGTAACGAAATGCATGTGTGAGTGACCATGAACAGCACAGACTTAAATGCTCTCATAGAAGCATGACCGTTTGCAAACGTCAAGGGAAATAAAAAGTTGAACAATCTTCACATTACCCCATTTTCTACAAATCAGAAAATTTTCTCTTCCAATAATGACAAACAACTGAAAATTATTGACATTTGAAACCCTAATCTCATTTAATGACAACAGAACGAATGCAGTGTTTTGTTATATCTGGAGAATATGACGCACTTAGTGGTTTCCGCACAGCAACAAGTTGACACATGATTGATGTCTCCCAAATGATTCCTGTGATGGAAATAGCATTCTTGAATTAAATTCTGATTGCTTCATTGGTATTGGCAAACTGAATAGTCTTGTGTGTAAGTTTCATGGAGACCCCAGTGTGTCCCAGTCACAATATCAATGGTAACCAATATTATTTAACATCAGGAAGCAGACAGAGAAGGAGCTTCAGTGTCTTTTTGACCGTGACAGCATTGAAAAGGTTGGGATGCAAGTTGTCAAAAAACCCAAGAGCAAGAACCAGATTAGAAACTGCGGTCACAAAAACAGCCATACAAAAGCAATACAGTTGACATCAATGATTCTATCAAATTGAACTTGCAGAAGAATAGAGTATCTTTATAGTATTCTTCACTTACCCTGGACTTTTATGGATTCAAAAGACTCTGCTTTATTGTTAATTCAGACACTGAGATATTGCAGCATATTATGTACTCTGCAAACTGTGAAGTACAGTTACACCAAACATCAATGCTACATTCTCATCTGCAATCATAGAGTTCTACAGCACAGAAAGAGACCCTTTGGTCCAGTTTGACCAGATATCCTATATTAATCTAGTCCCATTTGCCATCATTTGGCCAACATCCTTCTCAACCCCTCCAGATGCCTTTTAAATGTTGTAATTGTACCAACCTCCATCACTTCCCCTGGGCAGCTCGTTTCATGCATGCATCACTCTCTGCATGAAAAGTCTGCCTCTTTCCCCTCTCCCCTCTCACTTTAAATGTAAACCTGTAGTTTTGGATGCCCACACCCTGAGGAAAAGACCTTGATTATTTACCCTATCCAGTGCCTGTCATGATTTTATAAATCTCCCTATGCTAACCTCCGATGCTCCAAGGAAAATATCCTTTGCCTATTTAGCCTCCCCCCATAGCTCAATCCTTAAAACCTGGCAACATCCTTGCAAATTTTTTCTGAACCCTTTCAAGTTTAACAACATCTTGCCGATAGCAGGAAGATCAGAATTGAATACAGTATTCCAAAAGTGGCCTAACCAATGTCCTGCACAGTTGCAATATGACACCCCAACTCTTATGCACTGACCAATAAAGGCAAGTGTACCAAATGCCTTCACTCCCCTGTTTACCTGTGACTCCTCCTTCAAGGAACTATGAACCTGTACCCCAATGTCTCTTTGTTTAGCAGCACTCCCCAGATTCCAACCATTAAATGTAAGAATCCTTCCCTGATTTACCCTCCTAAAATGCAACACCTCACATTTATTTAAATTAAACTCCATCTGACACCCATTGGCCCATCTGATCAAGGCCCCATTGTACTTTCTTGACTGTCCACTGCGCCTCCAATTTTGTTGTCATCTGCAAACTTACTAACCAGAAGTCCTCTGTTCACATCCAAAGCATTTATATAAATGATGAAAAACAGTGGATCCAGCACCAATCCTTGTGGCTCACCAAGCCTTGCAGCACACCACTGGCCACAGGCCTCCAATCCAAAAAATAACCCTCCCACCACCACCCTCTGTCTTTTACCTTCAAGACAATTTTGTATCCAAATGGGTAGCTCTCCCTGGATTCCATGTGATCTAACCTTGCTAACCAGCCTACCATGCGGAACTTTGTCAAATGCCTTGCTCAAGTCCATGGCAATGAAGATGAACTAGAGACTAATGAACGGTGGTGCTGGCTTGAAGGGCCGAATGGCCTACTCCTGCACCTATTGTCTATTGAGACGTGCCTTCATGCCAACCTACTACATCGTAGAAAATGTAACCTCACCTTGAACGTAAACATGTGCTTGCTTTAAGGACCTAGACCTGTAGAGCAGCGGAATGGGCCCTTGGCCCACAATTTTGTGCTGAACCTGTTGCCAAATTAAGGTAGTCCCTTCTGCCTGCCCTTAGTCCATATCCCTCCATTCCTTGGATATTCATGTGATTACCTCAAAGTCCCTTAAATGCCCCTATCGTATCTACTTCAGCTCCACCCCTGGCAGTGCATTCTGGCTTCCTACCACATGCTGTGTTTTAAAAAAAACTTACCTCTTACGTCGCCTCTGAACTTGCCCCTCTCACCTTAAATGCATGCCCCTTAGCATTAAACATTAGATTCCGTGGTGACGTGTTTATCTGATCCATGGAAAATTGGAGCCATTGCAAATACTGTGGATCTAACAAATATTCAAAAAGCCAGTAGTCTCTAGACCTCATCACATTAATGCTGTCTCTTCTTTCTTAATCCCAGTACATTATCTCAGCTCTGCATGATTTCACAGAAGTTGGAGTGGACTGCATCAAGACTGTATCTTGGATTAAATGAAGACATTGTCAATATGTTGCACAAATGCCTTTTTCAGTTCTGAGAAAATCACCCAGGTAGTTTTGGGTGCAAGTCTGCTTGCTTAGGTGCCGTTCTTGTGCAAGTAGGCACGGCAGGGAACCCCACAGTTGTTGCAATAGCAAGTCGATACCTACGCAATAACATTGTTTACAAAACATAGACAGGAATGTGTACAACTACATGGGATATCTTGCATTTATATCTGTATTTGTATGGAAGTAAGTTTGAAGTTACAACCAACCCTAAGCTGCTCATACTTATTTGACAATCCGTGTTGCAAACCACCACCTTTTGTTGATTATTTAATACTCAAATGATGAGAGTATGAGTTCCACGTTGAGCATCAGCCAAACTAGCTCAGCCTAGCACACCATCTTTCATGACAGTTCGCCTTGTCTTGAGGAAAATGTTACTTGATAAAATCTGGAGATACGTAAGCCTTAATGTGTACCAAAGCTCTCAAACGTACGAACAAGGATAAGAGTAAGCTGCTCGGCCCTTCAATTCTGTCCTGCCATTTAATAAGATTATGGCTGATCCAATTTAAGTGTTATCCTCACATTCCTGCTCACCCATGATAATCTCTTGTCCCTTTGGTAGTCGAGAATATATCCACCTTTTCCTTAAAAATATTTATCGTCTAAAACTAGCTGACATTAAAGCAACAACTGAATAAGAGTGATGCATTAAAATAATATATAGAATTATAAAATTAAAAAGATCTGTTAAAAAACATCAGCTGTAAACAAAGCGCGGCAAAGGAGACTTGTGCCCAGCCACCAGGCCCATAGCCATGACACCGCACTTAAAAAGAAGGACTGTAAAGTTGGACACTTCTTATTCCTTTATTTTTCTTCCTTTATATTCTATGCATTGGAAGAGTTTTCTGTGTGTTAAGATGGTGCAGGAGAGTGGCAACACAATACAACAATTTTCACTGTATTTTTGCAACAAGATACACGTGACAACAAATAAATCGACCAAGTCAAATTGTTCACATCCTACAAGATCTTTGCATTGTTTAAAATGAGTTCACTGTTATAACCATATCTGATCTTGTGTAGCACAACAACTGCATTGTCATTGCACAATCATCAAGTGTGTGTGTTATTAATGTACAGATAGTCTCCACTTAGTGTTTAAAAACTGAAAGAACCGCGGATGCTGTAAATCAGGAACAAAAACAAAGTTGCTGGAAAAGCTCAGCAGGTTTAGCAGCATCTGTGAAGGAAAAAATCAGAGTTCACGTTTCGGGCCCAGTGCCCGTTCCTCAGAAGAGTTCTGAGGAAGGGGCACCAGACCTGAAATGTTAACTCTGATTTTTTTTCTTCACAGATGCTGCCAGATGTGCTCAGCTTTTCCAGCAACTTTGTTTTTGTTCCCACTTAATGTTTTCCCACTTGATGTGATCTTATTTGATACTTTGTTCTTTTGGCCTCTTCTTTGTTTTGTATTGTGTTTTCTATTTTAGTGTTTGCTTGTATGTTTTGTTAGCGTACATTGCCATTGCAAATCAGTATCCAGTAGTTCATGGCCTACATCCCAGTGTCACACACTCCCTTTTCTTCTTGCCTACGCAAGTGTTCATGCCTCTCTCTTTACTTGGCTCCCTGGCCTCAACTCCCAGCTTGCTGCTCCCTGCCTTGTCTCACCCTAGCCTTGTTGCCCAGCCTCGTCTCCACCCTGCAGTCGCTTCCAGGCCTGTTTTCTCTCTGCTAAAGAAGCCCTGATAGAACCGAACTCTAGTTTTAACGCACTGCTTCTCTCAAGGTCTTTCAATTTAATGTAGACTTGGAAGAGGGAAGTTTCTGAAGAAGGTTCCCAACCCGAAATGTCAACTTTCCTGCTCCACTGATGCTGCCTGACCTGCTGTGTTCCTCCAGCTCCATGTTGTGTTGTCTCTGACTCCAGCATCTTGGTATCTCTGAAGGAAGTGAATGTAGTATTGCTGAGCTTGCGAATGATACAAACATAGTAGGAAAGGAAGTGGTGAAAATGACACAAAGACTCCACAGAGGGATATAGACAGGTTAATTGTGTAGGTAAAAATTTGTCAGATGGAATATAATGTGGGAAGATTGGTTATTGGTTTGGCGGGAAGTGAATATTGTTTAAATTGAGAAATATTGCAGGAAGCTGCACCACACATGAATCACAAAAATACTAGCATTGAAGTTCAGAGATAACAAGGCGTAGAGCTTGATGAACACAGCAGGCCAAGCAGCATCAGAGGAGCAGGAAAGCTGACATTGCAGGTCTGGACCCTTCTTCATTTCTGAAGCATTCAAATTCAGCAGGTAAAAGGAAAGGCAGATTAAATGTTGGTCATTGTGTCAAAGGGAATGGACCATAAATATATGGCAGTCTCCTCCCACCCACCCACCTACCTGCAAAAATTCCATCCCCTATTCCCAACTCCTTCGCCTCCGCTGCATCTGCTCCCAGGATGAGGCATTCCACTCCTGTACATCCCAGATGTCCTCGTTTTTCAAGGACTGCAACGTTCCCCCCCCACCCCCCCCAGCAATGGTCGAGAACGCCCTTGACTATGTCTCCCGCATTCCCCGCACCTCATCCCTCACACCCTGCCCCCGCAATAATCGCCAAAAGAGAATCCCCCTTGTCCTCACATACCACCCCACCAACCTCCGGATACAACGCATCATCCTCTGACACTCCCGCCATCTACAATCCGACCCCGCCACCAAAGATATTTTTCCATACCCACCCTTGTCTGCCTTCCGGAGAGACCACTCTTTCCGCTACTCTCTTGTCCGCTGCACACTCCCCTCCAACCCCACCACACCCGGCACTTTTCCCTGCAACTGCAGGAAGTGCTACACCTGACCCCCACACCTCCTCACTCACCCCCATCCCAGGCCCCAAGATGACTTTCCACATCAAGCAGATGTTCACCTGCACATCTGCCAATGTGGTGTACTGTATCCACTGTACCCAGTGTGGCTTCCTCTACTTTGGGGAAACCAAGTGGAGGCTTGGGCACCGCCTTGCAGAACACCTCCGCCCGGTTCACAATAAACAACTGCACCTCCCAGTCACGAACCACTGACCTACATAGATTCCAAACTGTAGAAATGGTTATGTCTGCTTCAACAAAAGCAGTCATCCAAAGCTTAAGCAGGTGCTTGCCTTGTTTGGAATTCCTTGAAACAGGGATATGTGACAACGGATACACTGCCCTGCCCCTCACCCCCTCCCAACCTGCCATTCAACAGAGGTGAATTCAGCAAATTTCTGAAGGACCTGGATTTTTTTCATTTTAAAAATAAATGCTATTTACAGCTTTATAAATTATGAAGGTATATTGTATAGTATTGTTGTTTGGGAATTTGTGTTCCAAAGAAAAGAAAAAATAGATTTTAGCTTTTCAGTTCTGTGAAGATATGATTTGTTTTCAACATTGAGTTCACAACAGATGAGATAGATCAAAACAGCGTGTGGAGCTGGAGGAACACAGTAGGTCAGGCACCATCAGTGGAGCAGGAAAGTTGACTTTTCAGATCAGGAACCTTCTTCAGAAACTTTCCTCATCCACGTCTACAAGAAGTTGTGTGATTTCAACTAAGTGGCCAGCAAGGCATTTGTGTAGATAATGGTTAAGGTGAGGTTTACCATTTCTAGGAAGAGATGGAGGAACCAAAAGCAGATTTGTGCATGAAGAAGAGGTCCACAACAGCAGAGGTGTTTCAACTAAGTTGCCTCTTAGTTTTCTAAATTCTAGTTGATACATGTCTATCCTGTCTAATGTTATGTTATAAGGCATTCCAGGTAGTAGTCTGGTAAATATTCTCCAAATTTTCATGAGCTTGATTTGACAAATATGCTAAAATGGAGTGAGTGGTGTATTTTAAAATCATATATGACATTTCTGTTAGAATAACTGTGCATTTTACCTAGTTTTAAGTCTTTGTAGCCTGTCGCTATACCTTAACAGTTACTAATAAAATTGCTGCAGCAACTCTAGGCTCTATGGCAGGGATCAAGCTAACTTTGAACAAATACAGATGGTTAAAAAAAATTATTGGCCAGGTAATTCCCAACTCACAACATGGGAAGATAGGACTTAAGAGTAGAATATTTGGTCCTTCAAGACTATTGTATCATTTGATAAAACCGTGGCTGATCTGGTTGTGGCCTCAACTCCCTTGTTTGCTCCCCATAAGCCTTGTCAATCAAAAATTTATCTAACTCTGCATTGAATAAATTCACTGAACCCCACCCAGTCAACGTTGCTTTCTGGGAAGAGAATTCCACATATTAACAACCATCTAAGAGGGGGAAAAATGTCTCCTTATCTCTATCTTAAATGGGAGACTGTTCAAACATAAACAATGTACCCTTACACGTTCTAATCTTCCTTACTAGATGAAACATCTTTCTAGGATCCATCTTATCAAGTCTTCTCAATTTCAGTCATGTCATCTGTGATACAGAGTGGAACCAACAGGGTGAGTTCAGTTTCCATACCCACGGAGAGGTTCTGTCTTCATGATGTTTCAGTAAGATCACCCCTCATTTTTCAGAGCTCCAGTTGCTATAGACCAAATTCTTTCAATCTCTTTTCACAAGAAAAGCTTGCAAGAAGAAAAAATCATGAGTCTGCAAAAAATTACAATTGTGAAGCTACACATAAAAACATGCTTCACATCAGATTGCACTCCTGTTATTTTGTTGACTCAAGGGTTAGTTAAAGGGCTTTCTACATATGTACATTTGCATGAAATTTAAAATGCAAAATAAATGAAGTATTCTGAAACTCTATTGATTTCAAATATTGCATGAGATAGTTCACTGCCTAATAGCAATTAGTAAACAGGGTTTGCTCATTGTTTTCCTGGGTACCTGACTGAAAGATTATCTGAAGCAAAAAGGCAAGGTGAGTGGTTCTAAAAGAAGAAAGTGCTGTGGTGAAAAGACCAGTCTTGAATCTGTAGAGTTCAAATAAGCAAAGATTTTTATTTGAGTCTACGCAGGGAAGCCGTCCTCAGTTGATTGAGAGCTTCACTCAATTAAATGTAGTTCCAGCACATATTTATAATACTGAGGTTCCTGTTCCCTCTCAAAATTGTTTCACAGTTTCACAATTCATTGGCCATCTGACATCATATGGCTTTGCTTCACATTCTGGGATATAGTTCGGTAAGTAGGAAATACGTATACTCTACCATTACCTTTCCCTAATGTTCTGTTAACGATTGTACGGCAAGGTATAAGCATGATTCACAATATGAAAGCTTTAATAATCTGACGGAAAACATTTTAACACATTTGACAAATTCAAAAATATGACAAATGGGGTGGCCCATATTTCAGACTAGATTGTTACAAATTCTGCCACTTTATAAAGTTCTACCATGTTGTTTGGGAAATACTTCCTATTCTTGGAGGAGGAAATAAAAATATTTACTGAAGCAAGCTACGAACCTATCCTGTATAAATCTTTGTAATGGAGCTTGATGAATTTTGTTAGTCTAATTTAGTTGAATCTAATTTAAAACCTCAAACTCCAAATGCTAAATATAAACCTTGGAGATGTGCTTTCTCAGGCTGTTGGTCATCAATCTCATTTTGTCTTTTTTAAAATGCAGTTGGGAAGATTAGCTGGATGACAGACATTAGAGTCAGAGAGGTCTGTAGCGCAGTAAAAGGCCCTTTGGTCTATCTTGTCTTTGCCAATCAAAAAGAACCAACTATGTATTCTAAACCCACTTTTCTAGCACATGGGCCAATGTCTGGCATGCCTTGGCATTGCAAGTTTACATGTTAATACTTCTTAAATGTCATGAGGTTTCCTGCCTGTATGGGGTTATATAATGGGCCTCCAACAGGAGGTTGAGGGACAGATATGTAGTCAGTTCATGGAAAGATATGAAAACATCAGAGTTGTTGGAGTGGGTGATTTTAACTACCCCAGTATTGACTGGGACTCCTTAGGGCGTTGGATGGTGCAGAATTTGCCCAGGAGGGTTTCTTGAAACAGCATGTGTATAGTCCAACTAGGGAAGGGGCCATACTCGACCTTGCATTGGCTAATGAGCCTGGCCAGGTGATTGAATTTTAAGTGTGGGAGCATTTTAGGATCAGTGATCATAATTCCCTAAGTTTTAAGATTGATATGGATAGGATTGGACCTCAGGTGAAAGTGCTAAATTGGGAGAAGGCTAATTATAACAGTATTAGGCAGGAACTAGCAAAATTAGATTGGGGCCAGCTGGCTGAAAGTAAATCCACATCTGACATGTAGGACTCTTCTAAAGGCCAATTGGTCAGAGTTCAGGACCAGCATGTTCCTGTTAGGATGAAAGATAAGTATGTCATGACCTGGGAACCCTGGATTACGAGAGATGTTGAAAGTCAGATCAAAAACAAAAAGGAAAGATATGTAGCCTTGAGGAAACTGAAATCAAACAAGACTCTTGAAGAATATAAGGGAAGCAGGAAATAACTTAAACAAGGAATTAAGAGAACTAAAAGGTACCATGAAAAATTCTTGGCAAGTAGGATTATGGAGAATCCTGAGTCATTTTATGCAGAAATTAAGAATACGAGGGTGGTTAGGGAAAGAGTAGGTCCACTCAAGGACAAAGGAGGGCATTTATGTTGGGTGAGATCCTTAATAGTACTTTGTATCTGTATTTGCCAAGGAGAACGACATGGATGATGTAAGATGAAGGAAGGGCATGGTGATCTTCCTAATATTGACATGTCTAGAATGAGGACGATATGAGTTGAAAAAAATTGAGGTAGATTAGTCCCCAGGGCCTGATCGGATGTATTCCGGGACACTGAGGGAGGCAGGGGAGGAATTTTTTGGGGCCTTGACAGGGATATTTGTATACTGTTCAGCCACATGTAAGGTCCCAGAGGACTGGAGATTAGCTAATGTTGATCTTTTGTTTAAGGGATAATCCAGGAAATTACAGGTTGTTAAGCCATACATCAGTGGTGGGGAAATTATTGGAAAAGACTCCCAGGGATAGGATTTTTTCACATTTGGAGAAGAATTGATTACCAGGGGTAGTCAGCATGGCTTTGTGTGGGAGGCATCTTTCCTCACAAATTTGATTGAGCTTTTTTTGAGGAGGAAGTGACAAAGACGATTGATGAGGTTAGGCAGTGGATGTTGTTTCCATGGATGTTACTAAAACACTTGACAAAATCCCTTATGGTAGGCTAATTCAGAAATGAATCCAAAGTGAGTTGGTAAGTTGAATACAAAGTTAGCTTGGTCATAGAAGACAGAATGTACTTATGGAAGGGTATATTTCTGACAGGACGCCTGAGACCAGTAATGTTCCACAAAGATCAGAGCTGGGACCTCTTGTTTGTGATATGTATAAATGATTTGGATAAAAATGTAGGTGGTCTGATTTAATAAGTTTGGAGATGTCGCAAAAATTGCTGGAGTTGTGGGTACATAGAACACTACAGCACAGTACAGGCCCTTCGGCCCACGATGTTGTGTCAACCTATTATCCTACTAAGATCAATCTACCCTGCATACCCTACATTTTACTATCCTCCATGTGCCTATCCAAGAGTCGCTGAAAAGGGTGGTGAGAAGGTTGTCAAAGGATACAAGAGGATGGAGATCGGTTGGAAATTTGGGTGGAGAAATGGCAGATGGAGTTTAATGTAGTGGGGGTGTGAAGCATTTTGGGAGATAGGGAAGTATACAGTACATGGCAGGACCATGCAGAGAAGCATTGATATACAGACAGATCTTGGGCTGCAAGACCATAGTTCGCTGAAGGTGGCAACAGAAGTGGATAAGGTGGTGAAGAAGACGTATGGCATGCTTGCCTTCATCGGTTGGGACATTGAGTATAACAGTTGGCAAGTTATGTTACAACTGTGTAAAACTTTAGTTAGGCCAAAGTTGGATGATGGTGTGCACTTCTGCTTGCCACACAACAGGAAGGATTTGGATGCTCTGCGTTGGGTTCAAAAGAGGTTTACCGATCCGCCTCCCCCTCTCTCCTTATTTATTTCAGAATCCTCTTCCCCTCCCCCATATCTGATGAAGGGTCTCGGCCTGAAACGTCAGCTTTTGTGGTCCTAAGATGCTGCTTGCCCTGCTGTGTTCATCCAGCCCCACACTTTGTTATCTTGGATTCTCCAGCATCTGCAGTTCCTATTGTCTCTTACGAAGATGTTGTCTAGATTGGTGTGTATTAGTTATAAGTAGAGGTTGGACAAACCTGGATTGTTTGGGCTTGGGCATTGAAGGCAGAGGAACGACCTGATGTTGGCATATAAAATTATGAGAGGCACAGGTAAGGTGGATTGTCGGAGTCTTTTTCCCAGGGTGGCAGTTTCAAGTATTACGTGGCATAGGTTTAAGGTGAGTGGGGTAAAGTTTAAAGGAGATGTGTGAGGCAAGTTTTTTTTTATTAAAGAGGGTGATCAGTGCATGGAACATGTTGCTGAGGGAGATTGTGGAAGCACATACAATAGTGACATTTAAGAGGCTTTTGAACACGCATGAGAATAGGCAGGGAATAGAGGGAAATGGACCATGTACAGGCAGATGGGTTAGTTTAGAATGGCATCATGCTTGACGCAGATGTGATGGGTCAACAGGCCTGTTCCTGTGTTTTACAGTTCCATGTAGCATCCTTACAAGCAGTGAGCTCCAGATTCTCATCACCTTCTGAGCGAAAGTATTTTCCTGGGAGAAGTTTCTTCCTGTCTTCCGTGTCATTGCCCCTAATAATATTGTAAGTCTCAATCATTGCTGCCCCCAGCCCCAGTCTCCTCTCCTGCAAAAGAAACAAACCACAGTCTACTCAGTCTCTCTTTGCAAGTAAAACTCTCCTACCCAGAAAATATCCTGCAACCCTAGCTATGTTCTCTAGTTCCATGTGCAACTTACCACTGTGGTCCTTAATGGATCGTACTTTCACCCTAGTTATTCTTTTACCCTTGATGTACCTGTAACATAACTTGGGATTTTCCTTTATTTTTACCTGTCGCCTTTTTGCTCTCCTAATTTACTTTTTAAGCTTTTCCTTACACATTTAGTACTCCACACGGGTTTCTGCTGTTTTGAGCCTTGGTGTCTGCCATAAACCATCTTTTTTCTCTTTATCTAATCCTGCATATCCCTTAATATCCAAGATTCGCAAGCATTTTTGGTCCCAGTTTTGGTTCTTATTGGGACATGTTGGCCCTGTACTCTCCCTGTTCCTTTCTTGAATTGTCATTCTGTGCCAAAGAATAAGATGCAAATTTTACAGAATTGTTTAAATTGCCTCAGATCATGCCCTCAACAAATTGATGAATCTCGAGAAATTCATACAGTCTTTCTGTTGCAGAACATTCACCCAAATTTGGTTATCATAGATACAGTTCAATTGCCTTTGCTCAGCTGTTCTTTTGTCATCTAAAGTCAAAATTTATACCTGGTGTTAACAGTATTTGGCACAATAATGTTTCTTGCTTTCAGCCTGTAACTTCTGATTAGTTTCTAAGTGCCAAGTAACACAGGCTTCAACGGTACTGAGGAAGAAATTATTTTCTGCTCCGTCTTCAGCCTCTGCTCAAGTACAAAGCCTAAGTAAAAACCCTGTCCTGCGTATTGTGTATGAGAGAGTTAGTAGGAACTGCAGATGCTGGAGAATCTGAGATAACAAGGTGTAGAGCTGGATGAACACAGCAGGCCGAGCAGCATCACAGGAGCAGGAGGGCTGACGTTTTGGGCCTAGACTCTTCTTCAGAAATGGGAGGAAAATGAAACTGTTAAGTTATGCTGGTGTACAGTTCTATTTCCTTACATTGTCAGTATTATAACATTTGTCTATTATTCAGACAAATACTTTGACGTTATTAGTTGAATAATAAACACTGCTTGTGCAGGTAATTGTTCTGTTAGGTTGCTGAAAGCAGTTGGATTCCAAGCTTTTTATGAGCTTTAAATGGAGTGATAGATGATATAATAGAGTCTGTCAGGAACAAGTTGAGAAAAATATTGAGACACATGCATGAACCCTAAAAGCGTAATCACATTCCCCTTGAAATATTTGACAGTGATTTCCCCATAAGGTTTCTCTCCTTCAGACTGAAAAGAGCTGGGAAGAAATTGGATGGTTGCAGAAAATAATGCAATGATCTTTCTTTCTTTATGAAACCTTCATCAGAGATTGGAAAAAAAGTTACTTCTGTAAACTATGATGTGGAAGTGCGAGTGTTGAACTGGGATGGACAAGGTCAAAAATCACATGACATCAGGTTATAGTCCAACAGGTTTATGTGAAAGCAAGCTTTTGGAGTCTCACTCCTTCTTCAGGTGTCAGACTCTATAAATTACCAATAAGGGCAAATGCCGATGTTGTGTACAAAATACATCCAAGAACAGTCAATAATAATTTCTGAATATCCTTTGTCAATTGGTTAAATGTTTATATTCTTGAGGGAAAAAAGCATATCTTCTGGTTAACAGCCAATTTATATTTGATAACGTGTGGAACTGTTCAAGAAATCTTAAAAGTTATTTATTGATCTAACATTCGACTAAAACCCTAAACTCATTATTCTGGCTGCCAAAGCTTGGAGAAAGAAACTCTTTTCAGTATTTTGTTCAGTTATTTGAACAAATCTCTTTGAGCTGATTGTTTCTCTCTACCGAGTGACAGTCAGGTGTGAAGAGAGGAAATGAATGACACACTATATGTCCCTGTCATGTTTAATTAGCTGTCCAGGGAAAACTGTTTTTATTCTTGTATTTTCAGAAAATGCAGGAAGAAATCTCTCACCTGGAGAGTATTGTTAAAAAGGATAATGGATATTAGAGCAAACAAGCATAAAGACTTCAAAAAAACTTTTTCAAAATGCTTCAGAAAACATTTCTATGAGAGAAAAGGAATTTTAAATGTAAAAATGAGTGATTGACAAGATTAGCAAAACGATTTGAATGGGTGAATAGTCTACTCCTGCTCCAGTTTTGTGTGCTTTTACTAGAGGTTTAAAATAAACCAGAAATTCATCATTGAAAACTCTCTGAAGGCAAAATTAGAACTCAGTATTACCCTACATACACACCGTAAACAAGGTAGACAACAGAATCTGTTTTACTGTCTACACATGCTGCTTGACATGCTCTGTATTACCAGCATTTTTTGTGTTTACGCTTTCAGCTGGCGTAAGGTGCTGGTGGTGTAAGGAATGCTAAATAATGATGAATGAGATATCAATCAATTCAGCTGCTCAAAGCTGGAATGTATTGATCTCCTTGAGTATTGCTGCAGCCTTAATTAGCCACTACTGGAGAGTATTCTATAACACTTCTGACATCTGCCTTGAAGATGGAAAGGCTTTGAGAAGTCCGAAAGTGAGCCATTCGTTGCAGAATACCCAATATTGCAGTATAACAAAAGTGTTTCAGATCTCTGACAATGTGAAGTTTCAAATCTAAGTGCTGTTTTTTTTGCTGAAATTAGAGTATGGTGAATTGGTTGATCGATAATTTTCTGAACCTTCAGTGTGCTGTCTTGTTTTATCACTGGAAGTTAAATGGTCATTGGAGTTTTTTTTGTGTTACTGTTCCAACCAAACCATTGAGGTGGTCTTACCAGGGGTACATTGATTCAGTCGTTCACTGTACACCCATATCAGTTATGTTTGTCCTTTCACAACAATTGAGTAAGGCAGATGAATCACATATCTGCAATTTATCAACCTTTTACATTGAAAAATTGGTGTTCCTTTTATCATGTATGGTAATGCTTCTGAAGGTGCTGAAGTTCATGTTAGATTGAGCACCACCCATTCTGCTATATTGTGTGCATTCTGCGGCAGGAGACTGTAAATTCTGTACTAGGCTCCATAATGACTAGGTGTATTCTATACAGGTGACAAGAACCTTGTTAACTAAGAACAGTTTTCTGTGAAAAGGCTATGGTGGTGTATCCTTAAGCAGTGAACGCCTGACAGACCCTAGACACAGTACAGACAATAGAGGCACGGTGGTAGAAAACTAACTCAAACAACTCTTACTGTGAACCAAAGATTGCAGAACTGGCATTTGTCATGAGGTGCCAGTTTTGGCAATCAGAATAATACCATACCCTTTTATTTTAAATTTAATACGTATCTTTGAGATTTTGGGAACATATAAATTGTAGTTGGACTTAAGTTTGAGGTTTGACACATGAACCATAAGTGTAAAGGCGTGGTCGTGAATTCTTCTTTGATGTTACAAATTTTGTCTGGAACACTACCACTGCCTTACACAAACCTGATTTCACTGGTCAGTATGCGCATTGGAATTTCTCTAATGCTATAACATTGACCAATATTCACAAACTTGTAAATAGAGCCTGATCTGCTTTTTCATCATAACAAGCTTGATGCTGAAATAGATCACATCAAAGCCATCCTGCAAGATAGTTTTTTTTAAAAGATGTAGAATTAAATTGATACTCTGACACACTATTATGGGTTGAGATGTTGTTTCATGTGGTACATGTCAATATTTACTTGTACAAGTTGAATCAGGTCAGATTTTTTTCTCATTGTAGATTGTGCAAACTCATGAATAAGCTTAATTTAATCACTTTTGGTCCTGAAAAGTGCCCCGTGTACCTTAGATTACTCTGTAGGAATATAGTATCCTAAGCATTTGAGCAACAGGTGAAGCTAACTGGCACACACTGTTACTACGCAGTTGCAAGAAAAATGGCTCTTTCCACTAACAAGACACTGCCATCAAGCCAAAAAGGTGTTCTGTCTCTCATATAAATGAGTAATGTAGTTTTTCATTTTTTTAATGCCGTGTGGTGCTCAGTATTTTGGCTGTAAAACTCAAAAAATGTTTGGTGACTTATAACAAACAACCTATCACTTTAGCAAAGATAACAAAGTGTGGAGCTGGATGAACACAGCAGGCCAAGCAGCATCTTAGAAGCACAAAAGCTGACGTTTCGGGCCTAGACCCTTCATCTGAAACGTCAGCTTTTGTGCTCCTAAGATGCTGCTTGGCCTGCTGTGTTCATCCAGCTCCACACTTTGTTATCTTGGATTCTCCAGCATCTGCAGTTCCCATTATCTCTCCTATCCCTTTGGCAGTTTGTAACAAATAAACTACTGACCTCATCCAACCATCCCACATTTACAAAACTCCTAACACAGTGTCCAACATTGGATGTGATTCCCCAATTGGACAGTGTTTGCCAAGTAATCCTGTGTGCACGAAGAATCATGCTGTCAATCAATTTTGGATTCTCAGACGCACTCACATTGTGGTGCACTTTCTTGTACTGGAAGCTGCATATTTTAATACGTATTTGCAGATAGGAAAAAAATGAATGCACACTGCACCTGTTTAATTCACCAGAATAGGTGAGAACCATTTTTTGGTCGATTCCTCAGGACAGTGCTTTGGCAATCAAAGTCAACATGGTTAGTTTAAAATTTAACCAAAGCTTAGTAATTTGCCAGTCCTAACTAACTGGTGCATTCCCCATCTCTACTTTCATACACTATCAGTGTTGTTGGCCCGATACTTGAGCACCTCTTGTCGATTATCGTAATGAGTTTAAGAAAAATGCTTTGACAAATGTGTCTTTATAGGAGTACTCAAGTTCTGTCCTACCAAGTGACTAGTAAAAGAAAAACTATTGAATGGTTTCATAAATATACACAAGTCAGCTTTTAATTTTTCTTAAGGATGGAGAATGACATCAGTACTTTGACATAACATTAATGGTTAAGGTGATGTTTCATGCGATATTGTCAATAAATACTTACGTAAATTGAACAAAGTGGGAATGTTCTAACTTTGGAAGTTTCAACATGTTTCCATTCATCAGAGTTGCCTAGAGGTTATGTTCAAACACTTAGATGCTGGAGCAGTGCAAAACCTATTGGAAATCTGAAAGTTGTGGCCTTCCGGGACATGAATCGGGAATATCATGGGATACCCCAGAAAATCTACATTACTGCTTTGACATAGATCAACAAAAAATTACTTTAAAAGCTATAAATATTTATTTGAAATCAGCAGTCATATTGCTTGTGGACGTTTGAATGCTGTTCAAGCTATTTGTGCATCAAAACTGTTTAGCAAATGCACAAGCAGATGATAGAACTACACCATAAATGAACTTCGTTGAGTTGCCATAAAGCATATTGAAAGACCGTGTCCTTGAAAGTGCACAAAAAGTGCTCTTGAATGTTTCTTTCTGAGGTATTGAGATCAAGTTATGCAGATTAATCGTTAAATAAGTACGTGCGGGTTACTCTGCATTGATGAAAGGAATAGCAATAGTGACTGCTTAAAATGTAAATAGGTGAATAATTGAAAGTTGTGCATAAACGCTTCACTGCTGTGGGAAATCTTGTCATCTTGAAATTGAATGGAATGCAGGAAAATTAGAAAAGTATGTAGTGTGTGATGGGAACAGAAATTAGCATGATATCGTTGGTTTCACAGTTTAAGAAATTGGAGGATGTAGGCACTGGCTTTTGACGCCTTTAATTTGATTAGGGCCATAAGATCATAAGATAAAGGAGCAGGATTAGGCCATTTGCTCCATAAAGTCTGCTCTGTCATTCAATCATGGATGATACATTTCTTAGCCCCATTCTCCTGCCTTTTGCCCATAGTCCTTGATCCCTTTACTAACCCAAAACTGTCTATCTCAGTCTTAAATACATCCAATGACTTAGCCTCCATAGTGTTCTGTGGCAACAGGTTCCACAGATTCAACACCCTCTGGCTAAAGAAATTTCACCTCATCTTAGTTCTCAAGGGCCATCCCTTCACTCTGAGGCTGTGCCCTTAGTTCCTCGTCTCTCCTACTAATAAAAACATCTTCTCCCCATCCACTTTATCCAGGCCTCTCAGTATTTCGTAAGTTTCGATCAGATTTCCCACTAACCTTGTAAACTGCGTCAACTACAGACCCAGAATCCTCAACCACTCCTCATATGACAAGCCCTCCATCCCTGTTGTCTTTCCTTTAAACGTCTTTTAAACGTCTTAAACGACCACATCCAAGGCCAGCACATCCTTCCTCAGATTTGGGGCCCAAAGCTGCTTTCAATAATCCAAACCAGAGCTTTATACAGCCACAGTAGTATATTCCTGCTCTTGTATTGTAGCCGTCTCAAAATGAATGCTAACATTGCATTTGCTTTCCTAACTGCCAAATCAATCTGCACATTAACCTTCACAGAATCCTAACTATGACTGCTAAGTCCCTTTGTACTTCAGATTTCCAAAGCCTTTTCCCATTTAGAAAATAGTCTATGCCTCTGTTCTTCATACCAAAGTGCCCAACCTCTCACTTTGCCACATTGTATTCAAACTGCCATTTCTTCACCTGTTCTTCGAGTCTGTCTTAATCCTTTTGCAGCTTCCTCACCTTCTCAGCACTACTTGTTCCTCCATCTTTGTGTCATCTGCCAACCTTGCAACAATGCTCTGACCTAACCTGCGTGTCTTTAGACTGTGGGAGGAAACTAGAGCAACTGGACGAACCCCACGCAGACATGGGGAGAACGTGCAAACTCCACACAGACAGTTGCCCGAGGATGGAATCAAGCCCAGGCACTGGAATTATGCTTACTTATGTTTATAGGCGGTTTCCTGAGCGGTACTTTGTCAAAAGCCATCCGAATATTCAAATATACTACAACCAATGGTTTCCACCTTGTTGAAATGACTAATAAAAGGGTCCAAGAACTCTTATCAGATTTGTCTTCTCTCTTAGTCGACCTTAACAAGCCACTCAGTTCAAGGGACAAACATCGCCCACATCCCATGAACAAACTTACCCAAGAAGAGGAGGACAAAAGTTTCAGTGTACGGTGAGTTGTTTGGTTCTGGAATACGCTGCCTGGAAGTCTGGTGGAGGAAGATTCAATTAAGGCATACAACAGGGCATTAGATGGTTATTTAAATAGAAATGAGGTGTGATGTTTAGGATAAGTGATGGGATAAAGGTGCTAAGTCATGATGTTGGCTTGAAGAGCTGGTTGCAGGCACGATGGGACAAATGGATACTGACTGTACGGCAACAATTCTGTTTTTGTGATTATTGCAAGCTGCCTCAACATTGTTTCCCCATTGCCAAAAATGAGTGATTTTTGTCCATTTTCCATTTGATGGTTAATCAAAGTAACGTTTAGAACAAAACTTGACAGATTCAGCTAAGAAGCTTCCTTGTGTAGGTTGCTGCAAGTTTTGTTTGTTACATCTTGGAGAGAGGATAAATCCTACCACACTGTGACTGATTATATTTTGTACAAGACTTATGGCTCACTTTTATGTTAAAGTGCTGGAATATATGTTGTGCCGCAAGTTCTGTTAACTTCTAGAGTAGAGGAGGCAAATTTGCTTGCATTGGTATTAGTTTGAAACCTCTCAATACAAACCTCTTCAAAGAGAGGAATCATACTGTGATCTTCAAAGAAACAATTATTCGGGTTTACGCAGTATTAGGACATGTGTGACATCCATTCCTTTCATCTATTTTATTGTACTTACCAGCAAAAAAAGGCTTTGAAATGTTTTTCTTTTGCAATGAAGGCTGTGCATGCCTGATGTTGGTTGCAGCCACTTGTTTTGGTTGTGGTGCCTGAAGCTTCTCTTGTTTTCTATTGAGAAACTGGTATAATTTGGCCAAGTATGAATGTGATATGGAATGGGAATCAGTTGACCTGGCTTACCCTGAGTTTTTAACTCAACTGTAGGGATTAGGAGAGATATACTTCTATATACTGGGGTGCATTATGAAAAGTGTTTGAGGGACTTGCATCATATACAGTAGCTCTAGACAATAATGCTCCAATAATTCTGGCTGGAATGCAACTGTATGTACCTGCAGTTGTTCACAGTGAGAAATGTACTAACAGATTCTATTTATTTTAGGTGGCTGTTTTCCTGAAAATAATAAGAATGTGCTACTGCCACAAGTTTAAGATTTGGGACATGGGGCATTTAAAAGCAGTTGGGCTAGGCCATGCATTTTGGGCCCACCAAACCTCACCACTAATAAAATTCCTGTGGTGGATCTCAGAATTGCTGAGTTTGTTGAACCAGGCACCAGCCTGAAAGAGGCACCCAGCCTTCTGATAGTATTTTGGCAGCCTGAAGCCCTGGATTTGCACTCGATGCCTTGACATCTCTTTTATGGTGCCAACCTTTATTGGTCATTGTCAGTTTCATGTAGAGTAATCCAGAAATACTGATTTGAGAGACTGTCAACTCAGAATGTTTCCGCAACTTCCCTGTAGAAGCCAAAGATTAATTTTCACAGGCAGGGAGGTGGCCATTGTTATATAACTGGCTCTCCGGATGAATATTCCACTGCCATTTTCCTGCCTTTTCCTTGTAATTCTGCACATTGTTCCTTTTCAAATAACCATCAAGCTCCTCCCCCATATGCCTTATTTAAACCTGCCTCCGTCATAGTCTAAGGACATTCCAAACCCTAATATCTCATTGTGGGAAAATGTTTGCCTGATTTGACTTTTGCTTTGCTCACTAATTAGTTGAACTCTGTGCCGTCTTATTCATGTTCCTTTCACAAGTAGGCACATTTCCTCCCTCCAGCTTATAATTTTGAATCCTTTAATCAAATCTCCTCTTGTCTATCCTTAACAAAGGATAGTCCTAGCTTCTCCAATCCATCTTCATATCCAATTTGCTCATCCCTAGACCCATTCTCACAAGACTGTTCTGACTCTCTCCACTGCCTTCACATTGTTTCTGAAGTACAGTTCCAATATATGGATGCAATATTCCAGCTGATGTTTAACTTGTTCAAATCCTCTGCTGAGTTTACTAAAGCCCAGGATACTGAATGCTTTATTAACTGCTCCCTCATCCTATCCTGCCACCTTTAATGACTGATTCGATTTGATTTGTTTTCATTTGATTTTATTATTGTCACATGAGCCGTGGTACAGTGAAAAGTTTTATTTAGTGAACAGTACACGCAGATCATTAACATAAAAAATCAGGGCGGTGGAGCGAGGAATACAACGTTACAGCTGCAAAGAAAGTGCATGAAAAGCAAGATCGACATTAGATGTGAAATTTGAGGGGACCATTCAGAAGTCTAATAACAGCAGGGAAAAAGGTGTTCTTGAACCTGTTGTTTAATGCATGTTTAAGCTTTTTTATTTCTGCTTGACAGAAGGGATTGGAAGAGGTTATGAACGGGATAGGAGGGGTCTTTGATGTTGGCTGCCTTTTGAAGGCAGTGAGAACTGTAGATAGACTCAGTGGATGGAAAGTTGGCTTGCGTGATGATCTGGGCTGCATTCACAACTCTCTGTAGTTTCTTACAGTGTGGGGCAGAACAGTTACCGTACCAAGCTGTGGTGCATCCAGATAAAGTACTTTATACTGTGCATCTGTAAAGGTTGGTGAGCATCCTTATGGACCTGCAGAATTTCCTGAGCCACCTGAGGAAGAAGAGATGTTGTTATGCCTTCTTGACCATCACATCAACATGGGTGGTCCAGGACAGCCTGGTGACCGTTACTTCTAGGAACTTGATGTTCACGACCTTCTCCGCCTCAGTTCCAATCTTTGTAGACAGGGGCGTGCCCTTCCTCCTTGCTTCCTGACATCAATGATAAGCTTTTTAGTTTTAATGGCATTGAGGGAAAGAGTGTCATCTTTGCACCATATCACCAAGCACTCAGTCTCTTTCCTGTATTCTGTCTCATCATTGTTCAATACCTGGCCTACAATGGTGGTGTCGTCAGTGAACTTGTAGATGGAGTTCAGATGAAATTTGGCCGCATGGTCCTGAGTGTACAGAGAGTACCATAATCACCATTTGCAGTCCCTCGCAGACGAGAATGAATCTCTTCCGCTCTCACAGTGAGCCTGTAGGTGGCTGTAAAATCGATGTGTCTGCTGCAGGCTCTGTTACATTTGGGCCAGGTGATGGTCACGGGAAGGGGTAGGTGGGGCATTGATGTGGCTTCTTCTGTCAAGATGGCTTCTTGTGGCTACCCTAAGGAAAAAGGTCTTTCCATTTTCTTTGTATAGCCTTTAGGAGGAGTTCTAGTGAGATATTGCTAAAGCATGGTACCATATTTTGTTGGTCCCTGGCATCTTCAGCGTTGGGTAGGCATGATGAGCAGAGAGTGAGTGGTGTTCCTGGGCTACAGAGAGCAAACTGGTATTCAGATACCTTGTGATATGGCACCTGAATGTCCCTGCAAGGGGGGAGGACTGCTGCCTGCCTTCCCATGAAATTTAGTGTTTACACATACATGCTGATAAATAACAGAGGTTAAATGTGGTTATATAGACTCCAGGCATGTACCTTTCGATTCGGTGTTTTATTTCAACTCCACGAACTGCAACCAATCAATTACTTGTTCCCAATATTTTTAATTTATTTACATACATATGCCAGTCAAATTCTCACCCAATTATCCCTTTATAAACACCCAACCCACACCTGTTCCCTAGTCCCATTTGGCCTCAGTCATCCCTGCCAGTTGTTGCTGGATAGTAACACGAACATGTTGTGAGCTGACAAGAATGTAATTGCATGAGAAAATCCAACCTGCCCCCAACTGGAAGTATCTCTTGCTTTTAGACTCACCTCCACACTTAGTCTAAAGAAAAACAAGATTCTTTCTGTTGTCTCTGAAAAGGAGGACTGAGGCAAGGAGAAGTTCCTTCACTCAGAGCATTAAAAATCACTTGGAATTTTGTACCACCGAAAGAGACCTGTGGATGCTCAATTGCCGCATACACACAGGACTGGGACTGAGATTTTTGGGCACTGTTGGAAACAAGGAATATGGTGTGCGCAGCATGGGAAAGAATATGATGCTGAAGATCAGCTATCGTGTTGAATAGCTGAGTAGACTCGAAGGGCTGTATCAGCTATTTCTGTGCCTTCCTCTTGCTCCTATTTCTTGTTTCCATCCTGGAAAATTAATGTTTGGCATCTCTTTTGGCTGCCTTCATGGCTACTGTGTCCAATTGTCTGCTTTCTTTCCTCGGTTGTTGCTTTCCAGCTGTTGTACAGTACTTTTGACTGTTCATCATTTTTATAACAACATTTGTCGATGTTATTCTTGGCCTGCTATCTTTTGACATTAAGCTGTAATCTGTCTGTTCTGTCTTCTTTCTTCTTGCTTGACCAGGTTTTTTAGAAACAGTCTTCAGGCCATTGTCCATTAGGGACCCAAGCATAAAGAGAAATTTGACAGTTCTATTGTCGTTGATATGTAGAAAAGTTACACAGTCCAATTGAGTGATGACAAAATTTGGAAAAGTAACAGATGTGACAGAGATTTGGCCTGTTTGCTGAATAGTAATACGTTTTATTATCCATAACAAGGGGGTTGAATTCAGGGTGGACTTAGATAAGCCCTAAACACTTATTGTAAAAAAAAGTTACCAAATTCTCCCTACATTGGATTTAAGTGAGTAAAGGAACAGCAAAGTAATAGGATCCTGATGCTGCAGTCATAGAAAGAGTTCTTCTTTATCACCCTTATCATTCCTTGCTACTGTGTATAATTCATACAAAATTAATGCATTTTTAAAACATAGTTTGTTTGTACTTTTGCATGACTAATGTTGCCATTGTAATGTTGCTCAAATTTAGGTTTTATGGTGTATTGCAAAACATGGCTGATATAATTTCATCCCACTCCACCCATGGTAAACAAAGTCCAAACTCAAAATTCTCTGTTAATGTACTCTGAAAAGCCTCGACTGCATCACATCTGGGGTATTGCGTCCATTTTGTGCACAACAGAGGATGGATATATTTTCCCTAGAAGTCGCAGTAGTGCACATTGACCAGAATGTTACCAGGCTGCAAGGGCAGATTGCATCAATAAGGCTGGGATTTCATGGAATATAGAAAATAAATGAGTAATTTGATTTAAGCATTAGATCAAATTATGTTTCCACTCTTGTGGGAAATGACCTTAAAGTCAGAACCGGGCCACTGAAACACTAACTTTTATGTATCAAGATGTCCTTAAGTACTTTATAGTTCCTGATTTGTGGAGCGTAGTCACTGTTGTAATGTGGGAATGAGGCCACCCATGCATATTCCCCCATCTTCCTGGAAATAATGAATCTTTTCATTCGTCTGAGAGTGCAGATGGAGCCTTAATTTAACATCTCATCTGAAAGATGACTTCTTAAACAGGCAGCACTCCTTCAGTGTTACAGTGAAGTGCCAGCCTTGAATATTTAATTTGAGTAACTGCAGTGGGATTTAACCCGTGAATGTCTGACTTGGAGCAACAAAAGTGCCAACTGAACATGGCTGATACGTCATGGTGAAAGTAGGAAAAAGTTCTCCTTCCCCACGGAAATCCTCATCCTCAAAAAACAGTAGTTCTAACTAAACTGATGTTTTAAATCTGAGGTTGATAGATTTTGCTGGTTAAGGGCATAAAGGGTAATATAATCAAGGCAGTTGGCTAGAGTTCAAGTACAGATCAGCCATGATCCCATTGAATGGTCAAGTAAACTCAAGGAACTGATCTCAATGCATAGTTGTGCACCTTGTACTAATATTTTACTATTCAGGTTCGTTGCTTTGATAGTCTAAATATATGAAAACAAGTAGAACATTTCAAAGAGTGCATGCTCTTAATTATTAAAAGCCCCATATTTCTCCTGGATGAGGAAGAAATCCAATTGCAGCAATCTGAGTAATGGTACACACATTTGCTGATTTTATTTGTTTTTTGTTGTCCGTGGATGAAATGCTGTTTGCTGGGAAATAATAAATGCCTGCTTATCGAATCTGCTTGTCTACTGTAAAACAAAATTTAGAAGGAAATGCGTCAGAGCTACGGCATCGAACATGGATTGAACTCGCTATCACTTGGCAAGCCAGAAATGTGCATAAAATTATTAGATAAGATTATTACCTCCTGCAAATTCCTCTCCAAGTCACACACTGTTTTGGCTTAGAATATTATTGCTGATCCTTCGCTTTCTGGGTCAACATCTTCCTAAGAACACTGTATATATCCCTGCAGCTGTTTAAGAAGGCAATTCACCACCAAAATCTCAAGGGCAAATAGGAATAGGCAATAAATGATGGCCTAGCCAGTCTCACCCGTATCACATGATTGACTGTTTTTTTTTAAAAATTCAGCATTTTATCATGGCCCATAGCTAAACTACTGTGATTGTGGAAACATTGTCCAACTGGAGAAAGATGACCAGAATCAGTTTTACTGTTGTCTCAGAGGTATGGGCATAATTGATACTTTGAATTCTATTTGACATTATTTTTTGATTCTGTGGCTGTGGCCACATTAGCCTGCAATCAGTCATGATGCCGGTAACTTGCCAAACGATGGATAAACTGGCATTTTTGCTGACCAACGTGATTTGGAACTTGATGTGACTGTGGTCCAATTGATAAAATTATAATGTAAATTTTTGATGTCTTTTTTTTCTCCCTTAATATTTTCATATATATATATGTTTTGAGCAAGACCCTTTAGAAGCCATTGAGTGTTATTTTCTAAATGGTTTTTGAAGAACCACAAAGGTAAATGAGATTGTGCTTGATGCTTCAACCTCAATCCAGAAATGGTTATGGGAGTAGGAGCATGGAAGACAGTGAGAGGAGTTGATCAAATTTGAACGATGTGAGGTATGATCATATTATGCAGACATGTACATTGTTTTGTTTCAGGGTAGTTAAAGTTAGAAACTTGCTCATTACGGTAGGCAGAATGTTGTTCAGCATTGCAGTACAGCCCCCAGTGTTGTTACGCATATAAAACGTATCTTTGCAGTCACGTTAGTACTGGGCAGGGTATTAGATGATTGCTAATCATGGCAGCAGCACCTGATCTTAAAAGAGTCCCGCACCTCAGTGAGGATCCCGGAATGCACAGATTATGAATCTTGTTTCAGATTTTCTCCCCTGTTCCAGCCTCCTTGTGGAAATGTCATGCAATTGAGATGCCCAAAACCCACCGATTGACCTGTTGACTTATTGGTACCTTAACCCCACACTCTACCAAAATGGAGCCCCAGTCCACCAGTTTCCAGTGACTGCGGAGTGGGACCCTGAATTGGGATAGATATCCCATCTTAATCTTGTGTGTAAATGCGGCTGCCCTTCCACCAGTTTATGACTTTCAAGACCTCATTAAACCTGGTTGCCACAAAGGACTAAGCATCCAATTATTGGTATAGGGATGGTTATGGCCATGGGACGACATTCACATTGAGACCCCAAGCATTGTTAATCACCCCATGGATCGTTCACGGATTTCACACTGTTCTCCAAGGTGAGGTTGTGAAGATACAAAATCCATCCTTTCATGATCACCTTTCCAAGTCTGAACTGTCTGAAGATTTTCTGAATATGAGTAGCTTTATAAATTTACTTGCTTCACAAAACCACATAGCCAGTAGCACAGGAAATCAAATGTCAGCCTTCTGAAGTGACAGAATCGGAGCTGCCTGTTTAAATTAAGTTCCTTCCTGTGTCAGGCTTAAATATTGTCACTGGTTTCAAATCAATTAGGAAAAATTAATTTGGCAAGCCAAGAGATGGGACATTTTCTTTTCAGTTTACTCCAGCGCTCTGTCATGTGCTGGGCAACAGTTGAAAATTTTGCCTCGACAAAATGACCTCTGTAGAGATGACTTTGGCAGCTCTGCATTGAGGACTTAAAAAGAAATTGCTGATGAGTATATGTCAGTGAAAATAAATCTCAAAAACTTACACCCTTGCTAAAAACTGTTTGTCTGCTTCAACAGGCTGACAAGAAACCTCCAAAAGTTTCAAGCAGAGAGTATGGTTTTCAGAGGAGACCATCAGCTGCTTTTGAGAAGATGGAAGAAACTGTGCTCAACAGTCTACATTCCTAAGGTGGCTGACAATTTATTGAATGGAGACAAGCCATTTGGCCCATTGAATCCACACAGACCCTTCCAAAGAGCATCCCACCAAGACCTGTCCCTATAAGACTTGTCAGTTTCTCATGAAAGGTCATAGAGTGTGAACTCTGTTTTGCCCCAGAAATATTACCTGACCATTATTTTATTTGCTAAAGGCAGCGTGGACATCACTAACTAGATCAGCATTTTTTTGCTCAACAGCATTGAAGGTGTTGATGAGCAGCCCTCTTGGATCACCGCAGCCTTGGACATTTTGGGACAGCTACAGTGCTAGTACACAGAGTGTTGCACTGCAGCAGTGAAGGGACAGTGATCAGTGATTGTCATTAGTTCTCTTAATTTCAGATATTTGTTGAATTCAAATTTCACCATTAGGGATTTAAACACATCCTTTAATATAGGCGTAGATTTCTAGCCGAGTGTCATCACCACTACACCAACATCTCTTCAGTAGTTCCATCATTTTCTGGTTTTGTTTCTTCAGTTGCATAATGAAAGCGATACAATAGGGTTTTTGCTTTGCTAAGAAGCCCCAGAAAGTCAAACAATGGAGCTCAACTGACTGCGTGTCTGTTTCGTTCATGGACTGGTTCAAATCCAAAATGTAATGCAGCTTATCCTTACTGCATGTTTCCGTGACTGACTGCCAGTGAATAAACTGTCTCACAATTAGTGTGTTTCAAATTGATCTAATTAAGGTTTCATGTTCCAGTTTCCCCATTGAGATTTCATTTAAATTTTGACCCAGTGAATTAGTGATGGTTTGTCTTATGTATATGTAGGAGGCATTCATGGACAAATGGAACATTATGTACCTGGAGTTTCTGTTCAAAGTTTCCATTATAGTCTAAATGCAAAGTTGTCTGTTTTAGAAAGAAGGAAAACAGGATGAGGAGTAGGCCATTCAGCCCATGAAGCCTGTCTCAACATTTGATATAATGTTAGAACGTAGAACAGAATAGTACAGCACAGCACAGGCCCTTTGGTCTATCTAACCTCCACCTCTACTGTATATTATCATCCATATGCCTAACGAATAGCCGCTTAAATGCCCTGAGGCCGACTCCACTACCATCTCCGGCAATGCATTCCACGCTCCTGCCACTCTGAGTAAAGAACCTACCTCTGACGTCTCCCCTATATCTGCCTCCATTCACTTCAAAATTATGCCCCCTCATAATATTTACCAACACCCTAGGCAAACGTCTCTGGCTGTCCACTTATCTGCACCTCTATCAAGTCACCTCTCATCCTTTGTCATTCTAAAGAGAAAAGCCCTAGCTCTCTCAACCTTTCCTTGCAAGACCTACCCTCCATCCCAGGCAACACCCTGGTAAATCTCCTCTGCACCTTTTCCAACGCTTCCACATCTTTCCTATAATGAGATGACCAGAACTGGACACAATACTCCAGATGTGGCCAAACTAGGCTTTTGTATAACTGGAGCATAACTTCACGGCTCTTGAACTCAATCCCTCTATTAATGAAAGCTAACACACCACAAGCCTTCTGAACAACTCTATCCACCTGGGTGGCAGCTTTCAGGGAACTGTGGACATGAACCCCAAGATCCGTCTGCTCCTCCAAGCTGCCAAGAACCTTTCCGTTATTCTGCTTTCAAGTTTTTCCTAAACTCCATCTGCCACTTCTCAGCCCAGCTCTGCATCCTATCAATGCCTCTTTGTAACCGAGAACAGCCCTCCGCACTGTTCACAGTGCAACCCTCCTTCATAGCATCCGCGCACTTACTAATCCACCCTTCCACTCCTTCATCCAAATCATTTACAAAAATCACAAATAGAAGAGGATCCAGAACAGATTCTTGTGGTACACCACTCATAATTGAGCACCATGTTGAATATTTTCCATCCACTACCAACTGATCCTCTGTCTTAATGCCATGCTGCCCATTCGCCATGTCTATAAATTTATGCCTTTCTTAAATAAGCTTAGTGGTTTTGTACTGTCAGCCTTAGGTGGTGGATAATTGTACAGATTCATCACCCTTTGAGCCAAGAAATTTCTCCTCATCTCTGTCTGAAGTGGCCTATCCTGTATCTTGAGACTGTGACCCTTTGCTCTGCACAGCCCCATCTGTGCATCATCCCTCTGTTTCAACAAGATCCCATCTCACTCTTTGAAACACCACTGAATACAAGGCCCAGCCAACCCAACCTCACCTAATACTATAATCCTGCCATCCCAGGAATCAATCTGATGAATCTTCACTGCATTCCTTCAATGGCAAGTATACCTTATCTTGGGTAAAGGGACCAAAACAGCACAAAATACTCTAGGTGTAGAGTCAAGGCCCTGTATTTCTGCAGCTAGCCACTCTTGCTCTTGTACTCAAACCATCTTGCAATGAAAACCAAAAAATAATTTGCCTTCCAAACTGCTTGCTGCACTTAAATGCTCGTTTTCAGTGACTGCAGTACACCCAGGTCCCTTTTGTACATCAATACTTGCCAACCTATCACCATTTAAATAATTTTCAATCATGCCAGTATATTACCCAAAATCTCATGCGCTGTAATATTACACACTAACGTCTTATATGGGACTTCACTGATAGCTATCCAGAAATTGATTATCAGGTTATGCCCATTATTAACTTTTACTCCCATTAACTTTTTCAGCACTACTAGTTTCATTCAACTGCTCCTCCTCACTCGATCCTGAGTTCCCTAGCATTTCTGGCATATTATTTTGATCTTTTTTCCTGAAGATAGAACTGAAGTAGTTTTTCAGTTGCCTTGTCATTTCCTTGTTTTTGATAATAAGTTCTCCCATTTCTCACATTAAGGGGTCTTCATTTGTCCTTACTAGAGTTTTTTTTTCTTTTTACATAGAGAAGCTTCTACAGCTCACTTCAGTGTTCTTTGGAAATTTACTTTTGTACTCAGTTCTTTCTCTCTTTATCAATCTCTTTGTCTGCCTTTGTTGAATTCTAAATTATTCCCAATCCTCAGGCTTGCTACATTTTTCTAGCAATTGTAGGATATGATAGGCTCCTTCATTTCTATTGCTAGCCATGGTCGGGCCAATTTGTCTTTGTAGTTTTGCACTGGGAATATATTCGTTCTTTAAATATTTTCTATTGCAAAGCCAAAATCATGCGTTCTAATTTATTTCCTAGCTCTCAATATGCTACGTGCAAAACCGCATTCCTCTTTTTAACAATGCTGTTACCTATGCAGCGTTGAAAACAGAACCACTGTTAGAGCAGGGGATAGATCCAGGTACTCTGTACTGCTTAGTGCTTTTACACTGCCCAGTAGTCACCATTTCCTTTTTGCCCTGTGCACTATTTACTTGTGATGGCCACCAGACTGTGTGTGCAACTATGAAGGTCTCAGCCTTGTGGATTCTCCACTGCGAATACAGTTACTGCTACAAATGCAGTGTAAAGATTTTGAGTAGCTGCAGCTAGAGACAATTCCTGCACACACGGTCACCCTGAACCCAGAAGAGTTTCTGACATCCCCCATCACATAGGAGAGAATATACAGCTCTATGGAAGTGTTAATTCTCAAAGCTATCTCTCTGCCTTGGTGTTTTTGCGTCCACTTTTATTGATTCACGTGCAGTATTATTGATATTTCCAGTGCTTCCTGAAAATGACGTACCCTTAAATAACTCCCAGTGCTTTACTTCCTCCAGTTTAAACAATATTAATTATATAACAAACACTTCATTCAGAGGAGTCCTGTGGTGCATTGGTACTGTCCTTGACTCTGGACTAGAGGTCTGGATTCAAGTCCTGCCTGTGTGTCGTACTATGTTTGAGCATGTTGGTTAGAAAATATCTGTAGCAGTCACCTAAGTACTAAGACTTGTGATTTAATCTAAAGAATGACATTAGCTGTTCAACAAGCAAATCAACTCGTAACTTTTCTGTGATGTCACACTTGGATGTAAGTTTAAATTTATTTTTATATGCCCAGCTGTTCCCACCTCTGACTGCTGGCGAGTGAAGGCCTCGCGTTTTGTTTTTCAGTCCCTCTCCAAACAGCCAACACCCAGCTCTGATATTGTTTAGTGTTCCTTTCGCTGATTGCAGTTTTCAGTGGTAGAGGATGGAAGTAGGCTTTGGAAAAGTATGAAATAGCCAGTAATGGATCAGCAGACTGATGTCAGTAGGAACAAAATGGTGGAAATGGATATGGTCTGATTCATGAGAAGCACATTCAGTATTTTTGAGGAAGACCAACCACCCCTATATATCTGCAGTTCCCACTATCACCCCTATAGTTTGGTTTGTAATGTAGAGTTTAATGGGAACAAATAAACAAAATGGCATAATTGAACAAATGTTTCCCCAAATTTATTCTATTCACAAGCTAGAATTTTAAGCACATGCATTCATATTCTGGTGTATTGTACAAAACAATTGCAAGCAGTAAAGTTCCAAGGCTCCTTTGCCAGCTACTTCCAAACTTTCACCTTCTACCACGTGGAATGATGAGGGCTGTACACGCATGTAAATACTGCCATGTGCAAGTTCCCCTTCAAGTCACACACCATCCTGATTTGGAATTGCTTTACTGTTCCTTCTCTGTTGCTGGGTAAAAACCCTGGAAATCTCTTCCGAACAGAATATCCCTGCATGCCAAGGATTGCTGTGGTTCAAGAAGGCAGCTCACTACACCGCCTCCAATTGTTTGAATTGAGGGCTCGCTTCAATCTAATATTCCGCAAGAAAAATCATAAAAAATTTTATTCAAATTGTGAGTTCCTCATACTGTACCTGATTTCTTTTAAAAATATGTAGGTCATTGGCTCCTTGTATTTGATGCACAACAACAAGACAGACTGAGTGGAATTTTGAACTGTGTTTAAAACAAAAAGTGACAGCTGATCTGAACCTATCTAATTCCAACCTGTTGCGTGATGTTAAAATGACCCCATTGGATTGGGGTGACACAAAGAACTTCTCAAGCTTTTGAATTTATACATTTCTATTTGTGGCATCCATTAAACACCGGATTTACTTTCTAAACTGCTGCCTTATGTTCTGACTGGAACTCTTTATTCACTGTTCACATTATAGAAAACATAGTAGCAAATATATTAAAGCAATGGAAATATCAATAATACTGCACATGTGAATCAATAAAAGTGGACGCAAAAACACCAAGGCAAAGAGATAGCTTTGAGAATTAACACTTCCATGACAGCTGTATATTCTTGCATTGTGGCAATTTGATGAAAATTTCCGTTGGGAACTGGCTGCCTAACCAGTTATGCATATCGCTCCATACAATGCAGAAGGTTTGAAAGAGCCAGAGATAACAGTACACTGAAGAAGGGACGCCTAGACCCAAAATGTTATCTCTGCTTTCTCTCCAAAGATGCTGCTGATTCTGCTGACTTTCTCCAACAATTTCTGCTGTTTTGTTGATAATAATACACTTGATACTTTTTTAACCATTTGCAGAATTGATAACTGATGAAAATGTTGTTTAAAATCCATCGTAGGTACTTTTTGTTAGGTTTCCTTCTCTACCTGTCTTCACTTATTTGATTGCATAACCTTGTCTTGGAGTATGTTTCTCTCTTCTTACCGGAAACCAAGGAGTTACTATAGAAAATATAATGAAAGTAAAATGATTTTATGAAACCCTTGTCAAGCCCTGTCTCACTCCTCATTGACTACATAAACAGTATCAGCTGCTAAACCTGGAGAAATGCCAGTATTAACAAATGTGTTTACTAATTGTCTATATGTCAGCATGTGCATTGGCTTCGTACAATGGAATCTCTCTCTCAACTGGTCACTTATCAATTCAAGCCCAAATGTTACCCAGGCCTTGATGATGCATATGGATGTGGTCTGCTTCAGTGTCTGAGGAGTTGTGAATGGTGCTGAACTGTGCAATCATCAGTGACCATCCATATTTCAGAGGGAAATGTCACTGATAGATTTTGGAGCTATTTGTATATATGTAGGGTATTGGTTTGTACCGGTAATGGACCCTTTTGGATAAGTATAGCAGCCACTTTGGGAGGGGTCAAGCCCTTTGGGATTGTTAAAAGTAGACGTGCAATTGCATTAAAAACGAGTAGCTCATTGAAGCTGTCAAGGCGTTTAAATCACTTTGGAATTTTCAAGCTGTTGAGGTGTTTAAATCTCCACTCTTTCAAATTAAAATAACTGTCTGCAGTGTAAAAAATCAGAATTGCTTTTTAGTTCTCTCTTTTGAAAAATGCCTGAAGGTTTTCATTGTAGGATTAGTGCTGCATTACTGATTTCACAACCTGTTATTATCCTAGTGGGGTTCCTGCTCACAGCTCAGTTGACATCTGAGTGATTATAAACTTGTGATGTGTGGTTATGAATACAAATGCTTGTTTTATAACAGATTGAATAGTTAACGGATCTAAATGTATTGAATGGGTTTTCATGGAAGTGTTTTTTTTAAACAGTGTCTGTAGAAGCCACTTGTAAGTGACTGATCTGGATAACAAGGGTACCCACAACAGGCTCCTACTTATTGACTGGAGCTCAACACTGTAATCCCAACCAAACTAATTATAAAACCCGAGATCTAAGTCTCAGCTCCACTCCCTGCAATTGGATCCTAAGCTTCCTCATCCACAGACTACAATCAGTGAAGATAGACAATTGCACCTCCTCCACAATGTTCCTTAACACTAGCACCCCACAAGGATGTGTACTCAAGCCGCTACAGTACACCCTGTACACTCATGACTGTGTGGTGTGGATAGTGTAAGGGCAAAGGGGTGGGATTATGGGTTGGTATGAGTTAGCACTAAGTTGGCCACAACATGGCAGATGAAATATAATGTGGAAAATGTGAGGTTATCCACTTTGGTAGAAAGAAGCGACATTTCTTAAATGGTAAGAGATCAGAAAGTGTAGGTATTTCAAAGTACCTGGGTGTCCTCATCAGTAATTTGCTGAAGGCCAACATACAGGTACAGCAGAGAATAAGGAAGGCTGATTAAATGTTATCTTTTATTGCAGGACGACTTGAGTACAGGTGTAGCAAAATTTGTCTTCAATTGTATAGAACCAGATTTGTTTATACAGTCCAGTGCTAACAGCTCTATCTCTGAGCCAGGAGTCCTGGGTTCAAGCCACACCTGCTCCACAGATGTGTCATGATACCTTGGAACAGGTTGGTTGGAGAAAAAATGTTGCACTTTGGGGAGGTGGGAACCACACTGGGTTTAGGCACAACTTTTAAAAGAAGAGAAGAAGCCACTTAGAGCTGAGATTAGGAGAAGTGATTTTACCAAGACAGTTGTGAATTTTTTGACTTTTTTACCCTGGACAGTTGTGGAAGTGGACTCATTGAGTATGAGAGATAGTAGGAACTGCAGATGCTGGAGAATCTGAGATAAAGTGTACACAACAGGCCAAGCAGCATCACAGGAGCAGGAACGCTGACATTTCAGGCCTAGACCCTTGACTCATTGAGTATGTTTGTGTTAGAGATGGACAGATTATGTTTGAGTTAGATATTGACAGATTTCTAAATAACAATGATGTAAGGTGATTTGGGGATAGTGTGGCCAATAGGCATCGAAGTCAATAATCAGCATTGAGTAGAATAAATGATAGAGAAGGATAGAAGGGCTATATAGCCTACTCCTGCTCCAATGTTCCTATGTCATGGCAAACAGCAATCAAATTGCTTCACATTGGGGTCAGATAGAAGCCTAAATGTTTTGGAAAATGTTGTTCTTCATAACAATCAAGAGAGGCAGTGTAGTATTGGAATTGGTGTGTGAAGAAGAGCTAATCCCCATTGTTAGGACCCTATTTTATGAGGAAAGGAAACCTGGGCCTCCCATCATCAAACAAAGGCCTCTTAGGAGACAATATTGAGTGGATATAAAATTATGACAGCCATAATGGAAGCCCCTGGAATATTAAGTTAAACTTTGGAACCGGAACTCAGACATTGTTTCCAATCAGTTAGTTTTAGGGTTGATTGTGTTCAGGAGGTTGTTCCTTCGATAAAAGCTGATCAATTGTGTAACAAAATCAGGGTTTTCATCTTTCTGATCTGGACTCATTTTGGTAACCAACTACATGTTGCAGTGTGTAGTGGTTGGAGCCAGGTGGACTGTGTTGTCTACAAGGTTCTTGATTGGAGTTGTTAGCTTGGGCCAATCAGGAAGCTCTCGCCTCTCCAACTGAGCTTGCAGAACACTGCATGAGCGTAGGAGATTGCAGAGCCTCACACTGGGCACACCCTGAGCAGAGGGACCCTAGGCTAACCCGGAGTAGAACCTCACAATAAAGCTGAGCCTCAGCCAAGCAGCTAAACGGTTTCCCAGGATCTGGGCTGACAAGCTGTTGTTGTTGCTGCTGGGATGCAAACTCGAGACAGTAAAGGAGTCCTACAAAGCCTGACTTGAGAAGAAAACTTGGAGGCAGGTACCCAGGAGAGTGCACACCCTGGGAAGTTCCCCTATGTGTGGGTTGGAACAATAAATATTAATGTTTGGTGAAATGGTCACCCAATTCCCCTGGAGTTCAGTACTGGCACAGCTTAACTGTGGTTGCAGAATCTGTCTTTAAAAAAATTCATTCGGGACACTGACCTTTAAGCTTGTGCAAGCCCTCAGCCAGACTGTGAATGTACACTGGGTAACCGTTGCAGATTAAAGGTGCAACTTCAGTTCCAGTCTGCTACGAGAAGCAGTTGATGCAGTTACCACTGATGGTAGTTAGAAGCTCAGGCCCAAGCCTATTGCAGCGAAATTGATTGAGAAAGATTCACCTGGATTGGCTCAACATTTTTCGATTGGAAAGTGGCTGCTTCAGTGAAGCCCTAATGAATATCCTGGAGTTTTTCAGGAAGGGCTTGTGACTCTCAAAGGTGCCGAAGCCATTTACGTGTTGGCCAGGAAGCAATTCCAAGATTTTGCAAGGCCCACCAAGAGCCATGTGCCTTGCAGGCAAAAGTAGAGACAGAAATCAGGATAATAAAGTATGAAGCTGGATGAACACAGCAGGCCAAGCAGCATCTCAGGAGCACAAAAGCTGACGTTTCGGGCCTAGACCCTTCATCAGATGAAGGGTCTAGGCCCGAAATGTCAGCTTTTGTGCTCCTGAGATGCTGCTTGGCCTGCTGTGTTCATCCAGCTTCACACTTTGTTATCTTGGATTCTCCAGCATCCGCAGTTCCCATTATCTCTGATACAGAAGTCAGGAGACTGGAGAACGAAGGAATTATCAAACCAGTACAGTCTGCAGAATGGGCAGCACATGTTTGTAGTGAATGTGAAACCTGACGGCTCAGTTTGCCTTTGTGGGGATTTTAAGCCAACAGTAAACTGCTTCTCACAGCTGGATAAATACCCGATCCCTCATGTGGAGGACCTGTACGTAACATTTGCAGGTGGGCTGTCATTTACAAAGCTAGACATAAGCCACGCCTACCTGTAATAGCGACTAGATGAGGAGTCCGAGAAGTACACTACAATTAATACCCTACAGGGTTTATTACAATGTACGAGAAAGCCGTTTGGGGGATCATCAGCCTGTGCCCTTTTCCAGCAGACCATGGAGAGCATTTTACAAGTGCTACCCCAGGTCGCCATTTATCTGGATGATGTGCTAATAACCAGGAAGACCAATAACAGCACTTGGCGAACTTGGATGTAGTGTTTAAATCTTTCTCGCAGGTGGATGTATGTCTTGGATAGGAAAAAATGTGTGTTCCTGGCCCCCCAAGTGACCTACTTGGGCTACAGAGTCAACAAAACTGGGTTACAACCTTTGGAAGAGAAAATGAGGGTGATAAAGGAGCCCGACTCCCATATCTATACTGGAGTTTAGGTCTTTCCTTGGATGAGTGAATTATTAAGAAAAATTCATGTGTAAACTGGTCTCCATCTTGGGACCCTTACACCGGCTATTAAAAAAGGCTCAGCCTTGGAAAAGGTCACATGGCCAAGAAGTAATCTTTAGGGAAGTGAAACAGCAGCTATCATCATCTAAGGTGTTGGCTCGCTACAATCTGAAGCGAGAGTTAGTGCTGACATGTGATGTCAGGGTATTAGGGTAGTGTTGGCTCACCGGTGCCCAACGGAGAGGTATGCCAGATACCATATGTTTCCTGGACTTTGGCCGATGCCAAATGCACGTACGCCCAGTTGGAGAAAGAAGGCTTGGCAGTCATCTTTGGTGTGAGGAAGTTCTACTAGTACCTTTACGGATGGGAATTTGTCATAGTAACAGATCACAAACCCCTGCTAGGGCTAGAGAACAATGATAAGGTAGTGCTGTCCATGGCTTCCAGAATAATTTGGCATTGGGCCCTTATCCTCGGTGCATACCAGTACACGTTAGAACACGATCCAGGAAGCCAAGTGGTTAATGCAGTACCCTGAGTGCCTCTCACTGATGGATACTGCACTGGTGGTGCCACCCCTGGAAGAGTCTGGTTTGGTTTTAAATTTTCTGGACACCCTTCCAGTCACCGCAGACAATATCTGACTGCAGACACAAAAAGATCCTGGCCTAGCAGAACTGAAATGGCAGAAGGGCCGTTGCAATGACGATTGAAACTTATTTGGACTTGGTGAGACCAGATCAGTGTCGAGGACAGCAGACTATAGCAGGGGGCAAGGGTGATTGTCCTGAGTGAAGGCCGCCCCCAGATACTGGCCAAACTCCTCCAGATTCAACCAGAAGTTTCCAAGATGAAGATGTAAGCAAGAAGCTATGTCTGGTGGCCAGGGCTGGATGCCAGTATAGCAGCATTGGTGGGGCAGTGCTGAGAGTGCCAACAGGGACAAAAGTTGTCACCAGTCATACCCCACATTCATAGAAATGGCCAGATAAACCCTGGACTCGGTTATATGTCAACTATACCCATCCTTTCATAGGTTCAATGTTCCTGGTCATTGTGGATACCCATTCAAAGTGGTTGGACGTGCATAAAGCTCATTTGGCCAATTCAGGGATGGCAACTGGGAAGCTGTGATACGTGGACTGTCAGTCACTGACGATGGGATGTCATTTACCAGCAGGGAATTTGAATATTACCTAAAGTCCAATGGTACTTGGCACAAAAGGATAGCACGGTATCATCCATGATCCAACAGTCTAATGGAGTGCTCCAAACCTTGAAGGCAGGCTTAAAGAAGCAGCCTACAGTGTCCATTGAGACCAAACTGTCCTGGTTCCTGTTCGATTAAAGGATTACCCTATATGCAACAACAGGGATGGCTCCAGCTGAGTTGCTGATGGGGAAAAGATTATGCACCATATTAAAGCTGGTATTTCCAAACCCTGGGGAGGAGGGTGACATGGCAGCAGGAACACCAACACCAGCCAGTTGCCTCCTGTAAGTGAGAGAGACAATTTAATTCAGGGGATGAAGTTTGTTGCTGGAACCATGGAAATGGATGGTTACAAGGCAAGGTGGACATGAGATCAAGTCCCGTGGCCTACAAAGTTCGGGTAGGTGATACAGTCCAGAACAAACACATGGATCACCTGAAAGCTGTTACGTAGCAAATGGGCCAGGAGCAAAACATACCTGGCCGCTCAGAATAGCCAAAAGGCCCAGCAGAAACAGCAGGTGCTCCCTTTCCGTCTCAGGATGAGGAAATCTCAGAGTCCGAAATGGATGCAGCCTTGATGCCGTTGCTGCTGGAAGAAGAGGAGGAGACACTTCCGAGATGTTCTGGATGTAAGAGACGGGTCACAGTCTGGAACACAGCACTTGTGCCTGAACCGGACCTGGCACGAAAATGTCGCAAGAGAAGTGATAAGTGAAAGACCAGGATGAGAATCCTTGGAATTAGGGGTTGGAAGACAGCAGTGATTGGAACCAGATGGATCTTGTTGACTGAGGTTCTTGATTGGGGTTGTTAACCTGAGCCAATCAGGAAAGCCGTGGCTGATCAATATAACCAGGAGATTAGAGTCTCCTCAGTTGAGGACTGCCTCTGAGCTGACTGGGTACTGTGCATGAGTAAATAAGGTGTGACTTGGTGATGGAACACTGGTCTCGGCAGCTTTTTTTATGGTGGGTGGAGGTGCTGGAATGTTGCATGGTGGCTGGAATAGATTTCATTGTATCTTAAAATTATAAAATGCGGACACTTGGCCCATCAACTTACTCTGATCTCCCTTTCCCTTTTCCAGCTGAAATATTTTCTCCTTCAGATATTCACCCAATATCTTGAGCAAAACTGCAGTAGCAGTATAGAATGCCATTGCCACGTGATCATACACCTTCCTAAAATTGATTCTAATTAAAATTCCTCGTAGCCAATGTCGTCCTTTCTCTTCCTCTTGAGAATAACTTCAGTTGAAATGCAAAAGAAAGAAAGAATATTTTTGTAAAAACACATTGTTAGGACTGAAGCATTAATTGATGTACCTCCTGAAATGTAGAGGTGCTATTGCTCTGTATAGATTTATGAATAGCTGTACGTGAATAAAGGCATTCAATAAATGCTGTCCGTATGCACCTGCCAATAATTTACCATGATCATGATCAAAATGACGACAGGAATTATGGACCAGATTTCCCAAGGGGTGATGATTACAGTCAGATTGTCACTGCTGCAATGTTTTTATGTTTTCAAAAAACAAGCGCTCCACATTTCTAACAGAAGATTCTTATTTGAGCTACTCCAAAAATGCAGAACGGATCTTTAGTACCTCATAGTGCAACTTGTCCAGGGAAGTCCAACCTCTTCACTGCAGTAGTTGCTGCATTCTGTGAATTAAAACTGCAGCTCCTGTGAAAGGGTCAGTGTGTAATATAAGCATGAGGTTCGGGTGCCAGGTAAGTAGGCTGCATGTTAGTGGGGGAGAGGATGTCAAGTATATATGTTGGCAAGGTGTCAGGTTGGTATGCGCCAGAGCGCAAGGTGGGAAGGAGGTCATGTAAATGATGGAGTGTTTAGTGTTAATCGAGTGGGCACAGGCTTTCAGCAACGGGGCTGAGGGCGCAGGCGTGTTTTTGGATTATAAAGAAAAAGAGTTGTTGGGCTTTGGGGGATGGAAAATGTCATGCCCAGAGCAGAGCAACAAGGGTTTTTCGGATGGATGGCAGGCTGGGGGAGGTTCGATTGGGTTGTGGGCGAGGGGGGAGTATGTCATGTCCAGCAGGATGTGCAATGTTGTGTCTGCTGGCACAGGGTGTGTGTCAGGTTACGGGAGGTGAGGTGATGCCAGGGATGGGGGGAGGTTATTGGGTCAGGTTTGAGGGCTAATGGATTGGGTCGAAACAATTTTGGGATATGGGATAGGGTGGTGGTGGGGGGTGGAAGTGTGTTTGAGGGTGGGTGTGATTTGTTGGGGGTCAGTTAAATTGCTACCCAGGCATTAGACTTGATTTTTAATTGTTTAAGTTTTCATTCCTAATTATTAACTTAAGAGCAAAGAAAGCTTCCGAATTCTGCAATCTGAAGCAATTCTTTCAGACAGTTCCAGGCACAAGGAAATTGCCCATTGAAATTTTCAATTTTCTGAGCAATTCCTTAGAGGCTTCTGTATCAGAGATTTTGCAGGTTTTCAAGGCACATCTCCCATTTGCACTGCAGGCACAACTATCTGGCTATCAGAAAATCTGGACCTCTGTAACTGAAGCCTGTAGTGTAGTTGAAGCCGTGTACAGGGCCATTGTTGCTGTGCGGTTAGCTTGGAGGAGGAGGAATAATTTTTAAAAATGAATTCAACTTGGCTCTAAATGGGATCTAATTTAGGAGATAGTCTCTCAGTCTGTCTGGCTCTCTCTCTCTCTCTCTCTCTCTCTCTGTGCTTTTAATCACGATTAGAATTCCAATTGCATCTTGGAAACAGTCAGCTCTTCTGTTGGTTATTTAAAAAATTTCTGTGAAGATGACATCTATCCCTGCGAAAGTGTTACACAACTTTCTCCTTATCTTTAAGCATGCAGTTGTTTGTGACCGTATCATAAAATGGTGTTGATGACATTATTGGAGTAATTGTCTTGGCGAAATTACAGATCCTGACAGTGCGCAGAAGTTGAATTAAGATTCAGCAGAAGTATAGTCATTAACAAAATGGTAGTTAGCTGCGATTTGAATTTGCCTTGCACGATGTGGCTCAGTAACACACCTAGGCCAATTCCCTTGAAGATACCTCCATTACTCATTGTTCAAATAAAAATAAGAATAATATAACTTCCTAGTCTTTAGCAACGTGACCCAGAATTTCCTCTCAATTTATACCTTAAAGCCAGCGATGATTTTGTGCCCTGTTGACGTAACGGTGAAAAATATCAGGGACATTTAGTTGCAAGTGACTCATGCTCATTTCGAAACTGTACCCAAATTTCTGAAGTTGTTACATCAGTTCTTTGAAACCTTTGCCCAGGCCTTACGATGAGCCTGTTTTGCAGATGTAGGAGTATACCATACAAATATTCCTCCAATCTCAGGCTTGGTGTCCTTTAGAATAATCTATTTGACCCCAAGAAGGTGCAGATCATGAAGTACACAGAAAGTGGAATATAACTCAGTATATTGCTGAAAAAAGCAGAAATACATTATTGTTATTTTAAGAAAGAAGTTTTGGGAATTTATTGATATTAAAGTTAAAAAGCCTTGTCAGAAATGATCAAAATAATTAGATCTTGGTGATTTACTCTGGGAGAGCAGTGGAGTCGACACTGTAGTGTCAAGGTGGTGTCAAGATCAAGAAAAAAGATGTTATTTTTATGTACTATAATGTCGGCAGATGAGTCAACCTTAGAATCCACCAAAAATCCCTTCAAAAATGGGCCTTGATATATATGCCATGTAGAAAAGTGAGATCCCTGCATGGGTGGCCATTTTGAAAGGCCATCTATTTCCAACACAAAGAACGTGTATGTATTGAACACCCACACAGTTTGTACCACCCAATTGAACCCTTACATCCACTTACAAGATATGGGTCAATAAAATATGTATTTGTGGGGAGAAAAAAATGAGCCTAAGGTGAGTAAAGCATATTCTGGCTGAAAACAGATTTGATTTTTGTGCTGAGAACATGCAACAAAATGTGATTTTTATGGCCCTAAAAATCACATGATTTTGTATACCACTTTTACTTATACAGTATGACTTGTGGCTACTTATAGTATCGAACAAGTAGAAAGCATTCTAATCAATTTGTGACAGAGTGGGTGGGAGATTTATTGATAGAAGCAGTAGTAATTAATTTGAAATTGTTTTACAGTGCAGTTTGATATTACAATGTTAGTTCCTTCGGATATATTACAGAAGTAGACAATATTTTTATACGCTAGTTGTGTTTTTATGTAAAAGCCCCTGCAGTATTGTCAACTCTGATGCACAGTGAATATCAGCATAAATTTGCAATGGCAAAAAATCATTCTATGAATAATTGTAACACCGGGGAGATGGTGACATAGTTGTAATTTCACTAAATCAGTAATCTAGAAACTAAGGATAATTCTTCTGGGGCCACGTGTCCATCCCACCACGGCAACCGGAAGAATTTAAAATCCAACAATTAAATCGGAAATTGAATTGAAAGCCAATAATTGGCAGTGCTGCTCATAACTCTGTCAATTGTTGTTAAAAAACACATTTAGTTCACTAATGACCTTTTGCAGAACAAAATCTGCTAACCTTATCTGGCCTGGTTACATGTGACTCCAGATCCACAGCAATGAAAATGTTAGGATGTAAAGTTCACATGAAAGCATCAAGTTTCTCGGAGTAACGATAACCGACGGCCTGTCTTGGACTTTCCACATAGATGTGACAGTCAAGAAGGCACAGCAGCACCCCTTCTTCCTCAGGCGGCTCAGGAAATTTGGCATTTGGCATTTCGAGGTGCATAACGGCTTTGTATGGCAACCTCTCTGCCCAAGACCGTAAGAAACTACAGAAGATGGTGTGCACAGCCCAGACCATCACAGAAGCCAACCTTCCATCCATGGGCTCTATTTACACAGCTCACTGCCAAGGAAAGGCGGCCAACGTCATCAAAGACCCATCACATCTTCAGGCAGAATATACAGAAGCCTGAACACACACACCAGCAGGTTCAGGAACAGCTTCATCCCAGTTGTTATCGGACTGCTAGAAGGACTCTAGCATCAGATAACGTAACTGCAACATAACCCGTGTGTCTCTAAGTCTTTTTGGTCTTTACATCCTTTGCTTTCTGTGATCTGCCTGTACCGCTTGTAAACTAAGCTTTGCACTGTATTTCGGTACACATGACAATAGAATCAGTCAGTCACACAGAGACAGTTTAGTCATGTAGATAAAATTGCATAGCACAGGAGATGATTAATAGGGCAACTATTATCCCTGATAGTTGTTGGAATATACAACAACAGTGTGAGTTTTTGTAGTTTAGTGCCTCTTCATCAGCTTGACTTAATAACTGATAGTGAGAGTTCCACAGCAACAGCAGGATTCAGCACGTCAATGTGATGTGTGGTCACTTTCTAATCAGCAAGTAAGGATTGACAATGCAGGAAGCCTTGCTAGTGACACAAATTCCAGACAATGAGTTTAATGATAAAGGCAAGTTTTAAAAACAATAGTAAGTACAGACATTTCATTCCTATGGATTGGAGGGCACCTAATCTAAGGAAAGATGCACCAAGTCCTGGATGTCCTTGTAACCAGTTGCTGAATGTAAGCATGTGGTGAAAATGGGAAATGGTATGTTGGCCTTCATTGTGAGAGGATTCAAGTATGTTGAGGGATGTCTTGCTGCAAATATACAGGACCTTGGTGAGACCACATCTGGCGCAGTTTTGGTCCCTTGATGTGAGGAATGTTGTTCTGGCTGTGGAAGGAGTGCAACACAGATTCACCAGATTGTTTCCTGGAATGACGGGACTAATGTTTGAGGAGAGAATTGATCATTTAGGGTAATTCTCATTGCAGTTTAGAAGAATGAGAGGAATCTCATAGTACACTAAACAACTCTAACATGAGTAGACAGGGGTAAACATAGGAAGGATATTCCTAATGACTGGGGAGACCAAAACCAGCAATCACAGGTTAAGGATAAAAGGTAAGCCATTTAAGACTGAGATGAGAAGAAATTTCTTCATCCAGAGAGTAGGGAGCCTGTGAATTCTCTGCTACAGAAAGCGATTGAGGCCAAACCACTGAATGTTTTCCAGAAGGTGTTCGACCTTAGGGCTAAAGAGATCAAAGGGTTTGGGAGAAAGTAGAAACAGGGTACTATGCAAGATCACGCATGATCATATTGAATGGCACCAGCAGTCTTGAAGGGCTAAATGGCCTACTCCTCCTATTTTTATGTTTCTATGTTCAAATTTAAAAGAGTCAAATTGGCAGTTTTGAAGATCTGTGTGCACTGTTACTGTGCTTAGTGTTTTGACATGAACTGTAGCTAAGCTACTGGAGAATTGTAATAAAGCTTGTTTGTCGCTGATCCTGCACATACTGCAAGTTAGTGTAGTTTAATTTGGTATCTGTGCTGAGCTAGCTCCCATATACCAATTTTAAGAAGCTGATTCTGGTAAGCCCTACACAAATCCATTTATATTCTCACCATTATTATGCGTTTACCCATATAAATCCAACATGAACATTGAATTTAAAAGCCTGCATCAATACTGAAACCGATTCCATAATTTATTGTAGAATATTGTTAAAATGTGTTAAAGTCATTTTTTTACTGTTTTAAATCAACCCACCGCATTAGTCAAAGAAATGAATTTTATATCGAATAGATGGGTTTTTAAAATCATTTTCCAAATTCAGAAAGCCTTCAAATTACTCGGATTGGCAAAGTGAAAAGAAATTATCATGTCACCAGATTAAATTCTCCATAAATTGCATTTTAAATTACAGGATCGCTAATAAATGAGGCTAAATTGTGATGGGATATTTCATCTTAATGGATTGCATCGAAATCTGTATGTCGTTAGTATTCATCCCTTCCAGCTAGTGGTTGATGTTTCAAAACTGTTAAGATAGATAGTTGATTATCGAAGTGATTTGTTTTAAACACAATATATTCTGAAACTTCTCATGAATTTTGAAATATATCTGTGAAGTAATTCTTAGGAAGCACAGTTACCTGATATATCTGACTTGCATTTTCCCAGCCCATTAAGAAAAAAATTGTGTTTAATTAAGGTTGATCCCCACAATTGATATGTCAGAATGTGTTTATACATTTTGCACTCTTGCCAGTGTCTAACAGGATGAAGACTGTACGGCTTAAATATCTCTGTATCTTCAGTGTGCTTATTTGGACTTCTGAACAATTTCTTCTGGGACAGGATCGTGTTCTTTCCTGTACGAACTGTAATTCCCAGTGAGTGACAAACTACAGCCAATTTCATGGCATGCAATATGGGCTGGTATCTAACCTCGTTTTATTTAAAAACGGTACAAGCATTGCAGGGTGGCATTGACCCACTACTTTAAACTGCAAATGAAAGCAGGTTGCTGAAACAATTCGGAAAAGTCTGATGCAGCTGATTTGATTTGATTTGTTGACACGTGTATCTCTGACAGTACAGTGAAAAGTATTGTTTAGTGTTACCACTCTCAGGTACCATCTTAAAACACAGAAAATAAATCAAAACAGAGAATATAAAGCCTGAAAACATAATACAATAAAGTTCATCTTATAGTTTGATCTCAATAAAGCTAGGTGGTCTTTGGAGTAGTTCCCACTTTTAGCTCAGCCAGGGGTCTCCTTTTGGGTTCTTACACCCCAATGGCTCGAGTCCCTGCTGCTTAACTGACTGCACTGCTGTAACCTTGCTTCACTATGCCACCACTGGAAGAAAGATGTGGCGTAATAGCAAGCTTTAGCAGACGTGTGAAGGTAGCCCTGTGTGTTTTTAGTGTAAAGGCGAAGGTCAATGCGCAAAGATAGGAAGTTTGGAAATCCTGGAAGTGTCCGTGCTAGGGCTAAATGTAAAATGATTACTGGAGATGCACAGTTGTTTCGAGGTTAAAATGAAACTAGGTAAGGAGAGACTGTTATTTCTAGCTAGCTTCTCCATTCCACAATCATCCTTGCAAGACTTTTCTGTGTCCTAATTGAGCTACCAAGATTTAAACTGTACATTATTCAAAAATAAAAAAGAGGATTAGAGAAACTCAGCAGGTTTGGCAGCACATGTGGAGAGAGAAAGAGTGTAACATAACTTTCTCTCTCAATCCAATTGGAATTTTCAATTCTATTCTTTTGAGAGAAAGAATGTTTTCACTTTCTTTTGGGCCTATTAAGCTGTGTTGCTACTTTGATGTGAGCCTGAACTTCTCAAATCCTTTGCACATAAGCAGTTAGACTCTTATTTTCCAAGGAGTGTGGCACCTTCTCATTTTTCCAAGCAAAATGTGTCTCAGATTTAAAAAAAACCATGAGCGGAAGTTTTCCCACTGTTGAGTGTCATGGGCAGTGGCAAGAAACGTGGGAAAATTTGACAAGATTGCAAAAAAAAAGTCTTAACATTGAACAGGGAAGTTTGGATTTTTGCCTTAATTTTTCAACAGCAAGTTCTGAATCTCTGTAATAAGTGGTGACTGCCTCATTTCCATGCATTTTCTTTACATTATTAGCTCTCCACATCAGGGCTGTTGTGCAGTGGTAATGTACCTAATTCTGGCCAAGGAGGCCCAGGTTTAAGTCCCACTTGCTCCTCCAGTGTGTAATAATAGCTCCGAGTGAGCTGATTTGAAATTGTCCACAACTCTCCCCTCCTCAGCGACTAGGTAGTCACAACTCCCAATTTAAAAGTCAGAGTGATTACCTGGCAGGTTGGAGCTTGGTGCTTTCATCTTCTGGCTTTCACTTTAATGTCTCTTCACCAACATGTCCTTGAATGCTCCACGGACTGTATCTCCTACACCCTTCAATCACCAAAGTCAGCATCTGCAAACTACCACCCTCTCCACATGACCATGGCTGATCTCAGACTAACCCAGACTCAACTCCTATTTCTTAGCTTTCTTTCAGCTTTACTTGTTACATACTCTAACCATGTCCTCTCTCCCTTTCACCCACCCCAGTGGAATTGCCTGTTCTTTAAAATCTGGCAGTGAGACACACCATCATTCTGCCATTCTCACATTCCAATTACTTAATCTAAATTATCAACATCCTTTTTCCCCCAGCACTCCAACCTCCTACCCCTCCCTCAAATATAGCATAAATGCTGCCCTCTCTACACTTCACTTCAGCTCTGATGAAGACTCATCTGGACTCAATATTGGCTTGTTCTGTCTCCATGGATGCTGCCTGACCCGCTGTGATCACCAGCATTTGTTGCTTTCAGTTCAGAATCTCCGTCACCCCTTCAGGACGTCACTGTGAAGCTCAGAGGTGTCTTTGACTTGCATGCTGCTGCCACGTCACTTTGCACACTGTAGCATAAACCATCCTATGCTTCTACATTGGGTATATCTTCAGGCTGTTAGCTTTGTTCCTTAGTGCCGTCTTATTTAGTGCTTCTTTGGAAGCTACCAGCCTCTGGGATTATAGAAGCTTTTATCTGGAAGGTAGGGGAAGAGAGTGTCACTGGACAAGTAATCCAGAGACCCAGATAACATGTTGGGGACCCAGGACAGATTGTGGAACGAATTCAATAAAAAAGCCTAGAATTAAAAGTCATGAAATTCTGATGATAGCATGAAACCATAGTCAGTTGCCAAATATAAAAAAATGTTTTTATTTTAGGTAAGGGCTTGGGCTTTTTGGGTTGTAGTGAAGAAAAGCTTCCTGTCCTTACCTGGTCTGGTCAATATGAGATCTCAGACACTGAGCAATATGGTTGACTCCTAACTATCTTCTGAAATGACTTACAGCCACACTGTTGTATCAACTGCTGAAAAATATCTGTAACGAGGAATGACATCAGATGGACCACCTGGCATGGTCCAAATCGCAATGAACAGCACAGCAAGCTCAGCCATGTCAACACTGCACATTCCTCCTCAGCTATATCTCAGGGCATGGGCTTGTGCCAAAATTGGGGGTACTTTCTTGCAGGCTAACCAAGCAACAATCTGACATAGTTTTATTCATTGAATCATAAAGTACACACACTGTGTCAGATAGCGTTGTCACTGGGTATGTCATGTCCCACTCGCTTGACTGACTGAACAAATGTGGTGGTGGCACAGTGGCATATATTTGGGAAGGAGTTGCCCTATGAGTCCTCACCATTGACTCTGGACCCCACGAAGTCACATGGCCAAACCAGAGCAAGGAGACCTCATGATTACCATGTCCCAACCCTCAGCAACTTGCATATTGAACAGCTTTTAGCACTGAGAGTGCCAAGAGTGCAGAATGTATTCTGGATGGTTGACGTCAATGTCCATCACCAAGAAGGGCTCAACAGCAATATTACTGATTGAACTGGTTGTGTTCTTAAGGACATAGCTACTGGACTGGGTTTGCAAAAGCTGATGAGGGAAAAACATGCCTAACCTCACTCTCACCAATCTGCCTGCCACAGATTCACCTGTCCATGACCTGTCAATAAGAGTGACCACCACCCAGTCTTTATGGAGACAAAGTACTGTCCTCACAATGAAGATCCCCTCTGAAATATTCTCTGAAACATCATCATGCTAAATGGGACAGACTTTGAACAGATCTAGCAACTTAAAACTGAGCATCTATGATTTGGCAGCACAGTGGTGAGCACTGCTGCCTCACAGCACCAGGAACCTAGGTTCACTTCCACCCTCAGGCTACTATCTGTGTGGAATTTGTACATTCTCCCCCTGTCTGCGTGGGTTTCCTCTGGGTGTTCCAGTTCCTCCCACAGCCCAAAGATGTGCAGGCTAGGTGGATTGGCCATGCTAAATTGCCCTGTAGTGTTCAGGGATGTGGAGATTAGGTGGGTTATAGGGGGATGGGTCTGGGTGGATAGCTGAGGCTTGGTCTGGACTTTTTGGCCGAAAAGCCTGTTTGCACACGGTAGGGATTCTATGATCTGTACTGTAGGCCACTGGCAGCAGCAGAATTGTAATATGATGATACCATCTGTAACCTCATGGTCTGGCATATCCCCACTCTACCGTTGTGTTCAAGCCCAAGAGTGCAGGAGAGTGTGCCAGAAGCAGCATCAGGTGTCCCTAAAGTGAGTTGTCAACCTAGGTAAAGCAACTGAAAAAGACTACTTATTGAAAGAAAACAAACATGTCCTGTACACAAAAACAAGAGCAAACCCGATCCTGCCAATTACTGCCCCCAAGTCTACTTCTGATTCTCAATAAAGTGATGGAAGGTGTCAGCTACAGTGCAATCAAGCAGCACCTGCTTAAGAGCTGACTTCAAGAGATGAGGTGAGAATAACTGCTCTTCAACTAAAGGCCACATTTTGACACAATCGACATTTGGTATTGAGGACCCTGAGCAAAACTAAAATCTGTGGGAATCAGGGGAGGTCCCCACAGTAGTTGGAGGTGAATGTGGTTCTTGGTATTCAGTCATTTAGGCTCCAGGAAATCTATACAGGAGTTACTCAGGGTCATGTCCGCAGTCCATCTGTCTTCAGCTGTTTCATCAGTGACATTCTGTCCATTGTAAGATCACAAGTGGAGATGTTCACCGATGATTGTCCAGTGTTCAGCATCATTTGTGTCTCCTCACACACTGAAGCAGTCCATGTCCAAATATAGAAAGACTTGAACTATATCCAAGCTCAGGCTGACAAGTGGCAGCTAACATTTGCACCATACAAGTGCCAAGCAATGACCAAGCTCAACAAGAGACATTCAAACCGTAAACAAAAAGGGAAATTGCTGGAAAAGCTCAGCAGGTCTGGTAGCATCTGTGGAGGCAAATCAGAGTTAGTGTTTTAGGTTCAGTGACCATTCCTCAGAATGGTTTTATTTCTGATTTACAGCATCCACAATTCGTTTGGGTTTTTTCTTGGACATTCTAACCATCATTGTTAGACACTCGGTGGCGTTCCCATTGCGAAATCTCCCGCCATTAACATCCAGGAGGTTATCACTGATCACGTGCTGAGCTGGACCAGCCTTATAATAATTTTGACTGCAGGAGGAGGTCAGAAGATGAGTCTTCTACCAAGTAAGTGGTAGTGGCCAGTGCATTGACATTACGAATTGGGATGTGTTGTTGTAACTATGTAGGACATTGGTTAGCCCACATTTGGAATATAGCATTCATTCTGGTCTCCCTGCTACAGGAAAGATGTCATTGAATTTAAAAGGGTTTCAAAAAGATTTATGAAGATGTTGCTGGGATGGAGAGTTTGAGCTGTAGGAAGACCCTGAATAAGCTGGGGCTATTTTCCCCTGGAGCCTTGGATGTTGAGGAGTGACCTCATAGCAGTTTATAAAATAATGAGAGGCATGGATAAGATGGATAGCCAAGTTCATTTTCCCAGAGAAGGTGAGTCCCAAACTAGACGGCATAGATTTAAGGTGAAGGGAGAAAGGTATAAAAAGGGACCTAAGGAGCAATTTTATCTCACAGGTAGTGGTGTGAGTATGGGATGAGCGGCCAGAGGCTTTGGTGGAGGCTGGTGCGCTTACAACATTTAAAAGGCATCTGGATGCTTAAATGAGTAGGAAATGTTTTGAGGGATGTGGGCCAAATGCTAGTAAATGGGACTAGATTAATTTAGGACGTCTGCATGGATGAGTTGGACCGATTGGCCTATTTCTGTGCTGTACAGCTCTCTGACTCTATAAGTAAATCACTCCCATAAGTCTGTACATCATCTACAAGGCAGAAATGAGGAGTGTGATGGATTAAATCCCATTGCCTGGATTAGTGTATCTCCAACAACATGCCAGAAGCTGAAAGTAGGGGGTAGGGCAAGAAAATTTCAAACATCTGATCAGCATGGATGAGTTGGACTGAGGGGTCTGTTTCTGTGCTGTACAACTCCAAGATTCGATGAGGTTCGGTAAAATGCAATTCTATATTCCTTAAATGTCGAATAGCATAATCTAATGAGTACAGTTGGTGGGAGTTATTTTTTGTGAACGCATAAAACTAGTTACCAGTTGTTATCGTGCTATGCTTGTTTGAATGTTGGTTTTAACAAGCTGTTTTAGCCAAGATTGCTGGTTTAATTTGATCCTCCCTGGTGATTCTAACACAGACACCTGTGATCTTTGCAATCAAGGACTGAATTGAAACAGTTCTCCTGGAACAATACGCATGGGCTGAAGGCACAGCCATCCACCAAGTGTACCATATGTGCTGGCTGACACACAGAGGGAGATTTCTTGTTGGCAGAACTGAGGGAGAAGATGCACAAATTCTTCGAGGCCCAGAGGAAAAAGGATGCCCTACACCTGCAGTAAGGAAGAAGCCCATCTTGCTTTCCTGTCCTTCTCCTGTGCACCATTTGGTGCTGTTCTGTTTTACTTCAGGCCCTCCTCCCAATCCTTACCCAGACTCAAAGAGGACCACCTAACAAGATGCCAGTGATTAAGCAGTCTCTTCCTTGTGGGAACTCCTAAAAAGTGGTGTCAGAACACTTCTTTAGGTGAAGCCCTCAGAATGTTTGAAGTAATGGTTGACTAATCGTCTCTCAACAACTGTCCAATAATGTCTGCTTCTAACCTCCAGCATTTTTGACGTACAAGATCGTATGATATAATCTGCACCAAGTAGGACTAATACAATCAGACTGATTTGTAGCAGAATCGCATGCATTGTACCAGCACAAATGTTGTCTTTGCTCCTCCCAGTAAATGCAAAGTTTAATTTTGATTAAATTTTAACCAGACTTTTGCAGCGGGAGGCTGACCATATAGGACTGGATTGGTCACCCATTTCACACCCCAGACCAAACTTGGCAAAAGTTTCATCACATTGGAGTGCACCAGTCCAATTGTTTCATTAACCCACAATGCATATTTTCTGATGGGCTTTTATTTACTTGGCAGGGGCAGGACAATACTATTGCTGTACGATCAGGCTTTGCATAGTCATCGGAAGTAACCCCAAAAAAAAGACAGTCTCTATAAACTTATTGCAAGCTTGTCAAGACCAAAACTTGTTGGAGAGTGGGAAAATGATATAAGGTAGAAATGAATTGTCCCCGCCAACGTATTCCCCAACTGCACCCCAATAGGGTTGCAGCCGCTGAACAAACTCCCTGACCTTCCAACACACATTATTTTTCTTTAACTTCAGAAGATTGTTGACCTCAGACACTTGCTGTCTGATATTCATTGAAATGCATCAGATCATCTGAAAATGGCCATGATTGATTTACTGCTGGCTTTCTGGCTAGTGGATGGGACACTGCTGTGGACCTCTGTCATAGTCAGCGTGCTAATCTCAAAGAAGTCGTTATAGTCTATGTAAACATGATGGACCATACTAAATTGTGGTAAAATGAAGAACTGGATTGCTCTTTACGATATATTCAAAAGTAAAGAACAAATTGCTGCTTTACCATGCACTTGCTTTTGCCAAGTTGTGCTGCATTGAGATTTTATTACCTCTTTGATATCAGAAGCCTTGGTCACTGCTGTAAAATACAGGACAACCGACAGGTAGTTTTTACACAACCTGCCAATTGCTCTTAGAGTCATAGAACCATATAGCTCTTCGGTCCAACCTGTCCATACTGATCATCATTTCAAGCTAAACTAGTCCCGCCCACCTGAGCTTAGCTGATATCCCTCCAAACATTTCTTATCTATGTACTTATTGAGATGTATTTTAACTGTTGTAACTAAATGTTGTAACTGTACCTGCACCCACCACTTCCTCTGGAGGTTCATTCCACACACAAACCTCTGTGTGTGTGTAAAAATATTTACCCTCATGTCTTTTTTAAATCTTTCCCCTCTCAGCTTAACACTATTCCCCTTAGTTTTAAACTACCCCATCCTAGGGAAAAGACCTTTGCTATTCACCTTATTTACGCCTTTCATGATTTTATAAACCCCTATAAGGCCACCCCTCAAACTCCTATGCTCCAGTGAAACAAATCCTACCCTATCCAGCCTCTCCTTATAACTCAAACTCTCCATTCCTGGCAACATTCTGATAAATCTTTTCTGAACCCTCTCCGGTTTAATAGTATCCTTCCTACAACAGGGCGACCATAACTGCACGCAGTACTCCAGAAGAGGCCTCACCAATGTCTTGTACAACCTCAACATGATGTCCCAAACCTTATCCTCCAAGGTCTGAGCAATGAACGCAAGTGTGCTAAATGCCTTCTTAAACACCCTATCTACAGGTGAACAAACTTCAAAGAGTTATGTACCAGAACTCCTGGGGGTCTCTGTTCTACAACACTACCCAAGGCCCTACATTTAATTGTATAAGCTCTGCTCTTGTTTGTTTCACCAAAATGCAAGATCATTTATCAAAATTAAACTCTATCTGCCACACCTCAGCCCATTGATCCAGTTGATCAAGCTCTCTTTGTGATCTTAAATAACCTTTTTCACCATTCACTATACCACCAATTTTGGTGTCATCCACATACTTACTAACCATGCCTTCTATATTCTCATCTAAACCATTCTTATAAATGACAAACCGAAGTGGACCCAATACCAATCCCTGAGGCCACAGGCCTCCAGTCTGAAAAGCAACTTTCCACCACCGCCACACTCTGTCTCCTGCTGTTTAGCCAATTTTTTATTCAGTTGGGAAACTACCCTGAATCCCATGTGATCCAACTTTTCTAATTAGTCTCCTTGCGAAACCTTGTCAAAGGCTTTACTAAAGTTCAAGTAAACAATGTCTATCACCCTACCTTCATTAGTCTTCTTGGTTACTTCCTCAAAAAACTCAATCAAGTTTGTGAGATATGATTTCCCTCACACAAAACCTTGCGGACTATCCGTAATCATTCCTTGCCTTTCCATTTGCATACAAATCCCATCTTTCAGAACGACCTCCAATAAATTACCCACCACTGACGTTAGACTCACAGATAATATCCCATTATTTGATTGGTTACAGCATTTTGTGCTAATATTACTTTAAGAAATAAAAAAAATTAATTTGCATTTGTAAAATTGAATATGTTTGTCGATCTGACCTGATCAGTTGCTTTAAGTTAGGGCTTTAGTCATTGTAAACTGAATTTTAATTCATGACACTTCACTTAGACAGAAATATTTGCAGGGAATAAATCATTTCCACAGTTGCTGTGGCCTCAAAGTTAATCTTCACTATGTGGTTGATAGAATTTGCAGAACCAGTTTTGGCTTAATTACATGATTTACATAATGTGTTCAGCCAGCCTCCCATAAGCTTATTCTTATTTCACACAGGCAAAGTATGAGAAAAGCAGAAACAAATGTATTATCCATAAAAATCGAAACACTGACCCAAAGTAATACATGATCTCCCACATTATAATATATCATTATATATATAAACCAAGAGCTTTGTGTTTGTGTTCAAAGTCCTGTTGCAGTCAAGACTCGGAAAGCATTAGAGCGTGCATTTTTACACCCATAGAGTCATAGAGTCATACAACAAGGAAACAAACCCTTTGGTCAGTTTATCCATGTTGACCAGGGTATCCCAATCTTAACTTGTCTCATTTGCCTGCATTTGTTCCCTATGCCTCCGAAACTGTCCTATCCATGTACCTGTCCAAATGTCTTTTAAATGTTGTATTGTTCCCATCTTTACCACTTCCTCTGGCAGTTCATTCCATGTGCGCACTACCCTTGATGTGAAAAGGTTCCCCATCAGAACCCTTTTAAATCTTTTCTCTCTCACCTTAGACCTATATCATCTGGTTTTGGACTACCCTACCCTTGGAAAAGGATCATGGCTATTCACTTAATCTATGCCCCTAATGATATTATAAACCTCTGTGCAGCCATCCCCTAGTCTCCAATGCTCCAGGGAAACAAGTCCCAGCCTATCCAAATTCTCCTTATAACTGAAACCCTCCAGTCCTGGTAACATGCATATAACGTTTTTCTGTGCCCTTTGTAGTTTAACAACATCCTTTGTTTAGCAGGGTGACCAGAATTGTATGAAGTATTCCAGAAGTGGCCTGATCAATGTCTCGCACAGTGGCAACATGACATCCCAACTCCTATATGCAGTGCTCTGAACAGAGAAGGCGAACATGCTGAAAGTATTCTTTACCATTTTGTCCACGTGTGATACCGTTTTCAAGGAGCTAGGAACCCGAGGAAGTGAAAGCAAATATGAAAGGTTTTTTAATCATACGATGAAAATTAATTTCTACAATGTTCTTTGGAGCACAATATTCTGTGTAATCTATTGAATTTGGCATCAAATTGAACACCGTTTTCTTAATACAAAATGAAAAATTGATAGCTTCACAACAAAGTCTGAGGACCATCGTTATGTGGACACAGTTACTTGATGTGCTATGATGATGTGGTCTGCAACACGGAATTCATTTTGTTGAGGCTGATTCACAACTGTTGAATTGTTTTCTTTTGTTTGTCTTTTGTTGTTGGATTGTCACAAGCCCACATTTCTGAACATAGTTTTGGTGATGTAGACAGAGAAGTATTATCAGTAGCTCCGCAGAGCAAGTTTTCCCATTCATTGTTTAGCACAAAGTATGAAAGAGTGGATGGACAACGAGCTTCTACACTTGTGCCAGTGCTGCACTCTGGCAGAGCTGATGCGAAAGAGAGCCGTCGTGATTTGCCTACTTACAACGTATTGTTCATTGCCATGGCTACCACTAGCAACTTCTATTTCATATTACAGTAAATTGAAACTTTTATACCCAGGTACTTGTGAATGTTAGTGACTTAATGAAGTCCCCAGAGATTATTCGTTATGTGCCTGTTAATCTCAATGATATTTTAAGCAGAATAACACCACATAATGAAAGCAGCCTGCTCAGGGAGTGAGAGTATGATTCACAATCCATATATACAGCAATATTTCATCCTGCTGCTGTACTATTTCAATTATGAGGCTAATTAATGAAGTAACATTCTTGAATAATCTATTTTTCAACTTATATAATATTATATTTTAAAGAAAACTGCAAGTAGGAAAAGCAACATGGGAAGTCACATTCTTCAAAATGCTACTGAGTTCTTTCTCAAAGTTAAATAAATACCAAGGGAATTCTAACTTCAAAAAATTAGCAGCTTTGGATTCACTGTGTTAGTGTATGGGGATGATTTAATTTTTAAAAAATCAGGATACAAACCTTAATTGACTGACTTCTAGCATTAACAAAGTAAGGAAGATGCTCCAAAGGGAGTGCAAGTTTGCACTTTAGTATTATAATGAACCTTTGACCCAGAAACAAAGCAGAAATTGCTGGAGAAACTCAGCAGATCTGCAAGCATCTGTGGAGAGATAGCAGAGTTAAGTCCAGCAACCCTTCTTTAGAACTTATACTAGCTAGGAAAAGGTGTGTAAGCTGTGATGTGGGTGGGGGCTGAATGGAGTGAGCAGATAGGTAAAAATGAATACCAGAGAGATAGAATGACAGCTGGTGATGGAAGATGGTGTGCAGTGGAGAAGGAACAGCCAACAGTGGGGACTAAAATTAGGTGAAAATGGGTTGGCTGTGCTGGAAGCAATGCATGGCCTGTGTGTGTATGTGTGCGTGCGCGTGTGTGTGTGCGTGCGCGTGTGTGTGTGCGTGCGCGCGCGTGTGTGTGTGTGTGTGTGTGCGTGCGTGCGCGGTGGAGGAAGGTGTGGTTGAAGGATATAGGCAATGATGTTCAAGTTCTAAAATTTTTAAATTTGATATTGAGTCCTGAAGGCTGCAGGATCCCCAAGCAGAAAATGAGATGCTGTTCTTCCAGCTTGCGCTGAGCTTCACTGGAACGCTGCAGCAGGCCTGAGGCAAAAATGTTGGCCAGGAAACACGGTGGTGTGTTGAAAAATGTGAGCCTTACTGTTGTTCACAATCTGAACTTGTCAATGGATGGCCTGGTTTCCGCAGGAAATCCCGCAACTACATCCTGGCTGGATCCAGGCAATGTGCCTGCAAGATCTAGTGTGCCAGAGTGGGCAGCCCCTGCCATTCACAATCCACAGAATATGGGGAGTCTCAACATCTGAGATCCTACACCTTACCACTCAGGCTCCAAATCAACCTCCACTTCTGAAAGACTGAGTCAGTGAAAATGCAGATCGTTGGTCTCCAGGGATTTCCGATGTACTCTTCTTCATTTGATATCTTTACAAAAAAACACTTATTACAAAAATGTGTGTTTCAATTGATAATTTTTTTCCTCTTTTGAAAAAATTATGTTGCAGTGGGAAGATTGCTGATAGAATTCAACTCACTGATGACAATGGAGAAAGTTCAGCAAGAGAACCCAGATGTACAAATGGGTGGCAAATACAAGCCTTCAGACTGCATCGCTAAGCAAAGAGTTGCCATCATAATTCCATTCAGGCACAGAGAACATCATTTGAAGTTCTGGCTGCATTACTTACACCCCATCCTACGTAGGCAGAAGATCAACTATGGAATTTATATTATAAACCAGGTGAGTACCTGATCAAGCAGTCTTATTTTGTGATGGTGGTGCCTTGTTGTAAGTTAAGGATTTCATTGGAGCTAATTATGAGTCATGAGCTATTCATAGCAGTTGATTTATGTGATTCCGCATTATAGTTTCACACTTCTAGCCCTTATTAAGCCAGTTGAATATCAAAATGCAAGCTATATTTAAATTAACAAGATCTCATTTGCTATCATCTGCCTCCTTGAGGTTGTAATCTATCTGCACCAAAGATCAAAATTACAGGGATTCTCTAACTACTTCAGGTTTACCTTAGTTGCAAGTTATTGTTTCTACTGTAATTCTGTCGAGCCTGCTGCTCTACAGTGATATTTTCAATCCAAATTACTTCAGAGAAATGTCAACATCTGATTCTCATCCAAGAATTAAACAAAACATGTTTGATTAATTAGAATTGGGATCAGCCATACCCTATACATAATCAAAAATGGGAAGGTCAAAAATGATACCAGGAGCAGTGCAAATTAATACAGATCCAAAAGGGGTCTTAACGTACACTTGGCATGCCTCTGCTTATTTCCTCTTGTCCATTTGTTTTGTGATTTAGACTTGATGATCAGTGAGCAGATGTCTCAAATTAAATTGTTTTGGTTAATTCTGCGATGTTATCATGGCTTTTGAGGCACCAGGTTAGTGTCCCTACCTCTGAGCCAGGAGAACTGTGATCAAGTCTAGCATGCCCCAGAGGTGTGGAGTAACTTTGCTGAAGAGGTTGATGTAAAGTATCTAATACTACAACATTATACTGTGGTGATGGTGGCACTGTGTGTGAATACCTGTGAAGGAGACAGCCCCTGCCCTCATTTTCTTTACATCTTAGCCAAAGTTTCCCACAACATCAACCTCTCTAGCTTCGGTGAAACATCAGGAGAATGTTTCAAGTTCCTGCAGTCAGTAAAAGAATTTCCTACACTGCAACTGGGATGCTCTTCACCTGGAGTTGAAAAGCATTGTGCTTAACTCAAGAGAGATTTCTGTAACTGTGATGTTAGATGCTTTTGCAGTTTTTAACAACATTCCTCAACTCTTTGTTTCAAAGGTTATAGTGGAGGACCTCTTTACAGTTAAAGTAATTCTGTCAGTATTGTTCTTCTTCAGTTTTTAAGAAGCTTCATTAATCAGGGAAGCATCTTGAAACTGTCTGTAAGTGTACCAGTTATTTGTAAGTGCTTTGCACTAGGTTGGCAATAGCTACTCAAAGTGAATCCAATTCTATTTAACTGTCTTGGACATTGTGACAGTCCTTTGAATTACTATAACACAGGCAAACCCCAGTCCCAAATAATACATTTTGGGAGGTGTCAGCTATTGTTACAAAGGTGGTTGAAATATTTGCTTGTTCAGGAGGATGCAGGAATGTGGTAGATTAGAACAAATCAGATATCAACTGATTTTTTTTTTGTAAATTTCTAATCATCAGTATTATGAAGTCAAATGAAGGAATATCTAGTGAGAAACAATGGATTAATAAGGCAACAATTGGTGTGGCACACATTAGCAACATAAGTAAGCTCAGCAGTCACATTACAAATATCCAAATGAAAACAAATCAACTTTGATTGAATATTGCACAGCATTGTACTGAAGAAATTCTGCATTCTTGGAGATGTCTTTTTTTTTGTGTGAAATGTTAAATCAAGGCCTTGTCTCCCTGTTCAGCTGGATACAGGGCATTTTATTTAAAAATCATGGAACTGTCACAATGTTGTATTTAAATCTGTCCCTCAATTGACATCACCCAAACAGATAAACTGGTTATCAAAACATTTGTCGGGCCATGCTGTGTGCATTGCTTGGTATGTTTGCCTACAACAGTAACAGGTACTTCAGAAGTACTTCATTGCCTGCAAAGCTTTGTTCTGAGGATATGAAACGGACCACATAAATTGAAAGTCAGTTTGTTTTTGTTTCCCTACATTGCTCATTCACGGGACAGTGTCATGGCTATTCCTTAACAGCTTAAAGGGAAGGAGATGCGTGGCCTGACACAACACACATTGGCATTGGTAGAACCAAAATGTGCTGAATGGATTTGGTTTAATGATCTTTTATATAAAATGTGCTGCAGAACTGTGTTACAGACTAGATAAAGGTGCTTTTTTACTCTTGGAGGTGAGTGCCACTGAAATTTTTGCTCATCCCTAGTTGCCTTGAGTTTGCTATAACTAATCAGTTTGCTCCAACACTCAATGGGCAGTTAAGAGTCAAACATGTTGCAATGTGACTGGAGCCACATTGACGCTAAACCAGATGAGGGCAGTACGTTGTCTTCGCTAAAGAACATTAGTGAAGTAATTTGGTTTTTAGGATAATTCTGCAGCCTAAGAATCACTTTTGCTGATGGCTTTTTATTTGTTGACAAGTCTTTAAGTCAAATTCAAATTCTTGCTATTCTAGTTAGAATTGAACTCTTATTCTCTAAATTAGTCTAAGTCTTTAAATTATTGATTAATTTCGATTATAGTATGGCACTTGATGTTTTTCCTAAAATGAATTGCTCAATTTGCCCGCCAGCCAAAGTAATTGTCAACAACCCTATATGTTACTTTAACCTTTATTACTTATTGTCTCTGTGGTGGCACACAAAATGATGTATTAACAATGTGTCAAGAGCTAGTTTCCCAGCTCCAGATTGAGATCACTGCCACTCCACCCAAACTTGAATGTAACATGGCATCAATCTGAATTGGGAGTTAGGTTTTCCCTTCCCCACTGCGATATTAAAGACATATTTTCTCACCCTGCCCCCTTTAGGTTTTCACACAACATGGATCATAGCCTGACTGAGAGGACCAGCAGACACCCTACTAGCTGCTCTGTTAACCGCCAGCTAGGACAAGAGGGTCTGGGTGACTTGTCCACTGCTTGGTGCCTTCTATAAAGGCACAGCTGAGATTAAGAACATTGTCACGCAGGAAATGGCAGGCACAATTTTCATCCTCAGTGAGTTGAAGTTCCATATGTCCCAGTGAGAAACCTGATGGAAGTAGCTGTAGCTGGGCAGTGAGGTTCCCAGAGGTTGTCCATGAATTCCTGCTGCCCATATGTGTTGGCCTCAATGGAAATATTGTAAGCGGAGTTTCTGTTTTCCCAACACACTAAGCTGTTTGTAAAAGCATTAGGTTAAAGACAGCAGGCATATCATGGAAATCTGGAATGGAACTTGGAAGGAAAAGAATGTACCTCACAAGATAGAGAAGTGAATGGCTGAAAATGTTAGAAAAGATTGGAGTGTGCAGATTGGTGGCATGTTAAGTGAAGCATTTCATTTTTGTGACAATGATGGCAAAAGCAAAGAAGTCAAAATACACAATGGACAGAAAATAATGTATTGAGATTTATATATTCTTTAATATTTGAGAAAGCTGCAAAATACATGGACTGAGGACAGAGTTGGAACGTGTTGGATGAGGCACAGAGAGAGGATTTAAGAAAAAAACATTTCATGACCTGGAACACTCCCTGTAGAAGTAGGAAAAGCAGTGATTATGAATGATTTCAAAAGGAAATTAAATGGGTATTTGATGGAAATAAACTTGTAAATCTACAGGAATAGAACGGGGCAATAGAACTGATTTGAATTGTTCTACAGAGAAACTGCATGGACTCTGTGATCTGAATGACGTCCTCCTGTGCTGTAATGACTCTATGACCCTTTTTACACTTCACAAAGCATTATTATGGCTCTATTGTGCTGCATTAGTTTTGAATACCATTGCGTTGCACTATCAGGGGGCATAATGGAAGTAAATTGTTACTCTAAGGCACAAGTGGAGTTTCAGCAAGCTTGCAGGTATTCAGAAAAGCACTTAAGAATGGTATTTGTGCCATCCTACTTTTCAATAAGTGGACATGCAGGCTTCTAGGGACAAGTAAGATTGGGAAATGTTAAGAGATTGAGTCAAATAATAGTTTTAACCCCTTTAGACTGTATAATTAAGATGTAATTCCATTGATAATTAAGCTCCAATACATTAATGACTGAATATAAAGGACATTCTATAAATAGTTTGATTTCACACATTTCTTTATGTATTTAGGGCTGAAATTTAAATTCTGATGTTTCATGTGTTCTCTCAGCATTTCTCCCACACTTTTCATTCGCATTCTCTCATACTTAGCAGCATTTCTCTTCATTATTATTGAAAGTGTCCAGAATTTGTTTTTGCAGTAATTTTGGTAGTAGCCTGAAGTAAATTTTTATAACAGTACATTCTGGAACTAACAGGAAAGACCCGATAGTAATGATGTCAGAGACAGGATTAATTAAGACCCTCTAAGTTACAGTGATCATATCATTAAAGAATGTCACAGTTAGTCTAACTTTGAGAAATTTAGGCCTGAAACTAAGCCTTAACTCCAAAATGAAGATACTTAAGGAGTATGAAGATGCTATAGACTAACGTGGAATCGAGAAACAGGTTAAACGGAAAGTTTTTGTAAAAAAGTGCTGGAGGAACTCCTGCAGTACCTGTAAAAGACAAACAACACTAACTTTCCCACTTCAATATCATAACATTCAGGGTTACCGCCTAGTGTAGGAAAGTGGGACTACTGTAGGTAGTAGTGTATTTTTGGCAATACAGATTTGATGGACTGAGGGCCTCTTCTAGGCACTGTGATTCTATGACCCTTCTTCAACACTCCTATCTGCTTAAAAATGTTAAATTTCTTGCTCTTTATCTAGCAATTTCTGTTCTATTTCAAATTGCCAGCAATCATAGTGCTTGGATTTTATTAAAATGGAAGATGCTAGAGAAACAGTGGCAGACATTTAAGGAGATATTCATTAATTCTAAATAAAAACTATATTCCCCCAGAAAAGAGAAAAAACCTCAACCAGCAAGAAGTACCATCTGTAGCCAACTGATGAAGTAAGGATGATATTAAATTGGAAGAAAAATGAGCAGTACTGGCAAGGTTACTGGAAGTTAAGAAAACTGAAACCATTTTAACAGTCAGCAAAGGATAAATTTTAAACAAGGGAGAAGTAAGGGAAAATTAGCATGTAAACATTGTCAGTAAAAGCATCTGCAAGTATATAAGATGTGTAAGGGTGGCTGAGGTAAATATTGGTTGTTTAGAGAGTGAGATTAGGGGCAAGAATCATGGGAAACAATGTCATAACAGAGACTTTAAACAAGTTTTTTTGAATCATCTTTACTGTGGAAAACACAGCGTTCCAAAAATATTTTTAAAAAATCAAGAGGCAAAAGAAAGGCAGGAGCTCAAAACATCGCCATTAGTTGAGAAAAATCACTAGGTAAACTAATGGTGGTAAAGCCTGAAAAATACTCTGGACTTTACGGTCTGTGTCCTGAGAAATGCAAATAGAATATGGGCTTTTATTATAAGGAGGACATTGGTGAGCACACACATGGGATAATGTGTTTGGTCTCTTTATTCAGTGGGAAATATACTTGCTTTAGAAACTGTTCCACAAAGTCTCACTAGCTTATGGTTAGGACAATGGGGTTGATAATGAAAAGTTAAGCGGGTTTGACCTATATTCATTGGAATTTAGAAGAATGAGAGGTGGTCTTATTGAAACATAAAATTTTGAATAGTTTGACAGGGTAGATGCTGAGAGAGCGCAGAACTCTTACAAAGGAATCTAGAACTCGGGGCGCATTTTGAAAATAGGGGGTCTCCCATTTCAGATGGCAATGAGGAGGAATTGCTCTTTTCAGAGTTTTTGTTTTCTTAATATTAGAAGCTCTCTTCTAGAGAAAGCAGTAAAAGCTTGGCTGTTAAACACGTTCATGGACGAGCTTGTCAGTCTTTTGCTTGGCAAGAAAGTCAAGAGTTATGGGGGAAGCCCACCACATTCAGATCAGTTGGAATCTTAGAGAATGGCAGAGAAAACTCAATCGATCAAGTGGAACAAACAAAAGAGAAATACAGCACAAGAACAGGCCCTCCTCCAAGCCTATGCTGATTGCCGTGCACTAACTAAATGAAAAAAAAATCCTTCTGCCCATATCCCTCTAAGCCCTCTACCATCCCGATGACTCTTAAATGTTGCCCCTGTATCTACTTCCACCACCCCCTCTGGCAGTGCATTTCAGGCTCTTACCACTCACTGCATGAAAAACTTCCCTCACACATCTCCCTTGAACATTCCCCCTCACACCTTGAACCTTTGCCCTCTTGTACTTGAAATTTCTACCCTGGGAAAACCCTCTGACTATCCACCCTATCTGTGCCTCTCATAATTTTGTAGACCTCAATCAGGTCTCCTCTCAGCCACTGTCTTTCCTTTAAAAACAATGTTTCTTCATAGTTAATGCCCTGGAGACCAGGCAACATCCTGGTGAGTCTTTTCTGCACTCTCTCCAATGCTTCAACCTGCTTTTGGTAATGTGGCAAGCAAAATTGCACACAGTACTCCAGATGTAGCCTAAAAAGGGTTTTATATAGTTGCAACGTCGTTTTCCAACTTATACTTCATGCCCTGGCCGATGAAGGTAAATATGCCAAATGCCTCCTTAATCATGTTGGCCAGCTGTGTTGCCACCTTTAGGGAACTGTGGACCTGCACACCCAGATCGATCTGTATGATAATGTTCCTAAGGTTTCTGCCATTTAGAGTATAGTTCCACATCTAAATTTGATCATCCAAAATATATTGCCTCGCTTAAACGCCATCTGCTGTTTCTGTGCCCAAGTCACCAATCTATTTATTTATATGCTGTTGTACCCTTTCACAATTGTCGGCACCATCAGGAACTCTACCAATTTTTGTTCCATCAGCAAATATACGAATTGGAACACCCACATTTCCCTCCAGATCATTTATATATACTGTAAACAACAGAAGACCTAAGACTGATTCCTGTGGAACACCACTAGTTACCAGCCTCCATCTGAAAAACACCCTTCCACCACTACCATCTGTCTTCTATGACCAAGCCAGTTTTGTATCCGTCTAGCCAGCAAGCCCCAAATCCCATGTGATTTTAATTTTTTTTACCAATCTGTCATGTGGGACTTTTATCAAAAGCCTTACTAAAGTTCATATAAACTACATCCACAACCCTTCCCTTCTCAACTATCTTTGTTACCGCTACAAAATTTTGTGAGACATGAACTTCCAAGTACAAAACTCTGCTGCCTCTCACTAACTAGTCCATTTTCTTCCAAATATGCAAATATCTCGTCCCTCAGTATCTTCTCCAAGAGCTTCCCCACCACAGACAGCAGGCTAAACTGCCAATAATTTCCTGGATTATCCCTGCTTCCTTTGTTAAAGAAGGGAGCATTGGCTAATCTCCAGTCCTCTAGAACCTCGCCAATGGTAAAAGAGGATGTGAAGATATCTGCTAATGCCCCAGCTATTTCTTCCCTGGACTCTTGCAGTCTCCTGGGAAAGATCCTATTTGGCCCTGGGGACTTGTCTACATTAATGCAATTTAGGATACCCAAAACTTCCTCCTTCAAAATATTGACACTGTCTAGAGTATTCACACTCTCATCCCTGACCTCGACATCAGTCGTGTCCTCCTCCTTGGTGAATACTGATCCAAAATACTCATTAAGCATCTCTCCCACTTCATGTGGCTCCAGGCATAAGTTCCCTCCTTTGTCTTTGAGTGGGCCTACCATTTTCCTTGCTACCAGCTTTCTTCCAATATATGCAAAAATAGCGTTGGGATTCTCCTTGACCCTATTTGCTAAAGACATTTCATGGTCCTTTTGGTCTTCCTAATTCTGCATTTAAGTTTCGTCCTAATTTCTCTCTACCTTTCAAGGGCATGGTCAGTTTGTTGCTGCCCAGACCTATGGGCTACTCCTGTAAATCTTACGAATTTCAAAATTCTTGGATGTTTATTATCGGTTAAATGAGCAAATAGCCAAGATCAGAAATTCTAGATTTGGTGGCTTTATGTGGCATAATTTCATGCTGTTGTCAAACTGTAATTACTTCACTGTGTATTGTCAGAACCATTTATATTGAATAATTGTGTAAAAGATGGGATTACAAAAGAAGCTGGGTAAACAAGAAATCCTCACTATGGCCCGAAATACTCAATTTGTCTCTATTCCTCCTTATTCCTTTCAACTTCACCTTATGTAGATCTGGACTTTAAGCTCAAGTTCAGTGAAAGACAGTTATTTCTTCATCTTCCTGGCCTTCAGGGTTGAATTTATGTTGAGTATTATTAGTACAAAGTATCAAAGACTGTACAGCATAATATCTGGGCACTACAAGAACTAGCATATCTACTTGGACCAAAAAGAATAAACTTAGTGATCTATCATGAAACGATGATAATTATCAAAAGCTATTTTATATGACAATGGTTATGACCTTATAGATTCGTTGATGTTCTACACATATTGCCTGCCAATTATATTTGTGGCCATTGTTTAATCTTCAGTTTTAAACTGTAGAACTAATATAAAATGGAATATGGTATTATACTGTACATTCTTTTCTATTGTGATGTGATATGTACATACCTTTTAAAAGCGTACATCTCAAATAATTGTCAATCAACACCTCAACAGCTGCAAAGTAGCACTTTCATGATTTGTAGGCAGTTTCTGAGCAGCTGTGATAAAAGATAGCTTTACTGTACTTATCTCCCAGTGAATATTATGTGTATTTAGTTTTACCTTTAAATAAATAACCCACATATTGTTTCTCAATCCTTGAGTATGATTGGTATGTTTACCTCAAAGTACAGCAGAAAGTAACATCTATATCATGGACACCTCTACGATTTCTTATATTTTCTCAACAGTTTGTTCAGTGATGTTATTACACACCTCTAGAGCAGGTGGGTCTTGAAACTGTGTTTCTGGCTCAGAGGTGGGGATGCCACCAGTGTGTCAAGAATCCTTGTTGTTTACTATTACTCCTTTTCTTATCTTGTATCTTCTTTACTATTTATCAAGCTTAAACAAGAGCTACCTGCAGAGATAATGGGAACTGCAGATGCAGGAGAATCCAAGATAATAAAATGTGAGGCTGGATGAACACAGCAGGCCAAGCAGCATCTCAGGAGCACAAAAGCTGACGTTTCGGGCCTAGACCCTTCATCAGAGAGGGGGATGGGGAGAGGGTTCTGGAATAAATAGGGAGAGAGGGGGAGGCGGACCGAAGATGGGGAGAAAAGAAGATAGGTGGAGAGAGTGTAGGTGGGGAGGTAGGGAGGGGATAGGTCAGTCCAGGGAAGACGGACAGGTCAAGGAGGTGGGATGAGGTTAGTAGGTAGATGGGGGTGCGGCTTGGGGTGGGCGGAAGGGATGGGTGAGAGGAAGAACAGGTTAGGGAGGCAGAGACAGGTTGGACTGGTTTTGGGATGCAGTGGGTGGAGGGGAAGAGCTGGGCTGGTTGTGTGGTGCAGTGGGGGGAGGGGACGAACTGGGCTGGTTTAGGGATACAGTTGGGGAAGGGGAGATTTTGAAACTGGTGAAGTCCACATTGATACCATATGGCTGCAGGGTTCCCAGGCGGAATATGAGTTGCTGTTCCTGCAACCTTCGGGTGGTATCATTGTGGCACTGCAGGAGGCCCATGATGGACATGTCATCTAAAGAATGGGAGGGGGAGTGAAAATGGTTTGCGACTGGGAGGTGCAGTTGTTTGTTGCGAACTGAGCGGAGGTGTTCTGCAAAGCAGTCTCCAAGCCTCCGCTTGGTTTCCCCAATGTAGAGGAAGCCGCACCGGGTACAGTGGATGCAGTATACCACACTGGCAGATGTGCAGGTGAACCTCTGCTTAATGTGGAATGTCATCTTGGGGCCTGGGATGGGGGTGAGGGGGGAGGTGTGGGGGCAGGTGTAGCATTTCCTGCGGTTGCAGGGGAAGGTGCCGGGTGTGGTGGGGTTGGAGGGCAGTGTGGAGTGAACAAGGGAGTCATGGAGAGAGTGGTCTCTCCGGAAAGCAGACAGGGGTGGGGATGGAAAAATGTCTTGGGTGGTGGGGTCGGATTGTAGATGGCGGAAGTGTCGGAGGATGATGCGTTGTATCCGGAGGTTGGTGGGGTGGTGTGTGAGAACGAGGGGGATCCTCTTTGGGCGGTTGTGGCAGGGGCGGGGTGTGAGGGATGTGTTCTGGGAAATACGGGAGACGTGGTCAAGGGCGTTCTCGATCACTGTGGGGGGAAAGTTGCGGTCCTTGAAGAACTTGGAAATCTGGGATGTGTGGGAGTGGAATGTCTTATCGTGGGAGCAGATGCTACCTGCAGAGAATTATTTATCTTCATTATGGAGTTTTAAAGTCGCATTTTGTTACCAGGAGAGTTTTCATTCTTCTGTAAGTCCATTATTTATTTTGTTTCATATGAGAAACTGTGTCAATATATTTTACAACACTAATAAAAGCTCACTTTTAACAAATGCCAATAATGGAACAGTATTTACTTGGGATAACAAAGAATGGAGCTGGATGAGCACAGCAGGCCAAGCTGCATCTTAGGAGCACAAAAGCTGACGTTTCGGCCCTAGAGAAGTGTCATCCAACTTCACACTTTGTTATCTTGGATTCTCCAGCATCTGCAGTTCCCATTATCTCTGATCAGTATTTACTTGGGAGCCAGCTTTGAAAGATTTAATGAGTATACATTTGTGCTTTCTCTGGCTGTTTTCTCATTTAAATCTGTTCTGTAATCACGTCTACTTTTTTACTGTCGCAATGTCGAAGTGGATTGTAGGGCTGCTGTCTCATCAGAGAGATGAAGACTGGTGGTGGTTTAACCTGAGGGTCACCATATCTTAGGCGAGGGGAGAAGTTGAGAAAGTGAGTCCTTTATGGTAACCTCAGCTGATGCAGGAATTGAACTCGCATTGTTGTTAACACATTGCCTTAAAAACCAGTCTTCCAACCAACTGAGAGACAGCAAGAATTGCTGATACTGGAGTCAGAGATAACACTGTGGAGCTCGAGGAACAGAGCAGGCCAGGCAGCAGCAGAGGAGCAGGAAAGCTGACGTTTCAGTTCGGGACCCTTTCTGAAAAAGGGTCCCAACTGGAAACATCAGTTTTCCTGCTCCTCTGATGCTACCTGGTCTGCTCTGTTCCTCGAGCTCCACACTGTTACTTCCAACCAATTGAGCTTTCCAACCCATATTCTTGAATTAGATTTTACTGTAAAATGGCTAATTCTTGGATTAGGTTTTGTTTTCGAGATGCACGCAACTTGGCTTCTTTCTTAGTTTCATTTGTTATCAAAAAATGAGCTGAGTAGAAATATGCTTTCATTTTGTTCATTTTAATTTACTGCACTGGCTATCTTCTGAACCAGACGTTCTTGGGAAAATCTGGAGATGATATTCTGTAATACTTCCATTCTGAGGTTACCATGCTCGCTACTGGATGATGTGTGCTACAAGGCAAACTTTTGAAACTGGGATGTTGTTTAAGATACTGTTAGATGCCTTGAAAACCGAATAAGATGATGTTGTTAACACGGCAGTTTTGTTTTTCTGTAATTATGGACACACTGAATACACTTGATTAGCAAAAAATTTGAATACGTTTTTTCTTGAAGTAATAGAGTGCTTCTCAGTCCTAATTAGTACTACTATAGTATACTCATATGAAGTACTATCCCATTAACTTCCAAATTCTCCCAGAGTCATGACTAGTGAAATTTAATGGGCTGAGAATATCACAACACAGCATTTGTTCCAATTCAGAAATAATGACTGCAGTAGAGTAAAAAGGACTCCTGTCATTGAATAAGTTTGTTAATTGAGTAATGTGTTAGAATTATGCTGCAAGACATAGAGTTCTTCTCTCTTACCTAACTCCCAATGTTTAAAACAAAAACTGGTGATGGATGTTTACTTCTTGAATGCAGTGCATAGAATTTCATGAAGTGTTGACTGGGGAGCCAGCTGTCCCTCAAAACTAAAATCAAAATATGACAGATTCTGGAAAACCGCAGCAAGTCAGGCAGCGACAAAACACTTATTGTTTCAAGTCAAGTAACTCCTCGCTCAAATCATTTCTCTAGCCCCCTTATGTGATTTTGATAGCTGATACGGTTACTACTCCTCTGCTTAACTTATTAGCCCTTTCTTCATTACAGCCTGTGATATTCTGCTCAGCTTAAGCTGCCTTCCAACTTCTGCTACAAGATTGTTTCCTTTGCCAATAATGTGTTTTTACTTTTCAATGCTTCTTTATTTTTTACTTTACATTACCACTGAAGCCTTTCCTTTGATAATTATTTACTCTTGTTCAAACATTTTATGTCCTGGCATATCTCCTCTAGTATTTGTTATGATAAATTCAGTCGTGTCTAAATGATTCTGGGTAATCCAAGATGGAGGATGGGAAAATAAAATGTAGCTGTAAGAGTGGCTCCCTTTTTTTTTAGGTATTTTCAGTGTTGGAGCTGAAATCCTTAAATTCCAGGAGCAATAATTACTGTTTTATAAGCTGTTGCATTATTTTGGAACTTTGGGGGATAAAAATAGATCAAAACAATGGCACTTTAAAAAGGAGGAAAGAGAAAGAGAGGCAGTGATCACATGGGAAATGAATCAAATGGAAAAGTGAACCTGCACAGCTGTCTGACCCAGCAGTGAACCTGCACAGCTGACTGCCTCTGATGTTTGGTTTCATGTATCTCTGAACGTTATAGTTCAGCTAAGAAAAATAAACAAACAGCAAAATTCACAGCTGACCAAGGAGAAACCTGTATGGGGGAGCTCACAGCAGGGGAGCAGCTAAGCGGCTAGTTTTTAAATGTAACCTTACTATTTTTGTAAATCTGTAGTAGTAAGTAGAATGGGTTGTTGTCTGATTATATGTTTTCATCGAGACCAGCCTCTTGATTAAACTTTAAATATATAAAACATAGGTTCTGTCTGTATCCTATGTGATCTAACCTGCTAGCCAGTATACCATGAGAAACCTTGTCGAACACCAAATGGATCAGTTTTTTTGTGTTTCCAAGTAAGTTAGCCTTTTTAGAGCCCCAACCTTCAGTTCACCTGGGCCATCTCCAGCACATCCCTCACCTTCCTGGACCTCTCAGTCTCCATCTCAGGCAACCAGCTTGTAACTGATGTCCATTTCAAGCCCACTGACTCCCACAGCTACCTAGAATACACCTCCTCCCACCCACCCTCCTGCAAAAATTCCATCCCATATTCCCAATTCCTCCGCCTCCGCCGCATCTGCTCCCACGATAAGACATTCCACTCCCGCACATCCCAGATGTCCAAGTTCTTTAAGGACCGCAACTTTCCCCCCACAGTGATCGAGAACGCCCTTGACCGCGTCTCCCGTATTCCCCGCAACACATCCCTCACACCCCGCCCCCGCCACAACCGCCCCAAGAGGATCCCCCTCGTTCTCACACACCACCCTACCAACCTCCGGATACAACGCATCATCCTCCGACACTTCCGCCATTTACAATCCGACCCCACCACCCAAGACATTTTTCCATCCCCTTCCCTGCCTGCTTTCCGGAGAGACCACTCTCTCCGTGACTCCCTTGTTCGCTCCACACTGCCCTCCAACCCCACCACACCCGGCACCTTCCCCTGCAACCGCAGGAAATGCTACACTTGTCCCCACACCTCCTCCCTCACCCCTATCCCAGGCCCCAAGATGACATTCCACATTAAGCAGAGGTTCACCTGCACATCTGCCAATGTGGTATACTGCATCCACTGTGCCCGGTGCGGCTTCCTCTACATTGGGGAAACCAAGCGGAGGCTTGGGGACCGCTTTGCAGAACACCTCCGCTCAGTTCGCAACAAACAACTTCACCTCCCAGTCGCAAACCATTTCCACTCCCCCTCCCATTCTCTAGATGACATGTCCATCATGGGCCTCCTGCACTGCCACAATGATGCCACCCGCAGGTTGCAGGAACAGCAACTCATATTTCGCCTGGGAACCCTGCAGCCATATGGTATCAATGTGGACTTCACCAGTTTCAAAATCTCCCCTTCCCCTACTGCATCCCTAAACCAGCCCAGTTCATCCCCTCCCCCCACTGCACCACACAACCAGCCCAGCTCTTCCCCCCCCCCACCCACTGCATCCCAAAACCAGTCCAACCTGTCTCTGCCTCCCTAACCGGTTCTTCCTCTCACCCATCCCTTCCTCCCACCCCAAGCCGCACCCCCAGCTACCTACTAACCTCATCCCACCTCCTTGACCTGTCCGTCTTCCCTGGACTGACCTATCCCCTCCCTACCTCCCCACCTATACTCTCTCCACCTATCTTCTTTACTCTCCATCTTCGGTCCGCCTCCCCCTCTCTCCCTATTTATTCCAGTTCCCTCACCCCATCCCCCTCTCTGATGAAGGGTCTAGGCCCGAAACGTCAGCTTTTGTGCTCCTGAGATGCTGCTTGGCCTGCTGTGTTCATCCAGCCTCACATTTTATTATCTTGGAATTCTCCAGCATCGGCAGTTCCCATTATCTCTAAGGCTGTGCTATTTTCTGGATCTGTAGATTGTTGAGGCTCAAAGATGGCCTTTAGTAGAGTGATGTACTCTTCCGGTCAGATGTGGGAGAGTAGGGAGAGTTTCCATGTTACTGTTTGCACAAAGTATGTTTGGTTGCAGATCCAATGGATCACATGGATCGGTTGGAGCAGCAGTTAGAGGCAGCGAGGAATTTACAGGAGCTGGGGGTGTGATTGATGGCAGTTGCAGGGAGAAAAACTACAAAAACTGTCAGGTCAATGGGTTACCTGCAGGAAAGGTAGGAAGGGTAGGGAGGCCAACGCGGAGTATCCTGTGGCTACTTCCATCATAAACAAGTATTCTGTTTTAGGAAATGTAGGGGGTGATGGACTCTCAGGAGAATGTCGCACAGACAGCCAGGTTTCTGGTGTTGAGACTAGCTCTCATGTAGCAAGGGGTATGTCAAGTTCCAAGCAATCGATTGTGATAGGGGACTCTAGTCAGAGGCACAGACAGATATTTCTGTGGCTGACAGCGAGATGTCACAGTGGTGTGTTGCCTCCCTGCTGCCAGAATCACAGGTATCTCGGAGACGGTGCAGAATATTCTCAAAGGGGAGACGAACCAGCAGAAGGTCATTGTACACATTGGAACGAATGACACTGGAAGAGAAAAGGATGAGATCCTGAGGAGAGAATATAGGAGGTTAGGCAGGAATTTAAAAAGGAGGTCCTTGAGGATGAAACTGTCTGGATTACTCCTGGTGCCAAGAGCTAGCGAGGGTAGGAATAAGAGGATAGAGCAGATGAATGCATGGCTGAAGAGCTGATCCAAAGGAGAATGATTCACATTTTTGAATCATTTGGAATCTCTTCAGAGGTAGAAATGACCTGCATAAGAAGGTTAGATTGCTCCTGATAGGGAGGGGACTAATATACTGGTGGGGAGATTTGCTGGAGCTGCATAGGAGGATTTAAACGAGTAAGGGGGGAGATAGTGAGGAAAAAGATCAGTCTGAGACTGGTACAGTTAGGTAAGGAGTAAATCAAACAGTCAGGCCATGCATGAATTTAGCAGAGAATGAGGTAAGACTGATCAATTAAACTGCATTTATTTCAATGCAAGAGCCCTGACAGGTAAGGTAGGTGAACTCAGGGCATGGTTGTGACCATGGGACTGGGGTAATATTGTAATTATGGAGATGTGGCTCAGGGATGGACAGGGCTGGCAGCTTAATGTTCCAGGATATAGATGCTATCGGAAAGATAGAGAGGGGGGAGCAAGCGGAGAGAAGTAGTGACATTTTTGATTTGGGATAACATTACGACTGTCCTTAAGGAGAATATTTCTGGGAATACATCCAGGGAAGTTACTGGTGTGGAACTGAGAAATAAGAAAGGGATGATCACCTTGTTGGAATGGTGCTATAGCCTCCCCCTGCCTCCCAATAGTCAGTGGGAAATTGAAAAACAAATTTGTAATGAGATCTCTATTACCTCTAAGAATAATAGGGTGGTAAGAATAATCGGGTAGGGAATTTTAAATGTGTACAAGAAATTTTCTAATTTGTTATGTGGATGTACCTACTTGAGAAGGTGCAAAACCTGACCTACTCTTGGGAAATAAGGCAGGGCAGGTGACTGAGTTATGAGTGGGGAGCACTTTGAGGCAAGTGTCCATAATTCTATTAGTTTTAAAATAGTGATGGAAACAGATAGAAATGATCTAAAAGTTAAAGTTCTAAGCTGGAGGCTGGCCAATTTTGATGGTATTAGGCACGAACATTCAAAAGTTGATTGGGGGTCGATTTTTGCAGGTAAGGGGACTGCTGGAAAATGGGAAGCCTTCAAAAATGAGATAGCGAGAGTCCAGATACAGTATGTTCCTGTTAAGGTGAAGGGCAAGGTTGGTGGCTGTAGGGAATGCTGGATGACAAGCAAAATTGTGGTTTTGGTCAAGAATAAGAAGGAAGCCTAAGTCAGGTGTAGACAGCAAAGATCGAGTGAATCCCTAGAAGAGTACAAAAGCACTGGGAGTATACTTAAATGAGGGAAATCAGGAGGGCAAAAACTTGGACATGAGATACCTTCAGCAAATAGGGTTGAGAGATTCTAAAAATATGTTAAGGACAAAAAAGTAACCAGGGAGAGAATAGGGCCCCTTGAACAGCAGCAAGCCTGCCTATGTGTGGAACCTCAGGAGATGTGGGAGATACTAAATCAGTGTTTTGCATCTGTGTTTACTGTGGAGAAGGATATAAGAAGATAGAGAATGTGGGGAAATAAATAGCAAGATCTTGAATAATGCCCATATTATAGATGGGAGATGCTGGATGTCTTCAAATGCATGAAACTAGATAAACTCCTGGGATTTGATTAGGTGTATCCTCGAACTCTGTGGCAAGATAGGGAAATGATTGCTTTGCCTCTCGCTGAGATATTTGCATCATCGGTAGCCATAGCTGAGGTTCCAGAAGACTGGAGGTTGGTTAATGTGATGCCACAGTTTAAGAAAGGTGGTAAGGAAAAGCCAGGGAATTATAGACCAGTGAGCCTGATATTGGTGGTGGGCAAGATACTGGAGGGAATCCTCAGGGACAAGATTTACGTTTATTTGGAAAGGCAAGGACTGATTAGGGATAGCCAACATAGCTTTGTGCATGGGAAATCGTGTTCCACTAACTTGATTGAGTTTTTTGAAGAGTTTTGAGGTCAGAACAATGGACGTGATCTACATGGGCATCAGTGAAATGTTGAAAAGATTCCTCGTGGTAGACTGGTTAGCACGGTTAGATCACGTACAATACAGAGAGAACTAGCTATTTTGCTCTACGGTGGAAGACAAAGTGGGTAGTGGCGCGTTGCTTTTCAGACGATAGGCCTGTGACCATTGGCATGCCCCAAGGAGCAGTGCCGGATCTACTACTTTTCATCATTTATATAAATGATTTGGATGTGAACATAGGCGGTATGGTTAGTAAGTTTGCAGATGGCACCAAAATTAGAGGTGTCGTGGACAGCGGAGGTTACCTCAGTAGAGCAGGATCTTGATTAGATGGGCCAATAGGCTGAGGAGTGGCAAATGGAGTTTAATTTCGATGAATGTGAGGTGTCGCATGTTGGTAGGACAAATTAGGGCAGGATTCATATACTTAATTGTAAGGACCCGGGGAATGTTGCTGAACAAACAGACCTTTGAGTGCAGGTTCATAGTTCCTTGAAAGTAAAGTTGCAGATAGACAGGATAGTGAAGAAGGCATTCGGAATACTTCCCTTTATTGGTGAGTGCATTGAGTGTAGGAGTTGGGAGTTCATGTTGCCCATGTATAGGACATTGGTTAGGCCACTTTTGGAATACTGCGTGCAATTCTGGTCTCCCTGCTTTAGGAAAGATGTTGTGAAATTTGAAAGGGTTCAGAAAAGATTTACAAAGATGTTGCCAGTGTTAGGGGGGTGGGGTTCAGCTATTGAGAGGGGCTGAGTAGGCTGGGGCTATTTTCCCTGGAGTGTCAAATGTTGAGGGCATGCCTTATAGAGGCTTATAAAATCAAGTGGGGCATTAGAAGGGTGAATAGCCAAGGTCTTTTCCCCAAGGCAGGGGAGTCCAAAACCAGAGGGCATAGGTTTAAGGTGAGAGGGGAAAGATTTGAAAGGGAACTGAGGGGCAAATATTTCATGCAGAGGGTGGTGTGTGCATGGAACAAGCTCCCAGGGGAAGTTGTGGAGGCCGATACAATTACAACATTTAAAAGACATCTTCTGGATGGGTATATGAATACGAAGGGGTTAGAGGAATATGGGCCAAATGCTGAAAAATGGGACTAGATTAAGTTAGGATATCTGGTCGGCATGGACCAGTTGGACGGAAGGATCTGTTTCCATGCTGTAAATCTCTGTGACACTTTATAATATTTCTTTAAGAATTTGCATGTTATGCTGTAAAATGCATAATTTCATATTCTTTATGTGATTAGGGTTTGGCTAATTTATGGATGCAGAGCAGAACCCTTCTTTCTACAGTTAACAACAAAAAAGATTTTGTAAATGTCCACCTCGGTCCTCAACTGAGGATTCCCCAGCTCCGTTGTCGACAGGGCCCTCAACTGGGTTTGACCCATCTCCCAGAATTCCGCCCTCACCCCTTCTCTTCCCTCCCGCAACAGCGATAGGGTTCTCTTTATCCTCACCTACCATCCCACCAGCATTCACATCTAGAAGATCATCAGATGCCATTCCCATCACCTCCAACGAGATGACGCCACCAGTCACACATTTCCCTCCCCTCCCTTGTCTGCCTTCCGCGGGGAAATTTCCCTCCAGGACACGCTGGTCCACTCTTCCTTCACACCCAACACCTCCCCATAGCCCACCGCATCTTCCCCTGCAACCATCGAAGGTATAACACCTGCCCATTTATTTCCTCCCTCCCCAGAATCCAAGGACCCAAACATACCTTCCAGGTGAAGCCACACTTCACTTGCACTTCCCTGAATCTAGTCTACTGCATTCACTGCTTGCAGTGTGGTCTCCTCTACATTGGGGAAGCAAAGTGTAGCCTGGGTGACTGCTTTGCAGAACATCTATGCTCTGCTGGCAAAAAAGTCCCTGAGCTTCCAATTGCCAACCACTTTAATGCACCATCCTCTTCCCTGGCTAACATGTGTGACTCTGGCTTGCTACAGTGTTCCAGTGAAGCTCAACACAAGCTGGAAGAACAACACCTCATCTTCTGCTTGGGAACCATGCAACCCTCCGGACTCAATATTGAGTTCAATAATTTTAGGACCTGAACTCTCTGATGTCCCAGCCCCCTATCCCACACGCCAGGTCTTGTTACCACATAGCCTGCCATTACACATTACCTATTGCTAGTCATTAACAGTCCCCATTAACAGCCGTTAACCTCCTAGCCAGATTGAGACCATAAGGCATAGGAGCAGAAAGTAGGCCATTCGGCCCATCGAGTCTGCTCTGCCATTCAGTCATGGTTGATAAGTTACTCAACCCCATTCTCCTGCTTTCTCTCCGTAACCCTTGATCCCCTTGATAATCAAGAACCTATCTATCTCAGTCTTAGTTGTACTCAATGACCTGGCCTCCACAGCCTTCTGTGGCAATGAATTCCATGGATTCACCATTCTCTGGCTGAAGAAGTTTCTCCTTAACTCCGCTCTTGAAGGTCTTCCTTTTACTCTAAGGCTGTAGGAAGCATCTTCTCAACATCCATTTTGTCCAGGCCATTCAGTATTCTGAAAGCTTCAATTTGATCCCCCCTCATCCTTTTAAAATTAGATATCCCCTCATCCTTCTAATTGATTGTTATCAACTTCTCTGTCTACCCAACTGCTGTTCTCTCTCTCTGGGCTTTATCCTATCGTTTCCTTCCTACCCCCTCCCCTTCCCTATTTTCTGCCCATAAACCAGTGTTTTCCCAGCTACCATCAGTTCTGAGGAAGGATCACTGGACCCGAAATGTTAACTCTGATTTTTTTACTTCACAGATGCTTCCAGACCTGCTGAGCTTTGCCAGCAGCTTCTGTTTTATTGTCTGATTTACAGCACTCGCAGTTCTCTTGGTTTGCACATACCAGAACACTGATCATAAACAAATTCTGTTCATGCACTATCCACCGCAAATCACCCTAGCTCATCTCAAAATCGTAGGGGAGATCTGAGTGGATTCAAATACAAACTCTCAATTATGGAGATAGTAAGAACTGCCAATGTTGGAGTCTGAGATAACAGAGCTGGAGGAACACAGCAGGCCAGGCAGCACCAGAGGAGCAGGAAAGCTGCCGCTTCAGATTGGGACCCTTCTTCAGATTTCAACCTGAAACGTTAGCTTTCCTGCTCCTCTCAATTATGGAAATGTGATCCCCAAATTGCCAGTTAAGAAATATCAGAATCCAATGTAACATAACTGATTTATTCAGCGTTTGTAAGGCAATAGCTTGAGTAATTAGTGTGAGGTTCACAGATCTATAGAATAAATTGAAAAGTTATAGATCAGAGAGAAGCAGGTTAGCAAACGATTTTGGTTGACCTGACCAGCTACTGTCACATTAATATCAATGAGCCTTGAATTTGTTTTAACACAATTGGATCTTCAGACATATACCATGCCTGAAAAACACTCAAAGCATTTAAAAGAACCAGTCAAATTGAAGCCATTTTCAAAATGTTTGACAAAACATGTTACACGGGTTGTGAGATTCAATAGAATCAAATTTATATTGGATTCAAAGTAACTTCCTTTCTTCACAGGTCACTTATTTACCTCTATAACGTCGCCTTATATTTGTAAAGAAAGCGAAAGATGCTGCTTTGAATATCAAGAAAATGTGGTATCATCAAATACCTCTGGGTTAGAACCCAGTCACATACAGAATAAAGCTTCCATCGCTCAGCCCAAGTATCAACAAGACCCCTTTGTTCATTCATTCTGAAGACAGATGGTGAAGTAGGAAACCGGGTACTGATTCCAGATAAGGAAATTGTCGATGTAGCTTGAAGATAATTTTGTTTATTCTCAAATTCTTTTCACCTGATGCCATTCACACTTCTTTAACATTCTGATAAGAAAGTCTCCCTTTTGTTAATGAGATACAGTAAGTGCCATGGTGGGGCTTGTACTGACGTGCCATGTATTGGAATGATCTTAAAAGACTGCGATCATTGAGCCTTCCATCATTTCTGATTCAGCAGAATGTGCCATTTGCGTCATAAGGGCTGCTGGAAATGACTGCTTCCCAGGATGTTTTTTGAAGCAGCAAGCGTTTGATTCAAAGGTGCACTTTCTTCTGAGAACTGAATGCCTTTCAAGGTGAGGTGTCTAAACATGTGTGGCATCTTAGAATTATCCAGATATTCAAGTTAAGCACTAAAGGGACAATTTACTGACTCTTCAGAAACAATTACTTTCTTATATCAAGTTTCACCTTTTTTTTAAACCCCTGAGAGGCATACTTAGCAGCAAGGATATTTAACTAGAGGTGTAAGGTATATCATGCGTTACACCAGCAGTTTTGCATAGAATAAGCACTGTTTTCAGTGACCTCAGTGAGTTGTTATCTCTGAACCTGAAAGAAGTAGAACTTCTTTGTACCATCACATTGCTTCAACATCAACACTGAGTGAATGTAAACAGCATTTTAAGCAATCTGTTCCACACACTGAGGACGTGCAACCACTGTGTAACATGGCACAATTGAATGGATCTGCAACGAAGACACTCATTACTGAACTACAGCTTCTTCTGACTTGTGCCATTTCCTCACTAATCATTATTTATTCCCTTCAACTATTGAATTCTCTGTCATGTGTCACTTTGAAAACCCTGCTGTTTCACTTTGGCCACTGCAAAATGACATTTTGAGTCATATTTAATGCACCCGTTAACAGTTCTCCTAGTGTTTTTGGTGTTTTTTTACATTACCTACAGTGTGGAAACAGGCCTTTCGGCCCAACAAGTCCACACCGACCTTGAAGCATCCCACCCAGACCCATCCCTCTATAACGCGCACACCCCTGAACACCACGGGCAGTTTAGCATGGCCGATCCACCTAGCCTGCACATCTTTGGTCTGTGGGAGGAAACCGGAGCACCCGGAGTAAACCCACGCAGACACAGGGAGAATGTGCAAACTCCACACAGACAGTCGCCCAAGGCTGGAATCAAACCTGGGTCCCTGGCGGTGTGAGGCTGCAGTGCTAACCGCTGTGCCGCCCTGCTGCCCTTAATTTCATTTCTTTATTATTGTGACTCCAACTATGCCATCTTCTAGATCTGTTAAAAATATCTTCATCTTCATTGCTTTAGACTCTAACTCTTCTGCTTGTACTGGCGCACTATGTGTTAGAATGATGTTAAAAGACTGCAATCATTGAGCCTTCCATTGTTTCTGAGACAGCAGAATGTGCGATCTGTGTCACAAGGGCTGCTGGAAATGACTACTTCTCAGGATGCTTTCTTGAAGCAGCAAAACGTTTGATTCAAAGGTGCACTTTTTTCTGAGAACTGAATGCCTGTCAAAATGAGGTGCCTAAACATATGCAGCACCTTGGAATGATCCAGCAATTCAAGTGTAAGCACTGAATAAGGACTTTCTGAATTGAATTTCTGCAAGCTTTTATAAAACCTGTATAAAGTCTGTCTGGAATGATTATCCGTCTTTGAGAACTATCAAAGTACGCCCATGCCTCATAGGCTTCTGATGTTAATGTTTCATCCATGAAATTGAATAGGAGTTCCAAATCTCTTTCAATATCTAACTGGGCATCCAACCCACAAAATACTTCGCTTCTGCTTTAACTTTGGTTTGATAGCAATAACGCTTAAGACCCAGTTTTCTGTTCAGTAAGGATGTAACCTCTGGCTACACATCTTATACATTTTCTGTGGGTTTGGATTCAGAGAACTTCAGTGTGTAATCATATCCAATTTACCCTTGACTTCAGCTAATTCCTTACAAGAGTAATTCCAATCACAACCTCCTGTCTGGAAATAAAGTCTCACTTCCTTCACCTGAAAGGAAACTATCCTTTGTTATTTCATTTCAAAGCCAGATGGTGAAGTAGGAAAACAGACTCCAATGTTCTTTTTTAACTCAATACTAGACTTAATTAAAGTATGCAACATTACACGTGATTATGTAAGTAAAATAAAGGAGAAGTCACCGTTGCCCTGCTGACTCATTAGAGAGACACGGCTGGTGGTGGTTTAACCTGAGGGCCCCCACATCTCAGATGAGGGGCATGATTGAGAAGGTGGGACCTTCATGGTGACATCAGGCTGTGCAGAAATTGAACCCCCACTTCTGGCATCCCTCTGCAATCCAAACCAGCCATCTAGCCAAGTGAGCGAATTAAACTTTGTATCTGTAATCTTATGATAGTATTTAAGAGTCCAAAATATCGCTGCAAAGAGAGGAGTGTTTGCTGATGTTTTTCATGTTTGCCACAGTTGCAGCTGATGATAATACTGGAACATAAGATCCCAAAGTGAAACCTGGCTGAGTAGATTATAATTTTTATTTTTGCAATTTGGTTTCCATAGTGGTCAGTCACTAAACATATTCACAAGGGGCTGCCAATGTACTTTTTAAAAGTGAGCATCACAATTACAAATAAAAGGAAAAAAACCAAAACGGTTTTACACTGTATAAAAACTATCTGAGACGGTTATTCAACACTTCTATCCACGACAACAATGCTGAAACCTCATTGAAGGGTCGCACTATTTTCACTTGTTCGTTTGGCATGTCTGCACTTGTTTGCTTTCTGACGGAAATCTACATTCACTCTTTAGTTTCTTTAATTAAAGTCTCTGTTCGTGAGATCTTTAAAGTGCTCGCACAGAGCACTGAGATAACAAGGTGTAGAGCTGGATGAACACAGCAGGCCAAGCAGCATCAGACGAGCAGAAAAGCTGATGTTTTGGGCCTAGACCCTACTTCAGAAATGGGGGAAGGGACGGGGGTTCTGAAATAAAAGCAGGGGAGGCAAATAGAAGATGGATAGAGGAGAACATAGGTGGAGAGGAGACGGACAGGTCAGAGAGGCAGGGATGGAGCCAGTAAAGGTGAGTGTAGGTGGGTCCTGACACCCAAAGTTTGGAGGAACAGCACCTCATATTCCACCTGGGAACCTTGCAGCCCAATGGTATCAATGTGGATTTCACACGCTTCAAAATCTCCCCTCCCCCTAATGCATCCCAAAACCAGCCCAGCTTGTCCCTGCCTCCCTAACCTGTCCTTCCTCCCACCTATTCGCTCCTCTCACCTCAAGCCCCACCCCCATCTCCTACCTACGAGCATCATCCCACCCCCTTGACCTGTCCGTCCTCCCTGGATTGACATATCCCCTCCCTAACTCCCTACCTACACTCACCTTTACTGGCTCCATCCCCGCCTCTCTGACCTGTCTGTCTCCTCCCCACCTACCTTCTCCTCTGTCCATCTTCTATCCACCTCCCCCTCTCTCCCTATTTAATTCAGAACCCCCTTTCCCCTATTTCTGAAGAATGGTCTAGGCCTGAAACATCGGCTTTCCTGCTCCTCTGATGCTGCTTGGCCTGCTGTGTTCATCCAGCTCTGCACCTTGTTATCTCAGTTTCTCCAGCATCTGCAGTTCTTACTATCTATAGCACAGATCACTTATTTCTTAACATAGATTCCTTCAATTCCTCTTCCACATCCCATTTCTCTTCCTGACATTAAATGGCTCAGGACTTCTTTTTTTCACAAGGCTATTTAAAAAGAAGGTACAGGAATAGTCTGTTGAGCCTGCTGTGCCAGTTAATAGGATCATGGCTGATCCAACATAGCTCACATGCACTTTCCTGCCTTGATTCCCTGACTGATCAGGAATCTGTCTATCTTAGCCTTGCACAGAAGGACTCTCACTCTTTGTGGCAAGGAGTTCTAAAGGCATTCATTCCTCTGAACCCTCCTCAGTTTTCGTAGGCTCTGCTAATCTGCACTGTTTCTCTGTCAAGCTTTTTCTCCCGGAAAGACCTACTTATCTCTGAAAGAAGCCTGCACACTAACTGACCTTCTGGATTGTTTTGACTTGTTGGAAAGGAAACTGTTTCTGTCTGTTATCTCCCAGTGTCATGGAATACCTTGTTGCTAGGCAATTGTCATGTTTTTCTTTGTTCTAAATCATTGAACTATATACTGCCAAGGATTTTTTTTGAAGGTCTTATTTAAATGCATTTAATCAATTTTCCAGATATCCCTACACTTGGCTACAGGTGTGGCTGGTTATGAACCATGATCTCAGTATTACAGCTGAAATGTGCTTGGGAGCACTTGCTGTGTTCAATACTCTGAACTGTTTTGTGGTGTCACATGAAGTAAATTGAATTTGGTGAAGTTTCACATTGTGATAATAGGCACCACAAAGGCAGGTTGAAGTGTGTTATCCGCTTGGCACATCTGGTACAAATGGTTAAACATGCTTTAACTTTGATTTTTTTTCTGTAAATAACCCTGTCCAACCAAAATGCATGAAAATACAGAAACTTGGAGCAGGTCTAGGCCCATTTAACCCTTCGTGCCTGCTTCTCCATTTAATATGATCATGGCTGATCAGCTAACTCAGCACCCTGTTCCTGCTTTCTTCCCTTCCTTTTAGTACTTCTAACATCTACTTGAAAATGTTCACTGTTTTGGCCTTAACTTTTTTCTGTGGCAGAGAATTCCACAGGCTCACCACTCTCTCGGTGAAGAAATTTCTCCTCATCTCAGTCCTAAACAGCCTATCCCACATTTTAGACTGTGAACCTTGGTTCAGGACTCTACATTTACCCTGTCTAGTCCTGTTAGTACTTTACAGGTTTCTATGACATCTCCCCTTATTCTTCTAAACTCTAGTGAAGCTACTCCCAACTGATCCAGAAACTGTTCATATACCAGTCCTGTCAAAACCTGTTTCAAGCTTGGAGGAGAAAGAAAAACCTGGATGTAATGCAATAAAATTTCATGAATCACTTCTGTCACAAGAGAACTGAGTTCTTATACTTCCATTGCTCCATCAGCTGCAGTTGATGCTTATTGTACCTTTTGGTTCTACCACTAATCTTGTCAGACCAAGTTATAACTGTACAATAACGTGGATCATACTGAGCTGAGTTGGATCTGATATCCCTGTGCAAACAATCTTATGAAATTCATTCTTCCTTGGCTGCCTAATCAGGCTGAGTGTTTTAACGTCACATATTATGATAGATATGATGTTGTTAAATACCGGAGCAGGAAGATTAATTGTTTCTGTTGGAGCCTAAAGTGATGCCCCAATTACAGGATTAATGCATACAGACACATTAGAATACAAACCTGCTGACAGAATCAAGTTGTAAGGTTCTGGAATGCACTGTGTGAGAGGATGGCAGAGACAAATTTAATTGTGACTGTCTGAAGAGAATTGGATAAGCATCTGAAGAGAAAATAAATTGCCTTGGGAAAAGGGTAGGTGGTGTTGGCGGGAGGCAGAGGTGTCACTAAATGCGCAAGCGTGGAGGAGTTAGGCCTGATAATGTCTTCCTGTGTTGTAATCATTCTGTGTTTCTATTCTGATCCCATGAAAAAGAGGAATAATTTCTTCTCTGGGAAGGTTGTCACTCTTGGAATTCCCATCACTCTTGGAATTCCCGACCTCAGAGTTATGAATGCTGGCTCATTGAGAATCCTCAAAGCTAAGATAGATTTTTGGGCTCAAGGGATATTAAAAGATATACGATCAGGTTTGACAGTTAATTTGAGATCAAAGATCAGCCATGAGTTCATTGAATAACGGTGTAGGTTCAAGCAGCCATGTGGCCTATCCCTGCTTCTATTTCTTACGTCAGTGCCAAACTTCCAAATCTTTTACTGCTGTGACCTCATGGGAAGAATTGCTTCTACTTTGGTGCAAACACAGTGTGAAAATTGGGATCAAAGATAGTAAGAACTGCCGATGCTGGAGGAATACAGCAGGTCAGGCAGCATCAGAGGAGCAGGAAAGCTGACGTTTTGGGACGGACCCTTCTTCAGAAAAAATTGAGATGTTGGGCAGAGGTATTGAGTCATAAAGTTGTACAACAATGAAACAGACCCTTTGGTCCAACTCATCCATGCTGTCCAGATATCCAACATTAATCTCGTCCCATTTGCAAGTATTTGGCCCATATCCTTCTAAACTCATCCCATTCATATACCCATCCAGATGCTTTTTAAATATTGTAATTCTACCAGCCTCCACCACTTCCTCTGGTAGCTCATTCCACACACACTACCCTCTGTGTGAAAAGGTTGCCACTTAGGCCCCTTTTAAATCTGTCCCTTCTCGCTTTAAATCAATGGCCTCTACTACCTATGGGAAAAGATCTTGACTATTTACACTATCTATGATTTTATAGATTTTATAGACCTCTATAAGGTCACCTCTCAGCTTCTGACGCTTCAGGGAAAATAGCCCCAGCTTATTCAGCCTGTTGCTGTAGCTCAAACCCAGGAAAGAAACTAAAGTTGTAGCCACGTGGGAATGGGATAGGACATTGAAGTTGTTAAGTTCATTCCTGATGTTTTTGAATCATGACAGGGTTTGATGGGCCATTTGATGGGATTTAGATTTCAGTGGTAGGGTTAGCATTTGTTGCCATTCCTAATTGCAGTTGAAAATGCTGCAGTGAGTTGCTGAGACATTATGTAATTTTATATGCATATTGTAATCCGGAACAGTCAATAGTGAAGAAAGAGGATCCCATTTGCTTTCTATCACATGTGACCAGGAATATCTTGCTCTTACTGCCTGCTACTCACACATATTAGAAGTATTGATCTTCCACCTATATGGCCATGTTATGAATGCACCAGTTGATCATTGAAAATTACTAAATCATCGACAATGAGGAAGTACTGCCTGAACTGGAAGTAAGCCCACATGGTACAGCAAGTGAATTAAGTTCTAGGCCGTTCTTGGTGCATTGCATGCACACAGTGATATACCCAGGATCTTTCTTTTGATCATCCTGGATGTCATTCAGTTTTGCTTTTGGAGACTGACTAAAATAGTGTTGTTGCCTGAGTGTACAATTCTGAAGGTGATCATTGTCATGTCACTTCTTAATAATGGGCTACAGTCTAAGCAAATTACCAAGCTTTCTGCTGGTTTCTCTGATAGAATTTTCTGTTCAGAGATGTTTCCTCCACAGCAGTTGTTAAGCTCTGCTGTTCATTCGCTCTTAGCTGGTTCTATAGCTGTACCTACAATTTCTTGAAAAAGAAAAAGTTATTTTCAAGATGCCGGATGATCTCAGTCTATTTCTCGAACTTCACTGCTACCATGATTTTCTAAACATTGCATCCCGTTATTGCCATGATCTTTTATCGTGTGGTTTCATGCCAGACTGAGTCTAGGTTTGAGACAGAATGGTCAAGGAGAAGGCAAAGTCAAGAACTGACTTCAGGTTCTGATATCAAAGTCATACTTCTTATTATACATTAATACCAAATACTGCTATACATGGCAAGCATAGATGTACTTGGCTGTTATATTGTTTGGCCTAATCAGCTTGTGCCCTCAGTCATTCTAATGAAGTCTAATTCTGCACATACTGTGCTCTTTATGCTCAGTGACGTGCAGCTCCATAACATCATTGCAAGGTTCCTCCAAGTTCCTAAACTTTGACATAGCATCAAGCTTTTCAGTGCTTCTTCTTCATTTAATTGTATGAAAAACAAATTTCCCTTTTACTGTGATATTGATAACATTGTTTCTTTAATACATACAGATGCGAAGTACTTGTTTAGTGCCCATACTATTTGACTACCCTTTTACTACTAACATATTTATAAAAGAGTAGTGCTTGTTATGCTTATTTACATGGGTAACTTAATACTGACTGTTGGGCACAAGGAGAATGATAAGGTCTTGCTTCTGGATTGGTAGATTTTCACTTTAGACAAGTTACACTTTAGACATTTGAGCACATCACCTAGACTGATAAATAAGTATAGAACTGAAGGAATACTGCAGTATAGGAGATAACAAAGTTTAGAGCTGGATGAACACAGCAGACCAAGCAGCAGCATAGGAGCAGGAAGGCTGACATTTCGGGCCTAGACCTTTTCTCCAGCATCTGCAGTTCCTATTATCTCTGAGTAATGCAGTATCACATCACAGGTACCATCCTTTAGATGAGACCCAGTTTACCCTCTGCAGCCTTTCACAGGGACTGCTCCTTCTGAGGGAACCACTTCCACTCACACCATACCCCACACCCCCACGACACCCTCCCATGCCACCCTAGAAGGTGTAACATCTGTCCATTTAGTTCCTCCCTCCTTGTTATTGAAGGCCCCAGACACATCTTCCATTTGAAGCAGTAATTTGCCTGGACTTTGCTCAATTTACTGGATTTGCGGCTCACAATGCAGTCTCCCCTAGATGGGGACGATGAAATGCAGAATGTGTGACCGCTTTGCAAAACACCTTTGTTTTGTCTGCTAAATGACCCTGAGCCACTTGTTGCCTGCCCACCCCACCCTGTTCCCTGGCCAACATCTCTGTGGCAGGCTTGCTGCAACAATCCGATGAAACTCACTACAAGCTGGAAGAACAGCACCTCATTTTCTGTTTGGGAACTCTGAAAGTTTTTGGAGTCAATATTTAGAACAATATTTTTAGTACCTGAGCACCTTCTCCCATGTCCATACCCTAACCCCCACCTTGTCATCACATGGGCTGCTACCACAAACAGTCCATTGCCAGCCACTAATTGTCCCCATCAGCAGCTGTCGATTCCTCCAGGCTGACTTTTACCCATTGCTTTGTCTGTCTGATTGCAGTACTCCTCCCCACCCCCTCCACCCCAGCTTTAGCATATATACCAACTTTGTGATCGCGATGATCAGTTCTGAACAAGGGTCACTGGACCTGAAACATTAACTCTGCTTTCCATCCACAGATGCTACCAGACCGACTGAATTCTCCCAGCAATTTCTATTGCTGTTCTCCGTTTATCCTGTCAGGTTGATGTGAGGGAGAAAGAAATTCATAACACTCACTTTGGAAAAAATCAGGGAAGTTACCCCTGATGCCCTGAGCCATTTTATCTCTCACTAATACTCCTGAAATAGATTTTCCAGTCGTCATCCCAAGACTATACGTTGGACCTTAGTCTGAACAAATTGATAGGCTTGCATCTTACATCAGAACTGAGGGGAGCTGTTATTAAATTTCAGCAACTTTTTTTTTGAGCAGCCAAGTACACCAGATGATGACTGGCCAGCAGCCTCTGTGGTTGGACCTGCTTTCAGTGGGGAGTGTGAGACTGCATTCGGGGCTGTCAGTGATTCACAGAGGCTCAGTGGTCAGCTCTTAAGAGGCTTGAATTGTCATTACCTATTGCTGTTAGAGGTGGGGGCACCTGTCAACTGGAGGCAACTGGCCCCATATGTACTGTCTTAGCACAAAGCCTCCGCCTGTGTAACCAAAAACGAAAATGTTGAAAATAAGTTGCTGAACTACCTTATTTGGAAATGCGCTTTGATCCTTCATGTCTAGATGAGCTGACTTTTTTGGAAAGGACATGTGGGGAAGACTGACAGTCGAGGAGAGAAAATCAAGACTTTAATCTATCTTTGCATCTCTGAATGAACAGTTGTGAATTAGCCCTGATGCACGTTTTAAACAAAGCGCTGTCTGGCTGTCATTTCAGCTGACCAACCGCAATGTTAAGTCAATGTTAGAAGAAACGCAATAATGATATATTAAATGCAATATGCAGTTTACTTAGTTTCTGTTTAAAGCTTAATGTTTTATAACGACGTCAACCTGTACAAAAGCTACAATACGCTAGCTTTTCCTTACATGTGGAGTTTTTGTTTTCAGAGTGTTTTTTTACTGCTCCATTTTTGATGTCATTTGTAGGGAATTATTTACAAAATGCCTGTATCTAATTACTTCTGATCAAACTGAATCACCCCAGCAAATGTGCAGTTGGCTTTTCTCATTACTTTTGGAATAAGGGAAATCCAATACTCATCCAAGTGTGTTTCACAATTGAAAAATACTGTGAACTTTACTTTGATCAGCTGTGTAAGACATCCAAATAGTAGAAGTCTTATATTTAATTTGGTATTTCCAGATAAGAACAGTTCGAAAAGTGAATTCTCAGACATTATAAAATTTTATGTGTTTTTATATCAAGAATCCATTTCACCTTTGAAAGCATCAAAGGTGTGTACCGTTGCTGTGTCTGTACCTGACTTACAATATATTTTATCTGAAAAGATACTTTGTGTTTTCATTTTGTTGGCTACTACTGGGAAATGGGTAACTGCCTTTTTAAGTACCATCTATTTCAGGCTCTTGTCTGTATGATTCAACCTATTAAATATCAGCAGCAGTACAATTGCTTTTAAATGAGAACTGAATGAAGAGGGCAGAGTGAGCATTTTTCTAGTGTCTACTTAATGCAACAGTTAGGACACATAATTAAGCACATCATTCACATCTTCTGTAGAATGGTCTCCCCAAGACAGTGTCAGAAGGAACAGTTAAAGATACTGGTAATTGTTGCAGGAATACACTTGGTACCCATATAGTACATTATTGGGTCTATTTTAAGGCAAAAAATATGTCCATCAAAAATTGAATGGATGTCTAGTAGCCAGTTGTCTCAATTGAAATGTAAATCTTACCAATTATTATTCATCAAATTGAGTCTTGCCCTTTAATTAGAGTATTGTATGTCTGGCTGAGACAATGGACTTTGATTGAAAAGCCTTGGTTTAATTCAAACTCGTGATTTGAGGGAATAGATTATATTTTGAATTCAGAAATTTACATTCTTGATTGTCGCAACTTGAAATAACTTCACAAAGGCCAATATCTCGTCACCAAGTCACCTTGTATTTATGCATGCGTAGTACTAGGCACTCCTCAAAGCCAGCTTTCAGAGTGAACAGAACCTCTGACTCTCCCATTGATTGGACCAGGTTAACAGCTCCAATTGGGGAACTTATTCTATGGGCCCACTTGGCTGACTTTGTTACAATCACTACAAACTTCCTGTGAAGGGATCATAAGCAGCATTTTTGCCAGCTGTGCTAGCCTGAACATATCCTGCCAGCTGCCATTTTGCAGTTTTAAGCAAGAAAACCTTTTCTTGTCCTTTTGTCATTATGACCTTACCTTGCTTTTTGTTATAGCATAATTAGAGTTCTATGTCTAACCGTCCAGTACAGGCAGAGCCGTTACAGATGGAAGAGGAAATGAGAGAGGTAAGACAAAGGCTGCGTAGATAGCTTTTCAACAGAGCCTGCAGACCATACTGTTCTCTCAGCGAGAGAACTGCTTAACGGAGCAATGACTTAATAAATGAACAAAGGAGGAATTCTGGCAAGAACATTTTTCAGACTGAAAAGATATATCAGGAAGGATCTGATATTGGTGTACCCGCTCAATCTGTTTCCAAAAGTTCTGAAATGTATGTTTCAGTTTGGGTTCAATTTGTTCGAAAGATCCATCCGTAAAAGTTGTAAAGACAGACAATCGTGGAGAAACTCATCAGTTCTGGCAGGACTTGTGGAAAGAAAGTTTTACTGCCAAAGCTACTGAATTTATCCAGCGTTGTCTGTTTTTATTTCAGATTTTGACCATTTGTAAAGATTTTAAATGTAATGAAGCATTGACACTCTAGCCACCTCTGTACTAATCTTTTTTTGCACACTGCTGAGTCCACAGATTCTTTCTACAATATAATTGAAAATAAGATTTCATGCAGCAATCTGTGAAAAGATTCTAGAATTCTTGCTTCAGTTAGTTTGAAATCTGGTTGGAAAATTAATTCTGATACCTTTGGAACCTGTAGAGAATCCAAAACGCTGGCAATCACGATACTGAAAATAATCTACGGGAACATTTTTTAAAATTCATTTGTGGGATGAGGGCATCATCAGCTAGGCGAGAATTTATTGCCCATTCCTAATTGCCCAGAGCGCGGTTAAGAGTCAACCACAATGCTGTGGGTCTGGAGTCACATGTGGGACAGACCAGGTAAGGAAGGCAGATTTCATTCCATAAAGGGCATTAGTGAACCAGGTGAATTTTTCCTGACAGTGAAGAATGGTTTCATGGCCATCATTAGACTCCTAATTCCAGATTTCTTTTTGTTGACTTCAAATTCCACCATGGTAGGATTTGATTTTAGGTCCCAAGGGCATTTCCTGGATTACCAGTCCAATGATAATATCACTGGGCCATCACCTCCCCTTAAAAAACATACTGCTACTTGTGCGCTGCACTGCGCAGATATACCACACACTCCCTGTCAGGGAATTGAACCGGCCACCCTCATGTCAGACAGAAATAGTAGCCACTATACCAACAAAGAGCTGCTAACATGCAAGAGTATATTTCATTTAAGCAAATTATTTAATTGCACCACCTTTGAAATGATGAGTGAAAGCTCAGGAAATTAATATTGTCCACAGTACGAGGTTTTTTGAGCATCTGAACGAGATGAGGGGAAGATGTTAGTCAATGCACAACAATCTAGATCCTTTCAGTTACATTACTGTGAAATATATATTGTTTATTATGTAGCACCTGTAGTTTGAAATTTCTGTTGCTGTGCATGTATTCTGGTAAAATTCAGATGGCAGTTTAAAGGAAAAGTTAAGCTTGGGCACTGAGTGGAATTTAGCTCTGTGGTGCTGTGAGATTAATTATAGTTTACTCAGGCAATAAAGACTTAGGTAATGACCTTGTTTGTTTTGTATCATTAATAACTCCAGCCAGGTATTGTAGTGTAACTGAATCCAATTGATTGTAAAACTGCATAAAAAAATGATTTCAGGATGATGTAATATACAGAGTCCCTTTACCTTAGCTTGAACTACAGTAAAGAGAAAAGGGGATATCACTTTTCCTAATTATTCATTAGGGGTCTTGCAGATTTGCCAAACAAATGGGATGGATTTATTTTTATATATTACGTATATCGGGGAAAAGCATAAGATTTATTAAAAAAACTACTTTCTTAATTCCACTGCAAAGAAATTTCATCTGCATTCTCCTTTTTTTAAAAAAAGCAGCAGTTCTCTTTAAAGCCTTTGAAATGCTTGCTCCATTATTTTTAATTAGGATCATGAGGCATAACCAATCTCTTTGTACCTATGCTCACATTTCTATTCCAAATCCACCTGAAATAAATCTTACAACAATATGGATGACTTTAAGTGCAGCTGTAATTTATCTGAGGTGGATACCATGTTGAGACATAGAAGTATGGAAAATGAAAGCGTAAGTTCATGAATGCATAGTCGACTGTCATAAAATCCCATCTAGTTCACGAACGTCCTTCAGGAAAGGCAACTGCCATCCTTACCTCGTCTGGGTGACATGAGTCCAGAACCGCAGCAATGTGGTCAACTCTTAACTGCCTCCTGACCTACAAATGCTGCCTGACCAGCAATACCCTCACTTGTGAATGAATAAAGAGAGTAAAGTGAGCCTTTGGCCCATTCGGCCTGCTCTGCCATTCAGTACAGTCATGGATAATCTTCTATCCCAATGCCACTCTCCCAATCTGTTGCCATACACCTTGAAACTTTTAGCCTCTAGAAATCTATTTCTTAAATATATTCAGTGATGTGGCCTTCACAGCCTTCTGTGGTAGAGAATTCCACAGCTCACTGACCTTGAATGAAAACTTGCTCTTTATTTCAGTCCAAAACTGCCTACTGTATATTCTGAGGTTGTGATGCCTTGTTCTGGACCCTGCAACTGCTCTATTCTGCTAGAGGCAACATTACCACTGCATCCAGTCTGACTAGGCCTCTTAGAATTTCATGTTTTACTGCAGTCACTTCTCCTTCTTCTTGATACCAATGAATCAATCCAATCTCTCCTCATATGGCAAACTTGCCATCATAGGAGACAGTCTGGTGAACCTTTACTGCTCTCCCTATATGGCAAGTAAGTATTTCTTAGGCAAGGAAACCAGAACTGTACATAACATTCAAGGTATTGTCTCATCAAGATGCTGTAACTTTGCAGAAAGGCTTCTTTGCTCCTGTACATAAACTCTCCCTGCAGTGAAGGCCAACTTATCATTTGCCTTCCTAACTGATTGCTGGACCTGCATGTTTCTTTTCAGTTTGCTTTCAGCCAAGTCCCTTTCTACGTCATCACTTCCTGATCTATCGTAATTTTAATAATACCAAAACAAAGTTGCTGGAAAAGCTGAGCAGGTCTGGCAGCATCCATGCAGTGAAAAAACAGGTTTTGAGTCTGGTGACCCTTCCTCAGAACCGTTAACTTTGTTTTTACCTTCACAGATGCTACTAGACCTGCTCAGCTTCTCCAGCAACTTTGTTTTTGTTCCTGATTTACAGCATCCACACTTAATTCAGTTTTTACCATTTTAATAATATTGTTTTTCTGTTGTCTTACCGACATGAACAATATCACACTAATCTCTGTAATACTGCATTTGCCACGTATTTATCCATTTCTTTAACTTGTTTAATTGCCTTAAAGCCTCTTGATGTTCTCCTAACCATTTACAGTCCCACCTAGTTTTGTGTTATCAGCAAAATTAGAAGTATTACAGTTAATTCCCTTTTCCAAAACCTTAGTGCATATTGTGAATAGCTGGACCCCAAGCATTGGTCCCTGTGGCTAACTGTTTGTCACCGCGTTGAGGAAGCCCATTTAAGTGCCATATTTTCCATCTGTTGAGGCCTGCTCTTTGCCTTTTTTTACATAATTGCTGCAGTATGTCCTCAGCTGTGCCCGAGTGTCTAGGTCATGTCAGTTAGAGCAGAAGTTGTGGAAGGTAGGATCACGAAGACATACAGGAAGCTGGATTGGAGGCTGTAAGAAAAATATCATCCGTGCATACAACACTCACCCACCAGGTTCTACTGACCAAAGATGTTTTTCTTTAGCATTCCCATGCTATAAGCAGGACAAAGAGAAAACTGAAGGAAGTAGAGAAAAGAATGAATTGTCCAGAGAGGTGAATACAATGGCTAGCTACCAGTGAGAAGGAATTCCTGGCTGAGGAATTCCAAGAGAGAGCACAATGATTTATGCAGGGATTTGTTTGTCATTTGTTCCCCCAACTAGAAAGAGATGGATAGAACTGTTAAAGATATTGGAATGAAGGGTTATGGGGATAAGGCAGGAACAGGATACTGATGGTGGATGATCAGCCATGATCATAATGAATGGTGGTGCTGGCTCGAAGGGCCGAACGGCCTACTCCTGCACCTATTGTCTATTGTCTATAACTAGACATTGAAAGAAAATAAAAGATTGTTTGCCTCTGTTGTTTTCTCCATGTTTATAGCATGGAGTTCCTCACGTTTGTAGAATTCTGAGTGATTTTCTTGCTCTCTGTGCTATTAGTGACTTTGTGTGCTTGGAATATAGTAAACAGATTTTATAACTGTGTGTGGAAAGCATCATTGCTTCTTTATTGCTTTCTCATTTAAAATAATTGATATTGCAACAGAGAAAGGGAGCTTCGGTCTAAAGCCTGTGGAAGTTCCTTTATGAGAGCATCTCAGATATAGTAAGAACCGCTGATGCTGGAGTCTGAGATAACACGGTGAGGAGCTGGAGGAACACAGCAGGCCAGGCAGCATGAGAAGAACAGGAAAGCTGACATTTCGGGTCAGGGCCCTTCTCCAGAAAGGTCTTCAGAAGGGTCCCGACCCGAAACATCAGCTATCCTGCTCTTCTGATGCTACCTCACCTGCGGTGTTCCTCCAGCTCCACACTGTGTTATCTTATTTCTGACAGCTATACTGTTTTCCTTAAAGTGCTTCCTGTTCAAATATTGTACAGTCCTTTTCAGAAACTGCAGCATAATAAATTAAACCTTCGCATTCTTTCATTTTAATGATCCCAAGATGATGAACCCTTAGTTTCCACTAAATGCGTGAGTTCATGGCTAATACTGTCTCTACTTTCTTGGCTGTCCAGCCCCTTGGTAAGACTCATCAATCCACAGATTTGGAATGTTTGGTTTACTGAGTAGGAATTGCTATCCTGTAGACCAACGGACAGCTTTTGGCAGCTGGGGGTGGTTCTGAATTCTGCCAAGGTTGTACTCAGCTGAACTGAAGAGAATGCTCAATGCTGACGTTACATGGCAAGAAGAAGAAAAATGTTTCACTTCTCAATTGATGAATGCATTTGTGTTTAATGTAATTGTGTATTGTATATGTGATAGTTATCAGCTGTCTAAGATTGCCAATTGTGGGCACATTCCTGCCCTTCGCACTGATTTCTGCATTCAGACCTGGCAAGGTTTTCTTAAAGTCCGTATAATAGAGGTTGTGCTGGAGGCTGAACAAGCAGATTATTGTAGCTTGTTTGATATTAGATGCATATTTTGTCTTGTCTACAGCCAATTATCTTGGCTAGGTCTACTCTCGTTGAATACACAAATGACATTCCTTGGAAAAACTTGGGATCAGTTGGAATTACCAGGTCCCTGTCTTCCAGATTAAGTAACAGATATGTATTTATTTCTCCAATCATAATATCGACAGTCGACCACAGCAGAAAATCAGGATAAAATAAAATGCGTACACAGTTTAGCCCAGTCCATTATTTCATGAACCATGCATGATTTAATGACAATTTCTGTATTTGGGCAATCTATATACTCTGGGTGGTGATTGAGAATGAACGTTCAGGCTCCCACAACATCATCTTCATGGTTGGCCTCTGGTAGGATTCATCAATTGAATGAAGTCTTTAGATTAACTCGTAAAGCATGGGTTTATATTAATATATTGGCATGGAAAGAAGATTGCCAATAGACAGGATACATGGTTAGCATAAATGGGTCTTTTCCAAGTTGGCAAGATGTCACATTCGGTGTGCCATGGAGTTTGTGTTCGGGATCAAATTTTTTTACAACTTAAATCGATGACTCAGATGAAGGGACTGAAGGTACGGTTGTTAAATTTACCAAAGATACACAGATGGGTAGGATAGGTTTAAGGTGAAAGGGTAAGATTTAAAGGGGACCTGTGGGCAACTTTTTCACACAGAGGGTGGTTCATGTATGGAATGAGTTGCCAGAGGAAGTGGTATAGGTGGGTACAGTTACAACATTTAAAAGACATTTGGATAGGGACCATGACTAGGACAGTTTATGGGGATATGGACCAGATGCAGGCAAGTAGGACTAGTTAAGTATGGGATTCTGTTCGCATGGTAGAGTTGGACTGAGGGGCTGTTTTCATGCTGTATGTCTCTATAAGAGGACATAAGGAGCTGTAAAATTACATGGATGACTTGAGGTGAGTGAGCAAAGGTCTGGTAAAAGGATCAATAAGAAGAGGCTAGGTATACTGTGGCAAGGACCTTACCTCCTGACTCCACAAAGCCTGCCCAACACCTACAAGGTAGAAGTCAAGAGTGTGATAGAATAAACTCCCCATTTGCCTGGATGAGTGCAGCCCAATGCTTGACATCATCCAGGACAAAGCAGCTTGCTTAATTGGCACTGCATCCACAAGCATCCACTCCCTCCACCACCGACACTCCGTAGCAGCAGTGTGTACTATCTACAAGTTGCACTGCAGAAATTCACCAAAGATCCTCAGGCAGCATCTTCCAAACCCATGACCATTTCCATTCAGAAGGATGAGGGCAGCAGATAAATGGGAACACCACCGCCTTCAGGTTCCCCACCAAGCCACTTGCTAGCTTGAGTTGGAAATGTATTGCCATTCCTTCAGTGTCATTGGGTCAAATTCCCTCCCTAATAGCATTGTGGGTCAACCCACAGCAGGTGGATTGCAGCAGTTCAAGAAGGTAGCTCACCACCACCTTCTCGAGGGTAACAGAGGATGGGCAAGAAATGCTGGCCAGCCAGCGACACCCCCATCCCCCTAAAATGAATTTTAAAAATCTCAGGAAATATCATGGTTAATTTCCTCTGCACTTCCTCCAGTGCAGTCAGATCCTTCCTATAGAGCAGAGACCATCACTGCACCCAGTATTCCAGCTGTGTCTTCAAAATTCTGTACAGCTCCAATACAACCTCCTGACTCTTCTAATGTATGCCTTGATGGATAAGGGCAATTGTCTCCTATACCTTTATAACAACCCTATTAACCTGACCTGCTGCTTCAAGGATCTGTGGACAAGCACATCAAGATCCTGCTGTTCTTCTGACTTTCCTAGCATATTCCCATTCATCAAGTACTACCTCATCTTTTTACTTCTTCCAAAGTGGATAATCTCACACTTCTTAATGTTAAATTCCACCTGCCACTGATCTGCCAATCTGACCAGTCCATCCTCTCGTAGCCCGAGACCACCTTCCTGGCTTCCAGCCAATCATCACGTTGTCCACATACTTATCATACTCTTCCCTATCCCCAATACTCTCACTTACATCACTTGTATATACATCACAAACAATATGTTGTCATCTGTTGCAAGCGAAAATGACAGCAAAAATAAGGAGGTTATGCTTCAGCTGTACAGGATACAGGTGAGATGGCATCTGAAGCATTATGTACAGCATTGGTGTCTTTATTTATGGTAGGATGAAAATGCGTTGGAAGCAGTTCAGCAAAGTTGCAAGACCATTACCTAGAATAATGGATTATTTTATAAGGAGAAGTTGGACAGGCTAGGCTTGTATCTGATAGAATTAAAAAGAATAGAAGCTAATTTCAATGAAATGTCATGAAGAGTCTTTACAGATGCACGTACAAAGAATATTTCCTTTTGTGGGTAATCAAAAACAAAGTCATCGCCATTTAAAAATCTAGATTTGTTCATTTTTAGAACAGAGATGAGAATTTTCATTTTGAGGATTGTGGCTCCATTGAAATTTCCTTCCTGAAAAGGCTATGGAAGCAGAGCTGTTTTGTTTTTAAGGCAGAGGTGGATAGATTTATGATGAACAATGTGGTGAAAAGCTATTGAGAGTAAGCATGAGGAATAAACAGCTGAACCATGAGTTTAATGGTGGGCATTCAATAACCAGATATGAGGGACTGAGTTTTCTACTCCTGCTCTTAATCCACAGGTTTGTAAGTGGTGCATTGGTGATTTAGTATGTGGTCCTCCTGTGATTTAGTCATTGGGAAACAATTTCTGTGCATAAACTCCACATGTTGATGTTGTTAAAAATAGAAAAATAAAGAAATAGAGATAAAACTTCAGCATCACAGTCCTTCTAAAGGAAGCAGTCCATGCTCGGCTTCACCTCAGCGCTGGGAGTCCACGCTTCCTCAGTAAGGGACTGGACGAAAAGGGAAAACAGCAAACCAGACGATACCTCACTATATCAGGCTCGCTGGCTGGTGAGCATTTCTTTTATCTGAGTGGTTGAATTTTAGATCTGCAAAAGTTTCATTGTGCCACTGGGACAAGATAGACAGCTTTAGAAACATATACAAAGAGAGTTGATATGTGGACATTACTCACTCAACATCCAGAAATATCTGATATAAAATAGTCTTGTACCTGGCACACAGCACAATGCAGTTACCAACTGAACAACTATGGGAGTGGATTTGGTTCCACAAGCTCTTACTTCCGCCCATGGGTCTCTTGGCTGAGATCTGTGAAGTAATGGTACACAGCCGGCCATCATATCAAATGTCTCCTCGTGTGGGCAGATTTTTTTGCACTGTGGCTAAGATATTAAAATATATTTCCAATATGCAATCTGTCCCTAAAAAAAGGCTTACTATCTGGCTAAGAACAGGAAAGTAGGATTGACTGTTATAAGAAAAAATAAGCTATGAATTAGCCAATTGAATTGGGTATTTAATGTGCTGCTGGGATGGAGATGTCATGTGAAAAGCAGAGTCACTGGATTAAATGGGTATTTCAGTCTTGTGTGAGAATTTTCATTGGCAAGATGTTTTGCAGAATGTAACCTTGGGAGGTGTAATAGTTGGATCAAATCCATGTCTGGAGGAGATTAACTTGATCCATGAAAAGATCTGCCTTATTTGGCTGAATGACCTTCTGTGTGCTTAGTCTTGCTACTCAGCACAGTTGTGTGTTTCTGCAACCTAGTAGCTCCTTGTGTGCAAATAAAATGAGCTGATATCACAGACAAAGAGAAAACGGGGATGATTTGAAATTATGATTGCATTTCTCTTAAGCCTGATATAGTGAGGTATTGTCTGGTTTGCTGTTTTCCCTTTTCGTCCGGTCCCTTACTGAGGAAGCGTGGACTCCCAGTGTTGAGGTGAAGCCTCGCGTGGACTGCTTGCTTTAGAAGGACTGTGATGCTGAAGTTTTATTTCTATTTCTTTATTTTTCTATTTTATACTTAAAATTTTGAACCAGGTGTCGTTGTACCTTAGGTGGCTCGGGAACTGCTTGCTGTGCTCACGTATTCCTTTAATACATGTGACAATAAACCTAATTCTAATTCTAAACTCTGGCTGTCAGTTTCCAAAAACAGCCACATCAAGTTCCCTTTAGATACAATCAAAGATAGTGTTATTAACAAAACAAGCAAAAGACAGGGGAGTTGCTATGCCACTCTATCAACACACACACAACACAAAATTAAGCAAGATAGGACATGAGACGAGGTAGATTATCTCAGTAAATGCACAGAGGCTGGTATCCCATCAACATGTCACCCTATATTTACATGTTCACAGTACACTGGCTGTGATCAACCAGCTAGTAGTCAGTCCCTGAAGCCAGGAGACTGTCTCAATCCACTGTTTATATTTGCCATCCTGGGTCCCTGGTTGGACCAGGTTAACTACCCCAATCAAGGATCTCATAGTCAATGAGACCCACTTGGTTCCAATTAAAACAGTTATAACGACAAGTTTGCTAAATCTAGAAGTATTTGAAAAAATCAGTTTACCTGATTTACAACTTCCTGAATGTCATTGGCCTTGAATCTTTTTTTAGTGTTCTGGCCTCAGTAGTTTTTCTTCTTGTAGGCAGTGTAAGCTTCCCACTTTTCTAGTCAGCAACTTGGACACAGAGATGTAGGATCCAAGGAAGGCTGCCAACTTCAGGCTGGAGCACTGCTGTCCCTCTGAAGGTCAGTTAGCATGACCTAGAATTCCAGAATCTTAAGCGATCCAACATGCTCAGATTTCAGTCATGTTGTAAAGACAGAAATTGCAGGTGCTGAGGGCTCATCACAATGGACTAATCGGAAACAAAAATTTAAAATACCATCATGGCTGTCATCTATTTGTGTTCAGGGCAGACATCTCATTTATTGATAAAAGCAAAATGCTATAGATGTTGGTGAAATGTAAATAGAAAGCACTGGAGCAACTCAACAGGTCTGGAAGCATCTGTGAGGAGGATAAAAAGGTTAATGCTTTGTGTTTGATATTACGCTTCAGAGTTGAGGGCTCTGAAAAAGAATTATATTGGTCTCAAAATGTTAAGCCTGGGCTGAGTCTTTTTTTTTGGTGAAGTCCTGAGTTGCTGTGAGTTTTTTTGGCGAGTTCGTTGCTGCAAGGCCTAGCAGGTACTCTCACCATATCTTACAAAACTGGCCTCATTAATAACCTACCTGTCTCCATGACATCGCTCACGCCTGATTTCCACCTCATACCATTTATGGAACAATTTGCTACTCAGCTAAAATAAGAGCAGTTCTTTTACCGCCAATGTGAGTGGGGTTGATAGGGAGCTGAAATAAAATAGTATTGGTACTTTTGCAAGTTGCTAACTCTACAGGATATTCAAAGAGGTTGCAACTTGTATGTTCATGAAATTGAAACAGTATGATACTAATTACGTAAACCTAAATTGGTGGGGGCACAATCTTTAATTTACCGTCAGCCCTCCTGTATCACCTAGCATGTGGAGCAACCCATTTCTGCCAATGATATCTGTCCAGAATGTGATCTTCACCATAAGCTGTTTTCCTGATGGTGTTTTCTTTTTTTTCCGGCCATTGTGCAATTGGTTACTCTTTGAACCCCAGCACCTTGCCTGCCCTTTAAGTCGCATCCAGCCCAAGACTTCCTATGTGTATTTGTCCCAGGACAGACTGACGACACAAGCACCATGCCATGTCTGACTGAGTACTTTGTCCACAGTGGTTGATTTGTGATGCACAACGCTTCCACATTAATGACACAGTCCCTCCACTGAACTTCCAAAGTCATAATGAGCAAAGCTGGCAGAATGTATTTATCTTCCTCTTGTGTGCTTCCACCATCCACTATTTATTCAACGTACACGGTGGAGGTAACAGGACCAAAACATTGACAGCATTCTCTCCTGTTCCAATTAACTTGGTTCTCTGGGTCCCATTTTGGCAGGTTTTGGTTTTATACTCAGAATATTTTCACTATATTCTAAGTAGTTCTTCGTTTTTGCTAAATTGAGACCTCAAAATTTACTGCTTGCTCAAACAAAACAGTGTCCACTGCAATCCCTGTCTCTGACATAGCAGAGGTGCTACAGAAATTAGAAGCAACCGTAATGTACACCAACAAAAATCTGAAACCATCCAGTATGTCCTACCTCTGTCCTGATACAACCCATAGATTCATCATAAAAAGATTCTAAGAGATGACTGTGATACTGGGAACTGCAGATGCTGTAGAATCCAAGATAACAAAGTGTGGAGCTGGATGAACACATCAGGCCAAGCAGCATCTCAGGAGGAGAGGAGAGTATAGGTGGGGAGGTAGGGAGGCGATAGGTCAGCCCAGGGAAGATGGACAGGCCAAGGAGGTGAGATGAGGTTAGTAGGTGGGAAATGGAGGTGCGGCTTGAGGTGGGAGGAAGGGATGGGTGAGAGGAAGAACAGGTTAGGGAGGCAGAGACAGGCTGGGCTGGTTTTGGGTTGCAGTGGGGGGAGGGGTCGAGCTGGGCTGGTTTTCTGATGCAGTGGCGGAGGGGAAGAACTGGGCTGGTTGTGGGATGCAGTAGGGGAGGAGGAGATTTTGAAGCTTGTGAAGTCCACATTGATACCATTGGGCTGCAGGGTTCCCAAGCGGAATATGAGTTGCTGTTCCTGCAACCTTCGGGTGGCAACATTGTGACACAGCAAGAGGCGCGTGATGGACATGTCGTCTAAAGAATGGGAGGGGAAGTGAAAATGGTTTGCGACTGGGAGGTGCAGTTGTTTATTGCAAACCGAGCGGAGGTGTTCTGCAAAGCGGTCCCCAAGCCTCCGCTTGGTTTCCCCAATGTAGAGGAAGCCACACCGGGTACAGTGGATGCAGTATACCACATTGGCAGATGTGCAGGTGAACCTCTGCTTAATATGGAAGGTTATCTTGGGGTCTGGGATGGGGGTGAGGGAGGAGGTGTGGGGGCAGGTGTAGCACTTCCTGCGGTTGCAGGGAAAGTGCCGGGTGTGGTGGAGCTGGAGGGTAGTGTGGAGCAGACAAGGGAGTCGCGGAGAGAGTGGTCTCTCCGGAAGGCAGACAAGGATGGCGATGGAAAAATGGTTTGGGTGGTGGGTTCGGATTGTAGATGGCAGAAGTGTTGGAGGATGATGCGTTGTATCCGAAGGTTGGTGGGGTGGTATGTGAGAACGAGGGGGATCCTCCGAGGGCGGTTGTGGCGGGGGTGGGGTGTGAGGGATGTGTTGTGGGAAATACGGGAGACGCAGTCAAGGGCGTTCTCGACCACTGCCGGGGGAAGTTGCGGTCCTGGAAAAACGTGGACATCTGGGATGTGCGGGAGTAGAATGCCTCATCCTGGGAGCAGATGTGGCGGAGGTGGCGGAATTGGGAATAGGGGATGGAATTTTTGCAGGAGGGTGGGTGGGAGGAAGTGTATTCTAGGTAGTTCTCCCCATCCCCCTCTCTGATGAAGGATCTAGGCCCGAAACGTCAGCTTTTGTGCTCCTGAGATGTTGCTTGACCTGTTGTGTTCATCCAGCTCCACACTTTGTTATCTAAGAGATGACTGTCTGGAATCCTGTAATGTCTCAGAATGATCCAGAGATCTTTTCTGTGGATGATCTGAAATGCTTTTCTAAAATCGATAAAGTTATGAACCTTCTTTGGTATTCTCAATCTTTTGCAGTAAATCTTCTTGAGGAGAAAATCTGACCTGAAAATCTACCTGATTGAAATGCATCTTGTTCTTCCTGTATATGTTATCAGTAGGCTTCACTTTTTTCAACAATGATAGTACAAAATGCTTTTCCAGCCACAAAATGGACTGTCATCCCTTTCTAGTTATCATACATCTGTAGGGATTTTATAAATTGTGCCACTTCCCTTTCTCAAACAATTCCAAACAGCTTACAGAAGTCATTTGTTACCCTTTCATTTCCAGCTTTTAGCATTTTGGTCCCTATCTATAGATGTATTCATCCTTAGTTTAAAGCCACCTCCAGTCATCTCTTCCTCGAATGAGTGTGTAGCCCGATGGTCCTCTAAGACTATGGTGATTTGTCGTTTATTATTTTACCTGGGAGCAAAGCAAATCCATTTGGTGTAGGTATCCCATCTGGAATCAAAACAAATGGGGTCTGGTCATAACATAATCAATACCGTAGCGAACGAGTGAGTGTAGCTGATGGAGAAGGTTGGTAGTGGAATAGTGAGTCTGACAAAATGCAACATGTCACTGTCAATAACTTTATTGTCTAGCATTTTGGCCTCTATCTATAGCCTGATTGGTTCCAGTCTTTAATTACTTCCTCGTTCCTTCTTGTGACCTGAGTAAATCCATTGTTTCTTCGCACTTCTAACTGCAGCTTCATGTTTCTGCCCCGTTGAGTGCAGAATGGAATGCTTCGTCCAGGATTAAAATTATACCCATTTGAATTTAGAAAATGTTGTAACTGTTTTTGGATCTTGATCAGTTCTTTGAGTATCAAGAATCATTTTCACTTGTCTTGAATGGTTGCATGTCCAAAAAGCGTGATGAGACCGATCCTAAGTTTCTTTTTTTAAACACATTCTTGTGGTTAAATTATGTTAAAAAGAATGCTTTCTGGACTGATCACATGATGCCAGTGGATTACAATTTCTGGGATGTTCTGATTGACAGTAATCAGGAGTCAAAAACTTACATCTTCCTCCTGGAATGCACCCTCCTAAATTGTAAAGACATTTCAGTCAAGGCAACACAATGAAACTCCGGAAGAGATGTCTATACTCAGCCAGTTCAGAACGAAAAAATGCATTATAAAAACCGAAAGAACTACGGATGCAGATCAGGAACAAAAACAAAATCGCTGGAAAAGCTCAGCAAGTCTGGCAGCATCTGTGAAGGGAGAAACAGAGTTAATGTTTCAGGCCCAGTGACCATTCCTCAGAATGGTTTCCTCAAAACCATTTTGTCTGAGATGGAACAGGTAACCTCTGCTATCATCTCCTAAAGTACTCAGTGGATTTTGATGAGTCAGTTGAGTTTGTCAACTGGAAGTCCCAGTCATGAGACTGAAATGAAAACCAAAATTGCTGGAGGAACTGAACAGGTCAGGCAGTATCCAGGCAGAAAAAGCAGAGGTAATGTTTTGAGTCCAGAGACGCTTCTTCAGAACGTTCTTAATATACTTAATGACTCAACCTCAACAGTCCCAGTGGTTACAATTTCCACATATTTACTATTCTGTGAGATAAGAAACTCCTCCCTATCTATGTTTTAAAAGAGTGGCTGGTGACAACATGTCGTGCTTATTTTCTGTCTTCCTTGTATGCTTGTGTGTGTGGTGAAATAACCTCTGGGTTGAATACTTGAATAAACTGTTCTCTTGCTTTTACCCTTGAGACAGTTTGTGGTGAGTCATTAAAAATTTGGCTTCTCAAATAGACATTTGTGGGGCATTTAGGGCACATAATTATCGATTTTGAATGGGAAAAGAAATAAAATTAATAACATAAATTAGAAACCACCTCAGTTACAGAGGGAAGAAGAGAACTGTAAAAAGAGAAGTTAGTTTACTTCTTTCAGAGATAGTAGGAACTGCAGATGCTGGAGAATCTGAGACTACAAGGTGTAGAGCTGGATGAACACAGCAGACCAAGCAGCATCACAGCAGCAGGTAGGCTGATGTTTCGGGCCTAGACCGTCCTTCAGAAATGGGGGAGGGGAAGGAGGTTCTGAAATAAATAGGGAGAGAGGGAGAGGCAGATAGAAGATGGATAGAGGAGAACATAGATGGAGAGGAGACAGACCAGTCAAAGAGGCAGGGATGGAGCCAATAAAGGTGAGTGTAGGTGGGGAGGTAGGGTGGAGATAGGTCAGTCCATGTAGGACGGATAGGTCAAGGGCGCAGGATGAGGTGAGTAGATAGGAAATGGGGTTGGAACTTGAGGTGGGAGGAGGAGATAGGTGGAAGGACATGTTAGGGAGGCGGAGACGAGCTCGGCTGGTTTTGGGACGCAGTAGAGGAGGGGAGATTTTGAAGCTTGTGAAGTCCACATTGATGCCATTAGGCTGCAGGGTTTTCAAGCAGAATGAGTTGCTGTTCATGCAACCTTCGGGTAGCATCGTTGTGACACTGCAGGAGGCCCAGGATGGACATGTGGTCTAAGGAATGCGAGGCGGAGTTGATATGGTTCGCAACTGGGAGGAGTAGTTGGTTAGTGCGAACAGAGCATAGGTGTTTTGCAAAGCGGTCCACAAGCCTCCGCTTGGTTTCCCCAATGTAGAGGAGGACACACCGGGTACGGCAGATGCAGTACACCACGTTAGCAGATGTGCAGGTGAACAGCTGCTTGATGTGGAAAATCTTCTTGGGGCCTGGGATGGGGATGAGGGAGGAGGTGTGAGGGCAGGTGTAGCACTTCCTGCGGTTGCAAGGAAAGTGTCGGGTATGGTGGGGCCGGAGGGGAGTGTGGAGCGAACAAGGGAGTCACGGAGAGAGTGGTCTCTCCGGAAAGCAGACAAGGGTGGGGAGAGAAAAATATCTTTGGTGATGGGGTTGGATTGTAGATAGCGGAAGTGTTGGAGGATGGTGCATTGGATTCGGAGGTTGGTGGGGCTATGCCTGCCTGTTTGTAGGATATATGGAACAATCCCTCTACCGTACCTACACTGGCCCTAAACCCCAACTCTTCCTCCGTTACATTGATGACAGTATGGGCACCACCTTGTGCTCCCACGAGGAGCTTGAACAATTCATCCACTTCACCAACACCTTCCACCCCACCCTTAAGTTCACCTGGACTATCTCTAATATCTCTCTCTCCTTCCTGGACCTCCCTGTCTCCATCTCCGGCAACCACCTGGAAACCGATATCCATTTCAAGTCCACCGACTCCCGCAGCTATCTAGGATACACCTCTTCCCACCCACCTTCCTGCAAAAATGCCATCCCCTATTCCCAATTCCTTTGCCTCCACCGCATCTGCTTCCAGGATGAGGCAATCCACTCGGGTACATCTCAGATGTCCTCGTTTTTCAAGGACCGCAACATCCCTCCTGCTCAGTCGTCGAAAACACCCTCGACCTTGTCTCCTGCATTTCCTGCAACTCATATCTTACACCCTCTGCCCGCAATAAAGAAAACCAAAACAGAATCCCCCTCAACCTCATGTACCACCCCACCAACCTCCGGATCCAACACATCATCCTCCGATACTTCCGCCATCTGCAATCTGACCCCACCACCAAAGACATTTTTCCCTTCCTACCCTTATCTGCCTTCCGGACTCCTTTGTCCGCTCCACACTCCCCTCCAGCCCCACCACACCTGGCACTTTCCCCTGCAACCGCAGGAAGTGCTACACCTGCCCCCACACCTCCTCCCTCACCTCCATCCCAGGCCCCAAGATGACTTTCCATATCAAGCAGAGGTTCACCTGCACATCTGCTAATGTGGTATATTGCATCCGCTGTTCCCGTTGTGGCCTCCTGTACATTGGGGAAACCAAGCAGAGGCTTGGGGACCACTTTGCAGAAAACCTACGCTCAGTTCGCACTAAACAACTGCACCTCCCAGTTGCGAACCATATCAACTCCCCTTCGCATTCTTTAGACGACATGTCCTTCCTGGGTCTCCTGCAGAGCCACAACGATGTTACCCGAAGGTTGCACGACCAGCAACTCATATTCCACTTGGGTACCATGCAGCCTGATGGTATTAATGTGGACTTCACAAGCTTCAAAATCTCCCCTCCTCCCACTGCATCCTAAAACCAGCCCAGCTCATCTCTGCCTCCCTAACCTGTTCTTCCACCTGTCTCCTACTCCCACCTCAAGCCCTAACCCCATTTCCGACCTACTAACCTCATGCCACCCCCTTGACCTGTCCGTCCCCCCTGGACTGACGTATCCCCTCCCTACCTCCCCACCTCCACTCACCTTTCCTGGCTCCACCCCGTCTCTTTGTCTTGTCTGTCTCCTCTCCACCTATCTTCTCCTCTTTCCAACTTCTATCTTTCTCCCCCTCTCTCCCTATTTACTTAAGAAGCCTCTTCCCCTCCACCATTTCTGAAGATGGGTCTAGGCCCGAAACGTCAGCTTTCCTGCTCCTGAGATGTTGTTTGGCCTGCTGTGTTTATCCAGCTCTACACCTTGCTATCTTAGTTTACTTCTTCCTTTTATTTGTGACAATAAGCTACTGCAGTGTTTCTGTTTTGGATTCTAACCTGTTTTAAAATCTTCTGATGAAATTTTATCTTCTTTATTTCATCGTTCTGTGGGTGCGTGGAAAGGTTGGCTTTTATTTTCTCAGCCTCAGATGCCCTGAGAAGCTGTTCGTGGGTTAACTCTGGAACCACACCTGTTGTGTGATGTAAGTTATTCAGCAACACTGTGAGGAGTTTTAGGACTTTTAAAACCAGCAGCTGTGAAGGACTGATGATATGTGTCAAAGTCAAGATCGTGATTGACTTTAAAGCGTTCCCTTCTAAAACGGACACAGTTGTCCTTCCAGGCAGTGTTTCTTTTTACTTTCTAAAGGCGGTCATGGATAGTCGCAGTTGATAGAGCTCACTTTGTATGCAGTTGATGGCTGATCAGTTTTTGTGCTCGTCATTGTGATGAGATTTAAAATAATTCAGGGAAGAAGCACCTTTCTACTCCTGTTGATTGCTACTACTTTTGAAAATGACAGAGCCGTACCTCCAGAAGTAAACACAGAACATAGAACATAGAACAGTACAGTGCAGAACAGGCCCTTCAGCCCACAATGCTGTGCCGACCATTGATCCTCATGTATGCACCCTCAAATTTCTGTGACCATATACATGTCCAGCAGTCTCTTAAATGACCCCAATGACCTTGCTTCCACAACTGCTGGCAACGCATTCCATGCTCTCACAACTCTCTGTGTAAAGAACCCGCCTCTGACATCCCCTCTATATTTTCCTCCAACCAGCTTAAAACTATGACCCCTCGTGCTAGCCATTTCTGCCCTGGGAAATAGTCTCTGGCTATCGACTCTATCTATGCCTCTCATTATCTTGTATACCTCAATTAGGTCCCCTCTCCTCCTCCTTTTCTCCAATGAAAAGAGTCCGAGCTCAGTCAACCTCTCTTCATAAGATAAGCCCTCCAGTCCAGGCAGCATCGTAGTAAACCTCCTCTGAACCCTCTCCAAAGCATCCACATCTTTCCTATAATAGGGCGACCAGAACTGGACGCAGTATTCCAAGTGCGGTCTAACCAAAGTTTTATAGAGCTGCAACAAGATCTCACGACTCTTAAACTCAATCCCCCTGCTAATGAAAGCCAAAACACCATATGCTTTCTTAACAACCCTGTCCACTTGGGTAGCCATTTTAAGGGATCTATGTATCTGCACACCAAGATCCCTCTGTTCCTCCACACTGCCAAGAATCCTATCCTTAATCCCGTACTCAGCTTTCAAATTCGACCTTCCAAAATGCATCACCTCGCATGTATCCAGGTTGAACTCCATCTGCCACCTCTCAGCCCATCTCTGCATCCTATCAATGTCCCGCTGCAGCCTACAACAGCCCTCTATACTGTCAACGACACCTCCAACCTTTGTGTCGTGTGCAAACTTGCTGACCCATCCTTCAATCCCCTCGTCCAAGTCATTAATAAAAATTACAAACAGTAGAGGCCCAAGAACAGAGCCCTGTGGAACACCACTCATCACTGACTTCCAGGCAGAATATTTTCCTTCTACTACCACTCGCTGCCTTCTGTTGGCCAGCCAATTCTGTATCCAAGCAGCTAAGTTCCCCTGTATCCCATTCCTCCTGACCTTCTGAATGAGCCTACCATGGGGAACCTTATCACATGCCTTACTGAAGTCCATATACACCACATCCACAGCTTGACCCTCATCAACTTTTCTAGTCACATCCTCAAAGAACTCGATAAGGTTTGTGAGGCATGACCTGCCCCTCACAAAGCCGTGTTGACTGCATTTGATCAAGCCATGCTCTTCCAGATGGTCATAAATCCTATCCCTCAGAATCCTTTCTAACACCTTGCAAACGACAGACGTGAAATGAGAATATACTGGATCCTTGTGTGGATCTAGCCAGTGTAATTAAATTTGAACATTGGGAATAAATCATTTAAGACACACCGGTTTCAAAATATGAATCCCTCATAAACCACAATCAGTATTGGAGCAATTACTGTCTGACTTCTGATCCAAATCACGACATGACAAAATGAACAGCTTATTTGGCACATGCACAGAAATGCAACTATTTCTTTGAAGAAGTGAATTGCTATTCATCCTTTGAGAAGTGTATATAACGACTTTAATGTATTGCAATGCTGAAGGTAACAGGGAGAGCCTCAGCTTATCTAAATTCCCAATGCAACATTAACATCCCCTTCTCTCCACATATCTGCAGCGCCTTCTCATGCATATCCACCTTCTGGATTCTGGAAAGAGAATTGAGGGTGAATGCAAATGTAAACGTTTTATTGGAAGTGACCATTGGTTTCAGGAGCATGTTAATGCAATATGTAAAATCGCAAGGGTACTGTACATTAATTCCATAGTTGATCAAACCACACTTTGTTAATTGTTTCAGATTATTTTGGAGTTGCAATTCTTTTTACTTAATAGCATCTTATGTTTCTGTTTCTTTCACCTCTGTTCCTACTGTTTTGGATTATATCAAGTGTTATAACTTAATTTGTTCAAGTCCCATGTTCACACTCCTATTTAAGGATGGAATTGCATGAGCATTTATCTATGGAAGGTGGAAAAGATCATGACTAGGGTTAGGGTTAGGATTAAGTTCATTTTTTTGCATCAAGGTAAAGGATCGATCAAATTTCTGCAAAAGAGAAAGTATTGTAAAGATTAGAAAAAAAAGAAGAAAATCACAATTAACATCAAAATACTGGAAAGTGGATCAAAGTGCCAATGATAAATCAAAAAAGCTCCCATGGGGACTGCCCCGCCCCGCGACTCTTACAAAATAAATGTTGCATCACAAGACCTCACTTCCTGGATTTGAGTACTTTATTTATTTTCCCCCTTATGATACAACTGACTGTGAAACTCTTATGTCCCACTGTATTCCCATTAGACCAAATTTCTTCTTTATGTTTTACACGTAATCATTAGTTTTCAGCATTCAAAGTGAAAAGAAAAATGCAAAATGCAATGTAAATTTTGACATTCAATTTAAGGCAAAAAAGCTAACTTGTTCAGCTATAGAAAAATTCACAACCTCCACGTCCCAAACTGTTTATAACCAAGCAGTACTTTGTTTGAAATGTCATCATGATGGTAATTTGGACTGTGTAATTCTTTATAAATTGTAGCTTTTTTTAAAGCTGTTCATCTGCTTTCCTGAATTCAGCAAGTGCTATGTATGATGCATTAACAATTTTAAACTTATTCCCTGTACTTTTGATACTCACTGTTAAGACTGGCTTGAATTTGGAGAAAAGGAACTGAAGTTGTAGAAAGAGCTGGAAGTTAGAGCTAGAACCAGTGTCAGTATTTTGAAGCACTGAAAATAAGACCAGTTAAACTCAGAAAATAGTGTCATTTCTGCTTAGTTCCAAAATGTAGCACTTTTCATAATCACCAGACATCACCAAGCAGCTTCTTCAGAGGTAGGAAATGTGGCAACCAAAGTTTGCACACAGTCACAAACAGCAGTGTAACAATGACAAGATAAACGTTCTTAAAAATATGAATTTGGGGTTGAGTATTGGCCAGGGCATCCACTCTTCTTCAAAAGAGAGTGCTGGGATCTTCTGTATTCACTTGAGAAAGCAGTCAGAACTCAGTTTAATGTCTGAAAGTCAGTGCAGCCTCCGTCCGTTGTTGAAGTGGCAGCCTTGATTTTTGGATTTAGTTTGTCTAACTTGTTTCAGAAATGCAAAAACAGGGGCACATAAACTTTTCTGTGTCAGAATACAAGGATGATCATCCATATTCCAGCCCAGAATCACAAGGTATTTTTTTCATTAAGGTTTTTATTATACAAGTTAATGCCCTTCATTTTACTTACCAAATAGATAGTCAACGGACGTGATGGTGGACGCACTATTTCAGTTAAACGGGGGCCGGTTACCTTAGCTGGCTGGCTGCCTGATTTGCAATGCGGTCTGACACCAACAGCACAGGTTTAATTCCTGCACTAACTCAAGTTGCCATGGGGACCCTGTCTTCACAGCCCCTCCCTTGCCTGAGGCATGATGACTCTTGGGTTAAACACATCCACCAGTCATCTCTGTCTAATGAGAGAGCAGCCCTTTCCCATTCTTTCGGTTAACACATTCCCAGGCAGACAACAAGTTTGGCCCTGAACTAACGATCATAATGTAAAATCCCAGAGCTGCCTGTCACTTGTGCACATTTCTCTTGTTTGGATAAATTCTGTCAATTTGGATTGGTACAGCTCATGAGTTGCATTAAATAGTGAACTCAGTAATAGAAAAGTATTATTTTTAAATAATTACTTGGTAGTACACAACCTAAACGTGTCCCAAAGGCGTCAAGAAGTTGAAACATTTCATCTTGCACTCATCAGGCCAGGACATGACAGACTTGAAAAAGTCACAGCAATTTATACAGTGAGGAGAAGGGATTGGTTTTCATCAGGCATGGAGATTCAGCAGTAAGGGTTTTTTTTATTGGGTGTGGAGACATAGCAGTAAGAGCTAATTGCCAATCTTAAGGGTTGGATAAGGCATTAGGCTGCAATTGACCAGGGTGTTGCTAAGGGCAGCTGAGATGTGCCGTTTTCATAAGTCCTTTATTTCAAAGGAATAAAGTGCAATGCACATATGAATACTAGTTACCCATGTTAAACAAGGTCCTGTATGTTAATATATGCAGAATCACATTTAATATTGGACACTGTGTTCTAAGGCTCCTAACTAAAGCTGATTGAGTGGGCAGCATGCCAATCATGCTCAACCAAAAAGTACTTGTAAGCTTCAGAAGAGCATGTCCTATTTAGGTATGATTCTGCTACTGGACTGCACTTAAATGAAAAATCCAGATTGTGCTAAGAATTGCTCAGGAAACTAATTTTATATTGTCAGTTGGGCTGACAATGTGATGCATTCGTCTGTATGTTACAAGATACATGTAATAACAGAATCTTGTTTTTGTTTCTACACAAAAACCACTCACACGTACACTACATTTGTTTCATTGGTGAGGAAAAAAGGGTCATGGAGATCGCTGCATTCCCATGACTTCGCCCTGACCAACCTGTCATTGTGCCTGATCTGATTACTAAGATTAGGTTAAGTGTTACTGCTGCATCTCCATGCCAGTGATGATCTTGAGGTGTATAAAATCATGAGGGGCATAGATAGAATGAATGCATATCGCCTTTTTCCCAGGGATGGGGAGTTGAAAACTATAGAGCATTGATTTAAGGTGAGAGGGGAAAGATTTAAGAAGGATCTGAGGGGCAACTTCTTCATGCAGGGAGTGGTGCGTACATGCAATAGGCTGCCAGAAAAAATGGTTGAGGCAGGTACAATAGCAACATGTAAAAAAAATTTCCATAGGTTCATGGATGAGAAGGGTTTAGAGGAATATGGACCAAATGTGGGCAGTTAGAACTAGCTGAGTGGGCACCATGGTCAGCATGGACCAGATTAGGCTGAAGGGCCTGTTTCCATGCTGTATTACCCTATGACTCAATCAGCACCGTTTCTGACACTCTGCGAATTGCTGTTCCTTCTTTAAGCCTGTTCCTTGCATCCTAGTCCTGATTAGTGTAAGATGAAAAGATTTGAGTTTGTAATACACAGACGTTGTTATTGACTAATTCATTTCCATGGAATTAATTCTAACCTAGTTTTCTGAGCAGGCAAGAAGTGCACCATGAAAATAGACTGTGACCCCTGCATACACAAGACAATGTTCTAAGAGGTATTTAAATCATTGGCCTAACTAGGTAAGTGGTTTGTGGTTTTCCTGCCAGTTCAAAATTGCAAGATGTTAGAAGTCATATTAGAACCAGCAACAAGGAAAATTGAGGGTTTCTCACCCCTGAGGTGTCCTGGTATCTTTCTCTTCCCAGCTATACTCCCAGCCACTACATTTAAAACTGCTCCCCATGACTTAACTGAGTGCAGAGGGTCTTCTTGGCACCTGAAATTATTCTTCCACCACTTGCCATCACAGCAAGTTAATCGAAGCAATGTATGTGAGATAACGGAGCTCAAACCTCTCAGACCTCAGGTAGCTTTGCTATGTAACCATAACCAATCTCCAGTAGAGGTCTTGGAGTACGATGGAGAGCAGCCCTGCCTCTAAGCCAGATGTCCTATGTCCAAGTGCCACTCTAGGACTTGATGGTCATGGAGGATGTATTAATAGTGCCGCCAAATAGGGTAATTATCAATCTGTGAATATTTCCAGTCTTCCTATTGGAGGTACTAAAATGGGAATGACTCCTGCTTAGTCATGTTTGATGTGAAGTGGTATACAGACTCTAACATAACAAAGTGTGAAGCTGGATGAACACAGCAGGCCAAGCAGCATCTCAAGAGCACAAAGCTGACGTTTCGGGCCTAGACCCTTCATCAGAGAGGGGGATGGGGAGGGGGTTCTGGAATAAATAGGGAGAGAGGGGGAGGCGGACCGGAAATGGAGAGAAAAGAAGATAGGTGGAGAGGACAGTATAGGTGGGGAGGTAGGCAATGATAGGTCAGTCCAGGGAAGACGGACAGGTAGGCAAGGCTGAAGAGATTACAAGAGAGTTGCAGTGGGAGAGAGATTTCCTGAGGTTGGTCCGGAGGAAGGAGCGTAACTTCTTCGGGTTAAGCATCCCTGGAAGAGGCTTCACAGTGATGCCTAACCTGAAGAAGTTACCCTCCTCCCTCCAGACCAACCTAAGGGAATCTCTCTCCCACTGCAACTCTCTTGTAATCTCTTCAGCCTTGCCTACCTGTCCGTCTTCCCTGGACTGACCTATCCCCTCCCTACCTCCCTATCTATACTCTCCTCTCCACCTATCTTCTTTTCTCTCCATCTCCAGCCAGCCTCCCTATTTATTCCAGTTCCCTCTCCTCATCCCCCTCTCTGATGAAGGGTCTAGACCCGAAATGTCAGCTTTTGTGCTCCTGAGATGCTGCTTGGCCTGCTCTGTTCATCCAGCTCCACACTTTGTTATCTTGGATTCTCCAACATCTGCAGTTCCCATTACAACTGTGACTCTAAGTAAAATAATCAAACTAAGTTATTACATTTTATTGTTAATTCCATCATTAGCACAGTTCCTGACAATTTGGATAGGTCAAGAAGGGGCTTTTCGACAATATCTTTGGAAGGTGAATGATAGAATTGTCGGAGTTCCTTATCCATTGTGCACCACAGCCTTTACTCTTTCAATCACTTGAGGCTTTTTAAAATTTAAAATACATTCAATTTTTACTTTGCAACTGCAACATTATCTGCAGTTTAGGACTATAGATTTTTCTTCAATGCATTATCTCAACAACCAGCCTCTCTGATCTCCATATCGCCTGTAATAGAGATAGTTAGTGTCTGTGAGTAATACTTCTACCAGTTTGATTTATGTGCCCAGTACTTCAGTTTACGTTGGGGATGTGATTAGGTGACTCAGCCTTTGAATTTAATGGCAGAAGTTAAACGTGATGTTTTCATTCCCCGTAATGGCATTATTTAGAACCCAGCACGAGACTGTCTGACTGTGACCACAGGAACTTGTCACTTCATATTTGTCAGAACGAAAAGACAAGTTTTCTCCAGAACAGCGCTTCACATTAAGGAAGCACCGGAACTCACAATCAAATCTTGTCATTCTTTCATCCAGGTCCATTCTTTCCATACTTGCTCTTTGGTTTATGTTATTTTCCCTTTCAATTTTTCTTTTTTTAGAGTTCTTTTTAAAGTAGCATTGTTCTCAATAAAAAATTGAGAGGTAGGCATTGTGTCACTATTTCAAAAGAGAACAAGGGAACAACATGCTTTGCATTAAAACACATCATTGTTTAACTTAAACGTGATGTTAATGTGACAAAAAGAAACAAATGAATTTGCATTTGAAGTTTTCCACTTGAGTAGCCACCTTTTGAAATGTAGTCAATGTTGTGATGTGGGAAATTCTGTATAGGATTCTAAAACAGCAGTGCACTGAGTTAGCAGATCATCTGTTTTCATGACTAGGAGTCAGTAAGTGCTACAGATGCTGGAAGCCAGAGTCAATAAATGTGGAGCTGGAAAAGCACAGCCGGTCAGACAGCATCTGAAGGGTAGGGAAGCCAACATTTCAGGCAAGTCCTAACAAAGAGATTCAACCTGAAACATCTGTTTTGTTGATAATAAAATGTAAGGCTGGATGAACACAGCAGCCCCAGCAGCAGCTCAGGAGCACAAAAGCTGACGTTTTGGGCCTAGGCCCTTCATCAGAGAGGGGGATGGAGTGAGGGTTCTGGAATAAATAGAGAGGGGGAGGCGGACCGAAGATGGAGAGAAAAGAAGATAGGTGGAGAGGAGAGTATAGGTGGGGAGGTAGGGAAGGGATAGGTCAGTCCAGGGAAGACGGACAGGTCAAGGAGGTGGGATGAGGTTAGTAAGTAGGAGATGGAGGTGCAGCTTGAGGTGGGAGGAAGGGATGGGTGAGAGGAAGAACAGGTTAGGGAGGCAGAGACAGGCTGGACTGGTTTTGGGATGCAGTGGGGGGAGGGGAAGAGCTGGGCTGGTTGTGTGGTGCAGTGGGGGGAGGGGACGAACTGGGCTGGTTTTGGGATGCGGTGGGGGCAGGGGAGATTTTGAAGCTGGTGAAGTCCACATTGATACCATTGGGCTGCAGGGTTCCCAAGCGGAATATGAGTTGCTGTTCCTGCAACCTTCAGGTGGCATCATTGTGGCACAGCAGGAGACCCATGATGGACATGTCATCTAAAGAATGGGAGGGGGAGTGGAAATGGTTCGCGACTGGGAGGTGCAGTTGTTGGTTGCAAACCGAGCAGAGGTGTTCCGCAAAGCGGTCCCCAAGCCTCTGCTTGATTTCCCCAATGTAGAGGAAGCCACACCAGGTACAATGGATACAGTATACCACATTGGCAGATGTGCAGGTGAACCTCTGCTTAAAATGGAAAGTCATCTGTGGGCCTGGGATAGGGGTGAGGGAGGAGGTGTGGGGGCAAGTGTAGCATTTCCTGCAGATGCAGGGGAAGGTGCTGGGTGTAGTGGGGTTGGAGGGCAGTGTGGAGTGAAAGAGGGCACCTCTAACACCACAGAGTCTTCTCATTTCCAAACTGACGTGTTGAAATAGTTGATGGGCTCAGGTTTCTGGGATGGGACCTGAACCGATGAGCTCAATTCAGTCACTGAACCCTACTACCTTATCCATATCCTTTAGCTCCTTAACTCCCAAAAATGGGAACAGTATCCCAATGGAAAAAGTGCCATTGGGATTAGGATTGACTGGTGAAGGTTTTTTTCCATCCCTACCCTTGTTTGCTTTCCGGAGAGACCACTCTCTCACTTGTTCGCTCCACACTGCCCTCCAACCCCACCACACCCGGCACCTTCTCCTGCAACTGCAGGAAATGCTACACTTGCCCCCACACCTCCTCCCTCACCCCTATCCCAGGTCCCAGGATGACTTTCCATTTTAAGCAGAGGTTCACCTGCACATCTGCCAATGTGGTATATTGTACCCGGTGTGGCTCCCCCTACATTGGGGAAACCAAGCGGAGGCTTGGGGACCGCTTTGCAGAACACCTCCGCTCGGTTCGCAATAAACAACTGCACCTCCCAGTCGCGAACCATTTCCACTCCCCCTCCCATTCTTTAGATGACATGTCCATCATGGGCCTCCTGCAGTGCCACAATGATGCCACCCGAAGGTTGCAGGAACAGCAACTCATATTCCACTTGGGAACCCTGCAGCCCAATGGTATCAATGTGGACTTTACCAGCTTCAAAATCTCCCCTTCCCCCACCGCATCCCAAAACCAGCGCAGCTTGTCCACTCCTCCCACTGCACCACACAACCAGCCCAGCTCTTCCCCCCCACCCACTGCATCCCAAAACCAGTCCAACCTGTCTCTGCCTCCCTAACCTGTTCTTCCTCTCACCCATCCCTTCCTCCCACCCCAAGCCGCACCTCCATCTCCTACTTACTAACCTCATCCCACCTCCTTGACCTGTCCGTCTTCCCTGGACTGACCTATTGCCTCCCTACCTCCCCACCTATACTCTCCTCTCCACCTATCTTCTTTTCTCTCCATCTTCGGTCCGCCTCCCCCTCTCTCCCAATTCATTCCAGAACCCTCACCCCATCCCCCTCTCTGATGAAGGGCCTGGGCCCAAAACGTCAGCTTTTGTGCTCCTGAGCTGCTGCTGGGCCTGCTGTGTTCATCCAGCCTCACATTTTATTATCTTGGATTCTCCAGCATCTGCAGTTCCCATTATCATCTGTTTTGTTGATATTGGTTGAGGAATGCTGTTTTGGCACAACGTTTGGAGAACCCCTCAACTGCTTTTCTTCAAATATTGTCATAAAAGTTTTCACCAGAGTGGGCAGACAAACTGGATTAAAGTCTCACTTGAAAGAGGGCGCCTCTAACACCACAGAGTTTTCTCATTTCCAAACTGACGTGTTGAAGTAGTTGATGGGCTCATGTTTCTGGGATGGGACCTGAACCGATGAGCTCAATTCAGTCACTGAACCCTACTACCTGATCCATATCCTTTAGCTCCTTAACTCCCAAAAATGGGAACAGTATCCCAATGGAAAAAGTGCTATTGGGATTAGGATTGACTGGTGAACGTCATTCTGACTTTATAACACTTTAAAAAGAAATCCATGTGATGTTACTGTTCAGACTTCTAACTGCTGTAGATTTTTAGTAAACTTGGCAATGAACTCGGAAGCATTGTTGACATGATGAACCATTTCTATAGAACTTGATTACTGCCCACTAGTTGTTTCAGTAAATACTTAAGAGGCTGAAGTAGATGTTGGCACTAACTGGTGTTCGGCCATTCAGTAGAATCATGTCAGATCCAATGCTCCTCACGTCCATTTTCCTGCCCTTTCCCCATAATCTTTGATTTCCTCCTGATCAAGAATCTGTCTATCTTGGCATTAAACATACATATGGACTGTACCCCCACAACTCACTGTAGCAAGGTATTCCAAAGACCCTCAACCTTATGACAGAAGAAATTCCTCCTCATGTTAAATTATCATCTTAATACTAAGAGTATGCCCTCTGGTCCTAGACCCTTGCATGGGAAAACATAATCTGAGCATTTACCCTGTCAAGCCCCTAAACAGTCAATCAGATCACTTCTCATTTTTCTAAATTTCAGAGAGTAGAGTTCCACCCTGATTAGCTTTTGCTCATAAGACAATCTCTCTATACCAGCCTCCAATGAAATAGTTTGTTTCCATAAATAAAGAGACCAAAACTGCTCACAGTACTCTAGGAGTGGTCTCACCAGCACCTTGTAGTGTTGCAGTAAGATTTCCCAACTCTTGTACTTAAACGCTTTTGAAATAAGGGCCAACATTCCATGAGCCTTCCTGATTACCTGTGCTCCTGTGTTAGCTTTCTGTGTTTCATGCACAAATACTCGCAAGCCCATTTCCTGAAGAAGGGTCTAGACCCGAAGTGTCAGCCTTCCTGCTCCTCTGATGCTACTTGGCCTGCTGTGTTCATCCACCTCTACACCTAGTTATCTCAAATACTCCCAAGCCTTTTTGTGATGCGGCTACCTGCTGCTTGTCTCTATTTAAGTAATACTGTTTGTTTTCCTTCCCAAAATAAACAACCTCACATTTTCCCATATATACTACATTTGCCAACCTATCAATATCTCTCAGTAAACGATTTGTATCTCTTTTGCAACCTGCCTTTCCGCCTATTACTTTTAAGTACAGCATGTCTTGTTCTCAGTCAAAAGATGACTGAGAATGTAGGCTCACTGGCCGTCTGAGAATTCTCTGTGCGGTTTACACCATATCGTGAGAGAAGGTGTGGCATATTGCACCCAAAGAGTGTAAAGGGAACTACAGACAGCGTGACTTCAAATGGAGAAATATCACTTAAACTAACTGATATGTGATCTCCTAAGGCTACAGAGATAATGAAGAGCTAATTACCTCTTTCAGCGTAAAACCACGTCTGTGTGCCAGACTGCAGATGTGATGTGTGTTGGAAAAAAAGGTCCTGGGCAAAGGCCTGTTTTGTATTTTGCTCTTCCAGAAGTACACAAGGAGGGTGAAGGATGGGGATGGGGATGGGAGCGTGAAGTCAGCTTAAAGGCAACTGCACCCTGAATTGCCTTCTTGAACCATTGCAGTCCATGTGCTACAGGCTGACCTACACAAAAAAAATTGAGAAATGCCGTAAAGATAGATAATAGTGCTTAAATTTTTTGTTAAGTATCTATTCATTAGAGACATGCCAGAAACTGATTTATTTATTCTTTGTTTCACTTTTTCTATTTATACTCATTTCTGATTTCTAATGTGTGTCAAATTTCGTTATCTATTTTCGTATTTCAGTAACTGATATCTCACTCTATCTTTGACATCAGAAAATGCCTAGTTAAGTTGTCTCCTTTTATAATGAAGATACATTTGAGGTGGTAAAGGTTTCAAGGGAGGGGATCCCTTTCAAAACAACCGTGCTACAACTAACCAAGACATGGGTTGAGTAAACAACGGGAAAGCCAGTTCATCCCTCCTTACTTGAGTGCCGATTACCTCATTTGGCTGGAGGTCTTGTTTCTGATAGAGAGTAATGCCAACAGCCCCGCTTCAGTTCCTGTACTGGCTGAGGTCACCATGAGGACCCTCCTTTTCAACCTAACCCCTTCCCTGAGGTGTAGTGACCCTTAGATAAAAGTCACCACCAGTCATCTCTTCCTCTGATGAAAATGTAGCCCTATGGTCCTCTGAGACTGTGGATTTGTCCTTTATTGTTTTACCTGGGAGCAAAGCAAACCCATTTGGTGTGGGTATCCCACCTGGAATCAAAACAAATTACATCTCGTTATAAAATAATCAATACTGGAGCAAACAAGTAAGGTTATGGAGAACAAAGTGTGGAGCTGGATGAACACAGCAGGCCAAGCAGCATCTCAGGAGCACAAAAGCTGACGTTTCAGGCCTAGACCCTTCATCATCTCTGATAAAGGGCCTAGGCCCGAAACGTCAGCTTTTGTGCTCCTGAGATGCTGCTTGGCCTGCTGTGTTCATCCAGCTCCACACTTTGTTATCTTGGAATCTCCAGCATCTGCAGTTCCCATTATCACTGAGGTTATGGAGAAGGTTGGCAATGGAACTGCGAGTCTGACAAATTGTAGCATGTCATTGTTGATAGCTTTACTGTCTGGCAAAGCCTATATCTGATTGAATAGACGGCCTATTTTACAGGCTGAAGACAAATTCAATCTTTTATTCCTGGAACTGGTTAAAAGCCTACACATGGAATCCAGTTGACGTAAAGATAAAGGAAGCCTGCTCTATTGCCAGATACATAATGCAACATCAAAGGGAAGTTGTTGGCCTGCTTGCAGAAAACTCAAAATCTCCATCTGTAAACCAGGAATGCAAAAAATGCTGCATTTGATTGAAAAGATTCGCATTTTGTTTAGCTTTTATTGTTACAAAGTTGTGTAGTGTAATCGTGAATTGGGAGGCAGCAATTTAGAATTGTTTTAAAAAAGATGAGAGAAGATCATGTGGCTCCTTTGAGAGGTAAAATGCTTTTCTAAGTTTAGATATTTAAACAGAAAATCTGTCTAAGCACCTGCAGGGGTGTAGCCAGTTCTATAATTGAAACATGTATCAATTAGCTTTGTGAATTTTTTTCTTTATTCATTCACAGGATGAGGGTGTCGCTGACCAAGCAGCATTTATTGCCCATCCCTAATTGCCCAGAGGGTAGTTAGGAGTGAACTACATTGCTGTGGGTCTGGAGTCACATGTAAGCCAGACCAGGTAAAGAAGGCACTTGCCTCCCCTAAAGGACATTAGTAAACCGGATGGGATTTTCCAACAATCAGCAATGGATTCATGGTCATCATTAGACTGTCAATTCCAGATATTTATTGAATTTAAATGCCATCATCTGCCATGGCAGAAATCGAACCCAGGTCCTCAGGACAGTATCTGGGCCACAGGATTAACAGCCTAAAGATAATACCACTCACTGGGCCATCGCCTCCCCAATGTGATTGGAAACCTTAGGCTTGTTTTCATTTTTTTCTGCAACTAGCTGGAATCAGCCAATTAATTTAAACCATACACTTAGTTATTGAAAGCCAATTGAGTTTAAAACTGATGAGTTTGACAGCCTCAGACCAATGTTATTGTAAGAAAATTGTATATCATTCAAGGTATATAAGGAGAGGGTTTTTGAAAATCGGTGTGCGAATGAACCACCACCTGAGGAATAAGCATTTAGCTTATTTCACAAGCATTTCACAAGAAATCGCTAAACTCTCTAAGGAAGCACCATCTATCTATAAAGGGTACCATGGCACTTGTAGCTAAGCGTCCACACAGAAGACTTCATAGAGAAAACATCCCTGACAGCTGAATCGGTAGAAGAAAAGTGTTTAAGATATGAGAACAGCAGAAGAAAGGCATGTAGACTTTGAGAGACTAAGTTTTAATTTATTTTCTTGGTACTTGGGTTTATTGGAACAGCATACTGGTAGAATTTAGTTCAGTTAGGGAATCATTAGTAGTTAAGCGGGGATTGGTCAGTTTGTTAGTAATTCTGTTAATTTGTTTTCTCTGGGAGTTAAATAAATAAATTGTTACTTGTTACTTATAAAGTGAATATCAGTGATTTTATTTCATTGAACCTCCCCTTGTTCGTAACAATTTAATAGATTAGCTGAGGTGATGTGGGCTTCTCTGGGTGTTTCAGGTTTAATTATTAGAAGGGGTCCTCTACTCCTGTCATAACGGATTGGACGCTTCAGTTTCAGTTTTAATAATCAGAGGGATTTGACCTCCCCTCTCTTGGGGGCTCAAGTCCTCGATTTAGCCGGTTCATGTCTGGGATCTGAATGGATCTGGACCGATTTGAATAGACTTGAGGATTAGTGTCCTATATCTTTAAATAAACTTAGGTGAGAAAAATCTGTTTAATTTTGGTTACATGTGGTTGGTTAACTCAAAAGTGAGGGAAATGGCTCTTAACATTGCTAGAGAGGTTCTGGGATTTGAAGATGCCTCCCAAATTTGCCAAGAAAGTTTAGAAAACCAGAGGAAGGATATACTTTTAGAATTAGCATTCAGCCTGAATTGGGTTTAACTAGGGACAAGAGGAAAGCTGAAATTGTAAAAGAGTTAGTCAAGTCTTTAGGCATACCAGAGAAATAGGAAAGTGCAGAGGAGCTAGAAAAAGTTAAACTGTGAATAAGACAACTGGAGTTAGAGAATGAAAGGGAATTGAAGCAGTTTGAATCATGGTTACAAGCAGAGGAAAACCAAAAGCAAAGAGTGTTTGCATTGGAAAGGATGAAGTTGGAACTAGAAGCAAAAATACTTCTGATGGCAGAAGGAAAAGAACAGGGTTGAAGTGAGAATGAGAAAACTCATTACAGCCAACAACCTGGTAGGGATATAGACAAATATGTTCAAGCATTGCCAAAATTCAATGAAGAAGGTGTAGAAGCCTTTTTTATTTCCTTTGAGAAGTTGACTAGGCAGATGAATTGGCCAGAAACTGTGGGTAATATTAAATCAGGACAAGTTGATAGGCAGGATTTAGAGAGGTGTTTGCTGTGCTGTCAGGAGAGGTGTCAGCAGACATTGGAGGAGGGAAGCAGGCAATGTTCGGTGCCTACAAATTGGTACCAGAAGCATACAGTCAGTAGTTCAGAAACATAAGGAAGGAACCAGATCAGACTTGCGTTGAGTTTGAAAGAATTAACATAGCAACATCAGCAGATGGGTGAGAGCATTAAAGATAGAAAAGGCATATGAGAACCTTAGAGAGATTATTTTGCTGGAAGAGTTAAAAACTCGCTTCCAGAAGTGATAAGAACTCATATTGGGGAACAGAAACTTAAACAGCAAGAAGAGCTGCAGAGATGGTGGATATATACGCATTAGTGCACAAATCAAAATCTGGCTTCCACCAGCAATTTCATTCTGTGAGGGATAGAAATTGGAAAGAGGGAGATCCTTCAATGAAAAACATAAAGTAGATCACACAGGGAACAGTTTATCGCATATGAAAAAAGAAGTTCAAGAGGATGGAGAAGAGGTGAAAGACTTCAGGTGTTTTCACTGCAATAAGATGGGACACACAAAGTCACAGTGCTGGTGGTAGAAGAAAGGCACTGGGAAGAAGGATGTGGTAAGAGAGGCTAAACCAGTGGGATTAATTGAGGTAGTGAAGGAAATCCCAAGAGAAGTCAAGGAGCTGCAGGAGAATGCCCAGCCTGGTCATGGCTGGATAGTGGGATGATGCCAGATCTCTACAAAGACTGGGTAAGGTTTACTCAGGAATAAGAAACGTAGAAGATAAATAAGTTAAAATATTGACAAATACAGGAGCTGGTTAGCCTGTAATAGTAAGAGATGAAAGTATTTACATTCCTTATGAAATGTTACCCGAAAGGGTAACATTTAGTAATCTGTAGAATAAATGGAGAGATATTTTGCATTGCCCTGTGTAAGATCAGGTTAGAAAGCCCAGTTAATACTGAGGAAGTGACAGTGGGAATGATTGAAAAAGTATCTCGTCCAGGAATACACTTTGTTCTTGTAAATGACCGAGCAGGATCAAAGGTGGGGTGACGCCCCTTGTCATGGAGAAGCCGAAGGAAGACAAGGGAACTGAGGAGTTAAAAGAAAAATATTCTGGAATTTTTCCGGACTGAGTGGGAGGAAGATCTCACATTCATAAGTTAAAGCAAGAGGTCAAAACCAAAGAGAAAGGTGAAGGAGTTGAGGCCCAGTTAGCTGACACCCTGTTTGATGAAATGGTAAAAGGGATAAAAAGGTGGAGCATTAGGCAGGTGTGTTTAGTTCTGAAAGATTAATGGAGCAACAATAAAAGGTTTATATCAAAAAACCTACTCAGAAAATGAATCAGAATATATTCCCGAATGTTGTTACCTTAAGAATAGAATTCTAAGGTGAAAATGGAGCCCTTGGCAGGTGAGCGCAGAGGAGAAATGGGCAGGCGTTCACCAGATTGTGTTGTCGGTAGCGTACAGACAGGATGTATTGCAGGAAGCACAAGAGTTATCTGTAGGAGGTCATCTAGGAGTGAGGAAGACTCACGCTAAGATACAGAAGTATTTCTGTTGGTCTGGATTACATAAGGACGTGGTTGAGTTTTCCTGTCCCTGTTGTGCGTGTCAAAAGGGAGGACAGCCTCGGGCAGTAATAAAACCAGTGCCTTTGCCAATTCCCGCATTAGAAGAGCCTTTCGTGCGGGTTATGATTGATTGTATAGGTCGCTTCCCTAAATCCAAAAGTAGAAACCAGTATTCACCAACCATAATGATATGTCTGCCAGATTTCTGGAGGCAATTCCAAAATGGAATGTCATGGCAAAAATGGTTATGGAGGACTCTCTTGCTTTCTTTACCCATAATGGACTACCCAGGGAGATGGGAAAAACTGGAGTGGTGTCACAGGGAGGCTGTGACCTGATTGGCTGGTAGGAAACCTGCATTAAATTTGAAAACGACCGCAGCAAAGAAGTATCAATAAATTTAATTAACTCAATAAAGTCATTAATTGAGTAGAAGTGACTGGACACACGATGAGCTGTATGATGTGGGATAATAAAATGTGAGGCTGGATGAACACAGCAGGCCAAGCAGCATCTCAGGAGCACAAAAGCTGACGTTTCGGGCCTAGACCCTTCATCAGAGAGGGGGATGGGGAGAGGGAACTGGAATAAATAGGGAGAGAGGGGGAGGCGGACCGAAGATGGAGAGAAAAGAAGATAGGTGGAGAGAGTGTAGGTGGGGAGGTAGGGAGGGGATAGGTCAGCCCAGGGAAGACGGACAGGTCAAGGAGGTGGGATGAGGTTAGTAGATGGATGGGGGTGCGGCTTGGGGTGGGAGGAAGGGATGGGTGAGAGGAAGAACCAGTTAGGGAGGCAGAGACAGGTTGGACTGGTTTTGGGATGCAGTGGGTGGAGGGGAAGAGCTGGGCTGGTTTTTGGATGCGGTGGGGAAGGGGAGATTTTGAAACTGGTGAAGTCCACATTGATACCATTAGGCTGCAGGGTTCCCAGGCAGAATATGAGTTGCTGTTCCTGCAACCTTCGGGTGGCATCATTGTGGCACTGCAGGAGGCCCATGATGGACGTGTCATCTAGAGAATGGGAGGGGGAGTGGAAATGATTTGCGACTGGGAGGTGCAGTTGTTTGTTGCGAACTGAGCGGAGGTGTTCTGCAAAGCGGCCCCCAAGCCTCCGCTTGGTTTCCCCAATGTAGAGGAAGCCACACCGGGTACAGTGGATGCAGTATACCACATTGGCAGATGTGCAGGTGAACCTCTGCTTAATGTGGAATGTCATCTTGGGGCCTGGGATAGGGGTGAGAGAGGAGGTGTGGGGGCAAGTGTAGCATTTCCTGCGGTTGCAGGGGAAGGTGCCGGGTGTGGTGGGGTTGGAGGGCAGTGTGAAGCGAACAAGGGAGCCACGGAGAGAGTGGTCTCTCCGGAAAGCAGACGGGGTGTGGATGGAAAAATGTCTTGCGTGGTGGGGTCGGATTGTACATGGCGGAAGTGTCGGAGGATGATGCGTTGTATCCGGAGGTTGGTAGGGTGGTGTGTGAGAATGAGGGGGATCCTCTTGGGGCGGTTGTGGCGGGGGCGTGGTGTGAGGGATGTGTTGCGGGAAATACGGGAGACGCGGTCAAGGGCGTTCTCAATCACTGTGGGGGGAATGTTGCGGTCCTTGAAGAACTTGGACATCTGGGATGTGCGGGAGTGGAATGTCTTATCGTGGGAGCAGATGTGGCGGAGGCGGAGGAATTGGGAATAGGGGATGGAATTTTTGCAGGATGTTGGGTGGGAGGAGGTGTATTCTAGGTAGCTGTGGGAGTTGGTGGGCTTGAAATGGACATCAGTTACAAGCTGGTTGCCTGAGATGGAGACTGAGAGGTCCAGGAAGGTGAGGGATGTGCTGGAGATGGCCCAGGTGAACTGAAGGTTGGGGTGGAAGGTGTTGGTGAAGTGGATGAACTGTTCGAGCTCCTCTGGGGAGCAAGAGGCGGCGCCGATACAGTCATCAATGTACCGGAGGAAGAGGTGGGGTTTGGGGCCTGTGTAGGTGCGGAAGAGGGACTGTTCCACGTAACCTACAAAGAGGCAGGCATAGCTGGGGCCCATGCGGGTGCCCATGGCTACCCCCTTAGTCTGTAGGAAGTGGGAGGAGTCAAAAGAGAAGTTGTTGAGGGTGAGGACGAGTTCAGCTAGGCGGATGAGGGTGTCGGTGGAGGGGGACTGGTCAGGCCTGCGGGACAGGAAGAAGCGGAGGGCCTTGAGGCCATCTGCATGCGGAATGCAGGTGTATAGGGACTGGACGTCCATGGTGAAGATGAGGTGTTGGGGGCCAGGGAATTGTAAGTCCTGGAGGAGGTGGAGGGCGTGGGTGGTGTCACGGATGTAGGTGGGGAGTTCCTGGACCAAAGGGGAGAAAATGGAGTCCAGATAGGTGGAGATGAGTTCGGTGGGGCAGGAGCAGGCTGAGACGATGGGTCGACCAGGGCAGGCAGGTTTGTGGATTTTGGGAAGGAGATAGAAACGGGCCGTGCGGGTTTGGGGAACAATGAGGTTGGAGGCTGTGGTTGGGAGGTCCCCTGAGGTGATGAGATCATGAATGGTGTTGGAGATGATGGTTTGGTGCTTGGTTGTGGGGTCATGATCGAGGGGGCGGTAGGAGGTGGTGTCGGAGAGTTGGCGTCAGGCCTCGGCGATGTAGAGGTCAGAGCGCCATACTACCACTGCGTCACCCTTGTCTGCGGGTTTGATGGTGAGGTGGGGGTTGGAGCGGAGGGTTGCCCGTTCTGCGGGGGAGAGGTTGGAGTGGGTGAGAGGGGTGGAGAGGTTGAGGCGGTTAATGTCTCGACGGCAGTTGGAGATAAAGAGGCCCAGTTCGTCCCCTCCCCCCACTGCACCACACAACCAGCCCAGCTCTTCCCCCCCACCCATTGCATCCCAAAACCAGTCCAACCCGTCTCTGCCTCCCTAACCGGTTCTTCCTCTCACCCATCCCTTCCTCCCACCCCAAGCCACACCCCCATCTACCTACTAACCTCATCCCACCTCCTTGACCTGTCCGTCTTCCCTGGACTGACCTATCCCCTCCCTACCTCCCCACCTATACTCTCTCCACCTATCTTCTTTTCTCTCCATCTTCGGTCCGCCTCCCCCTCTCTCCCTATTTATTCCAGTTCCCTCTCCCCATCCCCCTCTCTGATGAAGGGTCTAGGCCCGAAACGTCAGCTTTTGTGCTCCTGACTTGCTGCTTGGCCTGCTGTGTTCATCCAGCCTCACATTTTATTATCTTGGAATTCTCCAGCATCTGCAGTTCCCATTATGTATGATGTGGGAGCTGGCTGATCCCATTGCAAACTGCAGTGACCACATCTGCAGCAAGTGTTGGTTGCTCGAGGAACTTCGGCTCAGAGTTGATGAGCTGGAATCGGAGCTTCAAACACTGCGGCACATCCAGAAGGGGGATAAGTACCTAGACACTGTGTTTCAGGAGGCAGTCACATCTGGTAGATTAAGTACTTCACATTTGGTCATTGGCCAGGGACAGCCGGGTGTGACTGTAAGTGAGGCAGGTAGAGGGACCCTGCAGCCAGGAACAGGGGAGCCTCAGCTCTTGACGTTGTCCAACAGGTACGAGGTACTTGCTCCCTGTGTGGATGAGGAAAAGGGCTGCAGGGAGGATGGGCCAACTGACCACTACACCGTGGCACGGGAAGCCATTCAAGAGGGGGTAACAAAAAGACAAGTGGAAGTTGTAGGGGATTCTATAATGAGTAGAATACATTAAATTGTTTGTAAGCAGGATCATAAGTCTTGCATGGTGTGTTGCCTGCCCGGTGCCAGGGTAAAGGACATCTCTGATCTGCTTCAAAAGATATTGGAGCAGGAGGGGGAGGATCCAGTTATTGTGGTCCATGCCGGAACAAACAACATAGGCAAGACTAGGAGAGAGGACCTGTTCAGGGATTATCAGGAGCTAGGAATAGGTCCTCTCAGGTTCTCGTCTGGATTCAGAGTAAACCTCTGGATTACTACCTGAAACACGTGTAAGTTGGCACTGGGACATGAGAATAAGGGAAGTAAACATGAGGCTAAAAGAGTGGTGCGGGGAAGAGGGGTCCTTTTCATGGGGCACTGGCATCAGTATTGGAACAGGAGGGATCTGTACCATTTGGACGGTCTCCACCTGAACCGAGCTGAGGCCAATTGAAGCGAAAGGGTAAATAAGCTAGTCAATAGGAATTTAAACTGGAAAGTGAGGTGGGGGTGGAGGCAAGAGTAAAACTCCAGGAAGTATAATGGCCAATGTCGGGGTGCATTCAAATGCATGAAAAAGTATGAAAAAATGAAAAGAAAGGAGAACTCAGGAAAGGTTATTAAAGTCTCCAGCGCAGATACAGATAGGACAGAGTGCTTGGAAGGGTTAGGAATCAAACTTCAAGCACACTCAATAAACAAATGACAACGAGAAGAGGAATGGTTAATACAGGACTGAAGGTGCTATATCTGAATGCACGCGGTACAAGAAAGAAGGTAAATGAACTTGTAGCATCGCAGAGACATGGCTGTACTGGGATCAGGATTGGGAACTGAATGCCCAAGGATATAGATCCTTTCACAAAGATAGGCAGGTGAGCAGAGGAGTTGGGAGTGCCTTATTAGTAAGAAATGAAATTAATTCAATAGTAAAAAATGAAGTAGGTTTAGATGGTATAGAATCTGTGTGGGTAGAGCTGAGGAACCGCAAAGGTAAAAAAACAATAGTGGGAGTTATGTACAGGCCTCCAAACAGTAGTCAGGAGCCTGGGGCACAAGATACACCAAGAGACAGAAAAGGTGTGTAAGAAAGCCAAAATTACGGTGATTGTGGGGGATTTCAATATGCAGGTGGATTGGGAAAATCAGGCTGGTATTTGTGAAATGTTTATGAGATGGCTTTTTGGAGCAGTTTCTGGTGGAGCCCACTCGGAAACAGGCAATACTGGATTTATTAAAAACCATAAGAACTGCAGATGCTGTAAATCAGGAACAAAAGCAAAGTTGCTGGAAAAGCTCAGCATGTCCGGCAGCACCTGTGACGGAGAAAACAGAGTTAACATTTCAGATCTGGTGACCCTTCCTCAGAACGAATACTGGATTTAGTGTAGTGCAATGAGGCTATTGTACAAAATGTGGAGGAATGGGATTGTGGGAGATATAGCAGTTTGGATCGGAAATTGGCTTGCTGAAAGAAGACAGAGGGTAGTAGTTGATGGGAAATGTTCATCCTGGAGACCAGTTACTAGTGGTGTACTACAAGGGTCGGTGTTGGGTCCACTGCTGTTTGTCATTTTTATAAATGACCTGGATGAGGGCGTAGAAGGATGGGTTAGTAAATTTGCAGACGACACTAAGGTCGGTAGAGTTGTGGATAGTGACAAAGGATGCTGTAGGTTGCAGAGAGACATAGATAAGCTGCAGAGCTGGGCTGAGAGGTGGCAAATGGAGTTTAATGCAGACAACTGTGAGGTGATACACTTTGGTAGGAATAACCGGAAGACAAAGTACAGGGCTAATGGTAAGATTCTTAGCAGTGTAGATGAGCAGAGAGATCTCGGTGTCCATGTACACAGATCCTTGAAAGTTGCCACCCAGGTTGACAGGGCTGTTAAGAAGGCGTACAGTGTTTTAGCTTTTATTAATAGAGGGATCGAGTTCCGGAACCAAGAGGTTATGGTGAAGCTGTGCAAAACTCTGGTGCGGCCGCACTTGGAGTATTGTGTACAGTTCTGGTCACCGCATTATAGGAAGGATGTGGAAGCTTTGGAAAGGGTGCAGAGGAGATTTACTAGGATGTTGCCTGGTATGGAGGGAAGGTCTTACGAGGAAAGGCTGAGGGACTTGAGGCTGTTTTCATTAGAGGGAAGAAGGTTGAGAGGTGACTTAATTGAAACATATAAAATAATCAGAGGGTTAGATAGGGTGGATAGGGAGAGCCTTTTTCCTAGGATGGTGACGGCGAGCACGAGGGGGCATAGCTTTAAATTGCGGGGTGAAAGATATAGGACAAATGTCAGCGGTAGTTTCTTTACTCAGAGAGTAGTAAGGGAATGGAACGCTTTGCCTGCAACGGTAGTAGATTCGCCAACTTTGGGTACATTTAAGGCGTCATTGGATAAGCATATGGACATACATGGAATAGTGTAGGTTAGGGCCGAATGGCCTAGTTTTTGCTTCTTTGTCTTATGGTCTTAAAGATTCTGTCAAATCAAGGGCCCAATTTTACTGACAAACTATCGAAAGAGGTCATGGATTGTTTTTAGGCATCAAACCCTTTAAGTCAACTGCGTACCACCCTTAATCCCAGGGAGCATTGGAGAGGTGGCATCAGACCCTAAAGACCATGCTGAGCGCTTATTGCCAGGATTATCCAAATGTTTAGGATAAGGGTATCCCATTTATATTATTGCTTTAGCAATGCCCCAAATGAATTGACTCAGTCTACTCCATTTGAATTGATATTCGGACACAAAGTAAGAGTACCTTTAAAATTAATTAAAGAAATATTGATGGGTCCGAAATCAGAGATCTCATAGTTGTATTATGTATCTGAGGTGAGAGAAAGATTAAACAGAGTCAGTGAATTAGCAAGACAACATCTGAAGGTGACACAGCATCCAACGAAGCAAGAAGCAGGTAAGAAATCTAAAATTCATACATTTGCCTGTGGAGATAAAGTAATGTTGCTCTTACCAGTGGTAGGAGATCAATTCAAAACAAGGTTTCATAGTTCCTATCAAATAGAGAAGACGTTGAACCAGTTGAATTATCTGGTAAAGATGCCAGATAGGAAAAACATTTATCAGGTATATCTTGTGGATATGCTGGAACCTTACTATGACAGGGACAGAGAACTGGAAAAACAGGCAACAGTATTCCCCTCAGAGTGAGGAATCAAATCCAGATGAGTTGGAATTTGATGTGGCTTAAAGTAAGTTAAATAATGAGAAGGTCGTTGGAGAATGGGACAAGTTAGTGAGCTATCTCTCTCAGGACCAGAGAATTGAATTGAAAGACTGGTTGCAGAAACATGAGGACATGTGCAGGAATAGAATGGGGAAGACTAATATTATAGTACGTGAGGTTGAAGTAGGGAATACTGTTCCAATAAAACAATACCCCTCAAAGCCACACATGTGCAGAAGGAAGTGGAAGTGATGCTCTAAGAAGACATCATCGAGCTGAGTCAGTGAGTGGAGTTTTACAGTCATGTTCGTTCCCAAACATAATGGTACTCAACGATTCTGCGTGGATTATCAGAAGGTCAAGACCATAATTAAATCGGACTCATACTCAATTCCAAGGCTGGGTGACTGTGTGGAAAATGTTGGAAAAGCCACTTATTTCATAAATTTAGACTTAGTTCGCGGTTACTGGCAGGTACCTTTGTTGGATAGAGCAAAAGAAGTTTCTGTGTTTGTAACCCGAAATGGGCTGTATCAATTTAAAGTAACAAAAAAGCAAAGAAACCTACAGCACAGGAACAGGCCCTTTGGCCCTCCAAGCCTGCGCCGATCACGGTCCTCTATCTAACCTGTCATCTATTTTCTAACGGTCTGTGTCCATTTGCTCCCTGCCCATCCATGTACCTGTCCAAGTGTATCTTAAAAGACGCTAACGTGTCTGCGTATACCACCTCCGCTGGCAACGCGTTCCAGGCAACCACCACGCTCTGTGTAAAGAACTTTCCACGCATATCTCCCTTAAACTTTCCTCCTCTCACTTTGAACTCATGACCCCTAGTAATAGAGTCCCCCACTCTGGGGAAAAAGGTTTTTGCTATCCACCCTATCTATACCCCTCATAATTTTGTAGACCTCAATCCGGTCCCCCCTCAATCTCCATCTTTCTATTGAAAATAATCCTAATCTACTCAACCTCTCTTCATAGCTAGCACCCTCCATACCAGGCAACATCCTGGTGAACCTCTTCTGCACCCTCTCCAAAGCATCCACATCCTTTTGGTAATGTGGCGACCAGAACTGTACACAGTACTCGAAATGTGGCTGAACCAAAGTCCTATACAACTGCAACATGACCTGCCAACTCTTGTACTCAATACCCCGCCCAATGAAGGAAAACATGCCATATGCCTTCTTGACCACCCTATTGACCTGTGTTGTCACCTTCAGGGAACAATGGACCTGAACACCCAGATCTCTCTGTTCATCAATTTTCCCTAGGATTTTTCCATTTACTGTATAGTTCGCCCTTGAATTTGATCTTCCAAAATGCATCACCTCGCATTTGGCTGGATTGAACTCCATCTGCCATTTATCTGCCGAACTCTCCAGTCTATCTATATTCTGCTGTAATTTCTGACAGTCCCCTTCACTATCAGCTACTCCACCAATCTTAGTGTCATCAGCAAACTTGCTGATCAGACCACCTACACCTTCCTCTAGATCATTTACATATATCACAAACAACAGTGGTCCCAGCACAGATCCCTGTGGAACACCACTGGTTACAGGTCTCCAATTTGAGAAACTCTCTTCTACTACTACCCTCTGTCTCCTGTTGCCCAGCCAGTTTTTTTAACCATCTAGCTGGCACACCCTGGACCCCATGTGACTTCAGTTTCTCCATCAGCCTGCCATGGGGAACCTTATCAAACGCCTTACTGAAGTCCATGTATATGACATCTACAGCCTTTCCCTCATCAATCAACTTTGTCACGTCCTCAAAGAATTCTATTAAGTTGGTAAGACATGACCTTCCCTGTACAAAACCATGTTGCCTATCACTGATAAGCCCATTTTCTTCCAAATGGGAATAGATCCTATCCCTCAGTATCTTCTCCTGTAGCTTTCCTACCACTGACGTCAGGCTCACCGGTCGATAATTACCTGGATTATCTTTGCTGCCCTTTTTAAACAAGGGGACAACATTAGCAAGTGTCCAGTCCTCTGGGACCTCAGCCGTGTCTAAGGACACTGCAAAAATATCTGTTAGGGCCTCGGCTATTTCCTCTCTCGCTTCCCTCACAACCTGGGATAGATCCCATCTGGACCTGGGGACTTGTCCACCTTAATGTCTTCTAGGATACCCAACGCTTCCTCCTTCCTTCTGTCAACTTGACCTAGAGTAAGCAACCATCTATCCCTAACCTCAACATCCGTCATGTCCCTCTCCTTGGTGAATACTGATGCAAAGTACTTGTTAAGAATGTCACCCATTTTCTCTGACTCAGCGCATAACTTTCCTTCTTCGCCCTTAAGTGGGCCAATCCTTTCTCTAGTTACCCTCTTGCTCTTTGTATTGGACTGAAGACCACACCAGCCACATTTCAAAGACTTCAGAATAGATTTGTGGCTGTATTGATGTCGTCTATATGTCAAAATTGTGCCATTTATATAGATGATGTCATGATCTTTAACCATTCCTGGAAAGATCACATGGTGCATTTGGCAGGGTTCTTTGAATGACCATAGGAGACAAAACTGGTCATAAATTTAGCAAAAACTGAATTTGTGAAGGCAGAAGTGATGTTGTTGGGACACAACATCGGATGTGGAAGGATAACCCCAAGGAACATGAAGGTGAAGGCCATTAAGGAATTTCTAAGACCATCGTCAAAGAAAGAGGTGCTTCAATTGTTGTGACTAAGTGGATTCTACATGAAGTTTGTACCAAACTTTAGTAGCATGGTAGCACTCCTGATGGATTTGCTAAAGAAGAGCACAAAATTTTGCTGGACATAGCAATTCCAGGAGGCTTTTAAGAATTTAAAACCACACCAGTTTTAGTCACACCAAATTTCTTGAAATGCTTTAAAGCTGCTATTAATGCCACCAACATGGGAGTTGGAGCTGTGTTTCTGCCAGCATGATGAAAGCAGAATTGAAAGGTCAATTGGTTATTATTTCAAAAAAACTTAATATTCACCAGAGAAAATACCATTGAAAAAGAGTTATTGAGTTTGGTACTGGCCTTACAACATTTTAATATTGATGTTACGAAAAATGTTTCGGAGATGGCTGTGTATACAGACCACAGACCTCACCTTTTTAGCAAGGTTTAACGAAAAAAATATGCGTCTATTTCATTGGAGTCTTACATTTCAGGCTTTTAATTTACAGATTGTACATGTTGTCAAGTCATAAAACCTTTCTTACACAGATCCAGCTGTCAGGATTATGAAAATGTTATTGCAGATAAATTATTGTGGGTTTAGGTGGAAGTATGTAGATAAGATAGAACTGGTACAGCCCAATGTTATGTACGTATGCAGAATTAGTATGAAAGGTATAACTTGAGATGACAAACCTACATATCTCATGACAATGGTGTTAAGATTTTTTTTAAAAATGAAGCCATCTTTTCATAATCATGGTTCATGTTTTTCTTAAAGGGATCGGTGTTACAAAGTTATGTACAGTATTCTTGAATTGGAAGGCAGGAAGCTAGAATTTGTTTGTAAAACGAAAAGGAGAAGAGTGTGTGGCTCCTTTAAGACAAAGTACTGATCTAAGCTTAGAAATTTATACAGAAAATGTATCTAAGCAGCTGAAGATGTACAGCCACATCTAAAATGGAAACATGTATCAATTACCTGTGCGATTGGAAACCTTAGGCTTCTTTTGATGTTTTGGCTACTAGCTGGAACCAACCAATTAATTTAAAGCAAGCATTTAGCGATTGAAAACCAATTGAATTTAAATTTGATAGTTTTGACAAACTCAGACCAGTGTTATTCTAAGAAAGTTGATATGTCATCCAAGGTATACAAGGAGAGGGTTTCTGAAAACCAGTGTGAGAGGGAACCACCATGTGAAAAATAAGGATCTAGCTCTCATAAGAAATCGCTAAGCAATCTAAGAAAGAACCGCCTGTCTATAAAAGGTACCCTGGCACTTGTAGCTAAGAGTTTTCACAGAAGACGTCATAGACAAAACATCCCTGGCAGCTGGAAAAATGAAGAAAAGCATTTAGAAATTGGGACAAAGAACAAAGAACAAAGAAACCTACAGCACAGGAACAGGCCCTTCGTCCCTCCAAGCCTTTGCCGATCAAGATCCTCTGTCTAACCTGTCATCTATTTTCTAACGGTCTATGTCCATTTGCTCCCTGCCCATCCATGTACCTGTCCAAATATATCTTAAAAGACGCTAACGTGTCTGCATCTACCACCTCCGCTGGCAACGTGTCCCAGGCACCCACCACCCTTTGTGTAAAGAACTTTCCACGCATATCTCCCTTAAACTTTCCTCCTTTTACTTTGAACTCATGACCCCTAGTAATTGAGTCCCCCACACTGGGGAAAAAGCTTCTTGCTATTCACCCTGTCTATACCCCTCATGATTTTGTAGACCTCAATCAGGTCCCCCCTCAATCTCCATCTTACTAACGAAAATAATCCTAATCTATCCAACCTCTCTTCATAGCTAGCACCCTCCATACCAGGCAACATCCTGGTGAAACTCCTCTGCACCCTCTCCAAAGCATCCACATCCTTTTGATAATGTGGCGACCAGAACTGCACATAGTACTTCAAATGTGGCCGAACCAAAGTCCTGTACAACTGCAACATGACCTGCCAACTCTTGTACTCAATACCCTGTCCAATGAAGGAAAACATGCCGTATGCCTTCTTGACCACCCTATTGACCTGTGTTGTCACCTTCAGGGAACAATGGACCTGAACACCCAGATCTCTCTGTTCATCAATTTTCCCTAGGATTTTTTCATTTACTGTATAGTTCGCCCTTGAATTTGATCTTCCAAAATGCATCACCTCGCATTTGGCCGGATTGAACGCCATCTGCCATTTATCTGCCCAACTCTCCAGTCTATCTATATTCTACTGTAATCACTGACAGTCCCCTTCACTATCAGCTACTCCACCAATCTTAGTGTCATCAGCAAACTTGCTGATCAGACCACCTACACCTTCCTCTAGATCATTTACATATATCACAAACAACAGTGGTCCCAGCACAGATCCCTGTGGAACACCACTGGTTACAGGTCTCCAATTTGAGAAACTCCCTTCTGCTACTACCCTCTGTCTCCTGTTGCCCAGCCAGTTTTTTTATCCATCTAGCTGGCACACCCTGGACCCCATGTGACTTCCATTTCTCCATCAGCCTGCCATGGGGAACCTTATCAAACGCCTTACTGAAGTCCATGTATATGACATCTACAGCCGTTCCCTCATCAATCAACTTTGTCACGTCCTCAAAGAATTCTATTAAGTTGGTAAGACATGACCTTCCCTGTATAAAACCATGTTGCCTATCACTGATAAACCCATTTTCTTCCAAATGAGAATAGATCCTATCCCTCAGTATCTCTCCTGTAGCTTTCCTACCACTGACGTCAGGCTCACCGGTCGATAATTACCTGGATTATCTTTGCTGCCCTTTTTAAACAAGGGGACAACATGAGCAAGTGTCCAGTCCTCTGGGACCTCAGCCGTGTCTAAGGACACTGCAAAAATATCTGTTAGGGCCTCGGCTATTCCCTCTCTCGCTTCCCTCACAACCTGGGATAGATCCCATCTGGACCTGGGGACGTGTCCACCTTAATGTCTTTTAGCATGCCTAACACTTCCTCCTTCCTTATGTCAACTTGACCTAGAGTAAGCAAACATCTATCCCTAACCTCAACATCCGTCATGTCCCTCTCCTTGGTGAATACCGATGCAAAGTACTTGTTAAGAATGTCAACCATTTTCTCTGAATCAGCGCATAACTTTTCTTCTTTTTCCTTAAGTGGGTCAATCCTTTCTCTAGTTACCCTCTTGCTCTTTATATATGAATAAAAGGCTTTGGGATTTTCCTTAACCATGTTTGCCAGCAATATCTCATGTCCTCTCTTAGCCCTCTTAATCCCTCGTTTCAGATTCGCTCTACATTCCCGATATTCTTGCAAAGCTTCGTCTATCTTCAGTCGCCTAGACCTCATTTATGCTTCTTTTTTTCTCTTGGCTAGTCTCACAATTTCACCTGTCATCCATGGTTCCCTAATGTTGCCTTTTCTATTCCTCATTTTCACAGGAACATGTCTCTCCTGCACGCTAATCGACCTCTCCTTAAAAGCCTCCCACATATCAAATGTGGATTTACCTTCAAATAGTTTCTCCCAATCTACATTCCTCAGATCCTGCCAAATCTTGGTATGGTCGGCCTTTCCCCAGTTTAGTACTCTTCCTTTGGGACCACTCCTATCCTTGTCCATGAGTATTGTAAAGCTTACGGAATTGTGGTCGCTATTTCCCAAGTAGTCCCCTACTGTAATATCAACCACCTGGCCGGGTTCATTCGCCAGCACCAGGTCCAGTATGACCCCTTCCCGAGTTGGACTACATACATACTGCTCGAGAAAACCCTTCTGGACACACCTTACAAATTCTGCTCCGTCTTGACCCCTAACACTGAGTGAATCCCAGTCAATGTTGGGAAAATTAAAATCTCCCAACACCACCACCCTGTTTCTCCGACACCTTTCCATTATCTGTTTACATATTTATACCTCTATCTCATGCTCACTGTTGGCAGGCCTGTAGTACAGCCCCAGCATTGTTAGTGCATCCTTCCTATTTCTGAGTTCTACCCATATTGCCTCACTGCTCGGGTCCTCCATGGGGCCCTCCTTCAGTGCGGCTGTGATATCGTCTTTGACCATTACTGCAACTCCTCCACCCCTTTTACCTCCCTCTCTGTCCTGCCTGAAGCATCGATATCCTGGGACAACTAGTTGCCAATCATGCCCTTCCCTCAACCAAGTCTCAGTAATAGCAATAACATCGTACCTCCAGGTAACGATCCAAGCCCTAATCTCATCTGCCTTATCTACTCCACTTCGCGCATTAAAACAAATGCACCTCATACCACCTGTCCCTTTGTGTTCATCGTCTGCTCCCCGACTACTATTCCCTTTAGTCACACTGACTCCATTATCTAGTTCCCTACAGGCTTTCGTTTCTACCTCTTTTCTGTCCAATATTTGGTTCCCATCCCCCTGCCACATTAGTTTCAACCCTCCCCCACAGCATTAGCAAATGCACCCCCAAGGACATTGGTTCCAGTCCAGTTCAGGTGTAGACCGTCCAATTTGTAATAGTCCCACCTTCTCCAGAACCAGTTCCAATGTCCCAGAAATCTGAACCCCTCCCTCCTACACCATCTCTCAAGCCACACGTTCATCCTGGCTGTTCTTTCATTTCTGCACTGACTAGCACCTGGCACCAGTAGCAATCCTGAGATTACTATCTTTGAGGACCAGCACATGAAAGGTGTGTTGACTTTAAGAGACTAAGTATTAATTTTTTTTATTACTTGGGTTTATATAAGTGGAATTTGCGTTTATTGGAAATTGTTTTTTTGTATAATTAGGGAATATTTAGTAGTTAAGGGGGAATTGTTTGGTTTGTCCATGATTCTGTTAATTTGTTCATTGTTAGAATTGAATAAATAAATTGTTAATGGTAACTTATAAAATGAATGTCAGAGCTTTGCTTTCATTGAACCTCTGCTTTTCCTTCAAATTTTAACAGATTCGGCGAGGTGAGGCAAGATTCTCTCAGTGCTTCAGGTTTAATTGTTAGAAGGGACCTCTACTCCCGCCATAACAAATTAGGGGCTTGTGGTTCAGTTTTAATTACCAGAAGCATTTGACGTCCCATTCCTAAAGCAAAGGAACTGACTGTCAATTGGTATTGATAGCAGTGGAATTGTTTCTATTGTCAGCCAGACTTGGTCATTTTTCATAATAATAGAGATATTTGTCACCTCTAATTCAAGTAAAGTTCGTAGCAATCATAGTTGGGTTAGTCTTGGTAATGGCCTACTGCAAAAGAAAATGCTGAATTGATCGTAGGAGGCACTGATGTAATGGCCTGACCCTAGAATGGTAATCCAAAAACCCAGGCTAAAATGCTGGTAATCTGGGTTTGAATCCCGCTATGGCAGATTTTATATTTTATATTCAGTCAAAATTTGGAATCTTTTTAAAATCGAACAGTGATCAGGTAACGGCTGTTCATTGTCATAAAAATGCATCTGGGGTCGTCTTTTGGGGAAGGAAATCTGCCATCCTTCTCTGCTGATCTGCATGTGACTGCAGAACCACAACTATGGAAAATGAGAGATATGCAGTAAATTCTGGCCGAATCAGTAATCCACATCCTTTGAACAATTTTTTTAGAAAAGCTTTGATACAGTGTAGAAGCAGGCCGTTCGGCCTCTCAAGTCCATACTGACCCACCAAAGAGAATCCCACCCAGAGCAACCCCTTCACCCTGTCCCTAAAACCCCACATTTGCCATGGCTAATCCACCTAGCCTGCACATCCCTGAACACTATGGGCAATTTAGCATGGCCAATCCACCTATACTTGTACATCTTTGGACTTTGGGAGGAAACCTGTGCAGACACAGGGAGAATGTGCAAACCCCACACCCAGTGGTGTGATGGAATTGAACCCAGGTCCCTGGTGCTGTAAGGCAACAGTACTGACCACTAAGCCACATCATGGTTGATTTCTGGAGTGTAACTGTACTTAAACTGATGCTATTACATAATGGTCATACATTGGACAGTAAGACAACAAGTTAGCATCGTGAGTCAGAGAATTAATACAAAGAATTATGAAGTGGCGGGAGTAGGGTGTTATCAGTAATCCTACACTCATGATTATGGATTGAAGCAAAAGTAGACATGATAAGTCAATCATATTTGAATTAGAATTTACTGTGTTTCCATATCTGGAGCAGGTGTAGCCCTTATTTCTCTGTGGACATAATCAAAAAATATTAATTGTAAAGGGGTAAATTGTTTGACATGCAAAGACTAATCAAAATCCTGTTGTTTTTCAAACTCCCCCTGCACCTAGAGAAATGGCAGGGGTGCATTATCCTGGTTTTGCGGATGCGGAGTATCTTGGAGCACCTCAACCTGAAATTAATTAAGAACTTCACTAATTGCCATCAACCATAATCAATACTATTGTGTGGTGACATTTGGCTAGAGGTTGCTGTATCTGTGAAGGCGAAGTATTGATAAATGGAGCCTCCTTTTGATGTACCATTAAAACATTTGTGCCTGCTAAATATTTGGAATTGAAAGATCAAAGATAGTTAAAATGTTGATTTAATGGGGGAAACAAGATATAATCTTACATTTGACTTGGGTTTTGAGTCTCTAACACATGTTCAAGATGGAAAGTTAGACAAGGCTTAATTGTTGATCACTTTAAATGCTGTAACCAATTTGACAGCAATGTTGAAAAGAATATGACAAAACAAAAACGAATGGATTCTTTCATACAGTGCTCTTCTTCATGTTACAGGTTCCATTCATTGTAACCAAGGTGATGTGAAATTAATCACTTGCATTGGCAAATTGTGGCAGAGACAATGTGGGTTAACAGTTTAACCGCTTATGTGTCACGACATTAAAAAAGACTTAAAAATCTAACAGTTCATCCCATTAGGAGAATGGCGATTAATGTGTGATTTGCTAATCTGCAGGTGTTATTTCTAATGATAAATGACGTATTTATTTATTGACTATGTTGAGAATTGATGAATCAATGATTCAACAGACATGAATGTTCTCTTCAAGTATGTGGAACACTAATTTGGAGATGGTAAATTGCTGATCGTTAGCTTAGTGCAGAGTAAAAATATAAACTCAACTTGATGGCGTGAACATGTAAGTTATAATAGCAACCTATGTATATGAGAAACATTGTTTATGCAACCAGAATTTTGCTTCTGTAAGATGTAGTATACTGAATGCTGAAAATTGCACTCATGCTTGATGTTTTGAGAGCAGCCTGAGTGGAGCCTGACCATCCAATGTGCTCTATTGCAGTTTGCAAGACATCAGCGCAGAGCATCCCTTCATTCCCTGTTAATAATGAGTTGGTCAAATGTTAATTACTTCCCCTGAGAGGACAGGAGGAGAAAAGAACATCTATTATTAATAAGCTATTGCATTCATTTTATCAAACTTTTCCTAGTGTTTTCTTAATGGGCATTGGAACATATAACCATTCTCCCTCCCATTTAGCTTAGCTCAAATCACATTACTAATCCAAAAGTCGATTTTATATGTTTAAAGCTAGTGCAGCCGTTTAGAAACTGAATATATATTGTACAACTTCCCCCTTCCTGATTATATTTTTAAAATCTGTTAACCTAATACTTGGTTTAAAAAGAAAGATGTGTGTCATTTATATAAAAAATAAAATTTCCTTGTTTAGCCCTGTGTTCAGAGTCCACCCTTGTTGGCAAAACTTGTCCCACTGTCAAAAGAACATAATTCTAGATTTAGCAGTATAAACTGGTGGTAATCTCTGTCTAGGTTATTCCTGATATCATGTGCCAGGACAGATGGAGAGAAAGCCTAGGATCGCCAAAATGTTGCTGAATAGTTGGCCTAGAAAAGAGGATTTTAGATTCATTGGACCATTTTTGCAGCCAGAGAGAGTTGACCTTAATCAAAGAGACATCTATGTATGTAATGAAGGGGGTTACTAGGGCAGAGTGGAAATATTCAATCAAACTGGGGTTGGTGGGTTAGGGTGATGAACAGGGAAAATCCAGATCATTAAAACCAAAGAAGCGTAACAGAACATATGGACAAGGTGGTTACAGTTACTCAAATTATATAAAAATATTGTTCTTACAGAAGTCACAGATTTCCTTATGCTCCAAAGAGCAGACCACCCAGACCCAACCCCTTACCCTATCCCCATAACCCTGCACTTCCCATGGCTAATCCACCTAAGCCTGCACATCCCTGGACACTGTGGGCAATATAGCATGGCCAATCCACCTAACTTGCACATCTTTGGACTGTGGGAGGAAACCTGGTCACCTAGAAGAAACCCTTGCAGAACCAGGGAGAATATGCAGACTCCACACAGAGAGTCTCCCAAGGCTGGAATCAAGTCCATGTCCCTGGCATCCTGAGACAGCAGTGCTAACCAATGGGCCAGTTTCTATAAATGTATGAAGCTTTGGACATAATGGAACAATGTTGGGGAGTGAAAATTCAGCTGAAAGGATACACTGTAGTGTGAAGCATAGGCCAACTATAATAATCAGAGATCAATGGGAATAAGGGCAGTTTATATTTTTTTGCTTGGTTAACTTGTATTTAGATGTAAGGAAGGTATTTAAAGTGAAAAGTTATTCAAGTATTCAGACACACAAAACTATTTCCACTGATGTGGAGTCAAAAATGAGAGCTCATAGTGACAAAAATAGAACTCGGGGTATTTGTGATGGCAGCCAGAAGCATTTCCCCACACTAATTGTGGTGAGAATCTGGAACTTTTACCCACCAAGGGTTGTTACATCAATTTGAGTTTTCAGCCAGGTCTTCTGAATTAGCAAGTAAAGAGTTTGCTTTAATCACAAAAAGTACTGGAGAAACTTAGGATGTCTTGCATCATGTGTGAAAAGAGGACCAGTCAATGTTCCAAATCCAGTAGGACTATTCTTTAGAACATTGTGAAGAGACATATTGAGCTCAAAATATTAATTCTGTTTTTCTCGGATACTGCCAGACCTGTTGAGCTGCTCCAGCAGTTTATGTTTGTTTCAGAGTTCTAGCATCCATGGTATTTTGCTTTTGTTAAAAGAGATTGTTTTATTCTTTTAAAAGAACTCACTCAGTAGGAAGTGTAAACAATATTAAAAGTAAAAACCTTCCCAAATTCTGTGCTATACGCAGACATGAGGAATTGGAATAAGTTACAGAATCGTGGGACATGCACATAGAAAAGGCAAAAGTTAAAGATGTAATATTTCTTCAGTTGTCTGGAAGACCCTCTGGGAGTTATGGTGATATAAGTTGGTTATCCTTCGGGTGGATGGTCTCTAATAAACTGCAGTCGGTCCGTTTTGACACCAGGTTCTTTTCATTTTTCAGAATAACTATCTCTGAGATGTATTCCACAGAACAGAGATAGAATTCAAGCTTGAAAAAATGTTGAGAGAAAACTACTGCCTGTTCTGTTCTGCAGACCTATTGATGTTTTTGCCTAGAGCAACAAACAAGCAAGCTTATCATCATAGCTTATCAAAAGAGGGGGATTTTGATCAGGTGACAGCTGACTATTGACACACAATGGAGGCTATTAGTGAAGAAGCTTTGATCTTGCCAAAGCTATCGAGGTGGTTCTTCTGTCCTCAGTACCGGTTTTGTAAAATGAGTTTTGATAAGGTTCATTTTGTCTCTGGCTGTTCCTGCAGATGAGTTGTCTAGTGCTTATTGTAAGATTCAGACTTTGTTTCGTGCAAATCAGTCCCTTGAAGGGTCTAGGCCCGAAACGTCAGCTTTTGTGCTCCTGAGATGCTGCTTGGCCTGCTGTGTTCACCCAGCCTCACATTTTATTATCTTGGAATCTCCAACATCTGCAGTTCCCATTATCTCAGTCCCTTAGCAATGTTGTTTATGCACCTATTTTGTAATTCCCTCTGCAACATGACCATGATAGTAGGAACTGCCGATGGTGGAGTCAGAGATAACACAGTGTGGAGCTGAAGGAACACAGCAACACAAGCAACATCAGAGGAGCAGGAAAGCTGACGTCTCGGTGCGGGACCCTTCTTCAGAAATGGGGGATGGGGAAGGGAGCTCTGAAATAAATAGAGAGAGAAAGGGTGGGTTTGGGGATGGTAAGTGGGATGGTGATAGTTGAGTGCAGGTAGGCAGTGGTGGGGATTGGTCAGTGAGGTGGGAGGGGAGGATGGGTTGGGAGAGATGACAGACAGATTGTGTCAGGTCAAGTAGGGTGGGATCGTCATGGAATGGGGGGGGAGGGGGGCGCAGATTTTGAAACTGGTAAAGACCACTTTGAGATCAGTGGGTTGTAGGCTCCTGACGCAGAATATGAGGTGCTGCTCCTCCAGTTTCCGGGTGGCATCATTGTGACACTGGAGGAGGCCCAGGATGGACATGTCATCCAGGGAGTGGGAGGGAGAGTTGAAGTGGTTCGCGACTGGAAGGTGTTGTCATTTGTCGCAAATAGAGCATGATGTCATCGGTGCTGCTTCCTTCTCATCCGAAATTGGAAAAGTTCATCAATTTCTCTTCCAATTTCCACCCTGCCCTCACTTCCACCTGATCTATCTCTGACCCCTCCCTTCCCTTCCTCAACACTTCTGTTCCCATTTCTTAGGAGGATGGTGAATACCTGCCAGGAGGTAAGGTTGGGGAGGGGATGGAGTCAGAGGGACGGGGAGGGATGGAAGGCTTCACAGGGCCTTGGGTATCTCTGAGTTGTTGCATCTGAGGATAGACTGGCCAGAAATATCCACTACAAATCCACCGACTCCCGCAGCTACCTGGATTATACATCCTCGCACCCTACTTCCTGTAAAGACTCTATTCCATTCTCTCAGATCCCCCCTCTTTATCGCATATGTTCCAATAAGGCCAGTTTCAACTAAGGAGCCTCTGAAATGCCCACCTTCTTACTCATCCAAGGATTCAACATCACCTTTGTTGACAGCGCCCTCAACTGGGTCCAACTCATCTCCTTCACTTCCGCCTTCAGTCCCTGTCTTCTCTCAAGCAGCAGTGAAAACGATCCCCTTGTCCTTGCCTACCATCTCACCAGCACCAGCATCCCGAAGATCATTAGCCACCATTTCTACCACTTTGTTAGATGCCACCACTGGACATGTATTCCCCTCCCCTCCCTTGCCCACCTTCCATAGAGACCATTCCCTCCAGGAAATCCTGGTCCATCTTCCTTCACCACCAGCACACATCCAGCACCACCCACACCCCTCCCCCCACTACCCCAAGCCCTACAGCACCTTGCCCTGCAACCAGCAAAGGTGTAACACTTGCCCATTTACCTCCATGCGCTTCAGTATCCAAGGGCCCAAACATAGCTTCCAGGTGAAGCAGCACTTCACCTACACTTCCCACAATTTGGTCTTATCTACACTAGGGAAACAGAGCATAGACTGGGTGACTGCTTTGCAGAACATTTACACTCTGCCTGCAGAAAAGACCCTGAGCTTCCAGTTGCTTGCCACTTTAACACACCACCCTGTTCTCTGGCAAACATCTCTGTCTCTGGCTTGCTGCATTGTTCCAGCAAAGCTCAGGGCAAGCTGGAAGAGCAACACCTCATTTTCCGTTTGAGGACCCTACAGCCTTCCAATCTCAATATCGGCTTCGATAAATGTGGGGCCTGAAATCTCCTATGTCCTAACCCCATACCCCACACACCGGGCCTTGTTATCACATAGCCTACCATTATGATGACCTTTGTTAGTCAGTAACAATCTCCATGAGTAACTATTCACTCTCCTAGCCAGATTGTTATCGACTCCTTTGTCTATCCAACTGTACTTCTCTCTCTTTGGGCTCTATCCCCACTTAACCTTTACTCCTTATTCCCTTCCCCTACCCTATCTTCTGCATATAAACCACCATTTCCCGAGCTACCAACAGTTCTGAGGAAGGGTCACTGGAACAGAACCATTAACTCTGATTTTCCTTCACAAAGGCTAAGCTTTTCCAGCAACTTAATTAGCTATAAATGAGGTGTCAACCTTGTCAACCTCTAGCACCGAAGTACTTGTGCACTGAACAGGAAAACCACAAGTTACAGACAGGGCGAAGCAGATATGACTTTGCAGTCTTACCATATCCAGTTATGAACGGTAGTGGATAATCAGGCAACAAAGGCCTTGTTGTGATGTAGTGGTAGTGTCTCTACCCCTGGACCTGAAGGCCCAGGTTCCATTCTCAACTGCTTCAGAGGTGTGTGGTAGCAATTCTGAGCAGGTTGGCCAACATATGTTTTATTTCAAATAACAGGATGCAGATGTTCCACGAATATCCCCAGTACCAACTGTAGGGAAACCCATGGTACTCCAGTGCAAAGACACAATTGAAGCATTTGTACCCAGTTTCAGTCAGAAGTATTGATCTATTTCAGCAAACTCCTGAAGTCTCCACAGTCTCCACTTTTCAACCAATTCACTTCACTCCAGGTGGTATCAAGAAGCAAGGAATGACTTTGCATATTGCAAATGCTCTACATTTGACAGTATTCCAGAAATGGTACAGAAGATAAAGCAAAGAGTTGCAGAACTCTGAAGGTCTGGAGGGAAAGCAGAATTCACGTATCAGTTTCATGATCCTTCTTCATAACTATTAGTAGGTCGGAGAGGGGTATAAATGCTGAAGGATGGGGTTGAGGTTTGAAGGAGTAAGCAAATAGGTAGCGACAGAGCTTGGAGAGAGAGAAAGATAATTCAGACATAAGGATGGGTAATGGTAAGTCAGCGAGAAAGAAAAGCTGATAATAGGGACCATAAATAGATGAAAATGGGCTGGCTGTGCTGTAAACAGCTCATATCATAACAGGGCTATGGCAGTGGGTAAAGACAAAGAGGAAGCTGTTCAGATAACAAGGGGAAGGGCTTAGATTAGTTCACAGGTCGGCACAACGAGGGCCGAAGGGCCTGTTCTGCGCTGTATTGTTCTATGTTCTAACTACCTTAGAAGAGTTGGGGTTAGGAGAAGGTATAAGCATACAGGGACGGGGAGGGGTGGAAGGTTCCAGAGGTGTGTGGCTATCTGCGAGTTCTCAAAGCTGGCATTCCTTCATTCCTGAAAGAAAGAGAAAATGGTTCTTGTTAGAATGTCAAACAAGTTAGAGAATGAAGTGGAACTGGGGTGTGGGATCGCTTAGAGCTTGGATAAATACATGGAACTATGATGTTGTAGGCATTAAAAAAATTTTGTCGAGAAAAGGATGGGATGGGAAGCTGAACATTCCAGGGTGTTGATGTTTTGGGCATGATAGCGAAGGATGTAAGTGTACTCTGTGAGTTGCATTACTGATTAAGGAAAATGTTACAGCTGCACTAAGAGTGGTTAGCACTGCTGCCTCACAGCGTCAGGGGCCAGGGTCTGATTCCACCCTTGGGCGACTGTCTGTGTTAAGTTTGCACGTTCTCCCTGTGTCTGTGTGAGGGTCCTCCAGGTGTTCCAGTTTCCTCCCATATTCACAAAGATGTGCAGACTGGGTGGATTGGTGATGCTATATTGCCTATAGTGTTCAGGGATGTGTAGATTAGGTAGGTTTGAGGAATGGGTCTGGGTGGGATGTTCTGACGGTCACTGTGAACCTGTTGGCTTGAAGGGCCTGTTTCCACATTGTGTGGATTCTGTGTAAAGTACTACATTGGGGTAAGGCTAATTACAACAGTATTAGGCAAGAACTGGAGAAATTATATTGGGAGCAGCTGTTTGAGGGAAATCCACATCTATATGTGGAATTCTTTTAAAGGCCAGTTTGTCACAACAAAGCAGATTACCCCATTGCCAGGTTGCATTTAGTTATACTAATTAAAGCATAATAAATGTAAGGACAAGAGTTGGATGATGGGGGAGGCAATGGCCTAGTGGTATTGTCACTGGTCTGTTAATCCTGAGACCCAGATAATGTTCTGGGGACCCACATTGAAATCCTGCCTTGGCAGGTGGTCTAATTTGAATTCAGCTAAAAGAAACACCTTGAATTAAGAATCTAACGATGATCATGAGCCCTTTGTTGATTGTCAGGAAAACCCATCTGGTTCACTAATGTCCTTTCGGAAAGAAAACTACCATCCTTACCTGGTCTGGACTGCATGTGGCTCCAGACCTACAGCAATGTAGTTGACTGTTAACTGCCCTCTGGGCAATTAGGACAATAAATGCTGCCTGGCCAGCGACACCCTCAGCTCATGATGAATAAAGAGAAAAATGTTGATATGAATTTAAATATATTAGAGAAAATAATTCTGAAATGAATACCGTGTGTTTAGCACAGAATTTATTGAATAAGAGGCTGGTCAGCCAAGTATATATTGTCCATGTCTAATTGTCCTTGAGTGGGTGTTGATGAGCTGCTTACTTGAACTGCTGTTTAGAAGGGAGTTGTCGGATTTTAACCCCACAAAGCAATATAATTCGAAGACAGGATGGTTAGCGAGTTGGAGGGAAATGCCCAGGTTCCCTTGACCTGCTACCTTGCCTTTTAAATAATAGATCACACGTTTGGAAGGTGCAGTTGAAAGAATCTTAGTATGTTGCAGTAGTGTATTTTGTAGATGGTACACATTGCTGTTGCATTGTGTTGATTGTAGAACGTGTGAGTGTTGAAGGTAGTGAATGTAGTGTCAGTCTAAACACCAGCCTTGTTCTTGTTGAGCACCTTGAATATTGTTGGAGCTGCACTCATCCAGGCAAGTAGAGAGATATCCATCACATTTCTGACTTGTGCCTTGTAGATGGTGGACAGACGTTGGGAAGTCAGAAGAAGAGGCACTCACCACAGATTTCCTAGCCTCTGACCTGCTCTTATGGCCACAATATTCTTATGGTTGCTCCAGTTTAGTTTCTGTCTAATGGGTGACCCCCAGGATGTTGATAGCGGGAGATTCTGTGATAGTAATGTTATTGAATGTCAAGTGGCAAAATTTAGATTTTTCCTTATTGGAAATAATCATTGTCTCTGTATTTGTGTAGCATGGATATTACTCACCAGCTAGCAGCCTGGATCTTGTTCAATTCTTAAGTCACAATTCTTAATATGCTTCAGTATATAAGGTGTTCAATATGGTTTCTCAAGAGGAAACATTCTCACTTTGACTTTATGATGGAGGGAAGGTCATTGATTAAGCAGCTGAAGATGCTAAGACATAACCCCAAAGAACTAAAAGGTGCTCTTGTGGTGCAGTGGTCATGTCCCTAACCCGAGACTGGGAGGTCCAGGCTCAAGTCCCATCTGCTCTAGAGATGGGTAATAACATCTCTGAACAGGTTGATTAGAAAAATAAGTTAATAAAAATAAACCCTGATGAACTGGGGCCCTCTTGTGGTGCAGTAGTAAAATCCCTACCCCTGGACAGACAGACCTGGGTTCAAATCTCACCTGCTTCAAAGGTGCATAGTTACATCTCTGAACAGACTGATTACAAAAATAGATTGACAAAAATAAAGCCCTGAAGAACTCCTGCAGTGATGTTCTGGGGTTGAGATGATAAATATACAACAATCATATCCACAGTCCAAAGATGTGCAGGTTAGGTGGATTGGCCATGCTAAATTGCCCATAGTATTCAGGGGTCTGTGGGCTATTGGGGGATGGGTCTGGGTGGGATGTTTCAAGGGGCGGTGTGGACTTGTTGAGCCAAAGGGCCTGTTTCCACACTGTAAGGAATCTAATCTAATTTAATCTTCTTTTATGCTAGGTGCAACTCCACCTAGGGAGACTTTTCTACCTGATTCATAATGATACAAATTTTGCGGGAGCTCCTTCATCCGACACTCAAATGCAGCCTTTATATCAAGGCCAGCCATTCTTTCATCCAGTTTTTAGACCAAGGCCATAATGACATAGGAGTTGATTCATCATGCTAGTCATAGTAGTTACTGCTGCTTGTAAGAACTGCCAAGACCCCTCTCAACATTTTGCTGCTGTTTAGAGAAGACTGCTGCAGTGGTAATTAGGTTGGATTTATCCTGCTTTTTGTACACAGGATATATCCGAGTAGTTTTCCATCTTTGCAGGTCAGGATGCCAGTCTTGCAGCTGTGCTGGAAGAAATTGACTGGATGTGTGGCAAGGTCTGGAGCACAAGTCGTCAGTGCTATTGCTGGAGTATTATCAGGCCTCATAACCTTTGCAATATCCCATGACTTCAGCTTCTTCTTGATAGCAAGTTGAATTGGCTGAAAGTATCTGAGATGCTGAAGGCCTCAGCAGGAAGCTGAGGTAGATCATCTGCTTTCATTTGGCAGAAAATGGATGCAGTGCTTTTGTCTTGTGTTTTGGACTGATGTGCTGGACTCCTCATTGTGAATGGAGATATTTGTGGAACTGCTTCCCACTGTAAATTGTTTAAGGCACACCACTATTTGCAACTAGATGTGGCAGAACTACAGAGCTTAGATATGATCTTCTGTTCATGGGATCACTTAACCTGTCTGTGAGATGCTGTTCGGTACGCATGTTTTATAGCACTACCAGGTTAAAATCTCAGTTTTATGTATAAACGGTGCTGTTGCTGGTATGCCTGATTATATTCTTTATTGAATCCGCGTTTGTTCACAGTTTGGTGACATTGGTAAAATGGGTGATACAGCTGGCCATGAAGTTGCAAATTGTGGTTGAGTACAGCTTTGCTGCTGCTGATATCCAGTGGCACCTCATGGTGGAACTCTGCCTTCATCAGAACCATGTGGTGGTCACTGCTCTCTCAACCGTAGGTAGGTTGTTGAGGTTAATTTTGTATCATCCACAAACATATTAATCATGCCTTGTACATTCACACCCAGATCATTTATGTAAGTAAAAAATAACGAAGATCCCAACGCCGACCCCAGTAGTATCAGAGATAATGAGAACTGCAGATGCTGGAGAATCCAAGATAATAAAATGTGAGGCTGGATGAACACAGCAGGCCAAGCAGCATCTCAGGAGCACAAAAGCTGACGTTTCTGATGAAGGGTCTAGGCCCGAAACGTCAGCTTTTGTGCTCCTGAGATGCTGCTTGACCTGCTGTGTTCATACAGCCTCACATTTTATTATCACCGACCCCAGTAGTCACTGGCCTGTAATCCAGGAAACAACCTTCGACATCACCCTCTGATTCCTACCATTGAGTCAATTTTAAACCCAATTAGCTAACACTTCCTGGATTCCATGTGACCTAACTTTCATGACTAGCCTGCCATGCGGGACATTGTCAAAGGCCTTATTAAAGTCCATATAGACAGCATCCACTGCCCTACTCTCATCTATCCTCTTGGTTTCCGATAAGACCATAAGAAATCGGAACAGAAGTTCGGCCATTCAGCCTATCGAGTCTGCTCCACCATTCAATCATGGCTGATAAGTTCCTCAACCCAATTCTCCTGCTTTCTCTCCGTAACCCTTGATCTCCTTGATAATCAAGAGCCTAACTATCTCAGCCTTAAATGTGCTCAATGACCTGGCCGATAAAGCCATCTATGGCGGTGTATTCCATAGATTCACCACTCTCTGGTTAAAGAAGTTTTATCTCCGTTCTTAAAGGTCTTCCATTTACTCTAAGGCTGTGCGCTCGGGTCCTAGACTCTCCTACCAATGGAAGCATCTTCCAAACATCCACTTTGTTCAGGCCATTCAGTATTCTCAGAGTTTCAATTAGATCCCCCCTCATTCTTCTAAACTCCAATAAGTATAGTTCCAGAGTCCTCAAATGTTCCTCATATGTTAAGCTTCTATTCCTGGGACCATTCTCTTGAACCTCCTCTTAACCTGCTCCAGGGCCAGTACATCCTTCCTGAGATATGAGGCCCAAAACTCTTTGAAAAACTCTAAAAGATTTGTTAGACATGACTTCCCATACACAAATTCATGATCATTATCCCTAATCAGACCTTGACTATCCAAATTTTAGTGATCCTGTCCCTCAGTATCCTCTCCAATAATATGCCTACCACTGATGTCAGTCTCACTGGCCTGTAATTCCCTGGCTTGTCTTTGCTACCTTTCTTAAACCTGAGTGGCTAAAGATGAAGCCAAAATCTCTACAAGGGCCTGTGCAATTTCTTCCCTACGCTCCCACAGCATCCAAGGAAGGACTTGATCAGGCCCAGGGGATTTATCCACCTTAATATGCTTTAAGGCTGCAAACACCTCCTCTCTGGTAATGTGTATGTCCAAAACATCCCACATGTTTCCCTTATTTCTTTAGGATCCATGATTCTCTTCTCAGTAAACACTGATGAGTAGTATTCATTAAAAACCTCCCCCATCTCCTGTGACTCCGTAGATAGACAGCCATGCTGATCTTTAAAGAGACCTATTGTTCCCCCCAGCCACTGTTTTACTCTTAATGTAGCTATAAAACCTCTTGGGATTAACTTTAACCTTATCTGCCAGATCCATCTCAGAGCCTCTTTTTGCTTTTCTGATTTCTCTCATAAATGTGCTCCTCTACATTTTATATTAATCTGGTGATTCACTTGAGCCCAATAGCTTAAACCCAATGTATGCCTTCTTTTTCCTGACCAGAGCCTCAATGTCTCTCATCAACCAGTAATCCCTAAGCTTGCCAGCTCTTCCCATCACACTGACAGGGACATACTGTATTTGGACTCACCGTATTACCCATTTGCTGGTCGTTGCTTTTCCTTCAAGCAGACTCTTCGAATTGATCGCTGCTAGATCCTGCCTACTGGCTCCAGAAGTGCTCACTAACTGATACTTCAGTCATTTGCCTGACCTCATTTCCTAACAGGAGATCTAGTGTTGCATCCTCTCCAGTAGGGCCCTCTACATATTGATTTAGGAAACTTTCTTGGACACATTGACAAATTCCACTCCATCCGGGCCTTTTACACTCTGGGTGTCCCTGGGTACAGGGTAGAGGCAGGTACGATAGCGTCATTTACACGTATCTAGACAGATACATGAATAGCCGGGGAGCAGAGGGATTCAGATTCTTGAAAAATAGGCGACAGATTTAGATGGAGGATCTGGATCATCGCAGGCATGAAGGGCTGAAGGGCCAGATCCTGTGCTGTAATTTTCTTTCTTCTTTGTTCTTTACTGTGCCCCGGATATTCTGAATAGTAAACTTGCTCTTGATGGCTAATGTATTTTCCTCTGACTTCCCGATGGTCCCTCTCTTATTCAGAGCCTCCCTGCCAAACTAGTTTAAACTCTCCTGGGTAACACGAGCAAATCTCTCCATGGGGAAATTGGACCCTTTCCAGTTCAAGCAAAACCTGTCCTTCTTGTACAGGTCACCTCTACCCCAGTAGAGATCCCGATGATCCAAGAACTGGAAACCCTGCCCCTACACCAGCTCCTCAGGCACACATTGATCCAGTCTATCTTGCACTCACTGGCACATTGCCCTGGGGGTATTCTGGAGATCACTACCCTTGAGTTTTTTTAACTTCTTACGTAACTCCCTATACTCAATGCACAGGACCCCATTCCTCTGCCTATCTATGTCATTTTTACCAATGAGCACAATGACCTCTGGCTGTTCATCCTCCTCCTTCAGAATGTTCTGCAACCGCTCAGAGACTTGACCCTGGCACCCAGGAGGCAACACACCATCCTGGTGTCTCTTCTGTGGCCACAGAATCTCCTGCCTGTCTCCATCACAACCGAGTGTCCTATCGGTATCACTCTGCCTGACTGCACCCTGATTACAGTGATATGGTAGAGGGATGGATCTGGGTGATATGCTGTTTGGAGGGTTGGTATGCTTCCACACTGTAGGGATTCTACGAGTAAAGTAATTTGTATGAGAATTTAGGAGGTATGGTTAGTAAGTTTGCAGATGACACCAAGATTGGTGGTATAGTGAAATGTGAAAAAGATTATCTGGGATCGCAGGGAGATCTTGATCAACTGGGAATAACAGCTGGAGTTTAATTTGTATAAATGCAACGTGTTGCATTTTGGTGGATCAAATAAGGGCAGGACTTGCATTGTCACTGGTGGGGCCCTGGGGTGTGTTATGGAACACAGAGATCTGCGTGTACAGGTTCATAGCTGCTTGAAAATGAAGTCACAGGTAGACGAAGTGGTGAAGGCTTTCATCTGTAAGAGCATTGAGTACAGGAGTTGGGACGTCTTGTACAAAGCGTTGGTGAAGCCACATTTGGAAAACTGCTTGCAATTCTGGTGGCCCTACTATGGAAAGGATATTACTAAACTAGAAAGAATGCAGAAAAGATTTACTAGGATGCTACGTGGACTGGAGAGTTTGAGTTATATGGAGATTCAGATAGGCTGGGACTTTTATTCCCGGGAGCATAGGGGAAACCGTATAGAGGTGTATAAAACCATGAGAGGCACAGGTTTAAGGTGAGGAGGGAGAGATAAAAAAAGAGTCCAGAGGTGCATTTGTTTTCATTCAGAGGGTAATGAATGCCTGGAATGGGCTGCCAGAGATAGTGGTAGAGGAGAATACAATTTCATCATTTAACAAGCATTTAGACAGGTACATGGATGGGATAGGTCTGGAGGGATATGGAGTAAATGCAGGCAAACGAGACTAGTTTAAAGTTGTGAAAACTGGGAAGCATGGACAATTTGGGACGAAGGGCCCATTTCCATGCTGTAGGCTTCTATGACACTATTTGAAGGGACATCCTCAGAGCATTCGTTTGGGCCTCTGGCTTCAGATGGTTCTAGTGCTTTCGCCTTGTTTTTTGTACTGATGTGCCGGGCCTATTATTAGACTAGTCACTCATCTAATGACATTACCGTTACCATATCCCATGCGTGTCAAAAGTTGCATCAAAATGTTTAATGTGCCTTCTCAGAATTATTATGACATTAAATATGGGTTGCATTGATCAACAAAATAGTTCTAATTCATTTAAAGAGAATAATTCTCCTGTAATACAGAAATACATGAGTCTCCCACAAAGAATCATGGAAGTGTATGTCACAGAAGGTGGCCCATGTCCATGTCAGCTGTAAAGACAGCCATCCAGCCTAAACCACTTTTTTGCTGTTAATTCGAGATAATGGGAACTGCAGATGCTGGAGATTCCAAGATAATAAAATGTGAGGCTGGATGAACACAGCAGGCCAAGCAGCATCTCAGGAGCACAAAAGCTGACGTTTCGGGCCTAGACCCTTCATCTGATGAAGGGTCTAGGCCCGAAACGTCAGCTTTTGTGCTCCTGAGATGCTGCTTGGCCTGCTGTGTTCATCCAGCCTCACATTTTATTATCTTTTTTTGCTGTTAATTCATTGCTTTGCATACAATGCCACCAGTCTATATCCAAGTACTTTTTAAACAGAACAAATTATGGAACTTTGCAAATGTTAGCATTTATACCGTCATACTTTAAGGTCTTGTGTGAATTTCTGATAGTATCAATACCTTATGAAATGTTTCAGTATATTTATTGTCAGTGCTCAATCTGTATGTTACCTCTGAGTTCGCATGCATAAGATGTGTATTTTGCATATATTTCTCTATTTAATTTTTTTGTGTTGCAGCATGGTGAAGGCATGTTTAACCGAGCAAAGTTGCTGAATATTGGCTACGTGGAAGTGCTGAAGGATGAGGAATATGACTGTTTTGTATTCAGCGATGTTGACTTAATTCCTATGGATGATAGAAACCTCTACCACTGCTATGACCAGCCTCGACACTTTGCCATTGCAATGGACAAATTTGGATTCAGGTGAGATCATACTTCTTGTCACTGACAATGAAATATTGTCAATATTTGGCTTCTTCTGTAAATATTGCAGACAATAACTAATGGGACTCACTGCAGTGTCAAACTTAATACCCAATAAGCTGCCCTGGACTGTTGGCAGTGCTACAATAGATAATGAAAAACCTCTACAGTGTTATATTGCTAGTCATCCATTTAGTGATGCGGGACTGAGACTGGCTTTGTAACTGAATTTGCATGTCCTGGTTTATTCTTAACAGGACCATTTTGTACAACATAATCGTACGGCAGATACACCAGTTAGTAGAGAGCAGTAAACCTGCATCTTATTGTTGCAGGTTACCAGTGAGATTTTAATACATTGTTTTAATCAGGTGAGGAGGAGTCAAATGGCTTTCCTGTTTGTCTTCTCCTCATTCAACCACAACAGGTTTCTTTGTTTGTGGAAGATATATTTGCCCAGTCAGTAAGTATATCAAGGTGTAAGCATTCTGATCTGGGGCCCATATGGCACAGGGATAGAATTCCTATCTTTTGAGCAATCAAGAGATAATTGATGTATTAAAGACGACATTGAATGATTATTTGGATATAAATGCGCAGAAGAGGGTATTTGCAGAAACAGGCAACTCGTACAAAGCAAGGATGCTCATTTGAAGAAGTGGTGTAGGAAAAATGGGCTGAATGGCCACCGTCTATACCATAACAGTTAAGTGATTCAGAGAGAAGACTTAGTTCAAGTACCTGCTGTACAGAGTAAATTGACTTTGGTAGCAGGTGTATGGTTCTCTGGTTTACTCTTGCATTACCCTTGAACACGAACGATCTGGATTGATTTGATATCCAGTCCTAAAGAATTAAATACAGAATAGGAATAGTGCATACGTCTTTCATATTTTAATAATGCATTTGGCCTGACTCCCTTGGTGCAGCTTTGCAAAACAGTATACTCGCCAAAAATGCATTGAAGCATGTAAATTCAAAACATTGCAGAAAAGGTACAAGGGAGTATCTCTCGAAAAATAATTAAGACCTAGGTATGACTACAGAATAAATAGTAGCTAACCAGGAATTACAGTTGAATAAATAATAAATAGTAAGTGTCTTAAGCATGACACACTGGTTCCACCAGTAACTGGGGTTCAGATGATACAGCAAGTCAGAAACATTTCATATTTTGGAAAGACACTAATGGCTGTGCATACAGATCTTTCTTTAATACAAACTACAACATGTAATGCACATCGAATACATCAGGGTCTCCATATTATGTGTTGGTGTCCGGTGGCTTTGAGAAACTGACATGTAACAAGAAAAGATATACGTGGGAAAGTAGGCCGCATAGGCCACTCATCACAAACTGAAGCCAGAAAATGCTAAAATCACCTTCTGAGAACAGAGGTCTGCTGATTGTGCCCTGAACTTGTTAACGTAACTTGGCCAAGTAACCCACAATTGCTTTGACAAAGTCATGATAAAGAGAGCTGTACAGGAGAAGGAAACTAATTTCTCAATTTACAGTGTTTTTCAGGAATATATTCAGCAAAGTAATTACATATTGAGTTTATAAAGGCAGCACATCTGCAGGGTGCAGATATGACAAAAGCTTCACTGAGGCTGTGTTATAATAGAATCCCTTGTTCATTGGGGATTATTATTCAAATTAAGCTCCAGCCATAACCTGCCCATTGAAAAATTTGGTATTCCTGGCAGTAAATTTCCCCCCGATAAAGAAATTGAATGTAAACCTTGCAGATGTTCCTGTCACAAGGAGGTCTGCATAATACAACTTCTTTGGGAAATTTAAAACCAACAGTTCGCTCAATCAAATTTGTCTTGGGACTTGAGAATTTTTATGTTATTTGTAGAAAGCAATAAAACTATGATTAAAATGTAGTGAGGGAATAGTTCACTGCACAATTGTGTGGCCACTCCTATTGTATAGCTAAAATGTCAAAATGTCATTTTGGTTAGTAATTTGTGCTCTGAAATTTAGCTGATCTGAGGGAAATTAATTTCATTTGAGCAGCATTAAACCTATGTAAATAAATGTAATATTAGACTTCCCAGGACAGTCAGTACTATTATTACTGGATGACAATCCCCTTTTAGTTGAAGGTTGGTGTTTGACAAAGTGACCTTTAAATTGTTAATAATCTCATGGACTGGTCTCCTAGTAAACAACACAAGATCCCTTTTGGGTCTATAACTAATGTCTTGCACCCATCTGATTCCATCTGTAAAGATAATAACTCAGAGTGGCTCCTGTGCATCGGAGATGTGCCACAGATATGTTTTATTTATTTTGAAAATAATTCCACTTTCACGTTTCCTCCATAGAATCCTGTACTTACCCAGTTGCAAAAACCAAGAAATTCCTTGAATCCTGTCTCTATTGTCATTGATACCAACTTGGTTAGATCCAGCAAGTCTTTTTATCCCCTGTCCCTTTGCAAGTTTTTAACAAAGTTGGAGCAAACAGTTGGCAGAAACAGAAAAGATAACTGAAAGTGTGCTGATCACGGGGAAAGAAGTGGGCAAATGCTTCAGTCCTTCAGTAATTCTGCAGTGCTGCTTCATGGCTGCCAAACAATTCCCCTATTATACCCCACTGTGAAGCACATTTCAGTTCAAACAAGCTGTATATTAAAGGGCTTTTTTTAGTGCCACTGAGTTAGCTGTTTTGGTACAAAAGCGTCAGTCTTTTCTTAATTACAATTATGCCTAGAATTCTGACTGTCAAGGTGAATAATTAAGAACTTCCTGAGTGCCCCTCTTTGTGACAAAGGGACACCATATAAGATGATTGCTTTAAATCTTTGACTAGAAACCCTGTTCTAAGGTGTCTGAAGCCCTGGTTTAATCACACCTGTGGCTGTACCTGCTATCAGAGAAATTTCCAGGAAGTTTTGAGACCATGATAACTTCTATAACAAAAGCTGAAATGACTGGAAACACTCTGAAAGTTAGGCAGGCCATGTAGAGAGTGAGTGTGTGTTCATGTTTCAAGTCTGTGATCTTTCAAATACAAAAAGATAGTAAAGTAATAGGTTTGGAGTAAGTGGAAGGAGGAGCTAGTAAGATAAAAATGGAAACTGTATGACCAGGTAGAGGGTGTAGAGTGAAGGGTTAAATGTACTGTCCTTTAACAGAAGCAACTGAGCATGTTAATAAGGAGCTATACCATAGTGACATCAGATCACATGGAACTGGAGCCTGAATCTGTGTGGTTACAAAAGATGTCCTCTCCTAAATCCACTTCATATAGTTATGTTTAATAACACCTATTAATGTTTGGAGGAGTATCTATAATATGGTAGCAACAGTGATCAGATCCACGAAACTGAAGGCAAAAGACAAGGAGCGCCTGAAGAGAAGCAGAGGGACAGCACATTCCTAAGGTGAAGGATGAGGCCATACCAGCAATCCAACCTGCCAAGTGGTGGAAAACTTGTACAGAAGCCCGTTAGTGACAAGAAACAGTAGATGACTGGTTTCAAGGCCCACTGAGGTAATAGACTGGAGAGGAAAATCCAACAGAGAGCTGAACAGCAAAGAATCAAATCTTTTCCATTGAGTTGCTAGGGTTTGGAAGGCTCTACAGATAAAAGAGATTCCATAAATAATTTCAAGAAGAAATTGAACAAGTACTTGAGCATTAGAACCAAATGAAAAGCCAGTAGGTTTGAGGACCAAGCGATGTGAGGATGGCCAGTGGACTGGATGCTCAAGCTGAGCAGGGATGGCCAGTGGACTGAAGGCTCGAGCGGAGCAGGCTGGTGGTTGGACTGGGTACTGGGAGTGCCAGCAATCAGTGGCTTCTCAGCCCAGGTACTGTACATGAGGAAGACCCCCGCGTGGATCCACTGAAGGACTGTAATGTTTATCTTTTTTAATTTTGTTCTAATTTTTCTGTGAACAACTGTACGTAATGTGACTTTTTCCTTTTTTCCCTTTATTTCTGTATTTTGTATCTAAAATCTGTACCTAAGTACTTCATGCTTGACGTGGCACCGTATGGGGCGACATTGTAAACTTTTCACTGTATTCATGTACTTCCATACTTGGGTACACATGACAATAAAGGATATTCTATTCTGTTCTAAAAGCATGGTTCTATGACTCATCATAACTGTCCTTTTAAAGAGCAAACTAAATACGTTCTGATAGAACACGTGTTTCTTCAGTGCAAATTGGCTTTAACGCGATTGAAGAATTTAGACCACTACTTGTAAAATGCAAACTTTCCTTACCTGTATTGGCTATACTGCAATTCCAGCCCCATTAGTTTAAAAGGTGCAGCTATTACGCTATATTCTTATAATGCGAGATTGCATGAAAACAGAACTACTGCGTTACATCAGAACCCCCTGAAGCCATCTCTTGTATTGTAAGTTTCTGTGATAAGCAGCCTGCTCTCTTCCTTTGTTTTAACGTTCTGCCTAATTAGAAACCTTTTGGCCAGGTTATCTGATAGATCTAAATTCATAACAGCCTGGAGCAGTAATTTCTGTATGCCTCTAAGTAATGCCATACTTCCATTTTAAGCATATAGTTATTAATATCAAAAAATACTAAGCCTCCTACTGCAGCTGTGCTCACCTACTTTCACTCTACACTCGATTGCCTCAAAAAACTTTGCCTTAAAATGTAGAAAATCAAAACCATGATGAATTTCTAACAGAAGCAAGTTCAGTCAGTGGGGAAGTGCTATATATTTTAGAGCGTGGTATGTCAATAATGTCCAGCCTGTAGATTTTGAAAGCCCTTTACAACTGCCATAATTATTTCCCCATTAACCAAACAAAGTAGTCCTGAAAAGTGCTATGCAACATAATTAAATGCATAAAGGGTCATATCATAAACAGCAACATAATCTACCTAGAAGCTGCAAGAACTGCAGATGCTGAAGTCAGAGATAACACAGTGTGGAGCTGGAGGAACACAGCAGCCCAGGCAGCATCAGGGGAGCAGTTGACGTTTCTGGTTGGGACTCTTCTTAGAAACAGCAAAGGGGAAGAGAGCTCAGAAATAAATAGAGACAGGAGGGGTGGATCTTGGGAAGGTCTCTATTTATTTCTGAGCTCCCTTCTCCCTCCCCATTTCTGAAGAAGGGTCCTGACCTGAAACGTAAACTTTCCTGCTCCTCTGATGCTGCCTGGCCTGCTGTGTTGTCTCCAACATAATCGACCTGTTTGGTTTTACTTTCTGCTGTTGAATTCTGAGCATTTCTGTACTAAGTCCTTCTCATCACATCCTTTAATTTAAGATTCAATCTTCATGTTGCTACTGTTGTATTTTGAGGCCTTTTCCATTTTGTTGCATTAGGTTGCAAACGGTTTATAGGTACACGCTTAACACATTCTGGCCGTTAGATTTTCCCTCCAGTTTTTTTTCCTGTTTTCTCATATCTTCCCTGTTGAGGATGCTAGCTGTGCAGTCAGCATGAGAACTCGCAGTAATCTTTTGTGTAGGTTTTTCCCATCTGCCCATTGCATTTATTTAGTCATGCACTCAGAACCTCTAACTGTGCCAAGTTTTGTCCATGCATAATTAGAGCTCTATTTTGTGTTAGGCTTTAGACTTGACTATTTTCAATTTTGTGTGATGACTTTCTGAATTTATTTTTCATCGCGCTTTTGCAGTTTTTAAAGACAAGGCAAAATGACTAACTTAATTAAAATGTTCTGTTTCAATTGAGGCATTTATTACTAAATCTCAAGATCGAGTGCAGCCTTGCAGCAAGGTTGATGGTTGGGTAGATAATTAGACCAGTAATGCACCAAAACAATTTATTTCATTTTAAAGCCTTATCCTTAAATTAGTGTTTTCATTGTAAACTTACACAGATTATTGAACACTCACAAATGTCATCTTTGGAAGAATTAGAAATCAGTTTCCAGCTGTGCAAATAAGGAAAAATGTATGTACATTTAAATAGCACCATTTCTGACCCCAGGACCTTTTAAAGTGCAGTCAGGAACGTTGGGGAGAATTCTTCAAACATTTTTCAGGTCAGAAAAGGAGCAATCATTTGCTTTCCCCTTTTCTGCTGTGGCTCGTACCTTTGCCTCTGCATGAATGCAATGCTCATCAGCATCTTTCTTTTCATAGCAAAACCTAGGGATCTGTGCCCATAAGATCAAGTGCCAAAGGCTGAAATCTACAATCACTACTTCCTACTGTCGGATCCTACTTTCACCTCTGAATCTTACGGCATAATGAGGATAATGAACAAAAGGACAGATTAGAGATAGAACACAGCTTACCTTGGCAGCTCCAGTTGAGGGTATGATCCTTCTTGAACTACTACAGAGTCCCAGGGTTCACAAATGTATCATTCATCGGTATCCATTTTCAATGTAGGTGCCTTATTCTTGGCAGATCTCTTGTCCCTAAATGCAGACTTTTCCTTTTGGTATAACTCTCCTCTAAGTGACATACAACTCTAATTCTGAGGTTTGTTACTTTGTTCTTCAACTGACTGCTATCCTTTTTGCTCACATTATCCCTTCCCTCAATTGCTGCCATTTCCTCTTCAAGGAAGGGGAACTGTTGTATCTTCCTGCTACACCCCATTGCTGTATGTACGAGTATTTATTGACCCATACCGATAGAATCCATTCTTGTTTCACCACTACATAACCTCTGCCCTGCCCATTTGCAGGCAATTTCTAAGCACCAACTCTTTTTGCCTTATTTTTCAGGATTTTCTTCTGTCTGCTTTGAGTTTTTGGTGCATCCCATCTATGTTCTCCACCCTTCCTCCTATTTAATTTAGCCTTCTTTACACTTCAGCATGGGGTTAGAGCCAAAACCTGAAGATCAGTGGAAGTCATGTTTCCACTGTTAATTTCAGCCTTTTGGAGTTTAGAAAAGCCTTAACCCATTTATTAGAACTTACATTGTTCAGAACAAATAAGCGATAAATTTAAATGTCCTTCAAAAGAGCCATAGGCTGACTGAGTATAGGTAATGGAATTGGCAAACTGATGTATTGGGGCCAAATGCGGGAAGATTTGTTTGACACAGAGCCTGCATTATATTAGTTTGAGAATGCTTTGTGCTGACACGAAATACTGTGGCCAGCAATTACCACCCTCTCAACCATTAATTTTGTAGAAGGAAAATCATATGTTATGAGATGAACAAATTCTTGTTGCGAACTGCTGGCATGCAGCAGGCATACTGAAGGAAAAAATACTGATCCAAAATTATTCTTTAACTATCGGCATCTATTGTCTGTGTCAGCTCAAATACCTTTAAAAAGTACAGCCTTGCAAAAGAAGCCTCTGAAAATGGTTTATATTGACTAGGAGTTGGTGGTTTTTATGTGCAGGGAGTTCTCAAAAATTGTTAAAAAGAATACTCAGTGCAAAATTATTGTAATGTCTGTCCAACAGCATAACTTTGGTGTTTGACATTTTGAAGGAAGTCAGGCTACTTTATACAAGATGACAAGATGATAGAAATGACACCATTGCAGACAATATAATCTTTAAGTCATTAAAATATGCAAAGTCTGGTTTGCAGGGAGACTGTCACAAAGATCTATGAAGATGCTTGTTCCCCATAGGCATAGTGCAACTGCAAAACACTCACGCTTGAGCTGCATAAACCACTTCTGCGACAAATAACAACAGATTACCTGCTTTTTGCTTTGGAGAGATGCCAGTGTGAATTAAAGTGCAAGCCGAAGACTATGCAGATGTGCCAAAGAGCATTTCAGCCCCTTTTAAGATTGACTTTGTGGCAAAACAGCTGTCAAAGATTCGGTAAAAATCCTATTCTGCAATCAAGTGACCTGAAATGACACAATTGGCGATCTGCCTGAACAGGCCTTCTCTGCTGAATCCTCTGTAACTACAATTGTAGAATATTATATACATCTCATATGCATTGTCCTCAAATATCTTGACAGCGAGCTAAACCTGCAGATGAATTGCAGCCTATGAATTGAACAAAAAACCCTGTGGAGCTTTGTAGTCGTCTCTGATGAATGTAATGGAGTTCACTTCTTGATAAGCATCAAAACTGTGATCTGAGAATTCTTTATCTCCCTGCTTGTTAAAACAAGGCAATGACTATCAGCATGCTAATTGTTGTAAATCTCAAACATGGAGAAATATTTATTGATCAGACAAAAGAAAACTTTCCAGCAATGATATATCTCTTCATTTAAATTTTTAAACTGTCAATCATTTGCACATATACTGTGTTTCTCTGTGTTCCATTTGGAATCATTTGCAACTAGTTTCTAGTCCAAGAATAAATTCCAACAAACCCACTGAGCCTGCTCCACCATTGGTCCACTGATTGTGGCCTTAACTTCCCATTATCAGCCATAACCCTCGACTTGCTTGTTAACCAAAAGTCTGTCAAACTCAGTCTGGGATAATGACTCAACCTCCACAGCTTACTGAGTGAGAGAAGTTCAAAGTCTAACTAATCCTCTGAGAAAAGAATTTCCTTCTCATATCCATCTTAATGGGAAGCCCTTTGTTTTTAAGTTACACCATTTAGCCGTAGATTTTCCCACAAGGGAGACATCTTCCCATTATCAATATGTCAAGCCCATCTTAATTTAATATGTTTTAATATGTTCACCTTTCATTTTTCTGAACTTCAGTGACCTTGACCTAAACTGCTCAATCTTGCCTCATAATGCAACTTCTCTATCAGAAATCTGTATGGTAAATGATATTGCAGAAGTCTGACATCCTATTTCTATTTGTGTTGGGCTTGGGTTGCCACTCACTGAAAACAGAATGGCCCTGGATCTTACTCGAAAAATTATGGTGTGTTCACACCTTAAGCTATTGTTAGATGCAAATCAACCAGGAAGTTCAGTAAAAGGTGCAGAAAGGATTACAAACAGCTTTACCCTGCCAGTCAGTTTACAGCACACTATAATTTGCATCATGTGAGTGGCAACTCGCCTTCAGCTTTCTTAATAATCGTTCGTTATTCTCAGCAAAGTAAACAATAAATTAACATTTTAATCGACCCAAAAAGTCAGACATTTAGCTTCTGAAATTTAGGCAAATGAAGTTTCAAAGTTTGAACATTAATCTGTTCAATGGCAAAATGAAGTTGCATTGCAAAATTAGTGCTCGTTGTCGTGTGTCAGTGTTCTCTAACATTTTTATTTTTCCCCTTAGGCTGCCGTACAGTGGCTACTTTGGTGGGGTATCAGGACTGAGCAAGGAGCAATTTTTAAAAATCAATGGCTTCCCTAATGAATACTGGGGCTGGGGTGGTGAAGATGATGATATTTACAACAGGTAAGACAATACAGGTACTTAAATCATTATGTCATTGAACTATTAGAATTATCCAAGTCAGCTTTGATTAGGAAAGATGATGGAGATGCCATTATTGAAGGAACCTTGTTTGAGCTTGATTTAATACTGGCTTATGACTCTGCCTGAGATTAGCTTCATTTTAATAATTATATTAAAAATAAACTTTTCAACTTGGATTCTTACTTTTTCACTAATTACTTCAATTAGTTGTGCGCCTAGAATGCAGCCATTGGTTAAGATAGACTTGAAATACTTCTTCCACCAGGACAAACAAGTTTGAAAGAAAACATTCCACAGATTTGTTAGAGACAGAATGTGTGACTATAGGGAACGATTGAAGCAGGGAGAGTAGGTTTTAGGGGAAGATTAGATGAATATTTGAAAATACATTGTTATGGGTAGAGAGCGGTAGATTAGTTTTAAATGGCATTAGCAAAGCGCTGGCACTGATATCTTGTCACAGTGATTGTTTTCTTTGTTGTAAATTTCTATTTTGCCACCCATTCCTATTCTGCTGTCGATTCCTCTTTCTCACCTAGCCTCATTCTTTCTACCTTTGTTGCTTCAGTCTCTGCTGTCCTCTATTTTGCTTTAAGTACCCTGTAGGATAAAATCAGCACCATTTCTTGGTTGTTCTATTAAATAGAGACAAATGCTTGAGAAAACCAGACCATAAAATAACACAAACAAGTGCAAACCAATTGAATGCAGTGAATTCCAAATGCAATGTCTCTTCCAGAAAAAGCGGTTTTGATTCTGATAGTTAACTCATTTTGCTAGTAAATATAGTTAGATCTGCCTTTTTTTCTGATTTTAGTTTTTTTAAACAAAAATAGCTCTATGATTGTGAATGCAGCTGTCAGTATTGATAAGATTGTCGGTATTGAGCATCAGTGGAGCTTCTAGCAGAAGCCTGGTCATATTGTTGAAGAAGCTGTCGTATTGTAGGCCGTGAGGAAAACTGTAAGAGTGGGAGATCAAAAAATGAGCAAACTTAACAAATGGTATCAATATTTAATTAAAATATTGGAACTGAATTTAAATTTAGCGACTTGATTGAGAAGCAAACCACAAACGTTGGATATGTTAGGCGCATGTTTTAGTGCTACAAGGCCATTTTGGATCCAAAAGCTGGTACTGTGTTGTACCCTAGTGCAGATGGTGATTGGGTGCCATTCTGGTGACTTCATTCAAGAGGCATACAGATTACACATTGTGGTGTCAGTCAATGTATAATACTGGTTTAACACCATGGTGCCACTTCTGATCTCACTGTTCCAGCTAAAGTTATCATTTAAGCTAGCACAATTAAATATGTGTACAGCAAAAAGCAGCAATCCCTCTGCCACCATCACAGCTATCAACAGTATCATAAATGGCTTCCAAAATACTCACTGATTCATATCTGCTGGTTGTTGCAATGTAATTCGAAATGTTTACTTACCATCATGAACCCTTGCCTTTCGGTAAATGCTCAATCTCCTTCATCAAGGCCCTGGGAGTTGTCATTGACCAAAATTCTAAATTTACTACCCATTATAAATACCGTGTCTACAAAATCAGGTCAGAGGCTGGGAATTTTGTTATGAATATCCTACCTCCCAGGTCCTCAGCGCCTCTCTATCATCTACAAGGGACAAACCAAGAGTATGATGCAAGTTCCTTATTTGCCTGGATGGAGCTTCAATAACTCTGATGCTCAACATCATCCAAGATAAAGCAGCCAGCTTGATCAGCACACTCTCAACCACTTGAAACATTCACTCCCTCCACTACCGGTGCATAGTGGTAAATGTATTCCATTTAGAAGAGGCACTGCAGAAACACAACAAGCCTTCTTTGGCTACACCTTCCAAACCTACAATACCTATGAACTAGAACGGTAATGATACAGAAATACAGAAACACCAGCAGTTGCAAGTTCCCCTCCAATTTTACACCATCCAGCCTTCGAACTATACTGCTGTTTCATCAGCGACACTGGGTGATATTCCTTTTATTCCCTTCATAATAGCTTGGTTAGTGCAGTTACTCCAAGTGGTCCATAGTGTTTTTTGAAGTTGGCAGCCCATTGGTTACCCATCTCTAACTTGAGAAAGTAGCAATGTTAGACTTGCAGTACTTGCATCTAATATGAACATCTTATATTCTCTTAGGAGATCTGTTGTGTCCCAGTCTAAATCAGAGAATTCTGCGCACGTTCAAACAATACACCTTTGATTTGACATTGCTTGCTGTTGATCTGGCACAGGCCTTGATCATTTGCCATTCTCAATTGAGTCACATTGGTTTCTCAGTACGACTTGTTTACTTAGTAGCATGCAGTGTTTTGAATATTGCTCAATGCTGTAGCAAACAAAAACATCGAGGGTTTTCTGATACACCAACTTGATTTGAGGTTGTCTATCTGTAGATTACCTGTGTGCTGAAACACAATAAGACATGGCTTGCTGTTCATCATGCCATGTTAAAGATGATAACCTATTAATGAAGCACTCATTAAGGATTGATTAGGTCCATGAATTAGTTTATTTGAAACAATAAAACACATTACAAGTTAAGAAGCAGACATTACAGTAAATAACAAACAAGAAAAATGATTCCCATAACCACCACTCATAGACACACTGTAGACTAACTGCCAGGTAGGGCTGTGACATTGTCAATATATGGAGTGCTTGAAGATGAACTCTCTTTAAGGCAACATACAACACTAAGCTCTGTGCAAATTCACATGCAAAGGAAGTATCAGGCTCTCCCAATTTCCTTGCCAGCGACAACAAGCTTTCTGGTGGCTATGCCAATTCTCCAAGTGTTCTGTGCCCAAAATCCTTTGCTATTAGAGAAAGTGATGAGATCTCACTGTGGCTGCTACACCTCTGCCTAGCCAAGTTGCAGTTCTTCAGTATCTAAAAGCATTAAGACACAGAAGTCAGATTATGGTCAAAGGGTATGAAAGAAAGAGAAACCATTGTTTTCTTGAACCATCTACAGTTTGCAAATCAGAAATTCACTGATGAGGAGCGAGCAAGATGTGAGGAGAAAGATCAAGTGCAAACACAAAGTCACCTTCAGTGATTTTTTTTGCCCCTTACTGACCATGGCTTTTGACATAGCCATTGCCCTAATGATAAGCATGGTCACCCCCCATCAGGATGTTGGAGGAAACTGGCCTGTTTCAGCCAGTTAATTCCCACTGCTATAAGCTTTCCACCATCTTATCCTGCAGGAAGGAAGGATGCCAGTGAATGCAGTGCAGTGTGTTTGGGTGACATGCTTTTAATTGATGAACAGCTGGCAACATGTGCGAGTTATGAGTGTTGGTGTGAGGTTTTCAACATTGCTCTGTGTATGAGGATGAGATGAAGTTACGAATGTGAAGTATGAATCGTGGTTGGTGGTGATTCTTGTCAGGTGAGTGGAAAGGGATAACACAGCGTGGAGCTGGAGGAACGCAACAGGCCAGGCAGTGTCAGATGAGCAGGAAAGTTGACATTTCAGGTCAGGACCCTTCTTCAGAAATAGGGGAGGGGAAAGGGAGCTCAAAAATAAATACAGATAGGAGAGGTGAGGTTGGGAAGGTAGATGGGATGATGGGGACTGGTCAGTGAGATGGGAGGAGCGGATAGGTATAAGAGAAGATGGACAGGTTGTGTCAGGTCAAGGAGGTGGGGATGCGAGGGAGAGTGGGTCATGGGATGAGGCCATGGGCATGGGGATATTTTGAACCTGGTAGAGTCCACATTGAGACCACTGGGTTGTAGGGTCCCAAGGCGGAATATGAGGTGCTGCTCCTCCAGTTTCCGGGTGGCGTCATTGTGACACTGGAGGAGGCCCAGGATGGACATGTCACCCAAGGAGTGGGAGGGGTAGTTGAAATGGTTTGTGACTGGAAAATGTTGTCATTTGTCATGAACAGAGCATAGGTGCTCTACAAAGCAGCCCCCCGCTTGGTCTCACCAATGTCCAGGAGGCCACATCGGGAGCAGCGGATGCAATAGAGCACATTGGCGGATGTGCAGGTGAACCTCTGATGTGAAACTTTCTTTGGTTTCTTGGATGGAAGTGACAGGGGAGGTGTAGCACTTTCTGTGGTTGCTGGGAAAGGTGGGGCCAGTGGGGTGTGTGGGGCAGACGAGGGAGTCCCGGAGAGAACGGTCCCTACAAAAGGCAGATAGGGTGGGGAGGGAAGTGTATCTTTGGTTGTGGGGTTGGATTGTAGGTGGCGGAAGTGGTGGTGAATGATACATTGAATAGGGAGGTTAGTGGGGTGATTTGTGAGGACAAGGAAGATTCTGTCTTTATTTTTGTTGCAGGGAAGGGATGTGAGGGCAGAGGTACGGGAAAGGCAAGAGATGCAGTTGGATGTATTTTCGACCACTGAAGGGGGCAAGTTGTGGTCTTTGAAGTACATGTACATCTGGGATATTCGGGAATGGAATGCCCCATCTCGGGAGCAGATGTGGCAGAGCTGGAGGAAATGGGAGTAGGGGGATCATAATCTTGCCAGAAGGTGGGTGAGAGGAGGTGTGGTCTAGGTTGAATTGATTAGCATGTGAGATGAGTGTATCAGTTGCAACAATATGACATCTGATGATGAATTTACTGAACTTTCCCACTAGTATAAAGTCTTTGACCTCCTACACTGTACTCAGGCCCTTAGGGATGTACAGACCATGCTGGCTATCTAGTGCCAATGCCTTTGCACAGTTTTTCTTTGGATGGATGGCCTCTCTCCCTTTCACTTATATATAGGTTTTTAGTGCCACTTGAACAAAACCTATAGCATGCTCTGTGCTCTGATATACCATGTGTAGACATCTTGTGAGTCGCACTCTTCCCCAGCGTTTCCAGCACTTCAAAGAATGCAGGCTGACTTTAAGGGATGCTGGTGTCACACAAAAATGGGCCTCTTACTGAGATGTGCAGCCACTCAGTAGGAGTTTAGTGCTGGACTGAATGTTACTGTCATTTGGAATAGGCTACAAAAAGTCAGCACATTTTCTGATTGGAAGGTGCCAGTGGAGCTCTCTGATGGAAGGGTCTATGCCCAAAACGTCATCTTTTGTGCTCCTGAGATGGTGCTTGGCCTGCTGTGTTCATCTAGCTACACATATGATGTTAATCCTTTGTTGTGATTCCCATGTCAGTTTTCAGTGACAATTATATTTTGGCCCTGAAATGTTAACTTACTTCTAATGAGCAAAATATCACTTATGGTGATCATTGAATACATGAATAATGGAAGAGAATGATCCATTTAAGTGTTATCGCTTGATAAGCAATTGTGTTTTGCAGGAAGTCATTTTCTATGTCCCAATGAGAGTGAACGGAAATGATTTTATTCTGTAAAGCAAAAGAAAACTGTATTGACTACTGCTTCATTTTTAATTGTTCTGAGGAGTTGAGTACCACCGAAACACCCATGGTTTTAATTCATTCCTTTCATAGCTAACCTTCCATGACACACACTCTAGCCAATGTGGTTGAAAATTTCTTTGCAGCTGCTCTCAACTGTGTTGTATCTTTGCTGGTTGTGTGGTGGACACCCCACTTATCTGTATGATAATAAAATGTGAGGCTGGATGAACACAGCAGGCCAAGCAGCATCTCAGGAGCACAAAAGCTGACGTTTCGGGCCTCGACCCTTCATCAGAGAGGGGTTGGGGGGAGGGAACTGGAATAAATAGGGAGAGAGGGGGAGGCGGACCGAAGATGGAGAGTAAAGAAGATAGGTGGAGAGGGTGTAGGTGGGGAGGTAGGGAGGGGATAGGTCAGTCCAGGGAAGACGGACAGGTCAAGGAGGCTTGTAACTGATGTCCATTTCAAGCCCACCGACTCCCACAGCTACCTAGAATACACCTCCTCCCACCCACCCTCCTGCAAAAATTCCATCCCCTATTCCCAATTCCTCCGCCTCCGCCGCATCTGCTCCCACGATAAGACATTCCACTCCCGCACATCCCAGATGTCCAAGTTCTTTAAGGACCGCAACTTTCCCCCCACGGTGATTGAGAACGCCCTTGACCGCGTCTCCCGCATCTCCCGCGACACATCCCTCACACCCCGCCCCCGCCACAACCGCCCCAAGAGGATCCCCCTCATTCTCACACACCACCCCACCAACCTCCGGATACAACGCATTATCCTCCGACACTTCCGCCATTTACAATCCGACCCCACCACCCAAGACATTTTTCCATCCCCTCCCCTGTCTGCTTTCCGGAGAGACCACTCTCTCCGTGACTCCCTTGTTCGCTCCACACTGCCCTCCAACCCCACCATACCCGGCACCTTCCCCTGCAACCGCAGGAAATGCTACACTTGTCCCCACACCTCCTCCCTCACCCCCATCCCAGGCCCCAAGATGACATTCCACATTAAGCAGAGGTTCACCTGCACATCTGCCAATGTGGTATACTGCATCCACTGTACCCGGTGCGGCTTCCTCTACATTGGGGAAACCAAGCGGAGGCTTGGGGACCGCTTTGCAGAACACCTCCGCTCAGTTCGTAACAAACAACTGCACCTCCCAGTTGCAAACCATTTCCACTCCCCCTCCCATTCTCTTGATGACATGTCCATCATGGGCCTCCTGCACTGCCACAATGATGCCACCCGAAGGTTGCAGGAACAGCAACTCATATTCCGCCTGGGAACCCTGCAGCCATATGGTATCAATGTGGACTTCACCAGTTTCAAAATCTCCCCTTCCCCCACTGCATCCCTAAACCAGCCCAGTTCATCCCCTCCCCCCACTGCACCACACAACCAGCCCAGCTCTTCCCCCCCACCCACTGCATCCCAAAACCAGTCCAACCTGTCTCTGCCTCCCTAACCGGTTCTTCCTCTCACCCATCCCTTCCTCCCACCCCAAGCCGCACCCCCAGCTACCTACTAACCTCATCCCACCTCCTTGACCTGTCCGTCTTCCCTGGACTGACCTATCCCCTCCCTACCTCCCCACCTACACCCTCTCCACCTATCTTCTTTACTCTCCATCTTCGGTCCGCCTCCCCCTCTCTCCCTATTTATTCCAGTTCCCTCCCCCCATCCCCCTCTCTGATGAAGGGTCTAGGCCCGAAACGTCAGCTTTTGTGCTCCTGAGATGCTGCTTGGCCTGCTGTGTTCATCCAGCCTCACATTTTATTATCTTGGAATCTCCAGCATCTGCAGTTCCCATTATCTCTTATCTGTATGAGCAAGGTTTCTGTTGCACTTCCAGCAGTGGGAAGCAGTGGAGCTGCACAGTGCCTCTGTGGTTAGCACTGCTGCTTCACGATGCCAGCAAACTAGGTTCAACTCCACCTTTGGGCGACTGCCTGTGTAGAATTTGCACATTTTCCCTGTGTCGACGCAACATCGAGGGCTGAAGGGCCTGTATTACGCTGTAATGTTCTGTGTTCTATGTGCAGGTTAGGTGGATTGGCCATGCTAAATTGCCCATAGTGTGCTTGGATGTTTAGCCATAACGATTGCAGTGTTACAGGGCTAGGGTAGGGGGTGCATCTGGGTCAGTGTGGATTTGATGGGCCAAATGGTTTGCTTTCACACTGTAAGGATTCTATAAAAGAAAGTGCAGGCTGGGATCATCTGAAGAAGATGATTGAACAGTTGGCAACAGAAAGTTACCTGGATCCTTCCTGCTGCCTCGAAAATAAGTACTGGGCATGAAGGCCCATGGTCAACCTTCCCAACTCACCACTAGTTGATTGACGCTACTGTCCTGATTAAAGTGCTGCTGGGAAATGGCAACAGTGGCATCTCTCCCAACTAATAAAATGCAGCAGCCTATGTGCAACTTGGGGAGGTTGCTGTCAAATCTGTCTTGTGAGTGTATGTGATACTGGGAACTGCAGATGCTGGAGAATCCAAGATAATAAAGTGTGAAGCTGGATAAACACAGCAGGCCAAGCAGCATCTCAGGAGCACAAAAGCTGACGTTTCGGGCCTAGACCCTTCATCAGCTCTCTGATGAAGGGTCTAGGCCCGAAACGTCAGCTTTTGTGCTCCTGAGATGCTGCTTGGCCTGCTGTGTTCATCCAGCTTCACACTTTATTATCTTGTGAGTGTTTATTCCTTGTTTGTGAGTTTCCCCAGAACTTGCATGATGTTTACCCCCTATCCTGATTTATTTCCTGGTGAAGAACAGAAGGAGGAATGGAAAAGAACCTAGATATGATGCTTGTAAGACAGCACACCAAAAGATCTAGTTACTTTTGGAGATACTGCAGCCATCTGATGGACAGACCAAGGCTGTTGTTGAGTATTTTCCTTCTGGTTAAATGTAAAGACATTGAAATCTATGTCAGAGGTCTTTGAAGTTCTTTGCTATATCCATAAGAAAATCTGGAAAGTTTTTCAATAAACAAAGCAGCAAAATCTGTAGCTCAGAACTCTGCCTCATTGCCTGGTTACAGATGTATTCAAGGAGGAACTTGCCACATCAGTCAAATAAGCCCATTCTTGCATAATAAAAGCCATGAATTCCGAGTTTGCCAGTGCAGAATTGTTTATTGCATTTTGTTTCAGAGCGATACAATTGAGTACAAAGGCCATTCATTTCCATAATATTGTCGGGTTTTTATGAGACATAGATTGAATTTACATTGTAATGCAAGCATATACTATCAACCCATGCCATTATCTGAAATGAAGAGTTTCGCTCTCTTTGATATTTAATTAATGTGCAATTCTGGCAAAGGTTTTCTGCATTTCAGCACCTAGAAGACAGGTGCTGCCATGATTCATTCGTCCCTCAACAGCACAGTGTGTCTTTCAGAATATAGATATTATTGAATTACTAATGTCCCCAACCCTCTCGGAGAGGGTACCTGGACATCCTGCAAATTGTCATGAATTGCTGCCTCGAAATTTTTGAATCTTGTAGCTATTTCTCTTTTTATTCTCCATCCTGTGTGCAAAAATCTGAAATGTTGAAGTCAAAGATCCTGTACACTGAAGATGCTGACCGTGACAATGAAATTGGTATGGAAGTCAAAAATTCAGTATGCTGAAGATCATTCTTAGTGCCTTCTTTATGCTTCTTACACTAGTGCAGCACCGTGATGCAGATAGAATATTATTAACTGACCACCCAGTTTTGGATGAGATGAAAATTTACTAAATGCTAATCTCCTGCCTCTGATTCAGAAAGTACAGAGTCCACATCCTGCTGAATACACCCTCAGTGAGGGGAGACAACTTCAACTGTGACTGGGAGAAATCGTGGGATACTTGTGCTTCATTCCCCATAGTATGGGGCTGTGGAAACCTGTAACAACATCCCACTATTGCCTGGGAAAGACCATTCACCTTATGGCCTGATTGACCATCAATCAGCCAGCAAATTCTTCCACAATCCTCTAAGGGAAGAGGATGAAGATATATGAAGAGCAGCATCCCTGCTTTTACCGGAGTGATCTTGTGGTCCTGTAGCTTCTGCTTTTATATCAAATTGCTGTGGCGTCACTTTGTGGTTTGGGATAGCACCATGTGTCCACTCGGGTGATGGAGGTTTCTGTTCTGTTCTGTTTCTGACTGTGAGTAGAGTTGCTCAGAGCACAACAATATTGAATTAAATCTAGTGATTAAAGGTAACTTTGAGCATTGAGGAAAAAAAATGCTTCAGCTATCATGTTACCAACTTTGCCACCAGTGCCAATTTGAGATTATCTGTTTCTTAAAGCTGCTACAATACATGAGTGCCTGAGACAACATAAAAGATTGAATTTTCATGGTCTCCTGAGCAGGGGACAACCTTTCATTAGGAAGCGTGCAAGTCAATTACCAGCAATTGCATCAAATGTGTTTTTTAAGTTAAGTGCAGGCATGATGTCTTGACAAGATAGATGTGGAGAGGATGTTCGCTGTGATGGGAGATCTAGAACTAGAGGTCATTTTTTGAAAATCAGGCGTCACCCATTTAAAATAGGAATCAAGCAGATTTTCTTCTTTCAGAAGGTCGTGAATCTTTTGAACTCTTTCCGAAGAGAGGGCAGAGGCTGACTTTTGAATATTTTTAAGGCAATAGTAGATTGGCTCTTGTTAAGTAAAGGGGTGAAAGGTTGCTCGGGTTACCTAGATTTGGGTTTACAATCTGTTCGGCCATAACCTTGCTGAATGGCAGAGTGGGTTCCAGGGACTGAAAGCCCTACTCCTGCACCTAATTTGCATGATTGTAACTGGATTAGACACTCTGCGTAAATTTCAATAGTTATTACTGTTGCCTTGACATTATATACGTTGAGGCAATCGTTGTTTTCTTATTTGAAACCTTCGTTCCACCATAAGGTTCGAAGTAGGGATATTCACAAATGATTGCAGAGTGTTCCATACGATTCACGATGTCTCAGATACTGAAGCAGGCCATGCTCAAATGCAACAAGATCTGGACAATACCCAGGCTTGAGCTGACAAGTGGCAAGTGACATTCTTACCATATAAATGCCAGGCTATGACCATCTCCAATTAGAGACATTCTAATCACCTTGGCATTGAGGTGTTACCATCACTGAATCCCTCACTATCAATATCGATTGGGTTACCATTGGCTGGAAACTCAACTAGAGTCACTATATGAAGACACTAGCCACAAGAAAAGGTCAGAGGCTGGGAGTACTGCAGTGAGTAATTCACTTCCTGACTTCCTATACTCTGTCCATCTTCTACAAGGCACAAGTCAGGAGTGTGATGGAATACTCCCCAGTTGCCTGGGCAGACGCAGCCCCAACAACACACAAGAAGCTTGACACCGTCCAGGACAAAGCAGCCCGCTTGAATGGCATCATATCCACAACCATCTCCTCCCTCCACCAGCAATGTTCAGTAACAAAAGTGTGTACTATCTACAACATGCACTGCAGAAATAACTAAAAATCCTTCGACTGCCCCTTCCAATTCCACAACCACTTCTCGCTAGAAAGACTAGGGCAGCAGTTACATGGGAACACCATCACCTGCAAGTTCCCCTCCAAGCCATTCACTATCCTGACTTGGAAGTATATCGCTGCTACTGTCAAAATCCTGGAACTCCTCCCTCATGGTATTTTGGGTCAACCCACAGTATGTGGACTGCATCAGTTCAAGAAGGCAGCTCAACACCACCTTCTCAAGGGCAACTATGGATGGACAATAAATGTTGACCAGACAGAGATGCCCACGCCCCACAAGTAAATAATAAAAACTTCCCTCATTTCCCATCAGTAACAAAGTCAATAATGCAAGTTTACAGTCACCAACTTTGTTAATCTTTCGAATGTTACCAAGCAAGAAGTCAGCTTAAATAAGTGACAAAATGACTCAAGTGCACTGGAGAAATGGATTGATTATCAAATGAGGAATAGCAGGCTCGATGGTCCAATAAATCTGTAATTGTGGGCTTTTCTTTTCCCGTGCTTCATGTTGCTACACTGAATGAGATTTCCAATGTACATGGTCAAAGGGCGTTATATTTGTCCTAAAAGCATTAGAAAGAGTAAAGAATCTCCAGCATCTGCAGTTCCCATTATCTCTGATAACTCCTGAGATGCTGCTTGGCCTGCTGTGTTCATCCAGCCTCACATTTTATTAGAAAGAGTAAAGACCTTGCGCTAATATAGTACCTTTCAAAATTTCAGGAGGTTGCAGAGATTTACAGTAACGAAGCACATTTGTAATATAGTTGCTCTTATAATGTAGGAAATGTGACAACCAATTTCTAGCCAATAAGCTCCTATGAACAGCAATAAAATAAATGACTAGGTAATGTACTACAGTCATGTCGGTTGGGATGGTGGGTCAAAGCTTTTGAGAAATCTCCTCAAGTTGTGCTGTGGCATATTTTAAGTCCACATGAAAGGGTAAAAGGGACTTTGATTGAAGGTTTCATTGAAAGATGGATACAGCTAGTGTCCTCAAACACTATAGGCTACTGCAGCACATTTGAGAGAATTCAAATACTAAATGATACCATGATGCATATATATTACAAACTTATTGTTAAAAATGTGAATAAAACTAAATAGGATTGTAAGGCAAGATATATCACTATCACCAATACCATGTTTGAATGAAATAGTAATACATATTAATACAAAAATCAATGTGCTTTAGTAGTTTGGAGTGTTGAAGCATAGCATACCATATATATAACAATGCTAGTTTTTACCCACTGTGCTGTATGATGCTAAACTGCTAACCCCACTTCTGCTATCAAACACAAGATCTGAGTGTAGCTCAGCCAATTGCCAGATTTGAAAAGAAATTGGGATTAAATCTCGTAGTCAGGATACCATCCTTGTCTTTTGCTGGCTGGACAATAACCTTGGAATGGAGGGGCTGGCTGCAATTTTAGTGTGGTTTGGAAAGCAAGGAATAATAAAGATAATAGACCACGTACATTCATCAATACTGTGCTTTGTAATAGTCTGCCGTTTCTTTAGGAGCTTGTCCTATCGCTGTTTACCCTAACTTCTCCGTACTACCACCTTTGTAATGCAAGCTTGTGCCAATGCAGTTTTCTTGTTAAACATTTGACAACAGTTTCCGCAAGTGGAGTGTAACCTTTATGATCTGAATTCAGTTCTTCACTTGCTGTCTTGGTGCAGAATTGGTGTGGAAGATTACCTTCAGTAGAAGTGAAAAATGTTCTGGTTCGGTACTGGCCTGTCAACCACAATGTCAGTTTTGAACCCTAGGTAGCAAGTTAACTTCTGTGTCTGATCCCAAGTTAGCATAACCAGAACCATAAATTAACCTTTTGATTAAGTCAAGACTGTGAAGTGAAGCCTATATGGTCTTTCTACAATTCCTCCTTCCAGTATAGATGTTTGCCGGTAAGAAATGCTAAATCAAACTAAATTCTAGTCATCAGATTTATTCGGTGATTTATACAAAGAAGATATTATAATGCTAATCTACATTAAATATAACAAGGGCAATGCTTAAAAAGTCCAACATTCTACAATTTCAGACAGAATGGTGAGTGTTTCTTGAGTGGACAACATGTGAAACCAAGAGCTGGATAACTGAAGAATCATAAAGTTTAATATCTCTCTGAAGTCTACTTTTTATTTTACATTTGCCAACTAGCCAAAAATTACAGTTTAAAATGGGAAAGTTATTGTTTAACAGCAGTCAACTTTCAGTGTGATAAACAGCAAGGAAGAAAAATTTAGATGACAGGAAGATGTAGACAGGCTGGTCAAATGAGCAGAACAATGGCAGATGGAGTTTAATCCTGAAAAGTGTGACGTGATGCATTTTGGGAGATCTAACAAGGCAATGAAATACATTTTGAATGTTAGGATCCTGGATAGTACTGAGGATTACCGGCATCTTGTGTATGTACACAGGTTTCTTTTAGGCAGCAGGACAGGTGGACAGGGTGGTTAAGAAGGCACATAGGATATTTGCCTGTCTTAGCCAAGACACAGAATATAAAAGCTGGAAAATTATAATGGGGCAGCATAGGATATTGGTTGTCACAGCTGGAATACTGTGTAAAGTTAGATGGGATGGTGTGCTTCGACTATGATGAAATACCAAGGGTTATTTTCATTGGAGCAGACAAGGCTGTGAAGGGACCAGATTGAGGCCTACAAAACTATGAGGGGCATGGGTGGATTTATAGTTGTAAATTTTTCCTCTTAGTAAAGGGATCAATTACCAGACAGCATAAGTTAAGGTATGGGGCAGGAGGTTTACAGGAATTTAAGCAGAAATTATTTCACTCAGAGGGTGAAGGTCAACCGGAACTTACTTCCTGAAAGGCTGGTGGAGGCAGGAACTGTCACATTTGAGAAATATTTAGATGATTACTTGAGATGCCGTAACATACATGACTTAGGGAAAAATGCGGAGATATCGAATGGGAGCATAGTCACAGTGGGCCAAAGGGGGGGTCCCCCTCTCCCTCTCGCTCTTTCTGCCTCTGTCTCTGTCTCTCACTGCTGTAAAACTGTGGACTGAATCTTACTGTTTCTGGTGAAGTGGAAGCCACGTTGAATTTTGTGAAGTGATTCTCGTCGTGAAGACAACAACTTTTCTTGCCATCTCTTACTAAACTGGCCAATCAGCTGGAATTTCAATCCTTCTGATGAGTGTCAAGTCTAGTTTATGCTCCATTGCACCATGCACCATTCCCGGAGCAACTCGCCATTCACCAGAGGTTCTGGACGTAACCTTCATCCCTTGCACCCCTGCCACATTGAAAAGGCCATTGTGCATCCAGAGAAGCACTAACTCCAGACCTGCCCTGCATGGCTCATAACATTTGCCCCAGTCATGACAAATAGGGGGAAAATAGTGCTTGCTTTGTGGGCAGTAGTTCCAGCTGGACACAGTGGTGCACAGGATAGTGCAGAGGAAGTTCCTGTTCCCCTAGCACCAGAGGAAAATGCTACAACACCAGACCGTCCCAGCCTGGTCTGAGATTGCCACCCAGGCTGAAGCAGTCTCAGCCGCGCAGAGGAATGCGAGCATAGTAGGAAGAAGGTCACTGTCCTCCATTCAACTGGTGTAATTGTCACCATCTTCCCTCTGCTACTGCAAACTCAAAAGGCCAGCAGTCACTCCAACTCTAGCACACATATCTCACTGAGGCTTGTGAACTTCAGTTCTCAGCATTGCTTGCAGCATGTCCATTTAATCTGCTGACTGTTCCTGCCTTCTGTGTTTCAGGAAAAAATGACCCATTGTCTCTGCACCGCCAAGATTGATCTACCTGTAGCCTCCTGACTGCTTACACTTAACCTGCAAGATTGACTGTGGCCCAATCCTGGACAATCAAGGACATGGATCCTGAGAATCTGGTGGTACTAAGTATTTGACTGTCTGTGCCAAACCTCTGGACTAGAATAGGACTAGCTCTTTGACTGACTATTGCATCACCAGACTAACTGTAGTCCTCCTTCACAAAAGTAGGGACTGCTTCCTTTGACTTTCACACAACGGCATGCAGTGTGTTTGTTATGTAAACTGCTAGTACTTGTTGTAGCACTGACATTGACATAATGTGGTGGCACACAGTGAAGTGTCCACCCCTAACTGATAGACTAACTATTCAGTACTCCCCACTGTCACAAGTTGCCTCTCCCACCCTCTGCACTAAAAAGCAATGCAAACGACAGATGCTGCCAGCCTGCAACTGAGCACTAAAGACCCTGGGTATTAAAAAAGCTAAGTGACCCACACAGAGGCTGGAAACCTGTAAAACAATGTAAGGCAAGAAATAGTGGCAGAATTAGGCCATTCAGCCCCTTATGCCTGCCTTGTCTTTAGTAAGACCTGGTCCATTTGGTAAGTCAACCCTTCATCTCAGAAACCAGTTTCGATCCGTCTCCAAAGTCAGTGTATCTTTTATTTAAATATAGGGACTAAACCTGCACACAGTACTGCAAGTTCAGCCTCCCCAAATCTTATACGAATGTAAAAAGACTTACTTATTTTAAACTCCAGACCCCTAGCAATAAAGGCTAAAATGTCACTTGCCTTCGAGATTACTTGTGTCTGCATACCAGCATTTTTGTCTTTCATGCGTAAGAACACCCAGATACCTTTGCAAAGCACTTTAATCGGAATCTGCCTCCATTTAAATTAAAGTTTGGCTTTTCATTCTTCCTCCCAAAGTGTATAACCTCAAAGTTTTCTGTATTGAACTTCATTTGACAAGTTTTTGCCGACCCACTGCACCCTGTTTATATCCCCTTGCAGATTCCTCATGTCCTGATCACAACATGTCCTCCCACCTATTTGGATACATTACATTTTTGCCCCTCCTTTTAATCATTATATCATAAATAATTGATCTTTGACTAATCATTGTGGCAGTCCACTTGTTACATCTTTTGAACATGAAAAAGACCCACTCACCAAACCTATTTATCTCCCCATGCGAATTCCCTATGTCTGCATCACAACATGTCCTCCCACCTATTTGTGTATCATATGCAAATTTGCATACGTTTCTTTCAGCCCCCTCCTTCAAATCATTAATGTAGACAGTAAATAATTATCTATGATCATTCTGGCACTCCTCATCAAATCTTTCCAAAACGAAAAAGACCTTTAATCCTGACTGTTTATCTTCTGTGTGTTAATAAATCTTCAATCAATTAGGCCCAATACAGTGCACTCGTATCTTGTGTGGTGACCTTTCATCTGGCATCTTATTGAATGTCTTCTGGAACTCTAAATACACTATATTTACAAGTTTACCCTTTATCAACAAGAAAGCAATGTGAAGTAGAGAGTGACTGGCATCTTCCAAGTATATACTAAAGTGAGCGATGTAAGAAAGAAAACAGAGCTCCATAAATGCAGGCATTCATATTCATGCAAATTTGAGTTGATACACAAGATGTGTGTCTCTCCCTGTGTGCAAAGCAACTTGGCATGGCTCTAAAGAAAAATGTATGGGCATTGATGTTGTGCCTGAGTTATTCCGAGAGCAAATATGATGTGCTGAGGCAGGCGGTTTGATGTTGCTGACTTCCATGAATGAAGGGTTGAGGAGTACTGTGGTCATGGAGCTGACAGGGGCATTATTGTGAAGAAGCATTTGGATGATGGTTGAGACAAGCCCTTGGTAAACTGCAGCTGCCAGGTACCCATTCTGATTTCCATATTGGGAAACTGTACCTTCTAGTTTCTCAGAGAAGGAAATAAGAATTAGAAGTGGCCTATAAGAAAGACATTTTAGAGTCTTAATGAGCTTCAAGTGCATGGAAATAAGATAGTCACTGCTCAGTTCTGAAGTCACCATTCACGCCTTGAGAGGAAAATCAGAAAGATACTTTTTGATGTTAAGAGTGAGATGTTTTCATTCTCATTGTATTTTCCCACCTTTTTCACTATTGTGGGCAGTTTTGATCTCCATAGCAAAGCAAATGTATGTTAACTATTGGAGGAGTCCAACTTAAGTTGACCAAACTAATTCCTGGATGGATTGGCCAATGAGGAAAGTTTAAAAAGACTGAGCCTATGTTATCTGGAGTTTGGAGGAATGACAGATGATATCATTGATACAGACAAATTTCTTACAGGGATTGATTGTGTAAATGCAGGAATGTTGTTTCCTTGGCTGGGGAGGTCATGAGCCAGGGAATAAAGTCTAAGAGTAAGTGGTAGGCCATTTAGGGCTGAGATGATGAGGAATTCCTTCATTCAGAGGACTGTGAATCTTTGTAATTCTCTGCACGAGAGTACTGTAGAAACTTAATCATTAGTTATAATGAGTACATTACTCCATATTAAAAACATGAAGGGATATGGGGGTGGTACAAAGAAATGGTGTTGAAGCAGAAGATCACTTATGATGTCAGTGATGGTCCAATGGGCTGGAGTAACTGAATGGTGTACTCCTGCTCCTACTTTTTATGCTGTTCTATTCTAAATTCCCAACATCATCTTTTAATGTTTAAATCACCTGCTTAAAATGTTCCAATCACTCATGGGTGTCGGCTATGCCATAGAAATGTTGAGTGATAATTCCCTCAAAGTAAAAGCAGTTTCTTTGGAAACTACTTATGTCATTGAAATTTGGCATGCTTATGGATGCTACCTACTGAGATATTTAACTTAAACAGTTGGTCAAGGTCATGTTAGTTCATGGAAATATTAGCATTGTTAGTTATATGTTAGGAGATCAGATTGATGCATTGTGCCAATTATAAAACACATTTCTGAGAGGAGCCACTGGTTATTGAATGCATAGATTCTCCTTTTAAATGCACTGTCCCTGTCAAACCTTCGCATCAAGTAATTTTGGATCAACTGGCTGAAAGAAATGCATATTCCCTGGACAGACGTTTAAATTTTTTAAGAACATTGTTGAAACATTGTTAACAATGTGTTGAAAGCTATAAAAATATTCATTCTCAGTGTAGCAAATGTCAGAATTGAAAGCACAATTCCAGAAATTCCACAAAACTTTTGGAATACTGCATTCAGTTCTGGTCGCACTTCTATAGGAAGGATGTTGTTAAACTTGAAAGGGTTCAGAAAAGATTTACAAGGACGTTACTGCATCTGGAGGGTTTGAGCTATAAGGAGAGGCTGAATAGGGTGGGGCTTTTTTCCATGGAGCGTTGGAGGCTGAGGGGTGACCTCATGGAAGGTTATAAAATCACGAGAAGCATGGATAAGATGCATAGCCAAAGTGTTTTTCCGAAGGTAGATGGTCCAAAACTAGAGGACAATGGTCTAAGGTGAGAGGGGAAAGATTGAAAATGGAGCTAAGGAGAAGCTTTTTCACACAGAGTGTAATGCAAGGAATCTTTTTCCCTTTTACTAAGGTTAGTGAGGGAAAATTTAAAACAGATGTGAGAGGCAAGGCTTTTTTTTTTACATAGAGGGTGGTAAGAGCCTGGAATGCACTACCAGAGGAGGGGGTACAAGTTGATACAAAGGCAACGTTCAAGGGGCATTTTGACAGGTACACTTGGCATCGACCTAGGCACTGGAAAAGACAATGGCAGAATTAGCCCTGTCAACCATGAAAAGTCCTCCTCACTAACATCTGGGGGTTAGTGCCAAAATTGGAGAGCTGTCTCACAAACTAGTTAAATAACAGCCTGACATAGTCATACTCACAGCATCATACTTTACAGACAATGTCCCAGACACCACCATCACCATCCCTGGATCTGTCCTGTCCCGTCAGCAGAACAGACCTCACAAAGAGGGCAGCACAGTGGTACACACTCAGGAGGGAGTTGCTCTGGGAGTCCTCAACATTGACTCTAGACCCCATGAAGTCTCATGGCTTCAGGTTAAACATGGACAAAGAAACCTCCTGCTGATCACCACATACCACCCTTCCCTCAGGTGATGAATCAATACTCCTCAAAGTTGAACAACACTTAGATGAAGCACTGAGGATGGCAAGGGCACAAAATATACTCTGGGTGGAGGATTTCAATGTCTGTCACCAAGAGTGGCTCGGCAGCAGTACTACTGATCAAGCTGCTTAGGTCCTAAAGAACATAGCTACTATACTGGGTCTGCAGCAGGTGAGGGAACCAATAAGAGGCAAAAACATACTTGATCTCATCCTTACTAATCTGCCAACTGCAGCTGCATCTGTCCATGACAGTATCGGCAAGAGTGACCATCGCACAGTCCTTGTGGAGATGAAGCCCCAGTTTCTCATTGAGAATAACCACCATATGTTGTGTGGCACTATCGCCATGCTAAATGGGACAGACTTTGCACAGATCCAGCACCTCAAGACTGGGCATCCATGAGGCACTGCGGGCCATCAACAGCAGCAGAACTGTATTCCAGCACAATCTGTAGCCCCATGGCTCGGTGTGTCCCTCACTCAACCATTACTATCAAGCCAGGAGATCAACCCTGGTTCAATAGACAGTGCAGGGGGACATGCCAGGAGCAGCACCAGACACATTTGAAAATGAGGTGTCAGCCTGGTGAAGCCACCAGACAGGATTACTTGCATGACAAACAGCAAAAGCAGCCAGTGATAGACAGAGCTAAGTGATTCCACGACCAACGGATCAGGCCTAAGCTCCGTAGTTCTGCCACATCCAGTTCTGAATAGTAGTGCACAATTAAGCAACTCACTGGAGGAGGAGGAGGAGGCTCCACAAATATCCCCATCCTCAGTGATGGAAGAGCCCAACACATCAGCGATGTGCATTCATAGCAATCTTCAACCAGAATTGCCGAGTGGATGATCCATCTTGGCCTCCTCCAGTGGTTCCCAACATTACAAGTACTAGTTTTCAGCCAATTTGATTCACTCCAAGTAACATTAAGAAACAGTTGGAAACACTGGACACTGCAAAGGCTACAGGCCCTGATGACATTCCGGCAATAGCACTGCAAACTTGTGCTCCAGAACTTGTTGCTCCCCCAGCCAAGCTGTTCCAGTATAGTTACAACACTGGCAGTTACTCGAAAATGTGGAAACTTGCCCAAGCATGTCCCTTACACAAAAAACAGGACACATCCAGCCTGGCCAATTACCACCCCATCAGTTTACTCTCGATCATCAGTAAAGTGATAGAAGGTGTCAGTAACAATGCTATCAAGCAGCACCTGCTCAGCAGTAACCTGCTCAGTGACGCTCAGTTTGGGATCTGCCAGGGCCACTCAGCTCCTGATCTCACAACAGCCTTGCTTCAAACATGGACAAAAGAGCTGAATTCCAGAGGTGAGGTGAGAGTGACGTCAAGGCTTCATTCGACCGAGTGTGGCATCAAGGAGCCCTAGCAAAACAGAAATCAGTGGGTATCAGGGGACAAACTCTCTGGTGGTTGGAGTTGTGCCTGGCACATAGGAAGATGCTTGTGGTTGTTGGCAGTCAATCATCTCAGCTCCAGGACATCTCTGCAGGAGTTCCCCAGGGTAGTGTCCTAGGCCCAACCACATTCATCAATGACCTTCCCACCACCATAAGGTCAGAAGTGGGGATGTTCACTGATGATTACATAAATTTCAGCACCATTCTTGACTCCTCAAATACTGAAGCAATCCATGTCCAAATGCAACAAGATCTGGACAATATCCAGGCTTGGGCTGACGAGTGGCAAGTGACATTTTTGCCACACAAATGTCACGCTGTGACCATTACCAATAAGAGACAATCTGGCCACACCCCTTGACATTCAATAGTGTTACCATGACTGAATCCCCTACTATCAACATCCTGGGAGTTACCATTGACCAGAAACTCAACTGGACTCACCGCATTAACACAGTGGCTACAAGAGCAGGCCAGAAGCTGGGAATACTGCAGTGAGTAACTCATCTCCTGACTCTTCAAAGCCTGTATGCCATTTACAAGGCACAAATCAGGAGTGTGATAGAATACTCCCCACTTGCCTGGATGAGTGCAGCCCCAACAATACTCAAGAAGCTTGACACCATCCAGGACAAAGCAGCCTGCTTGATTGACACTATATCCACGAGTATCCACTCTCTCCACCACCGATGCTCAGTAGCAGCAGTGTGTGCTATCTGCAAGATATACTGCAGAAATTCACCAAAGATCCTTGGACAGTACCTTCCAAATCCATGACCACTTCCATCTAGGACAAGGGTATCAGACATATGGGAACACAACCACCTCCAAGTTCCCCTCCAAGTCACTCACCGTTCTGACTTGGAAATATATCACCATTCTTTCACTGTCGCTGGGTCAGAATCCTGGAATTCCCTCCCTTATAGCATTGTGGGTTGACCTACAGCAGGAGGATTGCAGTGGTCCAAGAAGTCAGCTCACCACCACCTTCTCAAGAGATCGGCAAAAAATGCTGGCCAGCCAGCGACATCCATATCCCTCAAAATGTATAAAAAAGGAAACATGGATAGGCAGGGGAGTAGAGGAATATGAACCACATAGAAGCAGTGGTTTTTAGTTTAGAAAGGTGTCTCGTGACAATGCAGTCTTGGTTGGTGAAAGGGCCTGCCCCTGTGTTGTACTGTTCTTTGTTTAATTCTTCACTCCCTTATCAATTAAAATCTCAGCCTTGAATAGACTTAATGACCCATTCTCTACTGTCTACTATATTATAGGATTCCAAAGATTTCTCCTGAGAGAAAAAAATTCTTTCTCATCCCTGCCTTAAATGTGTGACACCGTACTCTGAGATTATGCCCTCCGGTCCTAAACTCTCGCTCACTGCTTATTGTTTATTTGATAAAATATCATTCAATACACCATTTTGAAAAAGGATTATCAAGTTACAGTAATCACTCATTTGAACTTCAATTTTGTAGCAAAACATGAATTTTGTAATTAGAACAGAAGACACTGGAAATGCAAAGCAAGGCCATTAGAGTCTGAAAGGGAATAATTTAATCTTTGTGAACTCTATCTTCTCAAGCATTAACAATCTAGATTATTTCTATTTTGTTAATTGGAAAAACAAGACCATTTGTTAAAACAGCATTATCACTGTACATTATAAATGCCTTGATATACAAGTGTTATTCAGTTTCCATTAAAACTGACCTTGGTCCAATCTTTGGCATTGATTTTCTAAAACAGTCTACAGTGAACCCAATCAGCAGAGGGAAGCAGATATACACTCACTCTGATAGAAAACATAGGACATAGAACATTACAGCACAGTACAGGGCCTTCAGCCCTCGATGTTGTGCCGACCTGTCATACCGATCTCAAGCCCATCTAACCTACACTATTCCATGTACGTCCACTGAGTAAAGAAACTACCTCTGTCATCTGTCCTATATCTTTCACCCCTCAATCTAAAGCTATGCCTCCTCGTGCTCGCCGTCACCATCCTAGGAAAAAGGCTCTCCCTATCCACCCTATCTAACCCTCTGATTATTTTATATGCTTCAATTAAGTCACCTCTCAACCTTCTTCTCTCTAATGAAAACAGCCTCAAGTGCCTCAGCCTTTCCTCGTAAGACCTTCCCTGTAATGCTTTGTCACAGTTGGAGCGTTAACAGCTGTCAAGTGGGAGTCTCCTCAGCAGACTGTAAATTTGTGCTCTGTGAAGTAGAAGATAAATTGCCGTCATTACCTGAATTCAATGCCTGTGTTTATCATTTTCATCCTTGATCATTTTTAGGATGAGCAGACACAGTGGAAATGTTGGAAAAAAATTGAAATGTGATTTGTGTATATATTATTTTAAAAATAACTTTTTCTACATTTAACCATAAGAATGTCAGCTGTTTCTCGGAATTCTGCTCTGAGGGCAAGCAATTTTGTGGAAAAATAGCCCATTCACTTATCGTAACTGAAAAAAAAGACCTACAAGTTACTGTGATAGTCGTACTGAGATGTCAGGAGTGCCTGTAATATTCAAACAAATGCTGCATCATCTGATGCACTTTCTAAACATTATCACACTATTTTTTTAAAGCCTTATATCTGCTCCCACTGCCTGATCATTGCTTCATGGAAACATTCAGGATAGAAGGTAGCGATTCGGTCTAGATTTTCAAAATATCTATCTATTTGCTCTAACTCCTCTGCTGGTTTCCCTAATTCCCTTTCAAAAGCTCCTTTTAAATCCTTTGACTAAGGGAACAAGTTGCTTTCTGTTCACCGTGCTCATGTCCCTCGTGATCTTATACACCTTTGTTGTGGTTGATTGGCTTGCCGAGCTGGTTCATTGTTCCACAGACATTTCATTACCCTGCTGGGGCACATCATCAGTGCAGCCTCCAATGAAGTGCCATTGTGTTTTCTCTCCTGGTATTTAAACTCTGGGGTCCATTGAGCTGGATTACCTCGCTTCTGGTTTTCCTTCACAATGGAGTGTATATGGGGTCCAGCTCTATGTGTTAATTGATGGCTTTATTTGTGGAGAACCAGGTTTCTAGGAATTTCCGCCCTGGGGCAGAGCAGAGACAAACACGGGAATTCCTAGAAGCCTGGTTCTCCACCCATTCTTCCCATGTGTGACAGATAAAAGGCAGGGAAAGGGCTCAAAATTTAATTAATCAAATCCTTTTTATTCCAACTCTTTAAGTATCAATAATCAGAATAAATCATACATTCATTAGAACATTTATGTCTTATTTCATCTCATTTAGCTTCGACTTCCTCTCACTTCATTTAACTTCACTATCCCCTAGCTTTAACTTAATCTACATTTAATGGATAATGATGGGATAGTGTAGGGGAGGGGCTTAGATTAGTTCACAGGTCGGCACAACATTGAGGGCCGAAGGGCCTATTCTGCGCTGTATTGCTCTATGTTCCATGTTCTAACCATAACTGTTACTTTAACTCTAAAACTTTGGCTTGAATCAAATACTACCCCGATTTGAGTGAAGTGACCAACTTTGTTCTTCATGTAGGTCTTGCTTAGTGGTACTTTGTCTTCTCTGAATCTTAGGGCACGTGTTTCTCAAGCGTGGCATTGAAGTCTTCTCCCAAGAAAATTTACTTGTTCCGCCAACTTATCTGAAAGTGTTCTCCATATCCAGAAACATCTCTGGCACTCAGTGCAGTAATTGCAACAAAGCCAGCCAGTTGGACCTCACAGAATATGAGTTCCCTGATTGGGGCTGTTACCCTGGTTCAATCACGGAGCTGTGGTGCACAGACAGGAAGGGGGAGTCTCAGGCATACTGACACTGTGATAGCTGACACTGAAGAAGCAGAACTAATGTCAAGGACTGTTCATGTGTAAATAAAGGGTGATGGGATACTGGCCTCTAGGGAATTATTTCAGTGGTGACGAGAGTAAAGTGTGTCATTGAAGAAACTTGCCCGCAACAGTCGTATTTGAATTGGGGTAAGCATTTGTTACATCATGCCTTTCTTCGGGAGTTTTGACTCATTTGACCCTGCCATCAAGGACTGGGCCAGTGTGTAGAAAGTTTACATTATTTTTCTGGGTACACAAGTGATGAAAAGCAATGAATAATTCTCCAGATAGCCTGTGCAGCCTCAGACTTTTCTGTTATTAAGAGCCTGACTGTCCCTAAGGCACCAGATATTAAAACCTTTCAAGAATTGACAAACATAGTTAAAGAATATAGCCAAAATCATGGAAATGGTCCAATATGTGTAACAGGTATGGTTGACATGAGGTCAAGACCAGAATAAAGTTTGGGTAGATGTGATGGTCCTGAACATGCAATATGAATTTTTGAAACACGCAAACTCGTAAACAGTGTTGGAGCAAAATGTACCCTGCCTGAGAACAATCAGAAAGGCTGCTGGAACCCATGGGTTCATCCTCTCTGTCGAGCATTGATGAGCCCTCAGAATCAGAGATGGATGTGACGGCTGTAGTCACCTCAGTGCCTTTGCTGCAGAAGAAGAGAGTAAAATTTTACCAAGATGCCCTTGATGCAAGAAGCAAGCTCCCGTGCATTACGTGCCACCTGTATCAGGTGCTGTGTCAGGTACTAAAGCGCCCAGAAGGCTGTCCAAGATGAAAGACCGTTCCTTTGTCCATGGATTCAGAGGGGAAGGGATGCCATTATTGTAATGAGATCAACCAGCTGCACCTCATAGAATATGAGTACCCCAATTGGGGCTATTAGTCTAGTCCAAACAGGGAGTCTTGGCTTACAGATAAAATGGTAAGTGACAGAGATACTAACTCTGATAGCTGACTCTGAAGAGACAATACCAAAGTCAAGGACTATTCATGTATTAAAAAGGGTGATGAGATACTGGCCTCTGTGAAGTTATTTCACTCAGCCAATGCATGATCAATACCTGATCACATTGTTTGATCCTAGCCAATGGAGTTTTCTGGTAAACAACTCCCACTTACACTAAGTCGTAAACAGCAGCATTCCACGTTCTGCAAAAGGTGGTAAGGTGCCAGAAACTGCAGGTCACAACAGGTCCTGGCTACAGTTTTAACTGACACCCACGTTTAAACTATCTTGACCAAAATTCCCAGCATGCTTGATTGTAGCTGTTAACCAGTGTAGTAGCCTGATCACATCTATCTATCCTATCTGCCAAAAAAAATTGCAGCAGGAGGGAAGTTTCTACCATATATAAAATAGCCTATTCTTGAGGTTTGTTAATTTTCTCCATAATTCTTTTTGGAATCTCGAACTCTGTGTCCTACCCTTCTGCCAGCCATACTGTGAGGCAGAGTTTTGGTCACGTGTTGGATGGATCACTGCTCTCTCTTTTGTCTTCAGTCTCAGTTATGTTACGTAAATAAAATGCTGAGCAAGTCAGAATTATTATCTAGAAGCGGATAAGTTCTGTCAAAAGTAGTTCAGGCAGTTCAGTCAAGGCACGTTGGTCTCACCATCTGAGTACGAGCAGGATTTACTCGACAGCTAAATGTAATAAATGTGTTCAATCTCGGTACATTCAATAAGCATTAAATGATATACAGGAAAATTTTAATTACAGCTGTGGAACTTTGTAAGCAGTTCAAAAATGTAGCCAGACCGAATGTTCGTGCTTAAGCAAATGTAAGGTTTTGTGCAGATGTGAGAGTGTCACCATTGTGCCCTGTTGAAGGATCTTTGTAAGATGAGCAGAAGTCATTGCAATGTTGTCATTCTAGTGAATTGAGGCGATTACATAGTGTGCTACGGCTGAGAGATCCTGACACTGATGCTGGAACAGTTCCGTCAGCTTTTGTGCTCCTGAGATGCTGCTTGGCCTGCTGTGTTCATCCAGCCTCACATTTTATTATCTTGGAATCTCCAGCATCTGCAGTTCCCATTATCTCTGTTTTCATAACCAGCTGCTTTTCCCATCAGCCCTTGAGAGCCCAGCATTCAGCATTTGAACCCGAACAACACAATCATCATCGACTGTCTGATTCCGTTTTCACTCTTGAGCGAGTCAGAATGTGCCAGTTCTCATTATAGCACAGATCACAAGAGATAAACAAGCACTTTCAATACCACAACAAAGACTGAGCTGCTGTGCTTGTAACTATAAATAAAACATGGGTTGACAGGAGGGTGACTGAGAGATTTGATTGTTGATACCCAATAAAGAAAATTGGCATGTAAAATACATTTTTCTGTTGTAAAAATTATTTGTGGGTTTAATTTGCTTTGTTGAGCAAAAGTGCTATAATGGAAAACTATCTCAATTTGACACATTTGCCAAATGTAAGAACACCCATTGGTGTAATGTAATTTTGTTATAATGCATAACTGTACTCTTTCAATTGAAAAGACTCTATTATATCCTAACATGGTGTGTTTAGCTTAGTCTGAGATAAATGTACATAATAGGAACATTAGTAAGCCACTTGGCTTGTCGAGTCTGCTCTACCATTTAATAAGACCATGGCTGATCTGATTACTCCATTAAGTAATCTAGCTGTATTCATGTAAATGTTCCTCATAGTCAACAATGCAACCTTTCCAAAGAGTCAATGTTTTTGAAAAAAAATGTGCTTTAGTTAGAAAATTTATAAAAGTACACTGCGTAACAGTTCAACTTTGACGTGATATAAAGTGCAATAAAATTCAATATTTCCTAGTACCATACAGAGCACTCTGAGATGCAACACTGCATTAAAATGACCAGTTATAATCACATTATACGTTAACATTTCATATCAAAGCACCTTTGATGCACAATCCCTTGAAGGGTTTGTCATGATTTTCAGCCCCTTTGTATGCAATGGCAGGAAAGCCTTAGACAAATTTTTCCTTACTGAACCTTGGCAATGGTTGCCCCATGTTTCAGAGTAGCCCTTGACATTTTGTCATAGAACTGCGACTATGTCAGTCCGCAACACTCAGTCAAGTAGAACTCCTTCGTTGCAATGCCTACAAGTTTTATGAAAATCATTCACCAAATTATGAGTCCTCCAGTAGCAGTTCATATTGATCTCAGTGTGTGCCCCAGGAGCAGCCCTGTTATGGGTGTGCTTCTGTTATGGAGGAGCTGGGAATGAAACTCAGCAAAAATAAAATTGTCTTTCCAGACATTCTTTGCAAAGAAACAATCCACAAGATGGGCGATGGTTTATTCCATACCACAGCTGCTTCAAGTGATATAAACTTAGATACTGAGATATTGACACTACAAGAAATCTGACAACTTGGGCCCTATTTACAAACAGCTGTACAACACCTTGATGCTTACTTGTAAGTTTTAGAGGTGAAACAGTCTGCCAGATGACTTCTATGGTGTCTTTCGGAATTGTCCAACAGGATGCACCCATCCTACTTTCCTGCAGACACTTGAGGTTATTGGGTGTAGACCTCTGGCTGAGTTGTGATCAGTGGTATTTTACTGCACAAACTTTTCTGTAGGAGCAGATGAGTGACAAAGTCCAACCAGATGGAATGTTCTGCAGCTATATGGCCAGATCCATCCTTTACAATAAAACCTCAACACACTGTATCACTTGGTTTTGCATTCTGAGGATCTCTGTACAATTCATTGCAGCCACTTGCAAAGGTTATCATCCAGTTGAAGGTGACATTATTTTCATTTTCACCTCTTTGTCCAGAGCTTTGCAGACAGTGCCCTTGCAAACCGAATCCAGTTTTAATGTCCAGATGAATTAGAAGTTGCTGTGAGTGATGGCAGGGTGCAGAAGTAGGGTTTATGCCAGACTAGTGATTCATGTAGCACAACCAATGACCAGGTTCTTACGATCAATAGAAGGAAGCATCACTTCCCCCATTCCCAGTTCCTGCTTTACCTTGGCCATGTTCTCCTTTCAGTTTATTACACAAGCTCTGCCCAACCTGAATGATATTCTGTGAGGTGAGGTGATCTGATGGGAATGGGACAAAAATCATTCCGTTCAGAGAAGATGGCCTCATTCTTCCCATGATATAATTTGACACTTGTAACTGGTTTGATCTGCTGTGCATCTAGAGTATTGCATACAAGTACCGGTCACCGTATCTGCAGAAGGATGTTAATGCATTGGAAGCAGTTCAGAGAATGTTTGCTAGACTAATACCTGGAATGAGATGAATCCCTTATAAAGAAAGGTTCTGGAGTTTAGAAGAGTCAAAGGTGACTTAATTGAAACATATAAGATGCTGAAGGGCCTTGACTGAGTGGATATTGAAAGGATGTTTCCTCTTGTGGGAGAATCAAGAGCTAGAGGTTTTTGTTTGAAAATAAGGAAATACCCATTTCTGAGGCAAGAAAACAATTTTTTTTTCCTCACATGGGTTTTAGAGTCTTTGAAATTCCCTTCCTCAAAGGCAGTAGATGCAGAATCTTTAAATATTTTAAAGGCAGAGGTGGATAGATTCCTGATTAACAAGAGGATGAAAGATTATCAGGGATATGCAGGAATGTAGAGTTGAGGTTAAAATCCGATCAGTCATGATCATATTGAATGGTGGAACAGGCTTAAAGGGCTGAGTGGCCTGTTCTTGTTTCTTGATCATATGGTCGCAACTGTTGAGCAAACTGTGCAGAAGACAACAATATCATCCATTGTACAGGATTCAGAATCATCCAACAGAATGCACCATCCTGTTTTGGCCTGCACGCCTACATTGCCTTAGAATGTCACCTCCCTTATACATGCATCCTTTGTGAGGTTTGATACAGTGCATGAGTAAGATGTAGGAGAGACGAAGGCCTTGTCTGATTCCAGATTTGACTGAAAACCTTCCTGATTCCCACCCATTGATTGAAAGTGTGTCACTGATATATGTACCTATGTGTCATGTAGTTAGGATCCATCAATGAATTCTCAAGAGAATGACTGTTGCCATGTCTAAAATTGATTAAGAGACATTTTACCATTGGTAGTTGTCTATCGTTCTTGGCGCCTCTTAAAAGGAACTGTTTAGGATTGTTTTGGTAACGCTTAGAGTAGAACTTTAGCCAAAGGTCTACTGGAACACGTTCAAAAATAGAACAAGGAATAAGCATCCAAGTAAGTGCAGAGTTGGCTAGGAGCTATATTCTATAGGATTTTCCTTGCTTTCAGTTGTTTAAAGTGAGATGTGTCTGGCGTAACCACCTTACATTCACTTGGCTATTCAATACTAAGTGCATCTGTAAAAATACTAACAAATTGGGAGGTAATGGGAATTTTTGAAGTAGCTTGACCAGACCTCTTATAAGGACTCCCCTCTTGATGAAGTGCAACTATTTTTCTCAATAATGGAAGTATCTCATCGTGTTCAGAATTGTGAACAACAATGTTATGGTGATATCCAAATGATTATATTTCATCCCACTCTGTAGATAAAGTCTTTAATCTCATTTTGTCTGTTCATCTCCTCCCCAGAACCTCCAAAATCATAGTCCCCAAACTCATACAGCTGACTTCTGCCTCCTTCCCAAAATCCACAGGACTGCTCCTGCTCCACAGAACTCATCTCTTCCTATTTTAACTTGATTTTTTTTCTCCCCTTGTCCATTCCCTTCCCACCATGATTCCTCTGATGCTTTTCCAATTTCAGAATTTCCAGTTCAAAGGCTCCAGCCACATCCTATTTACCAGGGATGTACAATCCCTTTACACATCTATCTCCCCTCAGGATGGTCTCAGGGCTTCATGGAAAAAAGGCCTGAACTGTCCCCAGCCACCACCAGCCTCCTCCATGTGGCCAAACTCATCTTCACATTGAAGAACAACTTCTCTTTTAACTCCTCTCTTTTTCATCATGTCAAAGGTAGGACTATGGATCCTGCCTAGGCCCCAGTTATGCCCCCGCACCTCGTCCCTCACCCCCATCCCAGGCCCCAAGAAGACTTTCCACATCAAGCAGATGTTCACCTGCCAATGTGGTATACTGCATCAGCTGTACCCAGTGTGGCCTCCTCCACATCGGGGAAACCAAGCAGAGGCTTGAGGACCGCTTTACAGAACACCTATGCTCGGTTCGCAATAAACAACTGCACCTTCCAGTCTTGAACCATTTCAACTCTCCCTCCCATTCCTCAGACAACATGTCCATCATGGGCCTCCTGCATTGCCACAACGATGCCACCTGAAGGTTGCAGGAACAGCAACTTGTATTCTGCTTGGGAATCCTGCAGCCCAATGGTATCAATGTGGATTTTACAAGCTTCAAAATCTCCCCTACCGCATCCCAGAACCAGCCCAGTTCATCCCCGCCTCCCTAACCTGTTCTTCCTCTCACCTGTCCCCTCCTCCCACCTCATCCTACCCCCCCTGACCTGTCCATCCTCCCTGGACTGACCTATCTCCTCCCTACCTCCCCACCTACACCCACCTTTACTGGCTCCATCCCCGCCTCTTTAAGTTGTCTATCTCCTCTCCACCTATCTTCTCCTCTATCCATCTTCGATCCATCTCCCCCTCTTTCCCTATTTATTTCAGAAACCTCTTCCCCTCCCCCATTTGTGACGAAGGGTCTAAGGCCGAAACGTCAGCTTTCCTACTCCCACGATGCTGCTTGGCCTGCTGTGTTCATCCAGCTCGATGCCTTATTATCTCGGATTCTCCAGCATCTGCAGTTTCTATTATCACTTACCCCAGTTATAGCTGTCTCTTTGTGGGGTACACAGAACATTCCTTGTTCCAGTCCAGCTCGGGACCCTTCCCCACAAATCATTGATGATATCATCAGCACTGCTTCCCCCTCTCATTCAGAATTGCCAAAATTTATCAATTTCAATTCCAACCTGTTTTCACCTTCATCCAGTCCATATCTGACTCCTCCCTTCCCTTTCTCAACATCTGTGTTTCTGGGGATAGGCTGACCACCAATATAAACTACAAACCCACTGATTTCCATAATTACCTTGCTTCTTATAAAGACTCCATTCCATTCTTTGTCTCAATTGCATCTGTTCCAATGCTGCCACTTTCTGCAGGGGGGCCTCAGAAATGTCAAGCTTTTTTCTCAACTGAGGATCCTCCACTACCATGTTTGAATCTGGCCCACCCCCTGCACTTCTGACTTCACCCTTTACCTTCCCTCCCACAACAGTGAAAAGGTCCCCCGTCCTCAATTTCCGCCTCTGCATCAAAAGGATTGTAAGCCATTATTTCGGTCATCTCCAGTGAGATGCCACCACTAGACACATATTCCCCTCCCCTCCCTTGTCAGCCTTCCACAGGTACTGCCTTGCCACTGGGACATGCTGGTTCACTCCCCTTTCACTCCCAATGCGTCCCCACGAGACCTTCCCCTGAAACTGCAGAAGATGTATCAAATGCCATTTACTTCCTCCCTCCTCACTATCCAAGGCCTCAGACAAACCTTCCAGTGACTTACCTGCACTTCACTCAATGTAGTCCATTGTATTCACTGCTCACAACATGGTCTCATCTATACTGAGGAGACGAAACATGGACTGGGTGATCACTTTGCAGAACACCTATGTTCTGTCACAAATGTGACCCTGAGCTTCCTGCTGCCTGCCATTTAAACACACCACCATGTTCCCTGGCCAACACCTTGTGTCTCAGGCCTGCTGCAGTGCTCCAGCAAAGCTCAGTGCGCGCTCAAAGAATAACAATGGACAATAGACAATAGGTGCTGGAGTAGGCCATTCGGCCCTTTGAGCCAGCACCACCATTCATTATGATCATGGCTGATCATCCACAATCAGTATCCTGTTCCTACCTTATCCCCATAACCCTTGATTCGACTGTCTTTAAGAGCTCTACCTATCTCTTTCTTGAAAGTATCCAGAGACTTGGCCTCCACTGTCTTCTGGGGCACAGCATTCCATATATCCACCACTCTCTGGGTGAAGAAGTTCTTCCTCAGCTCTGTTCTAAATGGCCTACCTCTTATTTTTAAACTGTGTCCTTTGGTTCAAGACTCACCCATCACCTCGTTTTCTGCTCAGAGACTGCAGCCTGCAGGACTCAATATCGAATTGAATAATTTTACACCCTGAGCACCTCCTTCCATGTCCTTTATCCACCCCCACACCCCAGGCCTTGTCATCACATGGGCTGCTTTCATCACAGCCAACCCATTTTCACCCACAAATGGCCCATATCATCAGTTATTCTTTTGCCCTGTCTCACCATTATGTCCAACTCTTTAACATAACTACTGTGTTCTCTCACTGGACTCTATCTCCACCCTATCGTTTACTCTCACTCCTCACCCCCTATTCCATATTTTCCTATCTACAATCAGTTCTGAAGAAAGGTCGCTGGACCAAAAATGTTGACTGCTTTCTCTCCACAAATGCTACTAGACCCACTGAGCTTTTCCAGCAAAAAATGTTACCAGATGGAGCAGTGAGAGTTTAACCCAAAATGTCACCTGTTTGTAGTGGAACAGAAGTGTGTGGAAACAAAAAGATGCAGGAAATCACTGAGGCAGTATGAGGTGAGACAGTTAATGAGTTTAAATTAGAACCTTGAAATTTACAATCAGTTTAGTGGGACATATTGGGACTTGTTGATAGAATTGAAGTTGGACACTATAGGACAGTATTCAGAAAAACAAATCCTTTTTGGTGGACAAAGGAAATATTGCAGTGGTAAATTAATAGTGTACCTCCTATCTCTACAGGTATTGGACAATGAGATGCTTTTTATATAAGAGGATAAAACTCAATTCATTAAAAATAACTTCATGAAATTCTACATCTATATCACAAGGCCTGCGTAACTTATTACATAGAGGGTGATGTTCAAGTCAGAATGTTTCAAATGATAAATCAAGCAACTTCCATGTTTTCTACACAGATTAAAAAGTAATGGAAATCTCACTCACTTCCAAGAAATGTCTTTGAAGTTATATATCTTCCATTTGTTTAATATATATATACTAAATATACATATTTTGTTTCTATGACACTTCACAAATCATCCCTCTCAGGAAATTTGATATGCCTTATCTCTAGTCTCTCTGCACTCATGTCTTGACCATCTCTCTGCTTCTCTAATCCCATCACTGCCTTCTCTTTCTACCCCCAACATCCCATCTCTGCCTCTGACATCCCATCTCTGCCTCTGACATCCCATCACTGCCTTCTCTCTCTGCCTCCAGTGTCCCATCACTGCCTTCTCTCTCTGCCTCCAACCATCCCATCACTGCCCTCTCTCTCTGCCTCCAATGTCCCATCACTGCCCTCTCTCTCTGCCTCCAACATCCCATCTCTGCCTCTGACATCCCATCACTGCCCTGTCTCTACCTCCAGTGCCCCATCACTGCCCTCCTTCTCTGCCTCCAGCATCCCGTATGTGCTTCTGACATTGCATCACTGCCCTCTGTCTGCCTCCAATGTCCCATCACTGTCCTCTCTCTCTGCCTCCAACATGCCATCTCTGCCTCTGACATCCCATCACTGCCCTGTCTCTGCCTCCAGTGTCCCATCACTGCCCTTCCTCTCTGCCTCCAACCATTCCATCACTGCCCTCTCTCACTGCCTCCAGTATCCCATCACTGCACTCTCTCTCTGCCTTCAGCATTCCAGATCTGTCCCCTCTTTGTCTCCAAGATCCCATCGCTGTTGTCTCTCTGAGCATCTCACATCACTGTTGTTCCCAATCTGTTAAGTGTTTATGGAAGTGATAACAAGGATTTGAAATACTACCCAAGTAACTATAGCTATTGCCTGTTATTATAACTACTACATGTACCCTGGGATTAGAATCTTGGTTAAAAATATTCATCAATTATTTTCTGTAGAATATATTGGTGATAGTTGATATTTGCATAGTTTTGAACACAGTGACAGCCAGTGTGAATGCACATAATGACAGGTGTACTGAAGAATTAATGATTTTGGCCTCATTACGGTAAATTATTGGGTCAGCAAGTTATTACTGCAGTATATGTTATGATTCTAAATTATTTTTGAGAAACTACTCTGCTAGCTTTTGAATGACATTTTAAAAAATCTGTCATTATTCTTCAGAATAACATTGAAAGGTATGAAAGTGTCCCGACCAGACTCCAAGATTGGAAAATACCGAATGATAAAGCATGAACGAGATAAGCACAACGAGCCCAACCCCCAGAGGTAGGTTTGACACACAGATTTGTGCCCTTTGACATTAAGACTCAATGATTGATGTAGTTGGTGCGATGGTATCAAGTATTCTGGTCTGCCGGTGCCTGTGGAGAGGGTGGAAGAAGGGAATGGTGGGGACAGTAGTTAGTGCTAAAGCCTGCACCAGGATCAGAGCCTGGCAGTGCTCTTCAGGTTATTTAGGGCTGGCACAGAATAGAGGCAGGCTGCTTCCCTACAGGAGAAAGAGAAGCCAGAATGCGAAGAACACATCTTTCCTTAGACCACGAATCTATACACCTACACACTGGGCTGGAGTTTGGAATTAACAGCAGGGAAGGAGAGCAGTCTGCCAGACCTTTCAGATGGAGATTAGAGCATGCTGTAGTGTAGGTCTGTTGGAGGGGAAGAGAATAATTTAAATATGGGTTAGATATAAATGATCTGCATCAGATCTGAGTTAACGTAATACACTAAAGAGAACTCATCAAATTCCTTAAAAAGACATTTCTCTGTCTGCATTGTATAACTTTTTGAAAATGTTTAGGAGGTTTCTTTTCCACTTGCAGTAATGGTGTATACGGAATCTGTTCATAAGGAAACTGTAATCCCAATTTTAAACCAGTGTGTATATTGACTCTGTTAGATTTAGCTATCAAAATGCAGTATCTGTATTAATGAGAGGACTTGTGGCACAATGGAAAGAATACCTGTTTCTTAGCCAGACACTCCAGCTTCAAGTCCCATCCCATAACTTTATTGCCAAGAAAGAGGGATTTGTAATGTGGCCAAACAGTTTCATTAGCAACCTGCAGATTCTTCCAACACACACTGAAGGTGGACAGCAAGTGCAAAGGAGATTCCTAGTCAGCCATGTTATTGAATGAAAATTGGAGTCTTCACTATCACCGTCCAAAAGATCCAGATTACAAAACAGAATGTAAAATTGCATGTTTAAAATGCAAATCAGACTCCAAGTGATTTGTAACACAAAACCAGTGCTATAAAAGAATTAAGGTGCACTTGACTCCTGTACATCAATGCAATGTCATTATTCAAGGGGGTTGTAAAGTTTTGTAACACTAGTCTTTTCTTAGGATAGGACACAAATTCTTTGCAACATTATTGGGTAGGGGTATGTTGTAAAGCTCAAGGAAGTCAGCAGTGGGTAGCATTAGAAAACAAATAATTACCCTCAAGCATTTCACTGTGGTGTCATCTTTTTAATACACCTCAAGTGCTAGAGTTCGGGCCTCTGGTAAAACCTTTATATGGTCTCATTCTGCTACTACAGTTGCCCTTGTGATTCAAACTGCACTATCTGAAATTGATAAGACAGTATGCATGCAGTACGTTGATGAACCTTTCCAATGCTCTAACGTTAATTTTAGTCCTTACAGAGCAAAAGCTCTAAATGTTATTGGAACCAAAGGCATTTTTTTACCTCCAGAGAAAGTCAAAAAGACTAACTATGTAAAGTGATAATGGGAACTGCAGATGCTGGAGAATCCAAGACAACAAAGTGTGAAGCTGGATGAACACAGCAGGCCAAGCAGCATCTCAGGAGCACAAAAGCTGACGTTTCGGGCCTAGACCCTTCAAGATTCACACTTTGTTAACTATGTAAAGTATTCCTTTAGCTAAACAGAGATCTCTAGGTAACCTGAGAGCTAATGAGATTAGAAGCCATTGCTTGAAATTAGTACAAAGTAATGAGATGAGCAGAGCTGATGTTTTTCTTTCAAATTTACATTGATGTATTCTGCTGTGCCAGTAATGTCACTATGCTGTACATGGGAAATGACATACTGAGAGCATTGCAAGAACTTGACATTATTATATGGCAAATCTATACTGAATGTAATATCATGTCTCAGTCTGGCTTTTAGGGATGTAATCAGGAAGCTAGTGATCAGCAGCATTGAGTAACTCAAAAAAGTGAGTTAATCTTGTTTGAAAATTCCATTCAGATACGTACAATTTTTGAGTTTATAGAATTACAGTTCCTTTTAAGTTGATTGCGCCTAGTTAATAGCACAACCATTGCCTGGGAAAAATGAAAGCACGTGTGTCTGTGTAACCTCGCCAATTCTGTGATGATTGTACAGTATTCGGTACCATTTACCTCTCCTAAGATGATGAAGCACTCGATGCCTGTATGCTGCAAAACCTGGACGCCATTCAGGCTTGGACTAATGAATAATATTTCCAATGCAGGTGTCAGGCGATGACCGTCTCCCACGAGAGACGGGTGTGAGAATGAGAGCGTAGAGACTCGGCTGACAGTGGTGGCGCGAGACATAAAACAGCAGACTGAGAGTGAGAGAAAAGCAAGGCTGACAGGAGGATAAAAGAGCAGGCTAGAGACACTGAGATCAGCCGCAGAATGCTGGGCGGATAACCAGGGAGACTCCTGAGTGTCAGGAGAATGACTGGAGGAAGGCCTGATAGCAATAGGAGGATGAATGGGAGACAATTAAGAATAACTTAAAAAGCAAAAATGCATGTGTTTTTTTTCCCAAAATACAAAACGTCAATGTCCAGTGAAGATTTGTTTCCATAGGTGTTTTGATTCAGGTAGGCACTGTGGCCTGAAGTTAGAGAATTCTTTTTGAAGTTGTCAAAAGTGCAAGAAGATGGTGGTGTACAGAGCTGGTTCACTTCTCAGGCAAGTGTCAGATTTATTCCAGAAAATAGGGTTTTGAAGAGGCTTGGAAAACAAGCAGGTTTAGCCACGTCTAGAGGCTGGTTCTGGTGCACCAGGTCGATTCTTTGCAGACTGTAACATTAACAAAAGACAAGAGTTTTACCCAAACATGTGGTTTGGGTCTGGAATGCACTGCCTAGAAGTGGGATGGAGGTGGTTTCAATACAAGCATTTAAGAGGACATTAAATAACTATTAAACAGAAATAACATGTAAGAAAAACCAGGAGAATGTTACTAAGTTAGGATACACGTTTGGAGAGGCAGTGCAAACATGTCCATCCAAATGGTACCCTTCTCAGATTGAGGCAAGGTAGATTCAGCTATAATGAATAGTTTAAACAGGGCACCGATTACATTGCAAAAGAGAGAATACAAGGTCTGTCTTTTGAGCATGAATGGACACCTGAAGTCTGTACTTTGCAATTCCTACACGATGTAGGAACTTTTGATGTGTCTTGATGACCGTATATCTAGGCAGTGTCTCCAAATTTCCCGGCCCAAGCTCAGGATTCTCAAGATTGGAAAATTTTAGAAGTCACTGCAGAGTAGCAGCAAGATCAGTGTGTGTCAAGTTACTGATATATTCGGTTCTCCTAGTTTGCTGTTTCACTATCTTTTAGGTTTAGGACGGTGTTGATTCCACAGGCAGTTAGAGTCAAAAATTATTTCAGAATAGAAGTGGAGATGGGAAGAATTCAGGCCGGGTTCACTTTCCTATTTTTAACTATTTAACTATCTCAACATTGCCCTGTCTATTCTGAGGAGGTGGGGTGGGTTAAGACTATACCAATGTTGTTAAATACACATTAAAACAATGAAGATTTGTGATTGGTTAGCTTTTAATGCAGCCTTTCTTAATTATAAGAAGAATCAAACTTGCACTACTTGTGTCTTTTAGTACTTTTTCAAGAATTTTCATCTCCCCGGGAGGAAACAATATGGAGAAGGTGGCCAAAGTGCATCTCCAGCTATGACTCAACAGCATCACCAACTGTTAGATCTTGGTAATGAGTCAGTGGTTCACATCAACTCGAGTAAGGCTGGAAATTCTGTTAGCCTCAAGTAGTGACTGACTTCAGTTTTTCTTTTTTTGGATTTGGAGGGCTAAAACAGAATATATTATTGTGATCACTGTTCTACCCTCCACATCTCTATTAGTTTATATCTTTCTTTGCTTGCAAGCTTCATCTCATTATCACACCGTTTGTGCTGCTTCCTTGTTCAGATCAAACGCTGAACAGAAAATGCAAGTGCGAGATTAGGAGCAGGAGTTGGAATAAGCAACAGTGTAGTGTTAGTGAGAGTGAGAGCTAAGTGAGTAGAGATGGAAATAGGCATAATTGAGCTTTTGGAAAGTTCGTGAAAACACAACAGGAGTAGTGGATACAGTTATGCATTTTAGGTGTTTTGGAGGCCACAGTGCAAGGCACATGTTGAGACTGCATTTCCTTCTTGCTCATAAATTTAATAAGACAGGGATAACAAACAACAACGATGAGCTATCATCATTGTATCATGATAGGAACATGCGAGTGGAGCAGCTTCCCAAACATTTCTATTTTAATCAGAGTCTTAACAATCAAGTGCTCATTATGACTCTATTGTTCTCTATTTGCCTTTTCAAGGAGGGATGAAGCAGAATGAGAGATTAAAATAGAGAACTGAGGAACACCAGAAAAAGAGGCCAAAATAGTTTGAAAAACTGAGGAACAAAGTGCTGGGGTTTAGAAGAAGTGAAATAGTATATGGTTTAAACTGGTGGGCATACTCAAAGTCAAAAAGAGAGGGAAGTATGTACGTATTTTTTTTAAAAGTAGACAATTAACCTCGGTCAGTGGAACGTCTTGGAACATCTACCACATAAATGTGCCAAAGAAAAATCGTGACAAATGTAACCCATTTTTTGACTCAAACACTTATTGGATTTCATCTCTGCTCCAGGATCTGAGCACATACCACACATCCACACCAGAACTCGAGTGAAAGAAAACTGCATTTAGACATGGTGTTCAATGAAGATTCTTTGTTTCATTGCTTTTAATGTAACATTAGCTCAGTTGAAAGATGATTAAACATTCCATGGTTATCCTAACTAACATTTCACCTTTGACCAATGCCACCTGTTGACAGATAAACTGATCATTCCCTCTTTGATGTTGCTGGGATCTTGTGTGCAGAATGGATGTTATGTGTTTCTACTTCTTCTGTTCTTTAGTCAAGGCCAATGATAATTTATCTTCTATCTCTTAAATGGCATGTATAATTTAATGTCTTATGTTTCCTCTTGCATCATATTGCATATTACCTCATGAATGATTCATGCCTGCTATTCTAACCTCCCTATTCACTGCACATGGCACCAGTTTAATATGAAATGTTCTGGACCAACTCTCTTTCCATTCATTATAAATCCACAACTTGGGCTGCCAAGTGTAATTTAATTGATTTTTTAAAACTTTGACCCTGACCTTGTTGGACATGGGCTTTGAGCATTTTAGGCATTCAGTTTCCAATGTAATAGCTAATGCTTAATGGGAAAAATTGGATTTAAATTTGGGAAAAGAATAGAACCTTTACTTTTCCTTAATGGGAAATAATGTGTTCAATCTTCAGCAGTTATCACCTGTAGAATTTCTATGGTTATTTAGAATTGAAGAACGTGACCATTATAACGAAATCTGTTTCTTGGAAGTCTCACTGTGCTTGTATAACACACATTGATATAACTGGTAGATGGCGGAAGGAGTTCCTAGTATCTAAAATGCATCATGTAGAAAGTATTCATCTTCGTTATGAGATACTCAAGGTAATGCAGTGCTGCTCACCTTCAGTTGGAATACTGGCCCAGATCTTCTGGTTTAAGGATGGTCAAAGATTGCTCATAACCTGACAATGTGCTATGGGATGACTATGCAGTAATCGCCCAGGATATTGAAACGTCCAGTGGGCAATTATCTGGAATCTGGAACCCTTTGAAGAAAGCACTGATAATAGAGTTGAAGACATCCAAAGGTTCCAACTTACCGAGCTTCATAGCAAGTCAGGAAATGTTAGAGGCGATTACAACTGACTCCAACTCCTGGATAAATATACTACTGACAGCCAACTATTCTCACTGACACCATGGCCTGTTCTCCAACAACTGACATCTGACCCTCAGTTCCCTTCCCATACACCTCACCCCCAACACCCAACTGCTTCTTTCCAAACTAATGACCACCCAACACCAAAGTCATCTGGTACCCCACCCTTTTATCCAACCTGGTAGGCTATGCATCTGCCCTCATGGTATCCTCCACCCTCACTCACTCACCCCTGAGACTCTACTACTTCATGCACTTAGGTAACACCTTATCCCCTTGTCCACACACCAGCTACCTGACCCCTTTACCCATTTGCCTTACACAATTCTCTCTGTAGTTTATCATTATAAATTCAGGACCTTTTAAACCCTGGAATCTGGCAGTTACTGCTGTAAAAGGTGAAGTGGTCTGGCCTCCAGTGCTGATTGTGCATGTGCTGGGAGTCTCCCACATTGCGTATGCTGTACATCTCTCAAGAGGCTTGCACTGGACGTTCAGGTGAGAAACCAACTCTGGGGCAGGCAAAGTAAAAAGGATCAGACGTGAAATCTGACTTTGATTGCCACTGTCACTTCTCAAAAGATTTGGTTACCATCCATTGTATGGCTCTGCCATCAGCAGCTCTCCATGTAGTGAAATGTAAACATTATTAGATATTCAGAAAGTTGGAAATTGTTTTATCCAGATAAAACTTGGGTTAGTAGTGCAAAGTCAGGTGTATAATGGCAGTTATTCAGGCATCATGAGTTACAATGAAATAGATAAAGTTACTGCTCACAAAAATACATGACCTCTAATGACCACCTCTGCTTTGAGAGTGCATTGAACTTATACTGCCTGTCTTTGTAAAGGTGCATTCCCGCATTGGAAAGTGAGCTGCTTGATGAGGATAATTTCAATCCATCAGTGATTACTGTGGTTTACAAGCATTCAGAAACTTTACAGATCAGAGAAGCCTAAAATCTTTTCTTCTGTATATATATGTAAAGCACCTTTTAAAGATAATACAAATGGATTGAATCTTCAGAAGAATGGGCTGGACATGTCGTTTCAATTGGCTCAAAGATGAGGAAGGTGTTCGCAGATGTTCTCGAGAAATCACGAAGAAATCTTGGTGCAAACTCCATCATCCAATGCACTCAGCCAGCACTACAGCTGAAAGCTTTGAATTTGAGAATTGCATTGGAAAGGCAAATGAAATGGAAGCTGATGACCTATCAGTTTAAAACGATTTGTCAGATACACAAGTGGACCTTATGTTCATAAAACTATAAAACAGGCAATAACTTCAACATCTGTCAAAGGTTGCTCCATTATGAAAGCATAAGGCTATCTCACGAAATAACTGAACTTTCTTTCTTCTCCAGAAATACCCAAATGTTTGGTTGGTAAGAAGTCCATGTCTGGACTTTGCTATTCCTAAGAATGGATTTGTTTCCATGTCCTCCACGATAATATGAAATGGTCGATTAGCAGCATGTCATATTTCATAATTATCAAGTAGTTAAAAGGTTTATTTAATTTTCTCTCGGGACATGGCTGTCGCTGTCAGGCCAGTATTTATTGCCCATCCAGAGTTGCTCTTGAGAAGATGGTGCCTTCTTGAACCATTGCAGTCCATGTGCTGTTAAGGAAAGAATTTCAGGATTTTGAGCCAGCTAGGAAGAACATTAAGAAAGCAAAGTGGGATCAATGGATGGGCCATCATACCAGGCTTATCTTAGAATTGTTTTTTCTTTGCCTAAAATCTGTAATTAATCATGGTCAAGAGGATTCCTTTGATATGTTTCCAATGATTGACACGTGCTCTTCAGCAAACCCATTAGAGAATTCTTAGGATTTAAAGAGAGGAATGTGCTAAGTAGGTGTCTGACTGCACAGTTTTTCTGGAAAAACTGATGTATAATGCAGATAAACATTAATTAAGCTGTTCACTGGGAGGAAATGAGCTCCCTGCCACATTGCCTAGCTAATAGTAAATTTGTAGGTATAGATAGCATTCGTGCTGAATTTATAAAATCTGCTGTAGGCAAGTGAAGGAGAATCGTCAATAGCTTTGGAGAACAGTGCCAGGAATCAAACATTCTGTGTTTAGCTGTGTTTCAGAGTCTGGTGAATAGAATTTCCATTGTGGCTTATATACTCCTGATTTTCCAGAGAAACGTGATGCCTATTTACATACCAAAGAATCCTGATGAAAACATAAACTGTTGATGAGTTGCATGTTATCAGGACCTATTGAAAGGTTACTTCAATTTGTTTTGGTTCATTTCAGATGATTTGGATGGCTATGAAGAAAGGTGGAGTGTGTGCATTTTATTCCTGTGATGAAATTAGAAGGGACGGCGGCGATATACAGATTGTAGTTGGTATTGATGCTTGGGAAAGTCAGCTTGTATTCCTTTTGTTGATTTTTTTTTGTAATGTTTTGAAGCTAGTGGTTTGTGACTGATGATTAGCTGCAAGATATCGGACTGTATGGTCAAATTTTGGATTTTGTCCAGGATGAGCATTCCAGTACCTGGGTCAGTGTAGAGTCAGCAAGACTTGTTCACATTTCCTTTTAACTCCTGAGTTCCATTTCCACCATCACACTACAATTCTGTATTCCACATAAATATATTTTACATTGTTAATCTGTGATTTATTTTACTTTTAATTTTCTATCCAGTTTCATCTATTTATCATTGCACTCTTGCTATTGAAGCACCCACATTTTGACTTAAGAAACAATGTGACTTTTCATAATAGCATCTCAAATTTGAAGACTCCACACTGATCACTTTTCTTGGGTTTGTTGTAGAGCCACATCCCTGCTTCATTCACTTTATCTTCAATTATATTAGCTTTGAATCTTTCAATGTTATTTTCAGTTTTCAGATTGGAGCTGTTGTACTATTCTTGCATCAGTTATTTGCACCAGAGCATTACCAAGTATTGCTGTTTTCTTTGACTTAGAAAAAGAGTTACCTAGAAAACCATTTTGGATGCATTCTAAAAAAAAGAACAATTTTCATTTTGAACCAGTATCATATTTGGCATTTCAGACCAATTCCATAATTTTTTTGAAGTGTTATATTTTAAATTCAAAATGGATTTGTACAGGTTTGAAAGTATTTTTATGGTCAATGCTGCAGTATCTGAGTCAAAACAAAAGCCTTATGAGACAAACAGTGAACTACCCTTTCAAACTCATGGAATACCGGCAGGTCTAACTCAAACCTTATCTTGGCCTTAGGACCGAAGTTAAATCGATCAAGGGAAATGCAGCTACCTGCCATTTCTTCCTAGTCACATGAGAGGTTATTGTGCAGAATCAAAACACATGGGATTAGTGGTACAGTACTGGCATGGATTAAGAATTCGTTAATAGGCCAGAAGCAGAGTAGGAATAAATGGGTCATTTTTAGAATGAATGGTTGTGCCAATTGAAGTATTGCAAAGATCAACTATCTGGTCTATTGTGCCCCCTACTATTCAAAATATATACCAACAGTTCAGATGAAAGAATCAAGGGTAATATTTCCATGTTTGAAGATTACACAAACCTTGGGGGGGGGGGGGGGGGGGGGGGGGGTGCGGTGGGGGTGTGAATGGTGAAAAGGCTGTAAAGAGGCTTCAGAGTAATTTAGACAAGTTGACTCAGTGGAAAAAATGCATGGCAAATGCAGCAGAAAATGAAAAATGGGTAGGAAAAACAGAGTGATACAGTATTGTTTAAATGATAGATTACGAATGGTTGATGTAGAAAGAGACCTTGGTGTATTTGTACACTGGTCATTGAAAGCAAGCATGCAGGTGCAGCAAGCAATTAGAAAAGCAAATGATATGTTGGCCTTCATTGCAAGATGGCTTGAATACAGGAGCAAAGAAATTTTACTGCAGCTGTACAGGGCCTTGGTGAGACCACATTTGGAATGTTGTTTACAGGTTTGGTCTCCTTGCTTCAGAAAATAAATACTTGCTATAGAGAGATTGCAGTGAATGTTCATCATACTGATTCCTGGGATGTCAGGTTTTTCACATGAGAAAAGATTACATTGATGGGGCCTGCATTCACTGGAGTTTAAAAGAATGAGGGTCAACCTAATTGAAACATAGAGATGATACAGGGATGATGTTACCCCTGACCAGGGATTCAGAATAAAGGGCCAGAGTTTTAAGATACTCATGAAACCAGAGGAAGAAGGTGAAGTCCTTAACAAAAACTTAACATCGGTATTCACAAAGGAGCAGGATATGGTGGATAACAAAGTGTGAAGCTGGATGAACACAGCAGACCAAGCAGCATCTTAGGAGCACAAAAGCTGACGTTTCGGGCCTAGATCCTTCATCAGAGAGGCGGATGGGGAGACGGTTCTGAAATAAATAGGGAGACGGGGGAGGCAGACCGAAGATGGATAGAGGAGAAGATAGGTGGAGAGGAGAGTATCGGTGGGGAGGTAGGGAGGGGATAGGTCAGTCCGGGGAGGACGGACAGGTCAAGGAGGCGGGATGAGGTTAGTAGGTAGGAAATAGAAGTGCGGCTTGAGGTGGGAGGAGGGGAGAGGTGAGAGGAAGAACAGGTTAGGGAGGCAGGGACGAGCTGGGCGGGTTTTATGATGCAGTGGGTGGAGGGGACGAGCTGGGTTGGTTTTGGGATGCAGTGGGGGAAGGGGAAATTTTGAAGCTTGTGAAGTCCACATTGATACCATTGGGCTGCAGGGTTCCCAAGTGGAATATGAGTTGCTGTTCCTGCAACCTTCGGGTGGCATCATTATGGCACTGCAGGAGGCCCAAGATGGACATATTGTCGAAGGAATGGGGGGGGGGGAGTTGAAATGGTTCGTGACTGGGAAGTGCAGCTGTTTAGTGCAAACTGAGCGCAGGTGTTCTGCGAAGCAGTCCCCACGCCTCCGCTTGGTTTTCCCAATGTAGAGGAAGCCACAACGGGTACAGTGGATTGTTGAGTCTAGAGAGTGATATATCAATACAAAAAAACATGTTTAGTGTTTGAAAGACATTAAGGTAGACAAGTCCCCAGGGACTTGTTTAGTTTGGGATTATGTTTGGAATTGACTCGATAGACCAAAGTATTTGTTTCCGTGTGGTATGAGTTTATGTATATGTCGTTAGTCATTTTCATTCAGTGATACTTATAGAGGGCAGTGACCGGTCTTGTTTTCAAAAAAAACCTCGGGTCTAGTAGTTGGTTCTGAAAACATGAGACTCATTTTTTGAAAGTTTGCAAGTCACAGTGAAAGAAAATACAACAATATTTAACCCTTTGAAAGGAATCTTTTGACGACTAATTGTCTTGATTAAATGTTTAAATCTCAATTCTGTTGCAGGTTTACAAAAATCCAGAACACTAAAGTTACAATGAAGCAGGATGGGATCAACTCCCTGAAATACAAACTTGTGAATGTAGCGAAGTACCCGATGTACACAAACATCACAGTGGACATTGGCACTCCACCACCTCGGCCTTCGAGACCATAGCGGGTCACAGTGTTCTTAAGGTGGTTCTCCTGTTTCAATATCCTCACAATGAACAATCTTTCTGTCTGTCTTCTATCCATGTTTCACTTTCTGTCTCTCCAAAGAATTATGGCAACTTAAGTACAAAAGTAAAACTAACAAAGCATGTGGAGGCGAGCAGAATGGAGAAGGTCCTCTTGCTTTATGAAGTGGCTAAAATACTGCCTTCTACAATTAAGAGATGTAAACAAGTAAGACCTGGATACATTGATCTGGGAGCATTTGTTGTTCTTAAGCTCTTTTTGTGTGAAATCAAGTTGGAAATGCAACTCTGTATTATATCTTTATGACTCTTTAACAAAATTCTTGGTCTGTTTTAAGATGGCTTCCTCTAATGAAAAAAAAACTTAGTTTGTTTGGATCTGGTTCTCTGAAGGATCATTGCAACCAAACCTTATGCCAGATTATTTTTGTTTTTCGTAAGACCTTATCTACAAGAAGATGTGCCTGCAAGGTCATTATGGGTCACAATGGTTTTAACTCTTCGACCGCTGAATATTCTTTGCAGCTTTAAGAATTACTGTATGCTCATGTTTTCTACCATATAACATAAGTTTCTTGTAAATTTCTAATATTGAATGTTACAAAGTTATTAAAAAAGCAATTAAAGGAAAACAAAAGGATAATGAATGTCTGGGTTTACAAAATTTTTACAAATAGTCTACGAAAAACTTTTGTCCATGATTATCACTAAAATTTAATAGGTGGTTTTGTCTTGGTCCTCTTCAAACAATTTACAAACAACTGCACCCAGAATGTTATGAATGAATTTGACCAGATGTCAAATACCAAAGCGGTCAAATCAATACATATAGAGCTGTACCAATAAAAAACACAGTTTATTAAGAACAAAGTTACAAAAATATTTAATACTAAACATAGTATCTGTAATCCTGTTTGGCCCCTTACAGTTACTTCCCAGGTCGCTTGTAAATTTAAGCAGTTGCTGTCTCTGTCTCTGTGTCTGCGAAGCTGCTTTTGTCTCCTCACACTCTGGATGATCAGCTGGTCTCCGCCTCTTGCCATGCCAGTCTCCTCAGAGGCCACAGATGATTTCAGAGGTTCCGAGAGCAGTTCCAAGAGAGAGGTCTGTAGGTGAACCGTGTTTTTATATCTTTTAAATAGTTTTCTGGAACTTTCTATAGTTCTGGCCAGTCAGGGAGATACTCTCGCTCTCTCTCTCTCGCTCACTCTCTCTCTAACCCCCTCCACACGCGCGCACACAGACTCTCCCTCCCCTCCTCACACATACACCCTCTCTCTCCCTTCCTCATGCACACACACTCCCTTAACACACACTCACTGTCTCTTCCTCCGTCTCTCTCTCTCTCGCACAACCACACACACACATACACACATGCACACGCGCGCACACACAAACACACACAAATTCACTCCATTTCGCTGTATTTGCAGATACATTCCATTTTGTTCAAAAAGCACACAGACAGTCTGTCAAGGTGGATTTTTATAAATTCCTACTTTGAAAATAAAACCAGTTTGATTTCAAACCAAAACACAAACAGATTCTAAACAAGACCTCACACATAACATGCATTGTCTGACCTAACATGTCACCTCTTCTTTACAAAGATAAAACCTTTAGTTCTCTGAGGGGCAGTGACTTCAAAGGAATTTGGGGATTTGCATATACATATTAATCAATTAAAACCTTCTAAATGATTAAAGATTTATCAGCATCTTAGGCTTGTTTAGAACTTCCTCATCAGTAAGTGTGAGCCTTTGATCTTTTACTTATAAATTCTGTGTCTGATACTACCTCTGTCACTAACGCCTGAAGAAGGACTGAGGCTCCGAAAGCTCGTGTTTTCAAAGAAACCTGTTGGACCATAACCTGGTGCCGAATGAATATGAACATTAGAAAGACAAAAATAATGTTAGTTGGAAGGAATTTCTTAGAAGAAACTGGCGTGAAGTTTGAATGAGATGGTTTCAGACTGGGAAGAGTCGATACGTTTGTCTTTTTAGAGAAAAAAATGATACCATAAGATGGCAGATGTGGCATTCAGTTAGAAGGATAGAAATAAACAGCTGTAAATTTGTGAAGACAAAGGATATGTTAACAACAAGAAGATTCAGGCTTTAACAAGAAGAAAGCTCAAAATGTTACATTCTATCTAACTTTACATATGCCTCAGAAATAAGAGCTACGGTAGAAAATAGTGACTTTTGAATGCAAATGTTATGTCATATGCTAAAACAGATCATTAGACAAATGAAGAATGAAAAATGGAAGATCTAAAAAAAACTCTTCAGTGACAACATCCAGAAAAGAAAATATCAATATTCTGGTTACTTGTTCAGATCTGAAAAATTACAACAATGCCTTTCAGAGGGGAACAAATGAGTCGAGCTGGTCATTGTTGGATGATGGGTGTCCTTGAGTGTTTGTTTGCATAGGAACTAATGGTGTAGTGGTAATATCACTGGATGGTAATTGAGATTCTGTAGGGATGTTGTTCAAATCCGCCCATGACAGCTGTATGGCCAAGTAGGCTAACAGCTGGACTTAGGTTCCAGTCTGTCTGGAGACATAGGTAGAATCCCAACTTTGCCAAAACACTTCAATAGATCATTTTGCTGAGCAAGTAGCAGCTATGATTCCATCAGACAGGTGGAGGTGTATCTGAACTGGTAGTCCAGAATTGCAGGCTAATGTTTATTCATTCGAGTTTAGAAGAATGAGAGGAGACTTAGTTGAAGCACACAAGATTCTCAGGGGACTTCTCAGAGGAGCTGCAAAAGGTTGTTTTCCCATGTCTAGTAGAAGAGGACATAATCTCCGAATAAGGGTTTGAACATTTAAGACAGATGAGGAGGAATTTATTGGGTCATTAAATATATTCAAGGCTGAGATAAACAGATTTTAATCAGTATGAGAATCAAGGCCATCGGAAAAGGCAGGAAAGTGGAGTTGAGGGTAATCAAGTCAGCATTGCTTTCACTGAACAGTAGAGCAGAATCAAGGGGCTGATTGGCCTCCTTCTGCTCCACATCTTATCTAGTGCTGGATGAATGAAGATAGTGCAAAACAAATTAGTGTGACAATAAATGACAGCAGCTCTTCTAGCAGTAGTACATACAAGCAGCAGTAGCAGAAAAGCACTGTAGTCCTTTAATTCAGTGAAATCCCAATCCATTACATCCCTCATCAGATAAGTGATTTTTGCCCACATCCTTACTGAAATACTAAACAGTAGCTTTCATAACTTCAGGATCTCCCAAAATGCTCTGCAGCCAAGCATGTGCTGCTTTGAAGTGTAGTCACAGGTTATTGGACACATTTAAGCCAAGATAGCTCAAAAAGAGTAATGTGGGAATAAGCACAAAGCTTGATTTAATGACACTAGTCCAATACATACCATTTAATGCATTTTCCTTTGTACCGCTTGTTGCCCCAGCCTAATGGTGTTCATTTTGGGTACTGACGTAAATATGAGTAGATACTGAAGATGCATCAGCCATAATTTTTCAAAAGCTGTCTAGATTGTACATCTGAATCTGAAATTTGCAAGTGAAGTCATTTTATTAAAGAGTTGAAAGAACTGAGAAGCCAGGATGCTGGTAGATGCCTTCATTGCACTGCTTTTCCACATGTGAACATAAGAACTGTCTGCACTCTACCTATCTTCTATCCACCTCCCCCGGGTCTCTATTTATTTCAGAATCCCCTTCCCCGCTCCCATTTCTGAAGAAGGGTCTAGACCCGAAACGTCAGCCTTCCTGCTCCTCTGATGCTGCCTGGCCTGCTGTGTTCATCCAGCTCTACGCCTTGTTAACTTATAAGAACAGGCTGCTTAGTTTGCCCCCCTTGTGGTGAAATTAAACGTTGGAAGGACCATAGTCAGACAGTAGCAGATCTGTAAACCTCCCAACTTCGTGTTGCTTCTGTTTTGTTTGTTTCATCTTTTCCAATTTGAAAACAGAAATACATACTCATTTAATGTCTGTGTGTGTGTGGCATGATGGCTCAGTGGTTAGCACTGTTGCCTCAAAGTGCCAGTGACCCAGGTTCAACTCCATCCTCAGAAAACTCACTGTGTGGAGTTTGCATGTTCACCTTTTTGTCTGTGTGATTTTCCTCCAGGTGCTCTGGTTTCCTCCCACAGTCCAAGAATGTGCATGTTAGGTGGATTAGCCATGCTAAATTGCCCATAGTGTCTGGGGATGTGCAAGCAAGGTGGTTTAGCCATGAGAAATGTGGAGTTACAGAGATAGGGTAGAGGGCTGTGTCTGAATGAGAGGTTGTTGGGATAATTGGAGTGGACTTGACGAGCTGAATGGCTTACTTCCACACTGTAGGGATTCTGTAGTTTTGTGATTTCCTCAAAATGCATGATAATCATGTCCTTTAAGGTGCCCACTTCCCCTGCCTCTTAACACATTAATAAGAACTTTGCAAATATATGTATGTATAAATAAGCCCTAGACTTCCAAAGGGGCTGAAGCCTTACAGATGCAATGGTTAGTCTGGAGCGAGCATGTTCTGCTCTATATAACAGACAAAAGCAGAACATTGTTGAGAAAACTCAGAAGGTCTGCTCATATCACTGAGAGAAAACAGTCAATATTTTGAGTCCAGTGGCCTTTCTTTAGAACTAATGTTAACCATTTTCTCTTCACAGATGATCCTAAACCTGCTGAGTTTCTCCAGCTATTTCTGTCTTCTTGTGTTTGAACTTCTGGGCATCTGCAGTTTTTTGTTTTATTTTTATGTTCTACTCTATACTGGCATGCAAGGCTTGGATAAAAGTTTGAACCAGTTGTCAAATTTTTGTCCATTTGCATCTCGATTTTTGAACTCCTACTTCAAAGTCAAAAAGTTTGTCTTTTCTTGAGTTTAAAATGCCTAACAAAATGAATGGGTTTATATTCTGTTTTGTTTCGAGTGCACAAAAGGCTGTAGCAGATGAGCTACTGTCAGACAACTCACCTGATTTTCTATTCTTTTGAAGTTTACAGTTCCACTGCTGCCTGATTGGGTCCCTGCCAAAGTTGAATTTCACTGCGAGGCAACCTTTTCATCTCATCATAAAGAACATTACACAGCTTTGATGTTTTGTAATGCATATATAAGAGACTAGCAGAAGAACACAAGAGGCAAATTAGAGGCATGAAAACTTTTCTGCTTTAACTCCTTTTTATTGCATGTCTGTAAACTAAATGAAAATCTGAAACCTACATTCTCTAACAGATACACTGCTGGTCATTCTTATGAATGATAGAAGGAATGTTTATTATTTTGGGCACATTAACTGATGTATCTGACTCTAACAAGATGTTAATATGATTTACAAACTCTTTCAGAAACAGCAAGTTCTTTTCCGAACCACACACCATTCCTAACTTGGGACTATATTGTCGTTCTTTCACTGTTACTGGGTCAAAAGCCTGGATCTTCTTTGTAAGAGCAATGTGGCTGCATCTACAGTGGATGAATTGCAGTGATTCAAAAGCCAGGTTACCACCACCACATAAGGTCACTAAGCGATGGGCAATAAATGCTGACCTTTCCAGCCACATTGTCATAACATAAAAGAACAAGCACTAAAGCTTACTATCACTCTATCATTGTATGCAAAAACACATGATTTCTACGTGATCGGATCTTCATACTTCTGATCAACTATTGCATTATAATGTCTAAACCAAACTACTTCAAAGTTCACTATCTTAGTGAAGAAAGAGATTTGACTGCTTCTGCAGTCGCAAGGACAATGTCATCCCAGCACTTCTGTTATTTGATGAGAGTATTGTCATTTTACTGTGACATTATCATATTTCCCTAAACATTCTGAACCGAAAGAAGATGGTTGCCAGGGATGCTGATGGATACAATATTTTCAGAGTGATAACTTGCGAGACTTGCCTGTCTTTGTGCGCATTTCCATTCTATGCCATAAGAGCTGACTTGAAGGGAATAAGTATAGAATCTGCCAAAACACATTGTCTTGTCTTGCCTTGCCTTGCACCTGAAATGTATGGAGCCTGGAGGCGCTTAATTCCTGAAGCAATGGCACCTTATACTGCAGTGATTCTGCTGATCTCTGAAGATGTTTGCTGCTTGGATCTTGGTGTCTTTGGCTATGCTTGGTTTGTAGTTAACTTAAGTAGCAATACACAGAACTTTAATTGCTAACTTCCATAGTAATTTGTAGCAGTGCTTTAATTACAGTGAAAGCATAGTCGCAGTATGTTAAACTTAATAATAGTTCTTAGTAGCTTTGTTAGAAATCAATCTTTGAGCTTAAATTATAGATTGATTGCCACTTTGATCAGAGTTGTATTCTGTGAGGTCATAGCTCTGCATTAATCTCTAAACAACAACTACTAGTATGGTTGGTGAGTTATTTACCTGAAATTTGTGATGTGATCCACTGGCTGATTTCAATTGATTGATGCTTTAATCACAGTTATGATTCATAACTTTTAAGTGTTGCTCCTTAGGCCGCTTAATAGTAGCACCTTCACCTTTGTGTGGTGTCACCAAGGGCTATATTGATTATAGAGTAGGCTCTACAATTATTATCACCTCACATTTTTCTTCACTGCATTAGTCAGGTATAATTATGTTGATTCATCTTGAGTCTTTCAGGTCCCTGCACTGGGAAACTGTTAGTGCTATTATTCTTATTGTGTAAACATTTGTAAATATACTTGTCATTTGCATAGTACACTTGCTATGGTCATTACAAATCCACTGGGTTTTTTTCACTGTTTTTGCCATGTTTTCCTCCCCATCTCTTATCTCTGCTCATAATATTGCAGTATATTAGTGAACCCAAGTTTTGTCATATAATGGGATTTCCATCACCATTGCCTGTCATTCTCTGTAGCTGTAGGCCAAAGTTCTCTTTGTGGGATTTTCCAAGAGCTTCCATTTCCCTTCCATTGCTAACTGTGGGATCTGTTTTCTTTCTTTTAGTTAGAGGGATCACAGACAATTTACATCATTTGGGCATTTATTCCCAAATTTGGATCAAGATTTGACATTTGACAACTGACAGCCTGAGGACTATCCTGTCTAGGGTATGCAGGTTTCATGGCCATTTGTAATTCTGTGATCAACATAACAGGGCTTATACACGCTTATCTTTCTCACTTCCTTAGTTTCTTTTAAGAACAGAGACTGAATTTAAAGCAATTATTTGGTCATAATGTATGATAAACTCTGCCCCAAGAGAAACTTTTGTGACTCTGTAGAATGGGGATTGCATTCTAAGCATTGCAGCTGTTTTCAATGGTCAATATCCCAACTTAGATTTCTTTGTGGTTGTTTCCTTCCTCCTATATGAAATTAAGAGCACAGCAGCAGACCATCCACACCATCTTCATGGTTGTTGTGAAGGGAGGACAGGGACAATGATCAAAGTAGGAATTTGTGAGCTTCTCATTTTTGGAGCTCAAAAGATGCCAGATACTTTAAAAGTTGCTTCCATATTCTTGCAGGCTTCTAGCAGCCTTTGTATGAGGCACAGGGTGAGGTAGATGTGACTAGAAAGAGTGACCTAGATAAGCCTTAAGAAGGTATACAGTGTTTTAACTTTTATTAATAGAGGGATCGAGTTCCGGAACCAAGAGGTTATGGTGAAGCTGTACAAAACTCTGGTGCGGCCGCACTTGGAGTATTGTGTACAGTTCTGGTCACCACATTATAAGAAGTATGTGGAAGCTTTGGAAAGGGTGCAGAGGAGATTTACTAGGATGTTGCCTGGTTTGGAGGGAAGGTCTTACGAGGAAAGGCTGAGGGACTTGAGGCTGTTTTCATTAGAGAGGAGAAGGTTGAGAGGTGACTTAATTGAAACATATAAAATAATCAGAGGGTTAGATAGGGTGGATAGGGAGAGCCTTTTCCTAGGATGGTGACGGCAAGCACAAGGGGGCATAGCTTTAAATTGAGGGGTGAAAGATATAGGACAGATGTCAGAGGTAGTTTCTTTACTCAGATAGTAGTAAGGGAATGGAATGCTTTGCCTGCAACGGTAGTAGATTTGCCAACTTTGGGTACATTTAAGGCGTCATTGGATAAGCATATGGACATACATGGAATAGTGTAGGTTAGATGGGCTTGAGATCGGTATGACAGGTCGGCACAACATCGAGGGCCAAAGGGCCTGTACTGTGCTGTAATGTTATATGTTCTAATGTTCTATGTTCTATTTTCAGCCTTCCATCTTGAATATGAACCCTTTCCAGGGCATGATACCTTGTAGGACTGATTCTGTACATCTCAAACATCATCCAGCTTCAGTAGACAATAAGGAGGCTGGAAGAACACAACAGGCCAGGCAGCATATGGAGGAAGGGATGTTTCAGCCCAAAACGTTGACTGCCCCTTTCCAAAAAAAGACAGCTGGAATCTAATGAAAAGCAATATCAATGAGACAAAGCTGGATGATGAGAGACAAAAAAAGAAGCTGGAATCTGTGGTAGACAAACAGGAGGCTGGAAGAACACAGCAGGAAATGCAGCATCCGGAGGAAAGGGGCAGTCAACGTTTTGGGCTGAAACATCCCTTCCTCCATATGCTGTCTGGCCTGTTGTGTTCTTCCAGCCTCCTGTTTGTCTACCACAGATTCCAGCTTCTTTTTTTGTCTCTCATCATCCAGCTTCGTCTCATTGATATTGCTTTTCATTAATCTTACTTCACGTCAGCCTATTTGCCACTAGACAAATACATTGATGCCTTTTTTAGCTCCAACCTCGGTGAGGGTTCACTTGGGCCTGAGCAATATTATTTTTGGGTGTTATTCAGCCTACTGAGACCCAGCATGTTGAGCAGGAAGCATGTGCAAATTTCCACTCAGAATTGCTACCTGAGTCAACACTCTATTCTGGCCCCCAAATCTCCTAGTACAAACCATGACGCAGAGTTCCATGACTTTCCTCATCAATTTTGCACCCCTCCACTTGCCATGCCTTTCACTACCAATGCAGTATGGCTGCAAAGCTTCTCAATCCATTGCTTGGGTCCTTGATTGTGGTAGCTGTCTGATCTAGTAATTATTATCTCTTTACTCCCACAGTCATCATTTTACACAAGTTATCTGTGTTAGTTACACTCAGTGTATTCTGTATGACAATGAATTATTTTTCCATGTTGTCATTCTAACGTGTGTTCACTGTCATTCATTTTACTGGTACTGGTATAGTTCTGCAGTTGGGAATGGCTTGTCAGATAACCATGAAAACCTCCTAATGATTCAAAGCTTCAAACTTTACTGATGTGAAGGTATCTATGAAAATTTTAGTTTGAAATTTGAGGAGCTTGAACAGGTACCTAAGCTTGCCTTAGTGTTTTGTGTGAAATGTATTCAGCTACATCTTCTGAGTTATTAACCTTGCATTTTTGAAGCCTTTTCCCATTGACATTTGAGAACAAGAGATGGAAGACACCAATTCACATGGATGGGATCTTTGTATATATAGCTTCCCATAAAAATGTAATGTGTTATCCCTGGCAGTCATGCATCCAGCCATGTTAGATTAAACAAAACCAGTGGTAAGTATTCAAAATAACGAAATGTGAAGCTGGATGAACACAACAGGCCCAGCAGCATCTCAGGAGCACAAAAGCTGACGTTTCGGGCCTAGACCCTTCATCAGAGAGGGGGATGGGGTGAGGGTTCTGGAATAAATAGGAAGAGAGGGGGAGGCGGACCGAAGATGGAGAAAAAAGAAGATAGATGGAGAGGAGAGTATAGGTGGGGAGGTAGGGAGGGGATAGGTCAGTCCAGGGAAGACGGACAGGTCAAGGAGGTGGAATGAGGTTAGTAGGTAGGAGATGGAGGTGCGGCTTGGGGTGGGAGGAAGGGATGGGTGAGAGGAAGAACAGGTTAGGGAGGCAGAGACAGGTTGGACTGGTTTTGGGATGCAGTGGGTGGGGGGGAAGAGCTGGGCTGGTTGTGTGGTGCAGTGGGGGGAGGGGACGAACTGGGCTGGTTTTGGGATGCGGTGGAGGAAGGGGAGATTTTGAAGCTGGTGAAGTCCACATTGATACCATTGGGCTGCAGGGTTCCCAAGCGGAATATGAGTTGCTGTTCTTGCAAGCTTCAGGTGGCATCATTGTGGCACTGCAGGAGGCCCATGATGGACATGTCATCTAAAGAATGGAAGGGGGAGTGGAAATGGTTCGCAACTGGGAGGTGCAGTTGTTTATTGCAAACCGAGCGGAGGTGTTCTGCAAAGCAGTCCCCAAGCCTCCGCTTGGTTTCCCCAATGTAGAGGAAGCCACACCGGGTACAGTGGATGCAGTATACCACATTGGCAGATGTGCAGGTGAACCTCTGCTTAATGTGGAAAGTCATCTTGGGGCCTGGGATAGGGGTGAGGGAGGAGGTGTGGGGGCAAGTGTAGCATTTCCTGCGGTTGCAGGGGAAGCTGCCGGGTGTGGTGGGGTTGGAGGGCAGTGTGGAGCGAACAAGGGAGTCACGGCGAGAGTGGTCTCTCCGGAAAGCAGACAGGGGTTGGGATGGAAAAATGTCTTGGGTGGTGGGGTCGGATTTAAGATGGCGGAAGTGTCGGAGGATGATGCATTGTATCCGGATGTTGGTGGGGTGGTGTGTGAGAACGAGGGGGATCCTTTTTGGGCGGTTGTGGCGGGGGCGGGGTGTGAGGGATGTGTTGCGGGAAATGCTGGAGACGCGGTCAAGGGCGTTCTCGACCACTGTGGGGGGAAAGTTGCGGTCCTTGAAGAACTTGGACATCTGGGATGTGCGGGAGTGGAATGCCTCATGGTGGGAGCAGATGTGGCGGAGGCGGAGGAATTGGGAATAGGGGATGGAATTTTTGCAGGAGGGTGGGTGGGAGGAGGTGTATTCTAGGTAGCTGTGGGAGTCGGTGGGCTTGAAATGGACATTGGTTACAAGCTGGTTGCCTGAGATGGAGACTGAGAGATCCAGGAAGGTGAGGGATGTGCTGGAGATGGCCCAGGTGTTTAAACGTTGGCCTACTGTGGTGTTCATGTTAAAGGCTGAGGGGCGACTCTATAGAAATTTATGGATAGGGTGACAATCTAGGTCCATTCCTCAAGGGTAGGGGAGTGCAAAACTGGAGGGCATAGGTTTAAGGTAAGAGAGGCAAGATTTAAAAAGTACCTAAGGGGCAGTGTGTTCAGAGAGGGTGGTATGTGAATGGAACAAGCTGCCAGAGGAGGTGGTGGAGGCTGATACAATTACATTTCAAAGGCTTCTGGATAGGTATATGAATAGGAAAGGTTTAAAGGGATATAGGCCAATGCTGGCAAATGGGAATAGATTAATATAAAATAGCTGATCGGCAAGGACAAGTTAGACCAAAGGGTCTGTTTCTGTGGTGTACATCTCTATGACTCTAAGCTTTTGGGCTAATATCCAGTAAACAGTTTACAAGCATGACCCCAAAGAGATAGCCATGAATTCACACCACTCTCTCCTTCTGGTGAAATATTGCAATCCATGAGTTTATTTAGAACTAGAAAATACCACAGAAAGCGACATGCTTGTGCACTAATATGCTGAGTACATGACATTTGTAATCTATTGCAAATGAGAGTATGCATGAAAAGGTTGCATGCAGTTGGCAATTTGAAAGCAATTCTACTTTGTTTCACATGCCTTCCTCTGAGTACTATCACACTATTTTCATGCACATCTCATGCACTGAAGAAGGAATTCCTTCAATTTTACTGTAGCAGGTGATATTTCAGTTCAGAAACATGCCATGGAGTTAGCCAAGTTTGAAGCTAAGCTGTTGAAAGTATATACAATAGAGAAATTCAACAACTTTGTCAGAGATCAGGAAGAGCACGTCTGTATAAGTGGGAATCTATGGTAGCCGTACTAGGAGCACTCTGGGAGGCAATGGCTTAGTGGTACTATCGCTGCACTGTTAAGCCAGAGGCCCAGATAATGTTCTAGGGACCTGGATTCGAATCCCACCATGGCGGATGGTGGAATTTGCATTCAAAAAATATCTGGAATTAATAATCTAATGATGACTGGGAATCCACTGTCAGATGTCAGGAAAAACTCAACTGGTTCACTAATGTCCTTCAGGGAAGGAAACTGCCATCCTTAACTGGTCTGGCTGACATGTGACTCCACAGCCACAGCAATGTGGTTGACTCCTAACTGCCCTCTGGGCAATTAGGGATGGACAGTGAATGCTTCCTGGACAGTGATGCCCTCATCCCGTGAATGAAATAAAGAAAAAAACTCAAGCATGCCTCAGAAATTGGGCAGGTATATGTTAACTTGGACTGTGATAATATTAACATAACTCCCTATAGTCTGTCTCTGTCACATCTGTTCTGATGACGCAACCTTCCTCAATAGCAGTTGAAACATGTGGTCCTTTTTCTTCTCCTGAGGATTCCCATCTAACATGATTGGCAGGCTCTCCTACCGGGGTCTGATCCATTTGACCACTTTCAATCTCACCATATGGCCGAGCACTCAGATTCCCCTAGTATGCACCTCCACTCCACCAGCCTCCACATTCAATGAATTATCCTGTACCATTCTTGCCGACTCCAGAGTGATGCCACCACCAAAACACATTCTTTCCTGCCTTTTCCTTTCAGCATTCAAAAGGAACCATTCCTACGATGACACCATGGTCTACTCCTGAGTCAATCCTAATACCTTTCCCTTTGGCAACCCTGCAGCACCTTTCCATGCATTGCAGATACAACATCTGTCCCATTCACACCTTCTTTCTCACGACCCAAGAGCCTAAATGCTCCTTGGAATTGAGAAAGTTATATACTTGTAGTCCTTTCAATTTAGGATACGGTATTCATTGCTCATGATGTGATTTCCTCAACAGTAGGAAACCAAACACTTTGCAAAACTGGCGGTGGCTCTAGGCCCGAAACGTCAGCTTTTGTACTCCTGAGATGCTGCTTGGCCTGCTATGTTCATCCAGCTCCACACTTTGTTATCCTGTTACTTTGCAAAACACCTCATTTGAATTCAAGATAACAAAGTGTGGGGCTGGAGGAACACAGCAGGCCAAGCAGCATCTTAGGAGCACACTTCAATTCAGACTGTGAGCATGATCCAGTCCTTACCATTTTAATTCTCCATCTTCCCTACATTCAGAATCTTCTGCCCGTGGCCTACTGAAATCTTTTAATGAAAACAATGCAAACTTATGCAACAGAAAATCATCTTTCAACTCTGCAATCTACAGCCTACTGAACTCATCGAGTTGAGCAACTTTAGATAAGATTCCCTACAGTGTGGAAACAGGCCCTTTGGCCCAACAAGTCCACACTGCCCCTTGAAGCATCCCACCCAGACTCATCCCCCTATAACCCACACACCCCTGAACACTACGGACAATTTAGCATGGCCGATCCACCCAGCCTGCACATCTTTGGACTGTGGGAGGAAAGCCACGCAGACACGGGGAGAACGTGCAAACTCTGCACAAATAGTTACCCGAGGCTGGAATTGAACCTGGGTCCCTGGCGCTGTGAGGCTGCAGTGCTAACCACTGAGCCACCGTGCCGCCCCAGAGATCATAATCCCTGCCTTAATCTTAATGTGTTTTTTTACCTATTTATTTTGCCAACTTGTTTCTTTCTTTATCCCTGTATGTTGCATTCAGATAATAGGTATGTAGCCATTCACACCTCATTTGGATTCAACCTTTGTTTCTTTACTATACTCGTAGTCACTTCATTCACTGCTGGTGAGTATTTCCAGCATTCTGTTTTACTCTGGTCTTGCTTGAGGCTTTTCCCAAGATTTTCTTAATTGACAGCACCCATAGCATTAACCAGCATGGCTAGGCCCTTAATCGAAGGATTATTATTTTGCTGGATATAGTAGGGGTGAGGATGGCCTTACTAAGGATAAGACATCTGAGATGCTGAATAATATTTTTGAAACTCAGATAGCAAGAACTGCAGATGCTGGAGTCAGAAGAAGGGTCCCGACTCAAAACATCAACTTTCCAGCTCCTCTGATGCTGCCTGGCCCGCTGTGTTCCTCCAGCTCCACACTCAATATTGCTGAAGCATTGTTGAAGAAAAATGGAAGCATTTTGGTGAGACATCAATCCTAGTAACTCTTGCAGTTAAACTGTCATGGGTATTTTGTTATATCAACAATATTTTATAGCTAGTTTGTCTTGAATCAATATGCTGGTCTTTTAATAAAATTGCAGATTCCATTTTGAAAAGATTTTGAACGAATCCATTTTAATTAAACTAGGACAAGGGTTAAACAAATCAATTCCATGTTCTCATTGTCATGACAGTGTATATCATGGGAAGCAGCCACTGAGACCTAATAGATTATTTAAAAAATTGACTGAAAATTTGGCAATCATACAAGAGCTGGTACTCATACGAACACTATCACAGAATCCCTACAATGTGGAAATAGGCCCTTCAGCCCAACAAGTCTACACTGACCCATACCCCTATAACCCACCAAAGCTACACATCCCTGAGCACCATGGGCAATTTCGCATGGCCAATCCACCCAGCCTGCACATCTTTGGACATGTGGGAGGAAACTGGAGAACCCAGAAGAAATCCACACAGACACAGAGAGAATGTGCAAACTCCACACAGAAAGTTGCTGAGAGTGGAATTCAACCCTGTGCCCTGGCGCTTTGAGGTAGCAGTGCTAACCAATGAGCCGCCATGTCACCCCAATAAGGTGTGCTTTGTTATAATAGAATAAATTGCAAGCTGGTCACTAACATCTGTACTCCACATTTTATTACACGTGGAAAATGCATTTGTATCAATGTAATTCAGAGATACAGAAATAAGGATGATTTCCGAATGAATGGCACGTTGAAATTTCCAAAGAAGCAGGATGAAGTAATTATTTAGCAATTCTATGAGATCTTTCTAATAACAGACATTACCAATGGAAAACAAATTTTTGAGTGAGGTCATTTGAATAGGTGGTTCCAAGAAAATGCTGAATCAGTTGTGGAATGTTTGTTTTAACAAATTAAGCAGTTGAATTGATTGCATTGTCTGGATAAATAGCAAATTGTAGTATAGAGATACAAAGTATGGAGCTGGATGAACACAGCAGGCCAAGCAGCATCTCAGGAGCACAAAAGATGACGTTTCGGGCCTAGACCCTTCATCAGAGAGGGGGATGGGGAGAGGGTTCTGGAATAAATAGGGAGAGAGGGGGAGGCAGACCGAAGATGGATAGAGGAGAAGATAGGTGGGGAGGTAGGGAGGCGATAGGTCAGTCCAGGGGAGACGGACAGGTCAAGGAGGTGGGATGAGGTTAGTAAGTAGGAAATGGAGGTGCGGCTTGGGGTGGGAGGAAGGGATGGGTGAGAGGAAGAACAGGTTAGGGAGGCAGAGACAGGCTGGGCTGGTTTTGGGTTGCAGTTGGGGGGAGGGGAAGAGCTGGGCTGGTTGTGTGGTGCAGTGGGGGGAGGGGACAAACTGGGCTGGTTTTGGGATGCAGTGGGGGAAGCGGAGATTTTGAAGCTGGTGAAGTCCACATTTTTACCATTGGGCTGCAGGGTTCCCAAGCGGAATATGAGTTGCTGTTCCTGCAAGCTTCGGGTGGCATCATTGTGGCAGTGCAGGAGGCCCATGATGGACATGTCATCTAAAGAATGGGAGGGGGAGTGGAAATGGTTTGCGACTGGGAGGTGCAGTTGTTTATTGCGAACTGAGCGGAGGTGTCCTGCAAAGCAATCCCCAAGCCTCCACTTGGTTTCCCCAATGTAGAGGTAGCCACACCGGGTACAGTGGATACAGTATACCACAATGGCAGATGTGCAGGTGAACTTCCGCTTAATGTGGAAAGTCATCTTTGGGCCTGGGATAGGGGTGAGGGAGGAGGTGTGGGGGCAGGTGTAGCACTTCCTGTGGTTGCAGGGGAAGGTGCCGGGTGTGGTGGGGTTGGAGGGCAGTGTGGAGCGAACAAGGGAGTCACGGGGAGAGTGGTCTCTCCGGAAAGCAGACAAGGGTGGGAATGGAAAAATGTCTTGGTTGGTAGATGGCGGAAGTGTCGGAGGATGATGCGTTGTATCCGGAGGTTGGTGGGGTGGTGTGTGAGAACGAGGGGGATCCTCTTTGGGCGGTTGTGGCAGTGGCGGGGTGTGAGGGATGTGATGCGGGAAATGCGGTCAAGGGCATTCTCGACTACTGTGGGAGGAATGTTGCGGTCCTTGAAGAACTTGGACATCTGGGATGTGTGGGAGTGGAATGCTTCATCGTGGGAGCAGATGTGGTGGAGGCAGAGGAACTGGGAATAGGGGATGGAATTTTTGCAGGAGGATAGGTGGGAGGAGGTGTATTCTAGGTAGCTGTGGGAGTCAGTGGGCTTGAAATGGACATCAGTTACAAGCTGGTTGCCTGAGAAGGAGTCTGAGAGGTCCAGGAAGGTGAGGGATGTGCTGGAGATGGCCCAGGTGAACTGAAGGTTGGGGTGGAAGGTGTTGGTGAAGAGTATGAACTGTTCGAGCTCCTCTGGCGAGCAAGAGGCGGCGCCCATACAGTCATCGGTGGTTATTGAACTTAGCGCCCCGGGCTCAGAGGTAGAGATGCTATCACTGCATCACAAGAGCCTTAACAAACCTAGACAAAAAGTGCAGTATTGAGGTGATATTAAACAGCTGCACCATAAACGTGGATGCAAAGTATCTGGGCAGTATTCATATAAAAGATGCTAATTTCTCTTAATTTCTTTTTCAACTCCTGCCATTCATAATTCTTGACCTTCTAATCCTTTGTCACCCTTGGCTGCTGCTTAATTGCTTTTTCATTTTCAACTGGACTGTTTAATCGTGTATTCCATGCACAATTCTCCAGCTGATTGCTTTCTGAATTACTTCAGAGCAACTTCACAGTAAAATGTTGCATATAGTATGAATTAACCACAAAATGTATTCCCAGCATTATATTATTGCACATTTCCACTGGCTCACATTCTCCAAGAAACTATTAATTAACCCCAAACCAACATGCATATACCTTTCAGTGCAATATATTTTTCTTAAACTTTTATAGGAAGTATTTGATCACACCAAAGAGGTTGCAGAAGAAATTTATGAGGATGTTTTAAGGAATGGAGCCTTTTAGCTATGAGACAAAATTGCATTGGCTTAGGTTGTTTTCTTTGGAACAGGCAGGCTGTTTTAACTACAAAGATTAAATAAAGGTTTTTAAAATCATGAGAAGACCAAAGAAAGTATATAGGAAAATAAAATTCCTTTAGCAAAGAGGTCAATAATTTAGAACATGAAATTAAGATAATTTGTAGCAGGATTAGAAAGGAGTTGAGAATAAATTTTTACCCAAAGGGCGGTCAGGGTCTCGAACTCACTGCCTCAAACAAGAACAAAGTTACTGGAAAAGCTCAGCAGGTCTGGCAGCACCCAAGAAGGAAAAAACAGAGTTAACGTTTCAGATCTGGTGAACCCTTCCTCAGAACTACCTGAAATGTCGGTAGTGGTAGAAATGTTTGTCACATTTTAAAATATTAGGACATATACTCAAAATGTTATAACACTCAGCTTTGAAACACTGGACCAAATGGCTACCTTTATGCTGTAAATGTGTGGTTTCTAAATTATGATCATTGTATTGGGGTATCTGCTGCATTACTTCAGCAGTTAATTCAAAAGATGCACAGACCTTAATTAGTGGTAATTTTCACTTTAATTGAAATACTGATTGACAAAAGGAAACTTGAGTTGATCCCAAATCAGTGATTACACAACTACTGAAGCTTAAACCTTGTTTCAGTTTAGAATGAAAATCAGTTGCTGTATTGATCACTCACACACTTTCATCTTTGTGTTTGAAACAAAAGTGATCCAATTGAACTAACTGATCATATCTGGAAGAAACTCCAATCACTTTGGAGTTTATTTATTTAGACAGGTTCGTTAAGTATGTCAGGGATCAGAGTTACACAAAGATGATACAAGGTTACATGTCACAAGGTGGTTCCTTTCTAAGAGAAGAGTGCACTTTTAGAACAGGCTACTGATTTGTGCAGTGAATAACAACTCTGAACCTGTTCCTATCCTGGGATCACCTTGTAAAGAAGGTAATTACTATAGAATATTAATCAGGGCTAAATTGGTTTCCTGGACTTGCTTTGATCACCTAAGGAATACAAAGAGGACATTGCTACATTGTTTTTCCTGAATTGGCTTAGATTTTGTTTTTTTACATCTTCCAAGAGATTATACAAATTTTTGTATAAAATAGGGCGGCACAGTGGCTCAGTAGTTAGCTCTGCAGCCTCACAGCGCCAGGGACCTGGGTTCAATTCCAGCCTCGGGCGACTGTCTGTGTGAAATTTGAACATTCTCCCTGTGTCTGCATGGGCTTTTCTCCGGGTGCTCTGGTTTCCTCCCACAGTCACAAAGATGTGCAGGCTAGGTGGATTGGCCATGTTAAATTGCCCATAGTGTTCAGGAGTGTGTGGGTTATGGGGGATGGGTCTGGGTGGGATGCTGCAAAGGGGTGGTGTGGACTTGTTGGGCCAAAGGGCCTGTTTCCACACTGTAGGGAATCTAATCTAAAAAAAAAGGGAGGATATAAATAAATTGTGATGCACTGCACATCATAATCTGTGGAACAGGTTGGATGGACAGTTGGATCTTTCCCTGTCCGTTATTATTTATATGCTCCTGAACTCTTCACTCAAAACATGGAAGAGAAATAGTTGATCACTGATGGGGAAAAAAAAGTTTTGATGTTGAAAAATTATTTCCTTTGACTTCAAAGTTAGTGCAGATTTAATTATGAATGCAAAGCCACTGCTCCTCTGGTTCCAGTTGTCGGTTTATTTGTTTCATCATGGCAGATTAATTGAGAAGGATCACCCTGCTGGAAGAACTGAACTATGGTGACATTCCAAATTTCCATTAGGAACACATTTCTAATAGCATTCAAAATGCTAATGGATCTTCCACTGTAATCAATATGCAGAATAAGTTGGGAATAATCATCAACTTAACAACAGAATTTGCTACTCTAACCCTTTCTAAGCAACAGAACTTAGAGAATGTTCTACATGAAATTAGTTTAACAGTGAGTTATGAATCTTACATTCAGTGATGATTGCTCTTTCTCCCTCTTGGTACCATTAAAAATGTAATGCACTGAGCAGTTCTTATTGTATACAAATATACTATTAAAGAAATGAACTACATCGAATGAACATGAAGCCTAAGGAGAAAAAGGGTGTAATCCATTGGACAATTGTACAACTGTGTATTTCATTTAAACTTTGGTTTACAATTATAGGTCCATGGCTTTTATTAACATCAATCATCATTCCTGACAGTATACATCAGAGAACTGAGGAGATCCAAAAATATCAATACGGTCTACAGTTTTGTATTTATTAATTCTCATCATCATTCAAAGTGCAATTAGGAACCATCACACACTTGGCTACACGATTGCCTTCCCAGTATCCAACATCCTGTCCATCGTGGCAGTGGCATTTGGTGCACTTATCAACCAACACAGTAGTTCCTCCTAGGATTACATGACTTTGAGTGAAGTCGCTGTAACAATTTGGACCTTGAACAGTGGAGAAAAAAAATTCAAATGTTTCAGTTTAAGATCTTTAGTTGGAGACGATGGAATCAAGTTATCAAGCTGTAACTCTTAAAAGAATTAAAGCCAGAGAAACCAAAAAAAAATGTCTGGGATATGAAACAGAAGCATCGGTCAGGTTAAGTTAATATTTTGGTCAGGGCGCTTCCTCAGCGCTGAAAATGAAAAGAAAAGCAAGCATTTAATAAAATCAGAAATAAACTGGAGGATGAGGAAAAAATTAGAAAATGGAATCAGTATTCCAAATAGATAGATTATTAAGCAAAGAAATGGTTACTTCAATCAGGCATACAAAGAAGTGTTGAAAGCATCAAAGAAACAAAATAAAGTGTGAATATCTAAGGCAGGAACAGACCTATGGAAGAGAAAATATCAACCATGGAGAAACTGGAACCATGGCCTATCTATCAATTAAAACAGAAAACTTAAAATAGAAAATGCTGGAAAGCAGTGCATCTCTCACTAATACAAAACAATAGGTCAACGATACTGAAACAGACCCACTGCAATTCCCTCTTCACCACCTCTATCAGTAGTGTTCAATGAACTCCATCCCAAGTGTCAACCCAATGATCATTCCATTCCTTCGATATCCTCTGTTAGAGAAGAAGGATTAGTTGTGACATAACTATGGACAATGATTAAAAAAATAATAATTTATGGTATATGGGTGTTGCTGAAATTTATTGCCTATCCCAATTGCTGTTGAAAAGGGATTGGTGAGCTACCTTCCTAACCACTGCAATCTACGTGGTGAAGGTACTCCCACTGAATTGATGGGACAGAAGTTCCAGGATTTTGATGCAGTGATAACAGCAGTATATTACCGTATCAGGATGGTTTGTGACTTGGAGGGGAAATTCCTATGTGTCTTATCTATTTAGCCTCTTTTGGAGGTGCTGACACAGAGTCATAGCAAGCTGCACTCACTAAGGTAAATGGTGAGTATTCCACTGCACTTCCAAATTGGGTTTGTGGATGGCCAAAAGGTTTTAGGGAGTCAGGAGCAAAGTTCCTGTCATACTGCACCCTGAGAGATCAAGGTGGAAGGTGTAGTAGGGAAGCAGGAGTCAAAGGCTCAAATCAAAATCAACACAGGGTCACACCTCTCGATAAAATGGCAAAGTTGATCCTAAGCTCTATTTGTCCTTCCCAGATAAAACAGATTGCTTCCCGACCACCACATTTGTCACATTGTGTTTTAGCTAAATTTCTGCCAGATAGGAGGAATGTGTTATGTCCTGAACAATGATGTAGGACATACGGTACAGATGTACATTACCTCTAGTTGAATTGAGAAATGATGGGGAAGAACAATGATTTGTGGTGAAAAAGGAATAATTAAATCTGTCTAAAATGGTCTAATCTAGGATTGGCAGGACCATCACCTCAAGAAATCTCTGCAGTTAAGTCACAAGATAACTAGCATTTCAATTCTGAAAATAGTCCCACATGACCAAATAATTTTCAATGCCTGTCCATCCAGTGATTTATATTAACTTTTAAAACTTACCATCCTTGCACTCTGGGCAGCATTTTCCTTTCTCATACACTGGATTAACACATGGGGGTGGAGCACAGTCAGCAACTAGACAGCGTGCAATGCCATCCGTGTCGCAGGTACATTGTTCACATTCTGATGGCTGAAACATAACGAGAAAATTTCTAATGTGAAGGCTTGCAAGCAATCTGTCATAAAACAAATTAATGACAAGGACAGAGAAACAGAAGCAGCTTATTTAGCCTTTCGAGAACGTTCTACCACTCTAATCTATCACAGCAGGATAGTTTCTCAACTCCAAATCAATCTCTGTCCTAAGAGTATCAGCTGACCTAGGATACATAAACATTTGGGAGATGAAAGCTCCAGACTGCCGCAATGCTTCGTGTTTAAAAAAAATACTTCCCATTTCATTTTTTAAGTTGTCTAAGTCTAACTTCAAACTAAGAGTTCCTACTGATGCTTCAGCTTTTGTCTGACAGTCAATATGTCAAGTGATTGGAGCAATGCCATGCTTCATAAGGCTGAACATGAGTCTCATGGTGGGATACAGCCAGGCAAGTAATCAGACTCCTTGAAAATTGCTCATTTTTCCAAAAGAAAAGTACTGTTACATGGGGGATTGAAAATATGACTGCAGTGAAACAGAGTTGGGCAATGGGGCGGTGGAAGAGGGACTAATGCAGATGTCAATTTCCTGCACTCATGGCCAGGTGCCCATCCTTGAGTCAAATTAGAGTTGGAAGGAATTGTCCAATCTAATCCAAATTTAACTAGGTATTTAAGAACCATTAAGTATGATCTAATTTCTGGCACTTACCCTGATTGACACATTTTTTTCAGCTTATTCTGAGACTTCAGGGTTCTTGTGGTGCAGTGGTAGTGTCCATACATTTGAAAGGGGAGGTCAGATTTCAAGTCCTACCTCCTCTAGAGGTGTGTTATAACATATCTGAATAAGTTATTTTAAAAGATCTACCACTCTGCAATATAGTGTCCTGCCTCTGGCCAGAAAACCTGGATTCAAGTCCCACCTGCTCCACAAATGTGCTGTTACATATTTGAACAGGTGGCTTAAAAGTATCTAGTCTGGTATTTCACACTTTCAAGTTAGATCTTCCAGTTCAACATAAATATTGATGCATGATAGCTATTGCAGTTAGTTAGGCTTCTGGCTCAGCACAGTTACAATAATGTTTAGGAAATAGAGGGTGATCAGGAACAATAGGACCATTTAAAAACTGCCTAGTGATATTGTCAATGAAAATAAAGAAATGATAAACCCTGAATAATTACTTTGTATTCATACTTGCAGTCCAGAAATAAGGGTGCATGCTGGACATCCTAAGGAAGCTTAACAAGATTACATAAGCAAAATATTTTTTATTTCAGAATCCTCTCCCCGTCCCCCTTTTCTGATGAAGGGTCGAGGCCTGAAACGTCAGCTCTTGTGCTCCTGAGATGCTGCTTGGCCTGCTGTGTTCATCCAGCTTCACACTTTATTATGTTGGATTGTCCAGCATCTGCGGTTCCCATTATCTCTCATACATAAGTAAAATACTTCCATTTCATGAGTTTCCTGCCCAAACGAAGGTCTTTCAGTCATGGTCAACTAATTCTTCATCCATGAACCATCTTTCCTTGATATTTTAGTCAGTAATGGTTTGTGATTACTTCTCACTCTCAGGGACAAGTTTACTTCGGTCAAAACAGAAATAAAACTAGGTTGTTGGCACTTTAAACACTAGTCATTGAAATTAACAGGCTGTTTTTTAGGCAAAATCTTAGCATTGAAGTAAATCATGCACTTGGCAGTCATAAATTCTTTGGACTAGATAGTTTCCGTGTCATGAGTTTAAGAAAATAAACAGATGATTAAAACATCTGCAGTTCTTTCAGGTTTTATATAGAATAAAACACTAGTTGTCCTAGTCCAAAGTTTTCTTGTTTTGAGAACAATTCCGTTAGATTTGAAAAGTGTACATTTTACTCCATTAATAAAGAAAAGTGAGAAGGATAATGGGGAATTACAGATTATTGTTAGGAAATTACCATTCTATATTTAAGGATAGAGTATTGAACACTTTGAAACTTTGCATTGATTTCTAAGGGATAGGTTATCTGTGATGAAGCTGATTGAACCTTTTGAAGAGTTGATTAAATTATGGGACAAATTACTGCAAATGAATGTTGCATACACAAACTTACAGGAGGCATTTGATGATGTTAAGCACAAGTTGGAACTCATGGGATTGAAGGTGCATTATTAACCTGGTAAAGATATTGAGTGGCAACAGGGAGAGATTCGGTATATTTGGCTGATCCCACAAGTGGCAGGATCTCTCTACTGATGTGCTGCTGGCCTGCAGTGATTTGTTAGGACATCGGCTGTTGACTGTGTTTACTGGAGCCTCTTCTTCAAATGTTATTTAGATTAATAGATTATTAGTTTTGAATCCGAGAGTGATATTTTTGTTAACCAGGGTTTTTAAGGGATAAAAGCCAGTTTTTATGAAAATACATGTGAATTTACAAGTTAGGAGCTGGAATAGGCAGTTGGCCTCTTGAACCTACTTCACCATTCAGTAAAATCCTAGCTGATCAGATTACAGCCTCAACTGCATTTTTCTGCCCACCTGTTATATCCTTTGACTTCCATATTAGTCTAAAATCTATCTACCTCTGCCTTAAAATTATTCAATGACATTGCCTCCATTGCTTTTTGGAAAAGAGAGTTGCACATCCTCTCAGAGTAAAAAAAAACTCCTATCCTATATCCACCCACCCATTCCTGACAGTAGCCATGTTGAGCTAATAATGATTTCACCAAAATTGAGCCAGAAGTCACCTTATGATTATGAAGTTAGCAGTTACAGTAAAAATGTGTCAATATTTTGAACAATTAATAGCTCATTCTAGTTCACTCCTGCACTTCATTGGGCTCAATGTTCTTACTGTGTATAATTGCTGATATTCGTCCCCACCTCCCTAAGCTGTTCTTCCTCTCACCTATCCCCTCCCCCCACCTCAAGCCACACCTCCATTTTCTACCTACTAATCTCATCCCGCCCCCTTGACCTGTCCGTCCTCCCCGGACTGACTATCCCCTCCCTACCTCTCCACCTACACTCACCTCTACTGGCTCCATCCCCGCCCCTTTAACTTGCCTGTCTCCTCTCCACCTATCTTCTCCTCTATCCATCTTTGATCTGCCTCCCCCTCTCTCCCTATTTATTTCAGAATCCTCTCCCCATCCACCTTTTCTGATGAAGGGTCTAGGCCTGAAACGTCAGCTTTTGTACTCCTGAGATGCTGTTTGGCCTGCTGTGTTCATCCAGCTCCACAAATCTAAAGGAATTGTTCTCAAAACAAAAAAACTTTGGACTAGGACAACTAGTGTTTTATTCTAAATAAAACCTGAAAGAACTGCGGATGTTTTAATCATCTGTTTATTTTCTTGTTATCTCTGATATTTTAGACCTGTTTCCAAATGTAATACATTGACAGGGTTTGGGACATCAAAAAAAATCTAACATAAATTCAAGTTATTTCATTTTCATTCACTTGGATACTGTTTCAACAACTTTCTGTACATTTAAGGCAGTAAAACACCTAGTGTGCTTCACAGGAACATCATCAAATAGAATTTGACATGACCATATAGGGGAATATTGCAATAGACGATATTAATCTTGCTGAAGGGGTAGGTTTTAAGCAACCAATTTATGGAACTTGAAAGTAAGGATGAGAATATTTAAATTGCTGTATTTCAAAATGGGAGCCAGTGAAAGCCAGCAAATAAAACAGTGAACGGAGCTTGGTTTGAGTTAGGAGACAACAGCAGACCTTTGGACAAGTGCAAGTTTATGAAGGTAGACAATGGGTGTCCAGCATAGAATAAAGAACACCACAGTTAGAACACAATAATCAAGCCTAAAGGTAATAAAGCCATGAATGAAGGTTTCACAGAGTCATACAGCACAGAAACAGACCCTTTGGTTCAACTATAATAAAATGTGAGGCTGGATGAACACAGCAGGCCAAGCAGCATCTCAGGAGCACAAAAGCTGACGTTTCGGGCCTAGACCCTTCATCAGAGAGGGGGATGGGGGGAGGGAACTGGAATAAATAGGGAGAGAGGGGGAGGCGGACCGAAGATGGAGAGTAAAGAAGATAGGTGGAGAGAGTGTAGGTGGGGAGGTAGGGAGGGGATAGGTCAGTCCAGGGAAGACGGACAGGTCAAGGAGGTGGGATGAGGTTAGTAGGTAGCGGGGGGTGCGGCTTGGGGTGGGAGGAAGGGATGGATGAGAGGAAGAACCAGTTAGGGAAGCAGAGACAGGTTGGACTGGTTTTGGGATGCAGTGGGTGGGGGGGAAGAGCTGGGCTGGTTGTGTGGTGCAGTGGGGGGAGGGGACGAACTGGGCTGGTTGAGGGATGCAGTAGGGGAAGGGGAGATTTTGAAACTGGTGAAGTCCACATTGATACCATATGGCTGCAGGGTTCCCAGGCGGAATATGAGTTGCTGTTCCTGCAACCTTCGGGTGGCATCATTGTGGCAGTGCAGGAGGCCCATGATGGACATGTCATCAAGAGAATGGGAGGGGGAGTGGAAATGGTTTGCGACTGGGAGGTGCAGTTGTTTTTTGGCCTCCTGCACTGCCACAATGATGCCACCCGAAGGTTGCAGGAACAGCAACTCATATTCCGCCTGGGAACCCTGCAGCCATATGGTATCAATGTGGACTTCACCAGTTTCAAAATCTCCCCTTCCCCTACTGCATCCCTCAACCAGCCCAGTTCGTCCCCTCCCCCCACTGCACCACACAACCAGCCCAGCTCTTCCCCCCCACCCACTGCATCCCAAAACCAGTCCAACCTGTCTCTGCCTCCCTAACCGGTTCTTCCTCTCACCCATCCCTTCCTCCCACCCCAAGCCGCACCCCCCGCTACCTACTAACCTCATCCCACCTCCTTGACCTGTCCGTCTTCCCTGGACTGACCTATCCCCTCCCTACCTCCCCACCTACACTCTCTCCACCTATCTTCTTTACTCTCCATCTTCGGTCCGCCTCCCCCTCTCTCCCTATTTATTCCAGTTCCCTCCCCCCATCCCCCTCTCTGATGAAGGGTCTAGGCCCGAAACGTCAGCTTTTGTGCTCCTGAGATGCTGCTTGGCCTGCTGTGTTCATCCAGCCTCACATTTTATTATCTTGGAATCTCCAGCATCTGCAGTTCCCATTATCTTTGGTTCAACTAGTCCATGCTGACCATGTTCCCAAACTAAACAATCCCACCTGCCTGCATTTGACCCATATCTCTCCAAACCATTCCTATTCAAGTACTTATTGAAATGTCTCATAAACACTGTAACTGTACCTACATTCACCATTCCCTCTGACAGTTCATTCCAAACACTAATGGCTCTGTAAAAAATGTTGCCCCTCATGTCAAAGAACGAAGAACAAAGAAAATTATAGCACATGAACAGGGCCTTCGGCCCTTCAAGCCTGCGCCGAGCAAGATCCTCTGTCTAACCTGTCATCTATTTTCTAACGGTCTGTGTCCATTTGCTCCCTGCCCATCCATGTACCTGTCCAAATATATCTTAAAAGACGCCAATGTGTCTGCGTCTACCACTTCCGCTGGCAATGCGTTCCAGGCATCCACCACCCTCTGTATAAAGGACTTTCCACGCATATCTCCCTTAAACTTTCCTCCTCTCACTTTGAACCCATGACCCCTAGTAATTGAGTCCCCCACTCTAGGAAACAGCTTCTTGCTTCCTGTCTATAACCGTCATGATTTTGTAGACCTCAATCAGGTCTCCCCCCAATCTCTGTCTTTCTATTGAAAATAATCCTAATCTACTCAACCTCTCTTCATAGCTAGTACCCTCCATACCAGGCAACATCCTGGTGAACCTCCTCTGCACCCTCTCCATAGCATCCACATCCTTTTGGTAATGTGGCAACCAGAACTGTACACAGTACTCGAAATGTGGCCAAACCAAAGTCCTATACAACTGCAACATGACCTGCCAACTCTTGTACTCAATACCCCGTCCAATGAAGGAAAGCATGCCATATGCCTTCTTGACCACCCTATTGACCTGCATTGTCACCTTCAGGGAACAATGGACCTGAACACCCAGATCTCTCTGTTCATCAATTTTCCCTAGGATTTTTCCATTTACTGTATAGTTCGCCCTTGAATTTCATCTTCCAAAATGGATCACCTCGCATTTGCCCAGATGTCCTTTAATTATTTCTCCTCTCACCTTAAAAATATGCCCCCTTGTTTTGAACTCCCCTACCCTCGGAAAAGACCTTTGCTATTCACTTTATCTAGGCACCTCATGATTTTATAAACCTCTAAAGGTCACCCCTCAACCTCTTACATTCCAATGAAAAACCTCCCAGGCTATCCAGCCTATTTTTATAACACTAAAACCTGCATTCAGGAGCAGACGGACAGCGGGAAGGGCTGAGTCAGGTGATGATACAGAGCCTGAAGAGGTCATCTTTTGCTGATTGAGCAGACGTGGAGTCAGGAGCTCAGCAGGGAGCAAACAGTGTGCAAAGATTACAAACAATTTGCTGCAGTCCCAGACAATGATTAGAGTGACTGCGATCAAAGACAATGGTTTTGCAGTTTCTCAGATTTTGATTGAAAACAGTGTCGCTCATCAATTACAAAACTGGTTTAGTCTGTGCAAATATTTTGAGAGTTTCACTCTGGTGTGACATCCCAAGTCTAAATAGTCCAATGGGTCCAGCATGGACAAAGTTCACAATGAAACCAGAGCAATCCTTCATGTTACCTGAGGCAAAAAGCTCTGCAAACAGTTCTTAGCCAATCTCTGATAAATAACTGTAAAACGAATAATACAAATAAATACATATGTGGATTGAGGCATTTAAGTCAACTTGCCTCAAATTAGATTATTAGCAAATCTAAATTGTTGCCTTACAATATCAGAGAAAAATTTCTGAAAGTAATGAACTTTGATTTATGGACAGGTGATATATTGAATCCCTTACAATGCTATTTTGGAAATCATACAAAATATTATGAGTTCAGGGTCCACAATATTCGCCAACAATGAGATTCATTTTTGTGACATTTTAGGAAAACAATTGATGTAAAATGGTTACATTAATTGCAACAGACTAGTAATCTCACCTGGAACCATGCAAAGCTCCCTATCTCGTTGCTACTGGCCCACTTTTATGTTTTTGCCAAAATTTTGAGCATGGGTGTTGTTGCTGATTTTAAAATGTTGCAAATTTATCTAATGTTGATGAGGAGGGGGAACAGTCTCAGTCTCAAGGGTACAAAGTTTCTTCTGGAGGCCAAGACAATGTGTTGACCTATACATTGAAGATATATTAACACACAAGACAAGTAGTCAGGATTGATAGTTTTTTTTTAAGCTTGGATAGATGTAACAAGTGGAGCACCACAAGGGTCAGTCTGAGGGTCTCAATTTGTATCCACATTAATGACTTGGAGGAGGGGCACAGTATAATATATCCAGATTTGCTGACAATACAAAAATAGGTGGGATGGCATGTTGTGGTGAGCACTTGATATCGATAGGTTGAGTGAGTGGCAGAAACTTGGTATATGGAGTTTAATGTAGGAACGTATGAAATCAAGCACTTTAAAAGGGAGAATCAAAAGGCAAACTATTATCTAAATGGATGGAGATTGCAAAAGGCAAAGCAAAGAAGAATGTGGGTATTCGTCTACATGCAACTAAAATAAAAGTTAGCATGTAGGTGCAGCAAGTGATTAAATAGACATACAGAATTTTGACCTTTATTACTAGAGAGTTGGAGTTTTAAAAATGTTAAAACTTGTTACAACTCTACAGGGTGTTAGTGAGGCCACATCTGCAGCACTGAGTTCAGGTTTGTCTCCACATTTATGAAAGCCTATCAGCACTGGAGGATGATTCCTAGCATAATACTGTTGACTTATCAAGAACAGTTAAGCAGGTTACACCTTTATTCATGAGACCTTAGGAGATAGAGTGGTGATCTTATTGAAACACAATTATGATGGGGCTTGACAGGTAGGTGTTGAGAAGATGTTTCCCCTAACAGAGGAATCTGGAACTAGGGCACATGGATACAAGATAAAAGGACACTCATTTAAAACTGAAATGTAAGGAATTTCTTTTCCAAGAAGGTAGTGAACATCTGGCATTCTCTACACCATGGCATTGCGGAAGCTAGTTGGCTAACAGTATAGAAAGAGGAGATGGATAGATTTTTGAATGGTGTGCTTATCTGTGCTAAAGGTCACAACAGTAAGCAGCTATGACATATAATGGTACAGGAAAAAGATCATTAATGACTTTGGTTGGAGCCATTTTGGTGTTGTGAGAGGGACAGACTGAATTGGAGAGATTCAAACAGAGACAGGACCATAAATCTAGACGTTGATAGAACATATTGATGGAATTTGCTGAGAAGTGGCAGTTGGACAGCTGGTGAGAGCACAGGGTCAACAGGCAAATATTCTAAAGATGACGAATAGTTTTGATGTATAGTTGAGTGTTTTGCATCAAAATGCTTTTACCTGTGAAATACATCTGTGTTTCAGACTGCCCTTTCAAGTGTGAACACAAAATAATAAATGTCACTATTCTTTATGAGAAGGCAGTTAATTGAGTACTTGTGTACTGTTATCCATACTGGTATGTTTCTAAAAATTCCGCGGTAGACATTAACAGAAAGGTTCATTTTAACCACGGCAGGCTGTTTTACAATGGAATGCTCTTGGCAACGCTCAAGGGATTAATCAGACTGCTCATCAACGCAGCTTTCCAGAATGAAAGATGATAGGAAAAGAAAACTGGAACAAAAGTTAGGAATGAACATTTACGGACCACAGGAAAATGCGCTAAACAGTAGAGTAGTAGAGAGAGAGAGGGAGAAATGAAACTGTGGAATAAAGATGATCGCGAAGGACTGGGGGAGTTTAGAGGGTTAGAGAAAGACCAATAATCAATTTAAATGTTGGTTGGAGACTAGGGGACGAAATTGGGATGTAACAAAGTATTATCAGAAAATTCATGAACGAGAGAGAGAGAAAACATGAAATACCAGAAAGAAATGGTGGAGCAGAAAGGGAACCGAAACAGCTCGACAGACAAAAAGCAAATCTTTATGAGAATCCCGGTTGCAGTCGATCATGTAATTTGAGATAAGTTATCGTCGCGTCCCCCGTAACAAAATGCCAGCTCTGTCACTGCAAAACAGTGGCATTTCACGCTGCCCGCTTTGATACCTGGAAGTGCTGCCCCAGCTCGTACACGGCTCCCCGGTATTCACAGCCAATCCTCTCGCAGCGAGGGCAGCAGTTGCTCGGGTAGTGGCTGACATGGACACAGGCGGGAGGCAGCGGTGCACACTCGGTGTGAGGGGCGCACATTGGCCCGGCCAGCGTGCACTCGCACTGGCTGCAAGGATCGGACTCCAGCGTGTACCACTCACCCACAGAATACAAGCTGCCGTTCGCCTCGCAAGTACTGGGCACCGAGAATGCCAGGCTCTGCCCTCCTAACAGTGCTAGGACCAAGGAGAAAAGCAGCTGGCCCGCCTGCACTGACATGCTGCCTGATAGCTCCTTGTAATGCAGAGGCTGTAATAATGAGGAGGAATTGTTTATAACATCTGGGAATGAGAGGCACCTTCCGACGAAGTGCGCAGGAATGCCGCTGAATCGATCGTATCTGATCCACGGTCTCCTTTTCCAGACGTTTGGATACGGCGGGTGCAGTTGTCACTGCAAAAGGTTATTTTTCTTTTTCAAATAAATGCTCGAACAGGTTTTAACTGTTTTGGGAAAACGCCAAGATTTATTTTACAATCCTTTGTGGATTTCGGGAGGAGGAGGTAATTGCAACAGCAGATGTAGCTGTAGATTTTGCAAAACGTTCAGATCCCGGCCATAAACGAAATGCAACAAAAAGGCCTCCTCCTCCTGCTCCTCTGATGCTGCTTGGCCTGTTGTGTTAATCCAGCTCTCCTTGTCATCTGCAACAAAAAGTCATTGCTTATGCATGTTGGTCCGACCCTCAAGTATCGCCTGTTGTCTCACAAGCGAATGCTAAACACTGCAATGTACCCCCCAGGTCATAGATTTAATTGTTGCTCTCAACGGGAGAGATTCTGCGCCCGGATTATCGATTTGTCTTGAGTTTCCAGCTGAATCTTGTGTCACTGCAGATACCTTACAAACTGAGAGTCACCCTGCCACACGTGCTGGGACCAATTAAAACACAACATGGATGGGTATGGTCCTGCCCTCCAGTGCCGTAGAGGTTTACAGCATGGAAACAGGCTCTTCAGCCCATTCCGCCGCCCAGTTTTCCCAATTTAAACTAGGCCCATTTGCCTGCATTTATTCCATAACCCTCCATACCTATCCCATCTGTGTACCAGTCTAAATGTTCCTTAAATGACAAAATTTTATTCGCTTTGACCACTACCTCCAGCAGCCAGTTCCAGACTCTCACCAGCCTGTGTGAAAGGACTGCCCCTCTAAACCTTTTTGTATCCCTCCTTTCTCACCTTAAACCTATGCCCTCGAGAGTTAGACTTCCCTATCAAGGGCACAAGGGCTATCTACCTTATCTATTCTTCTCATGATTTTATAAACCTTTATAAGGTCACCCCCTCAGTGTCCTACTCTCCAGGGAAAAAAAGTCCCAACCTATCCAATCTCTCCTTTTAACTCAAACCTTCTAGTTTAGGTACCATTCAAGTAAATCTTTTCTGCACTCCTTCTGGTTTAATAGTATCCTTAGTAGAGCGACCAGAACTGCACACAGTGCTCCAAATGTGACCTCATCATAGTGCCAATGCATTTTTATCCTAGATAGGGTTTAATAGGTATAAAGATACAGGTTTTCCTTTTAAGCAGAATTCACCAGCTTGTAAAAGAGTTAGTTTTGAGATATTGTAACCTGTCCAGATATGTTCTGACACAACTCTGGAGCAGATGGGACTTCAAACCAGACCTTACCCAGAAGGAAGGGTCAGGGATGGCCTGATCATATAGGTTCGTCAGGTAGTTGGCAGGGGTGCCAGGTTTGACAGACGCCAAATGAGACATTACTTTGCCAAGTAAATAAATATAAAATTTAATTGTAGGGCTTGTCAAACAAAGGGACCACTGCAGCACAGGACCCCAAAATAGAAGATTATGAAAGTCAGATAAATGATAAATAATCTGTTGCATCGTCCAAGGTTAATATCGCACATTATTCTAATAGTTTATTACTTAGCACATAATGCTCTATCATTCAACATCATACACTGATATGTTATGCACCAGTTGGACTCAATAAGTGTCAGTCTCAAGTTACATTTATTGAACACAGAATTTTTAACACAAGAAGCAGTGATGAATTGTGAAGCAAAATTCCTTTCCAGTTGTGTTAATAGATTTGTGTATTTTGCCAGGTGCCCAGAAAAAACAGGCTGCAGCTTTATTCATTGCATTTTTGGTGGATGAATTCTAATGCATTTCTTTGAAAAAATTGTTCTAAATTGATTCAAGTATGCCTTTAAATTATGGTTAAATCATATTCAGCAAGGCATTATTCTGCAAAACGAAAATACAGTAGGATTTGGAAGTCTGACATGAGAACCAAAAAAAAACTGAAAAAAATCTCAGCAGGTTGGCAGGTAAGATTTCAAGTCAATAATTTTTTTAAAAATCAAAACCTCTCCGTTTAATTGGCAAGCACAATTTTGAGCTTCTGTTTGTCATTTTAATTCTCCACCTTGCTCCCGAAGCTGATTGCTCCCTATTATTTTCTCACACAGTCAAACCACATGAAATCTCATGGTCCAACATATTCTCCTCTTGTTTATGAGCAAACAGGGGCTTAACATGGTTCGGTAAACAATGTTGGGGGACATGCCAGTCGCAGCATGTGAAATGCCTAAAAGTAAGATGTCACCTTGTAATGGAGCCGCACTTGCATGCTAAGTAATATATACTGAACATAATGGACAGAGCTGTGATCCCACAACCAAGGGGTCATATATAAACTCTCTAGTCCTGTCATGACAGTAGTAAATGGTGGCAGACTATTAAATGACTAACCAGACTGACATTATTTGGTATTTCCATCACTGAATCCTCTACAATCAACATTTTGGATATTACCATTGACACAATGCTGAACTGAACCTAAAAATAATTGTTAGTGTTTCAAGGGCAGGTTAGAGGCTAGGAATTCTGCAGTGAGAAATTTAAGTGCTGACTCTTCAAAGTTTGTCCACCAATGAATATTTGAGAGCCTTGACAAAATCTGGGGCAAAGCAGCATGCTTGATAGACACCCATCCACCACCTTCAACATTCAGCCTCTCCAACACCAATGACCAGTGGCAGCAGTGTGTACCATCTACAAGAAACATTTCAGCACAGCACGAAGACAGCTTTGAACTGCACTCTCAAAACACCCACAACCTTTACCGCCTACAAGGTCAAAGGCAACAAATGCAACGGAATATTGCCTCCTATAAGGTTCCCTCCTAGCCATATACCATTCTGACTTGGAGTTATATCATAATTCCTCCACTGTCATGTGATCAAAACTCATGGCACTCCCATCCGAATTGCACTATTAGTTCATTTATGTATCTATGCCACAAAGAGCCAACTCACTACCATTTTCTCAATAGCAAGTGGCAATGAGCAATAAATGTTTGCCCAGCCAACACCGACAGAAGAAAAAAGGAAACAAACCATTTTCTGCGCCATCAAGTTATCCTACAATCCTTCAATGAATTGATCACATTCCCAGTTTCAACAACACACATGAGTGTTCATGTCAAAATGTTATGTTTCCTCCCTTGATGAATGTCTTCTGTCCTCTGATCATCTGAACATTCTGCATTTTTCTCATTCTGTCTTTGTAGGATTTATTTGGAGAGATTTTGAATGGGTGACCAAGGTTGGTTCAACCTTCATGAGTTATGACAGTATCACTGTTTTGTGATCTAATTCCAGGATCAAAATCAACAAACTGTGATCTGGACATAAACCAGAAGAGGGATAACAAAGTGTGGAGCTGGATGAACACAGCAGGCCAAGCAGCATCTCAGGAGCACAAAAGCTGACGTTTCGGGCCTAGACCCTTCATCAGAGAGGATTGAGTTGAAATCTTACCTGCCAACCTGCTGAGATTTTTTTCAGGTTTTTTTTGGTTCTCATGTCAGACTTCCAAATTCTACTGTATTTTCGTTTTGCACAATAATGCCTTGCTGAATATGATTTAACCATAATTTAAAGGCATGTTTGAATCAATTTAGAACATTTTTTTCAAAGCAATGCATTAGAATTCATCGCTGATGAAGGGTCTAGGCCCGAAACGTCAGTTTTTGTGCTCCTGAGATGCTGCTGGGCCTGCTGTGTTCATCCAGCTCCACAATTTGTTATCTTGGATTCTCCAGCATCTGCAGTTCCCATTATCTCTATAAACCAAAAGAGAATACTTTTCTTTCCTCCTAGTCAGAAACTCCAAATTTTCCACATCTTATTTTCAAATCACTTTCAAAATCTGTCCTTTACTGTGAATGTGGATGGCCACTCTTTTTGGGAATTGCTGATTTATCATTATTGATGTAAACTTTGTCCCATTGTCACCAAAATTGTTTCCTCTCCAACTTTGCTCACTATTTGACTGGCTGTCATACAAAGAAAAGAACAAAGAACAAGGAAAATTACAGCACAGGAAAGGCCCTTCGGCCCTCCAAGCCTGCGCCGATCAAGATCTTCTGTCTAACCTGTCATCTATTTTCTAATGGTCTGTGTCCATTTGCTCCCTGCCCATCCATGTACCTGTCCAAATATATCTTAAAAGACGTTAACGTGTCTGCGTCTACCACCTCCGCTGGCAACGCGTTCCAGGCACCCACCACCCTCTGTGTAAAGAGCTTTCCACGCATATCTCCCTTAAACTTTCCTCCTCTCACTTTGAACTCATGACCCCTAGTAATTGAGTCCCCCACTCTGGGGGAGAAAGCTTTTTGCTATCCACCCCGTCTATAACCCTCATGATTTTGTAGACCTCAATCAGATCCCCCCTCAATCTCCATCTTTCTATTGAAAATAATTCTAATCTACTCAACCTCTCTTCATAGCTAGCACCCTCCATACCAGGCAACATCCTGGTGAACCTCCTCTGCACCCTCTCCAAAGCATCCACATCCTTTTGGTAATGTGGCAACCAGAACTGTACACAGTACTCGAAATGTGGCCAAACCAAAGTCCTATACAACTGCAACATGACCTGCCAACTCTTGTACTCAATACCCCGTCCAATGAAGGAAAGCATGCCATATGCCTTCTTGACCACCTATTGACCTGCGTTGTCACCTTCAGGGAACAATAGACCTGAACACCCAGATCTCTCTGTTCATCAATTTTCCCTAGGATTTTCCCATTTACTGTATAGTTCGCCCTTGAATTTGATCTTCCAAAATGCATCACCTCGCAATTGCCCGGATTGAACTCCATCTGCCATTTATCTGCCCAACTCTCCAGTCTATCTATATTCTACTGTAATCACTGACAGTCCCCTTCACTATCTGCTACTCCACCAATCTTAGTGTCATCTGCAAACTTGCTAATCAGACCATCTACACCTTCCTCCAAATCATTTACATATATCACAAACAACAGTGGTCCCAGCACAGATCCCTGTGGAACACCAATGGTCACAGGTCTCCAATTTGAGAAACTCCATTCTGCTACTACTCTCTGTCTCCTGTTGCCTAGCCAGTTTTTTTATCCATCTAGCTAGCATACCCTGGACCCCACTTTCTCCATCAGCCTGCCATGGGGAACCTTATCAAACACCTTACTGAAGTCCATGTATGTGACATCTACAGCCTTTCCCTCATCAATCAACTTTGTCACGTCCTCAAAGAATTCTGTTAAGTTGGTAAGACATGACCTTCCCTGCACAAAACCATGTTACCTATCACTGATGAGCCCATTTTCTTCCAAATGGGAATAGATCCTATCCCTCAGTATCTTCTCCAGTAGCTTTCCTACCACTGACGTCAGGCTCACCGGTCGATAATTACCTGGATTATCTTTGCTGCCCTGCTTAAACAAGGGGACAACATTAGCAAGTCTCCAGTCCTCTGGGACCTCACCCCTGTCTAAGGATGCTGCAAAGATATCTGTTGAGGCCCTCGCTATTTCCTCTCTCGCTTCCCTCAGTACCCTGGGATAGATCCCATCCGGACCTAGGGACTCGACAACCTTAATGTCTTTTAGGATACCTAACACTTCCTCCTTCCTTATGTCAGCTTGACCTAGAGTAAGCAAACATCTATCCCTGACCTCAACATCCGTCATGTCCCTCTCCTTGGTGAATACCGATGCAAAGTACTCGTTAAGAATATCACCCATTTTCTCTGACTCAGTGCATAACTTTCCTTCTTTGTCCTTAAGTGGGCCAATCCTTTCTCTAGTTACCCTCTTGCTCTTTATATATGAATAAAAGGCTTTGGGATTTTCCTTAACCATGTTTGCCAGCAATATCTCATGTCCTCTCTTAGCCCTCTTAATCCCTCGTTTCAGATTCGCTCTACATTCCTGATATTCTTGCAAAGCTTCATCTGTCTTCAGTCGCCTCGACCTCATGTATGCTTCCTTTTTTCCCTTGGCTAGTCTCACAATTTCACCTGTCATCCATGACTCCCTAATCTTGCCTTTTCTATTCCTCGTTTTCACAGGAACATGTCTCTCCTGCACACTAATCAACCTCTCCTTAAAAGCCTCCCACATATCAAATGTGGATTTACCGTCAAACAGTTTCTCCCAATCTACATTCCTCAGATCCTGCCGAATCTTGGTATAGTCGGCCTTTCCCCAGTTTAGTACTCTTCCTTTAGGACCACTTCTATCCTTGTCCATGAGTATTGTAAAGCTTACGGAATTGTGGTCGCTATTTCCCAAGTAGTCCCCTACTGTAATATCAACCACCTGGCCGGGTTCATTCTCCAACACCAGGTCCAGTATGGCCCCTTCCTGAGTTGAACTACATACATACTGCTCGAGAAAACCCTCCTGGACACACCTTACAAATTCAGCTCCATCTTGACCCCTAACACTGAGTGAATACCAGTCAATGTTGGAAAAATTAAAATCTCCCATCACCACCACCCTGTTTCTCCGACACCTTTCCATTATCTGTTTACATATTTGTACCTCTATCTCACGCTCACTGTTGGGAAGCCTGTAGTACAGCCCCAACAGTGTTACTCCATCCTTCCTATTTCTGAGTTCTACCCATATTGCCTCACTGCTCGAGTCCTCCATGGGACCCTCCTTCAGTGCGGCTGTGATATCGTCTTTGACCATTACTGCAACTCCTCCACCCCTTTTACCTCCCTCTCTATCCTGCCTGAAGCATCGATATCCTGGGACAACTAGTTGCCAATCATGCCCTTCCCTCACCCAAGTCTCAGTAATAGCAATAACATCGTACCTCCAGGTACCGATCCAAGCCCTAATCTCATCTGCCTTATCTACTACACTTCTCGCATTAAAACAAATGCACCTCATACCACCTGTCCCTTTGTGTTCATCATCTGCTCTCCGACTACTATTCCCTTTAGTCACACTGACTCCATTATCTAGTTCCCTACAGGCTTTCGTTTCTACCTCTTTTCTGTCCAATATTTGGTTCCCATCCCCCTGCCACATTAGTTTAAACCTTCTCCCACAGCATTAGCAAAAGCACCCCCAAGGACATTGGTTCCAGTCCGGCTCATGTCCAAACACATTCATGCTTTAGCTCAAGTTTGACTGAACATAGCTGAAATCTAATAAGCTTATCAGTGTCTCCTCAGAGAGGCTGTGAAACTTTGGTCTTCTCTTACAGAATAAAATTGATTCTGTTAATAAGCATGGTACAGTATTCAGAACTGCTTTGAAATCTACAATGCCCAATTTTCTTGCTATTTTCAGGCCAACAATTTAGACAAATCCTTGGGAAACAGAGCCCATTCTGGAAATTTGCATCGACATATTTTGCACTTAGTCACATGCTAGGCTGTGCTCTTTACTCTTAGACATCTCCCTAAGTTTCCTCCAACCTTTAACATTCTTTAATATCTGGAAATCTGTAGCGGCTGCACAATTATTTGTCTGCTTTGCAATCTCAACAACTTTTATGTTTGAACTAGATTGTGTGTCAGACATTCCATATTGATATGAAGTTGCCACATTAGAGGATGGGACCAGTGGGAACACACAATGCACCAGTGAGGTGGTAACCATGACAATATGTTGCCATGCACAGAAGCTAGCAGCTGCAATCAATGGTGTAAGTTTCATAGGAGTGCCAGTGCACTGTGCAGTATGAGTTACAGTTTATGAGGGAGAAAACTGTCAGTATTCTCCTTAGTATGGAAAACTGCAGAGCCTGCTTAGGCTCGTGTGGTAGAGGAAAATAATTTCCTGGTTGAACCAGAAGAGTCCCTTATAATTAACAAGATATATTCTATTGCATGTTAGCAACTAGTTATAGGTTACATCGATAAGATAGATATTATTATAAAGGTATTGAGGATTTTGATTGAGGATCTGATGTTAAATCTCATTCCTTCAAGATTTCGCAAATCCTCATGACAGCAACATGGTGCATAGGTGCTTATGGCTCCCCTCAGTATTAAACCTTGCAGAGCCAAATGAACCAGTTTCCTATTGTCTGATACTATCAATGAGTAGGTTTGCACAGGATGAGTTTGACCACAACGTGTAGGAGCAGCAGTCGGCCATTTGGCTCATTAAAGCTGCTCAGATAATCCACAACTCCATTACCCTGCCTTTCTTCATAATAAGCCTCCATTCCCTTAATGATAAGAAAATCTGTTCATCTTAGTCTTGAATACGCTTAACAACCCAGTCTCATCAGCCCTCTGCGGTAAAGAATTCCCCAGATTCACTATCCTAAGAGAGGAGAAATTCCTCTTCATCTCTGCCTTAAATTGGTGGCCAGCTTTTCTGAGATTATAACCTCTGGTCCCAGACTCTCCCACTAAGGGAAACAACCACTATGTATCTGCCATGTCAAGTCACCTCAGAATCTTGCATGTTTCAATAAGGCCTCCTCTCATTCTTCTAAACTCCAATGATTACAAGCCTAAACCACAGAACCGCTTCTCTTAAGTAAATCCCTCCACACTAGGATCAATGTTAAAACTTTTCTGGACTGCCTCCAGTGCCAGGGTATCCTTCATTAGGTAAAGAGATCAAAACTGCTCACAGTATTCCAGTTTGACTACATCAGAGAAGTACAGAGAGTTAGAAGTAGAGGTTGACTGTTATGCAAGTTTGATCATTGCTCACATATACATAGGATTTGAGTTTTAAAGAATTTATTCCATAATGGCATTTCCAGCTGATGAACATAAAAGAACAGAAGTTTGTACGGCCTGTAGACCCTGCTCTGCCAGGCAGTCACGAATCAGAATGAGTATTTTTACATTTGCATAAAATATGGAATTTAATTATAAGACATTGAATCATCCAATGTCACGCTTAAAACAAATTATATATTCTGTCTTTGTACTTCAAGTAGAAATCCAAAGAACAAGCCATGTAAGCAGCAATGATTTAAAGATGAAAAGAAATTGACTTGCTGACAAGTCTGAAACAAAAACAGGAAAAAACAGGAAGCAATTATACTCAGGAAATTGTTGTTTCATGTACAGAGAAAGAAATGATTGCACTTGAGATGCCCTTATTTGTTTATGTATTAAAACACAAAGCAATCTGTAACTGAAGAAAATTACGTAAGTTTTTACCTTTACAGTTGTCAGGTTTCTTTCATCTGAGAGAATAACAAACACCATTTTCCTCTGATTCTTTGGTATGAATTGTGTGAAATCATATCAAGTTAGTTTAACTTTTGCGCTTTTAAGTTTCATTTACTTTTTTTGTGGAATATAATGCCTCCAAATGGCAGATCCAATATTTCAGAAGGCACCCAAGGGATTTCCAATTGGCATTCGGCATAACAAACTCTTTGTGGCAAGTATCCACTTCATTATCAAGACCATCTAATTCCAGCTTTCTAACATGGCCTAACTTCTCTCCTACGTCAGCTCATCTGCTACTGACCCAGTCACCCATTCCTTTTATAATTCTAGTCTTAATTATTCCGATGCTTTTCTGGTCAGCCTCTCATTGTCCATTTTACATACATCTGAGTTTGTGGAGAATTTGTTTCCTGCATATTCTAACATACATCTCATTCACCAATCACTTCTGTATTCATAGAACCACTTGAAGTTTGCTTCAATTTTAAATTTGTCATTCTTGTTTTTAAATGCCCTCACTTTTCTTATTTTTGTAATTTTCTCTGGCCCTGACAATCTTGCTAAATCTCTGCCTTCCTCCAATTCCAGCCCTTTGCTGAATTTAATCATTTTGTCTGGACCCTAACAGTTGGAATTTACTCACTAAAACCCTGCACCTCCCTTCCTTTCCTGGTTCTTTGACTCTGCTTTCAGTCATTTTTCCTAGTATCTATTTGTGTGACTCAATGCTAAAATGCATTTGCTGATCCTCTTGTGAAATGCTTTGGAACAGGTTATTAAAACAAAATATGTTACATAAATATAAATGATTGTTGTATTACAGAATTTTTTTAAAAAGCTGGGAATTCATTGAACAACCACTATCCAAATTTTATCCGGGGTGGCATGGTGGCTCGGTGGCTGGCAGTGCTGCCTCACAGCTCTAGGACCTGGGTTCACATCCAGCCCCAGGTGAGTGTGTGCAGCTTGTACATTCTCCTTGTGGTCTGCATGGGTTTCCTCCCATAATCCAAAGATGTGCAGGTTAGATGGACTTGCCATGCTAAATTATCCATAGTGTTCAGGGATGTGTAGGTTAGACGGATTAGCCATGGAAAATATAGGGATTGGGTAGGGGGTGGTTCATTTGTCGGAGAATTGGTGTGGGCTTGTTGGGCTGAATGGCCTATTTCCACACCGTAGGGATTCTAGGAAAAAAATTATGATGCTGCCTGAATGCCTTACACATCAGAAATATGATCAGGGTTAGATGAATGACACAACTACATTTCAGACGGGTGATTTTGCGAAGATCAAATCCTTGCAGATTTATGAAATTCAGCAGATTCCTGTGATGGAATGATAAAATATTTAGCAATTTGTGTCAAAAATTAACAAATTAGATCTATACACATTTTTTATCTGCACAAGTTGATTTATTCTCAATAGACTTGCGATGTTTCTCCTGCCACATTTTGTCTATTATAAATTGTTACAACCTCGTTTATGATCAGTTTTACCTAATGTAAACTTATCACAATATTGGTGTAATGTCCCACCATTTGAAACCACGTGGCACTTTTAAATCCATTGCCTTGGTCTACTACAGATACTGGCCATGTAGTTGCTGCCTTCATTGTCCTTATGGCAGGATTCCTTGCTTGTGTTGTGTTGCGTGAGCCCCTCACTAGTTTAATCCAGTACTATAAAACACTAGAAATCAATTTTATTAAAAATGACATCTGCTTCTACTGAGTTCCAGTAACATCAAAACTAAGCATAAATAATACTACTTAACTTGGACTTTGAAATTGCAAATTTTATCAGAAATGTTTGATGTTATAAGCTGGAATCAGAAGTTTCACCTTCAGTCAATTAGTGGCCCAATGATGATAAAATCCACTCATTATAACAAAGCCCATCAGAGACAGTTTTACTAGATGATGGGGACAGGGCCACTCATTCCACATAAAATTCTGCGCATTGGCAGCTTCATTCAGAGCCTATGATATATAGAAACAGCAGTAGATCATTTAGCCCTTGTGTGTCTGTAACAGCCAATGGCATGGAATATACGATGTGCCATGACTCATTGGGGTTACATGCTGGAAATCAGGTCCCACTATTCTCAGTCATCACAAAGGTTAAGAATTTTTAAAATGTGAAGATTCTCCGCTGTATCTGCTTTTCTGGCCCACATTAACAGAAAGCTCAGACCATGTTTCTGTATTCAACAAGAATTACTATTTATTACAAGTATTTAAATATTACAGGTAAATAGTTCTGAACAATCAGCATATATCTGTACCAATTAAAAGTCTAATTCCCTTAAACACTCCACTTAGACAGAAGAAAAGATGGATTATGAACATAGTGAAAAGCTGGGAGGAGGGTTCAGTGATTCCTGTTCACAAGGGTTGTTCAGATGCTTCCTGCGATTTTTGTGCTAGTCAGAACGCTGCTTCTCAATCATCATTCTCCTCCTATTTTCATAGGTTTACAAGATGCACATGGTGGCTGGTTCTTTTATAAAATGTCACAGGTTTGCTCATTAAAACTCACAGCATATAGCAACTGCTAAAGGAAAGTTAAAGGAAAGATTTTCTTCAGGCTTAAATTGACTTTTACTATAGAGATCCAAGAGACCTGGTGATTTGAAGGCTTCTGGGAATCTTGTTCACAGCCCCAAACTGGTCAGGTACCTGAGAGCCAACCAGATAATTGTTAACAAACAGATGACTTTGTCATCGGTAACTGGTTACTAGTTCACAAACAAATCCTCTACTTGTTGTCAATGAAAACCCCATTGGTACATACTCTTCGGCTGCAGTTCATCTGCAACGACATTATTATCCTGTGCAAACAATATTCATAATGAATATCAAGTTACTTGCTTTCAAACCATACAGTCATCCTTGCAATCCCCAATTTTATGAGTTATTTTCTTATGTTAATCTACAATTTAAAAAAGAGCAAAAGTAAAAAATAAGTTGTCATTAGAGATGTAGAAACAGCTTATTTGATCCAAAGAGTCCATACTAGGTGTGTACTCTAACTGAATTTCAACCTAATCCATTTATCTCAGATGAATATTTCAGTATATTTTCCATTCCCTCTTCTCTTGTATTCATCCAGTTTCCTTTCCTAAGCCTCTAAGCTACATGCTTTAACCACTGCTTGCAGTATTGAGTCATACAATTTTGCTATTCTGAGTCAAGAAATTTCTCATTGTTTATCTATTTTGCACTATGTCCCCTGGTTTTAGTCTCTTCTGCAAGTAAAAACATTTCTTTCACAAGTAACTTGACCAACAAATTTATCAGTTTAAAGACCTCTAAGGTCTTTTTTTCAATTTTCTTTTGCTCTAAAAGGAAGCCACAGCCTGCTCAATCTTTCCAAATTGCTGTGATGTCTTCAAGGGCCTTCAATGGAAAGTTTTTTTGTTTTTTTTAATGCATCTATATTCTTTTTATGGTATACAGACCAGAACACTGCACAATAAATGTGGTCTTCCCAAGGTCCAATACAAGTTGATCGTAACTTTTGAATTTAATACCCATTTTGTAAGGTTCCTCATAAGTTAGTGGGCAAAATTATAGCATATTGGATAGGGGCAATTATATTAGCCTAGATCAAACATTATTTGACTGACAGAAAACAGAATGTGGGAGTAAATAGGTCATTTTCTAAGTGGCAGGCTGTGACTAGTGGGGTACTGCAAGGGTCAGAGCTTGGGGCATCAGCTATGCATGATATATGACTATTAAGACTATCTTGGATGGGGGAACAATATGAAATATTTCTAAGTTTCTCAGTGACAGAAGTGGGTGGAATTGTGAGGTGAGACAATACGTGGACGCTAAGATAAGTTGAGTGAGTTGGCAAAGACATGGCAGAAGCAACGTGACTAAATATGAAGACACGCACTTGGGTGTCTATTATTTAAATAGTGATATATTCAGAAGTGTGAATAAGAAGAGGGATCTGGGATTAGGTGTAGTTTTGGACTTCCTAAGAAAGAATGTAGTGGAGGCGAAATCACTGAATATATTCAAGAAAGAAATAGATAAAGGTTTAGATTTAAAAGGTATCGTGGGTGTGGGGAGAAAGCAGGAATACAACATTGAGATTGAGGATTAGCCATGATATATTGAACAATGGACCAGGCTCTATGTTTGAGTGTCATAGTTGATTTTAGGGATTGAACTGCTTCGATGTGTTGCAGGAAACCACCATGAATTGATTTGGCTGCTTAAGAAATCTCACAGTCAAATACTGAAACAATGAATTAAACTTTATTGCGTGTAGCAACCAAAATAAAACCCCCCATGTAAACAAGTCAACTTGGCTATTACCCAATTAATGATGAAATTTAGCTACAATTCTAACCAACAGTGTCAGTCTCTGGAAGTGTCCAGGGTTCACTTCTTGTGGACAGTTGTTCTTTGAAGTTCTGCTGAGGGAGAGTTGCTTTTTCATACACGTTTTTGTCTGTCAGGTCCATAAAGTGATACTATTGATGATCCTTTACATTTTTTTCATTCAAAATATTGACTACTCTTTTGGAGTTCTTGGATCTGCAGCTTGCTGTTTATGAGAATTAGCTCCTCTGTTGTGTTCGGCCTGAACCGTCTGTTTGAAGACACATCTGTCTTGTAATGAACATCTTAAATTCTTCAACAGGGCAGTCATTTATCCTGGTGACGTGAAGCATCCAGTTACCAAGCAGGTGTCAAAACAATTTTTTGTCTGCAGCCTTGACTCCTTGCTGAGTGCTAATTGCTTTCAATTCCTGGATAAGTTTGTCCTTGTCCCATAATAAATTCCAGAAAGAGTTATTGCTGCTTCTTTGTAGATGTAATAGTTTGTTGATTCTTTCAGTCCATGAACAGTTATTAAATTTCTGAAGTTTATAATATCACTAAGTGGTCTTTGAATTCTCTTTGAAGAAAGGAACAGCAATTATATAGTGCTGTAGAACCATTTCAGGGTAGCGTGCATAATCTACCATAGAGATAGTTCACTTCTGGTCAGTGCAGCGAACTGAAACTGACAAAATTGCGAGAAGCCCTCTAAACAGATTCCAACTTTAATATTCTTTGAGATTTCTAGATATGCACCACCGTGGTGACTTTACCTTACAGGTTAATATGTTGTCGGCTTTGTATTTTACAACATTGCACTTATTCGATGGGCTGTATCTGAAGTTTATTATTGCTTTAAATTTCTTTCACAACCTTTTCTAGCCAGATCAACATTCTGCATACAGTAAATATGATTCTTTTAATTTATCTCTCTTGCATGTCATCTGCTATGGTCTTGTCAACTTCCAAATTTAATGAATTGAATCAGATAAATCAGTGAATTTTTAGAATCACTACAGCCATTCAGCCCATCGAGTCCACACCACCCCTCTGAAGAGTTGTCTAATTTACTAAAAAAGTATATGGAAAGAAGAGTTTTCACTCACTTCCATCTATACGTTGCTGTGTCTTTAATCTTCACCTGAACTTTCAGTCAGGTTGAATATTGAATTTTAAGAGAATTTTGTTGCTTCATTTTCAAAGTGATATTTCTGTTCTGAGTTTAAGAAATATACAATGCTGTCTGGTATTCATGATTAGTTTCAAAGCAAAATAGCCTGCCTCTGTTGATATAATCAAAACCTAATCAGATCAAGTTTGTTTAGTTACTTCCTCCGTTTGGAATGGAAATATACGTGAGTTCATCATTTTGCAACTACTTGTCAGATGTGGGCTGACGCTTGAAAGGGATGTTAAGCTAGATGGAATTTTCAAAATATTTTGTTTCAGACCTTGCTTAGGAAACATCTTTAAAAATAATGATGGAATTATTACCATCCATTCAAATTACAAATACTATTCATGAAATATCTCCACATGTCCTGTCACCAAGTCAACTTTATTTACACTGAGCAGTCTTAACTTTAATACTGCCTCTCCAGAGTCAGCATCTCTGACACTCACCTTTTTTTTTCATCTGTCAGCCAGGGCTCCCCAATTGGACCACCTTAACAGCCCCAAACAGGAAATCCTGTTCTGAGGTCCAGCTGGTTAACCTCATTATAATCACGAAAATTCGTACTGCAAATTACTAGCCCATTAATAATCAAAGCTCCTTGAAAGGAACTGACCATTGTGAATGAAGGGTCTAGGCCTGAAATATCTGCTTTTATGCTCCTAAAATGCTGCTTGGTCTGCTGTGTTCATCTAGCTCCACACTTTGTTACTCGGATTCTCCAGCATCTGCAGTTCCCATTATCTCTGGCCATTGTGAATGGTCTTTTGTGATTAGAATTGATTGACAGCTGTGTGCTCCATGCATACCAATGAATCAGAGAATCCCTACTGTATGGAAACAGGCTCTTCACCCACACGAGTCCACACCTATCCCCCTATAACCCACCTAATCTGCACATCCCTGAACACTATGTGCACTAGCCTGCACTCCATCTAGCCTGCACATTTTTGGAATGTGGGAGGAAACCGGAGCATCCAGAGGAAACCCACACAGACACGGTAAGAACGTGCAAACTCCACACAGACAGTTGCCCGAGAAAAGAATTGAACCCGGGTCCCTGGCTAAAGTTGGAACATATTTTGAGGAATGTTGGTGATTTCTGCTGTTTCAGTTCCCTTTGTTGGGTCAAGGTTGACCTTTTCAAATGGAAATTTCAGTCAGTTTGCATGTTGTGTGGGATTTACACATTAGACATAATAGGAACTATTATGTGTGATTTACACATTAGACATAATAGGAACTGCAGATGCTGGAGAATCCGAGATAACAAGGAGTGGAGCTAGATTAACACAGCAGGCCAAGCAGCATCTTAGGAGCAGAAAAGCTGACGCTTCGGGCCTAGACCCTGGGCCCGAAACGTCAGCATTCCTGCTCAGCCTGCTGTGTTCATCCAGCTCCACACCTGATTTACACATTTGTATCTTTTCTTTAGAGTTTGGATTTCAAACTAGTGGCGTATGGGTGAGAGATAATGGGAACTGCAGATGCTGGAGAATCCAAGATAATAAAGTGTGAAGCTGGATGAACACAGCAGGCCAACCAGCACCTCAGGAGCACAAAAGCTGACGTTTCGGGCCTCGACCCTTCATCAGAGAGGGGGATGGGGTGAGGGTTCTGGAATAAATAGAGAGAGAGAGGGAAGCGGACCGAAGATGGAGAGAAAAGAAGATAGGTGGAGAGGAGAGTATAGGTGGGAGGTCGGGAGGGGATAGGTGCCACCCGAAGGTTGCAGGAACAGCAACTCATATTCCGCTTGGGAACCCTGCAGCCCAATGGTATCAATGTGGACTTCACGAGCTTCAAAATTTCCCCTTCCCCCACCGCATCCCAAAACCAGCCCAGTTCATCCCCTCCCCCAACTGCACCCCAAAACCAGCCCAGCCTGTCTCTGCCTCCCTAACCTGTTCTTCCTCTCACCCATCCCTTCCTCCCACCCCAAGCCGCACCTCCATTTCCTACCTACTAACCTCATCCCACCTCCTTGACCTATCCGTCTTCCCTGGACTGACCTATCCCCTCCCTACCTCCCCACCTATACTCTCCTCTCCACCTATCTTCTTTTCTCTCCATCTTCGGTCCACCTCCCCCTCTCTCCCTATTTATTCCAGAACCCTCACCCCATCCCCCTCTCTGATGAAGGGTCTAGGCCCGAAACGTCATCTTTTGTGCTCCTGAGATGCTGCTTGGCCTGCTGTGTTCATCCAGCTTCACACTTTATTATCTTAGTGGCGTATGGGGGTTCTATTTTGTAAAGCAGTTTAGATACTAACAAGATCAATCTTTCTAAAATGCTGCTTGGCCTGCTGTGTTCATCCAGCTCCACACTTTGTTATCTCGGATTCTCCAGCATCTGCAGTTCCCACTATCTCTGATACAATCTTTCTAAAAAGATGATTTTAAACCAGTATGTCCCGGAGTGTTCATGGAGGTTTGTCTACATTGTGTGGGTTTATAACAGAATAGAGAAAGAATTGAAAGATATTAGGTTGCTTTAGAGTTTGGAATAATCAATGATTGATTTTAATTTAGAGAACACCAGAAAATGGTGAGCTTTGGGGACAGTTTGAAGAAGACTTAACTGATCATGTAAAAGTAAAGGTTCTGCCAGAAAGGAGATTGTTCAAACAGTTAAGGAAATAATTTACCACAGTAAAAGGGCTTTTTGAAAGCTCCAGACTAGGTGTATTTGGTTAGAAACTTGCTTTGTTTATTCAAAGCAGGTCAAGTCTCAGATCTCAGTTGTGTAAGAATTCAAGAAAAGGTTTCACAGCTTACAGGAGAGGAACTGTAGAAAAAAGTACTCAGTCAAACCCACTGATTTGCTAGAGGAGGAGACGTTCTGTAGATTGAGAAACTGTAAAGTGATGTTGTTAGGGAGTAGACAGGATTTTGTGTTGCTGTGTTTTTAAATCTTTCAATCCTAGCGTGGGGCAGCCCGAAACTAGACGGAAGAGATTTAAGGTGAGAGGGGTAAGATTTAAAAAAGGGCCTGAGGGGTAACTTTTTCCACATAGGATTGTGTATCTATGGAATGAACTGCCAGAGGAAGTGATGGAGATAGGTACAATTACAACATTTAAAAGCCACCTGTATGGGTTTATGAGATAATAGGAACTGTGGATGCTGGAGAATCTGAGATGACAAGGTGTTAGCTGGATGAACACAGCAGGTCAAGCAGCATCACAGGAGCAGGAAGGCTGACGTTTCAGGCCTAGACACTTCTTCATAAATAGGGGAGGGGAAGGGGGTTCTGAAATAAACAGGGAAAGAGGGGGAGGCGGATAGAAGATGGATAGAGGAGAAGATAGGTGGAGAGGAGACAGACAGGTCAAAGAGGTGGGGATGGAGCCAGTAAAGATGAGTGTAGGTAGGGAGTTAGGGAGGAGATAGGTCAGTCCAGGGAGGACGGCCAGGTCAAGGGGCAGGATGAGGTTAGTAGGTAGGAGATGGGGGTGGTGCTTGAGGTGGGAGGAAGGACAGGTTAGGGAGGTGGGGAAGAGCTGGGCTGGCTTTGGGATGCGGTAGAGGGAGGGGAGATTTTGAAGCTTGTGAAGCCCAAGCGGACGCTTGGGCATGGCTTTGCAGAACACCTCTGCTCGGTTCACACTAAACAACTGCACCTCCCAGTCACAAACCATTTCAACTCCCATTCCCATTTCGCAGATGACGTGTCCATCCTGGGCCTGCTGCGGTGCTGCAACAATGCTACCCGAAGCTTGGAGGAACAGCAACTCATATTTCGCTTGGGAACCCTGCAGCCGAACGGTATCAATGTGGACTTCACAAGCTTCAAAATCTCCCCTCCCCCACCGCATCCCAAAACCAGCCCAGCTCGTCCCCACCTCCCTATCTTGTCCTTCCTCCCATCTATCCCCTCCTCCCACCTCAAGTACCACCCCCATATCCTACCTACTAACCTCATCCCACCCCCTTGACCTGTCCGTCCTCCCTAGACTGACCTATCTCCTCCCTAACTCCCTACCTACACTCATCTTTACTGGCTCCATCCCACCTCTTTGATCTGTCTGTCTCCTCTCCACCTATCTTCTCCTCTATCCATCTTCTATCCACCTCCCCCTCTCTCCCTATTTCAGAACCCTCCCCCATTTCTGAAGAATGGTCTAGGTCCAAAACATCAGCTTTCCTGCTTCCCTGATGCTGCTTGGTTTGCTGCGTTCATCCAGCTCCACACCTTGTTATCTTGGATTCTCCAGCATCTGCAGTTTCTATTATCTCTAAGGTGTAAATCACACATCTTTCATTACAACATACATGTTGACCTAAATTTACACTTGAACAGGTCAACCATGACCCAAAGGGACCTGAAACAGCAGAAATCGCCAACATTCCTCAAAATATGTTCCAACTTTAGCCAGGGACCCAGGTCTGATTCTTCCCTCAGGCAACTGTGTATGTGGAGTTTGCATGTTTTCCCCGTGTCTGTGTGGGTTTCCTCCGCTTGCTCCAGTTTCCTCCCACATTCCAAAAATGTGCAAACTAGGTGGATTGCAGGCTAGTGCCCATTGTGTTCAGGGATGTGCAGATTAGGTGGGTTATAGGAGGATAGGTGTGGACTCGTGGGGATGAAGGGCCTGTTTCCATACTGTAGGGATTCTCTGATTCTTTACTATGCATGGAGCCAAGCCAAGGAAACTGTCCAGCAAATCTGTACCTGTTCCTATAAGATGATCTCTTAAGTCCATTTCTTACATCCTGGTTCTGATATGTGTAAGGTGAAAAGCTTCACTTTACAGGTTTCTTTTTTCAATGTTTAAGTTTTGTACTATCAGCCATTTATTTCTAGCTTGAAATGGAATGCTGATTACACAGGCACTTACGCAATTGCATTTATTTATAAATAATATGACATTGTTTCCAGGCTCTATCAGAACACGAGTGGCTTTCAGCATGACCATCCATAGTCCCCATTATCATTTATCTAGCCTCGCTTCTTTATTTGCTTACTATGGACAAACTTTTTGTCTGCCTTACCCTTCTTCCCTATCTCTGTCTCTATCACTTCCGCCTCCAACTATTCCCTTCCTTCTTCCCCTACCCTAACCACCATCAACAAAAATACCATCTTTTCTGAGCAGCTATCAGTTCTGAGGAAGTGTCAGTGGACCCAAAACATTGTGGGTTTTACTCTTCCTCCCCACAGATGCTGCCAGACCCGCTGAGTTTCTCCAGCAGTTGCTGGTTTTATTGCAGATCTGCAGTTCTTCGTTTTAGTTCAGTGTTTCCTTCCTGCTGGGTTCTGCGACTGTCAGTATTTGCATCTGCTTTAATTCATGCGCACTTTGTGCTCGTGAGACTGAAGTTTATCGTCAGTACCTTGGCGGTGACTTGTGACCCTTGCAGTGGATGTTGCCCAGACGTTGCTGCTGGGTCTCGCTTTAAGACGAACTTTTCGTTTGGGAGTTGGACGATGGTAAATGCTTGAGTGGAGGGGGCAGTTCTCGCGAGAGGTGGGCCTTGGAGATGAGAGTTTGTGATGGCGACGGTGTCAGGGTGGGTCGGTAACAGGGCAGAGCTGAGGGCCAGCGGCGGTGGGTTGGCCGAGCCGGAGGTGAGTGCACGCTGTGGCCGGGATCGCTTTCGTTCGCGTGTCAAGTGCCGGTTTCTCGGTGTGTCAGCGGCTCTCGGGCCAAGTTACCGGCCCCCGGCCTGTCGAGCCCCAGGGCCGGGCTCATGAAGTGAGACACTGTCCCTCCCCTTGCTTTTGATATTTTCCAAGAGAAATCAATTGGGGCCAGGAGTTACTGCCGTAGGCATGGACATTAGAAGTAGCTCATGCCGGGGGACATTAAGTCAATATAACAAAGTGAATAGTTGCATATACATTAGATGGAAACTTCTTTTCACGAATAACTTAGTGACTTGCATTAGAATAGGTCAGTAAGGACTTATTGAAATGTAAATAAGCTGTTTATACCAGTTCACCATTCAATGAGATCGTGGCCAATATGATTGTAATTTCAATTTCAATTTCAAATTCACATTCCAGCTGATCCCTGATGACTTTTCACCCCCTTGTTTAACAAGAATCTATTTCTGTCAAAAATGTTCAAGGGACGTGAGCAAAGCTGCATTTGTAGTTAGTGAACGGCGGGGTCATCAAGTTATACAGCATGGAAACAGGCCCTTTGGCCAGTGCATCCATGCTGTTCAAGTTTTGTAAACCTTTTAAACCTTTCCTAGCATGTACTTGTCCAAATACCTTTTAAATGGTGTAACTGTACCTGCCTCCACCACTTCCTTTGGCAGCTCACTCCATTTATGTACCACCTTCTGTTGAAAAAGTTGACCTTTTTTTCCCTTTTGTATCCTTTTCCTTTCACCTTAAACTTATGCCCTCTAGTTTTGGGCTCCCCTTCCCTGGGGAAAACATCTTGCTTCCATTTGCTTTTTCAGGAAAAGCATTCCAAAGATGCTCAATTCTCAGAAGAAATTTCCTCTTGTCTCTCTTTTAAATGGTAATCCCTTGTTTTTAAACTGTGATTCCTATTTCTAGATTCTGCCATAGTAGGAAATGTGTTCTCCAAGTCCTTGTCAAGACTGTTCAAGATTTGTTCCACTCAAGTCACTGATTGTTCTTCTAAACTCCATTAAATAGCCTAGCCTGTCCAGCCTTTGCTCCTGAGACAACACTGTCATTCAGGTTTACCAACTAGTACCTTCAGAACTCCTGCTAGCGCACTGACATCCTCCCTTCGCTGGAGAGACCCATACTGTGCACAGTACTCCGCTTATCGTCTCAGCACCTCTCTAACTTAAAATAATTGTTGATCTTGCTTTGCGTACTTCCTGTGCAACCGTAACCTTGTCTACCATGCTCTGTAAGCACCCTGTGATCTGTATGTCGTTGTTTGCTATGATCTGCCTGTACTCCTTGCAAAACAAAGCTTTTTGTTGTACTTGGGTACATGTGACTATAATAAATCAAATCAAATAAGTGCCCTGTATAACTGAAGCATAAATTAGTTAACTTGTATTCAAGTCCTCATGATGTAGCATTCTATAACCTTTTATAATTTTGTGTTGTACCCACATATTGATCTTTTATGATTCAAGTATGAGGATACTCAGATCTCTCTGCATTTGAAAGCACTGCAATCTCAACATTTAAGCAGTGTACTTTTTTTGCAACTGGATAATTTCAATCTTTCATGCATTTTACTCCATTTGCCACATCTTTGTCCCATCACAGAATCCAACTATGTTTTTGTTGCAGAGATAACAAAGTGTGAAGCTGGATGAACACAGCAGGCGAAGCAGCATCTTAGGAGCACAAAAGCGGATGTTTCGGGCTTAGACCCTTCATCAGAAAAGGGGGTTGGGGAGAGGGTTCTGAAATAAATAGGGAGAGGGGGGAGGTGGATCGAAGGTGGATAGAGGAGACTGACAAGTTAAAGGGGCGGGGATGGAGCCTGTAGAGGTGAGTATAGGTAGGGAGGAGATAGGTCAGTCTGGGGAGGACGGACAGGTCATGCGGGCGGGATGAGGTTAGTAGGTAGGAAATGGAGATGCGGCTTGAGGTCGGAGGAGGGGATAGGTGAGAGGAAGAACAGGTTAGGCAGGCGGGGACAAGCTGGGCTGGTTTTGGGATGCAGTGACGGGGAGGGGAGATTTTGAAGCTTGTGAAATCCACATTAATTCCATTGGGCTGTAGGGTTCCTAAGTGGAATACGAGTTGCTGTTCCTGCAACTTTCCCCTCCCACCTCAAGTTGCGCCTCCATTCCCTATCTCCTAACCTCATCCCACCCCTTGACCTGTCCGTCCTCCCCGGACTGACCTATCCCCTCCCACCTCCCCACCTACACTCGCCTCTACTGGCTCCATCCCCACCCCTTGAACTTGTCTGTCTCCTCTCCACCTTCGATGTGCCTCCCCCTCTTTCCTTGTTTATTTCAGAACCCTCTCCCCATCTCCCTTTTCTGATGAACGGTCTAGGCCCAAAACATCAGCTTTTGTGCTCATGAGATGCTGCTTGGTCTGCTGTGTTCATCCAGCTCCACACTTTGTTATCTCGGATTCTCCAGCATCTGCAGTTCACGTTATCTCTGATGTTTTTGTTGCCCCTTGTGTCCTCTTCACAACCTACTTTTCTGTCTGTCATCAGACAAAATGGTAACCGTACCTCCTGTCCTTTCACTTAAGTCACCAATGTAAATTGTAAGCCATTAAGGTTCCAGCACCAAACTCTGTAGTGTAACAGTTGTTACATTTTGCCAATCTGAAAAAAAGACTCACCTAATTTATGTTAGTCACCTAAATGTCTAATCATGCCAATTTGCCACCCTCCATATGACAAACTTTTATTTTCTACAGTGATGTTTGATGTGGCACTTTATGAAATGCATTCTGGAAATCTAAGAACAGACACATTCACCAATTCCCATTTATCCACAGCATGTACTAGTCAAACAATTCCTGTGGATTGATCAAACAATTTCCTTCTCACAAAACCAAGCCTGGTTGCCTTGAACTAATGATTTAAATGCTTGCTATTATATCTTTACAAACAGTTTCTAACATTTTTCCAGTGACTGTTGATCTAACTGAACTGTAGTTTCCTCTTTTCTGTCCTTTTTTTTAAGTAAAGGAATTACACTTGCTATCTTTCAATATAATAGGATCATTCCTGAATCAAGAGGACGTTGGAAAACTACAATGTATCAGATATCTCACTAGCCACTTTTAAGACCCTAGGATGAAGGCTTTTCGGACCTAAGCACTTGTCAGCAAATTACCCCATACCACTTCTCTGGTGATTTTCCTGAGTTCCTCCCTGCCTTCCATTTCCTTATTTATTGCTGCTCTGAGAATGAACTTAGAACAGAACAGCACTGGAACAAACCTTTCTGCCCATGAGGCCTGTGCTGACTATGATGCCATTCTAAACTAATCCATTCTGCCCGCACATGGTCCACCTCCCCCTTGCCCCTGCCTGTTCGTGTGTCAGTCTAAATGCCTCTTAAAACATTGTTACTGTATCTCCTTCCACGACCTCTCTTGACTGGCAGTTTCACACATCTCCCACTCGCTGCATTTAAATAAGACCACATGCACATCTCCTTTAAACTTCCCCCTCCTCGCCTTCAACAATGCCTCTTGGTATTAGGCATTGCCACCCTGAGGAAAAAGACACTGCCCAATTTTATATACTTCTTTTAGGCTACCCCACTGCCTCTGACACTAGCAAAAACAGTTTGTCCAACCTGTCCGTATTGCTAATATACTCCAGTCCAGGCGACATCCTGGTAAACCTCTTTTGCACTCTTTCTAAAGCGTCATGTCCTCCTATAGTGTGGCGATCAGAACTGCACTTCAGTACTTCAAGTGTGGCTGAACTACAGTTGTTGGATGTATCCACTGCAGTGAAGGCTCATGGAAAATACCTGTTCCAATGCCATTCCCTTATTTTGCATTATTATTTCTTAAATTAACTTTCCATATGATCATCATGCACTTTGTTAAATCTTTTCCTTTTTAAATATTTATAGAAATTCTTACCATCTATTTTTATATCTCTGGCTAATTTTCTCTTGAGCTGTATTTTTCAATTCTTAATTTTTTAGTCATTATTTGCTTTATAATGCTTTATATTCTGCCCAGTCCAATGACCTGCTACCTATTTTTGCACAGTGACTTACATTCACTAAAGTTATGTTTTTAAAGATGCACATCTGTGTTCTGAGATTCGAGATTTGTGAAATTCATGCTAAAAACTGTTAGAAAAATGTCAATATCTTCAATTAAGCGCACACTTGGAAGTATATCACCATACCTTCACGGTCACTGGATCAAAAACATTCCCTGCCTGACAAAATCTACTACGTACACCTACAATATACAGACTGCATTGTTCAAGAAGGCAACTCATCATCATGTTTTCAGATACAGTTTAGGATGGGTAAAATGTTGGCTTTGCCAGTGATACTCAGATCCCTTGACAAATGAGAATAAAAGCCCACAATGAGGGAGCAAAATCTGCCAAGGAATATGATCTGAAGCAGTGATCAAAGACTCAGTGCTATGGGATAATGTATTTATCACAAAGTGGTGGTCTGCAAATCAATATTATTGAGTTTTATTGGGTTAAAAGGGTTGGAGTCACTCACATTTTAATAAAGACTTCTTACGTGCTGAATGACTCCTGGCACATTATAGGTATAAAAAGTGGAGACTAAACAGTGCAGAGGAGACCAAAAAGTGCTGTTTTGGGGAACAAAAGGAGTTGAAGAGAACAATTTAAAGCTTTTAAGAGCAAAGAGAAAAATGGCAAGTGAATGTGCTGGGAAAAATACAGCAAGAGCATGGTCTGAATGAAAGAAAGTATAGAATGAGGTGTAGACACCTGTCGCAGGAGTAGTGGGTGGCTTAAATACTATCGAGCCCCTGAGCATACTAGTCTGAATATGTTTAATATCATCTAAGTTTAGAAGCTAAGGTGACTGAGATTTGCTTAATACTTGGATAGGAGACTGCTGGGAATGCCACATTCAGTAGGTGGTATCATTGCCAAAAGGGCAATGTTTATCTTGTAAACCAAATATTGTGCCTTTGATCACCTTCCATACCTGGCAGCATTTGATTTTAGGGGTCTTGTGTGCGGTTTCCCTACCTGTGGGCCAGAAGTTTCAGACTCAAAGATAACACCGTATGGAGCTGGAGGAACACAGCAGGCCAGGCAGCATCAGAGGAGCAGGTAAACTGATGTTTCAGGTCAGAATTAGGAGAGGGGGAAGGGAGTTCTGAAATAAATAGTGGAGGGGTGGGGCTGGGGAAGGTAGGTGGGATGGTGATAGATGAGTGCAGGTAGGCAGTGGTGGGGATTGGTCAGTGAGGTGGGAGGAATGGATAGATGGGCGAGAAGACAGACAGGTTAAGGAGACGGGGATGAGAGGGAGGGTTGCGCACGGAATGAGGCTGGGGGTGCGGAGATTTTAAAAATAATAAAGTCCACATTGAGACCATTGAGTTGTAGGCTCTGAAGGTGGATTGTGAGGTGTTGCTCCTCCAGTTTTTGGTGGCGTCATCGTGACACTGGAGGAGGCCCAGGATGGACATGTCATCCAGGGAATGGTGGGGGTGGGGGTAGGGGTAGTGGTTTGCGACTGGAAGGTGGTGTCGTTTGTCGCAAACCGAGCAGAGGTGCTCTACAAAGCGGTCTCCAAGCCTCCGCTTGGTCTCACTGATGTAGAGGAGGCCACATTGGGAGCAGCGGAGGCAGTAGACCATATTAGCAGATGTGCAGGTGAACATCTGCCTGATGTGGAAAATTTTTTTGGGTTCAAGGGGGGAGATGAAGGGGCTGGTAGTTATCTCTGACTCGAGCATAGGCAGTTCTTACTATTTCCAAGTTCAGGCTCAAGTCCACCCACTGCAATTGCCATAACATGTAAAATTAGATTAAGTGAGTCAGTCATTTATAGTACAAAAAAAGTCCAGCAAGTCCATGGCTGCTGTCCTCAAAGCAATTTTGTCAGTTCCACTTCCTTGCATGTCCAATAGCCCTGGATATATTCCCTTCAAGTGCCCATCCAATTTCCTTTTGAAATCATTGTTTCTACTTCATCCACTCTTATTGGTAGTGGGTTCCCATTCATTACCACTTTTCTGCTTTTTTTAAAAGAAAAAGTTTCCCATCAAGCCTCCTTCACCTTTTGCCCAAAATTGAAATCTATACCCTATGGTCCTTGAAATAATAGCCAATTAGAACAGTTCTCAAAATTAGCCTGCGTAAATCTCTTGTTATCTTGTACTCTTTTTTTTGTTCTCAAATCTTCCTTCAATCTCCTTCAGTCTAAGGAGAACAACTCAAATGAAAATCTCCCACCCATGGAACCATTCTGGTAAATTTCTGTTTTGCATCCATTTAGCATCTCTAGCGTTCTTTCTAGCCACAGTAAAGCATACGTTGCCTCACAAAAGTTAGATTGTAAGATGTAGGCATAGAAGTAGGTTATTCAGCTCATCCTGTCTGTTGTACCATTGAATAATCCTCAACTCAAGACATAAGCCGTATCATCATAAAGCTTTAATGCTGTACCGATTGAAAAATTTGTCTACCTTGGCCTTGACTACAATTAATGACCCAGTCTCAAACCCTCTGCAGTAAAAAATTCCGTAAGTTCAGTGCTCTGAGAGAAAAAATACTCACCATCCTTGTATTGTCTGGGCGAATCCATACTGTAAGATTGTGCCTTCTGGTCCTAGACTCTTCCACAAGAGAAGACAACCTCTCAGCATCCACCCTATCAAGCCCTCAACACTCTTGTGTATTAATAAGCTCATCACCTTCCAAGCTCCAGTGGGTCAAACTCGACCCAAATCCAGCTCTCCTCACAAGAAATTCCCTCCATCCCCTGGGATTAACCGTGTGAATCTTCTCTGGACTGCTTCCAATGCACGATAATTTTTCTCTGACCTGAGAGACTGAATGTCTTCATTACTGACACCACACACATCCACCCCTCCCCAACCCCATACTGAGGCCTCATTACCATCCAAAATCTCCTTGAACACAGGATTTCTTCCAACCTGCTGGAACCAATTTTGGGAACCAAAATTGTTCATAGCATACCAGATATGATCTGCCTAATGCCTTTTGTACCTTAACAAGATTGTTTTTATTCTCCTTACTAGTAGAAATAAAGGCCACTCCATTTCTCTTCCTACCACTTGCTTAAATTGTGTGCTATCGAGTTTTGAGAAGATTTGTAGCTCGGGTTGAGTTTCTGGATGTGAGTTTGCTCGCTGAGCTGGAAGGTTAGTTTTCAGGCGTTTCGTCACCATATTAGGTAATATCATCAGTGAGCCTCCGGTGAAGCGCTGGTGTTATGTCCTTCTTTCTATGTATCTGTTTAGGTGTGTATTTGTTCTGATTGGAATGCCATGCTTCTAGGAATTCTCCATCAACAAACACATTGGTAGATGGGCTCCAAATCAATGTGTTTGTTGACGGAGAATTCCTAGAAGCATGACATTCCAACCGGAACAAACACACACCTAAACAGATAAATAGAAAACGGGACATAACACCAGCGCTTCTTCGGAGGCTCACTGATGATGTTACCTAGAATGGTGACGAAACGTCTGAAAACTAACCTTCCAGCTCAGCGAGCAATCTCACATAGAGAATTGTGTGCTATCTTTTGGTAATCTGTCCACAAGGACTCTGAATCCCTTGTACACCAACTTTCTACAAGTTTCTCCATTTAAATAATATTCAGCTCTTCTTTTCTTCTCACCAAAGTGCATAACCTCACATTTTCCCACTTATTTCATCTGCCAAGTTTAAGCCCACTCACTTAACCTATGTATGGCCCTCTTCAGACTGTGTTACTCTCACCATTTGTCATCATATCTATTTTTGTTTCACCTGCAAACTTGTCTGTTGTACATTTACTTTCCTGATCCAAGGTATTAACATATATATTAAATAATTGTGTTCCTCCGGCACAAATCCCTGTGGCACTCCACTAGTTACAGATTTTTATCCTAAAAATGGTCCACTTTCCCAATGTCAAATGTTCCACTAACTAATAGTTATTATTAGAACCAATGCTGATTTTTCATTATTTTTATTCTTTTAGCAATTTTGGTTTGGAGTCATGAAGTGGGAATTGTGAGCTGAATGACTTTGGGACAGCTTGAGGTGAAAGGGAAAGAACAGGCCAAAAAGCAATTGTTGTTTGTTAGGCTAATTGCAAGCTGATTCTTGATTAAAAGGTTTGCTGTAGACACAGTGAACCAGGGAAGAGCATTGTGTTTAAACAGGTAGCAGAAGTTGGCTATTAATGAGATCAGTACCTGGGAATTGGTTCCGGCAGGTTGGAAGAAACCCTGTGTTCAACGAGATGGTAGATTTTGGATGGTAATTGAGGCCTCAGTGTGGGGTTGAGGATGGAGGGGTGTGTGTGGTGTGGGCAGTGAAGACATTCAGTCTCTCAAGTCAGAACCAGAATTGAGGTTTTGTTTTGAATTGTGCTTTCTGGTGAGATGAACTCAGCTGCTGACAGCATGAAGATTTGACAGCCGTCTGCCTATTCTCCCACACCAGCTTCCAGAAGCCCAAGGAGTAGAAAGTTGAGTTAGAAGGATTGTTATCTGTACCTGAGTGAACTCGAAAGGTGCCCCTAATTGGCAGTTCCAGAAAAGCAACCAAGGAATCCACGTCTGTGCCTATGAAACAGCGCACCATGAAAGCCATTTAAATAATCTGACCAGTTTTGCTTCTTTTTATTTATCCCTTAACTGTGTTTGTTTGTCCAACTTTTATGTAAATGAAAACACACATTTTGGGTTTAAAGCATAGATGTTAATTAGATTACTGTGTTATTTAATTTTCTCAAGTATTTTCTTTAAGATGCAAAATTAGGGTCTAGAAATTAGGGTCACAAAGTCTGGGATTGGTTATTCAAATATCTGGTCAGGAAGCATTACTGTGACTATTGGGGTCTTCATTTAATGTTTTGAATATAGAGGTTGAAAGGCTGATTTGGTTGGGCTGCCTGTCTCTGTGTGGTAACATATCTGTTTTTTGTTTCCCTCACTTTTTGATTTAAGCATTTTACATTTGCAGTTTTCCAATTCTCTAGGATGTTTCAAGTATTTATGGATTCTTGGAAGAGTACTCACGGTACATCTACTATCTCTAACTTCTTCCTTTGAAATCCTAGTGTTCAACCTGTCATGTCCGGTTGACATACTGGCCATTAACCCCTTAATTTTCCAAGCACTTTTTCTCCAGTGATGGTTATGTTTATTCCCTCCCATCTTTTGCTCCTCGATTATTTAGTGCTTTTATGGTCCTCCCACATTTATAAAGATTCAGCGTAGCCACTCTGATTTTGTACTCAACAGTTTTACGTGTGAAACCCAAGAATCCGTATGCTTTGCTAACTATTCTCTTAATATGAAGTCCATTTTCAAAGACTGGTTTGAAAATGAACCCCTAGGTTCCCCTGTTCCTGCACATTATTTATTTACTCTTCCTGTTCCTTTTGTGGAACTGCTTGTCTTGTCTGTATTAAATGCAGTCTGCTACTTGCATATCCATTTGATGTTGCAGGTGATTAGAACAATGTAGCCCAGAACAGGCCCTTTGGCCCTCGATGTTGCGCCAACCTGTGAACTAATCTAAGCCCTTCCCCTATACTATCCCATCATCATCCATATGCTTATCCAAGGACTGTTTAAATGCCCCTAATGTGGCTGCGTTAACTACACTGGCAGGCAGGGCGTTCCATGCCCTTACCACTCTCTGAATAAAGAACCTGCCTCTCACATCTGTCTTAAATCGATCACCCCTCAATTTGTAGCTATGCCCTCTTGTACAAGCTGAAGTCATCATCCTCGGAAAAAGACTCTCACTGTCTACCCTGTCTAATCCTCTGATCATCTTGTATGTCTCTATTAAATCCCCTCTTAGCCTCCTTCTCTCCAATGAGAACAGGCCCAAGTCCCTCAGCCTTTCTTCAGAGGGCCTGTGCTCCAGGCCAGGCAACATCCTGGTAAATCTCCTCTGCACCTTTTCCAATGCTTTCACATTCCTCCTGTAATGGGGCGAATGACTTGGATAAAGGCATAGGGAGTAACATATTATTACACAGTTTGTGTCATCAACAAACAGTATGTCGGAATACAATGAACAGAGGGATAGCTCTCGTTTACTCACTCCCTCCTTCATGCTCTCCATCCTTCACACTCTCCCTTTAAAGAAAGAGTTAAGAAGAGCAAGGAGGGGACATGAGCAGACATTAGCAGGTAGAATAAAGGAGAACCCTAAAGCTTTCTATAGGTATGTGAGGAATAAGAGGATGACTAAGGTAGGAATAGGGCCAGTCAAAGACAGAAGTGGGAAGTTGTGTGTGGACCCTGTGGAGATTGGAGAGGTGCTAAATGATTATTTCTCATCTATTTTCACTGAGGAACAGGAGAATATTGTAGAGAAGACTGAGTTACGGGCTACTAGAATTGAAAGGATTGAGGTTTGTAAGAAGGAGGTGTTATCAATTCTAGAAGGTGATTCTTTTCATTGTTATTGTTTATGACGCCTCCTTTTTTTGATAACACCAACAAATTTGAAATTCTCTTCTGTATTCCAAAATTTGAATAATTTGAACATCAGAAAGCATTGACCCTTTATTTCCAACCACTCTCAACTTTCATTCCAACTTACTTGTCCTGAAGCCAATGACCTTCATTTACAATGCAAAGGTTGAACTTCATTTCTAATATATTGTGACTTTTTTTTGGCACTTTGGTAATTTAATTGATCAATCCCATCTATTATTCTATGAAAAGTTTAGATGAATTTCATTTGGATACTTGGCAGAATCGTGAACTTGCATTTGAATTTTAGCAGAACAGGCGTTTGAATATGTAGACTGGCACAGTGTTTGTGTTGTCTGATCTGACAACTGTTAGAATGTAAATGGAATGTTTCTGTTTTCTGTCACCATAACAAGTGCTAATCAGTTGAGATGATTGCAGGCTGCTTCACAATTCAACTTTAGAAACAACACGACCTCGATTACAATGAGTAAAATATTTTCCAGCTTCGTGAGCCTCCTGTCTCAGGTTAACTCATGTAGACCTACAATTGCCCTATTATGTAAATTGCTTAACCCTCCTTTTGCCCCTTTGGGTCCCACTCTAATACTGCTACTTCCTTTTTTTTAAACAAGCTTTTGCGCTTAAGTTCCTAGAATTTCTATCAGTGCATTGGCTGGATTGAAGAGTCCTGGTAGCTCTATCACAGAACAAAATTTGGAAAATAATCAGAAAATTTTACAGAATTTTCAAAAAGAACAAATTCCCTGATTTCTAATGCGTCTGGATTTGACCTGCAGCTATGAATGTGAACTGTACCGAAGGAGTCAATAGATTTCCTGATAACTATGAGAAACCTTCATCGCTATGGAACCTAATAGAGGAGTGTGTCCCTCTATGTGAGAGAAATGAAATCAGGAGGATTTTAGGAGCAACTGCGGTTGACCTCAGCCTGGACTTGCATGCAGAGGTGAGAACAATCAGTTTTATCTATCATTGACTTAACTCTGGGCCAAACAATGTATGGCTGGCCAGGTGTTTCAGATATACATTCGCAAACTTATGGCACAGAAGGAGCCATTAGATCTGAATGCTAACGTTGGTTCTTTGAATGAGCTCGGGGACAGCAAGCACTGCAGATGATGCAGACAACGTAGTGTGGAGCTAGAGGAACACAGATCAGGCAGCATCAGAGGAACAGAAAGTTGATGTTTCAGGTCAAGATCCTTCTTCAGAAATATCAACTTTCCTGCTCCTCTAATGCTGCCTGGCCTGTTGTGTTCCTCCAACTCCACTGTTGTCTTTAAATGAGCTATTGTACTTAGTTACACACTTCAGTTTTTTTTCCAATAACCTTGAAAGTTTCTCATCCTCATGTACCTATCCAACTCCGTTTTAAAATCATTAATGCAGTTGGCTTCCATCAGCATTTCAGGTCAGCCCTTGTACATCTGACAACCTTGAATGAATAGAATTATCATCCTCCCTCAAGATCCTTCTCAATGGCTTGAAATTTGTGACCTCTGGTTATTGATCTGCTCACCAAACTAGATACCTGCCTGGATAGCTCACATGTGAGACTGCCTTTCCTTAGGCCAAAATAATTGTGTAGGATCAATGTAATTTTATTTTGGCTCATCTTGGAAGCATTGAACTCATAAAAAATGATATATCTCACTGAAGTGCTGCATGCTTATCAAGACAGTAAAATGTCATAATTTGAAGTAACCACTTAGCTGTTAGGATGCGGAACAAATGCCCAATTACCGATAAAATCTCAATGAATCACTGGTAATATATCAGCAGAAATTCAAGAAGTCATATTTTCTTTTCTTTTGCACAATTCAGTTTATAAGCAAGAAAGAAAGCTTCAAAACATGACTAATTAGAAAAATTCAGAAGAATTATCAAAATGTATTCAAAATTGGATACTTAAGGTTAGAAATGCCTGGGAGACACTTCGTCCCATAGGATTAATCTTCAAACTTGGAAATTTCATTTGGGTTGGTGTTGGAGATTTAACATCGGTGCTGGAAAATTGTGGAAGAAATGCGCAGTAAAACTTGTCATTTCTTGCCTGCTCCTGCATGTGTGATAACATGATGGAAAACGACAGCAGAGTACAAGCTTTTGTGAAGAAATTCATTGTGAAATCCTACTGTTGAATTCTAATAGGCATTGTTTAAAATAGGTTGTTGCCCATTTTATTTCCCCCTCAGAGTACTGACTGAGAAAGGGCATTCTGAAGACAATCAGCAGTGGAAATAAAGTATTAGAATATTTGTAAAGCACTGGTGGGTAATCTCTTTGTACGCAAGGGGGTGAAAGCTTATTAGGAATAGTTGGAAATGGTTGGGAATAATGGGGTCAATTATGACCTTGTAAGGTGTACAATATGGTCCCCTCAACCAAGGAGAGAAAAACTGGCATTGGACGCAGCCCAGAGAAAGCTCACAGGGTTGATTCCAGGTATGGACGAATTTTCTTAGGAGATGTTCAGCTGCTGGGGCTTGTACTCATTACAGTTAGGAAGAATGAGAAGTGAAGCGAAATATACGTGATTCTTAGGGATCTTGGCATGACAGATGTGGAGAGTTGTTTCCCCTTGTTGGACCAGAGGGTATAATCTAAGGAGTCACCTGTTTATGACCGGTAAAGAGAATTTTTCTGAGGGTAGTGATTCTATGGAATTCTTTAGAGTGTCAGTCGATTTGTATATTCAAGGCTAAGATAAGCAGATTTTTAATCCATAAGGGAATCAGTATTAAAGCATTAAAGTGGAGTTGAGGTTTATCAGACCATTCATAAGTGGTAGAGCAGACTCCATTGGCTGAATGGTTTGTTCCTGCTTCTACATCTTAAGCAATGCAATTGGAAGATGGCAGAGTTCCCATCCCATCTGATAAAATGTCTCTCGCATTACGAAACTCACCACAGGCAAGAGCGCAAAAACCCACTTCAGATCAATGCTCATTGGTGACATGAGAGTGGTACGGCTGTGAATTTTCTTGAGAAGTGTAACAGCAACAGTAGGTTCTGGAAGAACTACAAGTTGATTATGGGAAGCATGATTGAGAACAAATATCTGTTATAATCTTAGGCATATTTTTTCAAGTGCGGAAGGTGGGATAAAAGAAAGGATCCACTGTTAAAGCTCGATCCACAAGCAATGCTACAGTAAATCTGCAACTGAAATGCAAAATTACGTATTAAATAAAGACTCGGCCCAATGTGAAACTTTCATTTTAATTTGTTCCTAATTCCAGACTTCTGTTCGGACACAGCTAGTCCTTCCTTGATGGAGTTTTTCCATTGTACAGTTGGTATGGCATTACAGTACTGTATTTTCTAGAAGAATACTTGTTTTTAATCCACTAGCCAGTGTTTAGGCTAGTTTTTATTGCCTATCCCTAATTGCCCTGGAGAATTGTTGGTGGGCTGCTGTCTAGAACTGCTGCAGTGCATGTGGTAGAAGTACATGCATAATGCTGTTAAGAGGGCATAGTGAGATTTTCACCCAGGAACAGGATGACGTGTGGCTTGGAGGGAAACCTGCATGGGAACACCACCATTTGCTGCCATTATTCTTCGAGATGTTAAAGGTCATGGGTTTGGAAGATGATGTCTTAGTGAGTTACTGCAATAAATCTTTTTCTGCACTTGTACATCTGTTGTGAAAATAGTGACTGGCACTCCATCCACCACTTTCAACAATCAAGAGGGCTGGTTGGTATCTAACGTACATGTTATTGGAGGTGCATTCACCTAGACGTGTGAAGGGCACTCCATCACTTGCCTGACTTGCGCTTTGTGAATGCCGAACAGGCTTTCAAGCTGTCGGGAGTGACATTCCCTCTAGGTTGAGACCACTCCGCACTTTTGTGCATGGTTGTAGAGTTGTCACACAGATTGCGGCGTTAACTTCCAGTTCTGAGGTCACTGCCCCGCATGAATTTCAAAGGCCTGCACAATATGGCAAAAAAAGTTTAGACTCTCTGCTGGTCAGGAGGTGAATTACGCATTGCAGAATTTTCTGCCCCCTGACCTGCTTTTGTGTTAAGTTGGCTAGTCCAGCTTAGTTCTAGTCGCTGGTAGCCCTCAGGATGTCACTTTGAAATAGTAATGGCACTTCCATTGAGTGTCAGAAGGAGATTGTTAGGTTCTCTTGTTAGAAATGTTCAGAAATCACATGGCACCAGGTTATAGCCTGACAGGTTTATTCAAAAACACAAGCTTTCAGACTGTATCAGTGATAATGGGAACTGCAGATGCTGGAGAATCCAAGATAATGAAATGTGAGGCTGGATGAACACAGCAGGCCCAGCAGCATCTCAGGAGCACAAAAGCTGATGTTTCGGGCTCTCTGATGAAAGGTCTAGGCCCGAAATGTCAGCTTTTGTGCTCCTGAGATGCTGCTGGGCCTGCTGTGTTCATCCAGCCTCACATTTCATTAGCTTTCGGACTATAGTTCCTTTGTCAGATGAAGTGAGAAAGAAGCACACAGAATTTGTGAGTAAGAGATCAAACGGTCATCCACCTGTTGAGGTTGGTTGACTCCCTGGGCTGGTTTGTTGTTCTGCAGATGTTTCATTACCGTGCTTGGTAGCATCCTCAGTGCAGCCTCTGATGAAGCTTCGGTGTGTTTTCCTGCCTGGTTTTTAAACTCTGGGGTCCGTTGCAATGGATTGCCTCACATCCGGGTTTCCACCATAGTGGAATGTATATGGGGTCGAGTTCACTGTCTTTTATTAATAACATGCTTCGTGGATTGCCGTGCTTGTCTCTGCCTAGCCTGTTCCAGCATCTTGGTGTTGTCCCAGTCGAAGTCGTCGTTCTCCTTGTCCAAATGGATTGAGATGAGTGAGTATTGGTTGTGTCTTTTTGTAGCCAGTTGGTGTTCATGTACTCTTGTTGTTAGTTTCCTTCCTGTTTGTCCGATATAGTTTTTCTCACAGTCTCTGCAGGGGATCTTGTAGATGACATTGTTCCTGTCCATGGCGGGGAGTGGGTCTTTAGTTTGGGTGAGCACTTGTCATTGGGTTGATGTGGGCTTATGTGCCACTCTGATACCCAGCGGTCGTAGAAGTCTTGTGGTGAGTTCTGATGTGTTCCTGATGTAGGGTAGTGTGAGTGTTTCGGGGCGTGTAGAATCTTTCTGATGCTGTTCCTGTAGGCATCTCCTGACCCAGTTCTTTGGATATCCATTATCCTTGAACACCTGGAAGTTTGTGTGTGCTGGGATGGTTACTACTGAAGTTCAGTACCTGGTCTGTGTATGTGGCTTCTCAGTGTACTTTCATTTGCAGTTCCCCATTTGTCTTGCACGCGACCATGACGTCCAGGAATAGGAGTTGTTTGTTCTCCTCTGGTGAATTTTATTCCGGGGATGGTGTTGTTTATGAGTTTGTGTGTCTCTTCTAATTTGGTCCATTTAATGATGACAAAGGTGTTGTCTATGTAGCATATCCATAGTTTAGGTTGGATTTGCGGAAGGGCAGTCCTTTCCAGTCTTTGCATCACTCCTTCTGCTATGAGTCCGGAGATGGACGGTCCCACGGGTGTCCTTTTGATTTGCTCGTATGTTTGGCCATTGAAGGTGAAGTGGGTCACCATGCATAGGTGCAGTAGTTTAAGTATGTTCTCCTTTGAGATGGTTTCACTTGGGTTGTGTTCTAGTTCAAGTAGTGTTGTCATTGTTTGCCTTGTCTATTGATGTGAATAGGGCGGTGACATCAAATGATACCATGGTCTCTTCATCCTCTTTCTTTGTCGTTGATGGAGTTGAGGAATTCTTGGGCTGAGTGGATGGAGTGGGGTGGTTTGTTGACGAGTTGCCTGAGGCGTCTTTGTAGTTCTTTGGCTAGTCTGTGTGATGGAGTGCCTGGTAGGGGACTATGGGAGACTTCCAGCTTGTGCACTTTAGGGAGGCCGTAGAAAACCAGGCGGGAAAACACACCGACACTTCATCAGAGACTGAACTGAGGATGTTGCCAAGCACAGTAACAAAATGTTTGCAGAACAACAAACCAGCTTGGCGAGCCAACCAACCTCAACACCCACAACCTGAGCTACAGATATACTCCAAAACCTTAGAGGTCACATGACTGTTGAGGATGTATTAACCAAACCTAAGATGCTTTAATCTTTAATCAATTAGAAGATTTTAATTGATTAATATGTATATTAGAACTAAAGGTTTTGTTAGTCTAAGGAAGTGACGTTTTAGGTCAAACAATGCATGTTAGGTGTAAGGCCTTGTTTAGAATCTGTTTGTGTTTCGGTTTGGAGTCAGACTGTTTTATTTGTAAAGTGGGAATTTATAAACTGCCACCTTGACTGACTGTACTTCGTTCAGAAAGCATGCAATGTATCTGCATGGTATATTGGCAAAACCATGCCGGCGCTACGATAACACATAAAAGGACACCAAACAACAATCGCAAACAGAGATGTTCCCTCACCAGTAGAGGAATGCTTCAGCAGTCGAGGACAGTTGGCGTCAGGTCTTCGGGTAAACATTCTCCAGGGTGGGTTTTGGGATACACAACAACGCAGAGTCACCAAGCAGTAGCTGATAGCCCAGTTTGGGACACATGATGACAGCCTCAACCATGATCTTGGGTTCATGTCACACTACAGGTAACGCCACCACACTATACACACTCTCTCACGCATACACTGGCCTGCACACGTGTACACACACGTGACCCCACATGTGTGCACACATAAAACTCGAGCATTCGTCCCCGCATGCGCGTGTGCGTGCACACTCACTCTTGCCGCCAAGCATGTATGCGCGTGCACGCACAAATCCATCCCCAAATGCACACGCACGAGCACACATGCCTTATCTCTCTCTCCCTCTCTCTTCTCCCCCCCCCCCCCCGCTCCTTGCACACGCACGTGCCCTCTCTCTCTTCCCCATCCCTTGCATGCACGCATGCTCTCGTTCTTCCCCCCTCCTTCGCGTGCGGATGCCCTCTCTGTCCCCTTCCCTCACGCACGTATTCTTGCTCTCCCCTCTCTCCCCTCTCCCCTCTCTCCCTCTCTCCCCCCCCCCCCCCGCCTTTCTTTGATCTTTTACTAATAAATTCTGAATTCTGTGCACTTCTTTCTCACTTCACCTGATGAAGGGGCTGCAGCCCGAAAGTTTGCATTTTCAAATAAACCTGTTGGACTATAAGATAATAAAATGTGAGGCTGGATGAACACAGCAGGCCAAGCAGCATCTCAGGAGCACAAAAGCTGACGTTTCGGGCCTAGACCCTTCATCAGAGAGGGGGATGGGGGGAGGGAACTGGAATAAATAGGGAGAGAGGGGGAGGCGGACCGAAGATGGAGAGTAAAGAAGATAGGTGGGGAGGTAGGGAGGGGATAGGTCAGTCCAGGGAAGACGGACAGGTCAAGGAGGTGGGATGAGGTTAGTAGGTAGCTGGGGGTGCGGCTTGGGGTGGGAGGAAGGGATGGGTGAGAGGAAGAACCGGTTAGGGAGGCAGAGACAGGTTGGACTGGTTTTGGGATGCAGTGGGTGGGGGGGGAAGAGCTGGGCTGGTTGTGTGGTGCAGTGGGGGGAGGGGATGAACTGGGCTGGTTTAGGGATGCAGTGGGGGAAGGGGAGATTTTGAAACTGGTGAAGTCCACATTGATACCATATGGCTGCAGGGTTCCCAGGCGGAATATGAGTTGCTGTTCCTGCAACCTTCGGGTGGCATCATTGTGGCAGTGCAGGAGGCCCATGATGGACATGTCATCAAGAGAATGGGAGGGGGAGTGGAAATGTTGGACTATAACCCTGGTATCGTGTGATTTCTGCCCTTGCTCACCCGAGTCTAACACTGGCACCTCCACATCTTTGTTGGAGATGCTGGTGGCTTTGCACTTGAGTGGTGCTTATGTTATTTTTACTTATCACCTAAACCAGATCTTGGTATTTTCGGACACCAACTACTTCAGCATCTGATGAGCTTCAAATGGTGCTGTACATTGTGCACTGACCAGCAAATATCTCCACCTCTACCCTTTGTGATGAAGGGAAGGCCATTGATGAAGTAACCGAAGATGGTTGGACTAAGTTTGCTGCCCTAAGGAGCACCAGCAATGTCCTTTGGCTGAGATGACTGATTTCTAACAACCTCAACCATCTATATTTGTGATTGCTATGACACCAAAATGGCATGATTTTTTCCCAATTCAAATTGACTTCAGTTTTGTTTGGGCTCCTTGATGCCGAACATGGTTAGATACTGCTTTGATGTCAGTGGAATGCACTTTTGATTGTCTCTCCCCCACTGCTGATATCAGCCTTTTGAATGGACCCCTCAAATGTTAAGTCTGATTTCTTATCTCTCTCACTCTGCACCGAATCCGCAGCTGTAACACTGCATTCTCTATTCTGTCCTAGTATCCTGAAGCACTTTATATTGTACAATCTGCCTGTTTAACATGCAAAACATCACTTTTTACTGTCTCTTGTATGTGTGATAACAATAAATCAATCAGTCAATCAATCTTTGTTAATTTTGGGACAGTTAATCCTGTTTGTACCAAAGCTGGAATTGGGCCAGAAGCTGAGTGAATCTGCCCAAACTGAGAACAAGCATGCAGTTTATTGTAGAGTAAGTGCTGCTTGATCATACTGTTAATGATGGTTTCCAGTATGTTGCTGATGATTGAGAGTAGTCTCATGGTGCAATAATTGGCTGGGTTGAACTTGTCCTTTTCGTGGACCAAGACATGTCTGATCAATTTTTCACGTGGTTGGTGATGCCAGTTGTAACTATACTGGAACTGCTTGGCTAGGGACATGGCACGTTCTGGAGCATAGGAATTCAGTCCTAGTGCTAGAATGTTGTCAGGGTCCATTGCCTTTGCAGTGTTCAGCACCTTAAGTTGTTACTTTATCACATGGAGTGAATTGAATCAGCTGAATATTGACATCTGTGGTGATAAGTTCAAGTAGTTTTTCTTTCTCCTCTTGGCTTTTCCTTCACCATTCGCCCCAGATGTAGTCTGGCCTCTTTTTGCTTTAGGACTCAACCACTTCATTCAGTAGTGGTGCTGCCAAGCCATTTTTGCTGATGGACATTGCAATTCTGTGTTCTTGCCTCCCTTAGTGTGCCGTCCCAATTTTTATTCAACACTGAGAACTGATTTCATCATCTGTGTAGATGGCATGGGAGATTGTAATCAGCATGTGGTTCTTTGCTAATCTTTGACCTGATACCATGATACTTTATAGAATCTGGAGTCAATATTAAATATTCATAGAACAACTGCCTGCCCACACTATGCCTAACATTACGATAGAGAACACCCAGAGATGGTGATGGTTTTTTCTGGGACTTTGTCTGTAAGGTATACTTCTGTGATTGTGATTATGTTAAACTGTTGCTTGACTTAGTCTATGAGAGAATTCACTCAATTTTTGCACAAGCCCCCATGTGTTGATAAGAAGGACTGTGCCAGGTCAACAGGGCAAAATGTGCCAATTTTGTTCCCAGCTCCCCAGTTGATGGCAGCTGGCTAAGTTTTGTTGTTTTTAGCAGGCTTTTCTGCAGTTTGGTATAACTGAGTGGTTTGCTAGGCTGTTTCAGAAGATGTTATTAGTCAGCCACTTTGCAATGCATACGGAATCACGTAGCCAGACCAAGTGAAGAATACAAATTGCCTTACTATAAAGGAAAAGCTCCTTCCTCCTTCCCTAAAGAACGTTAATGAACCAGATGGGTTTTTACTGTAGCCAAGGCCACTATCAGACAAGTTTGTAATTCTAGATTTACTAATTACATTCAGATTTCATCATTGAGATTCAAATCCCCTTCCTAATAGCATTAGCTATGTTCTGGATTATGACTCCAATGATAAAATCATTTACTGCCTCCCCTTGGTTATTACTTTGCCTCTGTTTTACCAGTATATTACACGAGAGACATAAATTCTTCTTACTAATGCGTGAGAGAAGAAAATCTTGTGTTTTTATAGCACTTTACTTGACCACCAGTTGTTGCAAAATGCTTTACAGGTATTAGCATACTTTTGAAGGTAGTCACTGTTCAAATGTACGACATGCAAGACTCAAATTGTGCACTGCAAGCTTCTACCAATAGGGCAATGCATTTAAAAAAAAAACTCATTAGTAGCACATAGGAAAGAAGTGGAGTGAAGAAGCTAATGGAAGGCATTTGTCTTCGGTACACAGTTTTGAATGGGTAAGAGTAGAGGGAGGATTCACGATCAGGTGATGCAGTCACAATATGGAACTGGAATCATGAAGGAATGGCTAGTTGGTGTCATAGTTTCTTCCCTTCCCTGAAAGCTGGGTGAAATTGTTGGTGTTACACATTTTATTTTTCTGCTATCAGGCCTTAAATTATATTGAATTGCCATGAGCTTCATTACTTCTGAGTTGCTCATCCAGCACCGCAACCCCATAGCATGATGCCATGGAATTGGCAGAAAAAAAAATTATCATGGATTCAAGATCAATATTGCAGACAGAAATACATGGTTGGCAAAGGATTTTATAGGTTTTGACAAATGTAATCTTGTAACCCTTGTTGCCCTGTCACAGTTGCAGAACTTGCATAGACTAAATGCAGAAGCTGACTAATTTCTCCAGGCTTTGCGGACCCTTTCCCATCTGTGTTCAGGAGGGAGTGTTTCCTTTCACCAGGTGTAAGACTGCATTCAGTTTAATACATTGCCCTTTCTGCTGCACCGCCAGTTGACAGGTTAAAAATACAAACTGTTGCCATCTTAATTTTAAAGCTTTATTTCAATTTGTTAACTCTTGGAACATATCCTGGAAAAGCAAGAATGTTTCAAATAGTTCAGTCCTTCAGTCATTTATGATTTACAGTAGCTTAATGACTTATTTCCTGAAGTGATTTGCGTTCTTAGAATTGAAATAACATGTTCCTGAGGCATTTCCGCCTTTTGAGAGTTCAAAATATTGTAATTGCACAAGATGCAAGCATACTGTTGATCGACATGTTGTAAATTGGGTGCTCATTCTCCTGTGAGGCTGGTAAATGAATGCTGATTTTTCTGTTTGGCTTGTGAAATTAGGACTTGAGTAAGTCAAATCATTTCTGTTGTGTATGCCTGTTTATTTATTTATTGATTTATATTTTAATAGGAGCGTAAGAAATGAGAGAGGGAGCAGTCAACATGGCCCTTCACCTGCCTCCAACACAAGCCCTCCTCCTGGACACCACCTCCAGGCCTCCTACCCTCCATCGACCTCTTCATCTCCAACTGCCGTCGAAATATCAATGGCCTCAATCTCTCCACCCCCTCGCCCACTCCAACCTCTCTCCCCTGCAGAATGTGCAGCCCTCCGCTCCGATCCCAACCTCACCATCAGAGGCGCAGTTGTAGTATGGCGCACTGACCTCTACATCACTGAGGCCAGATGCCAACTCTCTGAAACCACCTCCTACCGCCCCCCAAACTCTCTGACACCAGTTCCTACCGCCCCCGGATCATGACCCCACCCCCAAGCACCAAACCATCATCTCCAAAGCCATCCACAACCTCATCACCTCAGGTGACCTCCCACACACAGCCTCCAACCTCATTGTTCCCCAACCCCGCGCCGCCCCCTTCTATCTCCTTCCGAAAGTCCCCAAACCTGACTGGCCTGGTCGACCCATTGTCTCCGCCTGCTCTTGCCCCAACGAACTCATCTCCACCTAGCAGGGCTCCATTTTCTCCCCCTTGGTCTAGGAACTCCCTACCTACATCCGTGACACCACCCACACGCTCCACCTCCTCCAGAACTTCCAATTGCCCAGTCCCCAACACCTCATTTTCACCATGGACGTCCAGTCCCTATACACCTGCATTCCCCATGCAGATGGCCTCAAGGCCCTCCACATCTTCCTGTCCCGCAGACCCGACCAGTCCCCTTCCACCGACACCCTCATCCACCTGGCCGAACTCCTTCTCACCCTCAACAACTTCTCTACAGACAAAGGGGGTGGCCATGGGTACCCGCATGGGCCCAAGCTATGCCTGCCACTTTGTAGGTTAAGTGGAACAGGCCCTCTTCCGCACCTACACTGGCCCTAAACTCCACCTCTTCCTCCATTACATTGATGACTGTATCGGCGCCACCTCATGCTCCCAAGAGGAGCTCGAACACTTCTTCCACTTCACCAACACCTTCCACCCCAACCTCAAATTCACCTGAACCATCTCCAACACATTCGTCACCTTCCTGGACCTCTCTGTCTCTATCTCAGGCAACCACCTAGAAACCGATGTCCATTTCAAGCACATTGACTCCCACAGCTACCTAGAATACACCACCTCCCACCCACCTTCCTGCAGAAATTCCGCCTCCCATTCCCAATTCCTTCACCTCTGCCGCATCTGCTCCCAGGATGAGGCATTCCACTCCGGCACATCCGAGATGTCCTTGTTCTTCAAGGACCGCAACATCCCCCCCGCAGTGGTTGAGAATGCCCTCGACCGAGTCTCCCACATTTCCTGCACCTCATCCCTAACATACCGCCCCCGCAATAACCGCCAAAAGAGAATCCCCCTTGTCCTCACATACCACCCCACCAACCTCCACATACAACGCATCATCCTCCAACACTTCCACCATCCAACCCCACCACCCAAGACATTTTTCCATCCCTACCCTTGCCTGCCTTCTGGAGAGACCACTCTCTCCGTGACTCCCTTGTCCACTCCACGCTCCCCTCCAACCCCACCACACCCGGTACTTTCCCCTGCAACCGCAGGAAGTGCTACACCTGCCCCCATACCTCCTCACTCACCCCTATCCCAGGCCCAAGAAGACTTTCCACATCAAGCAGATGTTCACCTGCACATCTGCCATTGTGGTATACTGCATCTGCTGTATTCGTTGTGGCCTCCTATATTGGGGATACCAAGCGGAGGCTTGGGGATCGCTTTGCAGAACATCTATGCTTGGTTCGCAATAAACAACTGCACGTCCCAGTCATGAACCATTTCAACTCCCCGTCCCATTTCTTAGACGACACGTCCATCCTGGGCCTCCTGCAGTGCCATAATGATGCCACCCGAAGGTTGCAGGAACAGCAACTCATAATCCTCTTGGGAACCCTGCAGCCCAATGGTAACAATGTGGACTTCAGCTTCAAAATCTCCCCTTCCCCCACCGCATCCCAAAACCAGCCCAGCTCTTCCCCTCCCCCCCACGCACCACATAACCAGCCCAGCTCTTCCCCTCCACCCACTGCATCCCAAAACCAGTCCAGCCTGTCGCTGCCTCCCTAACCTGTTCTTCCTCTCACCCATCCCTTCCTCCCACCCCAAGCCGCACCTCCATCTCCTACCTACTAACCTCATCCCACCTCCTTGACCTGTCCGTCGTCCCTGGACTGACCTATCCCCTCCCTGCTTCCCCACCTATACTCTCCTCTCCACCTATCTTCTCCTCTATCCATCTTTGATCCACTTCCCCCCCCCCCCCTCCGCTCCCTATTTATTTCAGAACCCTCTCCCCATCCCCCTTTTCTCCCCACCTATACTCTACTCTCCTCTCCACCTATCTTCTTTTCTCTCCGTCTTCGGTCTGCCTCCCCCTCTCTCCCTATTTATTCCAGAACCCTCACCCCATCCCCCTCTCTGATGAAGGGTCTAGGCCTGAAACGTCATCTTTTGTGCTCCTGAGATGCTGCTTGGCCTGCTGTGTTCATCCAGCCTCACATTTTATTAGCCCAATGGTATCAATGTGGATTTCACAAGCTTCAAAATCTCCCCTCCTCCCCCGCCCCCACTGCATTCCAAAACCAGCCCAGCTCATCCCCACCTCCCTAACCTGTTCTTCCTCTCACCTATCCCCTCCTCCCACCTCAAGCAGCACCTCCATTTCCTACCTACTAACCTCATCCCACCTCCTTGACCTGTCCGTCGTCCCTGGACTGACCTATCCCCTCCCTGCTTCCCCACCTATACTCTCCTCTCCACCTATCTTCTCCTCTATCCATCTTTGATCCGCCTCCTCCCCCCTCCGCTCCCTATTTATTTCAGAACCCTCTCCCCATCCCCCTTTTCTGATGAAGGGTCTAGGCCCAAAATGTCAGCTTTTGTGCTCCTAAGATGGCCTGCTGTGTTCATCCAGCTCCACACTTTGTTATCTTAGCCCTTTGAGTCTGTTCTGTTAATCATTAAAACATGGCAAACATCTGCCTTAACTCCACTTTCGTACCCTATTCCAATATCCTTCCATTCTTTTATGCCCGACAGCCTCTTGCTGTTCAATTTTGAATATATGCAACAACTGAGTATTTGCACTCCAATAGGGAAGAGAATTCTGCAGTTTGATAATCTCTGAGTGTTATAATTGCTCTTTTTAACCTGAAATGACTGACCCCTGATACTAGGACTAGCACCCCTATTTCTAGGCTCCCCAGCTAGTGAATCAGATACCCAGCCTCTGCCCTATGAACTGCATAATGGTTTGTGATTGTGTCATTTGAAGCTTTTTGATTTCAAAGATCACTCTTTTTTTTCAAAAAAGATTTAATTGTGCATTTATTAAGACCATCACTATTTTTCTTTTATTTTTACAATCTTTTGGTTTGAAACTGAGAGTTGAAATTAAGAATTAAACAGTAATTTCTTTTAAAAGAAAAGGGAACAAAGATAGATTTTTTTTCATTGGGAACTGGCCTCGAAAATAAAGCAACTTAATTAATGATCTAAGGACTCTGCATAGATGAATTGGTTCAGTGTGGTTGCTATGTTCAGGATTAGCTAGTGCTAACCAGCTAACAACAAAGAATGTTGATTGAAAAGAGAAAGCAGGAAGAGAACTGGTTTTGACTGTGTTTTGGTGGAGGCAGGGTGAGTTTTGAAAACTTTTGGACACTGAACTGCTTTGATTTGCTCTCCGTCCAGTTGTAGAGTTTTTGAATGTTCTGAGAAAAGAATCCTAGTCTGTAAGAAGTAAGTAAAAATTTTTAGATGTCTTCTGAAACAATTTACATTAACTGGTAACTGCAGAATTCAACCCCAAGGAGTAGAGATAACAAAGTGTGGAGCTGGATGAACACAGCAGGCCAAGCAACATCTCAGGAGCACAAAAGCAGATGTTTCAGGCCTAGACCCTTCTTCAGAGAGGACGGCAGTTGGAGATGAAGAGGTTGAGGGAGGGTAGGAGGCCTGGGGGTGGTGTCCAGGAAAAGGACTTGTGTTGGTGGTGAGTGAAGAGGTCAGTGGAAGGAGGGTTAGGCTCCTGGTTAAAGAAGTGGGTGTGGAGGCGAAGGCGGCGGGAAAAACTGCTCGATGTCCAAACGTGACTGGTATTCGTTGATGTATGGGTGGAGGGGGACAAAGGTGAGCCCCTTGCTGAGGACTGACCGTTCGTCCTCAGTCATTGGGAGGTCTGGGGGGATGGTGAAGATGTGGCAGGGCTCAGTGTGGCTGTCTTCTTTGGGGTTGCTGGCTGTGGGCGGAGCGATGAGGTTGTCGGCCGTGGGCAGGGTTCCGTCGGCTGTGGGCGGAGCGGAGTGGGCGGCGGCAGCAGCAGCGGTGAGGGTGATTTGTGTGTTGTTGGTTCTGGAATTGGAGGCGGTGACTGCAGCAGCGGTCGTGTTCGCGGTCCCGGAAGTGGTGTGCCCCGCCGTGGCGGATGTGACGTCATCGGTGGGGTCACCGGCCGTGTCCTCATGGTCAATGGCGGCGGGCGCATGGTGGGGGAGGGGCAGGGACAGGCTCGGGATTTGGGAGGTGCAGGAATCCTTTTTAAGGTGGCAGGAGCCAGTGAGTTTGTTGTACTTACGATTTTTGGTGTCCAGTTTAGCTGAATAGAACTGGATGTTCAGTCTGTGGATCCTGCGGAGGATAAAAAACAGGAGAGGTCCTTTGCAGGTCAGGGAGAGGGAGGCTCTGAGCTGGGGCAGGTTGGATTGCAGTGCCTGGAGATGCCGGTGCATTGCTGCAAGTGTCTGTTTCAGGACTCGCAGGGAGAAATGCTTCTGAAGGATCTGGATGTTGTGGGTGTAGAGTTTGATTTGCCTGTGAACAACCCATCGTTCAAGGATTTCTGAAGACCTTATATCCGTTGTATGAAGCTCTTTGCTGAACTGACAATTTTTTTTACTCTATCCTTTAACTGTGTGTATCTGTCTGAGAGAGTCGGTTATATTCAAAGAAGGTTTAGGTTGGAGATGATAACTAAATTGTCTTGTTGTTTAACTGTGACCTGCCAACTTAGATTATCAAAAATTAACAATTTATTATTAAGTTATAAACTTGGTGTTCAAGATCTGTTAGTCATATAGTCTAGCTAAGAACAATTGAGAAATTTTCAGATCATTTCATGTTTTAATTTCACAGTGTTGTGAATTCAATGATTAGTGAAGTTGGTTCGGTTTGGCTTTCTATCCCTGTGTCCAGTCTCGTATCTGTGGATGTGGTTCATTGTTATACTTTGTTTTATAATTCTTCTGCAACGCACCTTGGACCATTGCATTAGGTTAAAAGTTCTATTGTAAGTATTTGTTGTTGCTGACCCCTTATGGATCTCCTGTTTTGTGGTCTATCCTTGCTGGCTGTCCCTTCATTCATCCAGACCCTTAATGCTGGAATTTGCTCTATGAGCACTTGTTGGCTCTCTATGCACCTCCTTTCTTTCTTTTTCTACATTTACTTCAAGCTAGTGCCTGTAATTAAATACCAGATGGCCCAAATTCAAAAAAATGGGAATAATGTAGGAATAGGAATATAAGGCTGGAAAATTTATTTACCTGAATTTTTGCAGTACAGGGAGTCATTTGATTTTCTATGTCAATACAGTGTAAAATAATTCCACTGCCTTCTCTCTTTCCATGGTATCATCTTTTAAATATTTATGTAATTTTCCCTTTAAAAAAAATACAATGGCCTCCTCCTTTGTCACTCACTGTGACAATTCATTTTATATGTAAACAACCTTTTGTGTTCATGAACAACCAATTTTAAATTGATTACCCCTTATCAGTGACATCCTGATCTGAAGAACTGCCACTTCTTCTGAATTATTAAGCTTTTTAATAAATAAATCTACAAAATCTCTTTTAGTATCTCAAGTTTATCACTGCAGCAGTATATTTTCCTGTAGCTGGGATCATCTGGCTTTCTAGGGGCCAGATTGTTCAATTGTCTTGAAGGTATATGGTTCAGAATAGTGACAATAGGATGGATTCAATTCTCTTTGCAACAGAGGTAGACTTTAATAGAATAGAATAGAACATTACAGCACAGTACAGGCCCTTCGGCCCTCGATGTTGTGCCAACCTGCCATACCGATCTCAAGCCCATCTAACCTACACTATCCCATGTACGTCCATATGCTAACTTGTGACTTGACTCCTGTCATGGCCCTGAAGAGAATGGCTAGCCATCCCTGACAAAATGTTCCAAGAAAGCACTTTGGGATGAAGCAGCTAATAAGCCAAGGACGCACCTTTGAGAGCAGCACAGGTGAATGAGTGAATAAGCCCATTTTATAAATGGGGTATCCAAAATTACAGTTGCAATCTAACTGCGGATTAAAGGTTATTCAGGATAAATGCATTATCACCCATTATTTTTATAAGCTATGGTCCTATTTATATTACTAACAGATTTACTTGTCTTTTTATGGTAACAGCTGTTTAAACTTTTGTATTACAGCATAATGTGTTTTAATCCCTTGGTATATAGTCAATTATCCACACCCTTCTGTGCCTTATCATTTGAGGATGTATTCTCATTCCTTGATGTTTCCCCACTCAAATTGAAAAGAAAGGAGGACAACACTCTCCCATCCACATCAACGGAACAGAGGTTGAGAGGGTGGAGAGCGTCAAGATCCTCAGTGACTGTAAACGACAACCTGTCCAGGACTTCCCACGTAGATGTAATGATCAAGAAGGCACAGCAATGCCTTTTTTTCTTTCAGGCAGCTCAGGAAATTTGACGTGTCCATAAGGACCCTCACCAACTTCTACAGATGCACCATTGAAAGCATACTGTCCAAGTGTATATCACCCTGGTTTGGCAACTGCTCTGCCCAGGACCCTAAGAAATTACAGAAGGTTGTGTGCACAGCCCAGACCATCATGAAAGCCAACTTCCCATCCATGGACTCCATTAATGTGGCTTCCTTCTGCAGAGAGGCTGCCAACATCATCAAAGACCCATCGCACCCCCAGTAATGATCTCCTACAACCTCTTCCACTGGGCAGAAGATACAGAAACCTGAACACATGCACCAGCAGGTTCCAGAACAGCTTCTTACAGGCCATTATTAGACTGATGAATAGACTCAAATAATGCTGATCTCGCCTAGCGCACAGCTTTTGCAGTGTAACCTGTATGCCTCTGTCTCAGTCATTTTACAACATCTGATCTGTACATTATTGCTTACTATGATCTGCCTGTATTGCTTATAAACATAGCTTTTCACTGTACTTGGGTACACATGACAATAAATTAATCAATCATGTTGATTAGATGATTTGCCCAGATCTTAAATAGATTAGTGGAGAGTTACTGATATGATGACTGCAGTTTAATTTGATTGAAGAAACAATCTGATGCATTTCTGGTCAGATAATGAGTTAAGGAAGTAACGGATGGATAGAGTCATAGATTTACAAAAAAGCTATTGAACAGGCCCAATGGCTTCCGCCCATCCATCTCTTCCATTAACTTTACTAGTTGATCTTTTGCTCTGAAATTTGACAATAATCAACATTATCGGTGCAGTGATTTTAGTGAGGACCTGTTATAAAGCAGTGAATAAAAAACATTGTATAAGTAGTGGGTAAAGTTTTTACTGAAAACCATCTGAATGTGTGTGTTATTTCTGAGGGACAAATTACGTTTGGGCTAGAGAGAAGACAACAGTGTAAACATGATCAGTACGTTGATAATTAGAGGTTTTGAATTAATTGTACAGTAATGAAATCTTAATAAACAAAGCCTTTTAAGAGTTCTGTTAAGCACTGAATAATCAGTTCTTATAGCTTAGAGTTTGAACTGTTAGTGTATATTTGATCTGCTTTTGACATCTAACTAGATTTTATTTGTGAACTAATTAAATTATTAAGTAAATGTATGAGGATCTTGTATTGCCGGACATGGCTTCCATTTTACTAGTAATATAACTCCATCTGTGACTATTATTATGCCTGAGCTTATAAGAGTAACTCTGTCTCCATACTCGTGCTCTTGCGAAGTTCCGTAACCACCCCAGTCCTGCTGTCGCAACTGTCTGTTCTCACCACCCCCAGCCTCCACTGCCATCACCACTGCAAATTTGCATCACAGGTAGATAGGGTGGTTACGAACACACTTAGCTTGCATGTCTTCATTGCTGAGACCTTTTGAATGTAGGAATTGGGATGTTATGTTGAGGTTGTATAGGACAGTGGTGAGGCTACTTTCGGACGGGGTGGTTTACGTGTGGAATGAACTACCAGAGGAAGTAGTAGATGCAGACACTGTTACAACATTTAAAAGATATTTCGCCCGGTACGTGGAAAGGAAAGGTTTAGAGGGATGTGGGCCAAATGCAAGCAAGTAGAAACAATTTAGTTTGGAAAACTTGGTTGGTATGGATGAGTTGGACCAAAGGTTCTGTTTCTATGCTGTATGACTCTGATTCTGTGACTCCTGTCTCAATCCCTACTATCAGGGAGGAAGGGTCACTGGACCCAAAATGTAAACTCTATTTTTTTCCTTCACAGATGCTGCCAGACCTGCTGGGCTTTTCCAGTAACTTTGTTTTGGTTCCTGTTTTACAGCATTCACAGTTCTTTTGGTTTTTATTCTCTATTATGACCTGACTCCTGCCTCACAACTCTAATTTGTCTGCCCCTCCTCTCGTATGTCTCTGTAACTGCCCACTCTGCTCTCATACTATTCCTTTACCTCCCTGTAATTGTTGCCCCCCCCGCTTCCTCAACTTTCTGCAACCCCCCCCTCCCGTTTTAACTTGCTGTAATCCCTCTGCCCCAAGCCAGTATTGTTGCAACTCTCTCTCACACATGGCACCTGTGAATACAGTATACCTGGACACCTCCCAGAGACTGTAGGACTCTCATGGATGAGATCTTCACTTCCAGCACCTGGAAATTGGCAGGTAGCATCAGCGGAGCTCAAGGGGGGAATGGAGGAGGTGGAATCAAAGCCTTGAGCGAAGAACAGGTCTCAAGGCATTCTACTTAGAAATAGAAACATCGATATAGACTTGATCTATTTAAGCTACAACAGGCGACTTACCCGTTGCAAGTGAAACCTGTCGTAGGTGATTTATTGATGATGGGTGCCCTAGCTAGTGTTTTATATTTATAACACTATAGCTCCTCTCCCTAATGGGCTATTTAAAAACAAATGTGGCCAGGAAAGATAAAGCAGTCTTAAAACAAAATTCGCAGGCAAGGCACATCACTTCTGCAATCATAAAAGGTTTTTGTAATTTTAAAATTTTGATATTTGCATCATTTTACTGTCGAACTACATTGTGGATGCTGTAACTATGAACCAGATACTTCCCTGTACAGAAGGAAGGGATATCAATTGTGCATTGTCTGGACTGCATTACTCTTCAGAATATGTCTTTATATTTTTCAGGGCCTAATTTGAGTAATATTAATGGAATATGGAGAGAGGCCATTGTGAATATTAAAATTAAACATGTTTGTTCATGTGTTCTTTTCCAGGGGAAAAAAAATGCTGCTGAACCTAAACTAGGTTAACAGTTTGAATTGCCTTCCACATAAACAGGAAATATCCAACCTCTGCACTCTTCTTTTCCCTGTCCCCTTATGTCACTCCTGATATTTCACTCGGCATGACTATTGAAGACTTTCCATTTGACAGAAGTTAAAACTCAAAAACAAAGCTCATATTGATGGGAGCTGCAAGTTGTGAGATTGGCTGCTGTTTAGAATGCAGACAGCACATCATTATTTCTCAATTAGTTGTATCTATAGCACAAATAATTCCATTCAGCAAAATAACTGGGATACCAGTAAGTAGTAAGTGACTTTGCCAGAATTTACTTTACTGAAACATTTGAGTATTAATCTATCATTTGAGCTGTAACCAGTTCTGCATATACCAAACACAATACTTCATGGGCATATGTTAGAAGTAGGAAATTGAACTTGTGGTCAAGCTATTGATAAAACACTTGACCTTCTGTGTGTTTCCTTACTTCCTTGTAGATGCACTTCATGTATTTGAGGGTTGGTTAGTTTAGTTAGCTGGTGAGCTGGTTTGCAATGCAGAGCTATGCCAAGGGCATTGGGTTCAATTCCTGCAACAGCTGAGGTTACCATGAATGACTTTCCTTCTCACCCTCTCCCCTTGCCTCAGGTCTGGTGACCCTCACATTAAACCACGATCAGTCATCTCCACGGAGAGAACAACCCTATAGTCTAATGAGGCTGTGCCAGCTTTATGGATGTAAGAAGTGTAAAAATAGACTAGATGTTGACTTCATCTGAAAAGAGAGTGAATTAGCAGCCTGAAATAACTAGCTGAAAATGCTCAAGTATAAATCTGTGCTGTTGCTAATCTTTCACCATGTATGAAAGACAAATAAAGGCCTTTTCGTAAACCTTTTCATTTTTTTAAAGGATTGTTGCATTTAGGTGTAAAAGATGAACCAGTTTGAGTTGGAGCCTCACTGGTAGAATTACCTGCACAGCTAACCAATCATATTGTTTCATTATTTTAAAGCTCTCTGTTAAGCTGCCTGTCACCTTTCTCCGTTCTAGATAAAAGACAACTAGCCTTCCCAGCCTCTCCTGATTGATTTAAATCTGTCATCCTTGTAAATAATTTCTGTAGCTTTTCCGAGGCTGTTTGTAGTACAATGATGAGAGATGTTCACCGCTTTCAAAGCACTTCTAGATTAGTTAGTATAACTTCGCAACTTTTCACTTCAGTTCTTCTGGAAATTAACCTCCAGCAATTTAACTTGGATTATTCACAGTGTTACAGTGATGCATTGTATTTAATATTTCTTGGAGGACTTAAATTTTGATGGATTGTAGAAAAATTGATTGATTTCAAGCTTTATGAAAATAGTCTGCAATTATTTCTTTAAAAGCGGTCAATGACAGTCACTGTACATGTTGCAAGTTTATTTTTTATAGAAGGTTGAGGGGAAGGGCTTCCCAATTGATCTCTGTTTTCTGCAAAGAAATCCCTCTTATTGAGGTCAGGGTGAAGTCCTATCTGTTCTTCTGAAAGAGTGATTGGTTAATTTTATATTTCGTGAGTAATTTGGAGACAACTGTGCATGATTAGTAACTTGACCACATGTAGCGTGTATTGGACAAGCATACTTCAGAAACATTCTAAGTTTCATCCTCCTTGTTTTCTAGTATATCCCTAAAGGTCAGGAACTTTTTTTTAAAAGTGCATTTATTTTCTTGAGGACTGTGTGTGCATATTTCGGGATACTTAGAAGGACATACATTTATGCTTTTGTTTACTGACTGTGTGTACTAACCAGTTAAATAGTAAACTAAAAATTGCATTTATGAAACTAACATGGCTGATTGTTTTATTTAAAACTTGGTAAACAAGATACCTCATTATTATCATTTTTGTCACCTAGAAAAGTCCTCTTATGTTGTGACTGATGGAGCTGGGGACTTGAGTAAGAATCCATTCATTCCTCTAGCCTTGGTCATGTAGACTTTTCAATTTATATTGCAGGTTTTAACCATTTGTGAAAATGCACTCCTACGCTGAATTGCTCCTTTGTCCCATATTGCCTTAGTATAACTGAGGTCTTTTGGATGCCTGGACTTCTATTCTCATCTTAGCAGAGTTTTCTGGAAGGAAGACAGATTTGCTTTATTAGTAATATATGATGTTATGTTTCTTTGTTGATAAAAAAGACTTAATTTGCTTTGAGTGAATGTGTGGCAGATTTAACAGTATATGTTAAAACTGATTGCAAATGAACAATTTCGTAATTATGGGTCTGGAATCTAATGTAGGCTAGAAGGGATAAGGATGGCAGATTTCCTTCTGCAAAGAACGTCAGTGAACCAGATGGGATTTTACAACAATTGACAATGGTTACCTGACCATCCATTGGCTAGATTTTGAATTCCAGTCTTTTACTAAATTCAACCTCATCATCTGCCATAGTGAGATTCAAATCCCTGACCCCAGAATATTAGCCCAAGATTCTAGATTTCTAGCTCCAATGCCAGTACATCTACATGACTGTGATGATACTGTGCCTTTAAAAGATGTGTTCTGCCCTGTTTCTCTTGCAGAGGGGTTCTGTCACAGTTTTGCCAACATGTCCGTTCCCAGCAGTTTGTAAATAGCTATGGGTTACTCCCTGGGTGTTTATTCGGAGCAAGACAAAAGAATCGTAAGTGGACGAGGTGAGGCCAACAGACCCAGTTTTCAGTTTTTTTAATTGTTGTTTAGCTGTTAGAGCAAATGGTTAGTGTTCTCTCTGCTGCTATTCTGAAGATTTAGAAAGTTTTGCTCTTAGAAGCCAGAACGGCATTGTTTTTTCTCCACTGGACTGGAGATGTCTGCACATGACAATAGTAACTGTTTTGCTGCAATGCATTTTACCAAAGGGTGTTCATGGAATGCTGTCCATGTTGGAACAGTTGATGAATAGTGGATAAACAATCCATTGTCTTGATAACATGTCAATTGTGTGAACTCATACTGATTTTTTGTTTTGTTGCATTTTAATTGCATTGTAAGAATGAAATGTATTTTGATTAAGACTTAGCAGTGGACCAATCGAATCATTTCTGGAACACAGCACCCTACACTGTCCATTAAAATAAAATAAAAGTTACACTCCAGCCTACCTTCATAAAATATTTTGGTGGATGTTGATTGTGCTGGTTTGGTCTCTAACAGCCACTACCCCCCCATTTCTTTTCAACATATAATCACAGAAATCATCTGAAAATCATTACTTTTCAAATGGCACTAACTTTCGATAAATCAAACTCCAAAACTAAAATAAATCAATAAAATTCTATACTACATGGAATAATGTAGGCTATTGTGTATATTGCAGTCTGCATATCAAACCAAGTAAAAAAAACTGTTGAAGCTATTCTCTAATTTATGTTGCTTTATGACATCTTGATATTTGACAGACTTACAGCATGTCCCAGTGAAGTGCCATCACTCTTGGCTGACCATTATTTTCCACTTATTCAATCGTTGCTACAATCATTTGTTTATAGCTTTGAATATTGGTCTCAATTTTAGGTGTCCATTTTAGTGGAAATGTGGCAAGGGATGAAAGCAACCAGATTGAGAGTTTCTCAATTACAAGCTTCACGTACAACTCTACCAGATGCTCCTGTAATCAAAGACCTGCTTCGGCAAGAAATCCAATTTTTGCTGTTAGATATTCAAAAAAGAGCACAAAAGGAGGGCAGGTAGAGTATTCACAAGATTTCTTTATTCTGTGTATTTGGTAAAAATCTCCCAAAACAGGCAAATATACTAATTTGGCCTTCTCACGTACTTTTGTGTCATATGTGAGGAGATGCAAATTACCAACTTCTGTTTGTGGAAAAAGAAGCTCAAAAGAAGCCCAAATTAGCTCAGGTGTTTAAAGTTTAATAATATGCCCATTGGAGAAAAGAAATACATTCAACTGTGGCATATGCATCACAAATTTCAGGATTGAAGGGAACAAACAATAAGAAATGCTAACATTTTGTTTAAGAATGTGAACAGTATATTAGTGTGTTGGATCCATCTAAAGAACGTAAATTTACAAAGCTCAACAGATAATGAGTTTTCCTATTTATTCCAGCCTTACAGTAGGTTATGGTACTTTAATAGTGCAAAATTGCTTCCAGATGAACAACTGGTTGTATTTTTAAAGGGCTTGAGATTCTCAAGGGCTTGAATTTCACACAAATGAAAAAGAAGTATGGAAAAACAGAGATTGGAATAAACCTTGATAACAACGTGTTGAGCTGGATGAACACAGCAGGCCAAGCAGCATCTTAGGAGCACAAAAGCTGATGTTTTGGGCCCAGACCCTTCTTCAGAAAAAGGGGAGGGAGAGAGGGCTCTGAAATAAACAGGGAGAGAGGGTGAGGTGGTTCGAAGATGGATAGAGGAGAATTAAGTGGAGAGGAGACAGACAAGTTAAAGAGGCAGGGATGGAGCCAGTAGAGGTGAGTGTAGGTGGGGAGATAGGGAGGGGATAGGTCAGTCCAAGGAGGACGGACAGGTCAAGGGGGCGGGATGACGTGAGTAGGTAGGAAATGGGGGTGCGGCCTGAGATGGGAGGAGGGGATTGGTGAGAGGAAGAACAGGTTAGGGAGGTGGGAAGAGCTGGGCTGGTTTTGGGATGCAGTGGGGAGAGGGGAGATTTTGAAGCTTGTGAAATCCACATTGCTGCAAAGCCATCCCCAAGCCTCTGCTTGGTTCCCCCAATGTAGAGAAGGCTACAGTGGGTACAGCGGATGCAGTTATACCACATTGGCAGATGTGCAGGTGAACATCTACTTGATATGGAAAGTCATCTTGGGGCCTGAGATGGGGGTGAGGGTGAAGGTATGGGGGCAAGTGTAGCACTTCCTGCAGTTACAGGGGAAAGTGCCGGGTGTGGTGGGGTTGGAGGGGAGTGTGGAGCGGACAAAGGAGTCACAGAGAGAGTGGTCCCTCCAGAAAGCAGACAAGGGCCTCAAGCCGCACCCCCATTTCCTATGTACTAACCTCATCCCGCCCCCTTGACCTGTCCGTCCTCCCTGGACTGACCTGTCCCCTCCCCACCTACACTCACCTCTACTGGCTCCAACCCCACCCCTTTAACTTGTCTGTCTCCTCTCCACCTATCTTCTCCTCTATCCATCTTCGATCCTCCTCTCTCCCTATTTATTTCAGAACCCTGTCCCCCCCACCCTTTTCTGATGAAGGATCTATGCCCAAAACGTCAGCTTTTGTGCTCCTCTGATGCTGCTTGGCCTGCTGTGTTCATCCAGCTCCACACTTTGTTATCTCAGATTCCCCAGCATCAGTTCACGTTATCTCTGATTGGAATAAACTTTGTTACGTGATTGTTACCACAACCATTCATAAAATTTCAGATAATAATAGGCTGACTGTCTGAGTCATGATGGGTACAATTTCTTCCTTTCAGGGATAACAATGATGCACTTGCATCTTATAATCCTGATGTTGTCAATTTCGCTATGGGACAAAGTAAAGCTCAAAGCACCGTGAATAAACCTGCAAACACAGGGGATTTGATAGACAAGCGGATGCGAGTAAGAGCCTTTGAAACACTCAACAGGAGTGAGAATGGAAGGTTGGTAAAATTATATTACATTACAGCCTTTTTCAATAATTATATGTTATAATAGTATGTCCATGATTTAATTGGATTACATTTAACTGATTTATTTTTGAAATGAAAAATAAGGGTTCCAAGGATTCATTTAATAATTTATGTTCAAAGTCTTTCCTGGTGGTGTTAATTTGCTGTTCAATTTTCCCTGTTCTGTATCTCCTTAGCAAGGTATCAGTGATAATAGTTCTTGCCATATCTACAAAGGTGTACAATCTTTGCTTTATCCATCTTTTATTATAAGAGATGTTTTGACAGAAGATTTGATGACCATGAACATGATAGATGAAGGTTACATTGGTCTTCGCATTGCGTAGTTCATGATGCACTAGGTTGCATAATTTCACACTTTTTAGGTGATATTGGTTTGTGAAGTCAGACCTGGAGACGTACAGCAGGCTGATTAAACAGGTTCCAACTGACACAGCAACCCTATGAGGAGCATTGTGTTTAAACAGATAGCAGAAGTTGGCTGTTACCAGTGTTTGTACCTGGGAATTGGTTCTGCCAAGTCTGCTTGAACAGATAGCATTTGTTGAATGGTAGTTGAGATCACAGGAGGAGTCTCTCAGTCTAGCATGAAAGAACCAGAATTAAGGTTTTTTTAAAACTGTTTTCTAAGAGATGGTTCTGGGCTGCTGCTGGGAGAGCATCGAGGTCTGAAAGCTTCCTGCCTAATCCGATACAGCAGCTTCTGGAAGCCTGAAGAGTAGAGAACTGAGTTAAGTATTACAGCCTTTACCTGTGAACTGAGAAGTTGACTATGATCAGTGTGTCAGATAAGCAGCAAGGAGTCCATATTTATGCCCGTGAAACAGCAAATTCTGAAAATCATTTCCATAATCTGGTCAGTTTTGTTTTTCTTTAATTTAACCCTTCTCCATGTTTGTCTGTCTTTTGTGTAAATGGGGACTGAAAACAAATGTTTTGGGTTTAAAGCACAGACAGTAATCAGCTTAACATGTTGCTTAATTTTCTCCCGGCTAAACTTATTGCAAATCTAATAAGTAGTTTGGTTTTTTGTTTAAGACTCAAAATTGGTGTCTGAAAATTAATTATTGGCAAAGCAAGTTAGGAACTATGGAGTGACTGTTCAGGAGGTCTTTGGTTCAATTTTACCATGTTGCAAAAATAGAGGTAGAAAGGCTAATTTGGTTCAGATGTCTTGGTGTCGTAACAGCACTTTATATGAAGGATGTGAATGCATTGGAGAGGACGCAGAAGTGATTTGCAAGATTGATTCCAGGGATAATGAACTTCAGGTATGAAGCTCGATTGAAGAAGTTCTCTTTAAATAGAAGTCTGAGAGGAAATCTGGTAGAGGTTTGCAAAATCATGAGCAGGCTGGATAGAGTGGACAGGAGGCACTGTTTCTTCGTGTAAATGGAACAAGAATAAAGCAGCATAGGATTAAAACAATTTGCAAAAGAAGCAAACATAATGTGAGAAAAATCTTTTTCACGAGCAAGTAGTTAGGGTATAGAGTGAAACTGCCTGGAAGTGTGGAGGAGCAGGTTCAATTGAGACATTCAAGAGGACATTGGACAGTATTTAGTGAGAAATAATGTGCAAAGATATGGCAAAAAATCAGGAGATTGCCACTTGGCAATGCTTATTTGAAGAGTCACTGCAGATGCAAAAGGCTGAATGACCTCCTTCCATACCATATGAATTCCGTGAAGTCATTGGATAAATTTATGTTATCACCTTTTATCTTGGTATGTTTTGAATTTGTGAATATTTACTTTGCCTGAGATATTTTCTTTCAAATTTACTGTATAGGCGTGCAAGAATAAAAAAAAAGCGGTGGAGTGAACACCACAGGACTAGAATGTGCAGCAAAAGCAAAATTAAATTTTGGACTGGAGTCTTTTTGGGCTACTTCAAAGGGAGCATCTCTTGAGTGGCTAACAGGGTCACACTCTGTCACCAATCCATGTAGCATCAGTATCAAACAAATGCTGAGGCGGTAGCCTGTTGTATCACTTGCCCACTGATTTTTAAATCGCATTTCACCAAATGCCTCTAATTTTTTCTCTCCCGTGTCATTCTTTGCAAAATCAGAAGTCACATGACACGACCACCCAACCTGCTGAAGGAGCAGTGCTTTGAAAGTTTGTGGGTTTCAAATAAGCTTGCTGGACTATAACCTAGAGTCATGTGACTTCTGACTTTGTCCACCCCAGTCCAACACTGACACCTCCACAATCTTGGCAAAGACAGTTAACGAATTTAAAAGCTGGAAATTTTGTTCCTCTTGAGTGTTTATGCTTCACTCTCAGCGTCACGCGAGCGTTTGCCTGGATCATTATTTTCCTATCCCAATGACGCACAATCCAAGCTTAGCATGCAACTACATATAATTATGCACCTAAGCTGATCAAAATTAAGCCAAATGATATCATTGCGTCAATTCAACTCAGTTTTCATGTGCATCTGATACATTTAGGTTGTAATTGCATCATGTAATTTGTGGACATTTTCTGATCAGCCTGTTCAGAGATGTTATTGCACACCTCTGGAGAAATGGGACTTGAACCTGGGCTTCTGAGGTCAGATTTGGGATAGTATCAAAGTTATACACGGTGAAACAAAAACAGCGAAGTGTCAGGAAAGACACGGAGGGGAGACTGGAAAGGAAGAGCATAGCTGGAAATGATCAACTGAATTTATACAAATCTTACCAAAAGCACAAGTAAAACTGTTTAATAGAATGTTTGTAGAACTTAAAAACCAAAAGTAGAACTTGAAAACGGAGAAGGAACAATCGCATTTTGGGAGTGCACTATAGTCTCCCTAAGAGTCAGAAAAATAGGGGAGTAGATATATGGGCAAATTTCAGAGAAGTACAGGAGTAATAGGATAATGATAGTCGGGGATTTAACTTTCCCAACATTAACTGGGAATTAAAATAAAACCAACAACTGCAGATGCTGGTAACCTGAAATAAAAACAGAAATTGGTGGAGAATCTCAAAGGTGCTGGCAGAATCTGTGGAGAGAAAGCAGACCCAACATCTTGGGTCCAGTTCAGCTCTGAAAAAGGGTCACTGGACCTGAAACATTGAGTCTGCTTTCTTTCCACAGATGCTGCCAGAACTGCTAAGTTTCTCCACCGGTATCTGTGTCTGGATTCGCCATTTACAACTTGAAGGGAAAATTTCTCCATGTCCAGAATCAGATTTATGTTCTCTCATGCTTACCCATCTTCCTCACCATCATTTATTTCACACTAAAATGGGGAAATTTCCACCCAGTATTTTAGAGAGACTTGGCTGAAACAGCAGCTAAGATAAATCCAATTGTGTAACAACAATGTTTTATAAGAAACTGTTGTGAAAGTATATCTAGATTTTCAGAAGTATGTTTTCTTTAATTTTGACTTTTTCGTCTTCTAGCCTTTCAGTTCTTTCCCATTCCAACTACAAGGATCACATACATGCTATAAAAGACAAGATTAATGTTGGAAATATTGATGATGTTGTGGCACATTTGCAGTGAGTATCAATTCATTTTTTAAAAATCTTCAATATTTACAAAAACATTATCAAAATGCACTGAGTGATGAATGACATGATATTTAGGAATTATTGTTAAGACGATACCGTTTTGGATGATATTTTGTGGAATGTCATGCTGATGCTTAGCAGATTCTTAAGCAGGGTTAGTATCATCTGCACTAGAAATGAAAGCGCCTGTTTTGTCTTCAGAATATGTTCCTTATTTTTCTTTCCTGAGAGGTCATTCCAAACTTGCAAGTTGTTAGCATAACATCTTGAGTAAAATATCTTCTGCATCCCCAGTTCAAACCACGTTACATTAGCCTTTCTTATAGCTTCTGTGCCTTTTTGTTAGCCTACAGTCATTCACTGACATGGTCGCTTAAGTTCCTCTGCACTTCCCTTCCCAATATCTCATATTTATGATATAGTCTGCACATCTGTTCTTTCTACCAAAGTGGATGACCACATATTTTTCCTCATTATATGCCATTTGCCATGTTCTTGCCCAATTACTAAACCTGTCCAAATCATCCTGAAAACATTATATACCTTTCTCGCTCAAAAAATTCTGCACATTTGGAAATACGCCCACGTCCAAATCATTGATATATGTAACGATCTTTGCAGTAGTCTGCCAATGTCAAAATGACCCAGTTATTCCTCTCCTCTGTGTCGTGGTTGGTCCCTGTAAGGTGAGCACTGAGGGAGGAGTCAGGGGTCATATGACCTGCTGGTCCAATCAAGGACAGAGTAGGGTATCTGGATAAAGCATTAGGTCCATCCGTTGATTAGGGAACTGGGTATGTTGGAACTGTGTAATGTACTTTGTAAAATTGGTAAATGAAAACACCTTTTGACCACAAGTCCATCAGGCAATAGTCAGTATATAGCATCCTTGAGACCCAGTTGTTAATGGACAGGGTTGATCCTGTTTGGAGGTTCCCAGAGCAGACTGCTAAAATCAGTTGACATAATACCTCTTAGCACTTGTTGGAAACATATGGCAAAAGCATAGCTTGGGCTGGTGGGGAGATGAACAGTATCCATCAAATCCTTCATGTATGCTTGAACACACACTGCCACTGCACACTGCCCAAGAAGCAACTGCTGTGGCAGAAGACACTGTCACATGCATACATCTATTTTGCCTTTGCAAAGAAGGCCTGGAGAGAGATGCAGTGGTTTTTGTTGAGGTTCATCCTGAGCAGCTCGCTGACACAAAGCTCTATGGGCTTTTCTCCAGGATGTGCAACGAGACAAACATTGACTGCACCTGGAGGACCATCAAGTTTAAAAACACTCTTTATCTGTCCAAAATTTGTTGCTGTTCCAATGCGAAGAGTTGACCTCAACCATGTGTTGCAGACTGGCATGTTCCAGGGTCCACGTCTACGTGCTGAGGGATGCACTAAAGCTTGGGGTGGCTGATGGCAAGGTGCAATGGGGAAAGACCACAGCTAAGATCTTTCTGCAAAATATACCCAGGGTCTGTCATGATCTGAGACCCGCGCACTTCCTTAATAAGAATGTAAATAGGCCTTTTGCATGAGTAGAAAATGCCTTTGTTTTGCAACTGGATGGAAACTCTAAGGATTATCAAATTCCATTGTGTCTTTTTTCCTGTAAAGTCTGTACAGAACTGTTTTTGGGCACTTTACACTGTTTATACTTGTAGATAAATCTCTGGAGAAAAGCATATTTTTTGCCATTTTAAAGTATTCTGTAAATAAGGAAAGTAGGTCAGCACAACATTGTGGGCCAAAAGGCCTGTACTGTTCTATGTTCTAAGTGTTGTAGCTGTATTAAATTGTGCTTCATAAGTCAAGCTTTGAAGTTATTACATAAATTCATGCTGACCGTGCCCAATCAGATCATTTTTGTGCAAGCAACTGTTTGTCCTTTATGATAGATTCTAGCTTTTCCCTGCTACTGATATAAAGCTGATGTGTCTGTAGTTCCCTTTTTATTCTTTTGCCCCTTTCTTAAAACGTGGATGCAAATTAGAAATTTCCAGTCTGCAGGAATCATTCCAAAATCTATAGCATTTTGAAAGGTAATTACCAATGCATCAACTATCTCTGTAGCCGCCTTTTAGCACACTCTGGGGTATAGACTGTCAAGTCATCAGGATTTACCAACTTTCAGCCAACTTTTTACCAACTTGCTTTCACGAGTACAACCTTCTTCCGCTAATTTCCTCCAACTCCTTAGTGTGTCTAGTCACTTGGATCTCTAATTCGAGGAGATGTCTTTTGTCTTCCTCTGTGAAAACAAATCAAAATAATCACTTAGCTTCTCTGCTGTTTCTCTGTTTTACATTCTCCCAACTCTGCTTTTAAAGGACTGACAATTGTCTCACTCAGACACTTTTTCACATAGCTGTGAGCTTTTACAGTTCATAGAACATAGAACAATACAGCACAGTACAGGCCCTTCGGCCCTTGATTTGCGCTGACCTGTGAAACCAATCTGAAGCCCATCTAACCTACACTATTCCATTATCATCCATATGTTTATCCAACTACCATTTAAATGCCCTTAAAGTTGTCGAGTCTACTACAGTTGCAGGCAGGGCATTCCATGCCTTTACTACTCTCTGAGTAAAGAACCTACCTCTGACATCTGTCCTATATCTATCATCCCTCAATTTGAAGCTATGTCCCCTCGTGCTAGCCATCACCATCTGAGGCAAAAGACTCTTACTGTCCACCCTATCTAATCCCCTGATCATCTTGTATGTCTCTATTAATTCTTTTCTTAACCTTCTTCTCTTTAACGAAAACAGCCTCAAGTCCCTCAGCCTATCCTCATAAGACCTTCCGTCCATACCATGGCAACGTCCTGATAAATCTCCTCTGCACCCTTTCCAGTGTTTCCACATCCTTCCTATAATACGGCGACCAGAACCTTGTATGCGATACTCCAAGTGCCGCCGCACCAGAGTTTTTTTTACAGCTGCAACATGAACCACTTTTTTGCTAAATTGTGTTCATATTCTATTCTTCCTTTTCTTATTGGTTCTTGGTCCTCTTTCACTCCTCTTGCATTTTCAAAACATTCCCAATCTTCAGATTGATTACCATTTTTGGCATCTTTTATAAGCCTTTTCTTTTGATTTTGGACAGTCCTTAATTTCCTTTGTCAGCCATGGTTATCTGACCTTTTCTGAGTTGTAATAGCTTTACTGAATGTATAGTTGCTGTAATACTATGTATAAAAACTCTTGTCCTTTGCCTGTGCCTTAATGCCTTTTAATGGATCTTTCCCAGTCCAGCTCAATCAACATGCACCTCATGCATTCATAATTTCCCTTCTTAAAATTTAACACAACTTGCTTCAGATTAGACCACCACAATTTCAAATATATTTTAAAATTTTATCATAATGTGAGCACTCATCCCTTGGAAAACAGAATTAATAATGAGCCCCTTTTATCATAAACTGCAGTAGCCAAAATATAGCCTTCTGGTTGGCTTGTCAAAATACTTTTGTAGAAAACCGTCCCTGAGGCACTCCAGAAACTTGTCCTTCTCAGCTGTTGTGCTCAATTAGTTTACCCAGTCTATATGCAGATTGAGGTCATCCACCATAGCTGTGTTACTTCATTCATTTTCTGTTTTATACCTAACCCACTCAATCACCATGCCCTTGTTCCTCCCTTCCATTTTGTGATGTAGAATATTTTTGGGATATTACTTGCAATGGTGTTCACTGTAGAGTTACCTGTTCGGTTCTTCTACCAATTCCTGACTTTCTATTTTACTGTAGGAGCAATGCATACTGCATTAATTCCTTTTCTTAAAAATTCTTTAAAAATTCTTACCACTCATTTATATATCTAGCTATCTTTTTTGTGTACTTTGATTTTTTTTTTCTTCCTCATTAATAATTTAAAAATTCATTACCTTTATTGAAAAAGATCTGTCCAATCTGAGATAACAAGGTGTGGAGCTGGATGAATGCAGCAGGCCAAGCAGCATCAGAGGAGCAGGTCACACGTTCTCCAGCATTGGCATCTCCTACTATCTCTGTCTAATCTGACCTGTCTCCCATATTCGCACAATTGTCATACCATAATATTTTAGTTAACTACACATGGTGCACCCTCCCCTGTTGTCTTAGTTTCTCGTTGGAATGTATATGTGCTGTGCATTGTGAATATATTTCAGATAAACATTATCTTAAATATTTATCACAACACATCCATGACCTATCAGTTTGCCTAATTTGCTAGTTCACTTTAGCTACTACTATTTTTATGCTGTAATAATAATCTTTATTTCAGTGTTTAATATCAGTCTTAGGCCCACCCTCCTCTCTCACACACTGAATGTGAAGTTCAGTCATTTTAGGATCAATGTTACTGTTATGGACCAGACCAAACCCCCTCCAAATATATTCAGAAGATAGTCTAGACCCTAATTTTTCCTTATTTTAAAGATAAGTGTAATTTCAGAATCAATTCATTTGGTCAAGCTATGTGACATTAAGCAAACACACACTTTAGTAGTTTTGCATTACTGTTAAAATACAGACAAAATAAAAAGAGAAGAACAAAATCAGAAATTGCTGGAAAAGCTCAGCAGGTCTGGCAGCCTCTGTGAAGAAAAAAATCAGTGTTAACGTTTTGGGTCCAAGTGACCCTTCCTCAGAACTCAAAGAAGATGAATTAGCTTAACTGCAGCTGTATTGAAATGCTTAACAAAATAATTGATATATTACCTACTACTAATTAATTGTTCCATTATAGTAATATCCCATTAACACATCCTTCGTTCACAAACAATTCGCCAGACCAGGAAGAAAATCATCAAGAGAAAGCTCGGTGAGAGAGAGCATCAGAGAGCGATGTATTGCAGCTTCCAAACCCAGCTTCAAGACCATAGCAACATCTGCCACTGAAAAAAACTAAAACTAAAAAGTCTGGTTCTGTGGGAGCTTGACCCCACCCATTCAGGCAGCTTCTTTTTGTTCCAAGCTTAGAAATAAACCTCAAGGCCTTTCAAGCTGTTTATTTTATGGGCTTTGAAGCAGACCGTTCAGCCCTTCTAATCTCAGCCTTTCTTCATTTTAGAAAAAGGACAAAATGCTTGTCTTAAAGCCATAGTATTGTCGCAGCTACATTAATTATGAGGGAAAGTGGAATTGAGAATTATCAGATCAGCTATGATCTAATTGAATGGTGGAGCAGACTCAAAAGGATGAAGGGCCTTCTGCTGCTCATGTGCCTTGTGGTCTTATGGCCATTCATTAATCCCATCTCATTTTGCAGTATTTGGTCTAATAAAACCTGCTCTCTGCTTGACTCTGGAATATTTCATTCCAAGCAACTATCATGAAGACCTTGTATGAACCTCTCATTTAGACTACCTTTACCCATCTGATTTCTGCAGTCAGTATGTGAATTAAAATCCCCATGATTATTACTATGCATTTCTGATGAGCTCTCACTATTTCTTCTTTACACTCTGCCCTACCATACAATTATTGTTTAGGGATCTATAAGCTATTCTGCCAAGTGACTTCTTGTCTTTATCATTTCTCATCTCCAACCAAGTTGCTTTTACATTCTACTTCCCTGAACTTGGGTATTGTGTTTGTGCCATCATTAATTGTTAACGGTATTTGGCTCTGAAAGTGATCAGGCAAGTTGAAAAAATGATTTTAAAAATATATGAAATCCTTGGCTTTATAAATAGAGTGCAAAAATGGGACAGTTAGGATGAACCTTTTATAAAAAAACCAGTTGAAACTCAACAAGAATATTGTGATCATTTCTGAGCATTACACTTTAGGAGAGATGTGAGTGATTCCGAGTAGGTGGAGAAAAAAATGAGTGTGGCTCCAGGAATGAGATATTTCAGTTACATTAATAAATTGGACTGGGATTATTCTCCTCAGAATATGAGGTTGAGCTAAGACTTGATAAAAATTGTCAAACTCATCAGAGATCTAGACAGAATAGATGCAAAGAAAATTCCCATTAATGCAAGAAGAGAACCCGAGCACGTTGATTGAAGGCAATTGACAGAAGTACTAATGGCAGCATGAGATCATTTTATTTTAAGGCAGCAATGGTTCATATCTGCTTGAGGGAGGCAGCTTTCAAAAGGAAATTGAATAACCGTCTGAAGAGAATTTCCAAAGCTACAGGGGAAAGACAGGGGAGTGTTGCTCTTCAGCACAGACTTAATAGTCCGATTAGCCTTATGCATTGATGTAACTATTTTATAATGCTGTTTCAAATTTCTAATATAGAAACATATAACTGACTCAAAGGTTAGTTATAATATTTACTAGATGTACGATAAAATACCTGTAACTACATCAACTTCAGAAAAACATCTCTTACTTTACTAGTGTGTATTTTTCCATTGTCCACACATCCCATCTTGCATGACCTCCCTGAACAAGAAAGCCACTTTATTGTTTATTTTATTACCAGCACTTGTATGTTATATGTTCGTACCTAAAATAAAATAAAAGTTGTTCTGTGACTGTCCAAAATTAAGAATGACTGAAGGAAGTGTTCTTCCGTCAGTCTGTTCTGCATTTACTAGAAATTCCTGAGTTGCACTATGTTAATCTGCTATGTAGTCAATCGTCATTATTCATATTGAATATAAAGTATTGGTGATGTTCAGAATGTTCCTTTTATTCATTAAAGCATATGTAAAAACCTGAGGATTTACTTTCGAGTACATTGTAGTTCATAGGAGAAGACCAACTGCCTGTCTTTTATTTTCATTATATTGACTGTTTCCAAGTGTAATAGCTGCTCTGTGGAGTGCAGTAAACTTCCAGACTGACCAAAGGAATGCAAACTGTAAATTAAAGTGCTAGACTCTAAAGGAAGTTCAGGGTAGAAAGTACTGTTTTAGCAACAAAGGAGCTGTTGTAAAATGAGGCTCACGTTCTGTGAGTGTTGGAGTCCAAGTTCAGAGTGATACAGAAAATTAAAATAACAGGCCTGCAGTGGTGTTCAAATGAAGGTCAACATAAGCTTGAGGAACAGCCCCTCGTATGTTATAGTGATCATAATGATCCGGTTTCACGTAGCATTTGTAAAAGGTAAATAAAGATTGGACATTAGAATTTTGGATTCAAGTGAAGCAGACTTTAATGGAATGAGATGATGCAGAGACTGTCCACAGTAAACGGCGAAACTCTGCTAATAGGTAAAACAACTGAGGAACAGTGGAGGGTATTCAAAGAAACTTAGCTATTCAGAAGCAGTTTGTACCCGTGAGAAGGAAAAGTTCCACCTCAAAAAAAAACAGCAATGGGCATCAGAGGAGGTAAGGGACAGCATGAAATTAAAAGAAAGGGCTTATAAAAATGAAAAGAACTGTACTAATCCCACAGAATGGACAAATACAAAGACCAACAAAGGAACCTATTAGGGCTTTTACTCCAGTATTAGCTGCAGTCCTTGCAGTGTCACTACAAACTCTGCCAACATTATTGGTGCTGCTGGCGAATTAGATTGACCACATCTAGAGGGTTGCATTCACTAAGGGGGCCAAAGTCCCACTCTGCTCTAATTAAGCCTGCCTGCAGTACATTATGTCTATGGAGCGGGCTCATTCAGAGTCTGTCACCTGGATGCTACCTGTGCTTCATTTGCTGTCCACCTCATCTTTGGCAGCAAGAGGGAAATAAATGCAAATTATGCAGAAGCATTTTAGAACGTCTATAGTCACATTTGTAGGGCATTCGAAAGTACTTTACATGTAATGGAGTGTTGTGACTGTTATCATGTCTGGAAAAACCGCCACTAATTTATGTGCAACAAAATTTCAGAAGAAGGAATGAGATAAATGGCCATTGAATTATTTTAAATAAAATCCAAAAGAACTGCGGATGCTGTAAATCAGGAACAAAAACAAAAACAAAGTTGCTGGAGAAGCTCAGCAGGTCTGGCAACATCTGTGAAGGGAAAAAGAGTTAATGTTTTGGGTTTTGAGGAAGGCCCACCAGACCCGAAACATTAACTGTTTTTGCCTTCACAGATGCTGCCAGACTTGCTGAGCTTCTCCAGCAACTTTGTCATTGAATTATTTTGTTGTGTTGTTAGTTCACCATTAAATATTGGTGAAGATAACTGGAGAACTACCCATCTCCTCCTAGAACAGTTCCCTCGAGTCTTTTGTGTGCATCTGAAAGGACAGGTGGCACTTCAGTTTAATATCTTTTATCTGAAAGATGGTACCTTTAACAGTATATCACACCATCAGCACTGTACAGATGTGCTAGCTTAGATTTTGGGGAGTGGTGTCTGGATTGAGGTTTGAAGTCATGATCCTTGGACGTGGTGAATGTAACACTAATACTGACCTCTAGTACGAACACATCACCGTAAAACTCTGATATGTGAATTACAACTGTGTGTGTCAAAAGTCATTGTTTGTTTAGATTATTACACAATGCCATTAAAGTGTATCAGAAAAAAAGTATAATAAATGCTGAGTCTTGTGTACTTGTAAGAGTAAAATGTTCAAATAAAAAATCCCTTTGTCTGATCTATTACCAGGCATACGCCTTTGGTTTTCCTTTAGATCAGATGCATTTTGCTTTACATCAGACACATTAAAGAATGTTTTATAGAGGGTATCATTTGCTGATATTTGTGGTGTGTTCAGTTTAATATGCTGAAGTTCTATTTATACTTGTGAGGAGGTGTCTCTATTGTTTGATATCTATAGCCATGTAAGGATTATGAAATGGGCCTTTAAAGGGGAAAAATAAAAATGTTTGCATGCTGGTTTTTAGCTGCAAATACTGAGAAGTTGGACAGTGAAAAGCTGAAGATAATTCAAATAATTTGCACGTGTTTGCTTAGATCTGCAGAGATGTTAGGTGCAAAATGTCATTAATTACGTACAGGCTTCTAAGTTTAGGAAATAATTAACTTTTCTGTTCTCTGGCAGTTCTATTTATTTGTCATTGTCTAGATACCAATGTTGAAATTGTTGAGAACCGACAGATTCTACACACATATAGCGAACAGCAGTGAGGGTGCAAGTTAAGTTAAAAATGTATGCTGCTTTAATTATGCTGTTGTCATTGAGTCCCAGCCAATGACATCTGATTACTTAAATTAGCAGGAATTCTTATCGGCAGTATTTGACAATTTATCTTTACCTTCAATGGAAATTTGAAATGTAGTTAGATGCTATCCAAAATAGTTGGACAGTTTATACCACATCTTTCAGTAAGGATCTGAGTACTTCAGTTTTTATGTTTAGGTATTTTGAGAAATTCTTTTAATGATATGTATATATCTTCTCTAGATCTATTTTACAGGAAGAATGCAACACTCTGGAGAAACATATCAAGTTCTTACAGGTAAATGCCCTTTAAAGGATCTGATATTCATCCGTTACGTGCTCTATGATACTGATTCAATGGGCTGTAAAATCACCTCACAGACCTTAGTTGCCAATTTTTGTAGATCTGAAAAAATCTCCCATTTCCTCTGAAGTTTGCTTGAAGAAGTAAAATTGCCTATGTTAATTGTGCAAATTTACAGCTTGTTGACTTTCAGTAGAGTCCTATATTTGGAGATACCTGTATTAGTGCAGAATTACTGTTATTCGAATTACAGAAATTCATGTAAATATGGCAGCACTATTCCTATGGCAGTACCTTTTAACAATCACCCAGCAACCCTGCACATTCACTCCTCAGCATATAAACTTGAACATGATATTGTCCATGTCAAGTCAGGAAATAAAGCACTAATGTATTTTCTTCATAATTTAACTTCAACTGTTATCTACAGTCATAAAACTCAGATGGTTGAACTAGCAAATCGAAAGCTTATAAATTGATTGGGTTTTTTCATTGGTTCCAACAAGAATTTGACACAATGGTGTTTCTTCAATCTAGTAATTACAATACAATTTTAATGGCTTATATAAATAGGCAGTTTTTTGTTGCTGATATTTCTCTGTATCTCAACTGACTTTTTCAAGGAAAGAATAATGATTAATGGTGTAAATGTTGACTCTTGAACCCATTCCAAGTATGGGATATTGGGATAAATAGAAAGGAAATAGGAAAGGAGAAGATGAAAAAAATTTCTCAAATATCACCTCTTTATTTGGAATAAATGGATGAATACAACAACAGTGCTTTCATTTCCAGTTCAGTTTGCTTTACTTCAATCCCATAGGCCAGATATGTAATCTTTGTCTACAAAATGTTTAATACAGAAATTCAGACACAGGTTGATGTATAATTTGACTAATAGTGTAATTACCCATGGTAGTACATTTAATAAAAACCAAAAGAACCATGGATGCCATGAATCAGGGACAAAAGTAGAAATTGCAGGAAAAGCTCAGCAGATCTGGCAGCATCTGTGGAGAGGATCAGAGCCAATGTTTCGGGTTGAGTCACCTTTTCTCGGAACAGATTTAGTATTTGATGTCAATTAACATTATCAGTATAATTGTATAAAAAATCTACAGCTAGCTGAATGTTAACTTAAGATAAGAGATTTCAGACTGAATTTAATGGCTGTGTCTGTGGAGCTGTCCATTGTCTAGCGAACCATTGGCAGCCTATCATGACTGCTTCTTGGATCTGCGACACAACTGAATTCCGATGAGGAGGTATACTACCTCTCGTCAGAGTTCCTGCATCCTTGAGGATGATTGTTCAACCTCCAAGAGTTGCTGGCCAGCAGTAATCCTCTTAACTCTCACTGTCCTTCCATCCAAAATTTCAGCTCCCATCTCCTGACTGGACCCCTGGCTACAATTTATCCCAATCATCCATTCACAATTACAACACCCCCTTATTTTTTGATTTGCAAAATTCCCCTTTTCCTTTTGCTTACATTAAATATCTTCGTAGTCAATAGTTGGTGTTCACCTGAATTGTCTAATTTTGGTCACCGTATTTTCGCAAAGATAGCATAACCTTTGAGGGCCTCCCTATGCCCAATGTTGATTTAGATAGAGTTGAACTGATTGAAAGGCTATTTTGTAAGCTGCCCCAAATGACAGTTATCATTGTATAAAACTCTTCAAGTATCTTCACCTTTGTTAGTTATCAATTAATGCAGTCTATTCTGAGGAAAGATCTTAGACCCAAAACATTAGTTTGTCCTTTTCTTTTTACAGCTGCTGTCTGACTGGCTGCATGCTCTGCTGTCTTCTGTTTTAACACAACATCACCAACTTCAGTTGTGAGAGTAACCATGGACAGCAATAGAAATGGCCTTACCAGTATCAACCCCAGCTTGGGAACAAATACATTTTTTTAAAAAATGCTCATTATTGGACCTCAGATGTGTCTCAGCTTGAATGTTTTAGTTTGATAATGTGGAACATAGATGGTTCCATGATTACACCTCCCATTTCAAAAAGAAGTCTAAATAAAAATTTTACTCCTTGAGAGAAACTGATGCTTCTTGGCTACTCTCACTTTCTGGTATCATACTGGAACAAGAGAATGATTTAAACCAGAACAGAAGGAAGTTCTTTGTGAATTAGTTGTTGAAGTCTATTTTGCATAGAAATATGCTGGCTCTTTTGTGTATAAATAATGGAATGTGTTGTTTATTCACATGTTACACTTTTAACATTTAACTTTATATATAACCCTTTGGCCTTTTAAGAAAATATGGATTTCTGCAGTATCTATCTTTCTTACTCAAAAACATTAAATATGGTAGAATTTTAACAAGCTATAGCAGTGATTGTATCAGTGGAATATCTTCCCATGTGATCTCCCAATTTTTTTGGTTTGTAGTAGTATTGGATTTACCAATACAATTTGATTGTTTAATGTACCTCTTCAGCAGTTCCTTTTATCGGCTTCATTTCACAGCTGTAAAGTTCAGTATTTCCTGTTTTGTCCTTAAATGTATTCTCCTCATGCAAATAATTATTCTTCTGTTTCTCAAAAAATCCGATCCAGAGTTTCTGACGTGTCCATCAAAGTTGGATGCTAATATTGGAACACTATACACTTTTCACACAACATCCAAGGCATTTACTTCATCGGTTTGCTCATAAAGTTTTTGCATATTTGGCCTTTCAGTCTTCAGGACTCAGTGTTGAGTTCAATAATTTTAAAGCCTGAACACCACCTTTAATGTCCTTCACCAATCCCTACAACCTAGACCCTGTTGTCGTGACACGGGCTGCTTTCAGCACAGCGAATCCGTTTTCACCAACTCATTGTCCCCAGTGTCAGCTTTTCTCCTTCCCTGCCCTGCTATTTTTATGTGTAAATTATCATAAACTATCTTTCATTATTAAGAAATCTCACAGGCAATCAAATACCAAAACAATTATTTAAACATTATTGCATTTAGCAACCAAAATAAGTAAGCAAATTAAGCCTCACACACTGGAGTGAACCCTGGAGTCAAATTCTTGTACAGTACTCTCTCTTTCAAATTCCTGGTACAACATTATTAATGATCCTTTAGATTCTTTTATCCCAATTATTGTCAACTTCTCTGGAACGATTAAGTCTGCAGCTTACCGTTTTGTCAGAAGTAGCTTCCTTGTTGCATTAGCATTGACTGTTCCAAGACACCGCTTTCCTGTGATTAACTCATTAAATACATATGCAGGACAATCAGTTGTCTAAGTGGCATTAGGCAGCTATTAAAACAGTTTTGTTCATGTAGCTTCAACCCTCCTTCTCCCAGTCATGGCTAATTGCTTTCAATTCCTGTAGTTTATTCCAGACAGAGTTATTGCTGCTTTGTTAACTCTGAAGTTTACACTATCACCCATTCCTTTTTCTACCTAACTTATATTCTCTTCTCATAGTCTCTATCCCCACTCTCCTACACCCGACCCTTGTCATCAGCATTAGTATCATCTTTTTCTAGCTCCTATCAGTTCTGAAGAAGTGTCACTGGACTCAAAATGTTAACTTTGCTTTCTGTCCACAGATGCTACCAGTTCTACTAAGTTTCTCCAGCAATTTTTGTTTTTGTTTGCATCATTGTTTGTTTTGCAGTTGCTAGAGTGCTGAGTTCATAAATACACAGATCTTTTTCAACTTCACCTGGGGAGAATTCAACTCTGTTTATTGTTGCTTATTTTTGAAAGAGCATATTTCAGAGAAATTACATTCCATGAGCCACAATGGAACAAGCTACCAAAGGAAGTAGCTACTTGAAATCAAGACCCATCTTTGGGATGAATTCAATTTGAATGTTTTCCTTAAGGGGACTATCATCCTAGTTGATTATGCCTGTTTAACTAGCACTGACTTTATAAATGTTAGTGGAATACAGATATTAGTTTATGATACCAACACAGCAAAAGCAGAAACTGCACGCAAAGGGTGGTAGATGTTTGGAACTCTCTTCCACAAATGACAGTGGTTGCAGGGTCAGTTGTTCATTTTAAATCAGAGATAGATAAAGTTTTATTAAACGAAGGTGTTAAGGGATATGAGCCAAATGCAGGCATATGAAACTAGGCCACAGATCCGTTGTAATCACATTGAAGGGTGGAACGGGTTTGTGGGGCTGAATGGCCTACTCCTGTCTCTATGTTCCTAGAAACAGAAAATTTCAGTAAAATTGCAATACGTTTGAAACTCATCAGTATACATTTGTGAGAAACTCTGCTGATTTTCTCATAAAATCATAGAATATTTATGGCCTGTGAAGAAGTCATTGACTCTATGTCTGCATGCAAGCTCTTTCCAAAAGAAATTCAGCTAATCTCACTTAATTGCCTTTTCCCTATAGCCCTGCAGTTTTTTTTTTCTATTCAGATTATTAGCCAATTTCCTTTTGAAGTCACAATTGAATCTATCTCCACCACATTTTCAGGGAGTATGTTCCAGAGATTAGCCACGGGTTGCATTTATTAAAAAAAAACCAAAAGAACTATGGATGCCGTAAATCAGGAACAAAAACGAAGTTGCTGGAAAAATTCAGCAGGTCTGGCAGCATCTGTGGAGGAGGAAACAGAGCTAACGTTTCGGGTCCGGTGACCCTTCCTCAGAACAGTTCTGAGGAAGGGTCACCGGACCCAAAATGTTAACTCCGTTTTCTCCTCCACAGATGCTGCAGACTTACTGAGCTTTACCGGCAACTTCGTTTTTGTTGCATTATAAAGGATTTTTGTTTTTGTCATGTCGTCTTTGGATCCTTTACTGTTCTCCTTGAAATCCGTGTCCTCTGCTTCTTGATACTTCTACTCAGTGGGAATAGTTTTTCACTGTCTGTTATGTTCAGAATCCTCATGATTGTGAACATTTCCATCAAATCTTCTCTTTACCTTCGCTATAGAGAACAACCACAGCTTCTCCAATCTATACCTGAAGACCCTGGAACCTTTCCTGTAGATGTTTTCTGTACCATCTGTTATGCCTTCATATCGTTCCCAAAGTGCGTTGAATTAGACATTCTGCTCCAGTTGAAGCCAAGCCAATGCTTTATTAAAAATTGCCACGATTTCCTTGTTTTTTGTATTCACTGCCTGCATTTATAAACCCCAGGATTCACATACTATTTTTATCTGCTTTCTCAACCTATCCTATGATCTATGTGCATACAACCTAAGTATTGCTGTTCCCACATCATCTTTGCAAATATATCCTTTATTCCATATTCCTTGTCCTCGTTTTTCATACCAAAATATATAACTTTGCACCCAGTGACTTTACATTGTGATCATAGCACTAAACATCAGCTGCTATGTGTGTATCATTCTCTCTGCTTATGTCCTCTTGAAGTACATGAGCTATCCTCCTCACACATCACAATATTTACAAATTTTATGTCATTTGCAATTTTCTTAAGTTGTGCCCTGTACTCCCAAGTCAAGTAATATATATTTTGTATCCATTATTTTTATGTTGCCCAGTTAGATGGCATCACTAAATTGCATTGCATTCAGAAAAATTGACCAATCATGAACTTTGAATATAAATTTTCCTTTTTTGAACTGGCAATTCTAGCAGCTACAGCTTGTCAGTTTAGCTTAAGAGTACAATGCTCAGATATGTTGTTGGCAAGGTTTTTAGTGTTCTTCTATCATTACACAAGAAGACTTTCGTGAGTGGAAAAAATTCTTCTGATGCTTTGACAAATGCAAAATCCGTCTCGTTTTATTGCTTTCTCAGTCAACTGTGGATTTTAGTGCACCACTAATTGAAGTTGTAGGCAATATCCCAATTTGTTAAATGACATGCAGCATTTTACAGTTGCATTAGTATGTTAAATCCCCAAGCCAAGTCTCCAACAACAGCAGCTGTCATGTATGTTATATTAGCTGAAGTAACAATTTACTTTCGTTAGCCTCTTGACATGTTGTCATGGGAATAATCTGATTGTAATATTAATTAATCATGACTGCGGAAATATTCTGGGCATTCTTGAAACCTGCTGCATTCAATTGACAAATTTAATTTTAGTTTTTCAGGGCAACAAACAGAAAATGTTATGTCAGAATGACTTCTCTTTCAGCCAAAGATTTGAGCAGTGTTTTGCTAAATTAACATTGCTCCCATATGCCAAAATTGTGTGCAGATTTTTTTGAACAATGCATGTCTTCTAATTCCTGTAACAGAAGAAAGGAGCTAATATCTCACTAGTTATCACATTGTGTTTGAAGACACCTGTATCAAATTCCATATGAAGAAGTTAATATGGGAAGTATAATGGGATGAAACAAAGAAAATTCTTAGCGAAGTAGAGTTACGATCCTCTGACAACTTAAAATTCAAAAATGAGTGATTATCATTTGGATCATGGGTCAGAATAGAGTCAGAGCAAAATAGCCATAAAGACTTCCAGAAAATGGTATAAGAATTGAAGAGTTTAACAAAAAAAGGTGATGGAAGAATATTGGAACAATAAATTTGAAGTGGAACTGTTATTCAACCAAATTCAACAGATTTGACGAAGCTATCTGTCATTGAAGAGCTCGAGTTATGTTTGTGATATTCTAGCTGGCATGCTCCACTCTGTTTCTTTTGCCTATCATCTTTCCCTGGCTATGTGTGTGGGAAACCATGTTCCAGTAACTTGATTGAGACTTCTGAAGAGGTGACTAAACAGATTGATGAAGGCAGAGTGATGGATGTCTATATGGATTTCAGCAAAGCATTTGACAAGATTCTGCACATAGACTGATTAGTAAGGTTAGATCACATGGGATCCAGGGGAACCCAATCATTTGATGCAAAATTGGCCTGAAGATAGGAAACAGGGTGGTGGTAGAGGGTTGCTTTGCAGACTAGCAGTGTGTGACCAGTGGTATCCGGTAAGGATTGGTGCTGGGTCCACTGTTTTTCACCATTTATATAAATGATTTGGATGTGAATATAGGAGGTGTGGCTAGTAAGTTTACAGGTGACACCAAAATTGGCCATGTAGTGGACTGCGATTATATCAGAGTACACTGGGACCTTGATCAGATGAGCCAGTGGGCCGACGAATGGCAGATGGAATTTAATTTCGATAATCTTGTGGTGTTGCCGACCAAAGAGATCGAGGGGTGCAGATACATAGTTCCTTGAAAGTGGAACCGCAGATAGACAGGGTGGTAAATAAGGCATTTGGCTTACTTGGCTTTATTGGTCAGGACATTGAATTTAGGACTTGGAGCTGTTGCAGCTGTGCAGGACATTGGTGAGGCCACTTTTAAAATACTGCATACAGTTCTGGTCTTCCTTCTGGTTTATTACCTGTTCTCCCAGGAATCAGAAACTGTAGTGCAGTGGGAAGGATGCGGCTCCACTTTTCAAGGAACTATGCATCTGCATCCCTCGGTCTCTTTGGTCGGCAACACCACAAAATTATCGAAATTAAATTCCATCTGCCACTCGTTGGCCAGGAAGGATGTTGTTAAACTTGAGAGAGTTCAGAAAAGATGTATAAGGATGTTGCCAGGATTGGAGGGTTTGAGCTGTAGGGAGAGGCTGAATAGGCTGGGGCTTTTTCCCTTGGGAGTGTTGGAGACTGACCTTACAGAAGTTTATAAAATCATGAGGGGCATGGATAGGATGCATAGCCAAGGTCTTTTTCCAAGTTTTGGGTGAGTTCAAATCTGAAGAGCATAGATTTAAGGTGAGAGGGGAAAGATTAAAAGGGACCTGAAGGGTAACTTTTTCACACAGAGGCTGGTGCTTGTATTGAACAAGCTATGAGAGGAAGTGGTGGAAGTGGGTGTAACTGCAATGTTTAAAAGGTATCTGGATGGTATATGAATAGGAAAAGTTTAGAAGGATGTAGGCCAAATGCTGGCAATTGGGGCTTGTCTGGTCAGCATTGATGAGTTGTACTGCAGTGTCCGTTTCTGAGCTGTATGACTCAGTAACTATGCTGTCCTTGCTCCCCCTCCCCACTGCACTACAGTTTCTGAGTCCTGGGAGAGCAGGTAATAAACCAGAACAAGAGCAGTTATTAAGGCAGTCCATTACAGTGCAGCTCTTGACAGGGAGTTTCAAAACCAGATTGGAGACCATGAAGAACTGAGATTCTTTGTGATATTTAGTGAGATTTGATCACACAATATATTTTAAAGTTTGGAAAGAATTGCTGCAAAATCCATGGTGAATCCTGAGACTTTATTCTCTCAGTAAATCCCTGAATCTCTCACTTTGTCTACTTCAAAGCTAGAAGTTTCTGGTTCTTAGCCAGATCATAACTCAAGTTTGGTGGTCGGGGCCAAGTTCGAATCAATATTTATGTTAGGACCATTGCAATCTCAGAATGTCACAAATATCTTCACAGCCACTTTTTTAAGTGTGCTGCCTGTATTGTAAAAAATGCGGCAGTTAATTTTCACATAGTAAGGTTCATACACAGGAATGAGATAATGTGCTCGTTTTATTGATTGAGTGATAAATATTGGCCAGAACACTGCTTTTCTTTAAAATATTATTCAGAGATCTTTTATGTCCAACAAAGTGAGCCCAAAAAACATGCTGCATTTCTCAGTACTACACTGGAATGTCTTGATTGTGGACTTAAGCAAATGGAATGAGGCTTGAATTCTCAGTCTTCTCAGGAAAGATTGCTGCCACTGGGCCATAGCTAAGACCTTTTAAGACATTAAGGACATGACTGAAAAATATCTAAGTGCGTAAAAGTGCATTATGGCAAGTGCATTTATGCAATTAAATTGAGTGTGTGAATGCTGGAAGGCACAAAGTTGGGTTGTATGCAAATTTGCCAACTAGGAAGTTGGTTGTATTTGTTGGAGGTCAGTCATCTCAGGTCCAGGACATCTGCGGGAGCTCCTCAGGATAGCGCTCTACGCTCAAGGATCTTTAGCTGCATCATTAAAGATTTTCCCTTGATCATCAGGTCCAAAGTTGGGATGTTTGCCTATAATTGCACAACAGTCAGCTCCATTTGTGACTCCTCAGATATTGAAGCAGTTTATGTTCAAATGCAACAAGATTGGGCTAATATCCAAGCTCGGGCTGACAAGTGGCAAGTATTGGTGCCACACAAATGCCAGGCAATGACCATCTCCAATAAGAGACTCTCTGACCCCACCCTTTGGTATACAGTGGTGTTGCCATCACTGAATCCCCCACTATCAACATCCCTGGGGGGGTCATCATTAACCAGAAGCTCAACTGGATTCACCATTTAAATGTGGAGCTTACAAGAGCAGGTAAGAGGCTTGGATTACTGCAGTGAATAACTCATCATCTGACTCCCACAAAGACTGACCACGATTTACAAGACACAAGTCAGTAGTGTGATGGAATACTCCCTGATTGCCTGGTTGGGTGCAGCTCCAACAACACTCAAGAAGCTTGACACTGTCCAGGTCAAAGCAGTCTGCTTGATTGGCACCACATCGACAAGCATCCACAACCAATGCCCAAGAACAGCACTGAATGTTCTACAGGATGCTCCACAGAAAATACTTAAAAGATGCTTAGGCAGCATTTTCCAAACCGAAAACTACTTCCATCGAGGAAGAGCTATAGGTGCATGGAATACCATGCATATGTTCCCCTCCAAACAGTCACCGTCCTGACTTGGAAATATATCGCTGCTCCTTCACCTTTGTGGGATCAAAATCCAGGCATTCCCACCATAATGACATTTTAGGTCAACCTGCAGCATGAGGACTGCAACAGTGCAAGAAGACAACTCATCCCACCTTCTTGAGGGCAATTAGGGATGGGCAAAATTCTACCCAAAAGAACTGCGGATGCTGTAAATCAGGAATAAAAACAAAGTTGCTAGAAATCCTCAGTAGGTCTGGCATTATCTGTGAAGTCAAAAACAGAGTTAACATTTCAGGTCCAGTGACCTTTCCTCAGAATTGGTGGCTGGGAAAATGTCAGCTTATATGCAGAAAAAAGGGGAGGTGGATGGGGTAGGGAGTAAATGATAGGATAGAGTCCAAAGAGAGAGAGTAGTTGGACAGACAAAAAGATTGATAATGATCGGGCTGGGAGGGTGAATAGTTGTTAATGGGGACAATTAGTGACTTATAACAGATAGTGTGTAATGGCAGGCCGTGTGGTAACAAGGCCTTTTGTGTGAGGTAGGGGGCTGGGACGTGGGAGAGTTTAGGGCCTAAATTATGAACTAGTTATTGAGTCTGGAGGGCTGAAGTGTCCCCAAGTGGAAAATGAGGTCCTGCTCTTTCAGCTTGTGCTGAGCTTCACTGAAATACTGCAGCAAGCTAGAGACACAAATGTTAGCCAGGGAACAGGTTGGTGCATTAAAGTGGCAGACAACAGGTAGTTCAGGGTCTTTCTTGCAAGCAGAACGTACATGTTCTATGAAGCGGTCACCCATTTTATGCCTCATTTCCCCAATGTAGAGGAGACCACATTGTAAGCAGCGAATGCAGTAGACTAGATTCTGGAAAGTGCAGGTGAAGTGTTGCTTCACCTGGAAGGTATGTTTGGGCCCTTGGATAGTTGGGAGGGAGGAGGTAAATGGGCAGGTGTTACACCTTTGCCAGTTACAGGGTGCAAAAATTCTGGCCAGCCAACAAGCCCACATCCCACAAGTGAATGAAAAAAATTAAAATTCAGACTGAAAAGGGATTTTGAACATCTGGATAATTGTAGCAGAAAATGTTTGCTGCAAAGTAATGGTGCGTTGGAAAGGAGATCAAGGAAGGTGCAGTTGTGGAGAAGAGACAGCTGAGAGGCAAAAGAAGCAGAGTGGAACATGAAAACTAGAAGAGGAATGGAATTGATTGAAATGGGTCTGGAGCGATAATGTTTAGCAATATTGCTTGACCATTTCTGCAGAATTACAGATTAATTGCATTTGTTACCCTGTCAACATGGCTTGTACATACATAGTTCTGCATTCATTTCTATGCATTGTTTCAACTTTTATGAGTTTGTAGAATGGATACCTACCTTTTTCTGGCATTCTACAAATGAACTACTTATTAACGTAATGCTATTTCACTTCCAATTGCATTATCTTCCACAGCGTACCTCGTCTGTTTGCTTATGATATGTGCTATACATGTTCATTGTAATTTAGTTAAATTGGGAACTTGCCATTCAGAAAAGCTAAAGGTTTACAGTCAAACTTTTGTTTTTTCTGATTGAATAAAAGTTATGAAGCACAAGTCTGTCAAGCCAAGTTAGTTATCCCTCCCTGATTAACTTCTGAAATGCTCCAAAATATTCCACAAGGGATAGCAAAGATACCTAGGAGGGGCAGAGGAGTTGATTTGAAAACTCAGTTAAAAATATCAAAATATCAGCAATGTAAAAGTGGTTTGCGAAAGGAGTCCTAAAGTTTTTGTGCCAAAATGAATTTTGGGAGTGTTCTTTGTTTTAAAAGAGAATTGTATTCCTAGCTGAAATAACGTGCAAAATAACATGTATCAAATAAATATTTAAAAATATTATACAAAGTATAATACATTACTGTCTAAAATATTTACTCACTAATAGTACTATTAAATTGACCTGCCCTATCTGATATAATAAAGTGTGAAGCTGGATGAACAGAGGAGGAAGCGGACCGAAGATGGAGAGATTCTTTTCTGTCCATCTTCGGTCCGCCTCCCTCTCTCTCCCTATTCATTCCAGAACCCTCACCCCATCCCCCTCTCTGATGAAGGGTCTAGGCCCGAAACATCAGCTTTTGTGCTCCTGAGATGTTGCTTGGCCTGCTGTGTTCATCCAGCTTCACACTTTATTATCTTGGATTCTCCAGCATCTGCAGTTCCCATTATCTCTGCCCTACCTGATGGCTGGTTCACTGCAGCTGACAAGAACAACCTGCACCAACTAAACTCTGCCACTAGTTGGAGCCCAAGACTACCAATGTAGAGTGGAAGGTAGCATGAAGGAGTGAGAACCAACTGAAGAACAGATCCAGGGCTAAGTTTAAAACAGAACAGGCAGGAGCACAAACTGGGGTGACGAGTGGGCCATGAGCAGCAGGAGCCCAGGCCATGCAACAAGCCTGGAGCCAGGGCAGAGTGTGCGAAGCAGCAGTAACCCCTGATCAAAAGGCACTAGGGATTTTAAAAGTAAAGATGGAGTTATAGGAATTGAGGCCGGGGAAGAGGGACTTCTAGACTGAGGCAAAAGCTAGAAGCCCTGATGAAGAGGTCATGTGCAGATTGCATGAAGTCTGTGTTTAAAGACGTTAAAATGAAAACCTCAACAATAATTGAATTTATCAGCACTACTTTAGCAACTAAAACAAAACATTGGAGAGGTACCTTTTTAAGCAGTTACGTAACCAAGAATTCAGAGTCCAGTGTTGGGGTTCTGCTTCTGATCAGTAAAACTGCTGCTGTTTTAGGTGGTTCGGATCACCCCCAGATCCTGACACTGGGCTTAATTTAGGAATGTGAAATGAAGGCGGCAGTAGACAGGTGTTTCAGAGCAAAGAATCTCTGCATTTAATAAATGCAAAGGTGACTATAATCACAAGAAATAAAAGGCAAATCTACTAAGCAGGAAATAATACAGAGGTGATTATATTGCAAGAGATTTAAAAAAATACAAAACAGTGAAATTGGTACTATCATCAGTTATTCAGAGGACAGTACATAAATATACTATTAACACAGATTAAGCACTAGTGGAAACTAAGCGATAGTTTTAATTACAGATGCTTTAATCAGACTTTCTAAGTTTGGGGGGCCGGCATTGTCACCAAACCACTGTCCCCTCCCTGCTAGGTAGATTGGATACTTTGGGGTCTCGTGGAAATAACCTCCCACTAGGGATAGACGCAGTTTGAATTGCGACTGGCCGTTCCTGCTTGCTGTAGCCGGTGCTTCATTGAAGACTTTGGATGGTGTAGGCCTTCAGTCTGAGTTGAGTCCGCTGATGTAGTATGACGTGTTGTGAATGTATCTGGTGAGTACTTTGGTTTTCGTAATAAATAATGGGTTTGCAAGTGGCTTTTCACCTCAGCATGTGTCTGGGGTCAGGTTGGTGGTTCTGAGAGGTTGTTTGCTCAGTCTGTGGGTCACGGTCAGTTGCCAGTGGTTGGAGATGGCTGTAGGAGTCTTTCTCGGTGCAGTAACTCACTGGGGAATCCTTCTCCAGTTGGTAGCTGCGGGGAATAGCAGTTGAGGCGAATCACTCTTCTTCTTCCCCTCTTTTTTTTCCACGTGAAATTGGGGCCTGCAGTTGTACTAAATTGTAGGATTCCAAAATCTGCACTTTTCAATTGTGTTACTGTTGCTCCGTTTTGAGTGAATTAACCTTCCTGATAGTTTAGAGTAGGTGTAAATGTATTTCATTTAGATGGAATGTCCAGAATTTCTTTGAATGAATATTAATTGAAGTTGGATGTCTTGGTATCTTTAAAGGCTCCATGATGTCTGTGTTAAGTTGTTGCCTTTGATCTGGTTCATTGTTCTTTTCGAGTTGAGTTGTGGATTAGATTTTCTAGCTGGACAATGGTTGCTGTCCATGTGATTGTGTATTTCCTCAGACCATTGGCCACCTGCCTTTTTTAATTTTATAAGTTCTGAGAAAAGCCTGGGGTTTTGGTCCAGTATTTAAAATAATAGTGTCTTTTGCTCAATCCTACACCAAGAACTATTAAACATAAGTGGAGATGTGTGACTAGTAGTGGTGTACAGATCTGAAAAGGAGGTTGTGTTTAGAAATCAACCAATTTCTTCATATTGTACATTTCTGTAATTTTTTTCCTTCTCAGATCAACGTACAAAACATTTTTTAAAAATCCATTAAAAAATCATATGAAAGATTATACAGGTATGAAAAAGTCATTGACTCTAGATCCATACAGCTCTACTAACCTGAGTCTGCATCAGACCCAAAGTTGAATGTTTTAGTTGGGTAATAGGTATTTCTAACTCTCAGGAAAGTATTTACAACTGAGACGAATCATCAGAATTACAGTTTGTGCTCTGCTCCTTTGCAACTAACTACCTAGAGCAGACTGTGACAATTCTTACGAGATTCAAATAGAAAAAAATATATTAAACTGAAGTGAATTTGCAATACATGTTGAGAAATTTTGTGTATTGGTTAGCGTTGTTTTCACCTTGCCACTGTATTCTGATAAAAACTTGCAAGGGATTGTCTAGTTTGGTTATCCGTCTGTCTGACTCCTTCTATGATGTATTGTAAAAGGAGATGTCTCCCTCAATGGTTCTTGGCTAGAATATTGATGCAGCGTGTCCCATGGTTTGGAATTCATGGCCACAATCACATTGTTTCTCATTTTTAACCAATGGAGATCTACCCAGAGATTCATCCAGAGATCTGGGTGTTCACGTCCATTGTACCCTGAAGGTGGCAATGCAGGTCTGTAGAGTGGTCAAGAAGGCATATGGCATGCTTTCCTTCATTGGGCGGGGTATTGAGTACAAGAATTGGCAGGTCATGTTACAGCTGTATAGGACTTTGGTTCGACCACATTTGGAATACTGCATCCAGTTCTGGTCATCACATTACCAAAAGGATGTGGATACTTTGGAGATGGTGCAGAGGAGGTTCACGAGGATATTGCCTGGTATGGCGGGCACTAGCTATGAAGAGAGGTTGAGTAGTTTAGGATTATTTACATCAGAAAGATGGAGGTTGAGGGGGGACCTGTTTTGAGGTCTACAAAATCATGAGAGGTATCGACAGGGTGGATAACAAGAAGCTTTTTCCCAGAAACAAACAAAGAAACAAAGAAACCTACAGCACAGGAACAGGCCCTTCGGCCCTCCAAGCCTGCGCCGATCAAGATCCACTGTGTAACCTGTCATCTATTTTCTAACGGTCTGTGTCCATTTGCTCCCTGTCCATCCATGTACCCGTCCAAATATATCTTAAAAGACGCTAACGTGTCTGCGTCTACCACCTCCGCTGGCAACGCGTTCCAGGCGCCCACCACCCTCTGTGTAAAGAACTTTCCACACATATCTCCCCTAAACTTTCCTCCTCTCACTTTGAATTCATGACCCCTAGTAATTGAGTCCCCCACTCTGGGGGAAAGCTTTTTGCTATCCACCCTGTCTATACCCCAGTGTGAGGGACTCAATTACTAGGGGTCACGATTTCAACGTGAGAGGGGAAAAGTTTAAGAGAGATATGGATGGTAAGCTCTTTACACAGAGGCTGGTGGGTGCCTGCAACACGTTGCCGGTCGAGGTGGGCACAGTAGCGTCATTTAAGATGAATCTAGACAATACATGAATGGTCAGGGAGCAGAGCGATACAGATCCTTGGAACATAGGCGACAAGTTTGGATAGTGGATCTGGATCAGCGCAGGCTTGGAAGGCCGAAGGGCCTGTTCTGGTGCTGTAATTTTCTTTGTTTCTTTGGAACTGGGAACCCTTTGCCCATATGTGGGAAGATTCAGGAGAGTACTGTTCTCGGGATCTCTACTGCTGGGCCTCAGATGAGAAATTGATTACTCTCCATCTGGGTAATGAGCTAATGCTGATTGGATGAATATTGGCTTCTGTGATTTTAAGCACTTGTTTGGAAGGTTTTTCAAATTTTCATAAATGGCTTTTTCTATCACAAAATGCGGTGTTGTCATGGAGTATGGTATCCAGTAAGTTGGAATGGATTTAAGCTTTCCTGACACTGTCCTCATTATGGATTTGCAACTAAATTCCCCATATGTGTGTAATGGCTGCAGGATCATGAATCACATGGATAGTCTGCGGCAAAGTACGGATCACTGCTGCAAAGTGCTGTTCTGGTTGTGCTCCAGCTAACATGCCAGCAGTTTCTGGATCAGGTTTGCTGCTTTAAAAAAATTTTTGGCTGTTGTTGACAAGATGAGGCCAGTGGCGGAGTGTTTTCTGCAGGGTGATACCGATGTACTTCGGATGTCATTTTCCACCCTGCTGCTGTGGAGCTACAATGCCCAGCACAGTACACTAATACATCTTACATAAGATAATGCAGAAATTTTACAAATGTGCAGTGGGGGAGAAGCAAAAATAATGGAATTATTTTCTTTTTGTGAGAATTTACATTGTATATGAAACCAAATCTTGAAATGTAAGGTCGTTGGTCAGCCAAGGTCAGACCACTGCAATTAACCAACTGCTAAAGATTTTGGACATTTGGAGTAATTGATGGCAAAATCCTTAGTGGCAGATTAAAAACTCTAGCACCACTCCTTCCCACACCCCTCCCCCACCACACACAGACATGTGCAACAGTATATCTATTTTCACAAGAATTGCAGATCATCAATCTTTGAAATCATACATATGCTCAGTAAAAGAAAGGAGGAGGAAAGAAAGGATAAACAAATAAGTACTGTCAAGCTTGGGCCAAATTTGCAAAACCACTGAGGATATAGCAAAGAAATTATATTGTAACAAAAGAAAAAATAGCAAAAGAAAATGCACCTTAAGCAAGTTTTGTAAACCAAGCAGTACTTATAAATTTTCTGTGTCTGGGTGGGATTTGTTTGTTTCAGTAATGATACTGTTTTACTTTGTAACTATCATAAACCACACCCCAGTTCTCAAATTATAGATCTGCTGGATATGAAAAAGTGCACATTTGTACTTTTACTGACTTTCTTTACAGTCTGTCTGCCACCAGGTGGCATAGTGGCTCAGTGATTAGTACTGCTGTCTCATAGCATCAGCGACTCCGGATCGATTCTGGCCTTATGTAACTGCCTGTGTGGAGTTTGCTCGTTCTCTTTGTGGCTGCGTGGGTTTCCTTCAGGTGCTCTGGTTTCCGCCCACAGTCCAAAGATGTGCAGGTTAGGTGGATTGGCCATGCTAAAATTGTCCCATGGTGTCCAGGGTTGTGCAGACTACGTGGGCTAACTATAGTAAATGAGTGGTTACAGGGATAGGGTAGGGGTCTGGGTGGGATGCTCTTTGGACTTGATGGGCTGAGTGGACTCTTTCAGCATTTTGATGATTTTATGAATCTTTATCCTCTCTGTCACTTCTTTTCTCTTGTGTGACAATCCTTTCTCAGTGAGTATTTATCTCCAGTATTAGCTCAACACAGGCAATTGAAAATGTTTGACTGAATGTTATTCCAGTAATGTAATTATGTTGAACTGAAATGTATATCAATTTAACATTAAGTATTAGTGCTGCTATGTTCTCTGACCAGACTTCCAAATTATGTTATAATCTGGCAAAGGAGGAATAAATCCTATTTTTGAAATAGACAAAGTGAGAGGATGTAGGTGACTTACTGAGAATACAGGCACACAACTCCACAGTTTTAACAACCAACAGTAAATGTCATGCAGTGTTAGAAGAGTAATGCAGTTTTCAATACTTACGCAACTTATTCTTAGCAGCCCAGACTGTAGTAGTAAATATTGGTGATTGACATTGATGAACAAGCCACAGCAGGCACCATGTAGCAGTGTGTTCGATTCAGATCTCATAGGCTTCCTAGTAACTCTTCACCATCACTCTCATCTCTACCCCGACATCAATATTATGGTGCATAATCAATTCTCACATAACTTTTAATTCTTTCAAGTTTAAAGAGGTTACAGTTGCTCACTTTTGTCAATCTAGCCTTTAAATTCCATCTCATGAGCTACTTTGATAATGGGAACTGCAGATGCTAGAGAATCCAAGATAACAAAGTGTGGACCTGGATGAACACAGCAGGCCAAGCAGCATCTCAGGAGCACAAAAGCTGACATTTCGGGCCTAGACCCTTCATCAGAGATGGACCCTTTTCTGATGAACGGTCTAGGCCCAAAAAGTCAGCTTTTGTGCTCCTGAGATGCTGCTTGGCCTGCTGTGTTTATCCAGTTCCACACTTTGTTATCATGAGCTACTTTGTTGTCCACTGCTTCAGTGACTGACCACCTTCCCTTCATGGTTCTAACCTCCCCTGGACTCTGGAGCTGCAGTTCAGTACTTAGTTTCAGGTACAACTGATCACTGGCTTTACCAAGTTAGAACTACTCCTTAGCTTTTTGCAGAGCATGACCTGGAGAATCAGTGTCTTTGTTAAGTATTGTTAATATATGACTCTCTTTCTTCTGTAGGAATGCATAGAAGAAGAACATAATTACAGCTTGAATTCAATGACACAAAATTCAATCCCATCAATTGCAGGTACATTTCTTTTGCTATGTGTGTTCAGAGTCCTATGTCATGCTTACTAATGTAATTTAAGGAAGGAGCAACTTATTGCAAATGCTGGAATCTATACAGAAAACAACCAATGCTGGAGATCACAGTGGGTCAGACAGCATTCATGGAGAAGCAGCAAGCTAATGAAACGCTAACTTGCCCTCTGCATGGATGCTGTCTGATGTGCTGTGATCTCCAACATTGGTTGTTTTTAAATTAAGGATAGGTTTAGTTGGGGTGAACTGAAAAGGAATTCACTTTTAAAAATAAGACAGTTGATGAATGTTGGTGGACTTTTTAAAAAAGTAGTTCATGAGTCAGGGCAAAGATATTTCCTAGTGAGGAAGGAGAGTTCTAGGAAGAGTATAAACCATCTATGATTAAGTAGGGATGTTATGGACAGTATCAGTTTGGGGGAAAAAATCTTCAACGTCAAAGATCAGTGGTCAGCTGGAGAATGGGGAAAGGTTTAAAAATCAGCAAAAAGATGAACAAAGCAATAGTAGTGGGAAAGAATAAACTATGAGGGTGAACTGGCTGGTAAAATAAAAATGGATGATATAAGCTTTTTGAAATCTCTGAAAGGAAGGAGAGAGGTAACAGTGAACAGTGGACCCTTAGTGAATGAGCCTGGGAACTAATAATGGCAAGCCAGGAAATGGTGGAAAAGTTAAACAAATATTTTGTCGGTCTCCAGTGCAGAAGATAGAAAAGCATTCCAAACTTAGTAACTATTGGAGAAGTTAGCAGGTTTTTTGGCAGGAGGGGGATAAATACTATCTTTATGATTGAAAATAAGGTACTCGGAAACTAATGGGGTTAAAGGCTGATAAGACCCCTGGACTTAATGGGTTGCGGCCTGGGATAAAAGTGGTATCAATTATAATAGTCATTGCGCTGATAGTAAGTGTCCACGAATCCTTGTGTATCGCAAAGGTCCAAGTGAATCAGGAAACTGCCAATGTGATACACTTATTTAAAAAGAGACAAAAGAGGGATAATTTAAGCCGCATAGCTTGACATCTGTTTTTGGGAAAATGTTATCAAGGAGTAATAGCAGAGCATTTAGAAACCTATAATATGTTCAAGCAAGTAGTTCTATGAGGACTTAGCAAGTAGAATAGATTTCCAAAAGCCAATACACAACTACCACACGTAAGGCTAGTTAATAACATAAGAGCACATGATGCTGGTCCAATTAATAAGTTTGCGAACAATACAAAGATTGGTAGAGCTGTAGATAGTGATGAGGATTGTCAGAGGATATATCATGCTATAGATCAATTGGAGGCATGGGCAGAAAACTAACAGATGGATTTTAAACCTCACAAATGAGAGGTGACGCATTTTGGAAGGTCAAATACAGGTGGAAATTATACAGTGAATGGCAGAACCCTTAAGACTATTTATATGCAGAGGGATCTGGGTGTGCCGGTCCACAAATCATTGAAGGTGGCAGTGCAGGTAGATATAGTAGCTGAAAAGGTTCATAATATGCTCACCTTCATTTGACGGGGCACTGAGTATAAGAAGTAGGCAAGTTATACGGCACCTTATAGAACACCAGTTAGGCCACATTTGGAATATTGTGTATAATTCTGGTCACCACACTACTAGAAGGATGTGAATGCTTTGGAGACAGTACAGAAAAGGTTTACCAGGATGTTGCCTGGTACGGGGGATTTTAGCCATGAAGAAAGGTTGAACAGACTGGGCTTGTTTTCGCTGAAACGCAGGAGGTTGAGGGGCAACCTAACATAAGTTTACAAGATTGAGAATGGCATGGACACAGTGGAAAGTATGAGGCATTTTCCGAGGTTGGAGGGGTCAATTACAAGGAGACACAGGTTCAAGGTGTGAGGGGGATATTGAAAAGAGATGTGCAAGGCAAGCTTTTCACACAAAGGTTGGTAAATACCTGGAATGCATTGCCAGAGGAAGTGGTGGAAGCAGACATAATAGCACCATTCAAGAAACATTTGGATGAATACATGAATAGGATGGGAATAGAGGGATATGGATCCTCTACGTGAAGACAGTTTTAATATGGAAGGGCAAAATGTGGCAGCGCAGGCTTGGAGGCCTGAAGGCCCTGTTCCTGTGCTGTGTTGTTCTTTTTGCCTTGTTCTTTGTACGGATAGAGGATTGGCTAACTAATGGAAGACAGTTGGGATTAAAGGGGTATTTTCAGGATAGCTGCCTGTAACTAGTGGAAAATCACGGGGATGTGTGTGGGGTTACAGTTATTTACAATATATATTAATGACTTGGATCCAAAAACAAATTGCTGGAAAAGCTTAGCAGGTCTGGTAGCACCTGTGGAGAGAAATCAGTTAACATTTTGAATCCAGTGATCCATCCTCAACAAATTTATGGATGACATAAAAATAGGCAGGAAAGCTAGTAATGAAAATAACACAAGGAGCCTGCAGAGAGGAATGGACAAAATCTTGGCAGATGGAAAATAGTATTAGAAAATGTGAGGGTACACACTTTAGCAAGAAATATAGAAGACCTGAATATTATTTACTTAGTATACTGTGGGAATGACTGCAGAAAGATGCAGCACAATGAGATTTTTGAGGCTTTGAACATGAATTACAAAAGGCTAGCATCCAAGTGCAGTGGGTAATAGGCAAGGCAAATGGAATATTGGCCTTTTTTCCAAGGGGAATACAGAAGTTAGACCATGGCTGGAATACTGTAAACAGTTCTGGTTCTGTTCTCTAAAGCAAGATATCCCAAGGTTCACTTGATTGATCTTGGGTATGGAGGGATTTTTTATGAGGAGAGTTGAGTAGGTTGGGCTTGTACTCATTAGTGTTTAGGAGAATGAGAGGAGGCCTTACTAAAACATCTGAGATTATTCAGTTTCTTGCCAGGGTAAATGTGGGGAGGTTGTTTCCCCTTTTTTAGAACCAGAAAGCAGAATAATGAGTTATCCATTTAAGACAGACAAGGACGATTTTCTTTCTGTCTGGGTGGTGAATCTGTTGAATTTTTTTACTGCAGAGGATGAGCTCATAAATTTATTCAAGGTTGAGATAAACAGATTTTTAAATCAGTCAGGAAATTGAGGTTGTTACGGGGAAAAAGGCAGTTTTAAGTAGATTATAAGTAGCTCATCAGCAACTTTCAACTGTTCAGTATTTTGGAAACAACAGTAAGTACATAGAGATGAGTGAATTGGTGAGGATATTTCAGCAAACCGTATGATTAATAATAACATTAAAATCATACTGACCCTTAATGATTTTTAGATCTCTAACTTCTAAAAATTTATAAACCATGAATATGTTTGTGGGTTTTAAAACTATTAACACCTTTGCAAGCTTGCAACTATGACAGTTTCAGGTAAGAGCCTTGTATTAGAAAGAACACTAAATCAAGGTAGAGAATGTTTTTCAATGGTTGATTGTTCTCCTTTTCAACTTCACATGCAGAAAACCATACAGAATATGACAAACGTAGAAGAAGCCAAGAATTACCATATGTACTCATGTAAAAGTCAAGTTTATAGACTGTTGTAAGGTTAAATTTATGGGGTTGACAATTACATGAATGATACTTTTGAGGTGCTGAAATTCATTCTACAGTCCAAGATACCATATCATTAGCATTATCCCAGTTGATCACTAAACAAAAGCCTCAACTAAATGTGTGACTGTATTCCACGAGTGCTACAGGGGAACTGAGTGGCACACAAAGAGAGGTTGTCACCTGTCTGTGACCCAATATGTCTTAAATTTTTGTGCCAAATTGGTGTGAACTGTACGTCAAACCCATAATAGCACGGAAAAAAATTCATTTCCTCATCATAACATTTATGTACAGGATAATATCTTGACTCTCAAATTTGATCTGTTCTCTGTGAAGAACTAGGGTCAACTTGTACATGAGATATTTGAAAAATTCTGGACTTTTTGGCCAAAAATAGGGGCACAACTTTTACATGAGATGGACTTTTACTTGAATATATACAGTGGTCAAAAATCTGCTGATTTAACTGGAGGCTTGCTTTGCATATGTGCCAGAAGAAGCCTTATCTATCTATCTATCCATCTATGCCCAACTTTTCTTACCCTGTTTTATTAAGATTTATAACAACTTGCAAAAGCATTGTGATGCATTCAATTCTGTCAGTTGTTATAATGGCAGATAATTTTTGCTCATGTAAATTCAAAAGCCATTTAATCATTGTATGTTCCAAACATAACTCTTTACTTAACCTATGTTATTAGAGTCAGAGAGACGTACAGCATGGAAACAGACCCTTTGGTCCATCTCGTCCATGCCGACCTTATATCCTCGATTAATCTAGTCCCAAATGCCCACATTTGGCCCATTTCCCTCTAAACCCTTTCTATTCATATACCAATCTAGATGCCTTTTAAATGTTGTTGTACCAGTCTCCACCGTTTCCTCTGGCACCTGGCTCCATACAAGCACCACCCTCTGTGTGAACAAATTGCCCTTTAGGATCTTTTTAAATCTTTCCCCGTCACCTTAAACCTATGCCCTCTAATTTTGGCCTCCCCCCATTTCAGGGAAAAGATCTTGACTATTTACGCGATCCATGTCGTTCATGATCCTGTAAACTTCTATAGGGTGACCCCTTAGTGTCTGACAATCCAGGGAAAATAGACCCAGCCTACTCAGCCTCTCCCTATAGCTCAAACCTTCCAGCCTTGGCAACATTCTTGTAAATCTTTTCTGAATCTTTTCAAGCTTCATTACATCCTTCCTCTAGCAGGATGTCCGGAATTTCATGCAGTATTCCAATAGTGACCTAATCAATGTCCTGTACAGCTACGACATGACATCCCAACTTCTATACTCAATGCACTGACTCATAAAGGCAAGCATACCAAATGCCGCCTTCCACTAGCCTGTCTACCCGTAGCTCCACTTTCAAGGAACTATGAGCCTGCACTCCAAGGTCTGTTTGTTCAGCAACACTCCCCAGGACCCTACCATCAAGTATAGAGAGTTGGGAGCGCATGGAATAGTTTGCCAGTGGTAGTCGTGGAAGTGGAGTCATTAGTGACATTTAAGTGACTGCTGGACATGCAGATGGACAGCTGTGAATTGAGGGGAATGTAGGTTATGTTATTTTGTTTTTGGATTAGGATTATTCCACAGCACAACATCGTGGGCCAAAGGGCCTGTACTGTGCTGTACTTTTCTATATTCTATAAGTCCTGCCCTGATTTCCCTTTCCAAAATGCAGCACCTCACATTCATCTAAATAAACTCAATCTGCTGCTCCTAAGCCCATTAGCCCATCTGATCAAGATGCCATTGTACTTGGATGTAACCTTTTTTGCTGCCCACTATGCCTCCTATTTTGGTCCATCTGCAAGTGAACTGAGCATACCTCCTATGTTCACATCCAAATTGTTTATGTAAATGACAAAAAGCAGTGACCCAGCACTGATCTTTTGGCACACCACTGGTCACAGGTCTCCAATCTGAAAAGAAGGGTCCTGTCCTGTCATCTTTCCTGCTCCTGTGATGCTGCCTGGCCTGCTGCGTTCCTCTAGCTCCATACTGTGTTGACTTGTCATCCTGCTGTCTTCTACCTTTTGAGCCAGTTCTGTATCCAAATGGCTAGTTTACCCTGTATTCCATGTGCTGTGACCTAGCTAACCAATCTACCATAGGGAACCTTGTCAAACACCTTACTGAGGTACATATAGTTTACATCCACTGCTCTGCCGATACCTGACCTCTTCATTACTCAAAAGACTCAATTAAGTTCGTGAGACATGATTTCCCACATACAGAGCCATGTTGACTATCGCTAATCAGTCGCTGTCTTTCCAAATACATTTAAATCCTGTCCTTCAGGATGCCTTTCGACAACTTGTCTACCATCAATGTCAGGCTCACTGATCTATAGTTTCCTGGCTTTTCCTTAAAACCTTTCTTAAATAGTGGTACAATGTTGGCCAACCTCCAGTCTTCCGCCACTTCACCTGTGGCTACTTTGATAAAAAATATCTCAGCAAGGAGCACCGGCTAACCACAGAGCTCCCGGGCATACGTGATCAGATCCCAGGGATTTATCCACCTTTGTGTTTTTTAAGCTGCCCAGCACCACCACGTCTAATATGGACACTTTTCATGATATCGCTATATTTGTTCCTACATCTTCCATATCCATCTCTACAGTAAACGCTGATGCAAAATACTCTTTGAGTATCTCCCCCGCCTTCTGCGGTTCTACACATTGGCAGCCTTGCTGATCTTTAAAGGGCCCTATTCTCTCCCTGGTTACTTTTTTGTCCTTAATGTTTTTACACAATCCCTTTGGATTCTCTTCATCCCTATTTGCCAAAGCCAGTTCATGTCCCCTTTTTGCCCTCCTGATTTCCTTCTTAAGTATGCCTTTGTACTCTTTTAGGGATTCACTCGATCTTTGCTGTCTGTACCTGACATATGCTTCCTTCTCATTCTTGACCAAAACCACAATTTTGCTCGTCATCCAGCATTCCTTATACCTACCAGCCTTACCCTTCACCCTAACAGGAACATACTGTCCTTGAATTCTCTTTATCTCATTTGTGAAGGCTTCCCATTTTCCAGCAGTCCATTTATCTGCAAACATCCACCCCCCCATCAACTTTTAAGAATTCTTGCCTAATACTATTAAAATTGGCCTCCCTCCAATTTTAAAATTTAACTTTTAGATCTGGTCGATCCTTTTCCATCATTATGTTAAAACTAATAGAATTATGGTCACAGGCCCCAGAGTGCTCCCCCACTGACACCTCAGTCACTTGCCCTGCCTTATTTCCCAAGAACATAGAACATAGGACAGTACAGCACAGTACAGGCCCTTCGGCCCATGATGTTGGGCCAAACTTTTACCCTAAACCTAAGGTCTATCTAACCCCCACCCTATGTTATACTATCATCCATATGCCTATCTGATAGCTGCTTAAATTCCTGTAACGAGGCCGACTACACTACCCTCTCCAGCAATGCATTCCATGCCCCTGCATCTCTCGGAGTAAAGAATAGCTCAAGTTTTGCACCTTCTTCAGTAGGTATGTCCACATACTGAATCAGAAAATTCCGTATACACACTTAACAAATTCCTCTCCATCCAAGCCCTTAACAACACCACTGCAGTCCCATTCCATGTTTGGATGGATAAAATCCCCTACTATACTTGCAGATAACTGAGACCTCTTTACAAGTTTGTTTCTTAATTTCCTGCTGACTATTAGCAGAGTCTATAGTACAATCCCAATATGGTAATCATCCCTTTTTTATTTCTCAGTTCCATCCTTATAACTTCCCTCGATGTAATCCCAAAAATATTTTCCCTAAGTACAACCATAATGTTATCCCTAATCAAAAACGCTACTTCCTTCCTCTCTCGCCTCCCGTTCTAACCTTCCTAAGCCTCAATATCCTGGAATGTTAACCTGTCAGTTCTTTCTATCCCTGAGCCACGTCTCTGTAATTGCTATGATATCCTATCCCATGTTCCTAACCATGCCCTGAGTTCATTTGCCGTACTAGTTAGGCCTCTTGCATTGAAATAAATGCAGTTTGATTTATCAGTCCTACCTCATTCTCTGCTTTGTTCATGCCTGCCCTGACAGTTTGACTTGCTTCTTTTCCCAACTCTGTCAGTCTCAGACTGATCTTTTTCCTTGGGTCCCAACTTGCTCTTACTGGTTTAAATCCTCCTGAGCAGCTCGAGCAAATGGATAAGCATATGGACATACATGGAATAGTGTAGGTTAGATGGGCTTGAGATTGGTATGACAGGTCGGCACAATATTGAGGGCCGAAGGGCCTGTACTGTGCTGTAATGTTGTATGTTCCTCTCCAGTGTATTAGTCCCCCTCCAATTCATTAGTCCCCCTCCAATTCAGATGCAATCTAACCTTATACACATCACTTCTACCCCAGAAGAGATTCCAATGATGCTAAAACGTGAATCCTTCTCCCCTGCACCAGGTTCTCAGCCACACATTCATCTGCTCCATCCTCCTGTTCCTCACTAGCTCTTGGCACCAGGAGTAATCCTGATATTATTATCCTCAAGGACCTCCTTTTTAAATTCCGTCCTAACCTCCTATATTTACTCCTCAGAATCTCATCCTTTTCTCTTCCTGTGTTATTCGTTCCAATGTGTACAACGACCTTCTGCTGGTCCGTCTCCCCTTTGAGAATATTCTGCACCCTCTCCGAGATATCCTTGATTCCAGCAGCAAGGAAGCAACACATCATTTTGACATCTCTCTGTCAGCCACAGAGATGTCTGTCTATGTCTCTGATCAGAGAGTTCCGTAACACAGTCGACCACATGGAACCTGACATACCCCTTGTTACATTAGAGCCAGACTCAGTACCAGAAACCTGTCTGTCATTGCTTTCCCTAGAGAGTCTATCACCCCCTACGTTTTCCGGAACAGCATGCCTGTTTGAAATGGGGGTAGACACAGGAGATTCCTGCACAACCTGTCTCCCCCTCCTATCTTTCCTAGAGGTAACCCATCTACCTGACTGTATCTTCGGTTTATCTCCCTTCCTGAAACTGCTATCCATCACATGCCCAGATCCTGTAAATTCCTCATTACGTTTAATTGCTGCTCCAACAATTCCATGTGATCTTATAGGATTCGCAATCAAACATACTTTGTGCAGACATAATCATCAGTAACATGGATACTCTCCTTCCTCTCCCACATCCGACAGGAAGAGTACATCACTTTACTAAAAGCCATCTTTGTGCCTTAACAATCTACAGATCCAGAAAGTGGCATAATCTTACTGTTCCAAGAAACAGTGCTCCAGGCGACCTTAGCACCTGTTTTATATTTTTAAAGTTTAATCAAGAGACAGATCTCTAAAACATGTAATCAGAAAGGAACCCACTCTTCTCATTGTGGTCGATTTACCAAAAGAAAAACACAGTAAGGTTACACTTTAAAAAGCCACTTAGTTGCTCCCTTGCTGTGAGTTCTTCCATCTGGGTTTCTCCATCGTCAGCTACGAATTTCACTGTTTATTAATTTTTCTTGAACTGAGTGCTTATTCTGTTTGGGATAAACAGTAAGCATTTATTTTCCTCATCCTCTAAGTTCTCATCCTTTGTGTTTTGTAACTCAAGCCCACTTTTTGGAAGGGTACAGTAAATGCATCTGTATAGTCTGAAAAGTTTTTTTTTTATCCTCAGAGCTGAAAGATGAACGGAAAATTTTGGAACGTGATCTGCAGCAGGCACCATCAGTACAAAGTCTGTTACAGGTTCGCAAACCACCTGGGTGCAGGTCCTCAAAGAGATCCTGCAGGTAACACGTATTCAGAGCACAGTTTCCTCCTCCTTAGATCATAGGTGAGCAGGGAGGCTCTGATATGTTATGCCTGAACTACTTTGCTTATTTGAGCAGTGTTCAGCAGATTATTGAATCAGTTTGAGTATCCGTAAACTAACCAATTAGAATGATATCATTGTTAGTGAGGAATTCTATTATGATTTCATGCAACATAGTAAAATGTCAGAAACCGCAATGTTGGGAAATGTTTTATGATGATCAAACAAAAGTTCTGTTCAAAGATACCTGAAGAAAACAATTGCATTTGCATACATGGTAAATGCAGGTTTAAAGGGATAGGGTGGTGGTCCTGGATGAGTGGGATTCTCTTTGGAGAGTTAGTGTGGACCAGGTGGGCTAAATGGCCTCGTTTTGCACTGTAAGGATTTTATGATTCTATGAATCCTGAAATTGTATTCCTGTTTATATGACTGTTTTAAACCAAATTTCTTTTAATTTTTAATGCGAACTTTACATCTACCTAAGTAACATATTGATAAATATCTTAATTCAAATATGAGTAAATAGCATGAGCTTCATAAGCACTACTACGGATACACTTGTCCAGGTGAGGTTTTCTGTCAGACACTTGTCATGGTCATTGTTGATTTTAGAGAGACTTTCAGGGGTTTGAATGTAATTTAATGTTTGAACAAGGGGAACTACAATAGAATGAGGAAGGACTTGGCTAAAGAAACTGGAATCAAAGATTTTATGGTGGGACAGTTGACGAGCAGTGGAGGACTTTCAAAGCAATTTTTCAAAGTGCTCAGCAAAAGTATACTCCAATGAAAAGGAAGAACTGTAAGAAAAAGGGTAATCTGCCATGGGTGTCTAAGGAAATAAGGGAGTCTATCAAATTGAAAGAGAAGGTATACAAAGAGGCCAAAAACAGCATGAAACTAGAAGATTGGGAAAACTTTAAAGGCCAACAGAAAGCCACAAAAGAGCTATAAAGAAAAGCAAGATAGAACATGAGAAAAAACTAGCACAGAATATAGAGACAGATAGCAAAAGTTTCTATAAATATATAAAACGAAAAAGAGTGGCTAAAGTAAATGTTGGCTCTTTAGAGGATGAGAAGGGGAATTTAGTTATGGAACGTGATGAAATGGCCGAGGCATTGACCATGTATTTTCTATCAGTCCTCACAGTGGAGGACACTAATAACATGCCAGTAATTGACAAAGAGACAAAGGTAGGTGAGGACCTGGAAACAGTCATTATTATGGCAGCGGTAGTGTTGGGCAAGCTAATGGAGCTAAGGATTGATAAGTCTCCTGGCCCTGATGGAATGCATCCCAGAGTACTAAGAGATGGCGGGAGAAATAGCAGGTGTACTGGCAATAATTTTCCAAAATTCGCTGGACTCTGGGGCAGTCCCAGCAGATTGGAAAAAGGTAAATGTGATGCCACTATTTAAAAAGGGAGGTAGACAAAAGATGGGGAATTATGGACCGGTTAGCTTAACCAGTATAGTGGGGAAGATGCTTAAGTCTGTTATCAAGGAAGAAATAGCAAGGCATCTTGATAGAAATTATCCCGTTGGGCAGATGCAGCATGGGTTCATGAAAGGCAGGCCATGCTTGACAAATCCTTTGGAATTCTATGAAGACATTACGAGCCAGGACAATGGGGACCCAGTGGATGTGGTGTACCTAGATTTCCAAAAGGCCTTCAACAAAGTGCCGCACAAGAGACTGCTGCATAAGGTAAGGATGCATGGTGTTAGGGGTAAAGTATTAGCATGGATACAGGATTGGTTGACTAACGGGAAACAAAGAGTGGGGATAAATGAGTGCTATTCTGGCTGGCAATCAGTGACTAGTGGTGTGCCTCAGGGATCGGTGTTGGGACCGCAATTATTTACAATTTATGTAGATGATTTGGAGTTGGGACCACGTGTAAGGTGCCAATGTTTGCAGATGGCACTAAGATGAGTGGCAGAGCAAAGTGTGCAGAGGACTGTGAAACTTTGCAGAGGAACATAGATACATTGAGTGAGTGGGCAAAGGTCTGGCAGATAGAATACAATCTAAATAAATGGGAAGTCTTACATTTTGGTAGTAGTAATAATAAAAGGGATTATTACTTGAATGGTAAAAAGTTGCAGCTTGCTGCAATGCAGAGGGACCTGGGTGTGCTTGTCCATGAATCACAGATGGTTGGTCTACAGGCACAACAAGTAATTAGGAAGGCAAATGGAACTTTGTCCTTCCGTGCTAAAGGGATTGAGTTTAAAAGCAGAGAGGTTATGTTGCAGCTGTACAAGGCACTGGTGAGACCACACCTGGAATACTATGTGCAGTTTTGAGCTCCTTACTTGAGGAAGGATGTACTGGCACTGGAGGGGGTGCAGGAGAGGTTCAATAGGTTGATTCCGGAGTTGAGAGGGTTTGCTTATGAGGAGAGACCGAGTATATTGGGATTATATTCATTGGAATTCAGAAGATTGAGGGGGGATCTTGTAGAAACATATAAAATTATGAAGGGAATAGATAAGATAGAAGTAGGGGGGATATTCCTACTGGCGGATGAAGCTAGGAGAAGAGGACATAGCCTCAAGATTAGAGGGAGCAGATTTAGGACTGAATTGAGAAGGAACTTCGTCACTCAGAGGGTTGTTAATCTATGGAATTTGCCCAGTGAAGTAGTTGATGCTACTTCAGTAAACGTTTTTAAAGCTAAAGTGATAATTTTTTGAATAATAAAGGAATTAAGGGAAATGGTGAGAACGCGGGTAAGTGGATCCGAGTCCATGAAAAGATCAGCCATGATCTTATTAAATGACAGGGCAGGCTCGAAGGGCCGAACAGCCCACTCCTGCTCCTAGTTCTTATGTTGTTATGTTCAATTTGTAGCTAAACTGTTAAAGATGATCCAGCTAAGCATAATTAATGATTACCCACTATGTTGATGATATCATACTTTTGAAAGTTGCAAAATACGTGAATCTTGTTGGAGGTGGTCATTTATCTGGAACTTGCATTGGACAAAAGTTACCTGCTACATGTCTAACCAAACTTCTGTGGGGTGATGCACTGCAGGCCTTTCAGAGAGCTGTCACCAAAACTGAAGACTATATAATTGCCATCAATAAACAGGCCCAGTCTATCATGAACATTTTTTTAAGCTTCATATAAGATCTTCGGGTTCTACCCAAACATATCTGGCCTGGATCTTACAACTAAAACCCCTGCACTGAGGTAACCTATTTCCTAACTTCTCTGAACTAGCTCCTTTCTCAAGGGAAAACTGTTTCATACATCTTAGCTTCAAGCAAGACTTGTGGAAACTGAAAACAAAAGCTTTTCCAAGCTGTGACCTTTTCCTAAAAGGAAAAGAAATCCTAATTCTTCTCACAGAAAGCAAATTAATGCTCTTCAATGCCTACTCTGTCCACACGTAAAACTTGCCCAATACAAACAAATCCTCATGTTCACTCTGGGGACATACACTCTCTCATACTGTTGAAAAAATTCCATGGTTCCAGATATAATGACAGGTTAATTATTAAACTTTTTCACATTCACAAACCAAAATTTATGTGCCCTAGTTCAAAATCAAACTAAAAATTAAACTGTAATTAAAATCATGCACTTACATCACAATTGATCATCCTAGTAAGGTGAAGGTAAGTTGCTTTCTTGAACTGCTGCAGCTCTTGGGTTATAGCAACGCACACAGTATTGTTAAAGAGAGAGGTCCAGGAATTGACCGAATGACAGTGAAGAAGTGAGATAGTTTCAGTTCATGGTGGTGTGTGACTTGAGGCAAAATTGAAGATGGTGGTGTTCCCATTTGTCTGCTGCTTTGTACTTCTAAGTAGTGAGGTTGCAAGGTTTGGAAATGATGTTGGAGGAGCTTTGGTGAGTTACTGCTTTGCATTTTGTAAATGCTATGCACTACTGCCACTGCCTGTTAGTTCTGAAGGGAGCTGATGTTGAAAGTGGTGGATGAGGTGCTAATCAATTGGGCTGCTTTGCCGTGGATGGTTTCAAGCTTCCTGGTTTTGAACAGGTCATTAGCTTGTTGGTGAGAATAGTGTCATGGATGTTGTTTACACAGGTGGCCACAAACTATTGATGAGGATTTGTACAAAAGATAATTAGCAAAGATATATTGCAGGGAATATGAGCCAAACTTGAGACTGGACACATAGTTGGTTGGAAGGCAGGCTAGAGAAAGAATAAAGTCTGAAGGGTTCATATTCTGTCAATCAAAAAATGAGGAGTGATGAGGTCCAGGGATGTGTAATGGGCCCTCAGCGTGGCATCCTGATTTCTTAAAGCTGGATAAATGAATAAAGACTAAAACAAGGAATGCTGGAGATTGCAGTGGCTCAGGCAGCATGCATGGAGAGAAAGCAAGTGAACATTTTGAGTTTAGATGACTCTTCATCAGAGCTGATATGAAGTCTGGAGGGGGCAGCATTTATGCTATGGGGAGATGGGGAGGGCGCAGTGCTGGGGGAGAAATGACGTTGATAGCTCAGATTAAGTGATTGGAATTGTGTGTCTGAGTTTGGAGGTGCTGAGTTAAGAACAGGATGTTCTGCAGATAAAATCAAGAAGTTGTAAAGGGACATGGCAGACTAATTTTTAAAAAAGCTGTAATTCAATTAAGTCCTCACATGTCTACCACTTTAGATTTAAGAAAGAAAATTTGGTACTTCTGAGAAATCTGGATCTGTGGAGGATTGGAAAAAAAATTGTTTATGCACCCAGTCACTGAGGGACTCGTGCAAAGAAACAAAGTGTAATCAAAATGCTAATGCAATGTTGACATTTAATCATATGGAGTGAAATTCAAAAGTGAAAGTTGTATTCAGTTGTATGGGGCCTTTGTAAGACTCCACGTGGAGCAATGTTTTAGGAACTTGGGGAGAGGGCTAATGGACCTGAAAGAGAAAAATTGAGGGCAGGGTGCATGAATATGTTTTGCTTTGTCCTAACCTAATTGAGATGTTGCAAACGATGAAGGATTTAATAGGGTGAATTAAATAAACTGTTCTCTTTGGTGTAGGAATCGTAAGAAAGCAGTATAATTGTGGGAGGAGGCCTATACCGTTTTGGAGTGAAATCACAAATTATTTATTCAAACAAAGTTGAAATGGTTCGCGACTGGGAGCTGCAGTTATTTAGTGCGAACCGAACATAGGTGTTCTGCAAAGCGGTCCCCAAGCTCCCATTCCTCAGACGACATGTAACCATTTCAACTCCCCCTCCCATTCCTTAGATGACATGTCCGTCCTGCGCCTCCTGCAGTGCCACAATGATGCTACCTGAAGGTTGCAGGAACAGTACCTCATATTTCGTTTGGGGCCCCTGCAGCTCATAGGTATCAATGTGGACTTCACAAGCTTCAAAATCTCCCTTCCCCTTAACCACAACCCAAAACCAACCCAGCTTGTCCCTGCCTCCCTAACCTGTCCTTCCTTCCACCTACCCCCTCCTCCCACCTCAAGCCCCATCCCCATTTCCTACCTCCTAGCCTCATCCCGCCCCCTTGACCTGTCCATCCTCCCTGGACTGACCTATCCCCTCCCTAACTCCCCACCTACACTCTCACCTTTACTGGCTCCATCCCCGCCTCTTTGAACCGTCTGTCTTCTCTCCGCCTATCTTCTCCTCCATCCATCTTCTATCCGCCTCCCCCTCTCTCCCCATTTATTGCAGGACCCCCTTCCCCTCCCCCATTTCTGAAGAAGGGTCTTGCCTGAAATGTTAGCTTTCCTGCTCCTCTGCTGCTGCTTGGCCTGCTGTGTTCATCCAGCTCTACACCTTGTTATCTCAGATTCTCCGCATCTGCAGTTCCTACTATCTCTAGAACTCTCCTTGTATAGTTTATGGATGCTGGAACAATTGACATTTTCAAATCTAAGGTTGATAGATTTTTGTCAGGATAGGACATTAAAATGGGGAAATTGAAGCTGAGTGCAGATCAGCTGTAATCTGTTGGAATACTGGAAGAGCCTGATTGCTGTATTCCTGTAATTACAAGTGTCCTGACCTGAACATCAACTTTCCTGCTCCTCTGATGCTGACTGGCCTGCTGTGTTCCTCCAGCTCCACACTGTGTTATATCTGACTCCAGCATCTGCATTTCTTGCTATCTCTCCCTCATCTGTCTGCTGTTTCTTCAAAACTTTTAATGGCAGAAGTCTAATGAATACTGCTTTTGTTTTTTTGGTCCTGTACAAAATTGAAAGGATTTTAAGAGCTTCATTGGGGAATTGAATTTCCCCAGTCAAATATTCATTCAAATTGTATCTCACTGAAAAAAAAACTCCCAAATTATTTTAGGACTGCTTTGCTATTAAAAATCTAGCAAACATTACTGAATCTGCTCCTGATTGGACAAGCCCAGTTCTAAATTGTGGGAATGGGGTAAATGGTAAATTCAATGACAATTTGCTTTTAGGTATTACATTTAAAATAAAAGCCTAGACTTTTCTTTCACGTTAATGGCAAAATTTGAGGGGATGTTGGAAATGGATGGGGTGAGGGGGTGTGGAGGGTCGTGGCTTAGAGAAGAGCTTGGCACCGTTACTGGGCCAATCCCAAGAAAATGTCTAAAACCTGTTATAAATGTGTTGAAAGGATTCTAAAGTTTGTAACAAGATTTGAAATATTGTAAATCACTCAAAAAAACGTATCTGCCCTTGCACTGAAAACAGATCTTGGGTGCATCTCAGCTTGTGCTTTACCATTGAAACACCATGCTGGAAATCCTGGCTGCTTGTCTGAACATTAGACTGAACTGCAGGAAGAAGAAACAGCTCACATTGCAGCCTGCCGACAGTGTTACTGAGCAGCAGATGCACCGAGAGGTGAAAATCTGAATTGATAGAATGTCCCAAGGGACTTTTCAGGAGTGTTATGAAACAAAAATTGATATCTCTCCATATTAATTGCATATTGAATGATGTTACAGCGATGGCCAAAGGTTTTATTCCAACTGGTATATTTTAAGGAGGATTTAACAATGTAAAAAGGTATAAAGAAGGAATGCCAGAATTTATAACCAGTGCAGCTGAAAGTGTACCCACCAGTAAGTGGTACAACAAAATTGGGATTGCTTAGAAGGCCAGAATTGAAGGAGTGCAGATGCTGTAGAGAGTTGTGCATCTATCAGACATTACCATGTACAAGACCTAAGGTAGGAGTGTGATGAAATACCTTCCATTTGCTTGGATGATTGCAGCTCCAGCAATACTCAGATCAGCATCATCCAGGACAAGGCAGCACAATTGATTGGCAACTCATCCACCACTGTCAGCATTCAATCTCTCCAGCGGCATTGCATGTGGCAGTATGTACCAGTTACAAGGGCACTGCAACAACTTGATAAGGCTCTTTCAACAGCATCTTTTAAATACACAACTTTTTTGCCACCTTGAAAAGGGCAGTAGATGCATGAGTACACCATCATTCTTCTAAACCACATATACCATCCTGATTCAGAATCATATGAATGTTGTGTCACTGTTGCTGTGCTCGTACTTCCTCTATAATAGCACCAAATGTACTTAAATCACAGGGACTACAGTGGTTGAAGATAGCTGAGTGCCACCTTCTCAGTCACAACAAGGGATGGACAATAAGATCTTTTTCCTGTACCCCCCACCCCGATAATGAGGAAACATAAGTGATAGGAGCTACCAAAATAGTATCACTTCAGTATTCTGAGAAAATGTTAGAACATGTGCCAGTACTCCGCCTCTTCTGGTGCCAGCATTGTGGCCTTGCCTTAACCACAAGGACATCTTTCCCATTGAGATTTAGACCATACAAATCAGCTGTCCCTTCTACTCTCCTCTCCCGCTGGCCCATCAGGGCAAACTGCCTCTGATTTTGCCTTCTGTTTTAGCATCGAACTTGTATCTTACCCTAGTCTCTCTCCAAACTTCCCTCCTACCTCTCTGAATTAGTCTTATCCATGAAACCCACTTTGTGTTCCTTTGGTCCCATTCTCATGTTTTCCTGGTCCCCACGTTAGCTGATATTATTAGCAATTCTCTCTCCTCAGGTACAGTCTCACATTTAGGGGGAGGTGGTGGCCTAGTGGTATTATTGCTGGACTGTTAATCCAGAGACCCAGATAGTGTTCTGGGAACCCAGGTTCAAATCTCACCATGACAGATGATGGAATTTGCCCTCAGTTAATATCTGGAATTAAGAATCTCGTGGTGCCCATGAATCGATTGTTGGAAAAACCCATCTGGTTCACTAATGTCCTTTAAGGATGGATACTGCCATCATTACCTGGTCTGGCCTACATGTAACTCCAGACCCACAGCAATGTGGTTGACTCTTAATTGCACCATTGGCAATTAGGGATGGGCAATAAATGCTGCCCAACCAGTGAAAAAGACTTAATATTGCCAATATTATCTGACTCCTCAAAAATACTTCTTGCTCCCTCTGTCCTTGTAAACCTCAAATCCAGCTCCAATGTTGTTTCCTTTCCAAACTTCTTGAACACCAGTGCCCCCCAATTCAGTGCCTATGTTACCAGACTTCCATATTTGACGTCTATAGACTGCCCGTCGGTGACACCGTCTGAAAACACAGCATTTCTTTTTCCACATACACAAACACTAGCCAGCTCTGCCACACCACTCCTTAGACTCTTCTTTGTTACTAAGTGATCACATTGCTTGTCTGACAGCCGATACCGCACCAGCAGAAATGTCTTCCAATTAAATATTGCAAAGACAGAAGCTATTGTGTTTGATTTCAGCCGTAAACACCTTCCCTACCCACTGATTCCTGTCTGTGCTTGAACCAAACTATTCATAACCTTAGCTTCATAACTGATCCTAGGAGCAGTTTTGAACTATATATCTGCCCCGTTATTAAGACCACTCATTTTCATCAACATTTCCCACAACAGACTCAATCTATCTGTTGCTAAACCCCCATGCTATTGTTACCACTGAACTTTACTACTGTAATGCACTGACAGTCAGTCTTCCACATTCTACCATACGTAAAACTATAGCCATCCAATCTTTGCTGCCTGTGCCTGTGATTCTCATCAAGTCCCATTTGCTTACCACCCCTGTGTTAGCTGATCCATGCTGGTCAAACAACATGTTGATGTTTAAATCCATACGCTTCGTTTTCAAATCCTTTCATAATCTCACGCTTCCTGATCACTAATCTCCTAGAGAGCCATAACCTTCCCTTTTTGTCTACCTAGAAGTGGTGTTTATATGATTCACAATGTTGCTGAGTAGGCAGTTGTGTTAAGGACTGCTTGATAGCATCGTCTGTCATATTGCTGCTGGTTGCAAATAAACTGCTGATGCAGAAATTGACTGGATTAGGTTTGGTTTTTTGATGTGAACAGAACACATCTAGTCAATTAGCCACTTTGTCAGGTTGACTTCGGTGTTGTAGCTGTACTGGAACAGCCTGGCTAGGGCATGGCTAGTTTTAATCTTCAGTACTGTTGCTGAGATGTTATCAGTATCTGTGGCATTTTTTAAACCTAGTACCTTCAGCCATTCTTGATATGAGGTGAGGTGAATGGAATTCACTGGCATCTACATTGGTGGAAACTCAGGAGATTGTGGTGTAAGTGACTGCATGGAGGTCCATGAGAACAACCCTGTAGAATGGTTCCTTTGTTTCCTTCCAGAGGAAGGTTAAGGCTGACCTCTGCTTTCTCAATAGGTAAGTGAGCGGCTGCAGCTGTGAAACTGAGCTATCAGCCTGCAGAGCTATGCTGGAGTTTTAGTGCACTGTACCATAGTATTGTCCTTAACGTGGCTGCTACTAAATTGGTAACTCACACATATATCTTGCATTATTAAGGTGGAAGAAAGGCAGCCTCAAGTGTTGATTATAGCAGAGTTTAATGTTCCATGACATTCCACATAAAGCATTTTTTTTGTTTGATGTAGGAACACATTGAGATGGAGCAACACAACAGCCAGTCCATCAGAAGAAACTCCTTATTCCACATTGACAGCTGGCCTGTCAGAAGCAAATCTAGAACAGAAAATGAAAAAACACAGTCTTTCACCTAAAGGTGGATCCAGTTCCAATGGAACTGGGAACTGTTGTATAAAGTTGGGACACTCGAGGATCCTTGCTGCATCCCCACACAGGACATCTTTAAGATCAGTGGACTTACCATTACCTAGTTACCATGATGAGGGAGCTTCAGCAAACTGTCCTGCACCAGAAAGTATACATACTCCTGGTCCTCAGTCTAACATGAAAAGTCAGAATAAAGTTCAACCACATCTAACGGCTGATGTGTCAGGATCATCTAGTAAACAGATTGAATCTCCTCATGATAGAACTTGCATTGAAGGGTCACTGTCTTTACAAGATGATGTTCAGAAGTCATTGGCATATTCAGAATCTACTAATGACTTCTCCCTTTGGCAGCAGTCAGTCTCTTCCTCCATCCGGACAGATACTCATTACGCAACAGAAAGTAAGCGGACTTTATCATCAAATTTGAAAAACTCTGTTGAGGTTTTATCTTCAATTCCTAAACAGGATGATCATGTTCTTATTCCATCACCACCTTTGGATGAAAAGCCCATTGGCGCTCAACCCAGGAACACACACAGAGTGAGAAGAGCCCGATTAGACAGCTTGGCAGGCAATGCGTGAGCAGTGAATCTGGCTTGAATGTTCCAGTGAGCTAGCTTTAGTTTCAAAGTCTGGGGTCATTTGCGTTAACCTGAATCAATTATCATTAAAGAATAAATGCCAAAGTGCCCCACATCCACAGCTTTGATTAGTTTACTTGTTTACTTCCACCATCCTACCTCATTTTTACTTCATGATGTGTGCTAAATAAGATGATAATAAAACTGGATACCAAAGATATTTGCTTTCTTTGTATTAACTAAGTCATTTATCAGAATTCAGATATGTGCTACCACCCAAAATGCCCTTAATACACTTTTGCTGAGTGTAGACTGACATATTGAAGTTATTTAAAATAAAATTGGGAGAGAGATAAAATTGGCTACCAATTCACTAGTGCCCACTTTACGTATCACCCAAATCAATATGATTCCTTTGGGTTGTAGCTGCTTATACAATGTGGCTTCTGAGCGCTAGATGGCAGTGTAAAGCACACTATGTCTTTAAGCACCCAATACAGTCAAGCACTTAGAAAAAGGAGGTAGAAGAATAAGGAAATTCTAACAGAAAATATTGTTCCATTTTGGTAAAATTTAGCTCCTGTGAGTCTCTGTGTGGGTCATTTCCTGTTGAAGTCCTCTTTGCTTCTTATCTTGCCTAGCACTGCAAAAATGTAAAAGATAAGATGACTGAATGTTTCCATTTTGTGTCCACCACTACACACGTGAGTATAGGAATAATATGATAAGACCAGTTAATGCATGGCTGGGGAAATGGTACTGGAGGGAAGGCTTTAGATTCTTGCTGCATTGCAACTTGTTCTCGGGCGGAAGGGACGTGTACAAAGTAGAAGGGTGAATTTTCATACAGCTCAGATCAGTGTCTGTATGCGATCTAAATGGTTAGCAGTCCTTTTCCCTTTATTAGTTTAGCCTCACCCACACTCTTCTATTTTTATTCTTTATGGAAGAGTACCTCCTCGACACCAATTCATGGTTCCATTCAAACTATTTTTCAGGCCCAAATTCTGATCCCTGCACAAAATTCCATTCAACCAGTTTTGGGCTCTCTCCATCTACCCCAATGGTAATTTTATTTTGCAGCTTGTTTCTCATTCTGTCAACTTGCACCCATCTCCCCAGTTCAGTATTTCTCTTCTGATCTGTGACACCTTCACTCTTTTCAATAAGCATTTTCTGAACTATTGATCATGTTTCTCAGTTAGTCACTGCTCAGCCTTCATGCCCACAGTTGGTACTTTAGTCAGCTGAGTTTACCATTTGAATTTCTATTGTATCTATTGCATGACTAACTGCAAAAAAATCCTCTTCCTACAGGTTTCTGGGCCTTGATATTCATCCTGGAGCAGTCTCTAACTAATCCCATTCAATGTTTTCTTTAAGACGGCCTTCCAGTGTTTCCGTGTGCCCAGTTGTGCTACTCCACTGATAGGCTTCCATGAATTCATCCCAATCTTTTTCACAGTCACTAACCCGATTACTACCCCATGCTTATTCCACAATCCTCCTACTGCCCTCTTCTCCATTTTTGTCCTTGTTTTCTTCTATTTTTCGTCAGTCAGGTGAATAAATCCCTGGGACCTGATCAGGTGTACCCTAGATCTCTGTAGGAAGCTAGGGGAGTGATTGCTGGGCCCCTTGCTGAGATATTTGTACCAATGATAGCCAAAGATCAGGTACCGGAAGACTAGAAGTTGGCTAACGTGGTGCCACTTTTTAAGGAAGGTGGCAAGGAAAAGCCAGGGAACTATAGACTGATAAGCCTAACATCGGTTGTGGGCAAGTTATTGGAGGGAAACCTGAAGGACAAGATTTACATGTGTTTGCAAAGGTAAGGACTGATTAGGGATAGTCAACATGGATTTATGCGTGGGAAACCGTGCATCTCAAAATGTTTTGAATTTTTTGAAGATGTAGGAATGGTGCGATGGCTCAATGATTAGCCCTGCTGTCTCACAATGCCAGGGACCTGGGTTCGATTCCACCCTCAGAGCGACTGTGTGTGGAGTTTGCACATTCTCCCCATGTCTGCATGGGTTTCTGCTAGATCTTCAGTTTTCTCCCATAGTTCAAAGGTGTGCACATTAAGTGGATTGGCCTTGCTAAATTGCCCATAGTGTCGAAGGGTGTGAAAGTTAGGTGGATTAGCCATTGGAAATGGAGGGTTACAGGGAAAGGGTGGTGGGAAGTATTTGGTGGGATGCCTTTTGGAGGGGTAGTGTAGACTCATTGGACTGAATGGCCTAGTTCCACATTGTAGGGATTCTGTGAAGTAACAAAGAGGATTGATGAAGGTAGAACGGTGCACATGATCTATATGTACATCAGTAAGGTGTTTGATAAGGTTCTTAATGGTAGACTCGTTAGCAAGGTTAGATCACACAAAATAGAGAGAGAGCTAGCCGTTTGGATACACAACTGGCTCGAAGGTAGAAGATATGGGATGGGAGGGTTGTTTTTCAGACTGGAGGCCTGTAACCAGTGGTGTGCCACAAGGATCGGTGCTGGCAACACTGCTTTTTATCATTATATAAAAAATTTGGATGTGATCATAGGAGGTATGGTTAGTAAGTTTGCGGATGACACCAAAATTAGAGGTGTAGTGGACAGCAAAGAAGGTTACTTCAGTACAGTGGGATCTTGATGAGATGGGGCAATGGGCTGAGGAGTGGTAGATGGAGTTTCAGATAAATGTGAGGTGCTATATTTTGAAAAGGCAAATCAGGGCAGGACTTGTGTACATAATGGTAAGGTCCTGGGGTGTGTTGCTGAACAAACAGATCTTGGAGTGTGGTTCATAGTTCCTTGAAAGTGGAGTTACAGGTAGGTAAGATAGTGAAGAAGGTATTTGGTATGCTTGCTGTTATTGGCTAGTGCATTGAGTATAGGAGTCGGGGTGTTGTGTTGTGGCTGTACACGACATTGGTTAGGTCACTATAGGAATACTGTATGCAGTTCTGGTCTCCCAGCTATAGGAAAGATGTTGTGAAACTTGAAATGGCTCAGAATAGATTTACAAACATGTTGCCAGGGTTGGACCATTTGAGCTATTGGGAGAGGCTGAATATGCTGGAGCTACTTTCCCTGGAGTGTCAGAGGCTGAGGGTGACTTTATAGAGAGTTATAAAATCATGAGGGGCCTGGATAGAGTGAATAGACTGGGTCTATTCTGTGTGGTAGGGAGAGTCCAAAATTAGAGGGTATAGGTTTAAAGTGAGAAGTCATCATGAGAGTGCCAGATCTAAAGCTTCAGCAACATGTCTTTCTTCACCAAGGGCGGCATGGTGGCTCAGTGGTTAGCACTGCAGCCTCAGAGCGCCAGGGACCCAGGTTTGATTCCCACTTCGGGCGACTGTCTGTGTGGAGTTTGCACATTCTCCCCGTGTCTGCGTGGGTTTCCTCCCACAGACCAAAGATGTGCAGGCTAGGTGGATTGGCCATGCTAAATTGCCCGTAGTGTTCAGGGGTGTGTGGGTTATAGGGGGATGGGTCTGGGTGGGATGCTTCAAGGGGCGGTGTGGACTTGTGGATACAGGCCCTTCGGCCCAACACTGTAGGGAATCTAATACCTAATATCTAATGTTTGTCCACCAGTTAAGGTTCTAGGTAGGTATGGGTTGGTGCTGGCAGATCAGGTCACTTAAGGGGTGCATTATGGTCATGCTGTTACCTCTCTTCATGGAATTTAGGGGGGAAGCCGGTGAAAGCAAGCAGTTCTAATCACATGCGCATGGCTTGGGTGGTGACCTGGTGAAGTGTGAATTCCGTAGAGTTAATGGAATGAGCACCTAGAATGCAGAAGCTGGTGATAGGACTCTCAGCAAAACATTATTGTTGAGACTGAAAGCCACTCTGAGTGGAATACCTCCTGCTGCGACAATTGCAAAATGCACTTTGCAATTAGAGGAGAACCGCTCTGAAGGCACTCTCAATAGGCAGGATAAGGGAACCGACACATGAGTGAGGGAGCTATGAATTCTGAACTCCATCTACAGACAGTAACTGGGTTTTTGAAGTGGAACAACATTGTCCTCCAACACATGATATTTTGGCCACACAGGCATGCTGTGTCTTCTTGAATATGTTAGATGCCAGGGCAGCAGTTGGAGAAAGGTCTTCTCTGTCCTTGTGAATGGAGTAGTGGGGAGGAGTCGTCTTCCTCAAGGATCAACTGTGCTGCAGTCTTGACCGTCTGCGGCTCCTGGTCACCATCACCGGTGGGGAGCCACAAACACACATCCACACATGTGCGCACACACCCCCACACGCACACACATCCACACTCACACTCTCACACAAACACACATCCACACACAAACACACATCCACACCCACACACACAAACACATCCACACCCACCCACCTACACACACACCCATATACACCCACGTCCCACACACATACGTACACCCACACCCCCCCCCCACACACACACACCAACCCAGCCAACCAACAGGCATTGATTGGAGGTGGGGGTGTGACATAGGTGTTGGTGTGAGCTGACACCATGTACACATAGTGCTTTCCCTGTATCTTGGGAGCAAAGTGGTGTGGTGTTCTGAGGGAGTGAAGAGGCAGTGCAGAGGCCACGCAGGATTAGTAGCTTAGGAGGATGGGGTTAAGCAGAGTGAGTGAGTGAAGGTATTACATGTAATAGATGGGGTGTCTGAGCATAAGCACTGGTAGGAGGTGGCTGCAGTGGCACAGAAATGTGAGAGGGTGCAGAAAGCACATAGCCAGCCAGAGCAAAGAGGATCATTGATTTACATTCTACACTGCTGCCTATCTTCCTCTACCTAGAGATGGCAGTGGGTGGCAATCTGTGACCACACTTTCTTGGTATGGTGGCGTGGCTTTTCCCTTGCTGATCTTCCAGAAAGAGGACTCCTCTCTACCACTCTGTTCACAAGGATTGAGAAGTCCTTTCTCCAGCATCTCTCTGGATACCTATCACAGTCAAGAAGCCCACCTCACAGGTGGCAACGTTTCTGCAGGCGTCCTGGAGGCTTTGAAAGATTGTGTGGCTGTCAAGGGTGCTGGTCTAGTGCAGGACTCTCACTGAGCGGTGAGTTCCTCCATGAACTAGGCATGATAAGATCAGCCAAAGATAGAGCGTGTTTCTTGCTCTAAGGGGTCAGCACGGTGGCTTGGTGTTTAGCACTGCTGCCTCACAGCGCCAGGGACCTGCGTTTGATTCCACTCTCAGACAACAGTCTGTGTGGAGTTTGCACATTCTTCCTGCGTCTGTGTGGGTTTCGTCCAGGTGCTCCGGTTTCCTCCTGCAGTACAAAAATGTGCAGGCTAGGTGGATTGGCCATGCTAAATTTGAGATACAGTGAGGAGACAGGCTTAGGTTTAAGGGTGAGAATCACTCAAAAAAGGTAAGATCCAACCTCTTGTGAACGAGCTGATTTTTTTTGTACCTCCCTGCTAAAAATGAATAAAAATGTCTACAGCAATTAAATGCATATGTCAAACTCTTTATTTATTTGAGACTGTACTGCCTCGAGGCTTTTACGTTAGCTGATATGATTGTTCATTATTTACCTCAACAGTAGGAAAGTATGCATTATAACTGAACATGTCAAAAAACAATAATGCCACAAGGTGGCAACATGGTACTAAACATAATTAAAGATAACAAGGTGTTGAGCTAGATGAACACAGCGGGCCAAGCAGCATCGTAGGATCAGGAAGGCTGATGTTTCGGGCCTAGATGCTTACATAGCGTCAGTAAATTAATGGAGCAAAAACTAAAATTGCTGTCAAAACTCAGATTGCAGCATCTAAAGTAAGAAAGCAGAGTTAACAATTCCAGTTTGGTGACTCTTCGTCAGAACTAACGATGTTGCTTGAATCAATGTTTCATTTCATACAAAAAAAATTGATACAGAGACAGCTTGAAGCGCATGAGGTTAAAGAGACAGTAAAGTAAAAAATGATGGTTCACTCTCAGTTGACATATTTAGTCCGGTTTTTGGCATCATACTTCTGGAAGGCATGAGCAAGGTGCAGGGGCAAAAAAAACTCAGGAGAATGCTTCAAGGAATGAAGAGCCTCAACTACATGCACAGACTGGAGAAGATTGATAAAAGTGTTCAAAGTCATGAAGGCCCTGGTCTGTTAGGAGATGGTTCGAGAGCCAGATTTAAGGTGACTGATAAAACTTTCTTTATGTACTCAGTGGTTAGGGTCTGAAGGATGTTCGTTGGCCCTGGAGTAGTATTCCTGGTTTGAGTCCAACGCAGGACCTGCTGGCCATGGAAGGTGCATTTGTAATGAAGCAAAACAGGTTGATTATCAGGTTGTGAACCTTTCCCATTGCCTAAGTAACAGCAGAGAGACCCTGCTTGCCACTTTATCCCGTAGAACACTATTGCAATCCCCTGCTATATTCTGTGGACTAATCCAATTAAAGTCTATGTCACTGAATCAGAATTGCAGAAATTTTAGGGCACAAGAGGAAGCCGTGCGGCCAATTTTGCCTGCCCTGGCTCTCTCTCTGAGTATCACCCTGAAACAAATTGGAGAAAAGACACTTACAATCTAGTTTGCACTGCCTGACAGTGCATGGTGAAGGAGGATTCAATATAGGTTTAAAAAGGAATTTGGCTAATTAACTGAAAAGAAAAAAACATTGTGTTGCTATGAGGAAAAGGCAAGGAAATGGGAATGACGCAGTTGCTCTTGCAAAAGGCTGGTACCAAACAACAGGCTGAATGGTTGCTGTCAATGCTGTCGGTTAAAGTGTGTTTGCTTTAATGCAAGGAGTATCAGGAATAAAAGTGATGAACTTAGAGCATGGATCAGTACCTGGTGCTATGATGTTGTGGCCATAACAGAGACATGGGTTTCTCATGGGCAGGAATGGTTGCTGGATGTTCCAGGGTTTAGAACATTTAAAAAGAATAGGGAGGGGGGAAAAAGAGGAGGGGGTGTAGCACTACTAATCAGAGAGGGTATCACAGCTACAGAAGCTTCCATTGTCGAGGAAGGTCTGCCTACTGAGTCAGTATGGGTGGAAATTAGGAACAGCAAGGGAGTAGTCACCTCGTTAGGGGTTTACTACAGGCCCCCCAATAGCAGCAGGGAGATTGAAGAAAGCATAGGTCGACAGATTTTGGAAAAGTGTGGACGCAGTAGGGTTGTTGTAATGGGTGACTTTAACTTTCCTAATATTGATTGGAACCTCCTTCGAGCAGAAGATTTGAATGGAGTTGTTTTTGTAAGGTGTGTTCAGGAGGGTTTCCTAACGCAGTACGTTGACAGGCCGACGAGGGGAGAGGCCATTCTAGACTTGGTGCTCGGAAACGAGCCGGGGCAGGTATCAGATCTTGTGGTGGGACAGCATTTTGGTGACAGTGACCATAACTGCCTCACATTCTACATAGCTATGGAGAAGGAGAAGATTAGGCAAAATGGGAGGATATTTATTTGGGGAAGAGGAAACTATGACGCGATTAGACATGAGTTAGGAAGCATGGACTGGGAGCAATTGTTCCATTGTAAGGGAACTATAGACATGTGGAGAATGTTTAAGGAACAGTTGTTGGGAGTGATGAGCAAATATGTCCCTCTGAGACAGGCAAGAAGGGGTAAGATAAAGGAACCTTGGATGACGAGACCGGTGGAGCTTCTTGTGAAAAGGAAGAAGGTAGCTTACATAAGGTGGAGGAAGCTAGGGTCAAGTTCAGCTAGAGAGGATTACATGCAGGCAAGGAAGGAGCTCAAAAATGGTCTGAGGAGAGCCAGGAGGGGGCACGAGAAAGGCTTGGCAGAACGAATCAGGGAAAACACAAAGGCATTTTACACTTATGTGAGAAATAAGAGAATGGTCAAAGAAAGAGTAGGGCCGATCAGGGATAGCATAGGGAACTTGTGTGTGGAGCCTGAGGAGGTAGGGGAAGCCCTAAATGAGTTTTTTGCTTCTGTCTTTACGAAAGAAACGAACTTTGTAGTGAATGAAACCTTTGAAGAGCAGGTGTGCATGCTGGAATGGATAGAGATAGAGGAAGCTGATGTGCTGAAAATTTTGTCAAACATTAAGATTGACAAGTCGCCAGGCCCGGACCAGATTTGTCCTCGGCTGCTTTGGGAAGCGAGAAATGCAATTGCTTCGCCACTTGCGAAGATCTTTGCATCCTCGCTCTCCACTGGAGTCGTACCTGAGGACTGGAGAGAGGCAAATGTAATTCCTCTCTTCAAGAAAGGAAATAGGGAAATCCCCGGCAATTATAGACCAGTAAGTCTCACGTCTGTCGTCTGCAAGGTGTTAGAAAGGATTCTGAGGGATAAGATTTATGACCATCTGGAAGAGCATGGCTTGATCAAATACAGTCAACACGGCTTTGTGAGGGGTAGGTCATGCCTTACAAACCTTATCGAGTTTTTTGAGGATGTGACTAGAAAAGTTGATGAGGGTCGAGCTGTGGATGTGGTGTATATGGACTTCAGTAAGGCAGTTGATAAGGTTCCCCATGGTAGGCTCATTCAGAAGGTCAGGAGGAATGGGATACAGGGGAACTTAGCTGCTTGGATACAGAATTGGCTGGCCAACAGAAGACAGCGAGTGGTAGTAGAAGGAAAATATTCTGCCTGGAAGTCAGTGGTGAGTGGGGTTCCACAGGGCTCTGTCCTTGGGCTTCTACTGTTTGTAATTTTTATTAATTACTTGGATGAGGGGATTAAAGGATGGGTCAGCAAGTTTGCAGACGACACAAAGGTCGGAGGTGTCGTTGACAGTGTAGAGGGCTGTTGTAGGCTGCAGCGGGACATTGACAGGATGCAGAGATGGGCTGAGAGGTGGCAGATGGAGTTCAACCTGGATAAATGCGAGGTGATGCATTTTGGAAGGTCGAATTTGAAAGCTGAGTACAGGATTAAGGATAGGATTCTTGGCAGCGTGGAGGAACAGAGGGATCTTGGTGTGCAGATACATAGATCCCTTAAAATGGCCACCCAAGTGGACAGGGTTGTTAAGAAAGCATATGGTGTTTTGGCTTTCATTAACAGGGAGATTGAGTTTAAGAGTCGTGAGATCTTGTTGCAGCTCTATAAAACTTTGGTTAGACCGCACTTGGAATACTGCGTCCAGTTCTGGGCGCCCTATTATAGGAAAGATGTGGATGCTTTGGAGAGGGTTCAGAGGAGGTTTACCAGGATGCTGCCTGGACTGGAGGGCTTATCTTATGAAGAGAGGTTGACTGAGCTCGGTCTCTTTTCATTGGAGAAAAGGAGGAGGAGAGGGGACCTAATTGAGGTATACAAGATAATGAGAGGCATAGATAGAGTTGATAGCCAGAGACTATTTCCCAGGGCAGAAATGGCTAGCACGAGGGGTCATAGTTTTAAGCTGGTTGGTGGAAAGTATAGAGGGGATGTCAGAGGCAGGTTCTTTACGCAGAGAGTTGTGAGAGCATGGAATGCGTTGCCAGCAGCAGTTGTGGAAGCAAGGTCATTGGGGTCATTTAAGAGACTGCTGGGCATGTATATGGTCACAGAAATTTGAGGGTGCATACATGAGGATCAATGGTCGGCACAACATTGTGGGCTGAAGGGCCTGTTCTGTGCTGTACTGTTCTATGTTCTATGTTCTAACTTTCAGAAGAGAACAGTTTCTCTTGGCAAGCGATTTAAGTCAGTTCAGGGGAAGCAGTTTCCCCAACAAACATGATTTCTGGTATGTAGAGCTTTTAGGCCAGGACAGTACGGATAGAAATTCTCAAGTTGCGAGAACTAAAAATGTGTAGGCCATCATAATAGCAAGGGGTTCTGATCAACAGACTCAAAAATGAATCATTAAGAAATCCGTCACTCCAAGAGAAACAGACTGACAGGCCTCCATTAAGTAAATACCTACAAAGGAGAGCTTTTTTTTCTGGAAATAAGTCTCTGTTGAAATGGGCAACCCGTCATGGGCAAGTAATGCTGGCCTAACCAATACCGCTTATATCTCATGAATGAATTTAAAAGAAAACTGTCAGTTTATGAGGTAAACTGGCCCTCATTTGACTAAGTAGCAAGGGTGTGAGCAAAGATAATATGCTCATGATGACTTTCTTGGAATCGTTTGGCCAGCAGTGCTTGGGAAGTAGTGATAGACTAATTATGAGAGAGTTCATAGCAGAAATCCAGAGTAGATAAAATACTATCTGTGAAAAAAATTACTTTTAGATCAATGACTCTTCTGATGGAAAATGGCCAAAGTCATGCTTTTATCATTCTGTTTGTCTGAGTTTCGATGGCAAAGTAAACTTGCTGAGCGTTACTACTGAAATGATCAGTCAGTGTTAGCCAGAGTTTTGAAAGCGTGGCAGGATTAATTCCTTTTCTAAATTTTCAAATTGTTGAAAACATGCAGAGTTAACTTTGAAGACATGTCAGTAAATTAATTTGTAATATTCAAATTAAAAATGATCATTATAATGAAATATTGTAGTGCAGATTGTGGCCGATTTGCCACTATCCATTGGTCCAAATTTTCACAAATTTTCGTAAAAGCCTTGCTCACCCATCACCACACTTTCAGCCGTGACTGGTTGTCTAACCTGGCTTCTGTCAAATGAGGTATTACACCTGTGGCACTTAAACACACAAATCAGATCCAAACAGCTGTTGCAATTGGTACAGTTCAACAGCAAGTTCATATTCAGTAATTCTCTTTTAAGTTATATGGAAATGTAAGAAAAATCTCAGAAATAAATATCCAGTAAAAATATGCTGTACTAAAAAGATATGAACGTAAGGAAAACAGATGTGCAATTATATAGATCGGGCTCCATGATTTATATCTTTGCATTTTTAATTTGGTACATAGAATGGGGATTTATTCCTTAAATGATATATTCTATGAAAATAATTCTGTAACCATAAAATTACTCTGATAATTCTTCATGAATTAAGCCATATTTAAGAATTCCTGTTGACTGCTGAAAACTGATTAGTCTCGATCTGTCAATTCTGCTTGGATGTATTCTTCAGGGTTTTGTCACATGATAACCAATTGCTGAAATTTGCAAATGTTACCCTGCCTTCCCTAATTAAGGTTAGGTCCCCTGTAGTTCATTGCTTTTCTCATTTTGTTTACTATCTTCTTAAAGCTGGACTCACAGAGTGCAGTGATGGGGTTTCAGCATCAGAAGAACAGGGAATGTGCTATTAACGTCATTGAGCCAATAGCAGGAGGTGGCTACCAGATTTCTATATTCTTCTCTGAAATTTACCTAACCTGCTTCAACAGTTCATGCATTTCTACATCCTGTGAAGTAAACTGTGGTATATGATCATTTTTCTGGAAACTTGAATTTTACAGCTTAAATGCATTTTTGGTTTTACTTCAGAGAAGGTGGTTCTTTTAAGTGTTAGGAAATCATTCGTGAACAGGAAACTCAAAACAGCCTTTCCAAGAAAGCATGTGACGTAAGTGACTGGCAATCTACATGTGAGGTGGTTGCTTGGTATTTATTAATTGGAACGTTTACATTGAACAGGGACAGATGGCTACGGGCCTCAATCAAATTGAGTTCAGAAAAAAAATCTCAATCAGCAGCTTTTAGTTTGGGCAAGTCTTCAGGCAGCAGAGTTGGAAAGGAATCTTAGTAACCTTTGTCAAAGTCAGAGAAGTATCAGTAAGTTAGTCTGCTTAACTCTCTTCAAAGTTAACTCTGTACCTTTTCAACAATTTGACACACAATCATATCGAGTGAATGTGCAAAATGTCACTGATAGGAACTTGTGTACTTGTCAATCAAGTAAGTTGAAGGTTAGAGTGATAATTTGTTGGGAATGAGAGTCTGCAAAAGGCTGTTGCTGGTAAAAAGGTTAAACCTTTTTGCTACTTATGATTCAATCTTTCAAAATTGTCATCAATATATTTAGCTCTTTTTATGTAATCAACTTACACTTTTGTTGAAAGCACATCAGCAGCATTGTTTGAATATGTTTAAGTCTGGTAACCACAGTGACCAAACTGTGAAATGTGTCACCCTGGAATCTGACCAGTCCATTATTAATATCAATCCAAGACATGCCTTTTCATTCTGATCTGCCTCTCCATGACTCATACGGAACTATTATTCGGCCTGACGGACAACCATCTCCTCCTTGTCACCTGATTTTTTTTTTCTTATGAATGTTTCTCAACTCTATCTTGGTTCTTCAACTCTTGTTAAGTTTTTTCTTGTTAACCAGAATACATACATAAAAGGCTAAGTCTGAAACATTGATATGTTCCATTCCTTACAAATGTGGCCTAGTTTACTGAGTGTTTTCACCATTACCTGCACGATAGATCTCTATTTTAAGATTGTACTAGATTTGCAGTTTCCTCCATGTATGTCTGGTTTAAGCGAGGGCAGGAATTAAGAGTCTGCATCAAAAATGGATGCATCCTGCCTGTAACCTTATCACAATATAAAAACAATTTTCTCCATCACATCATCATCACATTTTAAAAACTAATTCTTGCACTTCAAACAAAATTAGAGTGAATGTGAATACAGTGTGACCAGTACGTAAGTATCTGGGTGATCATTTAACCACCTTTAAAATTTTGGAGAAATTGCAGAGAGTAAACTTTGCAAAAATGTTGCCGCACAGTATGTTGCTGAGTATGAAACTAGAGAATATAGATATAAGGTAGTCAGTATTCCATTACAGAATTTAGGGAAAACATCTTCACCCAAAGTTTGATAAGATTATGGAATGTACTACCAGATTGACTGTTTGATGTATGTAACATTGAAGAGAATCCAGAATTTTAAGGGAGAAAGAAATATAAGGGTGTGTTTGTACGATAAGGTGAAGTGGGGTCAGTGATCTCAGTTGGGTGGATTGCAATGAAGAGTGATGCTGACATGGTGGGTTCAGTTCCTGCACCTGGCTGAGGTTACTATGAAGGATTCTCCTTCTCAACCTTTCCTGATGCCTGAGGCAGAGTGACCCTCAGGTTAAACCACTATTTGTCAACTTTCTACAATGAGAAAGCATCCCTATGGTCTGTTAAGGCTATGGTGACTTTACCTTTTAGACCAGAAGACCAAAAGACATAGGAGTGTAAGTAATCAGAGATAATGGGAACTGCAGATGCTGGAGAATTCCAAGATAATAAAATGTGAGGCTGGATGAACACAGCAGGCCAAGCAGCATCTCAGGAGCACAAAAGCTGACGTTTCGGGCCTAGACCCTTCAGCAGAGAGGGGGATGGGGAGAGGGAACTGGAATAAATAGGGAGAGAGGGGGAGGCGGACTGAAGATGGAGAGTAAAGAAGATAGGTGGAGAGAGTATAGGTGGGGAGGTAGGGAGGGGATAGGTCAGTCCAGGGAAGACGGACAGGTCAAGGAGGTGGGATGAGGTTAGTAGGTAGCTGGGGGTGCGGCTTGGGGTGGGAGGAAGGGATGGGTGAGAGGAAGAACTGGTTAGGGAGGCAGAGAAAGTTTGGACTGGTTTTGGGATGCAGTGGGTGGGGGGAAAGAGCTGGGCTGGTTGTGTGGTGCAGTGGGGGGAGGGGTCAAACTGGGCTGGTTTAGGGATGCAGTAGGGGAAGGGGAGATTTTGAAACTGGTGAAGTCCACATTGATACCATATGGCTGCAGGGTTCCCAGGCGGAATATGAGTTGCTGTTCCTGCAACCTTCGGGTGGCATCATTGTGGCACTGCAGGAGGCCCATGATGGACATGTCATCTAGAGAATGGGAGGGGGAGTGGAAATGGTTTGCGACTGGGAGGTGCAGTTGTTTGTTGCGAACTGAGCGGAGGTGTTCTGCAAAGCGGTCCCCAAGCCTCCGCTTGGTTTCCCCAATGTAGAGGAAGCCACACCGGGTACAGTGGATGCAGTATACCACATTGGCAGATGTGCAGGTGAACCTCTGCTTAATGTGGAATGTCATCTTGGGGCCTGGGATAGGGGTGAGGGAGGAGATGTGGGGACAAGTGTAGCATTTCCTGCGGTTGCAGGGGAAGGTGCCGGGTGTGGTGGGGTTGGAGGGCAGTGTGGAGCGAACAACGGAGTCACGGAGAGAGTGGTCTCTCCGGAAAGCAGACAGGGGAGGGGATGGAAAAGTGTCTTGGGTGGTGGGGTCGGATTGTAAATGGCGGAAGTGTCGGAGGATGATCCGTTGTATCCGGAGGTTGGTAGGGTGGTGTGTGAGAACGAGGGGGATCCTCTTAGGGCGGTTGTGGTGGGGGCGGGGTGTGAGGGATGTGTTGCGGGAAATATGGGAGACGCGGTCAAGGGCGTTCTCGATCACTGTGGGGGGAAAGTTGCGGTCCTTAAAGAACTTGGACATCTGGGATGTGCGGGAGTGGAATGTCTTATCGTGGGAGCAGATGCGGCGGAGGCGGAGGAATTGGGAATAGGGGATGGAATTTTTGCAGGAGGGTGGGTGGGAGGAGGTGTATTCTAGGTAGCTTTGGGAGTCGGTGGGCTTGAAATGGACATCAGTTACAAGCTGGTTGCCTGAGATGGAGACTGAGAGGTCCAGGAAGGTGAGGGATGTGCTGGAGATGGCCCAGGTGAACTGAAGGTTGGGGTGGAAGGTGTTGGTGAAGTGGATGAACTGTTCGAGCTCCTCTGGGGAGCAAGAGGCGGCGCCGATACAGTCATCAATGTAACGGAGGAAGAGGTGGGGTTTGGGGCCTGTGTAGGTGCGGAAGAGGGACTGTTCCACGTAACCTACAAAGAGGCAGGCATAGCTGGGGCCCATGCGGGTGCCCATGGCCACCCCCTTAGTCTGTAGGAAGTGGGAGGAGTCAAAAGAGAAGTTGTTGAGTGTGAGGACGAGTTCAGCTAGGCGGATGAGAGTGTCGGTGGAGGGGGACTGGTCGGGCCTGCGGGACAGGAAGAAGCGGAGGGCCTTGAGGCCATCTCCATGCGGAATGCAGGTGTACAGGGACTGGACGTCCATGGTGAATATGAGGTTTTGGGGGCCAGTGAATTGTAAGTCCTGGAGGAGGTGGAGGGCGTGGGTGGTGTCACGGATGTAGGTGGGGAGTTCCTGGACCAAAGGGGAGAAAATGGAGTCCAGATAGGTGGAGATGAGTTCGGTGGGGCAGGAGCAGGCTGAGACGATGGGTCGATCAGGGCAGGCAGGTTTGTGGATTTTGGGAAGGAGATAGAAACGGGCCGTGTGGGGTTGGGCAACAATGAGGTTGGAGGCTGTGGGTGGGAGGTCCCCTGAGGTGATGAGATCGTGAATGGTGTTGGAAATGATGGTTTGGTGCTCGGGTGTGGGGTCATGATCGAGGAGGCGGTAGGAGGTGGTGTCGCAGAGTTGGCGTCTGGCCTCGGTGATGTAGAGGTCAGTGCGCCATACTACCACTGCGCCACCCTTGTCTGCGGGTTTGATGGTGAGGTTGGGGTTGGACCGGAGGGCTGCCCGTTCTGCGGGGGAGAGGTTGGAGTGGGTGAGAGGGGTGGAGAGGTTGAGGCGGTTAATGTCTCGACGGCAGTTGGAGATGAAGAGGTCGAGGGAGGGTAGGAGGCCTGGGGGTGGTGTCCAGGAGGAGGACTTGTGTTGGAAGCGGGTGAAGGGGTCAGTGGAAGGAGGGTTAGGTTCCCGGTTGAAGAAGTAGGCATGGAGGCGAAGATGGCGGAAAAACTGCTCTATGTCCAACTGTGACTGGTATTCGTTGATGTGTGGCTGTAGGGGGACAAAGGTGAGCCCCTTGCTAAGTACTGACCGTTCGTCCTCAGTCAGTGGGAGGTCTGGGGGGATGGTGAAGATGCGGCAGGGCTCAGTGTGGCTGTCTCCTCTGGGTTTGCTGGCTGTGGAGGTTGTGGGCGGAGCGATGATGTCGTCGGCCGTGGGGTCATCAAGTCCACTCCGCCATTTAAATCATGGCTGATGGGCATTTCAACTCCACTTCTTGCACTCTCCCCGTAGCCCTTGATTCCTTGTGAGATCAAGAATTTATCTATCTCTGTCCTGAAGGCATCTAACGTCCCGGCCTCCACTGCACTCTGTGGCAATGAATTCCACAAGCCCACCACTCTCTGGCTTTTGTTTTAGGCAGTGAGTTCACAGGAGGTTCTTGTGGATCATAAACACTTGCAAAGACCAAGGGTCTCGACTGGAAATGTCAAACGTTCCTGCTCCTCTGATGCTGCTTGGCCTGCTCTGTTCATCCAGCTTCACAGTGTGTTATCTCAGATTCTCCAGCATCGGCAGTTCCTACTATCATTTGCAGAGACAATTTACCTTGAGTCTGGTTACATCATGCATGCTGGGGTGGGTCAACTGGCCACATAACAAACCTTTCTCCTTGACTGTCAGCAGGCACTCTTTGATGAATGGCTGATTCCAGGGACAAAAACAAAGTTGTTGGAAAAGCTCAGCAGGTCTGGCAGCATCTGTGGAGGCGAAAACAGAGTTAACGTTTCGGGTCCGATGACCCTTCCTCAGAACTGATTCCAGGACATGCTTGAATAAAGCGAGAGCAGTGAGGCCCTTTGGGGCGGCACAGTGGCACATAGCAACAGGGACCCGGGTTCAGTTCCAGCCTCGGGTGACTGTCTGTGTGGAGTTTGCACGTTCTCCCCGTGTCTGCATGGGTTTCTTCCGGGTGCTCTGCTTTCCTCCCACAGTCCAAAGATGGGCAGGCTAGGTGGATCAGATATGATTAGATTTCCTACAGTGTGGAAACAGGCCCCTCGGCCCAACAAGTCCACACTGCCCCTTGAAGTATCCCACCCAGACCGATCCCCCTATAACCCACACACCCCTGAACACTACGGGCAACTTAGCATGGCCAATCCACCTAACCTGCACATCTTTGGATTGTGGGAGGAAACTGGAGCACCCGGAGGAAACCCACACAGACACGGGGAGAATGTGCAAACTCCACACAGACAGTCGCCTGAGGCAGGAATCGTACCCAGGACCCTGGCGCTGTGAGGCTGCAGTGCGAACCACTGAGCCACCGTGCCGCTAAATTGCCCGTAGTGTTCAGGGGTGTGTGGGTTATAGGGGGATGGGTCTGGCTGAGATGCTTCAACGGACAGTGTGGACTTATTGGGCCGGAGAGCCTGTTTCCACACTGTAGGGAATCTACTATATTTCATGTCAAACCTCCTTGTAAATTACAGTAGTCAGAGAAGCTAGGAGAAAATTCTTGGCATTTATGTCCAATATGTGCTCAGGTTGCTGAGAAATGACAAACAAGCTTCTTCCAGACGGTAGTGCGCTCTTGCATTGAGTCCGCTTCTTTACTGTTAGCTGTTCTCTGTTTGTGCACTTGCAAACAGTAGTTTTGATCTTTGAGTTATTTTTGTTCTTGCTAGCTCCTAACATTGGTTAAAAAAATCAAGTATATATATTTGTTGACATGATGTGATGAGGCAGTTTAAGTAAGTGGACAGGACAGTCTAACAGCTTAGGGAACTGAAACTCAAATTACATGTTAAGAATAAATGTAATCCAGAGTTAAATCTATTCATAAAGCCAACACAGTGTACACCCAACATTTGACATCCTTTCTTCTCCTGTAAAATGGAGTTCAGACTTAAGACGGATCCAATGTGAGCAATATTTACAATCTGGATTGGCCTTAATAGGTCCATTTAATTTACCAGTCATTAATATTGTGGGATGGATAGGTCATTAGTCTACTATAAGACTTGGCTGACAATGGAAGTCAGGAAATATATCAAAGAAAAAGAGACAGCCTATAAAGTGGCCAAGAGCGCTGGGAAATCAGAAGATTGGGAAAGCTACAAAAACAAACAGAGGATAACAAAGAGAGCAATAAGGAAGGAGAAGATCAAATATGAAGGTAGGCTAGCTAGTAATATTAGAAATGATAGTAAAAGCTTCTTTCAATACATAAGAAACAAACGAGAGGCAAAAGTAGATATTGGGCCCCTCCAAATAGATGCTGGAGGGCTAGTGATGGGAGATAAGGAAATAGCTGAAGAACTTAATAAGTACTTTGCGTCAGTCTTCACAGTGGAAGACATGAGTAGTATGCCAACAATTAGGGAAAGAGAATGTGCTAGAAAAGCTAAAGGGTCTAAAAATTGATAAATCTCCTGGCCCCCATGGGCTACATCCTCGAGTTCTGAGGGAGGTGGCTGAGGAAATAGCGGAGGCTGTGGTCATGATTTTTCAGAAGTCACTGGAGTCAGGGTAAGTCCCAGATAATTGGAAAATTGCTGTTGTAACTCCCTTGTTTAAGAAAGGATCAAGGCAAATGATGGAAAATTATAGGCCAATTAGCCTAACCTCAGTAGTTGGTAAAATTCTAGAATCCATTGTCAAGGTTGATATTTCTAAATTCCTGGACATGCAGGGTCATATTAAAACAAGTCAGCATGTTTTTAGTAAGGGGAGGTTGTGCCTGACAAACCTGTTAGAATTCTTTGAAGAGGTAACAAGTATGTTAGACCAGGGAAACACAGTAGATGTTATCTATCTAGACTTCCAAAAGGCATTTGATAAAGTGCCTCATGGGAGGCTGCTGAGTAAGGTGAGAGCCCATGGTGTTCGAGGTGAGCTACTGACTTGGATTGAGGATTGGCTGTCTGACAGAAGGCAGAGAGTTGGGATAAAAGACTCTTTTTCGGAATGGCAACCGGTGTCGAGTGGTGTCCCGCGGGCTTCAATGTTGGGTCCACAGCTGTTCACCTTATATATTAATGATCTGGATGAAGGGACTGGGGGCATTATGGCGAAGTTTGCTGATGATACGAAGATAGGTGGACAGGCAGGTAGTACTGAGGAGGTGGGGAAGCTGCAGAAAGATTTGGACAGTTTAGGAGAGTGGTCCAGGAAATGGCTGATGAAATTCAATGTGAGTAAATGTGAGGTTTTGCACTTTGGAAAAAAGAATACAGGCATGGGCTATTTTCTAAATGGTGAGAAAATTTGCAAATCAGAAGTACAAAGGGATCTGGGAGTGTTGGTCCAGTTTTATCTAAAGGTTAACTTGCAGGTAGAGTCCGTAATTGAGAAAGCGAATGTAATGTTGTCGTTTATCTCAAGAGGGTTGGAATATAACAGCAGCCATGTGCTTCTGAGGCTTTATAAAGCTCTAGTTAGGCCCCATTTAGAATACTGTGTCCAATTTTGGGCCCCACACCTCAGGAAGGACATACTAACCCTGGAGCGTGTCCAGCGGAGATTCACACGGATGATCCCTGGAATGGTAGGTTTAACATATGATGAACGGCTAAGGATCCTGGGATTGTACTCATTAGAGTTTAGAAGGTTGAGGGGAGATCTAATAGAAACTTACAAGATAACGCATGGTTTAGAAGGGGTGGACGCTAGGAAGTTGTTTCCGTTAGGCAGGGAAAATAGGACCCGTGGGCACAGCCTTAAAATTAGAGCGGGTAAATTTAAAACTGAAATGAGACAACATTTTTTCAGCCAGAGAGTGGTGGGCTTGTGGAATTCATTGCCACAGAGTGCAGTGGAGGCCAGGACGTTGGATGCCTTCAAGGCAGAGATCGACAAATTCTTGATCTCACAAGGAATCAAGGGCTATGGGGAGAGTGCGCGGAAGTGGTGTTGAAATGCCCATCAGCCATGATTTAAATGGCGGAGTGGACTTGATGGGCTGAATGGCCTTACTTCCACTCCTATGTCTTATGATCTAATGGCACAATCTCCAATTTCACAGCTCGTTATCAGCCTTGACCTGATGCATTCCCTACCCACAAGGACTTGGTTACCAAGGCAGTTAATGTACAGTACAACTCCAGGCGAAGAGTTGTGAAAACTAAGAAACATTATAATGTCTTATGCTGAAGATCCAGCAAGTCTATTTCACACTCCTTCCACAGGCCACCAACTAAAACCCACAATGGGTAAAGATTTGCCTTGACCAAACTTTACAAGAACATTGCCTTAACTAGGAATTTTTTCTGCCATGTGGAGGTGAGATTTCCCATGTGTACTGTGTAATGGAACCATATACTTTGCTGAAGGAAGACATGTTGCTGAAGCTTTAGTTCTTGCACTTGGAGTAAATAATCAAGAATGCCAAATTTCAAATGTTCACAGCAATTTACACTAGCAGAGAAAAGGATTAGCAAGTTGACCCTTGTCTGCAGCATTGCCGTACAGAAAGCAGCAGAGAATGAAATAAAGGTTCCAAGCACCTCACTAATTCAAGAAAAGGTGCAAGGCTTGAATATATTCCTCCTGTTTGTAGAGATTGGGTCAAATAGTATGAATGCATTCAATTCTAAACAGCACAAATCAGCTGTTTCATGATCTCAACCAATTATCTTAAATTATTTGTTAATCTTCTTATTATCACAAGTGCATCCTAATTGTGGGATCTCATCTAACAAAAGAAATTTTGTTTTAGAGATTGCAAAGGCAACATGTCTCTGTTTTGAGAAAAATAATCAAGAAATCATTAACCTACTTTTGAATGATGGATTCATAGTTTCACTGGTCATAGAGTCAGGAACAACTGCAGTGAAATTTACAGTATATTCCTTCTCCTCTCTCCTAATAAAGTGCTTCCTAGTAAGTAACCCCTCAGAAAAACAGTTTTACTGAAATGATGTGACCATTTTAAAAAATAAATCTCACATCCTGCTCATTCATATTACTTCTCTAAGGGCTTCCAATTTCAGGCCAAATGATAGGCAGGTTCGCTAAATACCATCAGCACTCAGGAACCATAAGTCAATTTGCAATTTTGTTATTTTAAGTTATACACTTAAATTTATAGGAACCCTTTTCTTTCAAGATCAAGATTACATGCTTGCAGGGAACATACAAACTGATAGTAAAAAGTATGTGAAGAGAAAAAGATTAGCAAAGACAAATGTAGTCAGGGAAGTTATAATTGGGACCAAAGAGATGGCAGACCAATTAAATGAATATTTTGGTTCTGTCCTCACAAAGGAAGACACAAGTAAAACCTCAGAATGTTGGGAAACACAAGATCTAGACAGAAGGAGGGACTGAAGAAATTCAATACTGATAGGGAAATAGTCTTAGGGAAATTGAAAGCTGATAAATTCCTAGGGTTCGACAATCTACAGCGGATGCCTCAAACGTCACCTTTCATGATTCTATAGACTCTGAAATAGATTGCATGGTTGAGAAGGTAGCTAATGTAACTCCATCATTTAAAATGAGGTTGCGAAAACACAATAATAGACCAATTAGCCTGACATCATTAGTTGAAAAATGCTAGTCTCCATTGTATAAGATCTAATAACAGAGCTCTTGAAGAACAGTGACAGGATCAGACAGAGTTAGCACTGATCTACAGACAAATCTACTAGAATTTTTCGAGGATGTAACTAGAAAAGTTGCTAAGGGGGATTCAGTGGATATGGTTTACTTGGGCTTTCATAAGACTTTCACTAAGATCCCACGTAACAGATTAGCATGTAAAGTTAAAGTGCTTGGGATTGGGACAGTGTACTGATCTGGTCAGAGAACTGGTTGGCAGATGGGCAACAAAGAATAAGAATAAATGGGTCTTTTCTCCTCAGGCAGGCAGTGACTAGTAGGTAGTCAGATGCAACAGTGCTGGGTGAGGATGAACTGTGAGGAGGATGCAGAGATGCTTCAGTGTGATTTGGACAAGTTAAGTGAGTGGGCAAACGAATGGAAAATAAAGTAATAATGTAGTCAAATGTGAGGATATTCACTGGTGGCAGGAACAGGAAGGCAAATTATTAACTCAAAGGCAATAGATTGGGAAAGGGGGAGGTACAACAAGACCTGGGTGTCCTTGTACACCAGTTGCAAAAAGTAAGCATGTAGGTGCAGCAGGCCTTGATAAAAGCAAAAGGTACATTGGCCTTCATAGCGAGAGGATTCGAGCACAAGAACAGAGATGTCTTGCTGCAAATGTACTGAGCTTTGGTGAGGCCTCACCTGGAGTAATTTGTGCCATTCTAGTTTTGTTATCTGAGGAATATTGTTCTGGCTATGGAGGGATTACAACAGAGGTTCAGCACTGATTCCTGAGATGGCAGGACTTAGATATAAAGAGACACTGGATCAGTTAGGACTATATTCATTGGAGTTTAGAAGAATGTTGGCAGGAGAGTGTGTGTGTGTGTTAATGAACTTCATAGAAACCTATGAAATTCTAGCTTAACTAGAAGGATAATAGCAGGAAGGATCCAGAACCAAGGGTCACAGTAAAAGGATATAGACCGAGCCATTTAGGACTGAATTGAGGAAAAATTTTCTTTACCCAGAAAGGAATGAGCTTATAGAATGATCTATTACAGAAAATGGTTAAGTCAAAACATTGAATGTTTTCAATAAGGAATTGGATACAGTTCTTACAGGTAAAGAAATTAAAGGATATGGAGAGAAAGTGGGCACAAGGTACTAAATTGGATAATCAGCCACAATCCTCCTGAATGGCACAGGAGGCTCGAAGGGCTGAATGGCCTACTCCTGCTCTGATTTTCTATGTTTCTCTAATAAATGTCGTACTGCTTAGGAATTAAAGCACTGGCTACTTGATTAGTATGTTGGAAAAAACATGAGCAACATCAAGTAATTCATAGTTCTGACAGATTGTAAAATCGATAATCTGGAATCAGCATGTTCCCCTTTATGGCTTTACTGGTTTGAAACGTCAAAGAATAAAGTTTAATGCAGATTTTTTTTGATGTAATGAAGACTATGCTGAAATGCTGTGCTGCAATAAATCCTCTTTCTGATACACTAGTCCCCCAGCTTCAATGGTAGTGAATGAGGGGTCATACCATGAAAGCAAGGTGGCAAAATTAAACAGTCACTTTGTTTTGGTCATTCTTTTTCTGCCAGTTTGGGTGAAGAGGAGCAAATCAGAAATTACACATTTTTGATACTGTTAGTCTCAAAACACAATCATGTCAAGCACGGTATAAATTAATCTGCCTTCAGTTCACTAAAACACAATTTGGGGGTAATGATAACAGTTTCACTTCTATTCCATTGATCCATAATATCATTAAGTTTGCCAAATAGATGCTAATTAAAGACACATATTTCTCCCTGCAATCTCCAACACCTGAAACACTCATTTTGTGTATGAGTCTGACAGAAAGTTGTACATATACTGTGACTGAAGTGTCCCTCCACAGCAATTTCATATGTGTCAGAGAAGGCTGTAGCAATTAGGAATGGTTAGTAAGTTGGATTTGTTGCTTCATCTTGTGAAGTAATATGTTCCTAATTTCATGTCTTATGCTTGGTGGAGGTACTGCTCAGTCTGCCTACGCTCAACTGCACAAAAGGGAAACTTAAAGGGTGACTTTATGTGGACCATTTGCTTGCACTCTTCAGAACATTCTCACTGTCAAGTGACACTCCTGGGGACTAGTAAACTAGATACTTTACCAATTGACAAGGAAAACATGGACGAAATGGAAATCTATTAATTCCAGGGGGAGTGGCTGGATTTCATTAGTAAATGTTCAAGCTGCTGGAAAAATTTTAATTTCAATTTTTTTAGGTCAGCCAAATAAATAATAATCCAAACTCAGCATCAATTATTTCAGAGACCAGTCTAAAGTAAATACATGAAGATCAGAGGGAAATACCTCTTTTAACAAATCACAATGCAAATTAGAGTGAAACCTAGTTATCACTGACTCAAATGAGGGTGAAGATGAGAAGTAGCCATGATGTTCCCAACAAGACCATTCATCTTATTAGAAAATGTCTTATCTTCAATGCTGCAGCAACAATTGCATCCAGGAGATAAAGGCAATGAGGATACTTGTTACCCTTAACAGTGACACAATAAAGTAATCTTACGTTTTGTCAAACATTCACTCAATTTGTGATTTGTCCTCAATGTTAATTATTTTTAAGTGCCAAATATTAATATATGAAAATAAGCAAAATACAGCCATGAATCAAATAACAGTGACAAAATCAGATCTCATACAAAGATGTGAACATTTTACAGATTCCAACGTATGTAACTGACCCCAGAATGAAAGAGATTTACACAAGTAGCTTCTTTAATATATATTTATCTTTTCTCCTAAACACCGAAAGTATCAAGTAAACTGTCCATATAAGACTACAGATTACAGTCACTTGAAACAATATATACTATCAAGAAAATACTGTGTACACAATTATAGTTCTCATTTTGAGCTTATTGGCACATTGGAAAGTAAAAACTTCCTTTGTTTTCTGGCACATACATCTAATCAGGAAAGCAAGGCGGTGCTCAACTTAAATCATACATTAAATACAGCATGAGTATTTTATATAGATAAAAGGCAGAGGTAGGAAGGAAGCACAGGCTACAGATGTCTTTCCAATTACCTTTACTGAGTGAATGCTATTCAGAAAAGGTGAAAGAAAGGATGATTGCTAGGTGCGATGGAACACTTGATAGATTCCAAATCTACGTATTTACAGTTATAAATAGATAAAAGGTTGAAAGGCTTGGTAATTGTGAGAAAGAGATAGAGGAGGTGCATGCACAGAAAACAAACTTAACTGAGGAATAATGAGAACATTAAAGTGAACCAGAAACATGGTTCAACCCAGATCATTGCTTCTACTATAAAGGTGTGTGCTCGAGTTAGCTTCACTAAAGAGTGAGCATTGTTATCTAACCTTCCCTGTCCCAACCCAAAACCTCTCACCTATTTAAGACATGTCAGTATGCTGTAAAATATGGAGAGGGTATGATACTCGTGTGACCCTTTAATCCTCTCTGCTGCATGTCATGAGAAAGGTCATGTGTTGATGTGATGTTTTCTTACATTTGTAGAGTTCAAGGTCTGCAACAGCGTAAGCATCATCCAGAAAGAGATGTTGTTCTAGATGTTATGTGCAAACATACTGTAAAGGGTTTCAAGATTGCGTAGGAACAGGAGACACAAAACTGAATATGCTACTCAGTGTTATTATAATACAAATGGTAACCCAATAAGAAATGTTTATTTAATTTTAGAATGTTTACTGTTGGCTTTAAAATAATGCAGATTGGAAAATCTAAGCTCCAATGTCTCTGGTATCTGTTGAATGAAGCAGCACTGGCACTGATGGAAAATACTCACTTGGTTGGCAGTTGCTTGCACTGCTGGAGAAATTAAACAAACCACCAACTGACATAGCTGTCAGATTTGACTGAGTCACTAGTTACTAAATATTCCCTTAGTTAAACTAAATTTATTTTTCTTTATCCATTGACAGGATGAGGGCATCGTTGGCTAGACAGCATTTATTGTCCATCCCTCATTGCCCAGGGGACAGTTCAGAGTCAAACACATTGCTGTGGGTCTGGAGTCAGGTGAAGGCCAGACTACGTAAGGATGGCAGTTTCCATCCCTAAAGCACATTATTGTATTAACCTTAATCATCCCACACATTTTGCTTAGTTACCTGACAAATAAAGAAAAAGATTTTGTTAAGCTAGAATGAAATTTATCAATGAATGTTAGTGCTACTTAATTAACAACATATCAATGTTATAAAAGCTTAGAGTGACGGAGCTGGAACTGTACACACTTAATTCATCTTGATCTAGCTTCTTTAGACTGAAGTACAAAGTGCAATTAACTCAACTATGTGAGAAAATACTTCTCCCTTTTGTTTGCTAAAGGAAGTCAGCAAAGTGTATCTGTAGTTTTCTCAACATGAATTAAGGGCCTATATGTGCAACTCAGGGGTATAACTGAACACATTAATTCATAGTTTTGTTAATAATTTGTAAACTATTTCCCATTAGGTTAGAAATGTGATTGAATATGTTGTGTAGCCTGTAGGCAAGGTACCTATATTATAATGGTTTGAAAGGTGAGAGATTAATTGCACACTCTTCTGGTGTCCTCTAGATCAAAATGAATGACCTGTGCAAATACACACATTCCCATGGCCTTAGGACATCACAAAGCACCCTACAACCAACAAAGTACTTTTGAAGTACAATGATGGTCTGAATGGACACTTTTCCAAAGTAGTGCCATGGGATTTTTAATACCCTTCATAACGGAGGGTAGGCCTTGGTTTAACGTCTTTTCCAAAAGACAGTATCTCAAACAATGTAACATGACCTCAGTGCTACAGTGGAACATTAGCCTAGATTTTATGCTTAAGTCTCTGGAGCAGGACCTGAACCCATAGTCTCTGACTGATAGATTACGATTAGCTTCAAATGCACTTATTAAAATGCACAATATTAATTAGGCGATATCTCGATTGCCTGGACTAGAAGGAGCAGGACCTGAACCCATAGTCTCTGACTGATAGATTACGATTAGCTTCAAATGCACTTATTAAAATGCACAATATTAATTAGGCGATATCTCGATTGCCTGGACTAGATTAAACCCCATATTGAAAAGTATAAAAGAACAAAATTTAGATGATAAAAGAGTGACTTTAGGACAGAATGAAAAAGGGAAAGGGATAGAAAGGAGAACTAGGAGAAAGGCAATATAATTTTCAACTTTATAATGGCAATATCTACTCTGTTATATTATATGCTTCCATGTTATCAAGATTTTACATTATCAAGCAAATGCAATGGAATCTACATAAATGTGTATCACAGCCAAGCACAGAATCCCATCATGACCATTCCCATCATGCAAGCATTCCGATATAAACATAATTCTGTTCCAGAAATTAAAATTGAATGGAACATTTTCATGTCTTTCCATTGTATTGAAATTCCCAATCTGATCAAAATTTGGATCTAAGCACAGCATCTCTTGGCAGAAACCCATTCTGGGTTTGTTAAATTCAGACTGGAATGCACACTGTACAATTTAAGCACTTAACACATAACTTGATACATCAATGCAATTGTAAAGGGTTTTAAAGAGCCACCTTTGGTTTCAAGAACACAAGGTGACCCATTCTGTTACAACTTGGTTTGTGGGTTGATACAGGTACCACAGCAGCAAAGGGATACGTCATCTGCTTGTGCTGTTCTATCTCTCTTTACGCTAAGCGCTGCAGATTTATGAACATCTCCCTTTTTTGTTAGATTATTGTAAAGTTTTGCGTGCACATTTTTAACTCCAAGCCTAAAATGGGTGCAAATTTGGCCACGAGCCCATGAAAACTGCTTTTGGACGTCCTGCCACAGGCAGAAGCCTCAATTTTCACATTGAAGCTCACTCCTGCCTTATTTTGACAGGCATGATAGGTGTCAAAAGGGGGTGCATCAGATATCTAACCACTCCTGTTAAAAAAGTACTTTTCTGCTCAGAGAAATTTCTTCTTTTCTCTTATTCTTCCAATCCAACAAGTGGGTCAAGGTTTGCGCAGCATTTCTTATGTTGCTAACTCCCACAAAGTGCATAACACTGTTAAAGACCCATAATGCTTCAGAAGCAGTGGATCAGTGCTTCAGACACTTGTAGCACCTGGTTTAAAAAAGTGTGTCAGATAATCAAGGTGAAAGGACGAATGGAAAGCTGCCGTATTTGGATGGTTCTCAACTCTGTATCAGATTCTTATTTCTGCCAGGATTTCATACACTGCAGCCTGTAATACTTAATTGCCCCTTTAATTCCAAAACTGATTTTTCAAAGAAAAAAAAGAATTAGATATATCTTGAAGTGGAATCACAGACTTTTAAACAGCTACTGCCACCCAATAACCCATGTCCAGAATCTTGGTGCCCTCTGTGCACAATAAAAGTACTGTCTAACAATTAAAAGACTGGCTTAGTTTTGAGGCAATAGTCAGCTTGTAGCCCCTCAGATAGGGCCAGTGTATAATGTCTAATGTCTACAACTTTCATGAACACATCACAAACTCTTCAAAACCTATGCAACTTCTTGATAACAACCTACTGGGTTGGTTAATTCCCACTCAAACAGTACATATCAGATAAACAATAGATTATAGTATATCTTAAAGTTGTACCAAGAGATTTGGAAAGGTGAGCATTTGACACATCAGTAATACGTTCAAATATTCCTATGGTTTCATGCATGCCTGATACTGTGCTAGGCATGCACACTGTATCGTTGATTTTCTCATGCTGACTCTCTTCTGCAGCAATGCTGATAATGAAGAGTGCATCTAAGTGTGATATTGATAGACAAATCATCATTACAAACAAGAAAAACTATTTCAATGACAGACCACTTTTTATGGATGGATAAAAACACCTAATTATCTATTTGTACCCAATAGCTGCAGCTGTGCAACTTGTTTAGAGCTTCAGTAAAATTAACTTAAATATATGTAATAGACCTTTTGTCTGTGCCTTCTGTAAAAGCTATACTGGAAACTGCTTACTATGGGGAAAGGTTTGTTCCAATTAACATATAGATGAAATAACATACGGATATCAAAACATTAGAAACACGGCCAATAAAATTACAAAGTTACCAAATCCAGTGATCAGTGTAATTCATATCTCCAACATAGTTTTGGCTTGGTAAACAGTGAGTTACTTTGAAATATGTGCTCTAACAATATGGGCATTACCTTCAGCTTCTCTCTCTAATTGTTCTTTTGTGTTACTTAATAACTATTCTGATCCAAAACTTTTCTGATGTTGATAAAACACAGTGCTATGGTGTTGAGTAGACAAGCACAAACAGATGTTCAAAAGAAATGAGACCCAGAGAGAAGAAAAACTATATTGACACAAGGAAATGTTTTGATCAGCTATCAGTTGTAATGACAGACAAACAGTGTGTATATAAAGTACTGCATTCCACAAAATGACAACAAAACAACCAATTTCTGGAAAAAAAAATCAGGTTTAAATATTAAGTTATGAGATTCTATTGATAACTATAAAAAAATGAAAAGGGAAAGAAAAACACACATACCTGAAAAAATCAATTAAGTTGTGTTGACTACTTGTCAAATTCCATAGATCAGATAAGAAATTAAAGGGAATGAACCTTTCAGCATAAGTAAAGGCTCTATTTCCCAAACCCACCCTCCTAACACCCAATTAATTGTCTTCTTTGATTTAAAAGGACTTTGACTACACATTAAGCTCCTGCGTTCTGGCAGAACCATTACTGCCCTGTATGGTGAGGTTGTGATCTATATTTTCTCTTGGTATTTTCTCCTTTTCTCGCTCTTTATCTGGATTCAGTTGTTGAATTTCCAGACTGAACTCATACGATGAGCTGCCAACTGTTGCGTATCGATCAGTGCGGTGCTCTAATAAAGTTGGTCCCCAGTCCTTGCTTGGTTTATTTGCATTCTTCACACGCTGGGAAAGCAAGAAAGAGATATTGAGGCTGAACTTCTTTACTGAGCTGTGTGAACTGATATTAGAACACAGGAATTCTGATTACCACATAATTGATTCACCAAGTTAGCTTGAACACAACTATTATTTAATACCAGGACTATTTTGCTATATCCAGTTTCTCCACTAATTCAATTCATGGAGAAGGAAATCTATTATAAAGTGGATATTTTACTCTGAACAGACACCAATTCATTTTGAATAATCATAAACAGATTTAATCAGATCACAAGTGGCCAATTTTTGCTATGGTTAGCGAAAATGTATCTGAAAAACATGAATGCTCTAATAAGAAGTCTTTTTAAATCAATTTAATTGGCTACTTAAGGACCTCAAAGAGCCCACTGGTGACTCAGGCACTTGATGCATCCCTTGCTGTGGGTAAAATATTTGCAATTCAGGTATCTGATGGGCACAGCATTATTGCTATGGTGGTTAATTTTATGAACTGAGCCTGAGTTTTCAGTTGAAGCAAATGCTTGTATTACAATCGTTGGATACTATATTACCAGAATATTAACATATGCAAACCAAGTAGATATTTAATAATAAATTTAATGGAGAATAAAACCCCAAGATTTCATTTATTTCTCCTAGTTGTATTACTTAACTTGTCCCTTTTTCCCCAGCATTACAAACTATAATATATCCATTTTATCTTCAGTACTGTATTTTGTTTACTTGAAATAAACACATGTATTTATATAGCGCCCTTCATGACCTCAGATTGGCCCAAAGTTTTAGAATTAGAATTAGATTTTATTGTCACATGCACTCAAGTTCAGGGATACAGGAATGCAGTGAAAAGTGTAAAATGTTGCTTTACAGCCAACTAAATAGGCTTTTTTTTAAAACTTGTGGGCAATGTTGTAATGTAGGAAATATGGTTGCGCACAGAAAATTATTGATAATAACTAGATCATGTTTTTGTTGATACTGATTCAGGAATAAGTCCTGGCCAGGATACTAAAGTTAACTTTCCTCTCTTCTTGAGAAGTATTGGCATGGAATCTTTTCAGTCTACCCAAGCAGACAGCCAGAGCCTCAGTTTGACATTTCAAAGAAAAATGCCATTTCTGACAGTTTTTCACTCCATTGGGGTTGTACTAAAGTCCCAGCCTAGTGCTTTGTGCTTAAGTACTGAAGTATGTTTTGTGTCCACAACAATCTGACTCATTGGTGAGAATGTTACTGCCGTCTTTGGATGTTAAGAATTTGAAGCAATGGAAACAGTGAAAAATAGGATCATACAGTTAATCTCTAATATCACAGGCTTGAGATATAGTAGGAGTTTGCAAATACTAAAATGTTTTCACTTGGAACGGAGGCAACATAATATAAAATATATATTAAATTGTAGGAGTAAAGCTTGTCGATTTTTACTTTGAAGAATGACAAAATATTAGAACAGGGGTTAGAATTATTGAAAGGAATCTTGAAAAACCTTGTCTGGCATCAACTAATTGCTGCTTTGATATACTTTGTTTTCTCTACTCATCATTTAAGCTACCATAGTGTCTTTCACTTAATTTTCTCAAATTAAAACTGCTTGTTACTTCTTCTTGGCATATATTATACAATCGATTTGTTATCTTGTCTACTCACCTCCAAAAATGTGGAACCTTCGGACATGCATATCTTCCAGATGGCATAAATAGGGATACAGATTACTGAGGACAAAGCCATCAAGAAACCGAGAATGATAGCCCAGGATGGGTAGATGTAGTCATTGTAACTGATGGGCTTATACTGGACCACAGTGAAAATCAGGATGAACTGGAAAAATCAAACAAATGTATAAATGAGTTCACTCAAATCTAATGGTTTCATTTAGTTAGCCATGATTGTGATAAAAGCAAATTCTACTTAAGATTTTAAGTTTTCGCAGGGTGAGAATTTTTTTCTTTTCATCTAAATAAGCTCAAATCAGTCCTGGAACAAGCTATCTCTTCCAAAAGTGTTGTTTTTTACTTTTTAGTCTGCAATATCTGTCTACTAATGAGAATGTTATAGATTTTACACAGTCACTGCAATGTTCTTTCTTGCATTCACTACTTAAAAGGACATGTTTAGAAGCAACTTATTGGTGGGCAAATCCTAAGCCAGTTTGTTGCAATGGATAATGGTAAAGAGAAGTCCTAATAAAAGAAATACATAGCATGATCAGCCTTTAATTGGCAGACTGAACTTTGCTGTTGGTATGAACTGGTGATGCTCAATCAGAAAGGTAAAGCTTCACTGACATGGTAATGTAGCACACTATCATCCCTGCACATAGTACAACACTGCAGGGTCTCAAATCATAATTCTTCCTTAGGTTAGTCCTTGATATGGCAGTGGTATGAAGAGAGATGATTAACAGGAAACTGCCGGAAGAGGGAGAAGAAAGTGGGCCATTTCTGCACCTTCCTCAGCAGCCATTTCAAGTCCCACTTACTCTCGAGGTGTATAATAATATCCGAACTGGGTGAAATGAAAATATCTAAGAATGAAGCATGCACGGGCTAGAAACAGCCACCAGCACATGAAGAATGATATGACGCAGTGAAATATTTAATCCAAGGAAGACGAAAAATTGTGCATTTTTCCTTCAGTCATTCATTTGTAGGATGTGGGCATCGCATTAATCCCCCATAACTCCCTGCCCTTGAGAAGGTTGTGGTGAGCTGCTTTCTTGAACTGCTGCAGCAGCTGAGCAACAACAGGATTCTTATTGTTAATTTTCATACTGGAGACCCCTTCAATAAATGTAAACTTGACTATCTCAGAACATTAAAGGAACTTTCTACAAACTACAGTGGAGCATTAAACAGCTGGTACTCCAGGTCAATTTGATATTTAGTAAGATTAGGGAAGGCAGTAGTTTCCATTCCAATATCCAATGTCAGTATCATGCATTTGCAAACTGGGTATACATCATGGAGATCAACCCACAACTGGGGTCAGATATTCCTTACTCCATCTCAACAACATATTTCAGTTATCTACCATGGAATAGCCATCTCCTATCTTCAATGCACTACAACTATATTTTTCAATTCCTAAACCAATCATCCTTTTGGGTAGTTATCTAAATAATGCCAACCATTTGAAAATTATGTCCATTTCTGTTTTTATGGAGGTTCCAAATTTACACATAAGTTTGTCTGTCAGATTTTCTTCAGCTTTCTCTCACAGATGCACAGACAGACTTTTCTTAAAAATGCACAATATAATTTTCCTTGAATGAGTAAACTTCCAATTCACTATTCTTTTCCCCAAACAGCTCTGGTAAGCAGCCAATCAGATTTTTGTTAGTAAAGCTTGTGATTCATTTCTCTGTACTTCCATATAGACTTTAAAGAGAAGAACCTGTTCCCTCAAGTTTGGATATAGAATCCATGCTCTGAAAGTGAAAGGACAGGACTGGAAACTCAAAGCATTTAAAATCAATGTCATTTCTTTGTGAACTTATGAGACAGTACTTCACACTGATTCTGCAAAAATATAACAATTACTTACAAATATAATGCTGGGTGACACAAAACGCCAACAGATTTGAAAGAAGATTGGAGGTGGAAAGCCAAGCATCATCTGAACATCCTTGAAATAGTTATTATGTCCTGGGACAAGAGATAGATAGTTAATGCGGAGTTTCTAGAACAGCTCATCTGTCCTTTTCTTTATGTTACATATTGCATCAATAATTAATGATGGCAATAATTGCATTAAATTCCATCCTAAAACATATAGAGGATAAATTTGTAAGCAACTGTGCTAATAATTTTGTAGGGTCTGCTTTCAAAATTGAACTATAATAAAAAGTCCAATTTGAATCTGGAACATCACTGTGTTTGCATGTGAATTGAATATGCTTTCTAAAGTTCACTGATTGTAACTTGGACACCAACGAAATATAAAATTGATGAATAATCAGCACAGTCTGTCAGATTTTCTTCATCTTTCTCTCACAGATGCACAGACAGACTTTTCTTAAAAATGCACAATATAATTTTCCTTGAATGAGTAAACTTCCAATTCACTATTCTTTTCCCCAAACAGCTCTGGTAAGCAGCCAATCAGATTTTTGTTAGATGCTATCACTTTGTTAGTTTCAGTGCGACAGGAACAAAAACAGAGATGGCATATTCTGTGGAGAGAAAGCAATGTTAACATTTCAGGTCCGATGACCCTTCTTCAAAACCTGTACTCCCTTGTTCACTCCACACTCCCCTCCAGCCCCACCACACCCAGCACCTTCCCCTGCAACCGCAGGAAGTGCTACACTTGCCCCCACACCTCCTCCCTCACCCCCATCCTAGGCCCCAAGATGACTTTCCATATTAAGCAGATGTTCACCTGCACATTTGCCAATGTGGTATACTGTATCCACTGTACCCAGTGTGGCTTCCTCTACATTGGAGAAACCAAGCGGAGGCTTGGGAACCGCTTTGCAGAACACCCCCGCTTGGTTCGCAATAAACAACTGCACCTCCCAGACGTGAACCATTTTAACTCCCCCTCCCATTCTTCAGACGAATTGTCCATCATGGGCCTCCTGCAGTGCCACAATGATGCCACCCAAAGGTTGCAGGAACATCAACTCATATTCCGCTTGGGAACCCTGCAGCCCAATGGTATCAATGTGGACCTCACCAGCTTCAAAATCTCCCCTTCCCCCACTGCATCCCAAAACCAGCCCAGCTCGTCCCCTCCCCCCACTGCATTCCAAAACCAGCCCAGCTTGTCACCGCCTCCCTAACCTGTTCTTCCTCTCATCCATCCCCTCCTCCCACCTCTAGCCACACCTCCATTTCCTACCTACTAACCTCATCCCACCTCCTTGACCTGTCTGTCTTCCCTGGACTGACCTATCCCCTCCCAACCTCCCCACCTCTACTCTCCTTTCCACCTATCTTCTTTTCTCTCCATCTTCGGTCCGCCTCCCCCCACTCCCGATTTTTTCCAGAACCCTCTCCCCATCCCCCTCTCTGATGAAGGGTCTAGGCCCGAAACGTCAGCTTTTGTGCTCCTGAGATGCTGCTTGGCCTGCTGTGTTCATCCAGCTTCACACTTTGTTGTCTTGGATTCTCCAGCATCTGCAGTTCCCATTATTTCTGTCCTGAAGAAGGGTCATTAGATGCAAAACATTAACTTGGCTTCTCTCCACAGATGCTGCCAGACTTATTGTGTTTTTCCAGCAATTTCTATTTTTGTTCCTGATTTCCAGCATCTGCAGTTCTTCAGTTTTTTGATAAGTGGGTGCAGGACTGTGCACTTCACAGTCAGAACTGCACATCTGCCCTCAGCTAAAATTTTCCCTTCTGATCAATCACATCAAGGTCAAATTATTTTAGAAGATTCTGAAATGCTAAAATAAAATCTTTAATAGAAATGCTAGGATACACCAATGAATTTCACTAGAAGAATATATACTTGTTTATCAATTTGGATCTTCTGTATGAAGTCCTTTTTCAGTAACAGATACTTTAGTTACTGAAAATATGAGATAACAAGGCGTAGAGCTGGATGAACACAGCAGGCTAAGCAGCATCAGAGGAGCAGGAAAGCTGGCGTTTCGGGCCTAGACCCTACTTCAGAAATTCTTGGCCCGAAACGTCAGCTTTCCTGCTCTTCTGATGCTGCTTGGCCTGCTGTGTTCATCCAGCTCCACACCTTGTTATCTCAGCATCTGCAGTTCCTACTATCACTGAAAATATGACTTTTTTTTTGAGAAAGCATTTTGAGGGATGCAATTTATTGCAGAGTCCTGTTCACATTTTTTATTGTTATGAAATACCTACATAAATGCGAATGTAAAATTTGTAGGTTTGAAATATCATTAGAAATGGATAAGTACATATTTTGTGATGTACAGAAATATATCAGCGGACCTGCTGTTCTCTCATGGTAACTTTTAGTAGAATATAAGAAGATTCCTTTTATATCTTCTCAAAGAAAGCTGAGTATTACATTTTTATCAACTGCAGTGTAGCAATGCAATTGGCAGCTTCAGATACCACCATAAACAGTACCAACAAAGTTAGCTTTTACTATGGACACCAGACAAAAGCAAGAACAAAAACAAGACCTTCAGTCCACCAAGTGCGATAGTTTTGCATATCTAATACATTTTGTCTCAAAACATGAGCAATATTTAGTTCTCCGGTTTTCGAAGCACTAACAGCTGTGCACTGCTTGTCATGCTGTATCTGTTTATATTAGATCAGCTTGGTCTACATTGTGGCAGCATAATTCTTCGCTGATACTTACCATAGATGTACATAATGGCGATGCACATAATGCAGGAAATCACAACGAGTGAAAAACTGGCTGCATAGTTATCCATGAGGAGGAGCCAGTAAATGCCAGCCTGCAGCAGTCAGACACAAAAAAAATGGCATGAATATTTCCTGCGAAAATGAGTCCACTCTGAGATGTGGGTTTTAATCATAGCTGGTTTAAGAACCCAGTGCCTCTTTACAGTCACTCTATCTAACAGTTAATATCTTTCAAGTTAGCTTTTAATTTAATTTGATAATAGACACATTTTCTTTTAGTATTAAATACTCCTATTAAAATATTTTTGATTATATTTGCACAAATTGAGGCCAAAAGGGCCCATAGAGCACTGGAGCATATTTAAAGCATTAGACACAGATGTAATATTTTAAAATCTGATACAGCAGTAAATTATTCAGAGGAACCAAGAGAGGTTTAAGCATGTGGTTAAAAAATTAAAAATCTTAAAGAAGGAAAAAATCTGAATTAAACATAACTCATTTTTGTAAAGGATAAAGGGATGATTTAGTGCTATATAAAATGTGCCTTAAAATATTTAAGAAAAAAACTAATCAAGAGAGTTGATCTGATGCAGCAAAACATTTCTAACTAGGTCCAATTACAAGTTGTTCAAACTTGTAATTTTTCTCTGTTAATATGAATGGAATAAAGCACTGCATGGCAAATGTACATTTTCATTGGACTTACTTGGGTAGTCAGTGGGATTCCCAGAAGAAAGCCAATAATGGCAACTGCCAGAGTCACAAAAGATTTTTGCCTACGAATCCAATCACTGCCAATCTCATCAACGACTGCAGTGACCAATGTCTCCAACAGACAGAACTGGGAAGGAAACAAAAGCATTACTATTTATTATACACATTATTCTATACCATATAGGGTAAATGGCACGATCTGATGTAACTTATATATTAAATATGTGCACCTATCTCAAAATAATGTGTCATTTTATAAAAAAGGCATGTATACTCAATAGATGGTTGGAAGTATTAATGTAGTGACTAACTGGGGGAATAATTTACCTCAAAGTGAATCCTTGGGTCAAATCCCATAAGCATTTACACTTCCTGTTTACAGTGTGGTTTACTGCCTAAGTACTACTCTTCTATGTAAAAGAAGTTTCTTGGAGCTGCTCCAGCTCAGGCATCCACCACACTTCAGTTAAGTAAATGAAGTATTACCAAATAAGTGTCCTCAGTGGAGTATAACATGGAACAGTGTGCAGCGCAATATGACAAATAGTAAATATTGCACATAAATTACATTAAAGAGCACAAATATATAAAGGAAAATTGTGTACTCTGCAGTGTAATATAAATTGCAGAATATAATTAAATATACTATGTGGTACAACAGTGCAAATATCACATTGTGTATATTGGACACTGTATACTGTACTTTAACTTCATTTCAATATAAATTACATTATTCAGTGTAATTTACATTATATAACAAAATTCACAGCAAATTATGCTATACATTATGTATGTGAACTGCAGCTTAAATAACATAAAACAAATTACATAATGCATGTGAATTCCTAATATTCATATATTAATCCAGCACAGAAGGAAGTAATTCAACCCATTAAGTGCATGCTGGTTCTATGAACAATCTATCTGCTTTGTCCCATTTCCCACCCTTTCCCTTGGCTCTGCAGTTTTCCCTTGCAAGTATTTATCCAATTTTCTTTTGTAAGTCATGATTGGACCTGCCTCCACCACCCTTGCACATAGTACATTTCAAATCAATGCACACATAAAATAATTTCTCCCCTTGTCTTTAGGTTCCTTTACGAGTTGCCTTAAATCTGCATTGCTGGTTAACAACCCATTTGCCAATGAAAACCGTTTCTCCTTAGTCACTCTATCAAAGCCTGTCAGGATTTTGAATGCCTCTATTAAATTTCTCCTTAACCTCTGTCTTTCCAGGTAACTGAGATCCCACAACTCTAGTCTCATTCTAGTAAAGAAAAGGATTCTCCACCCTTCCTAAAGTATGTTGACCCAATTTGGACACAACACTCCAGCGATTCCGCTGTATGGGGGGAAAAAAGCTGGTGATACCTCAGTACTAACTACAAGATGCCAACATGTTATCTTACATGTATCAAAGTGTGCTCTCAGATGGTAGTTAGAAATGATTAAACATAATATTGCTATTTAAAAAATATATTATCTATATCATATTGGAACCTGGTTGTGAGTAAAATTATGTGTGGTTATTGATGAGATGTTAATGACATCGATTGTGACTCAGCCCAGGCATCATGTTAATGGTACTGCAGTATACGTTTTTTTCCTCCCTGGGGCGGTTTAGTTTTTTTTATGCAATGAAAGTGGCCTTAGTCTCTGGGCTGATGCCCCAATCTGCACAGCCATGTTGAATCTTTCACAGAAGTGTGACCAGTTGTGTCAGGTATTTCTCCATCTCCATGGAAACGACGTACCAGACTAATAAAAAAATGAAAACAAAAATATTTTGTACAATGAAAGGGCTGACATTTCTCACCACCTTCATTGTATAAATTGCAGCATAATGCAATATTTATACAATTCATGAATCCAACGGACATAACACTCTTTTAATTTCCTCATGATGTGTTACCTGGTTGGCTTGTATAAATATCGTACCGCAGGCTACCCATGGGTATGATCTTTAAAAAAACACAAGAAAGTGGGTGAATTCTTTTGCGCTCATTAAGGCGTGGGCTGTCAGTGCTGGGGTGTTCATTTCTTTTCACTCTTCACACTCAATGTCAGCATTAAGTGCTCCCAGGATAACGACAGCTTGGAATAGTTACCCAGTAAAGTTTCCTATACTTTCCCAACTCATGTTTTATATTCTCAATATCAAAAAAAAATCACCCCTATTACACCAGTAATTCCCGCTTCCCACACAAGGCATCACTTTTACCTCTGACAAGCTACCAGACAGAAGAGATTTCCATCCCATTTGTCTGGGGTGCATTTGAGTCAAGGTCCCAAGGGTGAAAAGGCATTTCTGTAACTTCACCATACACCCATTCCTTCAGTCATAAGACATTTTCCGTATATACCATTGAATATATAATATTTCATTGCAATAAGTGCTAAAGTACGAAGATGAATTGCTTCTTGTTCTATGATGAGAATGTAAATGTCTTCAACAATTCTTAAATCATATCAATGTCAAATTTATCTTAAAGCAACTTAATCTTGCAAAAACAGCAATCTTAATAATAATGAGATGTGTTAGTGTCATGAAAAATGAAGCATTATTTGAAAATGAAGTCATGATATTTATTATATAGAATTGCACAGATTATATCACTCAGAAAAGGCCATTCATCCTGATTGGTCCATGGTATCAGTTTTGCTTCACTTAGGTCTCTTCCAATGCTTTCTCGTTTCACTCAAATAGTATAAATTATCTGCTCCCTTCTTTACTTATCCAGATGTCCTTAAATGCATCCATACCATTTGTTGCAACAACTAGCTCTTCCTACCACACTCTTCTTTATTTCTTTTTAGATCTCCTGGTGATTATCCTCTATGGAAAGCCTTTTTATTTTGCTTATCCCCATCATTGAAAGCATTTGCTCTGTCCCTATTCTATAATGGTTTTCATAACTTTAAATGCATCTATTAAGTGCTTTTAAGATCTTATTAATCCATGTCACTCTGTTTAGTGAGTTATGGATTTATACACCAAGATTTATGTATATTCCTTTGCTTCAGCCCTATTTATGATATTTTCCAAGAAGTATATGACTTTTCTCTTACCAAAATGTAACATCTCTCATTAATCTGTGTTGAAATTACTTTGCTAATTATATGACATAATTTACAATAACATATGGTGTTTTCAAATTTCAATACTGGGTCATTGATTTCATGCAAAACACATAGGATCTAACTATCTTTTCTCCAACCATGCAAAACAGCCTCGTTTTACTTTTAAGTGGAGTCGCATCATTGAATTTCATTGAAGCTTCTGCAGTGTACAAAACCAAAGAGAAAGAAGAAAACTAAACTCTGAATGCTTGCCCCCAGAGTGTTTTATCCAATGCAGTTTTCATCAGCTTGTCAATTCTTTGTTCTAACTGGCAACTGCTATTCAAGGGAACAAACATAGTGTTAAGTGTCACTTACCTGCGTACCCAATCCCAGCAGAATTAACATGAAGAAGAAGAGAAGGGACCAGAAGGGTGAAATCGGCAGCAACGTCAAGGCTTCTGGGTAGGCCACAAAGGCCAGTCCAGGACCATGATCCGCTACTTCCGACACGTTGACCCCCAGATGTGCAGCCATGAATCCAAGAATGGAGAAGATGACAAACCCAGCGTAAATACTGGTTGCGCAGTTAGTGATACTGATAATAATACTGTCCCTGCAGCAGCAAGAAGAAAAACAGTAACAGATAGAAGTGAGATTACATGTGTGATTGAAAGAATTAGAGCACTGAGAGCATTTAACACCAAGCACCTTTCAAGTACTACTACCTACTATTATATCACACCGTAATTGAAGGTCTGAAATGGTGCAGTGCCTTTAACAATTCTCCACCAGATATGATGGAGCCCCTAAGGAAGTGGCAACACATTCCAGTCACTCCTAGGAGTTTCTGCAACACCTTATATTGTATTCCCTTTCACAAGAGAAATAATGAGCAGGGGTGAGAGGAGCCTTCCATGGGGCCTTGCTCCTTCGTCAAAGCACTGAATTGTCCTGATGTACCACAGTAAAATGGGCCCTAAAATTTGCTCCAGAGGTAGGGTTATGTAGTTAGGTCAGGTCTGCTGACTCCAGAAGCAAAGCATTAGACTTTGATGGTAAGGTGAGTGGATGCTAAGGTGGGCTGATTAGAAAACCCTCCTTGATTCTCAGGGATAACAAAGTGTGGAGCTGGATGAACACAGCAGGCCAAGCAGCACCTTAGGAGCACAAACGCTGACATTTCGGTGATGAAGGGTCTAGGCACGAAATGTCAGCTTTTGTGCTCCTAAGATGCTGCTTGGCCTGCTGTGTTCATCCAGCTTCACACTTTGTTATCTCAGATTCTCTCGCATCTGCAGTTCCCATTACCTTTGATTCTCAGGGAATTTGTTCCAGTTGTGTTGGAACATGTTGGTTCTCTAGCCCTCATTCTCCCACACACCGCCATAGATTCACTACCTGTCACGGACCCCTGATCACTCCAACTGGCCCTTTACAGTTTCTACACTAACTTAATATCTTCTTATGTCATTCAATATGATCCCTTATACTGTCCATGCCAAATCAGACCATTTTTAAGACCATAAGACATAGGAGTGGAAGTAAGGCCATTCAGCCCATTGAGTCCAGTCCGCCATTTAAAATTGGACACAGTGTTCTAAATGGGGCCTAACTACAGCTTTATAAAGTCTCAGAAGCACATCACTGCTTTTATATTCCAACCCTCTTGAGATAAATGACAACATTACATTTGCTTTGTTAATCACGGACTCTACCTGCAAGTTAACCCTTAGAGAAAACTGGACCAACACTCCTAGATCCCTTTGTACTTCTGCTTTACGAATTTTCTCACCATTTAGAAAATAGTCCATGCCTGTATTCTTTTCTCCAAAGTGCAAAACCTCGCATTTGCTCACGTTGAATTTCATCAGCCATTTCCTGGACCACTCTCCTAAACTGTCCAAATCTTTCTGCAGCCTCCCCACCTCCTCAGTACTACCTGCCTGTCCACCTATCTTTGTATCATTGGCAAACTTCACCAGAATGCCCCCAGTCCCTTCATCCAGATCATTAATATATAAAATGAACAGCTGCGGCCCCAACACTGAACCCTGCGGGACACCACTTGTCACCGGTTGCCATTCCGAAAAACAGCCTTTGATCCCAACTCTCTGCCTTCTGTCACACAGCCAATCCTCAATCCAAGCCAGTGGCTCACCTCGAACACCATGGACCCTCACCTTACTCAGCATTTTTACCCAATGTCCACTCTGTACATAACCAATGAGCCAATAGCATGCAGGTGTATAATTAATAAATAGCATGTCTTCACATGTGGAACTGTTGAAAGAGAAAAAAAACACCAATTCTCAAATGTTCCTTGCTTTAAAATGACTTCTCCAACTCCCATATAAAAGTATCAATTCAGGTATCAATAATACAGACTTCAAACAGTTCACAATGTTGTCCACATAACACTGAGACTTTGGGAAGAGATCTCAGAAAAAATGACTTATCCTAAACATGTAAGGATGTCAATCAAATCAACAATTCACTTCAGCTGCCAACACAGAAACTTCTGGTGAACTAATGTAACCCTAAGCATATTGCTTGGTGACCTTGTTCAGAGACACTGGGCTTGTTACGGAGGCTTGAAGCCAACTACTGTAAGTTAGAAGCTTGCAATCACCAGATAGTTGCCAAAAGTAGCGTCTTCAGCGGTATTGTAACCTGAGTACTGCTGGGACCAAAAGGCGAGAGACAACATGATACTATAAATCTCTCCAGGACTTGTGCTTTTTGGATTATTTGCTGCATGCACCTGTGTGCTTTTCAGATCTGTCTTCCCAAACAGCTCTAAATTTATACACTGTAAAATATGCATATAAGCTTCCAGCACAAAATGCACCAAATTTATTGATTATTCATTTTAAAATACATCAGTAATGAATAAATCGATTACAATAATTTTAGAAATAAACCTGAAAATGTAAAACTGCCACATTATTGATGACAGTAGGCCTTTAAAAATGATTGTGAGAATCATAGAACCCCTAGAGTGGAAGCAGGCCATTTGGTTCATCAGGCACACAGCACGCCTCTGAACAGCATCCCACCCAGACCTACCACCCTACCCTACCACTTCCTACAGACTAAGGGGGTGGCCATGGGCACACGCATGGGCCCCAGCTATGCCTGCCTCTTTGTAGGTTACGTGGAACAGTCCCTCTTCCGCACCTACACAGGCCCCAAACCCCACCTCTTCCTCCGGTACATAGATGACTGTATCGGCGCCGCCTCTTGCTCCCCAGAGGAGCTCGAACAATTCATCCACTTCACCAACACCTTCCACCCCAACCTTCAGTTCACCTGGGCCATCTCCAGCACATCCCTCACCTTCCTGGATCTCTCAGTCTCCATCTCAGGCAACCAGCTTGTAACTGATGTCCATTTCAAGCCCACCGACTCCCAAAGCTACCTAGAATACACCTCCTCCCACCCACCCTCCTGCAAAAATTCCATCCCCTGTTCCCAATTCCTCCGCCTCCGCCGCATCTGCTCACACGATTAGACATTCCACTCCCGCACATCCCAGATGTCCAAGTTCTTCAAGGACCGCAACTTCCCCCCCACAGTGATCGAAAACGCCCTTGACCGCGTCTCCCGCATTTCCCACAACACATCCCTCACACCCCGCCCCCGCCACAACCGCCCAAAGAGCATCCCCCTCGTTCTCACACACCACCCCACCAACATCCGGATATAACGCATCATCCTCCGACACTTCCGCCATCTACAATCCGACCCCACCTCCCAAGACATTTTTCCATCCCCACCCCTGTCTGCTTTCCGGAGAGACCACTCTCTCCGTGACTCCCTTGTTCGCCCCACACTGCCCTCCAACCCCACCACACCCGGCACCTTCCCCTGCAACCGCAGAAAATGCTACACTTGCCCCCACACCTCCTCCCTCACCCCTATCCCAGGCCCCAAGATGACATTCCACATTAAGCAGAGGTTCACCTGCACATCTGCCAATGTGGTATACTGCATCCACTGTACCCGGTGTGGCTACCTCTACATTGGGGAAACCAAGCGGAGGCTTGGGGACCGCTTTGCAGAACACCTCCGCTTGGTTCGCAACAAACAACTGCACCTCCCAGTCGCAAACCATTTCCACTCCCCCTCCCATTCTTTAGATGACATGTCCATCATGGGCCTCCTGCAGTGCCACAATGATGCCACCCGAAGGTTGCAGGAACAGCAACTCATATTCCGCTTGGGAACCCTGCAGCCTAATGGTATCAATGTGGACTTCACCAGCTTCAAAATCTCCCCTTCCCCCACCGCATCCCTAAACCAGCCCAGCTCTTCCCCTCCACCCACTGCATCCCAAAACCAGTCCAACCTGTCTCTGCCTCCCTAACCTGTTCTTCCACCCATTCCTTCCTCCCACCCCAATCCGCACCCCCATCTCCTACCTACTAACCTCATCCCACCTCCTTGACCTGTCCGTCTTCCCTGGACTGACCTATCCCCTCCCTACCTCCCCAACTATACTCTCTCCACCTATCTTCTTTTCTCTCCATCTTCGGTCCGCCTCCCCCTCTCTCCCTATTTATTCCAGAACCCTCACCCCATCCCCCTCTCTAATGAAGGGTCTAGGCCCGAAACGTCAGCGTTTGTGCTCCTGAGATGCTGCTTGGCCTGCTGTGTTCATCCAGCCTCACATTTTTATTACCCTCCCCTATTACCCTGTGTTTCGCATAGTGAACCCACCTAGAGTGTACATCGCTGGTCACTTTGCGCAATTTAGCATGGCCAATCCACCTGAGCTGCACATCTTCAGACTTGTTGTTTAATTGTAGAACATCCTACCTCTATTTCCCATTATTACATATCCTAATACAGGGAGATTTTGTAATGCATTTAAGTTCTGGATTTGAGTCGCATTTCAGGACTTAATGCCTTTGAAAAGTGCTTCCATAATGTAGTGAATAAGTTGATTGTTAACCCAGAAATCCTTCCTATATATAGTTATGGCATTTGGTAAGAGCAGTATAGTCTCTTTGTCACTCAAACTGTGCAGTAACTGCATTATAACAAGTTTCTGTGCCAAAAGCTCTTAGTTTGTTTTGAGAGACTGATTGTGTAAATTAGTTACCTGTATCTATTGCATCATTTGATACATTCACATACATTCCTTGCTTGCAGTAGTAGTGCTCTCTGGATCGCCATAAGTGTTCCAGTGATAGGACTTTTTAAAGTCTTTGGAATATGGTCATCACTTGTAAGGCCTGTATTTGCCATTTATCCCTACTTGTCCTTGACCTGAGTGGCTTAGAAAACTATTTCACAGGGCAGTGGGGGACACATTGCTGTAGATCTGGAGTCACGTGTAGGCCAGACGAGGTAAGGATGGCAGATTTACTCCCCTAAAGGACTTTAGTGAACCAGATGGGGTTTTTGCAACAATCAAGAATGATTTCACATCACTATCACGAAAATTAACTTTTATTTCCAGATTTAATAATCGAATTTGAATTCTACCAGTGGATGTGGTAGAATTCAAACGCTCGTCCCCACAGTATTAGTTTGAGGCCTGTAGATTAATAGTGCAATCACACAGTTACTGCTCCACTCCCCACCTTACAAGGAGTTGCTCTTGTAAGGAACAATGTCTATACCTTGTGATATTAAAGTTGCACTTGTTTCAAAGAAATGTGATTGGCAAACTTTTTTCTAACCCCTGCATGAACATGTAAAATGCGAGTCTTGTCAAAAAGAATTATCTGGGATGTCACTGCAGCAGATAAGATGCATAGCTCTTGTGGATGTTCTAACTAACTGAATAAAGAATGATTCATGTTGAAGTTATATCTTCCTGTTTTCCAATCCATGCCATAACATTTTCCAAAGGATTCCTTCATTAAAATTGGACATAAAAGGACTGGTTTGTTTTTCTCAGTTTCTTCTTTGCATTATTCCTTTCTCAGCTCAGCCCTTGGTGCAATTTAATCATAAAATATAACAGGCCATGTTCATATGAATTTACATATTCAAACCAACCATGGGTCTAGACCGAGAAACTTAGGGTTTTTTTGGCACTAGGAACAGCAAGAAAATTTAAATCGTCATGAAACAGAATATATTTTAAAAAAAATAGATTTCTATACACTGCAGAAACTGGGGGTATAGTGAGAGAGTGGGAGTGTGCTGTTGAGATAAAGGATCAGCCATGATCATACTGAGACGTGGAACAAGCTTGATGTGCCAAAAGACACTCTTGCTCCGATTTTCTATGATTCTATAAGGCATTAAGAACTAAAATACAATGCTGTATTTATTCTGCACCCTAACCTGTAGCAATTATTGTGGAACTTGTTGTACGAGGCCATGGTTATCAGGCCACCCCAGGCACATCCGAGGGAATAAAAAATTTGGGAAGCCGCGTCACCCCAAACCTGGAAAAGAATGAAAAAGAAAATGTCTATTAGCAATTTATCAACCATTGGAACAAAGACATTTGCTTTCTTTTGCTCAATTTTCTGTGAGAATTCTTTTTCCCAGAACTTTTCCCCACATGCTAATCTGTACAAGTGGTGGATATTCCACACTGAAAATATGACTTCATAGTCAGAGCAGGATCTAGCAATCTTTTCCCACACTCAAGTTTTTTTCAAAATAAATACATTACCAACCATATTATTCTTTAATTCATCTGAATGCATCTATTTATTAGGACCACATCAGCAACAATTTGATCATCATCTGTTGGAGCTATTTTGTAATTGAAAACTTTGACATTGGCAGAAGCATTTGGGGTCAACATACTTTCCCATACTGTGTGGAATCTTCAAGTTCAGTGATGGCAGAAAATTATGGGAACAAGTTTTACTGCACCTCTTTTCTGGCAGTATGTGATAAATGACCAACCCACTACTGCCAAAATTTCATCCATTAGTTTGCCTTACTTCTGCTTAGCTCCATCTTGATCTCTATGCCCAGACCAAAATTGGGCACAATTACGGCAATCAAGATGACATTTCCTTCTTCTAACAAATGGTGAAATGATATATATTCCTTTAAGATTTCCAACTATTGTTTGTTGCATTATGGGATACTGGGAAACTGCAAGGGTTGGGCTAATTGCAATTGGCTCTTCGCTTCTCTTTTCCAGTGAGTGTGTGACTGGTTTCCATTTAGTCTTTTACTCCCAATAGTAAAATGCACACTTAATGTGTAACAAAACCATGCAGTGTAACACCATTACATAGTCTTCAGGAATACAAGAGTTTTATGACTGGAATATGATGATGCTGCAAAGCTTGGTCGACTCACCTTTGCATCTAAGATCTTGTCCCACTGAGGTGTGAGATAGTACTTAATGCCATTGACTGCTCCATCCAAAGTAATTCCACGAATAAACAGAATTGTTAGCACAACATAAGGGAATGTTGCTGTGAAGTACACCACCTAGAGAAAACAGCATAGTAAGGGCTCATGCTGGATACGGGAAGACTAAGTAATGTATGATAGCCATTCGTCATCTGCAGGTTTTGTGCTCACAATAATGGAGAGGAATAGGAGGATATGAAAGAACAACTGAGTCCAACATTTATGCTCAGCCAGTACCAAAATGTGTAGAAACTAACCACTACTTGTGGAGAAAAGACGTATCTTCCTGTTCTAAAGTATAAAATGAGCTGTAAGAAACTCTGTTTTGCAAAACTTCTAAGTAAAACCGTGAGAAACAGAAGAAGAATTTTCCCCCTGGCTCCTTAAGCCTTTTGGAGATATCTGTAACTCTGGCTCTCCACAGGCAGTACAACATTTGGAATATGTGATCATCACCTATCCCTCTGTCCTTACAGTCTCCTCCTGTTGCCATATAATGTTTTGTTCCCCCAAGTGACTGGTGCTCTGTATTGCAGTGCTGCGGTCAGTTTGCTCATCCAACATGCAGACATTTCCCTCATCAATACAGACAGCAAAAACCTTATAGTGGTTGGGTACATCCATAGGTGATGCTCCTCTAGCGCTGCATCTGCGATCTCCCTGACTTCTAAACTGGGACAGTGCACTCTCTAAGTCTACTCCATAAAGTATCTGACTGTTGTAAACCTATTGAAACTGAGGAATGCAGTTCAGCTGTTTTTTTTTCTTCCTTAGATCCCTCAAACCATTGATCAAGGGATTAACCAGACAATTGGAAAGAATGTTGATTTGTTGGCCCCTTAAATTTGCAAGCATGCAGCGATTGTTTGGCTGTGGAGAAGCTTCACAATGCATTATCTTTGCATGCATAAATCTTTATTTCACATTAAAATTAATTTGTGCTGGCCCTCAATAGTTGCAGCTGCCTTTGGTCCTCACCCTCTCTTTAGGTGATGGGGTAAAATGGATGATTCTGAAGTGCCTGTCCCATGATATATAGAGTCATACAGCACAGAAACAAGCCCTCAGCCAACATGTCCATGACAACCAACTAACGCTAAACCACACTAATCCTATTTACGTGCATGTGGTCCATAACCTACTAATTCTTAGCATTTTTAACATCCCACATCATACTTTCTTTATTCAAGGAAGACCAGGTAGAGTGTACACTGAGCAGTCGACCTGAGGTGGTCTATTTTATGATGAGACAGAACTGAATCTGCAACATAGTACCTTGCCTTTGATCAGGGCCTTTAGCTAATGCAGTGCAGACTTGATTTGATGATGTGAAGAACCAGTACCGAGAGTCGGGATCCTATCACCATAATAACTGATGTGAGCACAAAACGCTACCGAGTGGTAATCATGAAAGCATTGGAACTTCGAAAAAGAAACTGAAGGGGCAATTTTCACAATTGCTTGTGGAAGTTAACACTTAAGTTATGATACAAGGTGCATAAAATGTCAGTTGGTATTTTTGGAATTTTGAAATTGAACAATTTAACATTTTAATACTCTTTTTATATTAATTGAAGAATCCAGACCTTTTTTTTACAGAAAGAATTGAAATTGTTCACACTCTGTAGCTATGATTAGTTTTACTGTCAGATATTTGACAACATGGAACATATTTTGATTTGATTCCTTTCCTTAGGTCAGCAGTTTTGCAACAGGTAGAGATGCAGATTTGCGTATGGGGTTGGAGAAACCAGCAGCAAGTCCAATGATATTACTTCCTAATCAATAAAATGCCCAGGTATTTTGTTCTCTTATCCCTATCTGTTAGTATTACAGTTTAGGACAGAAATGTTTCAAGGACTAAGTCCACAAATGTACTGTTTTCCTGGATGCATTGTTGGGAAGAGGCGTCTTAGCAGTAAGAATCTATCTGCTTTGTTTGTACCTGGTACTGGATTCTTTGGGCTGGATTTAATCCTGCTCATCGTGTCAGAGACTATAGTGACAGGGTCCATGTAACCATATCAATTTCCCAATAATGGGAAAACACATCCTATGGTAACGTTGGACCTACCAACATGGGACATCACTCATTTATGGTAAGATGTCAATTTGGCTTATTTTGAGTGACATCAATTATTCCTGAACTTAGTGATGAGTCAGGAATTCAATGTAAATGGCATAGATTTCCTCTTTCATGGGCACTTAATGCCTATCAAGAGACCCAGCATTGAGAGGTAGGTGGCTTCTGAAAGTGACCCGGCTACTCTTGCCTCTAATCTTCCTGTTTCCTTTCCCATAACTTTCATTCTGGCTTCACTGACCTGAGTCCTGGGATCCATCGATGATCCTGGAGCACTGCTGGCAGCAACCACCATTGCCAGAGGCACTGCTAAAATCCCTGAATACCGGAGAAGGACCAACTCTAGCTGGTTAAATGCCTAATAGCTTGCTTTCCCCCCAAGAAGTCCTGGAGGTTTCTCAGTGGTTCCCCAACCGGTGGATTGGATCATTGTCAGCAATAATACGTTCCACCTGACATAACTGATTTGTACAGGTTCAGGGATGAAGCTTCCACTCGTCATTCTTTGTACAGGAGAGTGGGGCCTGATAAGGAAATTGACCTTGTGAGGTGTAAAATCGCTTCTGATCTGGAAAAGCTAGCTGTTCCCTCGTTGGAACACGCTTTCACTTCAGTTTTAATTCCCCTCTCCTTCCACCAAATAAGTATCCTTAGCTGCAGTCAGCTAGGCCCATGTTTAAAGACGCAGTGTTGCCATTTGTGTATTTGTAAATATCAACAGTGCACTTACTTTTCCTGAAGACTTGACCCCTTTAATGAGGCAGAGGAAGACCACAACCCAGGCTACAACTAGGCAACCCAGCAAAGGCAGGCGAATCTCCCCAAAATTACCAATGCCGTTGGATATCCTCAGCACATAATAGCTGTCAATAAATATGACCACAGTCAGATCACAGCCAATGCAAATTCCAAGGCGATCATATTGTATTTGCCTCCCCTGAACTCACATGTGGCTCTTCTGTAACTTACCTTGGTCTCAGCTTCTACAGAGAACTGGGATTTTTGAAAGAAAAACACATTAAGACAATGTCATAACAGGAAACAAATACTTATAGCTGTTGTTACCATTAAAAATGGGAGCATAGCAAGTAAACTACTATAACAGTTCATGGCAATAAAGGCTGAGACACATTTGCTGCAACATTAGAAAACAGTATTCCACACCGAAGCTCTAAATAGCTCTAAATTAGTAAGTATATTTTATGGGCAAGATTTCTGATAAGCAACAATGTTGCAGAAGGATTTACTGTGCAGTATTTAAAATGTGCATGTGGTTGGAGCTGTCACTAAGCATCCACATGCTGCTAGTCCCAACAGGCTTCAAAATGTGGCAGGTGGATACCTATTCTGACAGAAGTTTGGGTGTTGGAATAGTTCCAAGTCAGTTACAGCGTTAGAATCATGCTGGGATCCACAACTGCTGGTTGACAGGTCAGAATACCTGCTTTCACTCTGTGTACTTGGTTGACTGTTGCTCAGCCAAGCTCAGGAACAAGCAAACTCTCAGCCTGGGAGATGCCTTTATTCCCTCCACTATCCCTATTGCCTGTCCCCTTCCCACAGCTATGCTCCCTGTGACCCAGGAAAGTCTGTTTGACCAAATTCCACAAAAACAGGAAGAAAAGGATGAAACCTGGTCTAATTTGGTCCTGGCTTAATTTATGTTTCCTCTGCATCAGATTTGAGACCTCTGTGTATAATGGTTTTAAAATGCAATCAGAATTTTTATTTTCATCAGGCTGGCTATGTTTCTATTGCTAGCCATTTCAGTAGAACACATGGTCAACAGCCTCTGGCTAGGCAGTTCATTTCTTTACATTGATATTTCACAACAGATTAGCAAGTGAGATAATTAACCTGGCTCCTGTCCAACCAACCTTGGGGTATATTTTACCTTGATGACTATTTGAAGAAATATGCGTATTAATGGCATTGATAAAATGATATGAAAGATGGGGAAGCAAGAGTTTTTGACAAACCCAAGCCTGCGTGTAAGCTTCTAACTTATGAGTCAAGAATTTGTAGTTTTTTTGATATACTCTGTTATAATCAAACATTCTGGAATTCCCTTTGTAGTAATTTCTTTTCTCTTTTGACTGACATATTAATGACAGATTATTTCATTTACAGTGACAAAGTTACTGACTAATCAACTGAAGGCCCATATTGGGAACTGGGACCAAATTAAACAGTCCCAAAAAATTGGGCAAGGGGTCACAATGTAACATTAACCTGCAATCATTGATTGCAATGTTGTCAGTACAGCTAGTTTTGTACTCCTACTCATTTCAGTCATTTCTGTGGTAACCACACTGTTGACTATCTAGATGCAGTAGCGGAGGTACAACAACACGAGTGGCTAACATCACTTAAAGCTACCATTGCTTGAGGAGAAGTTGCTGGATAAAGTCAGCAGATCTGCAGCATTTGTTAAGAAAGAATCAGAGTTAACATTTTGAATCCAGTAACCCTTCCTCAGAACAAGGAATACCAGACCCGGAAACATTAACTCTGATTCTTTCTTCACAGATGCGGCCAGACCTGCTGAGCTTTCCCAGCAACTTCAGTTCTTGTTCCTGATTTACAACATCCACAATTCTTTTTATTTTATTAAGCATTGCTTAAGGTCAGCTTGCACCTCTCACAGGGGAAGTGCAAAAATGTGGTGGGACCAGTTGCTGTATGTTATGGTTGGAGATAGCTGGAAAAAGTGAGAAATGACTCAATGGGCTTGAGGAAGGAAGATCTCTAGACACACTATCAGTAGATACGGTAAAAGTCCAAGGATCTGGAAGCAGTGTCAAAGAGCTCAATGATCTCATGAGTAGTCAAGGTAAGTGATTGCATCTTCAAATGCTTTATCTCATCAACTACCTCAGTAGCCTCAGCCATTGCTTAAATCACCACCTCCCCATCACTGATGTGCCAAAAATCTCTATCAACCACTAAAATTCATTTACTTCCCTGCGAACTCATTCTGATGCATTTTTCACACCCACATCTCAGTTTGTACACACTGTCTACTTGTCATCAATGATTGCAATATCAACCAAGTGGACTACATACTCGGTGACACATTTTCCTCTTTTATTCCCAGGCAGCACACACACAACTCTCAAAATATATACAGAACCCCCAACAAACATCGTTAATAGATGTGAGGCTGGAAAAGTACAGCAGGATCCGAAGAACAGGAAATTTCAGCCCGAAACCCTTCATCAGGACTCACCCAAAATGTTGACTTAATCCCCATGAAGGAGACATATTACCATTTTTGTGTCACACATTGTTCAGGTAATGACCAACAGTAGGACTAAGGCCATTTAAGATAACAGCATCCTCATAATGAATGTTCCTTCTTAAATCCTACCTCCCCCTCCCATCTCACACAATCTTACAATATCCAAGCTGATGAAGGTTGGTGTAAGCATGTCACTCCGAATTTTCTCCTCTCCAGACATCCCTACCTCACCCTGAAGTCTTTCACCATTCTGAAAGTCAAGAGATGCAGACTAACCAGGCAGTGGAGGAATGCTATTACTTGCAAGGATGACGATATTGCACCATCACTTGATTTTCATTTGAAGCAGACACTAGCACTGAGCATTACTGAAGAACAGGATCTGTACTTGGGTGAGACACTGGGCATGTGTGGGCTGCAAACAGCATATGGACAAGTTCACTTTCAGGCAGTCACAGGTGAAGACATTGCAGGACAGTTTTTAAAGGAGCACTAGTGGATATGCACAGTGTTTTGGAAACCTATAAGAATGCCACCAGTGAATGTGAAGGAACACTGAGGAGTTGAGCACCAACTTGGCACAGCTTGGAGCTCATTCATTCGAGTGTGAGAAAGTGGTAACCAAATTTATCTAAACACTTTGGAGCCACCCAATGACTGAATGCAACACTGAACAGTTCAGGGGCTAAACCTTGTTGCTATGCAAGCTCCAACAGACTCATGTTAGCAGTTGTGCAGGGTAGCTCAATAATCCATAGATCTTTCCTCCAATTGATGATTAGAACCGTCTAGTAGTCCTTGCTGATCTCTGTAGCTAGCTAGCCTAGACTGATGGTGTGATCTCTAGCCCAGAGCTACATGGGGTCATCCTCAAAGACGATCTGTGGCTTCTTCCATTGAAAGTCAACATCCTCTCCCCAGCCATTTTGCAGCCACTGTGAAAGCACCACTAAGGCAAGGAAAGGAACATGGCATGAAAAAAATGCACAAGGGTGATTACGATACACCAAGGGTATGCACAATGAGAAGGACATTTGCATGCAATACGGCATGATATATATATATTTTGGTTTGAGATTTTTTTTGGTGGCTTTTAATTTTGCACTATGGCCAAGTGGTTGCAATGATGATCAGAAACAGAGCTAAAAGAAAGTGTCAGATTGTTGGTGAACAGGGAATTGTTGCTGCAGTTACTGCTATTCCAATCAGGTGAGTCTTTCATGGGCAGCTTGGCAAGAAGGGGCTGCCCAAATCACCTCCTCTTATATACCTGGTGGCAAGAACTGTCCCTGATGAGGGCAAGGCTGTACACAAAACAACAGACTCCAGTGAACCTAAACACCCACTCTCCGGGCACTACAGAGTTGGCCCTGAGTAGTTCCGGGAGTGAAAGCATTATATCATTATGCTAAACTGAAACATCAGCTCTGTGACCAGCAGATAGCCCTTGTCGCCCAGTGCCACCCTCTAGTTGCCAATGGTGTTTCAAATACAAGTGGCATAATGGACTGCTTCTGGCTTCATGCCTCATGCCAGGATAATGGTTACTGATCTGCCACACTCATTATGGTAACATATTAGCTGGATGTTGAGGGAGTGGAGCCCTTTCTGTTCAATTATAGGGAAGAGGTGAAATCCAATGTCTGCAAAGTGACATGTGTGCAAACAATAACATCCATCACATGAGGAAGTTTGTAATCCTTGAAAAGCTACTTGCTCACTCTGCCTGTTTTTCTCTTGGAAGTCAAAATTAAGTGTAGCTTAGATTTAGAAGTTCAATTTTACAACAGTAAATGCCAAACTGTGCATGTTGCAAACACCTCTAGCTCCCATCTGAAAGAACCTAGATATAAAAGTTTAATGTCACAGGCACTTTCACAATCACTAGCAATACCATCCATGTCATGCTCTGATCATGAAATCATAGAATTTTATAAGTCTGATCTATAATGGCCCCTAAAAGAGCTACCCAGCCAACCCATTCTCCAGCCTTACCTCTAGAGCCCTCTAACTTCTGCATTTCCAAATATATATCCAGCTTTCTTTTGAAAACTTGTAAAGAATCTGCTTCTGTCACTTTCCCTGGCAGTATCTTCTGTATCCTAACAATTCCTTGAGGAGGGAAGTTTCTCCTTATCTCACTGCTGGCTCTCTTGCTGACAATGTTGAAATTGTGACACCTAGTCAAGTAATATAATCATAATACAGTGTGGAGCTGCAGAAACACAGAAGGTCAGGACTCCTGGTGAAGTGTCAAGGCCTTAAACATCAACTTTCCTGCTCCTCTGATGCTGCCTGACCTGCTGTGTTCCTCCAGCTCCACACTGTGTTGACTCTGACTCCAGCATCTGCAGTTCTTGCAATCTCAAATAGAAACATAATACCCTCTTAACCCTGTCAAAATTGTTCAGAATTTTGAATACCTCAATAAAGCCATCTCTTAATCTTCTCTGCTCCATAGGGAATAAGCCCAATTTCTCTAATCTTTCATTGTATCTAAAATCCCACATCCCTGGTATTATTCCATTAAACCATTTTGCACTCTCGCCACTGCTTTAACATCCTTCCTTAAAGGTGTCCAGAACTGACCACAATACTCCAAAGATAACAAGGTGTGGAGCTGGATGAACACAGCAGGCCAAGCAGCATCTTAGGAGCAGGAGCTTGGCCTGCTGTGTTCATCTAGCTCCACACCTTGTTATCTCGGATTCTCCAGCGTCTGCAGTTCGTATTATCTCTGATACAATACTCCAAGTGTGGTCTGACCAATGATTTGTAGAGATGTAGCATCACGTCCTTGCTACAATACTCTTACACTGATATTGTAGTTGTGGCTGCAGCAGACAGAATATTTCAGTGAGGATGTCCTTAATGGCCTACATAGTGCTCCTCAACGTTTCTTCAATTTGTAATCAGTTGATACTTCCATGAAACAGCACATGTGGTGTTTACTTACTGCAATTGAACGTGTTCCGCAATGTGAGTTTAAGAGAGATCATCATACAGTGTGTAGGACACAGACAATCATAATGGTCTGCCTGCTCTGCATACTTCTCGTGGGCACACATACACGATAATGACTGCATCAGCCTGATGCGATACACGGCACAAATGCGTGCCTGCAATTGACACCACATTAGAGCTCCAGGGAGGCTGGTGGCACTAAATGCTTATACGCGCAGCCTCTCGCTGTTTGATTTCAAGCAATCAGAGAGTAGAGATCAATAATAATCTCCAATCCAATCAAATTGCTGTTAAACATTAATTTAAATGAATGATTTGGTAGATTTATGGTAGGGAAGTATTTCAACAGAACTGTGGCTTCCTTCATTTTAATGCTGCAGACAAAGCCTTGTAAAAAGACATGCTATTACTTCCTACTATTCCACAGCTGATGACAGATAGCTGTTTATTTACAGCAGCAAACCAGTCAAAAAGCTCTAATCTCTTCAGTGTTCAATTACCATTGACTTAAAAACATTGTTTCGTTTCACTTATCAGTTACAAATTCCTTTACGATTCTTCTGTTCAGTTTAGAATAAACTAATTATTGTCATTCATTGTCTCAATGCCTTCGATATTGATATGCAGGAGGCATTCTAAAGTCACTTGTTAATTTGAGGGTATAAGGGTGCACAGTTCTTGGCTGCACAGCAGTTGTGGGGGAAGCCTGCTCCATTTACCTTTGACAGAATCACTGTTGGGATCATACACTGTTCAACATCCACGAGAACACACATTTGTGCCTCTGATTATCCCAGGAGGGATGAACATTCAGTCCCACAGCTGCCATTAAAGATGGAGTGAAGAACAGGGCATGATCATCACAGGAGAAACTAGACTTGTTCTCAAGGCATATACTATTCTCTGGTGATAGAGATACAATAACAGAGAACATTTTATTTTCTTCAAGGTACAGAAGAGTTTTTATTTATAAGCAATTATTTGATATGAATAGGCACAAGGGAACAGCATTCATAAGACCAATCTACATGATCTCATGGTATCTCACTTCTCTTGGCACAGCCTTGGACTTCACTGCAATCTGAGTTCCCACGCAGAAATCAACAGGAAGCTGAATGAGCAATTAGCAATCTTGGTCATGCAATTAACCATTCTGCGATCACGGCCCCTCTTAATGCTGTCAAGGCAATTTTGTGAACAGAAGCAATGATGGATATTTGCCTAATGCCTTTGTTGGTAAATGAACAACATGGCATGATGCAAATCTTATAGCCGAGAAGACTGCAGGCTCAAACCCAGTTTGATACCTGATCCTGAGTTCACTAGTTTCAGCTTTAGCAGTGAGTAGGAATGGCATTTCAATTATACTTGAGTCTCCACCCTGGCTAGGGAGTGGGAAATAAAAATTAGCTGGAATTCTGGCTCATGATTGGAACTTACGATCTTTGCCCAAATTTGCGTGTGTGGAATTCGTAAGGGCACAATAATGATGTCCCAATGGTGAAATGATCCATAAGGCTGAGTTTGCCAAAGAATCTGGGTCTGTTTTGCTATCTGGGTCTACCTCTGCTGGCAAACTGATTTATCATTCAAAATTTCACTGGGGTTGAGCCCTTGATTAATACAGCAACAGGTTTCCTGTCCATTTACAACCAGTGAAGGCAGCAACAGATGTAGGTCAGCTGAAGTGTGGGATTAATTTTGACTCCCCACCACAGTCATTATTGAAGCTGCTGATTATCATCAGGGAGAAATCTGCTGTTGGACCCAAGACCTCTACAGTATTGGAGGGAGAAGAGCTGTCATAAGGGAGTTGGAAGTTTGGTGTCAATGATGAGAACCTGGATCAATTGCTGGAGATTGAAGATGAGAGGATGGAGGTCCTCTTCCCAGAGGCTGACAACAGAAGCTACCTTGTCATCCAGCAAGACCACTTCTCTGTTCAGTATCATTGTCCTCTGCTCCATTTTCCTCCTGTTCCTCTCTTACCTCCCACTCGCTACCTCTCTCCCATCCATATCAGGACGTACTGTCCTCAATCTCCATCCTTCTCTGGAGGGCTATGCTATGAGTACAACATTATGGTGGAGACCCTTGCAGGATGGAGAAGGAAGGAAACAGCCAACTGGTCCAGGCACCAGAAATCCATCTTCAGAAATCTCAATGGAGTCCTACTGAGCAGGAAACTTTGACTGTACTGTTGAGCAGGACTTTATCATATCTGTGCCTCTAACAGGGGGTTCCCATATCAAGGTCAGGAGTCATCTCTTCAAGGATCTCCCTTGTCCCCCAGAATCTATCCACACATTTTGGGAATTCAAATGAAGATCTGAAGAAGACTGGTCAGTTGGAGGATGAATGAGGCATGGCAGCTGCTGGAAAAGGATAGGCGCACAAATGGAGGAAGCTTTTGGCATAACAGCAGACCATTTGAAATTGGAGTGAGTGGAATCGTGCTGATGGAGATAGGAGCACAATCGATGATGTCATGTACCCAAGGGAATTCAGTAATGGAAGCAAAACCCAAGTACTGCCCGATGCCAGTAGTTTTGGGAATCCCCTGCCACCGCCTGTTCCCATCTTCAGCTGGTCATAAAAACTCAGCTTTTCAAACCCTGAAAGTTTGCAGCCCCTTCCTCATATCTGCTGCTCCAAGTTTGGTGATGCTGTTGGGTGAGGAGAAAACTAGGCTAGAATTCAGAAATCCCGATTCATCCATAAATCACAGCCTGAAGTTGCCTGTGAGAGGACAATCAGGAAATGGACATTTTCTATGTCAGGAGTTCCAGTTTCATAGCATACAAGCAGAAGCTAGGGTAGTCTTGGCAATCCTTGCCACGAATAGCAGATGTGATATAGGAAGGGACCAGGATGAATTGTGGCTTTGAATCTTGTCCATTCAAGTGACAACAGTTTTCCTTTGATTAAGGTACAGGCATTTCTCTAACTGGAGGCTAGGACTAGATCATGTGACCCACTACAATGCCACCACCACAATATCCAAACACTCCCATTGACAGGCGAGTGTCCTAGATATACCCAAAGTGACGCTGGTGACCGCAATTAGAATCTCTCTGTGAAAACTGGGAAGAGTGTCAGGCAGGCATTACCTGTGGGCCTATTAGAATCTCCCTATCAACATTGGGAAGGATACTAGGCAGGCATTATCTGTGAGCCTATTAAAATCTCTCTTTCAACAGTGGGAAGGATACTAGGTAGGCATTATCTGTGGGCCAGCTAGGCACTTATACCAAAATTGCGCCCACTATAGATTTCCAAATGTTAACATTGGACAGGGAGAGTGTGTATTAGTGAGGAACCAATGACTACCAATGCTTGTAGAATTGTGCCCGAGAATTGGAACTAAAGAAACAATGGAAAGCTTCTACTAACATCAAGGACCCACAGCATTACATTATTCTTAACTGGAAAGGCTGCTCTTACTTCCAGTACTCCTCACTAGGACTGGTCCGCTTTGCAGTTTGGTTCAGCAATGTTGAGATGTTGCGTGACAGATCACTGATGTTGGCAGTTCTGTTGGGGTTCAGCATGCTACTGCAATCGTCCTTGTTCCACCGATTAGTGCAGTATGACCATGGCAAGAGTGTAGTCATGGAGGAGAAGAAGTAGTAGAAGGCGATGGAGATGACCACATTGTAGTAGATTCCAATGTATGTAGAAACCACCATCATCCCATACCCCACTCCTGTTCACAAGAATAAGGAATATAAATCAAACAATTCTACTTTGTACTTCTCAGGGCGGTTTAGTTTTTATTCCTGTCAGAAAATGCTATACTCATGAAGCATCTGAACAAAATGGAAATTCTGTATCTGACCTTGTAGAAAGATTTCCTCTCTGTAATGTGTCTAACAAGTTTGTGGACTCTAATTTTAGGGAGTGCACTTAGAAATATTGTCACATTTAATGTACAGTAGTAATCTTCACAACTGTGGCTCCTGGGTATCAATTCACTATCACATTTTAAATCGTGGCAACTTAGATGCATGAGTTCTGAGGGCAAATAGCATCTGTGCCATTCCCACTGTATAGATAATTTATCAAAATGACAAGAATAAAGTTGAACAAAAGTTGCATTCCTTCTAAGGAGGAGCTAAAGACAGGATGGAACAAAGCAGCAATAAATCTGAGAAGCAATTACACTGAACAGATAAGCAGGGGAACAACGGTGAAGACGCAGGGTAAATTCTACATAGTATGGCACAATTTTAGTTCAAACCAGTATTTTCTGTATGCACACAACTAATTAGCATAGAATCTGTTTCAGAGATGATTAAGGAGTCCATGTTTTTAATATGGGGCTTTTGGCATGGGTGCTGGGGAAGAACAGAGAGTCTGAATGGTTCCTGTACAGGAAGTATACCTGACATGTACAGCAAGGAAAGGAACAGGAGTGGGAGTTGAGTTAGGACCGATACTGGCAACTAAGATGTGACTGGGGACCAAAGAGAAAAAACAGAAAAGAAGAAAAAGGAAGAAACAAAGAAAGCAGACAGAGGCAGACGAGCCCCGTACTAGGAACTTAAACGCAGCGCTGCTACTCCACTGACACCATCTTGGAAGAAAACTGTTGAACTTTTACCTGTATTTCTTTATTTTTTCACTTAATACTAGAAAGGACTGTAATATTAATTTTTAACTTTATTTCTTTCTTTTTATACTTATACTGAGAAGAACAGAAATGCTTCATTTTTACTTTGTTTCTCAATGTTACTACTTGTAGCTAGGTTTTGGTACCTTGTAGCTAAGATGGCACTGTGTACGGTGACATTGTACACTTTTCACTGTACTCCTGTACTTCTGTAGGTGAGTACACGTGGCAATAAAGCTTAAATAAAGTAAATCAAAGGGACTGGGCCCCAGAACACAGTAGGGGTGCAAAAGACAAACTTATGGTTTCTAGGAGGGAGAATGAGGACTAGGACTGAGAAAGCCAAGGATGTTTCTTCCTGTTATTCCAAACAGTCTGATCTGTCACTCTGCTGTACTCCGGCAGATTTCTCTGGAAAGCTTGATGGGGCAGGCCACTCCCATCCCACAAATAAAAATGTCATGGCACCAGCGTTATTACTGGCATTGACTGTTACATTTAAGTGCAGCACATACTTTGCCTGCATTTGATGCCTTGGCCCAGTTCAAAGTTGTCAAAGATGAGCTGTAGTCAGGCAAACGGAAGTGGGGGGGTGGACAGAAGGGGGCACGGAGGGTGGCGGTTTACTGTTGATAATATCCAACCCACTATTTCTTTTCCTGATGGATTAGCATGTATGAACATACAGAAAAAAGGACAAGAACAGCTAGAGAATGCAACAAAATTATGTGGTGGACGCATGAAATGTCTGATCAAGTTACATGACACTGTATTCAAAATTATTCAATTTTCATAAAAGACAACGATCACTTTTTAACATGCCGCTCACATTCCTGCAATATAACATAATGAATGTCATAATAATTATTATTTTAAAATAGTTATCCTGTGTTTTCATTGCTTGTGACATAGCAGGTGTTTGTAGTGATAGAAATCAAAATTGCTGCAGATATTACATTTTGTTGCTGTACAAAATATTCTTTGCCAGCATTTAAATTGCATTTAGGAAACATGACTCCAGTGTCTGCTTGAAAATTCTTCCAATATCCGTTAAACACAGGTTCCTTCTTAAGTTACATTCCCATGTTGAGCTTTCCAGTGCTGCCTATTCATTTCCTTGTTGTACGGCATGGTGATTTCTGAAATGGACCTTCTTACCTTTGAACATAGGGTTAACCTTCCATACACCAAGGCAGCCTTGGCTGGTGAACTGCCCAAAGGAAAGTTCCAGAAAAAAAAGAGGAATACCGCAGAAGACCAGCATGATGATATAGGGAAACATAAATGCACCTTTAAAAAAAGAAGACCCATCATTACAGATTGTACAGCCAGTATCTCGAAGAACAGTTTGTACTACACCTCAGTTTTAGATTGGAATGTTCCTTTAGGCAAGAATGCATCAGTGGTTAAATTTAACTTTAAATGTATAGCCTTGGTTCGGGTTATGAAACATGATAGGTTGGGGTAGGAATGCTTCATTAAGTTGGGATGTGGAAGTGCTGGTGCTGGACTGGAGTAGACAAGGTCAGAAATCACACCTCATCAGGTATAATCTGAAGAAGGGTCACTGGACCTGAAATGTTAGCTCTGGTTTTTTCCTTCACAGATGCTGCCAGACCTGCTGAGGTTTTCCAGGAACTTTGTTTTTATATTCCAACAGGTTTATTTGACAACACAAGCTTTCAGAGCATCTAAAATAGTATCAGAAATAATGGGAACTGCAGATGCTGGAGAATCCAAGATAACAAAGTGTGAAGCTGGATGAACACAGCAGGCCAAGCAGCATCTCAGGAGCACAAAAGCTGACGTTTCATGGGTCTAGGCCTGAAATGTCAGCTTTTATGCTTCTGAGATGCTGCTTGGCCTGCTGTGTTCAGCCAGCTTCACACTTTGTTATCTTTCAGAGCATGTATCCTTCTTCAGGCATTAGTGAGAGAGGAAGTATCTGACACAGAATTTATAAGTAAAAGATCAAAGGTTCACACCATTGATGAGGATGTACGATACAAACCTAAGATGCTGTTAAATCTTTAATCAGTTAGAATGTTTTAATTGATTAACATGTATATGTAAATCCCTGAATTCCTTACAACTCATGGTTGTAAGAGAACTGAAGGTTTTATCAGTGTAAAGAGGAAGTGTCATATTACATCAGACAATGCATTTAGGTGTGAGGCCTTTTTTAGAATCGGTGTTTTAGTTTGGAGTCAGACTGGTTTTATTTCTAAAGTAGGAATTTATAAAACACCATATTGACTGACTTTTGAACAAAATAGAATGTATCTGCAAATACAGATTCACCCCATTGAGTCACGTGTGTGTGTGTGTGTGTGTGTGTGTGAGAGAGAGAGAGAGCAGGGGGAGAGAAAATGTTTGTGTATGTGCGTGTGTGTGGGGGGGAGACAGACAGGTACACACACACACACACACACACACACACACATGCGCGCGCGGGCAAACTCTCACACCCCCATCACATACACACACTCTCCCCATCCACTCCCACACATACATACGCTCTCCAATCCCTCACTCGTTCTCTCTCTCTCTCTCACACACACACACACACACACACACACAGACACACACACACACAGACACACACACACACACACACACACACACACACACACACAATCTCACACACACACACACACACACACACACACACGCACATGGCGTGAATCTAAGGCAAGTGAATCTGTATTTTCAGATACCATTCTATTTTGTTCGAAAAGCACACAGTGTATAGACAATCAATCAATATGGTGTTTTCTCAATTCCTACTTTAGAAACAAAACCAGTCTAACTCCAAACTAAAACACAAACAGATTCTTAAACAAGATCTGACAACTAACCCTCTCTGATGAAGGATCAAGGCCCGAAATGTCAGCTTTTGTGCTCCTGAGATGCTGCTTGAGCTGCTGTGTTCATCCAGCTTCACACTTGTTATCTCTGACAACTAACATGCCTTGATAACAAAGTGTGAAGCTGGATGAATACAGCAGGCCAAGCAGCTTCTAGGAGCACAGAAGCTGACGTTTTGGGCCTCGACCCTTCATCAGAGAGGGGGATGGGGAGAGGGTTCTGGAATAAATAGGGAGAGAGCAGGAGGCGGACCGAGATGGAGAGAAAAGAAGACAGGTGGAGAGGAGAGTATAGGTGGAGAGGTAGGGAGGGGATAGGTCAGTCCAGGGAAGACGGACAGGTCAAGGAGGCGGGATGAGGTAGTAGGTAGGAAATGGAGGTGTGGCTTGAGGTGGGAGGAAGGGATGGGTGAGAGAAGAACAGGTTAGGGAAGCAGAGACAGGCTGGGCTGGTTTACTGATGCAGTGGGGGGAGGGGAAGAACTGGGCTGGTTTTGGGATGCAGTGGGGGAAGGGGAGATTTTGAAGCTTGTGAAGTCCACATTGATACCATTGGGCTGCAGGGTTCCCAAGCGGAATATGAGTTGCTGTTCCTGCAACCTTTGGGTGGCATCATTGTGGCACTGCAGGAGGCCCATGATGGACATGTCATCTCAGGAATGGGAGGGGGAGCTTCAGCTTCACACTTTGTTATCTTGGATTCTCCAGCATTTGCAGTTCCCATTATCAACTAACATGCCTTGTCTGAATTAAAATGACACTTCTTTACGCAGATAAAACCTTTAGTCCACTCAGGGCAGTGACTTCAAACGAATTTGGGGATTTACATGTACATATTAATTAATTAAACCTTTCTGACTAATTGAAGATTTAACAGCATCTTAGCTTTGTTTAAATCCTCATCAATGGTATGATCCTTTGATCTTTAATGTATAAGTTCTGTGCCTGATACTACCTCTCTCACTAACACCTGAAGAAGAACACTAATGCTCTGAAAGCTTGTGTTGTCAAATAAACCTGTTAGACTATAACCTGATGTCATGTGATTTCTGACCTCATTAAATTAGGCAAGCCAACAGATTTCTTGTTTGCTGATTGCTAAAGAACAGAATCTATCAAAAAAAATCAAGCAACATAAATGTGCAAATTAGAACTTGGGAAGACTCATAAATTAGGTATTTTGGGATACTCATAGATGAGGTATTTTTAGATAATACCAGCTTGCCTGAGTTTCTAACAGATAATTTATACCAGCTCAACAGGCAGGAATGGAGCAGCAGGGCAGATAAAACTGATATCAATAAGCTTATTGTTCCAGTCCTGCTTACAAGCTGCGCACTACTATTTTCAACTAACCCTGGAAATGACCAGAGCTAGCTGCACATGGGCACTACATTAAGGTGTGTCCTATGTTATACACAAGATTCCAAAACAACAAACACCTGCAAACTGGCAGACAGCCTGTTCTGACACGTGGATCCTCTAACTGTTTGGTATTCCATGTAGCGTGAAAATTTCATGCCAATGTAGCTTTCACTTCTCTTGGAAGAGTTGTTCAGGCCAAACATTGTCATTTATCAGTTGCTTATGAAGAATTTCATACAACATACAGTATATAAACAAGTCATTAGGTTCAACATTCTACACAAACCTTCTCGCAACCCACTTCTCTTAATTCTAGTAATATTACTTTCAGATAATACATTGCTCTGACAGCCTTCATGTTAAGTGACATGTCAAAGTATATTTTGGGGATTGCTGGTGAAACTCAGCAGGTCTGGCAGCATCTGTGGGAAGAAAGCAGAGTTAAAATTTTGTATCCAAATCTTCACCAGAATGGCTCAGTTCTGGTGCTGAGTCACCAGACTCAAAACAATAACTCTGCTTCTTCCCACAAATGCTGCCAGACCTGCTGAGTTTTGCCAGCAAGTTCTGTTTTTGTTTCAGATCTCCAGCATCCGCAGTTCCTTGTTTTATTTTTGTACATAGGGGATGTCTATAAATAAGGGCATAAGGTCAATGATGGATCAGGACAAAACACCTCAGGTTTTGTTGCATCTGCGTTTATTCAGCCCTCAAAGCAGTATTTTTCTTTTATGTCTTTAATGCCCAAGTGAAATTCCATCCTCACTGCTTTGTATGGTAATATTTAAATAGCAACAGCAACAATGTCTAATAAAGATTGCTGAAAAATCCAAAAAAGCACCAATGGCAGATTACTCTGCAGAAAACCAGGCAAGGCAGAGAATAAATGGTGTACAATGTAACTGCAAAGGCTTAAATTGTCAAATACAGTTAATAAGACCTCAAATAACATCCTTTTAATATGTGAAGTAGGATTTCAAATGCTTTAATTTCATGCATTTGTAGGTGAAGCCTTTTCTGAAATCATGAAAATCAATGCTAAACTAATTTTCCTAAATATACAATGATACAAAAGGTTTAGAAACAAAAACAGAAACTGCTGAAAAACTCAGCAGGTCTGGCAGCATGTGTGGAGAGAAAGCTGAATTAATATTTCGATACAGGGGCTCTTCTAAGTTGGCTGAGATTTTGCAGCAATTTCTGTTTCTGATTTCCATCAGCTGAAGCTCTTTGTGTTTTTTTGAGACAAAAGTTTAGTTTGCCTTTGGTATAGCTTTGTATTGTCCTGAAATTCTTTAGCAAAATATGTTGGTGGGCAACTAGGATAATATAAGATAGAAGAAAAGAAGTCTGCTATTTATATTAATAGCCCAAGTCACTTACATCAGTGAAATTAAGTTTTAATTCAACTTTTGAAAGTGTCCTGGTGTCAGTCAAGCCACAATACAGACTGTGGACAAATTGTCAAACTGCAATACATGATAAATGAAACTGCCATGGAATACAAATCTGTTTACACATGTTGGGCTGTTTTGTTCGAAAAGCGGCATGTATTACAGGGTGGATTTTGTTTTATTTCTACTCAGTTGGGTGACTGCAAAGCAAAACCAAAAGGGACTTGATCTTGGATAACAAGGTGTACAGCTGAATGAATACAGCAGGCCAAGTAGCATCATAGGAGCAGGAAGGCTGACATTTCGGGCTGAAATGTCAGCCTTCCTGCTCCTATGATGCTGCTTGGCCTGCTGTGTTCATCCAGCTCTACACCTTGTTATCTCGGATTCTCCAGCATCTGCAGTTCCTTTTATCTCAGGGGCTTGATATTGTACATGTTTCACAAGTGATCCTTTTGCCCAGGATTAGAATACCTATTCAGATTTCATTAAGGTTACAAACTGGCCGAGAAAATATTAAAATACTTTATGACTCATTTCTGAAGAACAGGCTTTGGAGTGTTTTGCTCTGTTGTAGCATATTTTGTGCTGTGCCCTTCTCACTGGGAGATATTTCAATACATTATATTGCTATGCCAATAAATTTGGAAATTATTTGAGTGGAAATTCTTTTCTTAGACGATCCAAGAAGAATTGTTGCCGCTAATCACCAGAAAGCAGATCACTTAGAATTAATTCACCAAAAATAATAAATTAATAAGTGAAAAAAAACCTCTTTAATATTACACATTGACACTAGAATCTAAAATTATACAGGTTCTCAATTCCAATAAAAAATAACATCATGCAATAACAGTTATGAATATGATATGGATACTAAAGATAGTTGGAACAAAAAGAAATTAGATTTCTGAGAAACTTTCTGGAGGTAACAGAAATATATTACTCAGAAAGTTATAGACAACTGAAAATATTTCACACGAGTTACACAGAGAATAATAGGCATTCGATAATGTATTGGGATATGAATAACAGACCCTTGAGAATGTCCTACAGAGTAACCAATGGTTGTAGCATAGGAACAGCCTATTTGATCCAAGTGGTCCATATTGGTATTTGCATTCTACACTAAACTCCTTTCACCCCACTTCATCTAACTCCATCAGTAATCCTCCTAACTCGAGGTGCTTTTTGTGCTTATTTAACTTCCCCTGAAATATACCAATGCTACTTTTCTCAAAAACTCCTCAAATTCTTAACATTCTTTGGGTAAAAATGTTTCTCCTAAATTCCCTATTGGAGTTATTCATGAATGTGTTATATTTGTGATGTCTTGTTTTTTTTAATTCCCTTGTGGGAAAATTCTTTCATTATCTACTCTCTGACACTTCCATAATCTTAAAGATCTGTATTGTATTATCCCTCAGTCTTCGCTTTTCTTGGGAAAACAACCTAAAGCCTACATCTCAAATGTTTAGAATATCAGACATCTTAGAATGTGGCAGATGGTAAACAGACATTTGACAATGCAACAGTCTGAGAATGTATGACACTGCAAAAGTGACGATCTGAGAATGACAGATAACTGGAAATGCAATACAATGAGAATAATAGACAGCTGAGAAAATAATGTTATGAGAATAATAGAGCTGAGAATGGGAGACAATGAGAATAACAGACACAAGGTTCTAGGATACAGAGGAAAGCAAACTTTATTAGAAATGTTCAGAAAATTACACACCTACCATTGTTATGCTGAGTATATGGCACAATGAGAATTACAGATTTCTGAGAATGTCAGACAATAAAAATAACAGACACCTGATTCTAGGATACTTTATTGGAAACACACAGAAAATAGTACATCTGGCAATTTGATACAAGTAGAAGAAACTAAACATGTGAATAAGTTTCATTAAAAAATAGAGAATGAGTAAAAGAGTGTCATATGATGGTGTTATACATAGGAAAATCTTTATGAAACTGATGTGTTAAACCTTTAGATTTTAATTCAAATTGACATTTACCCTGTTTGTATCTTAGAAATTAATGTTGTCATTTTTAATTTCATTGTGCAATTGAGCCAATCACTACTGAAAGAAGGGTAGGCAGTCTACTTGTATATTTAAGCTTATGTCGAACTGACTTTTTGGAAATATATGTAATTACCTGTGGAAATAGGTGAGTTTGTAGACATTGTAAAAGTCATGTCTGCCAACAGTAGGTTTGAAGAAAGATAAATTTAGCATGTTCAACAGACAGTACCGCATATGTTTTTCTGAAGACTAAAAGAACAGCAGGAGGAAGTTGAATGTAGTGTTTCACAATTGGAGCAGTTAGCGCTTTACAACACAGATAAACTTTTTGGATTCAGGGAGTCATGCAAATCCAGGAACTGTGATGAATCTGTGCCCAAGGGAGAGTATGACCACGTATCAGCTGCACTGCATTGTACAAGGAGTGGAAAGATAATTTTTGCATTGTCATGGCCAACCTTATCACATCATTGAAGTTACTGACTGGAGGTTTGATTTCTTCACAAAAGGGAAGAAAAAAAAATTGGAGAGTGACTAACTACAAGCTGTGCTTGCGTAGCTTTTGCCTCCCCCACCCATTTGCCTTCAGAATCTGGTCATCTCCATGTTACAGTGCATACTTGCATGCTAGTGGTGAAGAGGGATGCTACAGTTGACACTTTATACATAGAACATCTCATATACACATACACATGCAAATTTACGCAGAAAAATATACATGTGCAAATTCACCCATACACAGAAACAAGTACGTATTCACACATACATATATTCAAAGGCACTGGCACATGCTTTCACACGCAATGACACATCAAATTTCTACATACCTCCACCATTTCGGTAGCACAGATAAGGGAACCTCCACACATTTCCGAGACCTACAGCATATCCAACACTTGTCAGGATGAACTCTATCTGATTGGACCAGTTCCCACGCTTCAAGTTTTCATCTTTCTTCACCATCTCACCTGGAATAGCACCATTCTGCAACAAACAAAATATACAGATGTCACCTTTGATGCTCTCGAGGTAAGCCCAATCATATTCGCTGGCATGTTGGCACAAAAACATAAAAGTTGTTCAATCTCTTTTTTTTAAATTTCCAAGTCTCATTACCAAATGTCCTGTAGAATAATCATGCTCAGCTAAGATCGACAGCAAGCTACCTGTTCTCAATCCTCTGTGGCTACCAATTATTCAAAAACCAGTCTTGTTCTGACTTCCTGATTCTCTTCCTTTCTCAAAACAAATGTCTCCTAACCCATCTGAGGCTGAGTCAACTCAGAATTAATTTGGAACAATTCTCAGCAATCTGCAGCACACAAACTTCTATAGAACCAAGCGGTGAGTTACTAAATAAATCACTGAGTGTCAGTGGATAAGGAATCACCATAAAGCAGGGTGGAACAGGGAATGGCTGTTGGACTGGGGTTTGGCACAGGCGATCAGACCATGTGTGGAGGCCTGGCGCTGAGCTGCTGCAATATAATGTTTATTTGAAATGTTTTTTTTAATCTGACTACAATGTCAATCCTTTAACAATGTTTTATTTCTTTTTATTCCTCTTTTATATCCACGATTTGTACCTGGGTACTTGTACTTAAGATGGTACCATATTGTGAAAGCTTTTCCTTGTACATCTACAATGCGATATATGTGACAATAAGGGATATTCTATTCTGTTCTACAGTTCCAGTTTTAATTTTAACCTTAATTCATTTTTCATGTGTGTGAGTGAAATATTAGTAGTCAATTGGGAAAAGAATATCAAAAATCTCACAAATACCAACGCATACCACATTATTTTGTTTGGAACTTGTGACAAAACTGATTTCCATTTTGGCATCAGGCAGAAGGGATGAAGATGGTTCAGCATCTCTGAACATTTCAGGGTGAAAATATTACAATTTTACCCTGCAGTTGCTGTCCAGTCACCCTTGCTGAGAAACAAAATCTACTGCCTCAACATCTGAAATAGCCCAGTGACTAAATGTCTTAAGCTCATACCTGGACTTAGCCACAGATTAAAGTTCGTGAATTGGTGAAACCATTATGTGACTCTGTTTTGAGAGGAATAATAAAAATCAGGATAATCTCTATAAAAAAGAACTATTGTAACTAATAAGCAAAGTTGAAGGAGGCAGCTACTGTTGCAAAATTTATGCCTCTGTAAACTCCACAAAATAGGATTAACAAAAGATAATCTTTATGTTAAGTGAAACAATGTAGCTCTTTGATAGAATGTCAGCATCAATGAATTAGAGCTTTCATTTTCATCGGAGTGTGTGGAATTTGAATCCAGACAAAAGGCGAGATACAGAATTTGCTAGTTACAAACAGTTACACAGCTCCGCTACAAAGTATCCAACAGTCTGCACATGGCCGTTGTTCTCAATCGCGAGTTTTTCAATAGCCAATGGAGCTGGTACCATACAGTTGTTGCTTGATTTTGGGAGAGTAAATTACTTATTTTGTAGAAAATCATGACCGGATTCTAATAATGCTCCTGTACCATCACATGTAGCCCTGTTAATCCACAATTAGACTTCATCATTCTTTCCCTTCTGATAAAATGGAACCATCCCATTCCTCAATAAGAAAGCTAAGAATGTAAATAACTCTGCTCCACCCTCCCAAAATACTGCAATTGCACTGTATCATCGGGTCTAGGCCCGAAACGTCAGCTTTTGTGGTCCTGAGATGCTGCTTGGCCTGCTGTGTTCATCCAGCTTCACACAGGTGAATATAGTTACGTTCAACTGGACAACAGTGAGGAAGACACGAGAGAAAGTTGATGTGGACAATCATGTCTAAGGCTATAGACTACTTAAAAAGACTTTGTTTACTTTTGTCCAGTCACACAGTATATCACTTGTGAGATTGAGAAGAAGTATTGGAGTAACATGGCAGGAGAAGAAACTTAGCTCCAGGGATTCAAACAAACATTTCAGGAAAAAACAGTTATGGATTTAGGAATGGACTGCATGTTTGATGACTTTGGATAGAAAAGGTGGAGCTGGGGCGGTAGTTTCTGGCTGGTGAGAGCAGCAGTTTTTTTTGAAGACGGGCTGATGGCAGCAGATTTGAAGGGAATAGGGACAGTGTCTGCAGAGAACCCTTCGCAGCAACAACTAAAGTGGGGACCAGGAAATTGCATTATCAACATTTTAATAGGTAAGATGTCGAGGGAGCAGGTGGTGGATCTCCTGGACAAGTTGAGCTCGGAGAAGGCATATTCCTGCTCCTGTTTCTTATGTCCTTATGTTCTAAAAAACACAAAACACTTCTACAACTGATGCAAGGGTCGGTGGAAATTAAACAGCAACTAACCTGATTCTTTTAAATGGCACTGGTGAGGGGATCTGTCTTGCTACTGAACATGTGATGTTTACAGGACAACATGAACTGTACTGATGAGCACTAATATAGCATTACATTCTGATTACATGCTGCCTCTTCTGTATTCCTCAGGCAGAAAATCCCTGCGTTCATATTATTGTCCTGCCAAAATTGCATCTGGCACTGCTAACTCCACAACTATGCCATGTTGGAAGCAAAATGGCAATCATAGGACTGAAAAGCCAACCAAAAAGGAGCCAAATTTCTTTGCCAATGAGCTTATCAGGTGATGAACTGTTATCCAGATACTGTAATTGTATTTATCATGAGTAGAACAAGGTCAGCCAGGTGGATTTCATAGCACATAAGGTCACTGATTGGGGCTGTTAATGTGGTCCAATCAGGGAGCCAAGGCTAAAAGATATAAACAGAAGTGTCAGGGGTTCTGCTCACTCTAGGAGCTGGCTCTATGCTAGCTGGACCAATGTCAAATCCTATGCATGTGCAAATGAAGGGCGATTAGGTGACAGGATACTGTCCTTTCAGGAGTTTATTTCAGTATTCATCGAATCATAGAATCCCTACAGTGTGAAAACAGGTCCTTCAGCCCAACAAGTCCACACCGACCCTCAGAGCATTCCACCCAGACCCATTCCCTAATAACTCACCTAACCTACACATCCCTGAACACCACAGACAATTTAGCATGGCCAATCCACCCAACCTGCACATCTTTGGACTGAGGGAGGAAACCGGAGCACCCGGAGGAAACTCACACAGACATGGGGAGAATGTGCAAACTTAACACAGATAGTTACCTGAGGATGGAATCAAACCAAGATCCCTGGCACTGTGAGGTAGCAGTGATGAAATGCAGGTCACGTCCTGGGAACCTACTAAATGAAGAACTGCATCCCCATTCTGGAAGTTTAATGAATGAGGCGCGCACAGTGGGAGATTTCGGATTCAACCACAGACAGGCTTCAATCAGTCCCAGTGCTACTCGTTTTGAAAATTAAATGATACATGGAATTCGAACTGCTCTCTTACCCTGAAGTGATTGTTGGAAACACAATGTATGGGAGTCAGGTGAAGGCAGTACCAAAATAAAATGCAACCTATCACCTCTGCTCTGATAGAAGGTCTATCAGAAGAGCTCTTGCATAGCAACGGTAATGCCCCTACCTCTGGGCTACGAGACCCAGACCTTCTCCAGATATGAGTCATAACATCTGTGAAGGTTGGTTTAAAAAAAGGAAAGATCCACCAGTACTCACATTTCTGCTTAATCATGAGGACTGGGCAAAACACTGAAAGTGGTGAGCATGTAGAGAATCAAAAGCAGCTGGAATCAATACTTTCAAGATACATAACACTTGGCTGAGAACTCTTTCTTTTTAAATAAAACTACGATACCGTTGTGAAAAGGCATGCAAAACACCACGGAGTTATACTAACATACACAATCTGTTCCATATAGGATAGGGTGGAATCACCAGATGACTTTTTAAATTTATTCATGGGCTGAGGGCATTGCTGGCCAAGCAACATTTATTGCCCATCCCTAATTGCCCAGAGGGCAGTTATGAGTCAACCACATTGCTGTGGGTCTGGAGTTACATGTAGGCCAGACCAGGTAAGAATGGCAGTTTCCTTCCCTAAAGGACATTAGCAAACCAGATACGTTCTTCCCTCTGACATTAGACTCTTAATTCCAGCTATTTATTGAATTCAAATTTCACCATCTGCCTTGGCGGGATTCAAACCCAGGTCTCCAAAACATTACCTGGCTCTACAGTCCAGTGATAATACCACTAGGCCATTGCCTCCCAAGAGGGGAAGTGTGTTATTGACAGCAATACATTTAGAGCCTATTAATATCATCAGCCCATCATATTATTTCTGCTTTGATTATAGCAAGAATTGAAAGAGCAGAATAAATCTTTCAACTTTAGTCCAAGCCAGTTGTGTTCCATCAGGGCCAATGTACATTGTTGCTTTTGCCAATCTCAAAACCACATAAGTTAACATTGTTGGGTCAAAGTGAGTATCCACACATGCCATGCCAAATTATGGAGTCTGAATCTTTAGCCAACATGTCACAATTTGAAGTCTCATTTATCCACATATTGTTTGCATTTGTGTGCACACGAAAGGATTCTGTAGAATTAACTAATAAAGCACACAAGAACTAATTTTAGAAAATGCGAATCTAACCCATTGGTTCAGGATTGTCAGCAAATACAACAGTTATTACCAAGAGTTTGATTGTGCATCTTGCCTGTTGTTTCAGATTACCATGATGTATTTATTACTAGTCACTTAGCAAATTTTGCAGATTTACAACATATTTAATATGAAAGAGAAAACAACCTTGGTAATCATATTCAAATTTCATATGGTTAATTGCAATATGGATTCTATATGTGGTGTTGTCATAAATTTGCAGCACTAACTCAAATGTGATAGAAAATAAGACCAAACATAAGTTTATAAAACAAAGAACTGTGGATGCTGGAAATCAGAAACAAAATCAGGAATTGTTTGAAAATCTCAACAGGTTTGGCAGCATCTGGGAACTGAAAGCGGAGTTAACGTTATGGGTGCAGTTCGAAACAAGCGTCACTGAATCTGAAATGTTAACAATGCTTTTTCTCACAGATGCTGCCAGACCTATTGAGTTTTAGCAACAATTTCTGATTTTGTTCATAATTTTATAAAACCCTCTCCTTCTAAATAATAATCTCCAGAATATTATATACACCGTGAGCAGTTATGCAGTTAAAAGTGTTTAACTCACTGAAATCTCGGAGATCAGATGATACCTACATTCAAAGGGGTAATAATCAAATATTCTAAATAGAACTTTATGTGGAAACTTCCTCATTCTTCTTGGTAGAAGAGCAATTCAAATATAATTAAGATACAGTACATTGTTGGAAGGGTTTGTACATGGATATTATTCAGTTAATGTGCTAACAGATGCAGGCTGGTTATGTCCTGAGCCTGCCTGATGTACCAGTCAGCTTCATTTATATATTGTCCATACCAAATCTGGTCACTGGAAGTTGTGCATCATTCCTGTAGTAAGGAAATTCTGTGAGTAAGTACAACAGCATTCTTACCGCGGATGGCTAATTGACTACACTGTATGAACGGAAGCACAAAGCAATACTAGCAGTACATTCAGCAGTTTCAAATATGTCCTAAACCATAAACCAGTCTGGAAATTCTTTTTCATCAATGAGGCAGAGAAATAAGAAAAGGCACTGAAAATATTTTTTTTGGCAGGCTGAAGTAATGTAAAGGTTTATTTAACAGGCGCAAATTATAGAATGCCATTGTCTTTCTATATTATATTTAAATTCAAGACAAGACTCTGACTATACAACACAAGGTCAATGAGCAGAATTAGGTCACTTGGCCCACTGAGCCTGCTCCATCATTTGATCATGGCTGATATGTTTCTCAACCCCATTCTCCTGCCTTCTCCTCATGGGCTTTGATCTGCTTACTAACCAAGACCCTGTCCATCTCTGTCTTAAACACACTCAATGACTTGGCCTCCACGGTTGTCCACGACAATGAATTCTACAGATTAAACACCCTCTGGATGAAAAATTCCTCCTCATCTCAACTGCTTCTCATATGACAAGCCTTTCATTCCCAGGATCATTCTTGTAAACCTCCTCTGGGCCATGTCGAAGGGCAGCACAGCCTTCCCTAGATACAGGGTCCAAAACTGCTCACAATATTCCAAATGCAGTCTGACCAGGGCCTTATACAGTCTCAGCAGTACATCTCTGCTTTTGTATTCTAACCCTCTTGAAATGAATGCTAACATTGTATTTGCTTTCCTCACTGCCAAGTGAACCTCCATGTTAACCTGAACAGAATCCTGAACGAGGACTCCAAATCCTTTGGCGCTTCATATTTCCAAAACTTTGTCCCATATGGAAAACATGACTTAAACTTTCCCACATTGTGTTCCATCTACCACTTGCTTGCCCACTCTCCAAGCCTGTCCAAGCCATTCTACAAACTCCCCTCTTCCTTAACACGGTCTGCTCCTCCACCTATCTTTGTGCCATCTGCAAACATAGCAACTACGCTCTCAGTTCCTTCGTTCACATCGTTAATGTATAATGTGAATAGTTGTGGTTGCAACACTCCACTAGTTGCTGGGTGCCACCCTGAAAAAGATCCCTTTATGCATATTTTGTTTTCTGCCAGTCAGCCAATCCTCTATCCATGCCAACAGCTTGCCCTTAACATCATAGGCTCTTATTGTATTCAGCAGCAGCCTCTTGTGTGGCACCTTTTGGAAATTCAAAAAGCTCATGCACACTGTCTCTCATCTGTTTAACTTGCTTGTTTTCCCCTTGAAGAATTCTAACATATTTGTCAGATATGACCTCCTCTTGATGAAGCCATGCTGACTCAGCCCCATTTTACCAGCACTTCCAAGTGCTCCACAGTCTTATCCTTAATATTGGACTCTAAAATCTTACCAATGAATGAGATCAGGCTAAATGCCCTATACTTTCCTGTTTTCCGCCTCTCTCCCTTTTTAAACAGGAGTGTTCTGTTAGCTATTTTCCAGTTTATGATATAATTTCGTATTGTCTGCAGCAAGAAGCAGGGAAGATTGTATTCTTTCATCTTGTGCCCTCCAAATATCCATTTTGTCCTTCTGAATTCACTTGTAAATTGAAGAACAAGCTACCAAAAGTGATTTCAGCTTCTGACCAAGACTAAGGAAGAATTATGCCTTGCACAAACTAACCACAAGTTTGACTGATATGGTCACTGGGAATAAAAGTGAGTCAGGACATTGCCTTTCTTAAAAAAAAATTGAGATCAGGGAACATTATTTGAAATGGAGGTTTCATTTTTCTCTAAAATGAATTTTCCTTTTTCTCTAAAACAAAGCAAAGAACTGTGGATGCTGAAGATCTGAATTAGCCAAAATTGTTGGGAAAAACGTAGCAGGTCTGGCAGCATGTGTGGAGACAGAAATGGATTTAATATTTAGAGTCCAGTGACTCTTCCTCAGAACTGATAACAGCTAAGAAAAGATGGAATTTATGCTCACGATGGAGGGTGGGTGGGGATACGGGATGAGTGGATAGATGGAGATGCAGATGGAGATTGGGAGAGAGAAAAAGATTGGCAGACAAAGGGATTGTTGATTGCAAGCAAGGAAAGAAGAGAAGCCAGATAGGCGAGAAAGTGGACTATGACTAACAGAATAACAAACCAAAGAGCTGCGGATGCTGGAGTTCTGAAACAGAAACATAAATTTTGGGAGAAACTCAGCAGGTCTGGCAGCATCTATGGGAAGAAAGCAGAAGATATCGTTTCAAGTCCAGTGACTCTTCAACAGAACCAATGTATTTTCACCAACTCATGTTTGGTACCATGGTGTCAAATGAATGAACTGTGATAATCTCAACCTAATTCCTTGAGGGGACAGGACATAATGAGGTCCTGTGGAGCAATGGGTAACATCCCTGACTCAGGATCAGAAGCTCACAATTCAAGTCTCACTTGAAGGGTTGATGGCCATGGAACGTGCTCTTAGCAGATCAAGGTTTGGCCAAACTGAATTTCAGCTTGTAAGCCTTTCCAGAATGCACTCATCTTAGCTGATAACAGAAGGAAAGAATCCTGGTCAATGTGATGGAAGACTCCTTAAAAGGGGAGGCTTGTTTGCCTAGATAGACTGGTGGGGATTGGATTGGTGCCAACAGCATGAGGTTTCTGGCTGCCATGGATTTCAAACCTGCTTGTTGTTCTCCCATTGATGGAGACTGCAACGCTTCAGAACAACCCTGCCTTTTGGCAGAGAATTTAAGATGAAGATGGGGCACAACATGAAACTACAAACAGTCAACAATTTTCTACCACATGCCTCAGGACAATTTGGTCTTGAAAAGTCAGTTGTCGACCTACTGAACTAGAAGGAATACTCCTGTATGGATATGCTTCTGCAATAAACTCTTTCCATTTTTCTCCCAATGCACCAGACATATACCTTCAAAATTCCTGGATTTCTTAGCTACAGAGTAGAAGACCATCCAATAAGGAGAAATTCACCTTGTATCCAGTTCATGACTCACATCAAAACATCTGATATGAATGTAAGATGCAACATGCAGATAGGCATCAATTTCCCCAGCACTGACATTTACTTAACAAGTACAAAACACGAACAACAAAATTAGAAGAAAATGAAACTGAAAATGGAACTAACTGAGCACTGACACATAATCCAATAACGAAAGAAAGAATCATACAGTGGAAATTGTCAGGAAATTACATTAGCCAACTTGTTGTTTGTTTCTGATTGCCTGCATCCACAGTGCTTTGTTTTATCTTTTGTTATTCTTCTCACTTTTGCCTCTAATCTCATGATTTAACATATCTTTCCAAAGTCAGGCTGAGCACAGCTTTGTGTTCTGAAACAGTACACTGTATTTTAACCTTCCACAAAGTTCTTGAAATGAACATTATTGTATTGCTGCTAAATTCTGTGAGGATCACATGGATAACCACAGCATTCTCGATGATGGAAAAGTACAGCGTCCTGTGGAGACTTTTCCACAATGCATGTGGACCATTTGGCATTTATTTTGTGTATCTCCTGTTGAAATTTGTCAAGCTTACAACAGGAAACAGTTCTCCTTTAAGAAAAAAAATACACAACAATTGTATGGCCCATTGACTCCATGGACAGAATGCATCCTGTTCAACAGCTTCTGCATATATATGTGCTATGCACCTGGGTGCATTCAATCAACATTACAAGCCAACTGGACATCTTTTAAATTGAAGCCGTGAAGATTTACAAATAAGAGGCACTGCTACTTAGAACACGTTACATCTCATCAGCAAATTAAGAATCTCAATTAAAGTGTAGGATCTGACAATCTACAATATACAGAAAATTGTATCCCTCCCACGCACTTCCTCTCAGTTTATTCTGTTAGAAAGTTATCTCCACATCCATAATGCAAACATAATATACCCATGTCACTGTAATTCCACCTTCCAGAGTGGAGGTATCAGAACATCATTAATGGCAGGAAAGTGTAATGTGAAAATTACAAGTTTATCATAAGTCGTTTCTATTTGAAATCTGGATCAAACAATTCATAATGGAAATTTAAAAATAAGCACGGAAAATGAAAGTGATAAGTCGCAGCTGTGAATTATCTCTGGCCTTAAATCCCGCATCACACAAAGACATCTAGAACATAGAACAGTACAGCACAGTACAGGCCCTTCGACCCACGATGTTGTGCCGACCTGTTATCCTAGTCTAAGATGGAACTACCTTACATACCCTACATTTTACTATCGTCCATGTGCCTATCTAAGAGTCGCTTAAATGTTCCTAATGTATCTGACTCCACTACCGCCACCGGCAATGCATCCCACGCACCCACCATTCTTTTCTTCAACATTTTGTAGGCATTGTCAAACATGCTTAACATCGATAGCATAACAAGAAAAGGGTCATGTGACTGAAGTGTTAACCTTCCCTTTGAGTCGAAAATCAAGAGTCCACAGAAGGTACTATCATTTTTAGAAGGCGGTCCTGATGGCACAAATAACAATTTTCAAAACATTTTAAAGGGACACTTGTTGTTATGGTATTTTCATTACGAGAGCGAGCTCAGGCACCTGTGCAGCTCAATTGCCATGATTCCAGCCTTGGCACATATGCTTTAGGAAAACTGCTATAGAATGCATTCAGTATTTATTTCAAAACAGACAATAGAATCACTGTAGATGACATGGCAGAGACTTCTCTCAATAAGCTTAATTCAAGGACAAACTGTTCTCAAACCTTAACACACTCAGTGCTTCAGTGTTTTTCCAATTTTTACAGTTTCCCATTAAATATGCTGCAGGGTAAACAGATGTACTGCAAGCACTTCATCAAAATCACGCTTGATTGCAGTGGATGCGCTGACTAGAAACTGGCATGCTAATATGGCACATGGTGCGCTGAGGAAACATGGATTAAACACAACTCACTGACCTCTGCAGAGAAATACTGCAGACTTTTATATGGACGGCCATTTAAAAGGGGAAGTTACCATTTTGTAGCTAATCGCTTCCTGCAATGATGGATACAAACCTGATCTGGAAACACAAGATAGTACATTACAAACTGGGTGTAATTTGCAATTCAGAAAAGAGCACTGAAATATTAATGCTAGATACACTTTGTATGAAATTATTGCAGTTAACCGTAATCAATCCAAAGTAATTAAGTCAGTATTTCATTAGATGATAAGTTACTGAGCCGAGCCTTCAATAAATAGTGGGCAATGGCATTTACGTGACAGCATGGTACAGGATTATTCTGAGGTTTAACTGTTTGATGGGGAAAGGCCTTTTTTATAACTGAAAGTAAATATTCTGCAGAGCAGCTAACATAGAAGAAAAATGGACATCCTGGGCTACTTGGTGACTATATGTTGCAGCTCACAGATAGGATGTAGCCATGTAAAAGGAAATCTATCTTTGCAGTTAATCATTTTCTTTCTGTAGATGCTTTACATTCCTGATGTCAGTGGAACTAAATTATTTGCATTTTATCTCCAGCACCCCTCTTTAACGTTCACATTGTCTATTTCAGATACTTCCTTCCTCTCTTTGACCTCTCCATCTCTATTTTGCTGAATAAATGATCCACTGCACTGTACTACAAAGCCACTGATCTCCTTCAGTACAGCTCTTCCCAGCCCATGTTCTGCAAGGATTCTATCCCATTCTCACAGTTCCTTTGCCCACGTCGTATCTGTTCAGACGTTGCTACCTTCCGAAATAGCACTGCCGACTTGGCTTCCTTCTTCCATGACCGTGGTTTCCCACCTACTAATGTTGACAGGACCCTCAACCACATCCGACCAATCACTCGTGCTTCTGCCCTTGCCCATTGCCATCACTCACAACAGTGTGATCAGGTCTCCCTCATCCTCAATTTTCATCCCACCTGCCTCCACATTCAAAGGATCGCTCTCCCCATTTCAGACAGCTCCAGCAGAATTCTACCACCAAACACATCTTCCCCTCACTCCCACTGTGTGCATTTTGTAGGGACTGTTCCCTCCAGGACACCCTGGTCCATTCCACAAACACTAACACCACCGCACCCCTTTTCATGGCACCTTCCCACATAAAATATCCCACCTGCCCGTTCACCTCCTCCCTGCTCACCATTCAAGGATGCAAACAGTCTATTGAGGTGAAGCAGCATTTCACCTGTATCTCCTCCAATCTTGCATATTGTATTTGCTGCGCCCAAGGTGGCCTACTCTACACTGGAGAAACTAAATGAAGTCTGAGCGACTGCTTTGAGGAGCAACTCTGGTCTGTGCACAAGCATGACCCCAACGCTCCTGTAGCTGGTCATTTGAACACAGCATCCAGCTCGCATGCCCATTTGTCTGTCCTCAGCAAGCTGTACTGCTCCAATGTATCACAGCAAAAAGTGGAGGAGCAATGTCTGATCTTCAAACTAGGAGATGGTACGAACTGCCAATGCTGGAGTCAGAGATAACACAGAGTGGAGCTGGAGAAACACAGGAAAAATCTTATTTTCTGAAGAAGGGTCCTGACTCAAAATGTCAGCTTTCCTGCTCCTCAGATGCCGCCTGGCCTGCTGTGTTCCTCCAGCTCTACATAGTTGATCTTCAAACTAGGCTCTTTACAACCTTAGGGGTTCAGTATTCAATACAACACCTTCACATTGTGAACCCATTCTTTCCCTTTCTTTTGTCTTTGCTTGTTACATTCTCTGCTACTGTGTCCTCTCTCCCGTCTTTCCACCCCAGTGGGACTGTCTATTCTTTCCAGTCTGGCAGTTGGATCATCATTGTTTTGCCATTCTCTCATTCCGATTACTTAATCTGAGCTATCAACACATCTCTCCATCAGCACTCCAACCTGTACCCCACCGTCCCTATATAGCATAAATGCTGCCCCCCTCCACACTTCAGCTCTGATGAAGAGTCATCTAGATATGAAACGTTAGTTTGCTTTGTCTCTGTGGATGCTGCCTGACCTGCTTATCATTAGCAATATTTTTTGTTGTCAGTACAGATGACAGCATCTGCAGTAAATTGCTCCTCCATATATTTAAAGTTGTTCTAGTCTTCATTTTAATATTTTAAGATGTTTTCCTACTTCACTAAAAATATGTGAGTAATGGTCAGTGTAACCACTATGACATCAACATTTTTGTAGATTCTCCAAAGCTAATGGTAGCAATTATTCAGAATAATCTTCTTAGGATCTGGGATGACTAGCTAAAATTGGATGCAGGAACAAGACTGTGGTTCAGTCTGATTGAAATTTTTCCTGAACTGTATTTCTCATAACTTACACTTCACTATAGAAGTGAAAGAATTTGGCATCTATATTTAAGATTTTTGTATATGAAGATTATATCTGCTGCATAGTTTTGCCTTTAATCAGTCATGGGGCATGGGCATTGCGAGTTATTGCCTGTCCCTAACTATATTTGAGACAGTGGTGGTGTGCTGCCTTCTTGAACCACTGCAGACCATGTGCTATAGGTAGACCCACCGTGCCATTCGGGACAGAATTCCAGTGGCAGTGAAGGAATGGCGATATATTTCTAAGTCAGGAACGGGAATGTCTGAGAGGGCGCAGGTGGAACTGTTCCCATGTATCTGCTTCCCTTTTTCTTCTCAATGGAACCACTTGTGGGTTTGGAAGATGCTGCCCAAGGATTGTTGATGAATTGTAATATATTCTACTGGATATACTCTATTAATGATCTACCAGGCAGAATTCTCACAGTCATGACTTGCAGGTAGCTGCCATTGCTTGTGGTTACTTTAACCAGGAGATTTGTTGTCACTGTGCATCATACTCATCTGTCTTGCACTCACTGTAACTCATCTGCAAATGTTCTTTGATGTCCTTCATCTAACTGCACCTAGGTCAACCCTCTAGCTGGTTCCCTTCTTTTTGCCTTTAGAAGAGATTTCTTCCGCTTTTTAGCTCTAATCAAATGGCCGAAATACTGAGATTTATTTTCTGAATGTCATATTTTATAGTTTCCTTTGCTGTGGCAATTTAAAGTATCCCTTTGTTCCTTGTAGTGTGAACATAGTGGAACTTATGGCATATATCTTCATATCCACATTGGAAAGGCATATTTTCTTGCTCAGATCATTACTCATTGTCCAAGTTTCTAAGGTACATCAGGAAATAAATAAGATTCCCATGGATTTCTTTCTCCCTTGTTACACGTTTGAGCATTCTTGCTGTTTACAAATTTATAGCTGGCTATATTTATCCTCCTTCTAACTTCTGCATCACATCTACTGTCTATTGTTACAACTTGTTCAAAATAGACAAAATTAGCTCCCCTTTCCAGCGTGATGCCATCCACTTCAATCTTCAACCTAATATTTTTCTCATGCAGCTTCCTAATCACCATTGTTTTCTGATATTTGAACACAATGCGAATTCTTCAAGATTTTACTTGAGCTATGATATTTTGCTGAGTCCTTTTGATTCTGCAAGTATTGGTCTGGTGTCAGTGCACCACAAGTTTGTTATGATATAGCCTCAAGTTTTATCCTTAAGTCATAATCCAGTTCTTTTTTTTTCTGTGCACAGACTGATGAGTTTTAGTGACAATAGATTCGTTGCACTCCTTTCTTTATTTGAAGCATGTTTGATTACCCTTTTTCCAATATAGGCTCTGGATAAATCTTACATCCAATGTCAAATGTTAGCAATGCATCTACTAAGTCTTGATCAAATAAAAATGATCAAATGCTTTTGAAGTAGTGTCACTGGACCCGAAATGTTAACTCCGCTTTCTCTCCACAGATACTGCCAGATCTGCTGAGTTTTCCGAGCAATTTCTATTTTTGTTTTAAGCATATGTTAATATTGTTTACTTCTAGATATTTATCAAAGATTACTCTTAGCTTATAAAGTTCCCTTTTGTTCTTACTCCAGGTCTAAATCCAGGACGTGTTTCACTAATCTTTGCTTCAAATGTGTTATTATTTCTTTCTATTATGATGTCTAAGATCAAGTGCAGCACAGTAGCTTGGTGGTTAGCACTGTTGCCTCACAGTGCCAGGGACCTGGGTTTAATTCCCTGAGTGACTGGAGTTTGCACATTCTCCTTATGTTTGCTTGGGTTTCATCTGGGTGCTCCGTTCCTCCCACTGTCCAAAGATATGCGGCTTAGGTGGATTATCCATATCACATTACCCATAGCGTCCTGGGATGTGCAGGCTAGTTGGATTAGCTATGGGAAATGCAGGGTTACAGGGATGGTATCGGACTCGGTGGGGTGCTCTTCGGAGGGTCAGTGTAGACTCAATGGGCTCAATGGCCTGTTTCAGTGATTCTATGATAATGAGATGACTGATGCAGCTTACTGTTCTAATAACGATTGTACCACATTGCTTTAGGTTTGTTAGGTATTTAAAGAATAACATATGTCTCAAGTTTTTAGGAATGAATCCTTTGCAATGATTTGAGCACAAATTTTTGATATCATTTCTAATTCTGTTCCTCCAAGGGCTTTTAAATGTTTTGTTGTTATTATGTCTCTGCCTAGAGCTTTTTCTGTACTTGTCATTTTCTGCAGTTCTCTTTTCATAATGTTTGGCCCTTCATTTGCCTCCGTGCTGAAAGTGCTGAGAGAAAGTTTTGAACTGTGGTTGTTGGGTCAATGATCAAATGCATTTCTGCATCTGGACAGCCTTGATAGAGGCAAGTCATCACTCATAATAACTATCAGCATCTCAGTGGACTAATAGTGAAGTTAAACATCTAAGCACCCACTTGTGGGATGTTAGGCTGCTACTGGAATGGAGTCCTAAGCCCAGGACATGCCTGAAGACAGTTTGCCAGTGGCCAACTAGAGGACGTCTAAATTCCAGCTAGAGGAGTCTGTGAGACCCCCTGTTAGGAACACAGAAACAATTGTTGGCCTTTCAGCCCATCAGGCCAGCACTAACCTTTACTACAATTGTGGCTGATCGAAACATTGAATGCCCACTTCCCACAGTATCCCACAATCCTTTGTGCTATTGATAAACAGAATTCTATGAATCTTTACTTTGAAGACAGAGATTCCATAGCCCTCTGGAGGAAAAGATTCTAAATATTCACCATCCTCTGTGTAAAATTACATTTCCTTATTTTTAAATTGTGCCTATTGCTTCTTGACTCCTCAACTCGGGAAAACACCCTACCTGCATCTACCCTGTCTATCCCCTTATGTATTTTATAATTTCCAATAAAATCATGTCACATTCTTTGAAACACCAGAGAACACAGGCTCAATCTATCCAATCTGTCCTCAAAGGATAGACCTGCGATCCCACAAACAATTCTGATGAACTTTTGCTGCATTCCCTCTAAGGCAATAATATCCTTCCTGAGGTAAATAGACCAAAACTGCACACAATTTGTGGCCTAACCAAGCTTCTATACAATTGACGCAAAAGTTCACTACTCCCATACTCAAATCCTCTTCCGTAAAGCCTAACATTCCATTATCCTTCCTAATACCTTGCTGTATCTGCATGTTAGCCTTCAGTGTCTTATTGACTCAAATCCCTTTGTACGTTTACAATTTCCAACCTCTTACCATATAAGAAATACTCTGCACAAATGTTCCTCCTATCAAAGTTGACAACCTCATTCAGGACCCAGGAGACTTAACAAATTTCATCCCCATTAATTTCTCCAGTACATTCTTCTTACTTATACCAATTTCCTTTCCTACTCATTTGGAGCTCTAATTTTGAGAAAGTTCTTATATCTTCCTCTAGGAAAACAGATTCAAAGTAATTATTTAGCTTCTCTACTATGTTCATTGTTATAGATTTGCCTGAGTGCTTGTAATGGACCCAGATTGATCTTAGCCAAATATTTCCTTTTTTATGTATCTATGGAAGATTTTACTGCTTTTATGTTTTTTTGCTGAACTACATTTTTCCTTCCCCTCTCCCTCCCACCAAAACAGCATGGATCGACTGGAGACAATCCTGTGAAGGGGTTTCCTGGCATTTGTGGTTATACATATATTCAATAAACGACAAACCCTTCAAAGCACACCTCTACCAATGGGGCTACCATGCTTTTAAGACTGCCAGCCCCAAAATTGGGTTGAGAGTCTTAACTGTCTGCAGCCATCCATAACTGGAAGATGGACATGTCGGCTTAGAATCTTAAGGTCTTGTTACATTCTTAAGGTCTTTCAAGAGTTTGTGAAAGTGATGATTCGGGAGTAGAAATGATCCCAAGCCATGAGTATTGTTAAGGTCCAATTATACGAGGAACATTACCAAAGCTGATGAGATGACAGCACTATATGATGTTTAGCTCCTGAGACTTTGGGTTCTTAATCCACTTTTACCTGTGTCACAACATTATTAACAAGCTCAACTGAGTTCGCCGGAAGGTAGATACATTACATTAGTTGGGCTTGCTTGTCTTTATGAATTAGAAAGTTAATCTAGATGCATGAGACGTCATTAAAGTACAACTGAGCTTTTTCCTGCCATAAATTGTAACTTTCAAAACTCCCCAGTAATAGGATCCTAATGCTGGCAAGCAAGGTATGATTGAGGCCAGCATGAAACAGTATCATTGGATTAGTAACTATTCTCATTATTTTCTGGAATAACAATTTTTTTTCTGGGTGGCTAATTTAAAAAAAAAAATTCCTTTATTTTAATTTGGTTACAAGGTACGTCATTATTGGTCCCAGGAAATCTCACTGTTGCTGTCTGCCCACAGCCATCCTGTGACATGGAAGTATTAGCCCTTAAAGCAAAACCTAACATTTGATTAGTTTTACTACCATAACATCAGTACACAGTGTACCTGATACTTATAATGTTCTTAATATCTATAATTCACACAGTTAAAAAAGCCCTTTTACTATATTATTGTAGTCCTCTTTTGTTCCTTATTAAATTATGAAAATTCGCTAAGACGATGACTGAAACAGAATCTAGCAATCATTATAGTTTCACTACCAGATGCAGTTTTCTTTAATTTAGATGAAATTGGGACCAATTTTACTTATATTCTGTTAACTCTCAAAGGAATGGTTTTCCCTGCAATTGTTTAAACAGTGTTGCTTGTGGCTTCTATCCTTCATAAAGTGAGATGACCTTAATTAACAAACTTGTGGGGGGACAGACAATGGTCTCAAAAATCAAAAATCTCTCTAACTTAGACTGAATAAATTCAATGATCAAACTCCACCACTGTACTGAGGAAGAGAATTCCATAGGCTAATTATCTTCTGGGAGAAAGGAAAAAAAATCTTTTGACCTCCAAAAAATGTGTTCTGTTATTGTGAAACTATGTCCCCTAGTTCTATTTTCCCCCATAAAATGAAGTATCCTCCCAGTAATCACCCATTCATATGAACATAAATACATTCAAATTAGGAGCAGAAGAGGGCGTTATGGCCCTTGAAGCATGCAATAAGAGCTGGTTGATCAAGTCGCCGGAGCATCTTATATGTTTCAATTAAGATCACTATTTCATTGACCAGGTTGCATCTCCTAGCTTATTGCTTGCCATCACAGCGCTCACTCACTCCAAGATTACTTCAATGCACTGCCTTTTTTGTGCTCTGCCTCTCAGCCAAAGATACCAGGCTCATATTACTTATGTCTGGCCTCACCATTTAGCAGAGAAATTGTCGTGCTGATCAGCTGGCCTCAGTTGGGTCAAACATGATAGCCTTTGGTCATGGGGTCTGGCACAATGAGTGAATGTCAGGCAGCCCACCACACATCTCACATGCAGGTATTAAGGAAGAGAAAAATGGGTGGCACAACTGTTACTTTTAGTGCAACTGGGGAGGTGTCCTGACTGGATGATTGGTGGCATCAGGGATTGAATTAAGTTCAAAGAGTGGGGAAAATGAGACTGATACAGAATGAGACATGAGGGTATTGGAGAGAAGATACTGGCACATCTGCTGGCAGAGTGGAGGAGGTCATTAGCCATCTTCCTCTGGTGCTGAGCATTCCTCCAGTGGCTGAGCCTGCTTTATCCTGGGTGGCAATCTTGCTTGTGGCTTCCACTGCTGGTCTTGGGAGAACAGTAAGCCCTGCCTGTGCCCCAGCCCACCCCACCCCATCTAGCAAGGCCTCCAAATCCCTGCCCGCAAATTGGGGGTGACAGTTTCCTCCTGTCTGCTGTATCTGAGCCAAATGTCCGGAACAATGCAAGGCAGCTCTAGACTGACGGTGCTTGACTACGTGGCATCAGTGCAAGGGATTCCATTAATGTTTGGCTAGGTCTGGCAATGGCAGGTGGTAAGATGGGGTTGGAATCAGATCTGAAGGACGTCATAGTAGAAGGGTAGGAAGTTGATGAGGTGAGTTTGGTGAGACATACTGAGAAATTTCACTGGACCTCTAAAATCGTGAAGTAGCTCAGACTTTGGCATAAAAAATTAAAATTTGTCCCATGGAATCGTACCAGAAAAGTACTGGTATACTGGAGACCTTCTGAGACCAGTGGAAGCTGCAGAGTTTGGACTGTATATTGGACACTGACAATAACACCACTATTTAAGTTTCCTTTTTATAAGGATTATATCTTTATTTGACATATCCCTGTGAAAAAAATGTGCTGCTTTTGTTCTGTCTCCTCGTTGCTTTATTTTGCAAAGACATGTAAGAAGGAGCATTTTATCTATGCTTTGTGAATCTATTGTTTTGAGATTCTGACTGGTTTGTTTTGTTTTATTACACTGGATGGACCCAACAACCTACCAAAGAAAAACATCTGGCTTCCTGTCAGCTGCCATGAGAGATTCCCATTTCAGTGTTTGCAGGCAGCCCACAAAACATTGAAACCAAGCAGGCAAGTTCTCATGTATTCCCACGGCCCACTGTCCACCTCTTTCTCTTTGCCCTAAGCACTTCCACAACAATGTTGCCAAAAGTGTTGTCTCAGCTGTAACCTGTTGCGTGTTCCCTGAGCTTTTTGCAGAATATTGTCTCTGCCTCCTGGTCATTATTTCCTACCAGCACAGCACTGTACCCCACCATCAACTCTGCTTTTCCATGCCCTCTAACTTACTGACTTGCCGAGAATATTTAGAAAATAACTTGCAGAATGAAGATCATGTTTGATTAAAGCAGAAAATTACAAGTAGTTTGGAATATTAGCATTGCAGGTTATGCTATTGATTGGCTTGAACATGTTGCATTCATTATTTTCACACGCAAATATTGAGGACACTTCTGAAAAGCTTGGTTGAAAGTAGTGCATCTAGGCACAAATTTAATTTTGAATCAAACTTGTTTTGCAGGGAAACTGAGATAATCAATGAGAATCGCATCTTAAATTGGTTTGTGCTTTATGGTGAAAGCTCATTATCACCTTCTCAAAGGCAATTAGGAATGAGATATAAATACTGGCATTACCAGTGATATCCAGATCTAATGAATAATACATAAAAACACCTTAAGCAGTGAGAAAGTCAATTTTTTTTGGTGAAGACAGCTCTTGGAATTCTCTCCTAATTTATTGTAATCAATCTCTGGTTTAGTTGAAGAAACTAAGTGCATTGTTTGATTTCAGTTATTGGCACTGATATGCGATCTTCTATTTTGATTATTTTATACATTAACATGTCACTTGTCATATTATCTTGGTGTGTGTTGCTCTGTCGAATGTCCAATAATTTCTGTAAAATTGATTCATTTTGCAAGATAAAAATCAAAACCATAAGCAAATTCTGTCGACACTGTTATGAAAATCTATTTTCCTGTTTCTTGAGCCTTTGATGTGTGTTCCCAGCAGCAAATTCACTTGATCAAAACAAAGGTCACCACTCAATCCAAAATCAGAGTTTAACATAATGGGTCCCATTTACTCGGGCTCAAGGGTAGTTCCCAGATGGATTAAGTAGACAAACTATGGAATGTCTGTCTTAACCATCTGGCCTCACTGTCTGTAACTGACAGGATCTGGGACTGGTAACATAATAGTTGCTAATGATATTGAGATATAATTGATATGATGAGCAGTTAAAGTTTAAACAACTCATTGAATGGACAACTACAAGGTGTCACAGACAACAGGGTGAGGCAAGTTTGGTTATTTTCACTGTTCTTCTTTCCAGTCCAAAGCAGAGGTGGCTTTTGAATTTTTTTATTTCTTTTCCTGTTCGAAAAAGCAGTGGTGTGTTTCTTCAAAACTATCTGTGGCATCCAAATGCATTAACAACCCATAGCAAATAATTTAGGGTCAACACAAAATAGGATTTATTGCAGCATTCAGAAATCCGGGGGAATAATCTGTAACACACACTTTTAAAAAATTCATTCACAGGATGTGGGCATTGCTGGCTGGGTGAGTATTTATTACGCATCCGTAATTAACCAGAGGGCAATTCAGTGTCAATCTCATTGTTTTGGTCGAGAATCACATATAGACCAGACCAGGTGTGAATGGCAGATTCCTTCCCTAACTGGCACAAGTGAATCAGATGGGATTTCCCGACAATCAACAATGGGTTCATGGTCAGCATTAGACTCTTAATTCCAGATTTTTAATTGAATTCAAATTCCACCATCTGCCATGATGGGATTCAAATGCAGGTTGCCAGAGTATTACCTGGGTCTCTGGATTAACAGTCCAGCAATAATAATGCTTGACCATTGTCCCCCCCTTAAATGAAGCCAAGAAAGTAAAGGAGAAATTGCCAATTATAAATTACTGAAAGTCAAAGATTTCAGAACTAGTTCATGTCCAGTAGAGAACTACTAAATCAATGTCCATTTGAAGTTTGTTCAGTCAGCTTTACACAAATGCTCCTTTTGTAAAAGTTAAACTGTAGTTGAACTTGAATTGATCACTTTGCAGGCGAAATACATTTCTTCCAGAAATCAAGATTTTTCAGTAAGACTGAGCTGAGAGGCAGGTGTTTAGCTAAGTCTAAAGCTGCTTAGGGCGTGTTCTGTTTTGGTGTTACAAGCAGACTGACAGAAGAGGTCAAAAACTGTATAATTAAAAGTGATTCAAACAAACCAGCAGATGCTGTCATGTGACTGAGGCTTTGAGATATCCAGCTAACAAGGTGGGTTTGATGTTCCTCATCAGAAACCACTGTATTTTGCAGTAGGCAACTGAGTATCAACGAAAACAATGATAGACTTTGATAGTCTCCTTTGTTTAGAAGCAACTAAGGTAAATGACTCATCTACTATTCCTTTGATGAAACAAAAACTGTGAATGCTGACCATGTGAAAGAAAAACAGAAGTTGTTAAAGAAAGATAATAAAATGTGAGGCTGGATGAACACAGCAGGCCCAGCAGCATCTGAGGAGCACAAAAGCTGACGTTTCGGGCCTAGACCCTTCATCAGAGAGCTTTTGTGCTCCTGAGATGCTGCTGGGCCTGCTGTGTTCATCCAGCCTCACATTTTATTATCTTGGATTCTCCAGCATCTGCAGTTCCCATTATTGTTGTTAAAGAAAGGATGGTTATGGTGGCTCAGTGGTTAGCACTGCTGATTTACAGCTCACAGTGCCAGTCACCCAGGTTTGATTCCAGCCTTGGGTAACTGTCTGTGTGGAGTTTGACTGTTCTCCCTGTGTCTCGATGCTCTGGTTTCCTCCCACAGTCCAAAGATGTGCAGGTTACATGGATTGGCTTTACTAAATTTGTCTGCAATGTCCATGGATGTGGAGGATAGGTAGATTAGCCATGGGAAATGCAGGGTTACAGGGATACAGTAGTAGGCTGAGTTTGGGTAAGAAGGTTGATGCATATTTGATGGGCCAAACTGTATCTAAGGGTCACTGGACCTGAAACATTAACTTTCTCTGCACAAAGGCTGTCAAACTTGATGAGCTTTTCCAGCAATTTCTGATTTTTTTGATTCCTTTACTTGACTGGAATGTCCACATAATGCAAGCAGTGTAACATTCCAGGAGGTACTGAGTTCACTTTTATCCTGGTAATTGCTGGAAATTTCTGGAAGCATTTTCTCATTCTATAATTTGATAGCAGCCATTTTAAAATCCAGCAAGTCCACTTTGAGGAAATGTAGACATCAGAACATAGTTTAAAAGATGATTTAAGATCTCTCTCCTTGTCTTTGTGAATTACAGAAAGCGTAATTATAAATGGCCATTCAAGAAACTTAGTTCCTAAATGCCCCAAAGTCCCTCAATGCAGCACGCTCAAGTTTTAACCTAATTACAGTAATTTTAACTTTATTCTTTATCCCAAAATTCTTTTTGTGTAATGCTAATTCTTAAGTGACAATTTGTTTGCTTAGTGCTAAACATTTCCTTGACTCAGATGAACCTATGTCATTTGCACAGCTTTCTTTGAAGTAATTTTCCACATTTACCTTTTCTACTGCATAAATAATTTTATACATTCTAGAAGGTCATTTTTTCAAGGTTGTGACATAATTAGACATCAGAGGATTGCAAGGATTGAGGAGTGATTAATGAACAGAAAACAAAGAGTAAACATCATTTTTGGCTGATGGTAATTTAGTGCTGCAGGGATCTGGGCTTGAGCTTCACCTATTTACAACTGCTATCAATGACTCAGATGAGGGAACTAATTGTTATGTATGCATGTTAGGATATAAAGATAGGTGAAAAGGAAGCTGTGAGGTAGATACAAAGAGGTTGGCAGAAGATATGAGATAATGGGAACTGCAGATGCTAGGCTCGAAACATCAGCTTTTGTGCTCCTAAGATGCGGCTTGGCCAGCTGTGTTCATCCAGCTCCACACTTTGTTATCTTGGAAGGAGATGCAGACAGGTTAAGTAAGTGAAAAAGAAGGTGGCAGATGTGAGTACCATGTGAAAAAATGTGAAATTATTCAACCGTTGATATGAATAGCGAAACAATTATTTCTTAAAATGAGAGACGTTGTTTCGCAGAAGATTTCAAAGTCTGTGTATACGAATCACAGAAAGCTAACATGCAGGTATAGAAAGCAATCTTGAAGGTAATTTGTATGTTAACCTTTATTTGCAAAGGGGTTGCAGCATAAACATAAAATGTTTGAGTGAACTCATACCTGGAATGGTGTGAGTGATAATGGGAACGTCAGCTTTTGTGCTCCTGAGATGCTGCTGGGCCTGCTGTGTTCATCCAGCCTCACATTTTATTATCCTGGAATGGTGTAAACAGTTTTGATCTCCTTACTAAAGGAAGGATACCTATGCTTCTGAGGGAATATATCACCAATTCACTGGACTGATTCCTGAGGTGAAAGTATTGTTGTATAAGAAGTGACCGAATAGAATGGAACTCGAGGTTGAAAACTTGAGAGGTGATTTCAGTGAAGCTTATAAAATCCTTGGAGAGCTTTACAGAATAGATGCAAAGAGGCTATTTCTCCAGGCTGCGCAATCTGGGACTAATGGTCATGTTTCAGTGTAAGATATTGGCCCAGATCTGATGTGAGGAGAAAGTTCTTCACCTAGAAGATTTCTGGCTGTGGATGCTCAGTCGATGAACATATTCAGGACTGACACTGATACATTTTTTGACACTGTGGGAATCAAGTTGGGATTGCTCAGGCAAATGTTCGTGACAGAAAGGTCAGCAATTATTTCACTGAATGGCAGAGCAGATTGAAGAGGCTGTACAGCCTCCTCGTAGTCCCTTTGTTTTTTGTGTTTGTAGACCAAATTCTTCGGTCTTTCCTGCCTCAGATCTCTGAAAATGATATCATCCTCGTGCTTCTTCCCAGCATACTGTTCAGTTGAACTGAACGCCAATGTCATAATTAGGACAGTTACTGTAAAACTAACGTTCTTCCTTATGTTAGGTTGCGTTATTAATATGCAGTTAATGCTGGTATGTGAAAAATAGACAAATAATGGAAGTCTTCTTGAATTCTTTTGGTGGAAGTTCACTCTCTTTGCCACAAGTAAAGTCAAGCTCTGGAACACTTCTTCTGTGTCCCTTTTACAACATCACATGTTCTCATATTGCTTAATTCTGCAATTGGCAAAACTCGTTTTGTTCTTGCTCATCAATATTTCCTCATGTTTTATGTTTTGCTGTTAGATATATTACAACTTTCCAAATCTGTTCCTCCTCTTTTTCAGACACCTTAAAACCAGTTATGTTGAACTGGAGGACAATCTGCATTGTTAACATATAATCATAGAAGTTTGCAGCATGGTGACCTTATTAAGAGCATGTTGCTTTGCTGTTCCCCTCTATTCCTGTATTTTCATCTGCTTCAAATATTTCCCTTTTCTCTCACAAGATGCAAAGTTCTCTACTTCAATTACATCTCCATTTGTCCTTTGGAAAACCCTTGATAAACATTTAAAACACTATTCAATCTCATTCACAGCTTCCTCTATACTAGCAGAAACCAAGCTACAATCTCATTTCAAGTTTTTCATTCCTGTATCACTGCTAAATCAATAATGTAATTCTCTATAACCCTCAAATGATGCATAGTTGCCTTTCTCTTCCTCGAACAGATCTCTCATAGTTTTTTTTAGCTCGTGTATTTAATATCTTACAGAATAAACATTTCCGTGCCTTTACTTTTTGTAATTTATAGTTTCAAAAAATTATATATTGTTCTCTTGGATTGTCTGTTCTCCAAACCTTTGGTATATTTCCACTGAGCATGCTATCTATTTTTTGTTTTCCTTCCAACATGCATCACTTTATACTTTGCATTAAATTGCATCTGCTTGTGTAACCTCATGTGTTACTTAAGGTTTTATGAACCAACGCAGCACTTGTCAATTTCTTCACCTTCGCATTATCTAAAATATTTATATAGCCCAACTCAAACTCATTTATGTACAGACTGACTCAGCAATTGGCCAGTAAACTGAGTACAGTTTACAGGAGTTGGGACATCATGTTGCGGCTGTACAAGATATCGATGAGGCCAGTTCTAGAATACTGCATACAATTCTGGCTGCCCTTCTATAGGAAGACTGTTGTTAAACTTAAGAGGGGTTCAGAAAAGATTTACAAGGATGTTGCTGGGACTGGAGGGTTTGAGTTACAAGGAGAGGCTAAACAGGCTGTAGCTTTCTTCCCTGGACCATCAGAGGCTGAGGCGTGAACTTATAGACATTTATAAAATCATGAAGCGCACGAATAAGGTGAACAGCCAAGGCCATTTTACCTGGGTAGGGGAGTTCAAAACTAGACGGCATAAGTTTAAGGTGAGAGGCAAAAGATTTAAAAAGGATCTGAGGGGTAACTTTTTCATGCAGAGTGTGGTGTGCGTAAGGAACAAGCCGCCAGAGGAAGTGGTGGAGACGGATACAATTACAATATTTAAAAGCCATCTGAATGGGTACATGAATAGGAAGGGTTGACAGGGATATTGACCTAATGCTGGCAAATGGGACTAGATCAGATTGGGATGTCTAGTCAGTGCGGGTGCGTTGGAATGAAGGGTCTGTTTCCATGCTATATAACTCTATGCCTGTACGTCTGTGTAATTTCCAGGGGACCATCCCTTACACACCTTTTCCATTTATAAGAATATATGTCTGTATTGCAGTGGTAGTGCCCCTATCCAACATCAGAGGCTCAGTTGAAGTCTCACCCACTCCAGAGCTATACAATAATATCTCTAACAGGGTGATTTGCAAATATCTGCACAATTGCAATTATCCTTTGTTCCTTCCTTGCCAACCGATCGTTCATCCATGTTTCTAAATTTTCTCTTATTGTTCATACCTGAATTTTTACCATACCCTCCTGTGTGACATCTCACTGAGGAGATTCTGAAAATCAATGTACATTAAAGCTATTATATTCCTTCATGTTTGCCATCAGTTCTTCCTCCAAAACAAAAATTCCCTTACATCTGTCAAGAATGAATTGCCTTTAACAAAGCTATACCGGTTGTTATTTTTTAATTATCCCATCAAGTTATAAACACACACTAAATTGATTCCAAATAGATTCTAAGTTTCTATCCATTATCAATGACAATTAACCGGTCTATCATTTTTTTTGGAAATTGCTGTCAAAGGACAGTTGTTGCAGTGTGTCCTGTAGACGATACACGCTGCTGACACTATATGTTGGAGGAGGAGATAGTGAATGGGGAAGGTGGTGGATGAGATGACAATCAAACAGGCTATCCCAGATGGCACTTGAGTTTCTTGAGTGTTGTTGGAACTGCAATCATGCAGACAGACTTCATCATACCTCTGCCTTTTACCTTATTAACGGTAGTGAACTAATTCCGGAATCCAGTCCCAATTTACTCCTTTGCTTATGAAATTATATTTGCAGCTTCATGTGGAAGCCAAGCATGCATTTGATTTTCTCGCCATTCATTTTCAATGGTCAGAAAATGAAATCTGGGTACATTCCCATAGGGAGAGACCAAAGCCAAAGCACAGCTGTCCTCATCGTGTGCATCTCCAAGCTGCTCCCTCCATATGGCTCTGGCTGAATTCAGAGTGGAGGACTGGGGTTTGCCTGACTAAATCTTTGAATGCTGCCAGTGGATGTGACAGGGAGGCAGGAGGACAGACCAGATGAATGCCAGCATCAGTAGCTCCAGACAGTTGCAATGTTTTAGACAAGAGTAACTAAAATATATAACATTCATCAAAAGCTCTTCAATCATTTTGGATGCATCTACCTTTTGAACTCCTCAATTGTCAAGTAATGTACAAACTTATCAAAAATGAGTTGTGAAGTTTGGAGATACGGAATTAAAGTGTGGTTCGAGGAGAACAGTTTTGCAATCCATGGGTTCCCAATATGACTCTACTTAAAAGCTGGAAAATTGTTATGATCCCTTGTGAGAAATGTAAGACTGGAACGGGGGGACTGTAAGATCAGGTGGGAGTGAGCAGATGGGAGCTACAGGTTTTCATGGAAAAGTCTATAACAGCTATTCAACTTTGAGAAGCCCTGCGATAATCAGTTGAGAAATGACACCTGAAAATGGCTTCTTCAGTCTGGAAAGTGCAGCAGCATCTCTGTGATTTCCTAACAAGACTCCAATCCTGGTAAGATTGTCCAATCATATGATCAGTCCCACAAGAGTTGAACATTTCATGTTCAATCAAAATGGTCAATGATTTTATATCGTAATATTATTTTGGTTGAATATTATGATGGCAGATCCAGAGAGCCATTGCAAGCCAAGCCCCCACGAATATCAGATTTGTAGAGACAGAACCATTTAAATTTGTATCAATTATACTCTAGTATTACACACTAAACAAAAATGGTTGTCAATTCATAAACCACAAACACAACATCCATGTCTCTAAAAAAATCAACATGCACTGACCAAAAGCATATTTTTTTAAAATGCAAAACATATTGTAACCATTCCACACAGGTCTTCAAAATGGTTCCATGCAGAATCTAGACACCTGCCCCATCCATTTTCAAACCAAATCAAAACAGGCTAGCAGTTACTCAGCCCAGAAGTGGACGCTGCATTCACCCACAGAATGCTGACTATAGTTAATGAGTAATTCATTTGATACGGAGTGTTTAACAGTGCTGCTCAGAAATGTATTGAGATGACATTTAAATGAAACATTCTTCCTTATGGATTATCCAACTGTAAATACTTACATACCAAGCAAGAAATTTGAAAACAATATGTAAATTTTAATATGTTTTGGCCCAACATTATTGCTTAATTCATGCATTCTCTCATTAGCTCAGTTCTTCAATCATTTTTCTCTCATTAATCTTTCCTTCTGGGCCAATCTGTTCTTTCAATTATCTATTTCTGAGTCTTTCTTCCCATTTGCCTAATATACTTTGAATGTACTCAGAACAAAAATATCTTTCCATTAACCTTAGTTGAAATATGAGGTACAAGAGTCTACTATTAGCAGTTGTGTTGAAAACATTTATAAGAAAACTCCAGTTATTAAAGCTTCTTCTCGCACACAAACCTTTCTGTAACTTCTCATAAGATCTCGGTGGCACAGTGGTTAACACTGCTGCCTCACAGAGGCAGGGACTCATGTTTGATTCCAGCCTCAGGCAATTGTGTGGAGTTTGCACATTCTCCCCATGTCTGTGGGGGTTTCTCCAAGTGCTCTGGTTTCCTCTCACAGTACAAAGATGTGTAGGTTAGGTGGATTGGCAATGCTAAATTGCCCACAGTATTCAGGGAGGTATAGATTAGGTGGGTTATAGGGGGATGGGTCTGGGTGGGATGCTCTGAGGTTCGGTGTGAAGGGCCTGTTTCCATATTGTAGGGATTCTATGATATGATATCTATGGTCACATTAAATATATACACACAATGTCAATTCCTCCTGAACATCCCAACCAATGTTCATTGTTTTGAGCTCCCCACTGGATTCCTAATAATTATTTTTATGGAACAAAGCTTTGCCCCATCAGATCTGAAAATGCACTTCTAAAATTCATATTCAATCTGTAGTGATGCTGGGGCATATTGCAAATGCATAGTACGATGAAAAGGTGCATTAAGAGACACAATACAACTCTTCACCAGAATGAACTAAAGCAATTCTTTATTGTACAATCAAACACAATGCAGCAGTATTTTCTTTGATGTAATAAGAATGTTAATAATGTATTAAGATAATATAACCTTCCCCCTTTTCAAACAACCCCAATCCCAGAAAGATATGTTTTTCCTTCATTTCTAACAGCCTTAAGTACATGACTGTAGCACCAACTACTGAACCTTGTTTACAACATGGTAGTAATACACATGCTTAGATAAGTTTATTGGGGCACATTTCCTCCTCCAAACAATTTCACTATCCACATCCTGAGGGTTACCATTGACCAAAAACTGGACTGGATCAGCCAGATAAGTACAATGACTATAAAACCAGGTGAAAGGCTGGAAAGGCTGAGTAGCTGTGTTATAGAATCATAGTGTCATACAGCATGAAACAGACCTTTTAGTCCAATTTGTCCAGGCTGCCCAAATTAATCTAGTCCCATTTGTCTGCATTTGGCCCATATCCCTCCAAACTCTTCCTATTCATGTATCTGTCCAACTGTCTTTTAAATGTTGTAACTGTATCTGCAGCTACCACTTCCTCTGGCAGTTCATTCCATATACACATTACCCTCTGCATGAAAAAGCTGCCCCTCAGGTCCCTTGTAAATCTTTCTCCTCTCACCTTAAAAAATGCCCCCTAGTTTTGAACTCCCCTATCCTAGGGAAAAGACCTTTGCTATTCACCTTATGTTTACACCTCATGATTTTATAAATATCTATAAAGTCACCCCTCAAGCTCCTATGCCCCTGAGAAACAATTCCCAGCCTATCGTCACAACTCAAACAAACCCTCCAGTCCTGATAACATGCTTGCAAATTTTTTCTGTAGCCTTTCCAATTTAATAATATCCTTCCGAATGCAGGGTGACCAGAACTGTACGCAGTACTCCACAAGTGGCCTACCCAATGTCCTCTACAGCAGAACATGACATCCCAACTCCTATACTCAATGCTGTGACCAATGAAGGCAAGCGTACTAAATGTCTTAAATAAAAACCAAAAGAACTGCGGATGCTCTAAATCAGGAACAAAAACAAATTTGCTGAAAAAGCTCAGCAGGTCTGGCAGCATCTGTGAAGGAAAAATACAGAGTTAACATTTCAGGTCTGGTGACCCTTCCTCAGAACTGTTCTGTTTTTTCCTTCACAGAAGCTGCCAGAACTGCTGAGCTTTTCCAGCAAATTTGTTTTTGATACTAAGTGTCTTCTCCACTATCAAATCCCCAAAGATAGACAGGTAATTATTTCACAAGGAATCAGAGGCTGTCCCTAATAGAGGAAGACAATTATTTACACATCTTGAAGGACCCCATTCCACATCAAGGGTGAAGCAGGCAGAGAGGCAGGTCTTCAGCTCCTCAGCAGTTCTGCACTGTAAACTGACATTATACTGAACCACATGCTCAATGGTCACTCCTGCCCAAAGCCTGTCCATCTGCACAAGGCAGAATCCAAGAGTGTGATGGAGTACCCTCCATTGAATTGTTGAATTGAATCCAACAACACAAGTTCAACATCACCCAGGATAAAGCAGCCCGCTTGATTGGCACCCCTTCCACCAGCTTAAACATTCACTCCCCCCATCACAGTGTTGCAACGTGTACAATATCCTGGATGAATTGCATGAACAAAGCTTCTTTGACAGCATCTTCCAAACACAGAACCTCTACTACCTAGAAGGATATGTGCAACAGACTCATGGGAAGCCCACTGCAAGTTCCCCTCCAAGCCATACACCATTCTGACTTAGCACTCTAATCATTAGTTCTTTGCTGTAGCTGGGTCAAAACACTGGAATTCTCTCCCTTGCAGGAATGAGTGTACCTGTACCATGTGGGCAATTGTGGTGCAAGAAGGCTGGTCAGGACCACCTTCATTAACAATTACAGATGCGTGACAAATTTTGGCCTTTCCAATGATGTCCACATTCCATGAATGGAAAAGAAAATTAGATGTTGAATGGTAGGTAGGAAATGGCAGATAGAACATCAAAACCTGATACTGAAGTGAACACTAGGAAAAGACAATGGTACAATTACAGGATTATATAATACATGATGATGTAGTAAGCAATATGTCTAACAATGTCACCTGGTATAACTGCCGACCAGTGTGGGAAAGTGTATTACTACTTCCAAAGTACTGCAGCATCACCATGACTAGGTGACCTTCACAAGTTTCACACAACTTCTCTTCTAATGTCCTGAATTATAACGGACAGTGAACTGGCAGCGAGAACGTAAGGTTCCTGCTGAAAATAATGCTGCTATTACTTTCACTTTCTCAGTCCAGTCCTTCTAGTGAATGATGCTGTCGTTGCATAAACATTTTGACAAGTTATTTATGTGGAAGTGCTATGTCGTGGGTCAACCAGCTGTGCGTATCATCAAAGCTTGGGAATATAGAGCTGATTCCTGTTAAAAATGGATGGGGTAGTTCACAAAAGCCATTTATCAATCAGTGCCATACTTAACAGGAATTCACACTGACTCACAAGGGAACTGCAATATGATGGTGCTTCTCATGCTGAAGTTTATGTTTATTAAGGTGAAGATGTTAACATTAGGGTTATACCTTTGCCAATAAATACTTTTGCCAGCATGGAGCATTCACAGTTGAGTGTAGCGTGGTCAGACTGATTAAAGATCATCATTGTGTCTTAGTATCTATCACTGTAGCCATCATGAATTTTTCCAATTCCAGTCCAATTTATCCTTATGACTTCTCATAGTGGCACCACCAGTCATTTGCCATCTTTGCTAAATCAAAAGAAAATTGGGATCTGATGATGTTGCCTAACTATAGTATCCTCATGTCCAATACATTGTAAGGTCCAGTATGTTGTTAATCTGGTTGAATTCAAATCCAGCTTCAAGATGTGAATGAACCTTGCCATGCACACTGTCTTTCAAACTCTGTAGAAAATGAATACGTAACTATACACAGACCTACCTGGTCTGTCATGGAAATGTAGGATTCTACTGCACAGGAGAGCCCATTCAGCCTACTTGTGAAATTTAATGCAATCCTCTGGCGAGAGCCACCTCACTTCCACCAATGGGAAAGTCCATTGTGTTCAGCACCAGTCGGACACTGAGAGCCCAAGCCTAATCAGTATATATAAATCATACCATATCTATGCAATTTATTGATCAGTAACATCTTGATTATTGACAGATTTTGAATGCTCAAGAACTAGGACTGAGATAAGGCCATACAGTGGGGCATGCATAATCACCAGTGCCCCTCTCATCTGCACATGAAGGTGCTGATTGTTTGAGTTCTGTGAACGAAAACTGACAGCAGTGTAGGGAGAGATCTAGGCTATAGGACATGCGCAAAATAGCAAAATCCACTCTTCTCTTTCCAAATGCTCACTGACTTGAGAGTGAATTTCTAGGATTCTCTGTTTTCATTTCAGGTTTGTAGCAGTTTGTGGGCTTTCCTTTACATTTTATGAAAAACTGCTCTAGTTTCTTTACTTTAAACCCTAGTCGGAGTTTTCAGTGTTAATATTTCAGAACATTAAATAACATTTAGTGCCTGGACAATCGGGGAAATGCAAATGGGAAGGATAAACAGTGATATATTATGACAATTTCTGTGGGAAAGGAACAGTATGTTTAGTAGAAGGATATTTGTCTGTATAACAGCGATTGGCAGTTTTTGCCATGAAGGGAAACCTTGTGTTGTTTTCATCAGGTGATATTACACTGATCTAATTGATGTGATTCCTGTAATTGTGACATGAGATTATAAACAAACAAAACACACACCAAATAATTTTTCAGTAAGATTGCACCATTTAGAGAAGGTTCTTTTGTCACATAATTGCAATGCAACTTGTACTTTAATGGTACCATCAAGTCCTCATTGGGATAATATAGCAGCTGGAGCAACAGATCTGATTGTGTTCATGTGTCTGTTGTCATATCTCCCACTGCCTTGAAATGGAACCTTGGGGGTGGGGGAGAATGCAGCAGTATAAACAAAGACTTTTCACCTTTTAAGACAGTGTCCAATAATACATCCATTTTATAAGGCTGGGCGTCAGTCATGGACTTTCAATATTTAGTGCTTTTTTCTGCTGTCAATGACAAATAAGAGACATTAACATTGGGACTTTTTATTCTTTGTTCTATTCATGGATTTCTAATCTATTTTTCAAATCAACCTGTTCAGAGATCATATTACACATCTCTTGGGACTTGAACCTGGTTCTCTTCACGCAGAGGTAGGGATGCTACCAATGCACAACAACAGGCGTCCATCAGAGATAGTAGGAACTGCAGATGCTGGAGAATCTGAGATAACAAGCTGTAGACCTGGATGAACACAGCAGGCCAAGCAGCATCAGAGGAGCAGGAAAGCTGACGTTTCGGGCCTAGACCCTTCTTCAGAACATTTTTAATCCAATCTGGGCTCTTTCAGTCCAATCATTATCTTTTAAGAATTTTACATTGTTTATATAGCAATTGACAATGATACCACATTGTGACAAAATCACTCTGTTTACTCTGCCCTCCTCCTACTTCTGTGGATTGGAACAACTGAATATGCAGAATTTTGGAAGGACCTTCCTGTTCTGATTCTCCAGAAAGACCAGAAAAACTTGCACTTTCTGCTGTCCCTTTTCTGGAAGCCCTAGATTCTGTCTTCTGACACCCTGCAGTGCTGTCAGCTCTGAGAACCGATGAAAAGAATCAGAAAAAAAGCAGACTGACCAAGAATTCTCACCCTGACATTCACCAGCACTGAACAAAATTCAGAGGGAGCTCTCAAATTGCATCTCACTTTTGCACCAGTAGAGGAGACAGAAGACTATTTAATCAAAAAAAGCATTTGTAGCCCACTGTGAATTGGCTAACACTCAACTTATATTATTGACACAGCTGAAAAGCTGAGGTCATGTTACGCTCCTGGGAACAGCCTAACAATTGTAGGCTGCCAGCTTCATGGAGTGCAAAAGAGGGCTCTGTCAATCTGTAACAATCCCTCCAATTTAGAATGGTGTTAAAGATAAAAGATTTGATTTAAGTAACATAGGTCCAAATTCTACAATATTTTTGGCCAAGTCCAAATTGCATCAAATTGTTTGGAAGGTTTTTCATGGTGAGGTTTAGTGACTTCTCTCACTATATCTGGAGAAATCCATTTCATTAACTACCTACCCTGTTCCTATGGCATCCTGCATGTCTAATTCTCTCTCCATCTTATCATGCGCCATTCTTAAAACAACTCACCATATTTGCCAAAAAGACCAGCATCCCTTGCACCAGCACCATCTTTAAAAGGCCATTTTGCACACAGTTGGGTATTGGCATTCTGAAGCTGCCCTACTCGCTCAAGGTCATATTGTAAAGCAATCGGGAACAGGGGGAAACAGTAGCACGTTTCTTGGATAGACAGCTAGTCTTAGTCAAAGGGTTGGTGCAAAGGAGGGCTGTCCACTTTCCAGAGGGCCAGCAGAGGAGACCTCACCTTCACACCCTGCCAATCTGGTCTCTGAGGATAGAAGTATCAAGGCCTCAGATAAAATATTGACAAAGGTTTCTATTTGAAGCCCCTCTATCTCAGTTACTGACAGCTCACTGGGAGTGTTGTACTTTGAGAGTGTGGGAACACAAGCTTGTGAGCACCTGACTGTGACAGCTCTGCAGCTGGCTGGGAAAGAAACACTCTAGGCTGTTGGCATTCAGCAGGCTACTGGAGATGAGGCATGTGCTGAAGACAGGACCCTGTCAACAATCAGGGGCTTCATACACTGCACAGGGAGAAACAGGAGCAGCAACGTGTATGTGGGCAGAAAGTCATGAAACTGTCTGACTTAGCCAGATCTAGGTTGGAGTTGACACAGAGAGACATGTCCACCCCTGTTTGTATTATTGTCTGCACTGAATACTGCAGTGGAAAACCATACTTTCTGAACTTGATCTGTGCTAAAAAGCTGTTGAAATAAATGAAAAGAATTAGGTATATATCTGCATTCCCTGTAACCTGAAAGAATAGCTGGAGTACAGTCAAGACAGTGAAGCTGGCGAAATTTATCGGTAGGTTAAGCATCTATGTGTATGGGCTTTTCCCATGGTATGTCCATAGCACATGATAATGGAATGTGGGTCACACTTAAGATTCTGCATGGTCCAATACCTCATAGCCTTGGCATAACTGGGGGTCACAATGCAGAAGGTCAGTACTTCCTTACAAAGACAACAGTAAAATGAGGACAGCCAGTCACCCCAACACAATTACAATTCTGATTAATTGCATTTTCTATCCACCATTTTGCAAGCAGACAGTGGCAGCAGTTATCAGTATCCACCTTTGGATAGTGCCGGGGATGATACTGAGAAGTGAGGCAGTAAACAAAAGCAATTCAACAATGCAGCACAAGGCTTTTTCAGTTCAATAAAGTTCATGGTAGGTGAATGATCCATTGAGAAGCTGCTGCTCTTGGAGGACATCAAAATAACGATCTGTTTGCGAACTACCAGGCATGAGTTATTTTTCCACTTTGGTCAAACTGAAAAACACAATAATTCTCTAGTCTGCACATTACGTCATCATGTTTATCTCCAAGCCCCAGGTTTTCAATGTCCCTTTGTTTGCCTTTTGCTCCATCTGGATTTTTTGCACCAATTACAATTCTTTCTTTGGCCATTGCTTTGGTCTCCCATCTGTACTAAAAGAAATATTTTATCACTTCATTTCAGATATATTTATTTGTAAAAAGATCTCAAGATTTATGCAAGGAATGATTTAAAAAAATTATTGCAAAATAAAGTTGAGGTTTGCTGAACTGGTGAGGGTCTCATCAGCAGGTGGGTTGTAGCAATATGCTCACGAGAGGCAGGATATTCCCTTGCACTGTCATTGGCAGAAGGCTGCCAGGTGGGAAAGGTGGCCTTTTAAAAATTCATTCATGGAATATGGGCATCACCGGTGAAGCCAGCATTTATTGCTCACCTCTAATTGTCTTCAGGAAGGTGGTAGTGAACTGTGTTACTCAACTGCTGCAGATCCTGGGGTGTAATAGTGTTAGAAAGGGATTACCAGAATTCTAACTAAGCAGTCTTGAAGAAACAGTGTTACAATTTCAGGTTCAGGATCATGAGTGATTTGGAGGGGAACTTCCCATACTTCTGCTGCCCTTGTTCTTCGAAGTGGTATTGTGGGCTGAAGGGCCTGTTCTGTGCTGTACTGTTCTATGGTAGAGGCTGTATGGTTGGAAGGTGCCTCCAAAGAAGCCTGGGTGAGTTGCTGCACTATATCTTCAAGATTATTGGCACAGTGTACTGATAATGAAGCAAGCGACAGTTGAAGGTGGGGTGGTCTTCCTGCCTGTATTATCTTTACCTCCCAACAATGCAAATCTTTCCAGTCAAACGTATTGTCAGTTTAAAAGGTCAAGCTAAGAGAAACTTCTGATCATTAGAGGAACTTAGTTTTACCAGCGATAGATTGGGGCCTTATTGAAATGTCCTCTTTCTCCAGGAATTTTCAAACCAGCAAAATTATCTCCTGATAGAATATAACTGCAGGCATATATTATAATAGGAACAGCATTTTTTGCATTTACCAATGTCAGCGTGCAGAATCCTAAATTACAAATGCTAAGACATTGTGAGGAAGGATATATTGGCCTAGGAGGGAATAGAACACAAATTTAAAAGAATGATACCTGGACATCAGGGGTTAAATTGTGAGGAAAATTATACAATTTAGGTTTTTTTCTGCAGAATATAGAAATTGATCATAATCTTCAAGATATTAACGGGAAAACGACAGGGTAGATAAAGATTAGCCACTTCCACTGGTTGGGGATTCTAGAATTAAGGAGGATAGCTGGAGAGTTAGGGCCAGGCCATTCAGGAGAGATGTTAGGAAGCACTTCCAAACACCAAGATGTTTGGAACTTTCTTTCACAAATGGTAGTAAATGCAAGATCAATTGCTAATTTTAAATGTGAGATAGATAAATTATTGTTAAGAAGAAGTGTTAAAAGAAATGGGCCAAAGGTGTTAGGTCACAGATAAGCCATGATCTCATTAAATGGCAGAACAGGCTCGAGGGGCTGAATGGTCTACTCCTGTTCTTTTTTTTCATATATGGGTTTGTAAGGATAGAAATATGAGATTATGACTTTTTGTTATTGCTTATGAATATATATTGCAAAAATCAATACTACTGTTACAGGAATGAAAACAGTATCATGGAATTTCAACAACAGTCACGACTATTTGACTATAAATTTATATCCAATGTTTAAATCCACGTTAAAAACAAATGGATATTCGAGAAGATATGATTTCTTTAAAAAGTTGTTGTGACAACAACTTGACAGACTCCTGAGGTTCTGAGAAACAGTCACCAAACCCAAAACGTTAACTCTGATTTCTCCCCACAGATGCCCAAGACCTGCCCAGCTTTTCCAGAAATTTCTGTTTTTGTTTCTAATTTCTTTACAGTATCTTAAGTCTGAATTTTTCAAATGGGAGTTAGTTGTAAATATGATCCTTTTGTGTCCTAAGATGACTGATCTGACTTTTAAGACTTAGAGTCTGTTTCTGTGGCTGAAAGAGACAGGCTTGCGTTGTTCATTGTATGCCCATGAAAATAAATGTTATCACTTTGCTTATAGGGTCTTGTCGTGAATTCTTATGGCTCAATTCCTTTTCTCTTTTTCCAACAATAGTGTTACCAAGTTCCGAAAAGGCCAGTATTTTTTTACAGCAGGCCAAGCAGCATCAGAGGAGCAGGAAGGCGGACGCTTTGGGGCTTGACCCTTCTTCAGAAATTCTGAAGAAGGGTCTCGGCCCGAAACGTCAGCCTTCCTCCTCCTCTGATGGTGCTTGGCCTGCTGTGTTCACACAGCTCTACACCTTGTTATCTCAGATTCTTCAGCATCTGCAGTTCCTACTATCTCTGAAACAGTATTTTACTACATTGTTTTTTCTATCGTCTCTTGGCACTTATTCAAGCGATCCTTACTACATCTTTTATTTTCGTTATCTTTTGAACTTAATTAAAACCTTTATAAAATTTTCATAAAATTGATCACTTCCTTTTACAGAGAATAAGGCACTGATCTGTTGGATTCCCTTGTCCTGGATGGTGTTGAGCTTCTTGAATGCTGTTGCAGCTGTACCTACACAGACAAGTGGGGAGTATTTTATCAAACTCCCGACTTGTGTTTTATTGATAAGGGACAAGTACTGAAGAAACAAGAAGTGAGCTCCTCACTGCAGATTTCCCAGCCTCTGACCTCCTCTCATACCCACAGTATTGATGTGGCTGGTCTGATTAAATTTCTGGTCAATGTTAATCCCCAGAATGTTGATAGTGGAAAATTCTGCAAGGGTAATGCCATTCAATGTCAAGTGAAAGTGATTAGATTCTCTTTTACTGAAGCAGATATTGCCTGGCACTTGTCTGGTACGAATTTTAGATGTAGCAGCCCAAGGTCTTGCTGTATAGGGATACAGACCGCTTCAGTACTTGAGGAGTGGTGGATATACAGAACATTGTGCTGTCATCAGCAAACATCCCCACTACTGACCTTATGTTGAACAGAAGGCCATTGATGGAGCAGCTGAAGATGGTTGGGCCTACAATCAGACTCTAAAGAACATTTGCTGTGATGATTTGGACTGACATGGCTGAAATCCGTCCAACATAACTATCTTCCTTTGTGCCAGGTATGACTCCAACCAGCGGAGAGCTTACTCCACTTCCCATGGGCTCTAATTTTGCTCAGGCTCCTTAATGCCACACTCAGTCAAAGTGGTCTTGAAATGAAAGGCTGTCAGTCCCATCTCACCTCCAGAATTCAGCAGTTTTGTCCATGTTTGAATAAAGGTTGTAATGAGGTTAGGAGCTGACTGACCCTGGAAGAACACAACATGAATATTTATGAGCAGTTTATTCCTAAGTAAGTGCTGTTTGAAAGCACTGTTGATGACTCCTGACATCACTTTATCGATGGCTGAAATCAGACTGATGGGCAGTAATTGACCAGGTTGGATTTGTCCTGCATTTGATGTACAGTACATACCTGGACAATTAGTCATATTGTCAGGTAGTTGTCAGCATTGTAGCTCAGCCTGCGGCAAATTCTGGAGAACACATCTTCAGTACTATTGCTGGAATGTTGTCAAGCCCATAGCCTTTGCATTATCCAGTGCCTCCAGCTATTTCTTGATTCTGTTTTAAAGTTGGTTCCAAGATATGGAGCATCTCAGGCTAAACCAACATTTATTGCCCATCAGCTGGGGGTCAAGAGTCACTTTCGGTCAGGTCAGGTAAAGTCCTTACCTAAAGGCATTAGTGAATAAGATGGATTTTTATGGAATGCATGGTCACCATTAAGTCTGCTCTTTATTCCAGATCTTTTAAAAATTGAATTCAAGTTCCATTTGCCAAATGAGATTTGAACCCATGTCCCCAGAACACTGTTCTGGATTGCTCACCCAGTGACAATACCACTATACCACTGCCTCCCATGGTGTGAATCTAACTGGCAGAAAACTGGCACCTGTATTGCTCAAAATCTTTGGACATGGCCAGATCAATTATCTACATGGATGAAGATGTTGCAAATGCCTCATCTTTTGCACTGATGTGTTGGGCTCCCCATCATTAAACGTGGGGATAATTGTGGAGCTTTCTTCTCCGATGAGTTGTTTAATTGTTTCCATTCACAACTGGATGTGGCAGGACTGCAGAGCTTAGAGATGATCAGTTGGTTGTGGAATAGTTTTGTCCTTTGCTGCTAATGTTGTGTAGCACCTATTTTGTAGCTTCATCAAGTTGCTATCTTATTTTTAGGTTTTCTGTTCCTGCCATGTCCTCCTGCACTCTTCATTGAACCAGTGTTAATCTCCTGCGGCTGCCTGGGAATGACAGTGTGAGAGATATGCTGGGTTTCGTTGGAATGCAATTCTGCTGCTGCTGATAGTCTACAGTGCTTTGTAGATGTCTATTCTTGATTTGCTAGATCTGTTCAAAGACTGTCCCATTCAGCATGGTGTTAGTGCCATACAACATAATGAGGGTATCCTACATATGAGGCTGGGAATATCTCCTCAAGTACTAAACAGCAGTGACTCTTATTGATACTGTCATGGAGAGCTGTGTTTATGGCAGGTAGATTGGTGAAAATGAGGTCAAGTAAGACTCTCCCCCTTGTTGGTTCCCTTAGCAGCTGCTGCAGATCCAGCCTAGGTCAGTGATTATCCTGTTATAGAGTCATGGTCATACAGTGTGGAACAGACCCTTCAGTTTAGCTCTTCCATGCTGACCAGATATCCTAAATAAATCTGGTCCCATTGGCCCATATCCCTCTAAACCCCTCCTATTCTTATACCCATCCAGATGACTTTTAAATGTTGTAATTGTACCAGCCTCTGCCACTTCCTCTTATAGAACATTACAGCACAGCAGAGGCCCTTCGGCCCTCGATGTTGTGCCGACCTGTCATACCGATCTCAAGCCCATCTAACCTACACTATTCCATGTACGTCCATATGCTTGTCCAATGATAACTTAAATATACCTAAAGTTGGCGAATCTACTACCGTTGCAGGCAAAGCGTTCCATTCCCTTACTACTCTCTGAGTAAAGAAACTACCTCTGACATCTGTCCTATATCTTTCACCCCTCAATTTAAAGCTATGCCCCCTCGTGCTCGCCGTCACCATCCTAGGAAAAAGGCTCTCCCTATCCACCATATCTAACCCTCTGATTATTTTATATGTTTCAATTTAGTCACCTCTCAACCTTCTTCTCTCTAATGAAAACAGCCTCAAGTCCCTCAGCCCTTCCTCGTAAGACCTTCCCTCCATACCAGGCAACATCCTTTTAAATCTCCTCTGCATCCTTTCCAAAGCTTCCACATCCTTCTTATAATGCGGTGACCAGAACTGTACACAATACTCCAAGTGCGGCCGCACCAGAATTTTGTACGGCTTCACCATAACCTCTTGGTTCCAGAACTCGATCCCTCTATTAATAAAAGCTAAAACACTGTACGCCTTCTTAACAGCCCTGTCAACCTGGGTGGCAACTTTCAAGGATTTGTGTACATGGACACCGAGATCTCTCTGCTCATCTACACTGCTAAGAATCTTACCATTAGCCCAGTATTTTGCATTCCGGTTACTCCTACCAAAGTGCATCACCTCACACTTGTCTGCATTAAACTCCATTTGCCACCTCTCAGCCCAGCTCTGCAGCTTATCTATGTCTCTCTGCAACCTACAGCATCCTTCATCACTATCCACAACTCCACCGACCTTAGTGTCGTCTGCAAATTTACTAAGCCATCCTTCTACGTCCTCATTCAGGGCATTTATAAAAATGACAAACAGCAGTGGACCCAACACCGACCCTTGAGGTACACCACTAGTAACTGGTCTCCAGGATGAACATTTCCCATCAACTACCACCCTCTGTCTTCTTTCAGCAAGCCAATTTCCGATCCAAACTGCTATATCTCCCACAATTCCATTCCTCCGCATTTTGTACAATAGCCTATTGTGGAGAACCTTATCGAACGCCTTGCTGAAATCCATATACACCACATCAACCGGTTTACTCTCAGCTACCTGTTTGGTCACCTTCTCAAAGAACTCAATAAGGTTTGTGAGGCACGACCTTCCCTTCACAAAACCATGCTGACTATCCCTAATCAATTTATTCTTTTCTAGATGATTATAAATCCTATCCCTTATAACCTTTTCCAACACTTGACCAACAACTGAGGTAAGGCTCACTGGTCTATAATTACCAGGGTTGTCTCTACTCCCCTTCTTGAACAGAGGAACCACATTTGCTATCCTCCAGTCATCTGGCACTATTCCTGTAGACAATGACGAGTTAAAGATCAATGCCAAAGGCTCGACAATCTCCTCCCTGGCTTCCCAGAGGATCCGAGGATAAACCCCATCCGGCCCAGGGGACTTATCTATCTTCACCTTCTGAAGGATTTCTAATACCTCTTCCTTGTGAACCTCAATCCCACCTAGTCGAGTAGCCTGTATCTCAGTATTCTCCTCAACAACAATGTCGTTTTCTAGAGTGAATACTGTTGAAAAATATTCATTTAGCGCTTCCCCTATCTCATCTGACTCCGCACACATCTTACCACTACTATCCTTGATTGGGCCTAATCTTACTTTCGTCATTCTTTTATTCCTTAAATACCTATAGAAAGCCTTAGGGTTTACCCTGATCCTATCCGCCAACAACTTCTCATGTCTCGTCCTGGCTCTTCTGAGCTCTCTCTTTAGGTCTTTCCTGGCTACGTCGTAGCCCTCAAGTGCCCTAACTGAGCCTTCACATCTCATCCTAACATAAGCTGCCTTCTTCCTCTTGACCAGAGATTCCACCTCCTTCGTAAACCACGGCTCCCGCACTCCACAGATTCCTCCCTGCCTGACAGGTACATACTTATTTAGGACACACAGGAGCTTTTCCTTGAATAAGCTCTACATTTCTAATGTGCCCATCCCCTGCAGTTTCCTTCCCCATCCTATGCTCCCTAAATCTTGCCTAATCTCATCGTAATTGCCTTTCCCCCAGCTATAACTCTTGCCCAGTGGTATACACCTATCCCTTTCCATCACTAAAGTAAACATAACATTACATAACATAACATAACATAACAGCTCATTCCATACATGCGCTATCTTCTGTATAAAAAAGTAGCCCTGTTGGTCCCTTTTAAATCTTTCCCCTTTCACCTTAAACCTATGCCCTTTAGTTTTGGACTCCCCAACTCCAGGAGAAAAATAACTGTGTATATTTACCCTATCCATGCCTGACATGATTGTATGAACCGCTAGAAGGTCACCAGCAGCCTCCAATGCTCCAAGGGAAATAGCTGTTGAGCCGCCCTTGGTGATGGACATTCATTACATTTATCCAGAGTATATTCTGTGCCATGGCTGGCTCCAGTGCCTCCCCAAAGTGGTGTTCAACATGGAGGTGTACTAATTCATGAGCTAAGACGTTCAGTGGTGAGGTCTGTACATGGTAATCAGCAGGAGGTTTCCCTGATTGTACTTGACCTGGTGCCATCAGATTTCACATGGTCTGGAATCAATGTGGAGGACTCTCAGAGCAGCTTAGACCCAACTGTCTACCAATTTGTTGCCTCCTATGGTAGGTCTCTCCTGCCACTGGAACAAATCATACTAGGCATGGCACGTATGTTTTTGCACTCACACCGCCATCAGAGGGCTAGCATCTCTACAGCCTGAGTGGCACCAGAAGGTAGGATGTTCACTGTCTGGACACTTCACATGAATCAAAACCTTTGGCCTTCAAATGCATTGTGAAATGCTTATAAATCATTAATTTTCATTAACTTAATGCCATTTTAAAAATATCAGAGAAACTTTCAAGCATTCTAATTTACATGCCAACCAAAAGATTCAGTAAAATCATGGCCAATCTGTACCTGAATGTCATTTTCCACTTCTAATCCCTTGATTCCTTGGCTCCTTTCCTAATAAAAATGCATTGATCCCAATCTTGAACACTTTAACTGACTCAGAATCTACAGTCTTTTGTGTGAGAGACTTACAGATTTTCACAATTTGTTTTGTTATAAAATGCATCCTAATCTTATTTGGAATTGGTCTGACTCTATTCTTGAGGTGGCACTTTCATATTCTGGATGTGAGTTTGCTCGCTGAGCTGGAAGGTTAGTTTTTTTTTGACGTTTCATCACCATTCTAGGTAACATCATGAGTGAGCCTCCGACGAAGCGCTGGTGTTATGTCCCACTTTCTATTTATCTGGTTAGGTTTCCTTGGGTTGGTGATGTCATTTCCTGTTCTTTTTCTCAGGGGATGGTAGATTGGCTCCAAATCAATGTGTTTGTTGATGGAATTCCAGTTGGAATGCCATGCTTCTAGGAATTCTTGTGCATGTCTCTGTTTGGCTTGTCCTAGGATGGATGTGTTGTCCCAATCAAAGTGGTGTCCTTCCTCATCTGTATGTAAGGATACGAGTGATAGTGGGTCATGTCGTTTTGTGGCTAGTTGATGTTCATGTATCCTGGTGGCTAGCTTCCTGCCAGTTTGTCCAATGTAGTGTTTGTCACAGTTCTTGCAAGGTATTTTGTAGATGGCGTTCGTTTTATTTGTTGTCTGTATAGGGTCTTTTAAGTTCATTAGCTGCTGTTTTAGTGTGTTGGTGGGTTTGTGGGCTACCCTGATGCCAAAGGGTCCGAGTAGTCTGGCAGTCATTTCGGAAATGTCTTTGATGTAGGGGAGCGTGGTTATGGTTTCTGAGCCCGTTTTGTCTGTTTGTTTGGGTTTGTTGCTGAGAAATCGGCGGACTGTGTTCATAGGGTACCCATTCTTTTTGAATACGCTGTATAGGTGATTTTCCTCTGCTCTGCGTAGTTCCTTTGTGCTGCAGTGTGTGGTGGCTCGGTGGAATAATGTTCTAATGCAGCTTCGTTTGTGGGTGTTGGGATGGTTGCTCCTGTAGTTCAGTATACGGACCAAATACTGAACTACAGGAGCAATCATCCCAACACCCACAAACGAAGCTGCATTAGAACATTATTCCAACGAGCCACCACACACTGCAGCACAAAGGAACTACGCAGAGCAGAGGAAAATCACCTATACAGCGTATTCAAAAAGAATGGGTACCCTATGAACACAGTCCGCCGATTTCTCAGCAACAAACCCAAACAAACAGACAAAACGGGCTCAGAAACCATAACCACGCTCCCCTACATCAAAGACATTTCCGAAATGACTGCCAGACTACTCGGACCCTTTAGCATCAGGGTAGCCCACAAACCCACCAACACACTAAAACAGCAGCTAATGAACTTAAAAGACCCTATACAGACAACAAATAAAACGAACGCCATCTACAAAATACCTTGCAAGAACTGTGACAAACACTACATTGGACAAACTGGCAGGAAGCTAGCCACCAGGATACATGAACATCAACTAGCCACAAAACGACATGACCCACTATCACTCGTATCCTTACATACAGATGAGGAAGGACACCACTTTGATTGGGACAACACATCCATCCTAGGACAAGCCAAACAGAGACATGCACAAGAATTCCTAGAAGCATGGCATTCCAACTGGAATTCCATCAACAAACACATTGATTTGGAGCCAATCTACCATCCCCTGAGAAAAAGAACAGGAAATGACATCACCAACCCAAGGAAACCTAACCAGATAAATAGAAAGTGGGACATAACACCAGCGCTTCGTCGGAGGCTCACTCATGATGTTACCTAGAATGGTGACGAAACATCAAAAAAAACTATCCTTCCAGCTCAGCGAGCAAACTCATATCCAGAACCTCAACCTGAGCTAAAAATCTTCTCAAAACTCACTTTCATATTCTGGACACTTTTGGCAGAAGAGGTTTCTATCCTGCCAAAACTTTTCATTGATGCAGCCACAGATAATGGGAATAACTGGAAGAGGCAGTAAAATTTTTCGAAAGCCACACCAGAATGGCTTCCAATGGAGTCCAACACCGAACAAGTTTCTCAGTGGCTCAATTATCAAAGAGAGGCAGGCAATTAATTTAAACATGCAATGATCCAATTAAAGGTGATCTTTCTGTGCCTCTGGGCAGAGTAGCTCCTACCATCCCCTCATCACTGCTGTACCAGGAGGCAACCAAATGCATGGAGATGACCTTACTGTGGCTTCCCAGGCTCTATGGTACTGGAAAACGGCCTTTGGAAGCAAATGATGTTTCTTCAGGCTCAACATTTCCACTGAGGAAATTTCTCTTCTGTGCTGCCTGCTTAGAACACAGAACAAGACAGCACAGTACAGGCCCTTTGGCCCACCATGTAGTACCAACCTATTATCCTACTCTAAGATCAAACTACCCTGTATACCCTACACTTTACCATCATCCATGTGACTATCTAAGCTTAAATGTCCTTAATGTATCTGACTTCACTACCACCACCAGCAGCGTTCCATGCACTCACCACTCTCTGAGTAAAGAAACTACCTCTGACATCTCCCCTAGATACGTATAAATTTCTAATGGCTAAAATGAGGCAAGATGCAATCTTGTGAAGAGAAAACAAATATCAGAAGCTGCATCTCCACTGTACTAGTCCACATTTTTGGCCACTTGCTGATAGAGGTCATGGAACAAATTCCCTGCCCTCATCTGGTTGGGGGGATGGTACAAGTGTCGGAGAAACTTAAAAAGAGCAAAGTAAAAATATGGCAAGGAAAAGTAAAATATTCAATTAATTCTCTCATTTTAAAAACTGTTGTAAATGCTGAGTCCAATTCACATTTTTCAATGCAACACACAATTCTATACAAGCAAAAGCAAAATACTGTAGATGCTGGAAATCTAAAATAGAAATTCAACAGGTCTTGCAGCTTCTGTAGAGAGAGAAATGGAGTTGTTTCAAGTTCCATGTGAATCTTCTTCAGTGATATAACTCTAACTTAAAATGTTAACTTATTTCTCTTACCATGGATGCTACCAGACCTGTTGAGATTTTTCAGCGTTTTCAGTTTTTATTACACGATTATATACCATGGCTGTATGCCGCTTACAATCTTTTCTGGTCAGACCACAAAATCAGCTGAAAACCACATTTTCCTTCACAGTTTCTGAATGATATCATAATTGACAGTCGACAAACACACAAAGCTTTCACTTTCACAAAGATGTGACTATTGAAGAGGAATTCTAGCTATGTGCCATCATTAAAATTGCAACCATTTTGCTGTTCATTAAATCTACATTAAAGGATTTTTCTTTAGATTGCAAGATCTTTCTGTGCTTGTGATTATAGTTTGACGATAACAGCATGCCATTATTATGGAAATGTCAGTCCCAATATTTTAGTTTTTAAACTAAAGTTATAAAGTTGCTGAAAAATAAATCCTAATTCCAAAAAAAATGAATCACTGGTTAAACTTTTAGCAATTTCAGCAATTAGAGACATTTTACGTAAGTGACATCAGAGACTGAGTCAGCTCTGTAGTGTACAGCTCAACTTTAAACATCAGTTGTCCTTTATGCTTTACAGAAGAATGGACAAATTAAGAGTCACTCCTTTGATCCAACCAGGTTGCTGTCATAACATCGTTTTAAGCATTCAGCTCAATCACCTTTTAAAATGATTACTTTTATGGCCCAAATACAATCTACTGGCCTGAACCTGTAATTTATTTGACATGATTCATCAATATTTTGGCTGAGTCAAAACGTGTTGCCCTTTGATGTATGTCACTTGACAAGTCTGTTTATAAAGAAAAAAAGTCTAACCTTGTGGCTTTTTTATTTTATAATCAGTTCATAGTCATCTTTGCTTCTAGACTTGGATTTCTAAATTTACCTTTCTGCACTGACCTCATCTAAACCATTCATTATTTTAAAAGCTTGAACCATAATCCTCCTTAATGTTTTTTCTAATTAGAAAGGTTTAGCTTCATTACCTTTTCTTTTTGATGGCATAAAACCTGCCGTGTGCATCTCTGAATAACTTCCATCACCTCCAGCTGTGAATGCCCACTGTTGGTTGTTATTAGGAGAATTATTCTCATGTAGATTTGTAAAAGTTTGTAAATAGTTAGCCACTTCATTCATGTCCTGCACTAATTAGTCTTCACAATAATCATAACATGGCACCGTATGGAATCTGAACTGAACCTGCCTTTAACACAGCAGATATGAGCTAATGATGATGTAATGGAGAAAATGCATTTGAAAGATATAAAGGAAGATATGTTTTGCTGTAGTGAAATCTAGCCTATCAGATTAGACGTATATTTGAAGAGTCACTATGAAGCTGCTAGTATTTTGGTTGGTACCATCCATATACCAGAAACCTAGGAGTAAATGGTAACAGTAGGATACAATCATAATTCTAATATCAAGAAAAATAAGACAAAAAGTGTTCCAGCCAAGCAGACCATTGATGAAAGAGACAGCAAGTGAGAGTTCTTACTGGACTATAATACGCAAATCGAATGTGTGAAAGAAAGCTGACATGAAGTTAATCCTTCCTATGTTTGTTACATCCTAGCCAGTATGATGCAAAAGACTGTCATAATAATTGAACAACAGGCAAATACCTCTGAATAGTTGTGACAAGAATGACCTGTGATTATAAAATGCCTTTATGCAGTCTATATTTTTTACAATAAAATTGATATGATCATAATCTTAGTGACATCCTGTTTCACCACAAATGAATCTATACAACAGCAAAGGGTGACATAGTGGCTCAGTGGTTAGCAGTGCTGCCTCATAGCATCAGGCACCGAGGTTCAATTCCACCCTTCGTGTGGAGTTTGCACTTTCTCCCTGTGTCTGTGTGGGTTTCCTCCCACAGTTCAAAGATGTGCAAGTTAGGTGGATTGGCTGTGTTAAATTGCCTGTAGTGTTCAGGGATGTGTAGCTCAGGTGGGCTATAGGGGATGGGTCTGGGTTCAATGCTCCAAGGATTGGTGTGGATTTGTTGGGATGAAGGGCCTGTTTCAACACTGTGGGGATTCTATGAGACCATCAGATTCCACAGCTATACCACGCATCTGCACAAAACACAGTCAACTGCTTTACAAACTAATCAGTCACTAACCTTTGATACTCACTGAATGTAGAAGACAGAATTTTTCCAGTGGCTGAGGAAACAAACTTAACTTTGAAGCTAAACAGATACAGTATATACATAGACATGGTTTTTTGGATCTACTTTATAATATTTTAGATAATTCCAATAGATTCTGGAGATTATCAAAACAAGTTATATATCACCATCCACTTTGTAAATCAAAACATCCAACTGATACTAAATATTGTCTTTAGTAATTCAACAAGGACAAGTAATGCCACTTTCTTATAGCAAAATATTAAGAGGATATTAGGATGAGAAATAAGATTTATCTTAATGATGTTTGTTTATGCCCCGAATATGGTGCTAATTCATAAACAAGCATATATATTTCCCAGAAACTCCTCATTCTTAAGCATAGGTGTTTAAAATAATTATGCTAACCTCTTGCGGCATGGCTCAGTGTTAACACGACTGCCTCACAGTGCCAGGGACCCTGGTTCAATTTCACTCTTGGGTGACTGTCTGTGTGGAGTTTGCACATTCTCCCCGTGTCTGCGTGGGTTTGCTCCGGTTTCCTTGCACAGTCCAAAGATGTGCAGGCGAGGTGGATTGGCCATGCTAAATTGCCCGTAGTGTTCAGGGATGTGTAGATTAGGTGGGTTATAGGGGGATGGGTCTGTAGGGATTCGATTATTATTGCTCAACCAATAAGAGCAATGTTAATATTGCAAGTACATAAGTAACTAATACATGCACATTGTCCTCATGTTCGCGTGGGTTTCCTCTGGGTGCTCTGGTTTCCTCCACAGTCCGAAGATGTGCAAGCTAGGTGGATTGACCATGCTAAATTGCCCAAGTGTTCAGGAAGGTGTAGATTAGATGGGTTATAGGGGGATGGGTCTGGGTGAGATGCTCTGAGGGTCACTGTTGACTTGTTGGGCTGAAGGGCCTGTTTCCACACTGTAGGATTCTATGAAATGAAATCTATTTTGATAGTTAAAATATCATGGCTGCTCCAAATCCAAGAAACAAGCACAAAATGCTGGAAAGTCTCTGCAGATCTGGGAGCATCTGTGGGGAGAGAAACAGAGTCAATGAGCTGAGATTTTCCAATTTCCTGTTGAAGTGTTTTGCCAATGAGATTCAAGTCCAAGGTATGTTTAGTTCTGGAGCACCATTCTTTATCACCACAGCCAGGCTGTTGGCCAGGGTCCTTAGCCTTTGATGGATCCAGTATCTTCAGCTATTTCTTGGTATCATGAAGTATTAATTTAATTAACTGAAGACTAGCTTCTGTGATGACAGGAAGAGGCTGAAATACATCATCCACTCTGCATTTACAGCTGAAGATGGTTGCAAATGTTTTATCTTGTCTTTTGCAGTGACGTCCTGCCTTCTGCATCATTGGGGATGGGGAAATTCTTGGAACCTTCTCTTCCCAATGTGGCTTAATTGTCACAACTGAAAGCATCAGGACTGCAGGGCTTTGATCCAATTGATTGGCTGAGGATTGACTTATCTCTGACTGTAGCACATACAATCGCTGTTTGACATGCCTATAGTTCTCTTTTATAGCTTCATCTGGTTTGCATCAGATATTTAGAATAAGCTAATGCTACATCCTGCATGTTTTTCCACATTCCTCATTGAACTAGTGTAGATAAATTACTCATTAACTGTCCACTAAACATGCCAGAGCATGTGCTTGGCATCACTGGAAAGTGTGTACAAAAAGGATTTGTTTGCTTTCCTGTGTGTTTTCTAATTCTGCCAAAATATAGATTGTAAAAGTATACTGTTATTTCACTTTAGATCCAGGATTTGAATTCAGGCCAATCAGAGGAAAAAGACTTCTGTTGCAGGGATTGAGTGGAAAAGGATTTGTACATTCGGGTCTAATTTGTATTAACTTAAATTTTAATTATTGTCAAGGAACGTCTCTGTACTGAAAGTTTTAGAAGTGTGGAGCCCCATTCCTAAGCGTCAATTTATTGTTGCAAAGTTAATATCATTTTAACTCTTTCTTTCACTCTCTTCTCACTCTCACAAATTCTTACCCTTCTTTGCCTCTTTCTTTATTTTGTTTTCTATACACGATTTTATACAATGCATTCAAAATTCTAATGTATACTTCTTCATTGACACTCAGCATGCTTCAGTGAGAACTTTTAAATCTGACATGCAGTTGCTTGCCCTTTTCACCCATGCCACTCAACTCCTGTACAGGGTACTATCCTGGAAGTTATCCCTAGGATCTTAATGTTGCAACTTAAAAGCCCTTGAAACTCCTGTTATTCAATATATATCCACATTGCTAATCCTTAGTGTTTTTTTCAGCACATTTAAATGAGTTATTTTGTAGTTCTAATTTTTACTTCTCATGTTAAAAATCAACTGTTTGCTTTATACTGAAGCCAAAATCCTAAACTCATAGAAATTCATGTTTTAGAACATCCAGTTCAAAATATGCTGCTGAAGGGGCATCCAACTTATGTAATTCTTTATTCACTCTGAGCATACAGTCTTTGGTAGTCATGCAGACGTGGGCATCTGTCATGTGCCAAGAACAGCTTCATTCTTCCCCACCCTACCAAATATAAAAATGAAATGTCATTTTGCATTTGTTCATACTGTCAGAGGTTGGCATCAAGCATGCTGTGCACTTAACCAGAACATTTAATTAGCACGTAAGGCTGCCGCGATCTGACAGCCGGCAATTTCTGTACATAACTGGGAGGCAACACAATCTGCTTCCTGCACGTGGCTGCAGTGTTTTGTTCTTGTGAAGGGAAAAGGATACTAGCCTGGGTCATTTACTAGATACAGCAAAACATCAATATACATGACAATAATGAAACATATGTGCAGAAGTAATTCCTTTGCTTCTCTGTGTTCATCACCATTTCTAGCAAAATATGAACAATAAAAGCACACTGTTGTTTCATTTCAGAACCAGCATTTGAATCCAGGAGCAGAGAAGAAAGACTTCTATTATGGGAGTTGGGTGAAACAGTGAATTATAATACCGCTGTTTCCAATCTTGGATCCAGATTTGAATCCAGTCCAGGCTGAAGGGATCAAACATTACATCTTCACAGCTGCTAAAGGTCCTGTATGTTTGACAGCAATAATCTAGTTTTCAGTGGGCATGAATAATGAAGCTGAAAGACTGCTCACAAAGTGGCACAAACTCTCATTAAATTGGCAGTCTTATTCAGAAAGACCATAAGGATAGTGGTGTGAAGATGGAAATGTCAGGACAGATGTTGATATTGTGTCGACATTGAAAAACATTATTTGGGCACAGTAAAAGGAACACTGCCTTGCATCCACACTATAATTTCTTTGATCTGGGAGTGATTGATGTCAACAATGGGTAAAAGAAAATCACTGAAGTGATTCAAATCATGGCAATAATGTCGCTCCTGGTCTATCAGTTAAAATGGAAAGGAATATCGAAAGTCTCTTTCCAATTGTTAGCCCTCAAGGATTAAATTTAATATTGTAATACATAAAATAATAATTAATTTCCCATTAGATTGAAGATATTAGATAAAATCTCACAATTGTATTTCCCTCTTTTATTTGTTTCTTCCGTTCAAAGCTGTGCATCATAATTGGACTTCTTGCTTTAAACATTCTTCTGGAATATTTCTGTTTGTTTTCCTGTATAGTATCCTTCATCCAGATGAATGCAAACACATCACACCTACACCACACTTATGCTGTATGAAGATTGGAAATATTTTGATCTTAGGTTCCAAAGAGCTCATACAGTGTTCTTTCTCTTTGCCCTGCTTTACTGCTGCTCCTGTGCCTCTTTCCATTCTCTTTTGTTTTAGCATTTACCTCTTGCTGTTCTTAGCTTTTGGTAATTAGTGTGTGCTATTTTTATATGTTTTTCTCCTTTCTTCTAACTATGCAGTCTCTCGCCCTCCTTTCACATTTTCTTGCTTTTTTTTCCCCAAGGCTTTTAAAAAAGGTGAAGTTTTTTGGGAAAGAAGCAGAATGCTTCTTCGAGGTGTATACCCACGTTAAGTACCAATAGGGTTTCTCCACTATAAGTAATCACTTCTTCATACTTGTTCTGCCTTTGTGTGAAGCATTTTTTTGCATGTATTCCCTTGTCTGCCCAATTCTACTAGTTAGGAAGAACCATTTGATGAATGGGGGAAGTCAGTCTGGAGAAAGTCAAAAAGGTATATTTTGACTCACAGCATTAACTCTGCTTTTCTCTCCACAGGTATTGCTAGACATGCTGAATTCCTCCAGCATTTTTGCTTTTTATTTAATATATTCTTTGTTGTTATTCAAATGTATCTAGTAATGAACTTTCAGAATAAAATGCACCAATGGGTGTATTTCTCTGCTGAAACAAAATTCTCCGTATCAAGACACTGAAATCAAAAGTAGTGGCTTTTAACTCTGCACAAATACATACTTGTCATTATTCTAAAACTGGCCATTTTATTTTAAGCACACTTCTAACCCATTTTCCCATGCACATTCACTTTCCTGTACCTCTGATGTTGTCAACATTCACTATCTAAACACAATTAGGGCCACTTTTAACTCATTCAAATCTCAACCACTTATACAACATCAAAACTGGCTGTTCTGCTACCTAATTGACTGAATGCTGCATTTTCACCAACCAGGTGGTAATCTGGCAGGGCACATACCCTGACTGCTGTACAGGTAACTGATTTTCAGTCAATAGAACGAACTTCATGAAAATTTCAAAAACAGTGCTAAGTACAGTACTCACTTCATTCTGAAAACTCTGGCAATAACAGATATGTGGGCAAAGTCCTCCGAGCAAAGAAATTAAGTGCCGTTTTGTGAGGCTTCATCATATTTGCTGAATGACATGAGGATTGAGTGTGGGCCACTAGTAGGTCTCATGACACCAAATGATCTATTCAGTGGCCCCACGATGCAGCCTAATGAGATTTCTTGTGAGCCTGTAATATTGGCTTTTCAAAGTTTCAAAGTGAATAGAGTATTCAATGTACAGTCAAAATCTCCACAGAAACAAGTACATTGGTTTAGATTTTTTTCATTTCTTATAGTTATATTTGAACTTCAAAATAGTCTCTTCTTTATAGACTGTTACCAGATTTCAATGCTCTTTTGGAATTAACCACATGCACCCCCTCAGGCCTCCTTTCCTAAGGTGTACATCCGCTCTTTTGACCAGGACTGGTGTTCTATGACCAGCTCACTATAGTATGCACTCTAGGAGGTGTGCTCATACAGTGCCATGTCTTCTGTAATCCTTCTAACACTTTTGAATACTTTGGAACATTTTAGAAAGCAAAGATGTCAATAGTGTTTTTGCCAACATTAAATTTGCATCTTACTTTCAATCTTCAAATTTTACAAGAAAAAATATTGTGGGATAGTGTGTTGGGTGGAATGGCTATGTGTAGTAGGGTGGGGGTACTTGAATTTGAAGGAGCATCAGAACTGTTTCTGCTTCTGTTATTATATCACTAGTGATATTTGGCGGTTCTGGTTTAACGAAACTAAAAGATCAGGTGCCACTGCAGGCAGTACTGAAAGCACTGAAAAGGCAATCTTATTGAATCTTTCAAATAGTGTCACTTCCTAAATGAGATTCTTTTTATGGCAAATGCTCATATACTTTGAAAACACATGCTTGGTTATAATGGTGTGTTCGTCAATGCTGGTACATACTGGGTGTTGTTTTGTAATGGACATTAAGGAAATCAAGGCATGTGAGGATTGTTTTGGGAAGATTGAAGTTACTCTGCTGCACATTCTATGTTCAAAAATGAATTATTGAATCCGTGGAGTGTGGAAGCAGGCCATTCAGCCCATTGAGTCCACACCAGCCTTCTGATTAGCATCCCATCCAGGTCCCTATTCCTGTAATACTGCATTTCCCATGGCTAACCCACCTAGCCTGCACATCCCTGGACACTGTGGACAATGTTGCATGGCCATTCCACCTAACCTGCACAGCTTTGGACTGCAGGAGAAAACTGCAGCACTTGACAGAAACCCACGCTAACACTGGGAGACATGGTAATGTTCCCATGTAGCTGTTGGCTTTGTCCTTCTGGATGGAAGGTGGTTTGGAAGGTGTTGTCTGAGGATCTTTGGTGAATATCTGCATTGCCTCTTGTGTGTAGTACACATTGCTGCTACTGAGTGTCAGTGATGGAGGGAGTTGATGCTGGTGGGTGCAGTGCCAACCCAGTGGACTGCTTTGTCCCGGATGATGTCAAAATTCTAGAGTGTTGTTGGAGCTGCATCCATCCAGGCAAGTGGGGAGTATTCTATCACACTCCTGACTTGTGTCTTGTAGATGATGGACAGTCAGGAAGTGAGTTAATTGTTTATTGGCTCTCATGTGGGTTGTGGTTCACGGCATTGGGAGCACAATGCAGACCGTAACAGAGCAGTGAGTGTCACAACATAACCTAGGATTAAAAATTAATCTGCCCATATACTAAGTCCTGAAGTTGCAGTCAGTTTCAGTAGGATGATGATGTCAAAACACTCAGAGATCATTGTCAAGAATCTCCACAAAATTCAAGCCATTATGGATGATATTCCACAATTGGGTTTTCTGTTACTTCCTCCCTGTTGACCGAGGTGGTGACTGATATATGTATCTTTATTGGTATCATGACATCATGCCATCCCGAGAGTATGAACAAACTGACAGATTAATCTCGTTGAAGCATCTTTTGCACTTTCTAGATATTCCCTCAGCATTCATCTGTCACGTCTGTCATCTCATTTGTCTTTGTTTTGTGGAAACTATGTGAAATTTCTGGTAGCGTCTTTGATTTAAAACAGAAACACATTATATAGTTTGGATATATTTTCCCGAACTAGAGATTATAAAGCTCAAAGCGGTGGAACAATTAATGTGTGCTGTATGTAGTCCAACAACCCTTTTATTAAATCTTACTAATAGACACAAATTGAAACATGGATCTAGTATGTAAGGGCTTAATTTACAAATATGTCCTCACCAGATGTCAAGTCTTGCCTGTCAGCCAAGTCTCTGTTAATTACATTTATCTATATATGAACAGAAATTGCTGGAGAAACTCAGCAGATCTGGCAACATCTGTGAAAAGAAAGCAGAGTTAAACGTTCCAAGTCCAATGAGACCCTTCTTCAGAATTCTGAGCTTATTTAAGAAGGAGGTGAATTTCAGTCTTCAATAATGAGGTCAGAAAACAGATGTTGAGTTTCGCCAACAATTTCCTGTTTTTGTTTCAGGTTTCTAGCATCCACATTTCTTTTTTTTATTTATCTGTAAATGAGAAGCAGCTTTAGGTTTGTATAGGACCTGAAACTTATTTAGACTATTTCCAGAAGATATATGCGGACTGAAAAACAGGGTGAGTGGAGAATGTCAGTAAAGGAGCTGTCACAGTGTGAGGCTCTTGAGGGATTTGGTTAAGATGTTAAGACTGCTGTGGTTGATTGCTTGCAGTTGATGGGTAAGTAAATCTCTTTTTTAAATTTGTACAAACCTAAGTTAGTTTCATTTGCAGTTCACATTAAACTTAAGTTTACAGTTTACATTCTGTAGTTGCCAGCTTTAAACTGGGTTTTAACAGAGCATCCAGTGGAAAAGCTTAATTAAGGGGCAGCTCAATCTCAATCCTCATTGACCTGATTTAGCTCTGGATGGTGTACAATAAAGCGCTGGAGTTACGTGATTAAATTGCTGAACAGCTAATGGAAAATGTATGAAAACAGTGGTAAAATATGTAAGTGAATAAAATAATTATGAGTTCAGGATTGAATACATTCAAGATTGCAGGATAGGTGATGTCTCACAGCTGCAGCATGCTGCAGTCCCTGGGTGGTTCAGAGCAAGCAGGTCCACAGTAACTCAAGGAAGGTTGAGCAACAAAGGTTGTGAGTCCTGACAGCTGTGTTGCCTACCCAGTGCCATGTTTTGGAAATTTGGTGCAAGAGGAATTAGAGGGGCAGGATCCAGTCATTGTGGTTTGTATAGGTACTAACATAGTAGACAAGACAAAGAAGAACACAGTCAGCTTGATGAGCTAGGGAGCCATGTCAAAAAAAGAACTTCAGTGGTCATAATCTTTGCTTTATCACTGATCCACATGTAATTTGGCATAAAGCAAATCTGATTAGAGGGATGAATATGTAGTGCAAAGTCTGGTGTGGGAGAAGTGGGTTCCAAATTGTGGGGTACTGATACCAATACTGTGAAAAGTGGGATCTGTACCAATGGTAGCACAGATTCTACCAGAACCACGCGAGCCAGTGAGCTTGCAGAACTAGGGAAGAAAAGATAATTTTAAACTAAATATGTGTTTTAATTTGGGAAGATGAGGTACATGAAAGAATGGAGTCAAGACCACAGAAAAAGGTGAATAAATCCCTGGGACCTGATCAGGTGCATCCTAGAACTCTGTGGGAAGCGAGGAAGGTGATTTCTGGGCCCCTTGCTGAGATATTTGTATCATTGATAGCCACAGGTGAGGTGCCAGAAGACTGGGCATTGGCTAACGTGGTGCCACTACTTAAGAAAGGTAGAGGTAGTGGGATCGTTGCCCACATTCTCCACTTTGGTTTGGGGCAGCACAATGGCACAGTGGTTAGCAATGCTGCCTCACAGCCCCAGGGACTCAGGTTTGATTTGGGCAACTATCTATGTGGAGTTTGCACATTCTCCCCATGTCTGCATGGGCTTCCTCCAGGTGCTCCGGTTTCCTCCCAAAGATGTGCAGGCGAGGTGGACTGGCCATGCTAAATTGCCCGTAGTGTTCAGGGATGTGTAGATTAGATGTGTTATATGGGGGATGGATCTGGGTGGGATGCTCTGAGGGTCACTGTGGACTTGTTGGGCTGAAGGAACTGGTTCCACACTGTAGGAATTCTATGATCAGTGAAATGTAATTTGTACACCATTAAAATAGTCAAGTGTCTGGCCTGCTAAATGTGGAGCTTCCTTGTTCCTGGTCTTCCATAAATGGAGGCAGGCAATTTGATTTCAATCTGCTCTAAGTGCTGTGCTTCAAACAAATGTTAGCCAAACTATTTCACCTGAAAGTATGAAAATTTATTCCCAAATGCATTTTCCAAACAGCTCTGTCAGTCTGCCAATGTTATAAAAATATGTTTTAGAAACTTCCTACTCAAATGCAATCTACTGAGATAAGAACAAATGTTTGAAACTTATTTGTTGCATAATTTCAAACAAGTCTCTTAAACTAAGTTTGTGCAGTCAGATGTATTCCATGCTTAAGTTTCTGTCATATTTTGGCTTTTAAAACACTGCTTTAAATCCCCAGAAGCAAATGTAAACTGCATTCATTGATCTTGTTAATAGGTTAACAACATCCTCAAAGAAAGATGTGATTAATTGAAGCTGACTGCAGTTAAGACAAATGCTTCAGCAAATTGGTTGTTATCTTTATTCAGAAGCTTGGAACAAATGCATCAAGACAGTAGTTATATCTCCTAAAAAAGTTTAAAAAGATTAGGAATATGTAATAAATCCTAAAGTATGATATTTCTGAAGATAAAAATTGAGCAGTGTTAAAGCAAGTTTTAACTTGCAAGACCAATGATACAAAGTTATCTGAATGCATGTCAAAAAGAATTTTAACAACTCAGTTTGAATTATACTGCATAATACTATGTTGTCTTAACTGCATTGATACAGGCGTGGCATCTATTCATAATGCAATCAAACTAATTAATCAGACTCAATCATAATTAAGTATCATGTCCTTTTACTGCATTCGTCATTCACTAATCAAGGAAACAGGCAGTAAGCACATTCCAATGCATCTTACAAAGCTCTAAAGACCACTAGGAGGTGTGCAAAAACAGCCGTTCACATCCCTATCTTCAAACTCTGCCTTTCACAATAAGGTGCAGCAACAGGTCCGTGCAACCGTTGCAATAGTGCAAATCCCTATGCAGATCCAAGCCCTGTTACCAGTCACACAGGCAGCATTAGTCAATCTGGCAAGCAGAGATTTCAACCAAATATACCATGCATCTCCATGTCTGATATGTAAGGATCTTTCCCATCATCAGTGTGTAATTATAAACTGAACATTCAAGTATAATCTGTAAAACGCAAAAAGCCACTGGCCAATGAATATGTTGCTTTATGTCCTGAACTTCAAAAAACATCGGATGAAAAGTCATTAATCTAAAAGACTCTTACTTGTTTTAGCTAAATGCAAGTCGTGTCAGATTTTTTGGGGAGTTTTTCACCACACAACCTTGCATCATTTCTCATTACATCTTACCAAACCCAACCTAATAAATACTTAATGCACCACTACAGTTTCCCTCAGGTTCAATTTTAGCTGCGTTTCAGCTTGTGGCATTCCCGGGACAACTCATCATTCAGTAGATATCCTCGAATTCACTAGCATCCGTTGCAGCTGTACCATCTTTAAAAGCCCATTCTGCACCTGGATAAAGCAATGCCAGTTCAGAGCTGCCCTGCACTGTTGCTGACATTTGTTCCAGAAATGGCAGATGAGAAAACTGGTGCCCTGCTTTGTCGGGAAAGGCCTGGAGGTTCTCCTGGATGAAGTTGTGCAGAGCTTGCTTTTCCTCAGGACTGGCAGTGGTGGCCATAGCACCAGACCATGCCAAAGTGGTCCAACACTGCAGGAAAATGGTTAACAATCTTTTCTACTCTGCCATCATAAATATCACCATCTTCTCTCTGATAACTTACACTTGCTCTTATTTCTGCTATTTCAGCCACCTTCCACCATGGCTCTGACTGCAACATCTTCCCCTGCTAGCTCTCACCAACCTCAATCTCAACATCACTAACTCTGCATGCCCCCTGCGCTGCCTACTCACTTGCTTAGGACATTTGAGGATACTAACATTATCCCCTGCAATGCCTGTCTCTCCCTCTATCCAGGAGGAAAACAAACCACAATAGTGCAGAAAGGCTGCAGTGTGACATACAGCTCCTCAACCCTTATGTGGAGAACTTTCTGACTCTGACTGCATCAAGCGGCTGACTGTATCCAAATCCCTGGGCTATTGTTGCCATTGCCTTTCCTGTGCTGGAACTCCCTGACGAAAGGCTATCCTCCTTGACTTGACTGAGGCCTAACAACTATGACAAGCTTCCTGTCTTTGCGTCTGTGTTAACTGGCAAGGCAAGACAGATCTCTGGCTGTGGGGGCAAGGCAACGCAGTGCAAGGCAAGGAGGTATCTAGATAGGCTGATAATTGGATGCCAAAGTCTGTGTGTGTGTGAGGTGCGTGTCACTGGTGTCCATGGAGCATGCTAAGAGATGCTGGTGCCCTGGGTGTAGCCTTTGGACCAAGCAGTGAGCTGAATTTACCAGGTAGCTACTCTGTTCTCGATGCTGCGTTTTTCTCTGAGTCTAGCTTTTTGGTATGAAAAGCATGATAAGAGACTGACTGAGGTGAGCTGGGCTATGAAGAAGATGGTTAACAAACAATAATCCCTCTTAACCAGCCACTTATGAGAATGCTCACTGTGTTGCTTGTCAAAACCAAAAAAAGTTGGAGTGAGCTCCCAAGATGGGCCTCACTGGGTGTTTCATCTGATGCTGCCATAAATCTCACCGTAGCCTATGCTGCTCAGCTCCCTATTAGATTGTATTAAATTCTGCCAAATGTTTCTTTCTCCACGGATGCTAGCAAACCTGCTGTATGTTACCAGCATTTTCTGTTTTTATTTCGGATTTCCAGTATCTGCAGGGTTTTTTGCTCAATAAAATCATTTGGTGCAATGGTATCAGATGACCTACAAACCACGTTTGTTAGCATAATCTTGTCAGGTGTTCACAGAATACGCAGAAGCTCGAAAAAAAAATGGACAGATGTAAATCATTAACAAGTACCAGATTCTCGCAACCAGTTAGGTTAGATGCAAATATTTGTACTGAACATGACTGACCTTCTTTGAGATCTGTATTATGAAACTGCAACTTTTGCTTTCTCCGACCAACAAATAGTGAGACTTCATTTTGCCTGAGCTCATGAAATAAGGAAGGAATGCAGAACTCTCGCAACTCAAAACCCTTAAGTATAATGATATGTAAAATGAGGTAGACAGCCTTGTTTTAAACGAGGGTGCATTTCCAAACAATAAACCATTTGGCATAAGCTTATCCTGGAGACTAACTGCTAAAAGATGTTAATTGTGTAATAGTATCTGAGAAAACAGACCTGTTTTCAAATTAGAGGGACTTTTATAAAGTTCTCTAATTGTCACTTAATGATTACATCATAGTCTTTAATCCTTGAGTACAGATGCCATCAAGTATAAACCATATTCAGAGACTTTGTTATTGTTGGTTTTGCTTACTGTTCGTTGTCATGACATCTACCTCACACCGAGACAACAGAATAAATCTTTACAGGCTCTGCAATGACAGACAATTGAAAATGAACCCATATGGCTGGTAATAAAATGTGAGGCTGGATGAACACAGCAGGCCAAGCAGATGTGCTCCTGAGATGCTGCTTGGCCTGCTGTGTTCATCCAGCCTCACATTTTATTATCTTGGAATTCTCCAGCATCTGCAGTTCCCATTATCTCCCATATGGCTGGTAGCTTGCTTCACTCTGTCCATAATTCTATAGCAGATTTAATATTCCTAAACTCCCTGTGACCAGTCAACATCTTACTACACAGAAACTCTGAATCCACTAATTTAATGGGTGCACTAACCTGTACAATTAGGAAAGACGTCCATCCCTCCTCCAGCATAGACAATCATCTCAAATGATCGAACATTGAATGCGACAGTTATTCTCAACTTTCTGCATGCATACCACTATGTTATGAGAGTCAGTACTAGGCAAGAAACTTCTCTGAAACATGGTTCAACTCATGGTTAAACATGAAACATGAAACTGTCAGGATTACAATGTTGCCCAGTTGCCTCATTTGATTACATCGTTGAGGTTCACTTACAGGTTTTAATTGTTCAAAACGTAAACAGTTCACTTCTGAATGAGGTTCTAACCACATAGTTTCCTCATTCTATGAATATAACATCAATGCTCTTTTGGTCTGGTTTTATGCCCACATCTAAGAATTTCAGGTTGAAAGGAGATTGATTAAGAAGACAAGGGGGCTATCTATTTTATCTTGTCCCACTCAGTTCTAATCTATACTTTTTTGTTCTTAACTAGGCGATTCATTGTCCCATTCTGTTCCCAACTCTGACTACTTTGGGACAGCTATGCTCAGTGGGAAGCAGCTTCAAGATAAGGTTGCACTGGGATCCTGAAGCCCTTATACAATGAATATGCAACAATCTCCATTAAGTATGGGAAAGGAATCAAAACTAACATTTTAACTCGGCCATATTGTTCAATTTCAAATATGAAGTATGATTAAATATTAAGTCTGTTTTTGAGTTTACTGGCCAATTTCAATATGTTGGGTGCATATCATTTTTAAACATGAGTGCAGATGCCTGAATAATCAGAAACACTTATAGTATCCATACTTGTAAATTAAGCAGTTTTAAAATATCAATTTTTTGATTTAGGTGTTATTAGCATGATCATAATTTACTGTCTTGCCCAACTCCTACCAGGAGATCTGCTGATATGGAATATCATGCTGGTCTGTCTTGTGTTATCTTCCAGCCCCACAGCAGTTCATCTGTCATCAAACTATACCTGTTTTTTGCTGCCTTTTTACTTTGTCTTCTAGGAAAGATTTCTGTAGATTTTCAGCCCTGCTCAAATGGCAAAATAACATTTTCTTTTCACTTTCTAGAGTTTGTTTTGCACTTGCAATTTTAAATATCTCTTCATTTGTCCTATTTTTCAAGCACCTCCTCATTCGTCTACAGTCTGTACGTGGAATTTTAAGCCTATGTCTCAGCGTCATATTTCAAAGGCACATTTTCTTCGACAGATCCTTACTTATTGTCCAAGTTTGTGAGGCATTTTAGTATTTGTTACAAACTAGAGTTTTCTCGTTATCACATCCTTCATCTTCACAAAATCACTTCTGGTTATCTCCAAATTTCTTCTGGCACAGCACCACATTAACTTTCTTCTACTATCATTTGCCCTAAATAGACAAACGTATCTCGAGTAAAGTGCACAAATCATGAAGTTTACAGAAATGTGGAAAATACTGAGTTATCTACAAATTCCTGTGTTCCAGAAACAGAATGACTAATTTGAACAGTAACCCTGATCTCAGAAGCAAGATATACTGCACTTCTCAAATTGTGGAAAACAAAGGACACAGAACATTAAACTCAGAAAACATCACAGCTCTAGCTATTTTACATGTTCATTTGTGGAACTATCATCAGATTGATAGGAAACAACTGAACTGATACAGAACAGAAGAATTTGCAAGAGTGAGATTAGATATTGCACAACAATCAGGAATTTCATCTTTCAGAAGATTTTATACAATTTATGTATTTGTATGAATTTGCAAATTTTCTTTGTACTGTGTTTTCCTTTTTAATATTTTATTAATTTTGGTTTATCCTATGGCCTCATGATCTGTTGTAACTGAGAAATACCCACAAGCATGAATATGAGAAATATAATTGATGATAGAACGCAAAACATCTCTTGGTGTTTTGCTACGTCATTCCCCCATCACATGTGGACATTTAGAATAATGAGACTAAATGTATTTAGGAACAGTTTTAATATAGGAAGTAAAATATTACAACATTACAGTAGCATGCAAAGCTGAAAAATCTGAAAATCTACAAAGAAATTCCATGGTTTTATATGCAAGCCTAATAAATTGCTGATAAACATGTTTTCCATTACAGAATTATGAAGGTTGTTGTAAAGCATTTTGCTTCCAAATTAATTTGCTGTAATTATTTATTTATGTCCAGGGTCTTGATGTCACAATCAAAGAGTAGTCTATTTAATAAGCGTTCAACATAAAATAATTTTAATTACTAAAATTGAGCAAATAAAGAAAATTTCACTAGATGAAAATGAATGAAGAAGGCATTTGCGTATATTTAGTAGTCTTCAATCATTTCCATGTAGTGAAGAGATAAGTATATTATCTCTATCGTAAATTAAGTCCATGTGGGACATGTTTCATAAGAATATTAGTATCCACAGTTCCTGCCATAAGCAGTATTGTAAATAGGGCTTTTCAATTTTGAAGATGCCTTGCTTTCAGGGTTTTATACATGAACACAACAGCTGCTATTTTATTAAAACAGCATATTAATTTGAAATATTGGAACTACATTTCCCAAATTTTGGCAGATGTTAACTATTAAGTTAAGTGATCTCTTTATTCAGGTTCTGTGTAACATTTTAACTATGCATCCATATGCAGACACATCATAAATAATCATCTCAGAGGTAAGAAGAGTGACAGAATTGCTTACAACATTGATAACTGTCTATTGACATTGCCGATGTCGTCTTCTAGGAACAATGAACTTCGACTGCAGTGGATCTATTGCACAGACAATCTGAGGCATATCTGTTTCCAATATCTTTCATGGTGATGTTCCTATGGCATAAGGTCAAATTTCTAAGACTATTGTTCTTAGAATTGTATTTTGGTCTTTTGGATGAAGATTCCAAATTCCCAAAGAATGCTACCCTACACTGTGCAACTCTCAAACTATGCATGAGGCAGTTCTCTTTACTTTGATTGGGTGACACATACAACCACTTTCCATAGAAAATTTTATCAAACAGCAAACTTACAAAGCTCAAGTAATTCCTGAGGTCAAATAATTATAATGTCAGTTACAAAATACAATAAACTGAAATATTTATAGACCACAAACTCAGCCAAAAGTCTGTAAGGTAATCATTTGCTAAATAAACTAATTTCGCTATTTCATTTAAAACTAGCAACTTGGTATCTTTCTGACGGCTGTCCTCCTTAAACCTTTCCCTTGGAAAATAATCAGAAGAAACACTATGTTCAAATTAAGTGGCCCATTAATTTTAGAATAAAACAGCATTAGTGTGCTTAATGGATAATTTTTTAAAAAACTGATTATTTTTCACCCACCATAAAAAGCCCCATTCCTAACGAGGAGTAGACCCTCTAGCTTTTTGTACCTTGCAACAATATAAATTCGTTGGAAAAGAAGTTTTAGTTGTCTACGAAAAGAACACACATCTGCCTTCGTGGAAAAAAATACACAAAATCATTCAAAACTTGGCTCTTGATATAAATCCCATTCTGAAAATATGCCATAATGAAATTTTTTTTCGTGTAGTTGCTTACAAGTGTTGCTGAATTGTCCATCTGTCAAATTCACATGAAAGCAACAGGATTCTACGTGCTGCCATAAATATGGAGATAGGCATCCCCCAGTAAGGCACTTACTTACACGCACTCCACCACTTAGAAAGCTTTCTCTCTCCGTCTCTCTGTCCCTCACTTTGCCCACTCTGGCCGAAGTGATTTTTAAAAAAATGTTTTCAAAATGCATACCGGCAGACTTTTTAAGAAGGCCAGGGCCTTGTATCACACGGTGGAAGCCACACTGAGTCGTCAGGGACTCCCAGAGTAATCACAGAAAGAGAGGCAGGGGGGAACAATGCACTTTCTTGATAAATGTCATTCCTAAGCACCTCACGCCATCACCCCTGGAGCCTTGAACAATGCTGCTTTGAATCCAGCACAAACTTCCCCTTGGTCAGTGAAGGTTTTTCTCAGTACTGGGGTTAGCTCAATACAAGACAACTTTTACAAAAGAGATTGCATTCACATTCAACCTACTGTACTCGAGTTCTCACATCCTTTCCCTGATGATTATACTTATGATTAGCACATTTAAAAATATATATAAATTCTTACAAACTAAATGAGCATGGGACCAGAATACAAAGTTTCCCACTTCTTCCTGCTGATATTCTCAAAACCGTTCTTGTCTCTTTCACACCTTTCTTTCCTAAATGACTAACTAAAAAAAGCAGCCCTTGGTCAGAGTTGATTAATGTGTGAATTAAGTCCGCCTCATTTCATCTGACGATGCAATAGTTCTTTCAAAACTTTTGCCACTTCCGTGCAATTATTTGCCCGCCTGTCTGAGGCTCAATATATGAATCCTCCTCTACTCTGAAGCTATACTAATTTTTTGTTGCACAGGACAGAGACTTGCCAGAAGTACTCTTTGGGATACTTGTTGTCATCTCTCTGCTTGAATAAAGAGCCTCTAACTCACTGCTGGAACTGGACGATCCTGCCAAGATCACGCTGGGAGCCAGGAAGCCTTGGGCTCGTCCTATTTTCTTTTGCCGGTTATTAGCGATAAAAGAGAGCCACGCAAATTATCTCAAAGCTCATCAAATATAAAAATGTTAGAAATAGGACAGGATCAAGAAAAAAGTTACAACTCCTCAATTTTGTCTTTAGATTCAACACCAGACTCCACATTTCTGAAAAGAATATATAGCTCCACCTTCACATCAAGTGGCTGGAACAACAACTGAATTGAACTTTCTAAATACTGGTTTTATAAAAATATAATAATATTTGAAAAGGTGGATGTTTCTCGCCGTGCTGTTTTCCACAAAAAAAGTAATTCTCTGATTTGATTGATTCATTATTGTCACATGTACCAGGATACAGTGAAAAGTACTGTTTTGCATGCTAGCCAGACCAATCATACCTTAGATTAGCATATCAGGGTAATAGAACAGGATGCAGTATGTACTGTTACAGCTACAAAGAAGGTGCAGAGAAAAATCAACTCTAATATATGAAGTCCATTCATAAATTTGATAACAGTAAGGAAGAAGCCCCATGGAAGAGGGTGAAAGAGATTATAACTGGGGTGGGAGGGGTCTTTGATTATGTTGGCTGCTTTCTCAAAGCAGCTTGATATGTGGACAGAGTCAATGGGAGATATAGTATCAGAGATAATGGGAACTGCAGATGCTAGAGAATTTCAAGATAATAAAATGTGAGGCTGGATGAACACAGCAGGCCAAGCAGCATCCCAGGAGCACAAAAGCTGACGTTTCGGGCCTAGACCCTTCATCAGAGAGGGGGATGGGTAGAGGGAACTGGAATAAATAGGGAGAGAGGGGGAGGCAGACCGAAGATGGAGAGTAAAGAAGATAGGTGGAGAGAGTGTAGGTGGGGAGGTAGGGAGGGGATAGGTCAGTCCAGGGAAGACGGACAGGTCAAGGAGGTGGGATGAGGTTAGTAGGTAGATGGGGGTGCAGCTTGGGGTGGAGGAAGGGATGGGTGAGAGGAAGAACCGATTATGGAGGCAGAGACAGGTTGGACTGGTTTTGGGATGCAGTGGGTGGGGGGGAAGAGCTGGGCTGGTTGTGTGGTGCAGTGGGGGGAGGGGACGAACTGGGCTGGTTTAGGGATGCAGTAGGGGAAGGGGAGATTTTGAAACTGGTGAAGTCCACATTGATACCATTAGGCTGCAGGGTTCCCAGGCGGAATATGAGTTGCTGTTCCTGCATCCATTGTACCCGGTGCGGCTTCCTCTACATTGGGGAAACCAAGCGGAGGCTTGGAGACTGCTTTGCAGAACACCTCCGTGCAGCTCACAACAAACAACTGCACCTCCCAGTCGCAAACCATTTCCACTCCCCCTCCCATTCTCTAGATGACATGTCCATCATGGGCCTCCTGCACTGCCACAATGATGCCACCCGAAGGTTGCAGGAACAGCAACTCATATTCCGCCTGGGAACCCTGCAGCCTAATGGTATCAATGTGGACTTCACCAGTTTCAAAATCTCCCCTTCCCCTACTGAGTATATAAGGAGGACAGTAAGGGGCCGAGTACGCTGCCTTGTGGATTATTGAGGGGTGAGTATTGTTGCCCATCCTCACTGATTGCAGCCGGCAGGTCAGGAAGTTGAGAATCCAGAGTAGGGAGCAGAGTCCTAATTCACAGAGTTTGGAGCTTGAGCTACTACATGGTGTACTTTGGCGTGATCAGCAGGAAAGGTGCAGATCTGGAATTGAATCACTCCGAGACATCATTTGTTTGAGTCACCTGCATCCGACTAGAAGGACAGCTGCTCAGAGGTATCTAGCAGCTGGAGAACATAAAGCAGAAAGGACCTTTTGAGGTGCAGTGGTAGCGTCTCTCCCTAGGAGCAGGAGGCCCTGGTTCAAGCCCTACCTGTTCCAAATGTGTGCAATAACATGTCTGAACAGGTTGATAAGAAAAATGGGTTAATTTAATTCAGAGAGGCAATAGAGTAAAAAGAAAACACATGATAAGAAAAGGGGACGACTGTCTGAAGAATGAGTGAACTGTGCATTTCTGCCTGATACCTGTTTGCCTGTCTGGTCAAGTTAGATCTGAAACAGGATCCTCATGGCATGAGAATGTGTCTGCTTCCACACTTGTTTACATAACAGGGGTGCCACCAGTTCCTGGCTTGTGTCAACCAGCAACAACCTCAAAGTAAACTTATTAAATTGACAAAAACTAGTGTTCTGGAGTATCAGTTCTCACTGTTGCTTTCCGGTCATCAGAAACATTATTACAGTGCTAAACTTATGTCTAATCCCCAATAAACGTATGTGATTGGAACAGTAAGGACTGTAAATTTTGGAAGCCAGTCTGGAAAAGCACAGTAGGACAGACAGCATCAGAAGAGCCGGAAATTTAACGTTTCCAGACAAAACCTTGCATCAGGGCTGCTGATGAAGGGTTTTGAACCAAAACCTTGACTTTCCTGCTCCTCTGATGCTGCTGGACCTGTTGTTCTTTTCTAGCCTCACATCTATAAACACATGAGATTGCAAAGGTTCTCCCATCTGGCTGTTTCAAGGAGTGCAAATGCTAAAATATAATTTGCATACTAACAAAAAAGAACTGAAATACAAAAAATTAAAGCCACCATAGATTAGGTCTGCGGATGGAAATATGTTTAAAAAGTGGAAGAGGGCAAGTTATAACTTCTGCTTCCAATGTATTCATCCTCCTATGCTCAACCATGCCACTCAAGAAGGCAAAATGTCATTTTAAATATCTTTACTTTGCCAATCAACTTGCAGTTAACATCGAGAATTGACACTTTGTAAGTCACAACCTGGCAACACCTTTTTCCAGACACTAGCCTGCACAGGTACTTCGTACCCTTGCAGCTGGCCTGCCATAATCACAAAGTGATCTCATCCTTTGCTCAAAGCCACTGCCAGCACATCATAAAATATGATGTTAATAGCGATTATTCCAGGGGGGGTTCTGGATTTCAATTCTAAACTGTGCTTACACAATTTAAGATATGAAGCCCTCAATGAGATGACTGCCTAGCAACCACTCCCAGGTATCTATTATCCTGGTGATTTATTTTGTTAAACCCTACTCAGAGTGTAATTAGAAAGTAATTAAACTTCAATTATCTTAATCACTGAAATTAGTATTGTGCAAATTCAGTGCTGTTGGAAAAACTTGAGGCAGCGCATGGTTAAGGTCCATCAGTGGTTACATTAATGCAGTTCGTCTAAGTCATATTATTTTAGTCTTTATTTTCAGAACTTCCCTGTGAAGCATAATGCTCATTTTAGGTCTATAATGGCAATAGCAGCCCTGGAAAATCTCTTTTGGTAGATGGCTACAAACAGGACGGCAGTTAAATATGTTACAGAGATAGTAGGAACTGCTGATGCTGGAGAATCTGAGATAACAACATGTAGAGCTGGATGAACACAGTAGGCCAAGCAGCATCAGAGGAGCAGGAAAGCTGACGTTTCGAGTCGAGACCCTTCTACAGAAATTGGGGAGGGGACGGGGATTCTGAAATAAATAGGTAGCGAGGGAGAGTCGGATAGAAGAAGGATAAAGGAGAAGATAGGTGGAGAGGAGACAGACAGATCAAAGAGGCAGGGTTGGAGCCAGTAAAGGTGAGTGTAGGCGGTGAGTTAGAGAGGGGATAGGTCGGTCCAGGGAGGACGGGCATGTCAAGGAGGCGGGATGAGGCTAGTAGGTAGGAGATGGGGGTGGGGCTTGAGGTGGGAGGAGGGGATAGGTGGAAGGACAAGTTAGGGAGGCGGGGATGTGCTGGGCTGGTTTTGGGATACAGTCGGGGGAGGGGACATTTTGAAGCTTGTGAAATCTCCCCTCCCCTGACCGCATCCCAAAACCAGCCCAGCTCGGCCCTGCCTCCCTAACCATTCCTCCTACCTCAAGACCCACCCCCATCTTCTTCCCACTAACCTCATCCCACCTCCTTAACCTGTCCATCCTCCCTGGACTGACTTATCCCCTCCCTAACTCCCTATCTACACTCACCTTTACTGGCTCCAACCCCGCCTCTTTGACCTGTCTGTCTCCTCCCCACCTATCTTCTCCTCCATCCATCTTCTATCCGCCTCCCCCTCCCTATTTCAGAACCCCCTTCCCCCACCCCATTTCTGTAGAAGGGTCTCGACCCGAAACGTTAGCTTTCTTGCTACTCTGATGTTATTTGGCCTGCTGTGTTCATCCAGCTCTTCACTGTGTTATGACAGTTAAATATAATTGGTTATAATGTATATCAAAATAATAGGGGCTGAAAAAGGGAAAGTGGGGCAGCTATGTTAATTAGAAATAACGTTAGAAGAAAAGAAACAAAATTCACGTGGATTAAGCTAAAACATAGTGATGGGCTGGTAGCAATAAGAAGGATAATGTGTGTGTTGCAGAGCAGCACATGAAGGCAAATATAAAAGTACTGAGAATGGAGTACTTGCTATCATTTGGGGTTGTTAACTTTGGCAGACTAATGCAGTTAAGGTGTGCTTGATGAGTATTTGATGGAGAATAGACAAGAAAGTAAACTCCACATTTATTGAAAATTAAGCAAGAGTTGAGATTCTGATCACTGACCACCTGGAGTCCACGTGCAATCAATTTAGATAATAAAATCTTCCATGAAATTGCCAGTATGCCTTTTTATCTAGATAGATAAGGGACTTTTTCTATCCCTTAACCATACAATGGTCTTATTACTGTGTTTCTCTTTCCAAGGAAATTGGGGAGTGGTGAGGAAGCTAGAACCGTCAATATTGCAGCTACATGTTTTATCAGAAGCAAGACAGAACAGTTAAAGCAAAACGAAAGTAACAGCATAAACATGGAACTGATTAAAGAAACAAACAGGAAACAAAGTTTGCATGGCCAATTACCACATAAACTAAACAAGATTGTAAAATTGAAACACAGCTGTTTAAAAGAAATAAACGTAGTGCCGACGCAGTGAAAAACTAGATTACAGTAATTAATGACAGGCTTTAAATGGATTAGGAAACAGACCAAGTCATAGTAATGTAATCCCTGGATGGACCACTACTGCAGCAATGCAATCCATAATGCAGCAATGCAGCCTCCTGAACAGACCATTCCTACAGCAATGTAATCCCTGAACCAATTCTCCTGTAGCAATGCGAGTGACTGAACAGGCCACTAGTTCCACAAAGTAATCCCTAAACAAACCATTACTACAGCAAGATAACCCATGCACAATTATTAATGGAGCAACGCATGTTCTTTACTAATCATTATTCCAGGAATGCAACATCTGAACTGATCATTAATGATGCAATGCAACCCTTGAAAATCCACTCCTGCAAATATGCAACCCCCCTCAAGAGACCATTAAAGTATCAATAAGACCTGTGAATAACTGCTGCTGCAGCAACACAGCCCTGTGAAGTGACCATTTATGAAATAATGCAACCATTTAACAGACAGCTCCTATGACATAACCCCAAATATTCTGATGGACAGAGTCATGGAATCTTACTCCATCCATCTCCCCAAACTGCCACCCTATGCCCTCACTTACCTTAAACATTTAACTCTTTTCAGTTGCCGTCAAAGTGCCTTTGGGAGCTTTCACTCCTAAAATATGACAGCAAGTATTTTATAAAGGGAGCTTGTGTTTGGTTCCAATGCCAGACTCAAAATCTTGGCTGGAAAAATTGCTGACAGATAGGTAGGTAATTTTAAAGAGGATTACTGTCAGTTGAATCTATTCCAATGGCAATTGGAATATCTCGGCCAATGTAGCCCACAGAAGAAACCATTGCTACACCAATATAACACCTGAATAGAAGAGCGCTGTAGCAAAGGAAAAGTGTATTATCAGTATCCTTCCAGATGATGAACATACAGCAATTCAAAACCATTGGGGTAAATAATTACGGTGCACTCAACATCACAGCAGTGGGAGGAGACGTTGAATGAGGGAATAGGAAAGATTCAGAACTAAATAATATATTTATATTTATGTACGTAAAATATATTCACACAAAACCAAAAGATAGAATTTCCAATTCTATCCCACCCATGTAAAAACAGGCAAGCTTATGCCAGATGCCAAGAATTCAATACTGCAGAAAATGTAAATGTAAATATATGCAAAGGCAGAGTGTAGTAAATAAGACTTGAGTGTTACAGATGGAATTGCCAAGTGGAAATATATGCTGTGGCAATAACAGAGACCTGGCTGGAAGGTCTGGACAAGGTATGAAATATTTCTGGATATAAAAGTTGTTCAGGAATGAAGGAAAGGGTAAGGAGTAACAGTATTCGTTTAGGGCATTGCATTGCTGAAGACAGGGAATTTCTCTAAGGGATAAAGGACAAAGTCAATTTGGCTAGAGCTAAGGAATAGGACGGGGACAATTACATTGCTTGGTATAGTGAACAGACCACCAACTGATGGAAAGGAAGTAGAGGGGCAAATATGCAGGCAAATTGCAGAGAAATGACAACATTATGGAAAAGCTATAATGGAGATCTCAATTGCCCAATTGTAGACTGGGCTACAGATAGTGTAAGGGACAGTGAGGGCAAGTGGTTTTGAATTGTGTTCGGGAGAGCTTTCTGCAGCAGTGTGTATCTAGTCCAACAAAAAAAGATGCATTATTGGCCCTGGTCCTTGGAAATGAGGTGCGCCGAGTGAATCAAGTGTCACTGCGGTCACTTTTAGGGGACAGTAATAATTGTTTCATAAGGTTCAAGATGGTGGTGCAGAATGACACACAACAATCCTGAGTAAGAAAAATCAATTGGCAGAGAGCTGACTTCAATGGGGCAAAAACAGAGCTGGGCAGGATTGACTAGAACAACTGGGTGAGAGGAAATCAGTGACTGAACAATGTGCTGCCTCAGAGAGCAGATAGATTTGGGGTATATTTTCTCAAATAGGAAAGCAGGGCAAACAAATCCAGAGTTCCCCTGATGACAAAAGAGGTAGAATTAAGGTTAGAAACAGTGAGTTTATGACAGGTGTAAGGCAGAAAATGTAATTGAGAGCTAACAGGAATGCCAAAGATTAAGAGGGGAAGTGACAAAGCAGATCAGAGAAGCAAAGAGAAATTATGAGAAAAGAACAGCAGTTAACATAAATGGGAATGCCAAAGTCTTTGATGGGCATGCAAGGTGTAGGACTGGTTAGAGACCAGAAAGGGGATTTACACATGGAATCAGTAGAGGTGCAAACTCTGTCATTACAAGGTGTCAAAATTATTAGGAGTCTTGAATAGACTGTTGGTATTTAAAGGTTACAAACCACCAGAACCAGATAAGAGGGATCTAATGATTTTGAAGGGAGTGAGAGTAGAAATTGAGGGCAATGCTCATAATCTTTCAGATTTCAACGGACTCAGTGGGGGACGGGTTACTGGAAGACTGGAGAATTGCAAACATTACAGCCTAGTTCAAGAAAGGTTGTAAAGATAATGCCGGCAGTCACACATTGGTTAGTTTAACTTTGGGGGTGAGGAAACATCTAGAAACAATTATTTGTGACAGAATTAAGAGTCACATGGAAAAAGATGGGTTGATTTGGAACAGTCAGCCAAATTTCTAAAGGGAAAATCATGTTTAATGAACCTACGGAAATTTCAGAAACGGTAACAGAAAGGATCAATGATGGTAACCCTATTGACATTATATACATGGATTTCCAGAAATAGTTTGATACGGTACCACGTAGAAGACTTGCTAGATATATTCTAAGTCATGGTATGAAAAGGGCAGTAGCAATGCGGATACAAAATTAGCTGAGTGTTAGGAAACAAATGAGAAATGATAAATGGATATTTCCCAGGCTGGAGGAAGCTATGTTGTGGAGTTCTCCAGGGACCAGTATTGGAACCCTTGCTTTTCCTGGTATATAATAATGATCTAGATTTTGGCGTGCAGTGGACAATTTCAAAGTTTGCAGATGATACAAAACTTTGAGGAATTGTAAACTGTAAGCACAACAGTGTGAAACTCCAAAAAGTTAATGACAAGTTGGTGGAGTGATCAAATAGGTGGCAGATGCAGTTCAATGCAGAGAAGTGTGAGGTGATACACTTCACTAGGAGAAATATTGAAATACTATATAAACTAAGGGATACAATTCTAAAGGGTGTGCAGGAGCAGAGGGACCTGGTTATATATGTGCACAGATCATTGAAGGTGGTTGGACAGGTGGAGTGAGCAGTTAGTAAAGCACAGTGTGTCCTTGTCTTTACTAATAGCAGCAGAGGGTACAAGAGAAAGGAGGGGATGTTGAACCTGGACTTGATGTTTTTTGGACCTCAGACGGAGTACTGTGTGCACATGTGGAGGCCACTTTAATAGAAAGATGTGAGAAGATATGGGAGAGCCAACATAATAGATAGGGAGAAGCGGTTCCCACTCATTAAAAGAACAGGAAAGATACGCAAAAGAAATAAGGATGATGTGAAATAAAAACGTGTTCACCCAGTGAGTGGTTAGGTTATGGAATGCACTACCTCAAACTATGGTGGAGGAATGTCAAATTGAGGCATTCGAGAGGACAATGGATGATTAATTGAATAGAAATAGTGTACGAGGTTATGGGGAAAAGGCCCCAGAAGACTGGCACTAGGTAATGATGCTTGTTTGAAGAGCCAGGGTAGGCAGGATGGGACAAATGACCTCCTGCACCATAATAAATGTGTGATTCTGTGGTAAGTCAGATTATTAGAAATGTAGACAGATTTCAAAATTGATGTGGAGTATGCTGGTAAGTGAGGGAAGAGTATGGCTGATTACAAACTAGAAAATCACCTTACATGTAAGGGTTAGAGAAGTGAGCATGTTTTTAAATGAATACATTACAATGGTTTTCTCGAAGGAGAGCTTGATGCAATAATTGCAAATGCGAAAGAGGAATGTGAAGTTTGGGTGACACAGAAATAGTGAGAGAGGAGCTTTCAATGGACTGGTCAGGGAGGCAGTAAAATGGCAAATGGAATGCAATGTAGTGAAATTTGTGGTAACACATTCTTTGTAGAGGGCAAACATGGCATTGGGGTGCACAATAAATGGTAAGATACTGAAAACTTTGAGGAACTGAAGAACTTTGGAATCATGAAGCTATAAGACCGGTACATTGAAGTGTTTAAGAAGATCTACAGGATGTTTTACTAACCAAGGTATAAACATTAAGTCACAGAGGTTATGTTGGAGCTGTAGACAACAATATTGAAACTAGAGTACACAGTACAGTTATAGTCACTGTGTGTGCACAGAGGAGATTGATAAGGATATCGCCAAAAATGCAGAGTCATAGCTGTAAGGGAAGGTTCTGGGGACTATATTGCTTGGAAACTGAAGGAAATTGTATTTGGGATATATAAAATTATGAAACACTTGGCGAGAACAGTAAAAAAAACTTCAAGAATTTTTCTTCATTCATTGTTGCTTAAATTGGCTGTTTTCTTAAAAAAAAACTACAATAATTGGTTGAATCTCAAGAAGCGCAGAAATAAGAGCCAAAAGTTAAATGACGAAACTTATTGAGACCTCAACTGGAGTACCAAATCAATGTTGCAGAGGCAGAAAATCTCACTGCATTTAATAGATATTTGTATTTGAAATGCTGTAACTTTGAGGGCCATAGAACACAATTTGTGAAATTGGATTGACGTGGCTTGCTTTTTCTTGGCCACACAGATATGATAGCCTGAATAATCTGGGCTGCAGCAGCTTGAGAACGGAACCCAGCACCAGTTAAGGCTATTAGGGCTGGGCAAGGAATACTGACCTTACCACAAATGTCCACAGCCCATGAAGAATAAATTTTAAAAATCTCCTTCTGTCCTGTACTTCTTTTGTTTCTAAGATTGTGCCTCAAAACAGTGGAATGGGGAGCATTAATCTTGTGGTGAATCTTTAGCAGTGCTTAATCTATTACGTTGTGGATTGGATAGGCTTTGGTGTATTAAATTTAATTTAATTTTATGCATTACATAAGTATGTAACTATTTAAAGCCAAAAATTCAAAATTGGTGCATCTTGGAAGCTTCGTTGTTCTTTGAGCTATCAGTCCAGATACAGCAATGCTGCAGAATGTGCAGATTATTTTGTGATTACTATCTGGATAGTGCCTGAAGTAATTTTCCACTATCTGTCAGTGAAGAAGTATTTTAGTATTTTTTTCCTCATTTCTTTTACTTTCTGTTTCTAGCATTGCTGACCTCGGCTACAGATGTTTCCGCTCCACCCAAGCTTGTAAAACCCCACTGAGCTTTAACAAACATTGAAAAATTTTTTTTTCCATCATTATTACTTGAATTGGTTCTTTTCAAAAAAAAACCTAATATAATAACAGCTTGAATCTCAAGAGGTATAGATCATAAAAGACAACAGCTACACGATGAACCTTAATAAGACCCCAATTAGAGTATTATGTCTAACACTGGGTTCTTACCAGAGTGATAAAACAAAAGCAAAAATATTACAGACACTGGGAATCTGAAATAAAAACTGAAAATGTTGGACTTATTCAGCAGGTCAGACATCAGTCAAATATAACTCTTCTTGAAAACCACAAGATGTTGATGGGGGTGCGAAAATCGAAAATGAAGAAACAGATCAGAATGGGGCTTTTTCTCATTAGCATGTGGTGACGGGAGATTAGTAGGAAGTGTTTAATATTAGGACGAAATGGGAGGAACTTCATAGAAGCAGGTAGTTCTAATGAAAAAGGAATGATAGATACAAGATTACATGTAAAAAATGTTAAAACAAGAGGTCAGAAAAATATCTTTGTACAAAGACAGAAACAAGGATCAGCCCACAATTTGATCAGTTGCTTCCATGCCATGCACAGTGGATTGGGTGAAATGGACTGTTTCTGTACTGGTCGTGAAACAAATGCTTTGACCCTTGTGTACATTAGCCTGAAATATGTTTCAAAGAAGGTGTAGGATTGCTCTTTTGACTTGTCTTCCAATTATTTCTTGAAGCAATAATTTTGGAGGTTTTTATGTGATAGAATCCCATAAAATACAAATGAGTCAAGCACTTGCTCCAGGTTTTCCTAGGATCGGTCCTTTGATGTCTGACTCTTCTTGCTATTGTCCTCATATATTCAAGGATTTCAGACACAGAAAATAACATTGCACAACTGAACCTCCATTTCTAGCATCCTTGATCATACAACCTGATGAGACTATGTGGTGTATGGCTTTAAATCACATCCATGCAAAACGTATCAACTTCAGCCAGCCAGTGATTTTATACAGCTGCAGTTGGGAGAGCGACACATTCTTCTCCAATACATTGCTGTTAGCCATAGTTTGCTACTACCTCACACAAAACCTGTGTCTTGTCGGGATGACAGAGGTCTCAACCTGTGGCTGGTGACCCACGGTGAACTCTAGCAGTTCCCCAGGGGCAGGCCTGATTGAAGCAAGGGTCTTTTAAGCATAGAAATGACCAATGGCAGACGTCCCCCAGGATTGAGGCTCCCTGCTGCAGGGGCTGCCAGTGGAAGGCGTGGCAGCTTGTTTGCAGCACTCTAAGTCCAGAATTGTCATTGAACCCCTGGCCAAAGGTGAGAGAAGGCAGGATGGAACTTGCTGGCTGACAGTCAAGATGAGATGGGGGTAGCAGTCAGGTGTATTTTTTCAGCGGCCACACGTTTCGGCGATCTTATGCTGGGTCCCATGGCTCCCAACGGAGTGAATGACAACACAGCCCCATGCCCCCATCCTCATCACAGGGAGGCACTGAATAAGTGAACGGGAGGTTCTGAGGCAACCTTCTAACAGTGTGGGGAAGCAAGGTGGCCTCCATTTAAACTCTGGACCACTGACGATGTGCGAAGCGCTCAGGAATAACGGGTGACAATGACTCCTTAATGAACTTAATTGAGCTCCTCCAGCTGGCGGGTGGGGAATCTCAAATCAGCCCCTCCTGCTCTCCTACTTATTCAGCTAGGAGACTGACACAAGGACTCTCCCATAATATGTGGCTGCAATCTCCATGTTTTCCATCATGTCAAGCTGCGCAAAATTCTGCCCAATATCAATGAATAGCAAAGTCAATTTTGCATTTCTGCTCCTGGGGATCTCTAAACAATTCAATGCAGCAAGAAGAGAGAATGGCTGCACAAATTGTTGCATTTATAATGATAACTCAATGACATATAGGAGTTAAATTTACCTGCCTAGTTCTGGGAGGTCATTTTATGGTAAGTCAAGTGTGAGAATGAAAGAGCTGTCTCAGGCTGCAGTCAGCATAAGATCTGTTTTGGTTACTATTTAGAAAAGCAAATTAGTGATTTTTCTTAACTAAATTACTGTTATGAAATAAGTGAAACTGTACTTGATTCTGAATGCAAACAAAATGTTTTATGATTGCAACAAAGATCTTAGTATTAGGAGCAAAGTTAACATTTTATATTTGAACTGCTGTTCTTAATTTGTAAATTAGCATTTTGACTTCCACTGATGTCAATATGGAATGTCTGTGTTCACACATTCAGTAATACACCTGTAATTCAAATTAAGGGATTAGCCAGAAAATTGAAATTTCAGCAGTTGAAGAAAATCATCTGAACTATTTATTAAACTATCCTTCACTTTTTGGATTCATCAAAATAGGGGAACTTTAGAACTGAGCATTTTTTTTCCACTTCTGTCACCCAGCAATAGACAAAGGGAAACTGTAACACAAACTAAACTCTAAAGTGCCCTTTCTTTTATACGGTATGCCCTTTGCCCCACAACAGTCTATCTTTGTGGCCTCTCTGAGCGAGATGGATAATTTGCGTTAACTATTTCTCCCACACACATTAAAAAAATACGTGGTATGGCATAAAGTCATTCACATGAGGTTTTGGATTTGTTCAAAAGAAAATCCAATCAGTTTGAACTCAATGCAAATTAAACATCTAAATTTGAAAGCTTAGCTCACGTGACTTCTCTGGAAAATTACTTCTCATATATTAGATGCTACATTATCTTTTTAATGCAATTTTCAGAAGATTGTTAAGGATGACTAGCCTCTACCTAAGTGCAGCATACAACTATATTCCTTTGTTGGTAGCTTGCAGGTTCACCTAGACATGACGCACTCCCCAAGCATACTACTTCTTGGAAGGAATGATCAGCTTCATCTCAGCCTCTTACCATTTTGGAATATGTAGAAAAAGGATTTATTGAGATTGCAGATGCAGGAAGCACGAATCATCTAATGGTCAGAACCAGGTTGGTGCCCAACATTGTATATGTAAAATAAAAGAGGTGCTAATGACAGTTATGAACAATACTGAAGAAAGAGCGTTAATTAATGACCACTGAATAAGGCTATCAGTGGGTTTACAGTAGTATGTTAAATAAATTCATTTTACAATTGGAAGACAACATTAATGAATTACCACTAATACCACAATATTTAATGTGATAAATTACACACAGAATGCAAGATATCTGGGAATGATTTCTATTACAAATCTGTAATGTAAGAAGGTTCTTATGTCTTATGAAAAATAGCAAACACTGCAAATGATTTCAAAGCAGCAGCTTTAATCAAAGTGTCATTATTGAAATCCAAATGGAAGTTAGTAAAAGATGAATTGAATTCAATTTTTATGTTTCTATATCTTGATTGTTATTATGAGGAAATAACTCCTAACCACACATCTACACTTTTAGTCTTTGCCTAGCTGTAAGGGCTCTGGTGAATCCCCAGCTAATACCTACCAGTTGAAAGGCTTTTCCATCTATGAGTCAAACAAAACTCTCATTTGGCAGGTATTTAGCCAGCGATGGAAGAGGCCTATGCCAACTGTCCATGCATGGCAGCTTTCACAATGCATGCTGGTCACAGCCAAAGGTCCCTGGCCTAATGAGGTCTCCAGGGTCTCTCCCCATCTCCTCACCACTGCGTCCACAACATTCATTCAAATTCCCCAGCTGTGTGCCCCTAACCCTACCACTGCCCCTCCCCCTGCTAGGTCTATCTTGCCCCAACTTGTCAGTCAAGGCCTGCCACCCAAAGAGCAAAACCAGTTGAAAAAAAATCAATAGTGTTAGACATGGCAATACTGGTTACACTGAAGCTTTATTTTGAGCTATACAAGATGAGGCAAACCAGTATGAGTCATGGACAGGTTTTAAGGGTTTTTTTTGTCTGGACAACTGTGCCCTACCAAATATTCCCCCCGCCAAACCTCACAACTTACCCTTCATTTTGGACCCATGGCTCCTTGTGGTTAAGCACTAGGTGGTTTGTGCAGACCCAGCAGTGGCTACCATTCCCAGAGCAGAGATTCCCAGGGGCAGGTCTTTTTGGTGGGAAATGCCCAGAAATCAATTTGTGGTCCGACAGGCACAAGAGCCCCTCAGGTCAGATGTTAGAATGGGGTGCAGGCTCACCCCTGTCTACCTTGCCGGGGGAGGCAGACACATAGAAGCTCAGGTGCATTGAAAAATCCATCAATGAGATGTGCTCTGTGTACAGCTCAGCAGGGTTTCATTTCTCTTGTCAACAGGGCTTGAAAGAAGATACATTGTGATTGATTCATGATTCTCAGAGAACAAACACAAACTTCTCAGGTCATAACATTTAGCAATTTCACAGAAATGAACAGACTGTGTCTACAATCAAGTATTGCTATCAGTCTGCAATTTTGTATTGAATTATTGCTTATGGACCAGATTAACACATTCTCTCCTTCAGACTGGTTACAAGCACACATACAGGAATGGACAGAGATCCCAAACTACGCCTCTTCTTTCAGACATCTCATACTAGTACTCCCGTGACCTGTTCTGTCTGTATAATCTAAGTAAAGCCCACTTGACTATTGCCTGCCTCACTTGTACCATCTTGTAACACACTTCCTCCATTCATAATGATAAATGGGATAACAACAAATGACACCACTCTTACAAAGCAAGGCACTCAATGTGCATGAAAAGTAGCCAGTCATCTCACATTATCAGATGCCACAGGGAAGCAATGTATGTCTGGGTAGACAGAATGCCTCAAAAAAAGCTGCTTCAAAAAGTCTCTCTCAGTGACAGTGCTAACAATGAGGTTCACACAGATCAAATTTAAAATCGCTTCACTTCCACATGTCTTTGCTGATAAGCTGCAGCTTATGATTCTCAGGGTAAGTAATTTAGTCTGAGCTGTAGTGTGTGTGCAAAAGTTGGGAACTCAGAATTGCAGTATGTTTGGCCTTCACAACGATGTGTGTAAATCAACTCACTCAGGACCAGACAGCTGTATTATGCAAAGAAGAAAAGTTCAAGGGAACAGGGAGCATTTGACTCGAGAGTGGAAAAAACAGCTTCCACCCCATTTTGCTGTCATCAAAAAGTTATTGACATTATACCGAAAGCAGCTATTTCAAGGCCATGATCATTTGAAAGCCAACGTGTCTATGGAAAAAAAAATTCAAATCATGTGACTGTGGCAACATGACGATGGAGTGGCAACAAGTTCTTCATCTCCCTCAGATGCTTGATCAGCTAGAGCTTAGCAAGGAGTGAAACAGAGAGGAAGAAGAGCATCAAAGTCTCAGTCTTACCTCCAAACTCTACAGGTCTGCATTCTCCAGCACTCAAAGAGTGCTCTTAGGGATATACAAGATGTGGGGCAGACTGAATTGCTGAAAGTCTTGCCCACTGCATGGAAAATTGATGTTGCTTTTCCCTGGGAGAGCGGACACAACTGCATTATTCAAAGGCATTTACATAGACAATATTAAACATCACATCAGAGTTAGTCCCCAGTAGGGCAGAAATATCCTTTCCCTCCCCCAGGAGCTGTAAACCAATCAGAAGCTCATAGCTTTCCATCAAACCTATGTCACCAGGAGCAGTAGATGTCTGACAGAGGTGTGTGGGGCAGGATAGGAGTCAAAGGGAGGGGTATCAATGGTAAAGCAGGGGTCATGTGGCTCTCAGTGTCTCCATTCTAATTCATATCTAGTGAGTATCAGGTTTTGCTGGGCAGTTTGTTGGAGTCACAGGAGACCTATCTGAGTCTTGTGCAAACCATCCCACAACTTCAAATTCTGTCGTGATAACTGGCTTTAAACGTCTCATTAATGAGTTTGCCCAACTAGCAGGAAGGTTCCCACATCAGCTCCTTCCTGCTGCTCAGTAAGCGTAGTACAGTATTCGTGCTGTTCCTGAAGATTTCCAGCTTCCCATGCAATTCTCCCAGCCCACTTGCCATCTGCCCACTCCAGTGATTACCACTAAATTCTGTCCATTGGTGGTGCAAGAAAAGATACAACCAGAGTAAGAAAATTAAACTCCAATTAACATGCACAACCAAATAAGAAATTACTAATTTAGAAACTGCTCATAGTTTCACAAAGGATGTTACCTGATAAATTAGCCTTTCTTTTTCACTTGTTGCCTATACGTTTGATGACATATAGTTACTGTTAATGAATACTCTTTGACTCAGTTCCTTAGCACTTTTACTTCATTGGTCCTACTACACACTATGCAATACCACAGGAACCTTGTGTTTATTGAGTAATGTGTCTTAGCAAATATAATTACTTTCAGTTCAATTTAATTCTATTTCAGTGAGTTTTTCAATATAAGGACGTTGCCATAAGAGTTTGTACGTACACATGAGTCTCTAAGTAGACATTTCTCGCTGTGCAGGATTTCAAAATGCTTTCAAATATCAAAGGCCTCTCTACGCCAGAAGTGACAATTAAGGGACTGACAGAAGCAAGCATTTAAATAAGAAATCTCCAATTTCAATCTGAATTCTTTTTCTCAATTTTGTTGCCCTGTTGACTGCGTGTCCTGATGTATTTTAAGCAAACATGAAATTATGTTTTGGTGATGTTTTTTCTCAGTGCTTCTTTTTGGTTGGCTGAGCCCCAACATTTATCTTCTTCGAGTAAGATTGTGGGAGGTTTAAGTTTGGAGTGGAAAATTCCACTTGCCAGCTAGCCAAGGGTCAAGATATTTCCAGTTCCACTTTCACCAGAGCTGAAAGTAGTTAATGAGAATATGACACTGCTGTACTTTTCCTTCTGTCTTTAATCCTTGATCTTTTATGTCTCTGCTTTCCTGCCACATATCACTGCTTCTCTCACTAGTTCCACATCTGTAAACAAAAGTTGTGTTTTGTTCTTGTCAAAGACTTAACACCACAGGCTATAGTTCAATTAATAACTTCAAGAAGTGAATTTTGATTTTTACAGACTTTACTCCCATTCTCTTCCCAAGTTATTAAATTCTTATTGAAGATGTTGGTCCTGCTGGCAAAGCTGGCACTTATTGCCAAATGCAGAAAGATACTTTTCCAGAAAGTGCCATATTTCTTGATAATGGATTGATATGAAGTGTTACTGGATATCTTCAGATGGCATTTAAGTGCTGTTTCAATGCTGTTTCTTGCTGTCATCCTGAATGGAAAAATCATCAATTCTGTTTCCAATTTCCATCCTTTCCTCACTTTCATCTGGTCCATCTCTGAATGCTCCCTCTCCTTCCTTGACATTCGTATTTCTACTTCTGTGTCAACTAGTCCACAGTACCTATTAGAAATCGATCAACTCTTACTGTTACCTTGACAACACTTCCTCACACCCTGCTTCTTGTAAGGCCTTTGTTCCATTGTCCCATTTCGTCCGTTCCATCTGTTTTGATGTTCCGCAGGGAAAACTTTCCAACACATCTCTTTTCTCAACCAAAGACCACACCCATCCCCAGTGTGGCTGACAAGGCCATGCCTAACCCATTTCCCATACTCTCCCCCCATCCATTCCACTCCCGCCCAGAACATTAATAGGGTTCCCCTTTACCTCATTTTCTACTCCAGCTGCCTTTGCAATCAAAAGGTCATCCTTCACCATTTCTGCCACCTCCAGCAGACCTCAACTAAACCCATCATTCACTCCTTTCCTTGTCAGGATTCTGTAAGTAACAGTCTGTCTGTGATACCCTCATCCACAACACTGCGAAAACTTCCCCATTCCTCCTGCTGCTATCTCCCAACCATGTCATTTTACCAAGTGTCTTCCAAGGTTTGCCTTCCAGATGAAATGGTAGTTGAATTTATACTTTTTTCATCTGCTTCACTGTGTTTCTTATTCACAATGCAGTCTCCTCTGCAATGTTGAGATGAAATGCAAATGGCGCATACACTTTGTCGAATATCCCCACTCTGTTCGCAAGACCGACCCCAAGCTTCCAATTGCTTCTCATTTCAATACACTGTCTTGGTCTCATGCTAATATTGGGGTTCCAGGCCCGCTGCAGTGTTCCAGCAAAGCCGAATGCAAGCCGCAGGATCAGAATCTCACTTTCTACTATCGCATTTTACAGGGCTCAGTGAAGTCAACAATGTGAGCTTATAAGCACTTTCCTTCATTTTGAGTGCAACCCCCTTTACCCAGCATCTTGTTTATAATGGATTGCTCTCAGCAGTGCTATTGGCACCTAGCACTGAAACTATGTTTCCACATCTCTCCTCAACTAACATTAGCACTCCTTTTGCCTTTTGCTCTAGGTACCCTCAATAAATGTTCCTCTTGCTCCTCCTCCCAATTTGTCAACAGTGTAAAAATCATCATTTTCGCAGTTCCTTTGGTTCCAATGAAGAGTCACATTGGTCTTGAGAAGTTAACTCTGTTTCTCTTCACAGCTGTTGCCAAACCTGTTGAGTTTCTAAAGCACTTTCTGGTTTTATTAAGATTAATGCATGCTGGTGCGGCATTGGTGTTTGATATAGGGTAAAGACAATTTGAAGGCTTCAACCTTCATTGGTACCAACATTGTATGTCCAGATTTCTTTTTAAACAGAATGCCTATTGTCAAAATGCCATGTTGGGAGTTTAAATCCATAATCTGCAAATAATAGACGCAGGCTTCTGGACTGTCAGTCCAGTAACATAACCACTCTGATACTGTACCCTGTAGATAAACTGAGATACAGCTCCATGGGCACTACTCCTATTTCAGGCATCTACCTATTCCTCATGTTTGTGCCATTTACTAGTTATCAAACCTTGAGAATATCACTGTTTCACTTTTCTGATCTTATCCACATCTAATATGCAAATAACTATGGATTTCCCATCAAATCATTGTGTGTAAAGCGAAACTAATCTGGGCCTGCACAAACCTGGAAACTCCTGAAACAGGTCAGTTACACTCTGAGAGCTGCATTTAGTCACTGTGCCATCAGTTCAATGAAATTTGCTTCCAGGCTAAACAGAATCCATACTATTGATAGCAAATAGCAATTAAAAGCTTTATGTGCTGTCAGTTCTTGATCAGTCAGTACAGACATACTTAGCAGCTCAGCAAAGAGAATATTCCATCTGCTCCTGATAAGAAAACATGTCTTATTGCCAGGAGCTAGGTAATGTCCTGCTGAAAGTAGCTCAAAACTTTAGATTCAACTGAGGGAGGCCTTGCTGGGAAAATAGCCTACATTTGATTCTGACTGAAATGTGGTACTTAACAGCATTATCATATGAAACAAATCCTTATGTTTCAGAGAAACTGGGGACTAAAATCGACAGCATGGGGATGGGGATCACTAAAACCCATATAAGGCAGGCAGCACAGCAACTCTGCACTGCCTGCTCAGGGGAATACTCCCCCGACGATCAATGGCATTACTACTGTTGAATCACACACTATCAACATCCTTTGAGGTCATCAATGACCAGAAACCTATCCATAATTAATGTCACTACAAAAGCACACAGGAGACTTGGAATTCTGAGTTAACTAACTCACCCCTTTTGACAGCCCTAAGACTGTCAAAATTCAACAAGGCGCAAGCCAGGGGCATGATATATACACTCTATAATCTCCGATGACTGCAGGTGAAATATTGCACAGGAAGGTCAACCCTATCCCTTCCCTAACAGCCATCCCTAATTATCCTTGAGCAAGGGATGTTGAGCTGCCATCTTGAAGTGCTGTAGTCCATGTGTTGTGTAGGTACACCAATAGAAGTAGTATGAAGGTAGTTTCAGGTGTTTGGTGCAGCGACGGTGAAGGAACAATGATGAAGTTCAAATAGTCATACTTTTTTAAAATTCATTTGTAGGACATAAGCATCACTGGCCAGGCAGCATTTATTGCCCATCCCTAATTGCCCAGAGGGCAGTTGAGAGTCAACCACATCACTGCAGGTCTGGAGTCATATGTGGCTAGACCAGGTAAGGATGGCAGTTTCTTTCCCGACAGGACATTTGTTAACCAGATGGGTTTTCCAACAATTGACAATGGATTCACAGTCATCATTAGATTTTTAATTCCAGATATTTATTGAATTCAAATTCCACCATCTGCCGTGGTGGAAGGGAATTCCAGGGTTTTGACCCAGCGACAGTGAAGGAACGACAATATATTTCCAAGTCAGGATGGTGAGTTTCTTGGTGATCTTGTCGGTGGTGCTGTTCCCACATATCTGCTGTCCTTGTCCTTGGAGGAGGAAGTGGTTGTGGGTTTGGAAAGCGCTGTTTAAGGTTCAATAGTGAATTTCTGCAGTGAATCTGGGAGATAGTACGCACTGCTGCGACTGAGCATCAATGGTAGAGGGAGTAGATGTTTGTGAATGTGGTGCCAATCAAATGGGTTGCTTTATTCTGGATGGTGGCAAACCTCTTTAGTGTTATTGGAGCTGCACCCACCCAGGCACATGGGGAATGACTCATCATCTTCCTGACTTGTGCCTTGTATCTGGTGGACAGGTTCTGGGGAGTCAGGAGATGAGCTACTTGCCTCAGAATTCCAAGTCTCTGACCTGCTCTTGTAGCCACTGTGTTTATGTGGCGAGTCCAGTGGGGTTTCTGGTCAATGGTAACCCTGCTGATGTTGACAGAATGGAAAGCTACTTGCAGGTGCTAGAGTTCCTGTGTATCTGCTGCCTTTGTCCCTTTTGGTAATGGAAGGCATAAATTTGGAAGGTCAAAGCAGCCTTGAATTTTCGTTGTAGCACATCTCATAGTCGGTACATTCTACGGAGTAACACCGATGAAGTGAGGGAATATTTATGGTAATGGATGGGATGCTGATTTAGAAGGCTGCTTTGCCTGGATGGTATCAAGCTTCTTAGTGTTGGTGGTCTCAACCTCCCAAGTAGAAAATATTCCATCACACTGCTAATTTGTGAGAGAAATTGCAGTGCCTTGCGGTATCAAATGTTGTTTATTCAGAAATTCCCATTCGTCAATATAACCAAAGCATGGGTGGGATTTCTGTATTCCTGCTGCTTACAAAGTCCAATCCTTAAATTTGCCAATGCATAAAACAACGTAAAACAGTTAAGTATATTGTGCTGGTTCCCTGCCAGTCTTTCAGCTCCTGGTGTAGGCAGGCTGTGCCATCAGACCACAATAGAACTGCTCATCAATAGAATGAACACTTTTATCTCATTTTGCAGTGGGATTAATGTAATGTTCATTTCACTTTTGTCAAAATTCAGTTAAACCTAGCACAGTTTCAAAACTCATCCTAAACCATGCAATTATTTTAATGAGAATTTTTTTTCTTAATTAATTTAACCTTTCCATTACTGCACACTTATTAAAAACAAATAACTAATATGGTCATTGCAACCTACTATAACGAGAGCGCACTACCCCACTTAATGATAGTATAATCCTTCCATGTCCATCCAAATAGCAATAATGATCTACTGCCAAGTTCCCACTCCAAGCTTCAATCATTAAGATAGCAACTGTCCAGCGCGGCCACATATTGGTTTCCCAGATGTTGTTTCATTCAGTGTGGGAATCTGGATTTTGCACTTTCAATGTCTGTGTAGCAAGTTCACAATCTCAGATAAGGGTGCCTTGTGCAATTTCAGAGGTTTGAGTGAAATGAAAGAGGGTAACCTAATCTGGACTCCTCCTAGAAACCTGCGACAGCTGTCTCCATAGGTCCAAGAATAAATATTTGGTAAGCACAAAAGCACGGTGAAGGGAAGGCATTAAGATAAATGTCTGAGTTGGGATACTAAATTACCCTTGCTCTCCGCCTTCCCTTAATAAGTGGAGAGTTGTTCAGGAGGAGAGATGTTCTCAGTCATCGAGTCATAGGGGTGTACAGCAAGTTCACCCTACAACCTCCAACACTCCAGGGAAAATAGCTGCAGCCTATTCAGCCTCTCCCTATAGCTCAAACTCTCCAACCTTGGCAACATCCTTGTAAATCTTTGCTGAACCCTTTCAAGTTTCACAACGTCGTTCCCATTAGTAGGGAGACCAGATATGAATGCAGCATTCCAAAAATGGCCTACCCAAAGTCCTGTACAGCTGCAACATGACTTCCCAATTCCAATATTCAACACACTGACTAATAAAGGCCATCACTGGCTGGGCCACCATTACTCATTCCTAATTGCTTTACAGAAGGTGGAGTTGATGGTGTTGCAGAGTTTTGACCCAACAACATGGAAGGTAAAGATAGGGATTTTTGTGAAGCCTCCACTTGCTGTAAATTGTTTAATTCTCCACAACCACTCCTGATTGGATATGGCAGTATTGCAGAGCTTAGATATGAATTTTTGGTTATGGGATTGCTTATCCCTGTCTATTACATGCTAGTTCTGCTGTCTGTATTGAAAGTAGTCACTGTGTTGTGGCTTTACTAGGTTGGAAAGTCATTTTTATGTATGTGAGGTATTGCTACTGGAATGCCTTCCTGCACTCTTCATTGAACAATGTTGATTTCCTGGCTAGATGGTAATAGTACAATGAGCGATATGACAATCGACAATAAACAACAGACAACTGACAATAGGTGCAGGAGTAGGCCATTTGGCCCTTCGAGCCAGTACCACCATTCATTATGATCATGGCTGATCATCCACAATCAGTATCCTGTTCCTGCCTTAACCCCATAACCCTTGATTCCACTATCTTTAAGAGTTCTATCCATCTCTTTCTTGAAAGTATCCAGAGACTTGGCCTCCACTGCCTTCTTGGGCACATCATTCCATATATCCACTACTCTCTGGCTGAAGAAGTTTCTCCTCAACTCTCTTCTAAATGGCCTACCCTTATTTTTAAACTGTGTCCTCTGGTTCTGGACTCCCCCATCAGTAGAAGCATGCTCCCTGCCTCGAGAGTGTCCAATCCGTTAATTATCTTATATGTCTCAATCAGATCCCCTCTCATCCTCCTAAATTCAAGTGTATACAAGCACAGTCGCTCCAATCTTTCAACATATGATAGTCACGCCATTCCGGGAATTGACCTCGTGAACCTACACTGCACTCTCTCAATAGCCAGAATGTCTTTCCTCAAATTTGGAGACCAAAACTGCACACAGTACTCCAGGTACGGTCTCACTAGGGCCCTGTACAGCTGCAGAAGGACCTCTTTGCTCCTATACTCAATTCCTCTTGTTATGAAGGCCAGCATACCATTAGCTTTGTTCACTGCCTGCTGTGCTTTCATTGACTGATATACAAGAACACCCAGATCTCGTTGTACTTCCCCTTTACCCAACTTGACTCCATTTAGATAGTAATCTGCCTTCCTGTTCTTGCCGCCAAAGTGGATAACCACACATTTATCCACATTAAACTGCATCTGCCATGCATCCGTCCACTCACGTAGCCTGTCCAAGTCACCCTGTATTCTCATAACATCTTCCTCACATTTCACCCTGCCACCCAGCTTTGTGTCATCAGCAAATTTGCTAATATTACTTTTAATGCCTTCATCTATATCATTAATGTATATTGTAAATAGCTGAGGTCCCAGCACCGAATCTTGTGGAAGCCCAATGGTCACTGCCTGCCATTCCGAAAGGGACCCGTTTATCACTACTCTTTGCTTCCTGTCAGCCAGCCCATTTTCAATCCAAGCCAGCATCTTGCCCCCAATACCATGTGCCCTAATTTTGCTCACTAATATGCCAGGATATGTGGTAACAGATTATGCTTGAATACAATTCTACTGCCACTGATGGGTCCACAGTGCCTCATTAAAGCTCAGTTTTGAGTTGCTACATCTATTGAAAGTCTGTCCCATTCAGCACAGTGATGGTGCCACACAACACAATGGAGAGTATCCTCAGTAGGAGGTTGGGATATTTTCTACTCAGGAACTGTGCAGTTTTCAGTCCTACCAATACTGACATAGACAGATGTATGTGCATTAAGTTGATTCGAGAGGGTGAGGCCAAGAAGGATGTTCTCTCGTGTTAGTTCTCTCACCACATTGCCACTGCTCCAGTCCTTTAGTCATGGTGCTCCCCAGCCATTCTTAGCATTGGATATTGAAATCTCCTACCCAGACTATATTTTGTTCCCTTGATCTTCATAGTGGTTTTTTCAAGTGGTAATGAACATCAAAGAGCACTGGCTCAGCAGCTGAGATGGGAAATAGGTGGTAATCTGGAGGAGATTTCTTTCCCTATGCTTGACCTGATGTCATGTGATTTCATGGGGTACAAAGTGAATATTGGAGATTATCAGGGCAAAACCTTTCCTTCAGCATACGATTTTACTGCCACCTTGGGTGTGTCTGTCCTACTAGTGAGACAGTGCGTATCCATGGATGATTATGATGGTAGTGTCTCGGACGTTGTAAGATCCCATGAGCATAACTATATCAAGCTGTTGCTTGACTTGTCCATGGGTCAGCTCCCTTTATTTTGGTATAAACTTCCTAGTCATTACTTAGGAAGATTCTGTAGGATTGCCGAAGCTGTCTGTGTGTTGTCATTCCAGTGCCTTGGTTAATGCCATATGGTCCTCTGTTTCTTTGTTTTGTAATATGCATGTTAATATGTAATTTTGCAAATAAGTTATTTCCATACTTAGCTTCCTCTTGCCTCTAAATCTGTTGATTTTATCCACAGATTGTATGCCAGTTATCCAGTGCCATTTGGTCCTTTTCCATAATTGAAATGGAATGAGCTGGGGAGTGGGACTAATTGGACAGCTCTTCGAAAATGCTGGCACAAGCACAACAGGCCACATGTTATCCCTCTATGCTGTAAGAGACTATCATTGTTTGTGAACACCTTCACTACATTTGGTAACAGAGAAGCCAAATGCCCCCTCCTGACATTGCATACTGAAGCTTTACTTCCCCACTTCTAAACATTGATTAAATGTGGCAACCAATCCATTCACACCAATAACTAATTTGCACCTTTGTTCTTTCAGATTAAGCTTTAGGGCAATTTGAAATTTTGGCATAGAAGTTAGGTGGCCCTGCAGGATATTCTATTCGTGAACAAAATTAGGTGCAAAATCATGTAGGGTCTGTTAACCTTCATGTTCAGACTCCCAACCTATGTTGTTGGCATCTGAAGTTCTGTGCCAGGTGGAGGAATTTGTCAAAATTATTCTATATATATCTACCTAATCCCTTCTCTTCTATTTCATTTCACATCCAATGTCATGCAATGCTGATTATTGAATGCCATTCATTCTAATAAGCTATAATCATCAAAGAAGTAGTTTGTATTTAATTACGGCGTTCCTTCCAGACCACCGTCTTCATATTTGCATGTTCTAAATTTTTCTTGTACTTCCTGCAAATTTTCTTTTGCTTTGTTCTTTTTGGTCTCTATTGGAGCTTAGTGTCTTCATAGTTGTTAACATAGACTTTTCACGCTCATACAGAGGTCAGACTTGCAAATACAACGTTTTCCTATTCAGCGAATTTTGCTTAGTATTGATCTACTCATCTGCAGGAGCTGAATCTAATTTCCTTCTCAGCTACCATAAAGGATTTAATTAATGCTTCAAACACAGAAAACTATGTTGTGCTGTGTATGCAAAATTAAAATTCTTTTCCAGATTATCACCATAAATCAGTGACTGTCCAGTTAAGTGGGTTTTTGAACGATATTCTCAATAACACTATATTTAAGATGTAATAACTGTTCACATTTTTTATGTCTACAGAAGGAAGTGTATTCCCTTTAATATTCTCAGCACTAACACTCATGTTAAGTGAATACAATGCTAAGGAAAATGAAGTTTAAATCAACAAGTTACTAAAACAAACACAAATTTTGAATTTATACATGATCATAGTAAAAGAAATTTCAAGATAGCAGTTTCAATCTTCAAGAGTAAGGAAAAGTCAATGATAAATGTCATAATTGGTAAGAAATGGGAAGATTGCAAAAATCTGATGCACACAGATTAAGGTGATAAGAATATGATGTGGAGCATTCTTATTCCTGAATTTCTAGGGTCTCATATCACATTGGGTTAGCTCATAAGTTTCCAGTATCATTAGTCATAACACAGTTATGAGGTACAAGGCCATGACATCCACCAATGCATCCCTGATGTTTGGTGCTCCCTGGACAGCAAGGTAGCTTGGATCTGGTAATGGGGTAGATTTAATAAATGACCTCAAAGTAAAAGATCCTCAAGGGAGTAGTGATAATAACAGAATAGAATTTAATATTCAGTTTGAGAATGAGAACTTGGTTTGGAAACAACTGTGTTAAACTTAAATAAAGGGAATTACAATGAAATGAGGATAGAATTAACTAAACAGTGAACTGGACTGATAGATTAACAGGAATGACAGTGAGCAAGCAGTGACAGACATTTAAGAGATAATTTATGACTCCCAGCAAAAATACATCCTGGTTCAGAGTAAAGATTCTGAGAGGGATAAACCAATCATGGCTAACCAAGGATGTTAAGGAAAGAAAAAGTATAAAATGAGGCTAAAGTCAGTGATTGCCCCAAAAATTGGGGTAAGTTTAGAATCAAGCAAAGGAGAACTAAAAAGATAAAGGCAGAGCAAACAAACAATTAGGGTAAATTAGCAAGGAATATAAAAACTTATAATAAGAGCTTCTTTAAATATATAAAAAGAAAGAGACAGAGGTCAAAGTGAATATAGGCCATTTAGAAAATGAATCTAGAGAGATGGTTTTGGGGAACAAGGTGTAAATAAAGCTCCTTAAAGATCAACAAGGTCATCTATGTGTTGAACCTCAGGAAGTGGATGATAGACTAAATGAATGTTTCACATCAGTTTTTACTGTGGAGAAAGAAATGGGGGCTGAGAACTCAGGGAAATAAACATTGACATTTTGAAAACTGTTCACATTACAGAAGAGGAAGTGCTGGAGGTCCTAGAAAATGTAAAGGTTGATAAATCTCCGGGACCTAAACAAATGTATCCCAGGATGTTGTAGGAACGTAGGGAAGAAATTGTGGCCCCCGTTGCAGAGATATTTGTATATCTATAACCATGGGTGAGGTGCTTGAAGACTGGAGGGTGGCTGATTTTATGCCTTTATTTAAGAAAGGCTGTAAGGAGAAACCTGGGAACTACAGACCTGTGAGTCTGACATTGGTGGTAGGTAGGTTGTTGGAAGTGATTTTTAAATGTAGGATTTACATGCATATTGAGAGTCAAGGACTGATTAAAGATAGTCAACAAAGGTTGAGAACAGCAGAGCAGTAGACATTGTTTACTTGGACTATTTGACAAGGTTCTACTTGGTAGATTAATTTGCAAAGCTAGATCATATGGGATTCAGGCTGAGCTTGCTAACTGATACAAAATTGGCTTTATAGTGGGAGACAGAAGAGAGTGTTGGAGAGTTGTTTATCAGTCTGGAAGCTGGTGACCTGCAGTGTTCAACAAGTTTCTCGGTCCACTTTTGTTTGTCATTTTTATAAACGATTTGAATGAGAATTTAGGTGACATGGTTAGTAAGTTTGCTGATGACACCAAAATTGGTGGCATAGTGGACAGTGGAAAAAGTTTATCTCAGATTATGAAGAGATCTTGATCAACTGGTTTGAGGGGTTGAGGAGTCACAAGTGGAATCACATTTGGATAAATGAAAGGAATTGCATATTGGTAAAACAAACAAGAGCAGGACTTATACAATTAATGGTAGGGTCCTAGGTAGTGTTGTAGATCAGAGAGACATAGGAGTTCGTATACATAGTTCTTTGAAATTTGCATCACAGGTAGACAGGGTGATTAAGAAGGCATTTAGCATGCTTGTCTTCATTGTTCATGCCTTTTGAATATAGGAGTTGGAATGTCATGATGGTGAGGCATTTTCTGGAGTACTGCATCCAGTTCTAGTCACCCTGCTCCAGGAAGGATATTATTAAGCTTGACAGGGTTCAGGAAAGATTTACCAGGATATTGCCAGGAATGGAAGGTTTGAGTTATAATAATACACGGGAACTTCTTTCCACTGGAGTGTCAGAGGTTGAGGGGTGATCTTCTAGAGGTTTATAAAATCATGACATGCCCAAGTAATGTGCATAGCAAGGGACTTTTCCCTAGGGTGGGGGAGTTCAAAACTAGGGGGTATATTTTTTAAGTTGAGGGGAAAAAGATTTAAAAAGGACTTGAGGGGCACTTTTTTACACAGAGAATGGATAGTGTGTGGAATGAGCTGCCTGGGGAACTGATAGGTGCAAGTACATTTACAAAGTTTAAGTGTATAAGTACATGAATAAGAAAGGCTTGGAGGGATATGGGTCAAATATAGGCAGGTAGGACTAGTTCAGTTTGGGAACATGGTTAACGTGGACTAGTTGGACCGAAGGGTCTGACTCCATGCTGCACAACTATGACACTATGACTCTGTGAAATGGCAGGGGAGTCAAACAGATATTTTGCATCAATATTTATGGTAGAATATACTTTGAACTTTCCATTAATACTAAAGAATACAACATGGGGAATGGAATTAATAATCATCTCTATCAGTAAACAAGTAGTTTTAGACAAAATAATGGGGCTCAAGGGAAATAAATCCTTGGCCCTGGTGGCTTGCACCCTAGAATCCTGAAAGAGGTCGCTACTGAAATAATGGATCCAATGAATGCAATTTTCCAAAAATTGTTGAATCCATGAGAACTACCAGAGGATTGGAAAGCGGCTAATATGCCACCCCTATTTAAAAAGGGAGGAAGGCAAAAAGCAGGTAACTATAGGCTGATCAGCCTATTATCTATTCATGGAAATATTATGAAATCAATTCATAAGGAAGTACAGCCAACTTTGTTTTAACCAGCACTTTACGAAGCGGCACTCTCAATAAACCGGCAAAAATTACATACGCCAAATACCATGTAGTTTACTGTATTATTCTAACCAATTATTATAATTTTTGATTAAGTTACCTCAATGTAAATATACTTGTTGTTCAATCGAATGGCCACATGATATATCAACAGTTAATTAAATTTTGAGTCAATTTCTCCTCAAATCTGTTGTGATGTCGAAGTAGTTAGTTGAGTGTGGAAGTAAGAAGGCTCTCTGCTGGTATGTTTCATATAAAGCAAAGTTTCATTATTATTTAAGGGATTTATGCTGTAAATAAAGTATAACAGTGATGTATATACCCCCTGCATTATGTTTCTCTTACTTACTGTGTGCTTTTACATTGATTATGTGGACTTCTTGATTATTTGGAATATTTGATAAACTGACGCACTCCTGGTCCTATAGGTGCTGGTTAATGAAAGGTTTGCCGTAATAATAGAGTAATACCCCAGAGGGGAAGCAGTAGATGTATTGTATTTAGACCTTTCAAAAGGAATTTGACAACGTGCCTCAGAAATTATTAAGTCATAAGAGCCCAAGGTGACAGACATGGTATACTGGCATAGATAGGGAATTAGCTAATGGGCAGGAAACAGAGTGGGAATAAGGGGCCCATGACCAGTGTGGTCACTGCTGGAAGTGCAATTGTCTATAGTATATGTTGATGACTTGGAAGAAGGAAGTGAGTATAATGTAGCCAAATTTGCAGACAATGTGAAATAGGTGGAAAGGCATTGTGAGAGGGATATTGGGATATTTAGAATTCAAAGTATTCATAGGTTAAGTAAATGGGTAAAATGTTGGCAAATGGGAGTAAAATGTGGGAAAATGTGAAGTTCATTTTGGAAGGAAGAAGAAAAGAACAGAATTTTTTTAAATAGAGAGGAACTATAGAAAGCTGAAACACAAAAAAACTTGTGAGTATTCGTACTTGAAATAGAGAAAGCTAGCACACAGGAGCAGCAGGTAATCAGGAAGACTTATTGACCCTTATTTCAAAGGGGTTGGAGAATAAGAGTAGAGAAGTCTTATAACAACTGTAACAAGGTGCTGGGGAGACCATATCTGGAGTACCGTGAACAGTTTTGGTTCCCCTATTTTAGATACCACTTCATTGGAGGCATTTCAGAGAAGTACAATCACAAGGATGATCCCTGGTATGGAGGGATTGTCTTAGAAGCAAAGGCTAAACAGGATGAAATGTGACTCACTGAAGTTTAGAAGAATGAAAAGTAATTTCACTTGTACAAAAAGTGATTCTTAAGGGACTTGACAGGGAAAGTACTGAGAGGACGTTTCCCCTCATGGGGCAGTCTAAGACAAGACGGCATGGTCTCAAAATAAAGGGGCATCAATAAAAGACTGAGGTGAGGATGAATTTCTTCTCTCAGAAGATTGTGAGTTGTTGGAGCTCCATGTCACAGAGATCTGGGAGGGTAGTCTTTGCTGTATTTAAGGCTGAAATAGATAGATTCTTGATCAGTAGGGGAATCAAGAGTTACGGGGAAAGGACAGGAAACTGGACACAAGGAATGTTGGAGCAGCCATTATCCTCTTGAATGGTGGGGCAGGCTCAAGGGACTGAATAGCATCCTCCTGTTTGTCCTATGGTCTTATGGACTAAGCCTTCTTATGTAGACAATACAATGAGTGAAGCATGAAAAATATAGGATGGCAATTTGATTGGACAATCTGTTGTGTTGGTAAATTTGCTTGAGAGCTAGTCCAAAGCAGACTCATCTACCTCTATTGATATGGGCATATGGGTAAAGAACATTTGAATGTTAAAGTCAGCCTTGTATCCTATCCCCTTTCATTCCCTTCCCCTCCAAAAAATCATAAAACAAATCACTGACATTCTAAAATGCAAATCTGTATTTGCTAAAAGATGTCTGAAGCCACTTGTTCTCTTACTTTCCCGTTTTGCTATGAATGGACCTTGGGTGTTATGACATATATATGAATTATACAGTAATCTATAAGGTTTGGGATTTTTGACAAGTTATTGGGTTGCCCTCAAGCTTAGAAAATGTAAGAACACTACTAAGATAGAATGAGTTTCCAATTCCAATAAATAATATCACAATTCCTTCCAGTATTGACTGCACTTCAAAAATAATTCATTGGCTTTGACATATTTCAAGAGGTTGTGAAAGGCACAATATTAACAAATGTTCCTTCTTTCTCCAATACAGCATAAGTTAGTCCCATGAGTGGGGAAACAGCTCATACAAAATGCTTTTCTACCTTTCCAATATTTGAATTACAGAAAATAATATAATTTTAACTCAGCCATAGCTGTGTTATGTACTACTTTTTGCTGCAGTTTGTAATTTCCTCCCTTCCATGTTGCAATGCTCAGCATTTGACTTGTCAACAGAATCCTGAAGCCTCATAATGCATCAATGTATGAAAGATGGCAATCCGCCCAAGTATCAGATTTTACACCATGGATTCCATTCCTAGAATCACAACATCTAAGAATAGTTTGCCCTGATCTTGCAAATTTTTCTGGAAGGCACCATAAAAATCTCCATGTTCTGTTGGTAATTCTGATTTCTCCTCTATATACAATGAGAAAGAAACGTCAAGAAATATATGGAAACAAACCATTAAGGTATTTTGATTTCATACAAACAAAATGCCTTGTTTTCAGATAGAAGCAAATGTTATAAAAATTAGTTGTATCTTGTATATTTTGCTTGTTAATTTGCTTTCCCTTTGCAGTTCGTCTTCATTTTGTTTCTCTTTGTTTTGAGCTGCTTTTGTCCTAAATGGCAAGTTCTTCAGTCTCCTTCTTTCTGGCTGCTTCTTCTCCTTGTTCGTTTTATTTACTTAACTGGAAACTAAATTCAGTGCTGGAGCTGCCGGCAGTAGCAATTCTTATTGACTCACTGAGATACTCAAAGAATGTGACAGCCACTCTGATAATTGGGCAGATAAAAATGCAGAAGAAAAACCTGAACGATCATCAAAGTTAGCAGTTTCTTTAACCTGTAGTTTTGAATTCCTTTTTTTGTATATTCTATGTTGCAATTAGAAGATAACAGGTTCATAAAGATATACAGACTTTGCACATGGATACCCCCACAGGGCTAGTATATGTTCTCATTTTTGTTTGAGAAGGGAAGATAATACTGCAGTGAAATTTTTTAAATTTAAAAATCAAAATTACCAATTATGGCTGGAAAGATATTCCATAGATGGAAATGATATGTTGCTTGCTTTATTTCTGATGACTTTTCAAACTGATGCTGTCCTGAAGTATAACTACAAATCACTTGCTTTTGTAGCATAAACACCAAACAGTTAAGCAGTCATAACATCTGTGACTGTAAATCAGCTACTTTATAGTCTAGTCTAAGCTTTCTAACACGAAGAATGCATGTTGGCACAGGGTAGGATATCCTCATGAAAGTCACTCCCCCATAATAAGACTTTCAAATGTATTGAATCCAACAGCAAGAGATGGGTTTTACGTTGCTGCTTACCAAACAGGGCTGGAATATTATAACAAAATACAGGTACAAACTCCAGATTTGCAATGCATTATACTAAGACTGTGATCATCTATGGCACAGTGACTCTCTGCCAATTGAGTACTGGACTGACTATGCCACAATTGGGCTCTCTAATTCTACTGTATTCATATTTGAGATTGGAACTAATGATCCACTTACCTGTGATTATTTGTGTTGTGCAATGTATTGCCAGCAGAACCTTCAGAATTTTCAGGATCTTTAAGTTTCAAAAGTGACACAACTTCCATGACAAATTCCACTCTTCTAGCAGCTCTTTCAGACATCTTTTCCACATATTTACCTCAGTGCTGACTGACTATGATTGTCACAGTAAAGAGATGAATTTTGCATCTAAAGACAATTTGTAGCCAACAGTAAAATGGGTGGCTAACATCCTTGCCAAGGGACATTAACATGGTTTACCTAGAAGTGAAAACATTACACAATTTATTCATTTATTTTCTAATTCTGGATGACCTTAACTTTGAGTGATTTGGCTGTTGCTTTTGATTGGAAACTTATAGATAAGGGCACCAACAAAGCACACTATGAAGTAAAGTAGATAATTAGGTGTTCAAATAAAGTCAGCTTTGGTTCAATGGCAGTACAATGATAGTTGAACAGAAAGGCAATAAAAGACAAAAGTTTTAGTGAAGAGACTGGACTCCTGGGAAAGGGGACATAAGCCTGAAGTAGAATGTCCGGAGGTATAGAATAGCAGAAAAGGAGAATGACGAAATTAAATAAAGAAACCAATCCACGGAAGATTGCAGGACTACCTGAATGAAAAGACACTTTTTTTTTGCATTAACCCCAACCTCCCTTTTGCAATTGCTATCTCCCATCTATTAATCCTAAGAACACACCTGGATGGATACATAATGATACTTGACAATCATCAACCAAATATCCAAAATATTCAAGACATTCTGACACTTGTAATATTCCAACGCAGTCAGCTGCCACCCCCCCCCCCCCCCCCCAGTATAACACACTCCATTCTAATAGCAATGGCAGTTACAGGTCATTTGATAGTGGGTGGTTTTGGAAAAGTAGTGAAAAACAAAACTTAAGAGAAGACATTAGACATATATAGATTCGATTGCTGACAAATCTAATGGGTTTTAAAAAGGGAAGTGGAAGAAACCATTTCAAAAAACAGGATTCAAAGTTACTACAAATGTCTCAAGGAAATGCTGTGGATTAGTGGGATTGATGGACCAATGATCTTCTCATTGCTGAAACTAGTTTTGGTGCAATGAACAACCAGATGAGGAGGAATTTCTTCTCTCAGAGGATTAATAGTCTTTGGAGTTCTCTGCTCAAACAACAGTAGAAGCTGAGTCAAAGAATATACAGTAGTTCATGTTGACTTAAAAACATTTTTGATTGACTCTGGAAGTTGAGGATTATGGGGAAAGGCAAGAAAGCAGAGTTAAGACTACAATCAGAGCAGGAAAGGCCTAGCAAGGCAGATTATGCTCAAGAGGCTAACTTCTGTTCATATTTTATATGTTTAGAGTAAGATTAGGGCCAGTCAAAGACAGTAGTGGGGAGTTGTGCATAGAATCCAAAGAGATAGGAGAGGCGCTAAATGAATATTTTACGTCAGTAATCACAAAGGAAAAAAGACAATGTTGTCGAGGAGAATACTTAGATACAGGTTATTATACTAGACTGGGTTGAGGTTCATAAGGAGGAGGTGTTAGTAATTCTGGAAAATGTGAAAATAGATAAGTCTCCTGGGCCAGATGGGATCGATGGGGTGGATGCTGGGAAGTTGTTTCTGTTAGGTGGGAAGACTAGGACCCATGGGCACAGCCTTAGAATTAGAGGGGGTAAATTTAAAACAGAAATGAGGAGACATTTCTTCAGCCAGAGAGTGGTGGGCCTGTGGAATTAATTGCCATGGAGCGTAGTAGAGGCTGGGATGTTAAATGTCTTCAAGGCAGAGACTGATACGTTCTTGATCTCACCAGGAATCAAGAGCTATGGGGAGAGTGCAGGGAAGTGGAATTGAAATGCCCATCAGCCATGATTAAAAGGTGGAGTGGGCCCAATGGGCCGAATGGCCTTCCTTCCACTCCTATGTCTTATGGTCTTATAATTCTAAGATTCTCTGGGAAGCTGGGAGGAGAGTGCACAGCCTTTGGCTTTGATCTTTATGTCATCATTATCTACAGGAATAGTGCCAGAAGACTGGAGGATAGCAAATGCTGTCCCCTTGTTCAAGAAGTGGAGTAGAGACAGCTGTGGTAATTATAGACCAATGAGCCTTACTTCAGTTGTGGGTAAAGTGTTGGAGAGGATTATAACAGATAGGATTTATAATCATCTAGAAAGGAATAATTTGTTTAGGGACAGTCAACACGGTTTTGTGAAAGGTAGCTTGTGCCTCACAAACCTTATTGAGTTCTTTGAGAAGGTTACTAAACAGGTGGATGAGGGTAAAGCGGTTGATGTGGTGTATATGGATTTCAGTAAAGTGTTTGATAAAGTTCCCCACGGTAGGCTATTGCAGAACATTCGGAGGCATGGGATTGAAGGTGGTTTAGCGGTTTGGATCAGAAATTGGCTAGCTGGAAGAAGACAGAGGATAGTGGTTGATGGGAAATGTTCATCCTGGAGTTCATTTATTAGTGGTGTACCACAAGGATCTGTTTTGAGGCCACTGTTGTTTGTCATTTTTATAAATGACCTGGATGAGGGGGCAGAAGGATGGGTTAGTAAATTTGCAAATGCCACTAAAGTTGGTGGAGTTGTAGATAGTGCGGAAGGATGTTGCAGGTTACAGCGGGTCCTAGATAAGCTGCAGAGCTGGGCTGAGAGGTGGCAAATGGAGTTTAATGTGAAAAAGTGTGAGGTAGTTCACTTTGGAAGGAGTAACAGGATTACGGGGTGCTGGGCGAATGGTAAGATTCTTGGTAGTGTGGAGGAGCAGAGGGCTCTCGGTGTCCATGTGCATAGATCCCTCAAAGTTACCACCCAGGTTGATAGGGCTGTTAAGAATGCGTATAGTATGTTAGGTTTTATGGGCAGAGGGATTGAGTTTCGGAGCTATGAGGTCATGTTGCCGCTGGATAACACTCTGGTGCAGCCGCACTTGGAGTGTTGCGTATAGTTCTGGTCGCTGCATTATAGGAAGGATGTGGAAGCATTGGAAAAGGTGCAGAGGAGGTTTACCAGGATGTTGCCTGGTACAGAGGGAATGTCTTATGAGGAAAGGCTGAGGGACTTGAGGCTGTTTTCGTTAGAGAGATGAAGGTTAAGAGTGACTTAATAGAGACATACAAGATGATCAGAGGATTAGATAGGGCAGACAGTGAGAGCCTTTTACCTCGGATGGTGATGGCTAGCACTTGGGGACATAGGTTTAAATTGAGGGGTGATAGATATAGGACAGATGTCAGAGGTAGGTTCTTTACTCAGAGAGTAATAAGGGCGTAGAATGCCCTGCCTGCAACAGTAGTAGCCTCGCCCAGTTTAAGGGCATTTAAATGGTCACTGGAAAAACATTTGGATGATAATGGAATAGTGTAGGTTAGATGGGCTTCAGATTGGTTTCACAGGTCGGCACAACATTGAGGGCCGAAGGGCCTGTACTGCACTGTAATGTTCTATGTTTTTTTAAATATTATTATGGAAGGGATCTCCTTAAAATGTATATCTTTTGAAAGAGAGATGTAGGTCTCAGTCAAGAATAAAAACAGGAAAGCAAACCTATGCTTAAGACATTTTTGTCATGGTGCTTCAGATATGCATGTACCTGTTTAACTGAATTATAAGTCGAATATCCAGTGACAGCACACATCTCAAACTTCTATCTGATTTTTTAAAATAAAAATCACACTCAGAGCGGGTAAGGCTCATCATATAAGTTTCCTGGTAAAATTTATGTTTATAAGTACTTCGGTGAAATAACAGTTTAAAATACATGTAGCAGTATTAATTAACCGAGTTGGATGAATATCTTCATGGGAACCAAAAAAATGGTTAGCTACAGAGATCAAATACTTTATAAAAGATCTTGGTTCTGTACACCTAAGGACTTGTGAGGGACACCTGCAGAATGAATTAGAACCCCTACAGTGTGGAAACAGGCCTTTTGGCCCAACAAGTCCATACTGACGCTTGGTGCATCCCACCCAGACCCATCCCGCTTTTACCCACCTAAGCTATAGTCCCCTGAACATTATGGGCAATTTAGCACGGCCAATCCAGCTAACCTGCACATCTTTGGACTGTGGGAGGAAACTGGAACACGTGGAGCAAACCCCACACAGACACGGGGAGAATGTGCAAACTCCACACAGACAGTCACCCAAGGGTGGAATGGAACCTGGGTCCTTAGCACTGTGAGGGAGCAGTGCTAACCATTGAGCCACCATGTCACTCAGTAATGAGACTTGTCATAGTTCTAAATGAGACTGGTCTTGCTTGAAAACTCTAGATTATAATGATAAATTAGTATAATGGAGTTTTGGAGATAAGGTTCAAGACTTAGTGGAAATTAAATACATTTAGGATGGATGTTAGCATGCAGTGAATTTTGTGTATTCATGTCAAAGAAACAAAGAGTTAAGTGCTGCTGGTAAAACAGACATGCTTTCAAAGCTTTTCATTTTACATATATCAGGATGGATGTAAGAATACAGAATTTTCAAAGGGAATATTGTACTTTATACTGTATGAGGAAAAGGGTGCTGATTGGTTAGCAGACTTTAATTGTTAAGTCCATTGATCGCTAAAGGTGTGAACATTGGTAGACTGGGTAGGGAAGAAGGCAGATGGGATCCTTGTCTTCATAGACTGAGGCACAGAATATAGGAGAATGAATGAGTGATAATGGGAACTACAGATGCTGGAGAATCGAAGATAATGAAATGTGAGGCTGGATGAACACAGCAGGCCAAGCAGCATCTCAGGAGCACAAAAGCTGACGTTTTGGGCCTAGACCCTTCATCAGAGAGGGGGATGGGGTGAGGGTTCTGGAATAAATAGGGAGAGAGGGGGAGGCGGACCGAAGATGGAGAGAAAAGAAGATAGGTGGAGAGGAGAGTATAGGTGGGGAGGTAGGGAGGGGATAGGTCAGTCCAGGGAAGACGGACAGGTCAAGGAGGTGGGATGAGGTTAGTAGGTAGGAGATGGAGGTACGGCTTGGGGTGGGAGGAAGGGATGGGTGAGAGGAAGAATAAGTTAGGGAGGCAGAGACAGGTTGGACTGGTTTTGGGGTGCAGTGGGTGGAGGGGAAGAGCTGGGCTGGTTGTGTGGTGCAGTGGGTGGAGGGGACGAACTGGGCTGGTTTTGGGATGCGGTGGTGGAAGGGGAGATTTTGAAGCTGGTGAAGTCCACATTGATACCATTGGGCTGCAGGGTTCCCAAGCGGAATATGAGTCGCTGTTCCTGCAACCTTCGGGTGGCATCATTGTGGCATTGCAGGAGACCCATGATGGACATGTCATCTAAAGAATGGGAGGGGGAGTGGAAATGGTTTGCGACTGGGAGGTGCAGTTGTTTATTGCGAACCGAGCGGAGGTGTTCTGCAAAGCAGTCCCCAAGCCTCCGCTTGGTTTCCCCAATGTAGAGGAAACCACACCGGGTACAGTGGATGCAGTATATGCCACAGTGGATGCCACCCGAAGGTTGCAGGAATAGCAACTCATATTCCGCTTGGGAACCTTGCAGCCCAATGGTATCAATGTGCTGAGAATACCACAGAGATCATTTGGTTTGGAAAACACAGGGTTCAATTTGTAAAGCCTACTCAGAACATCACAAGTCTTTATTTTTTAACAACTATCAGCATAGGAGATATTAAGAACAAAAATTGTTATAAGAAATAGTTGCCTAGATCTTGACATATTTTTCGGCAGAATTCAAATGAACTTGGAACCTAGCCCCCAAAAAAGTGAGGCTAACAGTTGGAAAGATACTGAATTCTAAATTAATATCAGAAATAGTAGGAACTGCAGATGCTGGAGAATCCGAGATAACAAGGTGTAGTGCTAGATGAACATGTCAACCTTCCTGCTCCTATGATGTTGCTTGGCCTGCTGTGTTCATCCAGCTCTACACCTTGTTATCTCTAAAATAATATCACTTTGTTTCCATCTTTTACCAAGGTGTTCAAGAATGGCAAATTTGAATCAAATGGCAAGTGATGTCTACACTCGGAAATGGAACACCGTTGTACCTTAAGCACCTAATGGCAGTGTCAAGTACTTCCATGGCAGGTAAAATAAATAAAACCTTGCATTTATATTCTGCATTTCCCAACCACAGATCACCCAAGACATCTGATTAAGTATTTTTTTAAAAAAGTGGCAATAATAAAGACAGCACAGCAGTTGATTTGCTCACAGCTAAGGACCACAAATAGCAATGTGATAAGAATCAAATTGTCAGGTTTTTAGACATTGGTTGAGGGATAAAGGTTATCTAAGATGCGGGAGAACAGCTTCCCTGCTTTCATCTTTTTATCCATCTGAAAGGGAGGACAGGACTTCACCTTAATTCATCATTCAAATTAATCTATCATTCCACCAGGCTAACACTGAACAAGTTGTTGGAACTTGAACATACAATCTTCTGAAACAAGGGAAACAGTATCATTAACTGAAACATCAGACAATAAATGAAGCATAAAATATTGGTGGATAAATGTATCTCAGAAGAACAACTCTTACTATTTTCTTTCCACTTTGCACACTGGCCAATGTGCGACCTCTCTGTTGTTATCAATTTAGCATTTTAGGCCCATGCTATCATAAAAACTCCCTACAAAAACTTAGCAGTCAATTTAGAGAGGATGCTTTCTTGAATTGTAGTAAATTTGATGACAGGGCCCAGTGAAAGACCAGTGCCGGGAGAGAGGGTGATGTAGTGGGTTTATCACTGTGCTAGTAATCCAGAACCAATCAGATCATGGGCAATCAAGGATGGGCAATAACTGTCAAACTTGCTGGCAATGGGCACATTCCATGTAAGAATAGAAAAAAACTGCACTTACATTTTTGAGTCAGTGGTGATTGCATTAATTGGGAGCCTTGTAGATCTTACCTGCATTATATTGCAGGTATTTTACATGTCCGTCCAAGAGAAGGTGTGTATAAAGCAGCATGTGACAGAAAGAATCTGCTGCTCAAGGCCAACTGCATCGCCAGAACTTTCATTGTCACTGCAGTAAAACCTCTGGTTTTGTTTAACCTACTTTGTGCAGGTGCCATTTCAGAACCCGGAATTTGGGAAGGGGCCAAATCTGATGTTGGCCAAATCCTCAAATTTACCAGTATGACATATTACAAGAGGAAGTTAGGACACGTGGTTGTAACGGTTTCCTGCAAGGGACCATGCAGCAGGAACCAATTGGCTATTGCTGACAGCTTTACCTTGACCTGTGATAGAAAATAATGCCACCTTTTTAACTGACTGGAAACAGTTTGAAAGTAACTGCCCTGTTTCTAATTGATATTGAGTCCAACTGACAGCGAGTGACACACAATACAAAATCATTGCCTGCTCAAGAAGCACATCCTCTACTCTACTTTAATAACTCAGTCAGAATCCAGCTTCCTCTCCAGAATAAAAATAAGGGTTGATTCTACACTAGATCCAAGCACAGAATACCAGCGAAAGTTAAACTATCAGCTTTTGCACAAATGTAAGGTGATAATATATTATTGGAATCTGGTCCTGTTTCTCAGTTCCGAGGAAGGGTCACCACACCCGTAATTGTTAACTCTGAGCTTTTCTTCACAGATGCTGCCACATCTGCTGAGCTTTTCCAGCAACTTCTGTTTTTCTTGGAGGTCGATTCAAGTATTAATGCTCTTACATATAAACCCACTGTTAGTTTTCAGCAATGTTTAGAAAACACTCATGCAATCTACTGGATGTTCTGAGAATTTTATCAGTATTAACTGAATTTGTCTCCTTTGAGAGAATGGACATGCCCGAGCAAACTCTTACAAAGTAAAAATGGTTTGTTGGAAGTATTCTCGCAAGCATTGATCATGTGACATCTAACCACGTCCACTGGATCATGTAGTAACCCATCATGTGACATTTGATCTTGTGCTGCCTAATTATCCTGATGTCTAAAAATATCATCATTAAGATAGAATCCCTGGAACTGAATATCTTTACTCACCATGTCATATCAACAGGTTGCTTTGAGACAAATTCCAAGAAATAGAAGACTACCCACTCGCAATTAGAATAATGATACTGAGGATGAAAGAAGAATGGCTGAAAGTAGTGGGGGTGGGGGTCTGAAGAGAGGTCGACGTGGAGTTGCCATGACAGGGTGGGGGTCTGAAGAGAGGTTGACGTGGAGTTGCCATGACAGCTTTTCACTAACTGTCCCAGTTTCTTCCAAATAATTCAGTGTCCCCGTTTAGCAGGGCTGGGCAGGAGCAAATCTGTGTGGGACTTTGTCCTCCTGCTTTTAGGCAACCAGCTCATCACATTGTTCTGCAAGGGAGTTGTCACTATCATTTTTGTGCTGAGACTTCATTACTACTGGCGCCTTTAGAACATCTGCAGAATGGGGTTGCCAACTGTAGCTGGACATATTCTGGAAAATGTCATCACATGGCCTCCCACCTTCAACTGCACCTCCCATAGATTTCAGTTATTCATCACTCAACATGGTCATGAAGGGGACAGTCACAGAAAGGAAAGCATAGGTGGCAGGTTTTTTGATTCCATGCTTGTCTAATAGCAACTCACTGAAATTGCACTGATAGCTAATAATAATCACGAGTAATTTGCAGATTGCCCTCATAAATAATAATTATACAAATGTCTGATCGCTGCCCTTAAGTCAACTTTGGAAAATGTTGCAAATGTTTATGGAAGAATACAACTTGGAAGAGTCAGTGGAATTGCATTTTACTGTAAAATCATGAGGACAGAGGGAAATTACAGACAATTGCCATGTAAACAACAGGAGTCAAACAGATTTAATGCAAATTAGGTGAGATTCTGTCAAGCAGAATTGTGAACTGCTCTGAAAAGCTCAAACTTTGTGCAATGTGCTCACCTCTGAAACTTTTTTTAAAAAAGGATTAAGGCAGCGTGTTTTTGCTCTGAGTCACAGGATTGGATTGAATAGAAAAATGCAGGCTGGATCTCCACCAATGTGTGGTGGTGGCGAATTATCAGCATTAGTTTACTCTTATACAAGCTCTGGCATTCAGCTCAACAGCAACACTGGCAGAGGCTTTCGGAGCTTCTCGCCAGACCAGGCAATACTACAAACAGCAAAAATATTTCAAATTCTCAATTTAAAAGGCAGCTGTCTTATAATTGAAGGAGCTCTTTGTTGTTTTGAAGTATTGTAACAAAAATACCCACTATATCTTGTTGTCCATACTCAAGGGTTCGCTTACATGCCATTAAGCATCTAAGATATCAGTGAAGCATAAGATATTCCTTCAAAGAAGTATTTCATACCTTGATAGGAATTTCTTTTTTAAAATAAAATTCGCTTCTCAGCCAGTGCTCTTAAAATGTTTGCTTTAAGTATCCTAAACAGCATTTCATCTCCATTAATTCAGCCTGGTTCTGCTCACATGTTCTTCCTTCCATGCACAGAAAATCCCAGCAGTTAGATTGTGAAGTTGGCCAGCATGAGCGTAGATTGTTATGGTCCCAGCTGATATTAATACCAGATTGTCAGATCTCAGACAGAAACCTGGCTTGATAACTCATTTTTGTTCCGTTTTGGCTTGAACAAAGTAGTCTCTCATTGAAACAAACACACACAATGATGCAGATTTCACCTTAAAGATAAAATTGAAGATTAACAAAAATTAAGTTAAAATAGAACAAAATAAACCTAGCACATTTAATGTAAATGCAGAAATTTTTAAACGAACCGTAAAAATGTGCTTCAATCCCAAAAAATTTCTCTTTGAATTGAAAATAAACAAAACAATGTTTGTATAAAATCCAAAATACATCATAAAAAACAATACTTCTGCAATATTCACAGCAGAGTCCTTGTATCTAACGCTTTGGTTGATTTAAATTGTTGAAATTATTTAAATCATTCAACTCTTAGTCTGGAACTACATAGAGCTTTTTCCTGGAGCTATCATATACCTGAAATTCAGTGTACATAGCTTAAAGCAGTCTCTTCATGGCTTTATCCCAACACTTCTGGTCTCAGACTAACACTAACTCTTCATTGAAGAGTTACTTGGTTCAGTAGATATCCTTCTCTTCTCAGGATCATGGGGCTATATAGCCATCCTATTCTAAGTATTTCACAGGACTACCCCAATCAAAGTAAAAACTGAAATCAAAAATCACCCTTTCTAAGTTATAGGTGTTTCCCTTAAGTTAAAAGAAGTTCCAAAAGTCTCTAGAAAACCTTGCAGCCCCATTATTTACTCACTGGGTTACAAAACATTCTAAAAGAAACAAACATCCATTAGTGCTGACCACAAGCCCACTAACTCTGAAGTCGGGCTTCAAAAACAGTTTTAAAATAAATCATCATGGCTACAGAAATACTTACAAGTTTATTTTTGACTTCATGTACTCAGAAGACCCACAAATTACTAACTAAAATCCAGAAACCCGACTCATCAATAAATAATGTACAAATTGCACAGTTTACATGATAGCACTGACATACACACCTATGCCCAGATTCCTTCCAGTATAAGATTGTGATCTCTGTAAGCAGGTCGTGCATTATTGGACCAGTCATTCACTAACTCTTTTGTGCTTGTTTCTTTTCCTGCATATTTCTTTGCTGAAGGGTGGGGTCCACAAAATACCATACACTGTGTGTGTCACATGTACAATCTACTGCTACTGGGCACATGAAACCAGTGCTGAGCATGCCTAAGTTCTTACCAGAGATGTTCTACTGAAAGACTGTACAATGGATTATTTATTCTTTTATTAGCTTCTATAACACTTGGCTTTATGGTGGCATTTATAGGGGCTTGGGGCAAAGATGGGGTATGGGACTTAATGACTCAATTTTGCAGTGCGTTCATACAGACATGAAGAGGTTAAGTGCTTTCTTCTTTTCTGAAACCATTCTATGATTTTATGAATTTTCTGTAGCTGTTGAATCCTCAAGAACTACCATTTATTACATTCTAAGGCACCCTTCCTGGTTAACAGCAAAGAAGTCCCTTCTATGATGATGCTTACTTTTAGTTGAGATAAGCATTACATTCAGCATTCTGAATTTGATACGAAATTGATCATCCTTTAACTGAGAAACAGCTCAAAATAGGCCCTTCCATTTATCTAAAATAGGCATTTTGTAGCCTATACAAAGGCTCATTACAGATAATCATCGACGAAACTTGAAATTAAATGAATGGCTGCTGTACAAAAACAATTTTGAGTCCCTGCATTTTGACAGTCACATTAGCAAACATTCACAGAATGTCCCAGTTACAATTGTCGACTTTGATGTTTCTGATTTTGCAAAGTCAAAAATTAAAGCAACTCAAGTAAATTGAGTGAATATTCTGGTACCAGTTTGGCTGGCAGGTGGCATGGTGGGTCAGTGATTAGCACTGCAGCCTCACAGCGCCAGGGACGCGGGTTCAATTCCAGCCTCAGGTAACTGTCTGTGTGGAGTTTGCACAGTCTCCCCGTGTCTGTGTGGGTTTCCTCTGGGTGCTCCGGTTTTCTCCCACAGTCCAAAGATGTGCAGCTTAGATGGATTGGCCATGCTAAATTGCCCATAGTGTTCAGGGGTGTGTGGGTTATTGGGGGATGGGTCTGGGTGTGATGCTGCAAAGGGGCAGTGTGAACTTGTTGGGCCAAAGGGCCTGTTTCCACACAGGAGGGAATCTAGTCTAATCATTCATCCCCATTAACTGCAGGAATCTATGTAACAACATTCACTGTTTTTATTCATTCATTTTGTCGGATGCTGACATCGATAATGGGTCAACATTTATTGCCTATCCCTAGTTGCCAAGTATCACCAATCCTTGATTTTCCTTCTTTTCAAAGTCGTCTACCTTTTGTCTAAACATAAAGACTTTGCTGACATCTTCAATTTTGTTTGTTTATGAATCGCCATGTCTATTCTGTTTATTATAATGAAGGAGGCCATGAGATGGCACCATGGACGATCCAGAGAATCCCATTTGTCGACTTTGCCGTTTCTGATATTGCAAAGTCAAAAATTAAAGCAACTCAAGCAAATTGAGTGAACATTCTGGTACCGTCAATCTGTTACACTGTATTTCACCTCTCCAGTATTTCAACAGTATCAACCCGATTCAGGAAGGTAACTTGTAAGGAAATTAATGCCCTTATTTCAACATTTCTTTGAATAGATTAGAATAGAAATCTTTTATTGTCACTTATACTACAATACAGAGGTATAGGAGTACAGTGAAAAGTTTTTACAATGGCTGTCTTTTAATGGTACCATCTTAGGTACAGGTACCTACACACAAATCTCACAGAGTAAAAAAAAATGTGATCTTATACAAAGAGGATTAAAGCAAAGCATAAAGATTACTTACAGAGATAGTTACCGCAGACTGAAGACGTTTTAAACTACAATCTGACAGCAGCAACTCAGCACGTGGCCCCAGGCCTAAGTCCAGCAATTGTCCTGCATCACTCCAGCCTCCAATCTGCCCACTCAGCAGCAACAAGTTAAATCGCGCCATACCGGGATTTGTACTTTGGCCCCTACATCACTCTGGTACTTGGCACCCCGCCCCCTCACCCACTACCCCGACCCCCGGCCCCGTTGCTCTGGGGACTTGACCCCACCGTCGTTCTTGTGCTGCCTTCTCCTGCTCGCCTCAGGCTGCCTGCTCCTGCTCTCACCGCCGGCCCTCACAACTCGCTGCCGGCGCAATGCTCTGGGGCTGCTTCCCCATGTGCTGCCCCGTTGCTCTGGGGCTCACAGCCTATGCGCTGCTGCAGGGCTCGCTGCTCTGGACTTGCTGCCAGGTCCGATGCTGGGGGAACAGAAGAAGAAAATAGAAGAGAGAAAAAGAAGAGAGAAAGAAAGGAAAAAGAACAAGTAGAGGAGAGGAGCTCCAACAGGACTATTCTGCTGCCATCTTGCTTAACTCTTGCTATCACAATGATTTCTGGAAACAATGCACATTTATAAATTTCTCAAATCACTAAACTGATCTTCACTCGGCAGGCCTTTTGTAGAGTGAATATGTTAAGATGACCTTATTTGCTGATATTGCTCCAAACTAGTGTAGAAAACTAAATGTTCTTCAGCAGCTCTCCTAAAAACTGCCACAGAATGTAGAGACTTAGAGATTGAGACTCCATAAAATGTCCTCCATGTGCAAAGAAATCAAAACCAAAATCCTTTATCTAACAGTCTGTACTCATTTTCCTCCAAGTCACTCTTGCTGCCTTTCCCCTACTATAGGTAACTGATTCATACTGAGGTTAACAGCCCCCAGTATTCTACCCTCATGAAAATTAATCAAATATGTATTAAAATATACGGTGTATATAGTATATATGTCATGCCATCAAAACCCATTCTACTAAATCCATATCAGCCCTTCACTTGCATGAGAAAATGACTCAAAATATATTTATCCATATGTTCAGTTCTTTGTTAATACAATGTGAGGCTGGATGAACACAGCAGGCCAAGCAGCATCTCAGGAGCACAAAAGCTGACGTTTTGGGCCTAGACCCTTCATCAGAGCCCAGCCTCACATTGTATTATCTTGGAATTCTCCAGCATCTGCAGTTCCCATTATCTCTGTTCAGTTCTTTGTGTTTAATCTACACTGTAACATTGACACACTAACTCTGACCACCAGTTTCCATATCCTCGTGACTCTCTTAATTTCCTGCCTTCTCTTCTAATGCTTGCTTAAAAGTCCATCTTAGGTTTGTCTTGCTGGTAGCCTTGGCTCTGAGCCAGACAGTTATGGATGTAATCTCCAGGGGAAGGTCCCTCATTCAAAGGACACAGTGCCTGATCAAAGGATCCAAGGGATCTGTCATCAAGAAGAGAAGGGGAGTGGACTGACAGCCACCATCCTGACACAGTTGTGGCCCTGGTTTCTTGGCAATCCCAAGCATTGAAGAGATGCTGGCATCCAATAAACCAGCAGCTCTCAACAGATGGGACTATCACCTCTGGGATCCTTTATGCAGGAGATGGCCCACTGCTGCCCAGGTAAATACCTGACTGACACTTAAAGCAGCAAATCTTCTGAAAAAGAGATGACAAAGGGCTCTCATCAGCTTTTCTGCTGGTGGGTAAGATGTCTATTACCTACACTGAATTATCCCTTAGGCTCAAACTGGATAGATACTTAACTGCAGAGTGAATTGGGTTTTATTTTGGAGATGCTATTGCTTGAATGAATTGTTAAACCAAGACTCTCCCATCTAACTCTGACCAGCTTACTCAGGTCGACATTAAAATATATATAATGGCATTATTTGAAGTGGCCAAATTACCTAACATCACTTAATCTGGTTAGCTGGCTATCCCTTACATGGTTGCTTGTGTGACCTGGCTATGTTTAAATTTCTTCTCTTGTATGTCTTTGGAACAATGACGACGAACTGGAAATTATCGTCCCCTGTCAATCAGTACGTTTAAAGGTGAGGGAATTCACAAAATATGTGTGGCCTGCTCACTGCCACCTCACTCACTCCTGATCTGGTGAGTCCAATTTCGTGGGAAGAGTGGAAATGCCAAATGGCTTGGCCATCCTTGAGTCTTTTGAGGCTCTTAAGGCGTCAAGTAAATGGCTTCTGTGTGGACGATTAACAACAACAAGTGTGCCACCCTTCTCCTGTTTTACTTGTGGCGAGAACAGCCAGGTAGAGTTGTGTGCCCATCAGTTCTTGTTGGTGAGCTGCAGTCAGGCAAGCAGAGTCGCAGATATATAGGGCTGTGAAGAAGGCATTTGGTACATTTGCGTTTATTATGGATCAGTACATTGTGTATAGGAGTTGGGAGGTCATGTTGCAGCTATACACGACATTGTTAGGCCACTTTTGGAATACCGCGTGCAATCCTGGTCTCTGTGCTAGAGGAAGGACGTTGTGAAACTTGAAAGGGTTCACAAAACATTTACATGGATATTGCTAGAGTTGGAGGGTTTGACCTATTGGGAAAGGCTGAACAGGCTGGGGCTACTTTCCCTGGAGTGTCAGAGGCTGAGGGCTACCCTTATAAAGGTTTATAAGATCATGAGGGGCATGGATAGGGTAAATAGGCAAGTTCTTCCCCTGGGGTGGGGAAGTCCAAAACTAGACAGTATAGGTTTAAGGTGAGAGGGAAAGATGTGAAAGGGACCTAAGGGGCAATTATTTCATGCAAGACGGTGGTGCATATACGGAATGAGCTTCCAGAGGAAGTAGTAAAGGCTGGTACAACTAAAAGGCATCTGATGGGTATATGAACGGGAAGGGATTAGAGGGATATGGGCCAAATGCTGGCAAATGAGATTTGATTTATTTAGGATATCTGGTCGGCATGGATGGGTTGGACCCAAGGGTCTGTTTCAGTGATATACATCTCTATGAGTCTATATCTCTAAGTGACCACTGGGAATCTACTTCAGGTATCCTCTCTGTCTGTCAGAGACATCCTGCAAAGTCAATCCTCCTTTAATTCCTGCCCCGATCACTCAAACATTTCCCTTGCTGGAGTCTGTTGGCCAAGTCCCAGCGATAACCTTGATTTACCTTCAGTCCAGGAACGAGTATCATTGGGTGAGAAATCCAGAACCCCAGCTAATATTCTGGTAACATGGCTTCAAATTGCATCATGGCAGATGGTGAAATTTCAATTTAATTAAGAAATCTGGAATGAAAAGCTAGCTTAATGGAGAATATGTAACTACTGTCAATTGTTGTGATTCACTATTGTTCTTTAGGGAAGGAAATCTGCTATCGTTACCTGTCTGGCTTAAATGTGACTCCAGACCCACAGCAGTGTGAATGTCTCTAAATGGCCCTCTAGGCAATTAGAGATGGGTAAGAAATACTGGCTTTGAAAGCAACAGCCATGTCCCACAAACAAACTAAACAAAGCTTCCAGCTTCCATAACCTTCAACTTCTGGATATAGTCCCACCTGTGGCTACCACTTATACCTGACCCTGATGGGATGACAGCGCTATCAGATTGGCCAGTAGCTTTCTTCCTAAAGCAGCACTTCTTCCCCAAATGGGGATAGCAGTCCTGCCTTAAGCCAATTAACACTCGCTGAATGCAAAATGGCTGAGGGCAGCTGGCTTTTCATTAGGTGGAGTTCCTGAGTAAGCTTTTATCCTGCATGGAGGTATATAATGACACATAGCAAAAGTATTTTCGTTCCTCCATGTCATCACTTCCCATTACGTCACAAAGCACATCCTCAAAAACTCTCTTATTCAGACTACCATCATTTTCACTTTGTGGCTTTCCTGTTGAACAACCGTATGTTTCCCTTCCCTAAATACAAAAGAATCTGACATACCTTTCCACACATGCAGATTGTCACAGGAAAGCAAGTTGTTGGGCATAATTTATAAACTGCAAAACCCATTGGCACATGCAAAGATAACAAGGTGTAGAGCGGAATGAGCAGCATCTGAAGAAGGGTCTAGGGCCAAAAATTCAGCTTTCCTGATCCTATGATGCTGATTGGCCTGCTGTGTTCATCCAGCTCTACACCTTGTTATCTCAGATTCTCCAGCATCTGCAGTTTTTACTATCTCTGGCACATGCAAAGTGCCTTGCTTTCAATTATCGGTAGTGACTCTGAAATACTGGATTTGCATCCACTAGAATTGGCTGAAATAAGAAGTCAGCACCAAAATGCCACAATAGAGATGCTAGTGGCGGACTGGGGTGGAAAAAGTCAGAAGTCACATGACACCAAGTCATTTCACCTGACAAAGAATTAGCGCGCTGAAAGCGTGTGATTTTAAACAAACCTGTTGGATTATAACTTGGTTTCATGTGACTTTTGATTAGTACTGAAATGCTTCAAGCAATTCTTTAAGCAAAAGGGCATCATCTAACTAGCTAAACCTTGGTCAATTTGCATAGTTCATGAAAGTACAAATGTTCCCATTCTGCTTTTCCTTCAAAAAAGCAGAAACATAAAACTGAAAAGATACAGCAGTGAATGACTTGACTTTGCATCTATTTTTCTGAACTCAGCCAGTCACAGACAGTTAAAAGGAGAATGTTGAACAGCCACATAGAATGGTATATACAAAAACACTCCACTTTCCATTCACAGGCTGGCTTTAAAGAGGCTTTTTCTATTCGCAGCACGAAGCTTCATTTGCAAATTAAACAAGAAGCTTTACTGTGGAGTAAATGGAAGTCACCACCCACTGACAAAACATATCATTTGCTTGTCTTACTCGACTATCAAATGTTTTGAATCTCCTGACAAACCTGCAGACAAATCTAAAGGCAATGTTTCATTTTCAAGGGACAGGGGTACATAGGATACTTGCAGTTAGCTTACCATTACCCCCAAAGACAGATATTAAGGTTGGAAATCTGTGCTTTGCGAGTGTTGCATTGCTTGTTATTAGTCATGTATATTACAATAAAGACATTTGTTACTTACCAGAGACTGGAGGCCATAAAATGCTGTAAACATTTTGTCACATAGTCCTGATAAACAGGCAGTTTTTTAAAGCTTGCCATCTCCAGGTACTCATATGGAGTAAAATAGGGGGTAATATTGTCAATAGAGGCCCGTATGCAAGTTTCAAGATTGCTAACATGATTATGTAACTAAGCTTTTGACAAACCATTGCCTTACTAGAGGTCAAAGAACAATGATTGTTTGCAGACCGTTCAAAGTATTCCTCGACTGAGAGGTCAGCCATTCCATGAAATTGGAGGATAACATGTTGCACAAAGAAGGTAGGAACATACCATTTACTCTGTAAACAAGCGAGTGTGGTTGGGTCATAACTGCTGTCCAAAATGGCTCGGTGAGCCATTCAGTTCAATGGCAATATAAGACAGGCAACAGTGAAGGAGAAACATGTCTTCTGGATCAGGACAGTCAATTTTAGGTTATTTACTTGTGGATATGGTTGCTTCATGAGTCGGGAAAAGAACTAGCCCACTTAGCCCTAGTAGCCCTGCAAATTGATGAAAACTCAGTGAAGTGGGTGCATTCTGTATATCAGAATAGCTATGGCCCCTAGATTTCACTTTAGAGGGGTACTTTTATGCTGAACAGGTGACAGGTAATTTTTCAGATATCCATTCGATGACAAAGTGTAGAGTAGGGCTTCTGATAAGGGACATCACTCAAGGGTATTAGCTCATAAAATTTACTTAAGTAAGAAATTGTGACGTTGAAGGCAAAATAAAATTACTCAAAGCTTCATGATATAAAATATTTCTTATTCAGTTGCTCATTGGCTCGCCAAGCCGGTTGTTCTGTGGTTACCATTCTAGGCAATATCACCAGTGTGACAGTGACATCACCAGGGGCAGCACAGTGGCTAACGGTTAGCACTGCAGCCTCATAGCACCAGGGACCTGGGTTCGATTCCAGCCTCGGGTAGCTGCCTGTGCGGAGTTTGCACGTTCTCCCCGTGTCTGTGCGGGTTTCCTCTGGTTTCCTCCCACTGTCTGAAGATGTGCAGGCTAGGTGGATCGGCCATGCTAAATTGCCCGCAGTGTTCAGAGGGTGTGTGGGTTATAGGGAGATGGGTCTGGGTGGGATGCTCCAAGGGGCGGTGTGGACTTGTTGGGCCGAAGGGCCTGTTTCCACACTGTAGGGAATCTAATCTAAACAAAGTGTTGGTGTTCTGCTCCATTCTGCATTTACATGACCCTCTGGTGTAGTGGGTCTGGTCATTTCTGGTTCTGTTGTTTTAGCAGCAATCTATATACAGGTCTAGTTCTATGTGTTTGTTAATGGAGTCCTGTGTTGAGAACCAAGCCTCCAGAAATTCCCTGTATGTCTGTTATTAGCTTGATCCAGTAGAGTCACTTTGTCCCAGTTAAGCTGATGGCCTTCGTTGTCTATGTGCATTGAGACAAATGAATATTGTTTAACCTTTTTTTAATGCCAGCTGGTGTACTGGTAAAGAGCTATCAGAAAGATATAGGGCTGACTCTTATACTTTTTTACATTGAATTGCCTGTTGCATTGAATTTTTTTGGAAGTTTTTTTGCCATGAGTACATGGGAAATTACACCAATTTCACTTCATCAACAACCTACTCCACCCCAATAGCATCCTTCACATCCAATTTGACTGCCATCATAACACAAGCTATTCTCAAAGCAACTTGCCACTCAACAGATATCCACCAAAAGATTAGCATCCCTGCATCCCACACCATATTTGAAATGCCATCATCCTGGAGATAGAGAAGGAGAAGATTGCACCGTGATTCTTGGCCAGGGACATGGAGGTAGTGGAGGGGGTGGCCCAGTGGATGGTGTCCTCTACCCAGAGGACCAGCAGGGAAGCAAACAGCACCAACTTGGTCTGAGGCAGCCACTCAGACTAGTGCAGTTGAGATGGTCTGGAGGGACAGCTAGCAGTGGCACAAGAAGACCAATGACCTTCTCCATCCACCAGTCTAAATGCCACACTCTTGTCTCTGCCACCTCACACTCACTCTATCTCTGCTATTGAAGCTATCACCTACTGCCACCTTCACCAACATGCCTATGCCATCTTCCCTCACTCGCTCTTGCCAATAGCATGCCCTAACATCCCTGGCCACTAAATCCGCATGGTCCCTGCAGTGCCTACTCACCTGCCTGGGACTCCACATTCAAAGCTGTGCACTAGGACTATCTGCCCATGCCACCCACTTTCATCTCACTCTGTCCCTCCATTTCTCACTTTCCAGGAAAAAACTGCACACTATAGGGCAGAAAGAGTCTGAATGGGTGACGAGATGCCTGGCATCAAGCCCCACATAAGGAGAAGATCCAGTCCTTCAAAGAAAACCAGGACTACCAACCGAGTAAAATCCACTCCACTGCAACTCTGACAATAACCCACCATCAGTGTCATTCATTGTAAGCCACTTGTAGTCGTTGCTAGGTACGCCTTCTCTCTCTCTCTCTTGTGATATGCAGGTACCAGTGGGATGGCAAAGACCTAAACAGAGTAATAGCCTGCTCCACAAGAAGTCACCTACTTGATCTCTGAGGACTATAGTACCAAGGCCTCAGAGGGAGTATTGAAAGGCTACCTTCTGCACCACAACCAGATCAGATACTGATACCTCAGTGTGAATGACGGGCTTAGAAAGTGTGAGAAAACAATCTGGTGAGGACCTTACTCTAACAGCTCCACAGTCAGCTGAGGAAGAAATGCGCCAGGCTGCTGGTACATGGAGACCAGGCACCTGCTCAGCGCCAGGCAGGAGAAGAGTTGGCAATCAGGGACTTCACCCATATGCACTGGGAGGAACAGGAATGGCAGACAGGTTTGTGAGACAATGACCCTCAGTGCCCAGAAGCTGCAGGAGTTCATGCTGTGAAGGATTTTGGGAGGTTGGCACATGCCATGGAAAGGCAAGTCCAGAACTCTCTAGTAACATGCGCACATCCTGTGACCAATGGTGTATCACAGGGATTGGTGTTGGGACCCATTTTGTATTTCTTAATGAATATTAATGACTTGGATGTGAAGAAGGTATAATTAGTAAGTTTGCAGATGGCACAAAAGTTGGTAATGTTGTTGATAGTGAGGAGGAGGTTCTCAGGGTTCAGCCTGATATTGATCAGCTGGTAAATTGAGCAGAGGAATGGCAGATGGTTTTTAATCTCAATATGTGCAAGGTGATGTATTTTGGAAGGTCCAATAGGGAAGAATATACACAATGAATGGTAGGTACCTAGGGAGTACTGAGGAACAAAGAGACCTTGATGTACAAGTCCATAGATCCCTGAAGGTGTTAGCTTAGGCAGGCAGGGTGGTGAAGAAGGCAAATGGGATGCTTGCCTTCATTAGCCAAGGCACAGAATACAGGAGCAAGCAAGTCTTGTTATAACTTGATAAAACATTGGTAGGCCACAGGTGGAGTACTGTGTGCAGTTCTGGTACTACACTACTGGAAGGACTTGATTGCATGGAGCGCGTGCAGTGGAGATTCACCAAGAAGAGGCTGGGTTTGTTTCCTTTGGAGCAGAGGAGGCTGAGTGGGGATCTGATTGAAGTATACAAAATTATGACAGGCATAGACAGAGTAGATCGTAAGAATCTTTTCCTCACTGCAGACATGCAAAAGATCAGAGGGCACAAGTTTAAGGTGAACAAAGAACAGTACAGCACAGTACAGACCCGTTGGTCCACGATGTTGTGCCAAACTTTTACCCTAAACCTAAGGTCTATCTAACCTCCACCCCTACCTTATACTATCATCCATATGCCAATCTAATAGCTGCTTAAAATGCCCCTAATGAGGCCAACTCCACTACTCTCTCTGGCAATGCATTCCATGCCCCGACCGCTCTCTGAGTAAAGAACCCACCTCTGATGTCTGGCCCTGTATCTACCTCCATTCACTTTAAAACTATGACCCCTCCTAATAGCTACCTCTACCCTAGGAAAAAGTCTCTGGCTGTCCACTCTATCTATACCTTTGATCATTTTGTACATGTCTATCAAGTCACCTCTCATCCTTCGTCGTTCTAAAGAGGACTCCTCACTCTCTCAACCTTTCCTCGTAAGACCTTCCCTCCATTCCAGGCAACATCCTGGTAAATCTCCTCTGCATCTTTTCCAATGCTTCCACACCTTTCCTGCAATGAGGTGACCAGAACTGGTCACAATACTCCAGATGTGGCTGAATCAGGCTTTTGTATAGCTGCAGCATAACTTCACGGCTCTTGAACTCGATCCCTCTATTAATGAAAGCTAACACACCATATTCCTTCTTAACGACACTATCCCCCCAGGTGGCAGCTTTCAGGGAACATGTGGACCTGATCCCCAAGATCCCTGTGAACCTCCACACTTCCAAGAATCTTTCCGTTAACCCTAGATTCTGCTTTCAAGTTTGTCCTTCCAAAATGAATCACCTCACACTTCTCAGGGTTAAACTCCATCTGCCACTTCACAGCCCAGCTCTGCATCCTATCAATGTCCCTTTGTAACCCAGAACAGCCCTCTGCACTGTCCACCTCTCAACCCACCTTCGTATCGTTCACAAACTTACTAATCCACCCTTCCACTCCTTCTTCCAAATCATTTACAAACATCACAAATAGAAGAGGACCCAGAACAGATCCATGTGAGAGGTAAGTGGTTTTGATGGGATCTGAGAAAAAAAGAATTCACCCAAAAGGTAGTAGAAATATGGAACACGCTGCCTGAGGCAGGTAATCTCATAAAATTTAAGAAGCATTTGGATTAGCATTTATAATATTGGAGCACAGTATGCTATGGACCAAATGCAGGTAAATGGGCTTAGTGCAGTTTGGTGGTTGTTGGTCAGCACAGACATAGTGGCCCTAAGAGCCTGTTTTTAAGCTGTATGATTCTATGACTCTATGATCTCACACTTGTTGGTGAGGCCCCAAACATCTGGACTCCCTTCCCCCTAGCCCATCCTGTGAACCCCAAAGACTTCACACCTATTCAGACCCCCACTCAATCCAACTCACAAGCCACACAAGCCCACCTTACCCCTCTCCATCACCACAGCCCCCTGTTATATGAGCTGACCATGTCAGGTGTGGTCATATACTGACACCCCTACCCAAAGCCAGGCTGCTCCTCATCTTGGATAAAACCCTCTTCTGTATTATCCTGTTTCTGTCCATACTTTACAGCGTCCAACAACTTACAATACAGTTTCCTCACTGCAAAACTGTCATCCTTCCTCACCCCAGGCACCCATGAATGTGTTCCGGGCCTCCTTCCTGCAATGTGAAGCCCCCCACCCTGAGATGCAGCCAGGACCATGGTGTGAGCTGTGGGTCTGACTCTGTGGGTAAATTGTTCTTCAAGAGCATTTCAAAACTAGCTGCCAATAAGATCTATCGTTGCAGCCCTGTACTTTAGTCGTGTCCTGTGAGTGGATCAGGGAGATGCCATGAGGATCTTGAGCGAGTAGCAAATGGTGGATATCAGTGACAGTGTCTGTGAATGAGGGGTGCATGTGTCCAGTGCCCATGGATTGTAGCCTGAGATGCTGGTGTGTGGCGACCAACATGGACATTCTTCACAGCCAACAGCAACCTGAAATCACCAGGCACCCTCTCTGACTCCCATGTTGAGAATTCTCAGTGTTTAGCCTGCTTGTGGCAGGTGTTAGGACAGAAAGCTGAAGATTAATGAAGGGAGTTGTGTCATTAGCAAAGCATGCAAAAAGCAATAATCCTCCTTAATTCGCTGCTTCCTGGTGAAAAACTGGTCTTGCTGCTCAGCAAATGCAAAGAAGCTACAGCAAGTTGCCCCTGACGTTGAGATCAGCCTTGCCAGATTTCTCATGCAATTGTGCCACAAATTTCATCATTCTCCACATCGTTCAGGCCCCTGTAAGATTCCATACATAGTTTATTTGGATTTCTGAAGGCATTCAGTAAGATGCCAATAAAAGTTTACTGTACAAATAAGAGCTCATGGTTTTTGTGGTCATGTATTTGTGGAGATAGAGGATTGACTAATTTAACAGGAAGTACAGTCTAGAAGAACGGGTCATTTTCCGGTTGGCAGAATGTCACCAGCTACACCCTCAATTATTTACAATCCATATCAATTACTTTAATAAAGAAACTGAATGTATCACAACGAAATTTACTGATGAGACAAAGTGGCAAATCAATTGCAAAGAGGATACAAAGAGTCTGCGAAGGAATGTGTGTATGGTAGGTTAGCAAACAAAAGTTTGGCAACTGAAATAAATGAGAGAAAATGTGAGAGATAAAGGGAACTGCAGATGCCGGAGAATCCGAGATAACAAAGTGTGGAGCTGGATGAACACAGCAGGCCAAGCAGCATCTCAGGAGCACAAAAGCTGACGTTTCGGGCCTAGACCCTTCATCAGAGAGGGGGTTGGGGAGAGGGTTCTGGAATAAATAGGGAGAGAGGGGGACGTGGACCGAAGATGGAGAGAAAAGAAGATAGGTGGAGAGGAGAGTATAGGTGGGGAGGTAGGGAGGGGATAGGTCAGTCCAGGGAAGACGGACAGGTCAAGGAGGTGGAATGAGGTTAGTAGGTAGGAAATGGAGGTGCGGCTTGAGGTGGGAGGAAGGGATGGGTGAGAGGAAGAACAGGTTAGGGAGGCAGAGACAGGCTGGGCTGGTTTTGGGATGCAGTGGGTGGAGGGGATGAGCTCGGCTGGTTGTGTGATGCAGTGGGGGGAGGGGACGAACTGGGCTGGTTTTGGGATGCGGTGGGGGAAGGAGAGATTTTGGAGCTGGTGAAGTCCACATTCATACCATTGGGCTGTAGGGTTCCCAAGCAGAATATGAGTTGCTGTTCCTGCAACCTTCGGGTGGCATCATTGTGGCACTGCAGGAGGCCCATGATGGACATGTCGTCTGAAGAATGGGAGGGGGAGTTAAAAGGGTTCGTGACTGGGAGGTGCAGTTGTTTATTGTGAACCGAGTGGAAGTGTTCTGCAAAGCAGTCCCCAGGCCTCCGCTTGGTTTCCCCAATGTAGAGGTAGCCACACCGGGTACAATCTATCCGTTACATTGATGACTGTATCAGCGCCGCCTCTTGCTCCCCAGAGGAACGCGAACAGTTCATCCACTTCGCCAACACCTTCCACCCCAACCTCAAGTTCACCTGGACCATCTCCAACACATCCCTCACCTTCCTGGACCTCTCAGTCTCCATTTCAGGCAACCAGCTTGTAACTGATGAACTCCCACAGCTACCTAGAATACACCTCCTCCCACCCACCCTCCTGCAAAAATTCCACTCCCTATTCCCAATTCCTCCGCCTCCACCGCATCTGCTCCCACGATGAGGCATTCCACTCCCGCACATCCCAGACGTCCCAGTTCTTCAAGGACCGCAACTTTCAACCCGCAGTGGTCGAGAACGCCCTTGACAGCGTCTCCCGCATTTCCTGCAACATGTCCCTCACACCCCGCCCCCGCCACAACCGCCCAAAGAGGATCCCCCTCGTTCTCACACACCACCCCACCAACCTCCGGATACAACGCATCATCCTCCGACACTTCCGCCATCTACAATCCGAGTCCACCACCCAAGACATTTTTCCATCCCCACCCTTGTCTGCCTTCTGGAGAACAGGCTTGGGGACCGCTTTGCAGAACACCGCCGCTCGGCTCGCAATAAACAACTGCACCTCCCAGTTGCGAACCATTTTAACTCCCCCTCCCATTCTTCAGACGACATGTCCATCATGGGTCTCCTGCAGTGCCACAATGATGCCACCCGAAGGTTGCAGGAACAGCAACTCATATTCCGCTTGGGAACTCTGCAGCCCAATGGTATGAATGTGGACTTCACCAGCTCCAAAATCTCCCCTTCCCCCACCGCATCCCTAAACGAGCCCAGTTCGTCCCCTCCCCCCACTGCACCACACAACTAGCCCAGCTCATCCCCTCCCCCCACTGCATCCCAAAACCAGCCCAGCCTGTCTCTGCCTCCCTAACCTGTTCTTCCTCTCACCCATCCCTTCCTCCCACCTCAAGCCGCACCTCCATTTCCTACCTACTAACCTCATCCCATCTCCTTGACCTGTCCGTCTTCCCTGGACTGACCTATACCCTCCCTACCTCCCCACCTCCCCACCTATACTCTCCTCTCCACCTATCTTCTTTTCTCTCCATCTTCGGTCCGCCTCCCCCTCTCTCCCTATTTATTCCAGTTCCCTCTCCCCATCCCCCTCTCTGATGAAGAGTCTAGGCCCGAAACGTCAGCTTTTGTGCTCCTGAGATGCTGCTTGGCCTGCTGTGTTCATTCAGCTCCACACTTTGTTATCTTATATGAGAAAATGTGAGGTTATTTACTTTGGTAGGTAGATCAGAAAGCAAAATATTGTCAAAACGGACAGAGACAGAGACATCACAAAATTCTGTGGCAGAGTGGGGTCTGGGAGTCCCTAGACACTGAAAATTAGCATTCAGGGAATCTAAGAATTCAGAAGGCTAAAGGAATGTTGGCATTTTTTGCCAGGGCGATGAGCAGAAAAGCAGATTCTGTCTATCTGCAACTGTATAGGGCACCTTAATTAAGGAGGAAAGTACTCACACTGAAAACAGTTCCGAGAATTTATTTTTTGTTCACTCATGGGCTGTGGCCATCGCTGGTTGGCCGGCATCTATTTCCTGTCCCTAGTTGCTCTTGAGAAAGTGGTAATGAGCTGTCTTCTTGAGCTACTGCAGTCCATGTGCTGTAGACAGACTCACAATGCACCTTGGGAAGAATTCCAGGATTTTGACACAATGATACTGAAGGAATGGCAATATGTTTCCAAGTCAGGGTGGTGAGTGGCTTGGCGGGGAACATGGTGGTGTCCACCAGGTCGATTACTGCTATGAACCCGTTTGAGGAAAGGTTGGTTCTTGTGCAGGCTGGGCATATATTCATTGGGGTTTAGAAGAATGAGAGGTGATCTTGTTAAAAGATGCAAGAATCTAACGGATCTTGACAAGGTAGATATTTCACTTTGTGATGGACTCCCGTGCTAGGGGGCACCGTTCAAAATAAGGGATCTCTAATTTCAGACAGAGATGAGTGGGAATTTCTTCTCTCAGAAGATCAGGATCTTTGAATTCTCTTCCCCACAGAGCTGTGAAAGCTGAGTTATTGAATATATTCAAAGTTTAATTGAATATCTTATGGGGGAGTCAGGGCTTAGGGAAAACCCGCAGGAAAAGGAGTTGAGATGAAATTCAGATCAGCCATGATCTTGTTGAATGATGAAGCAGGCTCAAAGGGGCTGAATGACCTACTAGAACAATACAGCGCAGAACAGGCCCTTCAGCCCTCGATGTTGCGCTGACCTGTGAACTAATCTAAGCCCCTCCCCTACACTATCCCATCATTATCCATATGCTTATCCAAGGACTGTTTAAATGCACCTATTGTGGCTGAGTTAACTACATTGGCAGGCAGGGCGTTCCACGCCCTTACCACTCTCTGAGTAAAGAACCTGCCTCCGACATCTGTCTTAAATCTATCACCCTCAATTTGTAGCTCTGCCCCCTTGTTTGGCAAGCAAATCTGGAATCTCATTCATGATCCAAGCTACAAATCTTCTCAAAACTTTTATTCTACCACATTGTTGTGGGCCTGGAGTAAGGATGGCAGTTCCTTCCCCTCCCTAAAGGACATTAGAAACCACATAGGTTTTTCTGATTATTGACAATGGATTCAGGAAGAAGAAAATGGAAAATATTTCCAGTGTCCTGTTCCTTGTCACTCAATTAAGGCATGATCTCTATGGTTTGAAATTTGATCTGCTAAGTCCCATGAAGAGTCACAACAGAAACCTAGTCACAGATTGGTGAGGATGAGGTCAATTACGGTTTTGCCCTGTGTTAGTTATCTCACTGCCTGCAGTAGACCTATTCCAGCAGGAATGAACTTTAAGACTTGACCAGTTTGGTCAGTAGGGCACTGCTGAGGCACTCTTGTTGATGGACATTCAAGACCCTATGCAGAGTGCATGCAGTATCCTTGCCACCCTGAATGCTTCCTCAAGTGGTGTTCAACTTGGAGGAGTACTGATTCATCAGTCAAAAAAGGGGATGGTGCTGTTCTATGATAACAAAGTGTGGAGCTGGATGAACACAGCAGGCCAAGCAGCATCTTAGGAGCACAAAAGCTGACGTTTCGGGCCTTGACCCTTCATCAGAAAAGCTATTGAAGGGTCTAGGCTCGAAACATCAGCTTTTGTGCTCCCAAGATGCTGCTTGGCCTGCTGTGTTCATCCAGCTTCACACTTTGATAACAGATGACAACTGCTGCCATCACACTCGTGTGCTGCAGTGAGATCTCGATTATGTATTGGAGACAAGTAAGTGCGCTTGGGACATTCCACTAGCTGTACTGCTTTGGCATCCCCTGGACTCAGTGGGAGGACCTGAAACAAATACTCGTGATCTTTGTGAAGAAAACTTTACAGCACTCAGGCAAAACTCGGCAAAATCATGATTATGGAGAACTGTCTCCTGATCAATATTCTGGGAAGGGCCAAAGAGAAAGTTACAAAGACAAGCTGTAGCTTTCCGTTGAAGATTGGCAACATCGACAATAATCACAAGGAGGTGTTTGCCACCGATCATTCACAATTAACAATGTGTCCATCAGACTGCATCATGGTTTAAATTCAAGTGCCTCCGTTATATGCAGAGCCCTGTCCTTTGTAGCCAAAAGGAATATGTCCACTTATTTCACCATTTTCAATGAGGTAAGGATAGAGATAATGTATATATTATATTTAATCAATAAACCAAGAGCAATAGTTAAAGTTCTTGCTGTGTCTCCTTGCAAATCATGGTGCCACTAATCAGCGTACTGTTCTGCTGTAAGAGTTGACAGTTAATTTCTAAGATTAACTTTCCTTCAGGCCTGATGAGTGCAAAAACAAAAATATTCAACTTTATTTCTCTTTTTAGCAATGTTTTGGTGATTTATATATTTGTAACCTGTGCTCTCTTCACATCTCTGTCCAATTTAGTTTCTTATTCTTAAGTAATATTCAAACAATAGGCATTTCATTCCAGTGATAGTATATCACCTTATTTTACTCAACAAATTATAATGCCTAACTACACTGAAATTCAACTATCCATGCTATGCCCATTCTGCAACTTTATTAATGTCTTTAACTTGCTGCAGTCCCCCTTAGGTATCATCCTAATTTAAAAATGTATTTTTGATTATGATGTATTAGTTGTTAGCAAGTGTTGTGAAAAGCAGTTGGAGGAGTCTTTTGATGAAAGGAATGTGGTTGACTCCTAACTGCACTCTGGGAAATTAGGGATGGGCAATAAATGCTGCCGAGCCAGTGGCACCCTCATACCAATAGAGAAAAAAATTAAACCTTTCCAGTCTCTAAGAGAAAAAAAACAGAAATTGAAATGAACCAAAACTTTATAGTAGGCTGAAACTGGCTAGGGCAAATTAATTATCCAAGGTCACTAATAGCAGTTTGAATCTAGTGGTGCAATACAGGTCAATTGACCAAGAGAGTCCAGTTACAGAAGATGAGAATATATTGCTGCTGCTGCTTCTTACTGTTGATCTATGACACCCTAACTACATTGCGGAGTTTCTAGGGGCAAATGTCATTTGTGGTGGAGATCGTGCCTTTCGGATATTCAGGTTGCTTGTACACAGTTGTTAGTTGAAATGAGGCTAAGTTCTAGAAGGAGAAAAACTAAAATCCTCCTGCAGGGAGACAAGAGTTTGAGGGGACTTTGTGACTGAGTTACTGGCTGTGAGGACTGCTGAGTAAATTTGTAAGATTTGTCCTAAATACATTTGCCATTTAATGTGTAATTTATAATTGACAATCAACAACAATTTATCTGTTAAAATATGTTCAACTTATGTCCAATCAGGACACTGCTGTATACAAGGTCATCTTAGATAATACTTAATATTTGCCTTGTTTGTCTCTTGTCCAGCAAAAAAATCATCTCTTTCAAACTGTGTAATCTTATGGCTCAGTTGTTATTGTAAATAGCTCAATTCTGGATATCCTTTTTTGAAAAGCAGTTCCTGAACTCTACAGAGATTGTAACACTCTCCAAAAATGCTGTCTTGTTGTGCATTTCCAGTATTTCTATTTCAACATCTGAAGTATTTTGCTTAGATGTGTGCAATGGACACTCTGCTAAGCAATTTTAATTCATGGAAACATTTGTCAGTAAATGCACTTCAAAAGTAATTTGTTGTCTGAATGATTAGGCAAACATGAATGCTATGTATTAGCAAATTTTATAACGTCCTAACGTTGGTTCTGGACATGAAGCTCGGAAGGCAAACATCTGCCATAAGCTAATTCTGATAACCAATTTAGCAAATCATTTCCATGGTTTGTAAGCTTTATGCAAACTTCAGGATGTTTCTTTTTGAAAAATTTGAATTACTCATTATGTAGTTTATTTATTCTATCAATCAGGAACAGAAGGATGGAATCTCACAGGGGTCTGAGCATGGTGGGCTATGTTGAGAGCTGAACAGAATCAGATAAGAAGTCTAACAAGGCTTATCTTGACATTGGGAGCATTTCATTCCACCTTTTGACAAGCAGCGAGGTGAGGTTTTCAACAGGCAGTGATGAGTTGCCAATGAGGGGGGCTATTGCATGTTAAATGTCTTGTTAATTACCCAATTTGCCTCATGGATATTCCTACCTTAAAAAATGCACTCAAAAAAATAGATATCACGGATGCTCTGCATGGAAGTCATAGCAGGTACCTGGCAACTTCAGCTCCTGGCTGGCTCCAGAGCACCTGTGTCATAGACACCAGGCACAAACATCGCAGGGCATGCTCCATGGGCACAGGCCATGCATTCCTCATATCCGTGGACACTGACATCCAATACGTGACAGCCACTAAGATTGCTTACGGCACATCTCCAATCCACTTACAGGATGCTGCTGCACTTCAATGCGCAATCATGAGCTACAGCCGCAATATTATTGTAATCAAGAAAGAAACAAAGAACTGTGGATGCTGGAAATCAGAAACAAAATGAGAAATTGCTGGAAAGCCTTAGCAGGTCTGGCAGCATCTGTGGAGAGCAACCAGAGTTAACATTTTGCTCCAGAGACCCTTCTTCAGAATGGTTCGGGAGAAAACGTTCTGACCAGGTTCTGAAGAAGGGACACTACTATTGTAATTTTGTATTATAATGTTATTTGGGTGTACAACAGGCTTCGAAGATAGTGTAGGCACAAGGGACATCAGTTAATTCTGCGATATTCTGGTGGCAGTGCATGGGATGAAGGGGCTGGAATCGGATACGAGGGAAACCATACTGGCAGGGTAGTAAGACAGTAAGGAGACCTTGGTAAGATACAGCAAAAGCACTCACTCGGCCTTGTACAACAAACCCTCTGAAAAACTCGACACAGCTCACACGTAGCCAAAATAAAAATTAAGATTCAGCCTGAAATGTTGCTAAAATTCTACCTGTGTACTGATAAATTCAAGTTTCACTCTGGGTCATAACTAACAATGGGGCTAATTGTGAGCAGGTTGTCAGTGGCACCAATGCTGATTGAAGGTCTTGAGGCCTGTAGTTGTGTGACAGATTCATAACCTATTCCATACGTAAATCTACCATTCAATAATCAAATTGAATAAGCCACAGATTGTTACTGTGACCCAATTTATTTTAGTATTTTACACTTCATTTTTGCAGTTTTTGAGTTTTCACATTTAATTAGCAGCTTCTGAAGATAGGCTTCTCCTGCACAAACCAGTTCACTTGGTGATTCTGAAGGACAATACAAAGAGACATCAGAGTAAGGTTGATTCCTCCTTTACCTAGCCCAACTGTGGAGATTCCACTCCAAATAGTCCTAAAGCAGCCACTTTTAACATGCTGCTTTGTAATTCTTAGGTAGTCAGACATCAATGCATGGATGCTACAGTGCCATTCCTCCACTGTCATTGCCACACAAGATGTGCTCCCTGGCACAAACTCAAATTGCTTTATTAAATGCTCGCACTCAGATACTGGACTTAATCTTGGGACATCCCTTGGGACCAGTCATGGGCTGAAGGAGATTTCAATGGGCTAATGGGACAGCATTTTTTTCCTATACCTCTTCATTTTTGTTCCCTCCTTCATACCACATAATGAACCTGCTTGGCAGATCCATTCGTGCTGCTATTCACCAATGTTGAAGAGGAAGAATCAGGTAATGCAAGGTGATGGGAGACAAAGCAGCCATTGCACATTGGGGTCTCCTACCCACTGATAAAAATAAGACATCCCTCTAATTGCAGCTTGCATCATGTGTGCTGTGCTGCTTTGGATGGCTTAGATAACCAGAAGAGAAAAAGACTTTGGGAATCCTTTAGTTTAATCCTTACCTACTTCCTCTATCGCTTTAAGCTTAGAACATGAAAATCTTTCTTGTAAAGCTAATAGGCAGTGGTAGTATGGATTCTCTCCAATGCTTCCAGCTGTTGTACAAAGCTTTTTTTTGCCAGAAATACATAAATCACAAAATATATTGGAATTTGGAAGTCCAGAATAAATACCAAAGCTACAAACTGTTTTTCTGATAACCAATGAGACAGTTGTACTGACAGTGAGCTTGTTGGTCCTAACTTGCAGGAAATCAGTTCCTAACTTGGCAAAAAAGTGAAAGGTGTGGCAAACGTTTTATTGAACATGAGTCCATTTGTTTTGACAATCACTTTATTGGTCCACGCCTTTATTATGATTCATTAATTAACTATCATGAACAGCTGTATCTCAAATAAAGCAGTCTTGCTCCAATAGCTTCTTGATACCATTCAGAAGTTATCACTAAGGCTTTCAATTTGGTATACGCATCATCTCTTTAAATGTGAGTAGCAATCCTCCTCAGAATATTGAATAGAACCAATTTAACCCACATAACAAAGACCTGCTATCATTAGCATGACAACTTTCATTGAACATCAATTTTCATTTTAAAACACTCACATAATGCATTGAATTTGTAGGCCAGTGCTTTTGGGTTTTAATCAGCTTTAAAGAGAATGCATTCTGTTTGGTTTGTGGTTTATTAAACATTTTGCTCATGGCAACCCAGCTGTTTGATAAAGAAAATTCTTGTCACTTTGAAATCCTGTGTGGAAAGAAAATGCAATGGCAGCAAATGAAGCACAAATCAAACAGAAAACATGAGGGTGTCCAGATTTCATGGAACATATGGTTCCAAGCTGGGCTCTTGATGCTGCTGGAGGCAGCCCACCTGACCACACATCTCCATTATATGTCCTGTGCAAACATGTACAATCCATCATTTGCTCAGTGTTCCAAACACTAGAGTTTTTCATCCACAACATTATCTATAGAATTTAATCTAGTTTTATGAAGTGATTAGGACTTAGTCAGGGAAGTGTTTAAACTATTATGTCATTATTAAATGGTATATGTTATGCCCGCAAACCTTTAACGATGTTTTGCCTGAGAGAGTACCCGTAATACAAAATGTAGCAATCTCTTATTGAAAGGGCATCAATTAGAAACACAAAGGGGTTCTCTTTTAGGACAAACTATTATTTTTGTTGTTTCGCTATACCAGGCTCTTACCCCTCTCTTTTAGGAGAAACCATTATTTTTGTTTTTTCAACTCTACCAGGCCCTTATCCCTCTTCAACTGAAGATTAAGTTGGTGGAGCCATATATTTTTGTTCAGATAATGTTTACCATGGAGGCAAATTGTAATGATACTACTGGTTGTTGCTGAAATTTCATTAGCATCAATAAGGCTATCTGTGAGACTGGAGGCATCGAGTTCCACATTACTCAGTCAAGAGCTGCTGTATATGACAACAGGCAACTATTGAAAAAGGGCAGCATGATAAACCTGCAAGGGATTGTTTAAAGTGGATGAGGCTCTTGCTCCTCTAGGATCACTGACTTTCTGATAGGTTAACATATCCAGACAGCTGTTGAGGACATCCTGCTCTGATATGAGTTAATACCATTGGGACCCCACACATGCCATTTACCCATCCATATCTTCACAGAAATCACATGTTGTTATAATTCTTAATAATGAGCCAAGTATCTGTGTTGGCACAATGAAGACCAGCACATTTTCCACTTCCTAAAGAAATGGTAAGATCCAACTATATCAATGGTGGGTTTCAAATTCTAGTTCATCAAAGAGTTTCTCACTGATTAATTTATGGTTTCGGCAGAAGCAAAATCAAGAGCTTCACTTGACCAGAAGTGTCAGATCTCACTGCTTGGAATCTCAACTTTCCTATATAAAAAATATTACGGATGCTGGAAATCTGAAATATAAATGCTAGAAATACTCAATGGATCTGGCAGCACCAGCAAGAGAAAAGAAGTTAGCCTTTTACATCGTCAGAACTGGGAAAAGTTAGAAATGCAATAAATTTTGAACAAATAGACAGAGAGAGGGTAAGAAGAAGAATAAAAGTGAGGGCATGCAATTGCATGCAGGGCTGGGGCAATGAAAAAAACAGGTAGTTTTCTTGATGTGAAGCCAAAGGAAGTGATAGTGGGCCAAGTAAAGACGCCTGGAGAACAGGTGTGTCTGAATAAAACAAAGAAATTAAGAAATAAAATCAAGTCAGTAAAAATATACAAAACAAAACAATACCAAGTTTAGGAAGGTCAGAATGGAAGCAAACTGCAGAATTAAAATGAGAAGTAACTAAAAGCTTGAGAACATGCTTTCAGAATGAACAGAGATTTCCTAAACGGGGACATCAAATCAGCATTTTATCTTGCCGTTGTCAAAAAAGTACATCACAAGTATACTATATGGAAATAAGTGTGAGTAATTCACTGTTTCACTTGGAAAGAGTGTTTAGCTTCTTATACGATGAGGAGCAGAAGTAAAAAGTCTGCATGTTGCATCTCTTATCTTCACATGAAAAACGGTGTAGAAACAGTTGGGTTGTTGAAGGTGACTAAGAAGTGAACCAAGGTGTTGTGGAGGAAACTGTCCGAAAAATTGAAAAGGGAGGGGAAGATGTGTTTAATTGAGCTGCAAATGACAGAAGCCCAATGCAATTCTTAAGGGCAGCATTTTTCTTTCGACAAGTCACTTCAGGCCTTTTAGATTCAGTTTTGAGTTTGATGATTTAAGATCACAGCCTCAGTTGCCTTTCGTTTTCTGTGTTATTATTGGTTTCATTTATCTTTTGTTTCTTGTTTCCCTCAGTTTGTCTTTAGATGGCAACCGTCCTCTCATTCATACCTCATCTACATACATCTTTATCGAACATATGAATTAGGAGCAGAAGTAGGCCATTTGGCCCTCCAGGCCAGCTCCACCATTCAATAAGATATAGCTGATGTGTTGTGCTCTGAATTCCACATTTCCAACTATCCTAGCACTTATCACCACAATCTCTAATTCCTTTGTCTAGCATGAATTTGTCTTCCTCCTCCATAAAATATTCAAACACCGTGCCTTCACAACCTTCTAAGGCACTGTTCAAAGTCACATAAACACTGTGAGAAAAGATTTCCCTTCACCTCTGCTCTAAAAGGACAACCATCTAATTTTAAAATGGTGTTGTCTACTTCTGGACTCACCCACAACAGGAAACCTTCTTTCCATGCCCAGTTGAGGCAGTTAACTCAGTTGGCTGGATGGCAGATTTGTCATACTGAGAAATGACCCAACAACGTGGGTTCAATTCCTGTACCAGCTGAGGCCGCCATGAAGGGCTCTCCTTCTCAACTTCTTCCTTTGCCTGAGGTGTAGTAACCATCAGGTTAAGCCATCACTAGTTGTGTCTCTCTCTAATTTCAGAGCAATGCTGCAGTCTGGCATGACTGTGGTGACTTCGCCTTTTTGTTTTTAATCTTTACTTGCCTCAATATTACTTCTTCTGGAAACGGACTATGAAATTTTTTGTTATTTAATCTCTCCTAAACTCCAGTTTATCAAAGATCTATAGGGTACCTCTTCGTTCTACTTCCCTCTCTTACATGGTCACACTGTGCTATGTAACTAACATTACTCAGTTCTGATGCAAGATCATAAACATGATATTATGACACAGTTGCTGTCTCCACAGATGATGCTAGACTTGCTGAGTATTTCTGTTTTTCTTCATAATTCCTCTAGGTAGGCAAGCCAAATATATGAGATCTAAAAGAGGAAAACAGCTTGCAGTGAAGGACTACCAGTTCTACATTAAGTGACAGTAACCCAAGGATGTCAGAGACACCGCTTATCATTATAATCTGTCCCCTAGTTCCAGTCTCCCCACACTTTCCCAGTATCCATACTATTAAATCTTTTCAATACCTTACATATTTCAGTAAGATCATCTTCCATTCGTCTAAACTTCAATGGCAAAACGCTTAACAGGTTCATCTTTTCTTCATAATGTATGTCCTTCATCCCAGGAATCAGTTGTATTCTCTGAGCACTTTCATGGAAACTATAACATTTTTTATCCAAATAAGGAGACAAAGCTGCAGACAGTGCTCCTGATATGGTATCAGCAAGGTCATCAGCAATCATTGACAACAATGCTGCCAGAAATAAATCAAGATATAAAGAAGCTGGTGGGAGCATAAGCATTAGCTTGGATGAGTTTTGGGTCGAATGGGTTGCATGTACAAATCTATAAATTCTCCCAGAAGAAGACAATCATGAAAACTAAAAAAAACATAAAATATGAAGGAAAGTCAATCCATCTTACTTTGGTGAAACTTTTCCTGGGCAACTGCACACATCATTGACATTACATTTCTGGGGCTAAGGGGAAATTGCATGCAACTCAATGTAATGCATAAATCTTGGCTATAAAAAAAGTATATAAATGCATTGTTTCAGTTGTCAGGAGAATAATGGATGTAGGGAGAAGCACAGCATTACATGTTTCCACTTAGGAAGGAATACGTTTGACTCAATTAATCAAATTATAAAACACTGGAGATATCGAGTCATAGATTCATACAGCATGGAAACTGACCCTTCAGTCCAACCAGTCCATGCCAAGCATAATTCCAAACTAAACTTGTCCCATCTGCCTGCTCCTGGCACGTATCCCTCCAAACTTTCCTAATAGTATTGTGGGTCAACCCACAGCAGGAGGACCGCAGGGGTTCAAAAAGGCAGCTCACCACCACCTTCTCAAGGGCAACTAGGGATGGACAAGAAATGTTGGCCAGCCAGCGATGCCCACATCCCACAAAAGAATAGAAATAAACCTTTCCTATTCACATATCTATCTAAATGCCTCTTAAATGTTGTAATTGCATCCGCATCCACAACTTCATCAGGAAGTTCATTCCACATACAAACCATAGTTATCTGGCAGAACAACATGATGGATGAGACAGATGAACTACTAATTTGGGTCAACCTTCAGTGCTTTATCCAATTCTTTTAGATATCATAGACCCCTACTCCACTCTTTTTGATGCATTGAGAAAAATGTGAGCTCCTTATCTCTGAGCATCATCCAGAAAGTGAATGCAACACTAACCCCTCTTAGGATAAACCAGTATCAAAATATGAAAGACCCCACGCTGGAAAATGGGGAGCATCAAGGTCTTTCTTTTGCTGTTCCTCTGAAGATTGGCTTAACTTTTTTGCCAACCATTGGAGGGAATTTCAAACTTCTTAGCCTGGATAACTTATTGATATCCTTTAGTGCTGGAACAAGCCCAGATATTACAGTGAAAATTCTATTCAAATTTAAGTCCAAGGCCTGTTCCAATCCTGATCTTCAAGGGTGGGGAGAAATGCTGTAAATTACAATTCATTTGAATATACAAGAGACTTTGCTTTGAATTTCACATCATGCATACACGCACATAAAAACTTTAATTCCTTCAGGATGAATGCTTTGCAAAAGTGAACAAATGGCATCTTCATGAACATACACAAAATGCCTCAGCTGCTGTCATCTGAGTCCCATACTGCGCATCTGCCACTCATCATTTGCTTTCCGGTGAACCAACTGAGACTACAAATTTTAAACTAAATATATAAAATGAATAAATGGACATGTTGTACAGCCCCAGAGGAGAGAAGGCAGACATCTGGTCTTATGTTCTCTGCAGACATGATGGACAGAGTGGTGCGATTAGCTAGTCACAGATGTCAGCTCTTATGTGTAACAGTCTGAAATAAAGTGGAGGCGCCAGTGTTGGACTGGGGTGGTCAAGGTAAGAATTGTCAGAACACCAGGTTAATAATACAACAAGTTTATTTAAAAACACAAGCTTTCGGAGCCTCAGTCCTTCTTCAGGTATTAGAGAGGTAGTATCAGACACAGAATTTATAAGTAAAAGATCAAAGGTTCACACCATTGACAAGGACGTAATAAACAAACCTAAGATGCTGTTAAACCTTTAATCAGTTAGAGGGTTTTAATTGATTAATATATATATATGTAAATCCCCGAATTTCTTTCAAGTCACGGTCCTGAGAGAACTAAAGGTTTTATTAGACTGAAAAAGAGGTGACATTTTGTGTCAGACAATGCAGGTGCGAGACGTTGTTTAGAATCTGCTTATGTTTTAGTTTGGAGTCAGACTAGCTTTATTTAGGAATTTATAAACTGCCATATTGTCCATAAATTGTGTGCTTTTTGAGAAAAATAAAATGTATTTGCAAGTGCAAATTCGCTCCATAGATTCACATGTTTGTGTGTGTGTGTGTGTGTGTGTGTGTGTGTGTGTGTGTGTGTGTGGGGGGGGGGAGGGTAGAAAGAGTATGTGAGGTTGAGGGGGAGAGAGAGAGAGAGAGAGTGTGTGTGGTCACTCTCAGACACAGACACAGACACACACAGACACAGACACACACACACACACACACACACAAATCTGTGCAATGAATTTGTATTTGTGGATACAATTTGTTTTGTTCAAAAGGCACACAATTTATAGATAGTCAGTCAAGATGGCATTTTATAAATTCTTACTTTAGAAATAAAGCCAGTCTGACTCCAAACTAAAACATAAACATCAAGGCCTCACACCCAAAATGCACTGTCTGACCCAAAATGTCACCTCTTTTTTACACTAATAATACCTTTAGATCTCTCAGGACCGTGACTTGAAAGGAATTCGGGGATTTACATATATATATTAATCAATTAAAACCTTCTAACTGATTAAAAATTTAATAACATCTTAGGTTTGTTTGGTACATTCTCATCAATAGCCTGGAATAAATCAGTTAATCAGATGGCCATCACATTAAACAACAAAGATATAATGGGAACTGCAGGTGCTGGAGAATCCGAGATAACAAAGTGTGGAGCTGGATGAACACAGCAGGCCATGCAGCATCTTAGGGGCATAAAAAGCTGACGTTTCGGGCCTAGACCCTTCATCAGAAAAGCTTTTTCTCTAGGCCCGAAACGTCAGCTTTTGTGCTCCTAAGATGCTGCTTGGCCTGCTGTGTTCATTCAGCTCCACACTTTGTTATCTTACATTAAACACCAACTTGCATTTACATTGTTCTTTTAGCATAGAAAACTATCTTAAGGAACTTTACAAGTAAACAAAATATGTCACGCAAGGAGATCGTTATGTTGATAACTGACAGCATTCCATCAAACCAGATTTTCAGGAGGTACTAAGGGTAGACAAACCAGATTTTGGGAGGGAGCTGTAACTTTTGAGGCTTTGGCAGCTGAAGCACAGATGTCAGTGATGGAAGGATTACATTCAAGGAGGAACAAGCAGCCCCAGAATTGGAAGGCCACATATACCAGAGTGTTATAGGGTTGGAGTAGAGACATGAACCATGGCAGGAATTGAAAATAAGGATTTTTTTCAAATAAAGGCAGTAAGTTAAAATTCAATTCACTTGACAAAATCATGTGACTTGCTCATTATATGCGTCGTGAAGTAACAAGGAATTATTCTTGGCCGAACATCAAAGGGCATTCACCAGAGATATGTGATTAGCGAGCATTGAGACAACTGGACTCCATATTACTAAAATAATAGAGGCGCTAACAAAGGTGTAAAATCTATTTCCAGAACTGAGCAATTACAACAGTCAGAAAATGTTTAAGAAAATAATATACTTCAACTTGCACAGAGATCAAAACTAGGTGTTATACATATAAGATGGTCATCACTAAATCCAGGAATGAATTCAGGTGAAACCTCTTCACTTAGAAAGTGCTTAGAGTGGAACTTGCTTTCCCATAAAGTAGTTGAGGGATTGGTGCATTTAAGGAAAGGCAACAGCATGATGGAGATAAGTAGACAAAATGCTGGTAGGATTAAGTGAAGCAGAGTACAGGAGGCTTGAGTGGAAAATAGTATCAGTATATCTAAGAGGCTTTATGGCTGGTACCCAAAGACTATTTTACGTAAAGGAATTTTTTTTAAAAAGCATGATTTTCTCTGACATTGTAGGGAATTTAAAACTTTTTGTGAAGCTTCAGAATTCTTCTTAAAAAATATTGATGACTGAATGTTCTAAGTTCAGGGAGGCTATTGCAAAACTGAACACCATCATTATATAAGAGCTCATTTCTGTACTTTTTACAGCCAGTCCCAAGCATGAAGAAGGCGACGCAAGTAAGAATGTGTTCTGTGATGAACTGCATCAATCCTATGCAAACTCCCTATTCTAAATATTGAGAGCAGCACTTTATGGTTAAATATCTGAGTCAAGGGCCCTGCACGTGATGAGGTACATGAAGACATTTTATTCTCCAATACAGATTAAATATGAAATGACAGAATACAAATCAATTTCTGGTTACGGAATCATTCAAGCTTATTATAGTTCACTGAATATGAAGCTTCTTCGTCTTCTAATACAGTAGCATCTTTCAATAACTGTCACCACTGATATAGCTACTTGTAAACTGAGTAGATGGAATAGTAAAGGCCAAGTTATTTTTGCTACATAGGATCAGCTCTCTCGTAATTCAAGCTATGCAGTGGATGTTGTACAAATTTCAAAAAAGGAATAGGCACGAGTGATTCATAATGGTACATGCTAAATCTTCAAAACATGTAGTCTAATCTTCATTTCATTTGTGTTCATGAACATGAATGGTTTACCATTAAATTAACCATGTGGTGCTAATAGGAATTAGTTATCAGCAGCATTAACTTGAATTTATATTATATTTAAATTGTTAAAAAATGTCCAAAGATATTTCACAGCAGTTTTGGAAATCAAAGCATTTACACTAAGCCACTCAAGGTGATCCAGATGCCCAAAGCCTGAGATGTTAGAACATAGAACATAGAACAGTACAGCACAGAACAGGCCCTGCAGCCCACGATGTTGTGCCGACCATTGATCCTCATGTATGCACCCTCAAATTTCTGTGACCATATGCATGTCCAGCAGTCTTTTAAATGTCCCCAATGACCTTGCTTCCACAACTGCTGCTGGCAATGCATTCCATGCTCTCACAACTCTCTGTGTAAAGAACCCAACTCTGACATCCCCTCTATACTTTCCTCCAACCAGCTTAAAACAATGACCCCTCGTGTTAGCCATTTCTGCCCTGGGAAATAGTCTCTGGCTATCAACTCTATCTATGCCTCTCATTATCTTGTATACCTCAATTAGGTCCCCTCTCCTCCTCTTTTTCTCCAATGAAAAAAGTCCGAGCTCAGTCAACCTCTCTTCATAAGATAAGCCCTCCAGTCCAGGCAGCATCCTGGTAAACCTCCTCTGAACCCTCTCCAAAGCATCCACATCTTTCCTATAATAGGGCGACCAGAACTGGACGCAGTATTCCAAGTGCGGTCTAACTAAAGTTTTATACAGCTGCAACAAGATCTCACGACTCTTAAACTCAATCCCCCTCCTAATGAAAGCCAAAACACCATATGCTTTCTTAACAACCCTGTCCACTTGGGTGGCCATTTTAAGGTATCTATGTATCTGCACACCAAGATTCCTTTGTTCCTCCACACTGCCAAGAATCCTATCCTTAATCCTGTACTCAGCTTTCAAATTCAACCTTCCAAAATGTATCACCTCACATTTATCCAGGTTGAACTCCATCTGCCACCTCTCAGCCCATCTCTGCATCCTGTCAATGTCCCGCTGCAGCCTACAACAGCCCTCTATACTGTCAACGACACCTCCAACCTTCGTGTTGTCTGCAAACTTGCTGACCCATCCTTCAATCCCCTCATCTAAGTCATTAATAAAAATTACAAACAGTAGAGGCCCAAGGACAGAGCCCTGTGGAACATCACTCACCACTGACCTCCAGGCAGAATATTTTCCTTCTACTACCACTCGCTGTCTTCTGTTGGCCAGCCAATTCTGTATCCAGACAGCTAAGTTCCCCTGTATCCCATTCCTCCTGACCTTCTGAATGACCCTACCATGGGGAACCTTATCAAATGCCTTGCTGAAGTCCATATACACCACAACCACAGCTCGACCCTCATCAACTTTTCTAGTCACATCCTCAAAGATGTTATACAGAAAATTTTAGCAAATGAAAGGTAAAGTCACCATAGTTCCAGAGGGCTACTTTCTTGTCAGGCAAACAGTGGTGGTTTAACTTGGGAGTCACCGCACCTCAGGTGAGGGGAGAGGTTGACAAGGAAAGCCCTTTGTGGCAACCTCAGCTGGTGTGGAAATTAAACCATGCTGTTGGTGTTACTCTGCACTAAAAACTAGAAAATTGAATTAACCAACCCCTCAGCCCTTTTACCAAAAGGTTAGAGATATCAAGGTGTAGAGCTGGATGAACACAGCGAGCCCAGCAGCATCACAGGAGCAGGAAGGCTGATGTTTCGGGCCTAGACCGTTCTTCAGAAATCCATTTCTGAAGAAGGGTCTAGGCCCAAAACATCAGCCTTCCTGCTCCTGTGATGCTGCTTGACCTGCTGTGTTCATCCAACTCTACACCTTGTTATCTCAGATTCTCCAGCATCTGCAGTTCCTACTGTCTCTTACCAAAAGGTTACTTCTCTTTAGTTTAAACTAAAAGCCTTCTCTTCATATCCATCCACCAAACTTTATATTCAGAAACATATTTAATTCCTATATAAAATTTATACCGATCAGGAAGCTCTTCAAATTTCCTTTACCACGGTTTATGTGTAGAATTTACTCATTTCCTGTCTGTCCCTGGCAGCACTGCATGTTTCAGTGGTAAAACTAGTTTGGTTATGTGGATTTGCTAAGTAAACAGCATTGTTTTCCAAACATGACCTGTCAAATTCATAGCTATGTTGGAATATTTATACTTCATTGGTGAATTGGCCACACAATTTTTAACATTTATTAGTCAATGTTTTAAACTTCATTGTAAGATCCTAGAGTCAAACCTAGACAGGTTGATGTGATGATCACAAATATATGATCTATTCTCCTGCTGTAATGGCGACCAGGTTTGCAAGCAAAATCATGATCCAAATGAGACACTACATAAGAATGAGCATGAAGCTCAGGCCACAGGCCAACAAACTATGGTGCAACTTTTAGCCCTTTGTCCTTCACAAAATAGTGAATTGTGATTCTTGACATTTACTAATGATTTACTAATGTACAGTGCACTGCACTCAAGGTTGATATAGCAGTGATATAACTAAATCTATCAAAGTTAATGTTGCAATGATATGAATATAGGTAATTCTACTTTTCTTCATTGCTTGTTTCAAATAGCACAATTTGCTAGGGTTTTGAACACACAAATTTCTCCTGATCAGTAGCGCGCATTCATTCAGCAAGAAACTTCTGTCTCTCCTTCTGTGAATCCACTACTGATTGTATTACAGCTGTATGAATTGTTACAAGAACGCAAGTCCTTGACAGCACCTTGCAGACTTACATAAGATCTGGCAACATCCAATGTTTTTATGTAATGAATGTTGTTTCAGAATTATTGAACACACACAGACACACGCACACACACGCGCGCGCGCACACACACACACACACACACACACACACACACACACACACACACACACACACACACACAGAAAACAAAGAAATGAAAATACATAAGTATAAAGGTTCTATGACTGAGTCAAGTTGTTTAATGAGTTACTGAATATTAGAAATTTCAAATTAAGCTGGTCATTTCATAACTGCTGTTCTTCACAGGGATTCAGTAGTTCACAGGGACATCTCAAATATATTTTAATTCACATCAGGTATCCATTGGAAAGATCCCTATCTCAACTGTCTGGACCATTTAGGAATTAGCATCCGATCCATCTCAGTTATATTTGAAACTTCAATGCCACAACTTAAGGAATTATGCTCCATTCCAAAGGTTGTGACTATTTTCTGCTTTGGTGGAAGTCATGCATTTGAGTTTTCTTTGGAAGTGTAGACTTCAATATTAGTATCAAGGGCAGTACTGAGGTTGAATTTTCAAACATTTGAATTTTACAAATACTTTAAAGTGCATTTTAAAAACTTTTAAAATACTATCCCTTTAAAACTCATCTTTTGCTAAAATAATCTCAAAAAAAAACTGCATGTTGTTAGTTCAGAAAGTGACTGAATAACAGATTTGGATAACAACTTTTACAATGCTTGCAGAAATCTACCTTACAGCTTGAGTACTGAAAGCACTGAATCTCACCAACTTGAGAGACCACCGAGACCACACTTTTAATTAGGCAATCAAATTCCAAGCCAATTTTTTGCAGCCTATGCATTTATAAGCTGTCCATTGACATCTGAAAAAGAACTGAAACATGAGAGCCAATAAGAAGGACATATTCATAGAATCCCTACTGTGAGGAAAGTGCAAAGAGCATCCCAGCCAGACCCACTCCACTACCCTTTTCCTGTAACCCTACATTGCCCATGGCTAATCTACCTAACTTACACACTCCTGGGCACTATGGTCAATTTAGCATGGCCAATCCACCGAACCTGCACATCTTTGGACTGTGGGAGGAAACAGGAGTACCTGGTGGAAACTCATGCAGACACAGGGAGAAAGTGCAAACTGAAACAGACAGTCGCCTGACGGCAGAATCGAACCCAGACCCCTAGTGTTCTGACCCACTGTGCCACTCAATTTTTAATTTTAAAATGTATAGCATCTGTGAAACATTATGTCTACTATGCAAAACTGGAACTACCGGTTCTTCTTTTGACAGAGACCTTATTAGTTCCTAAGAGGGCAAGTGCAGTTGAGGAGACGGTAAGGACTGCAGATGCTGGAAGCCAAAGTCAATAGATGTGAAGCTGGAAAAGCACAGCAGGTCAGAGCATTAGGAAAGTCAATGTTTCAGGCCAAAACCTTTCATCAGGGCTGGGGAGAGGGAGGGGAGCCCAGAAGTAATTAGAGGAAGGTAGGTGGGGTTGCGGAAGGGCAAGTGGGTGGTGATAAGTGAATGTGGTCAGCGGGAAGGGTGGAGCAGATAGGTGAGCAGGAAAATGGACAGGTTTAGTCAAGTCAGAGAGGCAAGGAGGAGATAGAGGGATGGACATGACATAAGGTTGGGGGTGGAGGGATTTTAAAGATGGTGAACTCAATGTTGAAGTCATTGGGCTGTAAGCTCTGAAGGGTAAATATCAGATGTCGTTCCTCCAGTTTATGTTTGGCCTCACTCTGACAATGGAGGAAACCAAGGATGGACATATTACCAGGGGAGTGGGAGGGGGTATTTAAATGGATATGCTTCTGCCACATCTGCACCCAGGATGAGGCATTTTACTCCCAGTCATCCCAGATACCCTCCTAATTTAGGGACTGGAATTTTCCCTCCTCTGAAATTAAGGATCCCCTCAACCACATCTCCTCCATTTCCAGTGCTTGTGCCCTCAAACCCCCAACCCAGCAACCATAAGGATACAGGCACCTTAGTCCTCACATACCACACCACCTCCGAATCCAACACATCATCCTCCCTGCCCTCCCCGAGAAGACCAAAGAAGACCTCCCTGACCTGACCTATTCCTGTCCATCTTCCTACTCACCTATCTGCTCCACACTTTCCACTGACCAATCACAATAAACCTTTACCCACATCCAACTATCAGCATCCCACCTACCCAGCCTCCTTCGGCCCCACTTCCCTCCCTCTATTTATTGCTGGACTCCCCTCCCCCTCCCCAGTCCTGATGAAGGACTTTGGCCTGAAATGTGACTTTCCTGCTCCTCAGATGCTGTCTGACCTGCTGTGCTTTTCCAGTTTCATATCTATTGAAAAGTGCAGCTGAGGTTTCTTCATATATTATTTCATGAATTTTAATGCTCAAACAATTAATGTACTTCACCCAACTGGTGTCGTCATTCCACAACACTGACTCTTAATTTCATAATTCTGAACATGTACCTTCTCGCTCTGTGGGCATAGTACATCCTGAATGTATCAGTTTGAATTTACATTCTTGCCCAACTCTGGTCTTACATAACTAAAAGGAAAGAGAGATTGTTGCTATTGAAGACTTACCATCCCAATAACAAAATTGTTTTGAGTTAAAACTGACTCATGCTTGAATATGTCAATATTTGCCTCTTTGTGAAAGAGAACCCTGAATAAGAATGAAATTGCCAATGTACCCTTTTTCAAATCATTTCCAATTTCATTGCACTCAACTCACAAGGATATTTTTTCTTTCTTTAAAATATTTTAGTTCGGATTAGTAGTTAAGTAATAGCTGCAGACTGTAACTGCAGGTCTCTAGTTACAAACCCTCCATGTTCACTGGACTCTTAGCAGTCATTGATATTTTCACATCCTATCATTAATGATTTCAAAGTTACCTTAGTGCACATTGATTACCAAAGCCTAAAAGTATTTTCGAAATTTTTGTAACAACTTCCGTTATTCATTCATAGGATGAGGGCATCACTGGCTAGGCCAGCATTTATTGTCCATCTCTAATTGTCCAGAGGTAAGTTATGAGTCAACCACATTGCTGTGGGTCTGGAGTCACATGTAGACTAGACCATGTAAAGATGGTAGTTTCCTTCCCTCAACGACATTATTGAACCAGATAGGTTTTTCTGACAATTGGCAATGGATTCATAATCATCACTAAATTCTTAAATTCGAGATACTTATTGGAGGAATTGACACCAAGTCCCCAGAGCATTACCTGGGCCTCTGGATTAACAGTCCAGTAGAAATACCACTAGGCCACTGCCTCCCCTCGAGCATTTGGCATGTGGCTGAATGCCCTGAGATGCAGCACACTCCTAGAAAACTGTTTTGTATCATTTTAGCAGAGGACTGGCAACAAACAGTATGCAACGGATTGATCCCTATTTAATCAGAATGTAGGTGTGAGTTTCACATTCACATTAATTCATAATACATGTAATTGAATCCTAATACTCCTGAACAACCAGTGCTATCACTGAACAATTGGGAACAATATTTATCATAAAATAGATTTCATACTTCAAAGTACACAGTATATCGTACTGGTCCATAACCAAATGCGTGAAGCAGCAACATTAAACCATTTATATTAACCTATCAGCTACTGAGCCATGTCAAGGTCTAACTAATGACTGCTTTATTAAATGGACATCAGCAACACCATTCAGCTAATTTGATTGCTCAATTAATCTTAACCTATAAATCATAATGGTGCAACTGTCTGAGCAGATGTGTAAACCAGACTGCAAAAACAGGGACAGATCAATTAGAAGAGGCCACCAGGAGACCAGAGAGAGAGAGAGAGAGAGAGGGAGAAGGGAGAAGGGAACTAAGGTAGACTTTAAAAGATTAAAAAGGTCATGAACACAAACAGGAGTTAATGAAACAGCACTGGATGTTATGGAACACAACAACCAGATTGAAATGCTATGCATTTCATGACTTTCGTATCAAGGAATGCAATTCTGCCATTTCATCTCAAAGTTGTTTCTCAAAGAGGCAACAGCTGTTGCCATCTAATATATTCTTACGTGTATACAGTCAGTTAGTGCTCCAAGCAATTGTGTGGGATATACTTGCAATACCAATGGCACACTGATAGGGTATATTGATAAACTCACAGCAGATGGCTTTGTGAGTGAAACTAACTAAGGCCTGGAACAGGGCTGTCTTTCCATTTCTCTTAGGAATGGAGACAAGGTATTTTTCTTTTTGGCACAACAATAAAACGGGAAGGAAAATTGAAATACTATGAGTCCAGTGCAAAAGTTGCAGTCGGGAATACTGATGAAAGTCACTCTGGAAGATGATTACTAAAATAAGGGAAAAGAGTCAGAATCTTTCCAATGCAGTCAATGTCAAGAAAGCTGGGCAAATCATATGAGAAAAGGAAATAAGGAAATTCCTGACATTGAGAGCAAAATGTCCCATTTTCTGACCAAAAGTTGAACAGCAAGATGTAGATCTCACTATCAGTTGTATGGAGTCTATTTACATGAACTGTGACAATTCCTAACATGGAAGTCAGAGGCTTAACAGGCAACAAAAAACAGAATTTGCTGGAGAAACTCAGCATGTTTGGCAGCAGCTATGGGAAGAAACCAGGGTTAATGTTTCAAATCTGAGATTGCTTTGTTAGAACTCCAGCTCACTACTTGCTCCTCTGGCTCTCCCTTCATTGCCAATCACCAAATTTAAAGACACGTTCATCATCATGGGCAGTGACGGCACACATCATCTGGTTATAAGGATCTCCAGGTGCGTACTGGCACAGAGGCATGTTAATGTCTCTCAGTCCAACATTTCAGGGGCAACTGAGAAGAACCATATAGGGTACCTGCTGACTGCCAGCGCTTGACCAGGTGCACAACTAAAGATCGGGCTGGCACACGGAATCCCGGGGGGATACTATAAATGGCAGATCCCTTAGAAACATTAACACACAGACAGATCTGGGTGTGGAAGTCCACAGTTCCCTAAAAGTGGCAACACAGGTGACCAAGGTGATTGAGAAGCCACATGGCACGCTTGCCTTCATCAGCCACAGCAAGGAAAACAAGTGTTAGCAAACCATGTTGCAGCTATAAAACACCCTTTTTAGGCACATCTGGAGTATTGTGTGCAGTTTTGGTTGCCACACTACCAGAAGGACGTGGAAGCTTTGGAGAGATACAGAGAAGATTCACCAGAATGCTACCTAGTCTTCATGGCACTGTCTATGAGGAATGTTTAAAAAGACTAGGATTGTTTTCATTGGAAAGACAGCAGCTGACAGGAGACTTGATAGAGGACTACAAAATTATGAGAGGCATAGAGAGGGTGGAAGGTCAGATGCCTTTTCACAGGGTTTAAGTTTCAATTATAAGGGGGCACAGGCTCAAGGTTAGAGGGGGAGCATTTAAGGGAGCGTGCAAGGGAACCTTTCATGCAGAGTGTGGTAGGAGCCTGGAATGCACTGCCGGAAGATGTGGTGGAAGCAGGCACGTTTTTGACATTTAAGAGGCATCTGGATATTTGCATGAACTGTGAGGGCATGTAGGGATACAGACCGAATAAGGGCAAAAGGTTTGTTTTTTAGTTTAGTTAGGGCATGATGATCAGCACAGGCTTGGAGTGCTGACGGGCCTGTTCCTGTGCTGTACTTTTGTTGTTCTTTTCTGTCCTGTCAGTGGGTGATACACCTGCCTATGGCAGGTAGGAGAATATCAAGAGGGGGGCACTGTAGGGTCATGGTGCATTGGAATGAGGCACGTTGAGAAAGGTAGCATGAGAGAATGCACTCGACCTCATTGATAGAAACCTCCCTGAAATTCACAAAAGATCACTTCTAGCCAATATCTGATAAAATTCATTCTGATATCTTTATTAAGCCAGTAATTCTGCACTTTCAAACCTTTGTAAAATTTCTGAAGCATATTTTGTACATGGGGCTAAAGAGAACTGACAGCATTATTGACTGTGCTCCTAAGATGCTGCTTGGCCTGCTGTGTTCATCCAGTTTCACACTTTGTTATCTTACATTATTGACTGTACTTGCTGAATCAGAAGACTGTAAATTAGTTATATGGTTTTTTTTGCCGTACAAATGCATATGCTAAATTTCTCTAGAAGGCCATATAATGTCATTAAAATCCGAGAATTATTTTGGTGTGCAATATTAATTATGATGTGACCATTAATTGCAGTTAATAATATTTTATAACTGAGAAACTGAAATAGATGATTTTTTTGAGCCCTATTGGCATTGAACTTGAAGGTAAATTGTGATTTTAATATCCTTTTTCAATCTACTTCCTGACCTTATCTTCCATGTTTTGTCTGGGTCAAAGTTTTTTATTCCAACCTTTGGGTTCCTCCTGTTGACCAGCTCACTAATTCTTAACGCTTAGAGCATTATACAGAAGAAGTGAGCCAAAGCTGAATAAATTTGAATAAGTTATGTCCTCACTGTTTATAGAACAGTACAGCACAGAACAGGCCCTTCAGCCCACGATGTTGTGCCAACCATTGACCTCATGTATGCACCCTCAAATTTCTGTGACCATATGCATGTCCAGCATATTGTGACCACGACTTGGGGCAGGTCACCCTCTCCATTCAGGACCCCAAAGACACGATTCGAGACATCACGGACCCTGGCACCTGGGAGGCAACACACCAACCGTGAGTCTCTTTTGTTCCCAACAAACCTTCTTTCAGTCTCTCTAACTATTGAGCCCCAATGACTAACACGCTCTTCCTATCCCCCCTTCCCTTCTATGCAAGAGGGACAGACTCTGTGCCAGAGACCTGCACCCCAGTGCATGTCCCTGGTAATTCCCCCCCCCCCCCACCCCCCCACCAACAGTATCCAAAACGGTATACTTGTTTCTCAGGGGAACAACCAGAGGGGATCCCTGCACTGACTGGTTTTTCCCCCTTCTAACAGTTATCCAGCTTTCTTCATGCTTAGGAGTGACTACTTCCCCGTATCTCTTGTCTATCACTGATTCTGTCTCAGAGATGGCAGGCTCTGACGCTCGAGGTAAGCTTTTAAAGATTTAAAATCACTGACTCACCAGCTTCCCGAGTTTCATTTCTGCATAAGAGACAAATAAATGTCAATCTGAAGCGCATGCAATACAGGGTGAGTTGCACCTCCCGCACAATTGACAAGTTCATTTCACATCAAGAACACAGCCAAAGCTTCACGACTGCAGGAGTCAAAGTAGAATTTGACAGGAATCCCTCAGCACATTCAGATGGGTCGAGCAGATGGGAAGGTTCCCAGGTTCTGTTGGTCAAATTCAAAAGCTAAAGTTGTTGTAGCCCTACAAGACCACAGACGGCTCTCTCATTCAAGAGATGGCTGGTGGTGGTTTAATCTGAGGGCCACAACAGCCCAAGTGAGGGGAGAGGGGAAAATGTTGAATCTCCCATAGTGACCTCAGTGAGGGGGTATTGAACCCATGCTGCTGTTATCAGTCTGCATCACAAACCAGCTATCCAACTGACTGAGCTCACCCCAATGCCCTGCACATAAATATTACAATTAATCTTCCATAACTTTGCTCCCAGAAATTATGCAAGTCTCCAGCTACCTTTCATGTAGGTGTATTTTGGAACCTTGTTAAATGTTGGATTATCTAACAGCAAATAAACAGATACGTCATATATTGTGGTTTTGTATAAAAAGACCTGATTGGGGACACTGGATATGCTCATCTGGATTTTATGTGCACTTTTAAATTATTGCTTGAAATCAAAAGATTTATCAACTGCAATTTCTCTCCTACGACAAGAGTATGGAAAATCCTCAAACTCAGCCCTATTAAAACCACCCCAAAAACAAAACTGACACTGCATTAAACAACAACTCTTGATGCAAGAGGAAGTGATCATATTTACAGTGTTATATTTCATGACAGCTCATAGTTGCACAGCATGTTTTTGATAAATATAAGTCATAAATACGAGAAACATTAATGTAGAAACATCAGAAATAGATAAACCTATTTGCACCAGTTATACAAAGACTGCTTAAATTCTGGCTAGAACTATTCAAGGATTTTGCAGTTACTTTCTGACCTATTTTAACAACACTCTGTGGAGGCACATGAAAGCTTTAGTCCTAAATGTCACCTCATGTCTGTAGAACCTTTTATGACTTGTATATTTCTAACTTTCTCACCACTTAACAGATCACGAAGCTTTATGCAATTCAGACACTGCCAAACTTTACATTTGCAATTTAAATAATATATGTTGGGGTCTTAATGGAGGTTCATAACATGTGTTTTTCCACAATGATCTCAAGATATTTATGGTACCTTTCCACCATAAAATTCTTGTACAGGGCATGCAGAACTGAAAGATGCAAATCTTTCATCAATGTAGGCAGCACTATGTTGAATTGATTGAAAATGTATGAATTTTTGTTCTTGGTTGGTCTTCTGGAAATAATGCTGCACCTATGCCTGAACTAGAAGCAAGTTTCTGTTCAATTTCTTCCTTATAGAATACAATCTAATACAGCTTTCAGTCTAGTAATGTAACTTGGAATTAGTGACTGGGGATGACAATGAGGCTGTAGAGCATTTTGGTACGCATATTTCTGCTAAAAGGATGATCAAATGTCTAAAATTTTTTATAAGAAGACAGCTGTCACAAGTGGCATCAATTGTAACAAACATTTTTTTCTATTTGATTATGATGACATTGGTCAAAATTTCCTAAACTTATGAAGGTGGCTTTCCAAATAGGAGCCTGAGGGCACTTAGAAATTTGTACATTGGGTTAACTCCCAGTTAACCTTCAGGTTCAACAATAATTGATCTGGCAGTGACACCAGAATATTTTAAAATTATAATGCACTAATTCCTTGTAATTTTCCATGTTGCAATTCATTTTCCTGGGCGTATGGGTCTTCCAACATGAGATTGTAGAGATGCCCGCTGAGCCAGTCGGTTTGGTTGCAAATGTTTTGTCATCCTGCTACGCAACATCATCAGGGCGCCTCCAGTGAAGCATCAGTGTTCTATCCCACTTGTTTTTATATGCCTCACTTTGCTGTAGTGGCTGGTATTACTTCTGGTTCTGTTCCTCAGTGGTTTGTACACAGGGTCTAATCCAGTGTTTTTGTTGATAGAGTTCAGGTTGGAATACCAGGCCTCCAGGAATCCAGGAATTCCCTGGCGTGACTCTGTTTGGCTTGTGCAATTATGGATGTGTTGTCTCAGTCCAATTCATGTCGTCATTTTCCATGTGTAGTTAGACAAGCGAGCATTGGTTATGTCTCTTGGTGGCTAGTTGATGTTTGTACATCCATATTGTCAGTTTTCTTCCGGTTTGGCCTATGCAGTGTTTCTCACAGTCCTTGCATGGTATTTTGTATATTACACCAGCTTTGCTGGCTTTACATTCGTCACTAGCTATCATAAGGTGGTTGTTGGTTCGTGGGCTACTCTGATACCTAGGGGTCTACGAGGTCTTGTGGTCATCTCTTAAATGTCCTTGATGTATGGTAGGGTGATAAGTGATTCTAGTCATGTTGTGTCTTCCTGCTGTGGTCTGTCGTTGAAGGTGAAGTGGGTTGTGTCAACAACAGCATACACAAACAAATCACAGGAACACCAATGGGACCCCCAATATCAGGACTGATTGCAGAAGCATTAACACAAAAGGTTAGAATGGACAGCACTCCCTACTATACAACCTAGACTCTGGGTCTGATGTGTAGATGATACCTTCGTGATCAGCAAAAGCGCAAAACTAGAAGAAACCCATCGACACATAAACAACATCCTTACTGGGATAAAATTCACCAAAGAAGAAGAGAACAACAACCAACTACCTTTCCTGGACGTAATGGTAGAACGCAAAAACAACAGGGAATTCCAGACTAGCAAATATAGAAAGGCCATACATATGGACCAGATACTCAATTACACTAGCAACCACCCCAACACCCATCAACAGAGCTGCATCAGGATGCTATTTAAAAAAAACCACAACACATTGCAGCAACCTGGAACTACGTAAAACAGAACAGGAGCACCTATATGGGGTCTTCAAAAGAAATGGATACCCGAAAAGCATAGTCCGCCGTTACCTCTGAGGCACTCCACAACAGGAAGACAGAACATGACCAGACTCAATAGTCACCCCACCACACATCAATGACATTTCAGACATGACCACAAGACCATTCAGACTCGTAGGTATCAGAGGAGCCCACAAATCAAAAACCTTCCTACGACAGCTAGTGACGAATGTAAATGATCCCATATCCAAACCAGCAAAACTGGGGTAATATACGAAATACCATGCAAGGACTGTGAGAAACAATACATTGAAAGAAAACTGACAATACGGACACATGAACACTAACTAGCCACAAAGAGACATGACCAATTCTCACTTGTCTCACTACACATAGACAATGAAGGACGTGAATTCGACTGGGTCAACCCATTCATAAACGCACAAGCCAAACAGATACACGCCAGAGAATTCCTGAAAGCCTGGTACTCCAACTGGAACTCCATCAACAAACATACTGAATTTGGCCCTGTGGACAAACCACTGAGAAACAGAACCGGAAGTAACGCCAACCTGCCCAGCAAACTGAGGCAGAAAAAAGCAGGACAGAATACCAACACTTCACTGGAGGTACAGTAGTAATCCACAAAAAGGATTTGTCTGCAGTTCCCATGCATAATCTTGTCATCTCATTAAGACTGATATCTCTAAATAATGCTCTCCCGACTTCAGTGGCAGCAGCTTCCCTCACACTGAAAGTGCCTCCAGTGCACTATTGCTACTCCAGACAATGGTCACATAGACAATGGCATATGGCAACGATCTACATTGGCTATTATGATTGGACCTTTCAGTGTTGGGGCCCATTTGCACTCCCTAATTAGACATGGTTCCTGTATGTGACTCTTCTAGGTTTCTGACTTGGATATTCACTCTGACGCCAGGATCTATTTTTGAGCAACAAAATTTAGCCTGATATTTGCTTTTGGAGGTATTTTTTCTCCAATGCCGTAAAATTAACTAAACCCCACATCTCACAACTTCAAAAAGACATTAAAATACTGCAATATTGAGGAATCTGGTTATCCTGGTAAATGACTCACAAGTAGTCAGTGTGCGGGTCTAGCAACTGTTTAGGGAGACAAATGAAAAATATTCTTTTTTGCAAAGAGAATGAATTGTAAAAGTAGGCAAGTGTTGCTGGAGTTGAACAGGGTGTTGCTGAGTGTAGAAGTGTACTGTGAACAAGTTTGATTTCCTTACTTGAGAATGGATATAAATGAATGAGAAGAATTTCAAAGAAGGTTCTCTTGACTGATTTCTGGGACAAAGGGGTTATCTAATGACTGAAGTTTTTTAAGAATGGGGGGGTGATCTTATTGAACTACGTAAGATCCGGAGTGGACTTGATTGGGTGGATACTGTGAGGATGGTTTCCTGTATGGAAGAGACTAGAACTAGGAGACAACACTTAAAAATAAGGCAGCCCTATTAATGATGAGGCAGTTTTTCTCACATTAACTGTAATTAGTCTCTGGATTTCTCTTTCCCCAGAGAAATAGAGGCAAAGTTATTGAATGTTTCAAGTCTAAGTGAAATAGATACATACGTGTGAGGGAGTCAACGTGTACTGGAGATAGACAAAAAATATCGAGCCACAATCAAATCAACTAGGACCTTATGACAGAGCTGGCTCAAGATGCGATATATCTTACTTCAGCTCCCAATTCAAATGTTTGAATGTATGTTCATAAACATTTCTTCAGCTTTTTTCTCCATTCCTTTCCTTTATCTAGCTCTCCCTTCCCTCTGGCACTATCTATTTTCCTCTCCTTCAATGCCACTGATTTCAAATGTATGTCTCTGCTTCACTGCATTCATTTCTTTCTTCCATGGCCGTTAACTCCACCTCTTCACTGCCAGGCAATGTCTCTTCATGCCCTGAATCCAGTAGTTAACTCACTGGAACACTGGTCTTTTCCTCATGCTATTCTTAGCATTAATAACCAGGACAGAGGCCTCTCTATTTTGTGGTCTGAAAATCAAGCTTTCATAAAGACTTATCATTTAAACTATATAGAGGCTGGTGTTTTGCTATTTGCTTGATGTTTCAGCCATTGCATGTAACTAATCTTGCATGTTTGTAGTTGGCTTTTGTGGATTTGCTCTAAGCAAATTTGGTAAATAGACAATTCTAATTTAAACAAATAGTTCTATTTACAATTCATTCATCACCATCTTCTGTTTCAATTAATTCCAAAAAGCATACTGGCTCTTACTTTTAGACTATTCTTTCATTCTACTCATTTCCTTTTTACTCAGGTTCTGCCACGTCCACTTGGCTGAAAATGTTCTCATAATTCTGATCCATGCATAGATGCTAGTTAAATACAAGAGGAATCATGAGTGTATTTCTCCTCAACACCAAACACCAAAAACTCTGAGCAAAATCACTGTCAATGGAGACCATGCGCAAATCCCTTTGGTGACTGCTCACAGAATGATGAGGCAAGATTAATATGCGGCTGATAACTTGACACCGTCAGTGCTGAGTGTAGTATATAAGGAATAAAGTACATTTTCTGGTATATCAGCCACTGGGTTCCAATGCAGCATGACTAAGGGTGGAGGACGGCTCACAGATTTTCCTCTTCAACTACATAACATGCAGAGCAGACGATCGGAACACTGACGATGAATGTGTCTGATGGCATATTCTCATTCACGGCTTGGCTTGACTGTTGTTGCCAGCATGAAGCTGACACTTTAGCTTGGTTACTAATATTGATTTCTAAGGCAAGGGCAAGATTTTTGGAAGCTGGTGGCTGTGGGAATTGAGGCAGAGAGGAATGTAGTTTTGCACTGGTAGGTGTTAAGTAAATTTTCTACACTGTCTCATGATCAATTCATTTACAGGGAGGTTGGATCAAGCACAAAACATCTACCTGACTACAAGCAGTGAGTGCCTTAGACAGGAATGCAATTAAGGCCAGTTATCAAAGGCCAACTGAAAAAGAGATCCTCAGGCTGTTTAACAAAGTGTGGAGCTGGATGAACACAGCAGGCCAAGCAGCATCTCAGGAGCACAAAAGCTGATGTTTCAGGCCTAGACCCATCAGCAGAGACCTCAGGCTGTTTGATGTATGATAAATGCCTGGGCAAGCTCCCAGAAGCAGACTGGGACAGCCAGTGTTCCTGGAACTCTTTGAGACTTCCATCTAACTATAGCCATGACCACAAATGCGACTCCAAAAGCTAAAAGCTGTGGCCCTTTTAAAAGTCAAAGCTTTCAGTTTGAACCTGCGTTTGCATACCGCAGTAGATTTTCCTAATGGTTTGATGTTTTAGTCAGAGTACATCATCAACTTTGCTTGTGATTTGGTCAAATTCATAGTTGGCTTTCTGTGAACTGACAGTGAGCATAATATTAGATTAAGTGCCAAATTTTTAATTTTAAACAAGAGTTCTTCTCATCCTGGGCACTGCAATCAAAGTTCCCCAGGACAGCATGCTTGCTTCATCAAGAATCTTCTCTCTGTCATAAGGCCAGGATTTGTCATTTTCATTTATGGTGCTACAACATTCACTTCCAATCATCCTAATGAAACTTGAAGTAGTTCATACCAGCTTGCAACAGAACTTAAAGACATCAACACTTCAGTTGAGAAGCAGGAGGTAGCATTTGTGGCTCCTAATTGGTTGGTAACAGTCACCTTGAACAGTAGAAAACCCAAACATTTCTCTTACGACTTCAGCAGTGAGTGTACCACCACTGACATCCTTGGGGACACAATTAAGCAGATGGTCAATTAGTTCAGTCAGTGAACACTGTGTCTGAAGATGAAGCTGGGCGCTCTGCATTAAAAAGGTTCACAATATGCTCCCTCAATTTCATGATGGGAATGCTCCCTGGTTGCCTGGATTGGTGCTGTTCCAACAGCAATTCGAAAGCTCAACACCAAGTAGATGTGTATAATTTGTCAGTGAAATCAACACCCACTTCCTCACTACCAGTACAAGGAGTTGTAAAATGTACTATACTGGATAGCAAGAACTGCAGATGCTGGAGTTAAAGATAACACAGTGTGGACCTGGAGGAACACAGCAGGCCAGGCAGCATCAGGGGAGCAGGAAAGTTGACGTTTCGGGTTGGGACCTTTCTTCAGAAATGAAGAATTTTTGAAGAAGGGTCCTGACTCGAAACGTCAGCTTTCCTGTTCCTCTGATTTCCTGTTCCACCAGTTCCACACTTTATTATCACTATACACAGGGTGTTCTCCCAAACTCATCATGATTACTTCAACAGCAATTTCCGAGCCAAGAAATTTAGGAATACAAACAAATCACAATTCCCTTTTGTTTGCATTTTGGTTAATTCATGCAGACTCGAGGAAAATTTGGACCATAATGTTTTCATAGCAATCTCATCACTAGTGGACAGTTTCATGCTATTTTATGTATGTTACGGGTTCTAACTGATATGCTCTTGCATAAAACAAATTCTTTATTTATTTTTATCATTTTTGATCTTCCTTACTATTTGCATTTGAATAGACTCCATCAAAATATGATTTAGAATTAATAAGAACACAATGAATTGGTAATATTTTACTTCTTAGTTTGATATTATTTTCAAATATTAACTTAATAAAAATGTCCAAGAGGCGAAATTGTCACTGTACAGAATAGGACCCTATGTATTAACATATGGAGCTTCTCGTTCCAAACTATTTTTCAAAGCCAGATTCCATTCAGTAGATCAAGCACAATCATTGTGCAGCCTACAATTTTCAGTACAAAGATAATTTTTTGGACTGAACATTTTAGCAATCTCCCAAAAGCAGTTTCAATGAACATTACACACACTTACTTCATAGGGTGAGGGGCAATGGCCTCGAGATAACTAACACACCTGTAGATCATCCTGAGCATTGAGCCACTTTTCACTAAAAGTATTTCATAGTGTTGAAAGACCAGCACTATTTGCTGTGTAATGAGTGGAATTTCTCTCTAGGCTTTACAAAGTACATGATAGCTAGGGATGTAAGGCAGGTGTCCCTATACTTACACTCAGTTGAGTTTCATTATAACTATTTGGAATGGTATACTCAGTGAATTAAAGTATACTAGACTGTAAAAGAGTTGAAAAATGCCTTGCCATAAAGGGTTCCTAACATTGTTTGGGCCTGGACAATGACACAGTGCTGCATTAATTCTACTCTCAAGCAAATCCTTCAAACTGACTCTAAAAATTCTAGCAGCATTATTTAACCAAAAGGCTAGAATCATAACCTAAAGTTTTTCAGCCCTGCATGGTTTATAACGTGAGCTCAGATTTTTTTAAAAATAAATACAACTAGTAAAATAGCATCAACTATTGTGTGTTTGCGTGCACACACTACAAGAAGGCTTTGGAGAGGGTACAAAAGAGGTTTAACCAGGACATTGCCTGGAATGGAATGCATTAACTATAAAGAGAGCCTTAACAAACTTGGATTTTTTTTGTCAGTGTAGGCAGCTGAGGGGCAATCTGATAGAAGTATATAAAATTATGAGAGGCATGGATAGGGTGGACAGTCAGAGTTATTTCCCACGGTGGTAATGTCAAGTACTAAGGGGGAAAGAGAGGGACAAAGTTTAAGGGAGATGTGTGAAGAATGTTTTTTACATAGACAGTGGCAGGTGCCTGGAACACACTGCCAGACAAGATTGTAGAAGCAGATATGTTGCCACCTGAACAGAGAGCGAATAGGAGGATATGGACGATGTGCAGGCAGGTGGGATTAGTTTAGAATGGCATCACGGTTGGCGCAGACAAGGTATGCTGAAGGAATGGTTCCTGTGCTACATTGTTCTTCGTTCTATAATACACACAGGAATCAATTTTCTGATAAACCTGTCGAACAGACAAATATCTTCAGCAATAAAAGCAACAATATGAAATTGTACCTATAGTTCAAAATCCAGTTTGGCTCAATACCACACTAAATAAATTGCAATAAATTGAGTGTTCAAAATAGAATCAGCTATAAATAGACTCCATCAAAATATGATTTGGAATTAATAAGAGCACAATGAACTTGCAATATTTTACTTCCTTAGTATGACATTATTTTCAACAATTAACTTATTAAAAATGTCCAAGGGATGGAATGCTCCACTATAAGAGGGCAATTTGATCTTTATTAGTTTTAAAAACTTGACAGTTACTGATAAACAAGAGATAGAAATCTTGCTAAATAAAGCCCATCTAGCCTGAGGATGCTGTCTCCTCAAGCACGAAGGCAGGTGCAGAAAACTGTAAAACTTTAATAAGCAAGTCCTAATAAAATACAATTTCTTTTACATAACTAGAGACTTACCACACTGGAAAAAGAGCCTCTTAGCGTGTAAGGATTTGACTTAAGAACTTATCCATCCAGAAACAATGTCAAGATTCAAAATCAGCTCAGATAGATGAATAAAGCAGAGAGCAAAGTGGGCAAATGTGACTATTTTCTCACACTGAGGTCCACACAGAGGTGAGCATGTGGAGCTGTGCTCGTAATATCACTGCCTTAGTAATCCGAAATCGCAGACTGATGTTGTAGGGACATGGGTTCAAATCCCGCCACTGAATTCACTAAAACCTAGATAAGGGTGGTGACAGTAAGCAAGCCTAATGGCAACCATGTAGTGACAGCTGATTTTCATAAAAACCCATCTGGTTCATTAACGTCCTTTAGAGGATGAAATCCAGACTCCCTACCTGCAGTAGCCCACAGCAATATATTTGACTCTGAACTGACCCTCTGTACAGTTATGGATGAGTTACAAATGATGGGCTGAGCCAACAATGTCTACATCCTCGAAACAAATATTTCATAGTGCATCATTCCTTGAAAGGGAAGTGGCAGATAGACAAATTAATGAAGAAGGCATTTGGCACGCTTGTCTTCATTCATCAGAACAATGTGTGTAGGAACTGTGACATCATGTTGCTGCTGCACAGGACATCGGTGAGGCCACTTTTAAAATATTATCTACAATTCTGATTAGACTTCCAAAGGAAAGATGTTGTTAAACATGAGAGGATACACAAAAACCTACAAGGATTTGGCCAGGACTGGAGGGTTTAAGTGATAGGGAGAGGTTGAATAGGCTGGGGCTTTGGACTGTTGGAGGATGAAGGGTGATTTCATAAAGATTTGTAAAATGAAGTGGGGCATGGATAAGGTGAATAGCCAAGGCCTCCGTCCCAGGGTAGGGAAGTCAAAAACTGGACAGCATAGGTTTAAGAAGGAAAGATGTAAAAGAGGCCTAAGGGGCAATGTTTTCATGCAGAGGGTGGTGTGTGTGTGAAATGAACTACCAGAGAAAGTGGTCGAGGCTGGTACAATTATAACATTTAAAAGGCATCCGGATGGGTCTATGAATAGGACAGGTTTAGAGGAATATGGGTTCAATGATGACAAATGTGACTAGGTCAGATTGGGATATCTGTTAGGCATGGATGAGTTAGACCAAAGGGTCGGTTTCTGTGCTGTATGTCTCTTTGACTCCATAACTCTAAATAAATCACTGCTGCAGGGTGGTTGAGTTGAATGGCCTATATCACATGTTATTTCTATGTACAAAATTTTGAACCAAAATTCCAATCTTGAGTCCATAGAAATTTCAGCATCAAATCAGAAAAGAAGGTTGAAGTAACATTAATCAACTGATAATTGGGTTTGAATTAGCAAGAGGTCATCTACTGTGCTAAAATACACCACCCTATAAAGTCATAATGGCAATCAAGTGCTAACATTGAATATAACAATACAATATGTGTCTGGAAGTACCAAACTGAGATTCAATCTGACAAAGGTTAACTATTCAAGTCTCAAGACATGACAACTTACATTTGGTATGAATGTAAAATTTTTCCTAGATAAATGACACTTTGACCTGGACTCTCCTTCCACTGGCAGCTTTGTGATAGGCCATGCCTAACAGGCAATGTGAGACTGCAGCTAACTCACTCCCAGTGCCCTAAACAGCCAAGCTGAAAGAAGTTCACAGGCAAGAAGACTGCTTCTTATCAATGTACTGGTACCAGGAGAGAATCAAATCAAAAAACTACAGTCAGTTAATGAATCTTCCAAATAAAATGATGGAAGAAGCAACAACCTTGACAACTACCTTGAGTATGTAAGCAAATAGATGGGCAGTTAAATTTTGCAATGTGTCTTTTTGGTTATTCTTAGCAGAGTGAGGTGCAGGAGGGCCTGCCTAATCTGCATTGAAACAAACGGGGCCAACAGAAGAACAGTGAAGAATGTATGGAGGGATGTGGCAGAGACAGTCAGCATTAACTCCCCAATATTATGAAGTGCTGCACAACGTTTCAAGGAAGAAAGCATATACAGACAGTAGCAAAGAAGAACACCCAGGGGAGAAACACCATCGCTGAAAATCCTGAGCCAATAATCAAGTCAAATCTTACTTATTGAAAAGTGTGGGCTATGATTGAAATGTCACTACTCAACAAGTTTGTTGCTGGTTTTTCTGTTCCACTTCCCAACTTCTTATGCACCATTTTATACAATGAGGAATGCCTATGTAAGATTTCTTTGATCTGTAAAACCTGGTATTTGAGATTCTAAGTTGAAGGAAGAAGTACTTTAGTAATGTCTGATGCCTGAGGTCTTGCAACTTAGCTCCTTCCATCTTCAACATTTTCAATCCAGCCTTTCCATGCCTTCATCCTCATCCTCTTTCAATTATCCAAATAAAATTATTCCATTTGTATAATCTATGACTGGAATTCTAAATTGTACTTTGAACAATGATCAGTTAAACTAGCTGCAAGTGAGCTAAATTCAAATCTCAATTCATAACAAGGCCATTACCCAGGTATAGAAACACCAAGCATTAGCAACAGATGGACTGTATGTTACTGTATTATACACTGTAAGGTGCAAGTGTGAATAAATCATTCAATTCAGTTACTGTGGTATCTAATTCTGGAATTCCACTTTGTTTTATTAATTTGTGGGATGCAAGTTTTGCGGGTTGGGCTCACACTTACTGCCTATGCTTAGTTGGCCTAGAACTGCCTTCCTGAACCTCTGTCCATTTGGTATAGATAGACCTACAAAGCTGTTAGAAAGGGAGTCTTTACATATACAGTTGGGTCTGAAGGAGATATAAGAAGGACAAGGTGGAGTAGTTAGCTGTATTAATTTAAATATAATCGATCAGGCTTCTGATTGGCTGTCAGGCAATTGGGAGCTTAATTTTTCCAGCAGAATATTGTAAATATTGTATATATTTGAACAAAATTGAACAGGGAGTCTTTAGGAAGGCAATTCCCTCTATTTAGTATTCCAAATCAAGCAATAATTTAAAAGGCTTCAGATCTATTGACATAATTCAGGAATCTTGATTGCTATATGTGGCAGCAATCTAAATTCAAAGTGCAGATTTTAGGAAGTTGAAACTGAATTCAGTTTGAAATGCGCTAGATCCAGATGAACCAGCTGCAAAAACGGTGTTGATACACGGCACAACAGCTTCAAACAACAAATACCGTTTAAAGTGATTTTCAATAAATATTCTCACAGTGGGAACAATTTTCAACTTTGCTCCTTCATGATCAGAACAGACTGTTTATCTGTTGAAGAACGTTAACCTTTTGAGTCCTACTGAGATCAACAGGGTAACAATCAAGTAAAATGGATTGCCAGTGCCTGCCTGGGCAGAAGTTGAAAATTGGTCTTGATAAACCAGAGTAGCTGCATTTCACTCAATCAATTGGGGCTCAACCTTCTGGACAAGCTTTTTGGATGTCTTGAGTAGTGAGGTTAGTGCTCGACATTGTATGTTTCATTGGGAAACTCAATCATCCAATTCCTGGACATGGGGTGCCCAGGGATGGTCAAAGGTTCCTGTTCCACTAAAAGGGGTACACACAGTATGCAAGGACGAATAGTGGAAACAGTTAGGGGTGAGATTTCCGTTTTCAAGGTTAGAACTATTCAGCTCAGCGAATGTAAAAGTTATGCCAAATATCTCAAGACATTAGCATGTCTTAAGAACTTTTCAAATTATTTATTCTATACAAAGAATAGAGACCAGATTGAAATTTACTAATGACTAATCAAGCAAGTTGAGGAGAAAAGGCGAAGGGTGAGCAGGCCACTTTGGAAGTGGATGGAAGACTGCAGTCGTGGGTATCAGGCGAGTCGGAGGGAGGGTGAAAAAAGCACCCTTGTTAAATGTAGGCAAGGGAAAGCAGAATAGCAAGGTGAACTTGGGATGCAAATGATGTATAAACATGGTGGAGGAAAGGAATACGTATTGAAATCAAGGAGAAAGACCCAGTTATGTACTACACTATTTGGGAGTTTGAACTCAGAAGAGTCTGTCCCTTGTTGTCGTTGAAATGATTACAGTCTCAGTGACTGATGACGGGGTTGAGGGTGGTGGGTGAAAGGGAAAGGCACAAGCTGGTGGGTAAAGAATATCTGTTTGAAGTTGGCTAAGTGGAGTGTCTTTGAAAGCACAAATGTCAATTTGCTTTTTCCTGTTTTAAGTTTATTTTATTGATCCATTGTGAAGGGTAAAAGTGCTTCACATGAACTAGAATACACCATTTTAAAAGATTTTTTTGTGAGCAGTCGTTGCCCGTTGACATTCAATATAAATGTACCAATGGATGGGAGGGGTGTACTTAATTCTCACATAGTTGCCAACATCCTAAACCAGAATGAGGCAGCGTCCGTCCAAACTCTTAAAATCTGTGGCTTCCTATTAGACAATTTCCTTAAAAGTGAAATGAATTCTCTCATTATCAGCCACAAGGAAAAAGGAATTTTAAAATATTAAAAAAGATCATTCCCAACTCCCAAAGATTAATTTACATAAAATTGGCAAGCAATTCTTCAATTATAAATAAAATGCAATAGCTATTTTAATATGCATTCCGAAGTATTACAAGATAAATAAAAATGGGATCTGAAGGCTTCTGAATTTGGCCAAGGAGTTTTACTTTATATCATGAGTAACCCAGGTCCAATTACATTCTCTGGGTTTTGGTTAATTTGCAGGGCAGCATCTCTGTCACCTGGTCAGAGCCCCTTGTTACCATTTGGAAAGACATATGCAGAACTCATCCCACCTCCTTGACCTGTCCGTCTTCCCTGGACTGACCAATCCCCTCCCTACCTCCCCACCTATACTCTCTCCACCTATCTTCTTTACTCTCCATCTTCGGTCCGCCTCCCCCTCTCTCCCTATTTATTCCAGTTCCCTCTCCCCATCCCCCTCCCTCACCCCCATCCCAGGCCCCAAGATGACATTCCACATTAAGCAGAGGTTCACCTGCACATCTGCCAATGTGGTATACTGCATCCACTGTACCCGGTGCGGCTTCCTCTACATTGGGGAAACCAAGCGGAGGCTTGGGGACCGCTTTGCAGAACACCTCCGCTCAGTTCGCAACAAACAACTGCACCTCCCAGTCGCAAACCATTTCCACTCCCCCTCCCATTCTCTAGATGACATGTCCATCATGGGCCTCCTGCACTGCCACAATGATGCCACCCGAAGGTTGCAGGAACAGCAACTCATATTCCACCTGGGAACCCTGCAGCCATATGGTATCAATGTGGACTTCACCAGTTTCAAAATCTCCCCTTCCCCTACTGCATCCCTAAACCAGCCCAGTTCGTCCCCTCCCCCCACTGCACCACACAACCAGCCCAGCTCTTCCCCCCCACCCACTGCATCCCAAAACCAGTCCAACCTGTCTCTGCCTCCCTAACCAGTTCTTCCTCTCACCCATCCCTTCCTCCCATCCCAAGCCGCACCCCCAGCTACCTACTAACCTCATCCCACCTCCTTGACCTGTCCGTCTTCCCTGAACCGACCTATCCCCTCCCTACCTCCCCACCTACACTCTCTCCACCTATCTTCTTTACTCTCCATCTTCGGTCCGCCTCCCCCTCTCTCCCTATTTATTCCAGTTCCCTCTCCCCATCCCCCTCTCTGATGAAGGGTCTAGGCCCGAAACGTCAGCTTTTGTGCTCCTGAGATGCTGCTTGGCCTGCTGTGTTCATCCAGCCTCACATTTTATTATCTTGGAATTCTCCAGCATCTGCAGTTCCCATTATCACTCAAAAGAGAAGCCAGTTCTTTGTTAAAAAGGTAGATGTATACAAGTGAAGTGCCAGGAACTTTAATGTTTGACTGCAGACTGATCAGAGACCTCACAAAAGGCATAGTCCAGATAAAATGCTTTGATGACACAAAAGTTTATTAAAATGTGCTGCAAATTATGTGCCTTTGATATCTGAACTGTAGACAGTCCTATTTCTCAAAGCATTACCAAATTACACATGGACATTTACAACCACTTACGGAATCCACACATCTCTTTAGTTGAGGAAGGACCGTCAAAACTCAATGTGGGCAGATGGAACTGAATGATACTTATGAGCCTGAATTAGGATAGTAATCCCCATCTATGCTAATTTTATCAATCTTAAATGTGTTAAACAACACAGGTTGCTGGAATCAACTAGAAGACCACCCTCTATTTGAAAAATAACAGTGAACTTGTGCGAACGCACGTTATGGGTGAGCCATGAAGTGTTACACTGATCATAGCAAGTCAAAGAAACACATAACTTCTGTCTGTGACAACAGCCAGATCAAACTCAGTTCCGAAACTGCACAGTTGCTGGGTGGCAGATCATAAGCCTCTACTCAGAGCTAACTTTCCTTTTTGGGTCTGTGCCATGTATGAATTTAGACTTGCTTTACTTTATTCATTTGAAAGACAAACCAGTTTCAGTAGCAATTAGAGAAAAAGCACAGGAGTAAATCTATGCCGGTTTCATATGAAATGCTAGCAGAACATGCCTGGATTTTGCAACTGGACTGACACCAAAACTGTCAGTGTTTGCCATCAAGACAGTGAAACTGACAGTAACTTTGATATGCAGCTAAACACAGAAATCCATAATTTGTTGGCAGGAGCTTTTTGATGCTTTACAGGGAGGCCGGTTGAATTTCTTGCTGATAGAAATCCAACACATCATTTGATTTGACATGAATGGCCTCTTTTACATTATTAACCTCATTGTAAACAACCTGTGAAAAACTGATACATTGTTGAATGAGATGCAACAATCTTTTAAAGGCATTCTGAATTATAAGCACTGATGAAACCTCTACTCTAGAAAAATTAATTTCCTTTTTGTGCAATGTCAAATTTCTCTAGTGATAAAAAATATTCTATGTATTTTTGGAAATCTTTCTAATAAGGTTTGATAATATTTAAAATTTGACCTAGTCCCATGTTTATGTCCCACTAGATTCAAAACATTAACTAGATTTTCTCTCCAGAGATGCTGCCAGACTTCTGAGTTCCTCCAACAATTTCTGTTTTTGTTTGCTTCACATCTCCAGCATCCAGAGTTCCTTTTTCTATTTTATAATCACTTTATTTCTCAGAACCAGACACCAATGAAAATCTGCACAGCTGATGAGTTCTTCTAAGTTTGATAACTCATCTTCTAACGGCAAACTTAAGCAATATAATGACTTTTCCCACAAAACAAATAGTAAGGTGCTTTAACCAAATTATAACATTAAAGCATTTGCTCAATTTTCAAACTAAATCACTGTAGTCATTTACACAATGTGCCTTAAAACCATCCACTATTTTTTATCTGGGGTATTCAAAAAGACCCCTTGCTGCGCCTGCAAATGCTGTCTCTACAAAGGGTTGAAATGTCCTTACTGTTGAGTTTTGCTTGCACATAGTTTCAAAAAGAGGGGCACAGTAAAAGATTAGATCGCAACTTATCCAACCAACTCCTACAGAAGGAGATGAGGTAGGAAAAAAATCCCATGTTTCATAAACAAAATGATGGGAGATCCATCTGGCGGTGATTGGGTTTTTAAACAGAGAACTTTGTAAGTTTAGTCAGGCTCAAAGAGTCTTAAACACTGAAGGAACAGTATGATAAATTCCAATGAAATGAGGTGGCATGATATATTTTGTACGCTAAACAAACACAAGATTACAATATTTGAATTAAAGCAGTCCCAACATAGACGTTACTTTGTACATTCATCTTACAATGAAATAAATCAGCCGTTATACTCATACCAGGCTGTATACATTTCAGAGAGACTGAAGCACGGTGCAAATGTTCTAACAGACTAGCCCAAGACTGTAAAGTGATGTTTGTGTTAGAGGTCTGGGCTATGATATTATGAAGTCATTATAAAGCTACGAGATTTAACTTCTCACAAAAATAAGACAGTCATCCCAATTACTGCAACTGACACCACTGAACCCAAGAGGACACCAATACTGGATCTAAGCCTGCAGCAGATCCTTTCCTTAAGACTGCCAAACATCTAAATCCAAATTACATGTCGATAACAAATTTCAAGTTTTACCAACATAATCATTTTACATTAATTTAAATAAAACATGTTATTTTCCAGGTCTTACCAGCATGGCTTCTGAGCTTTTATCAACCATGGTCTATTGAATTGTTCGAAGCTTTCACAATACGCTCTTCAATAACTTCTGTCTGTTCACATCTGTTCAGTCACTGCTGCCCTCTGTCTCTCTCTTGCTGTGGCTGTGATGAAATTCTCTTCACTGTCTGATTAATCCAGTAACCTTGAACCTCTGAAATGACATGTGACACAGTGTGCTTAATTTCAGTCTAGTTTCATGACATCAGTAGCAGTCAGCCTCCAAATTAAAGATGATTTTATTCCAATATTTTCCTTCGACGTGTAATACGCGAGTTCTACTTCCATTGTAAAATGTCAATGCATTTTAAATTTACACATACATCAGTTTGAAGTCCATTTTCTTCTTTACCACAAAGTACAATCTCCCAATCTCCTCCTCACTTTACTCTTCACTCCTCTCGTCCCTTTCAATGGTGATGATCAAAAGCTGAAGTATGATTCGCAACTCATTCGAATCCTTCGTACACAGGTACATTGCATAAATAGCTAGAACACTCACACCCTTTTTCATATCTTCAGGGAGGTTCCATAGTTCATGCTAAATAGTAACAAAAACAGAAATTGCTGAAAAAACTCAACAGGTCTGGCAGCATCTGTGGAGAGAAAACAGAATTAATGTTTCAGGGTCCAGTGACCCTTCTTCAAAACTTTGTTCCAGAGATGTTAATTCTGCCTTTAAGTTTTGAAGAAGGGTCACTGGACCTGAAACATTAATTCTGCTTTCTCTCCACAGATGCTGCCAGACCTACTGAATTTTTCCAGTAATTTCTGATTTTGTTTCTGATTTCCAGCATCCACAGTTCTTTGGGTTTTTTTTGTTTCATGCTAAATAGTGTTGTGGGACAGTCATATATAGGCTGCAGATCCGACGCGCATTATCTTTTTCATGATGTGCTTCTTCAATATTTTTCTTTCTAATTCAATCCAATGACATAGCCGCCCTTATTTAAAAGGGCAGAAGGAACCAGCAATTACATCTTGTAACATAAACCGAAGTACTCTCAAATATGTGGCTGAACACCAGTAATTAACTGGACCTCTTTATGCAATTTACAGAGAGATCGATATAGAATCCCGACAAGCAGAAGAGGTCGGCACATTCCTGGATACCACAGGGCAATTTAGCATGTGCAGTCCACCTTACCTGCACATCTTTGGACTGTGGGAGGAAACTGGAAAAGCCAGCAGAAACAAGGAGAACATGCAAATTCCACGCAAACAGACACTCAGGTTCCATGGGTCAGCAGTGCTAACCACTGTTCCACCATGCCACCCTTGCACATACCATGTATATTTTTTTCTGCAAACTGTAAACAACAGCACTCACTTCTTAGAAGTGCAAAACCACATTTTTACTGTGCTGTCACAGCACAGTAACAGGCCACACAATCTTTTTTCTTAACTTCTGATCACGTACATTGAATTTCAATTTTTTTCTCTTGGTTTCTTTCATTTGATACTGTTTATTACGTGAAATTTTGTTGAGTTTTCAGTTCATCTACCTTTCTTTCTGTTCACTTCCATTTTTGTCAGTGTTTGAATATTCTGACAACTTAAAACAGTTTCATTTTTGGCATTCTCACTTCCAGACATTTGCTTTGAAATAACTGCTGGTGATATTATGGGTGAATGTTTAGCATATACATATAACAATTCTGTCTGTTATTTTGGCAACTGCATTAACCCACTTGAAACAAATGCTTGCACAAAAATGGCAGATGAATGAACGTCAAAAAGACCATTTTCACGCACATGCTACAACTCACGTACTAATCCGAGCATTAATCATTTTTAGACTGCTAATTTCTTGTCTCTATGTTTTCAACTTTTCACCTAAAGTTAAACCTGTGGCAACTACTTTTAGGGATTTAGCCAGAGTTATGCAGCATGGAAAGAGACACTTCGGTGCAACTCGAACATGCTGACCAGGTTTCCCAAACTAAACTAGTATTATTTGTGGCTTTGGTCTATTCCTTCTAGCCACTTCCTATTTATGTAACTTTCCAAATATATTTTAAATGTAACTATACCAGCATTTACCACTTTGTCTGGCAGTTTATTCCACGTGTGAACCAATGTCTGTGTGAAATAGTTGCCTCTCAGTTCCCTTTCAAGTCCTTCTCCTTTCAATTTAAAATTATGTCCTCTGGTTTTGAACTCTCTTATTCCATGGGAAAGACCTTTGCTCATAACCTTATCTATGTCCCTCATATAAACTTTTGTTAGGATAAACCCTCAATCTCCTACACTCCAGTGAAAACAGCCCTAGCCCATCCAGGCTCTCCTTATAACAAAATCCTTCCAGTCCCGGCAACATCCTTGGAAATCTTTTCTGTTCCCTCTCCAATTTAACAATATCCGTCTCATAGCAGGGTGACCAGAACTGTATGCAGTACTCCAAAATTGGCCTCGCCAAGTTCCTGTACAATTACAGCATGACAACCCAACTCCTATATTCAATTGTCTGATCAATGGAGGCAAGCATGCCAAACGTCTTCTTCACCACCTTGTCTGCCTGTGACGCAACTTTCAAGAAACTATACATGTGAACCCCCTAGATCTCTGAGTGACAACACTCCCCAAGGCCCTACCATTAACTGTGTAAGTTGTGCCCATATTCATCTTACCAAAATGCAACACCTCACATCTGTCCAACTTAAATCTCATCTGCCACTCTTCAGCCCCTTGTCCAGTTGATCAAGATCTCATTGAGCTCTTAGGTTACCTTCCTCATTGTCCACTATACCAGCTATGTTGGAGTAACCTGCAAACTTACTAACCATGGCCCCTAATATTCTCACCAAATCATTTATATGAATGACAAACAACAGCAGATCTGCACCAATCCCAGCGGAAGACTGCTGGTCACAGGCCTCCAGTTCAAAAAAAACTCTCCATCACCACCCTTTGTCACCTATTGTCAAGCCAATTTTGTATCCAATTGGCAAGCTCTCCTTGGATCCCATCTGATCTAACTTTACGAACTGATTTACCATTCAATACCACCTTACGTGATTCAGCATCATGCTTTCTTTTACAACGCTCCCCTGAAGCTGTTGGGGAATTTTATAATGTTAGGGACATGAACTACGCAAGTCACCATTACATCAGTTGTCATCATTCAGAATGTCAATACTTAAAATATTACCAAAATCCACAATGTCCAGTATTCTAATGTTTCCATTCTTTGGGAATGGGATGAAAAAACACCAGATCAAGGAAAAAGGCAAGGTCGGATGAAAAAACCCACTGGAATCACTTTACCTGAGTTTAACGAAGCTTTAGTTATCTATCCTGTTCCACAAGACTCTTGTAAGCATTAAAGGTTAATCCCATTGTTCCAGTCTTCCTACGGGCAAGTGTAAGCACGCAGAAGGTATTATGAGTGTTTTGCACCGATTTAATGGTGCATTGTAGGAGCCTCCAGCTAGTTTTATCAAACTGCTCTAAGAACCATATTGACTTATACCTCTAATATTTGCCAAAGCTTTCATTTTTTCTTACCTTATCATTTACTGGCTTGTGTTTCTTGCTTGCATTTATGGTAATTCAGCTCTCAGTGGCCTATCTCACATTATGCCAACATACCAAGTTTATTTTCCAGTAAGCTGGTCCATACCTCTAGTTTGCCCTCCTTCTCTTTTGCCAAGCTGATGTTAAATACTACCTTAGTATTGAAAACACAACTGGACATACAAATTCAACTAAGTAATGCTAAGGGTGAGACAACCTACGAGATGCAGAGATTCAAATTTCCATTCCTCAAAAACGTGAGTGAAGATAGATAAACCTATAATATTTCCAAAAGCATTTTTGACTTAATAATTAGAGGCACAGAGTACAAGGTTGAATATGTATGGGTATGCAAGGCAATGATTGGGGTCTGGTCTCTATCTAGGTCTTTAGTCTTAGAGTACAAAAATGACACTATAGCCATCATATAAGCACATGTGCTTCCAAAACGTAATGCCTGGAATGGGAAGTTGTAGTTTGAGGATATACTTGAGATTTTGGGACTATTTCTATGCGAGAACAAACAGCTGAGAGAAGGTTTGACAATGCTATTAAAAATTATGTGAGATCTTATTCAGATAACATGTGACAGCTTACATAAATCACAACATAGAACATAGAACATTACAGCACAGTACAGGCCCTTCAGCCCTCGATGTTGTGCCGACCTGTCATAACAATCTCAAGCCCATCTAACCTACACTATTCCATGTACGTCCATATGCTTATCCAATGACGCCTTAAATGTACTTAAAGTTGGCAAATCTACTACCGTTGCAGGCAAAGCGTTCCATTCCCTTACTACTCTCTGAGTAAAGAAACTACCTCTGACATCTGTCCTATATCTTTCACCCCTCAATTTAAAGCTATGCCCCCTTGTGCTCGCCATCACCATCCTAGGAAAAAGGCTCTCCCTATCCACCCTATCTAGCCCTCTGATTATTTTATGTTTCAATTTAGTCACCTCTCAACCTTCTTCTCTCTAATGAAAACAGCCTCAAGTCCCTCAGCCTTTCCTCATAAGACCTTCCCTCCATACCAGGCAACATTCTAGTAAATCTCCTCTGCACCCTTTCCAAAGCTTCCACATCCTTCTTATAATGTGGTGACCAGAACTGTACACAATACTCCAAGTGGGGCCGCACCAGAGTTCTGTACAGCTTCACCATAACCTCTTGGTTCCAGAACTTGATCCCTCTATTAATAAAAGCTAGAACACTGTCTGCCTTCTTAACAGCCCTGTCAACCTGGGTGGCAACTTTCAAGGATTTGTGCACATGGACACCGAGATCTCTCTGCTCATCTACTCTACCAAGAATCTTACCATTAGCCCAGTACTTTGCCTTCCGGTTACTCCTACCAAAGTGCATCACCTCACACTTGTCTGCATTAAACTCCATTTGCCACCTCTCAGCCCAGCTCTGCAGCTTATCTATGTCTCTCTGCAACCTACAGCATCCTTCGTCACTATCCACAACTCCACCGACCTTAGTGTCATCTGCAAATTTACTAACCCATCCTTCTACGCCCTTATCCAAGTCATTTATAAAAATGACAAACAGCAGAGGACCCAACACCAACCCTTGTGGTACACCACTAGTAACTGGTCTCCAGGATGAACATTTCCCATCAACTACCACCTTCTGTCTTCTTTCAGCAAGCCAATTTCCAATCCAAACTGTTGTATCGCCCACAATTCCATTCCTCCGCATTTTGTACATATTAGTTAACCCTGCATATAAAGGTGCCCAATTTTACTTTGGCCACCCAAACTATGATTTTAGATATACTCAGCATATTGGTTGATCCCCCTTGTCAAACATAACATGTTACGCCCACAATCATAGCCAGCTTCAACTTCTCACCCCTTGAATTATTATTTAATATGTTGGGGGTTGGTGAGCTCAGTTGCTGAACAGCTAGTTTGCAGTGTAGAGGAATACTAACAGCATCATTCAAATCCCATACTCAGCTGAGGTTGCCATTAAGATCCTTCTTTCTTGAATGTTCCCCCTGCCTAAGGCACGGTGACCCTTGGGTTAAACCACCGTTGGTTGACTGGTCATCTCACTCAAATGGGAGAACAGCCCTCTGGGACTATGTTGACCTTAATTCATAACTGGATTCAAAGAGGCAACCCAGGTCAGTAGCAATTGTTTATTCTTATACTTAGCATAAGAGAAAATCCTACTTTTGAAGGTGTTTCTCAGGGCTTTTTAAGTGAATTTTTAAGTAAAGTTTTCGTATATATGATATTGTAACTGTCTTAATGGAGCAGAGAAGGCTAGGCATTGATTTCATTTATTTCTTTGAAATGATGCTTTGTTTATTTAAAGGTAGACAAGGGAAAATCTATTTTCCTGATACAGCAGTTAATGAAGAAGGGGCAAAATCAGCAAGTTCTGGAGAAACTCGGCAGATCTGACAGCATCTGTACAGAGGGAAACAGAGTTACAGCTTGAATCCAGTGATTCTTCATCAGAACTGTTCTCATGAAGGCTTGCTTGATTTAAAACATTAACTCTGAGTTTCTGTACAGACAAACAGTCAGCTCTGCTGACCTTCTCAAGGACTTTTCTGTTTCAGTTTTGGATCTCCAATATTTACAGTTCTTTGTTTTTACTTAATGAGGTACAGTAACTAATTTAAAATTATCACCTGCAGTATAAGGAAAGGTTTAGCACAGAGCATTTGCTCGATCTTTTAAGAGAAAATTAGAGGAAAGTTTGCTGTCGAGTAAGATTTTTAGAAAACAGCAAAACAATACAATTGGTTTCTGATTGTTTGATTAAGGAGCCAACAGATAATTAGTTCATGATTTTTATTCTGTGCTCTCAACGTCGATTGTTTTAAGTTTCTTTCAACTACATTCATTTCGTGCTTGTAAACGTCATTGTAATAAGAACAGATCCTTAATTGGCCACTTTAGTGATTCTCTTGGCCTCTGGTTGGCAGGGTTGCCTTATAGCTTCAAAGAGAAACAGAAATTGCTGGAGACATTCAGCAGATCTGGCAGTATCTCTGTGGAGAAAGCAGAGCTAACGATTCAAGTCCAGCGACTCTTCATCAGTGCCAGTTCTGATGCAAGCAATTTCTGTTTTTGTTTCAGATCTCCACCATCTGCAATTCTTTATTTTATTTTGCTGCCTTCTGGCTTCTCTGCCATTGGTAAAATTCTGCACTAGTAGGAGGAGATTGAGATCTCTCAGCTTCACCTGCTCTTTCAGTCATGTGCACCTCCCACCCTTTCCTGTTATATTTCAGCTCAGTTTCTCATTACTTGTATGGCTGTGTTTCCTACTCAGTCTTTCAAAACTACTCACCAATCCTTCTTAGAAGATTACGAATAGCCGTTAATTTTCTCGAAGTGATGCCCTATCACAAAAACCCTCAAAATTCATTAAAATCCAAGAGCACATTCAATGCTTCCTGCCCAATCCCATTTCTGAAGCACCCATAATGTTGCCATTAAAGGGTGTTCCTTCACTTAGTCACTTCACTTGGCTTCATTAGCTGTGCCACCATTTATTGCCCATCCCTAGTTGCCCTTGAGAAAGTGGTAGCAAGCTGCCTTGTTGAACAAGTCTTCAGCACATTAGGTGTGGGTAGACTATAGTCTCTCAACTTGCTCGCTCAAAGCAGTTGCTTACAGCAAATGGTGAAAGAAAGCAAAATGGCTTCCTTAAGGATGTCGGTGTTTTACTGGAGAATAAATGACATACCATCTGCCTATCAGCAGTCTGAAAGCCTCTGCTAGTATCGTTCAAACCCACAAGCTATTTAGTCACCCAGGAGACAATCAGATGTTTGTTGTCAGACTTACAGCTTTTGGTATCCACAGCTGGTCACAGCTCCACAAACCAATAGTAACCGTTGTCAGCTAAATCTCACTTTCTAAACAAGGGCTGGGCCATGTCCTCTTGCACCCTACCCCACTGCTTGCAAAGCAACAGTGTAAACATAACTTACAAGACATTTCAGTAACTTGCCTACTGGAAGTAAAGCAATTCATTCTTCAGTCCTTTCTTGTCAAACAGTCCTTTTCTCAGTTCTGTCCTAAATCAAAAATAAAGTAAAATAAAAAGACATCGTCTTTACAGAAGGAATTAGGAAGAGGTAACCATAGAGGTCAGCTCCCAGAGTTTGGTTCTCAGGACCTATGTGCAGTGTCAGAAAAGTTCCATGATTTCACACATCATCACATGACATATATCTACTGTTCCATCATTACCTCATGCTTGTTCAATCTGTCACTCTTCCATGACATATTTATTATCAATTGGGATTCATGTTGAACATACTTAACATTCAAGTACAGCATCTCACCATCATTTATCTTAATTCTGCTGAGTTAAAACTCACCCCTCCCTTCGCCTATATTGCTCCAACTATTCAATTAAATTAAATAAATCACCCAAGCACAGAAAAACACAATCACCAGCTGGAATTTTATGTTCTCCTGGTAGATGGAGTGAGGGTAAAGGGGTTTACTAGTTGACAGGATAGACGTTGGATAGTTCGCTCACCTTCAGGATGACTGAGAACCTTAAGTGGAAAATGAATTGAAAATTCTGGCAGTTTGGCTGCAGGTCTGTGGGTGTCCAATGGAAGGCCATCCTAATGGCACACCTACATCTGCTGAAACACCACCTGCCATTATGAAGGCTGCACTCTGCACCCCCATCCCTCTTGGGGTCCAATCTAATGGAGGCCATGTATCCAGTGCATTCAGGAAGACAGCACATAACATTATGACCATTCTCAAACCCCAACTCAACCTCATCCTGCTATCCAGCATGAAGTACAATCTGCTAGTAGTGTAACCATGAACCTCGTGTTTTCCATCCATCCCCCTTCTTTCACTTCAACTCTCCCATTCTATATTTCTGGTTCAGATACCCTGGTCAACTAGCGCTGCCTTGTCACGAAGGGTGAGAGCTAAGCCAGACCTCTGATGATGAACAATGCCACTTGATATAACTTACATCTATCTATGCAGATGCAGGCTCGATATAGAATTGAAAAGGGGAGCACAGGGTTCGGATCTACACATAATGAGTTTTTGGCACAAGTAGGTTGCAATCAGGCATGGTCAGTTCGTGCACCAGCTCACTAATCATCAAGGTCACAGATAAGTTCTGCAATGGGGAATCAGATAGAAATATTAGTAGGGAAAATACAAAGGAACATTGATAGGCATACCTTCCTCAAGTTAAAAACACCTCAACTGGAAATTAAATGGTTAGCCTCTAAAACTCTAGTTAGGAGCACCTCAACTCCATGTTCAGTTGGCAGTGATTGCAAGTGTGCATTTAACTGCAATTGCATAATCCAAAGTGATAGATTGTTCACCAAACAAGCATTTGAGGCAAGCTGATGTCACAATCCAACCATTCTGCTTAATTACAGAAATGCCATCCGTTATGCAGGCAGGGCTACGAACAGGCTACACTGAAGCCACCAAATTATGAACTAAATGCTTCAGCCACAGAGCCCAATGTTGTAGCTAAGGAATTTAAGGACTGAACTTATCCGATGTGTGCTTTCCAGTAAATTCTTTTGTCTGCTAACTGTCTCATTCAGTAACAGCCTTTTGAGTTAACATCATGCTTTGAAATGATTATCTCTTCAAGAAAGACTGTGCATATTGTGGGTTGTGTGTGTTTAATCCTTCATTCAAAAGAACATTCAGATATTGGAAAATATTTATTTCTTTAGGCTCTTATAACTTAGCGAAGGGAAATGGGTATTTCGTGCAATAAGACCATAAGACATAGGAACAGAAATTTGGCCATTCGGCCCATCGAGTCGGCTCTACCATTCAATCATAGCTGATAAGTTCCTCAATCCCATTCTCCTGCTTTCTCCCTGTAATCCTTGATCTGCTTGATAATCAAGAACCTATCTGTCTCAGTCTTAAATGTACTCAATGATCTGGCCTCCAGAGCCTTCTGGGGCAGTTAATTCCAGAGATTCACCACTGTCTGGCCGAAGACTTTTCTCCTCATCTCTGTTCTAAAAGGTCTTCCCTTTACTCTAAGGCTGTGCCCTCGGGTCCTAGACTCTCCTACCAATGGAGTTATCTTCCCAACATCCATTTTGTCCAGGCCATTCAGTATTCTGAAAGTTTCAATTCAATCCCCTCCTCACCCTTCTAAACTCCAATGAGTATAGTCCCAGAGTCCTTAAACGTTCCTCATAATTTAAGCAATAGAGAACAATAGAGAAAACTTAGTTACTCAGAAACAGAGAGTTGCATTTATGCAGCTATAATGTAGGAAATGTTGTAAGGCACATCGCAAAGCAATAACAAGAAAAACTGTCACCAAAGACTGTGGGCAACATAATTGTGATGAATAAATGCTAGTTTGAAAGGATAGATTTTTTGGACAATTTGAAAAGGAAAAGCAGAGAGGTACAGAAGTTTAAAGAGGATTTCCGTAGAATAGAATCAAGATATCTGAAAACTAATGGAGAGGTCAAGGGAATGCAGAGAAAAGACAGTCAGAGGATTGAAAATTGTTTGAGGAGATACAGGACTAGTTCAGGCTGCACAAAGAGTGAGACACAAAGTTGTTAAGAGAATTGAACATGAGACTGCACTTAAGTTGATGGCATTGGAAGGAAGGGACGGCCATTTTATCATTAAGGGGTGAGAAAACAGAATTGTGGGACTTTGTTCAGAAAAGGCTGTGGCTAGCTATATTCATCAAATTACAAATGAAAGGCCATAATGAAATAATGACACAATAAAAATATGGATAAGGATTTCAGTGCAATAGAGGACAGAGGGAGGTCTAGCTATGCAGCCTCATTGTCAAGGAAATAGTGAGGCCAACAATATTGATAGATCAAAAATATTCTGAAGGGCATTCTGCTTCAACAACTGAATCATTATCACAGTTACAGGTCATTTCAAAGTGTATGACTATGCTTATTAAAATTTGGTGAAAATGACAAAATATGTTTAATCTTGAAATAATTAATTTCTACTCCGTCTTAGACTTAGTGGATTGATGCTTTCAGATCATACATTTGTTTTCAGTCAAATTATATATGCTGCCCTGTAATCTTTGCATCAAATCCAATCATATCGGGAGTAAAAATTGAGGGTTTGAGGATGCAATGATGATGGTTCATGGTGAAAGAGCGAAAATAACAGTCTAATCTTATTGACATTATATGAGCACCTGTGATTTTGACCACTCTTTTCCAGGTTATAAAGTGTGTTAACTGCCTTTTTTGGTTTGGCTTTGCAATGATAAGAATCAAACTTCAAATAGAGGAAAAAATTCAAAGGCAAGCTACAATCATGACTTTGTTGAGGAGATATTTCACATACATATCTACTGATGAGAACGTGCTTCTCCAAAGCAGACATTTTTAAAGGCACATTTTAAATAATGTGTGCAGTACCAACAATGGAGGTTCTTGGCTGCTTTTACATTGAAACATAGTAACACAGGGGTATGAGTAGGCCATTCATCTCCTTGAGCCTGCTTCCCCATTCTAGATCATGATCTGGATCTACCTGAATACCATATTGGTCTGTTTTAATTTAGATTTACAATTTAGGTCTTTACACTGAACTCCCAAATTCCAGTGTCAGCTTGTTTGAGCCTATGACTTCTGTTGGGATAAAGGAGTTTGATAGAACGGCATCTACAATCAGAACTGGCTCAGTCACTAGCTTTCCAGAAGGTGAATTAAATAGTACCAGTTTTATAGATCCTTGAATCTCCAGTCACCCTGGCAGTAAATAAATGATGAGGAAAATTATAACAACAACAAGTTAGATCTGGAGAAGCAGGTGTTAATTCTCTCACAGTAGTGACTTTTAGCAGATAAAATTATAGTTGTTTAGTAATCATATTTTGCCTGGAAAAGGAAGGAGATTTGTCTTTAATTTCAGAAATCTTGCAATTGCTGGTGTACCTTACCTCAATATGGTCTCTCAATTTCTTCCCTTGCGTTACAGATTTCAACAGGTAATACCTGGCAAACAGAAAACATAGTAAGAGTGACCAAGGTTCACAATGGAAGTGTGAGCTGGATCTCCAGATGAAAGCTATACATTATTGGATGAATCTTGCACTCAAGATACTTAACATGGAGATTGAAAGTTTTGGCAAGAAATGGTAAATTTTCACTCCCACTGAGGAGTCATACACATGAGGAGCACACACAGACTTCTGCTTTGAGGATTTATAGTAGGACTGAACAAGTATTAACACAAAGGAAGACGACTGTGGTTGTTTGAAGTCAATCATCTTAGTGCATCACTGCAGAATGTGCTCAGGGTACTGCCCGAGGCTAACCATCTTCAGCTATTACATTAATGGCTTTCCCTTGTCAGAATTTGGGATCTTTGCTGATGATGCACAATGCTCAGCACTATTTGTCATTCAACAGAAACAGAAACAGTTTAAGTCCATCTGCAACAAGATCTGAACAATGTTCAGGCTTGGACTGATAACTGGCAAGCTACATTTGTGCCACCTAAGTGCCAGGCAAAGAATCTAACCATCTCTCCTTGACGTTCAATGGCAATACCATTGCCGAATTCCCTGCTAACAACATCCTTCATGTTACCATTGACGAGAAACTACACTGGACCAGCTATGCGAACATTGTGGCTACAACAGCAGGCTAGAGGCTTCGAATTCTGCAGCAAATAACTTACCTCCTGACTTCCCAAAGCATCTGCTCTCCAAGCCACACACCATCCTGGCTTAAAACTATATTGCTGTTCTTTCACTGAGTCAAAATCCTGGAGCTGTCTTCTGAATAGGGGGGTGGTACCTACACCATATCGACAGCAGTGGCTCAAAAAGGCAGTTCACAACCACTTTCTCAAGACAATTAAGGATGTACAGTAAATGCGGGCTGAACCAACAACATCCACATCCTGTGAAAGAATTAAAACAAACTCCCAAATGAAGTCCAAATGAAAAAGAAAATCTTTCTTCATTCTATCCCTGTCAATCTGGCTTGATCCTGCTTTCTCAAAGGTCTTTGGGCATTGGTAGTACAATTGGTCAAATCTACAATTCCAGTGGTGCATTGAGGGAAAAGTTAATAGAATTTTTTTAATAAAATTTCTGACTCTGTGAAAGAGCAACTAACTATATGTTTCAGTGAACATTGTCACATACTGCAAGTGGTTGTTCTTTAAAACAGTTTGATGTTGGGGACCACAGCTAATAGCAACATTCTGGCCAAACCTGATTCATGACAGACAATGGGAAGATTTGTGAAAGCCGTGATAGTAACCTGACACCAGGATAAATTCTGGGTCCTGTCAGGAAGCTTCAACTATATTGGGAATGCAAGAATTTTTTTTAATCTAAGTGTTCTAATTAGACAGGGGACTAGCTCACCAATTCAATTAGGAGGCACGAGCAGCTCCAGGAAGTGGAAGATAATAAAATGTGAGGCTGGATGAACACAGCAGGCCAAGCAGCATCTCAGGAGCACAAAAGCTGACGTTTCGGGCCTAGACCCTTCATCAGAGAGGGGGATGGGGGGAGGGAACTGGAATAAATAGGGAGAGAGGGGGAGGCGGACCGAAGATGGAGAGTAAAGAAGATAGGTGGAGAGGGTGTAGGTGGGGAGGTAGGGAGGGGATAGGTCAGTCCGGGGAAGACGGACAGGTCAAGGAGGTGGGATGAGGTTAGTAGGTAGATGGGGGTGCGGCTTGGGGTGGGAGGAAGGGATGGGTGAGAGGAAGAACCGATTAGGGAGGCAGAGACAGGTTGGACTGGTTTTGGGATGCAGTGGGTGGGGGGGAAGAGCTGGGCTGGTTGTGTGGTGCAGTGGGGGGAGGGGATGAACTGGGCTGGTTTAGGGATGCAGTGGGGGAAGGGGAGATTTTGAAACTGGTGAAGTCCACATTGATACCATATGGCTGCAGGGTTCCCAGGCGGAATATGAGTTGCTGTTCCTGCAACCTTCGGGTGGCATCACAGCAACTCATATTCCGCCTGGGAACCCTGCAGCCATATGGTATCAATGTGGACTTCACCAGTTTCAAAATCTCCCCTTCCCCCACTGCATCCCTAAACCAGCCCAGTTCATCCCCTCCCCCCACTGCACCACACAACCAGCCCAGCTCTTCCCCCCCACCCACTGCATCCCAAAACCAGTCCAACCTGTCTCTGCCTCCCTAACCGGTTCTTCCTCTCACCCATCCCTTCCTCCCACCCCAAGCCGCACCCCCAGCTACCTACTAACCTCATCCCACCTCCTTGACCTGTCTGTCTTCCCCGGACTGACCTATCCCCTCCCTACCTCCCCACCTACACCCTCTCCACCTATCTTCTTTACTCTCCATCTTCGGTCCGCCTCCCCCTCTCTCCCTATTTATTCCAGTTCCCTCCCCCCATCCCCCTCTCTGATGAAGGGTCTAGGCCCGAAACGTCAGCTTTTGTGCTCCTGAGATGCTGCTTGGCCTGCTGTGTTCATCCAGCCTCACATTTTATTATCTTGGAATCTCCAGCATCTGCAGTTCCCATTATCTCCAGGAAGTGGAAGTTGCCTGACAGATGCTAGTGGCAAAATCAGGTGATAACCATGATGGAGTCTGTCACCACATTGGAAAATATAGCAGACAGCTCCTCAGAGGCTGGGCAGCAGGCCATAAAAGTAAACAAAATTTAGGCATTTCAACCTAGCAGCATTAGTTGGCATATGGCAGCTTATAAAAATTAAATAAAAGGAAACTCAGATGTGCCCACAATTAATCTGGTAGCTGGACACTCAAGTGCACCAGATTGTTTGGGTTTGTTTGTCAGTTTGTCCTTTTAAAATCCAGTCCTCACCCTTCCCAGTCTATTTTCAAATTCTTAAAAAACGCTCGAACAAAACCACAAATTGTTGGAAAAACTCAGCTGGCCTGGCAGCGTCATTGGAGAGAAAGCTAAATAACCCGAAGGTCACTGGACCCAAAATATTGCTTTCTCTCCATTTCTGGTTGTGTTTAAGAATTCCAGCATCCGTAGTTCTTTGATTTTCAGTCATTTTCCTTAAAAAAAGGTGAATGGGGCCTTCACTGAAGACACACACCTATCTGGTTCCTCATTCAGCACCATCCACCAGGCAGGTGACCCATGTAAGTAAAAGATGAGGAGGATTTTTTTTCTCTTTCAGAGGATGGTGAATTTGAGGAGGGTTGTAGAGGTTGGGTTATTCCATATGTTCTAAACTTACGGTTGACAGCTTTTAAAACTTACTCTTTCAAAGTATGTGTGAGTTATTGCTTATGCTAGCACTTGGTGCCCATTGCTAATTGCCTCTGAACTGACTGAAATGTTGGACCATTTCAGAAGTCATTGAGGAGTCAACCCCATTGCAGTGGGCCTGGAGTCAGTTGTAAGCCAGCCCAGATATGAATAGTAGACAGAGATTTACAATAATTGATGATAACTTCTCGGTCAATTGGTTAAGACGTTAACTTATCAAATCATCTGTGTGCTCCTTTGGCTCTTCATCTTAATAGTCAGATTGCAGAATGTAGTCAACCAGTTTGTGCTTACGAAACACAACAAAATACCTACTGCTAGATGTGATTACCAGATTGTGCAAGACTTGCTAGGGGTCAGTTTAGTTCAGCTGGCTTGATGCCAACAACATGGATTCAATTCCTACACTAGCTAAAATTACCATAATGGAATTTTCCTTCTCAACTCCTCCCTCTCTTGAGGTGCAGTGACTCTCAGATTAAATCACCATCAGTAATCTCACTCCAATGAGAAAGCAGCACTATGATCTGGTAGGCCAATGGCAGATGGACTGCTGGAGCCATAACTTGTGTGCAGAAATGCCTTCTCTGTAAATAAAAGTTGTATGTTAAGGCCTGACACCTCTTTTAAATTATTGGTGACCTTGGGGAGTCTATGGTTCCCCACTGCTACTTCTACGGTGATGTCTTGGCTAATCACAGTTGACAATAGTTTTTTACTGTAGTATAAATTGTTGCAATCAATTGACATTTGGCACTCTGGCATTTGTCCTGATCAGTACAAGACAATAAGTTTTTTAAAATTTATTCTTGGGATGTGGGCATTGCTTGCTAGGCTGGTATTCATTCTCCATCCCTAATTGCTAGAGGGCAATTAAGTGTCAATCATATTTGACCATAAGGCCATAAGATATAGGAGCAGAATTAGGCCATTAGGTCCATCAAGTCTGCTCTACTATTTGATCATGGCTGATATGTTTCTCAACCCCATTCTCCTGATTTCTACCCATGACCCTTAATCCCCTTACCAATCAAGAAACTATCTACCTCTATCTTAAATACACTCAATGATTTGGTCTTCACAGCCCTCTGTGGCAATGAGTTCCACAGATTTATCATCCTCTGACTAAAAAAAATTCTTCCTCATCTCTGTTCTAAAGGTCATCTCTTCACTCTAAGGCCGTGTTCTCTGGCCCGAGTCTCTCCTACCAGTGGAAACATTTTCTCCATTTCCACTCTATCCAGGTCATTTAATATTCTGTAAGTTTCAATCAGGTCCCCTCTCATCCTAATTCTGAGGAGTGGAGTGTCCTCAGTCACTCCTCATATGACAAGCCCTTCATTCCCAGGATCATGTTTGAAACCCTGCTCTGCAGCCACTCCAAGGCTGGCACATCATCCCTTAAATACGGGCCCAAAATTACTCACAATATTCCAAAGGCAGTCTTACTAGGCATTATAGAGCCTCAGCAGTATATCTCTGTCTTTGTTTTCAAGACCTCTTGAATTGAATGCTCACACAGCATTTGCTTTCCTAACTGCCAAATGAATCTTTGTGTTAACCTGAAGAAAACTCTGAATTAGGATTCCTAAATCCCTTTGTGTATCAGATTTGTAAATCCTGTTTCCATTTGGAAAATCGCCTATGCCTCTATTCTTCCAACCAAAGTGCATAATCTTGGAGTTTCCCAAATTGTACTTCATCTGCCACTTCTGTATCCACTCTCCTAGCCTGTCCAAGTCTGCCTGAAGCCTCGTCACTCCCTCAACGCTACCTGTCCCTCCACTATCTTTGCGTCATTATTACTGAGAGTTAGGCATCAAATGTAGGCCAGACTATGTAAGGATGGCAGTTTCCTTCCCTACAGGACATTAAGCACATGCCTCTTCTTTCAGCAGCATTAAATGTCTGTACTACTAAGTGACTGTTTCCTCACAGGTTTTGAAATAGCTAGCTGTATGTGTTTTTATATTCATCAGCACTGATCAGCATCAGTTATAGCTAACAATTTTGAAACACATACCGACACATCCCTCACCATTGTTGGTTTGGACAAGCCTAGAAAATCCAAACAAAATTCATTTCCATGAGGTTTTGGACTCTGTCACCCAGCCCCAAACTAAGTGAAACAGAGTTTGAAACATTTTGATTTCTGTATGAATTGCTGAATTCTCACTGTCAAACTCAGCTTGTAGCAGTCTCCAGGATGTTGCCTGGGTTACCGGGTTTGAGCTATAAGGACAGGATGAATAGACTGTGGCTATTTCCATGGAGCATCAGAGGCTGAGAGGTGACCTTATAGAGATTAATAAAGTCATGAGGGTAAACAGAAAAAGGCTTTCCCCCAGATTGGGGGAGTCCAAAATGAGATGGCATTCATTTAAGGCGAGAGGGGAAAGATTTAAAGGGACCTAAGGGACAACATTTTCATGCAAAGGGTGGTGCATGTATGAAATGAGCTGCCAGAGGAAGTGGTGGAGGCATCTGGATGCGTATATGAATAGGAAGGTGTGGAGGGTATGGGCCAAATGGGACTAGATTCATCTCAGCTATCTGGTCAGCATTTACAAGTTGGGCCAAAGGGTCTGTTTCCGCGCTGCACATCTCTACGATTCTATGACTCTTTATGGGCCAAGGAGTGCCTGAATAGACATTGGGTGCAGCACTGAACTTCAGTGAGAGGCACGAACAATGTTTCTTACCCTTCACAAATCCCAGAGTTAAAGTGAAACATCTTGAAGAGAGGCCTGCACAGCTCCACCTTGATGAATGCACACAGATGACGAAATGCACTGACCTGATTAGTCGCCAAATGGTGGTGAGTAATTTTGCTACAGCCTTGTCAACAACCTGAGCTAAGTTAGAATCATCCAAAATCACAGATTTTGTACAGCACAGGAGGCTATTCAGCCCTCCTTGTCCCTTCAAGTGCAACTCAATTTCATAGTAATTCTACAATTTTTTGTGGAACAATTTTGAGTGTTGTTGCCTATACGTAGTACCAACATTACTGAAAATGTAACTGTGGGATATAGACTGAATGAAGTGTATCTCTATTTGAACTTAATTTCTTTTAATTCATTTACAGGGTGAGGGCATCACTGGCATCACTAGCATTTATTGACTGACCATAATTGCCCAAAAGGCAGTTGTTAGGAAGGGGAGGTTGAACCCCTGTGATAAGTAAAATCAAAACACAAGTCCCCAATTTATTGAAGTGGGAGTAGAGGTCCCTTTGTAATAATTAAACCTGAAATGCACAGAGAAGCTCACCTCACCTCACCTAATCTTTTAAGCCCCTGAATTGTTACAGAGAAGGGAAGCTTAAATGAAAGAAAAATCCTGATATTCACTTTATAACTAACAAGTAACAATTTATTTATTTAACCCTAACAGTGAACAAATTAACAAAATTACTAACAAAAAAAGCAATTCCCCCTTAACTATTAACTATTCCCTAACTGAAGTAAACTCTATTGGTATGCTGATCAAATAAATACAAGTCTCACTTGTATAAACCCAAGTTTTAAGAAAATAAATTAAAACTTAGTCTCTCAAAGTCTACATGCCTTTCTTCTGCTGTTCCCAGTCATAAACACCTTTCTTCCACTGATCCAGCTGTCAGGGATGTTTTCTCTGTGGAGTCTTCTGTGAAGGCCCTTAGCTATAAGTGTTGTGGTACCTTTTATGGATAGAGGATGCTTTCTTAGAGAGTTTAGTGATTTCTTGTGAGAGCTAGATACTTATTTCTCAGAAAACGGCTCGCTCTCACACTGATTTTCAAAATCTCTTTCCTCATATACTTTGGATGACACATCAATATTTTTACAGTAGCATTAGTCTGAGGTTGTCAAAACCATCATACTTAAATTCAATTGGCTTTCAATCGCTAAGTGCTTGGTTTAAATTAATTGGCTGATTCCAGCTAGTTGCCAAAATACCAAAACAAACCAAAGGTTTCCAACCACACAAGCCAACTGATATATGTTTCAGTTCCAGAACTGGCTGTACATCTTCAGCTACATGCAGGCACATTTTTTTCTGTATAAAACTCTAAGCCTAGAAAAGCACTTTACCTCTTAAAGGAACCACATATTCATCTCCCTTATCACTTTTTACAAACAAATTCTGGCTTCCTGCCTTCCAATTCATGGTTACTCGACACAACTTCGTGCCACAGTTGAGAGTCAACCACATTTCTGTGTGTCTGGAGTCACAGTAGGTCAGACACATATAGGCTGAGGTGGAGAGGGTCCAGAGCGACAAGTTACTCAGAGTAGCGATAACGGACAATCTGTTCTGGACTTATCAAGTAGTCACTACAGTCAAGAAGGCACAACAATGCCTCTTCTTCCTCAGGAGGCTTAAGAAATTCAGCATGTCCATAAGGACCCTCACCAACGTTTACAGATGCACCACAGAAAGTGTTTCATCTGGGTGCATCATGGCTTGGTATGCCAACTACTCTGCCCAGGACCGTTAGAAATTACAGAAAATTATATACACAGCCCATAAGATCATGGATGCTAACCTGCCATCTATGGACTCTATTTACATTTCTCATTGCTGTGGAAAGGCTGTCAACATCATCAAAAACCCCTTCCACACTGGTAATACTTTCTTCCAACCTCTTCCATCAGCCAGAAGATACAGAAGCCTGAACTCACACATCAACAGGCTGAAGAACAGCTTCTTCCCTCTTGTTATTACACTGCTGAATGGACCTTTCTAATTTCACATTAATGTTGATCTTCCTTAAGTGCACCTCCTGTGCTGTCGTAACCTTGTATGCCTTGCTCTGTCTGAGCACCCTATGATCTGCGTGTCCTTGTATGTTATGATCTAACTGTACTGCATGCATAACAAAATTTTTTACTGTATTTATATACATATGACAACAATAAACCAAAACCCAGGTAAGAATGGCAGGTTTCCTTCCTTAAAGGACATCAGTGAACCAGATGGGTTTTCCCAACAACTGACAATGGATTCATGGTTATCATTAGACTCTTAATTCCAGGAATTTATTGAATTCAAATTCCACCATTTTCTGAATTCAAATTCAGGTTGCCAAAACATTGCCTCGGGCTTTAGATTAACAATCCAGCAATAATGCCACTAGGCCACTGCCTCCCCACAATTATGAAATGTATACTCCAAATTCTGGGCCCACCCAAATGTGCTGTAACAGGTCTGAAAAGGAAGAAATCCTGTTGGAATCATTATTTAATCTCAAAATAGTCCTCTCCTGCTTTTACTGCCCAACAGAGCTGTCCTTCTCAACCTGCACAACTTCAGAGGTAAGTTATATTCTGAGTCCTCCACCTTAGGTAAATTCCAGCCTCCCTCTTCTAGTGGTAAGTTATTATAGATCTATGCCTATGGCAAGTCAATTCATCTCTGACTGAGTAGCTTAGGGAAGAGATCTTCTCAGAATTCTTGGCCTTGAAATAACCAGGGCCCAGATTGACAGGGCTAAGGGCAGTAAAGAAAATCAATTGGATTTTCCTTCTATTATTATCCTGAGACAGTACTTTAAAAGTGACTATGATCTGGATGTTTCTTTTAATGTTGTGTAATGCAATATTTTACGTCTGGGATGCCTATCCTTTCTCTGGTCTCATTTGCCCTGGTTACAAACTCCAGGCTCAAATATGAAGAATCACTATGTAGATACAGAAGAGGAGAGAAAAAAAAAGAGAATGTTCACCGGTTTAATGTTATTGTACATATTGCCTCAAGTGAGCAAGTGAAATCAATACATAGGCAGTGCAAGTTTTAGAATCCCACCTTGGCTCAGTGGTAGCCTTTGTGCTTCTGAATCAGAAGCCAAATTTCAGTGTATGACTTAGGCTTATACATAAGTACAGTACTGAGTAAAAAGCTCTCTTTTGGATGATAAACATGAAGAGATACTTTGTCTCACAGGGTGACATACAAGTGACAATGGTATTACTTGAAGAAGAGCAGGAATTTCTTGTTCTGGCCAACATTCATCTTCCAATCAAAACCACCTAAAGAGTTTTCTGTTAATTTATTTTATTGCCATTTGTTGGATTGGTTGTAGCAATGGCCCACAAGTGTCAGCAAACCCCAATATGCTTCAAGGTGGTGAAGTGCTCGGCAACCATGGTTCATGGTTCATGGTTCATGAAATATGTTTTGTAAAATGCAAGTTATTTCTTTCTTAGGACAGTCATTTGTAGGAGAACTGCCAAAATTCATACCAGAAGGGAATTGGTATTAGACAATAATTGAAGATGAACAACTATGTCAAAAAATCCTTCTTCTGTTTCATGCCAACAGAATATTGGATTTGCATATTGTAGATATGGCCTGGCTGTGAAATGATATGGTCTCAATGTGGCGACTTGATGCTAATCATTGGACATCCCTGAAACAAAACTATTGAATGTAAAATGTTCATGTTTTGATTTGTAAAGGTACAAGAATAGTTAAGGGTGTCACACTACATCTATGAAAAGAAATGAGAAAGGCAAATTAATAGAACTATACAGCAACACAGGAAAGAACAAAACAGATCAACATCTAGAAAGAGATGCATAAAATATGCAAAAAGATTAACTTTGCTGTTAAATTGAGACAAAAGGAGTGTCATGCAATAAGAACTCTGATACAAAAATGAAAGAAACTCCCATTATTTTTGTGTCCAACAAACATAGTGCTTTGTGTGTGTTGTAATTCTTTGCTGCAACATAGTTGCAGAAGTAGCAGCTTGTTGCAAAAATGCTTTCTCACACTAACCATATTGCATGCAATCACATAGGAGATCAGTTTCAGGAACGCATCATCAGTCCCAACAATTCTGACCAAATGAATATCTGAACTGTGGTCCTGAAGCCTATGTTTCATGAAAACTTGAATGCCTCAGAATGGTCTCCATTTCCAGGCAAATCTGCTGAGATGATCCCACCCCCTATGGATGAAGGAATGTACAGAGGAGCTGATGACATCATTGTCACTAACCATTTACAGTTATAAAGATGTACGGCATGGAAACAGACCCTTTGATCCAAATTGTCCATGCCGACCAGATATCCTAAACTTATCTAGTCCCAGCATTTAGCCCATATCCCTCTAAACCCTTTCTATTAATGTACCCATCCAGGTGCCTTTTAAATGTTATAATTGTACCAGCCTCCAAACCTCCTCTGGCAGCACATTCCATACACACATTGCTCTCTGCATGAAAAAGTTGCCTCTTAAGTCCCTTTTAAATCCTTCCGCTCTCACTTTCAACCTATGCCCTCTAGTTTTGGACTCCCCTATCCCAAGGAAAAGAGCGTGGCTGTTCACTGTATTCGTGCCTCTCTTGATTTCATAAACTTCTACAAGGTCACCTCTCAGCCACTGGCACTCCAGGGAAAATAGCCCCAGCCTATTCAGCCTCTCCCTATAGCTCAAATCCTCCAACACTGTAAACATTCTTGTAAATCTTTGTTGAACACTTCCAAGTTGCACAACATCTTTCCGATAGCTGGGAGACTAGAATTGAATGCAGTATTCCAAAAGTGGTAGAAATAATGTCCTGTACAGCTGGAACATGACCTCCCAACTCCTATACTCAATGCACCTACTAATGAAGGCAAGTATACCAAACGCCTTCTTCACTGCCCTGTCGACCTGTGACTCCACTTTCAAAGAACTATGAACATGCACTCCAAGGTCTCTTTGTTCAGCAACACTCTCCAGGACTTTACCATTGAGTATATAAGTCCTGCCCTGATTTGGCTTTCCAAAATGCGGCACCTCACATTTATCTAAATTAAACTCCACCTGCCACTCCTCAGTCCATCAACCCATCTGATTAAAAATGATTTACAAAATATCAAACTAATAAAATCATCATTCTAACAGCACACATGAGCAACTGAGGCATTATGGGTACAGTAAACTAATTGCTATGGTGCTGGATTAAAAAATTAACAGTGTCAAAGTTCATAATCTCACAAGGAAAACCTGCAAAACTGACTTTAAATTGATTGCATGCAATCTGCCACCAAACAACCACGAAGGCCGCTAATTCACCAAAATCCTTCATGGAATAGTCCCTCTTGCTTGATCTAGTCTGCCTTTTAGCTTTCTCCAGTTCCACCTCCCATGATTGTTTGGGCTTTCCAGAAATGAGCTGAATACACTGTCCCCTCAGTGTTATCTCTGTTCCAATGGCTTATGTTTTATTTTGAATCTACTGCAAGCCATATTTTCCTGCTTAAGCAAATATTTGCACAACCCTGTGCCAGGAGTCCATCCTGGAAATGGAGAAAATGTTAAAAATGCACAGCATATTTGTTGACATCTTCAAACAGAAAAACAACAGGGCTAATTGATTGCATGACCCTTTTGAAGTCTTTTACATCCAAAATGTCACCCTGTCCTTTCTCTTTAAATATACTGAAAATCGTGCTGTACACTTCCGTTATACGCTGAACCTCTCAAGCTGTATGTTATCTTTGCAGATTGTTGTACCATAACCGAGTTTCAGTTTCAGATTGGAGGTGATGGGGGCATTAATTCTCACAGAAACTTCCGAATACTCAAGGGGATTTTTTTGAAGTACGCATTGTTGCTTTAATTGATCTAATTAATAATTCTACCTCTTTAAAACCACGAGTGACTGAAGCATTATACACAAGTGAAGCAAAATTACCCAGCGTGTAAATGCGGCAATTATTTCAACGTGATCGCTTCGTAACAGGACGAGACGCATAGTTAGTGATGCTGGGCATGTCCGCATTTCAGCGGGGTTAGCATTCTGTATTTACAGCACGGTTATCGCCAACAGAGCCAGCAGACTTTAATGTGCACCCAGCTTACGGAATACACTTGTCATAAATTTACAATTGTCCAGGCTGTTGTTACCATTACACACGATTGGGACTCATTACTGAGCTCCGTATAGTTCTTTACAAGAATAATGCTCCCGTTTCTTGGCAGCAGGATTTGCCACGTGTTCTCGTCAATATCAGTTAGCGATGAAAGGAGCCCCTTCCCAAGGGACTAAGTTTCATTACAGCCAACACGAAACACACACACACACATACATGTATTTCAATCCTCTGCGACTCGTACTCTTCTCCTGACCACGTTCACCCGAAAGCTTAACCCGGGTAATTCCGAATGAACGCGGTGCTGCTAGCTGCAGTAAGAGCACAAAGAGAAAGAAAAAATCTCACCAGTAGAGCAAAATATACCAAAGCACCATCAATAAGAGAAACGGCTCTTGAAATGGAAGGTGCAACACTGTAAAAAGATGCCATGGCCCTTACCTCTCTGTATGTTGGCAGGTCTGATGATCTGTGAGCGCTTTACAAACAACCCAAACATACACACACATACACACGTATATATACAGAAAATTCTTTGCTTTGTCTTATGGTGGAGATCTTCCAGATAGAATTGATTCTGAGAGTTGCGTCAGCCTTTCTTGTACTGAATGACCCACTCCAATCGAGACTCCTCCTTCTCTCCTGCAAAAGCCTCACATTTCATTTGTACACTGGCTGCACTCTGTCAGTTCCCGCCCCCATTAGGGCCAGCTTCAAGCTCTTCTCGCATCTACGTGATCGGCTAATCGTCAAATGCTGGGAAGGGAGTTGAAATTTGTTCGCAATGAAACGAAAGAGAAAGGTTGAAATTGTATTTTTTTCCCATTCTGTTGCTCTGCAGTGCTTTCAAAATAAATGCCAACCATCTCACAACAGATTTTGCGGGGAGTTCGGTGCATTATTTTGCAATTCATCATCCAAAGGAAAAAAAATCTTACTGGATGAAGAAAGTCTATATTGATATTTTGCCAGGTCTTGCATCATGTTACAGTTGGAGCCGAAATATTGTAAATCATGTTTCACTTACCTGGCTTTGGAAACGCAACAGCATCGCATCTACAAAGCTGGCGAACAGTTAACAATTGAATTGACCAGTGTCAGATTTAAATGCGCCTAATCCATTCAGAACTCATCTCTAAATCATATCCAAAGCAACGACTTAATCACAATCGTGGAAATAAAAACACACACAAAATTAGTCATTCATCTTCAGTTACGTTGGGATGTCACTCAAAATGTGTGACAATTGAGTGTAGATTCATAAAGTTGTACAGCATGGAAACAAACCATTCAGTCCAAATAAATCATAGAATCCCGATGGCGTGGAAGCAGGCCATTCAGCCCCCTGAAGGGCAGCCCGCCCCCATCACCCTGCATCTCCCCTGGCTAATCCACCTAGTCTACACCCCTGGTCAATTTAGCATGGCCAATCCACCTAAGCTGCACATCTACAGGCTGGGAGGAAACCCACATAAACACAGGGAGAACATACAAACTCCACACAGTTGTCTGCACCTGGAATTGAACACAGGTTCCTGGCACTGTGACGGAGCAGTGCTAACCACTGAGCCACCATGCCATCCATTTGCTAGCATTTGGCCCATATTCCTCTATTAATCCACTATTCAATGAACAAATATTCTGAAAATTAGTCTCACATCACAGCTACAGGATTGTGATAGACCTTTGGGAAATATTAATGGTTGGGGTTCTGCTCTTAAGGATGTCTACATTTCATTTCTTTGTTTATCCTCCTTGCAAGCGTCATCAAAGAAACAGCAAATGAAAATGCTGGAGTTGCTGGATATTTCCAGCTTTTCTTTCATTTCAGATTTTCAGCATCCCAAACATTGTGATTTTGTAGTCGTGAGTTCAGCTTGACTATCACAGCAATCCTACAACTGATGTAGGTGCTGTTGATTCCAAAATCAGTTCAGCTTCTGCTACTCTCTCTCTGAGTTTTCTCAATGTATTTCCTTCTGGAGTGGCAATTTGTATGTAAGACAAACTATTTAACTGAATTTACCTTTGCCAAGGGTGGGTTTTTAGGATGATACTATATTTGAACAGTTACTGTTAGTAGTCAGATAATCTATTATTCTGATAAGTTTACTGACAGAGTTAACTTACATTGAGAAAACTCAGAGAGAGAGTAGCAGGGAGAGATATATTGCAGCTAACAACAAGCTTCAGTATCCCAGCAACAACTGCCACCGAGAAACCATATCTAAAACTCCTGGTACTGTGGGAGCTTGACCCCACCCATTCAGGTTGCTTCCATTGTTCCAACTTTTAAAAAGACACCCTAGGCCTCACAAGCTGCTTACTTTATTGGTTTTGGAGCTGACTGCCTGGCACCTCAGTCACAACCTTTATTCTCTAAAAAAAAGATAAAATACACCTCTTAAAGCCATAGTATCATCACACCTTCCTCCTTAATAAAAAAGAACCATCAATACACAAAGATGGCTTCATTTTTAATAATCTATACTTTAGCACACTACAATACATATACATTACATTTAGCCAAAGCATGCAAACATTCACTACTACTGTCCATTTCCGTTTGTTTTCTCCTGCCACTGAACACCTCTGTCTTCCTTCACCAAAGTCACAACAATGCATTGGAAAACAAGTTCTCTCAACCTACCATGTATATAATTTTCAAATTTAATGGCTGCAATAATAAGCTCCATCTAAAAGTGTGGCAATTTAACCTTAATTTTTTCCAAAAATTTTAAGGAGTTATAATCAGTTGTGTCGGGCACATTACTGGCAATATAAACATTGAAATATTGTCATGCCAACACCAAGCTCGAGGTCCCCCTTTCAATTATGGAACATTTCTGTTGATTATTCAATTTTCTCAAAAAATACCCCAAGAGGTCTTTCTGTCTTCTCTTGTAAGAGTACAGCACCATCACTCACCTCAATAGCCACCTTGAATGGCTTTATATAATTTGGCATGGCTAACACTGGGTCAGTGGTTAACACAGCTTTCAGGCTTTCAAATGACTTCTGACATTCCTCCATTCACTGAAATTTTTTGCACTTCTTCGGTATGTCAGTCAATGGAGCAACCACATTGCTAAAATTTGATACAAACTTTGGACAAAAATCTCTAAGGACTTGTAGTACTTCTCTCTTTGTTGATGGTACAGGAAACTCCCCAATAACCTTTATTTTCACATCTCGTGGGGCCACCTTTCCATGTTCGATACCATGGCCCAGGAACGTGACGGGCTTTTACAATATCACTCTTAGCCAGGCTTATCACCAAGCCCACCTCCTGAAGTCAATCAAACAACTCCAATAGATTGTAACTGCATTGATTTTGCGATAGTCCACACATAATCATTGGTATCGTTTGGTTTTGGCACCATTACTATGGGTGAGCTCCATTTGCAACACTAACTTTGATTATATTGTCTTTGAGCATGTGTTCAATCTCTTTTTGAACCTGTCCCAACTTTAAAGGGTTAAGTCTGTAAGGATAGTACCTAACTGGAACAACGTTGCCTATATCTACATTATGCATGATTAGATTAGTACTTATTCCCACATATCTGAGCAAGTGGCTGTAATAACTTTTTCAGGTCATTTTGATTTTCCTCCGGAAGGTAGCTCAATAATTTATTCCAGTTTTTGAGAATTTCCTCACAGAAAATAAATTATAGAACAGTACAGCACAGGAATGGGCCCTTCAGCCTGCAATGTTGTGCTAAACATGATGCAAAATTAAATTAATCCCTTCTACCCTTAATCCTTGGCCTATATCCATTGCATTGGCCCATTCCTTGCATATTCATGTGCTTTCCTAAAACTCCCAAAAACGCCCCTATTGTATCTGCCTCACCAACGCAGCTGGCAGCACTTTCTGGACTCCTAACATTCTCTGTGGAAAAAATTTGTCCTTCACATCTCTTTTGAGCTTTCCCCCTTTCATCTTAAATGCACGCCCCCTACTGTTAGACATTTCAACTCTGGGAAAGCAATTCTGTCAACCCTATTTATATGTCTCATAATTTTATAGACTTCTCTCAAGCTTCTTCCCTGCGTCCACCACTTCAGAGGAAACAACCCTAGTTTTTTTGAGCCTCTGCTTGTAGCTTGTACCCTCTAATCCAGACAGCATCCTGGTAAAACCTCTTCTGTACCCTCTCCAAAGCCTTTACATCCTGCCTGTAATGTGGTAACCAGATTTGAATGCAATACTCTAAGTATGGCCTAATTGAAGTCTTAAAAAGCTGCAACATGACATCCTAAATTTTGGACTCAATGCCCCAACCAATAAAGCCAAGCATGTCATACATCTTCTTTACCACCCTATCTACTTGTATGGACACTTTCAGGGAGCTATGGACTTGAACCCAAAGATCCCTCTGTATATCAGTGCTGTTCAGGGCCCTGTCATTAACTGTATATTTTTCCTTAATACTTGATCTCCCAAAATGCAGCACCTCACACTTGCCCAGATTTAACTCCATGTACCATTTCTCCGCCCATATGTGCGACTGATCTATATTCTGCTGTATCCTTTGACAACCTTCATTGGGACCAACGTTCCCAACACCATTGTTCTTTGTGTTGTTTGTAAACATAATAACCCACCCATCTACATTTTCATACAAATCATCAATATATATCTCAAACAGCAGTGGTCCCAGTACAGATCTGTGCAGAACACCACTAGTCACAAACTCTAGTCTGAAAAACATCCTTCCACCACTACCCTCTGCCTTCTGTGAGCAAGCAAATTCTAAATCTATGCACTCAAGTCACCAAGGACCCCATTGCATCTTAATCTTCCGTATGAGGCTACTATGAGGGACCTTGTTAACAGCTTTACTAAAATCCATGTAGACAACATCTACTACTCTACCCTCATCAATCACCTTCGTAACCTCCTTGAAAAATTCAATCAAGTTAGTAAGACATGACTGTCCTGCACAAAGCTATGCTGACTGCCCCTAATTAGCAATGCTTTCCAAATGTACATAAACCCTATCCCTAAGAATTGTCTCCAATAGATTTTCAAGCATCGTGCAAGACTTACCAGGCTATAATTTCCCTTCTTGAACAGAAGAACAATATTAAAAATGCAGCACCTCGTCAGTGGCTAACAAGGATACAAAGATCTTGGTCAAGGCCCCAGCAATCTTCTTTCTTGCCTCTCTCAATAACCTGGGGTAGATACCATTGGGCCCTCGGGGCTTAACCACCTTAATGCTCTTCAAGAGACCCAACACCACTTCTTTCTTGATCTCAAAATGTCCCAGCATATTTCAATGCTGCATACTAATCTCACTATACCCCTTATCTTTCTCCTAGTAAATACCAATTCAAAGTACTTATTTAGGATCTCACCCACATCCTCTGCCTCCAAACACAAGTAGTCCTACCCTCTCCCTAGTTATTGCCTTGTTTTTAAAGTATGTATAGAATGCCTTGAGATTCTCTTTGACCCTGCTTGCCAAGGCCATTTCATGTACCCTTTTTACTCTCCTAATTCCCTGCTTGAGTTCTTTCCTGCTTTTTTAAAAACATTCCTCATGGGCCCGGTCTGATTTTAGCTTCCTAAACCTTACATTGTCCAATTTAATTTGAAGAACATCCAATGCAGAATCACTGGAACGTGGTTCTTCACTCTGTATTGTAGCTCGTACCACATTTTCTTTTTGCTTCCCTTTCCTAACAAAATACCTTTTGAAAATATTCTCATGACATACTCTGTAGGATTTTTTTCCTATCTGGCATTCTTATTAAGAGTCCACCTCATTCAATTTCCTTTTGATTTGATAAGGCCCACTAAACATTGCCTTTAGACGTTCACATACCACTGGAAATAACACTAACACTTTACCTCTACTACCAAAATTAGGATTTTTAAATTTCTTTTTGTCTGTTTCCTGTTTCATCGAATGCTGTGCTACTTTTAAACGTTGTCTAGCTAACTCACCTACTCGATTTAATCTTCTCCAAAAATTTGACTCATAGTTGAAATAATTGATCTCTGAACTCTAACTCACCAATTTCTCCTGAAGTAATTTCATAAAACCATAAGACCGTAAGGCAAAGGAGTGGAAGTTAGGCCATTTGGCCCATTGAGTCCACTCCGCCACTTAATCATGGCTGATGGGCATTTCAACTCCACTTCCCTGCACTCTATCCATAGCCCTTGATTCCTTGTGAGATCAAGAATTTATCAGATCTCCGCCTTGAAGACATAAAACGTCCTGGCCTCCACTGTGCTCCATGGCAATGAATTCCATAGGCCCACCACTCTCTGACTGAAGAAAGGTCTCCTCATTTCCATTTTAAATTTACCCCCTCTAATTCTAAGGCTGTGTCCATTGGTCCTAGTCTCCCCGTCTAACAGAAACAACTTCCCAGCATTCACCCTTTCTAAGCCATACATTATCTTGTAAGTTTTATTAGGTCTCCCCTCAACCTTCTAAACTCCAATGAATACAATCCCAGGATCGTCAGCCATTCTTCGTATGTTAAACCTACCATTCCAAGGATCATCCGTGTGAATCTCCGCTGGACACGCTCCAGGGCCAGTATGTCCTTCCTGAGGTGTGGGGCCTAAAATTGGACACAGTATTCTAAATGGGGCCTAACTAGAGCTTTATATTGTCTTAGAACCACATCACTGCTTTTATATTGCAACACTCTTGAAATAAATGACAACATTACATTTGCTTTCTTAATCACGGACTCTACCTGCAAGTAAATCTTTAGAGAAGCCTGGACTAACACTCCCATTCCCTCTGTACTTCTGCTTTACGAATTTTCTCACCATTTAGAAAATAGTCCATGCCTGTATTCTTTTTTCCAAAGTGCAAAACCTCGCATTTGCTCACGTTGAATTTCATCAGCCATTTCCTGGACCACCCTCCCTAACTGTCTAAATCCTTCTGCAGCCTCCCCACCTCCTCAGTACTACCTGCCTGTCCACCGATCTTCATATCATCGGCAAACTTCACCAGAATGCCCCCGGTCCCTTCATCCAGATCATTAATATATAAGGTGAACAGCTGCGGCCCCAACACTGAACCCTGCGGGACACCAGTTGTCACCGGTTGCCATTTATCCCAACGCTCTACCTTCTGTCAGACAGCCAATCCTCAATCCAAGCCAGTAGCTCACCTCAAACACCATGGGCCCTCACCTTACTCAGCAGCCTCCCATGAGGCACCATATCAAAGGCCTTTTGGAAGTCGAGATAGATAACATTCACTGGGTTTCCCTGGTCTAACATATGTGTTATTTCTTCAAAGAATTCTAACAGGTTTGTCAGGCGTGACCTCCCCTTACTAAATCCATGCTGACTTGTTCTAACCCGACCCTGCATTTCCAAGAATTTAGAAATCTCATCCTTAACAATGGATTCTAGAATTTTACCAACAACCGAGGTTAGGCTAATCGGCCTATAATTTTCCATCTTTCGTCTTGATCCTTTCTTAAACAAGGGGGTTACAACAGCAATTTTCCAATCATCTGGGACTTTCCCAGGCTCCAGTGACTTTTGAAAGATCGCAACCGAAGCCTCTGCTATTTCCTCAACCACCTCCCTCAGAACTCTAGGATGTAACCCATCGGGGCCAGGAGATTTATCAATCTTTAGACCTTTCAGCTTTTCTAGCACGTGCTCTTTTGTAATGCCTACCATACTCAACTCTGCTTCCGACTCTCCCTAATTGTTGGGATACTACTCATGTCTTCCACTGTGAAGACTGACGCAAAGTACTTATGAAGTTCTTCAGCTATTTCCTTATCTCCCATCACTAGCCTTCCAGCATCAATTTGGAGGGGCCCAATGTCTACTTTTGCCTCTCGTTTGTTTCTTACGTATTGAAAGAAACGTTTACTATCATTTCTAATATTACTAGCTTGCCTACCTTCATAGTTGATCCTCTCCTTCCTTATTTCTCTCTTCGTTATCCTCTGTTTGTTTTTGTCGCCTTCCCAATCTTCTGATTTCCCAGTGTTCTTGGCCGCTTTGTAGGCTGGCTCTTTTTCTTTGATACATTTCCTGACTTCCATTGTCAGCCATGGCTGTCTAATCCCGCACCACTACCCCTCCCCCCCCCCCCCCCCCCCACCCCACCATCCCGGATAGTCTTTCTTTTCTTTGGGATGAACCTCTGTACAGTGTCCTCAATTACAGCCAGAAACTCCTGCCATTGTTGCTCTACTGTCTTCCCCACTAGGCTCTGCTTCCAGTCAATTTTCGTCAATTCCTCTCTCATGCCCCTGTAATTACCTTTATTTAACTGTAAAACCATTACATCCAATTTTGCCTTCTCTTTCAAACTACAGACAGAACTCTACCATATTATGATTGCTGCCTCCTAAGCGTTCCCTTACTTTAAGATCTTTTATAAGGTCAGGCTCATTACATAGCACGAAGTCCAGAATAGCCTGGTCCCTTGTGGGCTCCATCACAAGCTGTTCCCAAAAGCCATCCTGTAAACATTCCATGAATTCCCTTCCTTTGGATCCACCGGCAACATTATTCACCCAATCCACCTGCATATTGAAGTCCCCCATGATCACCGTGACCTTGCCTTTCTGACATGCTCTATCTATTTCCAGGCACATCTTGCGCCCCTGGTCCTGATCACTGTTAGGAGGTCTGTACATAACTCCCATTATAGTTTTTTTGCCTTTGTGGTTCCTCAACACCACCCATGCAGACTCCACATCCTCTGTCCCTATGTCATTCAGTGCCGCAGATTTAATTCCATTCTTAACTAGCAAGGCAACCCCAACCCCTCTGCCCACCTCCCTGTCTTTTCGATAAGTTGTAAATCCTTGGATGTTTAACTGTCAGTCCTGAGCTCCCTGCAACCATGTCTCTGTGATGCCTACCACATCATAATCGTTCAAGATGATTTGTGCTGTTAATTCATCTACTTTGTTTCGAATACTACGAGCATTTAGGTAAAGTGCCTTAATGCTAACTTTCTTTCATTATTCGAGATATTGGAAATCCTAAGATGTCTTAAGCTATCCTTCCTTTTTTCTGAATTCCTAGTCTGCTTTGAGCTCAAACCCACCTGTACACATGCTATCCTGCTGCTCATCTTTCCTTTTAACTCCATACTCCCTGTCACTTTCGCTTTCCCTTTTCCCCCAACTCAGAAGTTTAAAGTCCTACTGACCACCCTATTTATCCTTTTCGCTAGAACACTGGTTCCAGATCAGTTCAGGTGGAGACTGTCCCAATGGTACAGATCCCCCCGGTTCCAAAATTGATGCCAATGCCCCATGAAATGGAATCCCTCTTTCCCACACCAATCCCTTAGCCACGTGTTTACTTCCCTAACTTTCTTATCCCTCTGCCAATTGGCACGTGGCTCAGGCAGTAATCCAGAGATTATGACCCTTGAGGACCTGTACTTCAATTTCTTTCCTAGTGCTTGCTAATGCCTGAACAGGTCCTTTGCTGATGTGGTTAGTCCCAACGGGGACCACAACAACTAGTTCCTCCCCCTCCCGCTCCAATATCCTTTCAAGCCAGTTGGAGGAGTCCTGCACCCTGGCACCGGGCAGGCAACACACCATGCGGGACTCCCGATCCGGCTTGCATAGGATACTAACTGTCCCCCTAATTATAGAATCCCCTATAACAACGACTTGTCTTTTTGCTCTCCCCTCTTGAATGGCCTTCTGCACCACGTTGTCGTGGTCAGCTGGCTCATCCTGTCGACAGTCCTTTCCCTCTTCCGTACAGGGAGCAAAAATCTCATACCTGCTGGTCAAGGTCAAGGGCTGAGGCTCCCGCACTCCTGAACTCAGAATCCCAATGCTTGCCTCACTTACAGTCACACCCTGTTGTCCCTGAATACTTATTGAATTTGAATTACATAATCTACTGGATGTGACTGCCTCCTGAAACAAAGTGTTCAGGTAACTCTCCCCCTCCCGGATGTGCCGCAGAGTTTGAAGCTCAGATTCCAGATCATTAATTCTGCTCCGGAGTTCTTCCAGCAACCAACACTTGCTGCAGATGTGGTCGCTGCCGTTCACAATGGGATCAGCCAGCTCCCACATCATACAGCTACAGCACCTGTCCAGCCATTACTACTTATTTAGTTAACTTTTACACTTTATGTATTAAATCGTTTTTCGTACTTGTCTGCTACGCTCTTTTTCAATTAAGCAATTTAACTTTCAATCAATCACATGATACACATGAAATATAAATTGAAAAGCCTTACCTTAACAACACACGAGTGTCCTTCTTGGTTAGAGCTCCCGCACTTTTTGTTGTGGTTCAGCGGTTCTCTCACCTCATGCCCAAAAACTAATTCAAGTGAACTGAATTTAGTTGATTCATTAGGTGCATCACTAATTGCAAAAATTAAAAATAGAATTCCTTTATCCCAATCCACAGAATAGTCTTGACAATAAGGCTTTAATGTGGTCTTTAAAGTTTGATGTCACTGCACAAAAGTTGCTTGAGATTCTGGATGATACACAGTGGTTTTGACTTGTTTTATTTCTAAGCTGTCCATAACTTCCTTGAATAATTTTGATATAAAATTCAACCCTTGATTCTCTGTGGGTAGCTCATATCTAGTAAAATTTGGAGTAACTCTTCTACAATTCTTTTAGCCATGATACTGCATAATGGGATTGTCTTTGGCCATCTAGCAGACAAATCTATTATGGGCAACAAATGCTGATTCCCATTTTTTGACATGTAACATGTCCAGCAAGATTCAACCACATCCTTATGCTGTGCGGCAACAAAAATGTTTTTTGTATTTTGGTGTGAGCTTTCCTCACCCCAAAATGACCTCTTAGTAGTAATTCATGTGTTACCCACAATACCTCCTTCCCGTAATCCACCAGTAATGCAACTTGATGAACTTCTGCCCACTTCTCATTCACCTGAATACATGGTGGCCTCCAATTCCTCATTAAGACTTCATTGTTCAGATAGTAACGTTCTCGGACACACAGATTTTTCTTCTGTGTATGATTTTTGATATAACCGCTTTTATTTTTTATCTTTCCACTGTAATTCAGCTAATTTCGCTGATACAAAAATATGCACTTTATCTTCCACCTGTTCTTGGTTTTTCTCAACCATTTGATCAAACATAGTTTCTGATAATTGAACTTCAACTTCCTTTTCCTTATTCTTTGATTTCTCCTCCTGTTTTCTGTGGCTTTGTGATCTTATTACCACACATTCAGAAAGATTCGCAGCATGTACTGTATGTAACACCTCAGTTGCCTGATTTTCCACTGGCTTTTCAACCCCAGTAGGCATCAATCCCACTTGTGCTCCAGGTATCCCATGACTAAGGATAAACTGTATTTCTGAGAATTTCACTATTCCTCATACAAACACTTTTCGCCAGTTTTCACCGGACTCTCCATTCCTCATATTACCACCTTTTCTGGCAATACTCCTTCTGAACTACACATCTCCTCATCTCTCACCATCAAAGACTGACTTGCTCCCGTATCTCATAAAATTTCAGATTTCTTTGCCTACTCCTCCTAGCATACCTGAATAAACCTTACCAACGGGTCTAAACTCTTTAAAGAGAACTGGCACATTTTTCTCAACCAACCCCAATCAGATTGTACATTATTTTGCAGGTTTTTAGCTTCCACTGGCTTACCTTGTTTTCCCACATCTGTCTTCCCAGTGCTTTTCTAAACCACGAACACTGAGACTTCATTGGCCTACTTTATTACAGTGAAAACACCTGAGCTTCGCTATTTCTCTTTCCCTGTCATGGGTTTCCTTTTTACCCTGTGATAAACTATCTTTATTACCTTCAATGAGATCTCCTTTTCCCTGACCCCATGAGGATTTCTCTTCTCCCCAATTTCTATCCCTCATGGATTGAAATTGATGTCAGCAATCAAACTTTGATGGATGAACCAACTCATAATCCTCTGCCATTTCCACTGCTAATCTTGCAGTTTTAACTCCCTGCTCTTCCACATGAGTTCTTACTACTTCAGGAAGTGAATTTTTGAACTTCTCCAAAATAATTATCTCTCTAAGAGCATCGTATGTCTGATCTATATTCAATGCGATTACCCAGCTGTCAAAATTGCTCTGTTTAATCCTTTCAAACTCAATGTACGTTCGACCAGGTTCCCTCCTTACATTCCTAAAACATTGCCTGTAGGCTTCTAGTACGAGCTCATGTGCAATTAAGATGGCTTATTCCACCTCATCATATTTCCTAGGTACTGCGTTTAATAGCCATGAAAATACCTCATCAGCTCTACCTACCAATTTTGTTTGAATTAACAATGCCCACATAGTCACCAGCCATTTCATTTGTTTAGCCAATTTCTAAATGAAATGGAAAAGAATTCTACATCCTTCTGTCGAACATAGGTAATGTGTGGACATATTTAAACAGGTCCACACTAGGCTGTTGGCTATGATGGGATCGCTCCCTATCGATAACCTCATCACTACTCTTACTTTTCACCATTACCTCTGCTATTGACTTTGAGTCGACTTTGAGTTTTCAGTTCCAACCTCTGAAATTCAAAAACTTTCTTTTTCTCCCTCTCTTCTTGATCTTTCTCCTTTTCTTCTGCTAAGGCCTTCCTTCACTTTCTTTTTCCTCTGCTGTAAATTGTAATTCAAATTGTTTCATTTCCCTTTCGCATTCAAGCTGCTTCATTTGCAGTAGAATTTTAGTCATTTCCAACAATTCAGATGGCATTCCTGGTAATTGTTAATGCTGTGCAATTGTCACAATTTTCTCTCCTCTCCTCACAGATACAGGTAACCCCCAACTCCAGCTTGTTTGCCAATTCCAAAAGCTTTGCCTTCCTCATTTTCTGTAAAACTCCCAAAGTGACTTCTTCTACCCCCAGGAAACTCTTAGTGACTGAAAGAGCCATTATTACACACAGCATGCGCTGCTTAAATCAACCAAATGTAACAAACACCTGGAGTTTAAAAAAAAACACCAACACTCACCTCTCACTGCCTTCAAGTCGAACAATCCCAAACCCAATGTAGAATTAGAGACTTTGATCCTAACAAGGTCCCCCAGTTTGTTATGGACCAGACCTAATGCCATCAAAATCTCTTAAGAAGATAGCCTAGACCCCACCTATTTCTTCTTTTAACAGCAAGTGCCAGGCATTGCATTCTGAATGCAATTTGAATGACCAAACTACCAATCTTGAAGCAAAATGCACTTTATTCATACACTATTGTTAAAATACGACAAAAGAAAGAAAGAAATGTAATAACGTAACTCTATTGGAATACTTCACAGAATAACAGATTAATTAACTACTAAACAGTAACAGTTCCAAAATAGTAACATCACATAAACACACCCTTGGAAAAAGGCAAACTCAGTTAATTGATTGTTCACATGTAGTTCTACAACCCAGGAGGAACAACATCAAGAGAAAACTCTGAGAAAGATAAAATAGTGTTGAGAAATGCACTGCATTTTCTGAACCCAACTTCCAGTCACAGTAACAATTGGTAGTGAAAAACTAAAACTCCTGATACTGTGGGATCTTGACCCCACCCATTCAGGATGTTTCCATTGTTCCAACCTTAAAAAAAAATCCAAGGTCTTACAAGCTGTTTACATTATTGACTTTGGAGCTGACCGCCTTCCACCTCTGTCATAACCTTTTCTCATAGGGACAAAATACACCTCTTCAAGCCATAGTATTGTCACACTCCAGAGGCTGTAATGCAAATTTGGCAATCTCATAGATCATAATGATGAGCATACCATGTCAGTGTTGTTATTTTTGCTCAAGGATTTAAATTAATCTTCATCAGAAGGGCAGACTAAGGTCATAGCATATTAGGAGCAAGCTTGAGACCACACATATTTTTCTCTATCATGGTCTTTGATTCAGTTTAAGTGAGAGAGTAGAATTCAAGCATACAAGCTGACGTTTTGGCCTAGACCCTTCATCAGAAAGGGGGATGGGGAGAGGGTTTTGAAATAAATAGGGAGAGAGGGGGAGGCGGACCAAAGATGGATAGAGGAGTAGATGGGTGGAGAGGAGAGTATAGGTGGGGAGGTAGAGAGGGGATAGGTCAGTCCAGGGGGCAGTTTCAAGGCCGAAGAGATTACAAGAGAGTTGCTGTGGGAGAGAGATTCCCTAAGGTTGGTCCGGAGGGTAACTTCTTCAGGTTAGGCATCCCTGGAAGAGGCTTCGCAGTGAGGTTAAAATTGTGATCACAGATATTGGGAACTGCAGATGCTGGAGAATCCAAGATAACAAAGTGTGAAGCTGGATGAACACAGCAGGCCAAGCAGCATCTCAGGAGCACAAAAGCTGATGTTTCGGGCCTAGATCCTTCATCAGAGAGGGGGACGGGGAGGGGGATGCTCCACGGACTGACCTATCCCCTCCCCACTTCCCCACCTATACTCTCCTCTCCATCTATCTTCTCCTCTATCCATCTTTGGTCCGCCTCCCTGTGTCTCCCTATTTATTTCAGAGCCCTCTCCCCAACCCCCTCTCTGATAAAGGGTCTAGGCCTGAAATGTCAGCTTTTGTGCTCCTGAGATGCTGCTTGGCCTGCTGTGTTCATCCAGCTTCACACTTTGTTATCTTGGATTCTCCAGCATCTGCAATTCCCAATATCTCTGATCAGAATTCCAAGCACATTTCTTTTTGCCTAGAAATCGTAGAAATGCTTGTAAACTGGTGAATGGAGATTCTTACAAATGCATATATTATAGAGAGATAGCAAGAACTGCAGATGCTGGAGTCAAAGGCAACACAGTGTGAAGCTGGAGGAACACAGCAGGCCAGGCAGCGTCAGAGGAACAGGAAAGTTGAAATTTTGGGTCCAGACCCTTCTTCAGAAATAGGGAGGGGGAAGGGAACTAGGAAATAAATATAGACAGGAGGGATGGGGCTGGGAGGGATAAGTGGGATAGTGATAGGTGAGTGCGGGTAGAGAGTGGTGGGGATTGGTCAGTGGAATGGGTGGGGGGGATAGATGGGAGAGAAGATGGACTGTTTGTGTCAGGTCGAGGACGCAGGGATGAGACGGAGGCTTGGATATTAGATGAGGCCGAGGGTGGGGATATTTTAAAACTGGTGAGAAGTTGTTGCAGTTTGGACCAAATTAGGATGGTCTGAATGTTGTTTAGAGTCCATTGGGGATGATCCATCTGTGTAGGTAGGTACTGAGAAAGGAGAATGGGTTTGTTTAAGTATGTGGTTGATTGATTTTTGTTTATAAATATTAATTTTTAAACATAGACTAAACGTAAGGAAACTTAGTCTGGAGAGTCAAAGGTGCCAATCATGCACAGAAAGCCATAAGACCATAAGAAAAAGGAACAGAAAAAGGCTGTTTGGCTCCTCAAGCCTGCTCCACTATTCAACAGGATCATGGCTGATGGCACTTTCCCTATCAACCCTCAATTTCCCTGCTGAACAAAATTTGTCTATCTCTCAGCCTTAAATGTGCACAAGGGTTCTGCCTCCACAGCTCTCTGTGGTGAAGAGTTCCAAAGACTCACAACCCTCTGAGAGGATAAATTCCTCCTTATCGCAGTGTTAAATTGGTACCTATCTATTCTGCGACTGAACCCTCTGGTCTTAAATCCCCCATTAGGGGATATTTCCTGTCAGCATTTACTTATTCAAGGCCTGTTAGAATTCTATCCTTTCTGTGTTTCATACACAAGTACCTCTAAGTCTTTGTGTTGCAGCTTTCTGTTCTTTTTGTCCATTTAAATAACAATGTTTTCTTTTGTAGTCTCTCCCAAAATGAAAAACTTCACATTTTTCCACACCACTTAATTTGCGAAGTATTTGTCTACTTTCCTAACCTAACAATATCTCACTATACTCCGCATGCAGATGGCCTCAAGGCCCTCCGCTTCTTCCTGTCCCGCAGGCCTGACCAGTCCCCCTCCACCGACACCCTCATCCGCCTAGCTGAACTCGTCCTCACCCTCAACAACTTCTCTTTCGATTCCTCCCACTTCCTGCAGACTAAGGGGGTGGCCATGGGCACCCGCATGGGCCCCAGCTATGCCTGCCTCTTTGTAGGTTACGTGGAACAGTCCCTCTTCTGCACATACACAGGCCCCCAAACCCCAACTCTTCCTCCGTTACATTGATGACTGTATCGGCACCACCTCTTGCTCCCCAGAGGAGCTCGAACAGTTCATCCACTTCACCAACACCTTCCACCCCAACCTTCAGCTCACCTGGACCATCTCCAGCACATCCCTCAACTTCCTGGACCTCTCAGTTTCCATCTCAGGCAACCAGCTTGTAACTGATGTCCATTTCAAGCCCACCGACTCCCACAGCTACCTAGAATACACCTCCTCCCACCAAACCTCCTGCAAAAATTCCATCCCCTATTCCCAATTCCTCCGCCTCCGCCGCATCTGCTCCCACGATGAAGCATTCCACTCCCGCACATCCCAGATGTCCAAGTTCTTCAAGGACCGCAACTTACCCCCCACAATGGTCGAGAACGCCCTTGACCGCGTCTCCCGCATTTCCCGCAACACATCCCTCACACCCCGCCCCCGCCACAACCGCCCAAAGAAGATCCCCCTCGTTCTCACACACCACCCCACCAACCTCCGGATACAACGCATCATCCTCCGACACTTCTGCCATCTACAATCCGACCCCACCACCCAAGACATTTTTCCATCCCCACCCTTGTCTGCTTTCCGGAGAGACCACTCTCTCCGTGACTCCCTTGTTCGCTCCACACTGCCCTCCAACCCCACCACACCCGGCACCTTCCCCTGCAACCGCAGGAAATGCTACACTTGCCCCCACACCTCCTCCCTCACCACTATCCCAGGCCCCAAGATGACATTCCACATTAAGCAGATGTTCACCTGTACATCTGCCAATGTGGTATACTGCATCCACTGTACCTGGTGTGGCTTCCTCGACATTGGGGAAACCAAGCGGAGGCTTGGGGACCGCTTTGCAGAACACCTCCGCTTCGTTTGCAATAAACAACTGCACCTCCCAGTCGCAAACCATTTCCACTACCCCTCCCATTCTTTAGATAACATGTCCATCATGGGCCTCCTGCAGTGCCACAATGATGCCACCCGAAGGTTGCAGGAACTGCAACTCATATTCCGCTTGGGAACCCTGCAGCCCAATGGTATCAATGTGGACTTCACAAGCTTCAAAATCTCCCCTTCCCCCACCACATCCCAAAACCAGCCCAGTTCGTCCCCTCCCCCACTGCACCACACAACCAGCCCAGCTCTTCCCCTCCACCCGCTGCATCCCAAAACCAGTCCAACCTGTCTCTGCCTCCCTAACCTGTTCTTCCTCTCACCCATCCCTTCCTCCCACCCCAAGCCGCACCTCCATCTCCTACCTACTAACCTCATCCCACCTCCTTGACCTTTCCGTCTTCCCTGGATTGACCTATCCCCTCCCTATCTCCCCACCTATACTCTCCTCTCCACCTATCTTCTTTTCTCTCCATCTTCGGTCCGCCTCCCCCTCTCTTCCTATTTATTCCAGAACAGTCACCCCATCCCCCTCTCTGATGAAGGGTCTAGGCCCGAAACTTCAGCTTTTGTGCTCCTGAGATGATTCTGGGCCTGCTGTGTTCATCCAGCCTCACATTTTATTATCTAATATCTCACTATAAACTGTTTTTAATTGCCTTTGCAACTTGCCTTTCCACCCAATTTGAATTTGAATGCAAACTTTCCTATAGTACATTTTCTTCCACCCCGCAGTTGTTAATACATATTGTAAACAGTGTGGTCCCAGTACTGATCCATGTGGAAATACAACATAGCCACTGGCTCCCACTCTGGTCAGGGCTTCCCAGAAGAACTCCAGTAAATTAGTCAGACACAATTTCCCTTTCATGAAGCCATACTGACTCTGCTTGATTAGATTATGATCCTCCAAATGTTTGCTGTTACTTCCTTAAAAATCAATTCCAACTTTTTTGCAACAATAGACGTGAAGCTAATCAATTTACAGTTATCTGCTTTTTATCTCCAAACATCCTATTGTGTTGCTATGACAGCATTTAGAGATATTCACACCCACGATTATAGTGGCAGCACTGATTATCTCTTACAGACTGGCTATCTGAAGGCATTTCAGAAGAGGCTTTGCAATTATGTTGCATGGCAGGGCAAGGTTCAGTGACATTGATGCAATTTCTCCAGATCAGAAATGGGTTTGAACTTATCTGGTAAACAGATTTTAATATGTTTAATAATACGTTTCAGATGAAAGGACAAGTTTAAAATTAAAGGTAATTAATTTTCAAGTTTATTTGGAAATAGGCCATGTATGTCACATTGTCATGGAGCTAGGCTCTGGAGTTAGGAAGTTTTGGTTGATTTTGTATATCTCCATCATTTGCTCAGTCTTTATGACAGTCAGCCTGGGTACAGCTTTAAGGCAGCCACAGAGAAATTTTGCTAGCAGTCAGAACCAGGAGCAGAAGGCTTTAAGGAGCAAGGGGTGTTTCTGATTTGGAGTCACTATGCAAGGATGCAAGTGAGGACAACATTCAGGCTATGGAAATCAAAGTACTTGTGGTAATGAAGTGTGGTGGTAGGAGTCACCTAGCCAGATGCTAATGGGAAGATCCTCAAGGATTGCTATGATGCAGAAGGAGGCCGTTCATCTCATCGTGCCTGCACCAAAGTTTTGACTTAGTGCCAATCTTCTGCCTTTTCTGCATAACCCTGCACATTGTTTTTACTTAAATAATTACCTAAATCTTTCTTGAAATTGTCTCGACCACACTTCCAGACAGCGTATTCTGTACCTGAACAACTTGCCGAGTAAAAAAAGGTTTTTCTCACCTGTCATTTGCTTGCTTTTGTAAAACAGCTTTTAAACTTTGCCTTCAGCTTCTTAATCTGTTTTGTAATATAAACAATTGCTCCCCATCTATTCTGTTCACATTCCTTATAGTTTTGAAAATTTCTACCAAATCTTTCCTTTTTCTTTTCAAGGAAAGTAATTCCAGCTTGCCTAATTTTTCCTCTCAATTGAAATGCCTTATTTCTGGGACCATTCTTGGGAATCTTTTCTGCACCCTCTCCAATGCTTACACATACTTCCCATTGTATGGCTTAAACTCTGCAAAAAATAATTCTTGGTTAGAAATAAAAGTGGAACAGAAAATGTTCTCCTCAGAATTTTGGGGTTAGTATAGATGATTACAAATCAATTTTTATGTGAATGGAGATCATTCTTTTGTTTTTGTCAGTATATATCTTTCCTTCAAAATATGAAATTTTTTTGCATAAATTAATTTAGTTAATAACTGATCTTCATATTTCTTCTGAAAAGTTGCTGGCTTTTTCTGACAGTGTAACAGATAATCTGAATTAATCATCAGATCATCTGAAATAAAAGCATAAAATTCTGGAAAACCCCAATGTGGTCTCTGACAAAGAAAAATTAAAAAATAAAAAAATCCTTGCCACCAATTTATACTGCAGCATTCCGGTCTGATAAAGGCCCATTTCTGCAATGTTAATCCACCTCTCCATTACTTATCATGGCTTAACTGAGTTTATAATAACCATACCAACTGACCATCACTCTATCTAGTTAACAGTCAGTTTGGCAAAGCTATTGGGCCTTACAATGCTTTTTGCCATGTTTCTCAAGCTTGCAATACCTCAAAAACATACCACTTGTAAGAGCTTTGGGACATTGTGAGGTGATGAAAAATATTGCATAGTGCAAGCTCTTCTGCAAAAATGCAGCTCTTTTCTAATCCAATCTTTTAAAATTTAAATGAATTTTCGTTTAAACAGAAAATGAGCGAATTTGAGATGAATACTTTGCATTTGAAGAATATAATCGCACAGAATTATTTAAAAGCTTCAAACTATTGTGTTGAGTTTTGCATAGTCGAGGCTCAATCTATGCCATCTTAGCTTTGTGTGCCATTTCCAGGTGTTTCAGACACATTCCTTCAAGAGGAAAAGTGAATGCTGAGTATGGTGGTGATCACCAGGGAAAAAGTGCTAGCAAAACTGATTGGCCTGAAGGTGGATGGATCACCTAGCCCAGATGGACTATACCACAGCGTTCTAAAGGAGATAGCTGAAGAGATAGTGGAAGCGTTAGTAGTGATCTTTCAGGAATCGCTAGAGTCAGGGAAGGTCCCAGAGGACAGGTAAATCACTATCGCGACACCCCCATTTAAAAAGGGAGTAAGGCAAAAGTTGGAAAATTGTAGACCAATCAGCCTAACCTCCATTGCAGGTAAGACTTTGGAGCCCATTGTAAAGAATGCGATTTCTGAATATTTGGAAATGCATGGTAATTTAGGGCAATGTCAGCATGGCTTCCTCAATGGGAGTCCACGCCTGACAAATCTGCTAGAATTCTTTGAGGAAGTAACGAGCAGGGTAGATTGAGGAGAGCCAATGGATGTTATCTACCTGGACTTCAAAAAGGCCTTTGATAATGTGCCACACAGGAGGCTGCTGAGTCGGATAAGGGCCCATGGTGTTAGAGGCAAGGTGCTAGCATGTATAGAAAATCGGCGCTTTGGCAGAAAGCGGAGAGTGGAGATAAAGGAGTCTTTCTCGGGATGGCAGCCGGCGATGAGTGGTGCTCAGCAAGGGTCAGTGCTGGGACTACAACATTTCACTTTGTACATTAATGATATCGATGAAGGAACTGTGGGAATTCTGGCTAGGTTTGCAGATACAAAGATAGATGAAGGGACAGGTAGTAATGAGGAGGTTGCAAGGCCTTAGAAGGATTCGAACAAATTAGATGAGTGGACAAAGAAGTAGCAGATGGAGTACAATGTGGGAATGTGTGAGGTCATGCACTTTGATAAGAAGAATAAAAGCATGGACTATTTTCAAAATGAGGAGGAAGTTCAGGTATCTGAAGTGCAAAGAGATTTGGGAGTTCCAGTCGAACATTCTCTCAAGGTAAACTTGTAGATTGAGTCAGTAGTCAGGTAGGCAAATGAAATGTTGGCATTTATTTTAAGAGAACTTGAAAGTAAGAGCAGGAATTTACTACTGAGGCTTTATAAGGCTCTGGTCAGGCCACATTTGGAGTATTATGTGCAGTTGTGGGCCCCAAATCTCAGGAAGGATGTGCTGGCCCTGGAACAGGTTTAGAGGAGGTTCACAAGAACAGTCCCAGGAATGAAAAGCTTAACATATGAGGAACGTTTGAGGATTCTGGGACTATACTCATTGGAGTTTAGAAGGATGGTGGGGTTGATTTAATTGAAACTTTCAGAATACTGAATGGGCTGCACAAAATGAATGTTTGGAAGATGCTTCCATTTGTAGGAGAGTCTAGGACCCGAGGGCACAACCTTTGAGTAAAAGGAAGACCTTTAAGTAGAAATCTCTTCAGCTAGAGAGTGGTGAATCTATGGAATTCACTTCCCCTGAAGGCTGTGGAGGCCAGGTCATTGAGTACATTTAAGACTGAGATAGTTAGGTTCTTGATTATCAAGGGGATCATGGGTTATAGGGAGTAAGCAGGAGAATAGAGTTGAGGAACCTATCAGCCATGATTGATTGGTGGAGCAGACTCGATAGGCTGAATGCCCTAATTTCTGTTCCTATGTCTTATGGTCTTATGAATGCGTTGAGCAGTGTTAATTAAAAAGAAGACGAAACGTGTTGTGTCTTCATGTGGCCTAGTGAAATGATTACCTTTGCTGTGGAAATGTAGGACCTCAAAGAGCAGGAATTCTGTCTTCAATAAAACCATGAATTGGACGCATAGATCTCATATGAAGTCAATTGACGGTTCTACGTATATGGTTCAGATAATAGTTGAGAGGGATACCAACACAGATTTCCCATGACCTACTTTGCAGATAATGACTCCAAGGATAACTTTAAACATGAAAACCTTAGCACCAGTTTCCAAGTCATTGCTGCTTCGAGAGTCAATCTGAAAATGTCCCTTGTTCTGTTTGGTCTGTGAAGGCATTAATCAGTAGCGTATTTGAATTGTGCCAAGTGTTAGTGTTTTGCAATGAAGAGGTGCAGTTGTCACTATCTTTCATTGAACCTCTTCCAGTAGTGGCTCTGGAACAAAGTTCAGGTGCAATCTTTGTATTGTAGAAGGTAGAAGGGTAGAAACAGATTGGTTTGGGAGAACAGTGGACCCGACACAACAGGCAGCTGAGATGGCTCTAACATTCCTGAAAAACAGCTCAGCTACCACTTGCTTAACTTCATTTTATACATGCCTCAGCTATGTCTCATGGGCGTCACATATTAGAGAACACGCAAATATGTTAGACAACAAGGTGTAGAGCTGGATGAACACAACAGGCCAAGCAGCATTAGAGGAGCAGGAAGGCTGATGTTTCGGGCCTAGGCCCTTCCCAAATCGTCAGCCTTCCTGCTCCTCTGATGATACTTGGCCTGCTATGTTCATCCAGCTCTGCACCTTGTGATCTTAGATTCTCCAGCATCTACAGTTCCACTACTTGTGACAGAAATATGTTATCTGGCTCTATGAATCAAAAAGGAAGGAGCTATATTTAAGCTGATTTGAATTTTTGAGATTTTTTTTGATCAATTTGGATCTGCAAAGTAAATGCAAATTAAGCCTACAATACTGTATTGATTTCTGCATATACTTTGCACTTGCCATGTTTGGCTGATGTCAGAAACATAAGAATGTATTAAATAGGAGCAGGGGCCAGCAATTTGGCCTTTTGAGTGCACTAGCCAATCAAAAAGGTCAGGAATAATTTGATTATGGCTTCAACTCCACCTTTCTGCATGTCCTGCATATCGCTCAACACTCTTAAACGTTTGAAATCTGTCTAATCTAACCTTTGATATACTCATCCAACCTTTACTGCTCCCTGGAGCATATAATTCCTAAGATTAACAACCCTCTGAGGCAAGAATTTCCTCTCATCTCCACTCTGATTGTTCGACTCCTTATTCTAAGACTGTGCTCCATAGTTTTAGATTTCCCGCAAGGAGAAACTCCCTCTCAACATCTATACTGTCAAGCCTCTTCAAAATCTCGCTTTGGTAAGATCACCTTTCATTCTTTTCAATTCCAATTTCTACAGACCCAGAGATAATGGGAGCTGCAGATGCTGGAGAAACATTTGCTCCTAAGATGCTGCTTGGCCTGCTGTGTTCAACCAGCTCCACACTTTGTTATCTCTTAATACAGATCCAGGCTGCTTAATGTCTTCTAGCGTAACAATGCATTCCACAGATTAACCTTTGATTTGCCTCAAGGCAACTCTGTTCCTCTCTTAGAGATAGCAAGAACTGCAAATGCTGATGTCAGAGATAACACAGTATGGAGCTGGCGGAACACAGCAGGCCAGGCAGCATCAGAGGAACAAGAAAGTTGATGTTTTGGTCTTGACCTGAAATGTCAGCTTTCCTGCTCCTCCGATGCTGCCAGGCCTGCTGTTTTCCTCCTGCTCCACACTGTGCTATCTCTATTCTTTCTTATATGCTCTTAAGAAGCCAAAGATTCTTAGGAATCAAAGAATCCGAAACTCTACTTCAGAGTGTCATCAGAATGGCTTTACCGTTGGCATTTGCAATTGTTATGTAACATTATCTAATTAAAATCTGATTTGGGAGCAAGTTTTGAGAAGATTTGTAGCTCAGGTTGAGTTTCTGGATGTGAGTTTGCTCGCTGAGCTGGAAGTTTTGTTTTCAGACGTTTCGTCATCATTCTAGGCAACATCATCAGTGAGCCTCTGACGAAGCGCTGGTGTTATGTCCCGCTTTCTATTTATCTGTTTAGGTTTCCTTGGGTTGGTGATGTCATTTCCTGCGTTGGTGATGTCGTTTCCTGTTCCTTTTCTCAGAGGATGGTAGATTGGCTCCAAATCAAAGTGTTTGTTGATGCAGTTCCGGTTGGAATGCCATGCCTCTAGGAATTCTTGTGCGTGTCTCTGTTTGGCTTGTCCTAGGACGGATGTGTTGTCCCAATCAAAGTGGTGTCCTTCCTCATCTGTATGTAGGGATACTAGTGATGGTGGGTCATGTCGTTTTGTGGCTAGTTGATGTTCATGTATCCTGGTGGCTAGCTTTCTGCCTGTTTGTCCAATGTAGTGTTTGTCACAGTTTTTGCAAGGTATTTTGTAGATGACGTTCGTTTTGCTTGTTGTCTGTATAGGGTCTTTTAAGTTCATTAGCTGCTGTTTTAGTGTGTTGGTGGGTTTGTGGGCTACACTGATGCCAAGAGGTCCGAGTAGTCTGGCAGTCATTTCGGAAATGTCTTTGATGTAGGGGAGAGTGGTTATGGTTTCTGGGCCCGTTTTGTCTGTTTGTTTGGGTTTGTTGCTGAGGAATCGGCGGACTGTGTTCATAGGGTACCCATTCTTTTTGAATACGCTGTATAAGTGATTTTCTTCTGCTCTTCATAGTTCCTCTGTGCTGCAATGTGTTCTAATGCAGCTTCGTTTGTGGGTGTTGGGATGGTTGCTCCTGTAGTTCAGTATTTGGTCCGTATGTGTTGTTTTCCTGTAGACACTGGTTTGAAGTTCCCCATTGACTGTTCGCTCTACTGTGACATCTAGGAATGGCAGTTTGTTGTTGTTTTCCTCCTCTTTTGTGAATGTTATGCCAGTAAAGGGTATTATTGATGGTCTTGAAGGTTTCCTCTAATTTGTTTTGTTTAGTGATGACAAAGGTGTCATCCACATAGCGGACCCAAAGTTTGGGTTGGATGATTGACAGAGCTGTTTGTTCGAGTCTCTGCATTACTGCCTCTGCTAAGAACCCTGATATCGGAGATCCCATAGATCCCATGAGGTGTACAAGGTAATGAGAGGCATGGATAGAGTCAATAGCCAGAGACATTTCCCCAGGGCAGGATTGACTGCCACGAGGGGTCATAGTTTTAAGGTGTTAGGAGGAAGGTATAGAGGAGACGTCAGAGGGAGGTTCTTCACCCAGAGAGTTGTGAGCGCATGGAATAGTTTACCAGCGGTAGTCGTGGAAGCAGAGTCATTAGTGACATTTAAGCAACTGCTGGACATGCACACTGTTCTGGATCTCTGATGTAGGCCTTTCACTAGACCTACTCTGCACCAAGCAGTCGGCTCAGTTCTTCTGGGGTTGCATTCCCTGAGATTGAATTCAGCCTGTACAGCACCTGCTTCCCTGTTCCCCTGAAAGTCCCTTGTCTCTGAGCACCAACTGGGGTATGAAAATTTTGGCTAAATGGTTAAATATTGAACTCTTTCTGGTGCAATGTGAAAAATGGTACATGATAAGGGCTGGGAATGGAAGCTTTTGTCTTCCTCATTTACATAAATGGTCTATTGAACTTGGGTATTGTTGAAAAAAGTACAGCTCTTATCCAAGTTTTTTCTAAGTTGTATTCATCATGTCAATTCATAAGAATACCAGGAAGGGGAACAACCACGTTTATACCCAGGCTGAAGGAACAACACTCCTTATTTTGCTTAGGTGCTTTATACTCTTCAGTCCTCAACATTGAGTTCAACAACCACAGACCAAGAATTCTGTCATTTATTCTGTTTACAACCCCTTCCCCCACCAAGTATATTGTCTGCATGAGTTTTCCCACTGTAGAATTGATGTATTTGCTGCTATTAAGATCTCCTATTATCATCTACTCTTCATCTATATCTATCCTCTACTACCATTAGCACTCCCTTTGCCTTCTGCCTTTTGCTCTGGGCAGCCTTTTCTGAGGAAGGATGCTCTTGCTCTCGAGGGAGTACAACAAAAGTTTACCAGGCTGATTCCAGGGATGACGAGTCTGACGAATGAGAAGAGATTGACTAGGTTGGGAGTTCAGATGAATGAGAGGGGATCTCATAGAGATTTATAAAATTCTAACAGGACTGGACGGGGTAGACAGAGGGAGGATAATGGGTGTGTCCAGAACCAGGGGTCATGGTATGAGGATTCAGGGTAGATGATTTAGGACGGAAATGAGAAGACATTTGTTCACCCAAAGAATGGTGAGCCTGTGGAATTCATTACAACAGAACGTAGGTGATGCCAAAACTTTTAATGTATTCAAGAGGTGACTAGACATAGCAATTGGGGCGAATGGGATCAAAGGTTATGGGGAGAAGACAAGATTAAGCTGTAGAGTTGGATGATCAGCCATGATTGTGAAGAATGGTGGAGCAGGTTTGAAGGACCCTATCTTCTATGTTTCTTTGTTACCATCTTCCCCTTGTGGCTAGAGAACTAGGACTGGTAGACACAGTTCAAAAAAAATTTCTCTCAGTGTGAGATGAGTCTTGGAACTCTATTCATCAGATAGCAGTGGAGACAGAGTTATTGAATATTTTTAAGGCAGATGGCAATAAATTATTGATTAATAAAGACATAAAAGGTATGAAGTATGGAAAAGAACGTGAAGTCAAGGCCACAATAAGATCAACTGCCATGTTATTGGGAGAAGCAGGATTGTGTTTGTTGGTATGTCCTTCATTCAATATTGGACAAACAGCATTTATTGTTCCAGCTACTAATTTTGAAGTTGGGTGATTAACCTACAATTATTGACTTGCAAAGTAACAATTGGAAGGAACTGAACTCATTCAATGCTGTGGGTTTACTGTGGAACTTTTGGATTGGTTTACCAATGTCCATAACTATAGCCAACTTAGCCAGGGTGCCCTATTTCCTAGGAGCTAGTAGATAAAAGCAGCTTCTCTTCATCCTGAGACTTTCTTCAAAAGCATTTTCAAAGCATTCTGTTTCAGTATGTGCACGCTGCAGCATTTAGTCATTCCCATTCCTCCTTAGGAGCATCACAATAGTCAAATAACACACCCATGATTTGGAACACTCCAATCCATTTTGTCAGGTGTTATGGGGGTCTCACAATTTCCATGTCAATCGACTGATCTCGTGTTATGACCCAAAATTAATTATTTGAACACAGGAAGAACGCTAGTGAGATCCATGCTTGAGCTGGAGGGTACATAATCATGAGTTTTTGAAAGACTGTTGCAGTGTTGCTTAATCAAATGATAAAGAACGGATCCCAAGAAATCTCGTAGATAAGGAATGTGGAAAAATAAAAGTATATTCTGGAAAGCTGAGGCATACAATGGTTTGGTTCTAGCGGAATAAATGGATCCTCAAGATCCTGTGACATATTCGGAATAGCTTGGGTAGAAATAAGGGTAGAAAGAGATTAAAGATTAAAGTGCAGGGAGTTCTGCTATAATGCATGTTTCATTAACGTGAATTGGGTGTAACACGATTGATGAATGGTGGGCAGCACAAACTTTCTGTTGTACAGGTAGAGCGATTTTCCGCAGCAATTTCCCTACAGCTTGATTTTTTATGGCAATCTACAGTGTGTGTGAAGTCACAAAAGAATGCCAATATTGAGCTCTAGGAGAACTACCTGTATCAATACTTTTTGTTGACATTTTCAAATATTGTATAACAGTATTTGTAAGTAATAGTGTTAAGTTGGTCGTGATTTCTTTTTTAACTCTTTTACAATGCAATTGTTTTGTTTAAATCATAGAATATTGTGACATAGTTCTTTCAGGTGATAACTTCCAATTTCTCCTTAAGCAGCACTGGTCTCTATGGAGATCATAACTTATTTTTGTTCTGCCACTGATTGTTGCTGCTTGATTTCTTCTGTGAGCTCAAGTATAAGCTCTCTTCACAGGAAGAGATGGTCCAAGATGTAGCAGGACAACAATCTCTTTTAACACCTTGCCAACTTTCTTTCCCATTTGGGAATTCTATAGGGAGTAACTTACCTCCTGCCTCACCAGTGCCTGTCTATGATCTAAAACCACAAGTCAAGAGTTTGATGGAAGGCTCTCCAAATACTTAGCTAAGTGTATCTTCAAAACACTCAAGAAACTTACCTCCATCAAGGATTAAGCATCCTGCTTGATAGGAACCCTGTCCACCAGCTTCACCATTCAATCCCCCTTCGGTACTGACATCTCGGCTGCAGTGTGCAACACACATAAAATGCATTGAAGGAACTCTGCAAACCTCCTTACACAGCAGCTTCCAAACCCATGGCCTGTGCAACCTAGAAGGATAAGGGCAATGGATGTATGGGAACACCACTGACTGCAATTTTTCCCTAAATCACACAATGCTGACTGGATCTTTATCACTGTTGCTCACGGTTACTGGGTCAAAATGTTGGAGCTCCTTCCTTACAACATTGTGATGTTCCTGCACTGTGAGCACTGCAGCAGTTAAAGAACATAGCACTTTCGATATCTTCTCCATGGCCATTAGGAATAGAAAATAATTGTTGACCGAGCTATTGTTGCTCACATTTCATTGACAAATCAACACAAAGACAGGCTTAAATTTGAAATGTTAAAATCAATTAGTTCAACTGAGTGATTCTTTTTCCCTATTTCTGTAATATTCAGAAATTTTCCACCTATGTGGTTTGGGTGGGATTATATCATGATATGACTGAAAAGACTCTGTGCTGAGTGGGTCACATTGCTGCCTCTGAGTCAGAAGTTCCTGTTCAAGTCCTACTCCAGGATTTGATGACCCAAGAGGGTGGTCTCATAACAAAGCAAGAGAATTTTTATTACCACACCAATGGGAGATGGTTGGTGTGGGAGGGATTCTTGGTCAACCAAATGATAGAAAGAATATTGGAACCTCTATTATCACTATCCATTGTGCCAGAATACAATGTGCATGGAATTCCATGTTACTACAGCAACACACAAACATGTACACAGAAAAGTGAAGCTAATTTCAGTTTACGAAGATTCGATTTTTAAATATGCATAAGCAATTTAGAACAAAAATGGGATATCACAAACAGGACCACAGATTTGTTATGTTGCAGGAGGAGGCCATTTGGTCCATTGCTTCTGCAGTAGCTCTTCAAATGAGCATCATTACCTAGTCTCAATCTCCTGCCCTTTTCCCATTGCCTTGCATACTACTTCCATACAAGTAATAATCCAATACCTTCTTGAGTGACTCAGTTGACCTTGCCTCCGTCACATATCCAGGCAGTACAGTCCATACTCTGCTTTTTTCCCCTCACATCAGACTTGCTTCTATTGCTGTTTATTTTTGTATTTTGTGTTAGAATTGTGAATTGGAGGTAATTAAGGGTTGGTCAGTTATTACAAAAGAACAGATATTTATTTTAGAGATGGAAGAGACCTGGAAGAGACCACAGCGGAGGGCAATGGTTTTCTGGTTTACACCAGTGTCACTATAGTAGCTCATCGATCAAGGTGGTTACTTAAAATTGGAATCTTTTAGATTTATTATCATCAGACAGAAATGCAGGAGGATAAAGGACAACATGTTTCTCCCACATGACATTCTAAAACAGAGAGCTCTCATGTCAGGGAGGTTGAGATTTCAGATGGATCCATGAGGCTTGTAAAAGAGTAAGTGGGTGCCAGCTTGCAAGTGAATCTAGTCAATAATAGTTATGTGTATATTGGTTTAACAGCAATGGGAAATAGATAGAATGAATTGTACATTCATGTTTCTGTGTAAAATAAACCAGTTGGTCGCTTTTTATTTGCTCTTGTCTCTCTGGAGTGCTTTTCAGTCTGCCGTCTAATAAAAACAGTTGCAATATGCAAAATGTTGTAATATGTGTGACATTACAATATCCAGAGCAAGCATGAGGTCTCTATTGCAACAATCTCTGCCATGTAACCCGTTGTTGGGCAGTAAAGTTATATGACAGATCATGGGAAACAAACTTTGGGAGTGGCCACTATTGCTGAAGCTGAAACATCAACTGCAAACCTGCGATACTTAGAATAGCTGCCTCTGCAGACAATCGGTGTACACTTTGACACATCAAATGTAACCTATCGGTGTGTTAAATAGCGTACACAAGAGATGGGAAGCCTGTTCAAAGTAACCACTTTTTCTAAATCAACTTCAAAAGCAAATCTTGCAGTTTCAGCAAGATAGCAACAGCATCCACCCACGCACAATAATTCAAGAAAATGTGCACATAAATGAATAATGCAGGAAAATGCAAAATACTCAGGAGAACAGGCATTGAATCAGGCTGTGGCAGTCACTGAATGCAGGAAACACCATCAACAGGCTGACACTGCAGCATAATGGTTCCTATTCACGGAATTCTGTCCAATGCAGCTTCTTGTTGGAATTCTGAGCAACGGATCCTCATTTCATGGTTTGAAATGTCTACACTTTGAAGCCTAGCTTTATTAATTTTCTATCAATATACTTGATTTAAGAAATTACTTCTGCAATTCAGACTTTACTCTGAATTAATTACCGTTTGAGCATTGCTCCTAAATACTGCTTGTTAATATTTAATATAAAACACCAAACAATCGTTTTGATGCAAAAGGAGTGGATTTTTGAGTATTACAGGCGCTAATCCAATTTCACATTTAAATGATATGCACTACATGAGCTTTCTTTTGCAACTTACACCTTCACTAGATTGCTGTCTTGTGATTCATAAGCCCTTAATCAGTCTACTGTATGTACAAAGCCACTAGCAACGCTCTTCTGTATTTTGCCACCACAGAATACTGCTTTTCCCAGATCTAGAAAGGAAGACTGCAACATACAAGCTAGAGGAGACCATTCAGCTCTTCAAACTTGATCATCCATTCTAGGTTGCGTCTGGTCATTCATGTGGTTGCTGGGCTTTTGTGAAACATATCACATTTAGGCCTGTCCTGGACTTCCCATGTAGATGCAACGGTCAAGAAGTCACAACAACGCCTCTTCTTCCTCAGGCGGCTCAAGAAATTTGGCATGTCCATAAGGTCCCTCACCAACTGCACTATTGAAAGCAGACTATCCAGGTGCATAACTGCCTGGTGTAGCAACTGCTGTGCCCACGACATTAAGAAACTAGAGAAGATTGTGTGCACAACCCAGACCATCATGGAAGCTAACCTTCCACCCATGGAGGGAGATAATGGGAACTGCAGTTGCTGGAGAATCCGAGATAACAAAGTGTGGAGCTGGACGAACACAGCAGGCCAAGTAGCATCTTTGGAGCACAAAAGCTGACGTTTCGGGCCTAGACCCTTCATCGGAAAAGGGAGAGGGGGACAGGGTTCTGAAATAAATAGGGAAAGAGGGGGAGGCGGATCGAAGATGGATAGAGGAGAAGATAGGTGGAGAGGAGATAGGCAAGTTAACGGGACAGGGATGGAGCCTGTAGAGGTGAGTGTAGGTGGGGAGGTAGGGAGGGGATAGATCAGTCCAGGGAGGATGGACAGGTCAAGGGGGCGGGATGAGGTTAGTAGGTAGGAAATGGAGGTGCGGCTTGAGGTGGGAGGAGGGGATAGGTGAGAGGAAGAACAGGTTATGGAGGCAGGGATGAGTTGGGCTGGTTTTGGGATGCAGTGTGGGGAGGGGAGATTTTGAAGCTGGTGAATTCCACATTGATGCCACTGGGCTGCAGGATTCCCAAGCTGAATGTGAGTTGCTGTTCCTGCAACCTTCGGGTGGCATCATTGTGGCACTGCAGGAGGCCCAGGATGGACATGTCGTCTAAGGAATGGGAGGGGGAGTTGAAATGGCTCGCGACTGGGAGGTGCAGTTGATTATTGCGAACTGAGTGTAGGTGTTCTGCAAAGCAGTCCCCAAGCCTCCGCTTGGTTTTCCCCAATGTAGAGGAGACCACAACGTGTACAGCGGATGCAGTATACCACATTGGCAGATGTGCAGGTGAACTTCTGCTTGATGTGGAAAGTCTTCTCGGTGCCTGGGATCGGGGTGAGGGAGGAGGTGTGGGGGCAAGTGTAGCACTTCCTGCAGTTGCAGGGGAAGGTGCCGGGTGTGGTGGGGTTGGAGGGGAGTGTGGAGCAGAAAAGGGGGACACAGAGGGTGTGGTCCCTCCGGAAGGCAGACAAGGGTGGGGATGGAAAAATGTCTTTGGTGATGGGGTTGGATTGTAGATGGCGGAAGTGTCGGAGGATGATGCGTTCGATCCCCTCTCTACTTCCCCACCTACACTCACCTCTACAGGCTCCATCCCCGCCCCTTTAACTTGTCTGTCTCCTCTCCACCTATCTTCTGCTCTGTCCATCTTCGATTCGCCTCCCCGCCTCCCTATTTATTCCAGTTCCCTCTCCCCCTCCCCCTTTTCTGATGAAGGGTCTAGTCCCGAAACTTCAGCTTTTGTGCTCCTAAGATGCTGCTTGTCCTGCTGTGTTCATCCAGCTCCACACTTTGTTATCTTCCATCCATCGAGTCTATTTACATGGCTCATTGCCACTGAAGAGCTGCCAACATTATCAAAGACCCACCGCACCCTGGTAATGATCTTTTACAAACTCTTCTGTCAAGCAGAAGATACAGAAGCCTGAACACACACATGAGCAGATTCAGGAACAATTTCTTCCAGCTGTTATTAGAGCGATGAATGGACTCTCTCGCCTCAAATAATGCTGATCTTGCTAACATTGAATTTGCTTAGTGCATGCCCTGTGCAATTAACCTGTATGCCCTTCTGCTCTTTCTAAGCTTTTTCGCAACTTTTGATCTGTGCATCCATACTTATTATGGTCTGCCTGTACCGCTTGTAAACAAAACATTTCACTGTACTGCAGTACAGTGATAACAAATATGATGATAATAATAATAATAACAAATGTGATAACAAATCAATCAATCGCCCTGACATTGTTTTGATTGTTGCTGAAAGTGAGTGATGGTCTTCCATTGCTTCTGTGACATGAGTATTATCCTGAGAGTTAGTTGATGCAGCACTGTTATCATTATCCATTTTCTGATAGTCTTCCTTATTCCATCTTGCTGCATTAAGTTGAATGAATGTTTTTCTGTTCCTGTGAGAACTAATTCTACTAAAACAGTTTTGTTTTTTTTTGCTCATTCATGGGATCAGAGCAATGCAGGCTAGGCCAGCATTTATTGCCCATCTTGCCCAGGTAAGACCCAGCCACATTGACTCTTCGTGAGGTTGTTAAGTGAGAGAATTGGCCTAACGGTTCACACAGCCTGGTCTGCCCGACCAAGATTCAGTTGGATCCAGGTGTAAATTTCATGTCCAAAATATTCCAGGAAGTCACAGGCAATCAGGCTGTGACCCAGCAGAAGCCTTCAGGAAGACATCAGCAATCACAAGGAGTCCATAATAGTACCACCATGTCGTAAATGAATAGTTATGAAATAATGCACACGTATCTCTCACAAATGGGGCAAAGAAATAGATTTTATTTTGGCTTGCCATATGGGACTCACTCAAAGAGTTCACTAATTTCATTCCATTTGAATTAATTTTCAGGTACCCAGTGTAATAGTCTCTGAAACTTGTCAAGAAGGTGCTTGTGGAACAGAAGAAGAAAGTGCCCATGTTAGATTAGGTACCAGAGATCCGACAGCAAATCTGTAAAGAGTCTGAGAACACTTAAAAATCTCCTAGACAGGGGTGGGAAAACAAGCAGGCGAGCGTGCCTGGGTCTGAAGCTTTCAACCAGGATACTACCTGTTATTGTTTTTACCAATAGCAAATAAACCTTTTAAAACTTGCTTTAGTGGTTCAGAGTACCCAAAAAGCTTGTGGAAATGAATTGGTTGGTTAAGATCCGAGATTGGACAGAAAGACTAGACTTTGGTCTCGTCGTCATGACAAAGTAACATCACCAGTAAGAGGGGGACAAGGAAGAATTGTGTGCCACTAATCTTAGAGAATGAAGTAGCAGAGATGAATTGGAAAGTGATGTGGGTGAGGCTCGTCTTACTATCTGACTAATCAATGCAGAAAGCCAGCCAACCTTGAATCGATATTCAACCACGTAGGATGCAGAACACTTAATAGACTTAATAATGGTTTATGCAGAGACAAGCTAGACTACCCCATCTGAGCATTACAAAATATGTACATGGCCTACCCATATGTATATATAATATGCAAATATGTTTGAAATGTGTACAGAGAATGCAGAGAGACCACAGTCCGTATTGATCACAACCTATTAACCATTGTGGAAACATTTCAGAATGCCAGGTAATTTCATTAAGTTTGTGTGTGTGTGTGTGTGTGTGTGTGTGTGTGTGTGTGTGTGTGTGTGTGTGTGTGTGTGTGAGAGAGAGAGAGGGAGAGAGAGAGACAGAGAGAGAGAGAGAGAGAGAGACAGAGATCATAACTCTGTCGACAAAACAGCAAATGCTGGAGTGATCACTTAATCTGAACTATCAACATCCTTTCAGCACCCTACACCTGCCACCCCATGCACCCCACCAAAGCTATAGCATAAATGCTGCCCCCTTTACACTTCACTTTAGCTCTGATGAACAGTTATTTAGACTCAAAACGTTAGCTTGCTCCCTCTCCATGGATGTTATCTGATGCACAGTGATCTTCAGCATTTGTTGTTTTCAGAATAGATTCCAGCATCTACAGTAATTTATTCATTCATGACACAGTAGTACATATCAGCGTATTGAACTTTTAATTCCAATGTGTGTTTTAAAATGAGGATCACAGCAGCCAAGAGATAACTGAAGATGTAAATTTGGTGACAATCTGGCAGAGTCCTGCGTGGAGCCCATGGAATGTCGCACTTGTAATGGAGTCAGGGAATTTGCAAGTAATCAGACTGAAAAGGAAGAGGTAAAGAGAGGCTGACTACTCTTCTCAGCATGAAACCATCTCATGCAGACATATTTGCATTGTACCCGTCCAGAAATAAGCAAAAGACTTGGTTAAAAACTGACTGCACCCAGTGGTCTGCATGTGTTAGTGGCCTGATGTGCTAACATGTGGCCTGGTATGCTGTGAATGTCACAGCTTGAGAATAGCTACTAATTACTTCCACACTGCAGGCTGGGTTAGAAAAAAGATTCTCCTCACCCTGAGTGCTGTCAATCACTAACCATCAAAAGGAACCAAGACAAAAGAATCTCACTCATTCTGCAAAGTCAAGAATCACAAAGTTGACAGCTCAAACCATAAACATCAACTCTACCAGCACCTTCAATACATCAGGCACAATATCCTACTACCTACCTTACATGAATGACTCAGAGTCTGAACTTTTTAAACTTGTATCTTTTTTGGGATTCATTTCTTAATCCTGAACTGTATTTATATGTGTGCATTATAGCTACTTTGTGCGTTGAATAACTAATGATCTTTTTTTGTTAACATAGTCAGATAAAATTGGCTCAGTTTGAAACATAAATTCATTTAGTCTGGGAGTAAGGTACTCAGACCGTTATGACCAATAATGGGGGTGGCTGAGTCCAAGGGAAACATCCAATTTTTACCTGTAGGGCGAGTCCAGGAAGAAGTTTTTAAGTCTCTATGAGATCACCTCTCATGCTTTGAAATGCTACTGAATGCAGACCTAGTTCCCTCAATCCTATTTCCCTTCTTAATGTTCTGTATTTCTCTCCATTTTCATGTGTATTTTCCACCTTATACAAGAATACCTCTTCCTCTTTATTTTAATTTCTGTCTCCATTTTCATTTATAGAGCTCTAGATTTGTTTGCCTTCTATTTCATTTTTGAGGGAATATGCATTGACTGTATCTGAATCACTTCCTCTTTGAAGGTAACCTATTGTTCAGCTACAGATTTTTGCTTCAGCCTTTTGTTCCAGTCCATCTGGATCAGTCCTGTTCTTGCCCATTGAAGTCAACTGTTCCCAAATTAATTAATCTTACTCTGGATTGCTACTCGTCCTTTTCTATCATCATCCTAAACCTGACAATCACTTTATCTTTATGGATTTGTAACTCTAGGGAGTCTAGTACAGACGTCACTGAGAATTTTGTTTTTATTTGCCAAAACTTTTCTGCTGCCATTGAAAACTTGGACTTCAATTTACTACAGTGCCACACTGCACATGTACAGAAGCAAAACATTTGACACAAGAGGGTATCAACCAGGGTGTTTCAACTTGTTCAATGGAATCCAACTGCCTTATATTGTATTACAAAGTGTTTAAAGCAAAGAAGCAGGCCTTTCAACCTAACATCCCCACAGCAGTGTTTATGTTTCACATGTGCCTTTCGTTCCTCTTCTTTAACTAACCTTTACCTAACTTCTCTTTGTCAACTGATAGTGACTCAAATCATATTTGATGGCAGTGAGTTCCTCGTACTAACTACTCTTCGGTACAGGAGGTTCTCCTGAATTCCGTAGAGCATTTTATACTTTGTTTATGGCCACCAAATCTTGTCTGACCTTTTTGTGGAAACAACTCTTCTCTGTATCCTCTATTATACACTTTTGTAACCTTAAAGACCTCTGTCTGTCCTGTGTTATCTCGCAATCCAAGTATGTTCAATCATTTCTGATAAGTATAACATCTCAGTTCTGTTATCATTTTTGTAAATCGTAATTGTGTCTTCTTCAGTTTCTCAAATAATTTTTACTTCCAAAGTTAGCGTTTGGAACTGCTTACAATTCTCTCAATGTTGTCTAACCAGTTAAGGCTCCAGGTTCAACTTGACTTTGAGATGGATAAGCTAAATAACCATGGCAGTGTAGTACGGGAAGCCATTCAAACAGGGGTAGCCCAAAGGAATGTAGTAGTAGTAGGGGTCAGCATAGTTAGAGGCATTGGCACTGAACTCTATAGCAAAGGCAATGAGTCCAGATTACTGTGTTATCTGCTCATTGTCACCATTCATGAACTTTGCACCGGGTTGAGGAGAACTTGTGAGGAAGGGGAGGATCCAATTGCATGGCTCCATGAGGCATCAATGATTTAGATAGAGCTAGGAAAGAGGTTTTGCATAATCAACATGAGGATTTCAAAATAAGAAGCAGGAATGCAGGGTCCCAGAAGACTGGAAATTTGCTACAATAACCCCCTATCCCCTTCCCCATTTAAGAAGTGGGTAAGGCAAAAGGCAGGAAATACAGGCTGATTAGCCTGACCTCAGTTGTTGGTAAGTTTTTGGAGTCCATTGTGAAGGATGAGATTTCTGAATAATTGGAAGTGATTGGTAAAAGGGCGAAGTCAGCATGGTCTCATCAAGGGGAGCCATGCCTGACAAATCTGTAAGAATTCTTTGAGAAGGTAATGAGCAGGTTAGACCAAGGAGAGTCAATGGATGTTATTGACTTGGACTTCTAGAAGGCCTTTGCCAAAGTGATGCACAGGAGGCTGCCAAGCAAAATAAGGGTCCATGGTGTTAGAGGCAAGGTCCTAGCATGGATAGATGATTGGCTGTCTGGCAGAAAGCAGAGAGTGGGGATAAAAGGGTCTTTAACAGGATGGCAGCCAGTGACTAGTGATCTTCCATATGGTTCAGTGTTGGGACCACAACTTTTCACTTTATACATTAACAATCTAGATGTAGGAACTGAAGGCATCCTGGCCAAGTTTGCAGATGATACAAAGATAGGCGGAGAGACAAGTAGTATTGAGGAGGCGTGGGGGCAACAGAAGGATTTAGACAGGTTAGGACAGCAGGCAAAGAAATGGCAGATGGAATACACTGTGGGAAAATGTGAGGTCATGCACTTTGGCTGAAACAATAGAAGCATAGTCTATTTTCTAAATGGGAAGAAAATTCAGAAATCTGAAGTACAAAGGGACTTGCACCAGTCCAGGGATCCTGTTAAGGTAAACTTGCAGGTTGAGTTGGTAGTTTTGGAGGCAAATATAACATTGAGATTTATTTCAAAGGACTTGAATATTAAAGCAGGAATGACTTCTGAGACTTTATAAAGCTCTGGTCAGACCACATTTACAGTATTATGAATAATTTTGGGCCCTATACCACAGGAAGGATGTACTCGCCCTTGAGCAGGTCCACAGGAGGTTTACGAGAATGATCCCAGGAATGAAGGCCTAAACATATGAGGAACGTTTCCGAACTGTGAGTCGATACTCAACGGAGTTTAGAAGGATGAGTGGGGATCTAATCAAAACTTATAGAATACTGAATGGCCGGGATGGAGTGGACATTGGAAAATTGTTTCCATTGGTAGTCTAGGATCCAAGGGTACAGCCTTAGAGTAAAGGGAAGACCATTTAGACTGGAAGTAAGGAGAAATATCTTTAGCAGAGAGTTGTGAATCTGTGGAATTCATTGCCACAGAAGGCTGTGGAGGTCAAGTCATTGAGAAATTTTAAGACAGAGAAAGATAAACTCTTGATCGGTGAGGGGATCAAGGGTTAAAGAGAGAAAGCAGGAGAATAGGCTGAGAAACTTATCAGCCATGATTGAATGGAAGTGCAGACTCGATGGGCCGAATAGCTTAATTTCTGCTCCTGTTTCTTATGGTTTAAAAATTAATAGACTCTGTGTTATTACCTAAACAACCTACAAATAGGCATAGGACAAACAAGGTTAGAAAGGTGAACGCATGGCTGAAAGACTGGGAGAAGTCGATTCTGGTTCATGGGGCAATGGCAACAATGTTGGGGAAAGTGAGAAGAACAGACTGAAGGTATGGGTGTTAATCTTGCTGATGACACAAAGGAAAGTTAGTTGTGAATATTATATAAGGATACCCATAGGTTAGGCAAGTGATCAATTGAAGTACAATGTGGGGAAGTGTGCAGTTGTCCATTTCGGCATATAGAATATAAAATAAACATCTTGCCTATACAGTGAAAGCTTGAAAAGCATAGATGTTTTGAGATTTGGCTGTCCTGGTATATGAATTGCAGTTACAGCAAGCAACCAGGTAACTAACAAAATGTGATGTTTTATTGTAAGTGGTATTGAATGCATGAGAGGTTAGAGTGATAAATAGTGAGGACAATAGCCATTAGATTACAGAAGGATATAGAAAAGCTGGTCAGTAGCAATTCAATCCAGGAAACTATGATATGGAAATGCCAGTGTTGGATTGGAATGGACAAGGTCAGAAGTCACATGACACCAGGTTATAGTCCAACCTGTTTATTTGAAAACACAAGCTTTTGAATTGCTGCCCCTTCATCAGGTGAAGTGAAGAAAAGCACACAGGCACAGATCAATAGGCAGCGATAACAAGACAGGAAGGAAGATTTTACAAGTACAGCCCAGTATGGTGGGGTTAAATGTGGTGCGACATGAACCCAAGATCACAGCTGAGGCCATCTTCATGAGTACAGAATTTAAGTATCAGTTTCTGCTCGGAGATTCTGCATTGCTGTGTATCCCAAAGGCTGCCTTGGAGGATGCTTACCTGAAGATCGGAGGCTGAATGTCCTTGCCCACTGACGTGTTCCCCCACTGGAAGGGAACATTCCTGCCTGGCGATTATTGCACAGAGTCATTCATATGATCTCTTTACTCTAATTAGTTTGTACAGTTTTGGATTATTTCTTACTTTTGCTAGTGTCTTGGCATTTGACTCTTATACCTATCTTGTTATTCCAACCCTTAGGTTTGTCTCCAACACCACCTTACTTTTAATTTTGTATAGTTATCTCCCTGCCTCAATTAATTGGATTATAACTCATCCCCTTCACTTAGTTTTCAGCTGTCGACATTTTACTCACACCATCTGACACTTTTGATCACGTGTGGACACTTATTATCCAGCCTGTGGACACTCCACTCACACCGTTTGTATGATGTTTTGTTCCCTCTGCCCCTTGATCTCTGTTTGTAGATTCTGTGCGTGTATTCTTTTCTTCACTTCACCTGATGAAGGGGCAGTGACCCAATCTAGGTAAGTGGGAGGTGATGCACCAGGGCAAGGCAAACAGGACAAAGGACAAAGAACCTTGGTGCGCATGTCCCCCAGTCCCTTAAGGTAGCAGGACAGGTAGATAAACTGGTTAAGAAAGCATACGCAGTACTTGCTTTTGTTAACTGAGACATAGAGTTTAACAGCAGGGAGGTGTTGCTGGAACTGTGAAAAAAATTGGCTGAGCAACAGTTAGAATATTGTGTGTATTTTTGGAATCCACATTATAAGAGGAGTGTGATTACACTGGAGAGGACACAGAGCAGATTTACTAGGATGTTGCCTGGCCTGCTTACGAAGAGACATTGAACAGCTTGAGGTTGTTTTTTGTCTTGGAGTAGGGGGGACTGAGAGGGGACAGAAAGGAGAAGCATAAAGTTATGAAGGGCATAGATAGAGTAGGCAAGAGATAACTTTTCACATTGGTGGAGGGGTCAATGGCAGGGGCATAGATTTAAAGAAAGGGGCAGGAGGTTTAGAGCATATGTGAAATAACTGCACAGAGGCCAGTATCCCATCACCTAAGGCTGTCGTTATTTACTTGTGCACAGTACACTGGCTAAGGCCCAGCCAGCTCGGATTCAGCACCCTGAACAGAGGAGATCCTGAATCCCCTGTTTAATTTGGTAAGACAGGGATCCCTGATTGGCCCAGGTTAACAACCCTAATCAAGAATCTCACTGTCAACAAGATCCGCCTGGTTCCAATCACTACATCCCTCCCTCACTAAGTCCAGGGATGTAGGCCTGGTCTTCCTCTGCTAGATTTTCCTGTGACATTTTCACCCCAAGTTCAGTTCCTCAGATTCAGGCTCTAACACGGGCGGCGTGTACCGGGCTGTAGCCAGTCTGTTGCGTCTGGACTGTCTTGGGAGAATTTCAACTTCTTTATCTAGCAGTAACAATAGAAGCTGCATCCATCTCAGATTCGGTGGTTTCCCTGACTCTAGACGGAGGGGGCGAACCCACAGTTTCTGACATGCTTTATGGCTGTTTTGAGTGGCTAGCTTTGTTTTGCTCCTGCCTCGTTTGCGAGGTAACAACCTTCAGCTGATGTTTGTCCAGGGCTGCCTCACCTGTCTGAACTTTGTAGGAGACGGGGCCTAATCTCAAGTCAACCTCATCTCATACCCAAACAGGGCCATTTCCTTAACTCCAGCCCCAAACTCTGTTCCTTGAAGTGAATTGTTTCTCATACTTAGAGGAAGTATGTGGCCAGCTTTGGCGTGCCTGCTGCTGTTTCATCCTCACCACAGGTTTAACCAGCTGTGGAATCTAGTCCCCATGAGCAACTCTGCTGGCTCTATCCCTGTAGTTGTGTGATAAATCAAACAGAAAATGGAAAAGTTTGATATCAAGTGATGTTGTAGGCTGTTTCAGTCTGCCTTCAATATTTGGACTATTCTTTCCACCAGACCATTGGATGATAGATGGTATGGAGCTGTCCTCAAGTGCAAAATGCTATTCAACTTTAGGGAATACTTAAATTCCCTACTGGTAAAAGCCATCCTATTGTCTGTGATCAATACTTCCGGGAGTCCATGTATCACAAATGATGCTCACAACTTTGGAATTGTCATGCCTGGGCTTGCCGAACGGAATTTATACATGTCCAAACCACTTTGAATGGGCATCCACTATGACTAGGAACATCAAGTCCATGAACGGACTGGGTATAGTCAACATGTGACTAAATCCAAGGTTTACCTGGCCAATCCAATGAATTTGGGTGTGCTGCCAGTGGCAATTTTTGTCCTTGTTCGCAGTCTGGGCATTGTCTCACCAATGCAGCTATGTCAGCATCCAACCCAGGCCACCAGACATTGCTTCTTGCCAGCACCTTCAGCTTAGTAACCCCTGGATGAATCTGGTGGAGTTCAGCCAATATCTGGCGGTGATCTTTACTCGGGGCAATCACTCTCATTCCCTGTAGTAATATGCCATCCTCTGCGGTGATCTGTTCTCACCATGTACAGAAAGGTTTCAATGATCCTTCTGTCTCCCCAATTACCCTGAGCTGTTTTAGTTTCGCTAGGGCAGTATCTTTCTGTGTCCACAGTCGGATATTGTCAGCAGTGACTGGAAAGGTGTCCAGGAAGTTTAAAACCAGAACAGTCTCTTCCAGGGGAGACACCACCAGTAGAGTATCTGCCAGTGGGAGGCAGGTTAAGGCATCTGCATTAGCCAATTGCCTTCCTGGTGTTCCAAGTTATATGCATTGAAAATAAAGACCCAATGCTGAATTTGACTGGAAGCTATGGGTGGAACCATCTTGTCTTCCTTCAGTAGCCCTCACAGGAGTTTTTGATTTGTTACTATGACAAATTCACATTTGTAAAGGTATTGGTGGCACTTTCTCACCCCAAAGATGACTGCTAAACCTTCCTTCTCTTTCTGGGTGAGTTTGCATTTGGCATCAAAATAGGTCTGAGAAGCATAACAATATTAAACATTCCTCTCTGTTGAGCCACAGGTGAGCCAACACTATCCCAATACTGTGTGGGAAGGCATTGCATGTCAGCACCTCCTCTTGCTTTGGATCGCAGTGAGTCAACACTTTAGATGATGATAGTTGCTGTTTCACTTCCTTTGTGGTTACTTCTTGGCCATGTGACCACTTCGAAGGCTTCCTCCTTTTCTTTAGCAGGTGTAAGGCTGTAAACATGAAGACCCGTTTACATGTGAATTTTCCATAATAATTCACTAACTCGAGGAAAGACCTAAGCTTCAGTACAGATGTGGAAGCTGGGCACCTTTGATTGTCCACACTTTATCTTCCAAAGGCTGTAACCCAGTTTTGTTAACTCTGTAGTCCAAGTAGGTCACTTAGGGGGCCTGGAACACACATTTTTTCCTATCCAAGACATACATCCACCTGGGAGAAAGATTTAAATACTACATCCAAGTTCGCCAAGTGCAGTTATTGGTCTTCCTGGTTATGAGCACATCATCCAGATAAATGGCGACCTGGGGTAGCACTTGTAAAATGCTCTCCATGGTCTGCTGGAAAAGGGCACAGGCTGATGATCCCCCAAACGGCTTTCTCGTACATTGTAATAAACCTTATAGGGTATTAATTGTAGTGTACTTCTCGGATTCCTCATCTAGTCGCTATTACAGGTAGGCGTGGCTTATGTCCAGCTTTGTAAAGGACAGCCCATGACCCCAGCAATTTTGTGTATAAGCCCTTTATGTAAGGGAATGAGTATTTATCCAGCTGTGAGAAGCAGCGTACCGTTTGCTTAAAATCCCCACAAATGTGAAACGAGCCATCAGGCTTCACAATAGATACGACTGTGCTGCCTATTCCGCAAATTCTGACAATCTCGGAATTGCTTCCTGATCAACATGTAAAATGGCTTTGATAGTCCCACGCCCTCCCTGAAAAAACTCCAGGGTATTTCAATAGGACTTCACTGGGGCAGACATTTACGAATCAAAAATTGTTAAGCCAATCAAGGTGAATCTTTCTCAACTAATTCTGTCCCAATAGGCTTGTGCCCAAGGTTTTCACTAACATCAATGGTAACTGCACCAACTCATAGGAGACTGAACCAAAGTCACTGAGGGCTTGTGCAAACTTCAGGTTTGGGATCCAGAGTGAATCTTGTTGAAAAGAGGTTCTGCAAACACAAATACACCTGCGCCAGTATCTATAAGAACTTGATGATATTTTAAACAAACATTAATTTTAATTAGACATAATGGGAACTGCAGATGCTGAAGAATCCAAGATAAAAAAGTGTGAAGCTGGATGAACACAGCAGGCCAAGCAGCATCTCAGGAGCACAAAAGCTGATGTTTCGGGCCTAGACCCTTCATCAGAGAGGGGGAGGGGGAGAGGGTTCTGGAATAAATAGGGAGAGAGGGGGAGCGGACCGAAGATGGAGAGAAAGAAGATAGGTGGAGAGGAGAGTATAGGTGGGGAGGTAGGGAGGGGATAGGTCAGTCCAGGGAAGACTGACAGGTCAAGGAGGTGGGATGAGGTTAGTAGGTAGGAAATGGAGGTGCGGCTTGAGGTGGGAGGAAGGAATGGGTGTGAGGAAGAACAGGTTAGGGAGGTAGAGACAGGCCGGGCTGGTTTAGGGATGCAGTGGGGGGAGGGGATGAGCTGGGCTGGTTGTGTGATGCAGTGGGGGGAGGGGATGAACAGGGCTGGTTTTGGGATGCGGTGGGGGACGGGAAGATTTTGAAGCTTGTGAAGTCCACATTGATACCATTGGGCTGAATGTTCCTAAGCAGAATATGAGTTGCTGTTCCTGCAACCTTTGGGTGGCATCCTTGTGGCACTGCAGGAGGCCCATGATGGACATGTCGTCTGAAGACCCTACCACCCCACCAACCTCTGGATACAACGCATCATCCTCCGATATTTCCGCCATCTACAATCCGACACCACCACCCAAGACATTTTTCCATCCCCACTCTTGTCTGCCTTCTGGAGAGACCACTCTCTCTGTGACTCCCTTGTTCACTCCACACTGCCCTCCAACCCCACCACACCCGGCACCTTCCCCTGCAACCGCAGGAAGTGCTACACTTACCCCCACACCTCCTTCCCCACCCCCATCCCAGGCCCCAAGATGACTTTCCACATTAAGCAGAGGTTCTCCTGCACATCTGCCAATGTGGTATACTGTATCCATTGTACCCGGTGTGGTTCCTCTACATTGGGGAAACCAAGCGGAGGCTTTGCAGAATACCTCCGCTTGGTTCGCAATAAACAACTGCACCTCCCAGTGGCAAACCATTTCTACTTCCCCTCCCATTCTTTAGATGACATGTCCATCATGGGCCTCCTGCAGTGCCACAAGGATGCCACCCGAAGGTTGCAGGAACAGCAACTTATATTCCGCTTGGGAACCCTGCAACCCAATGGTATCAAGGTGGACTTCACCAGCTTCAAAATCTCCCCTTCCCCCTCTGTATCCCAAAAACAGCCCAGCTCATCCCCTCCCTCCACTGCATCCCAAAGCCAGCCCAGCCTGTCTCTGCTTCCCTAACCTGTTCTTCCCCTCACCTATCCCCTTCTCCCACCTCAAGCCGCACCTCAATTCCCTACCTACTAACCTCATCCCACCTCCTTGACCTGTCCGTCTTTCCTGGACTGACCTATCCCCTCCCTACCTCCCCACCTATACTCTCCTCTCCACCTATCTTCTTTTCTCTCCATCTTCGGTCCGCTTCCCCCTCTCTCCCTATTTATTCCAGACCCTCTCCCCATCCCCCTCTGATGAAGGGTTGAGGCCCGAAACGTCAGCTTTTGTGCTCCAAAGATGCCGCTTAGCCTGCTGTGTTCATCCAGCTCCACACTTTATTAATTTTAATTAGTTCTGATTTAGATGTCGCTAAGCAATTTAATTGTTCCAACCCACCTGTAGGGGGACTTCCCAATGTATGCACTCTCCTGGATATCAACTCCACAAATTTTCTTACTCAAGTTAGGCCTTGTAGGGGTCCTTTGCTGTCTCGAGTCCACATACAACTGCAACAGCTTGTCAGCCCAGATCCTCAGAAATGTCTTTGTCACTTGGTTGATGCTCAGCTTTAGTGTGGGCTGGCCTAGAGTGCCTCTGCTCAGGACATGTCCTGTGATTGCCTACACTCAAGTGGTATTTGCCAAGCTCAGTCAGATAGGAGAGGGTGTCCAGTTCCTTTGGGATGCTCTAAAGCTCTGATGCCCGACTTTCCACATTTCTAATGAAAAAGCCAGTTGTAGCGTCTGTTCAAGTCCAGTTGGACTTCAGCTAGTAGGTGCTTTTGTTTAGTTACATCATTAATCCCACACACCAAATGGTCTCTCAGCATCTCACTCAGGGTTAACCCAAAATCACTTGCCTCTACCAGAAATTCGTCAAAAATCCTGATATCTATTCCCCTGGTTCTCAATCAGCCAAATAAAACAGATAGCATCTCAGAATGAGAGGAGCTTTGGGATTGTAATATTCCCTTATCGAACCCAACAACTCTTGGAAGGTTTTAGTGTCTAGTGTCTCTGGGAAAGTTAAGCCCCTAATAATCGAAAATGTTGCAGGTCTCCAAGTAGTCTAAAGCATTACTCATTGCCTTTCATCTGCCCCAATATCACTTGCCCAGAAAAAATATTACATCCTTTCCACATAGTGGGCCAAGTCTTCAATGGCATGATTGAACAAGTCAAACTTCCCAAATAAAAGCATGATGACAGAAATACTCCAAGATGACTTTTGTGAGTGAGTGTTCTTCAGGAACACACTGTTTTCTCTCATCATCACTGAAATAGCTGCACAGAGACTGGTATCCCATCGCCAAGCCACCTTTTATTTATATGTGTACAGTTGACCAGCTGTAGCTGGCCAGCTCAGGGTCAGTCCCTGAACTGAGGAGATTCTGAATCCCATTTATATTGGTCAGTCAGAGCTTTCTGATTGGTCCAGATTAATAATCCCAATCGAGGATCTCATAGTCAATGATATCCCTCTGGTCCCATTCACTACAAGAGGTGGGGAAATTTATTTCACCCAAAGGATAGTGGGAATCAAACTTGTAATGCCAAGGATACAAAGCCATGGGCCAAGTGCTGGCATATGGGATTAGAGTATTTAGATGCTTCATTTGACTGGTGCAGTCATGATGGGCTGAAGGGCCTTTTTCTGTGCTCCATGACATAATGCTTCAGTGACACAGCACATTTGCGAGTCAGCACCTGAAAGAAAGCTAATACGTTTGATGCAGTTCAAACAAATTTTACTGACCTAATACCTCAAAATAGCGGTGATCCTTGAGGAAGGCCTAATCCCATGGAATTTAGAAGAGTGAGAAATGACTTAATTGAAACATAAGATCCTGAAGAGATTTAACCAGGTGGATGGAGAAAGGATATTTCTTCTTGGAGAATCTTGAACTAGGGGTCATAGTTTAAAATAAATTTAAGATAGACATAAGAATTTTTCTTTTTTTTTCAAAGTTGAGAATCTTTGGAAATCCCTTCTGAAGAGACAAAAGGCTTGTCTTATAAGGAGTGTAGTTCAGGCCTATACTTATTTGAGTTTGAAGGATTTATTCATTCATGGAATAAGAGCGTCACTGGCTAGGCAGCATTTATTGCCTATTCCTAATTGCCCAGAGGGCAGTTAAGAGTTGCTATGGATCTGCAGCCACATGTAGGCCAGACAAGGTAAGGACGGCAGTTTACTTCCCTAACGGGCATTAGTGAACCAGAAGGGTTTTTCCAACAATCTCAATGAATTCATGGCAATTGTCAGACTCTTAATTCCAGATTTCCTTATTCGAATTCAAATTCCTCTATTTGCCGTGACAGGATTTGAGCCTGGTCCCCAGAACATAGCCTGGGTCTCTGGATTAACAACCCAGCGATAATACCACGAGGTCATTGCCTCCCTATATAAGGTGTTAAAAGGAATTGACAAAACAAATGAAGAGTGGATGTTTTTCCTTGTGGAACAATGCAGAATGAGAGATCATAGAACTAGGCTAAGGGGTGGCAGATTTAAAACAAGGATGAGGAAAAATTACTTGTCTGAAAAAGTCATAAATGTGTAGAATTCACTGTTCCAGAGTCAGGTGGATGCCAGGATACTGAATAAATGTAAGGAGGCAATAGATTTTTATTTAGGAATGGGTAATGTGGTTTTGGGGTTCATATAAAAAGGTGGAATTGAGGCTGTATGAGGCCCATTATTGTACTAAATGATAGAGCAGATGTGAGGGGCTGAATTATACATCCTGCTCTGAGTTCTAACATTCTGAAAAGGCAGTGAATGCAAAATCTTTAAAAATTTTTAAGGAAGAGGTAGATAGCTTCTTGATTAGAAAGGGGATGAAAGATTATTATAGGTATGTAGGAATGTAGAGTTAAGAATGAAATTAGATGGTCCCTGTCCTTATCAAACAGCAGAGCTAGCTCAACTGGCAGAGTGGCCGACTCTTGTTCCTTGTGCAATTTTTATTGTCACTTGTATTTTGTTACAAAATACAGTGAAATGTGTTATATTGTGTCACTGCTCTCCAGCCCCATGTTAAAACAACAAAATATGAATGGGTACGTATTTGTCATTACTGTTGGAGAGTTGTGTGCCTGTATTCCCATGTGCCTCTGTTCTGCTATCCTATTTAGATATTAGTTTCAAAATATGGCCTCTTTATTCTTTCCATCAAAATATATAACCTCACATGCTCAATAATTTCTCAACTACACACCAATTCTACAAGTTATTGATGTCTTTCCATATTTTCACAGACCTCAGAATTAGATACATCAACCAAATTAAAATTATTTCCAGAGTCAGAAGTTATAATTCTGACACTTAATTTCAAACAAATTACCTTAATTCTGAACACCATCGTGTCTGTCTCCAGAAAGATCCCTGTGTAAGGAGCAGTCTTGGTATATAGAAAGAAGATAGATGTTTCAGGATGGCATTTCAAGAATCCCTACAGTGTGGAAAGAGGACATTTGGCCATCAACTCTGCACAGAACGTCTGAAGAGCATCTCACCCAGACCCACACCAATCCCCGTAACTCTGCATTTACCATGGCAAATCCACCTAACTTGCTTATCCCTGGACACTCTGGGCAATTGAACATGGTTGTAGTGATTGTAATGAGGTTAGCCATGTGGATCTTATAGAAGTTGACTTCTCTGATTGAGATTGTTAATCTGGTCCAGTTAGGGATCTCTGATCGACAGATATGAACAGGAGTGTCAGAAATTTGTTCACTCTGAGAGACGTGGATCAGTGTCAAGGACTTGCCATGTATAAAAAAAGGTGACTTGCTGATGGGATACTGGCTGCTGTAGAGGTATTTCAATGGCCAATCCACCTAATAGGCACATCTTTGGACTGTGGGAGGAAACCCACGCAGATACAGGGAGAACATGCAAACTCCACACAGACAGAAACCGAAGATTGGAATTGAACTTATGTCTCTGGTGGTGTGAGGCAGCAGTGTTAATTATTGAGCCTTCATGCTGACCCATAATGCTATATCTGCCCCTCCTAGTGGGAGCAAAAGGGTTTCCAAAGAAGTAGATAGGGGAAAGAAATAACCAGGTGGCAGAGAAATTGAGATGCTGCTAGTGATGGTAGGGTCATATTTTGCAGGTACAGCGAAATCAAGCAGGTAAGGCTGTGCTATCAGACTTGCTCTTAACTTTGCTATGGCACATCAAAAAGAAGAAAAGAATAAAATTTGGAAGACACAGAGACTTCACGACCAGCAACAGTGAGAATTTGGAAAGCAAATAGGGTATGGATGTTGTCTACATTGACTTCAGTAAAAAAAAAATCCCTCATGGTAGGCTGTTCTGGAAGATTAAGTCATATAGAATCCATAGTGGGTTGATAAGTTGGGTACAAAATCAGCTTTTTCAAAGAAGGCAGAGGGTAAATGTGGAGAGGTGTTTCTCAGACTGGAGGTCTGTAACCACTTGTGTTCCACAGGATCAGTGTTTGGACCTCTGTTGTTTATAATGTATATAAATGATTTAGATAAAAAGGTAGGTGATCTGATAAGTAAGTTTGCAGATGATGTCAAAGTTGGTGGAGTTGTGAACTGTCAGGAAAGTTGTCAAATGACATAGATCAAATGGAAAGTTGGGCAGATAAATGCCAAATGGCGTTTAATCCAGACATGTATAAGCAGATCCATTTTGGGAGGTCAAAAGCAAGAGGAAAATATACAGTAAATGGCAGGGCCCTTAGGAACTTTGATACATAGAGGGTTTCTTGAAGTCCAAGTCCATAGCTCCCTGAAAGTGGCAGCACAAGTGGATAAGGTGGTAAAGAACATATATTGCAAAGTTGCCTTCATCGGTTCGAACATTGAGTATAAAAGTTGGCAATACATATTGCAGCTATATAAGACTTTAGTCAGGCCACATTTGGACTACTGTGTGCATTTCTGGTCACTACACCACAGGCAGGATGTGAAGGTTGGAGACGGTGTAAAGAGGTCGACCAGGATGTTGACTGGATTGGAGTGTTTTAGCTATAAGGAGAGTCAAAGAGAGTTATAGTCAAACAGCATAGAAACGGACCTTTCAATCCAACTCATCTGTACTAACCTTACATCCCAATCTGACTTAGTCCTATTTGCCAGCATTTGGCTCATAATTGTACATGCCTCCACCACTTCCTCTGGCAGCTCACCAATGCTTACCACCTTCTGCATGAAAAAGTTACCCCTCAGGTCCCTTCTAAATCTTTTCCCTCTCACCTTAAACCTACACCCTCTAGTTGTGGACACCCTACCCTAGGAAAAAGACCTTGGCTATTCACCCTATCCATGTCCCTCATGATTTCATAAATCTCTATTAGGTCACGCCTGAGCATCCGACACTTCTGGCATAAAAACACCAGTCTATTCAGCCTCTGTCTATAACCCAACCCCTCCAGTCCTGGCAACATCCAACTAAATCCTTTTTGCGCTCTCTCAAGTTTAACAATATCCTTCCTGTAGAAGGGCAAAGAGGATTGCATGTGTTTTTGTGACAGCATTGAAGGCTGAGGAGTGACCCGTTAGAAGTCTATAAAATTATGAGAGGCATGTATAGAGTGTTTAGTTGGAATCTTTTCCGAGGGTGTAAATGTTGAATACTAGGGCCATAGCTTTAAGGTGAGAGGAAATGTTTAATGGAGATGTGTGCGAGAGGTTTTATACATAGAGAGTGGTAGGTGCCTGAAACATATAGCCAGAGGACGTGGTAGAAGAAGACAGGTTAGCAAAGTTTAAGAAGCATTTAGACAGATGCATGAGCAGGCAGGGAATGGAGAGTTATGGACCATGTATGGGTAGGTGGAATTAGTTTCAAATGGCATCATATTTGGCACGGACATGGTGGGCCAAGGTGTCTGTTCCTGAGCTGTACTGTTCTATATTTTTCCTGTCATTGCCTGGTTTAAATTCTGTCTTTTCTGTGGCCAACTTAGATCCTTATGTTGATGATTAATTTCTGTTCAAAGGCATAATTCTGCCACAATTAATTCAGCCCCAAGTGAGATTGACTTATCCAGCTGGGTAACCAGTGCAGGTGGCCTGCCAGCTTGTTGTTCTTGGTGCGGGTCATTGGGGGTGAATGGGGTGGACCCCTTGATCTGCAATAATCTGAACAATCAAGGGACTGAAGACAGGTCAGTGAGATGGTCATTGAAAGTGATCTTACTGTCCTTGTTTCTGAAAACCTTGCAACTCTCTCCACATCACTCCCCACACATGAGACAGACCCATTTACTTTTCCTCTGGGTGATACTTCATTGTGGAAATCTTGGTGGTATTTTTAACCCAGAATCAGTCATGGCTCTGTAAGGCACTGCTGAGTCCTGGTGCTGATGACCCCTGGTTGGTTGGCAACTTGTTAGGTGGGGACTGCCTTGTCCTGGATCCTAATTCCAGCAAACATCCCTCTTGCAGCCATTCAGCGATCCATCCACTAAAGATCCAATGGGCTTTCTCACGTGGACATTTTCCTCCTTTCAGATCAAACCAGAAATGGGCAGATCCTAGCCTTAAACATTTGGCAGAAATTTTAGTTGATCAACTGCATAATTATTCACAATTCTAGATTCAGATTTGAAAACAAAAGTGCAAAAGTGAGAAATAGTGTGCAGACAAAATTTAGTAGAATAATTAATGAGGTCCTGGCAGAATAAAGGCACAAAATTACTTATTTCTTTATGTCACATAAGGTACCATTTGAACAATAAGTGGAATGAAAGTTGGATACTGGTATAAAACTGAAATACTGAGGAGTTTTGCAGCTTTAAATCATTAAGTGGAATTGTGCAGTACATTTGCAGCTGTATAAAAATGTACTGTTTATGGAACAGTGAGATTGTTACATTATTGAGACAGATTGGCAGTAGGTGTTTGTGAGTTCAGGGAAAACTGTCTTATGACAGCCCTTGTTAGCAAGCTGCAGTTTTCTATTAACGTGCGGGAACAGTGCAGCCAGAAATATCCACAGTCGGCAAATAAACAATACCTCTTTCCCTGCTTATATATGTGTGAGTGATAAGGCAAAAGAAAACCCAACAAACTTAAAAGAAATAATTCTGTAATTGAAAAAGGCCTTGATATATCCAATATAAATCAACAAGTAGTATTCACTTGACAGGCAACTCTCGTACATTCAGCTGTAATGGTGAGTCATCTAGATTCGAAGCATTAGCTTGCTTTCTCTCCATGGATGCTGCCTGGCCTACTGTAATCTCCAGCATTTATTGTTTCCAACTCTATAAAGTCTATGGACAAAAATAGACGTTTGGAACACTCTTCTATGAATGGTAGTGGATGCAAGATTAGAAATAGGTAATTTTTTATTAGGAAAAGATATTAAGGGAAAGGGGCCAAGGCAGGTATGTAGTGTTAGGTCACGTATCAGCCATTATCTCACTAAATGGTAAAACAGGCTTGAGGATTGAACGGCCTATCCCTGTTCCTATGATACTAATTTGATACATCCTAATAGCTTGTCATTTTTGCTAAAACCAAAATGATTAAGTAAAATAACTCCCCACGTTGTGGACTGGATTTTTGATATTCAGAATTTCTTTTTCGTGGCCTATATTTTTCCACCTGTAGTATCAATGTCAAATTATCTGTCTTATTCAGGAATGCACTTTCAGGAATGTGTTCAGGGGTTTTGGATGGGTATAATTTAAGTCACGTAGCAATGGATAAGTGATGGTTTATTTTCTCTGACATTTGTTTAGAGTAAGAGTGGTTGCAATTTATAAAGTTATTTTCCTGTTCATGACAAAATCTGGTGCAAACTGCTATTGTCCTGAATCAACATCATTCAGGTAAATTGTTCATCTGGGCGGTTTAGTTGGGTAGATATATATTTATGACGTCTCCTGGAATAATAAGGCTCAATTATCAATGCAATCTTCCCGACTGGGCCTTAATAACAGACGTTTTAATTGATTGGCAAAAATGGCCTGTAACTGATCAAAAAAAAATTGTATGTTATGCTATTTTATTTGTCTTCCTATTTAACAGTTCGCTGTTACATAAACCTGGTTTCTCATATCAAAAATAAAACAATCATTGAGACAGCCATTTGAGCGTTGGCAGTAAATTTTGAGATTTCCTATCTGAAGGAAATTATACAAAGTGGCTCTGAGATACTTGGCAATAATGTATCATTCTTTTCCGATTCTCTTGGGCATGGGGCAACAAACGATCCCCTGGAATCTCACAGCAGATTAAAGTTCTGTAGTGTAAGTAGGATTCCACTTGCCGTTTACAGCAGCACCTGGAGATATGATGCCTGCAAAGCTCCATCTGATATTGATTGGACATTAGTTGAAGCAGAGCCCACAGGCTTATGTTTTGATGGAACTAAATTAAGAGGAATGCCCTTGAGTCACGCCAAAACTAGAAAGAGCCTTTGTAGTTGGTGAGCCATTGATAGAGACAGAAAGTTGTCAAGCAAAATTAGAGTGCATAGTTCAGGGGATAGTATGGATTAAGAATTGGAAAATGGGCAAAAAACTGGGAGTAGGAATAAATAGATCATTCTCAAATTGACAGGCTGTGACTAGTGGGAGACTACAGGTTCAATACTTGGGCCTTTATTATTCACAATATATGGAAGATTTGGAATGTGGGGACCAAATGTAATATTCATAATTTCATGGACGAACAAAATATTTGGGAATGTATTGGGAGGAAGTCACAAAACAGCTTCAAGAGGATTTGAATGAGCTTAATAAGTGGCTAAGAGCTTGGCAGATGGAATATAATTTGGAAAAGTGGGAGGCTTACCACTTTGGCCAGAGGAACAGATATGCAGTATATATCTTAAATGGTTATAAGTCAGAAAGTGTGGATGTATGAAGGAATCTGGGTGTCCTTTTCTATAAGTGATTGAATGCTTTTTCCTTAGAAGCTTTTAGATCTTTGGAATTCTATGCCCCAGAGACTGTGAAAGTTCAGTCATTGAGTATGTTCAAAGTAAAGATTTGACAGATTTCTAAATATCAAGGACATATATAGTGAAAGTGTGAGATCATAATCATATTGAATAGTGGAACAGGTTCAATGGGCTGAATAACCTACTCCTGCTATTACGTTCCTCTGGGTAACCCCTGTTCTCTCGCTACCTGTGAACGGACCACCTCCCCAACACACCATTCCACCTCGCCAAGGTCCTATAGTTACCAGCACTGCTTGGCCATATTTCTGGAGTCTTATTGTCTTGCCTTGTCAAACAACCTTCCTTACCCATTTGCAATAATTTCATTACATGTACATTAAAGTTTCATAGAAAATCTAAAATGTCCGCAAATCTTTTTAATACCCCTAGGATTAATTCACTCCGGTTTCACAGTTGTGTCCAATGACTAATTTCCAATTCCTAGAGACTTGAGGACAATATTGGAGAGTTGGCAACCCCACCCACTGCCCTAAAGTATTCCATCTACTGGAGTATCACATTGGTTGGCCATCCAAAGGTGAAAAATGACCCTTGTGCTGTCTCAGTTCCTGGAAAGCTGGCAGATCCCCTGTAGATATAATTGGAATTAGCTAATATTTAAGTAGTTCTGGTTGGAAAGTTGCTGGCCAGATCCTGTCAGTTCTCTTGATTATCATGCAGAATTCGATTGCAGATAAACCGTGGCCTAACTGAATGGCCACAGAGGCACAAGTTATATTCCTGTTGCTACGTTCTTATGTATACATCACCTAATAAAAATTGTTGGTCCTTGCTGGAAGAGATCTGATGAGAGTAAACTCTACCATAATTCCCTGATAAGTTTATATCATCATTTGTTATTCTTTAATGTATTCATTATAAATGGTCGGAAAATGACAAATTGCTTTCCGATCCTGACAGCCTATCTGATTGCATCATTGCTAAATAGTAATCACTTTATATGAGACAAGAGTTTTGTTTACAGTTAAATATACCTGGCAAACTTAAGACAAAGCATTTTGTTAATATATTGAAAATGCTAAACACCATTATCAATATTTTTAATTTATATATATGGCACACATACATAGAAACCAGTTATGTATTATACTTAATAATTACTTTATTATTTTGTGCAAATTTCCAATTCCTATATTTGGTCATTTGTGGAAATTGGAACCAAAATATTTATACACCGAAAGTATGATTTAAGAGCAAAGAAGCAGTAGCATTGACAGCCATACAGGAGAACTCTGCAGCTTTTATTAAAGATGCTGCAATTTTTATTACAGCATCCAGCAGAGTTCCATGGACCCAAATAAAAGTCATGAGAAGTCGTTATACTCTTTTATGAAGTCATTCATTTAGAACAGATCTCATCCTGCAAAGGCCAGAACATTGCAAAGGTTGAGAATGTTTAGAGACAGACAGTGACAGAGGCTGTTGGCCCTTTAGAAAAATAAATCTGGTTATTACTTAACATTGAAACACACAAAAAATGAATGAGACTTGGCAGATCCCAATTTCCTTCTCCTTAACTGTGGCTGAAAAATTGTACTGTGCGCTATTCTAAGTTCATAACTCCTGTCAGATCTTCCTTGATCTTTATTCCCTAGTGCACTTCTTCAATAACTATAAGCCCAAGGGTAAACAAAAATAAATATTGACTGCAGTTTTCAGAAACTAATATAAACCATTGCTCCATTTGTATAAAAGTGACAGAGAATGTACAATAACATATTTTAACTTCAGGCAGTAAAATATCCTCAGTCACTTTGTCAATTGACACATTAATTGCTTACAACCCGAAACTCATTATTTTGTTAAAATTCAGAGGCAAACAGTATGTATGTGCTCACTGTATGTGTGCTTTATCATTCAATGTAAGTTCAATGTCTATGAAATACATACAACTCAGTAATGGATAGTGTTTTAAAAACATGTTAAAACCATGACAACCATTCCACAATTCACAACTGTAGCTGTCAGCAGCAATTGGAATTCTGAACAAAGTATATCTTCAGCCAATGAGAAGTTTACAACTAGATTTTGTTTCCCAGACTCCTACTGTGCGACAAATTTAAAGGGCGGTTCCTCCTCCCCGAGCAGCACTTCAAACAAGGAAAACTCTCGAATATCAGAGTCTGCCAGTGGTTGTGAATGTATCTGCAATTCTAGATATAAACTGTATTGGAATGAAGCTGACAGTGTGGAAACATTTCTTAAATAGGATCATTTTGAATGGATTTTGGGCCTCAATTTTGAATTAGTTATGTTGAATGAAAGAAAGGCACAGTTCACCAATCAGTATTTTAAGCCATAATTTAAGTATGCAGTGGAGTAACTGCTATAGGTACTGCTACTTATAATATAGTTTGTGATGTGTCGCAGATGTTGAATGAATTGTTGAGTGTACTGCTGATACTCATTTTACTGTTCAATCAGTTGTTGAAACTCCAGTATGACATAGCTTGTTCCATGATTTAAATTACTATGGGACATTAGGCTAAATAAATTTTGATGAGTTGCCACATATTTCACTTCATCATTTCTGGTACATATTAAAAATCTATTTATTTGTTCGCATTGTGTACAACTAAACTGTAAATGTAAAAATAAGAGATTGAAATAGATGTCCTCAAGTCCCTGACTGACTCATGCTAGATCAATGTAATATAGTCATCGCATTGTCACTGCATTCAATTGTGCTGATGCATGCAGTAAGTGTTAACTACATTATCCATGTCTTAACACATCAGCAAGGAATCTAAAATTGTAGCTTGTTTTCATAATCTAAGTGGCACCACTTAAAAGGGGAACTGTATTGCAGCTGAAGAAATTGCTGGCAGTCATGAACAGGGTACGTAGTCTGACCTACACATGACTCCAGACCCACAACAATGTAATTGGCTCTTAATTACCACCTTTGGCCAATTAAGGATGAGCAATAAGCGCTGGTCTAGCTGGTAACACTCTCATCCTGTGAATGGATAAAAATAAAGTGAATCTTATTTACGAAACAGTGAAGAATGACACAACATAGAAGAGGGTGGGTTCCAAAATTTTCAGACTCTGCAATGGAAGTCCTTGGTAGAGGAAATTTTAAATATAAGAGATGTCCTGTATCTGCTGGGGGACAGGAGGCCCTCCAGAAATGTGCACTAAAGTCAGTGGGAGAAAATAACTAGTTCAATGCCAGGAATCAAAATGAAAGGACCTGTATGACTTCACAGGAATGGTCAACATCACTGAAAGCATCTTCAAATACAATTCCTACCAACTGCAACAACTAGCCTCAGATATTGCTCTTTTCACCAAACACACCTGCCAACATCATGGACAAGGTGGAACTACCATTATTGATATACTCGATTTTGAGGCTGTGACTGGCAGATGGGGCTGAAAATGTTCAGGGTGACAGTATTCACACAGCTAATCTATCTTCCCTAATGTCACTGCACCAGCATTACTTGGGATATTCTGATGTACAAGTTATGCTCCTTCGGTTCAGCTCTTCCCATTTGTGACAAGATGAAAGGATATCTTGACCTAGCGCATTCACTGTTTCTCTTCACAGATGCTTTCTGACCTGCTGAGCATTTCCAGTACATTGCTTTCATTTAATTTGAGAAAGCCTGGTCGCCTGATTCTCTACTGCAGATTTGAAATCTGATTGTCTGTGTAACACCATGTCTACTGCAGTTAGTCTAGGCCTGTAACGTCAGCTTTTGTGCTCCTAAGATGCTGCTTGATCTGCTGTGTTCATCCAGCTCTGCATTTTGTTATCTCAGATTCTCCAGTATCTGCAGTTCCCATTATCTCTCTACTGCATTTAGATGTTTTAGGTCTGTTAATCAGCCTTTTTCCATTTTGGTTAACTCATTCTATTCCTATCATCTTTTAAGGAGAGTGTCAATCAACATTTCTGATCTTATGAGGTTCCATGCAATATATTTATTCAAACGGTTTGCTGAAGTTACCATGAAGGACTTTCCTTCTTAACCTCTCCCTGCGCCTGATAATTGGTGATCCTCAGGTTAAAGCACCACCAGTTGTCTCTCTCTATCTCTCTCTCTCTCTCTCTCTCTGTCTCTCTCTCCCTCTCTCTCTGTCTCTCTCTCTCTCTCTCTGTCTTCTCTCATGAGAGACCAGCCTGATGGTCTGGTAAGACTATGGCAATTTCATCTTTACACTATTTCGAAAATGAAAAACTGCTGGGGAAACCAATTGGGGTAAAGACCAATAAGTCCCTTCAACCTGTTAGGATGTATCTTAAGACATTAAAAGAAAGTAGCTGAAGAGAAAATAGATGTAGTATTCTTCCTAGATTCTGGTAAGATACCAGAGGTTTGAAAAATTGCCAAATTAACAACAGTATTTTAAAAAAAGGGAGGAGACAAAAACTCAATACCGTTTAGCCGAATATCAGTTATTGAGAAAATATTAGACTCTATTGTAAAGGGTTTAGTGGCAGAGAATTAGAAATAGATAATGTAGTCAAGCAGAGTCAGCATGACTTCACTGAATAGAAATAATGCCTGACAAATTTATTAGGATCCTTTGAGGAGGTAACAAACAAGTGGATAATTAGATTAGATGTCTTGTTTTGTTTTATTTATGTTAGAGGGGAAACAGTGAATTAATACATTTGGACATCCAGAGGCAGTTGATAAGGTACCACATGTTAGGCTCATTAATAAGCCTACACTGTTGGAAGTAGTATGTTCACATTGAAAGAGGATTGGCTCACTAATAGAAGACAGAGTTTTGGGAAAAGAGAATTTTCAGGATGGCAACCTATGACTAGTGGAGTGACCCAGGGATCAGTGCTGAGATCACAGTCATTTACAATATGTGTTAATATGTATTAATGACTTGGATGATGCAATTAAAATTAGTTCAGCCAAGTTTACAGATGACACAAAAATAGGTGGGAAGGCAAGTGGCGACAGTGGTTCCAAGAGTCTATAGAGGGATGTAGACAGGTTTAGTGAATGGGCAAAATCTTGGTAGATTGGAATATAATGTGGGAAAATGTAAGGTTATGCACTTTAGCAAGAAGAATAGAGGAGCTGAATATTATTTAAATGGAGGAAGACCGCAGATGCTATGGTAGAGGGATTTGGGAGTCTTTGTACATAAATGACAAAAGGCTAACATTTAAGTTTCAGTGGGTAATAGGAAGGCAAATTGAAAGTTGGTCTTTATTTCAAAGGGAATGGAGTATAAAAATAAGAAATCCTTGCTATAACAATATAAAGCATTAGTTAGGCCATATCTTTGACCTGTTTTGATCCTTTGTAAAGAAAAGATACACTGGCAGTGGATGTAATTGAGAGAAAGTTCATTGGATTGATCCTGACTCTAGTGGGACTGTCTTATGAGGAAGGCTCAGTTGGTTGGGCCTGTAATCATTGGGGTTTGGAAGAATAAAAGGCAGCTTGTTGAAACATTCAAGATTCTTAGGTGACTTGATAGAATAGATGTAAAAGGTTGTTTCCCCTTGTAATGGAGCCTAAGACCAGAATGCATAATCTCAGAGTAAGAAGTCACTCATCTAAGACAGAGATGAGGACGAACTTCTTCTCTGAAAGGTAGTGAATCTGTGGAATTCTTTACCACAGGAGGCCGTCACGGTTGGGTTGTCAAGTATATTCAAGGCTGAGATAGATTTTTAATCTGTCAGGGAATCAGGGGTAATGGGTAAAAGGCAGGAAAGTGGATTTGAGAATGATCAGATCAGCCATGATCTCATTCAATAGTGGAGCAGACTCAATGAGCTGAAAGGCCTACTTCCACTGATATGTCTTATCATTTTATGGTTTAAAAGGCAAGCGCTTATTCCTGTGGTACATTTCCTAACCATGTGGAACGTGCTCCCGATCACCACACATTATCAGTGCTCTCACAAAAAATGAGAAAAGCAGACAGAGGCCAGAACTCACTTGACTTGCAGATACCTTTTCATTATAATTCCACATACTTGTAAGAGTTAGCGTGTAATTATAAAGGATGGTGATGTTGTCATTGTTCCAAGCCCGTGATTTCACGAGTTATCATTATTGTAATGTGGCATACAAGCCAGAAATCTTGAGCCTCTGTGGATTGATAACACACATCTCCACTGAACAACTATTTATCTTTTATTTTTAATCAAATATATTTTATGTTAAACAAGTATTGAATGCACCAGAAGCCTTTATGATGAAAGGTTGATAAAGTAATTGCATATGTTTTACTGCCCTAAGGAAAATTGGGTTATCGAATATTTTGTTTCAACTCTATAAAAAGCAGAACAACAATTTATATTGGGTTCTCTGAACAGCGTTATGTATTCAGTAATTATGTAGTTTCCTAGTTGGCCTTAAACCTGCTCTAAATGACACATGTAGAATGCTGTTGAAATAGGTAGAATGTTGTTTGACAGCAGATGAAGTAAAGGTTGCTTGTAAGTGGAACTGAATGAATCTAGAGGATAATGTTCAGCGGGACATCTCAGGGATCATTGTAGGGCAAGTTGCAGCTTACAGTATTCATGAATGGCTTGTAAGCAAGATTCGAAATAAAACTCACCAAGTAAAATTTTGTGGTGGCTGGCCCACCAGGAACAGGGCAGCTAGGTTTAAAACAGCAAAGTGACTTTATCTTCTGCACTTATTGCCATTAATGTTGACTCGCTATCCAAACACGAGTTGGAAGCAGAAGAACAATACTGTCCCAAAGCATTCAGACTAAAAATCAATCTGTAATGCAGATCAAATGTCTGAATTAAGTGTATACAATTTGTGTAAAATCAAAAGATTCAAATCTTCATGGTATGCAAGTAGGGATCCAATGCAACTTTTAAAGGAATAGGCTGAAAATCCTGCTGTCCTAAGCCACTGAGTAAAGCCTCATATGGTTGACTTCACAAATTGGCTGCCATGAATGGAAATGCTATTCAAAGGAACAATGAGATTGAGGCACTCAGACCAGAGGGATTTGTCTGCTTTACAGCATTTCCAATGGATTTCTGGGAGTGAAGATTGATTGGATTACATTCTTACTCTCAAGAACTGGCCATGTGAGAGGTTAAAATTTAAATGCTCTGGAACAGTCGAAAACCCAGTTTTTGGGGAGTTGGGGTTGAGATCACCCACTTGTGGGAAGTGGGTCGGTCATTTACCAATTATAGTGAAGCTGTTTGTCTCCATTTAACTGTTATTTACTTTTAAATCATTCCACTAAATTTGGATGGAGAAAAAATTGGGCAGAATATTATGCTTCTTTGAGTGACATGGGCAAGGATAATAAAGTCAGGAAAGCATGGTGAAAATAAAAAAATCAGATTCGCAATGTTGAGAAAAAATCCCTTGGGATTTAAACATTGAGTTCTGCGCATTGGCAATCAGTAGAGAACACCCTTTTTCCATGCATTCGCATCTCAATATTAGGTAAATTTCCTTAATCTCTACACAGTTCTAAATCATCCTCTCTTTCTTCAAGAAACCAGATGGTATCCAATTCCCAATATGAAAGTCAGAGTGATAACCTGCTGGCAGCAGCTCACCGTTTGCTTCCCTGGGCTTTCAGCCATCCCTGTTTTTACACCAATGATCCATGGATGCTGTCCTTTCCACCCTTTGTCAGAGCCAATAGTTATTGCTGAACCACTAGCTTCACTACATCATCGAGGCTGCTTTTGGACCAACTCAAACACCACTTCAGCTTTACTTTGGAGCTCAGGGACACTTATGACTTGCAATCTTCTGCCAGGTTGTTTAGCCCTCAGGGAGACATCTACACAAGCTGCAATTTATGGCTCTTAGCTTATTGTCCGAGCACACACTCGCTTTGCACTTACTTGGAAGCTGCTAGTCTCTGTGGCTTGAATTCCTTTACAACACAGAGAGATGGGCAGGCAGCTTGCCATGGTGTGGAGCACTGAAAAGTCAAGGGAGGTATACAGGTTGCTGCTAAGTCACCTACACTTTGTGCCAGCAGTGCATGTGGCAAACACATTGCATTTCCTTCAACCAAATGGCCATGTCTGAAAGTCAAAGGAGACTTGCCCTTGGTGGTGTCAAGATGGACTCCCATCAGTTGAAGAAGTTCGGCACAGTCAGCCGGGTACTTGATCATGTCAGAGTTTGGAGATCCTGTAGAGTCATAGAGTCAAGTTTCCTAAACTAAACCAGTTCCAGTCCTTAGTAAGGGGCTCACCTTTGTCCCCTTACAACCACACATCAACGAATACCAGTCACGATTGGACATAGAACAGTTTTTCCGCCGCCTTCGCCTCCACGCCTACTTCTTCAACCGGGAGCCTAACCCTCCCTCCACTGACCCCTTCACCCGCTTCCAACACAAGTCCTCCTCCTGGACACCACCCCCAGGCCTCCTACCCTCCCTCGACCTCTTCATCGCCAACTGCCGTTGAGACATTAACCGCCTCAACCTCTCCACCCCTCTCACCCACTCCAACCTCTCCCCCGCAGAACGGGCAGCCCTCCGCTCCCTCTGGTCCAACCCCAACCTCACCATCAAACCCGCAGACAAGGGTGGCGCAGTGGTAGTATGGCGCACTGACCTCTACATCGCCGAGGCCAGACGCCAACTCTCCGACACCACCTCCTACCGCCCCCTCGATCATGACCCCACACCCGAGCACCAAACCATCATCTCCAACACCATTCATGACCTCATCACCTCAGGGGACCTCCCACCCACAGCCTCCAACCTCATTGTTCCCCAACCCCACACGGCCCGTTTCTATCTCCTTCCCAAAATCCACAAACCTGCCTGCCCTGGTCGACCAATCGTCTCAGCCTGCTCTTGCCCCACCGAACTCATCTCCACCTATCTGGACTCCATCTTCTCCCCTTTGATCCAGGAACTCCCTACCTACGTCCGTGACACCACCCGCGCCCTCCACCTCCTCCAGGACTTCCAATTCCCTGGCCCCCAACACCTCATCTTCACCATGGACGTTCAGTCCCTATACACCTGCATTCCGCATGCAGATGGCCTCAAGGCCTTCCGCTTCTTCCTGTCCCGCAGGCCCGACCAGTCCCCCTCCACCGACACCCTCATCCGCCTAGCCGAACTCGTCCTCACCCTCAACAACTTCTCTTTTGACTCCTCCCACTTCCTACAGACTAAGGGGGTGGCCATGGGCACCCACATGGGCCCCAGCTATGCCTGCCTCTTTGTAGGTTACGTGGAACAGTCCCTCTTCTGCACCTACACAGGCCCCAAACCCCACCTCTTCCTCCGGTACATTGATGACTGGATCGGCGCCGCCTCTTGCTCCCCAGAGGAGCTCGAACAGTTCATCCACTTCACCAACACCTTCCACCCCAACCTTCAGTTCACCTGGGCCATCTCCAGCACATCCCTCACCTTCCTGGACCTCTCAGTCTCCATCTCAGGCAACCAGCTTGTAACTGATGTCCATTTCAAGCCCACCGACTCCCACAGCTACCTAGAGTACACCTCCTCCCACCCACCCTCCTGCAAAAATTCCATCCCCTATTCCCAATTCCTCCGCCTCCGCCGCATCTGCTCCCACGATAAGACATTCCACTCCCGCACATCCCAGATGTTAAGTTCTTCCAGGACCGCAACTTTCCCCCCACAGTGATCGAGAACGCCCTTGACCGCGTCCCCCGCATTTCCCGCAACACATCCCTCACACCCCGCCCCCGCCACAACCACCCAAAGAGGATCTCCCTCGTTCTCACACACCACCCCACCATCCTCCGGATACAACGCATCATCCTCCGACACTTCCGCCATCTACAATCCGACCCCACCACCCAAGACATTTTTCCATCCCCACCCCTGTCTGCTTTCCGGAGAGACCACTCTCTCCGTGACTCCCTTGTTCGCTCCACACTGCCCTCCAACCCCACCACACCCGGCACCTTCCCCTGCAACCGCAGGAAATGCTACACCTGCCCCCACACCTCCCCCCTCACGCCCATCCCAGGCCCCAAGATGACATTCCACATTAAGCAGAGGTTCACCTTCACATCTGCCAATGTGGTATACTGCATCCACTGTACCCGGTGTGGCTTCCTCTACATTGGGGAAACCAAGCAGAGGCTTGGAGACCGCTTTGCAGAACACCTCCGCTCAGTTCGCAACAAACTACTGCACCTCCCAGTCGCAAACCATTTCCACTCCCCCTCCCATTCTCTAGATGACATGTCCATCATGGGCCTCCTGCAGTGCCACAATGATGCCACCCGAAGGTTGCAGGAACAGCAACTCATATTCCGCCTGGGAACCCTGCAGCCTAATGGTATCAATGTGGACTTCACCAGTTTCAAAATCTCCCCTTCCCCAACTGCATCCCTAAACCAGCCCAGTTCGTCCCCTCCCCCCACTGCACCACACAACCAGCCCAGCTCTTCCCCTCCACCCACTGCATCCCAAAACCAGTCCAACCTGTCTCTGCCTCCCTAACCGGTTCTTCCTCTCACCCATCCCTTCCTCCCACCCCAAGCCGCACCCCCATCTACCTACTAACCTCATCCCACCTCCTTGACCTGTCTGTCTTCCCTGGACTGACCTATCCCCTCCCTACCTCCCCACCTATACTCTCTCTACCTATCTTCTTTTCTCTCCATCTTTGGTCCGCCTCCCCCTCTCTCCCTATTTATTCCAGAACCCTCACCCCATCCCCCTCTCTGATGAAGGGTCTCGGCCCAAAACGTCAGCTTTTGTGCTCCTGAGATGCTGCTGGGCCTGCTGTGTTCATCCAGCCTCACGTTTTGTTGTCCCAGTTCCATTTGCCTGTGTTTGGCCCATATCCATCAAAACTTTTCCTATTCATGTACTAGTCCAAATGACTTTTAAATGTTGGTAGTTCATTCCACATGTGAGCCATCCTCTGTGTGAAAATTTGCCTGTCATGTTTGGGACTTTGGCATTGGTCACTTTTGCACGTCTTTATTCTTTATTCATTAACGGGATTATTGCATCGCTGACCAAATTGCTCAGAGGACTGTTAAGAGTCAACCAAATTGCTGTGTATCTGGAGTCATGTAGGCCTGATTGGGTAAGGTTGGCAGTTTCCTTACCTCAGGATAGAAGAGAACCAGATGGGTTTTCCCTGACAATAAGTAATGGATTAATGGTCATCATTAGATTCTTACTTCCAGATATTTTATTGAATTCAAATCCCACTATCTGCCATAGGAGGATTTGAACCCAGGTCCCCACAACATTATCTCGGTCTCTGGATTAACATTCCAGTGATAATACCACTAGGCCACTGCCTCCCCGTCAAATGAAACCAGTCTGAGAATTACATGTAGGGTGCTGTGAAGACATCAGGCCAGGACTAGTGCAAGCAGACTGGTGCATGCTTAGTCAGGGCTGTCCTGCTGATTCAACCCATGGGGTGAATCATGGTTAGTTTAGGGGGTTTGGACATTAATGATCAGGGAGTTCATCAGGGGACTGACTGTGGAGTTCTAAGGCAAGTGGGAAGCTCAAATCTGAGGCTGGAATTCATTAAATGGGGTTGCTGAGGGAATGATTATAACATAATGGGCAATTTGCTATTGGACATGGAATCTCATACAGCATGGGAGCAGATGGGTAGCTTGAGAAATTGAAATGTTCACAAATAACTGTCACGTTCTCCCCAGATGAGGAGGGCATATGGCCAACAAGTGCTTGGCAATTAGCAAAGCCATGGGCTTTGATACATTTGATAAATGATAAATTTGGGAATTTAGCAGTTATATAAAGGGAATGAATGATAATTAGGAGGAGGCAGGAAGGTCATCAGGGACATAGGTACAGCAAGCTCAAAAGAAAATATGAAGAAGGGGAGGTCATTATACATCTCAGCTGAAGCCTGCAAATCACTCCCAAGGAAACAAAATTGAAACCTTGTCATCTTTAATTCAAACTCGACTGTATAATAACAAGACAAAAATATCTGTCACAATGTATGTGTAGGTGGAGTGAGTTGCTGTTTTTCTCTTGGGAAAAGCTATAATTGTTTGAATTTGAGGCCCTGCTAGGGATAATATGCAGCCAATGATTGTATAATGCCACCCATCTGACAACAAATTGCAATTCATTGGCAAGGTCATTTATTTTAAGAACAATCATTAAAAACATGGTGGCATGCAATCATGATCATTATATTGTTTGCACTAAAATTTTCCTTGTCATGTCATTTGAGAAAATCTATTCAGATGTTAACTTTAAAGGTTTCATCTTAATTTGCCATTTCTGGATCATGTTTCCGACTTGATACTGGTAGACAATGCTTCAGAGCTGCCATATTTTGTACACCATACTGTAAGTATGTAAGTGCATGGTCTATGATGTTCAAGGGCAGCTTCTTTTGTTAGTGGGTGATGCCATGGTATATTAATGCCAGAAATTCAATCTCCTTATGTAGATTAGGATTCTGATTCTGCATTTTACATCTAGGTAATGTTATGTAGCTCAGAGCTCTTTATTCAGGTAAGACTTTAGTCACTTCATGTCAGGCTATAATATGTTGCTTCAGTTTGATCGATAAAAGGGCTCAGGGCTCAGTGTTACAGGCATGGTGCTCTATTTCTGACTTTCCCGACATTATCGACTCATGTGCCTGACACGATCATCTCAATTGCTGGATTCCATGTGACCTTCATATTGAGGTGAAGGCATGGTCAAATGAAAGAGCAATCAGAATGTCATCAGTAAAGCCAGAAAGAATTCACAATTACCATGGCTGCCACAGAGACTCCCGAGAGAGAGTTGGCAGATGAGAACCCCCATGATGGGGAGGGGAAAGATGTAATTGAATATATTAACTTCACTATCATTTCCTACTGCTTTCAGAACCACAACGCACATGCAAACTAAGGGTGTCCTCAGCTATCATTACCCACTATATCACCTGCTGAAACAGATCGTGCATTTGGAAGCAATAGGTGAGAAACCCATAGGAAAGGTGGTCAAATCACAGCTACCTTGAGTTTTCATGTTACTCGCTCACTTCAAGTAGCAACTGGCAACTTGTATGACATCACCCAATCCTCAAACACAAATGTATTCCGGGCGTCACTGGTGTCGTTTTCTCAAGATTACACTCCTTACTCCTTCTCCCATGATAGGAAATGTCAGTTGGCCCAAGCAATGAGAATCTCCAAAAGTGCTAGCTTCCTCTGATTGTATGACATTAGAGACTGCACCCATTTCACTTTAAAGTGCCCTATAACCCACCCAAAGAGTTGGTTAACAGAAAAGTCTTGCACTCCATCAATGTGCATCTTATCTTTGACTACCGATGCCAGATTTTGAAGGTTCATGCAGGATATCTTGGGAATTACCGTGATGTTTATGTTATTCACTTGTAAGCCCTTCCAAGGCCCTTGGGCTATTCAAGGAGGCATTGGGCTGCTGAGAGACAAGGGCTACACCATCCAGGCATGGCTTGTGACATTTTGATGGAACATTCAACCTTAAGCAGAATGAAGATACAAATTTGCTCCTGCTTCTACTAGGGTTGTAATAGCACAGGACATTGAGCTCCCTAAAATGAGATTTTCTGGCAAAGACTTGCAGTATGACCCAGAATGAATGTACCGTGTCATTGCAGAACACTGGGAGGAGATGAGCTCAATTGATCATGTGGGGATGCAAGGGTATGTAAAGTTAGCTAAAGCTTAAGCCTCAGAGAGCTATGCTGTGCTGCTCTCCCACCATCATGATTGCTAACTCATTTTAAGCTGCATAAGCTTTTACTCCTTTAATGCAATATATTCGCTTTCTTATGCCGGCACTAGATGCACCCAGTGAACCTCTGCCAAGAAAAGACCAGTGCTGCAGATCTTCAACACTACCTCCACCTCTGAGGACGAAGATGTTTAACATGCAGATGAAGCAATGACAAGGACTTTACTTGCACCTTCTATTGATTCCTGGAATTTCACCTCAATGTTGTGAATGTCTTGTTCATATTTCTTGTGCTTTTGTGTCTAACGTTCAGTTTTACTAAGATTTAGAAGTAGAAAATAGAATAAATGCAACTGAAGCAATATTAAGTCTCATGCACTTAAAGGTTACGGTCATTGTTACTTTAATAAGTTTACAGATAGAAAAGTGAGTTAATTAACATACTAGGCTTTGATGATGACCAAAATACCTAGACAAATGAAGCTCAGAAGCTTGCTGATATTTGTTTAACAGAATCAGAAGAGATGTAGCTAATTAAACAATAAGGATTGACTTATGCTAGAAATAGCCTAGGCGTCATTTTTTGGCAAATTTAATGGAAAGTTTCTCCGTGCAAGCCCCTGATATGATTTCTTGTGCTATCTTTCCAAACTTGCCTCATTAAGTATGAATCACATCCTGATGGTGATCATCATACTGTCTCATCCTCCGCGGGCGCAAGTATTAGTAACTGCCAGGGCCTCCTGAGATTCTGGATGCCTGTGCCAATCTTTAAAGCTCAGCTGTGTGACCAGTGAAGTGTTGGCAGTCCACAGCTGACCTGCACAGTTTTATTTGTCCTGGATATGTTGGACAGAAGATAATTGGCATACTGCTTCACTGATGGGGACCTGGAGGTCCTGCTGGACAGGCAGACACTCTTCATAGAGCCCGCCCTGAGAAATTAAAAACTAATGGAAATCTGAGAGAGCAAGCAATGAGCTGGAGTTGTCAGGTTACTGCTGTCACTGTTAGGTCAGGAATTGTCACCACTTAGTTTCTACATGGTAGGTGGGAGAATAAGAAACTGCACATCAAATTATGGTAATAATGATGATGCCAATGCAGTAGATCTCTCCCCATTGACTAGCAGTGTCATCTTGCCATTCAGCATTTGGGGGGAAATTAAGAATTTTTGGTCTAATGGCAAGAATCTCCTCACAGCAAATCCTCAGCTGATTCTTGCATCATTGTCACCTCAGGGGCCAGGAAGATTTTTCTTTTTATAATTCATTCATGAGATGAGGGCGCCCCTGGCCAGGCAGCATTTATTGCCCACCTCCAATTGCTCAGGGAGCATTTAAGAGTCAACCACATTGCTGTGGGCCTAGAGTCATTTGTAGGCCAGACCAGGTAAGGATGGCAGCTCCCTTTCCTAAATGACTTTAATGAACTAGATGGGATTTTCCAACAATCGACAATGGATTTGCAGTCATCATTAGACTCTTAAGACGGGGTATTTATGGAATTTGAATTTGCCATGATACAATTTGAACCTCAGGTCTACAGAACATTATTTGGGTCGCTATATTAACAGTCCAGCAATAATACCACTAGGCCATCACCTCCCCTGCTGGGTCTGCAAAGCTTGCAGTAATGGCAATTAGAAGGAGCTAGCGTTAAATTAGTTTAATGGCATTCATTGAACCCTAAAGATCAAATTCATAAATTGGAATAAGTTACATTGGAAAGGAGATTGGTGGAGTTTAAGCAGGTCCTCTGGTTTCAACATATCCAGGAGCATGTTTGCTGGAGTTAAAGCCTGGAGACTCCTGAAGCAAAAAAATGACTTCAGGCAATACAAGTGCTTCTATTGCTGGACTAAAAGCAGTTAGGGAAGTGGAAATCCTTGGAAGCCACTTATTACTGAGTGCATCTGACAGTGAGTGAGAAGGAAGTCCACAGATAGCATTTACAAAAAGGCAAAGTACTATGGATGTTAGAAAACCGAAACAAAACAGAAAGCCCTCCAGAAACACAGCAGATCTTGTAGCATGTGTGGAGACAGAAACAGAGTTACTGGTTTGTGTTTGGTTTGACACGTCTTCAGATATGAGAGCAGTATTTGCTTCACACAGTTGAGAAATATTGAACTTTGAACAAACCCCAGGGGTGGTATCAGCACTGTACTCTTAAGGAGGAAAGTGCATTCTTGGGAATTGTCACATCTTACTGGGGTATAGTGCACTGGAAATCAACCTCCACCATTCCCAGAGTCATCACAAAAGGTGAAGATTTGATCAAAGCATACAAAATGCCCAATTTATCTGTCTTTTCTGACCAGGTTAACAGAAAGCACAGACGAGGTTTCTGTACTTAACAAAAATTACTATTTATTGCAAATAAATAGATTTTAGTTCGAGTGGACAAATATGAACTGTCAATATACAACTGTACTAGTTGAAACTCTAGCACCCCCACACCCGCCTTAAAATGCCACCTACAGACACCTGGGGACAAATGTTACCCATTGAAGACATGGTAATTCATGCCTGTGGGGATTCTTCACATTGCAGCAGAGAATAGGGTTAGATGGAAAAAGAAGCTTAACATTTTTCAGGAAAAGTAGTAAGCCTGAAGATTCATAGAGTTTTAGATATCAGCAAAGGGTGACCTAAAAATTGGTAGGGAATGACAAAACAGAATATGGCAAAAGCATATCAAATTAACCAGAAATATAAAAACATATTGTAAGTGTTTCTACATGTAAGTAAAAGGGAAAGGAGTAGCAAAGGTAGAAATTAATCCCAGTATAGCAAAGGCAGGAGCAATTATAAAATGGAATAAGGAAGCAGCAATGATGTTAACCAAATATTTTGGACTGGATTTTATCAAGAACTTCAGGGGCCCGTGGTTTAACTCTATTCTGGACCAGGATTCCATGATACGTCCTTGCTTGCGTTCTTCTGAAAAGAAGGACAACTAAGAAGCTGCCTCCTGAAGCCCCATCCAATTAAATGTTACAGACAGACCAGTGAAGTGGAAAGCCCAATCAGAAGGCAGAGAGCTGGATGAACACAACAGGCCAATCAGCATCAGAGGAGCAGGAAGGCTGATGTTTCGGGCCTAGATCCTTCTTCAGAAGTCTGACTCAGAAGGCTGTCTCGTTGACAGTGTCTCCCTACTGGGCCTCAAAATGGAAGCACTCTGTTCAACATTGAGAAGTGAAAGATTCCTCATGGTCACAGTTGTAAGCTTATCAATATGGGGGGGAGGGCATCTCCACAACATTACATGTGGCCACAGAGAGACCGGCAACTTTTAAAAAGAGATTAATTCCCCTCAGGTCAAAGGAAATAAATGAAGGACAAGTTTTAATGTTTTAAAACTTTTTCGTAGAACAAACAAAGAGTAAACATCATTTAATAGGCAACTAATGCAACAAATTAAAGAGATGTGTCCACAGTAACAAGCAACTAAAAATTATTTATAATACAATTTTTGCTTTATACTGCACTTTCAGCAGACGAATAATCTGAAAGATTAAGCCCCTTTCAACTTTTCAGCAGGCTCCATTCTCTTGGCCATGCTAGACCAAATCATCCAATGTTCTTTGAAAGTTATTCGATTCAGTCATCTGAGTATTCTTGAACCAATCCCTTGTAATATGGCCCAATCTGGGAAACGTATATCCCTTAAATCTCTACAAGTCCCATTTTCTCTAATATGGAATGGGTTCTCACCAGCACTCTGCTTGGTGACTAGCACAAAAAAAACTTTCCCTCTGCTTTTCATGGCAGCATGACAGTTTCTGTCTGTTTATCTCTCTCTCTCTCTCTCTCTGTGTGTCTCAGGATCCCTGAGTCTGTGTCCAGAAAACCAGCTGCCTTTTTTTGTGACAAGATATCAAGAATACAAATATGGATCACATGGCCCCATCTCTGAGCTAAACTATTGTGATCACTTAGCACTATATTGAAGGAATTCTGTTTTAATTTAAAGAGAGACACTTAAAACATAATTGTCAAATGAAGTCTCACATTTGAACCATTTTCCAGATTGTCTCCTTCAGTGAAGAATCTCTTCTTACCTTGCACGTAGCAAGTTGACCCTGACCACTTGCAGGCACTGTGTAAAAGCCTTGTGTCGTGAGGAATGAAGGAATTTGTATCCTCATATGTACCAGTAGTATTTAAGTTTTAATCAATCTCACTCTAGAAAGAAAAGCATTTGTTGACCTGATTCCTTTATAAGATCAAATAGCTTAAAGAATCATCACAACAAATCATCGGTAACAATCTGTGATAACAAGGTGTAGAGCTGGATGAACACAGCAGGCCAAGCAGCATCAGAGGAGCAGGAAGGCTGACGTTTTGGGCCCAGAACCTTCTTCAGAAATGGGGGAGGGGAAGGGGGTTCTGAAATAATTCGGGAGAGAGGGGGAGGCGGATAGAAGATGGATAGAGAAGAAGATAGGTGGGGAGGAGACAGATAGGTCAAAGAGGTGGTGATGGAGCCAGAAAAGGTGAGTATAGGTGTGGAGCTAGGGAAGGAATGGGACAGTCCAGGGAGGATGGACAGGTTAAGGGGTTGGGATGAGGCTAGTAGGTAGGAGATGGGGGTGGTGCTTGAGGTGGGAGGAGGAGATGGGCGGGTACAATCACTTTTCTTATAAAATGCCTTTGTTATGTGGCAATGATCTCGATTATAAACCCTTTTCAGTTTTGTCCAATCACCCATTGATAACAGCTCTTGCTTGGTGTTTATGTCTATAATTGGCCTGTTTTGTCTGAGATTTCCTCTAAATTTTCTAAATCAGTTTATAAAGACTTGCTGCCTTACATTTGAGCGTAAAATTGTCTTTCTACAGGGTAACTGCCATGAGACCATGTGATAAAAGTCCTACAGGCTTAAAGTATTTCAGCAAATCAGTGTGCTTTCCGTATCCAAAGATCTTGGAAATGGTTGAAGAAAAGCAGCTTAGCTATAGCACTACCCAATGATTTTGGCAGTGACAGGGGCCTTTCTAATTGGCAGTGCAATTCCTTCCAGCAGTCTGCCCTGCTGCCATATCTGATCCTTGACCCAGAGAAATTAGTCACATGGAGTAGGCGGAGCAACAGATCCTGTTGCTATTTTACCCAAAAGCAAAGAATGCAGCTCCAATCTTGTAGTGTGGAAGCACAAGGGTCCTTCCGTTGTTATGCTGTATATTTGATGGTTAATGTGCATAATTACTTTCATTCACATGTGGGATGTGGGCATTGCTGGCTGAGCCAGCATTTATTGCCTGTCCCTACTTGCCCTTGAGAAAATGGGAGTGAGCTGCCTTCTTGAACTATTGCAGTCCATCTGCTGTGAGTTAGTAGACAAAAGGCCCTTTGAGCCAGCACCATCATTCATTATGATCATGGCTGATCATCCACAATCAATATCCTGTTCTTGCCTTATCCCCATAACCCTTGATTCCACCACCTTTAAGAGCTGTATCCATCTCTTTCTTGAAAGTATCCAGAGACTTGGCCTCCACTGCCTTCTGGGGCAGAGCATTCTATATATCCACCACTCTCTGGGTGAAGAAGCTTTTCCTCAACTCTGTTCCAAATGGCCTACCCCTTATTTTTAAACTGTGTCCTCTGGTCTTAGACTCACCCATCAGCGGAAACATGCTCCCTGCCTCCGGAGTGTCCAATCACTTAATAATCTTATACGTCTCAATCAGATCCCCTCTCATCCTTCTAAACTCAAGCGTATACAAGCCCAGTCACTCCAATCTTTCAATATATGATAGTCCCGCCATTCCGGGAATTGACCTCGTGAACCTATACTGCACTCCCTCAATAGCAAGAATGTCCTTCCTCAAATTTGGAGACCAAAGCTGCACACAATACTTCAGGGCCCTGTACAGCTGCAGAAGGACCTCTTTGCTCCTATACTCAATTCCTTTTGTTATGAAGGCCAGCATGCCATTAGCTTTCTTCACTGCCTGCTGTACCTGCATGCTTGCTTTCATTGACTGACGTACAAGAACACCTAGATCTTGTTGTACGTCCCCTTTACCTAACTTGTCTCCATTTAGATAGTAATCTGCCTTCCTGTTCTTGCCACCAAAGCGGATAACCTCACAGTTATCCATATTAAACTGCATCTGCCATGCATCTGTCCACTCATCTAGCCTGTCCAAGTCACCCTGTATTCTCATAACTTCCTCCTCACATTTCACACTGCCACCCAGCTTTGTGTCATCAGCAAATTTGCTAATATTACTTCTAATGCCTTCATCTATATCATTAATGTATATTGTAAATAGCTGCGGTCCCAGCATCGAATCTTGTGGAAGCCCAATGGTCACTGCCTGCCATTCCAAAAGGGACCGGTTTATCACTACTCTCTGCTTCCTGTCAGCCAGCCAATTTTCAATCCAAGCCAGTATTTTGTCCCCAATACAATGTACCCTAATTTTGCTCACAAATCTCCTACATGGGACTTTAGCAAAGGCTTTCTGAAAGTCCAGGTAGACCCACAGTACAATTAGGGAGGGGATTCCAGGATTTCGACACAATGCTAATAAAGGAACAGAAATATATTCCTAAATTAGGATGGTGAGTGGCTTGGAGGGGAACTTGCATGTGGTGGTATTCCTGGTTATCAGCCGATCTTGTCCTTCCAGATGTAAATGGTTGTGGGTTTGGAAAGTTCTGTCTGAGGATGTTAGGTGCATTTCTGTAGTGCATCTTGTATATAGCACATGCTGTTGCTACTGAGCGTCGATGGTAGAGGAGTAGATGTTTGTTGATGTGGTGCCAATCAAGCTGGCTGCATAGTCTTGGATAGTGTCAAGCTGTTTGAGTGTTGCAAAAATTCCATCCCAAATTTCCAATTCCTTCACCTCCGCCGCATCTGCTTCCAGGATGAGGCATTCCACTCCCGCACATCCCAGATGTCCACGTTCTTCAAGGACTGCAACTTCCCCCCTGCAGTGGTCGAGAACGCCCTTGACCACGTCTCCTGCATTTCCCGCAACATATCCCTCACACCCTGTCCCCGCAACAACCGCCCTAAGAGGATCCCCCTCATCCTCACATACCACCCCACCAACCTCCGGATACAATGCATCATCCTCCGCCATCTACAATCCGGCCCCACCACCCAAGCATTTTTCCATCCCCACCCCTGTCTGCTTTCCGGAGAGACCACTCTCTCCGTGACTCCCTTGTCCGCTCCACACTCCTCTCCAACCCCACCACACCCAACACCTTCCCCTGCAACCGCAGGAAGTGCTACACTTGCCCCCACACCTCCTCCCTCAACCCCATCCCAGGCCCTGAGATGACTTTCCATATTAAGCAGATGTTCATCTGCACATCTGCCAATGTGGTATTCTGTATCCATTGTACCCGGTGTGGCTTCCTCCACATTGGGGAAACCAAGCGGAGGTTTGGGGACCACTTTGCAGAACACCTGTGCTGGGTTCGCAATAAACAACTGCACCTCCCAGTCGCGAACCATTTTAACTCCCCCTCCCATTCCTTAGACGACATGTCCGTCCTGGGGCTCCTGCAGTGCCACAATGATGCCACCCGAAGGTTGCAGGAACAGCAACTCATATTCCGCTTGGGAACCCTGCAGCCCAATGGTATCAATATGGACTTCACAAGCTTCAAAATCTCCCCTTCCCCCACTGCATCCCACCTCTCCTCTCCACCTATCTTCCCCTCTATCCATCTTCGGTCTGCCTCCCCCTCTCTCCCTATTTATTTCAGAACCCTCACCCCATCCCCCTCTCTGATGAAGGGTCTAGGCCAGAAACGTCAGCTTTTGTGGTCCTGGGATGCTACTTGGCCTGCTGTGTTCATCCAGCTTCACACTTTGTTATCTTGAATTCTGCAGCATCTGCAGTTCCCATTATCTCTGATCAGCATTTATTTATTGTACTTGTCTGCACATAACATGTTGGAAATATATAGGTCAGAGGGGCCAGCACCTCACCCTGAATCACCCTTAGTTCAGCCCTCCAATGGCCGGCCAGCTTTGCCTCTTATGTCTACAATAGCCAGTCTTGTACCGTGCTTTCCTCATCTAGTCTTCTCCCTCCAGCTTAATGTTGGCCTATGATCTCCTCTCCTCTCCACCACCACTGACTTTCATACACCCAGCTCATACCTGGCCTGTATTATGCTCACGTTGTACCCCTTTGAGCCTCCAGGCAGTAATGCATATTTTTTGCAGCTTGTAGAAACAGTCAAGAAAAATCAGCACTTGGTGCATCATTAAGAAAGAATTGGAATTCTGCTACACCTTCACCACTTAGAATAAATGAGCGGATGTAAGGGCAACATTTATTTTACCAGTTTCGTTCACAACGCAAACACTGCAAATGCCAAAAAATACCCAAATGTTTACTTCTGATGAGTCCATGTCAGTTGGATAATAAACATTACATGTCAAGTTCTGATTACAAAGGTTTACTTCAGTGGCTAAAATGAAAGACTCATGACCAATTACTGCAGTCCCTCCTCATGGCACAGAACCTGAGGGATGGTTTGGCTGAGTAGCTTTCGGAAAGTGCTCCCCTGTATTCTTCAGTAGTGGGCACCATCTTTTAGCAACAGTAATCTTGCTTCCTTACCTTCATTACACAACTGTTAATAGATCTGGAGCCCTTGCCAAACACAGATTCAGAATATGGCAGCATGCTGGCAATCTGCCTGTGCATTTCTCTAGTACCCTTCCCTTCTCCAAGGCAGCGGTATTCTTAATTCATTTCACCTAATAGCTGTTCTCTTCATTGGGTCAGTGCTGAACTTGTCTTTTGTACTTGCACAAGAGGAGGAGTAATCAGCATTCTCGGCTACTCTCTCTTGCTTCCCTTCATCTATTTGGGCAGCTGTCACAAGCTATCATTTGCTCATTGTAAAATCTTTTTCACTTTCAGGCCCCTACTGATTTCACAAAACTTCCTTTAGCATCTGCTGCTTCATTCAGCTGCAAGCCTCAGTTGAAGAAAATAAAAAGCACCAATCCTTTGCTGTATCTCCCGATTAAACAATGTTTGATTACTTAATCCCATTCCTAAAAGTCCATTAACAAAATTCCCATTCCTTGCTTTTGAGCACATGCTCCTAATCAATGTCTCATGCAAATATAAACCAAACAAGTTGCTATTTCCAAAAATATATCACACTGTTTGCTCCTGTGCCTACCTTACGCCCTCACCTTTCCAACTTTCTATTATTTACTCTGAGGTAGGTTATTATAGAGTTTACTATAGGATGTGCTGTTTTCTGAAATTCAAACTTCAGTGCATAAATGCTAAAAACTAACGTAATTACAAAAGAAGCTTTCCATTTACTTTATTTTTATGTGTTTGCCAAGGAACATAGAACAAAGAACAGTACAGCACAGTAACAGGCCCTTCGGCCCACGATGTTGGCAACATTTTGGTGGAGTTCCAAGAAAAAGAATAAAAGTTAATTTAATTATATTATTATATTGAAATGCTGCATGGACAGTATGAATTCAGTTACAGGAATTGATTGCCTCTGGATCCGATCACTTGTTTTCACTAAGGCTGTTGGAATTTTGATTTTCTGGTGGACTCCCTTTTGTGATAGTCAGCTTTAGTATTTGTAACAAACTTTTTTTTCTCTTTTCTGTTTTTCTTCCCCTCCCTTAGTTCTCTCTGAGTGCTGACACTTACAGGGGCCTGAGTACCAAGGGATATAGCAAGAAACCTGAGAGAGTTATGCAAGGAGTTCAGCAAGGCCTTTCCCAACATTGGCAGCAACTAATTACATTTTCCATCAGATTTCTGGGTGTTGTGATGAGATTCTCTCTAAACAGCGGCAAGAGGCCTAATAAATAGGATTATTGATAGCTATCACTCTCATTAACTGCAAACCTTGTCTCATTAATATGCAATTTTCTATCATGCCACCCATCACACAAGGAGATCAGATACTCAGAACTCTTGACCTGAAAATCTGAATGGGTACCTGTCACTTCCAGCTCACTGCTTGCTCCTCTGGACCATTACCTTAGACTCCCGGCAACAACCTTTCAGTGTATGCTCCGTGAGCGGTAGCCACATGGAAGACACATCCATGGATGCTAGCATCTGGCAGGAGACAGCCTTTTCACACCTTCGGAGTTTGTCTCTGATCCACTTACAGTTTGCTTCTGTACTTCAAAACTTCACTTTGGAGAACAACAGCAATGAGCACGGAAATTGAACACTGAAATGTTGTTACCAGGTTACTTTGAATGCAGGGACAGGTGCCCAGGACTTATCCCAGCTGAATCTCAGGGTTGTTTGTTCGTTTTCTTTGTGGTCGGTCGCTGAATGCATACCTGCATGTTCATAGCATCCTTGCACCTTGCCTAGCCTTGCAGTGCCATGCTTTTGAGCACATTGGTTCCTCAGGCAGAGACTAAAAGTTGAAAATACTGAAGTATTGACATGGTGTTTAGTTCAGACACAGAGCTAGGTTTATTTTCATACTTTTCTGTAGTGATCAGTCTGGGGCAGGACATCTTGCTGTACAGCACAGTGAGACATCAATCTTGTGCCTCATGTATGAACTATCCAATGTAAAGATAAAACATGATGCTTCAACCAAATGGCCATGTCTGGAAGTCTATTGGGAGTTGGCCTCAGTCAAGTCAAAAGGGGTTGCTGTCAGTCAGGGAATCCCAGTACAGTCACTCAAGGACACATTTTGCACATAGTCCAGTGGCTTGGCCACTTTCAGTTCTATGCTTGGGGTAGTCATGGTCAGGGACCCTATCAGACTACAGTCTGGGGAGTGGGTCATTATCATTTGAGGGCAGTCGTCACCTCTGCTTGACAGGAGGCCACTAAAGGGATAATTCTTAGCGGTTCAAATGCATGCCACAAGATGACGAGATTGTCATTGTCATTATAAACTGTGCATAGATATCTCAATAACGCAGAAATTATTACACGTGGCTTATAAAGAGGGGAAAGTGGGCAACAACCAGTAGAGTTTTACATGATCTCCAAGGGTGCTGTTGGGCACAAAACTTAAATCCACCTGCACTGTAAATGTTATAAGATGCTCCAGTATAAGCAATGGGAGCGTTCATAATTCATGTGGAGCTGGAGGGGTGAAGTCAGAACACATGGAGCACTCCCTCTGTAATGTTACGTGTTTGGCATTCAGCCACTGGAGCACATCTACCAAGTGGGTGCCTAACTCGAAGAGCCATGATAACTTGATATAGCGTTCTCCTTGTCAGGGTGGTGCATGTCTACATTGCTTGGAAGAATGTGCGTATCCATCATCTGTAAGGTAAACCAGCAGTGACCCTTCTTAGAGTAAAGAACCTGTTTTGTTCCGTGTGTTTCTAACACGGGCCAGCGCCAGCTGACCCAGGTCCAGGCTCCGGCAGGATGCTTGATGTAGCACCTTGCTAAGAGGGCAAACACAGGCAGAGGAGAAGCACGTACACCAGCAAACCCAGCAGGTGCAACAAACTACCATAATGGGGAAAGACCCTCTAGCGCAGGAAGGAGTTGCAGTTACAGGGACACTCAGGATACATTTAGAGCTTAGGAGGGCCAGAGAATTTCATCCTCAAAACCACTTCCGCAGGATAAGCAGTGCAGAGTGTCAATCCTGGCTTTGTTCTGTCCTGGGACACTGTAATGGGTGCCAGATGCTCGACCTGAGACCTGAGGGAGAGGGAGCTGTCCTTAACTAGTGGCTGTGAAGGTGACAGGCCTATTGAACTTCTGTGTGACTGGCTATTTCCAGGGGAGATGTGGGGTCCTGTGTGGGGGTGTTTCTCATGTCGGACACAAATGCAACAGGAAAGTGACTGATACCATCCATGTAAGATCCGGCCAAATCATTTTGATCCCTGGTGATGAGGTCAACGCCTACAGGCTGGGCAGTAAGATTTGGGAACATTGCTAACTCCCCTGAAGTTCAGAGTGTCATCGACTGCACACATATGGCCCTGAGAGGGCTGTATCTCCCCACAGTTGAGTTCCTGAAAAGGAAGGGCTTCTTTTTCATTAATGTGCAAGTGATCTATGATCACTGGTTCCACTTCCTTAGAGGTGTGTGCCAATTGCCTTGGCAGCTGGCACATCTCCCACATCCTGCAGCACTATCATGCTCCTGCTGTATTTACGGGTCAGGATGCCTTACAAGGCTGGTTATTGGGCGATAATGGCTACCCACTGCAACCATGGCTGATCACACCAGTATGCAATCTCCTGTCTGAGGTGGAATGTCAATAAAATGAGGCCATGCTTCAAGGTTCATGTTGCAGCAGATAATCGGCCAGTTGAAGAAGTGGGAAGCTGCTTCAACCATTCTGGGGAAGTATGGGGGCCTGCAACATGCTCCATTCAGAGTACGTTTCATCATTTAGCATTGGAGCAGGCAAAGAAAGGATGAGGTGGATGGTGGAAAACTGGGAATATGAGAGCAATCTTCCAAGGAGGATGAGGATACTGGGGCGGAGGAAGCTTTCCCTATGTGTGACAGAACTCAGCTACATTGAGCACTACAAGCAAACAGGGCGTGACTAACATTTGGTTCCAGTCAATGAGAACTGGGTGCAGCAGAAAATACTGGATTGAAAAACAGTTGTTGATCATCACACAAAGCATTTTGTTTGAATTCAGGGGTTGAAATGCAGCATCTGTTTAATTTGTTTCTGCTTCTCTTTCTTGGTGGTAAATAAAAGATAATCTTTGGGAATGTTTGAATGTTTCCTTGAAAGTCATAGTCTGCCAGTGAACAAGATGAATATTGGGGATAATTGATTGGTGAGTTCGGGAGGGCAGTAGAATGAAATGTGGTGAAGGGCAGGTAAGCTGTGTGGCCTGTGGAACCATATAAAAGAGGACATGTCGGCCATACCACCTATGTGTCATAAGCATTTCATATTTGTGGATGCTGTACCAAAATGTTGACGCTGGAGAGAAACACTTGAGTGACAACGTTTTGCCAGGGTGAGAAGAAAGCATCAGCATTGGGCATGTTGGTTTATTGTGAGATATTCAGGCAGTGGCGAGCTAGATGAGCTAGAAATGGGCCAGCTTTGGATGAGACAGGCAACGTGGGGAGGAATAGGTACTTAGCAAGGCAACACAGTGTAATGCTGAAGGAACACTGCAGGTCAGGCAGCAGAGGAACAGAAAAATCAATGTTTTGGGTTTACACCCTCCAAGTTTAGGATGGTAGTGAAATAATGCGTTATGCCTCACAGAGAGAAATCCTCCTTTAAACCAAATGAAGTTGATACTTAACCAAGAAAAAGTACTTTCTAAGTCTTGCTCTGATTATCTTTCTTCAACTCAGAGATGTAGGATTGAATTATTACTGCATGGAAAGAACCTTTTCTTGCTTCTCTCATGCCCTTCTATATAATTCCCTCAAGAGGTCTTTGGTTGCCTTGATGATCTGATGGCCTTTTGGATACTCATATAATTTAATGCTTCCTTAGTTATAAGCACTTCTCTTTTTCTTTGTATCTTTCTGTTATTAATTGAAATGTTTAAGAGCCTCTCTGATGAAGGGTCTAGGCCCGAAACATCAGCGTTTGTGCTCCTGAGATGCTGCTTGGCCTGCTGTGTTCATCCAGCTCCACACTTTGTTATCTTAGATTCTCCAGCATCTGCAGTTCCCTTTATCTCTGGGACATTGTTGTATTCAGTTTCTTATGCCCATCAGGGTTTGCAGCTGGATTGTGAAAGCAGAATCATTGTCCACCTTACACAAAACTAGTACTGATGAAGGTTAAGCAAGTGATCCCCATGCTGAGAGTCCACCTTTCTTGAGCTGGGGAGTGGCCAGCACATTCCTGAGGGCCATAAGACCATAAGGCCATAAGACATAGGAGTGGAAGTAAGGCCATTCGGCCCATCAAGTGCACTCCGCCATTTAAATCATGGCTGAGGTGTGGGACCCAAAATTGGACACAGTATTCTAAATGGGGCCTAACTAGAGCTTTATAAAGCCTCAGAAGCACATCGCTGCTTTTATATTCCAACCCTCTTGAGATAAACAACAAGATTACATTGAAGCGTAGCACAGTTGGATGGATATAAGTGGGCCACATGAAGTGTCCACAGAGGAGCAAATTAACAAATTTAAAGCTTGCCTCTAGCTCCCTCATGGATGAGATTGCTTGTAGAGACACTGGCACTTGCTGACACCATATTACTTGAAGGATCAATGGGGACAATCCTATCAGAGCTGTTAGTGAACAGGCCTCCAGATTTTCATATTCTCTGTCTACTTCTCAGTTTATTATGTTTTCAGAACCAAAAGCAAAAATTACAAAATTTTGTCATTACTTTCCCTCTTTTTGGTGCACACCCAACCCTTCTATTTTCAAAGTTAACATAAGTTTAGCAGTTTACTAATATGAGTTTTTTTTGGATAATGAATTTAAACTTGGTCTTCCGGCATTTTTCTTGTAGTCACAATTGTAATGATGAAAATGATTAGCTGACTGAGTGGATCAGATGCTTCCTGGAAATGTAGATACACATCAAAGACTTAGATTACATGTTAAATGTTCAGTTGGGTTGATCTTTGTACTTTGTATGCGTAGAGTGAGCAATGGGCAGGGCTCACTGAAGTCAGTGATTGGTCTGCTCAATTTTCTTGTTGGGCCACACAGCCAGGTGAGCTGACATAAGCTGCTGAATGTTTGCGAAAGCGAGAAGTGACAGGGTCTATTTTCATGTAGAGACAGCCACTGCCTCAAAAAAGAAATACAATTTTCAAAGGTGGTCAGTGGAGAGCTCATTGTTGAAAGAGTACGTAGCATGATGTCATCCAGAATAATCTGACATACTGAAAATGCTTTTAAGATGCTCATAGAGCAAGTGAGAAATAGGCAGGAGGTCCTTTTTCCTTCTGGTGGATGATAGGTGCACTTTATAGTGCCAATAGCAGTAGAGAAAGATGGATGAGTAATTCAAATCAGCTGCACTGCTCCAAGCTCCTGGCTGTGATGCAAGAAGAAATTTAAGGACCATGGACCCAGCAAGGTCAAGGTATGATAATAAAATGTGAGGCTGGATGAACACAGCAGGCCCAGCAGCATCCCAGGAGCACAAAAGCTGATGTTTTGGGCCTAGACCCTTCATCTGATGGGCCTCTTGCCCATCCAGCTTTCATCCAGTGTTCATCCAGCTTCACATTTTATTATCTTGGATTCTCCAGCATCTGCAGTTCCCATTATCAAAGGTCAAGGTATGATTTTACTTCACATCTCTTTAGAATCATACAGCACAGGAACAGGCCCTTCAGACCTCAATATCAATGTAGAGCCTTGAAACATATGTAAATCCCCACATTAACAATATCTGGCTTCCTTTCTCCAATCATAGTCAATCAAATCACCTCATTACACCACGTTTTTCTCGTACTAAGACATTCATCACCTTCTTCTATTGTACAACACAATGATTCTATAACTCTGGTCATATCTGCTGCGGCACCTTCCTCTCCATGGAATGGATGCAAGACTAAGCTACTTCGGACATCTAACATCATTTCACTTCTACCCTGCTAACAGGAGAGTTTCAGGTCTGGCTGAAGAGACAAATCAAGAACAATGATAAAAGTCCCAACCTATTTAGCCACTCCTCATATCTTAAATTGCCTATTCTAATTCTCTTTTGAATCCTCTCCAGCTTAAAAATATATCACTCCTGTCTTTACTTAACTACCTGATGCAGATTTTATCATGGAATAGGATCATGCCACGTAAGGTAAATAAAAACCAAAAGAACTGCGGATCCTGTAAATCAGGAACTAAAACAAAGTTGCTGGAAAAGCTCAGCAGGTCTGGCAGCATCTGTGGAGGAGATAGGGTTCCCCTTATCCTCACCTACCATCCCACCAGCATCCATATCCAGAAGATCATCAGACGCCATTTCCAAAACCTCCAGCAAGATGCCACCACCAGACACATATTTCCCTCCCCTCCCTTGTCCGCCTTCCGCAGGGACCATTTTCTCTGGGACACTCTGGTCCACACTTCCTTCACCAGCAACACCTACCCACAGCCCTACATCGCCTTTCACTGTCACTGGCGAAGGTGCAAGCCCTGCCCATTTACCTCCTAAGTCCCCAGTATCCAATGACCCAAACATACCTTCCAGGTGAAGCAACACTTCACCTGCACTTCTAAGAATCCAGTCTACTGCATTTGCTGCTCACAGTATGGTCTCCTCTACATTGGGGAAACGAAGCGTAGACTTGGTGACCACTTCGCAGAACACCTATGTCCTGCTCGCCAAAAAGACCCTGAACTACTGTTGCCTGCCACTTCAATGTACCAACTTGTTCTCTGACCAACATCTCTGTCTCTAGCATGCTATGGTGTTCCAGTGAAGCCCAATGCAAGCTGGAGGAACAACACCTCATTTTCCACTTGAGGACCCTATAGCCCTCCGCACACAATATTGAGTTCAATAATTTTAGGGCCTAAACTCTCCCATGTCCCTGCCCCCCCATCCCACACACCAGGCCTTGTTACCACATAGCCTGCCACTTCACACCCATTATTGTTAGTCACTAACAGTCCCCATTAACAATTATTCACCCTCCCAGCCTGATCGTTAGCAACTCCTTTATCTATCCAACTGTCTCTCTCTCTCGTTGGGCTCTATCCTATCGTTTACACACTACCACACGCACCTCCCTATTTTCTATATATAAACTGATGTTTTCCCAGCCACCATCAGTTCTGAGGAAGGGTCACTGGATCCGAAACATTAACTCTGTTTTCTTCTCCACAGATGCTGCCAGACTTGTTGAGCTTTTCCAGTAACTTTGTTTTTATGCTATATAAGGTGTTTGATCAAGCAGTAAGTTTGATTTCAATTTTCAGGTGTCATTATCACATCCAGGCCCCACCTCCCACCTTTAATAGCAGAGATCGCTGCTTGCTCATGCATCAGAGTGAAAATCTAATTAGTTGGATGTCACTGCCAGGGATCAATGATTGTCCTGAGCAGCCATGTAAATGGGGCAGGACATTGGCATGTTCAATCAGAGAGGTGAGGCACTCATGTTATTACTAGCCCACAAGGAAACATAAAAGGATTTACCTTTCTGAGGATGTAGCCTTAAGTCCCATTTGTTGCTGTGTTAATACAGCTTAAACAACAAGATCTTACTATACCATTATAAAAGAAAAAGAAAGGGAATTTAAGAACATTATGGAGTCGGAAATCCATGCGGAATCCACTTTGCATTTTCAGGAATTTTCTCTTCGCCTTTGAATGAGCCGTCTGTCCACCCTTTAAAAACCCAGCGATGAGGATCGGATGAAGTAGAGGTGGGGAGTCCCCTTAGGCACTCCTCTGTCTGAGTGAACCCCACCTCCTTTCCCCACGTCTCACTTCCCTTACTTGCCAGAGAGCCAATGCTCAGATGCCTGTCAACCAATCCTCCTCACTGGAAAACTGCCTCCCGCCATGTGCAGATTGCTGGCTAAGAAGAAACAGGACGTGTGGTCCAAAATTGAGTGTGCCTTGCCTAGCTCTAAACTGCAAATAAAAGTCAAATATAGCTACATATTTGTCACATTTATTTCTTTTACACTAGTATCACTCATGGCCATCTTGATTCGTTCAACAACATTTCATTGTTATTCGTTTCAACTAAGTTGTTACACTGTGTAAAGTGATCAAATAAGCAGCTAGAATAATTGTGTGGGACTAAATCCATGTATGGCAGTTCAACATCACTGTTATTCTTATGATACTGAATTCTTTATATGAACAAATCTGTTCAATTGGAAAGCCATTATTTTGCCTGATTGAAGATAATTTCATAGATCCAGCACCTACCTTAATTATTTCATCATAACTCAGAAATAACACTCTTGCCTTTGAGTCACGAGGTTTTGAGTTCTGATGCCATTCCAGCCTGCACTCTCAAAAGTAAATTTTAAATTTAAATTATGTTTTAAAATGAGCTCCTCTCAGATGGTTAAAAGATTTCACTGTAATTTTTCAAAGAAGAGCAAGGGAGTTCTCCTGATTATGTCTCAACTCACTTCACTAAAACAGATTATCTGATGATTATCGCAATGCTGATTGTGGAATCTTGCTTTGTGCGAATTGACTGCTGTTCTCTGATATTACAACAATAATTACACTTGATAGTTGACATGGCTGTAACTTGAGATGGGCTAAGATTTCTAAAGGTGTTATGTTAACTTTATCTGTGATAAACTACTTTCAGAAAAAAGATATTTGCATTTGATGAATAAAAATTGAGACCATGATAGCACAGAGTTGCAATATATTACAACATGAACAGTCAAAAATATATTTTATGGATCAATCCTTCCATTACAGAGTTTGATGTTTCAGGACATACGGTAGGATTTGATATTTAAAACCACCCACTCTGTCAAAAAAAGATAATGTCTAAAAACAGTTAGTTTCATTAAAGTAGTACTTCATGGTATATCCCAGGTTGGTACTCCGACTAGAAGTGTAGCATTTAGGCTAGTTCCCATTTCACTTTTCCTGGTTGCCTGTACTGTTATTCAATCATACTGAACTTTATAAAATTGAAAAATTTGATATGCTACATATCAGCCTAATATGTAGCCCCCTCATTAAAGTCATTGATGTAGGTTCTAAACAGCCGAGAGCCCAGTACTGATGCTTCCAACAACCATGAGAGATACTGCCTGCCAATCCAAAAATGGCCTATTTATTTCTCCTCTTTTTCTTTTTAACTAATAATCAATTCACACTAATTTATTACCCATAATTTCATGAGATTTAATTTTGAGTAATAATTTTGTAGAGCATCTCCTTTGATATTCTTTGAAAATTTAAGTGCCTTGTATTCCCTGGCTCCTTTTTATCTACGCCTAGTTACAATTGCAAAAACAAAATTTCAAAAACAATTCTCCTTTCATAAATCAGTATTGTCTTTGCTTAATAATTTTTTCTTTTCTACATGCTCTCCCACCACATCCCTGGTAATTGGTTTAATTTTCCCTAAGGTTGATCCAAGATCAATGGGCCTACGGCCCTTCATTTCCCTATCCAAACTTTTTTGAATTGTGAGGTTGTCTTTGAGACCTTCTGGTTCATGAGGATAGTTCTAAAAGCTAGGGAGTTCTACATGTGTAGTTGTTTCTTTTAAAGCACTAGATGTAGACTATCAGTTCCAGAGCATTTGTTGCTTATTAGTTCTATTAACTTATCCATTAGTGATTTTTCCTAGTGGTTTTGCATTTCTCTGTCTCAACAAAATGTTGATTCTTCATACTTTATGAACTTTTTTTGTGTTTTTCACTGGGAGGACAGAAAGAAAGTGTCTAGCTAATGCCCATGCTATTCCATTCACTTTACAAGCTATGGAAACTTTTACAAGCTCATTTTACCAGGTTAATTTTATATTCTATTTCTTTATTAACTTCTTAGTCATCATATGCCAAATTCTGAAATCCTCACAATTCTTTTGCTTCCTATACCTTTTGAAAATATTTTAAGCTTGTTCTTTTAATTTCATATTATCTTCAATTTCTCTTGTTTGCCCTTGATGGACTGCTTTTCCTAATGTCTTTGGTTCAACACAGGGATGCATATATTTGTTGCAAGTTATTATAACGTGTGTCATTTTTTACCTAGAATAGAATCCTTACAGTGTGGAAACAGGCCCTTCGGCCCAGCAAGTCTACACTGAACCTCAGAGCACCCACCCAAACCCATCCCCCTTTAACCCACCAAATCTACAATTCCCTGGACACTATGGGCAATTTAAACATGGTCAATCCACCTACCTGCACACCTTTGGACTGTGGGAAGAAATCAGAGTACCTGAAGGAAACCCGCGCAGATGTGGGGAGAATGTGCAAACTCCACACAGATGGTTGCCCAAGGCTGGAATTGAACCCAGGTCCCTGGTGCTATGAGGTAGCAGTACTAACCACTGAGCCACCGTGCCACCCTACTATTGGGGAATGGATATTGACCTAGTAGTATTATTGCTGGACTGTTAATCTGGAGACCTAGGTAAAGTTGTGGGGACCTGCATTCAAGTCTCACCAAAGTAGATGGTAGAAATTGAATCCAATGAAACATGTGGAGTTAATACAAATTGATTGTCAGGGGAAAAACCCATCTGGTTCACAAATGTCCTTTAGGGAAGGAAACTGCCACCTATGCCTGACCTACATTTGATTTGATGTAGTAAAATGAATTTTAAAAAATTCAATATCTGGATTTGAATTTATCTTCCATAGCTCACTCCTTATACCTACATAGTTACTGTTCATCAGATTAAAGAATCTACTTTCAGATATATTTAAATTACTTTCAAACTGAATGTAAAATGTCATCATGTTATGATGATTCTTCACCCGAAGCTCCTTTACTGCAAGATTATAAATTAAGCCTTTCTCATCGCACAGTATCTAAATTAGCTTGTTCCTTATTTGTCCTCTCACCTTACTGAACAAAATAGTTGTCAGATGTACATCCCATTAATTTGTTCATCATGCTACCACTGCAAAAGTAAAATACTGCTGTTGTTAGAAACCAGAAATAAAAGCAAAAAATGCTCGATGTAAGCAGTTCTGACAGAATCTGTGGGCTGACGATTATTGGTGCAAATTTGGTTTTCCCAGTTTTGTGAATTTTAAAGTCCTTCATGATAACTGCACGACATTTGTTGCATGCACCTCTAATTATTTGATTTATACCATGTTTGCCAATGCAATTATTATTGGGAGGCCTACAAACTATGCCCATTAATGTTTTCTGTCCTTGCTGTTTTTTAAACCACTCCAAATGATTTGACTTCTTTGATGTTAATAAGCTAAAATGTTTTCCCTCCATGTATTGATCTCACTCTTTATTATCAGGGATACCCCTACCATACCATTCTATACTGTCCATTTCTTCTGGAAATAAAACACTCAGGAATATCTTGGTCCAGACATAATTAATTTGTAACCATACCTCTGTAATAGTTATTAGCTCAAACCCATTCATTTGTGCTATCAATTCATAAATTTTATTGTGAGTTCTTTGTGCATGTAAATATAATGCCATTAGCTTTGGCTTTTCCTGTTTTTCTCATATATCATTTTAGTTACTGACGTCCTTTTATCATTTTCATGCCCAGTCTTCCTTTCTGTTTGTTTTTACCCAAATTCCCACTCTGCTCCACAACCATCTTGTTTACTGCTTTTGAAATTACACTTTTCTGATTCCTCCCCTGTACACCAGCCCCGGACACTCATAAAACTTAAAGACCTGCCTACCTGCCTACCAGCCTTATTTTCAATTCACCTGGATACTGCTCCTAGTCCACCTTAACTGGAGTCAATCCCATTGGAACAGTGATGCTAGTCTCCTATAGATCAAAATCTCTGTCTTTTATGTCATTCTTCCGTCCACACCTTTAACCTTCTAATCTGCGTGTCCCTTTGTCAACTACATGTCATTCATGTCACAATCTGGAGATTATACCATTTAGGTTCTGCTTTTTAACTTTGATCCTCGTTATTTAAACTTCCCAAACATCTATTTTCATTATCACCAAAATGAGTGACTACTTCCTTGATCAAATACCTAGGTTTTTAATGGAAAAGACATGGTAGTTAAGATAAACTATTTCCACTAGTTGGGGTTTCTAAACAATGGGGCATAGTCTGAAAATTGGGGTTAGACTGTTCAGGAGAGATGGTAGGAAACATTTCTATACATAGAGGGTAGTAAATATTTGGAACTTTCTTCCATAAATGGCAGTGGATGCAGGATCAGCTGTTAATTTTGTTAAGCAAAAGTATTAACAAATATGGGCCAAAAGCAAGTATATGGAGTTAAGGCACAGATCAGCCATGATAATGAAGCATGGAAAATCTGGAGCGGTTGGATGGCCTATTCCCGTTCCCATGTTCCTTTAATTTGGTCAGTGGCAGTGTTCATTTGCTTATTTGTTTGTAGTGTTTGCCCTCATCCAGACACACTGCAAGAAGCTTGTAACTGGTAGGGATTTTTCTCATACTCCATCTGGAATCTCACTAACTTTCTGATTTGTGGTCACATCCTCCTTGAACACTAAACAAGCATACACCATATCCTAACTTAAAATGTGTGACTACCTGCTGGATCAAAATGCTCAGGTTATGCTTCTTTTACCTGACTTGGACCCTAGTTCAGCAACTCTCAGATGAAACTCTTTGAGAGTCAGGCATTTCCTGCAGCTTTGGTTCTCTGGGAACACTCTCCAAAAATTGCTACATGCTGTAGTTCAACTATTGCAAAAGATTATGTTTTATTTATTTAGTTAATTAATCTATGCCTTTCAAAACGTTAACTTATAGTGCTCGTTCATTTGCTTTACTACTTAATCCAGTCTAAAAATTGTAAGTGGCTTACATTGCCTCTAACTCTTACTAATTACTTTTAGCATAGCCACAACAGAAGTTCAAAGAAAAACAGCACTCCCTTTACCTACACACCCCCCTCCCCCCACTGCAACAAATTTTCATGTGGCCCAGATTCTCAACATTAACATTCTGTGACGTGGTCCGCAGTACAAACCACTGTATCAACTTCTGTGCATCAATTGGATCATCCCTTAATCTTCCACAAACAAGGGAATACAAGTTTAATCATTGCAACTATCTTTCATAATTTACTTGTTTTAGCATCAGTTATCATTGTAATCAAAATGTATATTTGCAAATGTCAGGAATTTTTATCAGAATGGAAGGAAAATTTGTCATAATCTTACCAGACTATAGGGTTGCTCTTTCATTAGCATCCTGAGACTAATTAATGTATACGCCCTGTCGTTAAAATGTGAGTAGCTGGCCATCCTGCAGCAGCTCCCACAGTTGCTGACCATCATCAATGTGGATGGAATTCAAGAGGCTGGCAGCGAACCAAATGCCACAGCTAGATTCCTGATGGAAATGGTTAAGGTTGCCAAGCTGCATGATGTCTTCAGTGCCTCTACAGGCAGAGTGCAGTATTGATACATCTGGTCGCAGCCAGGCAGATCTATCCACTCAAGGAGAGATTTCCTGTGTGCATCCCACACATTCTTGGTCAGAACCAACCAACATCAAGCTGGTATTCTTCTCTGACCACTGCCTCCTGCTGGTCGACTGTCACCTACAGGACGATCAGTGAGTCAGCGAGGGAAGCTGAACATGAAACTATTGATCCCAGAAAACATTCAGGATCTCAAGAGGGATGACACAGGCTCAAGAACTGTGAAATCCTCTTTGAGTCCCCAGTGGACTGGTGAGAAAGAGTCAAAGGGGGCATCAAGAAGTTCTTTATCCTCAAAGATGTTGAGAAGGTGGGAGAGAGATGGGGCAGACTGTCCAAACTCCAAAAAAGTATGCAGAACCTACTCCTGCTGCGGAAGATGGGGATCGCTGTCACAAAAGATCTCAAAGAGGTGAAGAACCAGCAAGCTTCATTCTTTGCTTCAGAGGCCTCCAAGGTAATCTCTTGGTCCAGAGTGTGCACCATGGAGGAGGATGAGATGTGGTCATGTATCTTCTTCCAGAAGACATGCAGGGAGTGTTCTGTGCTCATCAATCTGAAGAAAGAAGATGGCTCAGTAATGACATCCTGAGGATCAGCAAATCCTTTTATGCCCATTTTTATGGCCAGAAGTTTGCAATCAGTGCATTGTCCCAGTCGTTCCTGTCCTCTATAATGGAGGTCTTAGACAACAGCATGCGGCAGAGGGTGGACCAATCAATATCTCTGGATGAACTGACCAAGGCCCTCAAGTCCTTAGAAAAGAATAAAACTCCCAGAAGTGACACCTTACCAGTCTGGTTGTATTCTGCTCTGTGGGACTTGATCTGCCAGGACCTGCTGGAGGTGTACAACAATATGTTCTGGGAGGTATCATGTGCTAAATCATGAGGAAAGGCATCCTCACCCTCATCGACAACAGGAAGGTGGAGAGGGACAAAATTAGGAATTGGCAACTAGTTTCACCGCTTTATGCCGATTACAAAGTCCTGGCTAAGGTCATCGCCAGTCAGGTCAGGTCTGTTCTGGGATTTGTGAGCAGGCCTGACAAACAGTACAGGATGAGCACTGATACCCTTGCACAGCTTGCAGAAACGATCATCAACATGAAAGACAGTGGGGTGGACACCTGCCTCATCAGCCTAGACCAGGGGAAAGTCTTTGACGCAATATTGCATACCTGCAGGTGGGATGGGCTTTGGGAAGAGAATTCACAATTGGATCTGACTGCTCCACAGCAACCTCGTTAGTGCAGTGTAAAGCAATGAGTGGGAATAGGAAGGCTTCACGATCAGATCTGAAGTCAGGCAGGGCTGCCCACTCTCTCCTGCCTTGTTTATATGTTGCATAAAGCCTTTTGTTGAGTCCATCAGGAAGGATGTGAGCCTGAGAGGGGTAACTATTCCAGGCAGAGGAGCCCTGCAGGTCAAAGCCTCCCCATGCATGGATGAGGCCAACACTTTCTGCTCGCATCTGCTGTCGTTGTGCAGACACTCTGCAACCAGTTTGAACTGGGCCCGGGAGCCGGGTAAATCATGGCTCGAGTGAGGTTATGTTCTTTGCAAACCAGACTGATCAATCATTTGTCCCCTTCATTGCCAGGACAGACTACCTGAAGATGCTGGGAATATGGTTTGGAGAGGCTGGGGCATGTGCGCAAACTTGGAAGGAGCATATTGCCAAGGTGAAGCAGAAACTGGGCTTTTGGGAGCACAGCCCCTTCTCCATTGCAGGTAAAAACTTGTTCATCGGGTGTGAGACACTCACTCTGTTGTTGTACATGATGCAGGTGTGGCCCATTCCCCAAAACTGTGCCATTGCAGACACCCGAGACATCTTTCACTTCATCTGGAAGTCTAACATGGACCCTGTCCACAGGGAGACAATGCACAAAACCCTGGAAAAGGGGGAGAAGAATGTACCCAATGCCACCCTCATCATAATGGCCACCTTTTTGTGCGGCTGCATCAAGCTACTCGTGGACCCTTGGTACACAAACACCAAGTGTCACTATATACTGAGGTTCTACCTGTCCCCCGGTGTTGCAAAGGATTGAACTATCCTAGTTGCTGGAGAATGCTCCGAATAGTCGAACAATTCCATATCACCTGTCCTCCGTGGGGAAATTTGCAAAGAGAAACACCTTTGAACACAAGTCCATCAGGAAATGATCGGAGCATAGAGTCCTTGCGACCCTGTGGGAAAATCAGAGGGTAGATCCTGTCAGGTGGTTCCCTGAGCAGGCTGTCAAAGCCATTTGGCAGGATGCCCCATCATCAGAACTTTCTAACAAGCACCAAGACATCTCTTGACTGGTGGTGAGAAGGGCACTATCTGTCGGATCCTTCAGGCACGCCCAGACTCTGTGCCACCACATGCTGCCCTCGAAACAGCTGCAAGGAGGTCAAGACTGTTACATATCTCCTTCGGGAATGTGCCTTTGTAAGGGAAGACTGGAAGAGGATGCACTGGTTTTTGCTGAGGTTTGTTTTGAGCAGCTCTGTGACATAGGACTCTGCGCTCTACAGTCTGTATCCCAGGGATGCACACCAAGACAAACATCGAGTGCACCTGGAGGACCATCAATTCAACGAAAGATGCTCTTTGGCCTGCCCGAAGCTTGTTGGTCTTCCAGAGCAAGGAGACGACCTTGAATGAGGGTTGCCGACTGGCACATTCCAAGATTCAGGACTACGTGCTGAGGGGCACACTAAAGCTTGGGGCAACTGCCGCCAAGGTGCAGTTGCGAAAGATCACTCTCTGAGGTCTTTCTGCTGAAGTTAAATGGGGGCCTGTTCAGTTACCAAATCCTTCAGATTCCTCAAATATACATGACTATCGTCTTGCAGAAGTGAGAAATGCCTTTTGGTTTGTTTTGGTGGGTAGAGTCAAACTCCAATGCTTGTTTCAACAACAACAACAACAAAAACAGTAATGTTGCTGGAAAAGCTCAGCAGGTCCGGCAGCATCTGTGAAGGAAAAAACAGAGTTAACGTTTCAGGTCTGGTGACCCTTCCTCAGAACGCAAGGTATTCTCAGATGCTGCTTGATTGCTGAGCTTTTCCAGCAACTTTGTTTTTGTTTCTGACTTACAGCATCTGCAGTTCTTTCAGTTTTTATCCAATATTTAGTTTTTACTCCACATGCCGCTGCTTTAGTGACTATATATGTAGATAGAGATATTTTCATGAATAAAGTATACTTTTGAAATAGAGAGAAATGATGGGTGGTGGTTTAATCTGAGGGTCACCATGCCTCAGGCAAGGGAAAAGGTTGAGAAAGAGAATTCTTCATGGTAACATCAGCTGACGCAGGAATTAAAGTCATGCTGTTGTCGTCAGTCTGCATTGTAAAGCAAACATCTAAACTACAGACCCCCTTTCAAAACGATACATAGTCTTGGCTCAGTATCACAAACTTGGATTGGTTTCCTTCTAATCCTAAATCCATGTCATTATGTATAAAACTAAAGCTTGAAACCCCCACTTAACTACTCTTAGTTGAATTATTTACCAGGAGTCACCGAGTTAGATGAAACTCATTAAGTCATCTGTAATGACTCCTCTGGTCATAAACAGGATAAAAGTCTTTTCCATTCCCAACAGTGTTCCCAACAAAGAACTGGATTAATGTTTTAAACAAGTGGAACTGTTGCTGTAAAAGATGTAGAGTTTCAGTGCTCCTTTGTTTACTGATGGATTGCTTTACTTGTAGGAACCCAAATCTGGCAGCATTTTCCTTTCCCTTTTTGCATCAGAGTGGACACAGGGAGACTGCTCTTTCAATGGCATAGAGACAAAATTCAGTGAAGTTACAAGCATTTAATATGTTCATACTATATTCCTGTTAAACCTTTACATTCATGTGAACCTTATCTCAACTGAAAACAGCACGCATTGGAATGGTATATTCTCACTGAAGATTCTGGTACAGGCATTCACTGATCAAAATTTCTACCCCACTGTGGCCTTGTGTAAAAATTACCCATTAACTACACTCATTTCCACTTTGTAACAACCATGTGTATTGTTCAAAAAAAAAATCCCAGGGTCGGTCAAAGGTCTATGCTGAGTTACAGATAAGGCAACAATGGGTGTGATACAGTTGGCCTCAGCGTTCTCTGATCAAAGTGGAGGGAGGGACTGGGTGGGAACCATAGCCAAATTCCCATTTGTTGAAAAGGATTGACTTTGGTCTTAATATATTGACATTTACTAAGATTCATTGACCAGTCAAAATATGAAGGGGGTGAAATTGGTGTTCAGTGATAACAGCGGTTGGATTTTCTGGCCATCCTGAGGCCAGGACTGAAAACCCCAGAGCAAGTTGCCTACTCAGACAGGAATGCTTCTAATCCACCTCTGGGCCATTTGGGGAGAGGGGAGCAGGGCTGTCAGGCTATCTGCCCCCACACAGCAGCAAGACAATTAAACTTAATTAGACACCAAATAATGGGGGCCCAGTGGTATTTTTTAAGGCATTTTCAAATCAACCAGCTCAGAGATGGAGGCACACATTATGGGAGTAAGTGAGACTTGAACCCAGGCCTTCTGGAGGAGAGATAGCAACACTACTATTGTGTCACAAGAACCCCAGAGTTATTTTGTAATCAGCCTCCAGCTCCATATATCAGCAGAGACCAGTTTGAGTGTCTAGAGGCAGCCTCGAGCTAAGACACACTGGAGAGTTAATACCCCAGGCAGGCCAGTCCAAGTGGCCCTCTCTACTGTCCTGGTGCAAATCCAACTCCAGAACATGCTGTAAAGTGGTTCAAATCCATCTCCTACTGCCCCTACATTAGTGATCTGGCTGCTATAATTATTCTAATTAAAGTGGCAAAAAAGTTGGAGGTAGAGTGCCTCCAAAGTGAAGGATCTTCAGTTGGAGATAATGATAGTTCAGATACAGCATGTTCTTGTTAGAGTAAACGACAAGCATGGCGGGAGTCAGTAACACCGGATGACTCGCGATATTGAGGCTCTGAGCAGGAAAAAGAAGGAGGCATACGTTAGGAATAAGCAGCTGGGATGAAGTGAATCCCTTGAGGATTATAAAGGGGGTGTAGGAGTACACTTCAGAGGGAGACCAGGAAGGTAAGGAGAGATGAGATAGCTTTGGCAAATACCGTTAAAGAGATTCTACAAGCATATTGAAGGCAAAAGAGTAACTAGGGACAGAAGAGGGTCCCTTAAAGATCAGTGAGGTCATCTAGTTGCAGAGCCACAGGAGATGGGTGAGATCCTAAATGAATATTTCTTTTCAGTATTTACAGTGAAGAAAGACATAGAAGCTAGAGAATGCTGGGAAATAAATAGTGATGTCCTGAAGAGTACACATTACAGAAGTGGAAGTGCTAGAAGTCTTACAAACACAGAAAGGTAGATAAACCTCTACGATCTGATGAAGTGTATCCAAGGACATTGTGGAAAGCTAGGGAAGAAATTGTAGGGCCCATGATGGAGATATTTGTATCATCAACAGCTGTGGAGAAGTACTGGAAGACTGGAGGGTAGCTAATGTGACATTATTTAAGAAAGCATGCCAGGGAACAAGCGCCAATTAGCCTAACATCAGTGATAATGGGAACTGCGGATGCTGGAGAATCCAAGATAACAAAGTGTGAAGCTGGATGAACACAGCAGGCCAAGCAGCATCTCAGGAGCATGACATCAGTGGTGGATAAGCTGTTGGAGGAGATTCTGAGAGACAGGATCCAAATGTAATTGGAAATGTAATTGGGGACCAGATGTAGGGTGTCAAAGTTTGCAGATGACACTAAGATGAGTGGCAGAGCAAAGTGTGCAGAGGACTGTGAAACTTTGCAGAGAAAGATAGATACATTGAGTGAATGGGCAAAGGCCTGGCAGATGGAATACAATGTAAATAAATGTGAAATCATTCATTTTGGCAGGAGTAATAGTAAAAGGGATTATTACTTGAATGGTTAAAAAGTTGCAGCATGCTGCTATGCAGAGGGACCTGGGTGTTCTTGTCCATGAATCACAGAAGGTTGGTCTGCAGGTACAACAAGTAATTAGGAAGGTAAATGGAACTTTGTCCTTCATTGCTAAAGGGATTGAGTTTAAATGCAGACAGGTTATGTTGCAACTGTACAAGGCACTGGTGAGACCACACCTGGAATACTGTATGCAGTTTTGAGCTCCTTACTTGAGGAAAGATGTACTGGCACTGGAGGGGGTGCAGGGGAGGTTCACCAGGTTGATTCCAGAGTTAAGGGTGTTGGTTTATGAGGAGAGACTGAGTAGATTGGGATTATATTCATTGGAATTCAGAAGTTTGTGGGGGGATCTTATAGATACATATAAAATTATGAAGGGAATAGATAAGATTGAAGTAGAGAGGATGTTCCCACTGGCAGGTGAAGCTAGGACAAGAGGACATAGCCTCAGGATTAGGGGGAGCAGATTTAGGACTGAAATGAGAAGGAACTTCTTCACTCAGAGGGTTGTTAATCTATGGAATTCCTTGCCCAGTGAAGTAGTTGATGCTACTTCTGTAAACTTTTTTAATGCTAAGGTAGATAGCTAAGGATACTGTGAGAACGTGGGTAAGTGGATCTGAGTCAATGAAAAGATCAGCCATGATCTTATTGAATGGTGGAGCAGGCTCGAAGGGCCGAAGAGCCTACTCCTGCTCCTAGTTCTTATGTTCTTATGAAAGGCAAGGACTCATTAGGAAGAGTCAGCATGGCTTTGCACATGGGAAATCATGAAGCACAAATTTGATTGAGTTTTTTGAAGAGGTGACCAAGAAGATAGATGAGGGCACAGCTGTCAATATGGGCTTTAGCAAAGCCTTCAGCAAGATACTGCATGGTAGACTGGTTAGTAAGGTTAGATCAAGTGGGATCCAGGGAGAACTAGCTAACTGGATGCAAAATTGACTGGGTAGAGACAAAAGATGGTGGTGGAGGGTTGTTTTTCAGACTGGAGACCTGGGACCAGCGGTGTGCTTCAAGGATTGGTGCTGGGTCCACTGTTGTTTGTCATTTATATAAATGAGTTGAATGAGAATGTAGGAAGCATGGTTAGTATGTTTGCAGATGACACAAAAATTGGTGATAAAGTAGACAGTACAGAAGGTTACCTAAGAGATCCTGATCAAATGAGCCAGTGGACTGAGGAGTGGCAGATGGAGGTTAATGCAGATAAATGCGAGGTGTTGCACTTTGGTAAGGCAAGTCAGAGCAGGACACAGTTAACAGTAGGGGCCTGGGGAGTGTTGTTGAACAGACAGACCTTGGGGGTTCAGGTGTATTATTCCTTGAAACTGGCATCAAAGTTAGACAGGATGGTAAAGAAAGCATTTGGCACAATTATCTTCATTGATCAGAGCATTGAGTACAGGGGTTGGGGCGTTATGATACGATGATACAAGACACTGGTAAGGCCACATTTGGAGTACAGTGTACAATTCTGGATGATCTGCTATAGGATGGATGCTATTAACTGGAAATGATGTGAAAAAGATTTACAAAGATGTTCCAGACACAGGAAAGTTTGAGTTATAAGGAGAGGCTGGGCAGGCAGGACTTTTATCCCTGAAACACAGAATGCTGAGAGTTAACTTTTCGAAGTGAATAAAATCAAGAGGGCCACAGATAAGGCAAATAGCCATGGTGTTTTCCCCAGGAAAGGGGAGTTCAAAACTAGACAGCTTAATGTTAAGGAGAGAAGAGAAAGATTTAGAAGTGACCTGAAGGGCATCTTTTTCACACAGAGTGTGGTGCATGTATGGAATGAGCTGCCGGAGGAAGTGGTGGATGCTGGTAGATTTACAACATTTAAAAGACGTTTCGACAGGTAGATGAATAGGAAAAGTTCAGAGGGATATGTGGCCAAATGCAGCCAAATGGGACAGCTCAGTTTAAGAAACCTATTTGGCATGACGGGTTAGGCTAAAGGATCTATTTGCATGTTATATGACTCTATGATTGTGCTCCTCTTAAACTGGGCGGACTTGAATCGAACAACCAAGTCTGGGAGAGGACATATCCACATGCCAATGAGGGCAGCACCGCCATTAAATTCCCAGTGACTGACAGTTTCCCTCAGGAGCAGGTTCTTAATGCAGAAACGTGTTTCCCTGGTCCAAAGGGAAAATCTTGCCCGTGTAACCGAGAATGGTCAGTTCATTTTAAACTGTGCCCAATTCTTTGACTTACATGGCAGTTATAATGTAGGATAATAAAGTGTGAAGCTGGATGAACACAGCAGGCCAAGCAGCATCTCAGGAGCACAAAAGCTGACGTTTCGGGCCTAGACCCTTCATCAGAGAGGGGGATGGGGTGGGGGCTCTGGAATAAATAGGGAGAGAGGGGGAAGCGGACCGAAGATGGAGAGAAGAGAAGATAGGTGGAGAGGAGAGTATAGGTGGGGAAGTAGGGAGGGGATAAGTCAGTCCAGGGAAGATGGACAGGTCAAGGAGGTGGGATGAGGTTAGTAGGTAGGAAATGAAGGTGCGGCTTGGGGTGGGAGGAAGGGATGGGTGAGAGGAAGAACAGGTTAGGGAGGCAGAGACAGGCTAGACTGGTTTTGGGATGCAGTGGGGGGAGGGGAAGAGCTGGGCTGGTTGTGTGGTGCGGTGGGGGGAGGGGACGAACTGGGCTGGTTTTGGGATGCGGTGGGGGAAGGGGAGATTTTGAAACTGGTGAAGTCAACATTGATACCATTGGGCTGCAGGGTTCCCAAGCGGAATATGAGTTGCTGTTCCTGCAACCTTCGGGTGGCATCATTGTGGCACTGCAGGAGGCCCATGATGGACATGTCATCTGAGGAATGGGAAGGGCAACCAAAATGGTTTGCGACTGGGAGGTGCAGTTGTTTATTGCAAACCGAGCGGAGGTGTTCTGCAAAGCGGTCCCCAAGCCTCCGCTTGGTTTCCTCAATGTAGAGGAAGCCACATCGGGTACAATGGATACAGTCTACCACATTGGCAGATGTGCAGGTGAACCTCTGCTTGATATGGAAAGTCATCTTGGGGCCTGGGATGGGGGTGAGGGAGGAGGTGTGGGGGCAAGTGTAGCACTTCCTGCAGTTGCCGGGGAAGGTGCCGGGTGTGGTGGGGTTGGAGGGCAGTGTGGAGCGAACAAGGGAGACACGGCGAGAGTGGTCTCTCCGGAAGGCAGACAAGGGTGGGGATGGAAAAATGTCTTGGGTGGTGGGGTCGGATTGTAGATGGCGGAAGTGTCGGAGGATGATGCGTTGTATCTGGAGGGTGGTAGGGTGGTGTGTGAGAACCAGGGGGATCCTCTTGGGGTGGTTGTGGCGGGGGCGGGGTGTGAGGGATGTGTTGCGGGAAATGCGGGAGACGCGGTCAAGGGCGTTCTTGACCACTGTGGGGGGAAAGTTGTGGTCCTTGAAGAACTTGGACATCTGGGATGTGCGGGAGTGGAATGCCTCATCGTGGGAGCAGATGCGGCGGAGGCGGAGGAATTGGGAATAGGGGATGGAATTTTTGCAGGAGGGTGGGTGGGAGGAGGTGTATTCTAGGTGGCTGTGGGAGTCGGTGGGCTTGAAATGGACATCAGTTACAAGCTGGTTGCCTGAGATGGAGATAATGGGAACTGCAGATGCTGGAGAATTCCAAGATAATAAAATGTGAGGCTAGATGAACACAGCAGGCCAAGCAGCATCTCAGGAGTGCTCCTGAGATGCTGCTTGGCCTGCTGTGTTCATCCAGCCTCACATTTTATTATCTTGCCTGAGATGGAGACTGAGAGGTCCAGGAAGGTGAGGGATGTGTTGGAGATGGCCCAGGTGAACTTGAGGTTGGGGTGGAAGGTGTTGGTGAAGTGGATGAACTGTTATAATGTAGCGCTGGTTCACTATAGTCCATTCTGTGTTCACATTGAAGGTAATGGCATTCTGTGAAACTGCATTCACTGCCTTGTGACTAGATTTACCTTCCACTGTGAATCATCACCGTCAGGACTTGACAGAGAGAAAGGAATAGAAATGTATGTCCAACTGGGTTAAATGTTAACAGTAGGTCTCGTCAGAATGTGGACTTATGAATTACTATAAGAAACCTCATTTCAAATTGCTACAATCACATTTCCAGCAACATGAGGTGGGTTTACATTTTGGCTCCCTTAAGGGATACAACATAGCTTATAAAAATCCTCATACTGCACATTTTTGATTACCGTGACAGGTATTAAAATAACAAAGGAAGAGTTATTTATATGTAAGCTCCACTTTGATGTGCAAATCATCAAGACCATGTAACAGTCGTTGCTGCTTGGCCTGCTGTGTTCATCCAGCCTCACATTTTATTATCTTGCATCAGCGTCTCCTGATTGTGTTGCGCCACATTCTGGTGAAACACTGCAATAACAGCCTTTCAAAGCCATTCCAATTCAAGAGATTTCGTTCCCAGGATTGGTTCCTGTATCGCCTTTGCTAGACATTTGCCTTTCACTTACAGGTTTCGAACTTTGTTCAAGCTGTAAGTGTTCAATGCAAAATGAGTCTGGGCAATTTCAACCACAGCCAATACATGGAAAGATTCTATCTAATTTGACATGACATTTGTCAATCTTCGTCACTGGAGCTCTCCACCATGATTAGGTCACAGTATGCTTCTGTTGATCCTGGCTGCCTCATATGGAAAGTGCTCTATTTCCCAGAACTAACATCTTGATGAACACTAGACTTCATGCAGGGGGCCAATTAACTCAGATGACTGCACATTTAACATGTCGATCAGAACTGTGCCAACAGTGCAGGATTTACTCCTGGCTCTGGATGAGGTAGGCAGACAGCCTGCTTCCTGACTAATGTGTAGTTAAAAGAAAATGCCATGGCTTAAAGGAAAAATTGCCAAAGACCAGCCTTCAGACAAAGAACTGAAGGTGAAATGTCACAAACTTTTAAAAAAAAGTCTAAGAGAAGGCTGCAGTCCATGAAAAAAGGCAGCTACATTGCTGTGTAAAATAAACCACATTGGTTCAGTATTAAATAGCATCTGTAGCTTACCTATTTTCACAGCCTGGTAAAGGGTCTCACTTGAAATGTCAGTGTTTATTTCCCTTTCTGACGTGGAGCAACTTGCCTGCCAAAGACAATATATTCAAAAGAGCCTGGTTTTCCCAGCAGAGGAATGATTCGATTTATTTATTGTCACATGTGTCTTGTTACAAAATACAGTGAAAGGTGTTGTATAGACTGTGGCACCAAGTTAAAACTTGGAATAGTAAACCAAAACATAGAATATAAAGGCAGAAAAATGAAGAAACGTACAGTCCTGTTTGCTAACGGCTCTGTCATGGGCCATGGACCACGGGCCTAGTGGCCAGACCTGAGTCACTTTGCTGTGCCACTGCTGCTGGAATGAAGGTTGCCACTCTACAGTGCCATCTTGCATCCACCGATACCATTGTCACTATGAGTCCTTGATAGACCTCACCAATGCAGATGCTACCAATGATGCCAGGTACGGAAGCAACCTAAACTGAGCTCTATGGCTGCCATGAGGCCACTTTGGGCCAACCTCGCCAATATAGCCGCTGCTGATTCCACTAGGTCTTGTACTGGGCCCAAGCTCGCCTCCTTCGCTGCCTCCATGAATTTGCGCCAGACGCACACGCTGCCAGAAACACAAACTTACCGATGCAGCAGCAACCATGATTCAGCGCTAGGTCTGCCTCATCGATGCCCAATCCACTGGAAACCCAAATGAACCCAGTGGATTGATCATGAAGGAATGAAGTTTGCCATGGGACTAAAGACAATGGGTTCACCCTTTACCATACACAGAATGGGGGGAAATTGCAGCTTATCCATGACTAGATGTCAGACTATAAGGCAGAATATGGAGGCAATGGTGGGGTTGAGAGGTGTAATCATGAGACATTGCTGGGTGCCATAATTGTACACGTGGAACTTGATGTCAGTGGATAACTTGTGGATGAGGATTAAAAGGAGCCCTAAAATAGATCATTGTGGTACTCTGGAGATAATAATGTCAGGACAGCAGGAGGAGTCAATGAATTGACTATGATTGGAAATAGAAAATTTAGAATTTAACACATTGCCATCCTCTATATGGATTTCAACAAGGCGTTCGATAAGGTTCGCCACGGTAGGCTATTGTAAAAATGCGGAGGAATGGAATTGTGGGAGATATAGCAGTTTGGATTGGAAATTGGCTTGCTGAAAGAAGACAGAGGGTGGTAGTTGATTGGAAATGTTCATCCTGGAGACCAGTTACTAGTGGTGTACCGCAAGGGTCGGTGTTGGGTCCGCTGCTGTTTGTCATTTTTATAAATGACCTGGATGAGGGCGTAGAAGGATGGCTTAGTAAATTTGCAGACGACACTAAGGTCGGTGGAGTTGTGGATTGTGACGAAGGATGCTGTAGGTTGCAGAGAGACATAGATAAGCTGCAGAGCTGGGCTGAGAGGTGGCAAATGGAGTTTAATGCGGACAAGCGTGAGGTGATGCACTTTGGTAGGAGTAACCGGAAGGCAAAGTACTGGGCTAATGGTAAGATTCTTGGTAGTGTAGATGAGCAGAGAGATCTCGGTGTCCATGTACACAGATCCTTGAAAGTTGCCACCCAGGTTGACAGAGCTGTTAAGAAGGCATACAGTGTTTTAGCTTTTATTAATAGAGGGATCGAGTTCCGGAACCAAGAGGTTATGGTGAAGCTGTACAAAACTCTGGTGCGGCCGCACTTGGAGTATTGCATACAGTTCTGGTCACCACATTATAAGAAGGATGTGGAAGCTTTGGAAAGGGTGCAGAGGAGATTTACTAGGATGTTGCCTGGTATGGAGGGAAGGTCTTACGAGGAAAGGCTGAGGGACTTGAGGGTGTTTTCATTAGAGAGAAGAAGGTTGAGAGGTGACTTAATTGAAACATATAAAATAATCAGAGGGTTAGATATGGTGGATAGGGAGAGCCTTTTTCCTAGGATGGTGACGGCGAGCACGAGGGGGCATAGCTTTAAATTGAGGGGTGAAAGATATAGGACAGATGTCAGAGGTAGTTTCTTTACTCAGATAGTAGTAAGGGAATGGAACGCTTTGTCTGCAACGGTAGTAGATTTGCCAACTTTAGGTACATTTAAGTCATCATTGGATAAGCATATGGACGTACATGGAATAGTGTAGGTTAGATGGGCTTGAGATCGGTATGACAGGTCAGCACAACATCGAGGGCCGAAGGGCCTGTACTGTGCTGTAATGTTCTATGTTCTATGTTCTATGAAGGCCAAAGGCCTGATTGTGAGAAAACTACTCCTCTCTGCCCCTCTCTGCTAACCTTATTTGTCAGTTTTGACATGTGTCTAGAGAAATGGAGCTGTGCTGAGGATGACTGCTCATCAGTATTGGTTTCAGGCAAACCAGACCTTTTTAAAGTGGTATCTACATGCTCAATACTGTCACAATGCCTGCCGCTACAACAACCCTGAACTGAGCATTGCCAATGTATGCAGATACTGTTTGTTACATTTTGACAAGTGAAGCCAAGCAGGCTAATTTGGTCCTTTGTTGAATCATTTTATGACATACCACTGAAATTGTTACCACTTTAACTAGAATGCTGTTTCACAACTACTCAGTATCACAGGTAATGAAATGTGAGGCTGGATGAACACAGCAGGCCCAGCAGCATCTCAGGAGCACAAAAGCTGACGTTTCGGGCCTAGACCCTTCATCAGAGAGGGGGATGGGGTGAGGGTTCTGGAAGAAATATGGAGAGAGGGGGAGGCGGACCGAAGATGGAGAGAAAAGAAGATAGGTGGAGAGGAGAGTATAGGTGGGGAGGTAGGGAGGGAATAGGTCAGTCCAGGGAAGACGGACAGGCCAAGGAGGCGGGATGAGGTTAGTAGGTAGGAAATGGAGGAGTGGCTTGGGGTGGGAGGAAGGGATGGGTGAGAGGAAGAACAGGTTAGGGAGGCAGAGACAGGCTGGACTGGTTTTGGGATGCAGTGGGTGGGGGGGAAGAGCTGGGCTGGTTGTGTGCTGCAGTCGGGGGAGGGGACATACTGGGCTGATGTTGGCATGCGGTGGGGGAAGGGGAGATTTTGAAGCTGGTGAAGTCCATATTGATACCATTGGGCTGCAGGGTTCCCAAGCGGAATATGAGTTGCTGTTCCTGCAACCTTCGGGTGGCATCATTGTGGCACTGCAGGAGGCCCATGATGGACATGTTATCTAAAGAATGGGAAGGGGAGTGGAAATGGTTTGCGACTGGGAAGTGCAGTTGTTTATTGCGAACCGAGCGGAGGTGTTCTGCAAAGCGGTCCCCAAGCCTCCGCTTGGTTTCCCCAATGTACAGGAAGCCACACCGGTTACAGTGGATGCAGTATACCACATTGTCAGATGTGCAGGTGAACTTCTGCTTAATGTGGAAAGTCATCTTGGGTCCTGGGATAGGGGTGAGGGAGGAGGTGTGGGGGCAAGTGTAGCATTTCCTGTGGTTGCAGGGGAAGTTGCTGGGTGTGGTGGGGTTGGAGGGCAGTGTGGAGCGAACAAGGGAGTCACGGAGAGAGTGGTCTCTCCGGAAAGCAGACAGGGGTGGGGATGGAAAAATGTCTTGGGTGGTGGGGTCGGATTGTAGATGGCGGAAGTGTCGGAGGATGATGCGTTGTATCCGGAGGTTGGTGGGGTGGTGTGTGAGAACGAGGGGGATCCTCTTTGGGTGGTTGTGGCGGGGGCGGGGTGTGAGGGATGTGTTGCGGGAAATGCGGGAGACGCGGTCAAGGGCATTCTCGACCACTCTGGGGGGAAAGTTGCGGCCCTTGAAGAACTTGGACATCTGGGATGTGCGGGAGTGGAATGCCTCATCGTGGGAGCAGATGCGGCGGAGGCGGAGGAATTGGGAATAGGAGATGGAATTTTTGCAGGAGGGTGGGTGGGAGGAGGTGTATTCTAGGTAGCTGTGGGAGTTGGTGGGCTTGAAATGGACATCAGTTACAAGCTGGTTGCCTGAGATGGAGACTGAGAAGTCCAGGAAAGTGAGGGATGTGCTGGAGATGGCCCTGGTGAACTGAAGGTTGGGGTGGAAGGTGTTGGTGAAGTGGATGAACTGTTCGAGCTCCTCTGGGGAGCAAGAGGCGGCGCCGATACAGTCATCAATGTAACGGAGGAAGAGGTGTGGTTTGGGGCCTGTGTAGGTGCGGAAGAGGGACTGTTCCATTTCATTATCTTGGATTCTCCAGCATCTGCAGTTCCCATTGTCACTACTCAGTATCACAGTTGATCAAGCCCTAATCACACGATAAGTGATAACAACAGTTATGAGATAGTGCAGATGCATATTGTAGATTTTACATTGGATATTTTATTGCTACCTATGTTGGAAATGATTTGAATTTTATATGGTTGTTTGGGGATGGTGTGGAAGTAGTGATTTTGAACTTAAAGCCCATTGCAGACCATGTCTATGTTTTCCTTCCATGCTTACACCTCCGACTATTACTTTCATGATATGCATTGCATTTAGAACACATTAAAAGTACTAGAAATAACACGAACATGATATGATGGCACATCCAACATCATAGCTGCTAAAAATTCCATATAAGACGCGTTCCTAACCTCAATGATGTCACCTTAGAGAAACACTCAAAGAGAATAGAAATGTGGAGGGAGATTCATTTATGAGTCATTCTTTTAAAGCACATCCCAAAAAGCTGATTATATCATTGCATTTACAAAGGCTGGGGTACTTACTCAAGGAAATAATACAGAAAGCAATTTAAAAAAAATCAAATAATGTTTATCAAAACCCGTGAAAGATTTTTGTTACCTTTATCCATTGAGTGACTATGCTAGTTATTTCCCTTCCAGTCTGTCAATGTAAAAGGCTACAGTTTGGAGACAGAATTGCTCTTGCATGAGGAGACAGTGGTGTAATGGAATCAGAGATAATGGAAACTGCAGATGCTGGAGAATTCCAAGATAATAAAATGTGAGGCTGGATGAACACAGCAGGCCAAGCAGCATCTCAGGAGCACAAAAGCTGACGTTTCGGGCCTAGACCCTTCATCAGAGAGGGGGATGGGGAGAGGGAACTGGAATAAATAGGGAGAGAGGGGGAGGCGGACCGAAGATGGAGAGTAAAGAAGATAGGTGGAGAGAGTGTAGGTGGGGAGGTAGGGAGGGGATAGGTCAGTCCAGGGAAGACGGACAGGTCAAGGAGGTGGGATGAGGTTAGTAGGTAGCTGGGGGTGCGGCTTGGGGTGGGAGGAAGGGATGGGTGAGAGGAACAACCGGTTAGGGAGGCAGAGACAGGTTGGACTGGTTTTGGGATGCAGTGGGTGGGGGGGAAGAGCTGGGCTGGTTGTGTGGTGCAGTCGGGGGAGGGGACGAACTGGGCTGGTTTAGGGATGCAGTAGGGGAAGGGGAGATTTTGAAACTGGTGAAGTCCACATTGATACCATATGGCTGCAGGGTTCCCAGGCGGAATATGAGTTGCTGTTCCTGCAACCTTCGGGTGGCATCATTGTGGCACTGCAGGAGGCCCATGATGGACATGTCATCTAGAGAATGGGAAGGGGAGTGGAAATGGTTTGCGACTGGGAGGTGCAGTTGTTTGTTGCGAACCGAGCGGAGGTGTTCTGCAAAGCCGTCCCCAAGCCTCCGCTTGGTTTCCCCAATGTAGAGGAAGCCGCACCGGGTACAGTGGATGCAGTATACCACATTGGCAGATGTGCAGGTGAACCTCTGCTTAATGTGGAATGTCATCTTGGGGCCTGGGATAGGGGTGAGGGAGGAGGTGTGGGGACAGGTGTAGCATTTCCTGTGGTTGCAGGGGAAGGTGCCGGGTGTGGTGGGGTTGGAGGGCAGTGTGGAGCGAACAAGGGAGTCACGGAGAGAGTGGTCTCTCCGGAAAGCAGACAGGGGAGGGGATGGAAAAATGTCTTGGGTGGTGGGGTTGGATTGTAGATGGCGGAAGTGTCGGAGGATCACCCCGCCCACGGCCGATGACCTAATCGCTCCGCCCACAACCTCCACAGCCAGCAACCCCAGAGGAGACAGCCACACTGAGCCCTGCCGCATCTTCACCATCCCCCCAGACCTCCCACTGACTGAGGACGAACGGTCAGTCCTTAGCAAGGGGCTCACCTTTGTCCCCCTACAACCACACATCAACGAATACCAGTCATGGTTGGATATAGAGCAGTTTTTCCGCCGTCTTCGCCTCCATGCCTACTTCTTCAACCGGGAACCCAACCCTCCTTCCACTGACCCCTTCACCCGCTTCCAACACAAGTCCTCCTCCTGGACACCACCGCCAGGCCTCCTACCCTTCCTCGACCTCTTCATCTCCAACTGCCGTCGAGACATTAACCGCCTCAACCTCTCCACCCCTCTCACCCACTCCAACCTCTCCCCCGCAGAACGGGCAGCCCTCCGCTCCCTCCGGTCCAACCCCAACCTCACCATCAAACCCGCAGACAAGGGTGGCGCAGTGGTAGTATGGCGCACTGACCTCTACATCGCCGAGGCCAGACGCCAACTCTCCGACACCACCTCCTACCGCCTCCTCGATCATGACCCCACACCCGAGCACCAAACCATCATCTCCAACACCATTCACGACCTCATCACCACAGGGGACCTCCCACCCACAGCCTCCAACCTCATTGTTCCCCAACCCCGCACGGCCCGTTTCTATCTCCTTCCCAAAATCCACAAACCTGCCTGCCCTGGTCGACCCATCGTCTCAGCCTGCTCCTGCCCCACCGAACTCATCTCCACCTGTCTGGACTCCTTTTTCTCCCCTTTGGTCCAGGAACTCCCCACCTACGTCCGTGACACCACCCACGCCCTCCACCTCCTCCAGGACTTCCAATTCCCTGGCCCCCAACACCTCATATTCACCATGGACGTCCAGTCCCTGTACACCTGCATTCCGCATGGAGATGGCCTCAAGGCCCTCCGCTTCTTCCTATCCCGCAGGCCCGACCAGTCCCCCTCCACCGACACTCTCATCCGCCTAGCTGAACTCGTCCTCACACTCAACAACTTCTCTTTTGACTCCTCCCACTTCCTACAGACTAAGGGGGTGGCCATGGGCACCCGCATGGGCCCCAGCTATGCCTGCCTCTTTGTAGGTTACGTGGAACAGTCCCTCTTCCGCACCTACACAGGCCCCAAACCCCACCTCTTCCTCCGGTACATTGATGACTGTATCGGCGCCGCCTCTTGCTCCCCAGAGGAGCTCGAACAGTTCATCCACTTCACCAACACCTTCCACCCCAACCTTCAGTTCACCTGGGCCATCTCCAGCACATCCCTCACCTTCCTAGACCTCTCAGTCTCCATCTCAGGCAACCAGCTTGTAACTGATGTCCATTTCAAGCCCACCGACTCCCACAGCTACCTAGAATACACCTCCTCCCACCCACCCTCCTGCAAAAATTCCATCCCCTATTCCCAATTCCTCCACCTCTGCCGCATCTGCTCCCACGATAAGACATTCCACTCCCGCACATCCCAGATGTCCAAGTTCTTTAAGGGCCGCAACTTTCCCCCCACAGTGATCGAGAACACCCTTGACCGCGTCTCCCGTATTTCCCGCAACACATCCCTCACACCCCGCCCCCGCCACAACCGCCCCAAGAGGATCCCCCTCGTTCTCACACACTACCCTACCAACCTCCGGATACAACGCATTATCCTCCGACACTTCCGCCATTTACAATCCGACCCCACCACCCAAGACATTTTTCCATCCCCTGTCAGCTTTCCGGAGAGACCACTCTCTCCGTGACTCCCTTGTTCGCTCCACACTGCCCTCCAACCCCACCACACCCGGCACCTTCCCCTGCAACGGCAGGAAATGCTACACCTGTCCCCACACCTCCTCCCTCACCCCCATCCCAGGCCCCAAGATGACATTCCACATTAAGCAGAGGTTCACCTGCACATCTGCCAATGTGGTATACTGCATCCACTGTACCCGGTGCGGCTTCCTCTACATTGGGGAAACCAAGCGGAGGCTTGGGGACCGCTTTGCAGAACACCTCCGCTCAGTTCGCAACAAACAACTGCACCTCCCAGTCGCAAACCATTTCCACTCCCCCTCCCATTCTCTAGATGACATGTCCATCATGGGCCTCCTGCAGTGCCACAATGATGCCACCCGAAGGTTGCAGGAGCAGCAACTCATATTCCGCCTGGGAACCCTGCAGCCATATGGTATCAATGTGGACTTCACCAGTTTCAAAATCTCCCCTTCCCCTACTGCATCCCTAAACCAGCCCAGTTCGTCCCCTCCCCCGACTGCACCACACAACCAGCCCAGCTCTTCCCCCCCACCCACCGCATCCCAAAACCAGTCCAACCTGTCTCTGCCTCCCTAACCGGTTGTTCCTCTCACCCATCCCTTCCTCCCACCCCAAGCCGCACCCCCAGCTACCTACTAACCTCACCCCACCTCCTTGACCTGTCCGTCTTCCCTGGACCGACCTATCCCCTCCCTACCTCCCCACCTACACTCTCTCCACCTATCTTCTTTACTCTCCATCTTCGGTCCGCCTCCCCCTCTCTCCCTATTTATTCCAGTTCCCTCTCCCCATCCCCCTCTCTGATGAAGGGTCTAGGCCCGAAACGTCAGCTTTTGTGCTCCTGAGATGCTGCTTGGCCTGCTGTGTTCATCCAGCCTCACAATTTATTATCGTGGTGTAATGGTAATGTCATTAAACTTGTCATCCAAAGATTATGACCAGCAGCCCGCCAGCTGATGGAATTTAAGTTGAATTAATAATTTAGTGATTGAAAACTGGTCTCAGTAAAGGTACCGATGACAATTAACGTTTGTCATAATAATATACAATAATATAATAATCAATGATTAAAAACCAAAAGAACTGTGGATGCTGTAAATCAGGAACAAAAACAAAGTTGCTGGAAAAGCTCAGCAGGTCTGGCAGCATCTGTGGAGGCGAAAACAGAGTTAACATTTCGGGTCCGGTGACTCTTCCTTCGAACTCCTAAATAATGATTGTCATTTCTCAAGAAGGGTCCTGGCCTGAAATGTCAACTTTCCTGCTCCTCCGATGCTGCCTGGCCTACTGTGTTCCTCCAGCTCCACACTGTGTTATCTCTGATTCCAGCATCATCAGTTCCTGCTATCTCCGTCATAATAATCCATCTGATCTGCTAATGTCCTTTCGGAAGGATGTGTTCATAAGGAGAAATATCTGTCGTCCTTGCCTGGCCTTGCCCACATGTAAGTGCAGGTTGGCAATGATGTCGTTCGTTCTGAATTGCCATCTGACAAGGCCTGGCAAGCCATTTGGTTGAAGGGCCATTTGGGATGGGCAACAAATGCTAGTCTCACATCCCATGTTAATGTGATTTTGAAGCAGATGGAGATACAAGGGAGAGAATGAGGGAAAGGAAAACAGTCACAGGAGAAAAGGAGAAAGAAGAGAGAATCATTTTCTATGCACCATACCACACTGCCCGTTAAGAAATATAATGTGACACATAACTAGCTGTGGCATACTATGTTTGGAATGAAAAAGAATGAGATGAACAAGGCAGGACTTTTATGTCACTCATTGTATCAGATGGAATCACAAGGGAAGGTACTAACAAAATATACGGCAAATGGGGCTCAGAAATTATGTACTTCATAATTATTGTTTTTTTCACTTGTAATGCAATACAGTTGTAGATCCAAGGAGGAGATGTAAATGAAGCCATAATTAATGTGGCCTTTTTGAAGTGAAATATAGGCACAGACTTTGAACAATTATGTTGTCAAATGAAAGGAAAACAGAATTACAGTTGAAAAGACAAAATTTCTTTTTTGAACAAATCTCAACCTTCTAGAACTTCATAGAAATTGTTTTAAGACCAAGCATCTGTGAAGGGTCCCGTTACAGTTTTAAAGAAGCACAAAGGTTGGAATAATATGTTGAAACTGGGTGGGTGGGGGAATGAAGAAAACCTTTGAAGACTGATATTTTGTTGGTAAATTATTCAATAATAACTCCAAATAAGTTCAAGAACTCCAAAGCGTGACCAGATCAAACTAAAGCAGCCAACAACATTATACTAGTAACATCAGGGGTACAGTCTCCCTTTGATGGAAATGAGTACTGAAAAGGCCAGCAGAAATAAAATAAAAACTCTCTGGTCTTATCTGTCGATAGTGTAACATCTGCTCAAAAATAACTTGGATAAGTATCTGCTTTATTTTTCCTTAAAAAATGTAACTGTAAATATATTTAACCAAATAGTTAATGGGACTCATACAAATGAGAATAAAGTATTTATCATTTCTCACAATTTGGCTGAAAATCATGAGTTGTTCCTTAATTTTCACTAATTCAAATAATCCAGCTTTGTTTGTGTGAGTGAAAGAAACTACACGCACAAACTAAAGAAACACTTTTGACCATGCCCAGTTGGTGGGTCATTAAAATTGGCCAGGAAACTACCTGCCAACTGCCATCATGCAGTTTTCAAAGTCAAACTGCTTGTTTGAGGTGGCAAAGTCACCCAAACGAAACGGGGGTACCTTCTTTGGAGATGAGACTAATGCGTCAGATCAAAAACACAACAACCAAAAGAGAATAATGCATCTTTGATTTTATTGAAACAGCATGCCATAACATTAACATCAACATCACATTTTGTTATTGTATTCATCCAGATATGGCCCACAGCAGGACTCTCAGACAATACGTGATAATATACTTTAAGTTAGCTTTTGGCCAAATCTGACAAACAAAAACAACCTCCTGCAGATTTCCAGTACCATCATCAATGTTCCATCACAACAGGCAGCATGATGGCATGCTGGTTAGCACTGTTGCCTTACAGTACCAGGGACCCAGGTTTTGATTCCAGCCTTGGGTGACTGCCTGTGCAGACTTTGCAAGTTCTCCCTGTGTTTGCATGGGTTTCTGCTGAGTGTAGTTTGGTAGATTGGCTGTGTTAAATTATCCTGTAGTGTTCGAGGATGTGTAGGCTAGTTAGATTAACCATGGCAAAAATGCAGGGTGTTTGCATGTGGGCCTGGGTGGGATGCGCTTCAGAGGGTCAGTGCAGGCTTGTTGGACCAAATGGCCTCCTTCTGAAATGGAGGGATTCAAATACCATATTGAGAATTTCCATTCCACAATCATACAAATAAATACATGGGTAGGGGGTTTGTTAGCTCAGTTGTCTGGATGGCTGATGTCACCAGTACAGGTTCAATACTACTGAGGTCACCATGAAGGCGACCCTCAGGCTAAACCACTGCCAGTTGTCTCTCTCTCTAATAAAAGAGTGCCCTCTTGTGATTTCGCTCAACCTTAAAACTACGTATATAACCCACATAAACCCATACAAAGGAACCTGTCCTCTGCAGGGAAAAAGGTCTGGACCTTCTTTGAATAAAAGAGACAAGCAGGAGACAATTTCCCTTGTCCTTTTTCCACAGTAACCCCTCAATCAGTCAGAATTGATTTGCCAACCCTTTTCTCTTGCTCTATAAATTGCTGTTCAGTAGTTTTACACTTCTGCCCTGATGAGGGCTTCAACATGTTCAGCAATGCTCAAATTCTGTACGTTGAGCAACTGTTCCAAACTTTGTTTCAACTGCTCTTTCTTCGAAATGGCTTGAACACCATCACCACAAAGATGGCAAGTGACTCTAAGTCTGCTACCACCTGCACAGGGGATGGATAGTACATTGACACTTGCCAATGTCATCTACATGCAAAGAACAAATTATACGACAGTAGAAAATGTTGTCACTGTGTAAGATTTCTAATTTAACACTAATTTGTTTGCATTTGCTTGTAATCTTCATTGTGCCCATCAGAAACTGGATTGCAATTTCTGCAACGAAAACAGAAATTTCTGGAGAAACTCAGCAGGTCAGGAGGCATCTGTGAGAAGAAAGCAGAGTTAATGTTTCGAGTCCGGTGAGTCTTCATCAGAATTTCTGAAATGTGGTTTATGTATCATTCATACAGCCAGGAAACAGAGGAGCATTTTAATTCCACATGTTTGAAATATATTGCAATTCTATTCTTTTTCATTCACAGGATACAGACGATACTTGTTGTCCAAAGCTAATTACCATTAAAAGGTTGTGTGAGCTCCATTCTTGTAGTGCTGCAGTCCACCTGGTAAAGCTGCTGTTAGCGAGACAGTTCTAAGATCTAACAGTGAAGGAAAAGTGATATTATTCTAAGTTAGGATGGTGTCTTGCTTGCTGGGAAACTTGTATGTGATGACCAATTAATCTGCTGCTCTTGTCTTTCTAGGTAGTAGATGTTAGTGAGTTTGGAAGATGCTGTTGAAGGAGCCTTGGTGAGTTGCTCCATTGTATCCTATAGAGGTACACACTACTGGTAGTGAACTTCGGTTGGTGGAGAGAGTGCTGACTAACTGGACTGCTTTGTTCTTGGGTTGTCAGGAAGGTATAGTGTGTTAAATCATTGTAACATACATCAGTTCTTCAATAACATTTAGCCAGAAGCTTCCTTAGTTTATCACAATATCCCCCAGTTCTTGTTCGTTCTGGACAAAAGACTTGGCTAAGTTACTGAGGCAATTATTAGGAACTGCTGTGGCTGAATGGAGTTGGCGAGAACCTCTCATTTTTCAGCCTCGTCAGTCAGTGATAATTGTTGTTATATTGTGCCTAGAGAATAAGAAATGACTAGCAGTGAGTTACAGTGCAATATTTTAGTTGCATGGCTCTTATGAACATCAACAGAACTCTAAGACTAAATTATTGCCTTATCTTGTTGCCAGCTACCAGCCAAATGCATAATTCATTCTTTTTAAAGTTGCTTATTTTAGTGATGGTTACTTAACAGGCACACATAATCTGATAAAGGCTGGATGACCTATATCAAAGAGTAGTAAAGACGATGGAGATTTATGACTTGAATACGTATAGAATCACATGCTTTAAACTAAAACATTACAAATTCTTTATTTATGATAATATATGACCAGCCAATAATCAATGGAATATATATTCTAAATCAACCACAGTACTTGTACCTTTAACGTATCATAAAGCTTTGGATTTTACATCATGCTCACAAAATGTTCCTTTTTGTCACAATTATAATCCACACATTTACGTCAGGATTTGTCAATGAATATTGTTTTGTTGTAATGACAAAATTGCTTTTGAGAACCTTAACATTTCCAACCTGTTGTGACACATTTGGAATTGCTCGCCCATAGATGGCGCTGTGTAGGCACTTGTCCAAAGTTGCTGTTTGAATTACTTTCATGTTGCTCTTTTTTAGGAAAGTATTTTCAATAAACCTTTTTAGACATCATTTAGATATTGATCTTTTCCACTGTTTCAGTTTTGGGATTGCCTTTCTCATTTTGCACTGATCCAGTCTCTCTGACTTTTCTCCCAGGTCAGCCACTTCAGTTCCACCCCTGCGACTTTTTCCTCTTTCTCTTTGCCAACTCTCATGGGCAACTGTAATCCACACATTATAAGTTATAACTCTTCTCATTTCACTTTGCAGTCCAGGCTGTTCAATCTTTCTACTAAGAGCTTCAAAAATCTTCTTTGTACTTTTTTTCTGCTAATTCAATGTCTTCACACAACATGGAGACCAGAACTTCATGCTGCGCAAAAAGCTGGTCTAAGTATGGATTTAAATCAATTTTGCTTGACTTTGCAACTGTTGTCTTTTGTGCCCCTTTGGGAATGAACCCCAGTGCCTTGTTTGCCTGACAGAAGATTGGAATTGGAAAAGAAAACTTAATATATGGCTCAGATTTCTCAGCCAGAAGCAGCTTTGACCAGTGGCCATTGGACCAAATACAGGGATTGTAATAACTTCAGGGTACTTTGAGTGTGAATACTAATATGGGTGAGTGAAGTACACAGATGCCGCTAGAACTGCTTAGGAAATGTTTAGTGGGATTTGGGCTAAATGCAGTTAAATGGGACTATCCAATTTAGGAAGCCTGGTTGGCATGGATGAGTTAGGCCAGAGATCTGTTTCTTTGTGTGACTCTGACTGTAACTACTCTTAGGCAGTCTGGAGAACTGCATTCATTTAAAATTTCAGACAATGTGTTCTTATTCTGTTGGTGTGCATTGTTGGTGCTGATTCAAATTCTGTCCTGGTTCTCGCCTCCTTTTCTTCCTGCACTGAACTTATTTGCTGAAATTTTTGGAAGTGTGAATTGACCTGTTGTCATAGTGAGGGTCTGCAGAACAAAGTGGATGGAGGTAATCTTTGCAATTTCATTGACTCCTAATTCATTCAACATTGGAACCCTCATTGCAATATTCCTATACTATGCTCTTGGAAAGTTTGGAGGGAATTATGAGCTTTATTGTCCTTTGCTTTTTACCTTGATGTGGGGCTTCTGTACTGCTCTTGTTGATTGTTTGTCAGCTGTGCAGTTTTTCTGCTTCTTCAAAGAAATCTTCAAAAGAGCGCTTTTATGAGAAATTAAATGCAGCATCAAAATTTCTGCAGTTAGTCAGTCGGAGAGATCTAAGAACATTTGGACATTGATGGAATTAATTTTTTGTGATTTACGTATGCCAATAGAATTGTTACTTGCCAATCAAAAACAACTTGATGCCCTAATTGATAAACTGTACTCTGTGAAACCCAGCGGCTGGGTGGCGGCAAGAGGGTTGCTTTTAGAACATGCACCAGATGAGTTCTGAAGTGAAATAACAATAGAACATGCGTTCAAAGTTCAATAACTGAGACGGAACATAACTTTCAGAATAGCTGACAGTTCAGAGAGCTGACACAGGCATGACAGGTTCCTTTAGATCTCCAATAGTTCTGTGATTCTGTTCAATTGTCAATAATACCTCTCTTTAAATGATTGGTAATTGATTGATAACTAGGATATGAATGAATAACAAGCAAACATCCCAGTATGCACTCAATAATTCAAGGGCTACATTGCAAAAGTAGGGGATTCTACAAGGGAGGGATTAACATACATACATGTATTTGTCTAGTCACTAATAGAGGTCTACAGCATGGAAACAGACCCTTTGGCTCAACTTGTCCATGCCACCCAGTAATAAGGCACTGTACCACAGAGGTGCTGCCACAGAAGATGCTAAACAAATTCAACAGAAGCAAAATTATTGTCTAGTACATGGAGACATCATTTACCTGCACTTGTGCAGATGGGCACTGTGACAAACATTACTGAACAGAATCAGTCATACTACATAAATATAATGAAACGTGTATTAGTATAAAATTAATACATTATATAACAGAAATGACTAACATTACATCCACCAGATAAAATACATAACTATAAATTGCACTTGAATCCTCTATAAAAAGAGCAGCCAGGAATGATAACAAAATGATATTCTCATATTAGAGTTCAGACTAAGCCAAATCATAAGAAGAAAGGCAAAATTGTATAACCACCAATTATTACAGTCACTCTAGAATATTTGCTGTCTATTAAATAATACATTATAATGTATTCAATAAAGTTCACAAAGTTGCATTTCTTTGCATAAATATTTTCTGTGCTGGTTGATCCAGCAGGAGTATATAAGTGCCTGATGCAAATTGTGGCATTGATGTTTGACAACCTCCAAGGGTACAGCAAGTAGATGAACTCCGTTACTTCTGTTCTGAAGGTGGTCACTGGACCCGAACTGATTTCTCTCCACAGATGCTACCAGACCTGCTGACTTTTTCCAGCAACTTCTGATTTGGTTTCTAATTTCCAGTATCTGCAGTTCTTTATTTTTTTCAATTACACTGATGTCAGTGCTAGTGTTAGAATTCTGTTACTGGTGAATTCTTGCCTTCTGTAATTCCCCTTGTTTCCAGCAGTTCATGCATTGAAAGTCCTGTTTCTGAAGGATGGAATTCTGAACATTCTGTCAAAACATCTGATCTGTACTTCAGGAACGTAGCCTTAAGGAGGTGCCCTTGCACTGTATTCAAAACAAAGTGTTAAGTACTGCTACCTGGTGACAGATGTATAATATATTTTCAAGCGTTGCATCTTCTATGAATGAGCTCACAAATCCATATCTAGACTAGAATATTTAACGTTAGATGGTGAGCTATGACAAATTTACGTGATAGAAGTAAATTGTCACTATTTAACAAAAAAACACACTTTTTGAAATTGACCTAGTTTGTTTTCACAATGTAATTAGAGAATAGATTATTAAATTTGCTTAAGTTATTAATTTACAGAAGAAAAAAAATGATTCTTTTCCTCCATGCAACCAACGTTATACTCCATTTGAAAGCACTTAATAGTGTTACAGAGTTGCATAAATTAACATGCTACAAGCAAGCCTGCACTGCAGTTTTCCTTCCGATTCTGATTAGGCATGTTTCAGCATCTAGATTCAGAAAAAAACACATAAAGGCAACTTGATGAAAGGATGACACACTAAATTAAAAATTCTTTTTAAAAAATCAGGACATTTATAAAATGAATATTTCTGGGAGCTGTTTAAAAATTAAAAACAGTCCAATTAGAAATCCAGAGCCCCAGTATAATGTTCTAGGGGGTGTGAATTTGAATCCCATCATGGATTCAGATTGCAATGTGACAGCTAACGGAATTTAAACTCAATTAATAAATCTGGAATTTAAAAAAGAGATAGTTTCAATGAAACCATTGTTGATTGATGTAAGGCACCATCTCAATCACAAATGCACTCTAGGGAAGAAAATCCACCATTCTTACCTGGACTGGCCTAAAAATGACTCCAGACCCACAGCAATGTGGTTGACTCTTACACAGCTTAACATGCCACTTAGATGTATCAATGATGGGTGGACAACTTGACATCAACGCTAAGTGGTGGAAATGACAGCAGCAGCCCAGTCTTCCTTACAAAGTCCTTCAGGTAGTTTAGGGATAGTGCCAAAATTGGGAAAGCTATCCCACAGGCTAATCAAGCAACAGCCTGACAGTGAGTTATACCTTACAGACACCGCCATTGCCAGACTTTCCAGTCATGGCCTACTGCAACACAGGCCTGCCAGAGGTGGCAGCAAATGGTCTGCAGTTACGGCTGAATTGTCCTGGAAGTCCTCAACATTGACTTTGGGTCCCAAGTCAAACATAGAGAAGGAAACTGAAATATCTCCACAGAAGTTGGTATCTCGTCACCGAGTCACCCTTTTTGTTTCTTCTGCGTCGTACTTGACATTGGTCTGGCTTCTTAGAACCAGCTCTCCGAGTGAACAGACCCAGCCCATTTCTGAAGAAGGATCCCGACCCAAAACACCACCTTTCCTGCTCCTCTGATGCTGCCTGGCCTGCTGTGTTCCTCCAGCTCCCCACTGTGTTATCTCTGAAATGCCTGGGTGTTTTTTTGCTTCAAATACCTTGTGTAGATTTAACTTTAAAGGTAAAACAAGTTTTATTTAAATCTTTCCAAACATGTTCAAGGATATTCTCATCATTTAGATGCAGACAATAAAAAAGCTGGATAACGACTTGCTCTATGTTATTGGGCTGTAGATCATCTTTTGCTCCAAGGACTGCTTTTTTGTTTCAGAAATAACTGCTCAGAGGCCCAAATCCCGTCACCAGACGTTTTTGCATCCACAGTCTGGGACTGTCAGCCATGACCTGAGTGATGTTCACTAAGATTAAAACCAGAATGGATGCCTCCAGTAGCAGTACCACTGTTGGTGTATCTGCCAATGGGACGTGGCTCAAGGCATTTACATTTGCTGTTTGACCTCCCAAATGGTGGTCCAACTCATAACTGTTATCCACCGTTGAATTCAACCTGAAGCTATGGGCAGCATGGTCCTGTTCTCTTTAAAGGACTTGCGGTCTGTTACTGTTACAAATTTATGTCAGTAAAGGTATTCCAAAATGACTGCCAGACATTCCTTCTCTATCTGAGCATCAGCCAAAGTCTAGGAAGCATATACTATTGGACATTCCTCTCCATCAGGCTACCTTCGAGTCAGCACTAACCTGATACCGTATGGGGAGGCATTGAATGTGAGCACTGTATCTAACTTGGGCTCATAGTGTGCCAACTCCTTAGATGATGATAATTGCTTCTTCACTTCCCCAAAGGCTATGCCTTCCTACAAGACTACTTTCAAGGCTGACCCTTATTCAATTGTAGGTGTAAGGATGTCAGGATGGAGGCTAAGTTATGTATGAACTTTCCATAATAGTTCATCAATCCAAAAAATGGCCGAAGCCCCAGGACAGACTTTGATCACCATTGATCACCCTCCCCTTATCCTCCAATGGTTGTAACTCGGTTTTGTTCACTCTGTAGACAAGTAGATCACTGAGGTACCTGTTGGACATGGTTTCCCTTCTAAGGCCTTGGAGAAACATGTAAGGACTGTGGTCAAGTGCACTGAATGCTCCTTATTGGTCTTCACTGTTATTAGCACATCATCTAGATAATGGCAACCTGGGTAGACCTTGTAAGAGGTTGTCCATCATCTTTTGAAAAAGGGTACAGGCTGATGATACTGCAAATGGACATCTAATATATTGAGTTACAATTACTTATAGGTATTAATTGTAACATACTTCTGGAAATCCTCATCTAACTGCAATTACAGGTATGCATGGTTCCTATCCAACTTTGTGAAGGAAAGAAATGGTTTACCATTTGGTTAAAATACCCATAAAAGTGAACCGACCTTTCGGGTTTTGCAGTTGGAAGGCCCAGCGCTGCTCATTTCACAAACCGGACTGGTTTGATGATTCTTTCACTTTTCACTCTCCTGATTCCTGCCTCTCCTTTTGTCCGTAAGGCAAATGGCACTAGGCAGACCTTGCAGAATTGTAGAATTGTTTTCTGCTCAACATGCAATTTGGCCTTGTCTCCTTTGGCAGTCCCTAGACCTTCCGTGTATTTAATTAGGTGTTCACTCAGGCAGCCGTTTTCCAATCGGAAAACATTAAGCCAATCAAGGTAAATCTTTCTCAATCGACGCCACGTCATCAGGCTTAGGCCCGAACCTTTTACTGCAGTCAGTGGTAACTGAACCAGCTGCTTCTCATAAGAGACTGGAACTAAAATTGTACCCTAATCTGTAATGGTTCCCTGGTACAGGCTCACAGTGTAACGTAGAACTCACGCAAATTTAAGAGTTGGTGTCAAGTGCAAATTTTGTTAAGGGCTGGGTCTGTGACCACTGAAATGGCTGCGTAGGTATCAACCTCCATTAGAACTGGATGACCATTTAACCATATGTTTATTTTGATTGGTTCTGATTTGGATATTGCGAAGCAATTTTAACTGTTCCAAGACAGATGTACGAGGATTTTCCAGGGTGTGCACTCTCCTGGATACCAGCCTGAGAGTTCTCTTACTCAACTCAGGCCCAGTGCGACTGTGTTTTTATCTTGGGTCTGCTTACCAGTAGCAACTACGAGGACTTGCCAGCCCGAATTCTGAAGAAAATGTTAGCCGTTTAGCTGAGACTTGGTATTGTTTTGGGGTTTTGCTGTGGGCTGACCTAGAGTTCCTCCGTTCAGAATACAGTGTGAGTCAGGCTGTGCAATTACCTTCACTCAGTTGGTATCCCTGAAGCTCAGTTGGCCTGGCAAGGGCATCCACTTTCATCAGCATACCCTGTAGCTCCCATGCTCCACATTTTCTAATGAAAAAGCTGGTTGTAGTACCTCTCAGCATCTTGATCAGGGTTAAACCAAAGTCACATGCTTCTGCCAGTCACTTTACCCTTGCCAAAAATCTCTCACCACTGAAATAACTCCACAGAGGCCAGCCACCAAGTCACCTTTTATTTACATGTGGAAAGTCCCTGACACCAGTCCAACTCCCTCAGAGCCAGATCTCAGAGTGAACAGAACCTCTGATGCTCTGGGTTTATTTCTGTCAGCCAGGACAGTAGGTTTAACGTATGATGAATGGCTAAGGATCCTGGGATTGTACTCATTAGAGTTTAGAAGGTTGAGGGGAGATCTAATAGAAACTGACAAGATAATGTATGGTTTTGAAGGGGTGTACGGTAGGAAGTTGTTTTCGTTAGGCAGGGAGACTAGGACACGTGGGCACAGCCTTAAAATTAGAGGGGGTAAATTTAAAGCTGAAATGAGACGACATTTCTTCAGCCAGAGAGTGGTGGGCTTGTGAATTCATTGCCACAGAGTGCAGTGGAGGCCGGGATGTTGGATGCCTTCAAGGCAGAGATCGACAAATTCTTGATCTCAGAAGGAATCAAGGACTACGGGGAGAGTGCAGGGAAGTGGTGTTGAAATGCCCATCAGCCATGATTTAAATGGCAGAGTGGACTTGATGGGCCAAATGGCCTTACTTCCACTCCTATGTCTTATGGTCTTCTGGACTCCCTGATTGGACCAGTTTAACAATGCCAATCATGAAACTCTTATTCTGTGAGGTCCACCTGGCTGACTTCATTACAATGACTACAGCTCCCTACCCCACCTCCACCCCCCTCCCTCCTGCCCCCTGCCCAAACTGAGTCTGGGGACATAGACAGGTTCTATTTTTGTAGCTCTTCCAGAATTAAGAGCTCGTCTTGGTAATGGTGACCATGAAACTATCATTGATTGTTGCAAAAGCCCCTGTGATTCACAAATGAACTTTAAGGAATGAAATCTGCCATTTTTACCCAGTCTGGCCTACATGTGGCTCCACATCCACAGCAACATAGTTGAGTCTTAACTACCCTCTGAAACGGTCCTAGCAAGCCACTCATTTTAAATCCCAATAGTGATGGGAAATGAATGCTGGCCTTGGCAGAAATGCCCATGTGACATCAAAGAATGATGAAAAAATGAACTGCCATCAAGCTGGGGGATCAGTCCTGGTACAATGAAGAGTGCAGGAGGTCATGCCAGGAGTGCCATCAGACATACTTAAAAATGAAATGTCAACCCGGTGAAGCTACAACACAGGACTACTGCATGCTAAACTGAGGAAGCAGTATATCACAGAGAGTGTTTCCGCACAGGTCATCCAGTTATAAATACTGGTGGACAATTAAACAACTAACGGAAGGAGGAGGCTCCACTGCTATCACCATCTTCAATGATGGAGGAGCCCAGTACATCACTGCAAAAATCAAGGTTGAAGTATCTGCGACTGTCTTCAACCAGAAGTACTAAGTGACTTTTTTCTCCCTTCCTGAGATCCTCAGCATCACTAATGCTACTCTTCAGCAAATTGGATTCACTCCAAGTGATATCATGCAACAACAGAAAGCATTGAATGCTGCAATGCAGACTCTGGCAATATTCCAGCAATTACACTGAAGTGTGAGCTCGAGAACTTGCTTCACCCCTAACCAAGCTGTTTCAGTACAGTTCTAATACAGTCATCCACCTAGCAATATAGAAAATTGCTGTATACTCTGTACCCAAAAAATGGAAGTCAAATCCAATCCAGCCAAAAGTATACCTAACAGTGTCCTTTTAATGATCTGCAAAGTGAAGGAAAGGAGAGTTGTCAGTGCTATGAAGTGACTTATAATGGGCAATAACTTGCTCACTGGTGCTCAGATTGGACTCTGCCAGAGCCAACCAGCTCCTGACCTCAATTATAGCTTGGTCCACATCTGGACAAAACAGTTGAAATCCTGAGTGAGTTGAGAGTGTTTGCCCTTGACATCAAGGCTCCATTTGACCAAGTTTGGCACTGAGGAACTCTAGAGTCTCTCAAGAATCAGGAGGAAAGCATTCCACAAGTTGAAGTCATGCCTCGTTGAAAGGAAAATTGTTGTGGTTGTTGGAAATCAGTAATTTAAACTTATGGACATTACTGCAGGAGTTCCTCCGGGTAGTGTCTCAAGCTTAGTTACCTTCGGCTGCCCCACCTACGATCTCCTAGAACATAGAACAGTACAGCACAGAACAGGCCCTTCAGCCCACAATGTTGTGCCGACCATTGATCCTCATGTATGCACCCTCAAATTTCTGTGACCATATACATGTCCAGCAGTCTCTTAAATGACCCCAATGACCTTGCTTCCACAACTGCTGCTGGCAACGCATTCCATGCTCTCACAACTCTCTCCTCTCCATCATAAAGACAAAAGTAGAAAATTCACTGATGATTGCACAATGCTCAACATAATTCATGACTATTCAGACATTAACTTTAAAGTTTTTGCAAAGATCTGTAGCTCGGGTTGTGGGTGAGGTTGTTGACTTGCTTGCTGAGCTGGCTTGTTCTCGTACAGACGTTTCATCACCATGCTGGGTGACATCTGGATGTTTGTCTGTTTATTGGTGCACTCAGGCAAGCATCCCCTTTTTAGTTATACCCGGGTGGGGAAAGGCTAACATTCTTGGTTTAAACTTTGGATGCATACCTCAATAAACCAGCAAAGTGTCACATTCACATCAAATGGAATATTTGGATTATTAGTAGAGAGTAAACTACAAAGAGTGGAAATATGAGTATATTCCGTTTCACATTTTGTGTGCTTTCGTTATCAAATCATGGGATAGCACCAACTATCATCAGTTTGTTTAAAAAATGTGATTAATCTAAGATGATTTGTTATAATAGGATGAAACTAAAAGTGAAATGCCAAATCTAAACAAATGTTCTGAGGAAGGGTCACTGGAACTAAAACGTCACTCTGATTTTTTCTTCACAGATGCTGACAGACCTGCTGATCTTTAACAGCAATCTGTTTTTCTTCCTGATTTAGAGCATCTGCAGTTCTTCCAGTTTTTATTCATTATTTAACTCACTGCCATGTCTCTTCTAGGCATACCCAGCGTGAAGAAGTTCTGCTCCTCTCTCTGACAGGCTTTCTGCTCCAATCTTTCTGCTTGTCCACCATTTCTGAGGAGATTCACCAGGCATGAAAGATTGACGTATATGGTTGTGATGTATGGTAGATTGGGTTAATCTATATCTTAACTCAATTTATATGCCATAGTTGCTTATCCCTTCATGTCATTGCCATGCAAAAATCTAACATCTCCATTCTGAAATTTTCAACCAATCTATCCTCAACAGCTTTTTTGGAGACAATATTGCAGATTTCCATAACCTCACTATGTGAAGATTGAAGAAGCTGTTGAATGAATTGCCGACACTCACATTTGGGCGAAGTATTTGGAGAAAACCTGCACCAGTGGAACTATGCTCCAGCAAGGGACCATCATCAAGAGCGAAGGCAATTAGAAATAATTAGTGAAGGCAAATTGGAAAGGAAGTAAACATATATGAACATTTTGAAAAAAAACTTAAGAGAGTGACTTAAGATAAAACTAAGCACACTCACACAATAGAGATAACAAGGTGTAGAGCTGGAGGAACAGAGCAGGCCAAGCAACATCTTAGGAGCAGGAAAGCCGTCGTTTTGGTCCTAGACCCTTCATCATATTGGACTATTTTTAATGATCACATTAGTGTCAAATTTCATTTTACTCCTGTCCAATTGACACAAATCATTAGAGTTTGCTTATGTCATTAAATATGGAAAACCAGAAATTGCTATTTTTGATTGTGCATTCCTCCGCAAAGTGCCCTGTTGAAATCCCTGCAACCAAAATTAAAAACAAGGGGAAATCACAAACTAATGTAAACTTACCCCCATATCCTATTAATGTTGCTGAATAAACCTTGAAAATATTACTCTTCACTGAGGTAATAACTGAATGTTTAACAGCGTACTAAATTCATAACCATAACTAAGCAGATAAATTGACCTTAAAGTTTAAATTTGTGAAATTCTTACATTTTGATATATGATTTTAAAAAAATTCTGATATTTTAATTTTCACCTAAGTGCAGTCTATATATTGCTGTGTAAAATGTTAATTACAAGTGAAAATTGTACTGCATTTTACTTTCTTTTGTCTGCAATGCTACTTTAATGTATTTGCTGCTTAGCCTGCTTGACAACATCACTGAAAACAAAAATGCTGGAAATCTCAATGGGCCAGGCAGCATCTGTGGGGAGAGAGAGCAAGCTAATGTTTTGAGTCTAGATGACTCTCTATCAGAGCTGGCAATATCACTGTTTCTGTAAGCCTGGAGATCCTTTAACTTGGTGCCAGATTCAAAGCAACATTAATGAGGAGGAAATCCATGCCATAAAGCTTGATGGACCTTTGTGGCACCTTCCTCCAAAGTACACTCCTGACAGCAAAATCTGTTTTGGTGAAGTTCTGTAACAAATACCTATAGAAATGATTGTGGCACTGGAAGAGTTATTGGGAAATTGTATGTTTAAATACTTATTGAAAATTATTTATATTGTGAATGATGTAAATGATAGAATACACTTTTACTTTACTGTGGTTAGAAATTATACTATAAAATTGTACTTCGGTCACCTATTATTGTTGAGTTTGCTATTTACTATGTCCTTGATTGTCTGTCGCATACATCTTGTATAAATTATCTCAAACTTGCATGTTTTTTACAACAAAACTTGTTATAAATTAAAAATATAATAGGTCACAATTCTTCATTTATTTGCATCTAATCCTATACGCAAAATGGGCACACATGAATAAAACAAAGAACTGCAGATGCTAGAAATCTGAAACAAAATCAGGAGGTGCTGGAGAAACTCAGCACATCTGGCAGCAGTTGTCATCTGTTGTCAAAGTGTGGGGCTGGACGAACACAGCAATCCAAGCAGCATCTTTGGAGCACAAAAGCTGACGTTTCAGGCCTAGACCTTTTCTGAGGATGGGTCTAGGCCCGAAACATCAGCTTTTGTGCTCCTAAGATGCTGCTTGGCCTGCTGTGTTCATCCAGCCCCACATTTTGTTATCTTGGATTCTCCAGCATCTGCAGTTCCCATTATCTCTGCAATCTGTTATCAGACCTGTTATGATAAAGGGTCATTGAACTCGAAATGTTACTCTACTTCTCTCTCTATGGTCCTGTCAGACCTGCTGAGTTTCTACAGCATCCTCTGTGTTTGTTTCATGAGCACACTTGAAACCAGTACCAGGTGCACCAAGTAACAGAGCTGTTCAAACCCTGATCCTCATTCTGATGAACAGAAATTGAACTGTCACTTGTAAACGGTGGTTTCTAAAATGGGTCTTAAAGTTATATAGTTCTTTTTTTCCTCTATTTAATCCTTAAATGTATCATTTTTACATTCAAACCATTTTAAATACAAGTCGATGTATTCTCTTTTAATTAATTATTAATTTAAAAATTGGTTTGATGTGTACATTCATTACCTATTGATAGCAATAATACTCAATTATAATCAGCAATGAACTATATGGCAGTGTTAGTGGAGCTCCCTCAGTTACTGCGCTGCGGTCGGTTATATTCGTACCCTGTGAGTCGATATTCATAACCTTCTGACAAAAGAGGTGAGAAACAAAAAAAAATTCGCCACAGGAGTTGGAATAGGTCACTCAGCCCCTCAAGTCTGTTCAGCCAATATTGATCAGATCATGGCTTGATCTGTAGCTTAACTCCATCTACTTGCCTTTGACTATTCCTTCGTACCGTAATCTAATGAAAACAAATCTGCTTCAGATTTAAAATAACAAAGTGTAGAGCTGGATGAACACAGCAGGCCAAGCAGCATCTCAGGAGCCTGCTGTGTTCATCTAGCTCCACACTTTGTTATCTCGGATTCTCCAGCATCTGCAGTTCCCATTATCTCTGATTTAAAATATCTGCCTTTGACCCGTATTCCTTCCTACCGTAGCTTAACGAAAACAAAATCTGCTTCAGATTTAAAAATAACTGATCCAGCATCCAAATGACCCTGAATTGAGCAAAATGTGATTATTTTTAGCCTTATGGCCTTTTGTGCCCATTGCAGACATTCGCACTGTGATTCATGGAAAACTGCATGTGGACGCCGAGGAATATTATGTTGGAAAAACTTTCAGTGTGCCTTGCAGCCGTTAATTTCATTTCTTTCGCTCAAGTAACGATCTGCTAACAAAATCACGAAAGCGGAAGCCTTGTTTTTTTTTGTTTGTTAATGGTTTCTTATTTCTGAAGGGAAGAAACGTGAATTTATTACTTTCTTTAGGAGAATATCTCTGTAGCTAGGACAGCAGTTTTGTTCTTTCGGCACCCCAGCACTCTCAAAACTTATCAACAATCCCATTCTCGCTGAAACCTTTAAATAGCAGTATGGTTAGTCCAGGACAGATTTATTAAATACCACACAATGTTTCGCAGGATATCTGAATTATACTGTCAGTTTAAAGGCATTTAATCATTGAATTATTTGTAGACGGTGTTGTCTAACTGTTGAACTTCACCCGAGCTAAATCTGCCCACAAGCAGATACTACACGTGAGATTATTTCCGCCAGAAGTCAAAGATATTCACACCATCAATCTGCACTGCATTCAATGGGAGGAATTTTCAGCCGAAAGACATTGGTGCGTTCACTCGCTGTCTCGCCATATTTCTTTATTCATTACAGGTATACATCTGCTTTTGTGAGCAAGGTTTATTGGAAATCTGTTCAGGCCCGTTGCACTCAAGGTCAGAGGCGCATCAATTTTATTCCTCCACAAACCTCAAACAGGATATTGAGACCTAACTCCCTGTCTAGCCTCTTCTGAGAAACAATTACCGCTGAAGCGAAAACCAAAAACGGATTTGGAACAGCATTACGGCCCTAGCAAAAGGGTGTCATTTCTAACTTAAAGCATTTCTGTCTGCCTCTTACACCTCCTAACGAACCAATTAAACTAATCCGATTAAAGGCTGGGAAGGAATGCATGTAAATCACCTCTCAGTAGCATATTTGAAATCGGCGATATTATGACAGTATTATTCTCTCAAAATATTGAGCGCCCAACCGTTTTGATTTCCACTGATAATGGTCAATTTGGGACAAGCAGTGCGGCTAGGAGTCACTGAAATTCGCAGTGGTCAGAAATTTTTGGTGGTTTGACAGAGACAGTTAATTCAATTCATAAGCGTGGGCTTAATTTTGTCTTCTGTTCGAAATGTGTCCAAAAACAGTCCACATCCTTTAATATCTTGGGAGCTAGCGGTGGCAGGAGTCGTTTGTGTTGCTATCAAGCTGGAATAAAATGCAAGAGATTGTAAATGAACCCCAGAAAGATCGAACCTTTGTGAAACTTGCTTCCTTCATCAAAACAACTTATTACTTATGCGAAAAACAAAACGCATAACAAATGTGTTTTACACTTTATTCATTATATATATATATATATATATAAAATCAAAACACGAATACAATGAATGCATTGGAGGTTTTGGGTGATGGTGTCTTAAACACTGCCATTAGATCACCGAAAACCTTCCATCAATAAAACAGCAGTTAGTTCCAGTGTTTTAGATAATTCGGTGTCAACAATAGAACCCCGATTATAAAAGGAAACAAAACTAATATTGCACTTCTGAACACTTCTTTCAACACCATCTGCATAGAACATGTTCTCTTCAGTTTATGTCGAGACAATGAAGTGAGTTACTTTTTGAGAACTTTTTTTCTGACTATATTTACAATAGAACATTTTTCAAGTATATCTTTTTTTTAAAAAAAGAGCTGCTGCGTTCTTTGTACAATGCAAACTAAACAAACACAAATAAGATAGGAAGAAAAAAAAGAGATTAACAACTTCATCCAAGGCAGTACCTGGTCTGTTTTGTTATGAAAACCTTCGTGCCAGTTAAAACCAACGCCCTCCACTTCCAAATAAACTGGTGTGTTTTCATTTAGCTTGTCTCCTGTTAAGTGAGCGTTCCTAAAGCAAATATGCTCTTGTACAAGCGATTTTTAACATAACAGGTTGGATTTTAAGTATAACTTTATTTTATGTAGTTCTTCTTGCGAATTCAGCTTTAACCAAAACAATATATGCTATATATACATTTAATGTACAACCGGGTCCGGCCCTGTTTCTTCAGAATAAAGGCTCCCCCACCCAATTCCCCTCCAGCTGAGTTTCTCGTCTTCAGTTGTAATACTTTTTTCTTCTCTGGAAGACATAGCAGGGTGAGTTTCTCTCGCTTTAAATACTGAGTAATAATTTAGTGCTTTTTTTCTTTTAAAACGTTCCTTTATATACATAAATTAGTCATTACCCAGTATGAAAAAAACTGTAAATAATTTGATCCGTATAAATATTGCGTCCGAGTTCGGTCCTCGCGGTTTACATGTGGCGCTTCATGTGTAAGGCGAGGTGGTCAGACCTGGAGAACGCCCTCTCACAGAGATGGCACTGGAAGGGTCGGTGACCGGTGTGTTTGCGATAATGGCGAGTTAATTCGTCGGATCGGGCGAATTTCCAGCCACAACCTTCCCAGTTGCAATGATAAGGCTTTTCACCTGGAAACACAGAGAGGGGGTGGGGAATAAAGCGAGGAAGTTAGTTGCGTGGGGGGAGAACAGCTTCAAAACGCCGACCGCATGTTTATTTTTTCAAAGACGTATGTACATGGTCTGCCAAGTTTCAGTTCAATTCCTTCGTCAGGTAATGTGTCACATTTTGTCTCCGCCCAGTCAATACAATTCCCCACCCTATTTCTTTACCACAGCACAACACATTTGTTTGTTTCTTGTTTCCAGCATTTGCGGACCTTTATTACTTTTGTTTCGCCCTTGTTCGATAGCATTTTCTATTAGAGAGGACAACCCTCTTGGTCTGATAACATTCCACTGTGCATGCATGACTTAAGTACTTTTTAAAATAAAAAGTTATCTCAAAAAAAAAGCCTGATTTTGGTTTGTTCCAGCAGTTACATTGCCACTAAGCCGTGATCTTTCTAGGAGGCCGGATTGGGCAGGGGTGGATGCAGTTACAAAGCTGCTTACCTGTGTGAGTCCTCATGTGTGCCTTCAGATGGGAGCTCTTGGTGTACATTTTGCCGCAGCCGGGAAACTCGCAGTTGTGGGTGGCCGTTCGTTTCCTGGCCCAGGAACGGCGGCCTCTCTTGGGTTTGCTGTCATCGGGGGCCCCCACGGCGGGGAAGAAGTCGAGGAGAGGGGACGACGGGGGAGTCAGCATCCTCCCGTGTATGCCCGGGTGTCCCTTCAGAGGGTCTCGGTAGACATTGAACTGTCCGTGGAAGTGGCTCTGGCTGTGTTGGCCATAGTGGGGCTGCGGGTAGGCGAGCTGGTAATGCTGGGCTACTGAGAGGTGCGGGCGGCGATGCAGGTCCGGCGCTGCCTGGCAGTCCTTGCTGGGCATCATTTGGCCCGATACCACCCGCTGATGCCCGAAGGCGTGGCGGCTCATTGGCTGGTGGCGTGTCGCAGTCAGGCTGGGTTTCTGCTCCATCATTGGACCCATGCATTCCGAGGGAGAGGCGGCCAACATACAGGACTGGCCGGACTGAGATTCCCTCTTGATTTTCGGTGTCATATGCTGAACATGATCCATTGGCATGGCCCTGGGGAGAGAGTGTCCCATGCTGGGCGATCTCAGCTCCGTGTACTCCGTGCTCTCCATGGCAGCTTTGATGCTGAAGTCCTGGCCGAGCTCACAGGCACCAGGGAAGCTGCTGGGCAGGTCCGGGGTGAGTAACTCGGCCACTAAGCTTTGGTTAGGGCTGCCCGCAAAGTTCTGACTGCCGTAGTTAGCGGATGGAGGGTACGGCCCGTCGCTGTCATACACAGTGCTGCAGCTTTCCGGGGTCTCCGGGAGAGGGTATGTGGAATGGTGACCCCCTGCGCTCCTGGCCTCCGAACCCATCGTATTGGACAGAATAAAGTCCAAGTCCACGAACTTTCCCAGCTCGTCGTCTTCCTTTTTGACAGAAGGGGCTTCGAGCGAGTTAAAGGCAGCGCTGTTGACTGGTCTTATCTGGTAGCCACACTTGGAGACGGAGTCGTCAACCTTCCACCTCTGCTGGAAGCAAAGCGAGAGCAGAGTGAGTGGATTAGTGAGGTGTTTAAAAACACACACACACACACATAAAACGCACGGCTGTGTTGTAAGGGTGCCCCTCTCCCAACCAATGTGGAGTCATTTGATGCAGCAGCTTACCAAAACCCGCCCAACCAGTTTGCACTTCTTCAAAGTGCCGTTTTTATTTGTACAGTCAATTGACAGGAGTTGGAGATACATGACTGTCAGAGCTCACCTGATTCATCCTCCTCCTCCCACTTGATCAACGACATTCCTTATGTTAATTCCCTTCAACACACGGATATATCCAGCAGAGATTGAGGACGAAAATGGTTCGTTCACGTTTAAATTCATTACTGACTTTGTTTTTAGCTTTCTGAAATCCTACTCCATATCAGTCACCCTCAAAGTTTCGTTTTTAAACGTGGATTTCAGAACTTGCTTTCCAACATCTCATTACTGACAGTGGGAGATGCTAACAACATACAAGAGCTGCGTGTGAGTCTAAAATTAAAGCTCTAGAGATTACAACGCATTTAGAAGTTACAGACAGGTTCACACTGCTTTGATCGTGAAAGATCTCCCACTAATGATGTATAAAACTGTCCACAGCAGTGATATTTAACTTAGCTGTAACTTTATTGCAACACGGCTGTGCATGAACTACCAGTTGGTATAAATTGACGGGTTGGCAGCTTGTTAGCGATTAAAGCAGCCCCATTTTAGCACGGCATGTAACTAACGCGACCGGCGGAATAAACACAGTTTCAGAAACGAGATGCAGCTAAAATAAAGCTAAGACGCACCAGAGGAACGTAAAACTATCTTTACACAGAGACAAATAAGGCGTCAGATTTGTATCACTTACATTGATGATCTCCGTTTGTTTTTGCACCAATGCTTCATGACTGGCAAAAGTAGCAAATGAAGGAAGCATGGTGTCTGCCAGGGCCATTGCTACCTCCTTGACTGAAGAATACCTTCACAACAAGGAGGCAAGTAGAAGATAACCAGATTCTGGTTTTTAGTTCCAGCGGGTAAAGCTGCTTCAGCTTGTGGAATGTGTGAAAAGAAGGTTCTGTCTCGAATAATCAGTTCACAACTGTTTGCCTAACTGTGGGAGTGGGACTTGTTAAAACTCAATCCTCCATCTGATTGGCCGTGAAGTTGATCAATATTAATAAGGGTGATGAAGAGCGTATCAGGAACTATCCAACCCCCAGCGGCCAGCTCCAATTAAAAAAAGGCCTCTGCCATCCAATTGGAGGAATTCTGTTTCATGAATATGCAGCCCCTGATATAGTGGGTGGGGCAGGAGATTCGCGATTGGCTGCTCATTCCCCGCAGCCTGCCATTGGTGCAGGAAGAGTTTAGGCTTTTTGTTTTGAGAAACCTATAACTTTGTCCAATGGTGTCGCTAATGTCACAGAAAGAGAAGGCAAGCAGTGGCGCACGAACGTGATCTAAATTTAGTGTTGGTATAAAAGGGGCTTTGGGGGAACGGAGAGTGAGTCCACCCAGAAGTGCTGCTGGCTTGACGAGGGTCGTTGTAATCGCTGGAACACTCCACCACCGCCAAATGCAAGCTACATGCACCATTCAGGCAGCTTCGCTTTGTAGTTTGCAGCTGAAGTTCCGAGAACTTTTCCTGACATACCTTTCGAATACATTGACATTTACATCATCACACACAGATTTCAGAAACCATGTATCTTGCTATAAACGCCAGTGCATTTAGTTATGTAACATTAGCTTTGCGATTCAAGCTTTTGTTTTTGGTATATTTTAATTCCTCTCCCCGCCAGCCAGGCGCAGACAGTCAAATGAGTGGCATTGTATAACTTTCTAAAAACAATGCTGTACCTGAAACATCTGTATTCGCGTTGGAACAGGTCATATGCAATTTACCAAACCAAGTCTTTAGCTTCTGAGGAAGCCGGAGCCGAAACGTTAACTCCGACTTCTCTTCACAGATGATTCCAGACTTGCCGAGCTTTTCCAGCAACTTCTGTTTTTGTTTCTTTAGCTTTTACGGTCGGCCTGATTTCAATTGAGTCAGAAAGGTGTTGCCCTGCTGTGGAACGCATTCCCCTACGGATTCACACGCACGCACCTGTAACATTCTCGCCTACACATTCACACACACACTCACCTGTAACACATTCCCTTAAACACACACGCTCACCTGTAACATTCTCCCCTACACACACTCACCTATAACATTCTCCTCTACACATTCACACACACACTCACCAATAACATTCTCCTCTACACATTCACACACACACTCACCTATAACATTCTCCCCTACACATTCACACACACTCACCTATAACATTCTCCTGTACGCATTCACACACACCCTCACCTGGAACACTTTCCCTACACATTCACACACACCTGTAACACATTCCCCTCCACATTCACACACACGCCTGTAACATGAAGGCAGCACAGTTTGCTTTTCGACAGTGTTAACAGTCTTCTCATCATCACGCTCATCCCGGTTACGTGGTAAATATTTAAGAAGTTTTCTAAGGCCAATTATGTTTTTGCCTTCAATACCCCTGAATCGAGTGCGTTTCGTTATTAGATACTGAAAACTTGAGGTGGAAGCGGACCAGTCAAGTGGTTTCTGATTTTATGGCCGGCTTTATGTTTAATTATATCGAACGAACAACACACACCAATTTGTTGCATTAAATAACACATTTTGTTTCCTTGTGCTGTCGGCGTAACAAGGAAATGCATTTATATATCTTGCGTTATTATAATCAATCAAAATAATAATTTATAGCAACGATTTCATCAAATTCATTTTGGGGAATGCCTTGGGACAATTTGAAGTTATACTTATTATTCTCAGGATCCTCAAGATAGAGAAAAACGGAGCGAGGCTGGAGACGCGCTCAAGTTGAACTTCCGGGAAGAACGATAATGTCTCTTTGGCATTTATTTTTATGTAATTACTATGCAAACGGATGGACATAATGCACAATATCAGAACACACTGAGATCAAGAAGCAAAAGGAAACAAACAATATCCACTGTAGGTGTATAAGTCCTTCTCAGTTGACAACAGTGCAACATAGGAGGGTGCGTGACAATCTGCTAGTGACAGCTTGCATCCGACCACAGAACAATGCTTCACAAAGTTCGCAGGCTGCACTCACGTGCTGAAGAAGTCAAATGCATTCGCAAGGCAGTCTTAGAAACAGATGCAATGTTTGGACTTTCCGCAGCCTTCTCCTTTATTGTGGGTTAAGTCTCACCGTAAGGAATACAAAGGTCTTAACGGCTTCAATTAAAACTGGTTGCGCCCAGTTCCCACCGTAATTTTTAAAGCACCCTAATAATTAGGTTTCAAAATTTTAACATCTTCCCTTCTCGCCAATCCACTTGCTTTAAACAGAAATGTTTTCAGAAGAAGCCCATGAATTGTTGCAATAAAAAAGTTTCTTCTGCGGTGAAAAGAATGCTCCAAATCGATTAGCAACAAATGTGTTTGGTTTACATGTGTTGGTAACAACTAGTGCAAAGCATTTCAGCACTCGGTGCCGTTTGCGCTTGCTGGGTTTTGAGGTGCCACCTATTTCATTGTGTGAGCAATTAGGTGTTATCTAAAGCTTTCCTTCCACATCTCTTCCCATACTGCAATTTGTAGCAAGCCTAACAATCTGTAATGACATACTTAGTGCGGAATCTATTCTTTTTAATGACTTCCAATTTCATTTCAAGGCAAATAAGATGATCCGTGCGTTAGAAAAAAACAAATAACATTACTTTTATTTAATATGTTGAGAAGTTTTCGCCTGAGCTAATCTCGAAACAAAGTTCAGGTTGCACCTTGCTTACAAAATGGAAACCGTGGAAAACCTTGAAGAGGGGGAAACAGACATAAGGCATTAAGATGTTCATTTCAAATAGAAATCGTGAATCTTTTAATGACATCTCCCTGGCCCTCTGTATTTGAAAAATTAACATTTTCGTTCACAGTGTGAGAAAATCTTTTAGCGCAACTTAATACCAGACAGGCTTGTGGCAAAACAAGTAAACGTAAATTATATGGTGCACATTAAAGCAGTTCGGTGTATATATCATTTTAAGGGAAGCAATTCTATCTCTAACATTTGAAACAGTCATTAAAGATTCTGTAGGCCATTAGATCAGCAACTCACATATTGATCATTCAAATAAATCATGTAGAACATGAACCAGGACAATTTTTCCAACAACTGTCAGATTTGGTACAGTAATTAATCTTTAATCGTGACATAACAAAGGCAATTGAGACTTACGACATTGCAGAAACGGGACCAGACTCCTTAGTTGTACAGAACACCTGAACAAAGGCACACACAGAATCACAAACAGCACAGACCCCAACTCTTAGAAAACACACGGAGAACACGAGCATACAAACACACACACACACTTCAAACAAACATACACAGAAACATGTATCCAACGAACGCACACAAAATACAGAAATGCACAAACTCCAATTTACGTACTTTCAACAAACATACATAAGTAAACACATACCTCAACAAAAAAATACAAAGACACATACGCATTCAGCCCCCAATGGATGTGTACACATAGACAAATAAAAACACTTCCTCCAACAAGTGCAAGTATGCAGAAACACGCACAGAGAAACACGTGCATACCAAATACACAGAAAAACACACGCAATCCCTAAACACAAAATATACCGGCAAAAAACACAGACCCCAAACACACACCTGAACAACACAGAACCCGCAACACTCACACACATAAACATACATAACCGCCCAAAGAACACGCACTCAGATATACACGAGCACCAAAACCAACACAACTCCCAACCAACAGACACAACCCCCAAAGAACACAAACTGAAAGAGACTCAACTTCTTACACATTACACACATATCGGACACCAATGCACATGCACAGAAACACACATAACTCGCAAACACGAACATAAACACGCGCTGGAACTAACACGCACACACACACAACTCCCAAAAAACGTATATAACCAGCAACAAACATCGTTAATAGGTGTGAAATAGGAAAAGCACAGCAGGTCAGACAGCATCCATGGAGCAGGAAAGTCAATGTTTCGGCCTGAAACCCTTCGACAGGTTTCACCCGAAATGTTGACTTTACCGCTACTCGGATGCTGTCTGACCGGCTGAGCTGTTCCGGCTTCACATCTATTGACTCTGGCTTCCAGCATCTGCAGTCATCACTACGCCCAACAAATTAGACAGATACCAAAACGATACACACACTTCCCATACACAAGCACAGTATACAAAGTAACACACACAACCCCAACAAACACACACAAACTCAGAACACCTCCCCTCAACACACATAGGCCTAACACACACACCAAATCACAGTAAAACACACAGGCAAACACTTACACACTGACCCACCAACGTGCGCGGAAAAAAAACATACACGCAGACTCTGCCCAGAAGTCAACGTTTGCTCACACAAACAATTGCACTAGACCACTGGTTGATGGAGTGGGGGAAGAAACGACATTGTAGGCTGCTTTTTTCAGTTTGGGAATGGTAGTAGTTATTGGTATTGGAAAGTGGGACTAGCAGAATGTTGTGGGGTGCGGATTGTTGGCTAAACTGGTGTTCGCATTGGCGCCCGTTTATTGTACATATGATAAGCCGAGTAACTGCAAATATTAGACCAATTTGAAATTCTACCTTTGGTCCTTGAAGCAACCGAACGTCAATCCGTTATAAAGGTGTTTTTCTAATGTGATTGTTGTTATTGTTATTACTTAATATATTATTCAATCTGATTTGCTCCAGGGATAAGTTCAGTCCTGTTGATATGGAGAAATCGAAAATACAAAGTAGTGACTCTTAACCTTGAGTTAATTTCTCCTTATCTAGCATTTGACAATTCCCCAAGTGGACTCAAAGAATCTTATCAGGGCAAGAGTTGAAGATTACAGCTCGCTGTTTGTTAGCATGAAAAAAACTCCGTGAATTATATGGGAAATTCCATTGCAAAGCTAAAATGAATGCTTTTTTTTCAAATTAAACTTGACAGGATTGTGGTAATTCAAATTCCCTGCGAAACCTCGAATATATTTATTTTAGAAAACAGAAACATTTCTTGTCAACTTTCAGATATATCAAACTTAATTTAGTATCATAACTTTCACCCATGTTAAGGTAACTAGAATGGTCGAAGTTTTATGCTCATACGCTGATGTCGTTTGGATGTGGAATTGTGAATAGGAGAGCAGGACAATATTACTCAACTAGGCCCATATGTGTATTGACCAAAAGCCGTTTTAGTGCGGATTGTACAGTAAATCTGTAAAACGTGACGAATTTAAAAGTATATTAAAACGCTATTTTTGAATAAACTTTTAAGGAGACTGTAATCATGCGCACCACTTATCCTCAGCCGCACATACTTAAATCCACGAAACCTCAAGGCAATGTACACATTTAATATATTAGCGAGAATGTGTCATCGTCCTCAGTGTGGTCAGCACCGACAGGACAGCTTACTATTTGATGCTCATTTCAATCATTTTAGTTGTTGTTTGAATAACTAATAGATCCCATTTACAAGAGCAAAAACGAAGTCTCGGTTATGGGAAAGCAAATATCACTGGTTTAAAATACAGATGAAGTGTTCAGTTCTATACTAAGCTTCATGGAGAATTGCAGGCATTAGATTATTGTGCACATTTTATAAATTTACAACAATTCACAACCAATGCCTTTTATTTTTGGTTGGAGATTGCGGAGAAAAAGAAAAACGCATTCGTTTTTGTGAACGTGTGAGAAGCAGTTTCGAGAGCCGAATCCAAAGCTCTGTTGTGGTCGGAGTTCCTCGCGTTCTCTTCTCCTTATATACCCCTGTTATTTTTAACCTAACTACGCAAATCATAATCAGAATGTGGCATTGTTTTCTTCGGGACCAGAAGGAAATGGGAATGTTGCGAGTTTCCTGATGGAGTTTAGGCTCCGGCGTGTGACAGAGACAGTGACAGAATGAGGGAAACTGGCTTAAATCCAGCTTTCAACTTTCACTAGTAAAAAAAACCGAACCACCGAGCGATAGGGCCAGCATGCTTCTGTTAACGCTATTTGAAATGGAATGGCAACAGCAAGATCATTTTTAATTATCTATTCATAAAACGCCATTAAACGGGACCTGAAAACATTAAAAGATTCGGGGATGTTGAGGCGCTCATTTATAGAGACGGCATTCCTTTTGTAACAAAATTAACCATTTTGAACAGAAATTGTAGGAGTCAATCTAGGCATTTTCGAGGCAGCACTTGCATGTTCTCGACCATTGAACGAGATCAAACATTTTTAAATTGTACTTTGGGACCCTCGGTTTAAAAAGCTGTTGGTCGACCCTTCTGGCCATAGAACTCGACTGTTTTGGCTGACTTTACCGATATCCAATCTGGTGGTGTTAGTTTTGGATAAGTGGTCTTATCTCATCAGGAGATCCATCTGATCCTATCTCTTCTTGGCATGTGAATTCCGGTGTAAGTACTTCTGTGCTTCTGGTAAATGCTGTAGCTGAGCAAAATAATCTCAAGACTATCAGCTTTGGCTTTGCCTTTAGACGAAGTGCCGCTGATTTCACATTCCTTTTTAATATTGACCTTTGTCATCAATGGAGAATGCTCTCCCCAATCACATGAAAAGTTAGTCCAGATATCAGCACTTTCAAAAAGAAAATTTATTCTTATATTTTTGGAAGAACATGATGTAACATGGAGCAAAGGAGGTTGTCCAAAGGAATGTCATCCTTTCAATGCACTTTTTGTGGATCACAGCCTGGTTGGGCACTCTATTAATAGCAATGACTCTGTGCATCATTACAATGGCCAATCAATGCACCATCACGGTGAATTGGTCATCTACAAGATGCCAACAGAGTCTTGGTTCTCTGCACCAGACCAACAATGTTAGTAAAGAGGAGTCATATTGCACTTGAAACAGTAACTCTGTTTCTCTCCCCACAGTGGCTTCCAGATATTTTGAGTTTCTATAGCACCTCGTGTATTTATTTTAGTTAAGAGGAGCATTGGAATAGTCAATTCTGCAGGTAGCAAACATACAGATGAGGTTTTCAGTAGAACATGGGCTGAGGCAGTGACAGAGACAGGCGACATGCAAAGGTGGAAAGAAAAGATCCTAGCTGTCATTGAGGTAAGTAATGTCTACTGGTGTTAACATGTGGTTGGATATATATCTGCCACAGTATTCCTTTCAGTGGTCATTCTACAGGGCAAAATGGTGTAAAGTGTTATAGGAAAACCATTAGGTAGTTTAAAAGAACAGGTTCTTCTCTTAAATAAGTTATTATATATTACATGATGACATCAGGTACAGACTACATTAATAAGATAGACATTGTTACTAAGTCTATTGGGTGACTTATGAGAGAAGGTCAGCTCCTTTCAATATCTTAAGATGTTCTGCCTTTCCCTATCCAGTTCTTATGACATCTTCAGATTTGGTGGAGTTTATTTCAGACTTCAATATTAATTCAATCAGAGTCATAACTTTATACAATACTGGTAATGGAGAAGATATGGCATCAGAAGTTCATCTCAGGTCAAAAAAGGTCCTAAGCTTGTGATTTATTTGGTGTAACATCAGACTGATACTTAGGTGGGTTAGGGAACAATATGTATGACAGGAACTGAAGGCAATAGATATAGATTTTCAAATAGTTAATTAGAGTCATAGAGTCATTGAGATATACAGCATGAAAACAGACCCTTCCATCCAATACATCCATACTGACCAGATATTCTAAATAAATTTAGTCCCATTTGCCAACATTTGGCCCATATCTCTCTGAACCCTTCCTATTCATATACCCATCCAGATGCCTTTTAAATGTTGTAATCATACCAGCCTCTAGCAATTCCTCTGGCAGTTCATTCCATACCTGCACCACCCTCTACATGAAAAAGGTGCTACCTAGGCCCCTTTTATATCTTTTCCCTCTCACCTTAAATTTATGACCTCTTGTTTTGGACTCTCCAACCTTGGGGAAAATATCTTGTCTATTTAACCTATCCATGCCCTTCATGATTTTATAAACCCCTATAAGGTCCCCCCCAGTCTCCGACGTGCCGGGGAAAATAGCCCCAGTCTATTCAGCCTTTCTCTACAGCTCAAACTCTCCAACACTGGTAACATCCTTTTAAACGTTTTTTGAACACTTTCAAGTTTCACAAAATCCTTCCTATTGCAAGGAGACCAGAATTGCATGCAGTATTGGAAGAAGATTCTGCTTGTTCAATACCAGATGGTGGTTAAACACCAGGACAAGCCATCTAGTAGAATGAGGTAGTGGTGGTGGGGAGATGGGTGTTGTTAATGAAATGTGACATGGAATTTTCAGATACTGACATTAATGGGCATGTGTTGATGTGCAGTGGGCCAAGTGTAGATCTTTGGGCTGGACATCAATTCCAGAAGTTAAAGTATGGAAGTGGGAAGAGAAAGCCATTGCAGAAGATTCTTTAGCAACAACTGGATGAATGAGAATGAGACCAGGCGAGGGCAGTTCCTCCCAGCTGGATGATGGAGGAGAGGCTTTGGCTGCATATGACATGTCAAACGCTGCACAGAGGTCGAGAAGGAATTGTGAGCAAAGAAACAATACAAAACCAATATTGGTCCTTTGAGGCAGTGGAATGCAGAAAGTTCTCATGATTTTTGTTTCAGCTATGATACAGATATTTGCTAAATTAACCGAATGAGACACTAATCATTCTTTATTCAATGCAATGTCATTTAAATTGCAATGAAAGAATGAAAATAACACATCGCTTCTTTTCTTGTTGTTCCCAAGTAACTAACATTTAATGAAGAGGAAGTTATACGGCAATGGGAATAGTAATTAGTGAAATGTTTGTTTGTGAGGCAGACGCACACAGAACAACAGTCAGGCTATCACCTCCATCAGTCTCCTGCCTTCCAAACACATTAAAGCAGCTCTATAGTTTAGTTAGACTGATAACAACAAAGAGTTGGTAAATCATGCTAAAACATCTTAGGATTTCGTATGATGTGGTAAAACTTTAAAACATTTTTTGTAAACAGAAAAAAATGACTACAAGTATTATTTACAAGAAAATATTACAAGGCATCCTAACAGCAGCATAAAAACATGGAAGAATTCGATCTGAATCTTCGATTTGTTGTTGAATAAACAGTAAATGTATAATTACGCTGATATTAAATTATAGATTCAACTCGATTACATGGAACCGGTGCCTAGGGATTTCAATTGATTCTTTCCCTCTGTAGTTTAGCCTGAACATTGTGTACTATTTGTTTATTTATTTATGCATGTACTGACTTCACAAACGTTGTATCTGTCTTCTCCCTTCCCACAAGCATAGTTTGTTCATCAGTTTGCCTTTGGGCCAGGGTACATTTTAATGCCTCAAGAAGCAGAAATCTTTGCAGTTGTTGCTTTTATGGTGTTTTGGTTTTTTAGATACTGATTCTTTTGCACCAAGACTTACCCATGCCCTTTCCCTCTTCCATTTATCAAATGTCTTTACTAGGAATGGAGAAGGAATGGAGTTTTATAGGTAAAATTATATCTTGTGTCAAGAGAAATTTGGCATGATTATAACACAAGAAGGAGGTCTTGTGTTACAGTGGCAGTGTGCTCTGGGCCAGTAGCTCCAGATTGAGTCACATGCCAGGACTTGTTAACCATGAAAATTATGACAAGTGGCTAGAAAGCCGCTCAAATTGTTTGGGATTGATACTTTTTCCTCACGGCTTGGCAGAAAAAGCTCCTTATCTCTTCCCCCTCCAAACCAGGTTATTTTAGTAATTATTTAGAATTTGTTACTAATCATCATCCGACTGGAAGGAGTTTGCTGCCTCTTTACGGTGTCAAAAATTTCCATAACTTTGAACATCTGTAACGAATTTTCCTTAACCTTCCCTCTCTATTCCTTTTTCTCTATTTTCTCCATGTAACTGAAGCATTGCATTCCACACATCTTTATGGTGAGTTTCCTCTTCCCTTTTCAAAGACTATGATGACCATCCTAAAGGGGAATCTCCAGAACTGCTCTAATTGAGGCCTGATCAGTGACTGATAAAGATTGTCCAACTTTCTCACTACAACACTATGCCAATATTTATAAAGCCAAATATCTCATTCTCTTTATGAGATATAAAGAGAACCCATTTATCAAACAGTTTCTGCCACCTTCAAGGTCAAAAAATCCCTATTCTTGCACCTCCTTTGAAACTTCACCTCATTTTCTTACCAAAATGCATCACTTCACATCTCTCTGCAATTTAGTTTCAACTGTCATGTTTCTATCTGCTTTATGATCTTAACCATGCCCTTATGAAGTCTCCTATGGATCTTTTTATTGTTTACTGCAATTCCATGTTTTATGTCATCTTCAAATTTTGAAATTTTGCTCTTAATCCTGAACCAAGAGAAATAATATGTATCAAATGGAATAGCAGACTTAATACTAAACCCTTGTGGTATGCTTTTGTCCAATCTAAAACAGAACTGTTCACTACTATCTCTACCTCTTGTCTTTTAGCAACTTGCATATCTGTGTTGCCACTACCCTTTCATCCCAATGTTTGAAAAATTATTATTTTTCTTCTAGCAGTCAAGTTTAATCTTTGCACGACTGGTACAATTTGTTTATGTATGTATTTTATTGATAATAAATGAAAAGCTGAAAGGACAAGATGCAAACATACTACAAATGTCTATTTCTGCTTAATGTTACATCAGAAACACATTTTAAAAACTGATCTTCAATTCCTGGAAACTGTTTATTGGTAAACGACTTATCTCTTATAGTGAGATAGAACACACCCAGGCAGTCAACTAACACTGTAGAAATTTAACTGGAGTTTTCAACTCCAAGAGTTAAAAAAAACTAAATAATACATTACGCTCAAGATGAAAATGAAGGGGCCAATAAAGATCAAATTTAGCAATGCAGTGAAGGAGTTTCCTCCTGGCTAAATTCTTAAAAAGTTATAAGCAACAAATTTAGGTGTCATCTCATGAAGGAGCAGAAGTGAATTTCAGCATGTGATGGTTTGACACCGAAGTCACAGATTGCAGTTTCAAGTATAAATGCAAACCTGCAATTTTCTGTAAGACAAGATCAATGGACACCCTAAGTTTCACCACTGTGGACCATAATCCTTCTAGAGGCAAACTGACTCTCAATTTGCTGGGAAAGTAAGAGTGTGTTTAATGTGCACAACCTTGTGGTGGATATAATTTAAAACAAAACCCATTTGTGACAAGATAAAGATGTACCATGAGTTATGAATCTCCACAACTGCTGGAATATTTGTGATTCTATGCTGTTTGCCTCATAGAAATGTCAGATTGCGATCCACCTCCTAGGTATATGTCAAGGAATTACCGTATTTGTACTGTACCACAAAATCAATGTGTTGCAGAGCAACATTCACTCTGAACAACACCAACTTACATTAAAATAGCACTTTTGATGGAACCATGGAATCATCGAAAATAGGTGCAGGAGTAAGTCATTCGGCCCTTTAAGCCTACACCACCATTCAATATGATAATGTCTGATCATGAAATTTCAGTATCTTGTGCCCGCTTTCTCTCCATAACCACTCCTTTAGCCACAAGGGCCACATCCTGCTCCCTCTTGAATATATCAAATGAACAGGCCCCAACAGCTTCCTGTGGGAGAGAATTCTACAGGTTCACAACTCTCTGAGTGAAGAAATTCTTCCTCATCTCAGTCCTGAATGGCTTACCCCTTATTCTTAGACTGTAATCCCTAGTTCTGCGCCTCCCCAGCAGTGGGAACATTCTTCCTGCTTCTGGCCTGTCCAGTCTCATCAAGATTTTGTATGTTTCAATGACAGCCCCTCTCATTCTTCTAAATTTCAGGAAGAACAAGCCCAGTTGATCTGATCTTTCTTCATATGTCAGTCAAATGATACAGTAAATCATGTCACAACAGTATATATGGATTACTATCAAGCAAAATATATACCTTGCCTTCAAGGTGATATTTGGAAAGAGAACTGAAAGCAATTTAAGAGATAGTGGGTACAGCCGACGCTGGAGAATCTGAGATAACAAGGTGTAGAGCTAGATGAACACAGTAGGCCAACCAACATTAGAGGAGCAGGAAAGCTAACATTTTGAGTTCTACCCTTTTTTTGGAGAAGCTTCCAGACCCAAAACGTCAGATTTCCTGCTCCGCTGATGCTGCTTGGCCTGCTGTGTTCATCCAGTGCTACACCTTGTTATCTCTGAAAGCAATTTAAGGAGTGTTGTAAAGGAGGAAAGAGTTGGAGAGAGACAGAGTGGTATAGGGAGGGAATTTCAGAATTTAGCGTATCCTACTGCATTCAAGATAATCTCCTCCGGAAACTGATTGTGTATTATCTTTTAAATAGTTACCAATATGGCTCTATCACTATCTTGTCTTCCCACATAACTGTAAGAGTCATGGCTGCACTATTAGCCATATGCATTTGTGGAAATACAAAATATGTATTTACTGTAATACAAGCTGTATTGCCTGTGCCAATGGTAAAAAACTGAAAATTAATGTCAAAAAACTATCTGCCAGAAGGTGTTTCATGAAACACAAATTTAAAGATGTAGTTTTTAATAGCACATTGACTGGTGAATGTCTTGATTTTAGATGGGGATAGAGTAGGCAAAAAGTCTTGATTGTATCAGAAGAGCATCCAGAGATTTGTGGTAATCATTACTAGAAAAGTCATCAAGGATACCTGAAAGACAAAGAATTGCAGAAAACATACATATAAATTAAATGAAAAGACAAATCTGAATTTAAAGTAGCATACCCACAAATGAAAAAGTGGCATGAAGAAAATAAATTATTGTTTAGTCTGTAAAATTTTCCACTTTTCCAAATGTGAAGGAATCATTTTTGTTATCAATGTAAGGTAGCGAGATCAGAAGCAACAGGAAAAAATAGGAAATAATAGTAAAAAAAAACATTCACCAGTGATTCACGATTCACTCCATTGTGGATTCTATCCAACCCATTTAATTTCCTAAGGAAGAGTTTTACAAAGTTCATCCCTGTCCTCTAAGGAGAAATCAGGCTGAGTCCAGATATCTATCAAACCTATATCCTGTGTTACACACCCTAGAACAGGTGTCTTCCCTGACATGACATTTTCCATAGTCCCAACAGCCATCCTAACATGTTCCATACATCATTCAAAATTAGCATGTCTTAATAATCTTTATGAGCACTGTATCTACTATTTTAAAAAGTTAGTCATTAATAAGAAACAGCAATGTTCAGAAAGTCTGTATTATTAACAGCAGAATATTTTTCTATGCACAATATTATGCATAACAATATCAGAAACATGTTCCCCAAGTTTGTTACTTGTAACGCAAATTCTTGATCAGAATTAGTAATATATTATGTGCAGGAAATTTTTGATTCTTTAACATCTGCAGCTGCTCAACTTTAAAAATTTGTAGTTGGTTTACAATCCATTGTTAGCTATTTAAAATAATTTTGCTTCAATTGATGTTTCATTTGTATATGTTTCCTTTATGTAGTAGTCAGCACCATTTGAAAGGAGGGGAAGTATTGGGTCAGTGGCTAAGAGGGATTGTATATCAGCTCAAGCGGACAAGAGCCAGAAGCAAGACCATTGTGGCAGTTATTTGGGCAGGATTCTCTTTGTGGCCATACAATCTTGAGGGAAAAAGGCTTAAGAAAGCATCAACCACAGTTGACTGATTGTAGTATTTTATTGCTCCACTATAACCTTGCAATATGGTCGAGAAGGGTATTCAGTCAAATATTCTAGATGCTTGCAGGGTGAGGAGTACCAGGTATCTTTGTTGTTACACTTTCAGTTAAGATTACAGTACCAATTTGTTTGTGGACTATCTCTGATGTGGGAGGTGGTGACATAATGGTAATACTGCACGACTAGTAATCCAGATCCAGTTTTGAGGAAGTGTCACTGGATCTGAAATGTTAACTGTGACTTCTCTCCACAGATGCTGCCAGACCTGCTGAACATTTCCAGCTACTTCTGTTTTTGCTAATCATCCAGATACCACAGGTCAATGTTTCGGGGATAGGAGTTCAAATCTCAGAGGGTGAAATTGAATGCAATTACAAAATTTGGAATAAAAAGCTCACCTTCAAGCATAAGCCCGACTGATAACCTTAAATTGGATTTTGCCATAATTTTGAGAATGACAGATTATTTAACAAATGTTGTCCAACAGTAGAATCACATCGACTGTTGTGCACTGGGTTCTGAGTTTTCCAAGCAAAAGCTGATTGAACACAATGGGTGTGCTGCCCTTTGCAAGTGGTCAAGGGACGTGCTGTTTGATATGCTCCACCAGTTGTTAAGACATACTTTATTTGGCATCACACTGGCACTGAACCTTACATCACATTAATCATTTGTGTGGACAGTAAAATGTCTTTTTGGCTTGAATGACTGCATCCTGTTAGTGGAGAAAACCTCACAGGGTTTTACTGTACAATAGCAGCTTGAGACTGCTGTTCAAGTGTTTGGCTGCTGTTCAAATTTTTGAGACATCTTCCTTGTAGAGGATTATCTGAGGCGGACTGGGCATCGTTCAGGGCCAAAAATGGTGGCCGTAAGCCCTTTCATGAGAATTATTGATTGATTGACTGATCCATTTACTGTCACATGTATTAAAATACAGTAAAAACTTTGTTTACAAGCAGTACAGGCAGATCATAGTAAGCAGAGGATGTACAGATCAAAAAGACTTAGGAGCATACAGGTTAACATTGCAAGAGCATGGACTAGGCAAGAGCAATGCTAACAAGATCAGCATTATTTGAAGCTAAAGAGTCCATTCATCAGTCTGAGAACAGCCAGGAAGAAGCTGTTGTTGAGCCTGCTTGTGTGTGTATCTTCTGTATCTTCTGCCTGACAGAAAAGGTTGTAGGAGATCATTACTAGGGTGTGATGGGTCTTTGATAATGTTGGCAGCCTTTCCGCTGCAGCGAACCATACAAGCAGAGTCCCTGGATGGAAGGTTGGTGTCTGTAATGGTCTGGACTATGCAAGCTGCCTTCTGTAGTTTCTTACAGTCCTGGGCAGAACAATTGCCATACCAGGCTGTTACGCACCCAGACAGTATGATTTCTGTAGAAATTGGTGAGGGACCTTACGGACATGCTAAATTTCCTGAGCAACCTGAGGAAGAAGAGGCATTGTTGTGCCTTCTTGACTGTCACATCTATGTGGGAAGTCGTTATCTTGTGACAATTTGGTCAGGATAACTGTTATCACACAAGATAGATTTGATATGTCTAACCCCATCATTAAGGATACAAGGTCAGTAGATAAGTAAGGCCTGTTCACAAGGCTGCCAATAATATTGACCTTACAGCTGATGGAATTATAGAAATTTCAATACACATATTGACAAGTGAACGTTGGCTTTTGGTAGTTAGTAGAAGAGAACATAACAGCAGATTTCTCAACTAAAACATCGAGGAAAAAGAGCTCATTTGATCATGCCATTTCAATGGTAAATCTCAGCGTAGTGGTTAAGATGCAGTGTATACGTCTAACTGTGCAAAGAAATTCTTTGATACAGCTGCAGTTTCAGAAAACACAAAGGCATCATCTGAGTGTCAGAAGCTTGAAATTGGTAGGAGATAAGTGGTCATTTCCTTGAAGACATGTGCTTCATTATATTCAGTAAGAGCTGGTCCGAGATGAGATCCCATGGAAATTCCATCTATTTGGGCATATCTGTGTGTGTCCTAATCTTTGCATATTTCCAATAGGTAGATGACGTATTTGTGGTATTTTAATTTGTAGCTACATCAATGAGCATAACATTGAAGTGAAACAATCAAACTCAATCCTTCTCCTTGATGTATTACTTGAGAAATCTACCAATCTATAGAAAACCTACCATCACTGCTCCTCCCACCCACCCTTCTGCAAAAATTCCATCCCCTATTCCCAACTCCCTCATCTTCTTCTGCATCTGCTCCCAGGATGAGGCATTCCACTCCTGTACATCCAGATGTCCTCGTTTTTCAAGGACCGCAACTTTCCCCCGCAGTGGTCGAGAATGTCCTCGACCATGTCTTCCGCATCTCCCACAACTCATTCCTCGCATCCCGCCCCTGCAATAACAACCAAAAGAGAATCCCCCTAGTCCTAACATACCACCCCACCAACCTCCGGATACAACACATCACCCTCCAACACTTCCGCCATCTTCAATCTGACCCTACCACTAAAGACATTTTCCCATCCCACACCCTTGTCTGCCTTCCAGAGAGACCACTCTCTCCGTGTCTCCCTTGTCTGCTCCACACTCTCTCCAACCCCACGACACCTGGCGCTTTCCCCTGCAAACGCAGGAAGAGCTACACTTGCCCCCACACCTCCTCCCTCACCCACATCCCAGGCCCAAGATGACTTTCCATATCAAGCAGATGATCACCTGCACATCCGCCAATGTGGTATACTGCATCCGCTGCACCCGGTGTGGCTTCCTCTACATTACGGAAACAAAACGAAGGTTTGGGGACTGCTTTGCAGAACACCTTCACTCGGTTCACAATAAACAGCTGCACCTCCCAGATGCGAACCATTTCAACGCCCCCTCCCATTCCTTAGACGACATGTCCATCCTGGGCCTCTTGCAGTGCCATAATGATGCCACCTGAATGATGCCACCCATAGATTGCAGGAGCAGCATCTCATATTCCGCTTGGGAATCCTGCAGCCCAATGGTATCAATGTGGATTTCACCAGCTTCAAAATCTCCCCTCCCCCCACTGCATCCCAAAACCAGCCCAGCTCATCCCCCACTCCCTAACCTGTTCTTCCTCTCACCTATCTCCTCCTCCCACCTCAAGCCGCACCTCCATTTCCTACCTACTAACCTCATCCTGCCCCCCTTGACCTTCTATCCTCCTTGGATTGACCTATCCCCTCCCTACCTCCCCACCCGCACTCTCCTCTCCACCAATCTTCTCCTCTATTCATCTTCGGTCCACCTCTCCCTCTCTCCTTATCTTTTTCAGAATCCTCTCCCCATGTCCCTTTTCTGCTGAAGGGTCTAGAAACATCAGCTTTTGTGCTCCTGAGATGCTGATTGGCCTGCTGTGTTCATCCAGCCCTACACTTTGTCATCACTGCTCGCTTTATGTGCTGAGATGCCTTCACTTGCATAGGTTGCAAAGTCAGGGTTGTTGGCAACCTCATGAACAGAGCCCTTGCCATTTGATCATTGTGTTAACTTCATGAGAGTTAGGGCATATCAAAACAATCCTATGTGATAATGGCCACTCTGATCAAATTACTACTCAGTGTATACTGTGCGAATACTTGAAAGGGCCTATCTACCCCTTTTTGCCCCTGAATCTTGTCTAATCTACCTCAGATTACTTGGAAGGGAAAGTTTGAACAAGAGGTTCAACCTTTGTCTCATGCTGCTACATTGCATTAAACTCATAAGTGGTTTATTCCACTAACAGGTCACAAGTGGTTTACTCTACTAACAGGATGCTGCCTTCAAACTTAAAGGAGATTTTGTTTATCATACACATGTATATTATGATATAGGAATTCCAGTGCCCGTGTGAAGATGCCTATGTAGCCACATGCTCCAATACCTGGCAGGCCAAATCGAACAACATTCATAATGGAAGAAAATATTCATGATCCTCAATTAGCTCATGCTTATGAGCCTTAGAATAGTGTTAGATGTGGTTCTACAGTTGGACAGCATCTATGAAGTAATCACGATAATCCTAAGAATTGCACAGAAAACCATTTCCAGATGACTAGCCGTGCTCACAGTATGATGCATTTGGACAGACTGCAAACCATTATTTGTGTGTGTGTGTGTGTGTGTGTGTGTGTACACACACACAAAATCCTGTTTATGTAGCCAAAAGAATTTTCTCTTGCATTGCACTTTTCTCAATTAGAGAAAAAAGAGCAACAGAGACAGTCAATATCTGCTGCATTACCTTGGCAACATTCTGACCAGTCAGGGCCTATTTGCCTCGTCTGGGAACTAAGATTGACAGTTAACTGACCCTGTTGTATTTACATGCCAGTAATGGTCCAACCAAGCAACATTCTTTTCTCACCCTATATAAATTAGACTCTTTTTTCAAGTCCAGTTCTTTCACCCTTGTCCTCATGAGTGCAAGGTGAAAGGTTTTGACCTCCTGCCTTCTTTTAGTAATATTTAAGTTCTATACTACCAAATAATTATTTAACTAATTACTTTTTGGAAACATCAGAAACTTTCATAGTTAGTATAAAACATAGAATCTGAGAGAAAGAAAGAACTTGAAATTTCATTTCAGAGTAAATAGTTCAGTTTCTGCTGTTGTCCATTTAATACTGGAAATCTTCAGAAGCATCCCCAGTGCAAATTTCTTGGAGATGACCTGCTTAGATCTCCCAACTTTTCCTCCATGCTGCATAAAAGTTCACTTTTGACTTTGTAGGTATCAGGATCAACAGTTGTAGCATTCTCTTTCCCAGATCAGATTTGACAGCATCTCAAGCAACTTGCCAATTTTAAATAGCTACAAAAAGAACTCAAATTGTACTTTATGTAATTAAATATATCAAACAGATCTCACCACATACCAAAAGAGGAAATGTACATTTTTGTTTATGGAATTATAAACACAGCTCATGTATCCAAATCTTCACAATAGAAAAAAAATCAGATTTTTTTGATCAAAGGAACCATCTGTTAATTAAATCAATGAACCAATCTGATCTGAGATCAAAGGTCTCTTTGAACATTAAGGTCAAACAATATGGACTTTGTTTCAGACACTATTATCCAATGGGGATGCTTCATGCTCTGTTTCTTTGGTTTGTGAGTTTGATGAAAACTTGAGATTTTGTAAAATGGTGTATTGTTGTGAACTTAAAGTAAATTTTTCAAAAAACAATCTAATGAGCAGAATCATCCCCATTCAAACTAAGATGTCTACATATCTTATAACTAGAACAACTGTCATTTAGTGGTCAAGAGGTACATAATTCAAAATGCTCGTATGGTCCAACTAATTAAATATTAAACACACAGTATAAACTGGAAATAATTCCATTAGAGTTTAGCATTTAGCTGCAACAGAAGGGAATTGTAACTTTGGAGCTTTTCACACTCTTAAAAGTGGCATGGTCAAACATAATTTAGCTTCATGTAATAAATTGATTGTCATTACAGTTAATTTTTCTACCTTTGGCTAGAATTCAGGCTGTGTCAAAGGGCTTGTCTTCGGTCTAATCTGATTTCATTTTGTTAAGGGTAAAATCTTCACAATTATTAGAGAAGTGACAAGCAAAATGAGCCTCAACATATATGCACTTGTCATTTTCTGTAAGTTGCAGCTAGTATCTGACTCTTAACTGCTGAGTACACATACTCTGCTCTTGTTTTAATAACAGGTGTGGTTGTAATGAAAGTGCCAAAGCTAACAGTCATATTCAGGAAAAGCCTGGAGTTCAGGGATGGACTTAGAGAAACTTCTAAATAATGTCTAATTGTAAGAGACTTGAACAAATGTGTAATAGTATTGTGATTACACACAGATTAAGGGATGGGCCAAGGTCAATTACAGACGCCTATGAAGACCAGAGTTAGTGTTAAACCAGGAGGTATGTAAGCTCTAAAATCACTCTCACACGTTTAAGCCAAAACTAATTTTGCCCAGCTCCCAGTACAGTCTCTAATTAATCCCCTTACTGGATATAACTTGTATTAATGATTACAATATTTGAATATTGTGTTTTAATGGGCTCAATGCTGTTGAATTGTGTTTTGCTAAAAACTTGACAACAGTGATACTGAATGAGGTAAAGAAATGGATACAAGTTAGATTAATAGCTCTGTGTTGTGCCGTATTCGGGATTTAGAAAGATCTATGCATAAAGTACCAAAAATATAGTAAATCTTGTGAAGGTGCATCTGTTTTTCTAGAGATTTTGAAACAATGTAATGGAGTTTGGTTTTGGATTCTCACAAAATTCACTGGATTCTGGGGCAGTTCCAGTAGATTGGAAAACAGCCAATATGATGCCACTGTTCAAAAAAGGAAGGAGACAAAAGATGGGGAATTATAAGCTGATTATCTTAAATTCTGTAGTGGGGAAAATGCTTGAATCCATCGTGAAGAAAGAAATAGCAAGACATCTAGATAGAAATTGTCCTATTGGGTGGGCACAGCATGGGCTCATGAAAAGCAGGCCATGCTTGAATAATTTGCTGGAATTCTACTAAGGCATTATCAGAGCAGTGGACAATGGGGATCCATTAGATGTGGTGTATTGGAATTTCCAAAAGGCAGGTGACAAGATGCTGCACAAAAGGCTGCTGCATAAGATACAGTTGCATGATGGCAATGTTTTAGCATGGATTGAGGATTGGTTAACTAACTGGAAGCAAAGAGTGGGGATAAATGAGTTCTTTTTCTGGTTGGCAGACAGTGACTGGTGGGTGTGCCTCAGGGATCAGTGCTGGGACTGAAATTGTTTACAATTTATATAGATGATTTGGAGTTGGGGACCACGTGTAGTGTGTCAAAGCCCATGGATAACACCAAGATCAGTGGTAGAGCAAAGTGTGCAGAGGACTCTGGAAGTTTACAGAGGGTTGCAGATAGGTTAAATGAGTGGGCGAAGGCCTGGCAGATGGAATTCAGTGCTGATAAATGTGAAGTCATCCATTTTTGTAGGAATAACAGCAATAGGGACTAATACTTGAACAGTAAAACATTGCAGGATGTCACTGTGCAGACCTGTGATCTGGGTGTCCTTGCGCATGAATTGCAGAAGGTTGGTTTGCAGGTACAACAGGTAATTAAGAGAGCAAATGGAATTTTGTCCTTCAATGCTAGAGGGATTGAGTTTAGAAGCAAGGAGACTATGTTGTATAGGGTACTGAGGGCATACCTGGAGTACTGCGTGCAGTTTTGTTCTTACTTGAGAAAGCATGTACTGGCACTGGCGGGGATGCAGAGGAGATTCACTAGGTTGGTTCAAGAGTTAAGAAGGTTGACTTATGAGGAGAGACTGAGGAGACTGGGATTATATTCATTGGAATTTAGAAGAATGGGTGGGGGGTCTTATATAAAACTTATAAAATTATGAAGGCAATAGATAAGATAGAAGCAGGGAGGCTGTTTTCACTGGTGGGTGAAACTAGAACAAGAGGGGAAAGCCTCAAAATTAGGGGGAGCAGATTTAGGACAGAATTGAGCAGTAACTTCTTTACCAAAGAGTTGTGAATCTGTGGAATTCCCTGCCCAGTGAAGTAGATGAGGCTTCCCCATTGAATGTTTTTAAAGCTAAGATAGGTATTTTTTTGAATAGTAGAGGAAGGGTGGGTAAGTGGAACCGAGATCATGAAAAGATCAGCCATGATCTTAGTGAATGGTGGAGCAGCCTTGAAAGGCCAGATGTTTTTTCATTTATTTGTTAATGGGATGAGGATGACACTGTCTAGGCAACACTTATTGCCCACCCTGAAGTTAAGAGTCAACGTTGCTGTGGGCCTGGAGTCACATGTAGGCCAGGCCAGGTACGTATGGCAGTTACCTTCCTTAAAGGACGCTAGTGAACTGGATGGGCCTTTCCCCAACAATTGGCAATGGATTCATGGTCATCATTAGATTCTTAATTCCAGATATTTTGCTGAATTCAGATTCTACCATCTGCCATGAGACAATGGGAACTGCAGATGCTGGAGAATTGGTGATACCAAAGTGTGGAGCTGGATGAACACTGTAGGCCAAGCAGCATCTGAGGAGCACAAAAGCTGATGTTTCGGGCCTAGACCCTTCATCAGAAAAGGGGGAGGGGGACAGGGTTCTGAAATAAATAGGGAGAGAGGGGGATCAAAGGTGGATAGAGGAGAAGATAGGTGGAGAGGAGACAGACAAGTTAAAGGGGCGGAGATGGAGCCTGTAGAGGTGAGTATAGGTAGGGAACGGATAGGTCTGTCTGTGGAGGACAGACAAGTCAAGCGGGCAGGATGAGGTTAGGAGGTAGGAAATGGAGGTGCGGCTTGAGGTGGGAGGAGGGGATAGTTGAGAGGAAGAACAGGTTAGGGAGGGGGGGATGAGCTGGGCTGGTTTTGGGATGCAGTGGGGGGAGGGGAGATTTTGAAGCTTGTGAAATCCACATTGATACCATTGGGTTGCAGGGTTCCCAAGCGGAATATGAGTTGCTGTTCCTGCAACCTTCAGGTGGTATCATTGTGGCACTACAGGAGGCCCAGGATGGACATTCCCTATTCCCAATTCCATCGTCTCCGCCGCATCTGCTCCCAGCATGACGCATCCCGTACATCCCAGACGTCCTCGTTCTTCAAGGACCGCAACTTCCCCCCTGCAGTGGTGGAGAATGCCCTCGGCCGTGTCTCCTGCATTTTCCATAACTCATCCCTCACACCCTGTCCCTGCAATAGCCACCAAAAGAGAATCCCCCTAGTCCTCACATACCACCCCACCAACGTCCGGATACAATGCATCATCCACTGACACGTCTGCCATCTACAATCCGACCCCACCACCAAAGACATTTTTCCATCCCACACCCTTGTCTGCCTTCTGGAAAGACCACTCTCTCCGGGACTCCCTTGTCCACTCCACACTCCCATCCAACCCCACCACACCCGGCACTTTCCCCTGCAACTGCAGGAAGTGCTACGTTTGCCCCCACACCTCCTCCCTCACCCACATCCTAGGCCTCAAGATGGCTTTCCACATCAAGCAGATGTTCACCTGCACATCTGCCAATGTGGTATATTGCATGCACTGTAACCGGTGTGGCTTCCTCTACGTTGGGGAAACCAAGCGGAGGCTGCGGAGCCGCTTTGCAGACCACCCACGCTTGGTTCCCAACAAACAACTGCACCTCCCAGTCGCAAACCATTTCAACTCCCCTTCCCATTCCTTAGACGACATGTCCGTGCTGGGCCTCCTGCAGTGTCATAATGATGCCACCTGAAGGTTTCAGGAACAGCAACTCATATTCCGCTTGGGAACCCTGCAGCCCAATGGCATCAATGTGGATTTCACAAGCTTCAAAATCTCCCCTCCCCCCACTGCATCCCAAAATTAGCCCAGGTCATCCCCCCCTCCCTAACCTGTTCTTCCTCTCAACTATCCCCTCCTCCCACCTCAAGCCGCACCTCCATTTCCTACCTTCTAACCTCATCCTGTCCCCTTGACCTGTCTGTCCTCCCTGGACTGACCTATCCCCTCCCTACCTATACTCACCTCTACAGGCTCCATCCCTGCCCCTTTAACTTGTCTGTCTCCTCTCCACCTATCTTCTCTTCTATCCACCTTCGATCCATCTCCCCTCTCTCCCTATTTATTTCAGAACCCTGTCCCCATCCCCCTTTTCTGATGCTCCTAAGATGCTGCTTGGCCTGCTGTGTTCATCCAGCTCCACACTTTGTTACTCCCATCTGCCATGGCAGGATTTGAACCTCGGTCCCCAGAATGTTATCTGGGTCCCTGGTTTAACAGTCCAGCAATAATACCACTAAGCCATTTCCTCCCCACCAGACGGCCTACTCCTGTTCCTGGTTCTTATACTCTAAAAGTCATACTGCAATTGGCCCATCAACTTGTTCGAGGATGATTAATACATCACATAGGATACTTTTATGATATACTGCAGCACCTGCTGGAGTATCAATCAAGAACATTCCCTTCTGCACATTGGAATCAATGGAAATTTGTCCCAGTTTGGGCATGTGCAAGGAATATTGAATATTAATATTAAACCCAAACCAAGAGCAAGATACAGGCTGAACCAACATCAATTCATGCTGAAGCGTGTCCTTAGTGTTTATGCCGTTAAATAAAAGTCTGGGGCAGCATGCTATTTGTCACTACTCCACCTTCTCAAGTACTGTTTTCTGCCCTAAGTTGGACTTGTTGGTCAGTTCAAAATGGGAGCCGGCTCATTTCTTACCATCTCACAGGTATCTGTAGAAGTCTCAACGTAAAGAACTCTCTTTTTGTGCAGATGCTGTTCTTTTCTCGGTGTAAGCATTGGATTCAGAAGTATTTTTTCCTGTTTGACAATTTCTGGCAACTAGGAAAACAAATAGTTCTCCTACAACTTTTAGTGTTCCTGTCCATAATTGAAGGTGCAGGTATTTTTGTTGTAAGGATGAAAGATATAGTTGAAAGTGGCAGATGCTTGGAGCATTTGGATTATTGTTTGTGATTCTAACTGTTGCAAGGAAATATGAACTCAGAAATACAGTCATTCTAGAAGACTAGGAAGATTGCACCTCAATTGGCCACCACATTTAGTCCTCCAACTCGTGGTACATTTTAGCACAGTTTAAGATCAAGTATTGAGTACAAAACGCAGACAGAAGTAAGGGAAATCAAAGGACTACTTGAATGTGAAATATTCCTCCACACTAAATAAGGTGTTTGTATTTTAATTCTGTCAGACTATATTGTTTGGAGAGAAAGGAAGCTTTGCAGCTGCAGGTGTGGAATAAATGTGGAATTTGTGAACCCTCCACTCTGTGGAATATTAAAGATTCAAGGATATTCAAAAAGATTTAAGCATATTGAAGAATGGCGTGCCCATTCACTAGAAGTAGTTCTCAATCAGGTCTTCGGGCTAGTCACCCTGTTTGAACAGATTGTCTTCAGTATCTTTGGATCTGATTTGTCAGGAGGTGCTGCTCCTCATGTAGACTACCAGGAGCCACTTTCATCTCAGAAAAATTGCTGGAATATGTGTAGAGAGAACTCAGAGTTAATGTTTCAGGTTGAGTGATCCTTTCTCAGGACCCTACTGAGGTTTTCCAGCAATTTCTGTTTTTGTTTCTGATTTGTAGGCTCTGCAGTTCTTTAAGATTTTACTTAGCCATTTTCATCTATCTAATTTACAAAATGAAATACCTGCTTGCCATTTTAAAATGTAAATGTCATACTACAAAAGTGATGGCTGTTGAAAAAAAGGAAGTCAACATAAATCAATACTGAAAATAAAAGCGAAGAACTGTGAATACTGAGGTTTAGAAAAAAAATTCAGAAAATGCTGGAGAAGCTCAGCAGGTCTGCCAGCATGTGTGGAGAGAGAACACAATTATTGTTTTGAGTTTGAAGAATTCTGTTTCTCTCTCGACAGATGCTGCCACACTGGCTGAGTCTCTCCAGCACTTCCTGTTTTAATTTCTAAACTAGCAATGATCTGCCTTTGTGAAGCAGCATTGCACTGAATATTCAAACACTCAGCTTTTATAGGAGCATTAATTGGCTGGAGGCAGGATTTCTGCCCCATACTACAAGCTAGAGCACACAGAACCAGGTAGGCATGGGGAAGGGAGATTAGGAATCTTGCGAGAGGTGGTGGTGATCACGATGGCAATGCCATGCCAGGAAGGAACATCTGAATTGGAAAAGGAGCGAGTCATGAATGGTGCACTCATCACCTTCCCTCTGAGGCTTGAGCAGGATGATCGGGGGATTTTCAACCTCACCCACCGACCTGAATTGCACTCATTAGCTGAAATTCTTTTTCCAGGAAGACATGGCCTCTTAATGACCTGAATTGAGTTGAAGGCTGAACACATTTGGGTTTTAAGTAAATTCTGTGCCAGGTGGAGCGTAGCACCCTTTTCCTCCTCCTAATACTGCTGCCCCAGAGGTCTGACAGGATTGGAATGAACAGTTAGAGTTTTCTCTGAAATATGCTTTGGGCCCTGGTGGACTTTCCCATACTTATTTTTGTTATTGTGCATGACTCAGAGACACTAAGAAAGGGTTGGAATCAAAGTAATTGACATATTAAATCAAAGGTTCTGATTTCATTCAACAATTAGTTTAAAAAGTATGATCTTCCCTTTTTTAAGATAGTTTCCATACTTTCTGTTTCCTACCTTTGACATGAACTCTGTTTTCCTTTGTCTTCAGACCCTTATTCTTTGTTTTTGTGAAGCAGGGTCTCGACCCAAAACGTTAACTTTCCTGGTTCTCTGATGCTGCCTGGCCTGCTGTGTTCCTCTAGCTCCACGCTGTGTGATCTCTATTCTTCTCTTTGCTGTTCCAGTGTTGACTAATTTGCATCTAGTTAGAGGTCCGCACATTTTTAGTCTGCACAGTTCAAACTGGGGGACTATTGCTACAAGTTTGGGAAACAACAAAAGAGCCTATTGTGTTTCTACAATCTTATTTCTAGAATAGTGTTTTTGGTTGAGATTTTTAAGTTGTTAGTTCTAAATTTGAATGTTGTTTTGAAGTTTCAGTGGTTATTTATAATGCACCACAGGAAAATAGCTGTGGTTTGCTGTTTTCCTGCTCTGAGGAGCATCAGGACCCGATTTTCTTTGTGAGTACTGAAATTCCTACAGACTGCTGAATTCTGTTTGAGGAGTCGAGATAACAAAGTGTGGAGCTGGATGAACACAGCAGGCCAAGCAGCATCTCAGGAGCACAAAAGCTGACGTTTCGGGCCTAGACCCTTCATCAGAAAAGGGTGATGGGGAGAGGGTTCTGGAATAAATAGGGAGAGAGGGGGAGGCGGATCGAAGATGGATGGAGGAGAAGATAGGTGGAGAGGAGAGTATAGGTGGGGAGGTAGGGAGGGGATAGGTCAGTCTGGGGAGGATGGACAGGTCAAGGGGGCTGGATGAGGTTAGTAGGTAGGAAATGGAGGTGCGGCTTGTTTATTGCGAACCGAGCATAGGTGTTCTGCAAAGCGGTCCCCAAGCCTCTGCTTGGTTTCCCCAATGAACTACACCGCTTTGCAGAACTACATTGGGGAAACCAAGTGGAGGCTTGGGGACCGCTTTGCAGATCACCTCCGCTCGATTCGCAATAAACAACTGTACCTCCCAGTCGCAAATTATTTGAACTCCCCCTCCCATTCCTTAGATGACATGTCCATTCTGGGCCTCCTGCAGTGCCATAATGATGCCACCATAGGTTGCAGGAACAGTAACTCATATTCTGCTTGGGAACCCTGCAGCCCAGTGGTATCAATGTGGATTTCACAAGCTTCAAAATCTCCCTCATCCCACTGCATCCCAAAACCAGCCCAGCTTGTCTCCGCCTCCCTAACCTGTTCTTCCTCTCACCTATCGCCTCTTCCCAACTCAAGCCACACCTCCATTTCCTACCTCCTAACCTCATCCTGCCCCCTTGACCTGTCTAACCTCCCCGGACTATCCCCTCCCTACCTCCCCACCTATACTCTCCTCTCCACTTACCTTCTCCTCTATCCATCTTCACTCTGCCTCCCCCTCTCTCCCTATTTATTTCAGCACTGTCTCCCCATCCACCTTTTCTGATGAAGGGACTCGGCCCGGAACGTCAGTTTTGTGCTCCTAAGATGCTGCTTTGGCCTGCTGTGTTCATCCAGCTCCACACTTTGTTATCTCGGATTCTCCAGCATCTGCAGTTCCCATTATCTCTGTTTGAGGAGTTCTCACTGTCACCTTCCAACATCCTGGAAATTGCAAGAGCGCAATGGGAAAGTCCTGCAAACACCTAGTGTGGCTGGGCTAAGTGCCTGGGCAGGTGAGAGGCAGGGCTATAAATTCCAGCCATGTGAGGCTCTTCAAGGGCTGGCAGCACTACACATAGACCCAGTCACTGCAAAGGACACACACATGCCACCTGAACCCTAGTGACGCTTATGCGTTGGCTCATGGTGTTAAACACCTCCCAAACCCAAACATTGCTGCCCATTTCATGCAAATCCAATAAGTTTGAAAACTGAAACCAGTGATAATATACAATGTCTGTGCACATGGATGAATGGTGCCTAGTTTCCCGAGGTTCCTTTGTTACAGTGTGGCCCATTTAATTGCTCAGACAGCAGATATGGCACTCAAATCTGCAAGGCACAAAAGTGAGAAGGTGTCATGACCAAAGGTTATCAGTTTTGTGCAATGAATAACATTGACAGTTGGGTTAATATAAGAGCTACATTACAATGAAGAATGCCACTCACCTGGCTAGTAGAGTATTGATACATTGGCATCCCCATGGGACTAAACCTGATCTTCTTCTGTGAGATTCTCTTTTTGTGGTGTATGAGGAGCATAATGTCATGTACTCCACCATTTGCCCTTATTGCCCTGTTCTAGGCTGTTCTCTACTGAAATGAGTGCAAGAATGTTATTGAGTGAGAGGAAGATAGACAGACATCAGTCAGTGCTGTTGCAGACAGGGTAAAAGTGGTGAGGTAGCCTGAGCAAGTGAGTTGGCATACAAGGTTAGTAGTGGGTCAGTAAATTTGCAGATGACACTAAGGTCGGTGGAGTTGTGGATAGTGACTAAGGATGCTGTAGGTTACAGAGAGACAGAGAAAAGCTGCAGAGCTGGGCTGAGAGGTGGCAACTGGAGTTTAATGCAGACTAATGTGAGGTGATGCACTTTGGTACGAGTAACCGGAATGCAAAATACTGGGCTAATGGTAAGATTCTTGGTAGTGTAGATGGGCAGAGAGATCTTGGTGTCCATGTACACAGATCCTTGAAAGTTGCCACCCAGGTTGACAGGGTTGTTAAGAAGCCATACAGTGTTTTAGCTTTTATCAATAGAGGGATCGAGTTCAGGAACCATGAGGTTATGCTGCAGCTGTACAAAACTCTGGTGCGGCTGCACTTGGAGTATTGCGTACAGTTCTGGTCACCGCATTATAAGAAGGATGTGGAAGCTTTGGAAAGGGTGCAGAGGAGATTTACTAGGATGTTGCCTGGTATGGAGGGAAGGTCTTACGGGGAAAGGCTGAGGGACTTGAGGCTGTTTTCATCAGAGAGAAGAAGGTTGAGAGGTGACTTAATTGAGACATATAAAATAATCAGAGGGTTAGATATGGTGGATAGGGAGAGCCTTTTTCCTAGGATGGTGACGGCGAGCATGAGGGGACATAGCTTTAAATTGAGGGGTGAAAGATATAGGACAGATGTCAGAGGTAGTTTCTTTACTCAGAGAGTAGTAAGGGTGTGGAACGCTTTGCCTTCAACGGTAGTAGATTCGCCAACTTTAAGTACATTTAAGTCGTCATTGGACAAGCATATGGACATACATGGAATAGTGTAGGTTAGATGGGCTTCAGATTGGTATGACAGGTCGGCGCAACATCGAGGGCCGAAGGGCCTGTACTGTGCTGTAATGTTCTAAGTCCTATGTTCTATGCTCTATGTTCTATGTAGTGTAGGAGGTTGCTGGAGGGAGAGGAGTGTTGAAAATATGCAACAGAGAATTTGGTAGAGGATTAGCCTTGATGGATGGTGGTACAATAGCAGGGACACAGTGAGTGTGAGGTAGAAGAGAGAAGATGGTGGCTGTCACCCTGACAGAGTGGAGAAAGACATTGACCTTCTTTTAGCATTGTTGTGCATTTCTCTTTACTGTAGAAACCGCACTGACCCTGCTGTCAATCATGGACCAGGCAGGCAACATGTTATGGCATGACCCATCCTTGTCAGCCCTGACAGAAGAGGAAGTCCTTCCTCAGCACTTCTCCAATGACTGGGACATCCAGGTCCTGGCTTGTAAAGTAGGGTGCCAATTTTCCCTTGTGGGCAATGTGCAGGGTAAAGGTGATGAACAGTGTTCAATGAGTGCAGGTCCAACAACATTCAAGGAGCTTGACATCATCTTGGACAACGCAGCTCATTTGATTGGCATGACGTCTACAACCATTCACTCCCTCCACCACTGATGCTCAGTCGCAATAGTGTATACTATCTAGAAGATGTTCTGCAGAAATTCATCCAGGATTCATACATAACACCTTCCAAACAAACAACCACTTCATCTAGAAGGGCAAGGGTAGCAGATACATGGGAATACCACCAACTACAAGACTCCTAAGGCCCGAAACGTCAGCTTTTGTGCTCCTGAGATGCTGCTTGGCCTGCTGTGTTCATCCAGCTTCACACTTTGTTATCTTGGATTCTCCAGCATCTGCAGTTCCCATTATCTCTAAGAAACTCACCATCCTGGCTTGGAAATACACCATCGTTCATTCATTGTCGGTGGGTCAAAAGCCTGATTCCCTACCAAATAACATTGTGGGCCAATCCACAGTAGTTTTACTGCAGCAGTTCGAGAAGGCAGCTCACCATCACCTTCTCATGGGCAACTCGGGATGGGCAATAAATGTCGGCCAGCCAGCAATACTGTAAGAGAATAGACTGCTGGTGATTGATTGGGAGTGCAATAATGTTTTAAAGATGGTGCTGGCAAAGGATATAGGTCTATTCTAGGATATCTGGTGAGTGGTAGATTTGAGTTTGCATTGGACAAGAGGTACTACATTGGGGGAGATGGTGCATTTTGTTAATGTGGCACATTTGGGATGATATATTGAAAAATCTCAGTAGGCCTCACAGAGAGAAACACTTCATGAAACTCAATGAAGTTGACACCATAAGATTCAGCCCTAAGAGTCCATAAAATATTTCGATAGTTTAAATGAATGGGCAAAATTTGGGAAATGGTATATAACCTAGAAATATGTGAACTTATCTACTTTAGACATAGACAGAGACATAGAACAATACAGCGCACAACAGGCCCTTCCACCCTCGATGTTGCGCCGACCTGCGAACTAATCTAAGCCCCTCCCCCTACACTATCCCATCATCATCCATATGCTTATCCAAGGACTGTTTAAATGCCCCTAATGTGGCTGAGTTAACTACATTGGCAGGTAGGGCATTCCACGCCCTTACCACTCTCTGAGTAAAGAACCTGCCTCTGACATCTGTCTTAAATCTATCACCCCTCAATTTGTAGCTCTGTCCCCTTGTACAAGCTGAAGTCATCATCCTCGGAAAAAGACTCTCATTGTCCACCCTATCTAATCCTCTGATCATCTTGAATGCCTCTATTAAATCCCCTCTTAGTCTCCTTCTCTCCAATGAGAACAGACCCAAGTCCCTTAGGCTTTCTTCACAAGGCCTGCACTTCAGACCAGGCAACATCCTGGTAAATCTCCTCTGCACCTTTTCCAATGCTTCCACATCCTTCCTGCAATGCGGCGACCAGAACTGCACGCAATATTCCAAATGAGGCCGCACTAGCGTTTTGTACAGTTGCAGCATGACATCACGGCTCCGGAACTCAATCCCTCTACCAATAAAACCTAACACACTGTAAGCCTTTTTAACAGGACTATTCACCTGGGTGGCAACTTTCAGGGATCTATGTACACGGACACCAAGATCCCTCTGCACATCCACACTACCAAGAATCTTTCCATTGACCCAGTATTCTGCCTTCCTATTATTCTTCCCAAAGTGAATCACCTCGCATTCATCCGTATTAAACTCCATTTGCGACCTTTCAGCCCAATTCTGCAGTTTATCCAAGTCTCCCTGCAAGCTGCAACATTCTTTCACACTGTCCACCACTCCACCAACTTTAGTGTCATCTGCAAACTTACTAACCCATCCACCTAATACAAACAGCAGTGGTCCCAAAACAGATCCTTGAGGCACACCACTAGTAACCAGACTCCAGGCTGAATATTTTCCATCAACCACCACTCGTTGCCTTCTTACAGAAAGACAGTTTCTAATCTAAACTGCTAAATCTCCCTCAATCCCGTGCCTCTGTATTTTCTCTAAAAAGTCTACCACGTGGAACCTTATCAAAGGCTTTACTGATGTCCATACTTTATCAAGAAGAATTTAAAGAATCCTCAATAAAAAGGACAGAGCTTGCAGAACTTGGTGGCAGAGGGACCTCGGGGGCTCTCTTGATACGAATAACTAAAAATAATTATGTGGGCACTGCAAGGCACTGGAGCTGTACTGAACTTTGGTTAGGCCACAGCAGGTGTGCTGTGTGCAGTTCTGCTTGCCACACTACAGGAAGAAAGTGTTAGCGCTGGAGTGGGTGTGGAGCAGATTGACCAGGACGTTGGCTGCGATTGAGCATTTTAGCTTTGGAGAGAGGCTGGATAAACTCGATTTGTTTTCTTTGGAGCAGAGAAGATAAAGGGGAGGACCTGACTGACGTGTTATAGAAACAGTTCAGAAAATGTTTATTTCATTCATTTCTGAAATGAAGAGATGATATTATGAAGAATGGTTGAATGGGTTGGGTCCTGACCCATTGGAGTTTAGAAGAATGAGAGATGATAATATTGAAAGATGTACTGTCCTGTGAGGAATTGATAGGGTGTATATTGGAAGGATGTTTCCTGATTTAGGGGAGTGTTGTACGAGTGGACACAGTTTATGAGGAAAAAAAATTCTCTCTTTTAGGACAGCGAATGAGGACAACATTTTTCTTGCAAAGGTTTGTCAGTCTGTGGAATTCTCTTCCTTAGAAAACAGCAGATGCTGGGTCATTGCATTTATTCAAGTCTGTGTTCGATAGATTTTTGATAGACGAGGGAGTCAGGGTGAGACTAGAACCGAGACCACATCTAAATCAGCCAGGTCTCATGGAGTTGCAAAACAGACTCAAAGGACCAATTGACCTAATCCTGCTCTTAAATCCTATGCTTCTGAAACGAATGTCAATGGTAATCAATGATGAACTCGCCACTAGCTGGAGCCATATCTCGCACAAATGCAGATGCACGTGGTTGTTGGAGGCAATGGTCTCAGCTGACATCATCACAGGCTTTTCTTGGGGCAGTGTCCGAGGTCAGCTCACCTTTATGAATGCTTTATGAATGACCTTCCCTCCAACATACAATCAGAAGAGGAGATGTTCACTGAATTCAAAGTGAGCTAACAGATAAATCTTTCCACCGGACAAAATACCAAAAGAACTGTGGATGCTGGAATCTGGTGCAGAAACAGAAGTTGCTGGAAAATCTCAGCAGACCTGGCAGCTTCTATGGATAGAAAACAGAGTTAACATTTTGGGCCTTGTGACTGTTCTTCAGAACTGAGTTCTGTTTTTGTTTCAGATGAATCCTACTCCCTCCTTTATGGTAGGAAAGGATAATTGCATGGTAAAATAACAGAATTGAACAACACAATCTCAACCTGCTACATTTGCAGTTGTTATCATTTTCAATGTGGTAGACTCTGTGTCGTTGGCATATTCCACCTCAAAAAGGCTGCATAGCTTATTGTAGCGTTTCGGTTATGTTCTTAGAATGTAACCGGGGACCTGATTTAAATTTATCAATTAGCTGTTGGGCTCAGGAAATTCAGCAGCCAATAGGAAGTGGAAGAAGCTGGATCCATCAGCTAGATTCTGTTTAAAGCACTGTTTGTGACTTGTCAAGCAAATAATAACCCTGCAATTTCTCCCTGTTACATTTCAAGTAGACCCAGGAGCTGACGTGTTAAACAGCAGAAGGAACTTCGAAAAAAAAATATTCTGCAGGCAATAAGATTAGAATAAAATTTTCTCATCTGAAACTGCCAATGCTATCATCATGACACCACATGATTGGACTCTTAAAGTGACAGTCCACCTTGCTTGCCAAATTCACAACAATCTTAGCCCAACTTCCCTCTTGATTGCTGTTTAAACCTTCAACTTCCATCCTATGATCTTGGTCTTTTCCAGTCCACTTGCTGGCTTGAGCCCTCCCCACCCACTAACCTCCCTACCAACAGCGGCCTCCCCATAGATCAACCCCCAATCTTTCCTATTGATAAAACTATCTTTTCACCTGACAACGATTAGGAGGCCGGAATATTAATTCTGGCAAGGCCTGCACTTTCATGAGATTTCCAGTTCGCTTCTCACCATCCAACATTTTTTCCACTTCTCCAAATATATTGGGATGAGCATTGATACTCACTATTTTTCTCAAACTATTGCAAAAATTTCAGCAATGAAAATAACCTTAACTGTTAAAATGTGGTATTGATGCATGGCCCACTGATTCTAAAAGATTTATCAGTTGTGAGCCTGTGACAATTTGGATGAAAAAAGTGCATCCATATTGTGAAACTAATGTGGTTTTATCACATTCTACTCTGCTGCATTTGGGTTGTTGTAACCTTTCAGCTTATACTTATAAGAAAGTACTTTTTGGGAAGGGTCAAAACAAATGTGTCTTGCACTATGTTACAATCCAGTGCAACCTTCTCATAGCAGACGTGTGGATAAAACATTTGTGGGTCTCTTACCCAACTCTGGAGCAGGTGCAACTTTATTCAGGCCTTCTAGTCCAGAGGTAGGGACACTACTACTGTTCCACAAGTGTCACATTCACTACTCAGTCTTATCTTTCTGTTTTTCGCTTTTCCTCGGTTTTTATTACACTCACTCTTACAGCTACTTCCACACATCAGCCCCAACTGTTTCCTTTTACATCTACCCAATCATTAATTAATCAATTAATTCACTTCACCATCTTACCATCTTGCGTTATTAGCAATTTGAAGGCTCTTCTTGTAAATCTGACACCAGCCCTGAATCACTCAAACACATAGGAATGGCTACCAAGTGTGGTCATAGAGTCAAACAGCACGTAAGAGGCCCTTCGGCCCATCAAATCCGTGCCAATCTATCTGCACTAATTCTAATTCCTGGCACTTTGGCCCATAGACTTGAAGCTTATGACATTACAAATGCTCATCCACATACCTTTTAAAGGTTGTGAGGTTTCTCAATTCAACTACTTCCCAGGCAATGCATTTCAAATTCTCACGGCCCAATGGGTGAAAAAAAATCCTCGAGTCCCCCTGCCTTTCACCTTTAAATTATGCTTGCTATTGATCCTTTAACTAAAGGGAATAGCTGCACTTGTCCACCTTATCCATGCCCCTTGTAAGCTTATACACCTCAATCAGATCATAGCTCAGACTTTTCTGATTTAAAGAAAACAACCCGAGCTCATCCAACCTCTCTTCATAACTAAATTGTTCCATCTGGGCAACATCCTGGTGAAGTAGTATCAGAGATAATGGGAACTGCAGATGCTGGAGAATTCCAAGATAATAAAATGTGAGGCTGGATGAACACAGCAGGCCAAGCAGCATCTCAGGAGCACAAAAGCTGACGTTTCGCGCCTAGACCCTTCATCAGAGAGGGGGATGGGGAGAGGGAACTGGAATAGTTGTTTGTTGCGAACTAAGCGGAGGTATTCTGCAAAGCGGTCTCCAAGCCTCCGCTTGGTTTCCCCAATGTAGAGAAAGCCACACCGGGTACAGTGGATGCAGTATAGCACATTGGCAGATGTGCAGGTGAACCTCTGCTTAATGTGGGATGTCATCATGGGGCCTGGGATAGGGGTGAGGGAAGAGGTGTGGGGGCAAGTGTAGCATTTCCTGCGGTTGCAGGGGAAGGTGCCGGGTGTGGTGGGGTTGGAGGGCAGTTTGGAGCGAACAAGGGATTCACGGAGAGAGTGGTCTCTCCGGAAAGCAGACAGGGGTGGGGATAGAAAAATGCACCTCCCAGTCGCAAACCATTTCCACTCCCCCTCCCATTCTTTAGATGACATGTCCATCATGGGCCTCCTGCAGTGCCACAATGATGCCACCCGAAGGTTGCAGGAACAGCAACTCATATTCCGCCTGGGAACCCTGCAGCCTAATGGCATCAATGTGGACTTCTTCAGTTTCAAAATCTCCCCTTCCCCAACTGCATCCCTAAACCAGCCCAGTTCGTCCCCTCCCCCCACTGCACCACTCAACCAGCCCAGCTCTTCCCCCCCACCCACTGCATCCCAAAACCAGTCCAACCTGTCTCTGCCTCCCTAACCGGTTCTTCCTCTCACCCATCCCTTCCTCCCACCCCAAGCCGCACCCCCAACTACCTACTAACCTCATCCCACCTCCTTGACCTGTCCGACTTCCCTGGACTGACCTATCCCCTCCCTACCTCCCCACCTATACTCTCTCCACCTATCTTCTTTACTCTCCATCTTCGGTCCACCTCCCCCTCTCTCCCTATTTATTCGAGTTCCCTCTCCCCATCCCCCTCTCTGATGAAGGGTCTAGGCCCAAAACGTCAGCTTTTGTGCTCCTGAGATGCTGCTTGGCCTGCTGTGTTCATCCAGCCTCACGTTTTATTATCCTGGTGAAGTACTTGTTTTACACCCTGCCACTGTCCTCTTGGTCCCAACTGGGCCAACTCTTTCCCTGAATATTTTCTTCCTCTTAATATAATGGTATATTTATAGTTATGGTTAGGCAGCTGTTTACAAGGTTCAATAGAAAAACATGGGCAGATTCTTTCATACAGCTTCTACTTAACATATAACCATTGTCAGCTGAAACCTACTGTCCTGATAGCTGGAGTTGCATGCAAAATGTGGCATAGAATCTGAATCAGGGAATAACATTTAAAAAAAACTTATCAGATATAGTACAAATACAAAGGGAAATACAAACAGAGGAAAACAGTTTTAAACATTTGGAGAAAAATGTATAAAACCACGCTCACTGTTCAATGGAAAACCTGGCCCTGGAGAGGATGCACCACCTATGCCAGGGACATCAACATCAAACCACACGGGAGGTCATTATTATTATTACCCTCAGATTCTGATCTAATAATTATATATTTTTATGGAAAAGTGCAAAATCTGTTTCCACCGGAGCAATCTATTAACTTGGCAAAGTCAGCATATGAAAGTTGTTTGTTTCTATATATAGTGTACTTTCCATTGATTGCGCCACTGCATCAGGAACACACCTTTTATATATATCGTGGTTTTAAAAATATGATTGAAGTTGAATACATAGGAGTGAAATAGCAATATTTATTTGCATTCAAGTTATTTTTCATGGGACCTTTTGCTGCCACTTAAGAAATTCATTATCGATCATATGCTCTTTCTGGGAGATTTGTCAAACAGAGAGCCTGGGTTGCACCAGAGATTAAAAAATAGCCAGAATGTTCCTTCATTAGGATGTTGGTCTGTTTGGTTTGTGAGCATAAATGTAGCATTCACTGAGACGTCATAAAACATTCCACAGCCACAAATAGGTATCATATTGGGAGTTGAATTGCTACCAGGCATTTCTCTACATGTAGTGTCCAATATCCTTGTGTAAATTTGTTGGTAGATTCACCTTCAGTATATCAGAATTTTGCACAAATATGTTAATAAATACCCTGAATATTACACTTAATGCAGTTTTCACCCTCCTTTTCTAATGTCTTCTTTCATCAGAACATAAGAACTAGGAGCAGGAGTAGGCCATCCGACCCCTCAAACCTGCCCCGCCATTCAATAAGATCATGACTGATGTTTATGAGACTCAGCTCCACTTACCCACTCACACACCATGACCCTTAATTCCTATACTGTTCAAAAATTTATCTAGCCTTTCCTTAAATACATGCAACAAGGTGGCTTCAACCACTTCGCTGGGCAGGGAATTCCACAGGCTCACAACACTTTGGGTGAAGAAGTTCCTCCTGACCTCAGTCATACATCTGCTTCCCTTTATTTTGAGGCTCTGCTCCTTAGTCCTAGTTTCACCTGCTAGTGCAAACAACCTGCCAGCCTCCACCTTATCTATTCCCTTCATAATCTTATATGTTTCTATAAGATCTCCCCTCATTCTTCTGAATTCCAATGAGTATAATCCCAGCCTACTCAGTCTCTCCTCATAATCCACCCCTCTCAACTCTGGAATAAAATGAGTGAATCTCCTCTGCACCCCATCCAATGCGAGTATATCCCTTCTCAAGTAAGGAGGCCAAAACTGCACTCAGTACTCCAGGTGTGACCTCACCAGGACCCTATACAGCTGCAGCATAGCCTCCCGGTTTTTAAACTCCATCCCTCTAACAATGGCAGACAAAATTCCGTTTGCCTTTTTAATTACCTGCTGCACCTGCAATCCCACCTTCAGCGATTCATGCACAAGGACACAGCAGTGTGCTGCAATTTTTTACCATTTAAAACATAGTCCGTTTTGCTGTTATTCCTACCAAAATGGATGACCTCACACTTATCAACATTGTACTCCATCTGCCAGACCTTTGCCCACTAACTGAGACTGTTTATATCCCTTTGCCTGCTTTCATTGTGTTCTACAACCATTGCTCTACCACTCACCTTAGTGCCATCTGCAAATTTTGACACACCACACTTAGTCCCCAACTCCAAATCATCTATGTAAATTGTAAACAATTGAGGTTCCAACAATGATCCCAGAGGCACACCACTAGCCACTGATCACCAACCAGAAAAACACCCATTTACCCCTATTCTTTGCTTTCCTCTGGTCAACCAATCCTCTATCCATGCCAACACATTACCTATAATACCGCATCTGAGTTAATGGGAAGTGTAGATGCTGGAGAATCTGAGATAACAGATCATGAAATAAACAACTGCACCTCCCAGTCGCGAGCCATTTCAACTCCCACTCCCATTCCTTAGACAACATGTCAATCCTGGGCCTTCTGCAGTGCCATAATGATGCCACCCGAAGGTTGCAGGAACAGCAACTCATATTCTGCTTGGGAACCCTGCAGCCCAATGGTATCACTGTGGATTTCAACAAGCTTCAAAATCTCCCCTCCCCCCACTGCATCCCAAAACCAGCCCAGCTCGTCCCCGCCTCCCTAACCTGTTTTTCTTCTTACCTTTCCTCTCGTCCCACCTCAAACCGCACCTCCATTTCTTACCTACTAACCTCATCCCGCCCCCCCTTGACCTGTCCATCCTCCCTGGACTGGCCTATCCCCTTCCCACCTCCCCACCCATACTCTCCTCTCCACCTATCTTCTCCTCTATCCACTTTTGATCTGCCTGCACGATATTACAGGTAACTTGTTACCTGTAATACCGTGCAACTTTATCTTATGTAGCAGCCTTTGGTGTAGCACCTTGTCAAATGCCTTCTGGAAATCCAGATACACCACATCCACAGGTTCCCCACTGTCCACCATGCAAGTAATGTCCTCAAAGAATTCCACCAAATTAGTTAAACATGCCCTACCCTTCATGAACCCATTTCCTTGGCTTATCGTCATCCATTGATTAGATGATGTCTTTGTCAAGTACTTTAGGATTTTTTAAAATGTTAAAAGTGTATCATAAATCAAATTTGTTATGTCTATAGAAGGGATTAGGCTACCAACTGTCCCAGGTGAGAATGTAGCCATGTGAGTAAGGTAGCCTGTGTCATCGGCAAGTCTTCAGTGAATTAGCATTGGGAATTTTGTTTCATTGAGTTTTTGATGGGAGTTTTTCCAGGCAAAAGCAGGTTGGTAGGAATGAGTGGGAGGAGTTAAATCCCTAAAAATGATGTTTAGGGTGGGAATCTGACATCATTTCATCCACTCAGGGTGTTGAAAGCAAATGGTGAACCTTCATCCAGCTGTCAAGTAATGTATTTAAATACAATAATAAACAATTAAGTTATGTTTATTATATTTAAATTTACATTTAACATCTAAACTATGTGTAACTCACCATTGTCAACAAGATCAGTACAGACCAGAGAGTGCTATGTAACAGAAAGGCTGGTAAGCCTTTGATGATTAAAGTTAAGGAGCTACAGCCATGATCAGGTAACAGGGTGCTGCTCATGGCACTCCTTCTCAAAGTGCTTGATATAGAATTGTTAACTTACCTTGTATTTGGCTCACCTTCTGCTGCAATTTCTTGCTGTTTGCCTACAGTGTGGCATGGAAACAGCTTCTGCAACTCTACTTTGCACCCGTGATAAAGAATAAAGGGAATAGCAACACAAGAACTGACAGCACTAGTGATAATGGGAACTGCAGATGCTGGAGTATCCAAGATTACAAAGTGTGGAGCTGGATGAACACAGCAGGCCAAGCAGCATCTCAGGAGCACAAAAGCTGACGTTTCGGGCCTAGACCCTTCATCAGAGAGCCAGCACTGACAGCACTAGTTGGCTTATCCTCAAGGACATGCCACTCTCCGCAGGTCACAGGTGATGGATATAGATGCCCAACCCCCAAAACTGGATCTATAGATAGAGGATCAACTCTGGTGAAAAGTATAGCCACTGCCTCAGTTTTATAGCAGCTTATTGTTGACATCTGAAGCATCCTGGGACAGGAGTCCCTGCCAGCAGACCACCTGGGTTTGTATGGTACAATCTGTTGAGGTGGCTTCTGGTGGAGGTCTGCTCCATCCTTCCTTCTAACCTTCTCTGTAACCATTTACGCTCCATTCTGCACGGTGAGAAAACTGTGACTATTAATAATAGCTTCCGTTGGGTGACAGTAAGAGCCTTAGTGAAGAAGACTGTTAAGACATATGTGCAACAAAGCAATAAGATGAGAGTGAATGGAATATTGGCTGTTCAAATGAGTTGGTAAAGTGCTTGAAGAGAGATGGGGTCTCTGGTACTGTAAGACAGCAGCGCTAACCACTGAGCCACCATGCCACCCCAGAAGTTATGAACTGCACTCAAGCCAGGCAGGAGCTGAACCTACAATCTCCTGATCTGTATACAGACCTGCTATTGATTTTACCACTGGCCCTGTGATGCTGAGAACAAAACACCAGGGGGATTGTAAATTATGCCTGTGAAGAACGGGGACCTGTGTATTAACTTATATGACTTCCGATGCACTGACAAACTTCACTGGTTAAAATATGCATTGGGATTCCTGCATTTCCATGAGCTATAAGATTGACTTCATCAGAAATCTATAAATTCAAGCCATTTGTTCATTGTGCAAGCTTGATGCAGAAATACGGCACAACGAAGTCTTTCTGCAGTGTAATGGCAGCCCTAAACACATAATTTCTTCTTGTTTTATATTTTGCAAAGTCATGACTGAATTTAAGTTTTTCATGTTTGGTCCTGGAAGGTTAAAGTATATTGAAGGTTTGAGCAACTGGTGACACTAGCTGTTTCACACTCCGACTATGACATGGCAAGAAAAGTGGAATTTTCCACTAACAGGATGCTGCTGTCAAGCCAAACAGATGTTCTGCCTGTGGATCAGTGCTTTGAGTATAAGAGTTGGGATGTCATGTTGCAGCTGTACAGGACAGTGGTTAGGCCACTTTTAGAATTCTGCATTCAATTCTGGTCTGCCTGCGGTAGGAAAGATGTTAAACTTGAAGAGGTTCAGAAAAGATTGATACTGGGATTGGTGAGTTTGAGCTATAGGGAGGGGCTGAATAGGCTGGGGCTATTTTTCCTGGGGCATCAGAGGCTGAGGGGTGACCTTATAGATGTTTATAAAATCATGAGGGTATAGATAGGGTGAATAATTAGGTCTTTTCCCAGAGGTGGAGAGTCCAAAATTAGAGGACATAGGTTTAAGGTGAGAGGTGAAAGATTTAAAAGGGATCTGAGGGGCAGCATTTTCAAACAGAGGGTGTTGTGTGCATGGGATGAACTGTCAGAGGAATTGATAGAGGCTGGTATAATTACAACATTGAAAAGCCATCTGGATGGGCATATGAGTAGGATGTGTTAAGAGGGATATGGGCTAAATGCTGGCAAATGGGACCAGATTACTTGGGATAGCTTGTTAGCATGGACCAGTTGGACCGAAGGTGTGCTTTTGTACTATAACTCTCTACGATTCCATGACACAAATGAGAAATGTGGTACATGATTTTCAACACAGTGTGATGTCAGGTATGTAGGCTGTACACCCAAAAGACTAATGGATCATATCCCTTTGGCTGTTTGCAACAAGCAAGACAATGTGACAATACCCAACTATCCCATGCTTGCAAAACTCGACAGTGTCCAGCATAACTTGCGATTCTGCAACTGGACAAAATCTGCTGGCTGAATTAAATGACAACCTATTGAGTACTGTCAACTTGGCTAGCAGAGTCGTGTACTTGGATGTGCTGGAAAGTCCATATATTAGCACAAAGTACATATATACACACTGCATCTGTTTCAACTCATCAAAACAGGTGACAGCCATTCTCTGTTTCATATCTTAGGCCAATGCCTTGACTAATCAGAATTTACTTGCTCATTTATGACTTAAACAAAGCTTGGCAGTTTACAGTCAGAAATTGTTGACTAATATTCTTTATGGCAACATGTTTACTGACTGGTGCCCGCTTGCTTAACAATCAATGCGCTGCTCTCATATTGTATAAATGTTGGTTTTCCTTTACATTGACATCCTTACGAATTGTCTTGATAGGTGCAAGATGGAAAGCTTTCATGAAGTGTGTTCTTTCTCAAAAATATTCAAAAGGCACTTCATTACCTGTCAAATGCTTTAGATGTCCTGGGATTTTGAATGATGCTATATGAAAGCAAACCTTTATTGTTTAATTTTAAGTTCAACAGCCTCTTTTTCAGATGCTGTCTCATTATCAGTGCATCATATTAAATATGCCAGATCACATTTTTCTGACATGCAGGTACTACTTTTTACTGGGCTAACTTATCAGTTGCAACTTTAAGGAATAATGTATCTGCCTGTCGATGTGAACCACTATGTCCGCAGCTAGCAGTTTGATACCTACATCTGTGCAATCATCGAACTTTGGACATTCAGAAGCCTGCCACATTGGACAAACATAACAGCCTTTCGATATAATCTTCCAAATTCTTAATTAATGGATGTCGACATGAAAGTTTGTATCTGGTCATCCAGGGATAAATTTCCCTCTTTGCTGCTCCTAGGGATTTGACAATTCTCAGGTGTAAACAGATGAAAGGTTGAGAACCAGTGACATCAGGTCCTAGAGATAATGGGAATTGCAGATGCTGGAGAATTCCAAGATAATAAAATGTGAGGTTGGATGAACACAGCAGGCCAAGCAGCATCTCAGGAGCACAAAAGCTGACGTTTCGGGCCTAGACCCTTCTTCAGAGAGGTCTAGGCCCGAAACGTCAGCTTTTGTGCTCCTGAGATGCTGCTTGGCCTGCTGTGTTCATCCAGCCTCACATTTTATTATCTTGACATCAGGTCCTACCCTGCCCCATTTCTTCTTTGAATTTCAAGTCATGCAAAACCCAGCTGCCGGTGATCTCTCTGGTACAAGCTCGTTCCCACCTATCATCCTGGCCTATGGTAATCAACACTGTCAGCTGGACTCTCAATGCTTCTTTGTGATGTTTAAATCCCTCCATGACTTTTCACATCCCAAGCTCTGCAACGTGATCCAAAGTTACAAACCTCCCCACATTTTATCCACTCGTTTGTGCACCACATTCTCCTTTTGCTCCACCATGAGTGGCATTCGCTTCAGATATTTACGTCTCAATTTCTGAAATTCACATAAACTGATTCTGCCTGTCCACCTTCCTGTTTTCTTTTAAGAACTGTTTTCAAGGCCACCTACATAGCCAAGAATTTTGGACAGTCGTCAGTGTCCATTCTCTATTTTTTGTCATGCCTCAGGTTATTTTTCATTCTATTGTTTCTATATTAATGCAAAGTCATTGCTGTTACTTTACAACAGAGTATTCTTTTATCGTATCAACTGATACAGAGAATTCAAAAGGTGTGATGTGAGAAGAATGATGATAATTAAAATTAATTGGAAACTGGGTTATTCTTATTTCTAGGTGATTTCCTCACATTTGTAGAATTTTGAGTAAACAATTAAAGAGGCAGAAATATATTATTGAAGGGTTCGGTCACCCTTCAATAATGTCTGGAATGTACATTATTCATAGAAACAATTGCTGTTTTCAAGAGAAACGGCTATTCATGTTCAAACAGAGTTTAAACTGTACATAATCCATCAAGGTACACACACAATATCTAAGGTTAGGGTGCTTGCTATGGTGAGATACAAATGATCACCCAACTGTCATTTTAAACTCGATCCCCATTCAAAGCCTCATGCTATTCAAACTAAATTCTTGTTTGATGGAGCTGGAATGCAAAATGAAATGCACAAAATTCTATATCCAAAAATTTTTGAGTGATTCGCCAGATATCCCACTATAATTTCAGCAGGAAGCCCCAGTGGAATGGTATATATTGATGACGAAGGTTTATATCATTTCTCTGGGACTCTGCTGATCTCCCCTGAAATAATAACTGGTTGTTGGTTAATTTTGTTATGGCATTTCTGCAGGGAGCACATACACATGGTAACTCATTAGTCAGACAACTCAATCATCGCCTGCTTTCAAAATCAATGACTCACACAAAGTATGGGGTGTAACATGTAATGTTATTGAATGTACTCAATGACCCACCACTCCACAACTGCATACACTGCATGTGAACATTTTATTTAATTGGAAGAACTGCATTCAAGCGCAGTGTGTGAAATAGAACTTTGTTGCATTCATGGAAATAAGAAAACTTACAATTTCAAGTCCCAGTTTTGTAAATCAAATACCCACATGAGTAAAAGAAACTTCATGATGTGAATTCCTGATTTACAGATGGAGTTATCCTCAAAAGCTGCAATAATTTGCCTGCCATACAATATGGTCAGATTTGAAAGATCACATAGTTTGGCACAGTTCTTTCAGTTAAACTGAATAGTTTTTAATAAGGCAAGCTGTAAGTTTCAAGTCATAGATCTTACCTTCTCGTGTAGCCAGTTGGCAAAAGCCACTGATAAGACTATACATTGCTGACAGCCAAGTATGAGAAATTGTTGAGGATTCAAGAAGACCATTGCTAAGGGCCCTGTATTTCTTAGTGGTCTGAAGCTTACCTCCGGTTTGAAACGGGCTGGGAGTGCAATGCAATGAAAGAAAACACCAAGGCATGTATTTTCATGGTTGCAAACTTGACCACTGCATGTATTCTGGATTCCATCTCCACTCTACATCGGTGACACAACATTGTTTTAAAACACAAAGGACCTATCTGGCCCACTGGAAAATTTGCTGAGTATTGGGAGACTGTTTCTGTTTCAGATCTCATTCCTAATGTTTTCAGTGGTGATAGAACTCTTCAGACCTGTGTGGAGATCTTTCTGTCTTTGCTGGAATGTGAGGTAGTGAGATGAGAGATGTTTAAGTGTAACACCAACAAATTAGATTTATTCTTGTAAGCATGCAAGCCTGCAAATTGATGTGAGATATGGGATGGCCTCAGTACTCCTCTTCCAATCCCTGGACACAAGGTTTCTTTAAAGTGCCCTCTCCAACTTAATCCTTCTCTGAGGAGGAATTGCAAATGCACGTCTTTGTCTCTCTCTCCAGACCTCATTGCATAGAATCATAGAATCCCTACAGTGTGGAAACAGGTCCTTTGGCCCAACGAGTCCACACCAACCCTCAGAGCATCCTACCCAGACCCTTCCCTCATAACCCACCTAATCTACACATCCTTGAACACTATGGGCAATTCAGCATGGCCAATTCACCATTGGACATTGGGAGGAAACCGGAGCACCTGGAGAAAACCCATGCAGATACAGGGAGAACAAACAAACTCCACACAGTCACCTGAGGGTAGAATCAAACATGGGTCCCTAGCACTGTGAGGCAGTAGTGCTAACCACTGAGCCACCACGCCACCCCTTTTTTATACAAGGAGCAAATCCTCTTCTGCTCTCAACTGCAGCCAGCAGGATTCGAACCTACACAGGGACACCCCAATGGATTTCAAGTCCGTCGCCTAAAACACTCAGCCACACAACATGTAATACACAACCACAAAATGGGACACCTTAGCTGGTTTGTACTGGAGGAGATCACTGATGAAGCCCAGACAATGTAAGTGCATCTTCCAGATTTTAATGGTCCACACAATTGATGTTTATATTAGTAGTTCGCTCTAATAAAACAAAAATTCTCTACATGCGTTTGGGTTCAGGATGGGTCCCAGAGGCCACATGCTCGGATGATAACTTTTATTCCCCAGAAGCAGCAATGGAGATACTGTGGACATTAAGGGAGTTCTAACATTGGCGGACAAGAACTAATACTAGGATATAGAACGGCATCATAGTCTACCCATTTTCCAAGGCACTAAAGCGATCAGAGAAGATTACTTCCCCTTATCTATGTCAGGACAAATGCATCATTTCCTAAGAATTATATAATGTTATACTGTTCAAAATAATCTTGTTTGATTCAACGTCTTTTTCAATAAAGTAACAGAAAGTGCCCATTCTATGTGCTATATTTTGGTTAATTTTTCTGTGTATAAAGTATTTGTATCCAAGCATGTACCACCATGCCTCACAGGGTAATTTTGCAGTGTATAATTTCATGTGGGTTTTAGATTGTGCAGTGTAATGCAATAGTGAATTTGACAGAGTCCTTGGGCTGGATATCAACATACAGTGATGAGCGACATAGGAAATGATTGTTACCTTTGGTTTAAGCTGGCAGCCGTTAAGGATGACATTTGTTTATGAAAAATTGTAAGGCCGATATGTGAATAGGAAGCTTTGTTTTATCATATTGACTCAAAATTGAACAGGACTGTGCTTGATTTTACTCACAGTGCACAATCGCAAAAAGAGAATACACACATTGTAATAAATTTATTTTTCAAAATACTCTTTAATGTTACCATGTGATCAACTAACTATGGCAAGCAATAAGCATCAAGTACATTGCCAACACATGGTATCTAGAAAATGTTCGCTTATATGCTCAAGTGAAAGTAGCTGTTGACACACATTTTCTCCCACACTACTGTTTGCAATGTAAGTTCCCTCTCAACTTTATTGCAAAAGAAAGCACCAATTAACTTCACATAAGTGAATTCACTTATAGGAACGTGCTCACCTATTCTTGATTTCTAAGGGAGATGTGAACAGGATGAAATCAAAGGCCTCCCACCAACCTGTTACGAACACCTTTTGCATTTTGGGCTCAAAAGTTCTTTTATTCACTTTGGTTCACAGGATGACACTAAATTATTGTTACTTAAAACATGGCAGTATCTTCCTATGTAAAATTCTGTTTCAAGTGGTGTCTTAAATGGGACGAGGTTAATTTAGTCTCTTTGATTGGGATGGTCAAGTTGGATGGAAAGGTCTGTTTCCATGCTGTACCGCTCCATGACTCCCTAATCTCCCCTGCATTGGCAAGCACCATTGCAGATAAATCCACTGTGGGTTGCATTCCGTTCCAATAAGCAAGGAGGAATATTTGCTGATAAGCTCAATACAGATGGATTTACAGGAAATTCACACTGCTGACTGGGAAGCCATCTGCTTCAGTTGTAAAATATAAAGGCATTTTTTATTCAAAGTCAGAAATCACCTGACACCAGGTTATAGTCCAACAGATTTATTTGAAAACACAATTTTTCGGAGCATCTGTCCTTCTTTAGGTATTCGTGAGAGAGATGGAATCAGACAAAGAATTTATAAGTAAAAGATCAAAGTTTTACACCATTGATGAAGAGGCACTAAACAAATCTAAGGTGCTGTTAAATCCCTAATCAGTTGGAAGGTTTTAATTGATTAATATGTATATGTAAATCCCCAAAACTTTTCTACTCATGGACCAGAGAGAACTGAAGGTTTTTTCACTGTAAAGAAGAGGTGACATTTTAGGTCAGACAATGCATGTTAGGTGTGAGACCTGATTTAGAATCCGTTAGTGTTTTAGTGTGGAGTCAGACTAGTTTTATTTCTAAAGTAGGAATATATAAAACACCATATTGACTGACTGTCTATAAATTGTGTGCTTTTTGAACCATGTAAAATTTGCAAATATAAGTGTGTGTATGTGTGTGTGTGTCTGTGTGTGTGTGTGTGTGTGTGTGTGTGTGTGTGTGTGTGTGTGTGTGTGAGAGAAAGAGAGTGAGTGGGATGTGAGAGTGTGTGTGTGCATGTGTGTGAGGGTTTTATTCATTCCTTGGACTTCAGAATCACTGGATTAAATCAGCATTTATCACCCATCCCTAATTGCTTAGAGAGCAGGTTAAGTCAACCACACTGCTGTCGATCCAGGATCACATTGACCAGACCAGGTAAGGATGACATTAGTGAAGCAGACAGTTTATCTAAAAATGGTCATCAATAAATCCTTAATTCCAGATTTTTAAAAAATTAAATTCAAATTATTCCGTCTGCTATGACAGGATTTGAACCTATACGTCCAGAACATTACCTGGTTCACTGGATTTAAAGTTGAGCAATAACACCAGTAGGCTATCACTTCCACATCATTTACTTACCAGTGTATTTTGGTAACTCAATAGCAAAATTTCAAAGACTCACTTGTGGGTAGCACCAAGCAACAGAAACAGTTTACTGGCAGTCAAGCAGGGAATTCATAAGCAATGCATCTTGATGGACCGCCTAAATCTTAGTGTAAGATTCCAAATCTTAACTTAAGATTTTGAGAAATATGAGGTTCTTTTGCAGAGTACCTTGGAATACGACATGTTACTGGAACGTACACATATTTGTGGCATGGTACCACGAATTCTCCTCCTCCACAATACTAAATAGCTATGTTTATTGCAATGCTCATAACTTCTCTCAAGGGAACACTGTGCTCTGGAGTTTGTGCAATTTGTATGATCTCAGTGAAACCAACATAAAGACTTGAAAAATTTTAAGTACAGGTTACGAAAACTGTAAATTGAGTTCTGCAAATTTTCATTCTGTTTTTAAAAACACCGCACTATAAACTGCCCCAACACACAAAACCAGCTGCTCCCTAGATTGGAATAATATGCCCAGCAAATTTCCATCAATTGAGACCATTTGTGAGAGTCTAAACATGTTCATCATATGACCCTGTTATTTTGGGTGTAAAGGTTTTTAATGTAAAATCATTCCATTTACAAAGGAAGTTAGCAGTATAGAACAATGAAACTTGTGAATTGCTCATCCTAATTTTGTTTTAAATTTCTTTAGTTATTTGAAATCATGATGCTTAGGAAGAAAGGAACATCAGTGTAGAAGTTGTCCATCTCATCCTTGAGCATATTAGACCATTCTAGATCAAGATTGATCCGTTACCTCAATACCATATCTCTGCACTATACCCATATCCCTTGATGCCATTAGTAGCTAAAAACCTACCAATCTCTGTGGGCAGCACAGTGGTTATCACTGCTGCAACATAGTGCCAGGGACCTGGGTTTGATTCCATCCTCAGGTGACTGTGGATGTGGAGTTTGCATGTTCTCCCTGTGTCAGGGTGTGTTTCGTCTGGGTGCCCAGGCTTCCTCCCACTGTCCAAAGGTGTGCAGGCTATGTGGATTGGCTGTGCTAAATCGTCTGTAGCATTCAGGGATGTGTAGAGTAGGTGGGTTATAAGGGGGTAGGTCTGGTTGGGATGCTCTGAGGGTTGGTGTGGACTTGTTGGGCCACTGGTTTGAGTTTCCTTAATGACTGAGCTGTCACATCCCTCTGAGGTGCTTCATTTCATACGTTCCTCTTCATCTCTCTTGAAGAAGGGTAATACCTGAAATGTTGACTAGTCTTTTCCTCCAGGTGCTGCCTGGTTTTCTGTGTTCTTCCAGCCGCCTGTTTGTCTATCCTCTTCATCTCAGTCCTTATTCTGAAATTCTAGATCAAGTGGGAAACGTTTCCACAAAAACTCTGTCCATCCCTTTACCCCTTTGAGTCTTTCTCCTTGCATTTTCTTTTCATCGCCTCATAATTCACATTCCCTTGATGTTCTGCATCAGCTACAAATTTAGAAATATGACAACTGTCCAAATTATATGGACAGCACTGATCCTTCCAGTTACTCCCAACAACGGACTCCACCTGCCTGCTGGTGACAACTAGACCATCTCAGAATGAAAACCAAAAGAACTGCTGATGCTGTAAATCAGGAGCAAAAACAAAGTTGCTGGAAAAGCTCATCAGGCCTGGCAGCATCTGTGAAGCAGAAAACAGAGTTAACGTTTCAAGTTCGATGACCCTTCCTCAGAATTCTTGCTCTTTCCTTTCAGACTATTAGCCATTTTCAAGACATGCTAGATCCCGTGTTCTTTACTGTTATTTAATAATCTCTGGTATGGGACTTTATCAAAAACTTTCTGAAAATCCTAATGCACCCATTCACTGCTCCATCCTTACTGACGTGGAAAGTAACTTCAAAAAAATTCTGCCATGTTTGTCAAACATGATTTTTCCATCGTAAATCTGTGTTGACACTGTCTACTTCAGAATTTATTTCTAAATATCCACTATACTCATCATTTAAAATAGTTTCTAATATTTTCCTACTCCTGACATCAAGGTGTATAGTTCCTTGTTTTCTCTCTCCCTCCTTCAGTTAACATTTCAAGTTCGATGACCCTACCTCAGAATTCTTGCTCTTTCCTTTCAGACTATTAGCCATTTTCAAGACATGCTAGATCCCTTGTTCTTTACTGTTATTTAATAATCTCTGGTATGGGACTTTATCAAAAACTTTCTGAAAATCCTAATGCACCCATTCATTGCTCCATCCTTACTGACGTGGAAAGTAACTTCAAAAAAATTCTGCCATGTTTGTCAAACATGATTTTTCCATCGTAAATCTGGGTTGACACTGTCTACTTCAGATTTTATTTCTAAATATCCACTATACTCATCATTTAAAATAGTTTCTAATATTTTCCTACTCCTGACATCAGGGTGTATAGTTCCTTGTTTTCTCTCTCCCTCCTTCACAGCAGTCCAGCTGCTGTGGGTTGACCCACAAAGCCATTAGGGATAGAATTTCAGGATTTTGGTCCAGTGAGAGTGAAGGAACGGTGATATATTTCCAAGTTAGGATGGTGAGTGGCTTGGAGGGGAACTTGCGGATGGTGGTGTTCCCATATATCTGCTGACCTTGTCCTTCTCGCTGGAAATGTTCATGAGTTGGAAGGTGCTGTCTGAGGATCTTTGATGAATTTCTGAAGTGCATCTTGTAGACAGTACACACTGCTGCTACTGAGCATCAGTGGTGGATGGAGTGGATGCTTGTGGATGTGGTGTCAATCAAGAAAGATGTCAAGCTTTTTAGGTGTTGTTGGAGTTGCACCTCTCCAGGCAAGTGGGGTGTATTTCATCACAGTGCTGATTTGTACCTTCTAGGTGATGGACAGGCTTTGGGGAGTCAGGATGTGAATTACTTGCTACAGTCTTCTTAGACTCTTGCCCGCTCTTGTGGCTGCTGTGATTATGTGGTTAGTCCAGTCGAGTTTCTGGTCAATGGTAACCCTCAGAATGTTGATAGTGGGAGATTCAGTGATGGTAAGAACATTGACAGTCAAGGGGTAGTGGTTAGATTGTCTCTTATTGGAGATATTCATAGCCTGGCATTTGGGCGGTACAAATTTTCTTGTCTCTTGTCAGCCCAAGCCTAGATATTGTCTAGATCTTGTTGCATTTGAACATGGACAGCTTTAGTCTCAATCTGTCAAATGTCCCAATCTGCCGACAATGCTACAGAATGAATAGAACTTTGAAAGATGATTGCCAATCCATCCATTATCTCCATAGCCATCTCATTCCACACTCTTGGGTGAAGGGTACTTGGATGCTGGGGGTTTGTCAACCTTCAATCCCATTAATTGATCCGGTACTACTTTTTTTGACTAATTCAGCACTAACTTCTTTCACTTCCACATTCTCATTTGATCTTTGGATCTTAATTATTTTGGGAAGGCATCTTGTTTCCTCCTCTGAGAAGACAGGCACAAATAAAAATTTAGCTGCTGTGCCATTGCCTTATTTCCTTACCTTCTGACTGACTTTGACGATTAGTTGGTATGTTCCTTGCAATTTTTTGTCTATAATCTGTTCATGGTCAATCAATTTCTTAGAGCATCTTGTTGAAACCTAAAAACCTTCCAAATGTTAAGTTTACAAATTTTTTGAAAACTTTTTAAGCCATCTCCTTTGATCTAACACCATCTTTAACTTACCTGTTGTCACAATTCTCTTGCTTTTCTTGTTGGGGAGTTTTGCTTTAAGAAATTTTTTTTGGAAACCAAGCATTAAGTCGTTCAATATGTGTAATTGCTATTCTGCTGACGGATGTATTTTGCATTTATACAATTCACCTACTGCCAACTTCTACTTCATACCTTCATAATTGCTATTGTTAAAATTTAATATCTTAGTTTCAGGTTGAACTAGATTTTTTTGTCAAACATGGAAACTTCTGTCATTCTTGTATTTAGATGTGGTCCAAATGCTGGCAAATAGGTGTAGGTCAGATGGGGACACTTGGTTGGCGCGGATGAATTGGATCAAAGGGTCTGTTTCTCATATGACACTATGGCTGGGTGACTATTAAGGTCCAGTTGCAACAAAATTATTAACTAATGATTTCTCATTGCGTCATACTAGTTCTACAATATGTGAACATTCTCATTAAAAATGCCTCTTTTTGATGACATAGCTGCATTAATGAAATGAGACAAGTAATACTCTTCAATACCACAATACTTATTTTCACTGCAAGGGAAGAAGGCAGGTTATTTTGGTTTGCTGCCCAATTGTGATGGGTTATGCAAGGTTTTAACTTTGATTATGTGGATAGGTGAGAAAGGAATCTTCAAACCTTACGTTCAAAAAAGAAAGTCACCATTGCAATGGCGATATGCATCCAGATTTAGCAATTCCACCCACAGTGAAACCTCTACCCCAAGAGACATGATTTACGTGACAAAGATGCATGCCTGACACACTTGACGGATGAAGTACATAAAAAAACTACAAAATATTTCTCAGCTTTCATTTGTCCAACATCGGCAGAACAGAGTAATCGTTACCACCATCAAGCTCAACAATATGCCTTTAAGATCAAGGGGCCAGCGAAAGAGAACACAGTGGCTTTTATATATCAGCAAAAACCTATGAATGTTAACCAAGGTCTATTCATGCCAAGTTCTTTCAAATTTGCCTAGAGCACAAATATTACGTATAGTTTTATTCCTTTAAGAGCTGCGTTGCTTTAAGAGCTTAATGCATTAAGGAACCAAGGATCAGCATAAAGCCACATGACGAACTGCCACGTGTAATCCAGCAGAAGTATGCATCATGGAAGAAACCAACAAAATTATCTGTAATGGAGATCTATAATCTGTAATGTCTGAACCTTTATAACAATTTGAACTAAACTGAATCCATGCTACTACTTCTGTGTTGCTCATCAATAAGACAAGAAAAACAACAGTATACAGATTCCAATGACTTTCAACATATCTAGGTTGTTTGCACATGTGTCTTCATTGGCTTTGTGTCCCTAAACATAGGAAGACAATATCTAATGCATAAAAATGCATCAGAGGTCACATTATTCCTTTGTCTTTGCATGTCATGAGAAAAACAACACATGAAATTAATTAGGGAGAGATCCATATATTTAGGGGAGGGTTTGTCCATTAATTAGCTCCTGCCAATGATGTTACATTCAAGCTGATGATCTTTGACATCAACAACTGGTTACAAGTGCACAAACCAAGCAGCCATTTGTTGCTAGTCAAATTTCAGTCTACCCACACTCCCTGGAGCCATATCGTTTTATTACACCTCCCCTACTGTTTGCAAAAGAACAGTGTGAACACACACTCACAATGAGTTCCAGTAACTTGTTTACAAAAGTGCAGCAACTGGTTCCCCAATCTTTGGTTTAAAAAAGCTTATTTTCTCATGTTAGTCCACAACCAAAAATAAAAAGATATCAACTTTATGGCATTCACAGGACAAGATTATACAGGATCTAAGCCACTTTTGCAAGACACTAACTGGAAAATGAAGGTTACACATGGGATGGAATACTCCACTCCTTGGACTAGTGATGGCAACGGCAAGAAAAGTAGGATAACACAGAGAGAATGAAAGAAAAAAAAACAGACTCTCCATATCGAAAAAGGTTTTCCTGATCTTCCCATTTCTGTCTCATTCAATCCCTAACTCACCCTATTTATACATCACAGAAAAATCTCTTCTCTTCCACCAAGGAATGAGATGGTACAACTACTAACAGGTAATTCACTGTGGGCACTCGGTCACTGCAGCTTGACAAATGGTTGTCCAGGCCATCATGCAATTATTGCTCTGAACTATGTCCCTAGTTCATGGCCACTATGCTCCTCTAACCTTCAACCACACAAGGCAGCATTGGCAAACCATTATATCATCAAGCCTATCTCAGGCCACCTTGAACACCATACCTGTCCTTCAGTTCTAAAATTTAGAGGTCAGTGATTCCTATACCTTGCATACTGCAGCCAGGTCACTTTTCACACAGGGACAGGCACACATCACTTCAATTTTTACAGGATGCTTTTGCGTTGAAGTCAAGATATGCATCTTATGGCTGTTAGCTTGTTTCCTAGCACTCACTCTCTTTAGCACTTACTTGGCAGTTGCCACTCTCTGCCATAAGACCGTAAGATCATAAGACATAGGAGTGGAAGTAAGGCCATTCGGCCCATCAAGTCCACTCCGCCATTTAAACCATGGCTGATGGTCATTTCAACACCACTTCCCTGCACTCTCCCAATAGCCCTTGATTCCTTTTGAGATCAAGAATTTGTCGATCTCTGCCTTGAAGGCACCCAACGTCCCGGCCTCCACTGCACTCCGCAGCAATGAATTCACAAGCCCACCACTCTCTGGCTGAAGAAATGTCGTCTCATTTCACTTTTAAATTTACTCCCTCTACTTTTAAGGCTGTGCCCACGGGTCCTAGTCTCCCGACCTAAAGGAAACAACTTCCTAGTGTCCACCCCTTCTAAACCATACATTATCTTGTAAGTTTCTATTAGATCTCCCCTAAACCTTCTAAACTCTAATGAGTACAATCCCAGGATCCTCAGCCGTTCCTTACACGCTAAATCTACCATTCCAGGGATCATCCGTGTGAATCTCTGCTGGACACGCTCCAGGGCTAGTATGTCCTTCCTGAGGTGTGGGGCCCAAAATTGGAGATAGTATTCTAAATGGGGCCTAACTAGAGCCTTATAAAGCCTCAGAAGCACATCGCTGCTTTTATATTCCAACCCTCTTGAGATAAACGACAACATTACATTTGCTTTCTGAATTACGGACTCTACCTGCAAGTTAGCCTTTAGAGAATCCTGGACCAACACTCCCAGATCCCTTTGCACTTCTGATTTGCAAATTTTCTCATCGTTTAGAAAATAGTCCATGCCTGTATTCTTTTTTCCAAAGTGCAAAACCTCACATGTACTCACATTGAATTTCATCAGCCATTTCCTGGACCACTCTTCTAAACTGTCTAAATCTTTCTGCAGCCTCCCCACCTCCTCAGTATGGCCTACCTGTCCACCTATCTTCGTTTCATTGGCAAACTTCACCAGAATTCCCCCAATCCCTTTATCCAGATCATTAATATATAAGGTGAACAGCTGTGGCCCCAACACTGAACCCTGCGCGACACCACTCATCACCGGTTGCCATTCCGAAAAAGAGCCTTTTATCCCAACTCTCTGCCTTCTGTCAGACAGCCAATCCTCAATCCAAGTCAGTAGCTCACCTCGAACACCATGGGCCCTCACCTTGCTCAGCAGCCTCCCGTGAAGCACTGTATCAAAGGCCTTTTGGAAGTCTAGATAGATAACATCTACTAGGTTTCCCTGGTCTAACATACTTGTTACCTCTTCAAAGAATTCTGACAGGTTTGTCAGGCACGACCCGCCCTTACTAAAGCCATGCTGACTTGTTTTAATCTGACCCTGCGCTTCCAGGAATTTAGAAATCTCATCCTTGACAATGGATTCTAGAATTTTACCAACTACCGAGGTTAGGCTAATCAGCCTATAATTTTCCATCTTTTGCCTTGATCCTTTCTTAAACAAGGGAGCTACAACAGCAATTTTCCAATCATCTGTGACTTTCCCTGACTCCAGTGACTTTTGAAAGATCACGACCAAAGCCTCCGCTATTTCCTCAGCCACCTCCCTCAGAACTCTAGGATGTAGCCTATCGTGGCCAGGAGATTTATGAATTTTTAGACCCTTTAGCTTTTCTAGCACTTTCTCTTTTGTAATGCCTACCATACTCAACTCTGCCCCCTGGCTCTCCTTAATTGTTGGCATACTACTCATGTCTTCCACTGTGAAAACTGACGCAATGTACTTATGAAGTTCTTCAGCTATTTCCTTATCTCCCATCACTAGCCTTCCAGCATCAATTTGGAGCGGCCCAATGTCTACTTTTGTCTCTCGTTTGTTTCTTATGTATTGAAAGAAGCTTTTACTATCATTTCTAATATTACTAGCTAGCCTACCTTCATAGTTGATCCTCTCCTTCCTTATTGCTCTCTTTGTTATCCTCTGTCTGTGTTTGTAGCTTTCCCAATCTTCTGATTTCCCAGCGCTCTTGGCCACTTTATAGGCTGTCTCTTTTTCTTTGATATATTTCCTGACTTCTTTTGTCAGCCATGGCTGTCTAATCCCACCTCAGATAATCTTTCTTTTCTTTGGGATGAACCTCTGTACTGTGTCCTCAATTACAGCCAGAAACTCCTGCCATTGTTGCTCTACTGTCTTCCCCGCTAGGCTCTGCTTCCAGTCGATTTTCGTCAATTCCTCTCTCATGCCCCTGTAATTACCTTTATTTAACTGTAACACCATTATATCCGATTTTGCCTTCTCTCTTTCAAACTGCAGACTGAACTGTACCATATTATGATTGGTGTCTCCTAAGTGTTCCCTTACTTTAAGGTCTTTTATAAAATCAGGCTCATTACATAGCACTAAGTCCAGAGTAGCCTGGTCCCTTGTGGGCTCCATCACAAGCTGTTCCAAAAAGCCATCCTGCAAACATTCCATGAATTCCCTTCCTTTGGATCCACCGGCAACATTATTCACCCAATCCACCTGCATATTGAAGTCCCCCATGATCACCGTGACCTTGCCTTTCTGACATGCTCTATCTATTTCCAGGCACATCTTGCGCCCCTGGTCCTGATCACTGTTAGGAGGTCTGTACATAACTCCCATTATAGTTTTTTTGCCTTTGTGGTTCCTCAACACCACCCACACAGACTCCACATCTTCTGAACCTATGTCATTTAGGGTTGTAGATTTAATTCCATTCTTAACTAACAAGGCAACCCCACCCCCTCTGCCCACCTCCCTGTCTTTTCGATAAGTTGTAAATCCTTGGATGTTTAACTGCCAGTCCTGAGCTCCCTGCAACCATGTCTCTGTGATGCCTACCACATCATAATCATTCAAGATGATTTGTGCTGTTAATTTATCTACTTTGTTGCGAATACTACAAGCATTTAGATAAAATGTCTTAACGCTAGCTTTCTTATCATTATTAGAGAGGTTGGAAATCCCAAGATGTCTTAAGCTATCCTTCCTTTTTGCTGTATTCCTAGTCTGCCTTGAGCTTAAATCCACCTGTACACATGCTATCCTGTTGCTTATCTTTCCATTTAACTCCTTACTCCCTGTCTCTTTCACTTTCCCTTTTCCCCCGACTCACTAGTTTAAAGTCCTACTGACCACCCTATTTATCCTTTTCGCTAGAACACTGGTTCCAGATCAGTTCAGGTGGTGACCGTCCCAACAGTAAGATCCCCCCCGGTTCCAAAACTGATGCTAATGCCCCATGAAATGGAATCCTTCTTTCTCACACCAATCCCTTAGCCACGTGTTTACTTCCCTAACTTTCTTATCCCTCTGCCAACTGGCACGTGGGTCAGGCAGTAATCCGGAGATTATGACCCTTGAGGACCTGTACTTCAATTTCTTTCCTAGTGCTTGATAATCCCTGAACAGGTCCTCTACCCTAGCTTTGCTGATGTTGTTAGTCCCAATGTGGACCACATCAACTAGTTCCTCCCCCTCCCGCTCCAATATCCTTTCAAGCCAGTTGGAGGAGTCCTGCACCCTGGCACCGGGCAGGCAACACACCATGCGGGACTCCCAAACCGGCTTGCAAAGGATACTATCTGTCCCTCTAATTATAGAATCCCCTATAACAACCACCTGTCTTTTTGCTCCCCCCTCTTGAATGACCTTCTGTGCCATGGTGCCGTGGTCAGCTGGCTCATCCTGTCCACAGTCCTTTTCCTCAACCGTATAGGGAGCAAGAATCTCATACCTGTAGCTCAAGGTCAAGGGCTGAGGCTCCTGCCCTCCTGAACTCAGAATCCCCCTACCCGCCTCACTTACAGTCACACCTTGTCCCTGAACACTTTCTGAATTTGAGTTATTTAATCTACCGGGTGTGACTGCCTCCTGAAACAAAGTGTCCAGGTAACTCTGCCCCTCCCGGATGTGCCGCAGAGTTTGAAGCTCAGATTCCAGGTCATTTACTCTGATCCGGAGTTCTTTCAAGCCTACTTGACACTTCATTCTTAATACATGCTCACTGACTTCAGCACTGACTTACTGGCTGCCAGCCTCCATGCACCCAGCAAAGTTTTTTTTTAGTGCACGAAAGTTTTCAATTACTGGCTGCCAATGTCTGTGGCTCACATCACTTTTTAGCGCAGTGAGAAGCAAGCAGTTTGTGTTGCTGGGGAGACACTATTTGCCATAAACCATTGCCTCTAACCAGTGACTGCCAAAACAAGTATTTAAACTATATATGACATGCATCTTCAGCAAAGAACGTGGAAGGAAGGAGATTGGAGAAATAAAGGTCTTGGGAAGGAAAATTAAGATCTCATCGAAGCCTATGGACTGGTACTACTGGACAGTGATTCCCCATAATTTCCTCTCTTCCACCCATAACACCTATTTTATGTTTGTCTGGCAGTTTGTGTGTTCAGGGATTTTAAAGAGGTTAGAGTCTCATCTAACGGAACAACGTATTACTAGTCTATGGGTTTGTTTACTTGTAACAATAACTTATTTATTTATAATAAACTGTAGTTCTTGTTCACTTCAGGAAATTGATCAGTGTCTTCCAATAACTTGAGGGACTCTGTGCACTTTGAGTGAGTTATTAACTCTTGTGGTGATGCCAGGAGCAAAGGTTCAAAAGCAGAAATTGCTGGAAAAGCTTAGCAGGTCTGGCGGCATCTGTGAAGAAAAAAAATCAGAGTTAACGCTTCAGGTCCAGCGACCCTTTCTCAAAACTGATGATAGCGAGAAAGATATCAGTTTATATGCAGAAAATAGGGAGGGGTTTGGTGTTGGGAGTAAACAATGGGATAAAGGATAGAGCCCAAAGAGAGAGAAGAATGATTGGATAGACAAAGGAGTTGATTACGCTCTGACTAGGAAGGTGAATAGCTGTTAATCGGGACTGTTAGTGACTAGCAATGTGTAGTATGCATTTGAAGCTTATGTGATAACAAGGCCTGGTGTGTGGGGTAGGGGTTAGGACATGGGAGAGTTTAGATCCTAAAATTATTGAGCTCGATATTGAGTCCGGAGGGTTGCAGGGTCCCAAGTGGAAATGAGGTGTTGTTCTTCCAGCTTATGTTGAGCTTCACTGGAACACTACAGCAAGCCAGAGACAGAGAATTTGGCCAGCGAGCAGGATAGTGTGTTAAAGTGGCAGAGAACTGGAAGCTCAGGGTCTTTTTTACAAGCAGAACATAGATGATCTTCTGAGTGGTCACCCAGTGTACGCTTTGTTTCCCCATTATAGAGGAGACCACATTGTGAGCAGCAAATGCAGGAGACAAGATTCTGGAAAGTGCAGGTGCAGTTTTGCTTCACCTGGAACGTATGTTTAGGTCCTTGGATGTAGGGAGGGAGAAAATAAATGGTTGCCGGTTACAGGAGAAAGTGCCGTGGGGTTATGGGGAGGTGTTGGGAGTGATGGAAGTGTGGACCAGAGTGTCCCAGAGGGAACAGTCCCTGCGGAAGGTGGACAAAGGAGGGGAGGGGAATATGTGTCTGGTGGTGGCACCTTGCTGGAGGTGGTGGAAATGGTGTCTGATGATTTTCTGGATGTGAATGTTGGTGGGAAGGTAGGTAAGGACTAGGGGAACTTTATTGCTGTTACAGATGGGAATAGGAGGGTGAGGCCAGAAGTGCGGGAGATGGGTTGGACCTGGTTGATGTCCCTGTTGACAATGATGCAGGGGAATCCTTGGTTGAGGAAGAAGGTGGACATGTCAGTTGCTCCCTGGTCAAAGTTGGCCTCATCTGAACATATATGACGGAGACAGAGGAACTGAGAGAATAGGATGGAGTCTTTGCAGGAAGTGGGGTGTAAGGATGTAGCTGTGGGAGTCAGTGGGTTTGGAGTGGATATTAGTGGCTGGTCTATCCCCAGAAATTAATACAGTGATGTTGAGGAAGGGGAGTGAGAAGTCAGAGATAGACCAGGTAGAAGTGAGGCAGGGTGAAATTTGGAAGCGAAATGATTAACTTTTCCAATTCCAGATGAGAGGGAAGCAGCACTGATGATATCATCGATATTTTAGAGAAAGTGCTGTGGATCAAGTCTGGAATAGGACTGGAACAAGGAATGTCCCACCTATCCCGCAAAGGGACAGGCATAACTGCTGCCCATGCTGGTACCCATGGGCACCCCTGTGGCCTGAAGAAAATGAAAGGAGTTAAAAGAGAAGTTGTCGAGAGTGAGGATGAGCTCGGCCAAGTCGAGGAGGACGGTAGTGGGAGGGAATGGCTCAGGCCTTTGCTCCTGGAAGAAGCAGAGAGCCCTGAGAGTCTCCTGGTGGGAATTGTAAATCCCACGTAAATGGATTGTAGATAATAAAGTGTGAAGCTGGATGAACACAGCAGGCCAAGCAGCATCTCAGGAGCACAAAAGCTGACGTTTCGGGCCTGGACCCTTCATCAGAGAGGGGGATGGGGTGAGGGTTCTGGAATAAATAGGGAGAGAGGGGGAGGCGGACCGAAGATGGAGAGAAAAGAAGATAGGTGGAGAGGAGCATATAGCTGGGGAGATAGGGAGGGGATAGGTCAGTCCAGGGAAGACGGACAGGTCAAGGAGGTGGGATGAGGTTAGTAGGTAGGAGATGGAGGTGCGGCTTGGGGTGGGAGGAAGGGATGGGTGAGAGGAAGAACAGGTTAGGGAGGCAGAGACAGGCTGGGCGGGTTTTGGGATGCAGTGGGTGGAGGGGAAGAGCTGGGCTGGTTGTGTAGTCCAGTGGGGGGAGGGGACGAACTGGGCTGGTTTTGCGATGCAGTGGGGGAAGGGGAGATTTTGAAGCTGGTGAAGTCCACATTGATACCATTGGGTTGCAGGCTTCCCAAGCGGAATATGAGTTGCTGTTCCTGCAACCTTCGGGTGGCATCATTGTGGCACTGCAGGAGGCCCATGATGGACATGTCATCTAAAGAATGGGAGGGGGAGTTGAAATGGTTCGCGACTGGGAGGTGCAGTTGTTTATCGCGAACCGAGCGGAGGTGTTCTGCAAAGCGGTCCCCAAGCCTGCGCTTGGTTTCCCCAATGTAGAGGAGGCCACACCAGGTACAATGGATACAGTATACCACATTGGCAGATGTGCAGGTGAACCTCTGCTTAATATGGAAAGTCATCTTGGGGCCTGGGATAGGGGTGAACGAGGAGGTGTGGGGGCAAGTGTAGCACTTCCTGTGGTTGCAGGAGGAGGTGCCGGGTGTGGTGGGGTTGGAGGGCATTGTGGAGTGAACAAGGGAGTCACGGAGAGAGTGGTCTCTCCAGAAAGCAGACAAGGGTGGGGATGGAAAAATGTCTTGGGTGGTGGGGTCGGATTGTAGATGGCGGAAGTGTCGAAGGGTGATGCGTGTATCCGGAGGTGGTGGGGTGGTATGTGAGAATGAGGGGGATCCTCTTTGGGCGGTTGTGGCGGGGGCAGGGTGTGAGGGATGTGTTGTTGGAAATGCGGGAGACGCGGTCAGAAGTACTTGTTCATCTGAGATGTGTGGGAGTAGAATGCCTCATCGTGGGAGCAGATGCGGCAGAGGCGGAGGAATTGGGAATAGGGGATGGAATTTTTGCAGGAGGGTGGGTGGGAGGAGGTGTATTCTAGGTAGCTGTGGGAGTCGGTGGGCTTGAAATGGACATCAGTTACAAGCTGGTTGCCTGAGATGGAGACTGAGAGGTCCAGGAAGGTGAGGGATGTGTTGGAGATGGCCCAGGTGAACTGAAGGTTGGGGTGGAAGGTGTTCGTGAAGTGGTGAATGGATTGTAGATGTGCTTGAGAATCAATGCACTTTGCCAAGTGGGTAACAACAATTGTGTGAAATACAGGATGTTAGCTCAACTACTGCGATGGAATGGTGATTTATGTGCACGTTAGCATTGTGTGCCTGACATGGAGGGGAATTTGGAGATGTTACAGTCCATTCAATATTGCTGCTCTTGTCCTTTGCAGTGAGATATTTGGCATATTTGGCACGCCAAATGCAACATTGAAGTATAAGTGACTAACAGCTGAGATTTAAGAGTGCGCTATTGAGAATAACAATAAGCTAATGAAGGGATGAAGCCAATCAGGTTTAATTAATCAGTGATTTAAAGTGATTAAAATATCCCTTTAAAGACTTTCTGCTCTTCCTTGAACGATGAGCTTCTCAAATGCAAGGATTTTAATATACTGTTTTTGCAAACAAACCACACAACCATTATTATTTGTCATTGGGATTGCTAGCAACTTTGGTTTCAGAGTACGTTTTTGATTAATCAATATAACTCATTGGGTTTAATATTGCTTCCACTTCATTATCAATTGCTTTATTTCATCTTCATATTCTTTTGTGCAATCATGCTTTATTTTCTTTACATTTGTGTAGTTGAAGTGCAAGCTCACCTTTAACAATTGGGAGGGGAGCTCATGGTGATTAGAATTAGAATTAGATTTGCTCGGTTTATTGTCACATATACTCAAGCACAGGGATATAACAGTACTGTGAAAAATGTGAGCTTGATTATGCATTCTTAAAAAAAAATTGCCTTTTTATGTAGGCAATTATAAACATCACATTTCCTACGGGAATGCAACGTGATCAACTCAAAATGTTTGTCTTGTTTTAGTGATCAAAAGTGTACCTTTGTAGTTCTTTTGCTTTTTTAAAAATAGAAAATTAGATGTGCGTAGTAAAATAAGCTCAAGTTGTGATGTACACTTTCACATTGTTAGCGTTGGTTCAAAGATCAGAATTCAAATCACAAAAGCTGGAAACTACATTTACAAAACAGAATGAAGCTGGCAAATTTGCTTAAAGACAAACAAACCAAAGTTTGACCTTTTATCTTTGATTGCAATTGCTCAGTTATGCAAAACAAATCATATCTATGTGATTAAAAGCTTTAAATTTGGCCATGATCCCATCACGCAGCAAGTGTCCATGGGACAAAAAATTAATTCTTTTGGCTGGAGTTAGGAATGGCTTAATATCCCTTGATTAAAAATAAACTAAAATCGTAATGTGTTAAACGGTATATAAAAACCAATTAATCTAAACTCACCTTGACAAAAAAATTAGAACTCTGATGCCACTCTGCCAGTGGATGTGTGGCACCATGAGACCTAAATTGGTGGATGTACCATGCTGGTTTGAAGAGATTAACGTATGGGACATTCTGAATAGCAGCTTTAATTGTGATGATGCTAGTTTTCACATGATAGAGAAACTTGAGAAAAGAACCAGCAAGGCTTTGACAGAGTAGGACATACTTCTGTAAAGCTGTACATATATGTACTCAATATGTAGTAAGTTGTTATTGTTTAAGAATATATATGGACATATGAACTAGGGGTAGAGGTAAGCCTTTCAAGCCTTTTCCACCATTCAATAAGATCATGGCTGGTTCAGTTGTGTGTCAAAATACACATCTCATCTAGATCCCAACACTTTGAATCCCACAGCAAACAAAAATCTACCTACTTTCACCTTGCAAATATTCACTTGCATTGCCTACATTGTTTTCTGAGACAGAAAGTTTCAAAATCATCCAGCCCTCTGTGAGAAGAAAGTTCTCATCATCTCTCCTAAAAGGCTAGTCCCTAATTTGAAAACAATGTCCCTAATCAAAAGATGAAACATCCTTTCCACATCCACCTTGAAATGCCGATATTAGAAACTCCAATCAAATCACCCTCACTCTTTCAAAATAAGCCTAGTCTGTCCAATCTTTCCTCACAAGGTAATTTGCTCAATCCAGGTATCAATCTGGGTAAACCTGCTCTAACCCACATTTAGATCTTTTGTTAAATAAGGAAGCCAAAACATGTTCATAGTATTCAGGTGTGATCTCATCGATGCCCTGTTTAACTAAAACATAATCCCTTTACTTCTATGCTCAATTTCTCTCTTAGTAAGGAATCGCTTTCAATTGACCTTCTTGATTACTTCTTATACCTGCATAGTATTATTTAGATCTAGATCTTCTCGAATCCTCTCATCCTTGGAACTCTGCATTCATTCTACAATTTTAAGAGTACTTTGCTTTTTCATATGAAAGTGAAGAAATTCACATTTCCTCACTGCACTTTCCAGATTTATGCCCACTCACTGACCTATCCATTTTGGCTTTCATCCTTATTATATTATCTTCACAGCATAGATTCCTACCTATCTTTTTCAGCTGCAAATTTAGATATCATGCCTTTGGTTCCCTCATTTAAATCATTCAGATACATTGTAGAAAAATGGAGAGAACTGGCCCCTGCAGAGCTGCACTCAATCCTGCCAGTCTTAAAAATATCCGTTTGTGCATATTTCCTATTTTCTGCAGCCAGCCAATCTTCTATCCATACTGATACTTTACCCCTACACCATGAGCTCCCACGTAGCACAAAAAATATTCCTGTAGCATACTGTCAAATGCCATTTAGAAATCAAAGTACAGTACATCAGTGGGTTCTCCTTTATCCACATACATGTGACTCTTTCAAATAATTCCAAACATTGGTTAAAAGCCATTTCTCTTTCACAAAACCATGTTGACTCTTTATCTCAAGTGTTTTTAAGTGCTTAGTTAAAACCTCTTTAATGATCTGTTTCACAATTTTTCTGCCATAGACATCAAACTAAAATTGGCTTGTAGTTTCCCGTTTATTAGCTCCCTGTCTTCTTGAGAGGAGGAGTTACACTTGTTGTATTCCAGTATTATGAAACCCTTCCAGAATCTGATGAATCTCAGAAAATGAACACACAGCCTACTGAAGGTTTCTGTGAACATATCTATAATTTCACATTTTCTGTATTATATTCCATCTGCACCCTCTTCCACTCCTTTTGCCTGCCTGTCTATATCGCTTACAGTCTCCTTCGCACAGCTTATGTTCTCACACGGCTTTGTATTGTCAGCAAACCTGAATATGTTACAGACAGTTCCATCATCTAAGTCATTGATTTTGTTGTGAATAGTTAAGGCCCAAGTACTGATTCCTGCAACATTATATTAGTTAAACTCTGCTATCGCAAAAGTGACCTGTCTATTTTTCTTCATGATTCTTTGCCTGTTAACAAATTCATAACCCATGCTAATATATTACACTCAATGCCATGAGCCTAAGTCTTTGGAATTTTTGAAGATCTTTTTGAAAATTTGAAAAACAACCTTTGGAGAAAGCCAAATTTACTACACCTATTGATACCCCACGTATTCTGCTCTTTGCATTCTCAAAAACACCAATTTGTGAAACATAACAACCTTTTCAAAAAATTGTGTTGACTGTGTTGCATCATTTAGTTACTTTGCAGCATGTGTGTTAGATTTTTCTTAATAATAGTTTCCAGCATTTTTCCAACCACTAACATCAATCTACCTGATGTATATTGTTTCTGAATACCTAGCTCATTCATTTCTTGAATAGTGGGATCATATTCATTACCTTTTAATCCAGGGACTGATTGAGGATCTAGGAAATTTTGTAAGATTAATCCAAGGCATCCATTATTTCTCTAGTCACCACTTTTAAAATCTGAATGAGTATACCATCAGGTTCAGGAGATTTATTTGTTTTACTAATGTTATTTTTGCAGTACATTTTCTTTACGTATATAATTACTTTGGTTTCCTACATTTCAGATTTTGTTCTTTCAGTTTTCTACAGTGAAGAAAAGCATGGAATATTTGTTTAACATCTTTGTCAATTCCTTACTACCCTTTCTTATTCAATGTTTGCTCTTCTTTGTCCTTGTTTTCAGAGCAGTTTTTATTTCTCAAAGAATTGTATATTAATTAAAGAGTGTGAATTATTTGTTACAATTGACATTGGAATTCAGTCCAGCGTGAACTGGGTGCTGGGATTGCAAATAATCTGCTTTAACCTGGAACATCGGCCTGGGAAGGATCAATACTCAAAGGATCAATGGCATTTTGTAGCCATTGATAGGTTCATTACAAAATGCACACTTGTTTCAATCAGATATTGCTGGGTCTATCCAATGCTGTACACATATTCATTTTCCACAGACATCCAGCAACTTTCAGAAACATACCCAATTGCTACAGTGGATTGAATAAGAGATTTTCTGCACTCCTTAAGGAACAGCATCTCGACACAAACATATCCAAACCTCCTTTGCCGCGCTCCACGAGTATTTGCTTGGTAATAAAAGATTCACAATCTTATTTCAGGATTCTATCGTTGACTCTACAGAAGACAGTGATGGGGATACATTGCTCCAGTGATGATTGTGCCACGTGCTAGTGAGGCGAGGAATAGGGAGAGAGAGGAGTTGAACACGTGGCTACAGGGATGGTGCAGGAAGGGGGGTTTTGGATTCTTGGATAATTGGGGCTCTTTCTGGGGTAGGTGGGACCTCTACAAGCAAGATGATCTTCACCTGAACCAGAGGGGTACCGATATCCTGGGGGGGAAATTTGCTAAGGCTATTCGGGTAGGCTTAAACTAATTCAGCAGGGGGATGGGCACCAAAATTGTAGTTCGACTATAGAAAAGGTTGAGAATAGGGTGGTCCGAAATAAAGTTTCAGGGAAGCAAGATGGCACCGGCAAGCAAGAAGTTGGTTTGAAGTGTGTCTACCTCAATGCCAGGAGCGTCCGGAATAAGGTGGGTGAACTTGCAGCATGGGTTAGTACCTGGGACTTCGATGTTGTGGCCATTTCGGAGACATGGATAGAGCAGGGACAGGAATGGTTGTTGCAGGTTCCGGGATTTAGGTGTTTCAGTAAGAACAGAGAGGATGGTAAAAGGGGCGGAGGTGTGGCATTATTGGTCAAGGACAGTATTACAGTTGCAGAAAGGATGTTTGGGGGCTCATCAACTGAGGTAGTATGGGCTGAGGTTAGAGACAGGAAAGGAGAGGTCACCCTGTTGGGAGTTTTCTATAGGCCTCCGAATACTTCCAGAGATGTAGAGGAAAGGATAGCAAAGATGATTCTCGATAGGAGTGAGAGAGACAGGGTAGTTGTCATGGGGGACTTCAACTTTCCAAATATTGACTGGGAACACTATAGTTCGAGTACTATAGATGTGTCAGTTTTCGTCCAGTGTGTGCAGGAGGGCTTCCTGACACAGTATGTAGATAGGCCAACAAGGGGCGAAGCCACATTAGATTTGGTACTGGATAATGAGCCTGGCCAGGTGTTAGATTTGGAAGTAGGTGAGCACTTGAGTGATGGCGATCACAATTCTGTTATGTTTACTTTAGTGTTGGATAGGGATAGGTGTATACCACTGGGCAAGAGTTATAGCTAAGGGAAAGGCAATTACGATGAGATTAGGCAAGATTTAGGGAGATAGGATGGGGAAGGAAACTGCTGGGGATGGGCACATTAGAAATGTGGAGCTTATTCAAGGAAAAGCTCCTGTGTGTCCTAGATAAGTATGTACCTGTCAGGCAGGGAGGAAGCTGTAGAGAGCGGGAGCCGTAGTTTACGAAGGAGGTGGAATCTCTGGTCAAGAGGAAGAAGAAGGCTTATGTTAGGACGAGATGTGAAGGCTCAGTTAGTGCACTTGACGGCTACGTGGTAGCCAGGAAAGACCTAAAGAGAGAGCTCAGAAGAGCCAGGAGGAGACATGAGAAGTTGTTGGATCAGGGTAAAACCTAAGGCTTTCTATAGGTATTTAAGGAATAATAGAATGACGAAAGAAAGATTAGGCCCAATCAAGGATAGTAGTGGTAAGTTGTGTGTGGAGTCAGATGAGATAGGGGAAGCGCTAAATGAATATTTTTCAACAGTATTCGCTCTAGAAAACGACAATATTGTCGAGGAGAATACTGAGATACAGGCTCCTAGGCTAGGTGGGATTGAGGTTCACAAGGAAGAGGTATTAGAAATCCTTCAGAGGGTGAAGTAGATAAGTCCCCTGGGCTGGATGGGATTTATCTTAGGATCCTCTGGGAAGCCAGGGAGGAGATTGCCGAGCCTTTGGCATTGATCTTTAACTCGTCATTGTCTACAGGAATAGTGCCAGATGACTGGAGGGTAGCAAATGTGGTTCCCCTGTTCAAGAAGGGGAGTAGAGACAACCCTGGTAATTATAGACCAGTGAGCCTCACCTCAGTTGTTGGTAAAGTGTTGGAAAAGGTTATAAAGGATAGGATTTATAATCATCTAGAAAAGGATAAATTGATCAGGGATAGTCAGCACGGTTTTGTGAAGGGAAGGTCGTGCCTCACAAACCTTATTGAGTTCTTTGAGAAGGTGATCAAACAGGTAGATGAGAGTAAACCGGTTGATGTGGTGTATATGGATTTCAGCAAGGTGTTCGATAAGGTTCCCCACAATAGGCTATTGTACAAAATGCGGAGGAATGGAATTGTGAGAGATACAGCAGTTTGGATTGGAAATTGGCTTGCTGAAAGAAGACAGAGGGTGGTAGTTGATGGGAAATGTTCATCCTGGAGACCAGTTACTAGTGGTGTACCTCAAGGGTCGGTGTTGGGTCCACTGCTGTTTGTCATTTTTATAACTGACCTGGATGAGGGCGTAGAAGGATGGGTTAGTAAATTTGCAGACGACACTAAGGTCGGTGGAGTTGTGGAAAGTGACGAAGGATGCTGTAGGTTGCAGAGAGACATAGATAAGCTGCAGAGCTGGGCTGAGAGGTGGCAAATGGAGTTTAATGCAGACAAGTGTGAGGTGATGCACTTTGGTAGGAGTAACCAAAAGGCAAAGTACTGGGCTAATGGTAAGATTCTTGGTAGTGTAGATGAGCAGAGAGATCTCGGTGTCCATGTACACAGATCCTTGAAAGTTGCCACCCAGGTTGACAGGGCTGTTAAGAAGGTATACAGTGTTTTAGCTTTTATTAATAGAGGAATCAGGTTCCGGAACCAAGAGGTTATGGTGAAGCTGTACAAAACTCTGGTGTGGCCGCACTTGGAGTATTGCATACAGCTCTGGTCACTGCATTATAAGAAGGATGTGGAAGCTTTGGAAAGGGTGCAGAGGAGATTTACTAGGATGTTGCCTGGTCTGGAGGGAAGGTTTTACGAGGAAGGGCTGAGGGACTTGAGGCTGTTTTCATCAGAGAGAAGAAGGTTGAGAGGTGACTTAATTGAGACATATAAAATAATCAGAGGGTTAGATAGGGTGGACAGGGAGAGCATTTTTCCTAGGATGGTGACGGCGAGCATGAGGGGGCATAGCTTTATATTGAGGGGTGAAAGATATAGGACAGATGTCAGAGGTAGTTTCTTTACTCAGAGAGAAGTAAGGGAATGGAACGCTTTGCCTGCAACGGTAGTAGATTCGCCAATTTTAGGTACGTTTAAATCGTCATTGGACAAGCATATGGACGTACATGGAATAGTGTAGGTTAGATGGGCTTGAGATCGGTATGACAGGTCGGCACAACATCAAGGGCCGAAGGGCCTGTACTGTGCTGTAATGTTCTATGTTCTATTACCCAGTAATTCATAGTGTTTCTTTAATGGAATATAAAAATAATTTCAGGTGACAAATGTACAAAATCAAAACAGAACGAAAAAGAATACATATTTGGCAGATATTAAAGCCATAAATTATTCTGTGTTTGAGTATATTAGATTATCTAACTATTAATCACATGTAGTGTGTGTTACTAGTCATGAATTAATGCCAATAGTTCAATGATGCCAAAAAAATGGTGTTGCATTCAATTTTTTTCCCTGAACTTGCTATCTTCCACATTGGAAAAAAAGATTATTGGGGGGGATATAGAACCAGGAAATAGAAAGGCAATATTTTAGAACCCTCATGACACTGTGTCACCAGAGTGGGGATACATGCATGTACACACTGTAAAGTTTTGACCAGTTTGTGGTCCATTGGAATATATCAAATTTGTCATGATGTGGAGGTGCCTGTGTTGCACTCGGGTGGACAAGGTCAGAAATCACACTACGCCAGGCTACAGCCCAACAGGTTTATGTGAAAGTACAAGCTTTCAGAGTCTCATTTCCTCTTCACATATTAGTGACAGAAGCAGTATCAAAGAATTTATAAGTGAAAGTTCAAAGAGTCATTGATGAGGACATACTAGACAAGCTAAGATGCTGTTAAATCTTTAATCGGGTTGAAGGTTTTAATTGAGTAATACGTATATGTAAGTCTCTGAATTCTTTCAAAGTCACTGACCTGAGAGAACCAAAGATTTTATCAGCGTAAACAAGTGGTGACAATTTAGGGCAACAATGCATGTTAGGTGTGAGGCCTTGTTTAGAATCTTCAGAGACAGGAAGAAAAGCTGATGCTGGAGACATGGATAGCACAGTGTGGAGCTGAAGGAACACAGCAGGCCACGCAGCATCACAGGAGCAGAAAAGTTGATGTTTTGGGCCGGGACCCTTCCTCCTGCTCCTCTGATGCTGCCTGGCCTGCTGGGCTCCTCCAGGTCCGCACTATTTTATCTCTTGTTTAGAATCTTTTTGTGTTTTGGTTTGGAGTCTGAATGATTTTGTTTCTAAAGTAGGAATTTATAAAATGCCACATTGGCTGTCTGTCTACATGTTGTATTCTTTTTGAACAAAATAGAATGTATCTGCAATACAAATTCACCCCACAGATTCATGTGTGTGTGTGTGTGTGCGTGTGTGTGTGTGTGTGTGTGTGTGTGTGCGTGTGTGTGTGTGTGTGTGTGTGTGTGTGTGTGTTTGTGAGAGAGAGAGAGAGAGAGTGGGAAAGAGAAAGTGTGGGTGTGTGAGAGAGGAGAAAGAGAGAGAGAGTGACTTCAGAGGAATTTGGGGATTTACAAATACATATTACTCAATTAAAACCTTCTAAATGATTAAAGATTTAACAGCATCTTAGGTTTGTCTAGTACATCTTCATCAGTAAGTGTGAGCCTTTGATCTTTTCCTTATAAATCCTGTGTCTGATACTTCCTCTCTCACTGACACCTGAAGAAGGACTGAGGCTCCGAAAGCTCGTGTTTTCAAAGAAACCTGTTGGATCATAACATGGTGTTGAGCAATTTCTGTCTATGCCAAGTTGGAACAAATTACTCTTATGTCCACAGGTTATAATCAACCAACACTTAAAAAGGGACAAGCGGGATAAGGAAAAATAAAAATAAATAAAATGACATGACTGAAGCAAACGTCAGCACTGTTAAACTTGGATATAAGTTTTACGCAGGAAATGTAGGACACACTGCCAATTTGAAGGAGCAGCATGTTCACTTCATTTTTAGCACTAATTTAATTCCAAATGAAATATTCCATTTTCTAAATATTAAAGAAGGAATTTCTACTGGTTGAGTCATTTGGATATTAAGCCCTGATTCAGCATGCCCTTCCTTCCTCCACCTAGTCTTCAGGCATCCAGAGCAAGAAACATAATTCTGCGTCTCATGTGAGATCACGACAGGACAGTGGGATAGAGAATGTTCTGTATAAATGGGGCATGTATTGCCTGTTCAGACCAGTGCACATGCAAATTGACAGCTTTGGAGCTCTACTCTTCCATACATTCGCTTCCGCCTCCACGCCTACTTCTCTAACTATGAGCCTCCACGTCACCGCCTCCCTAACCTGTTCTTCCTCTCACCTATCCCCTCCTCCCACCTCAAGCTGCACCTCCATTTCCTACCTACTAACCTCATCCCACCCCCTTGACCTGTCCATCCGCCCTGGACTGACCTAACCCCTCCCTATCTCCCCATCTATACTCTCCTCTCCACCGATCTTCTCCTCTATCCATCTTCAGTCCGCCACCCCTCTCTCCCTATTTATTTCAGAATCCTCTCCCCATCCCCCTTTTCTGATGAAGGGTCTAGGCCCAAAACGTCAGCTTTTGTGCTCCTAAGATGCTGCTTGGCCAGCTGTGTTCATCCAGCTCCACACTTTGTTATCTCGGATTTTCCAGCATCTGCAGTTCCCATTATCTCTGATCATTGTTAGCGTAAGCTTGGATTTCTCTAGAATTGTTTTCCTTTTGTGTTTCATGTTCCTGGAAACTGAAACCATAAGGAGCATTGGTATTGTACTTTGCCTTGGGGTTCTGTGTTGACGCAGCAATTTTATGTATTTAACACAGAGTTTGATGTGGATGAGAATGTGGTAGAGAACTAAGTACACAGCTGACTTATAGGAATATTTAGCCCCAAGTGCGAGTTTTGCTAATTTCATGGAGGGGCTCTTTCTTTCCTTCTCCAGCAAATTTTCTTGCACAATATTATATTCCTCACCTTATAAGCAATGCCTCTTGTCAGCAGCAATATTGCTCACCACTGCCAGGATCTTCAAAGTTTCACACTACCAATATCATGTTTGAAGTCCAATTGTGCATGAGTTCAAATGCTGCAAGTCAGGAATTACCTTTCATTGTTCTAATGTAGGAAGAATTACCCAGAGATGACCACAGAGGTGATTTGCCAGCCTGATTTGCTGACAAGTACTTGGAAGTCCTGATTGACAGAATGTTGAACAACAGGGGAGTCCTCTTTTCTCAGGGTTATCTGAGGAGAGCATAGCACAAATTCCCTACCAGCATGGTCTGATATTGCCAGTTTTATCAGTGCAGTGCCCAATATCCAAAAGAATATTAGCAACACTGCAAGAAGGTTAATAATCTTCTGTACTCTGTAAAGAGGACTAACACCGTCTTTTCTCTGCTACCTCACACTCACTCCAATTATGCCATTGCACACATCTTCCACCAAGACTTCTGGTCAACCACTCTCACTAATATATGTAACATCTTCCCTCAATATCTGTCACCCAGTCTATTCTCCTAGACTACTATCGCTGCAAGACCTATGTGCTGCCTACTCACTCCCTTGGGAAACGTCAACACATTTTTCCCACTTATACTAGCACTAACAGATGCACCACCAAATTCCATTGCTCAATCCCTCCTTTTCTTTCATTCCAGAAGAAAACAGCGTACATTAAGGCAGAAAGAGTCAAGATGGTTGGTGGGATGTTTACCATTTAGCTCCTCACCATCTAGGATTCTAGGAACCTGACCCTGACTTCCCTGAGCAGCTGAATGACAGTATTCAAGCCCCTGGGCTGAAACCAGAGACACCTCTTGATGTACTGTGTCAAGATTGTCTAACTGTAAAGATATATTGGTGGACTTCAACAAGGACCACACTCCTTGGATTTTGAGACGTGGCTGTTTGCTTTCTGCATGGAGTGTGTTTGCTGTGAAAGCTGCTGGAACATAGTTCAGGTGCGAGGTTAGCCAGCAATGTGTTACACAGTAAAATATCCACCCCCTGAGCTAATAACCACTGACCAGCATGACAAGCTGCCTGTTTAATGTCTGTGCTGAACAAAAAGGCAAACAGCTGTATTGTGAGCCATTAAATTGTAGTTGAGGCGTCAAAATACACAAATGTAAGGCATGTAAGGGATGCCATGAGCACCTAATGGGTACTAAGTGATTGAGTGTTAAGAGAGTGAGTGATAAGTCCTAAAATGCATGCTGGGCCAGTCTGTGAACTGGGTGCCCAAAGAGCCAGACTATGTTCTTGGATCCAAGGAGGACTGATCTAGTGATTGCAATGATTTCAGCCAGGTCGACCTCATAGAAGATAATAAAATGTGAGGCTGGATGAACACAGCAGTCCCAGCAGCATCTCAGGAGCACAAAAGCTGATGTTTCAGGCCTAGACCCTTCATCAGAGAGGGCGATGGGGTGAGGGTTCTAGAATAAATAGGGAGAGAGGGGGAGGCGGACTGAAGATGGAGAGAAAAGAAGATAGGTGGAGAGGAGCGTATAGATGGGGAGGTAGGGAGGGGATAGGTCAGTCCAGTTAAGACGGACAGGTCAAGGAGGTGGGATGAGGTTAGTAGGTAGGAGATGGAGATGCAGCTTGGGGTGGGAGGAAGGGATGGGTGAGAGGAAGAACAGATTAGGGAGGCAGAGACAGGTTGGACTGGTTTTGTGATACAGTGGGTGGAGGGGACGAACTGGGGTGGTTTTGGGATGCGGTGGGGGAAGGAGAGATTTTGAAGCTGGTGAAGCCCACATTGATACCATTGGGCTGCAGGGTTCCCAGGCGAAATATGAGTTGCTGTTCCTGCAACCTTCGGGTGGCATCATTGTGGCACTGCAGGAGGCCCATGATGGACATGTCATCTAAAGAATGGGAGGGGGAGTGGAAATGGTTTGCGACTGGGAGGTGTAGTTGATTATTGCGAACTGAGCGGAGGTGTTCTGCAAAGCGGTTCCCAAGCCTCCGCTTGGTTTCCCCAATGTAGAGGCAGCCACACCGTGTACAATGGATGCAGTATACCACATTGGCAGATGTGCAGGTGAACCTCTGCTTAATATGGAAAGTCATCGTGGGGCCTGGGATAGGGGTGAGGGAGGAGGTGTGGTGGCAAGTGTAGCACTTCCTGCGGTTGCAGGGGAAGGTGCCGGATGTGGTGGGGTTGGAGGGCAGTGTGGAGTGAACAAGGGAGTCATGGAGAGAGTGGTCTCTCCGGAAAGCAGACAAGGGTGGGGATGGAAAAAAGTCTTGGGTGGTGGGGTCGGATTGTAGATGGCGGAAGTGTCGGAGGATGATGTGTTGTATCTGGAGGTTGTTGGGGTGGTGTGTGAGAACGAGGGGGATCCTCTTTGGGCGGTTGTGGCGGGGGCAGGGTGTGAGGGATGTGTTGCGGGAAATGCGGGAGACGCGGTCAAGGGCGTTCTCGACCACTGTGGGGAGAAAGTTGCGGTCTTTGAAGTACTTGTTCATCTGAGATGTGCGGGAGTAGAATGCCTCATCGTGGGAGCAGATGCAGTAGAGGTGGAGGAATTGGGAATAGGGGATGGAATTTTTGCAGGAGGGTGGGTGGGAGGAGGTGTATTCTAGGTAGCTGTGGGAATCGGTGGGCTTGAAATGGACATCAGTTACAAGCTGGTTGCCTGAGATGGAGACTGAGAGGTCCAGGAAGGTGAGGGATGTGCTGGAGATGGCCCAGGTGAACTGAAGGTTGGGTTGGAAGGTGTTGGTGAAGTGGATGAACTGTTCGAGCTCCTCTGGCGAGCAAGAGGCGGTGCCGATACAGTCATCAATGTAATGGAGGAAGAGGTGGGGTTTGGGGCCTGTGTAGGTGCGGAAGAGGGACTGTTCCACCTAACCTACAGAGGCAGGCATAGCTGGGGCCCATGCAGGTGCCCATGGCCACCCCCTTTGTCTGTAGGAAGTGGGAGGAATCAAAAGAGAAGTTGTTGAGGGTGAGGACGAGTTCGGCTAAGCGGATGAGGGTGTTGGTGGAGGGTGACTGGTCGGGCCTGGGGGACAAGAAGAAGCGGAGGGCCTTGAGGTCATCTGCATGTGGAATACAGGTGTATAATCGCACATCCCAGATGTCCAAGTATATCAAGGACTGCAACATTCCCCCCACAGTGGTCGAGAATGCCCTTGACCGCGTCTCCCGCATTTCCCGCAACACATCCCTCACACCCCGCCCCTGCCCCAACCACCCAAAGAGGACCCCCTCATTCTCATACACCACCCCACCAACCTCTGGATACACCGCATCATCCTCCGACACTTCCGCCATCTACAATCCGACCCCACCACCCAAGACATTTTTCCATCCCCACCCTTGTCTGCTTTCCGGAGAGACCACTCTCTCCGTGACTCCCTTGTTCACTCCACACTGCCCTCCAACCCCACCACACCCGGCACCTTCCCCTGCAACCGCAGGAAATGCTACACTTGCCCCCACACCTCTTCCCTCACCCCTATCCCAGGCCCCACGATGACTTTCCATATTAAGCAGAGGTTCACCTGCACATCTGCCAATGTGGTATACTGCATCCATTGTACCTGGTGTGGCTTCCTCTACATTGGGGAAACCAAGCGGAGGCTTGGGGACCGCTTTGCAGAACACCTCCGCTCGGTTCGCAATAAACAACTACACCTCCCAGTCGCAAACCATTTCCACTCCCCCTCCCATTCTTTAGATGACATGTCCGTCATGGGCCTCCTGCAGTGCCACAATGATGCCACCCGAAGGTTGCAGGAACAGCAACTCATATTCCGCCTGGGAACCCTGCAGCCCAATGGTATCAATGTGGACTTCACCAGCTTCAAAATCTCTCCTTCCCCCCCGCATCCCAAAACCAGCCCAGTTCATCCCCTCCCCCACTGCACCACACAACCAGCCCAGCTCTTCCCCTCCACCCACTGCATCCCAAAACCAGTCCAACCCGTCTCTGCCTCCCTAACCTGTTCTTCCTCTCACCCTTCCCTTCCTCCCACCACAAGCCGCACCTCCATCTCCTACCTACTAACCTCATCCCACCTCCTTGACCTGTCTGTCTTCCCTGGACTGACCTATCCCCTCCCTACCTCCCCACCTATACTCTCCTCTCCACCTATCTTCTCTTCTCTCCATCTTCGGTCCGCCTCCCCCTCTCTCCCTGTTTATTCCAGAACCCTCACCCCATCCCCATCTCTGATGAAGGGTCTAGGCCCGAAATGTCAGCTTTTGTGCTCCTGAGATGCTGCTGGGCCTGCTGTGTTCATCCAGCCTCACATTTTATTATCTTGGATTCTCCGGCATCTGCAGTTCCCATTATCACTCGAACTCATAGAATATGAGTTTCCTGATTGACGCTGTTAATCTGGTCCAATCAAGGAGCCCTGGTTGACAGATGAGGAAAGGGGTATCAGACATCCAATCATTCTGAGAGCTAGCTCTGAGGTAGCTGGATCAGTGTTCAGTAAATTGCACATGTAAGTAAAGGGTGACTTGGTGAAGGGAAGCCAGCTTCTGTGGAGTTATTTCAATTGAGATTATATAAACATTGGAGGATACATGTAAACATATAAACAAAGAAACATTGGAGGATCCCTATAAACACTGCAACTCTAACAACATTTTTGAAGAAGCTTGACTCCCTCCACCACTGGTGCAGTAGATTGAAGTTTGGCCATATCGCAGAAGGATCGGAGCTGGGATTGATGGGCAGACTAAGGGACTGTCATTCCTTTCCTACTATCATGGCTTTCTGTCAATGGTAGGGAAATTGCAGCCAGAGGTCCAAGGCAGTGTTTGTTGAGGGGAGAGAGTAGTCTTCTCCACACTTCGAGGATTACTGGCAAATGTTGACAGCTTTTCTACAGGTTCGGCTAGATTGGATAAAGTGGATCGCCTAATCTGGCACTCTGTGGTTCTGGTGATAATGGCTATCTGTATGTTCATAAATTGCTTTCTCCATTCTGTGGGTACTCACCTTATTGGCCTGTGATCCCTGGCACTCCTCTGCTTACATCGGCAGAGCAGTGGCTGTCTGAGCTGAGTACAGTCCTAGCAGCTAGGATTCCCTCCTGTGGCACTACTGGCACTGAAGAACTACTGGAGCTTTAATTATCAGGTAGTTCTTGGAGGTAGACTCTCATTAAGGTATATAAATCATGTCAAAAGTTCCTGGCTGCAAGGCGGACCTGAAATCCAACTGGTGCATCCTGGATAGTTAAAGTTTGCCCTTTCTTAGAGTATTACTGGGGCCATCACCATTGTTGCCTGTGCTTTGGACACTTCAACCATTTTAGGTCCAAAAAGCTCTTTGCCCAAGTGCTCTTGTTGGTGAGGAGGACAAAGGGACACAATTTTGATTTGTGGTTCAACTCAATTTTATTAACAAAATATTCCTCAAAAACACCATGTGAGCATTTCCCAAAATCCAACAATGTTTACTTTTGATCTAGTTTTATCCATCAGAAGATATTACTACAATGATCCACATGTTCGAGCTGGGTCATTGTAATCACCTTCCTCTCTGACATAGGGCTGACTCTCTTCCACAAAGGTGGGTCTCACAGGTCAGGGCAGATCTCCTCTTTAACTCCAGGTCAATGGGGCGCCACTGCTGGGCCAAGTCAAGTCTTTGCTGTGAGCCTCCAGAATTTTCTGTGACCTTTGGCTAGTGGGGTCAATGAATTGCGCTCAAGTCATCCAATGGAGTCACACCAGAATCCTTCAGTGTCGCTATGCCGCAAGGTGTAGAGTATGCATACTCAGGCAGTCAAGGTACCAGAACGTCTTATCAACACAACCTTCCGGGTAGTTGTATCTGGTTACCCTTGAACATTTGTGACTTCTTTGACCTTGGTTTTCATTATTCTCTGCGCCTGAGACTGCTAGCTGTTGTTTAATTTAGATTGACCAATTTTCCTTCAGGCCCAGTTTCTCCAGTTGTGGGTCAATTTAGAATGTACAACTTTGGACCTGTGTTCACTCAACTACCCCACGCTGGAAACTTCCAGCATTCTATATCTACATTATGTACCATCTACTACATGCTCCATAGCACATTTCCAGAAGTTCCCACGCATGACCTCTACCATCTAGAGCGGCAGCAGCATAGACACTTTGGAATGCTAGTGAGCTCCCCTCCAAACCTGTTACTGTACCGATTTGGAAATATATTGCCTTTCCTTCATCATCATTCGCTCCGTAATATTGGAATTTTCTACCTAACAATATTGAGAGCGTACCTTTACAACACAGACTGCAGTGGTTTGACGACAAGGTGGTTTACCACTACAATCTGGATGGCAATTAAGGATGGGCATTAGTCATTGGCTTCCCAGTGATACCCACTTCTCATAAAGGAGTGTTTCATCAATTTTTATTAATGTATCACGGCTATATGGTAGTGAACTCTGGTTTTAAATCTTCCAACTTTAGTACATTTTGACTGAATTACATGTAAGACATTGCTTGCTAAAACTCAAAGCAACTGTTATGGAATTTGCCAACATTGCGTCTTTCATACACATTGATGAAAACGAAAGAGAAAGCTTACTATAATTTGCAATTCAAGCTGTTATAAATGTGTAATGTATTTATTCAGCAAGGAAGTGGAATTTGTATGCAAATTTGCTTTCATTCTAGGCAAACACATTCTATTTAATTTGCAAATATTCTCCTATAAAATAGATGGCAGAGCGCATGTAACTTTTAGAAATCATACAATACCATGTTGACAGTGATTCATTTCCTGTTTTCACCAGCATCAGTACCTCCAAAAGCAAAAAAAAATTGTCGCCCAATAATTTGCCCGTCTGAGATAATGACTTAAAGGAGTTTTACATTCTGTTGGGTTTTGAGTTACAGCAATGTTGTCTATTTATGAGGCTCTCCTGTATTGCTTTATTGAAAAGGACCAGTTAGAGGCTGCTTTTTAAGTTAGAGGTAGATAGATTCTTGATAAGCAAAGGATGAAAAGTTATTGAAAATAGGAAGGATTATGAGTAATTATATCAGCCTCGTTCTCAGTAAAAGGTGGAGCAGGCTCAAGCGGCCAAAGGACCCACTTACAGTCCTACTTCATATATTGAAATGGCAGATGTAATTGATAAATATTTTGTTTCTATCTTCACTATATGGGATAAAAGAAGTCCGAGCCATAGCTGTAAATAAGAACAATGAAGGAAAAGAGCAAATGGGTAAAATTATAATTATAAAACTTATAGCAATTATTGCTCTTTTATTCAAGAAGGAATGAAAGCAGAAAATAGAAAACTGTAGACTAAGCAAGGGAGCCATACCTATATATCAGAGCTGGGGTTGTATTCTTTAGAGTACAGGAAGTTGAAGGGTAGGGTGTATTGAAGTGCACAAAGGTCTGATGGGCATTGGCAGAGTAGGTAAGGATAAACAGTTCAACCTAGCAGAGATGTCAATTGCTAGTGGTATCACTTTAAGTTAAGAAGTAGGAATTATGGAGAGGACTTGAGGAGATTTTTTTTCAGCCAGAGGTTTGCGGATATCAGGAACTCACTCCCTGAAAGAATGCCAGATATTTTAGATATGTAAGAATTGTGATCAGTTGAAATTGTATTTGCCCAATTTTTTGGGGTCCGCTTTAGACGGTGGCCACATGTGCTGTGGATAAACAGGGGCCCATTAATGGAATGTATTTGGATTTCCAGAAAGCATTAGATAAGGTTCCATACAAGAAAGGATAATATGAATTAGGAGCTCATGAATTATGAAGGAAGGGTACTGGCATGCATAGTAAGTTGTCTGGCTGGTAGAAAACAAATTATGCAAAATGGCTCTCTTTCAAATTGATAGGATACAGTAAGCAAGGTCCCATTGAGCTTTTTGCATGGCTGTTAATATTTTACATTTTAAGTCAATGGTTTAGATGTGTTCATCAAAGGCATGTATACTAAATATGCAGATGACACAAAGATAGGTTGGAAAGTATGCTATGAAGATGACATAACAAGGAAGCAGGCCAATATAGATAGGTTAAGTGAATGACAGATGGAGTATATAGTGAGAACATGTGAAGTTATTTACTTATGCAGAAAGAAAGAAACAGCGAGATATTACTTAAATGGAGAACAATTGTGGAATTCCAAAGTGCAAAGGGATCTAGCTGTTCTCATGCATCGAAAATGTTAGTACAAAGGTACAACATGTAATCAGGAAGGGTAATGGATGCTAGTCTTCATTGTGAGAAGAACTGGACAGATGCATGAAGATGCTGATCTTTAGTTTATTCAGGGCATCGATGAGGCCACACCTTGAATACGGCGTACAGTTTTGGTGTCTTCATTTATAGAAGGATGTAAACACATTGGAGGCAGCTCAGAGGTTTGATTGATTGCTTGGTACCCAGGTTGATATGTGAATGAGCAGATTGTCTTATGATGAAAGGTTGTACTGGCAAGACTTGGAGTTCAGTAGAGTGACAGGTGATATATTGGAGTTTTTAATATCATGAATGGTCTTTGTAGGGTGGGTGTGGAAGGGATTTTTACTCTTGTGGGCAAGTTCAGATCTAGGGAACGCTCCTAAAATTAGATGTCACCTTCTTAGGACAGAAATGAGGGGAAATATTTTGTCTTCAGGGCTGTGTGACCTTGGAACTCTCTGCCACAGAAGTTTTGTTGTTGGTGGTGGAATCATTGACCATTTTAAGGCAGAGGCAAATACATACTTGTTGGTCAGGAGATTCAAGAGTTAACAGGAGTGGATAGTAGTTCTGGAATTCAGAACATAGACAAATCAACCATGATCTTCTTCAGTGGTGGAGCAGACTTCAAAGGCCAAATGGTCTACTTCTGGATCTATTTCATACATTCATACTTCTTAAGGTGACATTTACAAAAGAACTTCCGTAAAGTCAATTTTAAAACAAATTTTAATTTTAGATGTACAGAATTAAGATGATTTTATTTGGCTATTGAGTCTTAAATGGAAGACTAGCTTCTAATAGGGAAATAATTATCATCTTAACAGCATTTAAAACAAAACTACTGCAGCCACAATCATAAACCTATTTCTTGACAAAGCAGAAAACCAGAATTTTTGGAGAAATTCAACTAGTCTGACAGCATCTGTGGTGAGAAAACAGAACTAACATTTTCTGAAGAAGGGTCCAGACCCGAAACATCAGCTTTTCTGCTCCTCTGATGCTGCCTGGCCTGCTGCGTTCAGCCAGCTCTACACCTTGTTATCTAACATTTCAAGTATTGTGATTCTTCTTCAGAACCTTGAAATAAAGGCCTTATCCGCCACCATGGTATGACCATACCTGAATTAAGCAGGATAATGTTTACAGTGCATAATAAAATAGCATAAAGTGCTCCGTAATGATTAGCCTTTCATTATTACAATCATTTTCTTGGCTTAATATCTTTTAGACATTTTTTTATTTTCATGCAATCCAGAGTTTGTGAGTGGCAAATGAGATATTAAGGAACCAAAGGATATAAACTTTGGCCTCTTTGGTTGAAAGGCCAGCTGATTAATGACTTTTTGAAAATAGTAATTGTTACTCAGGCAAACACAACATCCAAATCACATACTACTAAATGCTGCTAAGAAAAATGAACTGGATGGTTGCACAAAACAGACTTGCTGTGGTCCCTTGGAGAAGTCACATAACCAAATTTACTAAGTGACACCCAAAAAAGGAAATTACCAGAAGAGCAAATTACCAGCAAAATGTTAGCTTTTGTAACCGATGTAAATTAAACATGACTTAACAAGCAAATTGCACTTCAAAGAAAATTTAAATTTCACTTTAAGTAGTTAATTAACAAAAATGTATCTTACACAGTCACAAACACTCACCAAAGCACTATAGCACTATGGAGCTACATACAATACATGCTATCTTTTATTCAAGCAGGGTATGTTAACAACATTTTTCACCTCTATGCTTAAGGTTATCATCATCAAAGCCCACTTCTATGAATCCTTGACAGTTGAGTCAAGGAAGTCCTGGAATGGAGCTTTCCAGTATACTTCTTAAACTGATCAGCCAATTACATTTTGGTTCATGATTGGTTTCTTCTGGGAAGATACCCAGCTACTTACTGTCTCTGAGCTGTTTACACGGTTTTCCATGTTTCAGGCTTTTTTTTCGCCGAGCTCACACATGCCTTTGAAACCTCAAGTCTCCCTTTTTGCCAAACGGAATATTGGACATTTTTCTGACAGAAAATTGTTACCTGTCAGCATAATTATTCACCTTCTTTCCCTGGCTCTCCCATCCTCTTTACCGTAATAGCTTCATTTTCTGTCTTCTGTGTCTCATAACATGGGCTTTTTGTTTTAAATTCCTTCCTGTTGCTTTCAGGTCGTGGGCCACCGGCTCACTTGGACCAATATCGTTAATTATTCAATAAAATTAATGATTATGCACTAAAATAGATATTGGGATGTGTGACCCCGGACTGGGAGTTGAAAACACAATGTGTGATACAGATGAATTGTAAGCTTCCAAGTCACCCAAACCACCTCAAGGCCTGCACACAATCCCCATGCCCATCATACATTTTATGCCTGCCTTTGTCCTGTGTCTATCATGATGGCTCTTTCAATCCCCATGCGAACTTAATACCAACTCACGACAACCCATGCCTCCCTCTATTCTTTGCTCATGTACCCACCATGCCAACTCTCCAAATATTGATCATAAACAGACTTCAGAATCCACACAGAAAAGAGATAAAATCAAGTTCTATAAAACAAAGCTCTACACATCTATTGAAGACTTCACTATATTGAAAAGAATATTATCTTTCATAAAAAAAATGCATTTACACTTCTTCAACTACATAATACCCTAGAAGAGTAATCAGTTGATTTAAGTATACTATCCTTTACAGCAAGCATTGAATTCATAGTCATATTTGGAACAGTCTATAGCCATTAACTGAGTAGAGGTGTTGGCCTAGTAGTACTATCAATAGACTGTTAACCCAGAGTCTCTTGTAATGATTTGGGGTTCCAGGTTCAAATCATATCCCTGACAGATGGTGGAATTTGGATTTGATTGAAAATCTGGAATTAAGAGTCTAAGGATGACCATGAAACTGGTGTTGGAGATATGTTGAGAGACATAACCAGTAACATGGTGAGTTAAAGGGGGAGATCATGTTGCATTTAAAATATATAAAAAGTTATTGCTATTGGAGGACAAAGAGTGAGGATCCTTACTTAAAAGGCCAGATAAGGAAGATTTGGTTTTGAAGTGAGATCTGTTTGACAATATAGCATTGCACAATACAGAACAATTGAAGCAAAGAGTAAAACCTTATTTAAGAAGAAATGGGATAAGTGCTTATAAAAGGGAAATACAAAAGGACTTTTGGAAATTGGGTTTGTGGAGAGGGTGTCAGTGCCAGCACTGTTAATTGAATCTGATCCATTGTGAAAAATTGACCTTGAGTGAAGTTGATGTGCCCTCAGAGAAGTAACTAATGCTGATGCTTACTGTCTTTTGAGAAATCTCTCGTTGAGTTCAGGCCAGTGAATATTAGCTGGTTTTGATGTACAAGTTCAAGTTCAGATAAGCTGTGACAGTGTTGTCACTGTTGCACTAATCCCAAACCCAAACTAAACCCCAAGGATAAGGGGAAAAAATAGTATGTATTAGAAGTGTCAACAATTAAGAGTATGACAGCACCTTGTGCAGTGGAAGAAAAATCTGATGGTGGTTACAGGTTGAATATCAGAGGGCCATTGTATTACAAACAAAAACAGAAGTTGCTGGAAAAGCTCAGCAGGTCTGGCAGTATCTGTGAAGACAAATCAGAGTTAATGTTTCAGATCTGCTGACCCTATTTAAAGCAAACTATCAATATTATCAACTATTCCCAGTTACATAAAGACAATCAGTGGTTAAACATGTTACTGTCAGCTTTGGATCAGCTGTAAGACTTACTTTTTTGTGTCTGGAGGTTCTTTACTCAAGTTCCACTCCCGAGATCTGTGCATAAAATGTAGGCTAACATTTCAGTGCAGTACTGATGGAGTGCTGTAGTGTAAAGTTGGTGCCTTTCAGATGAACTATTGGATTGAAGCCACATCCACTCTCTCAGATAAAAGATCCTGTGTTACTTATATTTGGAGCAAAGCAGATGAATGCTCCTTGGTATCTCAGCCAATGTTTATCCGTCATTGAACATCACTAAAACAAATTACCTGATCATGATCAAAGTGTTGTTTATTGAGGCTTTGGTGTCTGCAAATTGGCTACCATGCATCCCATATTACAACAGTGACCACACTTCAAAAGTGCTGGCTGTGAAATTTTCAGGTATCTTTTGAGGCAGTCCTTCATTAAATACTGTAAGATGATCCAGAGCGTTATCAGTATTACTATTAATTATCAGGATAATTTCAGTGAGTTAATTAAGTTACTGGTGAAATTAAAATTCTTTTTCATGTCTCATCACCATCACCCGCACCCTGCAAATGCCTCCTCACATTTGATTTTCTTTGTGTCTAACAGCTGTCGGTCTTAAAACTTTTGCAAAACCACAAATTAAAGGCACTGAACTTGAGGGACCCCAGCCAATTTAAAGTAAATGTGAGACCATTTGCAAATGGATCATGGCCAGCACTCATGTGATTAAACTTCTAGAAATATCAAAGTTGGCAATTTGCTTCACTCAAATCCTAACAGTCAACCCCAAGTGCCAGGAAGTATCCTCTTGTCTTCACTCACTGAAAATACCATTGTGGCTTCCTGCACAGTCTGTTCATTTAAAATTATATTTGAGATCTGATGATAGTTTTGGGACATTGCGTGGTAATATTGCACAGCATCATTCTTAGGCTATAATGCCTCAGCCTTTCTATTAACAGAAGTAATAGATTCTAATTTCAGATTAGATTCTCTGTTCAGTATTTATGCATAAATTTACATCTGATCTGGATAATGCAAAACAGCTTGGAGAAATTTGTGTATACAACCCTCTTGGTGGTATTGATACTTCTAACCAAGATAAAAAGGATAATAACTACAATTGCAACATGTCTTTTGCTAGTCAGATGTGCTATTTATTAAATTGGTAAAGCTTACCACAATTGTCACAATGATGGTTAGGAGCATAAGTTCAAAATTTAATCCATCGTCTGAACAACAGCATATTTTTAGTTTGCTTTACTGTTTCCTGAGTTACCAGTTCCCAGCAAATCCACACATGAAACATGTGATTCAGGATGAAAATACAGAACTTACAAGGCAGTAGTGAAATAAGATGTCGGTATAATTGGCAATGAGGTAGTGTCGAATGTTAGAGATTGTCAGGACTGGTATTACAGTATAAATATCCTGATTAACAAAGTATGAGTTTCAGTGTCTTTGGTTGTTAGGTTTGAGTCTTGGGTTGCTAGATCTATTCAGAGTCAATTGCTTTTAACACAGTGATAATGCCACACAATATGATCAAGGATATCCCCATGTGAAGATGAGACTTCATCTCCATAAGGACTGTGTGGTGTAACCCCTTACTTCTTACTTTTATGTGGAGATTCTATTGTGGTAAGCAAATTGATGAAGATGTGGTCAAGTCTGCTTTTCCCTCTTGTTGATAGATAATAAAATGTGAGGCTGGATGAACACAGCAGGCCCAGCAGCATCTCAGGAGCACAAAAGCTGACATTTCAGGCCTAGACCCTTCATCAGAGAGGGGGATGGGGTGAGGGTTCTGGAATAAATAGGGAGAGAGGGGGAGGCAGGCCGAAGATGGAGAGAAAAGAAGATAGGTGGAGAGGAAAGTATGGTTGGAGAGGTAGGGAGGGGATAGATCAGTCCAGGGAAGATGGACAGGTCAAGGAGGTGGGATGAGGCTTGGAGTGGGAGGAAGGGATGGGTGAGAGGAAGAACAGGTTAGGGAGGCAGAGACAGGCTGGACTGGTTTTGGGATGCAGTGGGTGGAGGGGAAGAGCTGGGCTGGTTGTGTAGTGCAGTGGGGGGAGGGGACAAACTGGGCGGGTTTTGGGATGCGGTGGGGGAAGGGGAGATTTTGAAACTGGTGAAGTCCACATTGATACCATTGGGATGCAGGGTTCCTGAGCGGAATATGAGTTGCTGTTCCTGCAAGCTTCGGGTGGCATCATTGTGGCACTGCAGGAGGCCCATGATGGACATGTCATCTAAAGAATGGGGGGGGGAGTTGAAATGGTTCGCGACTGGGAGGTGCAGTTGTTTATTGCAAACCGAGCGAAGGTGTTCTGCAAAACGGTCCCCAAACCTCCGCTTGGTTTCCCCAATGTAGAGGAAGTCACACCGTGTACAATGGATACAGTATACCACATTGGCAGATGTGCAGGTGAACCTCTGCTTAATATGGAAAGTCATCTTGGGGCCTGGGATAGGGGTGAGGGAGGAGGTGTGGGGGCAGGTGTAGCATTTCCTGCGGTTGCGGGGGAAGGTGCCGGGTGTGCAAGTCATTCTTTAGATGACATGTCCATCATGGGCCTCCTGCAGTGCCACAATGATGCCACCCAAAGGTTGCAGGAACAGCAACTCATATTCAACTTGGGAACCCTGCAGCCCAATGGTATCAATGTGGACTTCACCAGCTTCAAAGTCTCCCCTTCCCCCACCGCATCCCAAAACCAGCCCAGTTCGTCCCCTCCCCCCACTGCACCACACAACCAGCCCAGCTCTTCCCCTCCACCCACTGCATCCCAAAACCAGTCCAGCCTGTCTCTGCCTCCCTAACCTGTTCTTCCTCTCACCCATCCCTTCCTCCCACCCCAAGCTGCACCTCCATCTCCTACCTACTAACCTCATCCCACCTCCTTGACCTTTCCGTCTTCCCTGGACTGACCTATCCCATCCCTACCTCCCCACCTATACTCTCCTCTCCACCTATCTTCTTCTCTCTCCATCTTCAGTCCGCCTCCCCCTCTCTCCCTATTTATTCCAGAACCCTCACCCCATCCCCCTCTCTAATGAAGGGTCTAGGCCTGAAACGTCAGCTTTTGTACTCCTGAGATGCTGCTGGGCCTGCTGTGTTCATCCAGCCTCACATTTTATTAACTTGGATTCTCCAGCATCTGCAGTTCCCATTATCACTGATACAATTTTCCTCTTGTTGGTTCCCTCAACACCTGTCACAGACCCAGACTAGCCATTATGTGCTGTAGGACTTGACCAGCTCAGTCGGTAGTAGTGTTGCTGAATTGCTTATTGTGATGGACAATAACGTCACACACTGAGTATAGTCTGCACCCTTGTCACTCTCAGTGGTTCCTCCTAATTGTGTTGGAAGAAGAGTACTACTTTTTGTTCAGCTGAGGCAGAGACACCATGTGGAAATCACCAGGAGGTTTCCTTGTCCATGCTGGACATGATGTCATGAGACTTCGTGGGGTCCAGAGTCAAATTTGAAGACTCCAATGGCAATTCTCTTCTGACAGTATATTACGGTTCCAACACTTCTGATGGGGCCTACTCAGGAGCAGTGATGTCTGGGACATTGTGTGTAAGGTATGGTTCTATGAGTATATCAGGCTGTTGTTTGACTAATTTGTGACACAGCTCTTGTAGTCTTGGTACTAGCCCTCAGATTTTGCTAAGGAGGAATTTGAAAGTTTGACAGGGGCTGAGTTTGTCATTCTTGTTTCTGCTATCTCAGTTGATGTCTGATCATCCATCCAGTTTCCTTCCTTTTTAGGGGCTTTTTAGCATCTGATACAACTGAGTGGCTTGCTACCCATTTCAGAAAATAGTTAAGAGTAACCGCATTGCTAATGATCTGGAGACATATATAGACAAACCAGTTAAGGAAGCAGATTTACTTCCCTAAAGATTGGTTTCCACAAGCAATCTGCAATGGTTTCATTGTCACCATTAGAATTCTAATTTCAAATTTTAATGGATTGAAATTCCACAGTCTGCTGTGGTGGAGTACAAAATCAGGTCCCAAGAATATTATCTGGATTTCTGGATTACTAATACAGTGACAATATAACTATTCCAGTGCCTCCCATCATGTACATTTGCTGTAAATTGTTTTAAGTTTCAAAATGTAATCTATTGCTTATTTGTCATTATATATGTTAAAGTAGTTTTACCAATTTATCATCGCAGGGAAGAGTAATAATCCTTAAAAGTATTTAAAAGATTTTCATGCAACTGAAATGGAATTTGACAAGTTATTCTCCCCAATAGAAGTGGTTGGTGTTAATGGGTGAGCAAATCAGTAGACATCTTTGGAACACCTCTGAACTTCTAACACTGTTTCAGCGAAGTTCAGAGAAAAAAGACATGAGTTAAATGAAATGATAGCTATTTTCTTTCCATTGCCCTCCTGAAAATCATTTGTTGCATCAAGTATAGGAAGATACTTTGAAGAAAGCAACATCTTAAGTTAAACACAGTGTAAAAGACATATTTGACTCATGTTTGTGATCACTGCACGATATAGCTCGGACAAATCCATGCAACCCTACTGGTAGTGAAGTGTTACAACCAGACATATTTAATTATGTACAAGTACCAATTGACAAAGATCAGAAAATAGAATATTGTGGATGCTGAAAATTTGAAATAAAAACAGAAACCTGGATTCTCACCATGACAGCAAGTCTCTGCAAAATGGTGAAAATTGCAGATGAGCCTGGGAAACACAAGCCCATCCTTGAACACTCCTCATTTCCAAAGAGGCAGAATTTTGATTGGATCAGGATTTGAGCATGTGCAATTTACAGGGCATCAGGCCAATTAAAACATCAGCTGCCTCAATGGAAGTGGCAGTTTGGTAGTTCAGGTGAGTGGACCGTGAAATGTGTAGAATAAACTTGGTCAAAGTGGGTATGACCTCTGTTCATTTCTTTGAATAGCTAGAGTGCTCCTTCGGAAAATTAAGGTATCAAATTAGATCTGCATTTGGAAACCTTCGGCAGAGTTAACATGTCCTTTAGAGGGAGTCAGGTGCCCTTTGGAATAGTTAAAAATAGGCAAAACTGTGTGTAAAATGTGCATAAATATATCTCTGACAAACTCATTGGGACTGTCAATAGACCTGTCAAAATAAATCATCAAAATTATCAAAAGCACTGTCAAGAAATTGTCAAGACATTTAGAAATCTTGTTCTTTAAATCTTTGAAAAAATTGTTTGTAGTGTTCAAAAGAAGATTGATGGCTAATTCACTGTACTTGTTGTAATTAATGCTAAGGGGTTTCCATTACTTGATAACTTGATGCTATGGTATGACTACTTTCACAACCATCCATTATCATTGTATCACACCTGCCATTTCAGTTTGACAGCCAGAAGTGGTTACAGACTCTTTGAAGTGGGACTATGTGTTCCAACAATCATGCACTTCAACAAAATGTTTGTGTTATAACTTTTTATTCAGTTGAAATTATGTAAATATAGCAAATGTGCATTAATTAATGGATTCAAATTCGACATTTGGTGTGGTGGAATCCAAAGCCAGGCCCCAAGAACCTTATCCAGATAATAAAGTGTAGAGCTGGATGAAAACAGTGGGCCAAGCACATTGGAGGAGCAGGAAAGCTGACATTTTGTGCCTAGACCTAAGTGTTTAGGCCTGAAATGTTGGTTTTCCTGCTCTTCCAATGCTGCTTGGCCTGCTGTATTCATCCAGCTCTACATTTTGTTATCTCAGATTCTCCAGCATCTGCAGTTCCTACTATCACTGAAACATTAACTGGATTTCTGGATTACTTATCCAGCAACAGTATGATTACTCCAGTCTGTCTCTTCATTTATGCTTGCTGCAAATTGTGTACATTTTAAAATGTAATCCATTGCTTGCTTACCTTTATACATTTTCCACACAATGGAGTTTACAACGGATTCTTAAATATTTATTTTATCTCATCTCTGCCATGTGTTGAATAGCTTGGATTTATACTTTCTGGAGTTCAGAAGAATAAAGGTGGGGGGGTGAGGTGGGAACTTGATTGCGGTAAATGAAGTGCTAAAGAGAATTGACAAGGTAGACATTGAACAGATGTTCCCTCTCATGGGGCAGTCTTGAACAAGAGGTCATGGATATAGAGTGAGAGGAGGATGGTTTGAGGTTCGAATTGAAGAGAAACTACTTTGCTCGGAGGTTTGTGAGTCTGTGGAACTCACTGCTCCAGAGTGCAGTGGAGGCAGAATCAATCAACAGATTTAAGAAAGAAATAGATATGTTTCTGATGAAAATGGGATAAAAGGTTATGGGGAGCAGCCAGGAAAGTGGAGTTGAGGCTGGGATAAGATCATCCATGATGATGTTAAAGGGTGGATCGAGTTTGAAGGGCTGAATTGCCTATTCCCACTCCTAATCCTCATGTTCCATTGGGCCTGTCCATTGTGAAAAACAGGTGAGTTGTCACAGTAGGTGTACAGACAAAGGGAGATGAGTTGAGTGCATGGTTTGCGTGATTTGGAACAAAGTTGACATCAGAGCTCTAAAGGGTCAGGGGTTTGGCTTGAGGTGCATCAATTGATATGGGAGGGTATGGATGAGATGAGGGACCAAAGGGATGTATATGGTGCCAAATATTAGCATAGCGGCATGAGGAGTTATTTTGGTACTTGACAAAGGACATAGGAGCCATGGGGGCAGGTAGGGAATGAGAAGGCATGAGTTAGTATAAATGGAATATACAGAATGCATAAGGAGTTGGTGAGGGATGGAGGGCTGTTTCACATATTTAATCTTTGTTTTCAAACTTCATCCAGTGGGCTGGAGTCTGGTGCAGGCTTTTCACGTCTACATCTGACATCCGGAACTAAGAAGTGTGTCAAAATCTCAACACTGAGAACACAGAAGCAGCATTTGAAGTAATAAACAGAAAGTATATGTTTCCTCCTGTATATGCAAAATTTGCAATTGGTGAATTGTAACTATGGAGCAATAATTATGGGTGACTTTAATCATCATATTAAGTGGAACAATCAAATTGGAAAGGGTAGTTATGACAACAAACTCATAGAATGCATTAGGGATAAGTTCCTAGAGTAATAATGTTATGGAGCCAACCAGGGAGCAGATTATCCTGGATTTGGTAATGGGTAATGATCAGTTTTAATAAGTGGCCTTAGATTAAAAGATCCTGCAGGAAGTAGTGATCTTAACATGACAGAATTTAATATTTCAAGAGTGAGAAACTGGGGTTGTGAACCACAATGTTCAAATTATGTAAAAGGGAATTACAATGAAATGAGGTTAGAGTTTGCTAAATTGAACTGGGCAGGTAGATTAGTCAGAATGACAGTAATCCAGCAGTGGCAGACATTTAAGGAGATTACAGCCTAGTAAGGAGGAAAGATTCTAAGAAAAGGGTAAATCAACCATGGCTAACAAAGGAAGTTAAGTGGTGTGTCAGAGATAATGGGAACTGCAGATGCTGGAGAATCCAAGATAATAAAGTGTGAAGCTAGATGAACACAGCAGGCCCAGCAGCATCTCAGGAGCACAAAAGCTGATGAAGGGTCTAGGCTCGAAACGTCAGCTTTTGTGCTCCTGAGATGCTGCTTGGCCTGCTGTGTTCATCTAGCTTCACACTTTATTATCTAAGTTAAGGGGTGTATTAATTTGAAAGAAAAAAAATCTAATGAGGAAAAAGTCAGAGACAGCTCCAGAGTGTGGAAAAAATTGAGAATCCAACACATAAGGAATGAAAAGATGTGAAAGACAGAGAAAATAAACCACAAGGGCAAACTAAGGAGGAATATAAAAACTAACATTAAAAGCGTCTTGAAATGTTTAATAAAGAAAGAGAGAGGTAAAAGTGAAGTTAGGCCCCGTACAAAATTAATCTAGGAAGACAGTTATGGGGAACAAGGAAATGGTGGAGGAATTAAACAGGTATTTTGCACCTTTATGGTGGAGGATACTTAAAACACCCCATTGATACTAAAGAATATGGGGGAGGAATTTAGGACCATCATCATCACTTAAAGCATAATATAAATAAATTAATGGGGCTAAAGACAGAGAAGTCCCCTGGCCCTGATGGCTTATATCCTACGATCCTAAAAGAGAAGGCTAAAAAGATAGTGGATACATTGTTTGTAATATTCCAAACATCCTTGAATTTTGTAGAAGTACTAGAGGATTGGAAAACTGCTAATGTGACACCCTTATTCAAGAAGGGGGGAGGCAAAATATGGGCTAGGCCAATTTGTCTAAGATCTATTGCTGGAAAAGTATTGCAATCAATTATTTAGGAAGTAATAGCAGAACATTTGGAAAATGATAATCTAATCGAGCAGAGTCAGCATGACCTCACAAAAGGGAGATCATGCCTGACTAATTTATTCAAGTTTTTCAAGGAAGTCTCAAACAGGCTGGATAGAGGGTAACCATTAAATGTGTTGCATTTGACTTCCAGGAGGCATTCAACAAGATACCTCACAAAAGATTATATCCTAAGACAGAAGCCCTTGGTGTTAGAGGTAGTAAATTGGTGTCGATAGAGAATTTGCTAATGGGCAGGAAACAGCGAGGTGGGAAAAGGCGTTATCTTTCAGGCCGGTGACCTGTGACCAGTGGGGTACCACATAGGTCAGTGCTGGGACTGCAACTGCTTGCCATATATATTAATGACATGGAGGAATGCAGCAAATGTACTGTAAGCAAAACATGCAGACAACACAAAAATAGGTTGAAAGGCAGGTTGCGAGAGGGATGTAAACATTTTACAGACAGGTGTTGATAAGCTAAGTAAGTTGACAAAAAGTGGCAAATGGAGTATAATGTGGGAAAATATGAAGCTGTTAATTTTGGAAGGGAGAACAAAAGAACATATTATTATTTAAATAAAGAAAAACTGCAGAAAGCTGCAACACAAAGGAATAGGGCACTTGTGCACAAAACACAGAGACCTAATACACAAGTGAAGCAGATAATCATGAGGGCCAATGCAACGTTGGCCCTTATTTCATGGGGTTTGGAGTATATAAATACGGAAGTCTTCCTGTAAGTGTACAAGGTTCCGGGGGAGACCACATGCGGACTATTGTGAACAATTTTAGTCTCCTAATTTAAGGAACAATATTGTTCCATCAGAGGCAGCTCAAAGAAGGTTCATGAGGATGATACCTGATATGGATGGATTGTCTATTGAACAAAGGTTAAACTGGTTGGGACTCCGCTCACTGGAGTTCAGAAGAATGAGAGGAGACCTAATTGAAACATGCAGAATTCTTAAGGGACTTAGCAGGGTAGATGTTGACCGGATTTTTCCCCTCATGAGAAGTGTAGAATGAGACGGCATAGTCTGAGGCTTAAAGGAGCACCATTTTCAGACTGAGATAAAGTGGAATTTGTTCTCTAAGAGGGCTGTGAGACTTTGGGACTCCATGCTACGGAGCTATGGAGGCAGATTCCTTGTGTATATTTAAGCCTGAGATAGTTGATTCTTGATCAGTACAGGAATCAAGGGGTACGGGGAAAACACAGGAAGGTAGACATGAATGTTACTCCTGTTCCTATTTCTCTTATGTAGCACAGTCTGTGATTTTGATCATAATGATGGAATATACAAATATTACTTTATTGTTTGAGTCGATTGATGTTTTGCTGTTGCGTCACACATATCGGTATATATATTAAGCCATATCCAAAATCAGGGAACTAATTACAGTTTCAGTGATATCATCCATCAACAGTGCAGTCTGAATCTGGTGGTGCAGTTGCTATTAAGGAGTTTTCCACCTTACAAAAGAAAGAATTGCAGCAATTTTTTCTGAAGAAGGGTCTCGACCTGAAACGTCAGCCTTCCTGCTCCTCTGATGCTGCTTGGCCTTTTGTGTTCATGCAGCTTCACACCGTTTTATCTCAGATTCTCCAGCATCGGCAGTTCCTACTATCTCTGCAGCAAGCCATCAGTTTTGTATATGTTGTGAAGAAGGGAACCTACGCAGACACAGGAAGAATGTGCAAACTCCACACAGATAGTCACCCTTAAAGTGGAATTAAACCCAGGTCTTGACTGCTGTGAGACAGCCACTGAACTAACGAGAGACAATAGGAACGGCAGATGCTGGAGAATCCGAGATAACAAGGTGTGGAGCTGGATGAACTAATGAGTTGTTTTGAAGTGAGAAATAATCTCAACGATGACCACTGGGCTAGAGATCTTGCTTCGCTTTAGCAATCCACAACACCACAGTTTGATTGTAATTTGGAGCACGAAGTACTGTAGATATCAGAATCAAACTATTTTCTGGAGGAGACCCTGTTCCGTCAAAGAGTTATAATAAGCAGTTTGATGTATACAAAAAATGCATTGAGAGCTGTGTGGGTGGAGAATGTTGACTGGTTATTGACAGTCTTCTGGAATGAACAGCGGGGAAAGTGGTTGAAAGTCTTCAGAAATAAGACTGCATAACAGTCAGTCATTAAATAATAATTACTGGAAGGAACGTGCTTAATTGCGGTTTTGATACACAGTGGACTGTTTTGACATGAGCTGATATTTGACTGATAACCTATGTGCCAATCATCCCACATTTTTAATTCAATAACCTGTAGGGTACATGACAGGTGAGATAAATACATAATTTATCAATGGTAAACTAAAGCAATATTTGAGTTTTCTAGGTTTTAGATATAAATCATCAGCCATTTAAAAATCAGATCAAACACTAGTTAAACTTGTATCCAAATATTTATATAATATACGAACCACTTGTATACTTTTAAAAGAATAATACTTTTAGCTAACCCAAAATGCGAAACTTATGAAAAGACTGAAACTGGAGGATGGCACATCATTCTGTTATTGTTTTCGTAACATTTTATTGTTTTCTTAACATGACTACTTCAGTAATAGAGATAGTAGGAACTGCGGATGCTGGAGAATCTGAGATAACAACATGTAGAACTGGATGAACGCAGCAGGCCAAGCAGCACCAGAGGAGCAGGGAAGCTGACATTTCGGGTCGAGACCCTTCTTCAGAAAAAGCATAACTACTTTTACAAATACAGTGAATTAGTCAGCAATCTTCTTTTGAACACTACAAACAACTTTTTCATAGATTTGAATAATTTTCTGAGGAAGGGTCTCGACCTGAAACGTCAGCTTTCCTGCTCCTAAGATGTTGCTTGGCCTGCTGTGTTCATCCAGCTTCACACCTTGTTATCCTCTATAAGTGAGATTTCATGGATGAACAAACCAAGTCTGGTAATTTACGCTTGTAATTGCGACCAATTGTCAGAGAACTACACACTTGTCATAAACTCTGGCATTTACTTCCAACCCAGCATTACTTTATTTGCCTCTCCACCTGTGCCAATAGCCCATTCAGGCAGGCATTTGCAGAATTCGCTGTTTGCAGAAAACGCCCAGAGGAACAGGATTGAAAGGTTAGAATGCTACCTCAGGAAACCAGTAGGGAAATAGTTAATTAACCAAATATTTTGTTCATCATGTGAAGCATCTGATGATTCATGCCTGAAGAGTTATGTGGTCTGAGTAACAACACGATAGCATCTGTATTAGTTGATAACTGCAGGTTTACACATGCAGAAAATTGCCATGAATAAGCAGTACAATTATGATCTCAGAAGATTTTATTATTGACATGGTTCCTAAAAATTATTCAAATAACTGAAACTTTGATCTCCCCTCCTTATCCAAGTCAACAGACCACTGCAGTGTCATGTCCCATGATCACATTTGAAATGATTATCCAAGCTGATTTTCCCAGAGAATCCAAGGTAGGAGAGGAGACTGTGAGGCCTGGCTGGTCTGTCGAGTGCTAAGTAAACGGGGACAGACAGCAGGCTGAGAGAAGGGGAAATAGGGTGAGAGAGTTTAAGAAGGGAAAAGAGCAAGAAAGTAAAAATAGGGAAAAGCAAATTAAACTCTGTGTCCTGAATCCAAAAGTCTTCTCACTTTTGGAAAGGGGCAACTTTCTGATCTCTAGCTTTTAAAAGAGAACAACACTCATTGCAAACAAATTTTGAGAAGTCATCGACACGAAGAGGAATTAATAGAGGAGAGCTTCCCAAAGTGGGGATTGGGAGTCCAAATGCAGTTATTATTTGGAAGCTTGGGTCATGAGCAATGTCCAGCAAAGAACTCTGACACAACAACTAAGGCTCCAGCCTTTCCAGGTCCAATAGGCTTCTCTTCTCACTGTTACCAGCCATTGGGTTCCCACTTTCCACACCACCGCCTTACATATATACTCCTCCCCTGCTTTTACTGCCTGGTTATAGCAATTTTCAAATCTTGAATGAGTTCACAGTGGGTAAAACTTTGGGAATCTCTGTAATTGAATATTGCAGGCTGAACGTGTGCAGAATGTCATAGAAGTTAGAAGAAGGAGTAGACTATATTCAAGCCAGGTCTGTCATTCAATAGAATCATGGCTGATACTGTATCAATGCCATATTTCTGCTGTTGCCTTATACCTCTCGAGGCCCTTAATGTATAGGAATTTATTTATCTCCTTCTTGAATACATTCAGTAACATGGCCTTGACAACCTTCTCTGGCAAAGTATTCCGTTGGTTGAATCTTTTCCTCATCTCAGTCATAAAAGGCCTATCCTGTATCCTGAGGCTGTTTCCACAAACAGGAAAAACATCCTTTTCCATTCTAATCGGATTTTATGCATTGCAATCAGATTACTTCTCATTTTTGAAATTCTAGTGAATACTGGCCCAGTTGACCCAGCATCGTCTCATAGGACAGCACTGCCATCCCCACCATCAGCATAGTGAACCTCTGCTGCACCGTCTACGGCAAGTAAATCTTTCCAGTTTAGGGAGACTACATGCAATATTTGAGGAGTGATTTCATCAAGGTCCCGTAAAACTGCAGTAAAATATTCCTACTTCTGACCTCAAATCCTCTTGCAATAGAGGACAATATGCCATTTGCCTTCCTAATTGTTTGCTGCACTTGCCTGTCTACTTTCATTGACTGGTGTACAAGAACACCCAGACCTCTTTGTACATCCATGTTTTCCAATATATTGTCATTTAAAAAAAATCTTGTCATAACTCACAATCCTGCCCAATTTTGTGACTTCAGTAAACTTGGCAATGTTGTATTTGGTTTCCCCATTCAGGTCATTTACACATATATCATGAATACCTGGAGCCAAGTACTGATTCTCCCAATAATCCACTAGTTAATGCCTGCCACTCAGAAAAAAAGCCCCATTTATTCCCAATCCCTGTTTCCTCTCTGTCAACTAATTCTTGATCCATGTTAATACATTTTTCCATATCCCACATGCATTAACTTTGCCCGCTAACCTCTTACTTGGGACCTCCACGAAAGTCTTCTGAAAATCCAATTACACCACATCCGCTATTTCAAAATGTCTTTGATTTCTACTCTTAGTTGGGAATGCTGAATTGCAGAATCACTATTTGCTTCCTTGCTTCTCATACATGCCCATTTTTGTACGCTTTGGAAGCTGAAAGGGATTCAGGGAAAAGCAGGCAAGAATTATTTTTTCAGTATTCATTCATAGGATGTGGGCATCCCTGCATGATCAACTTTTATTGCCCATCCCTAATTAACCACATTGCTGTGGATCTGGAGTCGCATGTAGGCCAAGAAAGGACAGTAGATTTCTTCTCCTAAAGGATATCAGTGAGGAAAATAGATTTTTAACAACAATTGACGATGTTTGCATAGTTGTCATCAGACTTTTAATTCTAATTTTATGGAAATTTCACCATCTGCCATGTGAGATTCAAACCCATGCCCCAGAATATTATCCTGGGACTCTAGTTCAGTGAGATTACTATTACACCACTGACTCCCCTATTGTGACTATTGATATTAACAAATAAACATTAATTTGTTCACACATCATTCTCTTGTCTGCCATTTTAATAGAGGCACTATAACTTAAAATCAATAGATCACTCCTGTAATAAAACAAGAACACTGTGAACATGTTAAGTGTGTATAAAATAATAACAGCCATTTATAGACTGTTGTGTGAATAAGGTGGTGTCATTGTTGTAAATAGGAAATATCTGATCAAGAACTAAAATAGAGTTTGAAGGAAAACTGAACTAAAGGAAGAAAATGTGACTGGGAATTATATACAACAACATGCAAGATTTTACTGTCACATTTGTGGCAATTTTCTAAATGAACACATCATTTTATGACTGAACTAAGTATACAAAATATTTTCCCATCATTGGCCTCGGCCTTTACAAGATGATTCATCAGGTTAAATATTAAGCAGAGGTGTATTTGGGATAGAAGAGGTTGAAGGGAGGGAGGACAGCATAATTTAAATCATTCAGGGCAGTCTTCTTTCTAAAACAAGTACATGTGATGTTGTGACCAAGAGCAGGAACAAATATGAGATTAGATATTCGAGAACTTTGAAGTTCAAAGAAAGTGTTTGTGACATCAGTTAGGCTGTGAGTTTGGCTTCTAATGGAGGATTGCCTTTCTGCTCCTCCTGGCCAACAAGGGATTCCTCAGGAAAAAAAATTTAAAGCACACTTTTATCCCTTCTCCTTGACTCTAACCACGGTTCTGGTATCATGGCTACCTCACAGAGGACTTGGGGAATTCGGAAATTAAAATTTTATCACAGTATCAATAAAATCATCGGGCTGTGGCCTTCCACTGTAAAGTAGGACCTTACCAGCCAGGTCACCTGACTTAAGAGAAGTAAAAATGGTGATGGGGAAGCAATGCATGGGAAATACAGCCCATACCTATTTCCATCATTTCAATCCCCACTCTAATTCCACCAGGTGGGGAGAATGTTAAAAGTATACTATCATCTTGCTGTTATATTTTGCAAATGGAGCACGTTGTTGGTGGTTTGTTGCATGACACTGTTTAATTATGGCATAATTAATAGAGCTGACTCATTAAAATGATTAATGCTTTCCAAACAGAACTCAAATCTCCACTCCACCCTGTTCCTAAACTGTAAAAACATAGAATAAAACAGTCTGTCAATCCAAAAGAACAAATAGAGACGGCGTCAACCAATAAAATTAAATCACTATTTTCTTTCCATATTTCTACCAAAGATATTCTGTAAGTGACTGCTATAAAATGAACAAGAACAGGAGACAGTTAAGCTCTGATTATGAGATAGCAAGAACTGCAGATGCTGGAGAGGTAACACAGTATGAAACTGGAGAAACAATGTAGACCAGCCAGCCTCAGAGGAGCAGGAAAGTTAACCTTTCAGATCAGGACCCTTCTTCAAAAATAGGGAGGGGGTAGGGAGCTGCGAAACAAATCGAGGGAGAGGTGGGGCTGGGGAAGGACGTTGGGATTGTGATAGGTGAGCGTAGTTAGGGAGTGGTGGGGATTGGTCAGTGGGATACCCACCACTGCCTAACTGTACTCACCTATCACCATCCCACCTGCCTTCCCCAGCCCCACCCCTCCTCCCTCTACTTATTTCCCAGCTCCCTTCCCCCTCCTCTGATGCTGCCTGGCCTGCTGTGATCCTCCATCTTCATACTGTTATCTCTAAGCTCTGATTATCCCTAATTCCCTATGAGGATGTTAGCCTGATTCCTCTGGGAAAACATTTGAGCAAACTCAGATTGAGAATGCTCTGTGTGGGGATTTGCAGAGAAAAATGTCACTGCAGTATAGAAATGTAGCTCATCAATTGTTAATTCTCCTTTGGCAGGTTTTTAAAGTGACAGAAAATGGCATGTTAAACATTGGTAAATACATGAACGTTGATTGTTTCCACATATTACTCGGTATGACATTGCTTTAAAATTGAGGTTGTAAAATATACTTTTATGTACTTCAAGCAATTGAAATCTTTACAATAATGCATAACATTTTTTGTTGATTCAGCAATTAAATCTTCCGAAAGAGTCAAAATCAAGTGTGCAATACTTCATGAATTTGCTCACAGAGGGAGAATTACCACACTAATTTATTCAAATTACTGTTTGATCCAATGAACGCAAATAAATAGTTTATAACACTGTCAAAAACAGTACAGAAAATCAAACACATCTTAGCAGATGCCAATATCGAAAACATTATGCAGAAGTTAAGCCTGCACATAGCATAAACTATTTCAATCACACAGCTGTAAGCTCCTTGTTGCCTGTTAGTATCAGAAATTGGTGGGTGAGTTTCCTACTACTTTTAATTTGTTTATGGGATGCTGACATTGCTGGCTCAGCCAGCATGTATTGCTTAACCCCAATTGCCCAGTTGTCAGTCAATCATAGTGTGTGCCTAGAGTCACATGTATGCCAGATATCCTTGCCTAAAGATTTTTTATAACAATCAACAGTGGCTACACAGTTGATATTAAATAAGCTTTTAAATTCCAGATTTTTATAATTAAATTCATTCAGTTCACAGTCTGCCGTGGTGGGATATGAACCTATCTCCCCAGAATATCAGCCTGAGGTTTATGGGTTGTCAATTTAGCAACACAACCACTACACCACTGCTTACCTAGGTATTAAGCAAGTTAGGCATTGGACAGAACAACTTTATAAGTGGTTCCTATGCTCAGGACCAATGTATCAGTACTTTTAATCAGCATTTTAAATTTTTCCAGTATGTGTCTTAGTCTGCTGTGGAGCAGCCAAATCAAGTATGATGGGCAGTACACTTATGGAATGGAATGAGAAATGTGCTCATCCACAGTCACATTATATACTTAGATGTCCATTTAGTATCTGTATGTTGGTTCCAATGGCTATTTAGTTCAGTGTCTTCAAATAATGTCATCCAGCATAGTACGTGTGTCTGGACAGAGTGCCCATTAGCTCAATGGTATCTTGACTTAGAAGTATTGCATTCTGTCCCCATGCTGAATCTCTGAATTCTGTATTAATGAACTTGCATCAACTGAGTTGAGTTGTAGAGGATTAGCAAGGCTCTTTAGGTTTGATTTTAGCACTATTCATTATTGAATGAGAAGAAGGTATTCCAAAGATAGAAATCATGAGGAAGAAAATAAGAAACCACCCCAGCTACTGTTCAGTAATATCCCAAGAATCTCATGTTTAAGACTTGAGTCCACTCAAATACAATTGTTAAATTAGGGCCAAAACAAGTTGATGTCTCCTTTTAATTCTCTTCTTGAACTTAAATATAATTATTTTCTTATGCACTAATAAATTGACAGATTACTTAGGGATAAATCTTTTGTGTCGATGTCATAAAGACGCTCTTAAAAGCTAGAATGCATGCTAGACAGCGGAGGACCTCTTGCCAAGACAATATCAAATTACTCAATTAATACAGCTATCCTCTTTGACATGATAAATATCAGCACGTCTTAGAAGTATATGCAGCTTACTTCATGCTTGAGCTGCACATTCTAATCTGGGACTCCATAAAAACAGCAGTAGAAGTTAGAGATAGACATCTTGGTGCCCAGTAGTCAGTTGTGTTTCATTCCATTGGATTATATGGGCCCATGCAACTAGGGCCTCTGTGTGCTCCCATCGACTGTGCTTATTAATAATGCAAGTAAAAATCATATTTCATCACATCTTCAATGAAACAATCCTATTTCATCTCATGTGCAATTTTTCCAGTGGTACACAAGCCCTCTACTATATCAAAGGCTCTTCCAAGGGAATGAGGAAGCTGCATGGTGGGAAAACATTGAGTGAAGCATCCGTATTTACTTTTTGATTAAGAGGAAGAAGAGGCAAAAAGGAGCCATCTCTAGAGTCAGACTTATCACTTAGGAAGTCAAGCTGCCATGCTGAGCTACTGAGTTCAGTGAGAGAGAGGGGATAAGGGGCATCATGTGGAGGCGTTGAACTTGTATGTAAACATGAAGATACCAGTTCTGCACATAGGAAACTCATATTTGTGCTTGTATGGGGACTTGGGAGCCACCAACTCCGAGGTGAGCTGGGATGAGTGAGGAGCAACAGCTTGTACAGCAGCCCAAAGAAAACCCTGGTTCAGAGGGATATGGAGCTGCTGTACAAAGGCAAGAGGGGCCAGAAAGTAATACGTGGGGAATTAAATATACCACAAAAAGATCCATTTCTTGAGCCTGTCACAGCAACTGTGTCACTGAGGCAAAAAACAGAAATGACAAGGCATAGAGCTGGATGAACACAGCAGGCCAAGCAGCATCAGAGGAGCAGGAAAGCTGACATTTCGGGCCTAGACCCTTCTTCAGAAAAAAGTCCAGCATCTGCGGTTCCGACTATCTCCAAAAAACATAAATTACTGGAAAAGCTCAGGAGGCCTGACAGCATCCGTGGAGAGAAATCAGAGTTAACGTTTCAGGTTCAGTGATCCCTCTTCAGAACTGTGTTGCTGAGGACTGTGTCACTGAGGACTGTGCTCGCCTGGGAGGCCTGGGGAGGACATTTCTTTCCTGCAGACATCAAGCTGACATTTTCACATCGGTCATTTGCTAAACTTGAAATGAGTTATTTCTCTGTGAATATCAGACCCCATACTGTTGCATAGAGATGTGGCCATTCAGGCACAGGAGGACCATGGGGTTAGCTCAATGGCAGGATTCCCTAAAGTATAGGGTGTGAGCAATTGCACCCATGTGGTCATCATAGCTCTGTTGTCTCAGACTGGATGATTCACGAACAGGAAGAGTTTTAACTGATTCAGCTTGCAGCTGCTGTGTGACTATCACAAACAGATCCTTCATGCGTGTGCAAGATATCCTTGCAGCTGTCATCATTCTCTCCTATGGAGACAGGAGCCCTTCATCCTGCCACTCAGCTTCTCTGAATGGATCATGGCAGACATATGGAAACTTGGCTCCTCACCCCAGTGTGAAACTCCACAACTGATGCACAGGTCACCTGAGCAAAAACTGTCAACTCCCTGCCCAACAGTACTGGGAGAGTACTTTCACTAGAGGAACTACAAAAATAGCTTAACGTCACCTCCTCAAAGAAAATTTAGAGACTGTCAATAAATGACAGGCTTACCTGTGATTCCTATACCTGTAAGAATGAGTTTAAAAAAGTAATCTGCTTCCCAAATTGTACAAGACTTACAGTAAGAATGTAAACATTAAGCAGATGGCTCCATTTATCAGCAGTTTGTATTACTCATAGATACATCTGCATTGTCTATTATTGAGAAGGCTGTAGGGATTTCTACACTACCCAGATTTGATGGGTCAGTTTTTCTCCTGCTCTTTCACTTTAATGCATACTTTAAATATTTGTCTTTTGAGAAGTTAGTCCATGAAATTCTACTCCATTGCTGCTGAAGACTGAAACCCTAAAAATGTTAGCTGGAATTCTTCTGGCTACTTCCAGCACAGCATATCTTGTTAGTAAGGGTGTTAATGTCAGCAGACATGCTACGCACACTGGAAAAAAATAGGATTGAGGATTATAGCATCAATGTTTTGCACACTTGTTTGTTAATGGGATGTGAGCATTGTTGGCTGGCCAGGCTTTATTGACATCCTTAATAGCACAGAGACCTATTAAGAGTCAACTTCATTGCTGTGGGTCTGAAGTCACATGTAGGCCAGACAAGATAAGATGGAAAATCTGCTTCTGTAAAGGTCATTAGTGAATCAGACAGGTTTTTACAACCATTAACAATGATTGCATTGTCACTATCTGACAAGCTTTTTATTCAAATCTCATCATCTGCCATGTGAGATTCCAACCCATGTTCATGGAGCATTAGCCTAGAGTTATGGATTATTATATAGAAGACAAAATACTACGGATGCTGGAAATTTAAAACAAGCACAGAGAATGTTGAAGGAAGTCAGCAGGTCTGGCAGTATCTGTGAAATGAGAAACAGAATTAATGTTTTCAAGAAGACAGTCACACTTGACTCAAAACACTAATGTTGTTTCTTTCTCTGTAGATGCTGCTTACCTGCTGAGTTTCTTCAGAAGTCTCTGCATTTCGTCTGGATTAATAGTGCAATGTCATTATTACCACAGCCTCTGCATCCCCCGTGGGTGGAAATACTGTATCAAGTGCCAGTGGAGGAGTTTAGAAAAGTTTTTGGACTCAAAAGGAAGTGGTGCTGGGTTTTAATAAGGTGTTTCCTCTCTCTTTTATGGGTTTTAACTTTACGGTCTTTTTTTTGCTTTCAGATACCACTGATTCTGCCATTCAAAGGACATAGCAAGAGCTGCAAATGCTGGAGTCAGAGTCAATACAGTACGGACCTGGAGGAACACAGCAGCTAAGGCAGCATCATAGGAGCAGGAAAGTCAATGTTTTGGGTTTATGCCCTTCCTCAGGACTGGGGAGGAGAAGGGAGCTCGGAAATAAATGGAGGAGTGGGACTGGGGAAGGTAGGTGGGATGGTGATAGGTGGAAGCAGGTAGGGGGTATTGGAGATTGGTCAGTGGGAAGAGTGGGGTGGTGAGAGGTGAGAAAGGAGATGGAGAAGTTGTGTCAGGTCAAAGAGGCGGTGACGAGAGGGAGGGTTGGACATGGGACGAGGCCAGAGGTGGGGAGATTTTAAAACTGGTGAATTCCATGTTGACACCATCGGGCTGTAGGATCCCGAGGTGGAATATGAAGTGTTATTCCTCCAGTTTGTGCGCGGTATCATTGTGATGTTGGAGGAGGCCCAGGATGGACATGTCACCCAGGGAGTGGGAGGGGGAGTTAAAATGTTTGGCAACTGGAAGGTGTCATTAGTCATATTGTAGAGAGCGCTGATGCTCCGTGAATTGGTCACTGACTCTGCGCTTGGTCTCACAGATGGAGAGGAGGCCACATCAGTAGCAATGGATACGGTAGACCAGGTTGAAGGACGTACATGTGACCCCCTGTTGGGTTTGGGAAATTTGCTTTGGTCTTTGAATGAAGATGAGGGGGTAGGTGTCGGGGCAGGTGTAGCACAGGTAGCAGGGAAAGGTGTCAGGCGTGATGGGGCAGGTGGGGAGTGTGGAGCAGACGAGGGAGTCGTGGAGTGAGTGGTCCTTACGAAAGTGAGATGGGGTAGGGAGGGAAATGCCTCTTTGGTGGTGGGGTCTGATTGTAGGTATAGGATGTGGTGGAGGATGATGTGCTGGATGCAGATTTTGGTGGAGTGGTACGTGAGGACCAGGAGAATGCTGTCTTTGTTTTTGCTAGGAGGTAGGGGGTTTGAGGGCAGAAGTGCAGGAAATGCAAGAGATGCAGTTGAGGGCATTATGAATCAATGGAGAGAGGAAAGTTGCAGTCTTTGAAGCAGGAGGATGTATGGGATGTCTGGGATTGGAACACTCCAGCTTGGAAGCAGATGTGGTGGAGGCGGAGGAACTGGGAGTAGGGGATCACATTCTTGCAGGAGGATGGGTGAGAGGATGTGTAGTCCAGGTAGCTATAGGAGTCAATGAGTTTGAAATAGAAGTCGGCGCTGAGACGGTTACCAGAGATGGAGATAGAGGTAGTCCGGGAGAATTTAAGGTTGGTGTGAAAGGTGTCAGTAAAGTTGATGAACTGTTCAAGTTCTTCATGGAAGCACGAGGCAGTACCAATATAGTCATCAATGTAGCAGAGGAAGAGGTGAGGGATGGTGCCAATGTAACAGCGGAAGAGGAACTGTTCCAAGTATCCTACGAAGAGATAGACATAGCTTGATCCATGCAGGTGCTCATAGCTACCCTTTAGTTTGTATGAAGTGGGAGGAGTTAAAGGAAACATTGTTGAGAGTAAGGACAAATTCTGTTAGGCAGATGAGGGTGTTGATGGAGGGTGGCTGCCAGGGCCTGCGGGAGAGGAAAAGGCGGAGAACTGGGTATCCATGGTACGATGTGTTGGGGGCTGGGGAATATAAAGTCTTGGAGGAGGTAGAGGGTGTGAATACTGTCCCGAACGTAGGTGGGGAGTTCCTGGACTGGGAGAATAAAATGGAATGCAGGTAAGCGGAAAGGAGTTCAGTGGTGCAGGATTAGGCAGAGACAATGGGTCAGCCAGGGCAATCAGGTTTGTGGATTTCGGGAATAAGATAGAAACGGGCAATGTGGGATTGGGAAACAATGAGATTGGAGGATGTGGGTGAGAGGTCTCCTGAGGAGATGTGGTCATTGATGGTCTGGGAGATAATGGTTTGGAGATCAGGGGTGCAGTCATCATTGAGGAGATGGTAGGAGGAGGTGTCGGAGATTTGGCACCTAGCCTCCAAAATGTAGAGGTCAGTATGCAATACCACCACCATGCTCCCCCCCCCAACTTTATCAGCAAGTTTGATAGTGAGGGCTTGTCGTTGGAGCAGAGGGAGTGGAGAGCTGTGCATTCCTTTGGGGACATACTTTTTTGTTTCTTTACTTGCCACACTCCCCTTCCATTTGGCTTTGCATCACTAGTCCTTTTGTCATGTAGTTTCTTCTGTCTTCCATCCTATCGTGGCCATTCCTTTTGTTCTTCTTCCCATCCTCCCCACTTTCGCCACCTTAAAATCTATTAGATTGCTGACTTAAACCAGGCCTGGTGAAAAATTGCCAACCTGCTTCTCTTTTTAAAAGATGCTGCCAGATCTGTGAGTTTTTTTTCAGTATTTTTTGTTTTCAATACTGTGCATCAGACTTGTAACTCTCTTCTGCCACTCAACCATGTTTGGACAGCGCACCTACAATATTTGCAGCTACTAGGAATATAATGGAGCAGCTGTTGACATCCTGGAGTAATGTTTCCATTTCCTGGAGCAGTGTGGAAATCCTCCAGGACTTGTTGGAATGTGTCTCTATGTTCTTTTGGTCACTGCATCTTCCAAAACCCTGTTCTCTTGAATGGGCAAGCCCTACCTTTGTGAGGTAGACGGGAGAACGAGGATGCGTGCTTTGTGGCTGCCAGGCCCTTTGTGGAAACATGGCACCGTTCCTACTTCTCTGCTCCATCACCCAGGCTTCCAGCAGCTGTTTTCTTTTTTTTGCGTCCTTTGTTTTCTGATTTACATGAAAGACTTCCTTAGTCCATTGGAGCTGTTTTCTTTTTATTTGCTCACGGGATGAGGGCATTGCTGGCTAGGCCAGCTCTTTTTGCCCACCCCTAATTGCCCAGAGGGCTGCTTAGAGTCAACCACATTGCTGTGGATCTGAAGTCACATGTAGGCCAGACCAGCTAAGGATGGTAGTTATGTTTCTGTTTCCTTCCCTAAAGGACATGAGTGAACAAGATGTAGTTTTTCCGAAGATCAACAACAGTATTATGGTCATCAATTGCAAGTTGCTTTTTTGGAGTTGCACAGCAAGCTAGTTTGCAGGTGTTGTAATCCAACTTTTGTTGAATACGTTCAGAAAGCGTGAAAAGACAAATTGCACGCTTCCATTGTAATCTATTCACCTGTTGAAAGGTGGAGAATTATTGTAGCCCTGTCCCAATTGGAATGACAAAGTATCTCAACGTCAAACAAAACAAAGCTGTGTAGGGATTGTCATTTATAGGGTTGAATTAAAGACTTGCAGTATGGGTGCAGTTGCTAATCAGATTTGTTTTGCTAAACTAAAAATGAAAGTAACAATTTTCATTTAAAATTGTTAGAGAGTCAAAGGATCTTCCTGATTTCTGTCAAATAATTAAAACTTGCAGCTGGTATTAATTTAGTTTGTCAATGCCTAAAGTGGTTCAAACCAAGGTTCACTTCGAGCCAAAGTGGAAATTCTAATGAAATAGTAAGAACTGCTGATGCTGGGATCAGAGATAACACAGGGTGGATCTGGAGGAACACAGCAGGCCAGGCAGCCTCAGAGGAGCAGGAAAGCTGACGTTTAGGGTCAGGAGATAATGGGAACTAGGATGCTGCTTGGCCTGCTGTTTTCATCCAGCTCCACACTTTGTTTTGGGTCAAGACACTTCTTCAGAAATGGGGGAGGGGAAGGGGGCTCTGAAATAAATTGTTGATTGGGGGGACTGGTGATAGCAGGTAGAAAGTTGAGTGGATAGGTGGGACAGGTCAAGGAGGCGGGGATGAAGTTAGTAAAGGTGAGTGTAGCTAGGGGTGATGGGCGTTGGTCAGTGAGGTTGGAGGAGTGGAAAGGTGCGAGAGAAGACGAACAGATCAATAAGGCAGGGATGAGGGGGTGCTGGTCTTGGGATGAGTTCGGGGGTGGAGAGATTTTGAAGCTAGAGCCAGCATTTATTACCCATCTCTAATTGCCAACAGGGCAGTTAAGAGTCAGCTACATTGCTGGGAGACAACAAGGTGAAGAGCTGGATGAACACAGCAGGCCAACCGGCATCAGAGGAGCAGGAAAGCTGATGAAAGCTTGGGGCTTGAGGTGGGAAGAGGGGATAGGTAGGAGGAAGGACAGGTTAGGGAGGCCGGTACAAGCTGGGCTGGTTTTGGGATACAGTGGGGGGTTGGCAGATTTTGAAGCTTGTGAAGTCCACATTGATACCATTGGGCTGAAGGGTTCCCAAGCGAAATATGAGGTGCTGTTCCTGCAACCTTGAGGTGGCATCGTTGTGACACTGCAGGAGGCCCAGGATAGACATGCCATTCAAGGAGTGGGAGGGAGAGTTGAAATGGTTCATGACTGGGAGGTGCAGTTGTTTGGTGCAAACTGAGTGTAGGTGTTCCGCAAGTGTGAGGGGGAGTTGAAATGGTTCGCGACTGGGAGGTGGGGGCGGGAATTGAAATGGTTCACTCCCCCCACCTCAAGACTCATCCCCGTCTCCTACCTACAAACCTCATCCAGCCTCCTTGACCTGTCCGTCCTCCCTGGTCCAACCTATCCCCTCCCTAACACCCCACCTACACTCACCTTTACTGGCTCCAACCTGCCTCCTTGCCCTGTTTGTCTCCTCTGCACCCATCTCTCCCTTTATCCATCGTCTATCCGCCTCCCACTTTCTACCTATTTATTTCAGAATCCACTTGCCCTCCCCCATTTCTGAAGAAGGGCCTAGACTCGAAACGTCAGCTTTCCTGCTTCTCTGATGCTGCTTGGCCTGCTGTGTTCATCCAGCTCTACACTTTGTTGTCTCAGATTCTCCAGCATCGACAGTTCCTACTATCTCTCCACATTGCTGGGAGTCTGGACTCACATGCATTTGGATTTTCTTTCTTAAAGAACATTAGTGAACCATTTGGGTTCTTCCAATAATCAATAATTGTTTCTATATTACCACTAGACTCTCAATTCCAGATTTTTACCGATTTCAAATTCCACCATCTGCCACAGTGGGATTCAAACCTGGGTCACTGGATTAATAGTCTGGTGACAATATCACTCAGCCATCACCTTCCTAATGCTTTTCAACCTTTTGTTCAGTTTATTTTGAAAACATAGAATAGATCTGAAGTTCAGAAAAAGATATGCTGGTAGTACTTTACTGTTAAATTAAATTCTAGTCCACAATAACTTTAATTTCAAATTCTCAACCTAACGCTTGGGAACCCTGCAGCCCAATGGTATCAATGTGGACTTCACAAGCTTCAAAATCTTCCCTTCCCCCACTGCATCACACAACCAGCCCAGCTCGTCCCCTTCCCCCACCGCATCCCAAAACCAGCCCAGCCTGTCTCTGCCTCCCTAACCTGTTCTTCCTCTCACCTATCCCCTCCTCCCACCTCAAGCCGCACCTCCATTCCCTATCTACTAACCTCATCCCATCTCCTTGACCTGTCCGTCTTCCCTGGACTGACCTATCCCCTCCCTACCTCCCCAACTATACTCTCCTCTCCACCTATCTTCTTTTCTCTCCATCTCCGGTCCGCCTCCCCCTCTCTCCCTATTTATTCCAGAACCCTCTCCCCATCCCCCTCTCTGATGAAGGGTCTAGGCCCGAAACGTCAGCTTTTGTGCTCCTGAGATGCTGCTTGGCCTGCTGTGTTCATCCAGCTCCACACTCGGTCAGCTTGGTGCCCTCATAACTATAATTGCACCACCTGCAAAGAATTTCTCCAGTACAGCCTCATGGGATACCCTTACTCTTTGATGCATTACTGAATGCCACATCTTTTCTAAACATCACTGCCTCACTTCCTCCCCCTTTTTTTTCAAGACCCTTTGATAAAATCAGACCCATGAATTTTGTACGTTGTACGAGTTTAAATGCAAAAGGAGTCGTGATCAAAAGAGTTAAATGCAAAAAAAGAGCAGGTCAGAATCCTCTCAAAGCAGACACTTGAGAAACTGGAGTTTCGACTTTTGTAAATGTCACCTGAATTATGCAAAGGGCAATGTAGTCTACAGATATCAGCTCCACGAGAACTAATCTCTCACTGCAGCGCCATGATATGTAGAGAATAGGACACAGCTTATTTTTATATGCATTAGCAAGAAAAGTAATGCTTAACTCATCCAAGAACTACAGGCACAAAACAATAGTTATTTTACTTATTGGCCAATACTTCATTACCATCTTAATATTCATGTAAAGAGACCTCATAACATTATAGAAGAAGGACAGCGGACACCATATGGGATTTAAAGGAATCACAGGTCAATATTTGTCAACTAAACAAGATGACCTCTTGTCCTGAATTGGGCCTGCAGTGATAACTCAGTAAAGGAATAAGTAAAGGGCAAGAAATCATATGTGATCAGCTCATAATGAACTACTTAGCTACTTTAAAGGTGTATGACCACTTAAAGATAAATGGGAAAATTATTCTTCAGAATATTTAAAGGCTATATGGGGCATTAAGAAATCAATGATGTAGATACAGAACAAAAAGGGAAGCTGAGGGCAAATAATGAAAATATTACTGCATGGGAAGCATTGGTGGTAATGAAACTATTACACTCACCTCACGTTTGCTTTCACAGCCTGTAGTCATGGGAGCTGTCTTTAACTTTTTCCTCCCCTACATTACGGATAGTTTGACAGGGCATTATGTTGTCTTAAAAGAGACTGTTATTTGTGTATCATGCTGTGCATATATAACACTGAGACTCTGCCTGACAGCTAGCCCAATCTGGGTCTATAAGCTCACAAGCACAGATACCTGTTAGTTGCTACAACATCAGTTTCATCACTTGGACTGTGCTTTACTGCTTTAAAGAACCCAGAAAGTTATTGTCCCAGATTATTGGGCCATTATCAATGAAAGGACGTGGTGAGCTGCGATTGTAAACATTGGTGCTGAAGAGACCTAGCATGTTTGAATAGCCAGCAAACAAATGAATCTACAAGTAGAATACATGTCAATATTATTAAATTAACATAAGCCTGACTACATGAGACAAACCTCAAAGTCTTTGTTTTAGTGTCAGAGAGTGTTGAAATCACAACTTGTTGGAAGGAGACAAATCTATTGATAACAAGCAAGGGAAAAGCAAAGGTGCATTGTGACATGTTCTTAAAGTGTCTAAGTTTTAATTAGGATACAGCAGATAGCCTAACAGAATTTAAAATGTTTAAGCTGCACTCAGCACCAAGATTTCTAGATTTGGGTGTACCTGATGAAAGAAAGTAAACCATTAAGATCTGGTTAGCCATTGTGAGTGAATGTCTATAAAATCTTAAAATGTCAGCCTTGATAGCCAAAGAGCTAAAATATCCTGAGAAGATATGGACTACATTAAAATATTAATTCAGGGTCGGAATAAACATTTGCACTCATAGAATAGAATGTATGTCATGGAAACTGAAGTCTACTAACTCCATAGACCACTTTCTGAGCAGATGCAGAGCTAGGATTTTCAGCTGGGCTGCTAGCAATTAAAATTGTTGCTTTGGTGGTCATATCCACCCCATGGATAAATCCAGGAAGGTTTGCTAGATCAGCTGAAGATTTATAGTGTCAAAGACTTACTGAATGATGGCGTAAGACAAAACAATCCACGCGAGTTGATGAATCTCACAGGTTCTAATACAACCTGGATGGTTGACACAACCACTAAAACACCCAAATATGTGAAAGGTACAGTTTTCCACATGAAGCAAGGCAATGGCCAGCTTTCATTCAATCTTGCAAGGCATCTAGCAATAAAAGGCCATTGGCAGGGCTACTGTATTCGAACAAAGACTAGCGCACCTACAAAAAAACCATGTGCCAACCTAAACAGACTGCTCAAAGGCCACAATAGAGACAATGTGAATCCTGGAGATGAGTCCCAGAGGTGAGTCTGGTCTGCAGGCCAATGCATGGAGGCTGCGAGGCCTGGTGTTCTGAAGCCTGGTAGGCACAGAATCAGTGAAAAGGACCGTAATTTGAGTACTTTTTAAAGATACTTTTATTCTTATTCTGGACTTTGAGTAAGTCAAGTACTTTTTATAGCTTTGTATTCCAATGCTAATCCTTTTTGTTAAGTCTTTCAATTACGTAACAAACACTTAAAGTATCTGTGCCTGGGTATCCAGTACCTAAGATGGCACCAAAGTAGCAACATTATAAACTTTTCATTGCACTCATTTAAGTGCATGTTACAATAAAGGTTATCCTATTCTAAATATGCTATTTCACTAGAGGTCTGTATATGAAACAATCAAAGATGCTGCTTGGCCTGCTGTGTTCATCCAGCTGTACACCTTGTTATCTCGGTGTACCCAATAAGGCAGAATTGTAACATTCTCATTCTCATGGAAAACAACAATGTAATCACACTTTCCGAAGTGTGTTAAAAAAGTTCAAATTAACTGTCCCCAGAAAGCTGGTGAAATCTATTGTTGCCTAAGATTGATATAAGAGCAAATGCCAATTTCCTACCTTTGCAAAGCTGAAAAACAAAATTACCCCATGGAAATGGGAAAGCATGACAAAAACTACAAAAGGTAAAATTTTCAAAATATAGCAGTTCATCAGCTCCATGTGGAGTATCAATTTTTCAAGTGCAATAAATTTGCCTGGATGTCACAGATGTTCGGCATCATGTTCTGCTGGTGCAGCAATGAATGTAGGCCAGCATGCCATGACCCTGCATTAGTTGCAATTCATAGAATCAGTCAAACATCAGAGACATGGCAGAAGCTGCAGCAGACTAATCAAGAAACTCTTGTAGAATTGAACATAAATGAAGAAAGGAACACATTACTTACTTATGAAATAGTGGAGCTAATATCACATCTCTGCTGTGGAAGTAAAAATGGAAATTCAGAGAAAACAGCTGAACTGCAGACTCAAGCTAAATTCAAAATTGAGAATGCCACCTGACATGATAATATCTTTAGAGTATATCTTCACTCAGCTCACAAAAATGACAGAAGAGATAAAAGAGCGGGAAAAAAAGGAAGCCAGGTCAACTAAAAGCCCTGTAACAATAATTTGATGAAGATATTGCTGGTTTACAGAAAAATCTGGATCAACTCATACACAAAGCTGATTAGGCTTAGCAGGAACAGCTACGGAAACATGGACTTGAGCTCAAAACAATGTTGGAGAAAGTAGCAGACCTACAAAAATAGGTCAAAATGCACCGTAAACACACTAAGAAGACGCAAATTACTCATGAGGCAATCATTTCAGAAATAAATGCCAAATATGATGCTCTTTAGAAAACAGTCAAACAGGACATAGGGGAATCCATTGAAGTAGCAAATGGAAGAGGTCCAGGCTACCAAGAAAACAAAAAGAAAAATTTGAAGGGGCTGCACAATTATTAAAGCAGGTGATGTGGAGAAAATATTTTGGGCTAAGAGTAGATTAAACTTTGATAGAATTATAGGAATCCAGGTAGTAAAGCCAGAAGCTTTAATATGAGCTGAAAGCTCTTTAACAATAAACCAATGGATGCCGAGAAAATTTGAACCACTTGAAACAGCTTGAGGAACCAGATTGTTTACTTGTTAACGTGGAACAAATGTTGTTTATAGTGTATCATGAAAAGCGAGTACTTTAACAGCAACTGCAGTCCAGGAAAACAAAACCTGACAACACAAATGGGAAGGATAGATAATACCATGAGACTGTGACAAATTGATGGCTCCTTAGATGAAGTCACCATCAAGAAATCTGGATGCATCAGCAAATTACCAACATGTTATACAAAATCAAAGGCGTAGTTGTCGTTATAAATAGTTTAAATTTCTTTTGGAAAGAAGAGAATGTTGTCTGTGTACCTTTAAGAAAAGTTACTTTTCAGGGGTCCAAATGCTGTTAAATACATGTTGTGTAATTCTGCCTGACAGTTACTTTGTTCTGTGTCTGCAAACTATATAGGCCACAGAAGTTCAGTTGCATGCTGCGATGTCTGCTACATAATTTATAATATGTTTTACTGTCTTAAATAAATTAACCCACAGAGTTAATCAATCCCAGAGGAACAATTGATCATTAAGCCATTAGCATGAACATGATGGAGATACTCTCCTTTGTTACAACATAGCACCTTCCACACAAACTTCACCCATCAGCCGAATCCTACAATCTCTTCATAAGTGCCAAAAGAAAACATTGACCTCAGCTTCAAATGCATTCATTGCCTGAATATGCAATCATGGGCCAGAGATTTCAAAAGATTCACAACCTTTTGTGTGAAGAAATCTTTCTTCATTTCAGTCCAAAATAATCAAACTTTATCTGAAACAATGGCTCTTGGTTCTTGGCTCTCTATTTCTCTGCGTTAATTCTAAATAAATAAAACATGTTTTACATTGCAGTTAGGTCACTGCTGTTTTGCCAAAACTCCTGAGAATGTATGAATATTCCACTCGATCTGATCTAATCAAAGAAACAATGTAGCAACGAAATCTGAATTTGCTGGAAAAAAACTTGGCAGGTCTGGCCACACCTGTGGAGAGAAACCAGAGTTAACATTTTAGATCTATTGGCCCTTCTTCAAAATTGATATTTTGCTGGGAAAATGCTGAAGGTGGTTTCGGAGGAGAGTGTGGAATAAATGATTGGTGGAGAAGCAGCTCAGAGAGAGACAGTGAGAGAGAACAGCAGTTGGATAGACAGAGGAATGGGTAAAGGTTAGCCTGGGAGAATCAATAGCTGCTAAAGGGGACCATTACTGGCTGACAATAGTTGTTTGTGGTACCAGCCCATGTGAAGATGAGGTCCAGGGTGTTTCAGTAAGGACATGGGAGAAGGTGTTCAGGTCCTAAAATTATTAAACTTGATATTGAATCCAGAAGGCTGTAGGTTCCCCAAGCAGAAAATGAGATGTTGTTCTTCCAGCTTTACTGGAGCACTACAGCAAGCCTGAGTTGGAGGTATTGGTCAAGGAACACAGTGGAGGCAACTGGAAGCTCAGGGCCTTCTATCCTGACAGAATGTAGGTGTTCGGCAAAGCGATCACTTAATTTTGTCCTTCATCTCCCCAGTGTAGAAGAGACCACATTGTGAGCAGTAAATACAGTAGACTGGGTTGAGTGAAGTGTAGGTAAATCGCTGCTTTACCTGAAAGATGTGTCAGAGGCCTTCGACAGTGAGAAGGGAGGAAGTAAATGAGCAGATGTTACATCTTCTATGATTGCAAGGGTAAATGTCATGGGAATGTGAGGAGATGATGGGAGTGGAGGAGGAGTGGATCAAAGTGTCCCAGAGGGAACAGTCCCTGTAAAAGTCTGACAAGGTCAAAAATCGCACGATACCAGGTTACAGTCCCACAGGTTTATTTGAAAACGCGAACTTTCATGGCTCAGCTGCTTCCTCAGGCGTACTGTGTGACAGAAAGGTTATAAGACAGAATTTATCAGCAGAAGGGTAACAACCCTAAAACTGGCCACATTTTGTTGAATCTTTAATCAGTTAGGAAGCAGGCTACTGATTAAAATGAAAAATCCATATTCCTTTCAAGTCATTGTCCTGAGATAATTAAAGGTCTAATCAATGCATACAAAAGATGATATCTCAGGCCAGACAATACATCTTAGCTTTGAGGTCTTGCTTATAAACTGCCTACATTTTAAAATTGGTTCAGGCTTTTATGTAGCAAATACCTTGGGTGAAATAATTTGTGTGTGTGTGTGTGTGTGTGTGTGTGTGTGTGTGTGTGTGTGTGTGTGTGTGTGTGTGTGTGTGTGTGTGTGTGTGAGAGAGAGAGAGAGAGAGACTATATGTATATGGCAGTATATAGTGTGGTGGGATCACCTGTAGTGTGACATGAATCCAAGATCATGATTGAGGCCAACATCATGGGTATGGAACTTGGCTCTCAGCCTCTGCTCCACAATTTTGTGTTGTTGTATATCTTAAAGTCCACCTTGGAGGACTCTTACCTGAAGATCGGAGTCTGAATGTCCTTGACCCCTGAAGTGCTCCTCACCCCCAGGAGAGAAAACTCCTGTCTGGGGATCATTGCTTGGTGTCCATTCATCCGTTGTCTGCATGATCTTGCTGATATACCATGCCTCGGGGCATCTTTGTCTGCATTGAAAGAAGTAGACAACACTGGCCGAGTCACATGAGTATCTGCCATGTACATGTTGGGTGGTGTTCACAGGAGTGAAAGTAGTACCCATGCCAATGATCTGACATGTCTTGCAGAGGTTGCCTTGGTAGGGCTGTGTCCTGAAGGCTGGCGAAAGATAGCCCATTTAAGGTTTGGCAGTTGTTTGAAGGTGAGAAATAGAGGTGTAAGGAAGATCGTGGTGATGTACTCATCATCATTGATAATATATTGAAGGCTGCAAAGAACATGGTTTAATTTCTCTGCTCTGGAGAAGGGGTGCCCCATTGGCCGTATCTCGTGTCGTTTTCTGAGGAGGTCATTACGGATTTTCTCTGTGGCACAACGGAATTGGCAATTGATGAGTTGAGAAACATGTCCTGCTCTAATGAGGGCACCCTTCAATACCTTCAGGTGTCCGTCGCGATCTCCCCCACCTGAATAGATCCTGTGTATGCGTGGGGCTTGTCTATAGGGGATGGCTTTTTTAATGCGTTTAGGGTGAAAGCTTGAGAAGTGCAGCATCATGAGATTGCCTGTGAGCTTGCGGTAGAGTGAGGTACTGAGGTTTCCGTCCTTGATGGAGATGCATGTGTCCAAGAATGAGACTGATTCTAAAGAGTATTCCATGTTAAGTCTGATGGTGATGTTGATATTACTATGTAGCTGTTTTAGTAACTCCTCGTCATGACACCAAAGGAGGGAATAGTCGTCAGTGTATTTGGTGCATAGTTATGGTTGGAGGTCCTGTGTAGCAAAGAAGTCTTGTTTGAACTTGTGCATGAAAATGTTGGCATATTGAGGTGCAAATTTGGCCCACATGGCTGTTCAATGTGTCTGAGTTAAGAGCCGATTGTCGAAGGTATAGACGTTGTGGTCAAGGATGAAGCAATGAGTTGCAGGACAGCATCTGGAAATGGGTGCTACTGAGTGCTGATGAAGTTGCAGCAATGCTGTTGTCATGGGGGATGCTGTTGTAGAGTGCCAAAATGTCCATTGTGATGAGGAGTGTTTCTGTTTCTACTGGTCCATGGGTGTTGAGTTTCTGTAGGAACTCTGTGGCGTCACGACAGAAGCTGGGGGTTCTTTGTGCAATGGGTTTCAAGATGCGCTTGACATAGCCAGAGAGGTTCTCACACAGGGTCCCATTGCCTGATGCAATGGGATGTCCAGGTGTGTTGGCTTTGTGAACCTCCGGAAGGTAGTGGAAGTCCCATATGTGAGAAGTACATGGGATGAGAGTGTGTAGGGTACTTGGAAGGGCTGGATCAAAAGTTTTGATCAGTCTGTTGAGTTCATGTGTGCTCCCTGTCAGATCGGCAGGTAGTTGTCTGTGGTGTTCTTGGTTGTTCAGTTGTTGGTACACTGGACGTGATGGAAATGTCTGCAAATGATCCTTTGGGTGTCAGTGCTCATGGAATGGTAAATGAGGACCAGTGGGACAACATCCCTCTTATTGGAGGGAAGAGAGGGGATTTGGACCAAAGTGTGGGAGTTGGGTTGGACATGGGCCGACAGTCTTGTCAACCACGGCGATGGGGCATTCTTGGTTGAGGAAGAAGGTGGATATTTTGGAAGCCCCTCCCTTATTAAAACTGGCATTGTCAGAAAGATGTGACAGAAGCTAAGCAACTGGGTGAATGGACTGGTGGCTTTACATGAAGCAGAGTTAGAGATTGTAAAGTTAGGGTAACTGTGGGAGTTGGTGAGCTTGTAGTGGATATTGGTGGTCAGCCTATCCCAAAAAAATGGAAACAGAGATGTTGGGGAAGGAAAGGAAAGAGTTGGAGATGGATCAGGGGAAGATGAGAAATAGGAGGCAAAATTGATATTCTTTTCCAATTCTGGATGAGAGAGTGAAGTGACACCAATGAGGATATTGATTTACTGGAGGAAGAGTTATGGGGAGGGGCCTGAGCAGGACTTGGGCAAGCAATATTTCACATATCCCAAAAAGAGACAGGTATAACAGGGGCCAGGGAATCCAAGATAACAAAATTTGGGGCTGGATGAACACAGTAGGCCAAGCGGCATCTTAGGAGCATAAAAGCTGACGTTTCAGGCCTAGACCCTTCATCAGCAAAGCTTTCCTGATGAAGGGTCTTGGCCCGAAACGTCTGCTTTTGTGCTCCTATGGTATAACTGGGGCCCCTGGGTGTCAAAGTTGTGGCCAAGAACATTCTCTGACTTTGCAGTTCTTTGTTTTTTTTAAATCAATGTAGCAAAATTCTGTTGCATCCCTTCTAAAGTACAGAGAGCAAAATATCATGTACATTTCAACATGGTCTCATAAAAGCTCTATATATTTGAAGCCAGACTTTGTTATTGTTGTACTCCAACACACTTTCATAAAAGGCTGTACCGTCTGCCTTCCTAATTACTTGCAATGCAAAAAGGTTGCACAAAGGAAAGATATAAATACCTTGTTAAATGATCTGCTGCATTTCCTATCTTGATGTTCAAATTTTCTGCTACTAAACTGTTTCCCTTTAGTTAACAGCTGTTCTTTAAGAATTAATCGGCCCTGCGCAGAAATGAGAGAAATATCACTTACAAAAATGAACATCAAAACAATTGGTCTGAGACAATGGGAACTGCAGATGCTGGAGAATCCAAGATAACTAAATGTGGAGCTGGATGAACACAGCAGGCCAAGCAGCATCTTACGAGCACAAAAGCTGACGTTTCAGTCCTAGAGATAATGGGAACTGCAGATGCTGGAGAATTCCAAGATAATAAAATGTGAGGCTAGATGAACACAGCAGGCCAAGCAGCATCTTACGAGCACAAAAGCTGACGTTTCAGTCCTAGAGATAATGGGAACTGCAGATGCTGGAGAATTCCAAGATAATAAAATGTGAGGCTGGATGAACACAGCAGGCCAAGCAGCATCTCAGGAGCACAAAAGCTGACGTTTCGGGCCTAGACCCTTCATCAGAGAGGGGGATGGGGAGAGGGAACTGGAATAAATAGGGAGAGAGGGGGAGGCGGACCGAAGATGGAGAGTAAAGAAGGTAGGTGGAGAGAGTGTAGGTGGGGAGGTAGGGAGGGGATAGGTCAGTCCAGGGAAGACGGACAGGTCAAGGAGGTGGGATGAGGTTAGTAGGTAGATGGGGGTGTGGCTTGGGGTGGGAGGAAGGGATGGGTGAGAGGAAGAACCGGTTAGGGAGGCAGAGGCAGGTTGGACTGGTTTTGGGATGCAGTGGGTGGGGGGGAAGAGCTGGGCTGGTTGTGTGGTGCAGTGGGGGGAGGGGGTGAACTGGGCTGGTTTAGGGATGCAGTAGGGGAAGGGGAGATTTTGAAACTGGTGAAGTCCACATTGATACCATTAGGCTGCAGGGTTCCCAGACGGAATATGAGTTGCTGTTCCTGCAACCTTCGGGTGGCATCATTGTGGCACTGCAGGAGGCCCATGATGGACATGTCATCTAGAGAATGGGAGGGGGAGTGGAAATGGTTTGCGACTGGGAGTTGCAGTTGTTTGTTGCGAACTGAGCGGAGGTGTTCTGCAAAGCGGTCCCCAAGCCTCCGCTTGGTTTCCCCAATGTAGGGGAAGCCGCACCGGGTACAGTGGATGCAGTATACCACATTGGCAGATGTGCAGGTGAACCTCTGCTTAATGTGGAATGTCATCTTGGGGCCTGGGATAGGGGTGAGGGAGGAGGTGTGGGGGCAAGTGTAGCATTTCCTGCGGTTGCAGGGGAAGGTGCCGGGTGTGGTGGGGTTGGAGGGCAGTGTGGAGCGAACAAGGGAGTCACGGAGAGAGTGGTCTCTCCGGAAAGCAGACAGGGGTGGGGATGGAAAAATGTCTTTGGTGGTGGGGTCGGATTGTAGATGGCGGAAGTGTCGGAGGATGATGCGTTGTATCCGGAGGTTGGTAGGGTGGTCTCTGATGAAGGGTCTAGGCCCGAAACGTCAGCTTTTGTGCTCCTAAGATGCTGCTTGGCCTGCTGTGTTCATCCAGCTCCACACTTTGTTATCAAATCAACTGGACTGCATTTATGTCAAAGCAGGGGATATTTGAATAAAAGTATTTCTATGTGATATTATGGCAATATAAATTATGCTGGAATTATGTCAGACAAGGCAAGTCCAAAGAGCAGCAGAATGTAGATGCACAAAATAATGCTTAAAATTGAATAAGTAGAATCATAAATGTTCAGACTATTATCCAGAAGGAGCCATGTCTCCTGAGACCTTACACACGCGCACTATGCACTTCTTAAATTCACCCACGTGATTTTACAGGAATAAGTGTAGGCACATTACAATGGGTTCAGCACTGAAATGGGTTTGGATGTGAAAGGTGGGGAGGCAACAGAAAGAGTGATTGCTATGAGAGGGGAAAGGATAGGAGAGGAGAGTAGCAAAATGGGGAAGTGTGGAGGAGAGGGGGCACTGTGAAGTCTCTGGGGGCAGAGCAGAGCATTGAGCTCTCTCACAATCCCCATCAGTGCCCCCCTCTGCACCCCCTCAATCATTACCCTCCCTCCACCCTCAGGCTTCCACCCCACTCTCACCATCCTCACTCCCCTGCTCCTTGCTGCTGAATTTCATTTCAATAGCAGACTTATTTTCTGTGCATATACTGTTATTTTGTATATGACGTCATTGGGATGCTACATAGTGACATAGCGAGTCTGGAGTTTTGTGCATGGTCTACTGATGGCTGATCCCAGCTAATGGCAATACTGGAGAGCTCAAATTAGTAGGATCATGTATGTCAATAACCTTCCTTTGCCAAATTATTGATTACACTAATATATGTAAATAATTAATTTATAGAATTGCAGATAGCTGTATGTTTTTCAGGATAAAATCGCTTTGTGAAAAATAAACATCGCTTGCTATCACCCTTCATTTTCAAGGAAAAAGTTTCTGAAAGTTGATTTACATCACACACTGGGCTTGGGTACTCTTTTCAATTTCCTCTGTTCTTATTACACAAGTATATCTTTGGAGGAAGTTTTGTGGACGCCTGATTATATGAAAAAGCACAGTGGTAGAACTCCTGAGGAGGTTTATCCTTTATACTTTAATGCCACTGCCACATAACTCATGGCTTCTGCACACCAAAGTAGAATGAGAACTGCGTTTTTGACGCTGCCTACAGCTTGTCCAGGAAAGGTAATTTTAAAACTGAAAGAAAAGTTATAAGATGTGTGATAATGAAGCGTGGGGCTGGATGAACACAGCAGGCCAAGCAGCATCTTAGGAGCACAAAAGCTGACATTTCGGGCCAATACCCTTCATCAGAAAAGGGGGATCGGGAGAGGATTCTGAAATAGAGAGGGAGAGAGGGGGAGGCAGTCTGAGGACGGATAGAGGAGAAGATAAGTGGAGAGGAGATTTGCATCACAAACTGGGCTTGGGTACTCTTTTCAATTTCCTCTGTTCTTATTACACAAGTATATCTTTGGAGGAAGTTTTGTGGACGCCTGATTATATGAAAAAGCACAGTGGTAGAACTCCTGAGGAGGTTTATCCTTTATACTTTAATGCCACTGCCACATAACTCATGGCTTCTGCACACCAAAGTAGAATGAGAACTGCGTTTTTGACGCTGCCTACAGCTTGTCCAGGAAAGGTAATTTTAAAACTGAAAGAAAAGTTATAAGATGTGTGATAATGAAGCGTGGGGCTGGATGAACACAGCAGGCCAAGCAGCATCTTAGGAGCACAAAAGCTGACATTTCGGGCCAATACCCTTCATCAGAAAAGGGGGATCGGGAGAGGATTCTGAAATAGAGAGGGAGAGAGGGGGAGGCAGTCTGAGGACGGATAGAGGAGAAGATAAGTGGAGAGGAGAGTATAGATGGGGAGGTAGGGAGGGGATAGGTCAGTCCAGGGAGGATGGACAGGTCAAGGGAGCGGGATGAGGTTAGTAGGTAGGAAACGGAGGTGCGGCTTGAGGTGGGAGGAGGGTATAGGTGAGAGGAAGAACAGGGCTGGTTTTGGGATGCAGTGGGGGGAGGGGAGATTTTGAAGCTGGTGAAATCCACATTGATACCATTAGGCTGCAGGGTTCCCAAGTGGAATATGAGTTGCTCTTCTGGATGTGAGTTTGCTCGCTGAGCTGGAAGGTTAGTTTTCAGACGTTTTGTCACAATTCTAGGTAACATCATCAGTGAGCCTCCGACGAAGCGCTGGTGTTATGTCCCGCTTTCTATTTATCTGGTTAGGTTTTCCTGCAACCTCGTATCACACCACACCCAAGCCTCCGACTCTCCCTCAACCTCTTCATCTCCAACTGCCGTCGAGACATTAACCGCCTCAACCTCTCCACCCGTCCCACCCACTCCAACCTCTCCCTGGCAGCCCTCCGTGCCCTCTGCTCCAAACCCAACCTCACCATCAAACCCGCAGACAAGGGAGGCGCAGTTGTAGTATGGCACACTGACCTTTACATTGCTGAGGCCAGACGCCAACTCTCCGACACCTCCTCCTACTGCCCCCTTGATCATGACCCCACCCCGAGCACCAAACCATCATCTTCCAAACCATCCACAACCTCATCACCTCAGGTGACTCCCCACCCACAGCCTCCAACCTCATTGTTCCCCAAACCTGCACCACCCACTTCTATCTCCTTCCCAAAATCCACAAACCCGCCTGCCCGGTCGACCTATTATCTCTGCCTGCTCCTGCCTCACCGAACTCATCTCCACCTATCTGGGCTCCATTTTCTCCCCTTTGGTCCAGGAACTCCCCACCTACGTCCGTGACACCACCCACACCCTCCAACTCCTCCAGAACTTCCAATTCCCTGGCCCCTAACACCTCATTTTCACCATGGACGTCCAGTCCCTATACACCTGTATTCCCCATGCAGATGGCCTTAAGGCCCTCTACTCCTTCCTATCCTGCAGACCTGACCAGTCCCCCTCCACCTACACCCTCAACCGCCTAGCCGAACTCATCCTGACCCTCAACAACTTCTCTTTTGATTCCTCCCACTTCCTACAGACCAAGGGGGTGGCCATGGGTACCTGCATGGGCCCAAGCTATGCCTGCCACTTTGTAGGTTATGTGGAACAGTCTCTCTTTCACAACTACACTGGCCCAAAACCCCACTTCTTCCTCCGTTACATTGATGACTGTATCGCGCCGCCTCATGCTCCCAAGAGGAGCTCAAACAGTTCATCCAATTCATCAACACCTCCCAACTCAACCTCAAGTTCACCTGGACTATCTCCAACATATCCCTTACCTTCCTGGACCTTTCTATCTCTATCTCAGGCAACCACCTACAAACCGATGTCCGTTTCAAGCCCACCAACTCCCACAGCTACCTGGACCTTCTCCCACCCACTTTCCCGCAAAAATTCCATCCCCTATTCCCAATTCCTTCGCCACCACCGCATCTGCTCCCAGGATGAGGCATTCCACTCCCGCACACCCCAGATGTCCTGGTTCTTCAAGGGCCACAACATCCACCTCCGGAGTGGTCGAGAATGCCCTCGACCGTGTCTCCTGCATGTCCTGCACCTCATCTCTCACACCCAGCCCTCGCAATAACCGCCAAAATCCCTCTAGTCCTCACATACCACCCCACCAACCTCCAGATACAACACATCATCCTCCAACACTTTCACCATCTGCAATCCGACCCCATTGCTAAAGACATTTTTCCCACCACACCCTTGTCTGCCTTCCGGAGAGACCACTCTCTCTGCGACTCCCATGTCCGCTCCACACTCCTCTCCAACCCCACCACACCCAGCGCTTTCCCCTGCAACTGCAGGAAGTGCTACACCTGCCCCCACACCTCCTCCCTCACCCCCATCCCAGGCCCCAAGATGACTTTCCACATCAAGCAGATGTTCACCTGCACATACTGACAATGTGGTATACTGCATCCACTGCACATGGTGTGGCTTCCTCTAGATTGGGGAAACCAAGCGGAGTCTTGGGACCACTTTACAAAACACCTATGCTCGGTTCACAGTAAACAACTGCACCTCCCAGTCGTGAACCATTTCAACGCCCCCTCCCATTCCTTAGACGACATGTCCATCATGGGCCTCCTGCAGTGCCATAATGATGCCACCCGTAGGTTGCAGGAGCATCATCTCATATTCCGCTTGGGAATCCTGCAGCCCAATTGTATCAATGTGGATTTCACCAGCTTCAAAATCTCCCCTCACCCCACTGCATCCCTAAACCAGCCCAACTCGTCCCCGCCTGCCTAACCTGTTCTTCCTCTCACCTATCCCCCCGCCCACCTCAAGCCGCACCTCCATTTCCTACCTACTAACTTCATTCCGCCCCCTTGACCTGTCCATCCTCCCTGGACTGACCTATCCCCTCCCTATCTCCCCACCTATACTCTGCTCTTTACCTATCTTCTCCTCTATCCATATTCGGTCCGCCTCCCCCTCTCTTCATATTTAATTCAGAACCCTCTCCCCATCCCCCATTTCTGATGAAGGGTCTAGGCTCGAAACGTCAGCTTTTGTGCTCCTGAGATGCTGCTTAGCCTGTTGTGTCCATCCAGCCCCACACTTTGTTATCTCGGATTCTCCAGCATCTGCAGTTCCCATTATCTTTGATTATAAGATGTGTGAACAGCTCTGAAAACATCGCACTCTGCTAAACAATCCTAAAGCTCAAGCTGCATGGAAACACTGAGAGAATAATGTATACTGTAGTTGAATCCAAGTAAGACTATATTTCTCTGGGTTAATATTTGAAACAACAAACTTTTCTGTTTCTTTGATGACAAATGCATAGAATCACACAAATGTTGGAAGCATTATCAAGGGTTGCAGACCTGCCATCCCAGTGAGTCAGGGAGTGTCCAGGGATAATGGGAACTGCAGATGCTGGGGAATCCAAGATAATAAAATGTGAGGCTGGATGAACACAGCAGGCCAAGCAGCATCTCAGGAGCCCCCCACTGCATCACAAAACCAGCCCAGCTCACCCCCTTCCCCCCACTGCATCCCAAAACCAGCCCAGCCTGTCTCTGCCTCCCTAACCTGTTCTTCCTCACACCCATTCCTTCCTCCCACCCCAAGCCTCACCTCCATTTCCTACCTACTAACCTCAACCCGCCTCCTTGACCTGTCCGTCTTCCCTGGACTGACGTATCCCCTCCCTACTTCCCCACCTATACTCTCCTCTCCACCTATCTTCTTTTCTCTCCATCTTCGGTCCGCCTCCCCCTCTCTCCCTATTTATTCCAGAAGCCTCACCCCATCCCCCTCTCTGATGAAGGGTCCAGGGTGTGTCCAGGGCTGTGTTTTGAATTACTAACTAGCAGTTTATATCTAAACTGGCAGTATGGTTTGAAAGGATCCTGTTTGGCCTGACATAACAATCAGTTTGTAGCATTAAAAAAACTCCTTACAGTTGTGCAAATATGCCTAGCAAGTAAATACATGTTGTACAAGCATTTTCTTGAAAGTATATCTTCTTTTGACGAGCATATTTGACTTTTCGATGGCTCAGTGGTCAACACTGCTGCCTCACAGTGCCAGGGACCTGTGTTCAATTGCGGCTTCAGACAACTGCCTCCCCGTGTCTGTCTGGGTTTCCTCCCACAGTCCAAAGATGTGCAGCTTAGGTCGAATGGCCATGCTAAATTGCCCATCGTGTTCGGGAATGTGTAAATCGGGTGGATTAGCCATGGGAAGTGATGGTTACAGGAACGGAGTCAGAGGATGAGTTTGTGGGATGCTGTTCGGAAAGCCAGTATAGGCTTGATGGGCCGAACTTCTAGTTTCCACACTGGAGGCATTCTATGATGAATACCTGTGTATTAAATTTGCATACTGTACTTAAGAGTTTTAAAGATGACTGAGAACAATGCTTTTAGAACTGAATTTCAAGTATATTAGAGCCCTAGAGTCATAGAGTTTATAGTATGGAAACAGAGCCTTTGGTCTAACTTGTCCATGGTGACCAGATATCCTTGACAAATCTAGTCTCATTTGCCAGCACCTGGCCCATATCCCTCTGAACCCTTCCTATTCATAAATTCATTTAGATGCCTTTTAAATTTTGCAATTGTACCAGCCTCCACCACTTCCACTGGCAGCTCATTCCATGTATGCACCATCACCCTCTACATGACAAAGTTGCCCCGTAGGTCCCTTTTAAATCTTTCCTTTCTCACTTTAAACCTTAGCCCTCTAGCTTTGGACTCCCTATTCTGGGAAATAGACCTTGACTAGCCACCCTATATATGTTCCTCATGATTTTATGAATCTCCCTGCTTCCAATGCTCCAGAGAAAATGGCCCCTGTCCATTTAGCCCACCTCTATAGTTCAAGCCTGGCAACATCTTGTAAATCTATTCTAAACTTTTTCAAGTTTCAGAACAGCTTTTCTATAGTAGGGAGATCAGAATTGAGTGCAGTATTCCAAAAGCGGCCTTACCAATGTCTTGCACAGCTGCAACATGGCTTTCCAACTGCTGTAGTCAATGCACTGACCAATGAAGGCAAGTCCACCAAATGTCTTCTTCTCTATCCTGTCTGTCTGTGACTCCATATAAGTCTGATTTACTTTTACCAAAGTGCAACATCTTACTTCTAACTAAATTAAACTCCATCTGCCGCTCCTCAGCCCATCGGCCCGTCTGATCAAGGTTGCATTGTACTCTGAGATAGCCTTCTTCACTGTCGACTACACCACCAATTTTGGTGTCCTCTGCAAACTTACTATTTCTCCTATATTCACATCCAAATCATTTATATAAATGACAAAAAGCAGTGAACCTTGCGACACAGGCCTCCATTCTGAAAAAAACCCTCCACCACCAACCTCTGTCTCCTACATTCAAGCCAGTTTTATAACCAAAAGCTAGTTTTCTCTGGATTGCATGTGATCTAAACTTGCTAACCAGTATACCATGCAGAACTTTGTCGAGCACCTTGCAGAAGTCCTAATAGACAACAGCCACCGTTTTACCTTCATCAATCTTCTTTGTCACTTCTTCAAAAACCTCAATTGAGTTATTGAGACATGATTTCCCATGCCCAAAGCCATAATGACTATCCCTAACCTGTCCTTTCCTTTCCAAATATAAATCTCTTAGAATCCTCTCCAAAAATGTACCCACCAGTAACATTAGACACACTAGCCTATTGTTCCCTAGCTTTTCCTTAGCATCTTTCTTAAATAATGGCACAACCTGAACTACCCTGCAGTCTTCCAATCCCTCACCTGTGATTACAGATGATACAAACGCCTCAGGAAGGGTCCCAGCAATCAGTTCCCTATCTTTTGACAAAGTTCTGGGATAACCTGATGAGGTCCTATTTATACATTTTAAGATTATGGACACTTTTCAAAATATTGTTATTTATTTCTGCAGGTTCTTTTGCTTCCATATCCTTCTCCAAAGCACATACTGATGTGAAATACTTGTCTCGCATCTCACCCAGGTCCTGTGGTTCCACACATAGATGGCCGAATTGATCTTTGATGGGCACTATTCTCTCTCTAGTTACTCTTTTGCCCTTAATGTATTTTTCTGAGGAACCCGTAAACGCTTTGTTGAGAATATTCCCTAAAAAATAATCTGCATTGCTAACACAAGTGACAGTCTTTTGAACATCTAATATGGGTCTCCTCATAATTTACGTTTCACCTTGAACAGCAATATGCATAGAGAAAAACTTTCAATTTTGTACAGCTCAAACAATTCTTAAGGTTATTGATTTGAGATTACAGCTTTAGGATATGACAATATTCGGACCAGGACTGGGCCATTCAGCCCCTGCGTCTGCTCTGCCATTCAATGGCAGATCTAAAACATACTTTAGTTTCTTTTGTTCATCGGCGTATATCTCTTGCTCAAAGAAAGATCTGTTATAATTTAATACAGTACATAATTCTGTCAATTCGAAAAGCCTGAAAATATGCACCTTAACAAGCAGGAGAAGGAAACTTCAATTTCAAGGAAAATAGGCATTGGCATTTAGGAAAATCAGATCACAACACTTTGTTCCTCCTTCCAACTTACGAGCAGGAACTGGAAAGGGAGGACCCTCCACAGAAAAAAGCGCATTGCTGGTCTGAGGCAATGGAAGAATTCAGTGCACAACCTAAATGAGTACACCACTACCGTCATTGAATTCATTCGCAAATTTGTAGAAGACTTTGTGTGCTAAAGAAGTCAATCCACGAGTTCCCCAACTGGGAACCTTGGATGAACTGGGAAATTCACTGCTTACTGAGGACCAGGCATGCAACATTCAAGTTGGATGGCCCAGACCTATACAGAAAATCCAGATATGAACTCCGCAAAGCCATCAGAGATGCCAAGAGGCAAAATCAGACCAAGTTAGAGGCCCAAACTAGCCACACAGACGCCTGTTACTGGTGGCAAGGCCTACACAAAATAGTGGGATACAAAATGAAGCAGAGCAAGACAGCAGACAAATGCACATCCCTCCCGGATACGCTCAATGCTTTCTATGCTCGGTTTGAGCAGAATACCAGTGGCACAGTGTCACCTGCCCCAACAGCCCTGGATGCACCCATTCCCTCTGTCACCACTGCAGACATCAGATCAGTCTTCTTGAGATAGCAGAGGTATTCGCTGAAATCTTCAGTCTCTTCTTGCTATAATTCTAACTGCCCACCTGCTTCAAGAAGCCCATCATCGTCCCAGTACCAAAGAAAACACATGCCTTAATGATGACCACCCAGTGGTTCTGACCTCAATAATCATGAAATGGTTCGAGAGGCAGGTCATGGCCCACATCAACTCTAGCCTCCTAGCCAGCTTGAACCCTTCCAATTTGCCTATCAGTGAAAGAGGTCCACAGTGGACCCATTTCTCTCGCCCTACTCTGATTCCTGGAACATCTGGATAACACGGACGCCTAAGTCAGGCTTCTACTCATTGACAACAGATCCATAATCCCTATAGACTAATCTCAAAACTCTGAGACCTAGGTCGTGGCGCCGTCCTCTATAACTGGATCCTCAGCTTCCTGACACACAGGCCACAATCAATGAAGACAGATGACAGCACCTCCTCCTGATATTCCTCAACACTGGCATTCTGCAAGAATGTGTTCACAGCCCCTTATTGTACTCCCTGTACACTGATGACTGAATAGCCAAATTCTGTATGAATGCCATCTACAAGTTTGTTGATGACCTCACCATGGTAGGATGGATATCAATCAGTGATGAGTTAGAACGCAGGAAGGTAACAGAGTGTTTGGTGTTGTGGTGCAGTGATAACAACCTCTACCTCAATGTAGGCGAAAGAAAAGAACTGATCATTGACTTCAGGAAGAAAGGAGACGGACACACCCCTATCTACATTAACGGAGTTAAGGTGGAGAGGGTCGAGAGCATCAAGTTCCTCGGAGTGATGATAACGAACAATCTGCCCTGGAATTCCCACATAGATATGACAGTCAAGAAGGCACAACAATGCCTCTTCTTCCTCAGGTGGCACAGGAAATTTGGCATGTCCATAAGTTTCCTCACTAACTTCTACAGATGTACCATTGAAAGCGTTGCATCTGCGGAAAGGCTGCCCACAAAATCAGAAACCCCTCCCACCCCAGTAATGCTCTCTGCCAACCTCTAATTTGTGTTACGGGTGTGTTATGGGGGATAGGTTTGGGGGGGATGCTGCAAGGGTCTGTGTAGACTTGTCGGGCCAAAGAACCTGTTCCAGGCTGTAGGGATTCTATGTGAATGTGAATGTCAGGCAGAAGGTACAGAAACTTGGACGCATGCACCAACAGGCTCAAGAACGGCTTCTTGCCTGCTGTCATTAGATTGCTCAATGGACCTCTCTAACTTCAAATAATGTTGATCTTGATAATGTTGATCTTGCTTTGTGCACCTCTTGCACAGGTATAATGTTGTATACCTCGTTCTGTACCCTATGGTCTGTATGTCCTTGTTTGCTACGATTTGCCTGTACTGCTCACAAAACGAAGTTTTTCACAGCACTGAGGTACATGTGACTACAATAAATCAAATCAAAGTGAAAAACATCACTAAGTTGCTATATTCTGTCAGACGCAAGCTCAGAGGAATACACTAGGCAAGAAAACACAAAATAACTTTGCCGCTACGAGTCCTTCAATATAAACAGCAAGCATTATTCATTCCTGAAAATTTTTTGACAACTCAGGCAGGTATGAACACTGGACATTTTTTAGCATGAACCCTACATTCAACAAACTCATCATCTAGTGGCTTAAGTGCAGGAACAGATATGCTTCATTAAACATCTTGTATCAATCTCCTAACAATCCAGAGAATTATGAATTGACCTATGCTAACTAAATAAAGTAAATGTTCAAATATTCAAGGGAAGCCTGACCACCTTCTGATTGTTGGTTATAGCAAATTCTTTCAGCTTTCACTTTACAAGTGAATCAGACCATCACAAAGCCATTTAGATCTGTATGGAACCTCAGGTAATTAGCAGCTGATGGGTTAAGTGCCTTCACATCACCTTATTTAGTACTAATGGCTTAGCACCATACAAGCTCATACTAAAGCACACAGTTGTCAGTTTATTTGCAAGATATAATTTGTTTGTTTAAAACTAGAAACAGTGAACGGGTTTTTCCAAGCTTGCCAGAGCAATTAGCTCTCATATTGGTGGAAGGTAAAGTTAAAGGGCCCCTGCTGCTCCTGCAGGTATTTATTGTAACACACTGAATTTAAAAAGACAATACAGAAGTCACAATGATAAGCTTATTTTGCTTATTTTTATAATGATACTTCCACAGTGTAAACTCATGCCTGCTAACATTACTTGTTTGCATTGGGCCTCAGGTTATTGAGTAATGATATTAATCTTTGCCATATTAATTTGCATACTTATTATTCAGGATAATTTCATTGGCAATTGTTTATTTCGCTGCAGCCGGTCTATTTTGACCTTTTGAAAACATTCTTTTGTAGCCTGGCAGTTTTGTGGTTATAGTTTGGCTTTCCCAAAGGGCAGTGCTGGTTTCAAATCCTAGGGTTGCCTGTCATACACATGAAAGCATTTCGGCCAAATGAATGTTTTTGGTTGGTAGACAAAGCAACTTAGCTTGCTTCCTTTTCTTTTCCTCCACAGATGCTGCCAGACCTGCTGATCTTTTGCAGCAACTTTGTTTTTGATCCTGATTTACAGCGTCTGCAGTTTTTTTGATTTTTATTTAACTTGCTTGCGTGCATGGAAGGTGACAACTTTTAAACACTGAAAAATACTTTCAATAAAACCAATGCAGAATAATTCTGGTAACAATTCTCCAGGTAGCAGTGGACATTTTACATCATGCTCTCCAACTCTTTCTGCATGTGTACTTTAGACAATGAAGAGTTGATATTTGTTAAAAGTTATTAATTTTCATGGAAGGAATGGTATCTCCGCAACCTCCTTATGGTTTTATGCAAATGAGAATGTCATTACTAGCGTCACGCTGCAAGTATTTTTGCTTCAATTGTTTGTTATCTGTCTGCTTCATCTCTGTAGAAGATTTATGACAAAGACTGACTTCACCTGCTTTCCATCAGCTGAAAGAATTAACGTGTGAACATGACTTTTGAGATATACCACATTTAAGTGCGAAACACAGTGACAAATCAGCAGCAGTGTGAGAAATTACCAGCAGCCCTGAACGCTTTGCTCAGAGGACAAAAGCACTCCTTGTACTTCATTCCTCAGAGGAAAAAAAATGTTTTTGAGCTTACTTCCTTAAAGGATAAGGTGCAAAAGATGAGTTTCTCCAGATTTTCTTTACATAGATGGTGACAATGTAGAGAGAACAATTTAGCTACACAGGCCCCAAACCCCACCTCTTCCTCCGGTACATTGATGAATGTATCGGCGCTGCCTCTTGCTCCCCAGAGGAGCTCGAACAGTTCATCCACTTCACCAACACCTTCCACCCCAACCTTCAGTTCACCTGGGCCATCTCCAGCACATCCCTCACCTTCCTGGACCTCTCAGTCTCCATCTCAGGCAACCAGCTTGTAACTGATGTCCATTTCAAGCCCACCGACTCCCACAGCTACCTAGAATACACCTCCTCCCGCCCACCCTCCTGCAAAATTTCCATCCCCTATTCCCAATTCCTCCGCCTCTGCCGCATCTGCTCCCACGATAAGACATTCCACTCCCGCACATCCCAGATGTCCAAGTTCTTTAAGGACCGCAACTTTCCCCCCACGGTGATCGAGAACGCCCTTGACCGCGTCTCCCGTATTTCCCGCGACACATCCCTCACACCCCGCCCCCGCCACAACCGCCCCAAGAGGATCCCCCTCGTTCTCACACACCACCCTACCAACCTCCGGATACAACGCATTATCCTCCGACACTTCCGCCATTTACAATCCGACCCCACCACCCAAGACATTTTTCCATCCCCTCCCCTGTCTGCTTTCCGGAGAGACCACTCTCTCCGTGACTCCCTTGTTCGCTCCACACTGCCCTCCAACCCCACCACACCCGGCACCTTCCCCTGCAACCGCAGGAAATGCTACACTTGTCCCCACACCTCCTCCCTCACCCCCATCCCAGGCCCCAAGATGACATTCCACATTAAGCAGAGGTTCACCTGCACATCTGCCAATGTGGTATACTGCATCCACTGTACCTGGTGCGGCTTCCTCTACATTGGGGAAACCAAGCGGAGGCTTGGGGACCGCTTTGCAGAACACCTCCGCTCAGTTCGCAACAAACAACTGCACCACCCAGTCGCAAACCATTTCCACTCCCCCTCCCATTCTCTTGATGACATGTCCATCATGGGCCTCCTGTACTGCCACAATGATGCCACCCGAAGGTTGCAGGAACAGCAACTCATATTCCGCCTGGGAACCCTGCAGCCATATGGTATCAATGTGGACTTCACCAGTTTCAAAATCTCCCCTTCCCCTACTGCATCCCTAAACCAGCCCAGTTCACCCCCTCCCCCCACTGCACCACACAACCAGCCCAGCTCTTCCCCCCCACCCACTGCATCCCAAAACCAGTCCAACCTGTCTCTGCCTCCCTAACCGGTTCTTCCTCTCACCCATCCCTTCCTCCCACCCCAAGCCGCACCCCCATCTACCTACTAACCTCATCCCACCTCCTTGACCTGTCCGTCTTCCCTGGACTGACCTATCCCCTCCCTACCTCCCCACCTACACTCTCTCCACCTATCTTCTTTACTCTCCATCTTCGGTCCGCCTCCCCCTCTCTCCCTATTTATTCCAGTTCCCTCCCCCCATCCCCCTCTCTGATGAAGGGTCTAGGCCCGAAACGTCAGCTTTTGTGCTCCTGAGATGCTGCTTGGCCTGCTGTGTTCATCCAGCCTCACATTTTATTATCTTGGAATCTCCAGCATCTGCAGTTCCCATTATCTCTGATACTATTTTAACCTCACTGCGAAGCCTCTTCCAGGGATGCCTAACCTGAAGAAGTTACCCTCCTCCCTCCGGACCAACCTCAGGGAATCTCTCTCCCATTGCAACTCTCTTGTAATCTCTTCGGCCTTGAAACTGCTCGACCATGTCCTGAAGCAAACCAGGTACCACAGCCACATCACCTTCCTCAGCACCTGCCTACGGAACCAGATCATCCCCAAGGGACTACAGTCCACATTTCAGCCTTCCCAATTTGGCCCCAACCGTGACCACCTCTACACCCAGAACATTCAGACCCTTCAGAAGCGGTTCTCCCTGCGAGTCCTGAAACAGACACTCGCAGCCATGCGCCGGCACCTCAAGGCACGGCAATCCAGCCTGCCCCAGCTCAGAGCCTCCCTCTCCCAGACCTGCAAAGGACCCCTGCTGTTTTTTATCCTCCGCAGGATCCACAGACTGAACACTCAGTTCCACTCAGCTTTACTGGACACCAAAAATCATAAGTACAACAAACTCACTGGCCCCTGCCACCCACAAGAGGATTCCTGCGCCTCCCAAATCCCGACTCTGTCCCTGTCCCTGCCCCTCCCCCACCATGCACCCGCCGCCATTGACCATGAGGACATGGCCGGAGACCCCACCGATGACGTCACATCCGCCTCCGCCGGCCACAGTACTTCTGGAACCGCTGCTGTAGTCTCCACCTCCACGTCCAGGTACTACAGCCCACACACCACCCTCACCTCAGCTGCTGCCGCCCACCCCGATCCTCCCACCGCCGATGCAACCCCGCCCACGGTCGACGCCGACGGAACCCCGCCCACGGCCGACGCCGACGGAACCCCGCCCACGGCCAGCGAAACCCCGCCCACGGCCGACGCCGACAGAACCCCGCCCACGGCCGACGGAACCCCGCCCACGGCCGACGACCTCATCGCTCCGCCCACAACCTCCACAGCCTGCAACCCCAGAGGAGACAGCCACACTGAGCCCTGCCGCATCTTCACCATCCCCCCAGACCTCCCACTGACTGAGGACGAACGGTCAGTCCTTAGCAAGGGGCTCACCTTTGTCCCCCTACAACCACACATCAACGAATACCAGTCACGGTCGGACATAGAGCAGTTTTTCCGCCGTCTTCGCCTCCATGGCTACTTCTTCAACCGGGAACCCAACCCTCCTTCCACTGACCCCTTCACCCGCTTCCAACACAAGTCCTCCTCCTGGACACCACCCCCAGGCCTCCTACCCTCCCTCGACCTCTTCATCTCCAACTGCCGTCGAGACATTAACCGCCTCAACCTCTCCACCCCTCTCACCCACTCCAACCTTTCCCCCGCAGAACGGGCAGCCCTCCGCTCCCTCCGCTCCAACCCCAACCTCACCATCAAACCCGCAGACAAGGGTGGCGCAGTGGTAGTATGGCGCACTGACCTCTACATCGCCGAGGCCAGACGCCAACTCTCCGACACCACCTCCTACCGCCTCCTCGATCATGACCCCACACCCGAGCACCAAACCATCATCTCCAACACCATTCACGACCTCATCACCTCAGGGGAACTCCCCCCACAGCCTCCAACCTCATTGTTCCCCAACCCCGCACGGCCCGTTTCTATCTCCTTCCCAAAATCCACAAACCTGCCTGCCCTGGTCAACCCATCGTCTCAGCCTGCTCCTGCCCCACCGAACTCATCTCCACCTATCTGGACTCCATTTTCTCCCCTTTGGTCCAGGAACTCCCCACCTACGTCCGTGACACCACCCACGCCCTCCACCTCCTCCAGGACTTCCAATTCCCTGGCCCCCAACACCTCATATTCACCATGGACGTCCAGTCCCTGTACACCTGCATTCCGCATGGAGATGGCCTCAAGGCCCTCCGCTTCTTCCTGTCCCGCAGGCCCGACCAGGCCCCCTCCACCGACACTCTCATCCGCCTAGCTGAACTCGTCCTCACACTCAACAACTTCTCTTTTGACTCCTCCCACTTCCTACAGACTAAGGGGGTGGCCATGGGCACCCGCATGGGCCCCAGCTATGCCTGCCTCTTTGTAGGTTACGTGGAACAGTCCCTCTTCTGCACCTACACAGGGCCCAAACCCCACCTCTTCCTCCGGTACATTGATGACTGTATCGGCGCCGCCTCTTGCTCCCCAGAGGAGCTCGAACAGTTCATCCACTTCACCAACACTTTCCACCCCAACCTTCAGTTCACCTGGGCCATCTCCAGCACATCCCTCACCTTCCTGGATCTCTCAGTCTCCATCTCAGGCAACCAGCTTGTAACTGATGTCCATTTCAAGCCCACCGACTCCCACAGCTACCTAGAATACACCTCCTCCCACCCACCCTCCTGCAAAAATTCCATCCCCTATTCCCAATTCCTCCGCCTCCACCGCATCTGCTCCCACGATAAGACATTCCACTCCTGCACATCCCAGATGTCCAAGTTCTTTAAGGACCGCAACTTTCCCCCCACGGTGATCGAGAACGCCCTTGACCGCGTCTCCCGCATTTCCCGCGACACATCCCTCACATCCCGCCCCCGCCACAACCGCCCCAAGAGGATCCCCCTCGTTCTCACACACCACCCTACCAACCTCCGGATACAACGCATTATCCTCCGACACTTCCGCCATTTACAATCTGACCCCACCACCCAGGACATTTTTCCATCCCCTCCCCTGTCTGCTTTCCGGAGAGACCACTCTCTCCGTGACTACCTTGTTCGCTCCACACTGCCCTCCAACCCCACCACACCCGGCACCTTCCCCTGCAACTGCAGGAAATGCTACACTTGTCCCCACACCTCCTCCCTCACCCCCATCCCAGGCCCCAAGATGACATTCCACATTAAGCAGAGGTTCACCTGCACATCTGCCAATGTGGTATACTGCATCCACTGTACCCGGTGCGGCTTCCTCTACATTGGGGAAACCAAGCGGAGGCTTGGGGGCCGCTTTGCAGAACACCTCCGCTCAGTTCGCAACAAACAACTGCACCTCCCAGTCGCAAACCATTTCCACTCCCCCTCCCATTCTCTTGATGACATGTCCATCATGGGCCTCCTGCACTGCCACAATGATGCCACCCGAAGGTTGCAGGAACAGCAACTCATATTCCGCCTGGGAACCCTGCAGCCATATGGTATCAATGTGGACTTCACCAGTTTCAAAATCTCCCCTTCCCCTACTGCATCCCTAAACCAGCCCAGTTCACCCCCTCCCCCCACTGCACCACACAACCAGCCCAGCTCTTCCCCCCCACCCACTGCATCCCAAAACCAGTCCAACCTGTCTCTGCCTCCCTAACCGGTTCTTCCTCTCACCCATCCCTTCCTCCCACCCCAAGCCGCACCCCCATCTACCTACTAACCTCATCCCACCTCCTTGACCTGTCCGTCTTCCCTGGACTGACCTATCCCCTCCCTACCTCCCCGCCTACACTCTCTCCACCTATCTTCTTTACTCTCCATCTTCGGTCCGCCTCCCCCTCTCTCCCTATTTATTCCAGTTCCCTCCCCCCATCCCCCTCTCTGATGAAGGATCTAGGCCCGAAACGTCAGCTTTTGTGCTCCTGAGATGCTGCTTGGCCTGCTGTGTTCATCCAGCCTCACATTTTATTATCTTGGAATCTCCAGCATCTGCAGTTCCCATTATCTCAGAACAATTTAGCTTGTTGTTTTGGGCCTAGACCCTTCTTCAGAATTTCTGAAGAAGGGTTTAGGCCCAAAACATCAGCCTTCCTGCCCCTCTGATGCTGCTTGGCCTGCTGTGTTCATCCAGCTCTACACTTTGTTATCTCAGATTCTCCAGCATCTGCAGTTCCCACTATCTCCAGAATAATTTAGCCATCCCTTTCCTATTTAGCAGTGACACAACATGGATTTCTCTTGTAGGATCATATGCTGTGTACTTGGTTGGCTCAGAAGCAAAGGAAAATATTTAACTCAGTTCCAATTTTATTTTGTATAGGTTTACTCATGTTTTATCTCTCTTGAGGACAGCAACTGTTCATTTTGTATTCACAACTCCTCTAAGCATATCTTTTGTTCCTTGTCCCTCTTCCACTTTCTTTGGTCTTGCATGACCAACTCTTTGATCTTTTAATCTTTTTTGCCTGTCACAATATTTATACCTATTCTTCATTGCCCCCCACTCTAGCTAAAACCTATTTCATTCACCCAGTCTTGATGAACGGCCACCAGTCTGAAATGCTAAATCTACATCTCTTTCCACAAATACCTGCCTGACCTACTGGGAATTTTCTGTATTTCCTTGTCACATTACATAAATTGGCATATATTGCTTGTTTATCCCCTGAATCAACATGTTCAGAAATAATATTAGAAACCTTTGGAGTGGATGGCTTGAACCCAGGGCCTTATGGCTCAGTGGTAAGGACAATACCACTATATCATACCACTTTTTTTTCACTCATCCAGCATTTGTGGCCAAAATGTCATGATTGACTGGCAACCACACTTTTGACATCAGCTGTAGATGTACTAAGGATATCCTGCTGAGATTTTCTCACTCATGATGAAGTATCAGCCAAACACCCATTCAATGTCAAGGCCCTCCATTGTCTTTCCCCTCCTAATGCCACTAATCTCTTCTGAACTCACACCCCTCTGAACATAGATCAGAGAACATAAAACATAGAACATTACAGCGCAATACAGACCCTTCGGCCGTCGATGTTGCGCCGACATTGAAACTAATCTGAAGCCCATCTAACCTACACTATTCCATTATCATACATATGTTTATCCAATGACCATTTAAATGCCCTTAAATTTGGCGAGTCTGCTACTTTTGCAGGCAGGGCATTCCACGCCCTTACTACTCTCTGAGTGAAGAACCTACCTCTGACTTCTGTCCTATATCTATCATCCCTCAGTTTAAAGCTATGTCCCCTCATGCTAGCCATCATCATCCGAGGAAAAAGGCTCTCACAGTCCACCCTACCTAATCCTCTGATCATCTTGTATGTCTCTGTTAAGTTGCCTCTTAACCTTCTTCACTCTCTCACAAAAACAGCCTCAAGTCCCTCAGCCTTTCCATACCAGACAACTTCTTGGTAAATCTCCTCTGCACTCTTTCCAATGCTTCCACATCCTTCCTACAATGCGGCGACCAGAGCTGTACGCAATACTCCAAGTGCGGCCACACAGTTTTGTACAGCTGCAACATGACTTCATGGCTCTGAAACTCAATCCTTCTACCAATAAAACCTAACACACCGTATGCCTTCTTAACAACCCCATCAACCGAGGTGGAAACTTTCAGGGATCTATGCACATGGACAATGAGATCCCTCTGCTTGTCCACACTACCAAGAATCTTACCATTAGCTCAGTACTCTATATTCCTGTTACTCCTTCCAAAGTGAGTCACCCCACACTTTTCCACATAAAACTCTATTTGCCACCTCTCAGCCCAGCTCTGCAGCTTAATTATGTCCTTCTGTAACCTGCAACATTCTTCTGCACTATCCACAACTCCACCGACTTTAGTGTCATCTGCAAATTTACTAACCCATCCTTCTAAGCCCTCATCCAGGTCATTTATAAAAATAACAAACAGCAGTGGCCCCAAAACAGATCCTTATGATACACCACTCATAACTGAACTCCAGGATAAACATTTTCCATCAATCACCATTTTCTGTCTTCTTGCAGCTTGCCAATTTCTGATTCAAACCGCTAAATCACGTTCAATCCCATGCCTCTGTATTTTCTGCAATAGCCTACCGTGGGGAACCTTATCAAATGCTTCACTGAAATCCATATACACCACATCAACCACTTTACCCTCATCCACATGTTTGGTCAACTTCTCAAAGAATTCAATAAGGTTTGTGAGGCACGAGCTACCCTTCAAAAACCATGTGGACTATCCCTGATCAAATTATTCCTTTCGAGATGATTACAAATCCTATCTCTTATAATCCTCTCCAACACTTTACCCACAACTGAAGTAAGGCTCACTGGTCTATAATTACCAGGGTTGTCTCTATTCCCCTTCTTGAACAAGGGGACAACACTTGTTATTCTCCAGTCTTCTGGCACTATTCCTGCAGACAACGATGACATAAAGATCAAAGCCAAAGGCTCTGCAATCTCCTTCCTAGCTTCCCTGAGAATCCTAGGATAAATCCCATCTGGTGCAGGGGAGTTATCTATTTTCACACTTTACAGAATTGCTAACACCTCCTCCTTATGTACCTCAATCCCATCTCGTCTCATAGCCTGTATCTCAGTATTCTCCTCGACAACATTTTCTTTTTCCTGTGTGAATACTGATGAAAAATATTCATTTAGTGCCTCTCCTATCGCTTCAGACTCCACGCACAACTTCCCACTACTGTCCTTGACTGGCCCTAATCTTATTCTAGTCATTCTTTTATTCCTGACATACCGATAGAAAGCTTTAGGGTTTTCCTTGATCCTACCTGTCTCATGTCCCCTCCTGACTCTTCTTAGTTCTCTCTTTAGGTCCTTCCTGGCTAACTTGTGACTTTCAAGCACCCTAACTCAGCCTTCACCCCTCATATTTACATAAGTATCCTTCTTCCTCTTGACAAGAGATTCTACTTCTTTAGTAAACCATGGTTCCCTTGCTTGACCACTTACTCCCTACCTGACAGGTACATACTTATCAAGGACACGCAGTAGCTGTTCCTTGAACAAGCTCCACATCTCAATTGTGCCCAGCCCCTGCAGTTTCCTTCCCCATCCTGTGCATTCTAAATCTTGCCTCATCGCCTTATAATTGCTTTTCCCCCAGCTATAACTCTTGCCCAGCAGTAAATACCTATCCCTTTCCATCGCTAAAGTAAATGTAACTGAACTTTGGTCACTATCACGAAGTATTCATCTACCACCAATTCTAACATCTGGCCTGGTTCATTACCCAGTACCAAATCCAATGTGGCTTCGCCTCTTGTTGGCCTATCTACATCCTGTGTCAGGAAGCCCTCCTGCACAAAATGGACAAAAACTGACTCATCTAAAGTCCTCGAACTTCAGCTTTTCCGGTCAATATTTGGAACGTTAAAGTCCCCCATAACAACTACCCTGTTACTTTCACTCCTATCCAGAATCATCTTTGCAATCCTTTCCTCGACATCTCTGGACCTTTTCAGAGGTCTATAGAAAACTCCCAACAGAGTGACCTCTCATCTCCTGTTTCTAACCTCAGCCTATACTACCTCAGTAGACGAGTCCTCATCAAATGTCCTTTCTGCCACCATAATACTGTCCTTGACTAACAATGCCACACCTCCCCCTCTGTTACCATCTTCCCTGATCTTACTAAAACATCTAACCCCCAGAACCTGAGACAACCATTCCTGTCCCTGCTCTATCCATGTCTCTGAAATGGCCACAATATCAAAGTCCCAGGTACCAACCCATCCTGCAAGTTCACCCTCCTGGTGTTGAAGTAGACACACTTTAAACCAACTTCCTGCCTGCCGGTACACCCCTGCGACCTTGAAACCTTATTCATGACCTCACTACTCTCAACCTCCTGTACACTGGACCTACAATTCAAGTGCCCATTCCCCTGCTGAATTAGTGTAAACCCTCCAGAAGAGCATTAGCAAATTTCGCCCCCAGGATATTTGTACCCCTCTGGTTCAGATGTAGACCACCCCATTTGTAGAGGTCCCACCTACCCCAGAATAAGCCCCAAATATCCAGATATCTGAATCCCTCCCTCCTGCACCATCCCTGTAGCCACATGTTCAACTGCTCTCTCTGAGGTTTCTGCAGTCTAACATCTCTGACTTTAGGCAGCCAAACCTTCACTGCCCTAGCGCCCTAAGATCCGGAAATCACTAGGTAGACCTCATCATTTCGCTAACTCTCTCAACTCTGAGATGCTTCTCAAAATCTCCCACTTTGATCAAGCTTTTGGCAACCAGCCATAATATTTCCTTTGGTAACTCAGTGCCAAATTTGTTTAAGAATGTTTTTGTGAAATATCTCGGTAAGGAGATCCAAGCTAAAGATGCCATAAAAATGTAAATACTGGTTAAAACTAGTAAAATACAAAGGAACAAATATAATCAAAGCATCTAAAATATGGATTTGTTTGGCTTACCTTGAGTGGAATGTCCTTTAAAAACAATTGCAAAAAGTAAAATTTGTGGGTTTTAATCTCCCATTTGTTGGCAACATGGCGGCTTACACAATTGTCTGGGAATGGCCTTTCAATTGGCCATCTCCATTACTAGAAGGCTGGCAGCCCCACTCCAGAAATGGGCACTGCCATTGCAAGATGGGGACTGAGGGCACTACCATCTTGAGGTACTTTCTGAAGAGGCTATCACATGTTTAAATTAAAACACACACTCAATTAGCTGATGTGACACACCCACAGAAGCTGAGCAAGTAGTTTCTGCTTTTAAAGATGCACCTCCAACATTATCAACTGGAGGCAGGTTTGCATTGAGCGACTGACCCAGATTTCCTTTTTGCTTTTCCCCCTTGACCCACCTTTAAACCCCATGTCTGCGGATCTAGAATTATTCCACTCATTGCTTTAAATAAAATGATGGCCAGTCCAATAATACTAATACCTGTTGGTTAATATTGCTCTTAAAATTCTGAGCCTATTCAGGGATCCATCCCAAACTGAAATGATAGAATGTCTTCATTTGTCTAAAGAAGACTGTATAGAGAAAAAGAATGATCAAGACCAGGATATGTACAATAGATGTGAGAATATTATCAACAGTACTTTTAATACAAGTAAGTGCTGCACAAAACTTCAGCACAGAACATAAATGCTACCAATAGGGACAGTTTTTTTCAAATATATAAAGGGTAAAAGAAAGGCAATAGTGGATATTAAGCTGCTGGAAAATGGCACTGGAGAAGTAGTAATGGGGAACGAAGAAATAGCTGAGGAACTGAACAAGTACTTTACGTCAGTCTTTATATGGATAACATGCGTAACATCCCGACAATTCAAGACAGTCAAGGGACAGGGGTGAGTATGGTGGCCATCACCAAGGAGAAGGTGCTAGAAAGACTGAAAAATCTGATAGCGGATAAATCACCAGGACCAGATGGACTACACCTTGGAGTCCTGAAGGAGATAGCTGAAGAGATAGTGTAGGCATTGGTGGTGATCTTTCAGGAATCGCTGGAGGTCAGAGAAGGTCCAAGAGGGTTGGAAAATCACTAACGTAATACTTTGGTTTGGCAAATGGTGGGAAATTATAGGACGATTACCCTAACCTCAGTCATTGGTAAGATTATAGAGTCTATTATGAAGAATGAGATTTCTGAATACTTGGAAGTGCATGTTAAAATGGCAGAGTCAGCATAGTTTCATGAAGGGAAGTCATGCCTGATAAATCTGTTAGAATTCTTTGAGGAGATAATGAGTAGTTTAGACCATAGAAAACCAATGGATGTTATCTACTTAGACTTCCAGAAGGCCTTTGACAAGGTGATGTACAGGAGGCTGCCGAGTAAAATCAGAGCCCATGGTGTTAGAGGCAAGGTACTAGCATGGACAGAGATTGGCTGTCTGGCAGAAAGCAGAGAGTGGGGATAAAATGGTCCTTCTCAGGATGGCAGCCAGTGACTAGTTGTGTTCTATAACAGTCAGTGTTGGGACCACAAAGTTTTCATTGTATACATTAATGATATAGATGAAGGAACTGAGGGCATTCTAGCCAAGTTTGCAGATGATACAAACATAGGTGGAGTGACAGGTATTGAGGAGGCAGAGAGGCTGCCAGAGACATTTCGACAGTTTAGGAGAGCAGACAAAAAAAAGTGGCAGATGGAGTACAATATGGAAAAGCGTGAGGTCATGCACTTTGGTAGGAAGAATAGAGGCATAGACTATTTTCTAAATGGGGAGAAAATTCAGAAATCTGTCGTGCAAAGGGACTTGGGAGTCCTAGCCCAGGATTCTCTTAAGGTAAACTTGCAGTTTGAGTCGATTATTAGGAAGGCAAATATAATGTTGGCATTTATTTCAAGAAGACTAAAATAGAAAAGCAGGGATGTGCTTCTGGGGCTTTAAATAGCCCTGATCAGGCCACATTTGGAGTATTATGTGCAGTTTTGGGCCCCATATCTCAGGAAGGATGTATTGGCCCTGGAGCAGGCCCAGAGGAGATTCACGAGAATGATTCCAACAATGAAAGCCTTAACGTATGGGCAACATTTGAGGATTCTGGGTCTATACTCAGTGGAACTTACAAGGATGGGGGTGGTGGATTTAATTGAAACTTACAGAATACTGAATCGCCTGAACAGAGTGGAAGTTGGGAAGATGTTTCCATTGGTAGGAAGGCAAAGCTTTAGAGTAAAGTGAAGACTCTTTAGAATGGAGATAAGGAGAAAATTCTTCAGGCAAAGAGTGGTGAATCTATGGAATTCACTGCCACAGAAGGCTATGGAGGCCAGGTCATTGAGTATATTTAAGTCTGAGATAGGTTCTTGATTGTCAAGAAGATCAAAGGCTATGGGGAGAAAGCAGGAGAAAGGGGCTGAGGAACTTATCAGCCATGATTGAATGGAACAGCCTAATTTCTGCTCCTATGTCTGATCATCTTATGGTCTAATTCCCACACAAAATATCTCACCACAAGAGCAAAATGCACAATTGCTTGCAAACTGGTTACTGAATCAGCTATTGATGACTTCAACATTTTTAAATATTAATCTGTGGACTAGAAGAGATGTCTAAACGATCCTTCCAGCAGCATCTTTTACATCTGTTGGAGAGAACATTCTTGCTTTCAGATCTGCTGCTCGAAAGCATCACTTAATGTTGGTAACAGTGGCTCTGGCCTCATCCTCACATCATTTATGTGACTACTGTATTTGCAGCAATGGGGTAGTTTCACTCTGCTCAGAACTGTTAAAACTATAAGAAAATCACGGAAATGGAAAATAAATATTTCCAATTGTAAATCAACAGGCTACTACTTGAAGTAAATACAGAGTGGAGCTGGAGGAACACAACAGGACAGGCAGTATTAGAGGAACAGGAAAGTTGACGTTCCAGGTTGGGACTCTTCTTCAGGACTAATACTTGAACAAGAGTTCAACTGAATCAAACAGGATGAAAGGAAAATACTGGGGTACTTGAATTCTGAAGCAAAATGGAGCTCTGGAAAAACTTAGCTGATCTGACAGCATCTGTGGAAGGAGAAACCAAGTTCACATTTCAAGTGACTTTTCTTCAGAACTGAAATATGTTGCTTTTATAATTTTGAAGGAGATGGAGAAGGAACAAAAGGGCAGGTGGTATAGAGATGCAATGCAAAAGACTATCAAAAATGTTGTTAATACTATAGAACGGAACAAAAACATGTAAAAGGGTGCAAGGGACAAGCAGGAGTCTCCTAAAATGTTTGTAAGTTTAGGGCCCATCACTACCACTGTCAAAAGATGTACTATGTACACTGTCAAAAGATCTGTACTAAAGCCTAAGGATTTATTTAAACTGTTCTCAGGTTTTACTCAGTAAAATAAGGAGGTATCTTGGATTATTAAGTTCTTCTGGGAGACCTTTCTGCAAACTACCATTAATTAAAAGCATTAATTAATTCAGACATGAGCCTGCATGTATTTGTTTGTAGATACATGGTGTTTAATCGTGTACACTAATGCAGGTTCTCCTTTCTCATGTTGGACGAAGCAAAGCAGTAAGAGTTCAGGATAGTAGGTGGGAAACCGTTCTGAAAAGCAATAAGAGAAAGAATTATCGATGTCTTTCAGGGTGCATGCAATATTAAGAATAACAGTATGTGGATAATGATATTATCATCAAAAAAGAAATAGTAGGAACTGCCAATACTGGAGAATCTGAGATAACAAGATATCGAGCTGAATGAACACAGCAGGCCAAGCAGCATCAGAGAAAAACTGTTAAGGTGAGAGAGGTTATTGCTCAGTTTCATATAAATCCTTGCTACAAAATCAAAATAGGACAGATCCTGAAAACCTAAAGGACAGAAAATTTGGAAACACTCAATAGATCAAGCAGCAGCATTGAAGAAAGAAGAATTATATTTTCTATACAATGAAATATGGAAGAAATAGTAGTCTTTGTTATGATATAAAGTCGTTGAATTCAATGTTAAAAACAGCAGCCGCTGGTAATGTTCCGATACTATCACTTCTGAGCATGTTATATCCTTAAATATTAAGTGCCCAGTTCTCATGACTTTTAAGGGTTGCTTCCGTTATTGCTGCTGTTTCATATTTCCATACTGTGATTTGTGCTTGTAGCTCACCAGCCTGATTTTTGCCTGTAATGCTACGTAATCAACTCCTGTTCGCTACTTTTCTCATCTGTTACTGCTTAACACTTTGACTTTATGCACTTTGTTTGCTTTACTATTTCCATATGCTGGTGTCTGTGCCTCTGATAACTTAGTTTAAACTCTCCTCATCAACATGATTGAACCTTCTTTTAAGGGCATTGGTCCCAGTTAAGGTGCAGTCCTTTCCATTTGATTAGGTACGCCCTGCTCTTCAATTGGCCTTAAGTACAAAGATTCTCAAACCATCTCAATTACCAAGAATCTCAAGCCTTCTACATACACCATGAGTCAAGCTAGGTATAAGCATCCTTATGTGGGCCCTTGTGGTGCAATGTTAGTATCCCAACCTCTGAGCCAGGGCACCCAGGTTGAAGTTCCACATTCACCAGAGGTGTGTAATAATATCTCTGGACAGATTGATTAGAAAATCTCCATATCTTCATCCTATCTTCTGGCTAGTGCATGGCACTGGGAGAAATCCAGAAATTGTTATATTCAAAGATAATGGGAACTGCAGATGCTGGAGAATTCCAAGATAATAAAATGTGAGGCTGCAAGAACACAGCAGGCCAAGCAGCATCTCAGGAGCACAAAAGCTGACGTTTCGGGCCTAGACCCTTCATCAGAGCGTTATATTCAAAGTTGTTTTTCTTTTAAACTACATTAATATTACAATGTTTCCTTTCAGAATATTCTGCGGCCTTTACATGATGTCTTTTTGCAACTAGGGAGGCATTTCACCAAGCAGGACTCATGGTAGCAGTTACAGAAATACCTGTCAGTCCCCTTGACTTTAGAATCACCTATAACAATTGCTTTTCTACTGTTTTTGATGTTCTTCCTGTGCAGTGCTATGTCTAATGGTCCCATATTCTGGAATGTATTACTTCAGGGTAACACTGCTGTCAGCTGTCTCCAACACTGGATACATCTTTGAGAATGGCATGCACCCTGAAAGACATCAATGATTCTTTCTCTTATTGCTTTTCAGGAGGGTTTTCCACCTACTACTTGAACTCTCACTAATAACAAGGCAACTAACTCCTAGAACATACCATTGGAGAGTTATTCATTCTCTCTGCTGCTGTACTATGACTCCAGCTGTACCTTGAGCTCAGGAATCCTGAAATTGAATTGGATCGTTTGGAAATACATTTGGGACACAGGATTCCCAAGAGACATGACATGTCCTGAAGTTCTCATATGGTGCAGCAATTGAAGCAAGGTTCCAAATTCTCATTCATAAAGTAAAAAAAAAATCATGTGGTACCTTTAAAAACTAGTTATTAGTTTGTTTTAATGTATCAATTTGTGTTTATAAGGTCCAGGCTTGTTTTATGATAACAAGGTGTAGAGCTGGATGAACACAACAGGCCAAGCAGCATCAGAGGAGCAGGAAGGCTGATGTTTCAGCCTAGACCCTTCTTCAGAAAAGGTCTAGGCCAAAGCATCAGCCTTCCTGCTCCTCTGATGCTGCTCGGCCTGTTGTGTACATCCATCTCTACACCTTGTTATCTCAGATTCTCCAGCATCTACAGTTCCTACTATCTCTTGTTTTATGGTAATATCATTATCCACATACTCTGATGATAAATGAAATTCATGATTTCCCACCTCTAAGTTTGAAAAGCTGCCCTAGTTTGGAATGACTTAAGAGAAAAATATTCACCAACCACTTACTTAGTTTGTGAGGCCAAACATTTGATTCCCTTTTGAATGCTGTAGCTTCACCGTTTCAGATTGCCACTGCTGTGTGAACCTGCTCTTAACACTGCCACCACTCTGTTACACTAGCATCTTCCTGCTCTTAACATTGTCACCATCTCTGTTTTCATGTTCTTCGCACTTCCACTACTTAGTGATCATTCTCTTTACACCGTCACTGTCCCATGTTCCCATTCTTCATACTGCCACCCCTTTTTGTTTTCACTCTATACATCACTGCAGTTATGTTGTCCTCCTCTTTATACGTCACTGATCTGTGTTCTTGCTCTTTACTCTGTCATCACCCAGTGTTAGTTCTCTTTACTTAGACCCCTCTGCCAGACATATGAGGCTTGTATTATTATTCTCTTGTCCTGCCGTTTAGCACAGACCCAAAGGCAGGAAGCTTGCCCAGCTATGAACATGCCTCAATCTGGTTAAGGGGGATAGTCTTCACTCAGGGGATCCTGCACGTTGGCCTCCACTACCCATCCTGGCCCTGTTTGGGTTGGTCAGGGACAGGTTGGTTTGCTCAAAAGGGGTAAGGAGCCAAGAGACAGGTAGCATGCCACCTTCTTACTGCCCTTTTGCAGGCGGTTTTGCTTCTGGAATGAGAGATAGGTAGGTATTATAGAAGTGGAATGTACGTGGTACATCTTATTAATGCTGCTACAGGTGGGGAAATATCCCGAGCAAGGCCGTATGTGGCGCAGAGGGCATTTGGGTTTAGTAGTGGTGCAGTAGGTTGGAGGTGATGACAGCGAGTGGGGAAGGTGACCTTAGATATTTATAAAATCATGAGGGGCATGGATATGGTGAATAGCCAAGGTCTTTTCCCCCAGGATAGGGAAGTCCAAAAGTTGAGGACATAGGTTTAAGGTGAGGGGGAAAGATTTAAAAGGGACCGAGGGGCAATTTTTTTCATGCAAAGGCTGGTGTGTGTATGGGAATGTGCTGCCAGAGGACATGGTGGAGGCTGCTACAATTATAACATTTAAGAGTCATCTGGATGGGTATATGAATAGGAAGGGTTTAGAGGGATATGAGCGAAATGCAATTTTTTTCATGCAGATGCTGGTGTGTGTACGGGAATGTGCTGCCAGAGGATATGGTGAAGGCTGCTACAATTATAACATTTAAGAGTCATCTGGATGGGTATATGAATAGGAAGGGTTTAGAGGGATATGAACGAAATGCTGGAAAATGGGACTAAACCTGTTAGAAGGAAAGATGTGGATGCTTTGGAGAGGGTTCAGAGGAGGTTTACCAGGATGCTGCCTGGACTGGAGGGCTTATCTTATGAAGAGAGGTTGACTGAGCTCGGTCTCTTTTCATTGGAGAAAAGGAGGAGGAGAGGGGACCTAATTGAGGTATACAAGATAATGAGAGGCATAGATAGAGTCGATAGCCAGAGACTATTTCCCAGGGCAGAAATGGCTAGCACGAGGGGTCATAGTTTTAAGCTGGTTGGTGGAAAGTATAGAGGGGATGTCAGAGGCAGGTTCTTTACGCAGAGAGTTGTGAGAGCATGGAATGCGTTGCCAGCAGCAGTTGTGGAAGCAAGGTCATTGGGGTCATTTAAGAGACTGCTGGACATGCATATGGTCACAGAAATTTGAGGGTGCATCCATGAGGATCAATGGTCGGCACAACATTGTGGGCTGAAGGGCCTGTTCTGTGCTGTACTGTTCTATGTTCTATGTTCTAGAAGTATCTGATCAGCATGGATGAGTTGGACTCAAGGGTCTGCATCTGTATGGTGTAACTCTATGACTCGATGTTGCAGACTTTCGGGAGAATGGTGGGGGCATGACGCTTGGTGAGAGGTGACTGTTGTTGCAGAGAGAGACTGAGTGTAAGTATCAGAGGGAAACTGGTGGCACTGACTCTGATGGAGTGATAAAAAACATTGACCTGCTTATAGTGCTGGATCTTCCTTCAGATGGTTGAGACTGGTCCAACATGGGGTGGCAACCTCAGAGCAGCTGACACTTGGCCTGGTGTTGTGGCCTTCACTGATGGTCCTGGAGGAAGAGGTGGTACGGTGGCTCAGTGGTTAGCACTGCAGTCTCACAGCACCAGGGACCCGGGTTCGATTCCAGCATCGGGCTGGAATCTGTTTGTGTGGAGTTTGCACATTCTCCCCGTGTCTGCGTGTGTTTCCTCAGGTGCTCCGGTTTCCTCCCACAGTCCAAAGATGTGCAGTCTAGGTGGATTGGCCATGCTAAATTCCCCGTAGTGTTCAGGGGTGTGTGGGTTACAGGGGGATGGGTCTGGGTGGGATGCTTGGAAGGGCGGTGTGGACTTGTTGGGACGAAGGGCCTGTTTCCACACTGTAGGGAATCTAATCTAATCTAGTCTAATCACGCATTGGCACCACCCCATCCATCAGGAGCTCTACTGACTTGGCCACAAACTAGGGCACGGATAGCCCCCTTTTGCCGAATTTGAGTGAAGTGTTGGGGACTGAGTGGGACAGCTGCAGATTGACAGTGCTTGTCCAGGCCTACGACAGCCTTTTAAGTACAGCACTAGCTCCAGGAGCTGGTCAATTTCGGGACTTCTGAGTAGCAACAAAAACAAAGTTGCTAGAAAAGCTCAGCAGTCTGGTAGCATCTGTGAAGAAAAAGTCAGAGTTAACATTTCAGGTCTGGTAACTCTTCCTCTTTCAGTTCTGAGACCCGAAATGTTAACTCTGACTTTTTCTTTACAGATGCTGCCAGACCTGCTGAGCTTTTCCAGCAACTTTGCTTTTGTTCCTGATTTATGGCATCTGCAGTTCTTTTGGTTTTTTTTCTGAGCAACATGTTGTTCTGCAAATGGTGTATGGTTAGGTGGGATGTAAATCAGGCGTGACAGTTATCACAGAGATTGAAATGGCAATTAATGTGGTGAGTTTGGTCAGATAGAAGAAAACTTGCTAGGCGAGGATCACTCCTCATGTACTTGGCCATATCTAGGATTAGTTGGGACATCATGGCTGTCAAAGGGGAAAACACATCGAAGGAAATACTTGTAGGGCTACAGGAAAGGTTGGGGAAGGGGAACTAATGGAGTTGATCTTAAGACAGCCATCTCACACTCATGATTGGCTGAATTGCTCCTTCTTTGCTACAACTATTCCTTGCTTTTATTACAGCAAACATTTATCTCCATTTTTATTAAACTGCTAAAAATGCTGCTATTTTATTCCTAACTTGAGCAATTCCCACTCATTCAAGAGCCTGTTTAAACAATGTTACAATTTTAAAATGATCATTCTTGTTCTTAAATTCCCCCAATATCTGACCTCTCTCCATCTCTGTAATCTCCTCCAATCCTCCAGCACTGTAAGTTATCTAAGCACCAATATTTCTCTCTAACCCACTTTTAGTTGCAGCTTTCATGGTGGATGTGCCTTCAGATGGCCTGAACATTAGATTCTTGAAATCTCTCCCTAAAGCATTCAGCTTTTCCATCTAATTTTCCTGCTTTTAGACTCTTCTCCAACACTACCTCTTTGACAAAATTTTTAGTCGTCCGTCTTAATATCTCTGTACACGGCTTAGTGCCATATTTTGTTTTTCATGCTGCTATGAAGCATTTAAACCATAAGATAGAAACAGAAATGGGCCATTCTGCAGGTTGAATCCATTCCACCATTCAACATCTTCCTCAGCTCCACTTTCCTGTCCTCTCCTCATAACCCCTGATTTCCTTATTGACTAAAAATCTGCCTAACTCAGCCTTGAACATATTTAATAACCCAACCTCAACTGACCTCTGTGGTAAAGAATTTCATAGATTCAAAACCTACAGAAGAAATTCTTTTTGAGTATAGAAGTTGGGATGTTACATTGAAGCTGTACATGACATTGGTGAGGCCTCTTCTGGGGTACTGTGTCCAGTTGTGTTCCATTGGTGAGGAATTTATATTATTAAGCTGATGAGGGTTCAGATGAAGTTTACCAGGAGGTTGCTGGGAATGGAGGATTTGAGTTATAAGGATAGGCTGGATAGGCTTGGGATTTTTTCACTGGAGTGTAGGGGGTAGAGGGGTGACCTAATAGAAGTTATAAAATCATAACAGATATAGATTAGGTGGATGGCAGGGGTCTTTTCCTTAGGGTGAGAGGAAATTTTTTTTACATAGAGAATGTTTCTTGTGTGGAATGATCTTCCAGAGAAAGTGGTGGATGTGGGTACAGTTACACTGCCTAAAAGATAATTAGGTAAGAACAAGAATAAGAAAAGTTTGGAGGGATATGGGCCAAGTGCAGGCAGGTGGGACTAACTTAGTTTGGGATTATTATTGATGTGGACTGGTTGGACCGAAGAGTTTGTTTCCGTGCTGTATGACTCGATAAGAAATTCCTCCTCATCTCTTTCTTAATCACATGACCCTTATTCTGACATTAAGCCCTCTGGTCCTGCACACTCTCACAAAGGGAAACAACGTTTCTGCACCTATCTTTCTAAGGGTCTTGTATGCTTCAATAAGGTCATTCTTTCATATTCCAACAAATACAGGCCCAATTTACTCAATGTCTCCTCAGAAGACAATGTTTCCATACCTGGTGTTTGGGGCATTTCATTACGACCAAGGTTATTATATAAATGCAAGTTGTTGAAATCAGAGATAATTGAAATCATTCAAGATGAGGTAACTATTTGTGGATCAAGAGCAAACCTTACCTGCAAACAATTAATAATACTTAAAAAAAGTGGGAATTCTCCATAAAATGAATTGTAAAACTCTCAGCTCTAAAAATTATTTAATGTGAGATGTTTTAACCTTTACCACTTGCCAAAAATCAGCATTAAAATTGGCTGTGATTGCTTTCTTATTCTGGAACTGCCAAGAGCTAACTTGTTCCAAATTCATTCTACTCCACTGAGCAGATGGTGTGACTGTGCATTAAATGATGGGGTCATTGTTTACTCAGGCACATTGACTCCCGAGTGAGAGGAGAATGCCACAGTCAGTATCTGTGTACTCCCTTTGTGAATTCAGAAGGAGCATTTCTCTGGGCACCAGAAGGAGGGTCTAGGCACTCCCTTCTGCAAAACCATTCTGGTAGCTAGTTTTAACAATTAGCTGATTCACAGCTGCTAAAACCTGTCAACTAAAATGGGCAGAATGTTTCTCAAGTCAATCCAGTCAAGTTTAACCACTTCTACTCTCCAAATTTCACAGATGTTTTCAATTATATTTCCTGTAAAACCACACAGGCCAGTTTAGTTTCCATGGCACAACAATAACCTTGAAATGGAACTCTTCTTTTAGCATTAAGAGCTGAGATCCACAGCCAGTCATATTAACTAGATTTTCATCCCATGGATAAAGGTCTTAGCTGCAAGAAAGCTGATCTTCCTTTTAAATGTGTTGCAGTGATAGTGAACCTGGTCGTTTCACCTTTTGTCTCCCTGGGAAAAGTTCTCCTCAGATAATCAGCTGATAGAACTTCACCATTTGTTCCTTTATAATAAGAGATCTTTTCTCTGAAATGATTCAATCTGCAAATAAAAACATTAAGCATCATTTTCAGTTTAATAAATGTCGACACAGAATGCAGTAACAGTGATCAATTTTATGAATCAATTATTTAGTGTATAGGTCAGGGACTGCTATAGTTTCAGTCTTTCATTACAGCAAAAGACATTAAAACTATTAAAACCACTCACCATGTTGATACCAGATATCGCAAATAATATTTTATGAAAGGGATATGATATGCCAGAGTTATTTTCACAGAATGTTAAAAGGAGACTTCTTTTTAAAAATGTGCGGTTTTAATAGGTCGATTTAAGGAATGGCGATTTCCACAGGTTAATGAGTGATGTGTTAAGATGGTCAATTTAAAATTGTCATTGAAAGGGCGAAAAGAGAGATCTGAATTTTTTTTATGCAGAAAACTTTGAGAATAGAATATATAGTCACAGGGAATAGCTAGGATGGAGGCTATTATGCGTTAAGTGAATGTTGGCTAAATGTTTCAAACACACAAGATACAGGGCTTTGTGAAGGAAATGAATCAGTGAGTTGTTTTAATATTATAAACATTGACATTGGAGATCGTGTAGTCTGTTTCTTTGCTGACAACTACGATGATTCTCTTCTAGATGGATCTAAAGTCTTCTCTTTGACTATAGGGTACATGTTTCAATTCTGAAATTTTGAAGCTATTATTTTTTTCTCATAGGCCAACACAGCTAAACCTTAACATTGTATGTTTCAAAAGTTGTGTATTTTGTTTTTATATTTTGCCTTTCAATTGTGCATACCTAAGAGACCAATAATTATTCCACATGCAGTAACCTGCCAAGGGAATTAAAACAATTGTAACAAGATAAATATTGTCAGGAAATGGAACATCTCATCAGAAAGAGTAATGGATGCAGGATCCAACATGGCTTTAAAAAGTCTTTACAAAACAAGCATGGCTGTCTGCAATTTGCACACCTTCACAAGGAAAGGTTCAGTAAGCACAATGTTGCGAAATACATTGAGCAAACAAATGAAATTTATTTTTGATAAAAGATATTTTAACAAGTCCAAGAAAAATGTCAAGGAAACAACACCAGGAACTCCTATTTGTATTAATGGACCTAACCAGAAAATGTGACTCAGGAAATCATGTGGCTCCGTGGATTGTAATCCTAAGATTTGGATGTCAAAAGAATTTCCTTACAATCCTTCAATTGCTTCAAGATGACATGATTGCAAAAGTCTTGAGTGGAAGCTCTGACAAATGTATGTTCAAAGTCTGGGTTGTTGTCAGGCAAGGCCATGTGACAGCTCTCATGCAATTTACAGTCTACGTGACAATAGCTGTGTAGTGATTGTAATGAGGTCAACCAGGTGAACATCATAAAATATGTGTTCCTTGACTCGGGCTATTAACCGGATCTAATCAGGAGCCCTGGTAGACAGATATAAATAGGAGGGCCAGATGTTCTGTTCACTCTGACAGCTGGCTCTGAGGAAGCTTCCTCAATGTCAAGGACTCTCCACATGTAAATGAAGGATAACTTGGTGATGGGATACTGGCCTCTTGGGGTTATTTCAGCTGATCACTTCAAAAATCAAATGCCCACTGTTATCAATGTTAAATATCACCTAGATAGAAACCTCTTTAAACCCTAGTTGTCGCCATTAACATATGGAATTCACAGTTTGTTTATTGACCACAATGTCATTGCCCACTTTACAACGGATTCAGTTTAAGTGTTAGTGATGACAACTGCTGTGTATTTTGTTGGCTTGAGAAGACCTTTAATGTCAAACACCCACTGTTGTAGAAGGCTGAGTGGTACGGCTGATCCAATGTTAGATTTCCTCATCAATGTTGGCCTTTTGAGACAGGTAGCTGATAAGCCATGAGACATGCTCCACAGGTTCAGAATGTCATTGCCCACTTTACAACGGATTCATATTGCACCCTTGATCTCTTCAATTCTGTGTAATAGAAGCTTGGCTTTGAATATTTTCAAAACAAAATTCATATATCAACTGAGATAACAAGGTGTAGACCTGGATGAACATAGCAGGCCAAGCAACATCAGAGGAGCAGGAAGGCTGACGTTTCGGGCATAGACACTTCTTCAGAAATCTTTCTGCTCCTCTGATGCTGCTACGCCTGCTGTGCCCATCCAGCACCACACCTTGTTATCTCGGATTCTCCAGCACCTGAAGTTCGTACCACCCCTTCAAATATCAACTCACATCTGGTCAGCCAAACGTTGTACCTTCCACAAATGTTGAAGGAGACACTCTGCAACCTGTGGAGCATGTCTCATGGCTTATCAACTACCTGTCTCAAAAGGCCAACATTGATGAGGAAATCTAACATTGGATCAGCCGTACCACTCAGTCTTCTACAACAGTGAGTGTTTGACATTAAAGATCTTCTCAAGCCAACAAAATACACAGCAGTTGTCATCACTAACACTTAAACTGCAGGAGACTGGACCATGTATTAGTAACACAAAAAGGTACTAGAATAATTCCAACAGTAAGCCTCTGCAAAATCTAGATTTGAGTGGACAACATCAAAAAAAATGCCAGTGGAACACAGCGGGACAGGCAGCATCAGTGGAGCAGAAAAGTTGACGTTTTGGTTTGGGACTCTCTAAGAAAATGCTACTATTCTTTTTGAAGCCATATCTATGAGCATTCTGCAAAACCCTTACAAACTCAACTGAGACTGAATGCTTAGAGATAGCAAGAACTGCAGATGCTGGAGTCAGAGATAACAGTATGGAGCTGGACGAACACAGCAGGTCAGGCAGCATCAGAGGAGCAGGGAAGTCAACGTTTTGAGTTGGGACCCTATATCTGAAGACCTAAAAAGAAGCTATGAGTGGTGGCAATCAATGAAATTGGTGAATTTATATAATACAATTATACATAATTATAATTTATAAATTTATGAATTTATGCATTGAAACCAGATGTTCACTCAAATTCTACTGGAATGTTCATCCTGCAGACTTCTGACTGACAGCTTTTGGCTCTGTCTGGAGATGGACAATGGCTTGTATGGCCACAGAGTCAGGATGAATATTCAATTTTCTTCTCCTTCATTGTCCCAAATAGCAAGTGACATCCCTTAGTTTGAGCATGATGTTGTCGGGCTCACACTATTTCTTGAACAGTAACACCACCTCCTCTATTTCTGGGAGAATCTATGACAACTTGGAACGTCTAGATAAATGTGGAGGGTGGGAATTTGGTTAAAGAAGTGGCTTTAAAAAAAACCTTGTAAGACATTTCCACCAGCAAGGAGCAAAAGTGGAATAGTTAGGTTCCAGAAATGTTGAGGCAAAATCTTAGTTTGCTTACTTCCTGGTGCAATGGCAAGATGATCTTTATATTTAGAATTCATTGCTCTACAACTTGACCGTCAGATGGTATTTACCAGAGCAAAACAATTGTCATCTCATCTTTTTGACTCTTTGCGCAGTTAGGAAGGAAAGGTGGAAACTGATGTCCATTTCTGTCAGAGGAATGATATCTAACTAAAGGAATCATAGGCATGTGTCAAAAAGCTCACCAGCAATTGGGTTTTTCAGGCTGAAGTACCTCAGGAATTGGGAGGAGACCTGAGAAGCCTGTTCCTTGTTTCCCTCACTCTTCCCTGGAGATGCTGTTGCAGGATCTGATGGGCTGTACTGAAATGATGTCTACCATGGGTGGGAGGAATAGGATGGCCCTTCCATTCAAGAAAACAGAGATGGAAGTAGCTGAGAAAGTCAGTGGAAGGAATGTGATCATTCAAGCTTGGACAGTATGGAAGCATAAGAGGGTGCAATGGTTAAGTGACATAACGCATGTTTTTTGAAGCCCTACATTCTGATTTGCCTCTTGTTGACCTGTACAGCAAACTTCAGGTCAATGTACCTTTTTAGCTATGTTCATTCCTCCATCTGTCAGCATCTCTGGTCCGCATTTTACAGCTAATACTCACATTTATCTCCAGTCTGACACCATCTCAAAAACAGTTCTCACAGTCATCATCTATAATGGTGTCCACCATGCTGTCCACACAAGGCATTACAAACTTATTGCTTTGCTGCTTTTTCTCCTTGGAGGAGGAGAAGGAAGTTCGCAACTCGACCAGACAGCCCGGTGCAATGGGTGGGGGACTTGCTGTCATGCACCTTGTTGGCTACTAGTTATACATACCCACCTGCTCCACTGGTAAGGAGGTCTTTGTCTTGTTCCAGAATGCTGAAAATGTTAGCATTGACTCCCTGAGAGAGTCTGGGCGTTCTGACACATTGATGCTCAGAAAATTCAAAAGCGCTCATCATCAGCCTGTAAACTATTATGGGAGTTTTGCCTTCTTTCAGCTGGATCATAGCACCCATTCTATCTGACTTGAAGGAAATATTACTAAGGAGGAGGTTGTTGATGCAGTTCCTGTTATTAGAGCAGTTGGCATTAGTGTGGCCTTTGTTTCTGACAGCAGTGCGAGGTGGAGCATCCATGTCACAGTGAAAGCTAACAGCAGAAGAAGATAAGGTCTGCATTGAACAGATCCAGATCACAAATCAACTGTGTAATATAATGTCAATTTCTGGTTTTGGTTTGGAAAGAGATGTGTTTAACAACTATTACTAAGGAGAAGGTGCTGGGGAAGCTATAACGTCTGAATGTGGATAAATCAGCTAGACCAGATTTCTTTAGGGGATAGCTGAAGAGATTGTAGAGACATTGGTAGTGATCTTTCAGGAGTCACTGGTCACTCTCAGGGAGAGTGCCAGGCAACTTGAAAATAGTTAATGTAACACCCCTGCTTTAAGAAGGGACGAAGGCAGAAAACAGGAAATTATAGGTAAGTGCTTGGTAAGATTCTATAATCCATTATTAAGGATGAGATTGCGGAGTATTTGAAACGCATGGTTAAATAGGGTTGAACAGCACAGCCTGAATAAGGGAAGGGCATGTCTGGCACATCTGCGAGAATGTTTTGAGGAGGTAATGAGCAAGTTAGACAAAGGACAGCCAATGGATGTGATCTATTTGGATTTCCAAAAGGCTTTTGATAAGGTATTACCCAGGATGATTCTATATAAGAGTTCACTGGGGCAAGGGGCAGACATTGATAGAGGATTGGCTGACTGGCAGGGGCAGAGAGTGGAGATAAAGGAGTCTTTTTCAGGATTGCGGTGGTACCTAATGGAGTTCCAAAAGGTTCCGCATTGGGAACACAACTATTCACATTATACATTACCCTCAGTTCCTTCACAAGATTGTTAATGTTGCGAAGTTTGCAGATGACACAAAGATAGGCAGAGGGACAGGTAGATTTGAGGGAGGGAGGAGGCTGCAGAAGAACTTGGATAGGCTAGGATAGTGGGCACAGAAGTGGTAGTGGTGATTGAATGCAATATGGGAAAGTGGTGAGATTATACTTTGACAGGGAGAATAGAGGTATAGATTATTTCTAAATGCAGAATACTTCCGAATTCTGAAGCACATAGGGGACTTGGGAGTCCTAGTGCAGGTTCTCTTAAGGCTAACATGCAGGTTCAGTTCACAGTTAAGAATGTAAATACAATGTGGAGGCTTAGGTAGATAGGATAGTGAGGAAGGCATTTGGTATGCTTGTCTTTATTGGTCAGTGCATTGAGTATAACAGTTGGGAGGTCATGTTGCAGCTGTACAGGACACTAGTTTGGCCACTTTGGAGTATTGCATGCAATTCTGGTCTTCCACTAGTTGGAAGGATATTGTTAAACTTGAAAGAGTTCAGAAAAGATTTACAAGGATGTTGCCAGGGTTGGAGGGTTTGAGCTGTAGGGAAAGGCTGAATAGGCTAGGGATAGCTTCCCTGGAGCATTGTAAGCTGTGGGGTGATGTTATAGAGGTTTATAAAATCATGTGGGACACGGATGGGGTAAGTAGACAAGGTCTTTTCCCTTTGTGGGGGGGGGGAGGAGTGTCCAAAACTAGAGGACATAGGTTTAAGGAGAAGGGGGAAAAGTAGCAACATTTTCATGCAGAGGGTGGTGCGTGTATGGAATGAGCTGCCAGAGGAAATGGTGGAGGATGGTACAGTTACACAATTTAAAAGGCATCTGGATGGGGATATGAATAGGCAGAGTTTAGAGGGATATGGGCCATATGTTAGCCAATGGGAATAGATTTATATGGAGTATCTGGTTGGCATGGATGTGTTAATTTGAGAGATATTCCACATTTAGAAATAGTCTATACCCCTATTCCCCCTATCAGAGTCTGTTTCCGTGCTGTAAATCTCTCTGACTCTCATGTTAGCATTCATTTCAAGGCTCCGGTCAGTCTACATTTGGAATATTGTGAGCAGATTTAGGCCCCGTATCTAATGAAGAATATATTGGCTTTGGAGACGATCCAAAGGAAGTTTAGAAGAATGATCCTGGGGATGAAGATCTTTTTATATAAGGAGAGGTTGAGAACTCTAGCTTTGTACTTGATGGATTTTAGAAGATTGATGGAGGGTAGGATTTGATTGACATTTATGGAACACTGAAAGGCCTGAATATAGCAGACATGTTGAATATGTTTCCATTAGTAGGGGAGACTGGGATCCGAGGGTGTAGCCTGAGAGTGAAGGGATGATTGTTTGGAACTGAGAGGAGGAGAAATTTCTTCAGCTAGAGGGTAGTGAATCTGTGGAAATCAATGCTGCAGAATGCTTTGGAGGCTATGTTATTGAGTGTATTTCAGGCTGAGATGGATAGATTCTTGCTTTCAAGAGAGATGCCATCTCTTTGAAAATTTTGGGGCAGCACGGTGGCTCAGTGGTTAGCTCTGCAACCTCACAGCACCAGAGACCCGGGTTCAATCCCACTGTCGGGTGACTGGCTGTCTGTGTGGAGTTTGCACATTCTCCCTGTGTCTGCGTGGGTTTCCTCTGGGGGCTCCAGTTTCCTCCCACAGTCCAAAACTGTGCAGCTTAGGTGGATTGGCCAAGCTAAATTGCCCGTAGTGTCCAGGGGTGTGTAGATTAGGTGGGTTATAGGGGGATGGGTCTGGGTGGCATGCTTCAAGGGTCAGTGTGGGCTTTTTGGGCTGAAGGGCCTGTTCCCACACTGTAGGGATTCTATGATCTTATAATTTTATGGTCTTTAGGAAACATAAGAGAGTCTACATTACTTGAACTGTATCCAAATTGAATTTCCTTTTTCAAGTATAATAAGTGCTCAATAATCTTATTTGATCTCCTGTAATGACAATTATTTGCAGCTTCCCCATTAATAAAGAATCCATACAAAACCATATGGTCTCAGAGGCACACTTCCAATTGCAGCAGTGACATACTGTGACCTGTGACTTAATAGCCATAACACATGGCTTCCAACACAATAAGAAAGACATTATCAAAGATTCTCCTTACCTGATCATAGCACGCACAGTGCATGATTCATGATTTACATCCATGATTTACATGAAAATATCTTTCTAATCCAAAAGAATTTTACGCAGCTTTTTGTTTGCCTTCCAAAGCAAGACAGAAGAATAAAGGAGAAAGGCATACTGTATTCTATGGGAGAGTATACAATGATTAAGGGGCAACATTAGTTGTCGGAGCTTTGTCTTTCTTGAATACTAGTGCCTTTTCAGCAAAAGGTGAGTAGTATGATCCCAAACTATCATGATCTGAAGGTATTATGGGATACTGAGGTTTTTAGTTGCGAAAAGCAGTGAGAGAGAAAGAGGGCGGTAATCCATAAATAACCTTTCACAAAGGAGCTTCCGAGCTGGAGTCTGTTTTTAATACACTTTAATGAAGCCCACAGACAATGCAAGTCATTCACCCTCAGGCTGCTAGTGCCTTTTAAACTCTCAGAGCTTTAAATGGCTATTTTATCCGCTGGCGAACAATAACAACCAGGACAGCATGTCTCTTTGAACACTAGATGTTATAAAGCTTCCCCTAGACCCAGACAATAGTAAGTCTGCAATTTAAAAAGTGGCTCACCAACTACTGTGGATTTACTTGAGAATACGTGCTTCAGATTTGTCAAAATAAATCATTACAATGGAAAAAACTTATCTAAATAAAATAATTCAGCTAACAAATTCATAAAATAACTCAATACTTAACACTAGGATGGTGGTTAGGAGTATGTAAGTACAAGAATCCTTCATTATTATTGCCTTGCAAGAATTTTGAGGGGTATGCTGCAGAATGTATTTAGAACGATAATGATATTTTGTACGAGCAAGTGCCTGTAGCAATGGATTGAGGATGTGGCACCATTTACTATGTGGGTCAGTACGTGCCAACAGAGACATGTGATTGAAATTGAGTGAGAGGTAAGGTCATGGATTTGGAAATAGGGCTCTGTCCTGTGCTTCGATGACCCATGTGGGAATTCATCACCACTTAGATTGTGTGGAACTTCTTAATTGAGGAAATTTACCAAACTTGAACTGGCAGTGGCAAAGTCAGAGGGTACCATGAAACATGGCTTCCAAAGAATTGATTCTATTGAGGTTATGTTGATCCCCATGCCGGTACATCAAGGACATTTTATTCAATAGTGTGAGTGGTTTAAAATAGTCATGGCTTCATTGAAATAGCCTTTTTGTCAGACTTTGAGCTATTACAATTTAACTATAATTAGACAGTAGAGAGGTAGCACCTTTTGCACGATATGATAAGATTAACATATAATTTTGGAAGAACTAATAGTGACATCATCATCAGAATGTTTAATGTCGTGCCTGATCTTACTGAAACCACAGCCATGAAGTTACGTCAATTGTTAATTTGCTCGGTTTCCAACAACTGTGGCTGGGCACCACTTTTATATGTTTAATTAATGTATATTGGGAAAAAAAATCCACTTGCTATCAATTGCTATTATGTGCTCTGATATGAAATTATGAGTTCTATAGTAATGTGAGTAATTGTTTGGGTAGTATGGCAAAATGGGCCATGTAGCTTAATCTCTATTTGAATGGTAAACTATATGAATCTAGTGAGCACATGTTAACATTGTTCCCAATTACATTTGGCATATGGAGTATAATTGCCGAAAATATAAGCTTGTCCACTTTGGTGGGAAAAGTAGAAAAGCAGATTTTTTTTAAACAGAAAGATTCAGCAAAATACTATAGAGATAAAGTGTGATATAATAAAGTCTCCCATTTAAAATGGAAAATGGGAGGAATTTCTTCTCAGAGGGTTTTGATTTATCTAATGAGTAATGGACACTGAATCATTGAATATATTTAAAGCTGAGTTAGAGTTTTGATTGACATGGAGTTAAGTGTTAAGGTATATGCAGTTCAGGCCACAGTCATATTGGCCATGATCTGATTGAAAGGCCAAACAGCTCACTCCTAGTCCTATCTATATTTTATCTCCTTATGTGATGTTGTATGAGGGCTTCTGTTCTCAGTATTGATTTGAGAGGATTTACTCTCCTTTAGCAACTACAGGTAATTCTGTGGAAGGCTGCAGTCTTGAGCTCTGCCATGGAGATGTGCAATAGATGAACATTTTAGAAAGTGGTGCTCTATTACCTTCTGTCAGATTAAGTCACCTTAGTTTTATCGGGCCATAGAGCTGTTCTCTCATTGGAGAGAGATGCTTGGTGGTGCTTTTACTAGAGGGTCACTATACCTCAGGTGAGCAGAGAGGTTGAGAAAGTAAGACCTTTATGGGGACCTTAGCTGGTGTGGAAATTGAACTTATGCTGTTGGCATTATTCTGCTTTGCAATCCAGCCAAAAATCAGCTGCCACTTGTTCATCCAAACACTTTAGCAGTGGTGGGATGTGAACCCATGTCAGTGCTCCTAAGATGCTTCTTGGCCTGCTGTGTTCATTCAGCTCCACACGTTGTTATCTCTTCAAATAAACTGAAGTTTTAATCCAGCACCTTAGACCACTGGGCCACACTACCTAAGAAGTCATAAATCAATTTGGCAGAAATTACTCATGAAACTAAATGGGCAGAATCAATAGGCAGATTTGACACGGTGAAGAAGAGCAAGCTTGGTTGGCTAATAGAGACAGTAGGAACTGCAGATGCTGGAGAATCTGAGGTAACAAGGTGTAGAGCTGGATGAACACAGCAGGCCAAGCAGCATCAGAGGAGCAGGAAAGCTGACGTTTCGGGTCTAGGCCCTTCTTCAGAAATGGGGGAGGGGAAGAGGATTCTGAAATAAATGGGGAGAGACGGGGAGGTGGATAGAAGATGGATAGAGGAGAAGATAGGTGGAGAGGAGACAGATAGGTCAAAGAAGTGGGGAAAGTGGCCAGTAAAGGTGAGTGTAGGTGGGGAGTTAGGGAGGGGATAGGTCAGTCCAGGGAGGATGGACAGGTCAAGGGAGTGGGATGAGGTTGGTAGGTAGGAGATGGGCTTGGGCCTTGAGGTGGGAGGAGAAGATAGGTGGGAGGAAGGAGAGGTTAGGGAGGCAGGGTCAAGCTGGGCTGGTTTTGGGATGTGGTGGGGGGAGGGGAGATTTTGAAGCTGGTGAAGTTTGCGGAACACCTACGCTCAGTTTGCACTAAACAACTGCACCTCTCAGTCACGAACCATTTCAACTCCCCCTCCCACTCCTTACATGACATGTCCATCCTGGGCCTCCTACAGTGCCGCAACGATGCCACCTCAAGGTTGCAGGAACAGCATCTCATATTTCACTTGGGAACCCTGCAGCCCAATGGTATCAATGTGTACTTCACAAGCTTCAAAATCTCCCCTCCCCCTACTGCATCACAAAACCAGCCCAGCTTGTTCCCACCTCCCTAAACTGTCCTTCCTCCCACCTATCCCCTCCTCCTACCTTAAGCCCCACCCCCATCTCCTACTTACTAGCCTCATCCCACCCCCTTGACCTGTTAGTCCTCCCTGGACTGACCTATCCTCTCCCTAACTCCCCACTTCCACTCACCCTTACTGGCTCCACCCCTGCCTCCTTGACCTGTCTGTCTTCTCTCCACCTATCTTCTACTTTATCCATCATGTATCCACCTCTCGCTCATTCCCTATTTATTTCAGAACACCCTTCCCCTCCTCCATTTCTGCAGAAGGGTCTAAGCCCGAAACATCAGCTTTCCTGCTCCTCTGATGCTGCTTGGCCTGCTGTATTCATCTAGCTCTACACCTTGTTATCTCGGTTGGCTAATAGCCTTGTCTCTTCCTAAGCTTTTATGACTTAGAAACTTGGTAGCTATAATATACCAGCTATCATTTGAATATCTGAACACTTTTCCTTGCTGTTTTTCAATCTGCTGGCAAATATTTACTTTTATTTTTGCTTTTAAAGGATGAATCAGTACCAGACACACTAACCACAACAATCCTCTAAACAAATTAACTGAGGCGATTATTTTTTGTAAAAACTTGGATAATAATGGTCTGTTTTGTACAGCAACTGTGAGTCAGTCAAATATTGGCAGGGGCTCTTTCACGTGTGTTTATCCAACAACCCCAATTTGTTACAAAAACAGAAATTGCTGAAAAACCTCAGATGGTCATAATTTGTTTACTGTTACAGCCATCTAGAAAAAGTGTCGTAGATCTTGATCTCTACGAGATCATTGCTACTTTTATTTTCAGCACCGGGAAGTCTGAGATCCACACAACAATTTACATTTACATAGCATCGTTATTCTGAAACGCATCCCAAATATTACCTCGAGATTTAACGAAACACAAATGGATGCTGAGAAGATGTTTCAGGAGGTGTCACAAAAATGTTGGTTTAAAAGGAGCTGGAGACACAAAAGGATTGAAGGAGGAAGTTCCGGAGTTTGAGGCTGATACAATTGAAGGCACTCATGGTGGGCTATAGGAAAGATGGAACCCATGAAGCCAAAATCAGAAGATCAAAACTTAGAGTTGGGGGTTACTGCAGGATTCAATGATGCTAAGAGGTCGGAAGGACCAAGGCAATAGAAGGTTGAATACGGTCTGATGAGAATTTTAATTTGAAGGTACTGAGGGACTAGGTGTCAATGAGGACATGACTTGGGAATAGAAATTAGGTACCAACATTTTGGATGAACTGAAGTGTACGGTATGTCAAATATGGGAAGTTTGTGAAAAGGACATGAGAATAGTCAAGAAGCTAGCTGGGCAACAAAAGCAGAGATGATCAGAGAGATCAGCTTCAAAATCTCCCCTTCCCCCACTGCATCCCAAAACCAGCCCAGTTCGTCCCCTCCCCCGACTGCACCACACAACCAGCCCAGCTCTTCCCCTCCACCCACTGCATCCCAAAACCAGTCCAGCCTGTCTCTGCCTCCCTAACCTGTTCTTCCTCTCACCCATCCCTTCCTCCCACCCCAAGCCGCACCTCCATCTCCTAACTACTAACCTCATCCCACCTCCTTGACCTGTCCATCTTCCCTGGACTGACATATCCCCTCCCTACCTCCCCACCTATACTCTCCTCTCCACCTATCTTCTTTTCTCTCCATCTTCGGTCCGCCTCCCCCTCTCTCCCTATTTATTCCAGAACCCTCTCCCCATCCCTTCTCTGAATGAAGGGTCTAGGCCTGAAACGTCAGCTTTTGTGCCCCTGAGATGCTGCCGGGTCTGCTGTGTTCATCCAGCCTCACATTTTATTATCATCGATGATCATCATGTGTTCACTGGCTATTAACAATGTGTGAGTGCGGCATCCATATATGGGAGGCCCAAATTCATCCCCCATTGAGTGCTACCTCATAATATCAGATCTTTAACCTCCCTTACAATTGTGTAATCCTAGCAAAAGTTAAAAAAGGAGAACATGTATAATGCAATTCATGACCTCAGGACATCACAAAGTAGTTAATTGTATTTGAAGTACAAGCACTTTTGTAATGTAGGAAAAACAGCAGTCAATTTGTGCACAAAAAGCTTCCAATGAGATAACATTCACATAACCTGAGATTTTTTTGGTAATGTTGCAGCGTAAGAACTTTGTAGAACATTGGGAGAACTCTGTTCCTCATGTAGGGCAATGGGATCTTTTATCATTATCTGAGAAAGCAGACAGGCTCAGACTCTCTGTGCCTCCCACTAGAATGCAGTTGGATGCTCCTTGTCTTATGCTGATAAGACTTGCCTGGCGTGAGCTGTTTCTTGTGCTTAGTTTTTTTCTGGAGACTAGGAGAGGTCATTCCAATTGAACTCATAACAATCTTCAATCTGCATAAATGTTATTGGTGCTTCAATGAGGCTGAAGTCTCTTGTTTTCATTTGTGATACATGCCATTTGAACAGATGGCCAATAAACAGTGAGCAAGAAAGTAAAGCACAAACCACAATCAAAAGGTACTCAAATGCTGCAGTTTATCTTCCCACCTTTACCAACACACAAAAATGTGCATTGCAAAAATGAGTATTGAGATAATATACCCAATGGCAATGTCCATTTGTCAAATTTTATTTACCCATCAAAATTTGTTAGTGGTCACATTTGGATTTGGAGTTAGCCACATAAGTCATGAGGCTAGTCGCAAACATGTTGGGCAATGCTATTCTACTTCTAGGAGGTGGATCGGCATTGCAGGTATGATTTGGTTACCTGAAACCACATTGCATCTCACCCAAAACTCTCCTATGTTCTCAATATTTATTTAATTTTAGCATCCTTTATACACTTTGTATTTCTGAACTGGGCTCAATCATCTTCAAATTTTCCAGATATAGCCTTCATCTCTTTTGAATAAAAGGAGCTCATTTTTTTCCCCATTTTAACACAACCCCACTTTTATAAGTATGTCAAAAAGCCACACGATACATCTGCTATTTTCTTCGGCTCTCAGTGTAACATTGTCTGCTTCTGCTTTAAATCCATGTACATTGCACCTAACGATCTGCAAAGATCTGATTGGGGTTTACTCCTGATTTCTAGAGTCAAAGAGGTTTATAACCTTTGACCTATTAGGTATGCCCCCGTCAAAAATAACTACTTAACTATCCTAATCCCTTAATCCTGCCCTTGGCCCATAATCTTTTATGCCTTGGCATTGCAAGTCTACTGCTTAAATGTTACGAGGCAAGGAGCAAATCCACTCGTCTCGTTGATTTTCCTTTTTGGACATCAGTTTAATAGTTCATGGGGCTGGGACTAGATTTTTAATCTTCTAACATTTCCTGAGTGACTATCAGTGTAACAGAAGTGGAACGCTCCAAATTTCCCATGTAACTAAATGCCTGGACTAACACACTACAGGGATGGAAGAACACAGCAGGCCAGGCAGCACCGGAGGAGCAGGAAAGTTGACGCTTCAGATTGGGACCCTTCTTCAGAAATAGGGAGGGGGAAGGGAGCTCAGAAATAGAGAGAGGAGTGGTGGGACTAGGGAAGGTATGTAGGATGCGAGTGCAGGTAGGGAGTGGTGGTGATAGGTCAGGGGAATGGGAGGGGTGGATCGGCGGGAGAGAAGATGGACAGGTTGTGTCAGGTCAAGGACAATGCGTGAGAGGGAGGGTTGGACATTGGATGAGGCTGGAGGTTGGGGAGATTTTGAAACTGTTGAATTCCATCATGGTATAGGCTCCCAAGGAAGAATATGTGGTGCTGCTCCTCCAGTTTGCGGGTGATGTCATTGGGAAACTGGAGAAGGCCCAGGGTGGACATGGCACCCAGGGAGTGGGAGTGGTGGTTAAAATGGTTGACGACCAGAAGGTGCTGTCACTTGTTGCGTACAGAGAGTAGATGCCGTATGTGACGGTCTCCAAGTCTACGTTTGGGCTCACCAACGTAGAGCAGGCCACATCGGGAGCTATGGATACTGTAGACCAAGTTGACAGATGCGCAGGTAAATCCCTGACTGATATGGAAGATTTGTTGTTTGCCTTGAATGGAGATGAGGCCGAGGTGTAGGGGCAAGTGTAGCACTTCCTGCAATTGAAGGGAAAGGAGCCAGGAGTAGTGGGGTTAGTGGGGAGTGTGGAGCCGATGAGGAAGTCACAGAGAGAGCGGTCCCTCGGAAATGCAGATAGGGTGGGAAGGAAATAAATCTTTGTGGGGTCGGATTTGTAGGTGTGGGAAGTGGTGGAGAATGATATGCTGGATGCAGAGGTTGGTGGGGTGATATGTGAGGATAAGGGGGATTCTATCTTTATTTTTGTTGGAGGGAGGCAATGTGAAGGCAGAAGTGAAGGAAATACAAGAGATGTGGTTGAGGGTATTTTCAATCACCTGAGGGCTGATGTATTGGCCCTTGAAATAGGAGGACAACTGGGATGTGTGGGAGTGGTGATTGAAAATGCCCTGTAACGCAGCCTCTGGTGATTGAAAATACTCTTAACCATATCTCTTGCATTTCCTGCACTTCTGCCTTCCCATCGCCTCTCCCCAACAAAAATAAAGACAGAATCCCCCTTGTCCTCACATCACCCCACCAACCTCCACATCCAATGTATCATTCTCTGCCACTTCCTCCACCCACAGTCCGCCCCCACAATCAGAGATATTTCCCTTCCCACCTCTACCTGCCTTTCGCAGGAACCATCCTCTCTGCAACCTTTCCCTGATACTGCAGGAAGTGCTACACCTGCCCCTACACCTCCCCCCTTCATCTCTATTCAAGGCACAAAACAAACCTTCCATATCAGACAGATGTTCACCTGCACATCTGTTAATGTGGTCTATTGTATTTGCTGTTCTCAATGTGGCCTCCTCTACATTGGTGAGACCAAGTGTAGCCTTGGAGACCGTTTTGTAGAGCATCTGCAGTCTGCACACAACAAATGACTACCCCTTCTAATCACCAACCATTTCAACTCCCCCTCCCACTCCCTGGGTGACATGTCCATCCTGGGCCTCCTCCAGTGTCACAATGACACCACTTGCAAACTGAAGGGGCAGCACTACATATTCCACCTTGGGAGCCTACAGCCTGATGGCCTAAATACGCAATTCACTAGTTTTAAGGTCTTCCCACCGTCTCCCCAGCCTCTTCCCATGTCCAACCCTCCCCTCTGATCCCTGCCTCCTTGACTTGACACAATCTGTCCAGCTTCTCTCCCACCTATCCATCTCTCCCATCCCACTGATCTATCCCCAACACTCCCTACCTGCACTTACCTATCACCATCCCACCTACCTTCCCCAGCCCCATCCCTTCCTCTGTCTATTTATGTCTGAGCTCCATTTTCCCTCCCCTCTTTCTGAAGAAGAGCCCCTATCTGCAACATCAATTTTCTTGCTCCTCTGATGCTGCCTGGCCTGCTGTGTTCTTCCAGTACCATACTGTGTTACCTCTGGCTCCAGCATCTGCAGTTCTTGCTATCTCTAAATGCCTGGAGCCTGTGTGCAGTTTTGGCCATAAAGGGTTGTGGGGACATGTGTGTAAAAGGCAGCAAAGTATTCAATCAGCTACCTAATGGCAAAGGAGGCTTCGCAAGCTGAATGGCCCACTTTTGTTCCTATGTTCCCATACTTTCTTTGGAGCCTGCTATGTTGGGGATTCTGCTGGGACCCAACGTGCAACTCCCATTTATGCTGCAGAAAAGACTATCTGGCCATTTGGAAAATCCTGCCCTATGAGTCTGTCTGTGCAGAGGAAGAAACAAGAATATTCCCTAAAACAATTAAGATCCAAGGATCCAGGAGAATGTGGAATTGAAAGATTTGCGAAAAAGCAGCATTGGAAAAATTAGTGAGGCATAATGTTGACAGAACGCTTGAAACCAATGACCTTCACCCGACAGCATTCAAAGAGGTGGCTACAGTGATAGCCTTACTGATTAATATCGTGTTGAGGTAGATGATCAGACATTATGTAGAATGGTGAAGCAGGCTCAAGAGGCGGAAATGGCCTAGTCCTTTTCCTAGGTTCCCAGAATAGCCATTAACATTCCAAATCACTGGAATTATCTTAACGTGTTTTCATTTTTGGCTTTTGTGATGTTCACAAACCTGATTATGTATAGGGGACATCACCTGGCGAGAATTAGTTCCTGTAATTAAAAACTGAAAGAACCGCGGATGCTGCAAATCAGGAACAAAAACAAAGTTGCTGTAAAAGCTCAGCAGGTCTGGCAGCATCTGTGAAGTTCTTGGAGTTCTGAGGAAGCATCACTGGACTCGAATCATTAATTCCTGTAAGCTCTGTTGAGTACAAATGTCTTCTGCCTTGATTCCTTCATGAGCAATTGATTTCTTTGTACAAGGGGAAGCAGTGGTATTATCACTAGACTACTAATTCAGAGACCCAGATAATCTGATGAAGGGCCTAGGCCCAAAACATCAGCTTCCCTGCTCCTAAGATGCTGCTTGGCCTGCTATGTTCATCCAGCTCCACACTTTGTTATCTCGGATTCTCCAGCATCTGCAGTTCCCATTATCTCTAACATTCTGGGGACCTGGGTTTGAATCCCACCATGGCAAACAGTGGAATTTGAATTCAATAAAATTTCTGGAATTAAGAATCTAATGATAACCATAAATCCATTGTCAATTGTCAGGGGAAAAACCCATCTGGTTCACTAATGTTCTTTTAGGGAAGGAAACAGCCATCCTTACCTGGTTTGGCCTCCAGGCTCACAGCAATGTGGTTGACTCTCAATTGCCCTCTGGGCAATTAGGGGTGGGTAATAAATGCTGCCTGGCCAGTGACACCCTCATCCCGTAAATGAATAAAGAAAAAAAAAACAAACACTTGTAGAGCTGAAGCTTTCCCCACCAACTGAAACACAAGAGTTCTCAGTCATTGGCAGTCTATCTTCCTGTTGTTAAATGTTTCCAGAATGAGGATGAAGGCAGACTGGGCCATTGTCCAGCCTGGGCTGGAGCAAGGCAGGCAAGTGGACTTATCTTGAAAGAGGGAACAACTTAAAAGGATATCACCTAAAAAGGGATATATGTGAAAGGGGGATTAACAGAAAATATGAAACAGAAAGGTTGGCTGGTTGGAAAGGAAAGCCAGAGAATCATTTGCAATGTAAAGAATGTGGCTATCAGATACATTAGAAGGATTAGCAAAGTAGCGGGAGCAAACTGGGATGCAGAAGAGTGAGGGATAGCAATAGAGGCAAAGGGGACAATAAAGGATGAGAGCTAATATTAAGGGTGGAAACCTGTGATGTGGAGGTAGAGAGAAAAGAGGACTAAATAGGGTTTTGGGATGTAGGCATGAGGCTAGCTATAGGTCAGTTACCCATTCCAATAACAAAATGGGAAATTGTGGGGTTCTTGGTAGTGTGAAGTTTCTACCAAACATTTGTCCCAAACATTAGGGCAGTAGTTGTGCTGCTGACAGACCTACTTTGGATAAAAACAAAGGTATGGTTAGGTGAGAAATGTCAAACTGCTTTTGAAAATATGAAGACCATTTTAACAAGTGAATATGCACTTGCAGCTCCAAATTTTAACCAAAACTTACAGTAGACATTTGCCGTCAGTGACCTAGGGAAGGGCTATCCTCCTTCAGGAATAGAGGGACCAACTGGGTATTTTTATAAAAACAAAACTATCCAAACATCTGAGATGGTACTCCGAAGTATAGAGGAAATCCTTAGGTTATTCCTAGCTCTCAAACACTTTGAGACGAATGTCTGGATGGGTGCGGAGAGAACACCAGCAATATGCTGGCAACCTGTTAATTGCCTGAAAGTCAGAAGTGATTGCAGGTGCTCTGTCCAGAGCTTAAAGAAGCCTATTAAACTGAAAAGATGACACTGACTAACGCTAGGAAAATGAATGTAATGTTTGAGCGTGTTAATTGTGCCTATATATAACAATTATTTGCTCTTTGTAATGAGAAAAACACACCCCCTGGGGGAAAATGTCATGATGATGGATACGATTCCTAAGTTTCTTACAGACATATTAAACCTTTAATTCCAACATGCAATTTTGAAAGAGGACTGTGACAGCCAGAAGATGCCTTCAGATGTAAATTCAGTGATTGTTTGGTGGATTGCTGTGTCGACCACTGGAACATCATATGTATATGGAATCAGTGAAATACCAATAGAAAAACTAAAATGGAATCGATAACCCTGTCAAGCAGAAACTACCTCTTGCACGTATTTGTATTTACCCTTTGAGGAATGTGCATGTAATGAATTTAAAACCTGACTCCAACCCTGGTCTATCTGTATCAGTGGTCTGATATAACAGTGTTTGGAGCAGTGTGTTGTAATGGTTGCATCTTGGAAACAACCATTAATCATCCCTGTGCTACAGGTGAACAAAAGGAAAGATTATTTCTGCACTGGGAGAAAGTTCTCCACAAGGAAAGTGATCCTTTCGTATTACCTGTTTGCGACAACTGTAGGGGCTGATGAGTAAAGACAGAAAGGCAGTTTACCCCCCTTCACATGGGAGCTCTAATTTGGAATAGCACATCTGGAACTGTAATGAATTGGAGACCTTTATCTGCAGACTGCTCATAACACATTTAATGGTGTTTTGAGCTTCCTAAATATCATCAGACCAAAGTATGAGATCAGATGATGACACCATGAGTAGAGCTATAATTCTGAATTAAGAAGAATCATTAAGGTTTGACAATATTGAAAGTAAATAACCATCACTCTTTTAGGATTACTGTTACTCCAGTAAGGTAACTTTGAAGTGACCTTGTCAAGTTATTGATCATAGAAGCAATACAAAATATTCTTTTCAACATTATTTGCAGCACAATGTTCCCACTTTCCTGAGAAAATCAGCTCTGAAGCAATTGAACCAAACTGTCCCAGGTATCTAGTCTGCTTGAAAATGCCCCAAAACCATGATCATGCCCTTCTAATTGTAGTGAAGAATCCATTATTTGTCTGAATTTTAAAAGTTTACTGCTGATAATTAAAGGCTGGTGATTTACTTTAAAACAGGACAATTATCTCTGGCAATCATTCGCTGGGTTGAAGCCCCTGGCTTGGTTCAGGGATTATCAAATTAAACACATCAAGAGGTGGGTTGGTTGGGAGAAATCACAAATCATTTGTGCCTGCAATGATTACAGAATCCAGGTTTTAGCTGTTTGGAGATTTACAAAGGCTGTAGCATTCACAGAATCTGATTTGAACACCAGGTTAAACAGGCAAAAATGGTGATTTAGGTGACAACATAACACTGTGATGGTGCCAGCTATGTTCACATTGCTACAAAAGAAAACATGTCAGTGCTATATATCATTCATAGACACTGGTATCTCTCTCTAAGCTTGTATTTAACAGGCTGACATGGTGGCTCAGTGGTTAGCACTGCTGCCTCACAGTGCCAGGCACCTGGATTTGATTCCACCCTGGGGTGACCGTCTGTCTGGAGTTTACGCACTCTTCCCATGTCTCCGAGGGTTTCCTTTGGGAGCTCCGGTTTCCTCCCACAGTCCAAAGATGTGTGGGTTAGGTGGATTGGCCATGCTAAATTGTCTATAGTGTTCAGGGATGTGTAGATTAGGTGGGTGATGCAGAATGGGTCTGGGGTGGAGTTGTTGGACCAAAGGGCCTGTTTCCACACTATAGGGATTCGATGATAACTCTTCATTCATGTTGGATGTTTTGTTTTTGTCGGCAGCTGGCTGTCTGTGTTACTTTGAGGGCTTGCAACACAAATGAAAACAAGGCTTTTGGATAGCCTGCCTTCGAATCTGAGGACCGAGCCAATCCTTGCAGAGTAAATTATAGTCAAAGTTGCTGGAGATTCCTAAGGAGGGAGATCTGCTTTCACTCTGAGCTTTCTGTCCTTGGCTTGCTATAGTGTTCCAGTGAAGCACAATGCAAACTTGAGCCATGGTACCTCGTCTTTTGACTCAACACTCTACAGCCTTCTGGACTCAGCATTAATTTCAACAATATTAAATCATAACTCACACTTCCATTTTGCCTTATTTCTTTTACTCATTCACTTTGCATTCAAATGACTGCTTTCCAGCCATTCATATCACATCTGGACCCCTCTTTTTGTGTCTTTACCCATTATCACAGCATCTTTTGTCAGTTAACCTCTTCTGCCCAATTCCTTTTCACAGACCTTCTGTTTGATTCTTCCCCGAATTTCAGTACCTAGTACCTTCTGATCTGCCCTCAGTTCTGATGAAGAATCATTATTTAAGGTTCTTGCAAAGCATCATTACCACACATTGTTATTATGTTAACCCTTTCTGTCCACAGATGCCATCTGACCTGTTGACTACTTTCTGTTTTTCTTCCCAATTTCCAGCAATTTGGTTTTCCCCTCGGGAGGGGTCCAAAAATATTTTGGTTATGACATGCATTTTCACGATTTCTATGGCATAACATTTATCAGTAAATTAAAAATGGCACAAGTGTGTGTCAAACAAAAAAAGCCTGTGTTCAGAAAGATGTGCCAGCCTCAATATAACCCAATCAGCTGGAATTAATTGGTAGTCTAACTGGTGCTAATTGTTTGAGTGGTCTCCACCCAGCACCATCTCACCCAATTAAATTGCTCTTCTCTGTAACCTGACCTCAGAGAAGGACATTAAATTCCATCATGATGATCATTCAGAATGCTGGTCTAAAATATGTGTATCTGAACTGGTTGATAGTGCCTGCAAGTCCTGTGATGATACTTTCTAAAAAGTGAGTGACCTGTACTGAGGAATCTTCATCTTTCTCCTGCAGGATGTTTGCTGAGCACGTGGGAGCTGGAAGACATGATAAGAAGCTGCCAAATCATCATTGTGCAAATGATCCTCTTACACTGGTTTCTGTTATCAAGTCAACATGACTGAATGGTGTATGCCATGTTACCATGTATGGTTGAAGATTCCCATCTTTCCAGTTTGGCATCACTAGTGGAGACACTTATCAGCACTTAGCCTCCTTCTCTACAGCTGTCAATATGCAGATAGCTGGAAGGAAAGCAGAGACCGTTAGGCTGGAGTTCCTCACCAGGATTGAGCTGGCAGCTTTTTCACGGGCTCGGAGACCACTTCAACATCTGTATAATGCCATTGCTGTATCAAAATGATCCATACGTAATGGCCTAATTGGATTGCCAACATCTGTGGAGCAGGCAGTGAACCTGATACCCAGCTCAGCCTTGCAGAAGATCCCATGCATAAGCAGGTGGCACTAATGAAGTTCCCTGAAACTTTCCCAGTCATCCCACCTCCAATCCTGTGAGTGAAAGTACAAAGAGATAATAGGAACTGCAGATGCTGGAGAATCCAAGATAACAAAGTGAGGAGCTGGATGAACACAGAAGGCCAAGCAGCATCTTTCCTGCTTTCTTTCCTGCTCCTAAAGATGCTGCTTGGCCTGCTATGTTCATCCAGCTCCACACCTTGTTATCTGAGAGAAATTACAAAAGTGTGTTCCGAGGATGGATGTACAATATTTGTGAGGGTCACTTTTAGGGATGGATATGACATTGCATTAAGATGATATTGAGTGTCAGTTGCATATGACGGACAAATAGGGACGTGACTAGGTGCCTAGACAGGAAGATGGATACAATGCAAAGTAAACTGGCATGAGGAATGATGTGTAGAATAGGCTTTGGAAGATATATGAGGAATGGAGTTAGTTACACGTCAGGATATACTTGAATATTGCTTGCCACTCACCTTTCCAGATCTGAGTCAATTGTGTGAAATTACTCAATTCATTTTCATTATCTCTATTCGAAGGCAATGATAAGCAACAACATTCCATAAACTGGCTTGACTGCTTTACTACACATTATTACTGACTGCAGTCTATGGTTTTTCTTATAGCTTTGCCAATTCATTTTTCTTTAATCACACCACTAAATATAATTTATTTCCTAAATCATTTCCGTAAAGAAAACGGTTATCAAAAATTTAAACTTGCCAACAACATTCCCTCTTTGTGTGGAAATCGATTAACAAAGAGATAAGAACAACTAACTTTCTCTCAAAAGCGAGAGCATAGTTTAACAAGACTTGGCTCTTAAATTGGATTTTCCACAGTGTTGGGTAGCTGGTGAGCTCTTGGGATAATGGGACCTTGAGATAATACTTTAGTAGGATGTAGGGACAATGGGTTGAGGGATGGTGGGAAGGAAGTTTGATGGAAAGGTGGACTGCTTAGCCTTATTTTTAAGTCATTAGAAGTTAGGCTTGAGGAATTAATATTGGGAAATGAAGAAATGTCAGAGGCCTGAACACACATTTGTATCCTCTTCCACAGGAGAAAACACTAAAAGCATCCTCCTGAGATAGCAAGGTGTAGAGCTGGATGAACACAGCAGGCCAAGCAGCATCAGAGGAGCAGGAAAGCTGACATTTCGGGTCTAGACTCTTCTTCAGAATGAATAGAATCCTCCTTTCTTGAATTAGAGGTGTTACCTTTGGAGGTTTACAACATGCTGCCACCTTTCAAACATATAGGACATTCTGAAAGATTACAAAGCGAAGCATCCATTAGCACTGCAGCCACTTTCTTTAAGACTCTGGATGTCAGGCCATCAGGCTCAGGGCACTTGTTAATAATTCAGTACATTGAAATTCGATTTGATTGCAACAAAGGCCATACAAAAGAGTACGATTTACCTGTTTTTGATATCTTGCCTTTATTACATGTCCCGTTAATCCTCTCAACACTTTGACCTCTAGTGATTGTAACTGCTCAAAATTCTTCTCTCCCCTATACCTTGGCCCTGATTTTCTATTATTGTTCTTCTAAAAGAGAAAAAGACCAGTCAACGTAACATCTGTTGGAGACAAAAAAACTGCAAATGCTGGAAATCTAAGGTAGACAAACAGGAGGCTGGGAGAACACTGCAAGCCAGGCAGCATCTGGAGGAAAGGAGCAGTCAACATTTCAGATATCACCCTTCTTCAGGGCTCAAAGGGTAATAGGTCTGAAGAAAGGTAATATGCAAAACGTTGACTGCTGCGTTCCTCCGGATGCTGCCTGGCCTGCTGTGTTCTTCCAGCCTCCTGTTTGTCTGCCTAATATCACTGGGAAAAGTCCTACTAAATATTATTAAAGAAACAATAGTAGGACATTTAGAAAATCACAAGAAAACAGACACAGTCAACATAGTTTTGTGAAAGGGAAATAGTGTTTGGCAAATTTTGAGAATTTAGCAAATAGGGTGGATTAAAGGGAACCAAAAGGTGCAGCATATTTGGATTTCCATATAAAAAAATTCAATTACACATCAGAACAAGAAAAAATAGGTTGCTGCATAAGGTAAGACCTTATGGTGTTAGAAGTGATATTAGTTTGGATAGAGGATTGGCTAACTAACAGGAAACAGGAAGTTGGGATAAATGTTTCAGAGATGGTAGAAACTGCAGATACTGGAGAATCTGAGATAACAAGGTGTAGAGCTGGATGAGCACAGCAGGCCAAGCAGCATCAGAGGAGCAGGAAAGTTGATGTTTCGCGTCTAGACCCTTCTTCAGAAATGAAGGGTTTTCTGAAGAAGCGTGTAAGCCGAAAACATCAACCTTCCTGCTCCTCTGATGCTGCTTGGCCTGCTGTGCTCATCCAGCTCTACACCTTGTTATCTCACGTTGGGATAAATGTGTCATTTTCATGTTAGCAAACTCTAGGTAGAGTGCCACAGGAATCAATGCATAGCTCTCAGTTATTTACGATCTAGATTATTGATTTGGATGTAAGGTATAGCTGCACTCTAGGCAAATCTCTAGTTAGACCCCATTTAGAATACTGTGTCCAATTTTGGGCCCCACACCTCAGGAAGGGCATACTGGCACTGGAGCAGGTCCAGCGGAGATTCACACGGATGATTCCTGGAATTGGAGGCCTAACATACGATGAATGGCTGAGGATCCTTCGATTGTATTCATTAGAGTTTAGAAGGTTGAGGGGAGATCTAATAGAAACTTACAAGATAATGCATGTATTAGAAAGGGTAGACACTGGGAGGTTGTTTCTGTTAGGCAGGGAGACTAGGACCCGTGGGCACAGCCTTAGAATTAGATGGGCTAAATTTAGAATGGAAATGAGGAGACATTTCTTCAGCCAGAGAATGGTGAGCCTGTGGAATTCATTGCCACTGAGCGCAGTGGAGGCCGGGATGTTAAATGTCTTCAAGGCAGAGACTGATAATTTCTTGATCTCGCAAGGAGTTAAGGGCTATGGGGAGAGTGAGGGTAAGTGGAGTTGAAATGCCCATCAGCCATGATTAAATGGCGGAGTGGACTCATTGGGCCGAATGGCCTTACTTTCACTCCTATGTCTTATGGTCTTAATTTTGCTGATGATACAAAAATAGATAGGAATGCAAGTTGTTTGGAGGATCTAACAAGTCTGCAAACAGACGCAGGTAGATTAATGTGCAAAAAAACAATTGGCAAAAGGAAAATGGTTGGGAAGACGTGAATTTGTCAGTTTTGCCAAGATTATTGTAAATGCAGAGTAATTTTCAAATGAAAAGAGACTGCAGAATGCTGTAGTACAGAGGTTTCTGGATATCTTTGTACTTGAATCACAAAGGTGAGCAGGCAGGAACAGGTTCTCCAGAAAAACCAGGACTGTGGCATTGAGATAGATGATCAGCCATGACCATAGTGACTGGCAGTGCAGACATACTCTTGCTCCTAGTTTCTATGTTTATGTTTCAATGTTCACAGCAAGTAAATAAGGCAAATAAAATATTAATCAATGATTGCAAGGTGATGGAGTATATCAGTAGAAATGTCTTGCTAAAGTTAAACAGGAAATTGCTGACACTGCACGCAGGCTTTTGTGTGCAAGTCTGATCTCCTCACGTGGGGAAAGCTATACTTGTATTGGAAGCAATTCAAAGATGATTAGCAGGTCTGATTTCTGGGATGAAGGGGTTGTTTTAGGAGGAAAGGTTGAACAGAGTGGTCCTATACTCATTGCAAGATAATGAACTGTGAAGCTGGATGAACACAACAGGCCCAGCAGCATCAGCAGTTTGGAAGGATGAGAGGTGATCTTATTGAAATGTTTTAAATTAGGAAGGGAATTGACGAGCTGATGCTGGGAGGATGTTTCACCTAGTCAAATAATCTAAGATTCATGGGGCATAATTTCAAATTAAGGGGTCTCCTATATGGGATGAGGAGAAACTTCTTCTTCTCTCAGATGTTTTTAGTGTTTAGAATTATTTTCCCCACAGTAGACAGACGTGGCTCGATCTTTGAATATATTCAAGTCTGAGTTAAAGAGCTTTCTGTTCCACAAGCAAGTTAGGGCCTATGAGGGATAAGCAAAGAAGGGAAGTTAAGGCCATAGCAGATCAGCCATGATCACACTGATTGGTGGAGCAGGTTCAAGGGCCCGAATAGCCTCCTCCTGCTTCTATTTATTATCTTCTTATATCACAGTTTAACTGCCAACAACTGGCCCCCTAATCATAGTCTACTGGCGATCACAGTAAATTCCACTGTCCCATTTTGGGCCATTAGTAAGTTCAAAAGTAAGAAAGAAAGAGATTTAAAGTTATTATATTGAGCCAATATAAAAAAAAACAAAATACTGTGGAAGCTGAAGCAAAATCAAATAATTTCCGAGCTTTTGTGTGATGCCGCCTTTGTTGCAGTTGTCTGCAGCTTCAATGAGTTATCATGGCAATATAATATATAAAATTGCACCATATGATTCTTTAATTATACTGTGATTAAATTAACAATAATGAGTTTTTCTTCCCCAAACAGCTTACTGAGTTTATCTATGAATGAGAGGCTCTACATTGCAGAAGTGGAGAAGTGTGGCCCTTTCATTGGGATTTACCTCTCCTGTGCCAAAGATAACAGTGTTTACATTTTACTTTGAAACTGCTTGTGAAAATAAAATTGAGCAAACAATAGAACAAACTCTATGTCTTATAGTCACGAATAGACAGTTCACAAACAGATAACTGACTCCACATGAGGAAAGCAGGCTGTGAAGAAAGGAAGAATAATGGTTCCTGAAATAGAGCAAAGCAAAAGGTTAATGATTAGTTAAGAGTCCTACAGTGCAGCTCTTAACGTTATCTGATAATTGAACATTTCTATTAACTGAATAAAAATGCCTTTCTCCTCAGAAATTGAATTATTTTCTAACAATCCCTGCTGCTTTCACTGCTGTTAGTTGAATAGTTATAGCTTCCAATGAACTAAATTTTCTTGCTCAGATCACACAAAGCACTCTGGTCATTAACTGTTCATGTGACATAGAGATCTATGCATGTTCCTCTGAGGTTCTGACCAGGTAAGCGCTGGAACTGTGTGATGTAAGTTATGAAACAAAACCTGCTTATGCTTTTGGAGCGTCTGAGGAATAGGGTTAGGTAATGTGAATTGGCACTCACGGATAAATATGTTAGGATTTAGAATAGCAAATTTAGTGAATAACCTCAATGTAGTGCTTCTATTCTGAGATATTTGTAATGAGCTAGGTAACATTGTTTGATCTGTCTTTTCTGTAAATTCCAAAGAAGTAGTGTGAACATATGAAATAAACAAAAACAGAAGTTGGTGGAAAGGCTCAGCAGGTCTGTTTGCATCTGTGAAGAAAAATCAAAGTTAACATTTCAAGTCTGGTGACCCTTCCTCAGAACTGACCAGCTGAACTTTTCCAGCAGCTTCTATTTTTGTTTCTGATTTACAGCATCTGCAGTTCTTTCTTTTTTTTTAAAGTTTGTTACTGACCTGAGGCTGAAATTTTGGTCAAAGTTGGAACTATGTGAATCAATATTCAAGAATGTTCAAAGATGAGGCCTCCTGTTGATTTCTCATTAGTGTAGCAGGCCAGCTGTTCAATGTGCATCTAGCCATTAGTACCTTGTAATGGTATGCATATGTTTACCAGAACATGTTCTTTCATGCAGCAGGTTGTTCAGTTCGAGCATCCTCTAGTTGTTAGGTTATGATAGGGTCCTGCTTGTGTCTCTAAGTTTCTGCACTTGTGTCAGTGTTTGTGCCAATGCCTGTGTTTGTGACAGAGGTCCTATGTTTAAAGCAGCTTGAGCTTGTGAGAATACTTACTAATGACAGTGTTTGTAGTGGTGCCAGTATTTGTGCCACTTCTGGCTCCAGTGCCAGCCACAGTCCTGGTGTTATGTCAATAATGAGCACATGGGGTTGATTTGTGCAGGTAATCAAAACACTCGTGCTGGAACTAATCTATAATAATACAAACTTTGTTCAATGGTACTCTTTGAATGTCTGAAATAGTCTTCATAATTTATTGTTATTTTAAATATGGTTCTATCTGTATTTCTATTGCAATCCTGTTTACACTTGTCAAGTTTTCTTCAAAACAACATTTAAAATTTCTTGCATTTCTAAATAATAACTGGCCTTTCTAAATATGCTATATTGTCCCCCAGCACAAATTATGTAGAATGGGTGAAATGGCTTTTTGCTGCAAAAATAATTTTTGTCTTCAAAAATCAGATATCAGATGGAAAAAAATTTGCTGCATTTGTTCTTCTTTAGTCATCTCACATGTCCATTTCTATTAATTTTCAAATTTGCACATTTTTTACATAAGTTAGGAAATTCAGTTGAATGGCCAAATGTGACAGGTTTGTGCATGGCCAACTAACAAACTGGTAGTGATGAGAAAATTGCATGCAAAATGCTGCTGTAAGTGGCTCTGCAGCTTACCACATTTTGAAGTTATAGACGTGCCCACCAAATGCCATAGGAAAATATCAATTGCTATTGATCGTACGAAGTATTAACCGTTAAGATAACCAAATGGATAGAAGTGCGATGGAGTTAACATGATCTTTTGTCATTTCATTTCAAGTGGTGTGACAAAGCTCCTGCATAAAAGTTGAAAATAAAGCTGGATCTCACAATCTACTGTAGGTGAACAGATCTTATTAACTAATGATGAGTCACTTTCTGTAATGTCAAAGAAAAAGAAGCCTCAGTTTCAGGGAAGAAAAAAATCATCAAAAGCTACGAGTGTATTAAATGGAATAGAAAAAATGAATTGTGTAGAAGATATTATGTTAGTAACTCTGTAAAAACTCTGCCTAACTATATAAAATCCTAAACTTGTGTATCTATCTGATTTTTGTTCAAATTTGTTTTTTTTTCCCTTCCCATGTTTTCATACCACAAATAGGCAAGTGATTAAGGTCATGCACTGGGAGCAGCTTCTAAACTGCACTGAGATCAGTGTTTGTGCACACATCTTCAGTAAAACCTGTTCTAAATGAAAACTTCTACAAGTTGAGTTTGCTTAGTATTTGTTATCACTGTGTTTCTCCTAAGTCGCTTTGAAAATATAAGTAGAAAATTCTGCTATCTTTTAGGACCCCAGTCAATGTCAGTAAATTGTTAAGCTCACTAGTATCCTTAATCAGACCATTCTGATGGATGATTATGCCTGAAGCATTAATCTGTCTTTTTTGTTTGCCGATAATGACCAGGTTTGCTGTTTATTTCTGGCATTTACAGACTTCTTTCCTGGTTGGCTTCCAAATTATTCAATGTAGTTTAGAATTGGTAGCAGAATTTGTAGCCATTCAAGTAGACTCCCATAATTCACACGATATATGTGATAGGATCCCAACTGACTTTCAAAAAGAGCATCATTGCCTGAAACAGGTTAAATCGTCAGCCGCTCAGTGCAATCCAAGTCAAAATGAACCATAGAATCCCTATAGTGTGGAAGCAGGCCTTTCGGCACATCAACCCTCCAACCAGCCTCCCATCCACCTACCCTATCCCTGCATTTCCACCTAGCCTGCACCCTGTTGCCAATTTAGCATGGCCAAACCACCCAGCCTACACCATCTTTGGACTGTGGGAGGAAACCCACACTGACACAGAGAGAATGTGCAAACTCCACACTGACAGTCATCTGAGGCTGGAAGTGAACCCAGGTCCCTGGCATTGTAAGGCAGCACTCCTATCCACTGAGCTACCATGCTGCCCTGGTTATGATTTCTTTGGGAAAAAAGAGCTCTAAGTACTGCACCATCATTTTAACATTATTTTCAACCTGGTTACACAGGTAAAGATAGAACCATATCCCATGGAGTCTTGAATTGCAGCAGTAGCATTGCTATCTCTGGGTCAGAAGGTCTGGATTCAAGCCCCATCTTCGTTGGATGTGTGTTATAACATGTTAATTTAAAATAACTGCTGCACATCTCTGCTTCGTAAATCTACCTGATATGTAAATTCAACCTGATACATTTTGCATACCACCATCTTACTATGTATAATTCTATTTTTATAAAAGTGAGAGACAAATAGGTAAATCATAATTTTGGTTAATCATGCTTTTCATAGAAAAATGGACATTTGCTGAATGTGAATTGGCTCAGTTGGTAAACAACTGAGAACAGCATGTGATTTAAACAGCATATGATATATTGTATAATGAATTTTGATATGCAATGACTAGAAATTAGAGGGCCTGATAATGAATTGTGCAGGAACTCAGAATCATGAGCAATAACAAAGGGCATCCATTAGTAACATTGCTTGTTGGAAAGGGCAGAATTCTAGCCATTGGAAAAAGATTGTGCTCTGCTGTGTCAAAGAAGCCTGGAGATTTCTGGGATATCATAGCAATTCTACTCAATTTACCTCTTTTTACAGGTGACATGAATTCTTTGAGACCCTTGCAATTAACATCCCTGAATAAACATATTGCCAGAAGTATTCAGTTCCAAAAAAGACGGATTAGCCTCAGTTAAATATTTTGTGTGTATAAAACTAAAACAGAAATTGCTCGAAAATCTCAGCTGTTGCAGCAGCATCTGTGAAGAGAAATCAGAGTTAATGTTTCAGATGCCAAATGTCCAGTGACCCAGAACTGGACCCAAAACATTAACTCAGATTTCTCTCCACAGATGCTGCCAGACATATTGAAATTTTCTAGCAATTTCTGTTTTGGTTTCTGATTTCCAGCATCTGTAGTTCTCTTGGTTTTTAAAATATTTTATGGATCTCTTAGGAATGGGAAAGAAAATAGCCATTTAGTTTTTTTTAGCCTGACAAGGTCTTCTGGAGTGCAGGTCAGTCATATTCACAAGTAATTAGAGCTTGCGCTGCACATGTGCTTTTATATGTGTGTACTGCCTACCTTAGCTCTGCAAAATTCTCCATGTTCCTACAGTTTGGAAAAACTGTTCCTGCATTTTGTGCTGTGAGCATAACTTCTTGATATGCTTGCAATGGAGTGCTTGAATTTCCATTCTCTTTCTTTTAGAAAAGTAGTATTTTCCTTTTGGCCTTACTGGGTCTAATATCACACACTAGCAGTTGCTGAGATAGAATAATAGAATAGATCTAGCGCAGAGGAGGCTATTCAGCACATCCATGACAGTTCTCTACCAGGATAACCATTGTCACCCAACTTTAAACATTTGCCTATAGTTTCTTTCCATTTACTTTGTTTGGACCCCTCACATTTTTTTTAGGATTTTTGACAAGTTATATTGTTCTTTGCAATGCCTCCATTATTAACCTGTTGCCGCATTAATTATGGAAAACTCAACGGTGCTGCTCCTGTGACTGAGTTTTTATGATATGATTGGGGAAGAATGAATTAAGGTTGCATTCTTCCATTTATACATGGTATTTTAGATATTGTTATAGTACAGGTACTTTTTTTTAATTAACACAGAGAAGACCATAAAAAACTCATACGCGTAGCAGTTTGTAAAATGTCACGTGACTGTAATGGAGATGGCACCATACAAGGGAGGAGCTAATTTCAATTACCTGTGTAATGAATACAACCCTGTATTAAAAACAAGATATTTTATGAGCATATCCCATTCTTCAAAGTAAAAATGTTGTTCGCCCTGATTTTTTTTTGGGCCATGTTTATGTTAGCCTGTCATATATAATTGCAGACAACAATAGATCCTTTTCCATTTTAAGTATCATCTTTATGATATAGGTGTGTCACAGTTTAGGTGAAATAAAGCAGATGAGTATATGTGCCATGAACAACATGACATATAATCTAGTCATTCAACCTTTTAACTAGTGCCAAATACATGTTGGAATCAAGATCAACCAACAATGATTTTTAAATGTTGATTGGATCAAGATAACTATTTTTTAAACAAAATTTGTAAAATATTGAAAATATCAATCAGCAATTTAAAAGAGAAAAGTCAGATTAACTGGAAAGCCTTTGTCTGTATAAAGTGAATTATTCTTAAAATATAAATTATCTTTATAAATCTTTCTTTTTTGTGATAGTGCTATGGCCAAGATAGAATGGAGACCAAAGACTTAAAATGCACAGTCAATATGTCAAATTGTTCCTAATGATATATTTAGTGTTTGTAAATGGTCTTATTTTTAAGCTAAACTTAATTCCACATATTATCTTTGAGGCTAAGATGACCCTAGTAAGTGTTAAAGCATTTGAAAAGGTTGATCTCAACCTACAGGCAAATCTCTTAAAGTGGTGACATTTGTAAATTGAGGGAATTATCATATTTTGAAAAGATGTAAAAATAAAGACCTGGAGATAGAAGTCAGCTACAGCTACAAAACTGGGTACGCCTCACATTTAAAATAATCAACACGGTGTGCAAGACCATAAAATAATTTTAAATATTACTTCTTTCTGGATTACCTCTTCGTAGGCTGGAAGGAAACTAATGGTGGCTGGCAAGTACATGCAGGCAAATCTTTGATTAAAAGTGATCTGTAGATTCTTTCCAAATAGTTTCTAGAGTCACTACCTTGTATCAACATGAAGTTCTCTCCTTGTTTTCTTCAACTAATATGTGTCGGTTGTTTGTCAGTTCTCAAAGGTTGTCTTTTACATAGCTAAACATTCATTTCTAAAAGTAAGATCAATCTAAGTTATCTTAGAAGTATGTGGGTGGCTTTAAACTTGTCAAAATTATTGTTTACTGAATGGTGAAAATAATCAAAATGATGTTGAAGACATACTGGCTCATTAGTAGTGACAATCAATGTATTGCTACTTTCAAGGTGCCTATTCCATTGATGAGAAAATGCTTGTCTGCCTCAGTTCAAAGGTTCCTTTTCCAATGGACAGCCTCTGATGTATGTAAGATCCAAATGATCATTTTGGGATAGAACTGATTGGATTATGTACAGTGCATACTCCGAATTGTTTTATTAGTAGATTAATTTGATGCAGTTCTCGAGATATGTTTAAATTACATTTTAAAATATTAAATTATCCTTGGGCTCCTCAAAAATAATTTGGAATGCTGTTGCATCAGGTTCCCCTTCCTAGCGAAGTAGGGAAGGCCTGCCTGCTCATAACGGAGCCATGTCTATGCTTACAGAAGAGAAAGAGGGGAAACTGTATGGGTCAAGAGTTATTATTTTCACAGTGTACTGGTAAATCTTCTGGGGTAAGGCATGCTACAGAGGTTGCTGCAGAGTTTTAATTTTTGATTACTTGCTTCTTACTTGAAAAACAGTTGGTAAATGGCATCATATGGGTGGTGGACACTGTAATGTGGGGGTCTAAAAGGGTTAGTACTAAGGAGTGCCTGGGCATTATCCATTATGATGATGTTATGTAGACCTGGTAGTGGACTAGCTTAGGATCTTGAAGCAGTAAGATCTAACAACCAGATCTTACTCAGTTTCTGCAACAATATCTATCACATCAAAATGTAATAAAAACATCTGGTTTAAGGCAAGAACATTTGCGACTGGTAAATGCTTTTACTATGGATCTATATCCTAAATTAAGATAGTGGCAGCAAACTTACCCAATGATAAACGATAGTGCAGATAGCCACATACAAGTTGGTGATCTGTGGGATTGCTCATACAACATGGTGAGCAGCATTGTGGATTCTATATGCTGGCAAATTGGATATCTGAACATTTCAGCTTTAAGCATCCTGTTTATGCAGTCAACAGCAGCATGACTTGAATAAATAAGAACCCTACAGAAGAAAACTCATTCGGAAACAATAAGAACTGCTGGTTCTAGAGTCAGAGAAGACTGAAATCTGAAGAAGGGTTCCAACCCAAAACATCAACTTTCCTGCTCCTCTGGTACTGTGTTTCTCCAGCTCCACACTGTGTTACCTACAGGAGAAAACCTTGTGGCAAGATGCTTAAGGGTCAAATCTACAATCAGTGCTAAGAGCACCTGACAAGAGGTATGCTAAAGTTTGCACCTGGTACCCTGGGAGTTGCCATGATGCCTATATTTGTGAATCATATTCTTGTTGCAAGGCACCAGATGCCTTACAAAGCTGGCTATTGGGAACAAGGACTAGCCTCTGTGAGCATGGTTGATGATCTGTCACATAGCTGCTTGACTGAGACAGTGTGCAGATACTAAGCAGCCCATTCCTTGACTAGGATGATAGTAAGAGAACTATGGGCCTGCTGAAGGTGTGGTTCTGGATGAAATCAAACAGGGATTGCCTCACAATACATGATTCTGGGCAGAGTGTGCCTCATAATCAACAAAACGGAATTAGGCAATGAGGGTGTGTGATGGATAATCATGAAATGGAAGAACAGGAACAGTGATCCAAGGAGGGAGATGAGAATATTGAGTAGGAGAAACATCATTATCTTCTATAAAGCAGAGCACTGCAGCTATGCGCATTACAAGTCAGACAGGACTTAAATGACAGCTGCTTCTGGAACATGAAAACTTAAGGCAGTGATCATAAATTGACTGTAAAAATATTCAATGCTCAACATGCAAGGAATTTGCTTCTGTTCCGAGAGGCAATGTAGCTTCTGTTTGTTTGATTTTTGTCCACTTTTCATAGTGGTGAGTAGAGATAAATGTTTGAAACTATTTGAAGAGCTTCCCTACACAGAATGGTTCCATATTAAACAATAATAAGATGCTAGAATACTGTGGATATTGGGAGAAAACTGGCATGTCTCAGAGAGAGTTGGAAGGTAAGATGTGGCTAAGGGCAGGTAAGCTATGTGCCTGGGTACTTAAAAGCAATTGTGGTTGGAATAAACTGCTGTATGTGCAAGGAAGTGTCAGTTATGCCACCTGTGTGCTATGAGAGACATTAGCTTGTGGCTGCTGTTTGACAGCGAAGGGCAACTGTGGTCTGTGAACGGTTGAGTAGATGCACAGATGGGGTTCAAAGATAGCACCGGTGCCAGGAATCCCGGAAAGAACATAGGCCTACAGTGAGTGGGAGGGGACCATTAACTCCCTACACATTGCTTAGAATCAATGTATTCTACAGTGATAGTAGAATGTGAAGAAACCTCCACCAGTAGTCAATCCTTCATTATTTTCCACCATGTTAAGAAAGTATTTTGCGACAAGACAATATTTCAATCATTTAGATGCTAAGCTTTAAACATTCGTTATCTCTTAACCCTGTGAAATAGACATTATATAACTGACAGTGTAGTTCAGATAGCCAAAGCTGTCAATCAAACAATGTTTTCCCTGGAGTCTATTATTTCAACAGACTAATGGATGTTTGGGTGCTTAGTCAAGAATGCCTCAGGGAGGTTTGGGGAGCGGTCTGTGATATTGTGGTAGTGTTGTTGCATAAGTGTTCTGGAACCCCAGGCTAATGTTTTGGGGACATCGTTCAATACCAAAGCAGATGGTGAAGTTTGAATTCAATAAAAATCTGAAAATAAATAATCAAGCCTCATGGCACTCATATAACCATTGTCAATTGTTGTAAAGACCCATTTGCTTCATTAAAGCTCTTGACAGAAGGAAATCTGCCATCCTTATCTGGCCTACATGTGACTGCAGACCCACAGCAATGTGGTTGACTCTGGATACCCGGGTTGCATAATAAATGTGACTTGACCAGTGATAACAATGTCACATGAAAGAATAATAAAAATGTAAGTTGAAGCTGTCTAAAATCTTCCACTCTAACTCTGATTTGGAGGCTTTTATCAGATGATGCCAGCAAACAGAGGAATTACCTATTGCAAGCTCAAACCTTTGGGGCAATTGGCACAGAGTTAATCCATTGGGATTCCTGTAGGGTCCTAACACACATTTTGATGGGTACGTCTGATCTCCTACTATTTGGGGATTGGGAGGTCTGAGTCAATAAACGGATGCTTGAAATTGTGAAGCCTTTAGTATTTCCCTGAATGACCGCTCTTACTTTGTGCCATTTGTTACCTCTACCAGGCTGTTACTAGGTATGGGTTGCTTGACCTAGTTTGCTGCCACCAATTCTCATTTGCCTTTGCTTTGTATTAGGCCTTTTGACTGATCAGTAGTAAAAGATACTCTTCTGTAAAGTATCTGCAAAAGGGGCACTGTTCTTGGATAACAAGATGGTTTATGGTATGATAACACTAAGTACAGCAATATTTGGTCAGATGTAATTACTCAGACCACAGGGAACTGGCACTAATACATCTCTCCCTCTGAAAGCTAAAGTAGAACTCCTTGTACCTTTTTTTCTACTTTTGTTCATTTACAGGATCAGTGGTTAGGCCAGCATTTATTGCCCATCCCTAATTGCCTACAGGGCAATTATGAGTCAACCACATTGCTGTGGGTCTGGAGTCACATGTAGAACAAACCAGGTAAGGATGGCGGTCCCCTTCCCTAAAGGACATTAGTGAACTAGATAAGTATTTCTGACAATTAGCAATTGATTCATGGTCATTATTAGACTCTTAATTCCAGATATATATTGAATTCAAATTCTACCAGTTGCTGTGGCGGGATTTGAACTCAGGACCCCAGAATATTACTTGGGTCTCTGGATTAACAGTCCAGCAATAATGCCACTAGGCTATTGGTTCCACATATACCCACTGTAGTATATCACTAGCATGAGTGGAGTCAATGTAAAATGAACATTAATCTCTTCCGAATCACTATGTTAAAAACTGATGCCTTATGACCTGGGACAACGATAATTTAATCCTCTATTTCAGTATGACAATATAATCTCCTCATGAATTGAACTGGGCAGTGTAGCTTTCGCATATGCCCTTCTTGGGCTTCTCATGTCTGGTTTGATGATTAACTGAGGTTGGAGGATGAAACAAAGTGTAAATCATTAGTCTGGGTGCTGACAGCAAATAACCACGAAGTTCTGCCCATTTACTTCATACAGCCATTTGACTGAGCTGGATTTCATAACAAGTTTACATATTTAGAAATTACAGGTTGTTCTGCTATAATGCATGTTTCATTGATGCAAATTGGCTGCATTGATGAATAATGGACTCTGTTTGAATAAGCCAACATTCTGCTATACAGGTATAGTGATTTCCCTACAACGTGATTTTCTATAGTGTGAGGGCACACAATAACACGACTGTTGCATTATTGGAGAACTAGCTGTTTTGTATGTCGTGTTTAAGTATTCATGCTATTAATATGCGCAGCCACACGAACCTGCTTTGCGAATCCACAACTGGAGTCTGGTATGAAAGAATTTCATGAGTGTAAAATCAGTTAAATGTGATAGAATCCCTGGATTCCAACTCATTTGTTTTTAAACTGACATTGCAAAAGAAAATCTATTGAAGTTAATTTTATTTAAGGATTTGCATATCAAAATTGACACACAACAGAGAGCACAAGACAAGAATTCATCAGACAGACCAAGTCATGGAATGGGAGTGATATGTAGAACAATAACATGGAAATTGATTTTAACAATAATTTGAAATATAGAAAGAAAATACATTCTCTGCTGATCGGCCCAAAGCCATGGCTGCTTTGAACAAAAAGGAAAAACACCAGTGGTCAGTGCCGAAAGAAAAACTTGCTTCTTTTTCACTGAGATAAAAGTCTGTTGAGAAGTGCCCCTGAACTTTAGCTTAATGGAATACTTTTACAGTTTATTTGATTATGGCTGACTGTGAGGTTTGAGCGTATTTTCATAACGGTCGCACAATCAGACTTATTGCACTCTGTGAATCTGCACTAACTGCAGGGACAAATGTCCCAGGTAGCTTTCATTTAATTATAGACATTGGGCCAGCAGGTTTGAAGAGCAGCTAAGATGTGTGGGAAGGTGCTCAAAGTTGGTCCGCATTCAATAAACACAACCCGGAAAGCATTCAATGTGCTTAAGATACAAAAGGAGGGGAGAAAAACAATCAGGTCAGTATATACAGGCAGAATATATTAGGAAATTAAAGACACATAAAAATATTGAACATAGCAGCAGGAGTAGCTTAATCAGCCTTGCAAGATTGCTCTGCTTCAGTATGATCATAGCCCATCATCCAAATCAGTACCCTTTTTAGATTTTTTCCCTGTGCCATTTTATCACTTTAGCCCTAATAGCTATGTTTAAATCCCCCTGGAATATTCAATATTTTGACCTGAACCACTTTCTTTGGTAGAGAATTCTGCACACTCTGAGTAAAGAAGTTTCTGCTTATGTCAACCCTAAACAGCCTATCTATATCCTTAAACTGTTACCCTTGGTTGTTAGTCCTTGATAAGGAGCTCCAAAACAATGATCTATACTGTACTGAAAATAAAGGCTTGAGGCTGCTACTAAAATAGTCATGCAGCCAGCAAAAATCCGCTCATTTTGGTCTTACGTTAGTTGTTAGCTAAGCTTAAATATTTCTTTAGAATGTTGATGCCTCAGTGTAATGGAGAATTTTGTTGATATGTTGCTGCAAAGGATTGTTGGCAAGTTAACTGATCGCACGTTACTAAGTCTGGTGTCTTCAACACATTTGACATCATCAAGCACCTCAGGGTCCAACATTCCATGCAAGTAAAAAGCTAACCAAGTTATTTTCATTATCAAAAGCAAAGTAATTTCTGATGTTAAGGCTTCCCTTTTTAACCATGAAGGTTGTTGTGCACTGAAAATGCAAAATACTTTTGCCATTTTAAATGAAGAAACAAATTTTGTTTAAAACATGTAAACTTTACTTTCCATGTTTGAATTGATTTAAAACCTACCTTGCCTGGTTGTTTTTACTACCTAACAGCAATACCTAATTTATTTTAAGTCAATTTGCTAATCTGTGGTGAAGAAAGTTTTAACAGCATGTGTGGAGACAGAAACAGAGTTCAGAAAAAGGGTCATACCGGACCCAAAACACTAACTGCTTCTTTCTCGTCAGATGCTGCCAAATCTGCTAAATTTCTCCAGTGTTTTATTTTAAAGCTCCAACATCCACTGCATTTTTCCTTTATTATTTGTATGGAGGAAGTTTTACTTCTTTGGGAGTAATTGCTATGTTTACCTCAATGAAATCTGTTTATGTGTTAAGACTATGGCTATGAAATTAATTACTGCATTGATAGAGATGATTTTTAACAGAAGATTTTAAAAAATAGAAGCAGGAGTGGACCATTTGACCCTTCAATCTTGCTCTTCCATTCAGCAGTGGCTGATATGATAAATTCACTTTCCTGCCTGCTCCCTTAATTCTTGACACTCTTGCCAATCCAAAATCTGGCTGAATCAACCTTCCCTGTTCTCCAGGAAAAATGTATTCCAAAGTTGAATTATTTCTTGATAGAAAAAAATGTCTTTATTTAGGTCTTAGATGAAAGATGCTTTATTTCGTAGTTGTGTACCTAGTTTTGGATTCCACACCCTTTCAGCATCTACCGTGTCGAGCCATTTCAGAATTTTCCATGTCATGTTACCTTTTAATGCCACTGTTAAAGTATAATATTATGTTCCCATTTATTAGTGATTATTTCTAACCTCCTTTTGTTTTACACAGATAACCTTTTGAGATTTTCCTGCAACTGGATTCCAAAGATAACTGAATCTGAAAATTCATTTATATGAATACGTAAAGTATTGATAACATTATGACTTTGGGAATTTGATGTTAGAAATACCAGTGCTGATGAGTGAATTATTTTTATTCTTTTCGTACCCTGCGTCAGCATCAATCACCCTCTGTTGACGTAAAACTCACTCTCTCTCTACAATAGTCCAACAAGGAAGGGTGATTTACTGTGGTTGCCATACACTAGTGACACTGTAAAATCATAAAATCTTTGAAAAAAAGGGCTTCATGTTTTTCCTGGAAATAGACATCAGTGAAAATATTTTGAAAGCATTTATTAGCATCCTTAAAAAATGATGACAAGAGTTAATGAAAGGTCATTGAACAGAAACTTTGGTCAGAATGTCATGTACTCTCCCCAGTAGCAGTGGGCTTACAGACCAGAATGGGAATGAGGGGGAATGGGACTGCTGGTGGTGATCAAGTGGTAATGTTATGATCCCAGCTGATGTTATTACTGGACTAGACACCGCATAAAATTTGGCTTGATAGATGGCATCTCTTTTGACATTGAAATCTTTCACTGAAACATGAACACACGGCACTGCAATTTTAGATTTTACAATAAAACATAAACTTAGTATACAAAAGAAGTAAAAAGAAAATGAAATAAAACTAACCAAGCTGCCTAAATATAGCAGTGAATACACAATGAAACAAGTTCCCATCCACTCCTCAAAATCATCAATTTACAGTTAATTAAAGTCCAGAAATATTTTCCTTCTCTGTTCAATCCATGGATTTGACTTTACTCCTGTAGCCACCAAGTTTTCTCACCAGAATACTCCCATAACTGAGAATTTAGGCATTTTCAGTGTTTTAATAATCTTCAGAGTTCCAAATGTACACTCCTTATCTAGAATATTCACAAACTACCTCTTTCGTTAGGGTAGTATGTTCCCTTTATACTCTGAACAATCTCATTTTCCTAGGAGAGATTATATTGCTTCGGACCCCAGCCAGGGTCTTCTAATAAACTCAAAAGCTTTTGAGCTAACTGTTCATCCTAGATTCTGCTCTAGCTAATGGCTCAATGTTTTCTCTTTTCTATAAAAAATCCTCACATTATAAACAAGCTTCCATTAACACTTCAGGAGACTTACAGTCACCTGCTCCCTGAGACAAACTGGCTTACAATCATCATGTTTTATATGCATATATATAAAATACACACACATCTCAGCAGAATAAGATCAAATGGCAAGCGGATGGCTTTATATCCATCACCTTCCTATTCTTGTTGGAAAATTTGCCAGTAACCAGAGCAGGTGTTAAGTGGTCTTCATACCCATTTGCCACTTGAGATGTTTAAGTGACCAATTAGTGCCCCCATAAGGATCTCTTTCTGCCTATGTTAAGTTCTTAACAGAGCCTGGAATTCCACTGATGCATGATGACACTGCCAAGTAAGTTTTGTGGAAACAGAATAGTGGGGAGGGCCTCGTTTACAGACAAAATTGCCCAGTGCAGCACCCGACAACAATCATGACCCTTGTTTCCACTTGAATCCCCATCCCATCCATCTCGTCATGAGAACTCACCCCTTCACTGATGCCTACCTCTTTGGCTGAGGTGAAGTTGCGCTGCTTACCTTGGTGTCTGGACTGTAGTGTCAATCCTTGTAGGGAACTGACTGCATTTCAGAGCAGTGCCCATAAGATGGTGATTGTGCTGCTGATATTGGAAAGCTGACAGGGGATCTGGTTATTGTGCACCTCTTGGAGGTAAGACTTCTCCCAGATGAGGATGGAAGCCACAAGCCAAGTCAGTTAGCAGGTCAACAACATAAGATCAGGTCAATGCTTCCCAGCTGTGGGAAGTTGGCTCGTTCCTGATATTTTAACTGGGCTGAGTAGACAGGGCTGTCACTTCTTGCATTCACATAAATGACATGATCTCAGTTTACTGGCTCATCTGTAACACTGCCTTCCCAATAGTGGAGCAACCCATTAATATTGCATTTAAGTGTTCTGTTAATGGCCTAAAATTACTGAACCAGAGCTATACTGCTCTCAGTCAAGCTCACAACTTAGCAAAGCTGAAAGCTTCCATTTTTAGAGATAATCAAATGTGAAGCTGGATGAACACAGCAGGCCAAGCAGCATCTCAGGAGCACAAAAGCTGACGTTTCGGGCCTAGACCCTTCATCAGAGCTTCCATTTTTACCCATTTTCTGCTTCCAGAGCCTCAGTAATGAACTAAAAACCCTTACGACTGATCTTAAGTGATTATTAGGGAAAGGTCACTCCAGTCACATAGAAATTGAGTTCTGAGTAGGTCCTCTTCTGGTGGAAGTGGTTGTGTTCCTACCCCTGGGCTAAGAGGCTTGTGTCCAAGTCCCAGCTGTTTTAGTTGTGTGTAGTAACATCTGTGGGCAGGTTGATGAGAAAAGTAGATTAACTAAAATAAACAGATTTGTGTTTGGGGTTTTGGATGAGGAAAGATGTGACCAGCAATCAGATTTGTACATGAAAAATTCCAGTCTGAGGATCATATGATCCCGATTCACAAATCCTGTGTTAATTTGCATGCCTTTTCTGGGAATAGTTGATCCTTTCCCTGTTGTTTCACAAGCCCTCTACTTTTAGGATATCTGAAAATCTCACAGTTGTGTTCCTAATACCCAAGGTTAAGTCATCTGTAAATACCAGGAATAAAAATGGACCAACGACTGACTCCTGAAGTACATTACTCCAAGACTCTTTTATTTGTTTCTTTAACACTCCAAGTCCTCTTCAGTCTAAACTACAGTTGTCTACTCACTAACCCTGCTTTTCTGTCTGTTAGTTAACGTTCAATTCATATTGCTAAATTTCTGCTCACACTATGTTCTTGCATTTTTCTAGCAATGGTCTTTCTTGTAATTTGCCTCATGCATCTTCTAAGATTCCTGTTACACCACACCTAACTGCACTTTCTTTATCAGTCCAATCAATTACTTCTTCAAACAACTCTAATAAATTGGTCAAATAAGTCTGGCTTTCTTTGATGTTCTGGCAAGGGCAAGCAAGGTTAGATTAATGGCAAGGCTACTATCTGGATTATCTCTGGTTCAATTGAATGTTTACCGAACTCCTCAACTTTCATTTTATTTGTTCTTCCATCTGAAGAGTCACCAGGACACGTATCAATCATGCTTGATTACAGTTCAAAAATGAATATCACACTGCATTGTCTATGAAGTATATTCATATCCCTCTTTACTGCTGTATCACACACACCTCCTTTGTACAGTGGATTAGACCCTGTGAATCCTTTAACTTTAATGCACTTCATAGATGAAGGAAACTTTAGATACTATGGTAACTCCTATTAATCTCTTTCAGTGCATATTTTATGTTTTAATATCTGTATAAATACTCCAGTTAATCCTTGGATTTAAACGTAGAAGGCTGTAGCATTAGCCAGGTGGTGTGCTTTAAAGACAGAGTAACTTTACACTATTATTTTATCTTGCCGCAACTATGTGATCTCATAGTGTCGTGAATTTTTGTGTGGAAATATTATTTCATGTATGGTAACATTCCATGAAAAGTGTTAGACAGTCGTAATACAGGTGTAGGTAGATATACTTTTCTCAATGGTTTTGCTTGACCAGTTTTGTCTCTTATCCCTAAAGCAATATCTAAGCCATAAAGGTGAACATTCAAATAATTCTAAAGGATTGAAGAAAAGGAAAGCACTTATCTGGTCAACTTGAACAGTTGCATTCTAAAGCTCTCATGTAATATATGAGTGTTAAAAGCTCCTTTGGTTGTAAAATAGCACCAGTAAGTAAATGGTTTTACACTCCAGGGATTAAGATGAAACAGATTTATAGAACCAGTTTATGACGACATATTCTAAAAAAGGCCACACAGAAAATGAAACGGTAGAAGCACAAAGGTTTAAGACTGCAGAAAGCATCTTTTCTTCCTGCCCTGCTTTTTCAAATCACTACTCTTGCAATTCCATTTTGAGTTATCTAAATTGGATATATAAACACACATTTTCCTTTTCCACAGTTTTCTTGGTGTAGGACTTAGAGATGCACTCATTTTCTGCTATATTTTTCCAGGCCCAGAATCCTAGGAATTTCTGTGTTTAGATACTAATGTGGTCCAATGAGAACTTTCAGCACAATCCTGACTCCAACAGGATCCATCTCCAATTTTAGGTCATGAATTCAGGGAAAACAGCAAACTTAATTTCTTTTGTTTGCAGCTTAATATCTGGTCTTGGCTGACAGGACCTAATGTTTGGTAATGGAAATAAGAAGCCCAAAGGCCCTAATTCAACATGATGATGTCGGGTATACATGTTGAAGTGGAATGGGGAAAGGAATATTGTATAAAGTACAATTTCTACGATCTATTGATTTTCTCTTTGTCTGGTCCCTAGTCCACCAGCAATCTAGGTCTTCAGGTTTTCCTGACCTTTGTTTTATGCCAACTGAACATTGCCCGGGGGAAATTTTCAGGAAAGTCCATCCCCTACATTTGACGTTGGCCAAAGAGAAAACTTCCCTGCTGTGAACTGATTTGCAATCCTGCTTAATTTGGAATGAATAAGAAGTGCACAAAGGGAAATAAATAGGACAGTATCATTCCCAGCAAACTCACAATATAATAAAATGTGAGGCTGGATGAACACAGCAGACCAAGCAGCATCTCAGGAGCACAAAAGCTGACGTTTCGGGCCTAGACCCTTCATCAGAGAGGGGGATGGGGTGAGGGTTCTGGAATAAATAGGGAGAGAGGGGGAGGCGGACTGAAGATGGAGAGAAAAGAAGATAGGTGGAGAGAGTATAGGTGGGGAGGTAGGGAGGGGATAGGTCAGTCCAGGGAAGACGGACAGGTCAAGGAGGTGGGATGAGGTTAGTAGGTAGGAGATGGGGGTGCGGCTTGGGGTGGGAAGAGGGATGGGTGAGAGGAAGAACAGGTTAGGGAGGCAGAGACAGGTTGGACTGGTTTTGGGATGCAGTGGGTGGAGGGGAAGAGCTGGGCTGGTTGTGTGGTGCAGTGGGGGGGAGGGGACGAACTGGGCTGGTTTAGGGATGAGGTGGGGGAAGGGCCTCCTGCAGTGCCACAACGATGCCACCCGAAGGATGCAGGAACAGCAACTCATATTCCGCCTGGGAACCCTGCAGCCTAATGGTATCAATGTGGACTTCACCAGTTTCAAAATCTCCCCTCCCCCCACTGCATCCCTAAACCAGCCCAGTTCGTTCCCTCCCCCCACTGCACCACACAACCAGCCCAGCTCTTCCCCTCCACCCACTGCATCCCAAAACCAGACCTATCCCCTCCCTACCTCCCCACCTATACTCACCTCTCCACCTATCTTCTTTTCTCTCCATCTTCGGTCCGCCTCCCCCTCTCTCCCTATTTATTCCAGAAGCCTCACCCCATCCCCCTCTCTGATGAAGGGTCTAGGCCCGAAACGTCAGCTTTTGTGCTCCTGAGATGCTGCTTGGCCTGCTGTGTTCATCCAGCCTCACATTTTATTATCTTGGATTCTCCAGCATCTGCAGTTCCCATTATCTCAAATTCTCAACATAAGCAGTCTGTAAAGTACAAATGGGATATAAAATGTCCCTGCAGAAGAAATCAATTTTCCTTTGTTAGCGTGAAGCATTGGAATTAAAGCATGCCCCATGTACCAAAAGGGTGTATTTTTCTTTGTTAGCTAAGTTTAGCATAAAAGCACAAAATAGGAAACACACTTTATTTATTTTTGGCATCTCAGAAGTTATCAGAAGTACGATCGGAGTAAATCTGCCAAGTCTGAACATTATCATTACCAAATCTGGTGCACTGGATGAAATTTTTTTGCTGGCAATTTTCGTGATGTATTAATGAACAAACAATTTAACTGCAGTACTCAGATAGGAAGCAAAGTACTATTGATGTTGAGTGCTGTTTAGAGGTATTACAATGGTACATTTTTAGGCTGTTATTCTCATAAGTTATAATGGAAGTACATCCAGTACCTATAACTATTGAAGTAGAAATAGTTAGTTACCAAGGTAGATGAGTTAGTTCTACCAGAAACAGTAGACTCAAATGTTTGGAATGTGTAAGATGTTGAAATAGTGTACATTGTTTTATTAATCAACTATTTAACTGAACGGGTTATAAATAAGATCAAATTAAGTTGGATGTTTGACAAATCTTCTATACACAGGGAATAGCGAACCAATGGAGCATGTTCCTATTTCATACATTGATTCCGAATTCGCTCAGCTTCTTCAAGAAAGAATTGAATCTGTTGTGCCGAACAAAATGTAGTACAAGGTTTGGTTACTCTATTAGCACTAACATGATTTCCTAGACTAGTTTTGAAAGCAAAAACGTGATTTGGAGAGCAATTTTCCATTTGTTATTTTCTCTGGATTTCATCTGGTTTTATGCATCTTCTAGGATGCTTCTGGATGAATGGCTAGTTTAGTTTTATTCATTCATGAGATATGACCATCACTTCATAGAATCCCCACAATGTGGAAGTAGGCCATGTGGCCCATCAAGTCTACACCAACCTTCCAAAGTGCATTCCATCCAAACACACTCCTCTACCTGTAATCCTGCATTTCCCGTGGCTAATCCATCTAGCCTGCACATTCCTGGACACTATGAGCTATTTAGCATGGCCAATCCACCTAATCGGCACATCAAACCTTGTTCCCTGGCGTTGTGAGGCAGCAGTTCTAACCACTGAGTCTGTGTTACACCAAGGCCAACATTTACTACCCATTACTCATCACCATTGAGAAGGTGGCACTGAGCTAACTTCTTGGACTACTGCAGATCACCAGACTTTTTGGAGGGTGGTTTTATGATTTTAAACCAGTGATGATGAGGGAATAATGATCTATTTCCAGAATGATGTGTAGCTTTGAGGGAATAGGGGATGATGTATCCATGCATTTGCTTGTTCTTCTCTGTAGTAGCTTGTGGCTGTCATAGATGCAGTTAGAGTCATACAGAACTACAGCACAGAAAAATACAGCCCGTTGACCCATCAGCCTGTGCTGATCTGAAACAACTGTGTAACTATTCTAATCCCATTTCTGCCACTTTGCCTATAGCCTTGCATGCCTTCAGATTACAAAGGCACACCTAAATACTTCTGAAATGTTATGCGGGTTTCTGTCTCTACCATCCTAACAGGCAGTGAGTTCCATATTCCTACCAAAATCTGGGTGAAAGAATTTTCTTCACATCATTTTCAAAGTATTTTTCAGAATTCCAGTATCTGTAGGATTTTGTTTTTATTTGGCAATCAGCATGAAGTTTCTTTGCCTATTTTTCACCTGTCACCATGAGACTTTTTGTGATACACAGTCAAATGTTGACTCTTGAGATAATTCCCATCTGACTATATATCATTCTGCTGTCACCTCTGGTTGGTCTGCCTTTCTAGTGGCATCAGACATAGTTAGGTATGGTGATGATGGTATGTGCGAATAGCCACATTCATGAATTGTAGCTTCCGGACAATGTCCGTCTTGCTTGCCAAGTCTGTGGAAAAGCATTCCCAATTTTAATGCAAGCCACCAGGTGTTTGCAAGGAAGACTGCATGGTGATCATGGGGCTGGGTATGCTATGTGGTTTCTAGTAAGGCTGCATTTAAGTGGAGTGTTGCAGGGCAAATTTCCCTGATAATCAATTCTGTTTTTGGGTTGAAATCGGGGATTCTTTTTCCAGAATTGAGATTTTAATTTGACATTTCAACAAATTATTTTACTTTTCTGTGCCTCACTCAGGAAGTATGCAAGATGTGTGACTACAGGATGGCATGGTGGTTTAGTAGTTAGCGCTGCTGCCTGACAGTGTCAGGTGCCTGAGTTTGATTCCAGCCTCGGGTGGCTGTGTGGAGTTTGCACATTCTCTCCGTATCTGCGTAGGTTTCCCCTGGCTACTCCAGTTTCACAGCTCAAAGATTTGCAGGTTGGGTGGATTGGCAATGATAAATTGTCTGTATAGCCCAGGGATGTGCAGGCTAGGCAGAACAGCCATGGGAAATGCAGGGTTAGGAGGTTAGGGGTCTGTGTCTGGGTGGGAAGGTCTCTTCAGAAGGATAGTTTAAACTCAATAGGCTGAATGGCCTCTTCCTGCTCTGTAGGGATTCTATGAATTTATCATGTCAAAACCTACCATCCCTTACCTTAAACCTCTGCCACTGATCCTCCCATCAATGGGATAGGTCTCTTCCCATGTATCCTATCTATGCCCTCATAGCTTTATACATCTCAGTCACGTACCCTCTCAAATCTCCTCTGCTTTCAGGAAAAGAACCCCAGTCTATTAGTCTCTATTCATAACTGAAACGGTTCAGCACAGACAATATCTGTGTAGATTCTCTCTGCACCCTCTCCAGTGTTATCACATACCTTCTATAATATGGATTTCAGAACTGCATACAATGTGTTGTCTAACTAATGTTTTATACAGTCCAGCTTAACCACCCTGCTCTTAAACCCTATACCTCATTTAACAAAGACAGGCATACCATATGTCTTCTTAACCACTTTATCTACCACTTCATCTGTTAAAGGAGCATTGGTGAGTTGTTGTAGCGCGTGTTGTATATGGTGTTGCCGCTATGCATTAATGGTGGAGGGAGAGAATGTTGAATTTGGCGAATGAGGTGCCATCAAACAGAATGCTTTTTCTGACTGAAGAGCTCCTGGAGCTGTGTTCTAGAACTGTGCTGGTTGACCTCAAATAATTTCAACCATCTTACTTGGTGGTGCTTATGGCTCCAAGTAGTGCATACTGTCATTCTGGTTCTTCTTGCCTTGACTTCCATTCTGATAGGGCTCCTGCAACACACTGGTCTCCATCACTGTTTTAGTGCAATTGTATATAAAGAAATACTTATGGGATCAGAAGGTTGTTGGACAAGTGTCAATAATTACTGTTTTAACTTTTGATTTCAAATGTAACTGTTTGTCAACAGGCATCCCTTGCTTCATGGAAGTCATTGGTAAAATCAAGGTGAGAGAACAGCTGGATTTAAATGACTGTAAAAGTGACCAGGAAAACATCTTGGGTCTACTTCCTAGCCTAAAGGAAAGGCAATTTTTCACAATACTTGTTCTGACAGTGTTCTTTCACTGCTTTAAAGGAAATTTCCACTACACTCTCTAATCATTGCTATTAGTTTGGAATTCAATGCATTTGATCAAGCTTTCCATTGTCAAACATCAGTATATGATCAAGTTTTGCAGTTCTATCATGCACCTCAGACATGAAATAAGAAAAGTAGCTGGAGCAATTGTTTGATCATGTGGACAGACTGTTAGAACAGAAGGCAAAGGCAATAACTGTCTTGAAGCTTAGACCTCAAAGTAACACAATTTGTTATATATTATTGTTAAATACTGATACATATGGTGATCATAGATGTACTAAGTTCTGATTTATAGCTGTATTACGTCAGGACTTAACTATATTCTTTGTGTTCGCTCCACACTGCCCTCCAACCCCACCACACCCGGCACCTTCCCCTGCAACCGCAGGAAATGCTACACTTGTCCCCACACCTCCTCCCTCACCCCCATCCCAGGCCCCAAGATGACATTCCACATTAAGCAGAGGTTCACCTGCACATCTGCCAATGTGGTATACTGCATCCACTGTACCCGGTGCGGCTTTCTCTACATTGGGGAAACCAAGCGGAGGCATGGGGACCGCTTTGCAGAACACCTCCGCTCAGTTCGCAACAAACAACTGCACCTCCCAGTCGCAAACCATTTCCACTCCCCCTCCCATTCTCTTGATGACATGTCCATCATGGGCCTCCTGCACTGCCACAATGATGCCACCCGAAGGTTGCAGGAACAGCAACTCATATTCCGCCTGGGAACCCTGCAGCCATATGGTATCAATGTGGACTTCACCAGTTTCAAAATCTCCCCTTCCCCCACTGCATCCCTAAACCAGCCCAGTTCATCCCCTCCCCCCACTGCACCACACAACCAGCCCAGCTCTTCCCCCCCACCCACTGCATCCCAAAACCAGTCCAACCTGTCTCTGCCTCCCTAACCGGTTCTTCCTCTCACCCATCCCTTCCTCCCACCCCCAGCCGCACCCCCAGCTACCTACTAACCTCATCCCACCTCCTTGACCTGTCCGTCTTCCCTGGACTGACCTATCCCCTCCCTACCTCCCCACCTACACCCTCTCCACCTATCTTCTTTGCTCTCCATCTTCGGTCCACCTCCCCCTCTCTCCCTATTTATTCCAGTTCCCTCCCCCCATCCCCCTCTCTGATGAAGGGTCTAGGCCCGAAACGTCAGCTTTTGTGCTCCTGAGATGCTGCTTGGCCTGCTGTGTTCATCCAGCCTCACATTTTATTATCTTGGAATCTCCAGCATCTGCAGTTCCCATTATCTCTCATCTCTATATTCTTTGTGTGTTATGTCTATGTTCTCATGTGACTCTTTCAGAGAGAGATTAGTCAAGTCTAGTTTTTGTTTAGCATAGAGTTCTTAAAGCTGCCCATTTGGAGTTATACATGCACAGTGATGTTCGGCTCCTTGACATTGTCACATGTATCCGGCAGGGTCCTAAACCTCTTACACAACAGCTATAATGAGCAGGAGCAGAAATGATGTTCTCCCCACCACCTGCCACCTCACAGTGCCGAAGGGATGAGCATGGAGGAGCAGCTTGCAGGAAGTGATACCCTCAATTAGGGTTTATAGGCAGCGGTCAACTTCCTGGATATTTTGTAGCTCAAGTACCTCAGGAGGATCAGGCTGTTGTATGAGCTTGTCACTGACAATGGTAGCCTCTTGGAAGAAGATGTGCTGACAAAAGGCCCGTAAACGGCTGTCAAATTCACAATTTTGCCCTTGGTTCATAAAACCTGAGAATGATTTACAGCTTGCTCTTTGTAAGAGTAATTTTGCTCCCTCCAGCACCTACTCTTTCCTCATCTTCCTGCACATTCTGTCTATTCTGGTCTTATCTAATTTCCTTTTGAAAGCCATGATTGAATCTGTCTCCACAAATGTCACAGGCAGCACTTTCCAGATCATAACCAATCTTGGTTTCTCCCCAGGATATCTTTAGGCTTTTTTGGAGAATCACCATAAATTTGTTACCCCTGATTCAATAACCACTCACTAACTCTCACTCCCGCTTTCTACAATTGTTGGGAGTTATGGGTAGCAATCAGACGTTGCATTGCAAATAATTAATTGCCAAATTTGCAGCAAAAAACTGGGGATAAACCCGTCTGAAATCTATAAGTAAAACCCCAGAAGTAAGGGAGCTGAAACTTAAAGCAATGTGATTTCCTCATCAATACATCAAAAACATTGGGAGAAATGTGGAAATAGACCACATGCTGCTGGGATTCTAAAACTATGAGAAAATATATATTTGTTGTGAGGACATTGGAATGGAAAAAAAGATTCATGCACATATCACAGAATTGCACAATTGTTTTTGGTCAGAAGAAGACCATTTGGCCCATTAAGTCAGTACTAGCTCTGCCCCACAAGGAACTCAAACTCAAATTTGTTCAGGGTTTGTATACACTCCGTCTCCCCAGTCCCAATGCCCCAGACATTTGAAGGCCTTCTTCCTGGACCATAGTTTCAGCCGTGCAATTCCACCTATTTCTTCACTTTGTGGTGAGTGAGACTGGGGGTAATCTACAGATGAATTTGCACTTGTCTTGCTCACACTCTTTGATTTTCTTGTCAGACGTAACCCTCATGCACCTTTTAAACTCATGATCTCAGGGAGGCAGATAAAGGTAGAGAATAAAGAAGAAAAAAGCTCTCCTTTTCTCACTGAACTCCCTTACTCACCAAACTCACAGTGGTTCCACACTGTCCCATTGCACTACAAATAAACAAATAATTATATTTTTTGGATATGTCTTTATTGAGTGTCTAAAAATGGCTTTTTAGATATTTGTATTGTCTAATGAAGAGGAGTTATGAAGAAGAGTCACATTAAACTTGAAACATTAATTCTTTCTCTCTCTATAGATGCTACCAAATCTATTGAGTTTCTCCGGCACTTTCTGATTTTGTTGCATTTTATATCTGTTTAGTAAAACAATTCTAAATTTATGACTAAAATTAATTCTGTCTTTAGAAGGCTGAGTGTGCAATATGATTAGTTCATAGGCTAATGGCGAAAAATATAATCCTGTAGATCTCTATTATCCATTGGAAATATTTTAATCTGTTAATTGTATTTTTGCAGTCTCATAAAGTTCAGACAATGTAAATACCTCACTCTCAACTCTAATTCCTAAATGATTCAATTATTGTGTTCTACCATTTAAAAAAAAATGGATTGAATGCATTCCATTCCTTCTCAAAGAGGAACTTCTGGATTTAATTCCGTGAATATGGTAATTGCATGTAGAAGAAAACTCTTCAGTGTAAAATTAGTCTTACATATTTGGGTAAGTTCACCAAAGTGAAAATTAATCCAGTTGAAACTGACCTTGTCAGAAACCCTGCTTTCAGCTAGTTTTAATAATGGTGGCAGTAGAAGGGCAGGAATCTTAGCAGCAGAAGGTCAGTATACTGCAGAAGTTCAAACAATGCAGGATGGAATGACGTAAGAGCAAAACTTCCATACTTAACATGTTGCATGCATGGATGGTTTAAAAGACTCAAACCAGGCAACTGAAATACTCATACAAAAGAAGGGCAAAGGTGACCATTTACTGTCACAAGCTAGCACTAAGCTGCTGATGGTCTAATTCAGAGAATGGAGAGAACCTATAGTTGGAGCAGCAGGGAAGAAGCCATCATGTATAGCAGCACCGGCCGTTTCAATGGAAGCAGGACCTCCTATATTCAAAAAGCCCTCTCAAGTGTCAAAAGAGCTTTTTACTAACTGTCTGCAAGAAAATGAACAAGAGGGAGTCAACTCCCTCTTGTTCAAGTGGCATTCTCAGTACACAAATGCCAGGCTACGAACATCACCATTAAGAGACAATCTAACCACTGTCCTTTGACAATCAATGGTGTTACCATCACTGAGTCCCCCACTATCAACATCCTGGGGGTTACCATTGACCAGAAACTCAACTGGACTCACCACATTAGAGGCTACAAGAGCAGGCCAGAAGCTAGGAATACTGTGGCGAGTAACTCAAATCCTGACTCCTCAAAGTCTGTTCGTGATCTACAAGGCACAAGTCAGGAGTGTGATGGAATACTCCCCACTTGCCTGGATGAGTGCAGCGCCAACAACACTCAAGAAGCTTGATGCCATCCAGGACAAACCAGCCCTCTTGATTGGCCCTACATCCACAAGCATTCACTCCCTCCACCACCATCGTTCAGTAGTAGCAGTCTGTACCATCTACAAGATGCAATGCAGAAATACACCAAAGATCCTCAGACAGCACCTTCCAAACCCGTTACCACTTCCATCTAGAAGGACAAGAGCAGCAGACATATGGGAACACCATTAACTCCAAATTCCTCTCCAAGTGACTCACCACCTTGGCTTGAAAATATATCACTGTTCCTTCACTGTCGCCCGGTCAAAATCCTGGAATTCCCTCCCTGAGGGCATTGTGGGTAACCTGCAGGAGGAGGACTGCAGCGGTTCAAGAAGGCAGCTCATGACCAACTCCTCAAGGGCAACTAGTGATGGGCAATAGATGCTGGCCAGCCAGTGACAGCCAGGTCCCACAAATGAATAGAAAAACAACTCACCATTTTAAGTTTTAGAGTCTCTTTATTGGAAGTTTCATTATTGCTAAGTTTGCTTCTTGTGTTGGCAATAAGACTGATTCTGATCACAGTACTATATACTAGACTCTTCAGGAGTAATAATTGTTTGGAAACCTCTGCCAATTTATAACTGGAGGTCTGTCCATTCCAATTTTGGACTGACATTTGTTTAGTTAAGGTGCGAGGGGAAAGATATAAAAGGTTCCTAATGGGCAACTTTTTCATGCAAAGGGTGGTACATGTATGGAATGAGTTGCCAGAGGAAGTGGTGGAGGCGGGTATGATTACAATATTTAAAAAGCATTTGGATGGTTTTACAAAAGGAAGGGTTTAGAGGGATATGGGCCAAATGCTGGCCATTGGGACTAGACTTAGATAAGATATCTGGTAGGCATGGATGAATTGGACCAAAGTGTCTGTTTCCTGTATATCTTTATGTCTCTATGATTCTAAGCAGCCACATCTTCCAGGAGTGATCTGAGGAACACTCTCCCCTTCTCATTTCAAAAGCGATAAAGATTATGGAGGCTTTTTTCCTATGACAAAACTATCCAACCTGGTTGAACATTAAGCAGGGTATTAAGATACCAAAAAGCATTCGGTTACATGGGTACATTCTGTGAATTCCTGAGGAATGGTTTGAATTCTTTTGTCTCGTATGAAAGATTCCATTTGAAACCACCAATAGATGAGGGCTTTCAATGTTATTTTATTCTCTTGTGAGATGTGAGCATCATTAGCAAATGTGCATATTTTTGCCCATTCTATATTGCTGGGAGCCAAGAGTTGCCTAAAATGCAATCAAGAGCTCACCACAAATCTATGGATCTAGAGTCCCACTTAGGCCAGACTGGGTAACGATGGCAGATTTCCTCACCTTTTCATTGATAAACCAGTTGGGATTTTATGACAATTATGATTGTTGTCATACTTACCATTACTGAGACAAGAGTTAAGACCATAATACCATAAGACATAGGAGTGGAATTAAGGCCATTCGGCCCATCGAGTCCACTCCACCATTTAATCATGTCTGATGGGCATTTCAACTCCACTTACCCGTACTCTCCCCATAGCCCTTAATTACCTGTGAGATCAAGAATTTATCAATCTCTGCCTTGAAGACATTTAATGTCCCGGCCTCCACTGTGCTCCGTTATACCATATTCGCGATTATTTTATTTTTTGAATTCAAATTTCAACTTTTGCCATGATGGATTTGAACCCTTGTCCTCCAGAACTTTGGCCTGGGTTTTTGGCAGGTGAGACAGTTTACTTGAAAGAGTTTGCCAGCAGCAAAACAGCTCTTGGGCTGAACGATTCCAACTCATTGCGCGCCAAGTCCAATATCTACCTATTTTGTATATTTATTTCCCCATACCATGAGAGCAATCGTATTCTCCGTTTCTCATAAATGGATTTTCAACCTGTTCATACTAGACATATGAGATCGAGAAAGGCAATTTTGTTTCTTTCAAGTTATTCCGCACTGCTGATTTGGTGTCACATCATTGCTTTTGACCTCTACTCTTGCAGCAAATACCATTTTATAGAAAATTCATACTTTAGTTTAAAAGTGCAAGAGATGGCTGGATTTTGGCAACAGTAGTGCTAAAATTCTACTGTGGGCTGTGTTTTCCTGAAATTCTTCATTTCAAATACAAATATCGGTTTATTGAGATCATATAAACTCAGTGATAACGAACATGCTGGTGCAGTTTATGTTGTTAGGATTTCTTTGAGGTGGCGTTAAAACAAAATCCGTAGCGGAATACAACTTATTTTGTATGTTTGACACTACCCTTGTGAATCTCACACATACAAAGGCAGATAGATTTTTAAAAAAACACCAGAGAGCCACCAACAATGAACAAAAGGTAAGCACAGAACTAACAGAGGCTTCTTGTTAGGTTTCTTTGATATTTAAGTTCACAGGGTCCTTATCCAGTTTTGTACTTTTTAATATTACCCACCTTTTCATTCGAATCAATGTGCCAAATTTTACATGCCAGTAATAGCAAAAACAAATTGGTATTGTCTCCATCGAGTATCGGGGGATTTATGGATCTAAAAGATGTATTCTTAAGCTGGATATGTGATATGATTAATGCTAATCTCAACAAACAGAAAATAAAAGAAAATGTTGCACCATCTAATGAAAGAGTTGAAACTTTCCCAATGTACTGAGTCAAGTCAGCACATGTGTGTACCTGGGAAATGTATACTATGTCAGCTCTCAGATCCTCTCTGAACATGTGACTTGGAAGGTGGAGCTGCTCACATTTTTAGTCTTATGAATCATAAGCTTCAATTTGAATTATTGCAGATGGAGAAGCTGTCTTTTTTTAAAAACTGGGTTAAATTCTTAAAATAGATCTGCAATTATATGCAATTATCCACAGTGTAGCAAATCTTTTAAGGTTGAAAAGTACTTTGTTACCTTGTGAGGCAGGTGACTAAAGCTTTGAAACGACAATGCATGAAGCTTAAACTGTAGCTTAGTGCATTATTTTTCTTCAGTCATTTTGTCTACTATTGTAATTGAGGTATTAGCAATTTAAATGGAGTGCACTAAGATCTGGTTGGAATACAGGCAAATGGTTATGAATAGAGTGAGTGTTCCTAGGTTAACTGCCACATTGTTATTTCAGTCTTAAAATGTGCTGTTTGCAGTAATACCGCGAATCATTTTGGTTGCACCTCTCTCTGATGTTTTAAATTATCATATGTCTCATTTAAATGTTTAAATATTGATTGTAGTGACATCTTGCCTGATCAAATAAAAAGCTGGCAAGGTTTCAAGCAAGAAAGACTGGCAACACTCAACAGGTCTAGCAGCATCATTGGAGAGAGGAGCAAAATCAACAGCCTAAATTTTCCCACATGCATTTGAAATTTGGTGTCATTCATGCTTTGTCCACCTAATGGCACAGTGATTATTTTCACACATACTGTTGTTTTCACCTTATTAATTACGTTTCCAATCTCGACAATGTCATCCTTAGGCAATTGTGCAGAATGATAACTCAAAATCTTAATCACTACCTTTTCGTGTTCATGCTGCTGTGCCATTGTTAAAGCACAGCTGACTGCTGATTCTAATGCTGCAAGCCAGGAATTGCCCCTCACCTGCTCCCCCGTGTTGAAAATTAAGGCGAGTCTTAGACACTGCAAGTGCAAATTAAGTGAGCACAAGGAAAGCAAACCAAGAGCCAAATGATGCATTCTGTATCAATACCTGAGACGCATGTGTGTCCCTGCACACAAACTGATTTGGCATGCAAGTTGTGGGTGTCTCTCTGCTCCATAATGAAGTGTTGAAAGGCCGAAATGGTAAATAATTTGGTCCAAGAGGAGGCATGGTGATTTGGCATGGTTGGTTGTTTTCCATTGCTGACATGCATGGAAGAAATTTCAGGGAGGTTGGTGACCATGAGGCGTGCAGGGACAATGTGCTGATGATGCAGTTTGAATGATCGCTAAGACAAACAGTCAGAAAGCTTCTGCAACCAGGTACCCAGTTTGACTTGAATGTTGGGGATTTGCACGATCTGTTTTCTCAGGCAAGGAGAGGAGAACAATAAGTGGTGGAAATAAGGCAAGTTGGACGAATAATAAGGTATAAAAACATGGAAGTAAGGTAGTTGTGATAATGGGAACTGCAGATGCTGGAGAATTCAAGATAATAAAGTGTGAAGCTGGATAAATACAGCAGGCCAAGCAGCATCTCAGGAGCACAAGAGCTCTCTGATGAAGGGTCTAGGCCCGAAACGTCAGCTTTTGTGCTCCTGAGATGCTGCTTGGCCTGCTGTATTTATCCAGCTTCACACTTTATTATCTTGAAGTAAGGTAGTTGTTTCTCAATAGCAAGATTCTGAAGTGGAAAAATGGGATAAAAAGGTCTCAGTGTTGAGATTCTGATTTTTTTCAATCTTGCCATACTTTCTAAACTTTCCTGCCATTGCCCATGCCATACCAAGAAGGAGAAAATTTGAATTAAAGTTTCAGATCAATACCTATCAGCAAGAAGCAATTTTTAGCCAGACCTTGCTTGGTTGTTCCTACAACTCTGTTTTATTGGAGATCAAAGTGACAGTGCACTCTCCCTCTGTATAAAAGACTTAAAAGGAGAACTAACATTTACATAAGGCTTTTCATGACCACCAGATGTCTCAAACAGCTTCACGTTTGTAAAGAGTACTTTGTCTAGAAGTGTAGATATTGTTCTAATGTAGGACATTTATTCAGCAAAATACTGTCAGCAAACTCCCACAAACATCTGATAATGATCAGATAATGTGCTTCTCTGATGATAATTGAGTGATAAATATTGGCCAGAAACTGAGGGAAAGTTTTTGGTCTTCTTTGCGCTGCTGGATCCCATACATCCACCTCAGCAAGCCAATGAACCCTCAGTTTAAAGGTCAGTTTAAATGCTCAGTCCAAACAGAACCTCCAACAGTGCAGCATTCCATAAATACTCAAGTGTCAGCCTTGATTTTTGTGTTCAACCCTGGAACGGGCTTGAACACAACTTTCTGATTTAAGGGTAAGAATGTTAGCAACACGGCCACAGTTGTCTCTTGAAGTTCCGACATGCCCGTCCTGCCTTCTATCAATCTTAGAATCATAATTCATAGAACACTGACATGCACCTGTTAATAGAGTCATAGGCACAGGGTCATTGAGGACTACAGCACAGAAAAGGGCCCTTTGGACCAAAACGTTTGCACTGGTCAAAAACAACTACTTAACTATTCTAATCCCATTTTCCAGCACTTGGCCATTGCCTTGGCATCACAAATGCACATCTAAATACTTCTTAAATGTTGTGTGGATTTCTAACCTTATGACCTTGACATAAATTGAGTTTTGGATTCCTTTTGGCCCATGCCTTAAATCTATGATGCCTGATCAATGGTTCACCTACTGGGGGTAAAGGTTTCTTCCAGTCTATGCTCCTCATAGTTTTACACATTTCATTCCTATCCCCCCTCTGTCTTCTCTTCTTGAAGGAAGACAACCCCAGTCTGTCTAAGATAATAAAATGTAAGGCTGGATGAACACAGCAGGCCAAGCAGCATCTCAGGAGCACAAAAGCTGACGTTTCGGGCCTAGACCCTTCATCAGAGAGGGGGATGGGGTGAGGGTTCTGGAATAAATAGGGAGAGAGGGGGAGGCGGACCGAAGATGGAGAGAAAAGAAGATAGGTGGAGAGAGTATAGGTGGGGAGGTAGGGAGGGGATAGGTCAGTCCAGGGAAGACGGACAGGTCAAGGAGGTGGGATGAGGTTAGTAGGTAGGAGATGGGGGTGCGGCTTGGGTGGGAGGAAGGGATGGGTGAGAGGAAGAACAGGTTAGGGAGGCAGAGGCAGGTTGGACTGGTTTTGGGATGCAGTGGGTGGAGGGGAAGAGCTGGGCTGGTTGAGTGGTGCAGTCGGGGGAGGGGACGAACTGGGCTGGTTTAGGGATGCGGTGGGGGAAGGGGAGATTTTGAAACTGGTGAAGTCCACATTGATACCATTAGGCTGCAGGGTTCCCAAGCGGAATATGAGTTGCTGTTCCTGCAACCTTCGGGTGGCATCATTGTGGCACTGCAGGAGGCCCATGATGGACATGTCATCTAAAGAATGGGAGGGGGAGTGGAAATGGTTTGCGACTGGGAGGTGCAGTTGTTTGTTGCGAACCGAGCGGAGGTGTTCTGCAAAGCAGTCCCCAAGCCTCCGCTTGGTTTCCCCAATGTAGAGGAAGCCACTCCGGGTGCAGTGGATGCAGTATACCACATTGTCAGATGTGCAGGTGAACCTCTGCTTAATGTGGAATGTCATCTTGGGGCCTGGGATAAGGGTGAGGGAGGAGGTGTGGGGGCAAGTGTAACATTTCCTGCGGTTACAGGGGAAGGTGCCGGGTGTGGTGGGGTTGGAGGGCAGTGTGGAGCGAACAAGGGAGTCACGGAGAGAGTGGTCTCTCCGGAAAGCAGACAGGGGTGGGGATGGAAAAATGTCTTGGGTGGTGGGGTCGGATTGTAGATGGCAGAAGTGTCGGAGGATGATGCGTTGTATCCGGAGGTTGGTGGGGTGGTGTGTGAGAACGAGGGGGATCCTCTTTGGGCGGTGGTGGCGGGGGCGGGGTGTGAGGGATGTGTTGCGGGAAATACGGGAGACGCGGTCAAGGGCGTTCTCGATCACTGTGGGGTGAAAGTTGCGGTCCTTGAATAACTTGGACATCTGGGATGTGCGGGAGTGGAATGTCTTATCGTGGGAGCAGATGCAGCGGAGGCGGAGGAATTGGGAATAGGGGATGGAATTTTTGCAGGAGGGTGGGTGGGAGGAGGTGTATTCTAGGTAGCTGTGGGAGTCGGTGGGCTTGAAATGGACATCAGTTACAAGCTGTTTGCCTGAGATGGAGACTGAGAGATCCAGGAAGGTGAGGGATGTGCTGGAGATGGCCCAGGTGAACTGAAGGTTGGGGTGGAAGGTGTTGGTGAAGTGGATGAACTGTTCGAGCTCCTCTGGGGAGCAAGAGGTGGCGTCGATACAGTCATCAATGTACCGGAGAAAGAGGTGGGGTTTGGGGCCCGTGTAGGTGCGGAAGAGGGACTGTTCCACGTAACCTACAAAGAGGCAGGCATAGCTAGGGCCCATGCGGGTGCCCATGGCCACCCACTTAGTCTGTAGGAAGTGGGAGGAGTCAAAGGAGAATTTGTTGAGGGTGAGGACGAGTTCGGCTAGGCGGATGAGAATGTCGGTGGCTGGGGACTGGTCGGGCCTGCGGGTCAGGAAGAAGCGGAGGGCCTTGAGGCCATCTGCATGTGGAATGCAGGTGTATAGGGACTGGACGTCCATGGTGAAGATGAGGTGTTGGGGGCCAGGGAATTGGAAGTCCTAGAGGAGGTGGAATGCGTGGGTGGTGTCATGGTCGTAGGTAGGGAGTTCCTGGACCAAAGGGGAGAAAATGGAGTCCAGATAGGTGGAGATGAGTTCGGTGGGGTAGGGGCAGGTTCTCACACACCACCCCACCAACCTCCGGATACAACGCATCATCCTCCGACACTTCCGCCATCTATAATCCGACCCCACCACCCAAGACATTTTTCCATCCCCACCCCTGTCTGCTTTCTGGAGAGACCACTCTCTCCGTGACTCCCTTGTTCGCTCCACACTGCCCTCCAACCCCACCACACCCGGCACCTTCCCCTGCAACCGCAGGAAGTGCTACACTTGCCCCCACACCACCTCCGTCACCCTTATCCCAGGCCCCAAGATGACATTCCACATTAAGCAGAGGTTCACCTGCACATCTGACAATGTGGTATACTGCATCCACTGCACCCAGTGTGGCTTCCTCTACATTGGGGAAACCAAGCGGAGGCTTGGGGACTGCTTTGCAGAACGCCTCCGCTCGGTTCGCAACAAACAACTGCACCTCCCAGTCGCAAACCATTTCCACTCCCCCTCCCATTCTTTAGATGACATGTCCATCATGGGCCTCCTGCAGTGCCACAATGATGCCACCCGAAGGTTGCAGGAACAGCAACTCATGTTCCGCTTGGGAACCCTGCAGCCTAATGGTATCAATGTGGACTTCACCAGTTTCAAAATCTCCCCTTCCCCCACCGCATCCCTAAACCAGCCCAGTTCGTCCCCTCCCCCGACTGCACCACTCAACCAGCCCAGCTCTTCCCCTCCACCCACTGCATCCCAAAACCAGTCCAACCTGTCTCTGCCTCCCTAACCTGTTCTTCCTCTCACCCATCCCTTCCTCCCACCCAAGCCGCACCCCCATCTCCTACCTACTAACCTCATCCCACCTCCTTGACCTGTCCGTCTTCCCTGGACTGACCTATCCCCTCCCTACCTCCCCACCTATACTCTCTCCACCTATCTTCTTTTCTCTCCATCTTCGGTCCGCCTCCCCCTCTCTCCCTATTTATTCCAGAACCCTCACCCCATCCCCCTCTCTGATGAAGGGTCTAGGCCCGAAACGTCAGCTTTTGTGCTCCTGAGATGCTGCTTGGCCTGCTGTGTTCATCCAGCCTCACATTTTATTATCTTTGATTCTCCAGCATCTGCAGTTCCCATTACCCGAGTCTGTCTAATCTCTCTTCTTAACTAAAATTCTCCAGCTTAGGAAACATCTTAGTAAATTTCTTCCTCAACCAAAAAGTAGGAAACATACAAGCCTGTTAGCTACTGCAACATTAGTCTTTTCTCAATCGCCAGTGATGAAAGGGGTCTTTAACAGCACCATCAATAACAGATAACATAGCTTTACAATAGCCTGTGAGGCTTAATTCATGTTCCAACAAAGCCACTCAGTTCCTCACCTCATTCTAGCCTGTGTTCAAAGCTAACTGGATATGGCATTAAAGAGCTCCAGCAAAATTTGAGTCAACGGGAATAGGGGGAATTGTCTCCACCAGTTGGAGTCATTTCAGCAATAAGTAAACTGATTATGATTGATGGAAATCAGTCATCCCAACTCCAGGCCATCCCTGCAGGTATTCTGCAGGGCAGTGTCCTAGGCCCAACCTTCACCACTAACATTTCTTCCATCCTAAGGCCAGATGTGGGGATGTTCATTGTGCAATTACTAATGTTCAGCATCTTTTACAACTCCTCAGGTACTGAAGTAGTCCAATATCCAGAAATGGGCTGAATAGCAGGTAACATTCACACCCTACAAATACCAGGTAATTTACTATTTCTAACAAGACAGAATTTAACCACCACTACTTGACGATCAATGGCATTACCATCCTTGAATCTTGAACTATCATAAACTTGGGGGTTGCCATTGACCAGAAATGGATCTATTCTAGTCATATAAATACTGTTGCTACAAGAGAAGTTCAGAAGCTAGGCATCCTGCTCTGGGTAACTTCCCTCCCTACTCCCCAAAGCCTGTCCACCATCTATAAGGTACAAGTCAGGAGTGACATGGAATACTTCCCACTTACTTGGGTGAATGTAGTTCCAACAATGCTCATGGAGCTTGACACTATTCAGGAAAATGCAACTTTTTTGGCACTATGTCAGCATATATTCACCAGCCCCCAACACAAATGTAAAGTAGCAGCAGTATGTACTACCTACAAGATGCATTGCAGAGATTCACCAAGATTTCTTCTTTCCTTTTGTGTTTTACTGATGAACTTAAATCAGTGTCCTTTGGTTACCCTCCAGTTAAATGGTTTGTGCGAATGGAGCCTAACATAACCAGGCATTAGATAATTTGTTCCAATGTGAAGACTGAAGGGATTATTTCTTGGCTGCGAATTTGTTCTGAACAGAGAATGGGTATTGTCATAGATCCTGCATCAAATATGTAAATTCCAATCCTGCAGGAACTTGGTGGCTTGAGAACAAAAAGAAGGAATGAGCTAAACAGATAATGCTTTTGCTTTCACACCCTTTGTAGAATCTGTATTGCTGAGGTTGCTCCTCAATCAATTTGATGATTTAAATACAAGAGGTAAAGTTTTCAAGAAAATTTATCATTCACTCCCTGAGCAGTATTTAGGCAGCGTTAAGTCAACAGATTACCAGTAAAATTTCTTTTACCTTCATGATAATATGCCCTCAGTAAATTAGATGGGAAATTTAACACCCATTTCAGATCCTGCTAATCCATCTCCTCCTAATCCATCTCCTCCCCACTCTGCATCCACCCCATGTTCAAACCTATGTTTCTCATTATGAGGAGAAACTATGGGACGAGAATGGAGGCAGTGAGATTTGTTTGTGACTGTACTAAGAAAGAGCTGGCACAGATATATTGTGCCTTGTGATGGGCCTTGTGATGGGCCCATTTCTGAAGAAGGGTCTAGGCCTGAAACATCAGCCTTCCTGCTCCTCTGATGCTGCTTGGCCTCCTGTGTTCATCCAGCTCTGCACCCTGTTATCTCTGTATTTTTGTGATGTATGTTTCTAGTCAACTGAACAAAGCCATTGCCTTTTCACAAATCCTCAGAAGATGCCCAGATATAATGATAGGTTTTACTTATGTAGAAATCATCCACAAATATACAGGTGAATGCCCACTGCTCTAACAATGGGGTTTCTAGATCAGACTTGAATGCAATGAGGTGCAAAACAGGCCACTTGGAAAAAGATCAATAAAGGATCAATTTACCCTGCATTGGTTCTGACAATTTTTCAGGCATTTTTGTTTCAGTTTTAACCTGGCCATAACTTATTGAGGTTTGATGCCTTTCTGAAACTGGGCTGCTCCTGCATATAGGCTTCAGGCCCACTCTATTTATGTTGTCGCCCAAAGTAATTGGTTTTACAAATGGTATCCAAGAAAGCTACATTCTTAAAAGAAATAAAGAGTTTATGTGGAGCCAAGAGCTACTGGAGAAAGGTGCTGATCTTCTGATTGTACAAGCTGCAGCCCTGCTCAGGACTGTTTCCCATTCTCCCACCATCCCACCCTCAGAGTGTGCCACAAGGTCCCTGCTGGTAATGCAGGCAGTTTATATTAAATAGCTTGAAACGGGTGGCTTTCTGTGGTGCAGCAGCTACCAATACTCCTCACCTCCAAATTATTACAATTACATCCAAGGTCTAATTTCAGGTAAACCTCAGGCCTGCAGATAATGGGTAATCAGGCTTAATTCTACAGTCCAGAACAACTTCTACCCGATTTCCTCAAAAATTAAAATAGTTGCAAAATACTGGAGTTGAAGTGGCGTATATATTGGTATGTGGTTGTACTCATAATGGTTTGCTTATAAATTAAATGTTTATTCTGAATAGAGATATGATGTGGAGATGAGAGTGTTGGACTGGGATGGATGAAGTCAGAAGTCACATGATGTCAGGTTATCGTCCAACAGATTTATTTGAAATCACAAGCTTTTTGAACCCTGCTCCCTTCACCTGATGAAGAAGCAGTTCTCAAAGCTTGCGATTTTAAATATGCTTGTAGGAGTATCACCTGGTGTAGTGTGACTTCTGGCTATTTTACAAATATTCAACAGGCAGAGGTTCTTGTGACACAGTGGTAGTGTCTCCACCTCCAAGACAGGAGATGGTACTGCACACCTCTGGAGAAGTCCTATCCCTGAATAAGGTGATTAATAATATCTACAACAGGCGGAAAAATATTGCAGACCGAAACAAATTTTGTCAGTGATACAGTGATTTGCTGCAATGTTACAGCTGTAATACTTGAGAAAACAAGTTGGTATCAGAAAAACAAACTTGTGGTAAGCTTAATTCACAATTGGAGATATAGGTTAGAAATGCCTCAAGGCAGGCTCTGAGCATGTGGTCATTTTACCAAGATTAGTCTAATGCCTTACTTAGATCACAGGCTGTCCCATATCTGCAAGATTCATCAATGTTTACTGATACAAAGGGTAAGTGTGAAAATAAGGATGGTCAGTAATGTCAAAGGATGATTGAACAAAAGAATGTATGTTCACTGAGTATGGTTTATTTGCCAAATTAAGTACAATGGGGCTGCTTATCCCTTAAACTGGGGTAGCTGGTTTATATAATTATGTTTGTGTGTGTTTGTTTCTCAATTAGTGGCCAGTTCACTGCTGAGGTCAGATGGTTGCAGTGTTGACCTTCTACCAGGACTTTGAACTCATAAATTCCCCCTATATTGTACTTTATATGAGCTATGAACTTGCAGACTGTTCCTGTGTATCTGGTATAACAAAAAGCTCATGTCTTGGTATTGGAACGATCCCTGAAATTAGGCATTGTACTTCATTAGAATGGAACCAGATTAACACAATGAGTCCGCACTTTCATGCCCTGGCAAATGCAGAGAAAAACCAGGGGTGCAATTTTCTCTTCTTTTTGCTATGCAAGAAGGCACCTTTCACAGGCTTTGAAATTTGATGCCCTAGGTCAATAAGATTTCAGCCAATCAGAAACCAGCAGCATTTGCATCCTGAGATAATGGGAACTGCAGATGCTGGAGAATCCAAGATAACAAAATGTGAAGCTGGATGAACACAGCAGGCCCAGCAGCATCTCAGGAGCACAAGAGCTGACGTTTCGGGCCTAGACCCTTCATCAGAGAGGGGGATGGGGTGAGGCTTCTGGAACAAATAGGGAGAGAGGGGAAGGCGGACCGAAGATGGAGAAAAAAGAAGATAGGTGGAAAGCAGAGTATAGGTGGGGAGGTGGGGAGGGGATAGGTCAGTCCAGGGAAGACAGACAGGTCAAGGAGGTGGGATGAGGTTAGTAGGTAGGAGATGGAGGTGCGGCTTGGGGTGGGAGGAAGGGATGGGTGAGAGGAAGAACAGGTTAGGGAGGCAGAGATAGGCTGGACTGGTTTTGGGATGCAGTGGGTGGAGGGGAAGAGCTGGGCTGGTTGTGTGGTGCAGTCGGGGGAGGGGACGAATTGGGCTGGTTTAGGGATGCGGTGGGGGAAGGGGAGATTTTGAAACTGGTGAAGTCCACATTGATACCATTGGGCTGCAGGGTTCCCAAGCGGAATATGAGTTGCTGTTCCTGCAACCTTCGGGTGGCATCATTGTGGCACTGCAGGAGGCCCATGATGGACATGTCATCTAAAAAATGGGAGGGGGAGTGGAAATGGTTTGCGACTGGGAGGTGCAGTTGTTTATTGCGAACCGAGCGGAGGTGTTCTGCAAAGCAGTCCCCAAGCCTCCGCTTGGTTTCCCCAATGTAGAGGACGCCACACCGGGTACAGTGGATGCAGTATACTACATTGGCAGATGTGCAGGTGAACCTCTGCTTAATATGGAAAGTCATCTTGGGGCCTGGGATAGGGGTGAGGGAGGAGGTGTTGGGGGCAAGTGTAGCACTTCCTGCGGTTGCAGGGGAAGGTGCCGGGTGTGGTGGGGTTAGAGGGCAGTGTGGAGCGAACAAGGGAGTCACGGAGAGAATGGTCTCTCCGGAAAGCAGACAAGGGTGGGGATGGAAAAATGTCTTGGGTGGTGGGGTCGGATTGTAGATGGCGGAAGTGTCGGAGGATGATGCGTTGTATCCGGAGGTTGGTGGGGTGGTGTGTGAGAACGAGGGGGATCCTCTTGGGGCAGTTGTGGCGGGCGCGGGGTGTGAGGGATGTGTTGTGGGAAATGCGGGAGACGCGGTCAAGGGTGTTCTCGACCACTGTGGGGGGAAAGTTGCGGTCCTTGAAGAACTTGGACATCTGGGATGCGCATGAGTGGATTGCCTCATCGTAGGAGCAGATACGGCAGAGGCGGAGGAATTGGGAGTAGGGGATGGAATTTTTGCAGGAGGGTGGGTGGGAGGAGGTGTATTCTAGGTAGGTGTGGGAGTCGGTGGGCTTGAAATGGACATCAGTTACAAGCTGGTTTCCTGAGATGGAGACTGAGATGTCAGGGAAGGTGAGGGATGTGCTGGAGATGGCCCAGGTGAACTGAAGGTTGGGGTGGAAGGTGTTGGTGAAGTGGATGAACTGTTCGAGCTCCTCTGGGGAGCAAGAGGCGGCGCCGATACAGTCATCAATGTAATGGAGGAAGAGGTGGGTTTTGGGGCTGTGTAGGTGCGGAAGAGGGACTGTTCCACATAACCTACAAAGAGGCAGGCATAGCTGGGGCCCATGTGGGTGCCCATGGCCACCCCCTTTGTCTGTAGGAAGTGGGAGGAATCGAAAGAGAAGTTGTTGAGGGTGAGGACGAGTTCGGCTAGGCGGATGAGGGTGTTGGTGGAGGGGGACTGGTCGGGCCTGCGGGACAGGAAGAAGCGGAGGGCCTTGAGGCCATCTGCATGCGGAATACAGGTGTATAGGGACTGGACGTCATGCATCCTGATGTTTGCCTGTCAAGGCCTACACCATGGTGGGGTTCCAACAATGAGAAGTAAGTCTTCTCATGGGATGGAAGCTGTGGCAAGAGGGGGATTAGGGTGGGAATTGGAGGCAAAAGAAAATCTGTAGCTTTCAGAGACCACGCCATCTTTCACCCACCTGTGCCACTGACTGCCCCAGGCCTCCTGGCAGGCAGGGCTCTCTGGTTTCCCACTCAAGAAATGAGTCACCTTTCTCAAGAAACCAAACATCCGCAGATGCTGGGAATCAGAAACAAAATCAGAAAGTGCTGAAAAAACTTATCAGATGTGGCAGAGTTAACATTTTGGGTTGATTAACCCTTCTTCAGAACTGATCACCTTTCTCACCTGTTGGGGAGGCAGGTAACTGGGGAGTTTGTGAGTTGAGGCCCTGAAGTGACCTTAATTGACCATCAATGAGCCTTTATTCCCAGCAAGTCAAGAAAATTCACAATGCAGTTTCTCATCAGAACCGAACTGCAAGGATGGTGGGAAGTGGGTGAGTTTCTCTCCAGGGTACATTAGCCCAATCGTTTTTCCTTTCTCACCGTGTCTCTCACCACCTCACAGAGGGAAGGAACATGTGGTATATTCAGGGCTGACATTAATCATTTAGGTGATCATCCATTTCTTATTTCTCAGTTCCACCCAAATAACGTCCCTGATTGCATTTTCAGGAATACCCTCCCTATGCACAACCGTAATGTGATCCTTAGCCAAAAACATCACTTCTCTACTCTCTTGCCCCCCTCTCTATCGTTTCTATAGTATCTATACCCTGGAACATTTAGCTGCCAATCCTGTCCATCCTGGAGCCGTGTCTCTGAATTTGCTATGTTACCACAGTACCAAGTTCCCAACCATGCCCTGAGTTCATCTGCCTTACCAGTTAGGCCTCTTGCATTGAAATAAATGCAATTTAATTTCTCAGTCTTACCTCGTTCTCTGCTTTGTTCCTGCTTGCCCTAACTGTTAGACTTGCTCCTTTTCCCAAGTGCATCAGTGTCAGACTGCTCTCTTTTCTCACTATCTCCCTGGATCCCACCCCCTCCCCTCTTAATAGTTTAAATTTTCCCGAACAACGTTACCTAAATGATTAATGTCAGCCCTGAATATACCACATGTTCCTTCCCTCTGTGAGGTGGTGAGAGATTCTTCTGATCAGAGACCTTTGTGATGGAGAGTTTCAAATGTGCCTGAACTGACTTTCCAGTGCTCGAATTTAAGTGTTAGAGATGGTTGAATTAATCAAAGCACTGAACTACCAAATATCTCTGAGGAAAGCTCGTTCCTTCATGAATAACTGACTAAGATTTTTCATTCAGTGGCGAAGAAATAGCACTCCTACAGAACTCAAAAATTTTTTGGCAAAGACAGAGTGCTCTGCACAGCTTTGCATCGTCCCTTTCAGTTTAAATCTGGCACCAAATCAAGGGCATGTTTTGGTGTGAAGTAGTCATGATCCCAATAAGCAAGTGCCCAATCAAACATATTGAACTAATCACACACCGTAAACCAGGAAGTTACACACATTTGTTATTCTTAATTTTTCGTTAAGATTGACAGAGATAATTTATTATAAGAGAATTAATATAAAGTTAAATTAAGGCAAACTTTACTATTTTCAGATGTATGTGGAACATTTTATTGTTGCAGAGAAACTTAACATTTCACAAATATAAAACTAGCTAATCAAGATCAATGGTGTTTCATAGTAAATAGCACATTGTTTCCACCCAATTTTACTGCACTCTAACAGGGCATAGCTTTACCATGGGATTTTACAGACAGACCAGTGTAAGTTGTCGTCAATTCATAATATTTTTCATTGATTTGGGTAAACCCTGACAAAACTCTGTTGGAGAAATGTAGAATCATTGACAGAACCTCTCCACCTCCTCATTTAACTATGCATGTGCGGACCCCATGTTACCATTGAAAGTTTTGTCATCATTACCACTGTAACCTCATCAAATTTGAAAGCACAGGAGAAAACTGTTTGATCCATTGTGCCTGTGCTGTGTCTTTAAGAGAATCAGCTATCTCATTTGGTTCCACACTCCAGCTTTTTCTCCATAATTGTAAATTATTCTGCTTTTGATTGCCTAATGAGAGTTACTGTAAAATCTGATTCAATCACACTTTCTGGAAATATACTGCAGATCTGAACAATCTCCTGTGTGAAAAATTTCTCATTTCCTTCCTAGTTCTTCTCACAATTATTTTGAATCTATGAACTTACCAATGCACTTGCCGGAGGAAATCATTTCTTACTGGCTATATCAAAACACAATCATAATTTTTGAATAACTCACTTTGGTTTCTCCTTGGCCTCTCTGATTGAAGGAGAATAATACAAACTTCTTGCGCCTCTCTATATAACTGAGTTCATTCATTCCTAGATTCATCTGGGGTAAACTTTTTCTGTACTATCTGACATAATCCTAAGGCCCAGAATTGTGCATATTATGCCAGTTGAACAATTTGTAAAAGTTTAGTGTATCATCTTTGTTTCTGGAAAAGGAAAAAATCTGATCAAAATAAGGATCAACGAGGTCATCTTTGTGCTGAGCCTCAGATGACGGGAGAGATACTAAATGAATAATTTGCGTCACTTTTTTACTGTGGAGAAAGAAATGGGGGCTACAGAATCGGGGTGGGGGGGAATGGAAATTGATATTTTGGAAACAGTTCACATTACAGGAGAGGAAGTGCTGGGGGTCCTTGAAAACACACAAGTGTATAAATCTCTGGAACCTACCACATATATCCCTGGATGTTGTGGGAAGTTAAGGAAGAAATTTTGGGGGCCCTAGCATAAATATTTGTATCAATCTAAAACCATGGGTGAGGTGCTGCAGGGCTGGAAGGTGGCTAATGTTGTGCCTTTGTTTAAGAAGACTGTAAGGAGAAGCCTAGGAACTGTAGATCTGTGAGCCTGACATTGGTGTTGGTAAGTTGGTAAGTTGAGGTGATTCTGAAAGGTATGACTTGCGTGTGTTTGGAGTGGCAAAATCTGGTTAGGGACAGTCAGCATGGTTTTGTGTGAGGACAATCATGTCTCACAAACTTGATTGTATTTTTTGAGGAAGTAGCCAAAAAGATTGATGAGTGCAGAACTATAGTTAGTGTTTACATAGACTTTAGTAAAGCCTTTGACAAAATTTTGCACGGTAGGTTAAATAGTAAAGTGAGATGACATGGGATTCAGGGTGAGCTTGCCAATTGGATACAAAATTGGATTGATGGAAGGACACAGAGGGTGGTGGTGAAAGGTTATTTTTAGAACTGAAGGCCTGTGACCAGAAGTGTTCCACAGGGATTGGTTCTAGGTCCACTTTTGTTTGTCATTTATATAAATGACTGGGATGATAATATAGGAGGCATGGTTCGTAAATTTGCGAATGCCAACAAAATTGGTGGTATAATGGACAGTGAAGAAGGTTATCTAAGATTACGAACAGATCTTGATCAATTGGGTCAATGGGCTGAGGAGTGCAGATACAATTTAATTTGGATACCTGCAAGATATTTCATTTTGGTAAATAAAACAAGGACGGGACATAAACAATTTATGATAGGGCCCTGGGTACTATTCTAGGCCAAAGAGGCCTAGTGGCTCAGGTACATAATTCTTTTGAAATTTGCATCATAGGGAGACAGGGTGATTATATATGGTTTTAGCATGTTTGCCTTCAATGCTCAGTCCTTTGAGTATAGGAGTTGGGGCTTTATGGTGTGGTTTTACAGGACATTGACGAAGCCTCTTCTGGAGCACTGTGTGCAGTTCTGGTTACCCTGTAATATAAAGGTTATTATTAAGTTGCAGAAGTTTCGGACAAAATGTACCAGGATGTTACTGGGAATGGAGGGTTTGAGTTATAAAAATTGGCTGGAGAGACTGGGATGTTTTTACTGGAGCACAGGAGGTAGAGGGGTGACCTTACAGAGGGTTATAAAATCGTAGGGGCATAGCGAAGGTGACTAGGGACACAGTTAGGGTCTTTTTCTTGGTGGGTGTGGGGGGGGAGGTGTTAGTTCACAACCAGGCAATCTGTTTTTAAGATGAGAAAATAAAGTTTTAAAAAGGACATGAGGGGCAACATTTTTACGCAGAGACTGGTTCTTAAGTGGAATGAACTGTCAGAGGTGGATGTAGGTATAAATACATCATTTAAAAGACTTTTGGATAAGTACATGAATGGGAAGGGTTTTGAGGAATATGGGCCAAACACAGGCAAGTGGGACTAATGCTGGTAAATGGGACTTGATTAATTTAGGATATCTGGTAGGCATGGACGTGTTGGGCCGAATGGTCTGTTTCCGTGCTGTATGCCTCTATGACTATAACCATGATAACCAAAGGCTACAAACCTTTACTGAAACACTGAGTATTCTACTTCACTTCCTTCTTCAACAAAAAGGAAATTTACAAGAAGCCTAGGAAAGTTCCTATTTTTTATAAAAATGACAGTTTAGAAGAGCTAAAGGATAGGACTGACCTAAGTAAGTGCTCCTGGAACAAAGTAGAGAAAACAAGCAAGAAAAAAAAATGTTTTGTACAGCAAAGAAAACAACTTTGATCAATTTCACCATTTACATTTCTGCAAATTAGTGCAAAACTTTAAGAAAAATGCCAGCGATATCATCATTGCTTGTTTTGGTGCAAATGCTACCTGAAGGCACAAAACCATATCTTTTAATATTGAACAACGCGTAAAGAACAACAATAGGAAAGAAGAGAGAAGGCAGTAAGGAAACAGAAAAATCATTACACTGCAATACAGAAAGTTACACAGCCATGTTAGAGAGCAGAAATCCACATAAGAAAGAAAATGAGTCATAAACTAATCATTGACATTTTGTCTGAACTTCAGTTTCTTAAAGAAAAAGTCAATCTTTGACTACTGGGCCAGAAGATAACTGACTAAAAATAACAGGCCATCAAATTTCTTCTGACTTGGACAATGAAGCGTTAAGAAGAATAAACTCTATTTCTGACAATGTCTGTAGTGTAGTCATTGTGTCATGGAGAAAATGCACACATCAAGTTAACAGAGCTATGTAATGGTGAGATGTTGATCAAGAGCTTAATATTGGCCAGAACTTTCAAGAGATTTACCCTGATCTTGAAAAATAATGATGGAATCTTTTACATCCCAATGGAAAAGGCAGAAGGGTCCTTGACTTAACTTCTCATCAAAAAATAACACCTCCTCCTGATCAGCACTACACTGAGGAGTCAACCTAGAAAATGTGCTCAAAAACCTGGACTGGGATTTGAACCTACTAACTGTAGTGTCATAGAAATGAATGCCACTGCTGAGCTGCAAGAGGTAATAACTTTAACTATATGTAGCATTGCCAGATGACAAATAGACAATGATTAGATTAGATTAAGTGAGATTTTATTGACGCTTACATGTGAGTGCAGGAGTACAGTGCAAAGTGTACAGAGTCACCATTCTCTGGTGCCATCCTAGAATACAATAGCTACAATTAAAAACAAAAGCTGAAAATAAAGAAACAGAAACAAAAGGAAAAGAAAATGTCCAGATAACCCTTGCCACCGCTGCCATGAGTCTTGAACCAGACTCCCCAATGCTGCGGTGCTGCCAAATTTGCTGCCACCACTACACGTCCTGTTCTTTGCTGCTGCCTGTGCCAGACTCTCTAACGTGAAAGTCACCACTCCTCATTGGGCCCACCTCACTGACGCCATTGCCATCTAGGAATCATTTGAAGCATCAGAGCACACAACCTTCCTGGACAAATGCAAGAACGTAATCCTTTGAACAAGCGCTGACATCCATGCCACCGTCCAAACTGATGCTGCTGCCACCGTCTCAAATCCTGTGCTGAGCCCCATGTCAAAGTCACCACGCTCTGGTGCCATCTCTTGTCGCTGGGCCCTTACTCGTTGCCATTGCCGAGGCCATCGGTTCCACCACGGCTGAGCTCCCCAAGGGGCAAAAGGTAAGAGAGAGAAAAAGAAAAATACAAAGAAAAGGGGAAAAAAAAGGAAAAGTGAAATGGATGGAAGAAAGCAGTGGACAAGCAGGATCGCAGATGCTGCTGGTCCATTATCTCCATCTTGAGAAAGGTACATATCAGGAAAAAAAAATTAATAAAAATTTTAATAAAATATTTGGTCTCCATTTAAAGTTGAGAACATATTTGTCATTTCAGGGTTGGAAAATTCAGCTGCTTTTCGCTGAGTTCAAAATTTATGCATTTCCTCAGGTCATATTGCTACATGTTACATTGCAGATTATGTGACAGATCATGCATAATGGTTCTGACATTCACTTGGATGGTATGATTTGCTGACAAGGCGAAAGCCATTTCCTGGCAGAGACTTAAGCAAAATTATTAACTTTTTACATGAGAGCATACAACATCTTTCTGCAAAGGCATTGTGATCTATTGTAAAAATTGGAGAAATAATAAAACAGAAGAAAAATACAAAATCCTTGAAGTAAACACATTGTGTCAGTAGTTGCTGACAAGTATTTTACTGTTTTCTCTATAGCTTTAATAGAGAAGTCTCACTACCACAATAAATTCTGGGATAACCATGGTGTCATAATCATTACACTCTAATGAGGGAAAGAGCATTCATAAATCCCAGAGGCTGTAAAGAGAGTCAGATAAATGTAAGTGAAATAAAAGAGAAAAACAGGATAAGGAGAGGTACATATATTAACGTAATATAGTTACCTTGCCATATAATATTGAACAAAACTTTCTGTACTTCTTTTCGTATTTATATCTTTGATCTTATGCCTTATGCATGAAATTGTTCAAGATTGATGGTTCTTTCTTCATGGAACCAGAAGTGGGTTAAAGCATTCACATTGCTCTGATGAAGATTTGTAGAGTCATAGATCTGTTAACAAAGAAACAGATCTTTCAGTCCAACCCACCCATACCAACCAGGTATCATAAATTAATCGAGTCCCATTTGCCAGCTTTTGGTCCATCTAAATCCTTCCTGTTCCCATACCCATACAGATGTCTTTTAAATGTTGTAATTGTACAGCCTCCACCACTTCCTCTGGCAGCTCATTCCATACAGGCACCACCCTCTGTATTAAAACATTGCCCCTTGGGTCCCTTTAAAATCTGTCCTTTTGTACTCTCCCACCCTGGGGAAAAGGCCTTGGCTATTCACCTATCCATGCCCCTCAGCCTCTAACTTTCCAGGGAAAATAGCCCAAGCCTATTTAGCCTCTCCCTGTGGCTCAAATCCTCCAACCCTAGCAACATCCTTGGAAATTTTTCTGGATCCTTTCAAGTTTCACAATATCCTTCCTATAGCCAGGAGAGCAGAATTGAATGCAGTATTCTAAAAGTGGCCTTACCATATCCTGTACAGCCACAACATGACCTCCCAACTCCTATACTCAAAGCACTGACAAATAAAGGCAAGCATACTAAACCCATCTAGACGTCAAATGTTAGCTGATTTCTCTCCATGGATGCTGCCTGACCCAATGTGATCTCCAGGACTTTTTATTTTCAGTACAAATTCCAGCATCTACAATAATTTGCTCCTACAAACCATTGACTTTACAGTGGAATCATTTGTCACTGTAGTAATGTAGAAAGACAATAATTCATTGGTTATTACTGGACTAATGTAATCTATTACCTCACTGAAATCTCTCAGCTGTTCTAAAATCTAACACACCCTTAATTAATGTGGGAAAAGCATCTGTTTTGCTTGTTTTGTTTTGCCAGCCAGACCAACTGATAATGAGATTTTGTGCAGAGTTGAAAAACAGCAGTTTGTGTAATTTCATGCTATCTCACATCATTCAATCAGTCTCTCCAATGGCTCCCTGACTTGGTCAAGGGGTCTTTTTTTCATAAGCAGAAACAGAAATTCTGGGAAAGCTCAGCAGGTCTCGCAGTATCAGTGGAGAGAAATCAGAGCATGTTTTGGGTCCAGTGACCCTTCCTCAGAATTGAGTCTTTTTGATTTACAGTCATTTTTCACATTTAATAACCAATATTTGTAAAGGTTTTGGTCAGCATTTTTACTTTGGACGAATGAGCTATTTTCAATTTCCTAAATTGCAGCAGCGATTTTGACATAGCAATTACGAGTCTTCTCAAGTACTTAATTATCCGTTAAAGCGCCTAGGGTGAGGTCAAAAAGGGCACCATACAAATGCAAAGTTATTTTTCTTTTAAATTCTATACCATGATACAGTTGTTATTTTGATTTCCTCCCTTACTTCCTCAATTATAAAAGCAATGACAGATTCCATAACAATTTCATGAATTAATGTTTCTCTTCTGTGTGCTTGAATGAGGTATATACATAGCCCTATTCAATTCCCAAAATGTTTCTTCTTCAGTTGCTCCATCACTGTTGTAATTGACAGTGCTTAACACAAATTGCAGTCAATTTCATGTTGTTTTGATTGTTTTAACAATGGAAAGTGAATATTGGAAATACAGTCTTGTTTAAATTAAGGAAAGGGAGGCACCGCTGGTGAAATTTGAGACTTTGGAGGAATTCTCTTGAAACATAATCATGGCGCGTAGCTGCTTTGGTTGCCAAAACAATTTATTTACATGCACATGATAAAACAGAAATCATGTATAGAATTCATTATTTATTTACAACAGCTGGGTCAGTGAATGAGTCAGAAACACAATCACTCCAATTTGAGATGGAATTTAAGTTCTTGATTTCCAGACTTTCATAAACTTTATACATTAACTTTTCTTGTTATCAGGTATTCAGTTTCGATTCTCACAGAAGTGTGTCCTGGGCAAGTTAAGCTGAAGATTTGCTCCTGGGTTCTGGAGCAGTACCTGGAAAGCAAAATAGACTTACCTGTCAGGCATTCATTGCATTCGAATCTTCTTCTGCCTGGTTTCAGCCTCGCAGGAATGCTACAGTGGTTTTCCCATGACAAATGAAACTGAAATTACAATAGAATTCCTGCAGTGTCACCAGATTTCAATCTATGTATTTAAAGACTGACCCCATTTGCTTCTGGCACTTCTTGACTGCTTGTCACGAAACGCAGATTTAAATCACATTGAGGAAAAGCAGACACAAGAACAGCAGATAGGACATCTCTTGCATTTTAACTGCTGACCCATTTGGTTTCTGAAAAGCTCAAATCACCCCCCAGATATCCAACTGAGGAGGCAGACAGTGCAAGGATGAGCCTCATGAAAATTCTCTCTGCGATAGTTTCTCACTAACGTTAGAAATCTAAGCACCTGCAGTTATCCCTGAGCTCCTAGCAGGTGTCCCTCCATTGCCAAGTGCCACTTGAACAATGGAGAATCTATGAGAACAATTGAAGCACGGTTGATTCCAGAATATCTTGAATGTCTAGACGAAAGTTTCCCAAAAGGAATCAGGAATAAGTTAAACAGAATTCCTACCTGTTAAGGTGCTCTACAGACTTTCTGAACATTTGAATATGGTGACGTGTGTGTCACCGATCAGGCTTTGCACGTTCAGACACATTATGACACACCTCCATTGTAGGCAAGGCTTGAATGCAGACCCAGGTCAGAGACAGAGACGTTACCACTGTGTTACAAGAACTAAAGTACTTAGCTCACTTTTAAAAATTTTACAAATCCAACATTAAAACACCCAATTAATCAAAATACAAAATACAACCTCTATGAGTGTAGCAATAGTACAAAGTCAAAAAAGGGGACTAAATAAAAATGGAGTTGGTAGGGGCATTAATGCACCTCAACTCTTGTGGTACCCACAAGGCTTTACCTCTTCTTTTTATTTTAGATATTCATCATCAAATTGACAAAACACTCAATTAATCAAATTATAGACATGCTGTAGTGTCGCTGTAACAAAAAATCACAGCAGGATAGGGACAGAGGAAGAGGCTAAATCACAATAGAGTCAGTGGTACTCACCTCCTTCTGAAAACTTTGAAGGTATTGGTGAGGATTCAGAAAAACCCACAACCAAATCACACGACTAAATAACTAAACAAATAATAAATAATAATCACTGGATGATTCAACTCTTTTAACAATAACAAATCACCACCAAACACCCACATAAACAGCTAAACAAATAGATAGGAGTCAGCTCTTTATTTTAAATTATCCATTGGAAAAAGACTCAGTTTTTTTTTGAAGACGCACCATCAAGCTACCCAAGTAAACAAGTACACAAGTAACAATTTCCAACACTGCCCGTCAGGAGCAGTGCAATGAAGAGAAAAGGGGGGGTCTCTTGTGGTGTACCTGTAGAGTCCCTACTTGTGAATCACAAGGCCCCAGTCCAATCCCACCCTGCTCCAGAGGTGTGTAATAACATCTCCAAACAGATTGATTAGAGGAAAAATAAGCAAAGGAAGGGTAGGAAAAGAGGGAGTGGCTAGATCATAATTTTGCTGGAGAAGGGGGAGATAATGCAGTGTTCTAAAAAGGTCAGGCAATGTTGAATTGTAATATTCAACAAATTTATGACACTATCCTGACAAACCTGTTCTTATAAAACTTATATACTGTCCTCAACAGTTCCTTCAATAATTTTAATTTCTTTGCTTGAGATGAACACCTACAGAGTAAGGCTATTATTGTGGACTGCACAATTTTGGCTTTCATAACCACTCTGTCACCACTTAACACAACAGTAACAATCCTGTGCTTCATGCTCCTCGAGCTGTCTTAACACTACATCAAAAGGGAAGAATATTGAACAGATCCAGTGCTCGATTACTTTGTTGGTCTTGGGCTTAAGGAAACCTGAACTTAAAAATTTTTGGTGCAACACAAAAGAGTTTGTTTCTTTTGTAATTTCCAGATGCTTAACAGTTAAATGTTGGAAAGGTATCAATATATGAAACCTGCAACAGTCTGCTGGTCTTCCTTGCATTCAGGACAAATTATTCTTTGTTTGGTGTAGTAAGAGTTTGTACAGTTCTGTGGAGTTTTGAACTGTGCTTTATGTGTTCAATTCCCTGAATTGTTTTCTCAGTGATCAAATGGTGATACTTGCCAGATAAAAGGTCATAGACATCCCATGACAGATTATAATGATATTGTGTCCACGGGGACTTTGATAAAGGCACTCATTTTACCACTGTACTTGGAAATTATAGTCCGGGAAGGACAGCAATGCCAACAACCATGCATATTAAGAAGAAACGATCTGGCATTAATCCAGTGCCTTTGTTTTATTAGTTTTATTTAAAACAACTCAATACTTTTGTGCCTTGCGTCATAACATATAATATTCATCTGGTATAACTCTCTCCAACTATTTAAATCTGCATTTAGGATCCACGCAGATCAGTTACACGTTGCTTGTGTCTTAGTGTCCTCTTTACTTTTCTCTCTACCAAAACAACAACAATAGATTCTTGGCATACTCTCTAACTGTAGGTTCAGCGTCAATTTTTTGGATCAGTTGAACTTACCACCAACTTAACTTTGAAAGTAAAGTCACTCTTTTCAGCTCCCGTTATCATCATTATAAAAAAAGTGTTTTCTCTTTTAGCCCCTTGTTGTCTTCTCTGACTAAATCAGACCAAGTCTTTTACCAGAGATAATGGGAACTGCAGATGCTGGAGAATCCAAGATAATAAAATGTGAGGCTGGATGAACACAGCAGGCCAAGCAGCATCTCAGGAGCACAAAAGCTGACGTTTCGGGCCTAGACCCTTCATCAGAGAGGGGGATGGGGAGAGGGAACTGGATAAATAGGGAGAGAGGGGGAGGTGGACCGAAGATGGATAGAAAAGAAGATAGGTGGAGAGGAGAGTATAGGTGGGGAGGTAGGGAGGGGATAGGTCAATCCAGGGAAGACGGACAGGTCAAGGAGGTGGGATGAGGTTAGTGGGTAGGAAATGGAGGTGCGCTTGAGGTGGGATGAAGGGATGGGTGGGAGGAAGAACAGGTTAGGGAGGCGGAGACAGGCTGGGCTGGTTTTGGGATGCAGTGGGTGGAGGGGAAGAGCTGGGCTGGTTGTGTGGTGCAGTGGGGGGAGGGGACGAACTGGGCTGATTTTGGGATGTGGTGGGGGAAGGGGAGATTATGAAACTGGTGAAGTCCACATTGATACCATTGGGCTGCAGGGTTCCCAAGCGGAATATGAGTTGCTGTTCCTGCAACCTTCGGGTGGCATCATTGTGGCACTGCAGGAGGCCCATGATGGACATGTCGTCTAAAAAATGGGAGGGGGAGTTAAAATGGTTCGCGACTGGGAGGTGCAGTTGTTTGTTGCGAACCGAGTGGAGGTGTTCTGCAAAGCGGTCCTCAAGCCTCCACTTGGTTTCCCTAATGTAGAGGGAGCCACACCAGGTACAATGGATGCAGTATCAGAGATAATGGGAACTGCAGATGCTGGAGAATTCCAAGATAATAAAATGTGAGGCTGGATGATCACAGCAGGCCAAGCAGCATCTCAGGAGCACAAAAGCTGATGTTTCGGGCCTAGACCCTTCATCAGAGACCTCTTTAATTAAAATTAAAATTTCCTCTTCCCTGACGTTACCATCCCTTTACTCATTTTGTCATTTCTGAATTCCACCAGCATAGACCTCCATTTTGTTCCATCATTCACTTCCTCTTCTCCACTACCACTGTGCTTGCTTACAAACTGTGTAACATCTTCTAACAGTAACTTCTTCAAGTCATCGACCTGAAGCACTTATCTGTTTCTTTGTACACAGACTTTGGAGTGCATTGTTGCGTTTATGAATACTTTATTAACAATATAGGGCTTTATCAACAATAAAAACTCCCAGGGGGCTTGATAGAAATTTTAGAAAACAAATTTTTATCACAAGATATCTTAGAACAGATGACAGAAGTTCAGTCAAAGAAATTGATTTTAATGGATGTTTTAAAGTAGGAAAGCAAAATATAGAGTCACTTGATTCCCTTGTGCCCTTTTGAGAATGAAATCTGCCATGCTCACCTGCTCTAGCATTATGTATAACTCTTAACTGCCCTCTGAAATAGTCCAGCAAACCACACAATTCAAAATTAAAGGAAAAAAAACTACCATAAAATAATTAAAGAAACCTGATGCTTTTAACAAGAACTTCTCCATCATGTTACAATAATATTTTGCTTTTCTTTTAAAAGAGCTATTTTTCGATTGTTTCTTGTTCTGCTATTGTCTCAGATATCCATTGATGCACTTCAGTAAAAATTAAGTGAAAGAGGTTCAATTATGCCCATTCAATATATTTAAAACAAGCAATGGATGCAGTATACCACATTGGCAGATGTGCAGGTGAACCTCTGCTTACCTTCCTGGCTGATTTTACAAAAAACTAAAATTATTCACATTAAACTTTGCCGCTTCTTGTTTTAAATATATTGAATGGGCATAATTGAACCTCTTTCACTTAATTTTTACTGAAGTGCATCAATGGATATCTGAGACAATAGCAGAACAAGAAACAATCGAAAAATAGCTCTTTTAAAAGAAAAGCAAAATATTATTGTAACATGATGGAGAAGTTCTTGTTAAAAGCATCAGGTTTCTTTAATTATTTTATGGTAGTTTTTTTCCTTTAATTTTGAATTGTGTGGTTTGCTGGACTATTTCAGAGGGCAGTTAAGAGTTATACATGATGCTAGAGCAGGTGAGCATGGCAGATTTCATTCTCAAAAGGGCACAAGGGAATCAAATGACTCTATATTTTGCTTTCCTACTTTAAAACATCCATTAAAATCAATTTCTTTGACTGAACTTCTGTCATCTGTTCTAAGATATCTTGTGATAAAAATTTGTTTTCTAAAATTTCTATCAAGCCCCCTGGGAGTTTTTATTGTTGATAAAGCCCTATATTGTTAATAAAGTATTCATAAACGCAACAATGCACTCCAAAGTCTGTGTACAAAGAAACAGATAAGTGCTTCAGGTCGATGACTTGAAGAAGTTACTGTTAGAAGATGTTACACAGTTTGTAAGCAAGCACAGTGGTAGTGGAGAAGAGGAAGTGAATGATGGAACAAAATGGAGGTCTATGCTGGTGGAATTCAGAAATGACAAAATGAGTAAAGGGATGGTAACGTCAGGGAAGAGGAAATTTTAATGGGGAAAGTAAAGAAACAAAATATCATTCTAAAGGAGCTGACAATGGCAACAGCAAACCTATTAACAGCACCTTCTATCTGAAAAATGAGAGCATTTGTTATGATCTGAATTTATCAGAATTCAATTTTGAGTGCAAAAGTGCTTAGTAGAAAGATGAGGTGATGTTCCTTGAAATTCCATTGAGTTTTGTTGGAGGACACTAACAAAGGTAAGAGAGGATGGATAATTAAAATGGCAAGCAAGTCAAAGCTCAAGAGTCAGACCTGCAGATTGAATTGATATGTACAGTAAAGCTATGTGCAATATGCATTTCGAGCAACTTGCAGGAAAGTACATGTGAGCACCAAATACTGCATATTACTAACATAAATGTGTGCAAGGAAATATCTGTGCACTTATGGTATACTGGTTGCCAGTATATTCCCAAGATATAAAAAGGAAGAGAAGAGCCAGAGCTGGACCATATAAGGGTGACAGTGGATGGAAATTAGAAGCCAAGTTGATTAGCCCTAGTTCAGGTCCAGGTCAAAAAATGTTAGTGATAACTCTAATCCTAATTATCGATATACCAGAAAAAACAATATGAGAAAGGGGACCTGACCAAGAAAACAAGGAGTGGAGGAAAGAATGTTCCACACATCCCAATAAAAAAGCAAGCACAGTTTGGACCCATGGGGTACCCATGGTGACACTTTATATTTGGATGAGGTAAATGGAATCAATGGCGACTGGCTTAAATTCCATGAGACAGAAAAGAGTGTGATAGAGAGGTATTAGCTGGACCTCTGACCAAAGAAGAAATGGAGATCACCCAGCTAAGGGATAGATGTACAGATGGATTAAATATGCCTGGCAATACAAAGACAGCTAGGGTCTGGAAACTGGAAGCTGGCGAAGTTGTGGAGGGTATTGGAAGAGTCATGGTTGCTTGATGGAAGACAATAAACCAAGGACAAAAATAAAATTAAGATAGGAAGAAATAAAATCTGTAAGTCAAGAACAAGCTGAAAGGATGGGCCTATTGGGGTAGGCCATTTGTCCTGATCCGCGACAGCAAGCTGACTTTGTAGCTCTGAGGGATAATAAGGTTGGGGAACAAGCTAAAGGTGACAATGAGTGACAGTATGGAGAAATTGAGATGGTCAACATCATGGTATCAATGGCAAATGAAAAGATCGATAGGATACAATTCAGCTTTTTTTTGACTCCTCTAAGGGCCCTTTAAGGTTCTGAAATGTTATCTGCTACACATGTGTGCTTGTGACACAAAGAATGGTGAATTCTATGTTGATAAATGTCCGTGTGCTTGATGCTCCCAGAAACACCAAGAGAAAGCAGATCAGTGTGTAAAGTTGATGTGACACCAGAGCTGCCATTACGAAGCGCCTTAGTTCTAAGTTCACACAGTTAAACACACGCCTGGCAGTATAACGGATTCTCCCAACAACTCTAATGAAAACGACTATCTTTATAGGTAGAACATTTATTGGATAAGATGTTGCAGGAGTGTTGCAAGGGCTTGGAAACTCCATTCCACGCTGGTGTCCAGAACCATTTTAACAGGAGCCAATAGTCCATGGCAGCAAGTTGAGATTTCATGCAGCAATCTGGGCTTCTAACATAATACCCTGATATTGGATGGAAGCTGTTTATGCTGAAATGGAGGCTGAGATGTCAGCCATCAGGCCCGACAACATGGTTGGCTCTTCTAACAAACTGAAGTCTTTTTCTAAACTTATCTGTCGATGGAGAGGGTCTGGAACATCTGATACTTTTGAAGTGACCTTTCTCAAAAGGTTACCGTTGATGAAGAGATCTAACACTTGAGGAGCTGCACAATTTCAACCTTCTACAAATTGTGGTAGGAAGTATTTGACAACAAAGGCAGCTTCACATCAACAGGAGTCTCAAAGCAGTGCACATGGCCACAAGCGTGCTGTGAGACTTGCTTTGTATATAACTGACTCCCAAAATCGCGACATAAATTTCACTAGCAATACTTCTGCTGCATCTTCCAGACTAAAAAAAAGAACTGTGAAACTATTATTGTATCCTTCTTGAAGCTACATACAGTAGTATTCCAGTGAAACTCCAGAAAAATAATTTCAATGGACTGGGAACTGTGCCTGTTTGGTCAAAATGTCAGCCCAACCAATGTCTAGACCTGTCAGAATTTTATCTGTTTCTAAGAGATCGCACCCCCCCCCCATCTCTTTATTATAAGCTCCATTGGATACAATCCTAAATAACTCAATCTCTCCTCATATGTCAGTTCTGCCAATCCAAGTATCAATGTGATAAACTTTCACTGAGGTCTCTCTAGAATATGAACATCCTTCCTCAGATAAGTAGGCCAGTCCTGTGTTCTCAATTCTTAAATTGCTAATGTTCCGTGAAAGACAAAGCAATGCTTTATCGACATTCTGAAATTCTCCTTGAAGCGCAGGAATATTAGCATTAATGGCTGGGAGGAGCCTGCCACCAAAATGATGACAACCTGCCCATCAGGTTGTCTCAAGCGTTGAATCACAACTTTTTAATGATGAGGCAGTGCTGCTGTAGGAAAAGAAATAAAGGTAGAAAATCCTGTACAATTGATTCCACTATCTCATGGGACATCCTGTGTTTTGTGGCCACACACCTGGGGGGTCAAGAATTAGTCTGTTCAGTCACATGCAGACCCATAACAGAAACTTAGGCCCTAAGCTGATGCCAGAATAGAATCAAGAGACGATAGATAACAATGAAGACTAGTTTACCTGCACCACAAGGCATGTTTTATAAAATTCAGGCAAATTGTCAGGCCCTATCCTTTGGCTTGCAGAGACCAGAAAATTCCTTGTTTGTCTGTTCCCAGGAAAGTTGGATATAGAAACATAGAAGATAAGAATAGGAGCAAGCCATTCAACCCCTTGGGAACTGTTTGACTTACAAAATAATTATGGTTGATAATTGAGCTCAATATCTTAAACCTGCCCTCCCCCCATATCCCATGATCCATTTAGCCATAAAAGTTCTATCTTGAAACACAATGTTTTGGCTTCAACCACTTTCTCTAGTGGTGAATTCCACAGGTTCACCAATCTCTGGGTCAAGAAGTTTCTTCTCATCTCAGTCCTAAAATGTTTATCCCTTACCCCTAAACTATGATTGCTGGTCCTGGACTTCCCCACCACTGGGTACGGCCTTCCTGTACATAACCTGTTTTGTCCTGTTAGAATTTTATACATTTCTATGAGATTTTCCCTCATCCCTATAAGGTCCAATGGATACAATCCTAATCAATTCAATCGCTCCTCATTTGTCAATCCTGCCAATCCAGGAATCAATTTGGTAAACCTTCATTGCATCCCATCTATATCATGGACATCATTCCTCAGATAATTAGGCTATAACTGCACACAATATTGCAGATGTGGCCGCACCAGTGCCCTGTATAGTTGCAGCAAGCTATCCTTGTTCAGTTCAGAACATTGACTCTTCTATGACCTCCATCTCAATGCTGCTCTTTGCTGGAACTTCATGTGGTTCTTCCCTCCAGTACCTCCTGTGGCGAAATGTCCAACATTCTATTCTGAACAGTGTCATCTTAGCAATGCAGCCTTTCTCCAGGTGTCTCTGATGATAGGGATATGAGGATAGATTTCCTTTTTAGGTGATGAGCGATTTTGAACAGCTTCTGGCAGCATTTGTCTTACCTTCCTAAAGTTGCAGAGTTTTCTTGCATCACACAGTTATGGTGCTCCTTGATATTATATTATGCACCATTATGTGATGAAAGAAATCATTAGATTGAAAGCTCAGCCAGAAGCGTGGCAGATACATATAGTGCTAATGTTCTATCACCCTGCTTTACATTATTGATTCTCAGAACTCACCAACCAAAAGTAACCCGGCCCTTTGATCTCAAATTTAACATAATTTAACTTACAATTCAGAGAATAAATAGGTTTAAGTAAACTCTGTAAAGTTTTACCCAACCTGCTTGCTTCAGTGGGCCACACAATTTGCCAATATTATCCATGTGTTAAATGCTGTGAAACATATTAAGTGTCTGCTCAACCACTATTGATAACATCTCTCAAAAACACATGATGAAAGTGAATTTACCACCAATTATGCAATTAGAGTCAAAATAATTCAGATAAAAAAGTCTAGATATATGGTAACAGACAACAATGCGAACAGGAAAAAGAACTTTTTTTTCAGTCGGTACAAGCAAAGCATTTGGAAATTTTTATATTTTCTCCTAACTCTCCAAGGTCTGTGGCTGTGTTTATTCAACATGATCAAATGTGGGAAGACCAGAGTTCTTAGAGACTATTACAGTTTAAAGGGAAAGGGAAGGAAATCCGAAGAAATGGTCTGGAAATGGCATACTGTTTGGTCAATTATCATTTCTTAAGTTAGAATCCTTTGTTGTGCATTTTGCGGTTTGTGAATATTGGGAATGAAGCTTGGGATGACAAGGGCAGTGATGACAATTCCAAAGGAATTAGCAATGGCTGCTGTTTCCCTGCTTCTTTTTTACAAACATTGGCTAGGAGAGGAGCTACAACACTCAATTGTACTCACTATATTTGTTAATCATGTGGTTTAATCTGCTGCTCATTATCTTTTCTCCTTACTTTGAAATATCCATGGCTTGTTTTGACAGGCTCTTTCATATTTGAAAAGCAATGGCCACACATGCAGTGTTCCTTTTTAGTCTTGCCTTGTCCTTGTTTCTTTTTCCAATCACCCATTCAGACCACTAATTTAGATTTTAATTGGATAAATGAGAAATCAGTGCTGTGTGTTTCTTCAGCTGATGAGATGTGCTAGAGGTAAGATTTGCAGAACAGTCGCATTATTTATTTGCATTATATTTAAGGAATAATTTTACAGATTTAGACTACTGATGGAGACTCACTCAGAAAATCATAGCGACAAGTGCCTGAAGTCTGATATATGTTTCCAGTGGATGAGACCACCCCAACAGCGGCACAAACTCACAGAATAATCCCTCAATCTTTTTTAAGTCGGTGAACGTCATTACTGATTTTGTGGTTGGGCAGTTGGGGATTAGTTGATTTCGTCATGATTCAAAACAGATTTTGGTCCACAAAAAGTGGCAAGGTAATTAAGGGGTTAGATGTCAATCTTATTCTTGAGTCTACTGGGAATGCACACTCCTTCGAGCAGTTTCTTCTTAGGCTCCTCTGTTGCTGTTGTCACAGTATCCAATTGCCAGCACTGGTGTGTAGAAATTTCACCCACTGAAGAAAATTCAAAGTAATTATCATTAATCACCACCACAAAGTTTGTTCCCTTGTCATTGATTCCATCCCTACCACTGGCCTGTGTTTCAAGTTGAAGTGGACAGTTAACAACCTTGCCATGTTTCCAACTCTGAATCCTCACCAACACCAAATCTGCCTACTTCCATTCCAAATCACCTCTCTCCACCAGAAATTCAGCTTTTACATTCCTGAAAACTTTGCATATGAATTTGTTACTTCCAACACTGTCCTGACTACCATACTCTCCAACTCCTTTAAATTTGAACTCGTGCAAAAGTCTGCTACCTGCATCCAAACTTGCAGAAAGTCCATTTATCCATTGTTTCTGTACTGGCCTCACTGATCCACCCTGTCTCCTTGTTTAGCAAGGATTTGTTTTAAAGTTATTAATCCTTTGTTCTAGTTCTTCCATGGCCTTACTCCTCCATACTGTTAAAATGTTGTTCAGCCTTACGACCCTTTGTAATCTCGGTGCTCCTCTAGTTTTCACTGTGCTGCTGACTTACCTTAAGATGCCCTGGCCCTAACTCTGGGATTCCCTCCCTAGACTATTCTGCCACTCTACATCTCCCTTCTTCTTCAAGTCACTCCTTGCAACTTCCTGTTTTGACCTAGCCTTTGGTTAGCTGTCCTAATGTTTTTTCGGTGTCCATTTTTATCTGATTATGCTTCTGTGAAGTTCCTTGGAAGCTGGTCACTCGATGTTAAAGGCACGAGACAATGCAAATTGTCTGAGCAACAAATAACAATCATAATGGCACTAATATCAACCACAACCTGCAGAATAAGAGTGCCCCAAAGGCAACTGGGGAAGCTGTAGTATTTAAAAACAGAGAGAACTGCAGATGCTGTAAATCAGGATCATAATCAGAAGTTGCTGGAAAAACTCAGCAGGTCTTGCAGCATCTGTGAAGAAAAAGAAAATTAGAGTTGACGTTTCGGGTCTGGTAACTCTTCCTCGGAGGAAGGGTCAGCAAACCTGAAACATTAACTCTGATTTTCTCTTCACAGATGCTGCCTGGTCTGCTGAGCTTTTCCAGCAACTTCTGTTTTTGAAACTGTAGTGTTAATCTGCCTCTCAAAATTTTCAATGTGATCGTGCTTGTGGAATTATAATTCAGAGACTTGGACCAACAATCCAGAGGCCTGAATTCAAATCTCACTGTGCTGCAGAATTTAAATTTAGCTGATAAATAAAACTGAAATAAAACTAGTGTTGGTAATGATGACCATGTAACAAATGGATTGTGGTGAATACTCACCTAGTTCACTAGTATCTTTAAGGCAAGCAATTTGCAGTCCTGCATGGTTATTTATGACTCCAGGTCTATTAAAATGGGGTAACTTGCTGAAAGGTTTGCTAAAATGATCAAGCAATTTGTTATGGACGACTGGGAAAATAACTTCCCTTGCTTTTAAGCCATGCAAAAAACTTTGCCTCATTTTTCACCCAAGAGCTTACCAAAAGAAATGACCTCAGTGGAAGTAATCAAGAGGAATATTACAAGTGTTAAGATAGAAATAAATAAATTATTAGATGGACCAACCAAACACGAGGTAAGTGGCCAGATCCAGAAGGATTGTACCCTTAAATAAGTTGGAAAAGAAAATGTCGAGATACTTGCACTCATAATTATAAATATCAATGAATAGGGAGTAGTTGGAGAACAGCAAATTGTTATCTTCAAAATTCCAGATGTGTAGAGCAGTGAGATTCAAGCCAGTGGTAGAAAGAATGGGGTATTTGCTAAGAATCCCATAAGAGTGCACGCTTACCTTACGCTTTCGTGCAGGATATCGAAATTTTCAAATAGTACTAATTTAAACGGTGCAGATAAAGAGCTGTACTCTAAATATGTGAAATATATGCGTATTTATCTCTGTAGTGCCAAAAGAGAAGTTGACCTCCCTCCCAGTCTTGGGGAGAATGCTATGCTGAACAGGGAGTATGCAGAAGTGGCTTCTGTGTGCACTGTGTTGTTGAAGGTGTTACAATAAGTTTCTGAATTTCACAGGGAATATTGTGCCATCCTTACAGGGATGCAGATATTTAAGTAGCCTGTCCACAGAAAGACTGCATCGTGTTTATGGCAGCATTTTTAAAGCTTCTGAATCTGCAGCGTAACAGTAAGATGAAACAGAGGCTTTGAATAGAGCAAACTCTGTGTGATGCCCTCTGCCAAGCTAGAGCTGCACTTCTCCATAATAATAATAGGAGGCTGTCTGGCAGGCCAGCCAAAGCACTTAGTGTGCATGCCCAACAATACTCTGTTATATATCAATCTATCGAGATCCTCATCTGTGTTCTTATAGTAGAATTAGTTGGCAACTACACTTTTCAGAAAGTTGACAAACAAAGCATCTTTTACTCCTGGTCTGGTTATGGTTGCAACCATGCTCAGTTGTTCACTATGTACAGATCCTAAATTTATAAGGGCCTCCGAGACGCTTACAGTACCTGTATGGAAATTTAAAGTGGAAACATTTGCAAGTTTATAGGGAGCACCAAGGTACTGTGCACTGTTTGGTCTCCGTACTGAAGGAAGGATTAACCTGCCTCAGAGTGGAAGCAACAAAGCTTCACTGCGTTGGTTACTGGAATGTGGGCTTTGTTTTATGGGGAGATATTGTTTAGGATGGGCCTATGCTCTCTGGTATTTAGAAAAACGAGAGGTAATCTCATTGAAATATCAAAGATACTGAGAGAGTTGTGAGAGGGGAGCTACTGAGAGGCTGTTTTTGCTGACTGGAGGATGTAGAACTAGAAAGCATACTTTCAGGGCAAGAGATTGGTCATTTACAGTTCTGAGAAATTTCTTCATTGTGAGGGTTATGAATTTTGGGAATTTTCTAACCTAGAGAAATATCGAATTTTAGTCTTTGACTATACACAAGACTGAGATCAACAAACCTTCAACTCTAACGGAAGGGTTTAAGAATCAGCTATGATCATTACTCCTGCTCATATTTCTTATGTTTCTTATGTGAAAGGGCAGGGAAGTGGGATGAAGAGCTGACACTGGCATAGGCAGCTTAACGTTCTCATTTTATACCATTTATGCTGAATTGCTCAGTTCATGCTGTACGTTCTCAAAAGAACATTATCAAGAAAATTTACAGTTCATTGATATGTATCAAAAAACAACTTCATGGCTAAGCTACTGATGAAAGAAAGAATAAGCGACAGCCTAGAAATGAATAACAGAATATTATCTGAGCAAGAATAGTATTTTTAACCTCCACTTATCTATTCTGTCTAACTCCATAGATAATAATGAATCACTGTGGCATCAAGTCCCCTCCCCCAATTTCCTTTCAGCCATTTCTTCACCTTGACCAGGTACCGACTCCGAATGACAAAAGACAAACAGTTTCGTAGCATGCCATGTAGGGATGGAAATTTACATAAATATCTCTGACCATTTGTGAGTGGGACCCTGACAAGCCTAGAGGCATTCCTGACTGGCGAGGGTAATGACATGCAGGAATGTGTGCTCAAAAGCAGGTAGACGAAACCGTGCCAGTTATGATGGAGGATTCATCAAGGCCTGATCACTACATTGTAAGAAAATTCAATCAGCTAACAAGTGAATCACCTTTGCCCTACACCTATGACCCTGCCTTTAGAACAAAACATACTCAACATTCACAAGGCAATAGCTTTGCTCATTGAGGATCAAATGCATATCTTGATGAATGAGAATGCTAAATTGAATATTATAAAATAAACTCAACCATTGAGGTAAATAAACTTAGCAGTTATGAAAAATATGATCTTGTGGACCAACTGGACAATTTTAGAGGCCAAATGCTAGCTGAACTGAATTATATATTGTACAGAATTAAAAGGCATTTCACAGAGCTGTGAGGAAATAGGCACATCTGGCTTTTAAAGAGTTTCATCATGTCATTTGGTACAAGCAGAATTAAGTTTGATTAATGCAGCCTACAATTCATTAAAAGCAAATCATTGCTGATAAATTTGATTGTATTATTTACATAGAACATTACAGCACAGTACGGGCCCTTCGGCCCTCGATGTTGTGCTGACCTGTCATACCGATCTCAAGCCCATCTAACCTACACTATTCCATGTACGTCCATATGCTTGTCCAATGATGACTTAAATGTACCTAAAGTTGGCGAATCTACTACCGTTGCAGGCAAAGCGTTCCATTCCATTCCATTCCATTCCATTTGATGCAATAGCAGAGAAAGTTTATGAGGATTGAAAAGGTAATGTTGTTTATACTAAAGGAGTTTTCAAAAGGCAATTGGTAAAATGTTACATCATTAAATTATTGGCAAAATTGAAGCCCACTGAGGATTAAAAGGGAATGGCTACAAAATTGCCTCAGAGGCAGGAAGCAGAGAGTCGCAAACAGTTGTTGAAAGTGACATGAAATCCCTAGTGTGTCCCCCAGGGGTAGATATTCAGTAGTTTGGTTCTTTTGATAAATATTCACGATCTGGACTTGGTTATAAAGGGTATTATTTCAAAGTGTCCAGATGAAACTGTATATCAAAATGTGCTAAATGATGAAGGGTTAGTAAAGGAAACGAACTGACAGCAGAAATGGCCAGGCATGTAGGTTAAATTTGATACAGAGAAATATGTGGTGATTCATATCAGATAGTAATGTACGGGGAGACAATGTAAACTGCAGTTCCAAAACATATTTATAAATCAAGAGTTAACAAGTAACGTACAGGTACCACTGATCATCCTACATTCCCAAGGACCAGCCTTCAATGTTTCAGAGATAGTAGGAATTGCAGATGCTGGAGAGTCTGAGATAACAAGCTGTAGAGCTGGATGAACACAGCAGGCTTCAATGTTTCCTCTTTTTAGATTCCTTACCTACTCACATGCAATGCGTGTCCATTGCCTGCAGCATGACCGGTGGTTGCTGTTGATGGAAACTGCAATCGACTTTGCAAGATCATCTCAAGCAGATTTGCATAGCCCAGCTTTGAAATGCACCATTACATTATGGGTGACAGAGATGTGCGCTCACTGAACAGCAGGTAATGGCTTCAGAGGAGTTACAGTCATGAGAGGATCTATGCTGTCACTCTGAATGACGAACACGTTCATGCACCACAAAGCCCATTTCTACTCCAATCCCTTAGAAATTGTTGTAACCTGCTGGAGGACAGATTTCTGGACTGCTGTGATATCCTGGAACTCTCTTCAAATGGTGCACCTGCAGTCATAATTGCAGCAGTCTGAATCTGTGCGGAAGCAAGCTGAGCTCACGTGACTGCAGACTGGATATCCACTGCAGTACATAGATGTTCAGAGATAGTAGGAACTGCCGATCCTGGAGTCTGAGATAACAAGGTGGATGAACACAGCTGGCCAGGCAGCATCAGAGGAGCAGGAAAGCTGACATTTCGGGTCTGGCCTCTTCTTCAGAAAATTTCCTGCGATGTTCATCTATCTCTACACCTAGTACATAGATGTTGTCTGGTTTCTGTTGGCCCTAGTGTTGTGGAAATGCTGGTATTAGACTGAGATGGACAAAGTCAGAAGTCACACAACACCAGCTTATACTCCAATGGAGTTATTTGAAATTGCACAAGTTTTTGGAGCATAGCCCATTTTGTCAAGTGCAGTGAGAGAGCAGATCACACAGACACAGAGTTTATAGGCTGAGAGATCAAGGTCAGAGAGATCAAACAATCATACAACTGGTGTGAGTGGAGTGTCAGATGATAAGTCTGTGCAGGTGAACAAGAATATTAGATGGTGAGTTAAGTGTCAACAGCTGAATAGCCAGTGAAGGGATGACCTATAATATGATTAAGTGAGGCAGAGAGATAATTAAAAAAAAGATGATGCTGAACACAAACTAAATGACTGGAATTGCATGCCAAATTCAAAACTATACAAACTAAATACCTTGTACCTATTGCGAGTATGCAGTAAACTACATCTTGTTATTAAGACAAATGCCTCCTCTTGTTAAGACTCACACTATGATCCAAGCTTATGGTATTACTGGACAATTTAGATCCCTGAATGAAGTCTGGCTGAATAGATCATTCTTCAAAATTTTAGTTAATGTCATCATTGTCTGAAACATAATCCATGAGCCATGAGCAGATTATTTAACAGAAGAGCAGGAGCTTATTACACAAAAGACAAAAATGAAATCCTAAAAAACAAGCTCTCCAGATGTAAAACATAGCTAGAAAGATCTTAAAACTGCCAGCACTGAAAACTATATGTGCTTCTTACCTGAACATCCTCCAATATGACCTAACAACTTTCAATCTTCAGATTTTCTAAGCTATGAATGAATCCTTGATTGCTTTAAACTGAAAACAAAATAATGCCCCTCAATGTTTACTCCACCTGTCTTTAAGCCACCCTAATGTAAATGACTTCCCATTAACACTCCAGGCGTTCTCAGCTCTCTGACACATGCAGGATAAGGTCAATGTTTCAGAAGGATTCTCTGACCTAGTAAGTTTCTAAAACAACGTTCTCAAAAGTGGCCAAAATCCATTGGTCATTATTTTAAAATTCAAAATCCAGAAAATGCATGATAAATGAGACACCTTTCGTACTCTGAAGAGTAGTTCATCCTGTGCCACCATTAACTGAGCAGACCTTTGGACTCAACATAGAAAAGAAGATTGGTTACACTCCCTAACAAACCTCAAGCTGTCAGTAGATAGCAAGGTGTGGAGCTGGATGAACACAGCAGGCCAAGCAGCATCAGAGGAGCAGGAAAGCTGATGTTTTGGGTCTGGACCCTTCATCAGAAAACTGAAATCAGTAGTTGTTCCCATATGCGTATGAAAATCATTCACATCCTTGATTAGTTGCTTCGATCATTGATCAGCCTTGTCCAACTCTTTCCATCGTTATAGAAACTTCACTAAAAACATTTAGCAAGCTCTTGGGTACTGCTAATAATCTTTCCTCCTTTGATTCAGCATCTTTTCAATGTTAATCTCTCTGATATGCTCCAGTCAAAGGTGTACGTTGTTATTACTGATTATACCTTTGCTATATTATATTATTAGAGGTTTCAGTTATTACATTTATAACATATTGCTGGGCTCAATGAGCTGAATTATGAACATGATGTTACTTTGGCACAGTATTGGTCTTCAGGACACAGATGTCAGTTTGAGCTGTGATATTCACAAATTCTAAATATGTGCACAAACTGCTATTATTTAGTTGTTCACCTCTGGAATAAACAGATTAAACTGAACTTGATTTCATTGAGGTATGTGGAAATGTTTATAAATAAGATCCACAATCTGTGCTGTTGTCGTCAAAGGATGCAAATGTAATGTACGTTTTACCTGACAACATAGGGATTACGTATAGCAATGTGAATAGACTTGCCAGTTCCTTAAATCTTGTTCCAGTAAGTTTCCAGTAAGTTTTCCCTTCCTCATTGATATTGCTCAGCAAACACTGAGGAGAAATATTCATTTAAAAATCTTTCCCATCTCCTGTGGCTCCACACATAGACGGCCATGCTGATCTTTAAGGGGACCTAGTCTCTCCTAGCTGCCCTTTTATGTTTAATATAGCTATAGGACCTCTTGGGATTATCTTTAATCTTATCTGCCAGATCCATCTCATACCCTCCTTTTGCTCTTCTGATTTCCCTCATAAGTGTACTCCTACACTTTTTACAGTCATCTGGGGATTCACTTGAGCCTGATGCCTTCTTCTTTTTCCTGACCAGAGCCTCAATATCCCTCGTCAGCCAGGGATCCTTAAACCCTCCCTCCACCCTGACGTGGACATCCTGTCCTGGGACTCTTGATATCACATTTTTAAAAGACTCCCATTTGTCAGTCATTCCTTTTTTTTCAAACAGTAGTACCCTCTACATATTGTTTTAGGAAATATTCTTGGACATATTTGCCAAGTTCCACCCCATCTGGGTTTTTTATACCTTTCAGTTGAAGTAACGCTTCACCTGTATTTCCCCGAATCTAGTCTACTGCATTTGCTGCTCACAGTGTGGTCCCTTGCACATTGGGGAAACAAAGCACAGACTTGGCGACTGGGGTATCCAGGCCCGAAACGTCAGCTTTTGTGCTCCTGAGATGCTGCTTGGCCTGCTGTGTTCATCCAGCTCCACACTTCGTTATCATAGACTTGGCGACTGCTTTGCAGAACATCTGTGTTCTGCTTGCAAAAAAGACCCTGAACTACTTGTTGCCTGCCACTTCAATACACTACCTTGCTCCCTGGCCATCATCTATGTCTCTGGCTTGCTGCAGTGTTCCAGTGAAGCCCAACGCAAGCTGGAGGAACAACACCTCATTTTCCGGTTAGGGCCCCTACAGCCCACTGGACTCAATATTGAGTTCAATAATTTTAGAGCCTAAACTCCTGCATGTCCCAGCTCCCCACCCCACACACCAAGGCTTGTTACGACATAGCCTGCCACTACACACATCCTGTTGTTAGTCACTAACAGTCCCCATTAATAACTATTCACCCTCCCAGCCTGATCGTTAGCAACTCCTTTGTCTGTCCAACTGTCTTTCTCTCTCTTTGGGCTCTATCCTATTGTTTACACACTACTGCACGCACCTCCCTATTATCTGCATATAAACTGACGTTTTTCCAGCCACCAGCAGTTCTGAGGAAGGTTCACTGGGCCTGAAACATTAACTCTGTTTTCTCCTGCACAGATGCTGCCAGACCTGCTGAACTTTTCCAGCAACTTTGTTTTTGTTGGGCCTTTTATGCCCTGGGTGGTCCAGTCAATACAGGGGAAATTAAAATCTCCAACCAATACTACCGTATTATTCCTACAGGTATCTCCAATCTCTCAACACATCTGCTCCTCTAGTACTCGCTGGCTACTTGTGGGTCTATAACACAGCCCCAACAGAATGACCATCCCCTTCTTGTTTTTAAATTCTAACTATATGGTCTCATTTGATAACCCCTTAAGAATATCCTTGTTGTTATCCGCTGTTGTTATGCCCTTCCTCATCAAAACGGAAACTCCCCCTCCTCGCTTACTTGTATTTCTGTTACACCTGTAAGCTTCTGTACCCTGAAACATTTACCTGCCAATCCTGCCCTCCTCTAAGCCATATTTCTGTTATGGCTATAATATCCCAGTCCCCAGAGCCAATCCATGCTCTCAGCTCATCTGTCTTACCAGTCAGGCCTTGTGCATTGAAATAAATTCACTTTAAACCAGAAGTCTTTTTAACTGCTTACCTAACTGTCCATACTCATTTTGCAGGACCCCCATCCCTTTGTGCACATTGGTACAAATGACATAGGTGGACAATGAGTTCTGGCTGTTCACCCTCCCCTTCAGAATGTTCTGCAACTGCTCAAGCACATCCTTGACCCTGGCACCCAGGCCATCCTGGTGTCTCTTCTGTGGCCACAGAATCTCCTGACTGTTCCCCTCACAACTGAGCCTCCTTTCGTTATTGTTCTGTCTGACTGCACCCTTGCCCTCTGAGCCTCAGAGCCGGTCAAATTTCCACTGACCTAGCTGCTGCTTCTAACCCCCAAAAGGTCATCCCCCTCAACAGTATCCAAAGTTACTGAAGGGATTGGCCGCAGGGGTACCCCCCCCCCCCCCCACTTTACCTTTTCTGGTTGTCACCCAGCTTCCTGCAGCCTGCACCTTAGGAGTGACCAGTTCATTGTAGCTCTTATCAATGATGTTCTGTACACCCTGGATGATCCCAAATGGATTCAGCCCCAGTCCCATTTCCCTAATGAAGTCTGTCAGGAGCTGCCACTAGGTGCATTTCTTACACGTGTAGCCACCAGGGACTCTGGGAGTCTCTCTGATCTCCCAGATCCAGCCAGGGGAGCATGCCACTGCCCTAACTGCCATTCCTACTGCCTTCAGACTAGACCAAAAGAAAGTAGAGTTAAAGAGTCCTTACCTGCTCTTGTCCATCCCCTGCCGAAACCTCTCCAGCAAAGGCCTCAGCACTCCCACTTTAACTCTGACCCACAATTCTAATGGTTGTTCCCTTGTATGCCTTTATTTTGCCAGGCATCCTCCTCACAGAGCCCTTTATCTTTTGGTCAGAGGAGAAGGGAAGATGGGAATCACCAATGTAGTTTTTCAGGTTAAACCACACCTTGACATCAGATTCTCTCCAACCTGGACAGTTGCAATGTCTGTGGTGATCTCTCCCCGAATTCGTTGTGATGATTGTCAGTCACCCCCGGATTTGATTATGGGGTTAAACTTGAGAGTGGGTGGGAAGGTGAGAAGCGGTAGTCTGTACACCTACCCTATTTTCCATGCTCTCCCATCAAAAACACACATAGCAGAGGCTTGCAATATCCAGCTCCTAGTCATTTGTAACTTGAAAGGAAGACATTCTGCCTTTGAGTCCATACTCCCTCAGCATGGAGCAATCCACCTGTCCCATTACCCCACACTATTCCCATCACTTTGCAATTTTACTTCTTTATTTCTTTCAAGTTGCCATGTTAGTAATGTGTTATATTCTTGGGATTTTGTATTTATGTGGGTTTATGAGTTTGAGTGAGAGAAATAGCAATGATTTTATGCAGTTCGTTGGTGCAATTTACAAGATTTATTTAACTCATGTAATTTGCTATCTCAAGCTCCGAAACAAATTATGACCTGTTGCAAATTTTCACTCAAGAAGAGTAAATAAATAGAGTATCCCTGGGGATTTCCTGAATCTGGCCAAACAGTGGCAACAACATTAAAAAAATGTGTTGATGAAAACAAACTGGCAAAATCCACTGATGTTTAGCCTACTTGAATACAATGCATTCCCAGATCAGAACTCGTACCAAAGAGTGTGAACAGGATTGTGATGAGGGATGGAGTTTGCTTGAATTCTAACGACAGTGAGTCAGGAAATATTTCCTGTGAACTACTGCTGTAGAAGTCAGAAAGTCCAAACATTTTACAGAAGAATTTTATACTGGAGTGCATTAATATATCAATGCTTTAAAAGAAAAAAATATTTTTGCACACTTTCTCGTAAAAAATATTGGTCCTATTTTGTCAGCTTCAAGCACTCACAATGAACATTGGAATGGCCTTCCCTGAAAATAAAATTGGTACTGCTCAGGTGCTTCAAATATGCAGTTTGAAATGCCCTCAAAAGACATTCAAGTAACAATAAAGTTGTCTGGATGGTCTTTATTTTTGCTCAGGGCAACTCATGTTGCTTCACCTCCTGTAATTCAGACTCTAAAGATTAAAGCCACCATTGTTATCTTCTGTAATGTATCTTAACAATAAAACTTAGAATAGCACACTCAACTATAACTAACTCAACCCTCCTCGTAACTTTAATGAGTAAGATTGTGAGCCCAAAATTCCAATCTCTGCAAAAGCACAATCAAAGCATATTTGGGTGGCACATATTTCTGATTTTGTCTTGACTTTTTAATTAAATGAAAAAGAAATATTACTACAATTGGGATAGGGCACTTCCCATATGTGCAATATGAAATGTTGATGTCAAAAGACTGGGCAAGGCTGACAGGACACTTAGCTATCAGGAGAAGTTGGACAAATTGGATTGTTTTCACTTGAGCAGTGGTGGCTGAGGGCCAACCTGATAGAAGTACGTAAAATTATGAGAGGCCTGGAGACAGTGGATAGTCAGAGTCTTTTTTTCTCCAGGTGAAAATGTCAACTCTCATATGTTTATGCAAAGCAGAGATAAGGGATAAAGGGGTCTTTCTCAGGATGGCAGCTGGTGACAAGTGGTGTTCCACAAGGGTCAGTGCAGGGACAACAGTTTTTCACTTTGTACATTAATTATCTAGATGAAGGAACTGTGAGCATTCTGGCTAAGTTTGCAGATGATACAAAGATAGGTAGAGGGACAGGTGGTGTTGAGGAGGTGGCAAGGCTGTAGAAGGACTTGGACAGGTTAGAAGAGTGGGCAAAGAAGTGGCAGATGGAATACAACATGGGAAAGTGTGAGGTCATGCACTTTGGTCAGAAGAAAAAAGGTATGGACTATTTTCTAAATGGGGAGAAAATTCAAAAGTCTGAAGTGCAAAGCGACTTGAGAATTCCAGTCCAGGATTCTCTCAAGGTAAACTTGCAGGTTGAGTCAGTAGTCAGGAGGGCAAATGGTAGCTGGGGAAATGTACTTTTTATGCAGAAAAAAGGAAGTGGATGTTTTCTCAGAGATAATGGGAACTGCAGATGCTAGAGAATCCAAGATAACCAAGTGTGAAGCTGGATGAACACAGCAGGCCAGACAGCATCTCAGGAGCACAAAAGCTGACGTTTCGGGCCTAGACCCTTCATCAGAGAGGGGGGTGGGGAGAGGGTTCTGGAATAAATAGGGAAAGGGGGGAGGCGGACAGAAGATGGAGACAAAAGAAGATAGGTGGAGAGGAGAGTATAGGTGGGGAGGTACGGAGGGGATAGGCCAGTCCAGGGAAGACGGACATGTCAGGGAGGTGGGATGAGGTTAGTAGGTAGGAAATTGAGGTGTGGTTTGAGATGGGAGGAAGGGATAGGTGAGAGGAAGAACAGGTTAGGGAGGTGGGGACAAGTTGGGCTGGTTTTGGGATGCAGTGGGGGGACGGGACGAGCTGGGCTGGTTTTGGGATGCAGTGGGGGAAGGGGAGATTCATCTCTTTTAAACTTCTCCCCTTGCACTTTGAACCTTTGTTCCCTAACAATTGCCACTTTAACGCACCACCCTGCTCCCTGTTACTGTGGATTTGTTGGGCCGATGGGCCCGTCTCCATACTGTAGGGATCCTATGAAATGAAATCTCTGTCTCTGGCTTGCTGCAGTGTTCCAGTGAAGTTCAATGCAAGCTGGAAGAATAGCACCTTATTTTCTGCTTGGTGACTCTGCAGCTCTCCAGGCTCAATATCGAATTCAATAATTTTTGTGCCTGAACTCTCCCATGTCCCAGGCCCCCAGCCAACACACCAGGCCTTATTGCCACATAGTCTGCCATTACATACCCCCTGTTGTTAGTCTCTAACAGTCCCAATAAACAACTATTTACCCTCCCAGCCTGATCGTTATCAACTCCTTTGTCTGTCCAACTGTTCTCTCTCCCTCTCTCTTTAGGCTCTATCCTATCGTTTACTCCCTACCCCATCCCTTCTCTTTTTTCTGCATAAAAAGTACATTTTCCCAGCTACCTTCACTTCTGAGGAAGGGTCACCGGACCCCAAACGTTAACTCTGTTTTTTCTTTCGCATATGCTGCCAGACCTGCTGAGCTTTAGTTTCATCACTAATAATTGACCTCTCTACCCTGGGAAATAGCCTCATATTTTCCACTCTATCCATGCCACGCATAATCTTATAAACTTCTATTAGGTTGCCTCTCAACCCTCTGCATTTCAGTGAAAACAAACCCAGTCCATCCAACCTTTCTTCATAGCTTAAACCCCCATACCAGGCAACATCTTGGTTGACCCTTTCTATACCGTCTCCAAAGCATTCACATCCTTCTGGTAGTTTGGCGACCAGAACTGTACACAAATTTCCAAGTGTGGCCTAAATGAAGTTCTATAAAGCTGCAGCATAACTTGTCTATCCTTCTACTCAGTGCCCCTTTCAATGAAGCCAAGCAAATTATAGGCATTTTTTACCACCTTATCTACCTGTGTTGCCACCTTAAGTGATCTGCGGACCTGCACACCCAGATCCCTCTGCATATCAATACTTCTAAGGGTTCTGCCATTCACTGTATAGTTTCCACCTGTAGTTGACCTTACAAAATGCATCACCTCACATTTGTCCAGATTAAACTCCATCTGCCATTTATCATGTCTCCAAATGATTGATGTCCTGCTGTATCATCTGACAATCCTCCTCACCATCCGCAACTTCATCAATCTCTGTATCTTCTGCAAACTTACTAATTAGACCAGCTACGTTTTCCTCTAACCCATTTATGTAGACCACAAACAGCAGACATCTTAGCACAGTTCGCTGTGGAACACCACTAGTCACAACCCTCCAACCTGAAAAGTATCTTTCCACCACTTTTAATCATTAAATTTCCATATACATGGTCTGTCCTTTAGGAACACCATGCACAATGTACTAATACGATAATCCCCTCATTTTAGTAAGGTTTCTCGGAAATCTTCCAGGAAAACTGGACAAAGAAGTCAAACTGGATGAAGACTTGAAAAGAGATGTACTTGGACACCCTGTATTTTCATTCTATCCTTAGTAGTAGTGATGCTTTGACCTGATTCTGCCAGTATTTAATCCTAATTATCAGTCTTTCAGACACATGTTTGATGTGCTGGTAGCATATCTCTGTTATTCGCCTTAAGGGGCCTGATTTAAACCTTTACTTTACTCTTTTATCTTTTTGTATTATCTTACCCAAGAGATGATGTAATCTTACAAGACTGGCTGTTGCTGCAATTGTTTACCCATGTACTTATAGTCTTCCTCTTAGAAGATCATCACTCAATGACTATTTTTCAGCTACAGTAACATGGTTAACATGTTTTGCTATTCTTGTACATTTTATACTCATCATTATTCAGTATTTTCTAAATTATTGCATATTTTTTGATAGTTTATGCATTTGAAGTCTTCAACTAAAGTACTTTATATCATGACCTGTTTGAAGGATGGAGGAACATTTTTCATTACAATGTATACCTTGTAATTTTACTGACCCAACACTAAATATATTCAGCAACAATCATGGCTGGTGATAATAAGACAGGCTTTAGCCGATAACCAAGTAGACCACTTATTGTACAAAAGGAAAATCGAATGAAAGTGGAGGAACACCTCCAAATTCCTGAGAAAATAAAAAATTGTGGCAACGTGACAATACACAGAAGACAGTTGGTCTGTAACAATATGAAACAGTCTGGATTTTTTACCTGTCTCTTGCCTGCCCTACTTCTGATTCTGAGACATTCAACTCCTCTTTGTTTACCAAACAGGTGATTTAATCTATTTTATTGTGGAGGTCTTCAGAATGAAAATGGGGCCCAGCAGGAAATCCCATGGCCTGGTTAAGTGTCCCCTGGGGTTCCTTTATTCAGCAACCATGGTGCCATTAAAATGGAAATGTCACCCTATCCCTGAATAACATGTATTTTATTTTATTAACTGAATTCAATGCCTGAAACTAAATATTGCTTCAAAGGCCTTTTCTCTTTTTTTAAAAAAAATGTTATTTGGCTGTCACAAAGGTTTTGAATTGGTAACAGTATCTTGCATTGCTCTCTACAACAGAGGATAATATGCTTCAGAGATACTCACCTTTAATGAACAGGACTGAGCCTGCAGTGTAGTTCAGGAGAAAAGTTAATGCCTTGTCAGATGCCTCTCTGAGAAAAATGCTGAAATGAAGCTGTTTGCCAGGATTTTGGTCCTGGGGATAAAAGAATGCTGTCCTTGGCAATCGTAGTGGATTATTTTCAAAACTTGAATGTTGAACCTATTTTACACCTTGAACAATGAAGATTGTAACTCTGGTCACCTGGTGAGATTGCACTTTTCAAAACTCCAACCAGGTCCTTTGAACTTTGTCACAATTGTAATATGGTTGAAGTAACTTCAGTGATCTGTTCTGAAAAAGAGTCGTATCGGACTTGAAGCATTAACTCTGTTTCTCACTCCACAGATGCTGCCATACCTGCTTGGCTTCTCCAGCACTTTCTGTTATTGTTTCAAAGATGACATATTGGCTATGAACCTGTCACTCTACCATGAAAGAACTGAAAGTTTCAATCTGAGGCTACAAAAACAGAGTTAATGTTTTGGGTTCAGTGGCCCTTCTTCAGAACACCAGTGACCTGATGAGGGCCCACTGGACCCAACATGTTAATTTAGAGTGGGGGCATGCGCCCTCATCTGGGAAGAATTCCAAACCCAAGGCAGTTGCTAGACAATTCGCCCGAGCAGTATGCGGATTAAGAAATGGACATTGATTAAAGGGTGGGGGGAAGGTATGATCGTGTGGGTACACCTCTAATGGGCATAGGGGACTCCTAAAGATGGTAGTCTTCTTTCTGCTTGGCAACAGCCTATGCAGTGAAAGCTGTGAGCATCGCTTGCTTTGCTTTTGCCTTCAGCTGTAGAATGAGATCCTCAAGTGATCACTTAAGTGCCGTAACAGGCTCAAAGTCAAATGGGCTACCTGACTCCTTATTTGCCCATTGGAGTCGTGGAGTTCAGTTGAGATGTGGGGCGGGGGGGTGTCGGAGGAGTGGCAGGAGGGGGTACCAGGGAGATGGGGGTGCGGGGCAGAAACGTGATGGGCAAGAGACACATTTTATACATGCGTGGCCCATGGTCTCCAATACATTAATATGGACTATAAGATTTATCCCAAATACGTATACTCATACTTACAGCTCAGCTTTTACAGATGTTTAGTCAAGCTTTGAGCCAACGTCAGGTTTAATCAATCAAGCACAGACAGTATGGGTCAGTTACCAGGAGCTCTTGGGGAATGTTGGAAGTGTCCCTATCTCTGACCCAGGTGAGCTTGGGCTCAAGTTCCAACTGCTCCAAAGGTGTATTATAACATCTCTTCACAGGCTGATTCAAAATAAGTAGATCAGTTACCGGGTATATCAAAGACAGAACAATTGACCATGCCAATAACATTGTCAATGTTTTGGTACTAGGAAATTATAGCAGTGTTAGTCTATGAGTTCCAGCAATTTGCTTTCACAAAGTGAGTCATGGCAGATGTGAATGGTGGCAGGTTCAATTCTGCAGTGCAGAATTTGACTACAGGCAATCCCAGTCAGTGAATAAACATCATTATGTGCTTTTGTGAAAAGGCATATTTGACTACATTGTGAAGAAATTACTGGCAAACATCAATTCTATGCATATGCTCTGAGAGGAAAAAATCATCTGCCAAAAGCCTGCAGTTTGCATATATGTTTTTCATTGGCAGCCAGACTTGTTTATTTGACCAAAATAAAAGATTACAAAGCTTGTTTTAGCATGTCTGTGGTTGAAATTCAGGGAGCAATTTATTCATTTCCAACGCTGCGCAGACATATACATAATCAAAGGAAATAATATTGCCTTGGAGCACCTGAGGATCTCTGCTTTCATTCAGAGTACAGTTTAGGTTTTCTTGAGAGCAGAAAGGCCTTAAGTTAACAATCATCTCTGTTGGGTGTCTGCATCTTTCTCACAACACAAGCAACTTCGGAGAGATGAAAGAACATGTATTTATTCGACCCATGCCAACTCCTATTCCAAAGTAACGTTTGGGGATATTTATCATGACTGCAAGTGTTCCCAAAATGATTCCGCTGAAGCTTGCTGTATGGCCTGCTTTGTGTATGGAACCAACCATAAATGTCAGCTGGAAAATTTTATGAGTTCTACTGATAGCATTCAAATGACATTTGAATGGGATTGACTGCTATTCAAATACTTGGCCTACCAACATGGTGACTGCAAGAAGTGATTGCAAATCATCTTCAGCCAGCTTGACCTGTAGTGCTGTTTTAGAGAATGGCAACAATATGGTGAAGATTGGTGGGAAATCATAGGATTAGGAAGCCTTCAAAAATCAGCAGAGTATAAATTAAAAACAAAAGCAATAAGGGGGCAGAAGATGAAAAATGTGAATAACCTGGCTAGGATTATTAATTATGAAAGTTATGATATATGAAAGTTAAAAGAGAGCAAGATTGGACATTAGACCACTGGAACTTGTGGTTGGAGGAATAGTAATGGGAACAAAGAAATTTCAGAGGATGTGAATCTGCACTTTGCATTCATCTTCCCCGTGGAAGACACGAGTAGCGTACCAAAGCTTCAATGCAGCCAGGGGGCAGAGGTCAGTGTCGTGGCCATCACTAAGGAAAAAGTGCTGGGGAAATTGAAATTCTGAAGGTGAACAAATTGCCCAGAACAGATGGGTGGCATCCGACAGCTCCAAAGGAAACACCTGAGGAGACCTTGAGGCATTGGTGGTGATCTTTCAGGAATCACTTTAGTCAAGGAAGTTCCCAGAAGAATGGAAATGGCTGACGTAAGCTAATTTTCATTTAAGAAGGAAAGGAGGCAGAAGACTGTAAATTAAAGATCAGGTAGCCATATCTTGGTAATTGGTAAGATTTTAGATTTAATCATTAAAGATGAGATTGCAAAGTACTTGGAAGTGCATGGTAAAATATAACCGAGTCGGATATGGCTTCATCAAGGGAAGGTCATGCCTGACAAATCTTTACATATCTTTTGAGGCGGTAACAAGCAAGTTAGACAAGTGAGAGCAAGTGGAAATGATTGATTTGGATTTAGAAAATGTCTAGGACAAGGTGCCGCACGGAAGACTGCAAAGTTAGGTAAGGGCCCGTGGCATTAGGGACAAGGTGTTGGCATGGATAGAGGATTTGTTGACGGGTGGTAGGCAGAGTGTAAGGATAAAGGGATCGTTTTCAGGCTGGAAGCTTGTGACCAGGGGAATTGTGAGCAGGTTAATCTTGGGACCACAACTATACGTGCTGTACGTTAATGAACTGGATGAAAGAATTGAGGACATTTTTGTTAATTTTGCAGATGACACAAACGTAGGTGGAGGGATATACTGTGTTGAGGAAGGAGGGAGACTGTAGAAGGACTTGGATAGGCTAGAAGGGCAGGCAAAAAGTGAGAGATGGAATATAATGTTGAAATTTCGGAGGTTATGCGCTTTGGTTGGAAGATTAGAGACATATGCTGTTTTCTAAATGGAGAAAGGGTTCTGAAATCTGAAGCTTAAAGGGACATAGGAGTCTTAGTCCTGGACTCTCTTAAGTTAACACACAAATTTAGTTGACAGTTAGGCAGACAAATGTAATGTTAACATTGATTCCAAGAGGGCTAGAATTTAAGAGCATGGATGTGTTACTGAGGCGGTTTTTGCTCTGGTCAGGCAGCATTTGGAATACTGTGAGCAATTTTAGTACCCATATCTAAAGAAGAATGTATTGACATTGGAATGATTCCAGGAATGAAAAGCTTGTCATGTGAGGAGCAGTTGAGTTGCTTGGATTTCTACTTTCCACTTTGAAGAATGTACGGGTAATCTCATTGAAACTGAGGCCTGGATAGAGTGGATGTGGAGAAGATGTTTCCACTAATAGGAGATACCAGGACCCGACTGCACAGAGTCAGAGTGAAGGGACAACACTTCAGAACTGAGATGGGGAGGGATTCCCTCAGCCAATGAGTGGGGATTCTGTGGAATTCCTTGCTGCAGAAGGCGGTGGAGACCATGTCATTGAGTGTATTTGAGACAGAGATAGATAGGTTCTTGATTAATAAGGAGATCAAGGATTTTGAGGAAAAGGCAGGAGAATGGTTTTGAGAAACGTATCAGTCTTGAACAAATGATGGAGAAGACTCAATGGGCTGAATGTCCTAATTCTGCTCCTATATATTATGGTCTTATAGCATAGACCTCCTCTAAAATACTGCAAGGGCACTGTAGCATATTTACAGATCTTTTTACCAGTGTGGGTCTTCCTAGTCTCATATCTGGCTGTACTTTTGACTAATTAATAGAAATATATTACCATGTTTAGACATCCAGTCCATTATCATTGTACCAAGCAAATATCAAGACATAAGTGCAACCACTGCATTTTTGGCAACGTAATTGTGCCACTGAAATTTCCACATTTAAATGGTTAGTCTGCTAAATAAGCACTTTCAAGGACTAGATTAAGCAAATGTTATTGATGATGTATTCATACTTTGTCTGGTGTTACACATTGCACAATCTGTATTCTGCCATGCATTGAAATAACAAAGAAAGGACTCATTTCCAGATTACTCACGAAGGTGAGAACCCTGTCGGCATGCATTTGCAGACTGAGATGGACAGGAAGAGTATTATGTGCGCTGTAGTCTGGCTGCTGACTTTAAATTGAGAAGTTGATTTATGTGCCACCACCAAGTGTTAATCAATGCAACACTTACTGCCTTTTTTTATGCTAGCTTTGTAGCTTCCACCATCTTGGATAGGGTCTTGAGATTGGGAGGCACAGCTACTTCCAATTCAGGAGCAAGGCTTGTTGAAACATACAAATCGTTTCCCTATGATGAAACCAGCTGTAATTTGGATGTGGAACTCACAAGGAATCAAGGGTTACCGGGAGAGTGCAGGGAAGTGGAGTTGAAATGCCCATCAGCCGTGATTAAATGGCGGAGTGGACTCGATGGGGCAAATGGCCTTACTTCCGCTCCTATGTTTTATGGTCTTATGGTCTTATGGAAATAACAAGTCCAGTCAATGGCCCACCCAGTCAGCATGGAGTAACTATTAGATCTTAAATGCACTGCTGGGTGTTGCTTAAAAGCAGGCAATAAATTTTTGAATTCTTACCTTTGTAGGGCCAGGAAGACCAGCAGTGTTGAGGCTACCTGCATGAGCTGCTGAAGTCCCAACCTCACCAACTGATGATCTGCCTTGAATGACCAACAATGGCGACTTCCCTGTGTTCTGCTCCATTGGTCCCCTGCAGCAGTTCGGGGCAGTTTTTCTCTCAAGTGGATTAAAGGCATTGATTAGCTTGTCAAAATATTCTTTCACACTTGATTGCAGTCTTTCAGGTGTACTACTAATCCTGCTTGGGACTTATACAGAGCATTGATTCACTTCAGATGCGGTCAGAATAATTCACAAAATCACTGCTGCATCAATGTTGCCAGAATCAATGGAGATAGTCTTGGTCACTCCTCATCATATACAACTTTGGGGTAGCTCAAAGAGATTGCCAGCAGCTATAATTATATGGGCATTGTGTATCATAGAATTACTGTAGTGTAGAAAGAGATCATTTGGCACATGGAGACTTCCCTGACCTTCAAAACAGTCTCCTACACAGAAACCCATATATTTACCATGGTTAACACACCTCACCTGCATATCGCTGGGCACGACAGACAATTTATTGTGACCAATCCATGGAACCTGCACCCCCTTCGACAGTGGGAGGAAACCAGAGCACCCGATTGATGTCCACACAGACACAGGGACAATGAGTAAACTTCACACAAACAGTCACCTGAGAGTGGAATTAAACCTAGGTCCTTGGCGTGTGAGGCAGCAGAGCTAACGACTGAGCCACCATACCAATCAAAACAAAACTGAACTCCAAGATAACAAAGTGTGGAGCTGGATGAACACAGCAGGCCAAGCAGCATCTTGAGATGCTGCTTGGCCTGCTGTGTTCATCCAGCTTCACACTTTGATATCGTGGATTCTCCAGCATCTGCAGTTCCCATTATCTCTGATCACAAAACTGAACTCCATTCACTTTTACCATAAACTGGGGACAACACATCAAAATAAGGCAACAAAGCTGTTTCTGCCCAGTTTTGGGCGTGGGAGCCTTTGGTGTGTGAGATAAACATGATAACCATTACATTACAGGAACACAGTGCAAAAGCTAAAGCCCACTTCATGGTGGTGCATAGCAATATTTCTGTACTTTTGGACAGAGCATATTTCAATGTTTGGCTCATAGGTCTTAGACCTTCTATTCTCCAAAATACACCAACTATACAAGCATCTTATTTAATGGTTCTGCCATTACCAATGTTTCTGAATCATGCTACTTCATTTACTGTAGGCATTAAAAATTCATGTCAATCGGCATGAAATTGATTTTCAAAATTATCCATCAAAGTTTTATGTGTCGGTGTTGTAAGCTACCAGGCATAACTTAATTTTAGATGTAATTAACTGATGGAAATGTAAAGTAAAATGTCAAAGGCTTTAAGACCAAAGCAAATTTTAATCATGGACAGCCATAACAAAGTTAGGTTAATATCATGGTTGGTCATTTTTGGGCTTAAAAACAACTAATTTAAACTTTAGTGATAATGGGAACTGTAGATGCTGGAGAATCCAAGATAATAAAATGTGAGGCTGGATGAACACAGCAGGCCCAGCAGCATCTCAGGAGCACAAAAGCTGACATTTCGGGCCTAGACCCTTCATCAGAGAAGGGATGGGGTGAGGATGCTGGAATAAATAGGGAGAGGGGGGAGGCGGACCGAAGATGGAGAGAAAAGAAGATAGGTGGAGAGGAGAGTATAGATGAGGAGGTCAGGAGGGGATAGGTCAGTCCAGGGAAGACGGACAGGTCAAGGAGGTGGGATGAGGTTAGTAGGTAGGAGATAGAGGTGCGGCTTGGGGTGGGAGGAAGGGATGGGTGAGAGGAAGAACAGGTTAGGGAGGCAGAGACAGGATGGACAGGTTTTGGGATGCAGTGGTTGGAGGGGAAGAGCTGGGCTGGTTGTGTGGTGCGGGGGGGGAAGGGACGAACTGGGCTGGTTTAGGGATGCGTCGGGGGAAGGGGAGATTTTGAAGCTGGTGAAGTCCACATTGATACCATTGGGCTGCAGGATTCCCAAGCGGAATATGAGTTGCTGTTCCTGCAACCTTCGGGTGGCATCATTGTGGCACTGCAGGAGGCCCATGATGAAAATGTCATCTAAAGAATGGGAGGGGGAGTGGAAATGGTTTGCGACTGGGAGGTGCAGTTGTTTATTGCGAACCGAGCGGAGGTGTTCTGCAAAGCGGTCCCCAAGCCTCCACTTGGTTTCCCCAATGTAGAGGAAGCCACACCAGGTCCATCTCAGGCAACCAGCTTGTAACTAATGTCCATTTCAAGCCCACCGACTCCCACAGCTACCTAGAATACACCTCCTCCCACCCACCCTCCTGCAAAAATTCCATCCCCTATTCCCAATTCCTCCGCCTCCGCCGCATCTGCTCCCACCATGAGGCATTCCACTCCCGCACATCCCAGATATCCAAGTTCTTCAAAGACCGCAACTTGCCCCCCACAGTGATCGAGAACGCCCTTGACCACTTTGCCCGTATTTCCCGCCACACATCCCTCACACCCCACCCCCGCCACAACCGCCCAAAGAGGATCCCCCTCGTTCTCACACACCACCCTACCAACCTCCGGATACAACGCATCATCCTCCGAAACTTCCGTCATCTACAATCTGACCCCACCACCCAAGACATTTTTCCATCCCCACCCTTGTTTGCTTTCCGGAGAGACCACTCTCTCCGTGACTCCCTTGTTCGCTCCACACTGCCGTCCAGCCCCACTACACCCGGCACCTTCCCCTGCACCACAGGAAATGCTACACTTACCCCGACACCTCCTCCCTCACCCCATCCCAGGCTCCAAGATGACTTTCCATATTAAGCAGAGGCTCACCTGCACATCTGCCAATGTGGTATACTGTATCCATTGCACCTGGAGTGGCTTCCTCTACATTGGGGAAGCCGAGCGGAGGCTTGCGGACCGCTTTGCAGAACACCTCCGCTCGGTTTGCAATAAACAACTGCACCTCCCAGTCGCAAACCATTTCCACTCCCCCTCCCATTCTTTAGATGACATGTTCATCATGAGCCTCCTGCAGTGCCACAATGATGCCACCCGAAGGTTGCAGGAACAGCAACTCATATTCCGCTTGGGAATCCTGCAGCCTAATGGTATCAATGTGGACTTCACCAGCTTCAAAATCTCCCCTTCCCCCACTGCATCCTGAAACCAGCCCAGTTCATCCCCTCCCCCCACTGCACCACACAACCAGCCCAGCTCTTCCCCTCCACCCACTGCATCCCAAAACTAGTCCAGCTTGTCTCTGCCTCCCTAACCTGTTCTTCCTCTCACCCATCCCTTCCTCCACCCCAAGCCGCACCTCCATCTCCTACTTGCTAACCTCATCCCACCTCCCTGACCTGTCCATCTTCCCTGGACTGACCTATCCCCTCCCGACCTCCCCATCTATACTCTCCTCTCCACCTATCTTCTTTACTCTCCATCTTCGGTCCGCCTCCCCCTCTCTCCCTATTTATTCCAGAACCCTCTCCCCATCCCCCTCTCTGATGAAGGGTCTAGGCCCGAAACATCAGCTTTTGTGCTCCTGAGCTGCTGCTGGGCCTGCTGTGTTCATCCAGCCTCACATTTTACTAATTTAAACTTTAAGTCACTGGCTGTTACTCGTTAAATGAAAATTAAAATCCAACTTAGTCATGAAGTTTCCTTCCAGATGATTGACCAGAATGTAAAATATGATATAGAATTAGGTTAATCAAGAGGAAGAGATTAGAGTATGAGGGAAGCTAGCTACGAATAGCAAGACGGTTAGCAAGAGTCTGTACAGGTATTTCAAAAGGAGAAGGATAAGTAACGTCAGTGTTGGTCCTCCAAGAGAGTGAATGTGTGGAGTTAATAGTAAGTATTAAAGAAACAGCAGACAAACTGAACGTTTTTTTTTCCTGCCTTTACTGTAGGGAATAAAAAACAAATTCCAGTATGGCTGTAAATCAGGAGGTGGAAGAGAAAGAGAAACCTATCAAAATTACAATCAAGAACAAAGTGGTGCTGAGTAAATTGTTGAAGCTCAGGGCTCACAAGTCTCCAGATGCAGATGGACTTCATCCCAGGGCCTTAGAAGAGCTGGCTATTGATGTAGGAGATGCATTCGAAAAATTCCGAGATTCAGGAAAAGTTCCATCTTTCTAGAAAGCAGGAAATGAAAGCCACTATTCAAGAACCGAGGGAGGCAGAAAGCAGGAAACTATGAACCTGCAACCCACGGTTTCTTTATTTTGCAACACTCTCCTGCACCCTACCATAAAGTGTATAAGTCCTGCCCTGATATGCCTTTTCAAAATGCAAACAGCATAATCTACTCCCTTTCGGTAACACCATTAAAAGTGCATATAATGTTACCATTCTTGACCTTTTCAATTTTTTTTCCTTTTTATTCATTCACAGGATGATGCCATCACTGGCTAGATCAGCAATTATCGCCCATTCCAGAGGGCAGTTCAGAGTTAACTACATTGTTGTGGGTCTGGAGTAACATGTAGTTCAGACCAGGTAATAATGACATTTCCCTTCCCTAAAGGACATTAGTGAATCATGTGGGCTTTTCCAAAAATCAGCAATGGATTCACAGTCAACATTACACTCATAATTCCAGATATTTACAGAATTTAAATTCCACCATCTGCTGCGGCGGAATTTAAACCTACGTTCCCAGAACTCTATCAGAGATAATGGGAACTGCAGATACTTGTGAATCCGAGATAACAAAATGAGGAGCTCGATGAACACAGCAGGCCAAGCAGCATCTGAAGAGCACAAAAGCTGAAGTTTCGGGCTTAGACGCTTCTGCAGAAAAAGGGGATGGGGAGAGGGTTCTGAAATAAATAAGGAGAGGGGGGAGTCGGATCAAAGATGGATAGAGGAAAAGATAGGTGGAGAGGAGACAGACAAGTTAAAGGGGCGGGGATGGAGCCTGTAGAGGTGAGTGTAGATGGGGAGGTAGGGAGGAGACAGGTCAGTCTGGGGAGGACGGACATGTCAAGGGGGCGGGATGAGGTTAGAAGGTGGGAAATGCAGGTGCGGCTTGAGGTGGGAGGTGGGAATAGGTGAGAGGAAGAACAGGTTAGGGAGGCGGGGACGAGCTGGGCCGGTTTTGAGATGCAGTGGGGGAAGGGGAGATTTTGAAGCTGGTGAAGTCCACATTGATACCATTGGGCTGCAGGATTCCCAAGCGCAATATGTGTTGCTGTTGCTCCAACCTTCGGGTGGCATCGTTGTGGCACTGCAGGATGCCCAGGATGGACATGTCATCTAAGGAGTGCGAGGGGGAGTTGAAATGGTTCGCGACTTGAAGGTGCAGTTTTTTATTGCAAATCAAGCATAGGTGTTCTGCAAAGTGGTCCCCAAGCCTCTGCTTGGTTTCCCCAATGTACAGGAAGCCACAATGGATACAGCAGATGCAATATACCACATTGACAGATGTGGAAAGTCATCTTGGGGCCTGGGATGGGGGTGAAGGAGGAGGTGTGGGGGCAAGTATAGCACTTCCTGCAGTTGCAGGGGAAAGTGCCAGGTGTGGTGGGGTTGGAGGGGAGTGTGGAGTGGACAAGGGGGCCACGGAGAGAGTGGTCTCTCCGGAAAGATATCAAGGGTCGGGATGGAAAAATGTCTTTGGTGGTGGGGTTGGATTGTAGATGGTGGAAGTGTCAGAGGATGATGCGTTGTATCTGGATGTTGGTGGGGTGATGTGTGAGGATGAGGGGGATTCTTTTTTGGTGGTATTTGTGGGGAAGGGGTGTGAGGGATGAGTGGCAGGAAATGCGGGAGACACAGTCGAGGGCGTTCTCAACCACTGCGAGGGGGAAGTTGTGGTCCATGAAGAATGTGGACATCTGAGATGTATGGGATTGGAATGCCTCTTCCTGGGAGCAGATGAGGCATAGGCGAAGGAATTGGGAATAGAGGATGGAATTTTTCCAGGAAGGTGGGTGGGCGGAGGTGTATTCTAGGTAGCTGTGGGAGTCGGTGGGCTTGAAATGGATGTCGGTTTCTAGATGGTTGCCTGAGATAGGGACAGAGGGGCCCAGGAAGGTGAGGGATGTGGTGAAGATGGCGCAGGTGAACTTGAGGTTGGGGTGGAAGGTGTTGGTGAAGTGGATGAACTGTTCGAGCTCCTCTTGAGGGCACAAGGCGGCGCCAATACAGTCATCAATGTAATGGAGGAAGAGGTGGGGTTTGGGGCCAATGTAGGTGCAGAAGAGGGACTGTTCCACGTAACCTACAAAGAGGCAGGCATAGCTGGGGCCCATGTGGGTACCCATGGCCACCCCCTTTGTCTGTAGGAAGTGGGAGGAATTGAAAGAGAAGTTGTTGAGGGTGAGGACGAATTCGGCTAGGCGGATGAGGGTGTCGGTGGAGGGGAACTGGTCGGGCCTAGGGGACAAGAAGTGGAACTCTACCTGGGTCTCTGGATTAACAATCCAGTGATAATACCACTAGGCCACCACACCTGACAATGGTAAAGGTCCTACAGTATGTTCTATTTATGAAAGCCAATTGATAAATAAAGTGACCACCAATATTTACACACTTTTTCATTCTTTTACAGGTTACGCATTACAAATACATTTCTTCTAACTCCAACAACCATGTTTTTGTGCCTAAATTTGCAGAGATTGGTTGAATCTTCTGATGATTCCCAAATCTTGCATACAATGAAATACAGTTGATACACAATTTACAATTCTCTCATCTTTCTTTAAATAAAAGAATAGAATTAATGTGCACAATCAAAACTTTATAAATTAAAATAAAATTCTCTGCATAGTTTCCAAATAACAATTGTCTCCAAATTGGAAGACACCCCTCCCATAGGATCCTTGACAATTTCTTTAAACATTCATTTATTCTGGTAGAACACTCATACTTAACCTACAAACCCTCATTTAATTTTGGAGATTTCCTTTTTATCCAGAATGCATTCCAAACCAACAAGTATTTTTAAAAACTGGTTAATTATTTTTCACACATTTTTCATCAAGTGTAATTATCTCACTATGAACTATTATCTATAAGACATTACAAGTATGTCCAATGTTTACCACTTCCCTTATGTATTAAACCTCACTTTAAGTATTTGACAAATGGACTGTCATATTTGTAGGGATCAGGAAAATCTCCTGACAAAACCCACTGCCTTCATACAATTAAGTACAATTTTGTGTATAACTAACATTTGTGAGTTGCTACCCAAGTTTGTGAATTGCTGTATGATGTCATGTAGACTGTACATATTATAGCCATTGTAAATCAGAGATTTGAGAATGAAGGTGAAGTGTTTAAAATCAACAGATATAGTAACTTCAGTATTTGCATAGCCAAGGCTGTTCCAGCTTTCAGATAGTTAAGAGATGGTGAAGTCCCTAAATCTTTAGCCAAGGCATTAATATATTTTCCCTTATTAAAACCACTAGACCTGCTTTAAACTTCTAATACATTTTTAAAACTTATCCTTTTGTCCTATTCTATGAAATTTTATTGTCCAAGCTGAACACAGTTGATCCAGAGGGAGCTTGGAAAGTTGCTGAGAACTGACTGGAGTTCTGGCAGTTGCACAGTTTAATGCCACTCTTGGTTGTTTCACCGAGGTGCATATATCATACTACATCTTGTGAACTTGAAAGATGTAAGTTTCAATAGCTGCTAATTATCCACCTAGGTGCATATATCATACTACATCTTGTGAACTTGAAAGATGTAAGTTTCAATAGCTGCTAATTATCCTCTTCTTGCTGGAAGTTGGGCAAACTAGTCCTCCTCTGATATGTAAATTGTTAAATGGTATTGCGTGTCTTTTGAAAAAAACAGCAAAACAAGTGCAGATGCTGGAAATCAGAAAAGAAAACAGTAATTGCTGGAAAAGCTCAGCAGGTCTGGCAGCATCTGTGGAGAGGACTCAGAGTAAACGTTTCTGGCCTCTCTTTGGGCTCAATCCCCACCTATCATTTACTCTTTAACCCCTCCCTCCACCCTTTATTCTGCATAAAAAAACAACTTTTTTTCCTGGCTACCATCGGTTCTGAGGAAGGGCCACTGGACCTGAAACGTTAACTCTGATTTCTCATCACAGATGCTGCCAACCCTGCTGAGTTTTCCAGCAATTTCTGTTTGTTGTTGAGTATCTCTTGTTCTGTTTTCTTATGGCTCATAACCAGTCAGTATTTTGTTTTAAAATAAAAGCAATTGAGTGAGAACTTATGCAGAAGTCCTCCAAGGTTTCGCAAGCTTCTCAAATTGAGTACGATGAAAAAAAAATCTAACAGAACTTTTTGCCCGCTTCATTTTGTCTCCATTTGATGAATTGCTTATGACTATGTATAGATTTCCCTGTGCTGTGGCTAGGAAAGATAATATATATAGATGATGTGAGAGTGACGTATAAGCATTCTTTTGAAAATGGCAGAAGTCCAAAGTTTAAGAGTGCTGCAGGCACTGAGTATGAGGAAGAGAATGAACAATGAAAGAACAGGATAATTTTCATTGTCAACAGTTGAATATTCTATTTATGCTATATGTGTGCCAAATCACAAAATTACTTATGGAATGTTGCATTTATGCTATTTAACTATTCATTAAGGTGGGGGCAGGGATAATGTGTTGATTTGTCCATATTGAAAGCATGGTGATACCATATTTTGTTATAATAAAACCATCAAATGAGAGAGTACAAGTTTATTCATTCAGATACTCTTTTGTGTTGACCATGTGAGCCCAAGGTATTACTTCAAGGTAAATCCTGCAAATGGGATCAAAGAGCTCTCTTTCATGTTATGAGAAGTAAACAGAAAGTTGATGTTAAAAGTATTTCAAATAATAGGCTGAGAAAGTTTGGAATAATATTGGAGGTTGGAGATATTGAAGTATGTAATGTTGTCGCTTATCTCAAGAGGGTTGGAATATAAAAGCAGCGATGTGCTTCTGAGGTTTTATAAGGCTCTAGTTAGGCCCCATTTAGAATACTGTGTCCAATTTTGGGCCCCACACCTCAGGAAGGACATACTAGCCCTGGAGCGTGTCCAGCAGAGATTCACACGGATGATCCCTGGAATGGTAGGTTTAACGTATGATGAACGGCTAAGGATCCTGGGATTGTACTCATTAGAGTTTAGAAGGTTGAGGGGAGATCTAATAGAAACTTACAAGATAATGTATGGTTTAGAAGAGGTGGACGCTAGGAAGTTGTTTCCGTTAGGCGGGGAGACTAGGACCTGTGGGCACAGCCTTAAAATTAGAGGGGGTAAATTTAAAACTGAAATGAGCCGACATTTCTTCAGCCAGAGAGTGGTGGGCTTGTGAATTCATTGCCACGGAGTGCAGTGGAGGCCAGGACGTTGGATGCCTTCAAGGCAGAGATCGACAAATTCTTGATCTCAAAAGGAATCAAGGGCTACGGGGAGTGTGCAGGGAAGTGGTGTTGAAATGTCCATCAGCCATGGTTTAAATGGCGGAGTGGACTTGATGGGCCGAATGGCCTTACTTCGAATCCTATGTCTTATTGTTTTATGGTCTATGTATCAGAGGTATAGAATCATAGATTGCCTACAGTGTGGGAGCAGGCTGTTCAGACCATCAAGTCTACACCGAACCTTCAAAGAGCATCCCACTCAGACCCACCCATCCACTGTATCTTGTATTTCCCATGGCTAATTTACACAGCTACACATCTGTGGACACTATGGGCAATTTAGATTGCCAATCCACGTAACCTGCAAACTTTTGACTGCAGGATGAAACTCATGCAGACATAGGGAGAATGGGGAAGCTCCACCAAAGCAGTCACACAAGGCTGGAATCAAACGGGGTCTCTGACACTGTGAAGTAGCAGTGCTAACTGCCAAGCCACCATGCCACCCTATTGGTTTTAATGGGCTGAAAACCTTTTCTTATCTTTTAAATGTCTTATGTTTTTAGGCTTGCTACCTCTGTTATTCAGAGCTTCCTGAGATGCACAACTTTGGGAAAGAACAAACAGTTGGATCAAGCAGTAGCTGTCACTGGAGTGCTTTGAAAGGTATAGAGTCATAAAGCACAGAACTAGCCCTACAGTCTAACTCGTCCATGCTGACCAAGTTTCCCAAACTAAATATAATTCCAGAGATAATGGGAACTGCAGATGCTGGAGATTCCAAGATAATAAAATGTGAGGCTGGATGAACACAGCAGGCCAAGCAGCATCTCAGGAGCACAAAAGCTGACGTTTCGGGCCTGATGAAGGGTCTAGGCCCGAAACGTCAGCTTTTGTGCTCCTGAGATGCTGCTTGGCCTGCTGTGTTCATCCAGCCTCACATTTTATTAAATATAATTCCATTTGCCTGCATTTGGCCAATATCCCTCTAAGCCTTTCCTATTCACATGTCTGAACAAATGTCTCTTAAATGTTGTAAGTGTACCTGCACTTATTACATCCTCTGGAAGTTCATTCCCATACGAACTGCCCTCTGTTTGAAAAAGTTGCCCTCAGGATGCTTTTAAATCTTTTTCCTCTCACCTTAAAATTATGCCCTCTAGTTTTGAACTCCCCAACACCAGGAAAAAGATCTCTTAATTCACCTTATCTATGCTCCTCATGATTTTATAAAACTCTATAAGGTCCATCTGCGATTCTCCTACTGTTGTTAACTTCCATTCCCTAATGACATCTGTCCTACTGATAAAATTACATACATTTAAACAAAAACTGATATTTCAATAAATTTATTTTGTCATAAGGTTGTTGAAAAATTACTTTGCTATTCTTTTGTTTAGTTGCCAAATGAAAGCACCAAGGTCCAAACGGTCACATTCGCCATACAGGCTGACCTAAAATGGAATGTATCCAACACAGGTTAAATGGAAAACTGGACTTTAAATCAGTTTTGCAACTATTTAGATACAAACTTGATAAGAAAGAAATCCCAGACTCTGACTAGGCAGTTGATTGGTGAAGCTCAAATACATTCTTGAGGTTTTCCAAAAATTTGCACTTTAAAACAAATTAAGATGAAATATTAGGTTTACAGCATATCTTAATGGATAACACTAATTAAAAGCTAAAATTTAGGGTAAAGAGAAGCAGACAGAATAAATGTAACAATGCATAAATATTGTACATAGCGATTTTTAACAGATGCATCTTTCCAGGAATATTACTATACTGAGGAGATTTATTGCATGTCAGTAGCATAATATCAGAAGATTCAGCATGAGAGGCAAATGGTATAATTGGCCTACCCCGATTATACAACATTTCCTGTAATGTAACAGAGGGGAATAATTAATAATACAATAATACAAAGGAAAGACAAAGCCAGTATTGTGTTTGGTATTATTATAGCGCTTGTTTAGTTTGTTTATTGACTGGTTTTAGACAAACAGACTAAACAATATATGTTAATATTTTAAATACAATGAATTAATCCACATAGAAAGAATCCAGGAGACAACATGATCTGTTTGAAATGGCCTGCAAGGAAAAGTTGAACAAAATCCACCAGAGTTCTTCTCCCTTGAGGTAAAGCACATTAATGACTTCCACCTCTGACCTTTTGACAACAGTGATGCTCTTGTTAAGGAAAGTAATTTGTCATATGTTTAAGATCACAAGATGGTATCTGTTTACATTGCATTCTCTGTGTTTCCCTGAAACTTTGATCAGAAATAATGTCCTGTTGACACTTTTCTGAAAGCTCTCTAAGATTCATTTGCAATCTGATTAAAGTCTTCTCCTATTTGGCAGTGTCTGATTTCTGCCACAATGTCGCAGATTTTCATTTCCTCTCGTGCATGTGGTTTATGAATTGTGTTCTTAGGCAGAAATGCAAGGTTCATGCAAACTACAATCAAACTCGAACTTTCACCCTTAGGGCAACATGCAGAATGAGGAACGTTTTGAGGATGAGAAAAGATGTTTGTTATTTATTAAATCCAAACACATATTTCCTAGAACAATCTGATTGAATCTAGGATTTCTGTCCCATCCACAGCCCACAGGTCCAAAACAACTTGTATCAAGGTCATAAGTAACTCCAAAGTGGCAGTGACAAAGTTAATTCCTCCCCCTTCTTGGTCTGTCCCCAATACTGACATGGTTAGTCACACCATCCTTCTTCAACATCTGTCTTCTGTTGAAAAGGGCTGCCCTCATATCCTTTCTTATCAATATAATTATAGCAGGAGAATCACTTGCAATGGTATCTCATTCCTTACTCATCCTATTATCTTTGGTTCAGCCCTGGGCCTATCCTTGGCCCTATCCTATTTTTCATTGACATGTTCCCCCCTGGTGTCATCATGAAATTTGTGGCATTACTTTTCACATGCATGTTGACAACACTCAGCTCCAATACTATAGCACCTCATGACTCCTCCACTGCTGCTAAATTAAAAGATTGCTTGGGCCAAACATTATGGGGGAGGTGGGACAAAAAACGTGGTGGCAGAGTCCTCACTGCTGGACATGTAACATCCATTACATGTAACATGTAAAATCTGACATCCTAAGTCACATTTTCACCACTGAGCTGGGTATCTCTAACTGGGATTTTTCCAGGTTCAGCAGAACTGCCTCAATTTAAAGTGACTTCTCACAGCAATTTTGCTTTGGTGAGAGCTGATGTGGTATGGGGTAAGGCCCTCTTCTCTGAAAGCAGATTTTAGATGCCAGAGGGACAATGCCAACATGGGACTTTGATCAATTTGACAGAGGGTGGCACGGTGGCTCAGTGCTGCCTCACAGTGCCAGGGACATGAGTTCAATTCCAGCTCAGGCCACAGTCTGTATGAAGTTTGCACATTCTTCCTGTGTCTGCCTGGGTTTTTGACGGGTGCTTTGTCTCCTCCCACAGTCCAAAGATGTGCATGTTGGGTGGATTGGCCATGCTAAATTGCCCATAGTGCCTAGGGATATGCAAGTTGGGTGGATTGGCTGTGGGTCTAGATGGGATGTTCTTTGGAGATTCAGTATGGACTTACTGGGCTGAATGGCCTGTTTCCGCATTGCGGAGATTCTGTGAAAAGCCACAAGGCTCTGTAGTCCTTGCCCCTAACAGCACTTAACAGGCCCCACCAATCCATATCATGTCCACTTCACCACTTCCTGTGTCATCTCCATGCCAAATCATGGCCCCTAACTACACCCCACAGACTCCATATTTTTCATGCCCATTAATGCCTTTCATCCAGTCTGCCCTATTAAATAAACAGTAAACTGCATAGTAACAATGGCAAGCAGAGAACAGAAATGCCAATTTAGAAAAATTCTTTGAAAAAACTCTTACAATCCTATGAAAGTATTCAACAGACAATCCTTAAAGTATCAACAACAAATCTCAATTCTTAATCTTGTTCCAATAAACATTGAGATATTGACAAAAAAAATCACAGAAATAACAATGTGTTGCAACCACTTAAAGACGTCAGTCAAGAACAGTCAACAATTCACTTGCCTCATCAAAACAGATTGCCCTGTTCAGCTAATGTTTTTAGTGTAATGTTTTTAGTATCAGCCAAGTGTGGAAAACAAGAAGAGGTGAACTATCTCCTTTTTAACATTCAATCTACTTATTTAGATCTAGTTTCTGGGTCTCTGCTAGATTTTATTCATTCTATACTGAACTATTCCTGGTGGTTATTTTTTTTTATTCATTCATAGGACGTGTGAGTCACTGGCTGGGCCAGCATTTATCACTCATCCTTAGTTGCCTCTGAGAAAGGGACGGTGAGCTGCCTTCTTGAACCACTGCAGTTTACTTGGTATAGTGTAATCCACAACACTGGTGGGGAGGCACTTCCAGGATTTTAACCTGGTTTAACCGAAAGGAACAGCAATATGTTTCCAAGTCTAGATGGTGAGGGGCTTGGAAGGAAATTTGCAAGTATTGATGTTCCCATGTATCTGCTGCATTTGTCCTTCTGGAGGTTGTGTGTTTGGAGCATGCAATATAAAGACTCTTGTAAATTTTTGCAGAGCATCTTGTGGATGGGACAAAATGCAGCTCCTGTGCAGTGATGGTGGAGGGACTGAATATCTGTAGATGTTGTGCCTACCAAGTGAGTTGCTTTGTCCTGGATGATGTCAGGCTCCTTCAGGGTTGCTGTCAAGCTTCTTCAGTGTTACTGGAGTTGCACTCAATGCATGTGTAGCACATTCTGTCGTACTTCTTAGCTGTGACTTAGTTGCAGAGTCAGAAGGTGAGTAACCTACTGCAGGATTCCAAACCTCTGACCTACACTTGTAACCACAGCGTTTATGTGTCTAGTCAATTTCTGATCAATGATAACCCCAAGATATTGATAATGATAGCAATGCTACTGAATGTCAAGGGTCAATGGTTAGATTTTGTCTTGTTGGAACTATTCATTGCCTGGCATTTGTCGGCCATGAATGTTACTTGCCATTTGTCAGCTCAAACCTATTTTGCTGCATTTGGAGCTAAAATGCTTCCTAACTCACTCTACATTCCATTTTCTTGTGACAGAATGATCATTGACTCCACTCGTCCCTCCAAAACATGGTCAATATTCTCAAGTACTGTAGACTAACTTTCTCATTTGCCCTGATCATGTGAATTTTCTAACACTTCCACTGATTCTTTATTTCCTTGCTGAATAGCAACCATGACTCTGTTGGTAATGGTATAGAGCTGGATGAACACAGCAGGCCAGGCAGCATTAGAGGAGCAGGAAAGCTGATGTTTCGGGTCTGGTCAGCTTTCCTGCTCCTCTGATGGTGCCTGGCCTGCTGTGTTCATCCAGCTCTACTTCTTGTTATCTTGGATTCTCTGGCATTGGCACTTCCTACTATCTATAACCCTGTTGGTAACACTCTCACCTGAGTCAGACGGCTATGGTCATTCTGCAGGATAAAGTTATCGCTGATATATCTGAGCTGCATTGTGGAAGATACCATCTTTGAAAGGAAACATGAAACTGCTATTTTGGATTGAAGCAAAAGATTCTATGACATAACTCCTCTGCTTTTCTAAGAGATTATTGTCTCTGTCCTACACAACATTTATCCCTCCATCAATATTACAAAAACAGGTTATTGCTGTTTGTGGGAGTCTACTATGAACAATTTTGATGATGAGCTGCCAAAATTTTTAAAAAGTGGCTGCACTTCAAGAGTAATTAATTCTTCATAACACTCTGTGTTTGGTGTTTATGGAAGGTGCAATGTAAATAAAAGTTTCTCTTTCTTTATCCCTGTCCCTTGGATTTCACTTTCACTACTCTTCATGGCTCTGCTTGTGCCCAACTGGACCACTCTGTACCTCTGCTAGATTTCCTCACTTACTGATAATCAACCACACTCCTCCTTTGCTTTTTATTTTTCACTTGGCAACTGTGCTGAACAACTTTGGGATTTCCACCCAACGTATGTCCAAAATTGACAGAATACAAACAGGAAGGGCTGGAGAAATAGAACAGATCTGGCAATGTCTGAGGACAGCAAAACAAAATTAACATTTTGAGTCTGATATAACTCTTTGTCAGAACTGAAAACATCTTGGCACCCGGCAATTGGTTCAACTGTGCCTGCAGCTGATTATTCCCTGTCTGTAATTTCATCTCATTATGGGCTGTCTTAGACTTCTCTTTTTATTCCACTTCCCTGTCCTCTGCTTATGATCAATACACATATCTTATAAACTTTGCTATCTCTATGTGCCCTGAATGCCCTCTGTGCACTTTTGGCAGCTTTCCAAGTTAAAACCTGTTAATTCTATCCCCAGTGCACTGTTATCTCATGGCCCTTCCCCTAGCCCAGTCATACTATTTCACATTCCACTTGTCTCAAATTCATGGCAGAGGCCAGTTTTAGGGATGGGGGGAGAGAAAGATTGGCAGTTGGATGACGATGGTTCAGATCTTGTCCTCAAGAAGAAGCAGAGAACCATAATGTTATCCCAATAAGGGGCTGATTTGTTAAGGGATTTCATGTGTATGGAGAAGACGAGATGGCCAGAGCCTGTGAACTGGAGACTCTGACGCTGCATAAAAGAATCAGAAGAATTGTGGATGTAAATAGGAAGGGGCTAGATGGGAGGAGGATAAAAACTGAATCAAGATAGGAAGAGATCCACTACCAACCACCTCTGCTTGGCTGAGTTTGTTGTTGTTCTGAACAACTTCTACTTTAACTCCTCTCACTTTCTTCAGATAAAAGATTTGACCATGAGTACCCACATGGGGCCCAGTTATCACTGTCCCTTTGAGGGGTACATGGAACATTCTTTGTTTCAGGCCTAGTCAGGCCCTTCCCCACAATTCTTTCTCCAGTATATCAATGTCATTGTTAGTTTTGTTTCCCTGTCTGATCTGGAATTGGAAAGAGTTATCAATTTCGCTTCCAATTTTCACTCTTCCTTCACCTGTACCCAATCCATCTCAAACTCCTCAATATCTGTTTCAATTTCTGAGGATAGACTAGCCACCAATACCCATTACAAATCCATCGACTTCCGCAGTTACCTGAACAATACATCCACACACCCTGTTTCCTGTATTCCATTCTCCCAGTTTCTATGTCTCCACCGCATCTGTTCTAATGATGTTAGCTTCAATTCTTAAAAAATTCATTCATGGGATGTAGGCCAACATTTATCGCCTATCCCAAAAGCCCAGAGGGCAGTTAGGAGATAGCCATATTGGTGTAAATCTGGAGTTTTTTTGGCTAGACCAGGCCCACGTGTTCCATCACAGGGGGGATCATTTCCCTCGCTACATTCAGATCGAAACAGGGGTCACTGGGCTCAAAACATTCACTCTGCTTTCTCTCCACATTTGCTGCCAGACCTGTTGAGTTTTCCTCGCAATTTCTGGTTTAATTTCTGATTTCCAACATCCCAGGTTCTTTGTTGGTTTGTTTTTGTTTGAGGTGGGGCAGGCAAGAACATTCGAGTATTCGAGGAAGTGCTAGCTAGACTGCAACAGAAAGGAGGGTGGTGTTGGCAGAAAGCTTGTTTGAGGGGCCTGGGTGTACTTCTGCTCTTCCTCACTCATAAGCTGCACTCCAAAAAGAACTTGCCCTCTGTGGCTCCCACTTCTGGTTATCTGCTGGGCTTCTAAGTGCCGGGCAAATCTTCTGGCAACTGTTAAACATTTCCAAATACGCTGATTTAAATATTAGAATGAAATGTTTCACCTCTCTGTGATGGAATGCATGGGTGCGTCACAACCTGCTGCTGTCAAACAGTGTCAAGTTGGGAGCAGGTATTGGAGTGAACAGTAGGTGGAGAGTGAGTCACGAGAGAAAACAGTGATTGGCAGACAAAGGAATGGGTAAAGGTCAGCCTGGGAGAATGGTTAGCTGCTTAGGAGGACCATAAGTGGCTGTTAATGAGTTATGTGTTGTAGTAACCCATGTGATGATAAGGCTTGGTGTATGGGGGTTGGCGTAAGGACATGGGAGAAGGTGCTCAGGCCTTAAAATTATTGAACTTGGTATTATTGAGTCTTGAAGACTACAGGGTCTTCAAGTGAAAAGTGAGATTCTATTCTTCCAGCTTGCGCTGAGCTTTATTGGAGGACTGTGGCAAGTCCAAGAGAGAAATGTTGGCCAGGGAACAAGGTGGTATAGTGAAGTGGCAGGCAACAGGAAGCTCAGGGTCACTTTTGCAGAAAGAATGTAAGTGTTCCGCTAAGCGATCACCTATTCTGTGCTTCATCTCCCCAATGTGGAAGAGACCACATTGTGAGCAGCAAGTGAACTACACAGCAACATGGGGTCTTGTTTCTTGATTTTTAAATTCCCAACCTGCTTACAAGGGCCTTTACTCCATAGTTTCAGCTTCTCCCAAATAGTTTGGAATTTACAGCTTTATCACTACCATCTGTCTTGTTCACTAATCTGCCTCTATGTTAAATATTGCTAAGACTGAAATATGGGGCTAAATTTTATCAGCTGCTTGGAGAGGGGGCATCAGGAGGGAGCAGGGCATATTACCGATATCAGAAACTTAGATGAGTGTTCACGTACGACAGCATAAATCTAGGAGAACGTGGGAGGGAAGATTTTTGATGCTTTGGAGCCAGTTCTGGGGCAGTGGGATCTATACAAGATGGACAAACTTCAGCTTAGCATGACTGGAGCTAACATTTTAGGGGGATACCCTAGAGCTGTTGGGGAGGGTTTAAGCTAGATTTGCAGAGTTGGTTGGAAACCTGAGAGTGTGCTCAGTTTTCAGGGAAGCAAAACTAGTAAATTAGGAAATGAAAACAGAAGACAGAAAAATAGCAGCAAATAGGATGACAGCAGAGAATTATATTAAGGAAAATGTTTTTGACCAGTATGGATGTGATAGGCCAAAGAGCCTTTTTCTATGCTGTAGATCTCTTATGATTCTAAACAATGCTAAAAGCATTTAATGTGAATGCAAATAGCATTTGTGAAAAATTTGAACATTTTAATGTGAAGGTTGAGGTAAATGCATATGATTTCATTACCATTATGAAGATGTGGCTACAGGGTAACCCAGATTGGGAACTGAATATAAAAGCTTATTTGGCATTTTAGAGGGATAGGCAAAAAAGAAAAGCAGGTGCGGTAAGACGCTGAATAAAGGACTAGATCAGTTCGTTAATCAGAGAGGATCACAGATTGAAGGATCAAGATATAGAATGAGAGATAATGGGAACTGCAGATGCTGGAGAATCCAAGATAACAAAGTGTGGAGCTGGATGAACACAGCAGGCCAAGCAGCATCTCAGGAGCACAAAAGCTGACGTTTCGGGCCCGAAATGTCAGCTTTTGTGCTCCTGAGATGCTGCTTGGCCTGCTGTGTTCATCCAGCTCCACAAGATACAGAATTAGTTTGGGTAGAACTAAGAAACAGCAAGGAGCAGGAAACATGGTGGGAGTTCTTTATGGACTACCAAACTGTGGTAGAAATGTTGAGCACAGTATCACTCAGGAAATTAGAGATGAATGTAATATGGGTGATTTAGCCATAATGAGTGACTGCAATTTGCTGATTGACTGGATTGCAGTGACCGATGAATTCCTAGAAGCTGTGCAAGATGGATTTTTGGAATAGTATGTCCATGAACCAAACAGGAATTGAGCTAGTTTGGATTTAGTATTGTGCAGTGAGAAAGGGCTAATTAATAATCTTGTTGTAAAGGAATCTTTGGGAAATAGTGACTGTAACATGATAGAATTAGGTGTTAAGTTCGAATTGGACTTTCTACCGTAATTTAAAGAAATATGACATGATCATTAACAGATTTACATTACTCTAAAGAACAAATATCTGAAGCAAAACATAAATCAATTGTAACTGACAAAGAAGTTAAATAAAAAGGAAAGACTGTCAATGCTGGAAACCTGAAATAAAATCAGAAAATGTTGGAGAAACTTCACAGGTTTGGCAGCGGCTGTAGAGAGAGAAACAGAGTTAATTTTCTAAGACAGATATAAGTCTTCTTCAAGTCCGAAGAAGTGTCATATCAATACAAGTTAAAGATTGCATTAGATTAAAGGAAATGACTTAGAAGCTCAATCCATATTCAAAACAGAAATTGATTGATTCTAGAGAACAATGACATCGAGGGATATGGAGATAATGTGGTAAGTGGCATTACAGTAGATGATCCAACATGACCAGCTGGATGGGTATATCAGTAGGAAGGTTTTTGAGGGATATGGGCCAAATGCTGGCAAATGGGACAAGATTAATTTAGGATATCTTGTTGGCATGGATGATTTGGACTGAAGAGTCTGTTTCCATGCTGTACAGCTGTATGTTTCTATGACTCTGATCTGATTTTGAACTGATGGGCTGAATGGCATACTCCCTTTCCTAGGGTTTCCATCACATTGCTGGTAAACATGCTTTGATTCCCCCTCAGTGACTTCTTCAAGCTAGGGTAGAATTTATTAATGGCTGTTCTGCAGCCTACAGAATTTTACTGTAATAACTTTTCTCATCCACCACATCAAAATGATCCCATCTTAGTTGGTCCAAAATGACAAGATACACGTAGATATTAACAACCCATACTGATTAGAATTATAGAATTTCACAACATGGAGTGAGTTATTAGGACTGCTTCTGTCTCTCCTGCCTTGCCCTGTTCTCTGGAAAAGAAAGCTACCTGATGCTATTCAAATACCATTTTAGATTTCTTTCCTGCAAATATTTTTGTGACCTTTGCAATGATTTCTGCCAATCAAAAACTACTTCTGTCTCTTTGTTACACCCGTTAGTTTTCAATTTTCTCTTCATGTCTGGGCCACCTGAGCTCAAAAGGAACAAAGCTGTTGAACAGAATAGTTTTAACTGTTAATGGAACAGGAGTGGGTTATGGTACAGGTTCAATCACAGTTAACCTCTTGAATGGTCTGGGCTAATAGGTCAGCTGAATGCAATAGAGATTCAAAAAATAAATTCAATTAGATTTGAAAAACTTATCTGCAGTTATAATTGAAATGTTTCCTTTGAATAGTCGATGTCAAATAAACAAGGAAAGAGGTTTTTCATAATCATTTAACTTAAGTGATGACATTCTAACATTAATTTGTATGGTTTCTGAATATTTACTTGCAATTCAGAAAATTGTATGTTCGTTATTAATTGTATTTTTAAACAATGTTACATCAAACCCATGCTAGATTGTTACAATGTTAGAAATTGAATTTGGCAAATGGACTTGCATGGCATTACATAATGAAATGATTCACGTTTTAGCAATTGTATGTTTTCTTTCAGTGCATTGGGATTGTTAACATTTCAAGTACCTTATCCTTGTGTAAGGTCTGTATAGTGTACCAACTTTTATCGCAGCTGTTCTAGTAGCTCTGTGATTAATTCTCTTCAAGTAATTATCCAACTGATTGAACGTCCACTGCTTAGTAACAGACAGTTAATTGTGTACAGGGTACAAGTGTATTTTTACCTCAAAGCTTTTTTTAATGTTTGACCTGTTTTTAATTGCCCATTTAATTAAGCAAGAACAGGCTTTTTAGAGAAGAGATTAATTTAATACATTCTCAAAAATAGTCCCAATTTTCAATTGTTGTTAATTACCGAAATCAGAGAAAAGGCTTTTGTTACACTGGTCTTGCAACTTAGCACGTGTGTGTGTGTGTGTGTGTGTGTGTGTGTGTGTGTGTGTGTGTGTGTGTGTGTGTGTGTGTGTGTGTGTGTGTGTGTGTGTGTGTGTGTGTGTGTTTTAGTTCATCTTCAACGATACCTTTGCCTATAACTTGTAGCATTATGAGGGGGATGGGATGGCATGTGCATAGCGGGGAAAGAGGTTCCAAAAGGAAAACTCTTTGTTACTCTTCCTTGCTTGTATGCTTGTACACAGTTGTTGTTATCCTAATTACAAAGACATGTCGCGGCTCAGGGAGTTATCTCGATAATGACAGTTATCCTTCTTCGTTCAGGTTACTGACAACACTTACAACATTCAGAAGAGACGCTGCTCTCCAACAGTCGAAATATTTATGAGGTCACAAATTTTACTATTTAATTGAAAAGATAGTTCATGCTTTAACTGAGCTAGGAATGGAAAGGGTAACTAACAACTTTTTTTCGTTGTACTGCTTATCAGACTGTTGACTAGCAATCTTGGAAGAATCACAATCTCTTCCTATTTCAGCTCCATATTGGGCAGATCAAAATAATTGTTTTCGTTCTTTGCTAAAAGGTCTGTGTCCTTGCTTTCAATTCCATCTCTTTCCCTGGCCACTGGAGAACTGGATTGTTTGTAACCTCAATATTCTATCTGTTCCTGAGTTGCGTTTTGCTCCCATATCCTCTTCCTCACAAGGACCATCTTTGTAGCATCACATGCTCTTGGCTCTACCTCAGCAGTCTAATATAGAACATTTTCTTGCCAACTTCCAGTTTGTCAACTTCCATAAACATCAAGTCATCCAAACATCTGCTTCCTGTAACCTATCACATATCAACCTGGCCCGGAACACCTATCCCTTGCCGGCTTGCATTAGCTCCAGTTTGCCTAGCCCGCCAAATTAAAATTCTCTCTCTCATGTTCATGTACTTCATTGCCTTATTCTTGCAACACCTTTCATTTGTTCAACTTCCAATCTATAACCCCTCAAGAATCTCCGTTAACTTGACTTTATCCTTTAATGGTAAAGTGGAACAATCCAAGGTGCAGTTTAATGCTGCACTTCAGGCTGCTCCAGCAACTGCTGCAAGGACGCTGCGCTCAGGAACATGCGCACTCTGGATTGGACCAGGCTGCACGTCTGGCTTATACAATTCCTGCCATAGCACTTACTCATTCTGAGCCCACATTATATTGCCATGCCTTGTCTTTCTGCACTTTGTTTCCTCAATCGGAGATACCAGGTTCACAGTACTGCAGCAATGCTGTGCTGTTTAATGTGCACACACAGCCAGGAAGATTGTCATCTTTGAGATAACAAGGTGTGGAACTGGGTGACCGCAGCAGGCCAAGCAGCATCAGAGGAGCAGGAAGGCTGATGTTTCAGGCCTAGAACCTTCTTCAGAATTATTTGTCAGTCATATTTATCAGCAGGCCTCAGTCAAGTGAAGAGGATAACACTTGCTCAGGAGTTGTCAGCACAGAAAGTCAAGAGTGGCCTTCGATACCAGTCAAAGTCCTGCTCTGGGTGATCAGGCAGGATATTTTTCTCATAAGGAGTGAGAAGCTGAACTGCTGACAGTACCCATCCCGTCTTGTCTTTTCTGCCCTATTGTGGGCTGTTTTCCTCCTGGAATGAGAGAGAGAGACAGGTATAGTAGAAGATGAAAATAGGTGGTGCATCAATTACTACAGATGCAGGTGAAGAAGTGTTCTGAGTGATTCAGTGGGCCGTGCAGACGGCATGCAGGCTTAGTGGTGTCATGGGTTGGGGTGAGTGAGAGTGAGTGGGCAAAATGTTGTACACAATAGTCAGGGTGGTAGAGTATGAGGCTTGGGTACAGTGGCAGAGATAGATTGAGTGTGAGGTATTGGAGAGATGATGATGATACTTATCTTGGAAAAATGGAGAAGGATAGTGACGTTTTTTCCTGCATTCCTCCTCAGAATACTGCTGTCAAAAAAGGGGAAAGAACTGTAGATCGAGTCATAGAGATATACATCTTGAAAACAGACACTTTGGTCCAGCCCGTCCATGCCAACCAGATATCTTATATAAATCTGGTCCCATTTGTCAGCATTTGGCCCATATCCCTATTCATGGACCCATCCAGATGCTTTTTATATGTTGTAGTTGTACCAGCCTCCACCACTTCCTCTGGCAGCTCATTCCATACACGCATCACCCTTTGCATAAAAAGTTGCCCCTTTAGTCCCTTTTATATATTTTCTCTCTCACCTTAAACCTATGGTCTCTAGTTTTGGACTCTGTTACTCTGTGGAAAATACCTTACCTACTTGCCCTATTCATTCTCATCACGATTTTATAAATCTCCACAAAGCCACCCCTCAGTCTCTGATGCTCCAGGGAAAATTACCCCAGATTATTCAGCCTCTCCCTATTGCTCAAACCCTCCAACCCTGGCATGAAATGCTGGAAATCTGACATAAAAACAGAAATGGCTGGAAAGTCACAGGAGGCGTGGAACATCTGTGAACTGAAATCAGAGTTCATGTTTCAGGTCCAATGGCTCTCCTTCAGATTACTGCTGAGACTGTTTCCACTGGGTGACATCCTGATACAGGATGGCATGGCCTGGTGTCATGGCTTCACTGCAGGCCCTGGGGATGAGGAGGTCCTTGACTGACATCATCCCCTCCAGCAGGACGTGTAGGACCCTGCCCCAAATCAGGATAATGACATCCCATAAAAACCCACAGAACTGCAGATGTTGTAAATCAGAAGCAAAAACAGAAGTTGCTGGAAAAGCTCAGCAGGCCTGGCAGCATCTGTGAAGAGAAATCAGAGTTAATGTTTCAGGTCTGGTGAACCTTCCTCAAAGCTGATATCCCATGTCTGCCACGTTCAAGGAAAATCTCACATATCTCATTGTGGCCAACATGCTTTTAAAGATGGTGTGGGTGCAAGACATGTCAGTGAGTTTCAGGATATTAAAAAGCACTCTGAGTGTTGAGTTATTCTGGGAATGGCACATGGCAACATGGAGCAACATTTGGATGTGAGGGAGACATAAGGCCATGGTCGGTACACAGAAAGATGAACAAAAAAAGAACTGCAGATGCTATAAATCAGGAACCAAAACAAAGTTGCTGGAAAAATTCAGCAGGTCTGGCAGCATCTGTGGTGGAGAAAACAGAGCCCACACATATAAACAGAAAGATGAGTTTGTTTAGAGATGGTGAAAAAAACTTGTTAGGTTTTTTAGCGAGTCTTGCTTCACACAAATCAATGCAACTCAAAAAATATTAACAATAAAAGCAGAAGTTGCTGGAAAAACTCAGCAGGTCTGGCAGCAATCTGTGAAGAAAAAATCAGAGTTAATATTTCAGGTCTGGTGACTCTCTTCGTCAGGAACATTAAGCTCAACCTATTGTTTTTATATTGAGCTTTGAGAGATGTCAATACTGAGAGAAAAATTTCCAATGCTACTGTGATATATTCTTAGAGCAATTATGATACCCACTAACACAATTTGTTCAAACAAACTCTTCACCCCAGTTCCATCAGAAAATCCTCAAACGCAGAATTGTGACATAGAATCCAGAGAGGTCATTCAGCCCATTGAAGCATATTTCTCCCACTACCACCTCATTCCCCATAACCCCACATTTACCATGGCCAATCTATCTAACCTGAATATCCTTTTGGGAGGAAACCTACACAGACATGGGGAGAACATGCAAACTCCACTCAGGCAGTCACCCAAGGCAGGAACTGAACCTTGGGCCCTGCTGCTGTGAGGCAGCAAGCTGAGCCACCATGGAAGCAAGAACAAATATAGTTTTCAGAAGGGAACTGAGTCAGTACCTGAGGAGAATGGCAAATCTCATGGTTACATTAATATCCAGCAGTATATACCTTGGCTCCTCACTGAATGGAACTTGACAATTTAAAACCAACATGTAATTTTCAATTATGGACTGTACAGTAAATATAGATATAGAGAATTACATTGTGATTGCCCCAGTTTCACTTGGATGAGGACTACTACAGTTAGAAAGAGCAAATTTCTCGTTCCCAATTCTTCATATACAAGTCGGTGTAATCTCAGATTACTAACTGGGGAAATTTAGAGGTATTTATGATGCTCTGGCATGAATAATGTATATGTAATCCCTATGAAGCCTTCCTTTCAGTACAATTTTTAAAATTCTAGAATGGTAATCTTGTTAAATGGAAATAAAAAGATATAAAACAAGATTTTAAAAAGTACATTTAAACAGAAGGATTTGCATTGGTAGAATTGGGAACATGGCAAATGCAGAGAATTGGTAAAGTAAAAAGCAGCTGATGTGTTGGGGTGCAAGAGAAAATTGAAATTAGTGTATAGTAATGAGGTGGTTGGGAACAGAAGAATGGGAACCAAAAAATGTGTAACTGTGCAGCAGAGAAAATGCACGCAAATGGAAGGACAATAAAATGAAGTAGGTGGAAAGGAAATAAATGATAGATATATAACATGTTGCTGATTTTATATATTGTATTATACCACCTGTGTAAGGCACTGCAAACATGCCTACATCAGATGAACTATCCAGAACGCAGTTTGCCAGCAACCTTTGAAGTGCAATCAAGGATGAGTAACAAATAATGATCTTACTATGGATGCTCACATTCCATGAAGGAATTAAAAAAAAATCTTTTCTTATAGAGGATTGACAAGCCAAAATTAAAACCAGAGCAAAGTTTTTTTTTAAAAACATACATTTTGACACAGTGCTACTGAAGTGCATTTAAAAATTTAATTCTACTACACTTTACCTAGAAATCAACAGTATGCAATCTGCTCCCATTGTAGATTAGACAAAACAGTAGATCAAAGACAATGCTTCTTTATTGTTTTTGCAGCAATTATTGACCTCCAGAAGGAAAGAATGTCCATTTAATGGTTTTACAATCAGAATCATTAAACAGTAATGGTGTCTCTGCGATCTGAGTGAAAAGCCTGAAAACTCTTTATCCAATAAAATCAGTCAAATGCATTCTTATGGAATTTTACCGTGGTCAACAGCCATAAATACATTGTTTGTGTATAAGTTTATGTCAGGTTTTATAAAGCTTAATTAACCCTAATAGATACTGGGCAGTTGGAACTATGACTTCAATAGCAGTGTACAAGGAATGCAGATAGATGCATAATATTTCATTCGTGCCATTTACAGATATCCTGAGGAGAAGGTGTGTTTTCAATGCCTGAGCTATTTTGTAAAGTAAGGGAGGGCATAAAGTGAAATTCTATTTCACCCGATCAGTGGTTAATAATAAACAATTTGGAACAGTATTGTATTAAGTGGTATATGTTGAAGTTAAATTATAGATATCAAATGGTATAAAGTTAAACATTTATTTAATGTATGGATATCTACCATTTCAAATATTTGATATATAGCAAAAACAGTTGAAGGGTTTGAAAGATGTCTCATGAAATGGTGAGAGTCATGGTGGGATTCCAATAACTAGTGGGAACTGAGTATTTTTCCTCTACAATTTATTTTCATGACTTTAGGATGATTGAACAAGCTGCAAAGTTCTGGAAAAGTAGGACTGAAACAGTGAGACAACTGCACATGTGCAACTGCTCCCTCAGTAATGCACAAGAGAAATGGACACCAGTCAAACCTCCACATTGTATGCTTCATACTGGTAAAGATAAATAATGTGATTCTCAAATTGATTTATCAGAATCAGATCGGTAATCATGGTTGGTCATGGTGAGTGTGTATAGGACATTGTTAAGGGAGGGAACAAGTTATACTATACTGCACTAGAAGAAAGACCTCTGTTGTCCAGTACAAGACACTCGACATAAGTGTTAAGTATATATAATGTATTCTATCAGTCTCAATGTTATAGAATAACAATTTAAGATGTCACAATTTCAATGGTTAACTGGAAAATTAAACATTAACCTGTTCATTGCTGAACAAGAAATAAGACAGAATTTTATTTGAATGCTCCAAATTTGTCAAGTAGGTCAAGTGACAAGTATGTCAGAAAAATAAATTTGTGATTGGTTTGAGCATTATTCCCAAGAAAGTCTATCACTTGGAACAACAGCCAGGATCTTCACAACATGGCAATTAGAAGAAAAATGTCAGGAACAGAAACATGACTATCATCAACCTAACTAAGGCATTTGACACAGTTACCTACCAGGCACTCTGATGGATACTGTCACAATGTGACTGCCCTGATAAGTTCATCAGGATGCTGAGGCTGCTGCGTGATGACAGTGCTTAGCAACTGTGGATTGGAGTCTGAACCTTTCCCCGTGGATGCAGGGGTCAAGCAGGGCTGCATCATTGCATTCAACCCATTCACTATCTTCATTGCTGCCATCCTCCATCTCACTAGCCAAAACCTGCCCAAGGGAATTCAAATCATTGACCATATCTATAGTAAGCTGTTCAGCCTTAAACGGTTCAAGGCCAAGAGCAAGTATTTCACCATCTCCATCTTGGAACCTCACCATACTGATGACATGCCATCCCAGCAAACTCTGCAGGGCATCTTGGATGGCTTTGCCAAGGCATATAGGTTTCAAGGCCTTAGCCTTAACATTAAAAAAATGAAATGTGAATTACAACCCATACCTTGGCAGCCTTTTATCTTCCAAGGCCAAAGTCGTGATTTACACCACTGCAAACACACTAGAGACAAATTCCCTCAGTCCCTATTCATTGTGGCCAGGGACTTCAATCAAGCCAACCTCAAGCAGGTGATGCCACAATACCACCAACACATCTCCTGCCCCACCAGGGGATCGAACATTCTGGACCGCTGCTACACAACCATCAAAGCGCTGACTGCTCAAACCACCGCTCACAAATCCAACCGCAGCGCTGTGTTCCTCCTCCCAGCTTACAAGCAGAAGCTGAAACAGGAGAATCTTTCATAAAAAGAAGTACGGTTCTGGGCCAAGGCAGTGGAAGACCGTTTCGGGATTGCTTCGAATCAGTGGACTGGATCGCGTTCAAGTGGAAAACGTAGACAAGCACACCACCATCATCACAGACTTCATTAGGAAATGTGTGAAGGACTGTGTACCAAAGAAGTCAATTTGAGCATTCCTGAACCATAAACTTTGGATGAACCAGGAAATTCACTCCCCATCAAAGACCAAATGTGCAACATTCAAATTTGGTGCTTGGACCGATACAGAAAATTCAGATATGACCTCTACCAGCCATTAGGGAGGCCAAGATACAGGAGCGGACCAAGTTAGAGGCCCAGACCTACCAAAGAGACTCCTGCTGTCTATGCCAAGGCCTAAGTGACATTACAGGATACAAAGTGAAACTATGTAAGACAACAGGCAAAGACAAATGCCTCCCTGAGTGCTCTCTATGCTCAGTTTGAGCAGAATAGGTATGTGGCACCTGCCCTGACAGCCCAGGCACAACTGTTCTCTCTGTCACCGCTTCAGAAGTTAGATCAGTCTTCCTGCAACTCAACCCAAGGAAAGAGACAGGTCTGGATGGTTTCCCCAGCCGAGCACTCAGGTTCCGGTGGAGATATTCACCGACATCTTCAACCTCTCCCTCCTGCAAGCCGATGTGCCCACCTGCTTCAAGAAGACCACCATCAACCTCATTACCAAGAAAACACATTCAACGTGCCTTAAAGACTACCGCCCAGTGGCTCTGACCTCCATAATCATGAAGTGCTTTGAGACGCTGGTCATGGCGTACATCAACTCTAGTTTCCCGATCTGCCTCAATCCTCTAAACTTTGCTTAGATTAGATTAGACTCCCTACAGTGTGGAAATAGGCCCTTTGGCCCAACAAGTCCACACCGCCCCTTGAAGCATCCCACCTAGACCCATCTCCCTATAACCCACACACCCCTGAACACTACGGGCAATTTAGCATGGCCGATCCACTTAGCCTGCACATCTTTGGACTGTAGGAGGAAACCTGAGCACCTGGAGGAAACCCACGCAGACACGGGGAGAATGTGCAAACTCTGCATAGACAGCTACCCGAGGCTGGAATCGAACCCGGGTCCCTGGCGCTGTGAGGCTGCAGTGCTAACCACTGAGCCACTTTGCCTAACAACGTGGAGGATGTCATATCCCTTGCCCTGCACTTATCCCTGGAACATCTGGATAACAAAAACACCTACGTCAGACTCCAGCTCAACAACTACAGCTCCGCCATCAACACCATTATCCTGTCCAGGCTGATCTCAAAATGCTGTGACCTTGGTCTCAGGTCTGCCCTCTGCAACTTTGTCTGCTTTCTGACCTACAGACCACAATCAGTTGAGATAGGTAGCTGCACCTTCTCCACCGAAACACTCAACACTATAGGCCCCAAGATTGTGTCCTCCGCCCCTACTGCACTTCCTGTACAACTGCAATTGTGCTGCCAAATTCTAAACAATTGTTGTCTAAAAGCTCACTGGTATCACTATCATAGTGGTGCCCAACAACACTGAGTCAAAATACAGAAGGGAGATAGAGGGCTTAGTAATGTGGTGCAATGAAAACAACCTGTCTCTCAATGTTGACAAAGGTAAAGAGCTGATCATCGACTTCAGAAAAAGAAGGAGAACATGGCCCCGTCTACATCAACAGAATTGAGGCTGACAGAGTAAAGAGCTTCAAGTTCCTCAGAGTGACGATAACCGATGAGTTACTCTGGAGTTCCCATGTAAATGTGACAGTCAAGAAGGCACAAAGCACCTCTTCTTCCTGAGGCGACTCAAGAAATTTGGCATGTCCATAAGGTCCCTCACCAACTTCTACAGATGCACCATTAAAAGCATACTGTCCAGGCTGATGCAGAGATGAAGTCACATGGCATTTCTGGTGAGCTGGTAAGATGGATGCCAAACTGGCTTGATCAAAGGCGACAGAGAGTAACGGTGGAAAAGTGTTTTTCTGAGTGGATGTCTGTGACTAGTGATGTTCTGCTGGAACTTCTGTTGATTGTAATATATACTAACACTTTGGAGGAAAATGTAGGCACTCTGATTATTAAGTTTGTGGACGAAGACTCGGGGAGATGCAAATAGTGAGGAGAATTGCCAGTGAATATGGGAAGGATATAGGCTAGGTGGAGATTTGCGTCATGAAAGGCAGAAGGAATTTAATCCAGGCAAATGCAAGGAAGGTCTAACGCAGGAGGGAAGTATTCAGTAAATGGCAGAACCCTTAGGATCATTAATATATAGGTAGATCAAGAATTACAAGTCCACAGTACCCTAAAAGTGGTAACACAAGTGGATAAGTTATCAAGAAGGTTTATGGTATGCTTGTTTTCATCATTTGGGACAAGTATTTTGCAGCTGTACAGAACTTTAGTTAGGTTACATCTGGAATATTGCACACTGCTTTTGTTGCCAAACTACCAGAAGAATGTACCTGCATATGAGATGGTACAGAAAAGGTTAAACAGGATGTTGCCTGATTTGGAGGGTCTTCCCTATGAGGACAGATTGGACAAACTTAGTTTATTTTCAGTTGAAACTCAGAAGTTGAGGGATGACATGATAGGAATTCACAAAATTATGAGAGCTATGGATAGAATGAAGAATAGGAGTGTTTTTCTAGGGTAGAAATTACTAGAGAGCATAGGTTTAACATAAAAGGGGCAAATTTAAAGATGTTAGAGGCAAGTTTTTTTTACAGAGGGTGGTAAGTGCCTGGAATGGACTACCAGATGAGATGGTACAAGCAGATAAAATATCAACATTTAAGAAGCATCTTGACGGATACATGAATAGGCAGGGATTGAGGAATACTGGTCATTTAGAGGCAAAATGTTTTCAGTTTAGAAGGCTGGCATGGTGGCTCCGCGGTTGACATGGCTGCCTCACGGTGCCAGGGACCTGGATTTAATCCCAGCCCTTGGGTGACTGTCTGTATGGAGTTTGTACGTTCTCCCCATGGTGCGTGGGTTTCCTTCGGGAACTCCAATTTCCTCCACAGCTCAAAGATCTGCACATTAAGTGGATTGGCTGTGCCAAATTGTCCACAGTTTCCAGGGATATGCAAGCCAGGTGGATTAGCCATTGGGATCGTAAGATTATAGGGTCGGCGGTGCTGGGTCTGGGTGGGAAGCCCTTTGGATGGTCAGCGTGGACTTGATGGGCTGAATGGCCTGATTCCACGCTGCAGAGATTCTGTGATTCTATGAAAGGCATCATATGTCAGCACAGGCTTGGTGGACTGAATGGCCTGTTTGTGTGCTGCAGTGTCTTTGTTTGTTCTTAAGAGCTTTAGCAAAAAAAAGATTTTAATTGAACGAATTGTTGTTTTTCACTTGGTCAGCAGAATCAGTTCTGATCCTTGAACAGTGACTGAACACTAAATTAAAATTAATTGGCATAGTAACTCTACAATGGTATTTCAGCAATCAAATAGTTATTTTGAATGTACGACACCACTAGTTCTTCCAATCTACTCAAATCTCCTCTCAGACAGTACCGCATCCCAACATAGTAAATATCTCACATTATGTATCAAACCCTAGCATGGTTACAGTTCAGGCTTGTGAGAACATTAGAGCTTAGAAGGTTAAATAACATAGACAAGATTGATAAATTTGACTTCTAATTTTTTGAGGAATGAGTTCGATTAATGTAAGCACTTTTGCCGACCATCGCTTTGCTAATTTTCTAGACAGTTCCTCCCCTAATCTTTAGACACAGAAGAGCATAGTTTCATAGGTACTAGTGCTCTCATTAATATATTGCAACTGATTATTAATATGTAAATCAAGACAATGAAACAGCCAGGAGATTTGATTGTGGTAGCATCATAACTTCCATAATATCTGTATGTATTTTCAGCAGGAATTGTGGGAAAATAAATCAATGAATTATTTTCCTTATTTCTGGGCTAAGGATAACTGTAGCCCATGTAATGACACAAATGCTGGAATCAGCTGATGCAGCACAAGGCATCATTGAATATTTTTTTCGTAGAATAGGATCCTCACAATGTGGAAACAGGCCCTTTTGCCCAACAAGTGCACAGCAACGCTTGGAGCATCCCACCCAAACCCATCCCCTTATAACCCACCTAATATGTATATCCCTGAACACTATGGGGCAATTTAGCATGGCCACCCACCTAACCTACACATCTTTGGGTTATGGGAGGAAACCCATGCAGGCATGGGGAGATGTGCAAACTCCACACAAACAGTCACCTGAGGTGGGAATTGAACCCAGGTCCCTGGTGCTGTGAGGATACAGTGCTACCCATTGAGCCACTGTGCCACTCCAAATTGAATTGTTTCAGTTTTTCAGTCACAGAAGGAACAACCCTCATTCATTTACCTTCTCGCTTCTCATTGTTCAAGGCTCCAAACACACCTTTCAAGTGAAGCAGTGATTTATCGGCACTTCACTCAATCTAGTCCGCTGTAATCATAGCTCACAATATGGCCTCCTCTACGTGTGTGTGTTTAGTTGTAAGAGGAGTATGTCAGAAGTTTGAGTGGGGAGTTTTGGGATTTCGGCTCGCCTCAACCTTAGGAATGTGGTAACCAGTGAAAAATAATTGCTTCAAATGAAGTCAGGGGTCACTGAAGATTTGCGAAGAGGCAGAAGCAACATCTTAGGAGCACAAAAGCTGACATTTCAGGCCTAGACCCCGACTACAAATTGTGTGTTTTTGAACAAAGTAGAATGTATTTGCAAATAAACAAGCATCTTGGAAGAAATTATACATCCCATAGTGTGTGTGTGTGTGTGTGTGTGTGTGTGTGTGTGTGTGTGTGAGCATGTGCATGCATGAGGGAGTGTGTGCATGTATGTGTACTTGTGTGTGAGAGTGTGTGTGTGAGTGTAATAAGTACTTCAAAACAGTACAAGCCAACAGGAGAGTAAGGAAGATTTTACAGATGCAGAAGTGTGGTACAGTCACCTGTAGTGTGATGTGAACCCAGATCATACACAGGATCTTCTCAGATGAGGAGGAGCACGAAGGACACCTGAAGGCTTTGAAAGATGTCCCTCATAAGAACATGATACAATGCTCAACTCATTGATCACCAGTTCTGATGTGCCATAGCAAAAAATTATCAATGACCTCCTCAGAAGACAGACTCAGGATAAGACATAAAGAGTAGCCTTCATCCTCCAGTATGTCCCCAGTGTGGAGAGACTACACCATGCTCTTTGGAGCCTTAAAATGACATTGATGACAATAAGTATCTTGCCAAGATCTTCCATACGGCTCCACTTCTCACCTTCAAACCACAGCCAAACCTCAAACAGACCATTGTTCGCAGCAAAGTACCCAGCCTTGAGGACAGCACCACACAACCCTGCCATGGAAGTCTCTACAAGACATGTCATATCACCGACATGGATACTACTGTCAGAAGTGGGAACGTCACCCACCACGTACATGGCAGATACTCATGTGACTCAACCAATGTTGTCTACTTCATTCGATGCAGGCAAGGATGCATGGTATATTGGCAAGACTATGCAGATGCTACGATAACAAATGAATGGACGCCATGCAATGATCCCCAGACAGGGATTTTCCCTCCTAGGGTGGGGAACACTTCAGAGATCAAGGACGTTCAGTCTCCAATCTTCTGGTAAGTGTCCTTCAAGGTGGCATTCAAGGTACACAACAATGCAAAATCACCGAGCAGAGACTGATAGCCACATTTTGTACCCATGAAGATGGCCTCACCTGTGATCTTGGGTTCATGTCACACTATAGGTAGCCCCACCACACTTTTCTGCATCTGTAAAATACTCCTTACTTTCCTGTTTTGGCATCATCACCTTGATAAATTGTTATGATCCCTCCACCTTAATTAGTTTGTACATTTTTGAATTATTACAATCTGTCCCCAGTCTTCTAAAGCACAGGTCTGGCCGGGTTGTTGTGGAACATCCTGCTCAATTATATCAGTTTTGTGCCGTGTGTTCTTTACAAAAGGTTTTGTGCAGAAAACCAACATTGGCGATGAATCCATAAGACAAAGATCCACATGAAATATCCTCGAGGGCCTGTGGGAAATCAAGATGGTGCATTGGTGCATCCTATTGGATGGTTCCCTGAGGAGACCATCAAAGTCATTTGTTAGAACAGGTCATTGCCACAATTTTTAAATAAACACAAAATCTAGGTTGACAGTGAGAAGCAGTAAACCCCCCCCAAACCAGTTGATTTCTCAGTGCACACCCGAGATCTCACCACATACTGTCCTTGAGGTAGCTCGAGTGTGGAACAGACTGCTGCCCACTTCCTTTTGAAATATGTCTTTGCAAAGAATGTCAAAGAAGAGATACGGCATTATAGAGAAGGATCACAGGATTTGAAAAATTAACTCTGATTTCTCTCCACAGATGCTGCCAGACCTGCTGACATTTTCCAGTAATTTCTGCTTTTGTTTCAGATCTTCAGTGCCCACAGTTCTTTGTCTTATTTAAGTGATACAATGGCTTTTATTGTGGTTCATCCTGAAGACTTACATAGCACAGGACTCTGTATTCCCTCGGCTCTTCCCACATATGCCCACCTGGGGCGGACATCAGTATCTGTAAATGTCCGACTGGAAAAGCACAGCATGTCAGACAGCACCTGAAGATCAGGTAAGTCAATGGTTTGGGCTGAAACCCTTTGTCAGGACAGGTTTCACACAACACAGTGACTTACCTGCTCCTCTGATGCTCTCTGACCTACTGTGTCTTTTCAGCCTCACACCTATGGACTCTGGCTTCCAGCATCTGCAGTTTTTATTGTCCCTTAGGTAGATATCAGCTCAGTGGAAGATGCCCTTTGGTTTGTCAAAGCTTATTGTTCCTCCAGTGTAAACAGTTGCTTGTGACTTAGTTGCAGAAGGTTGCAGGAACAGCATCTCATATTTCACTTGGGAACCCTGAGGCCAATGATATCAATGTGGACTTCAAAAGCTTCAAAATCTTCCCACCCCCGACTCCATCCCAAGACCAACCCTGCTCATACCTGCCTCCCTAACCTGCCTTCCCACCTATCTACCCCTTCTGCCTCAAGACCCACCCCCATCTCCTGCCTACCAGCCTCTCCGGCCTCCTTGACCTGTCTGTCCTCCTTCGACCAACCTACCCGCTCCCTAACTCACCATCTACACTCAACTTTACTGGCTCCAACCCCGCGTTCTTGACCTATTGGTCTCCTCACCACCTATTTTCTCCTTTATCCATCTTCTGTCCACCTCCCCCTCTGTCCCTATTTATTTCAGAATCCCTTTCCCCTCCGCCATTTCTGAAAAAGGGTCTAGACCCGAAACATCAGCTTTCCTGCTCCTTTGATGCTGCTTGGCCTGTGGTGTTCATCCAGCTCTACATCTTGGTATCTCAGATTCTCCAGCATCGGCAGTTCCTACTATCTTTGTGATTTAGTGTTGTGGACTGGTACATGCAAAGGTCCAGGATGGTGTGCAGACGAATGTAGTAAAGTTCATAACAATATGAAGTTGTAGACTTGCTTGCCGAGTTGGTGTGCTTGATTGTAGACGTTTCATCACCCTCCTGGGTAACATCTTCAGTGCGCCTCCAGTGAAGGGTTGGTGTTCTGCCCCACTTGTTATTTATATGCCTCGGTTTGCTGGGGTGGTCGGCATCACTTCTGGTCCTGTTTCTCAGTGGTTTGTATATTGGGTCCAGTTCAATATGTTTGTTGATGGAGTTCCAGTTGGATTGCCGACCCTCCTGGAATTCCCTGGTAGGTCTCTGTTTGGCCAAACCCGATATACAAACGTCTAAAGAACAGAACTGGAAGTAATGCCAACTGCCCCGGAAAACTGAGGCATATACATAACAAACGGGACAGAACACCAATGCTTCTCAGAAGGCTCATTGATGATGTTACCCAGCAGGGTGCTGAAAAGTCTGCAACCAAATACACTGGTTCGGTGAGCAAGTCTATAACCTCATTCATAATCCAAGCTACAAATCTTCTCAAAAACTTTAACTGGATAACAACAATTGAGAAGGCTCAGTTAGGAAAATTTTCAGGTTAAGATCGTCTTGACATTGTACACTGAAGGGTTCTATGAAATCACTTGGGTTGAATGAATCCAAGAATGTTTGACATGAATCGTAAATACGACCTGTAACTGTATAATGTCCTAAGGCACCTAAGTGCTACATTCCCAACTGAAGTAAAGTAATCTGTGATGTTCTTAATGTAATGTCATATTTGTAAACTAAGTGTAATACAGTTTTACAAATTTTAAGAATGCAGTACATGATGCCACGCATTTTGTATTTTGGAAACAACATATTCTATGATGCTTGTTGTCATTTTAGTTTGTAACTGGTGGGCAGTGGAGCCAAGGTACATGACAAATGATCTGTTGAACCAAAAGGACGAGTTGGGTACTTACAGGACTCCCAAAAATAATTTGAGTCCCTGTTGCTCTGTGGTTTACGCTTTCTCTCATTATGACCAGCCTGCCCTGACATCCATCTCCAAATTGGCCTTACTTTTGGTAACTCAAGCCTGGTTTGGAAATTTCAATCTAATGAGCCAACTCAGCATATCTGTTTGATGGAGGCCTTAAAACTGTGGTGGCCACGATAGACAGCTAGTCAGTACCTACTTCGATTGGTTGACCAAATGTTAACTGAGGCAACGTTCTTTGGGATCCCACTCTCTGTTCAATACTTTACTCAAATGATCCACCTTCATGAGCGTTAAATGACCATTACAGCCAAGCCTAATCCTGTCCTCTTGCCTGAAATTCACACACCTATATTCTATTAGTAAACTGCTGTAAGAATTCAGAGCGTGCAAGGCAAGTGTTGAAGAGAACTGAAGCATCTCAGTCGTAAATGCCACAATTGAGCATTTCGCACTTTTGGTAACATTCCTAGTTAACAACACCTGGAGCAGTTTAGCAATCTGTAATATTGCCTCTCTTCAAACAGCTATTACTACCTACAACTGGGTTTTGTTCAGCCTTTATTCACTCTCCCCAGGAGTTGATTATAGTGTTCAGTGCTGCCCTTCCCTGTTTGTTCAGCTACAACAGTGCAAAGTGGGCAGGCACTTTGTGTGACCTAGCAGGACAGCATTGCAGACCAGCCCTAGCCTTTGGCTCCCTCAGCTGGGGTTCACTAGCTGTCAGCAGGGGATCCACCATTGGATTGGCTCGCATCTCAGCTAGAAGTGAGTTTCTAAACAACTTTTACCTTTGTGTAGAGTAGACACAGGGGCTGCAGCACAAAATCAACCTGTAATCTTTCAACAGGTATTTTATTTAGCTGCTCAGTTATTTTCAATTTTCTCCGGTTCACTTTATTGCCTTCAAAGTTCCTCGTGCCCTAAGGCATGGATGCAATGAAATGGATTCGAAAGGAAAATGTGCACTGATAGTTCAATTCTTACTTCATTTGTTTCATTTGTGTTTTTACCATATATCCAGCGTAAACAACAATGAAAATCTGAGGTAGACAAACAGGAGGCTGGAAGAACACTGCAAGCCAGGCAGCATCTGGAGGAAAGGAAAAGTCAACATTTCGAATATTACCTTTCACCAGTCCTGAAGATGGGTATTACCTGAAATGTTGACTTCTCCTTTCCTCCAGATGCTGCCTGGCTTGCAAGGTTCTTCCAGCCTCCTGTTTGTCTACCTCAGATTCCAGCATCTGTGGTTTTTTGTCTCTATTAGAAAAGTCACTTCCCTTACATGGTTACTTTCTAGTATGTATATTGCATATGCTTGCATATGAATATGCTGGCATATCTTTTATCTACAGTTATGTGTGCCAATGATTCTGCTGTCAGGATAGGAAACCAATTTTGGTCATCTAAAAATAAGGATCATGTTCGAAGACCTATCATGCTATGGCTTCAAGTACTAAATATATGAACATTGTTCAGTCAGTGAATGAGCATGTCACACAGATAAAGAAAACTGCATTTGACAGAGAACAAGTGTACAACAACTAGGATTATTACAGCGTTATCACAGGCAACAAACATGAATCTTGAAATTTTCCTTTACCTCCAAAAGAGTTTACAGCTTTGAAAACATTCAGATATCTCTATTTAATTTTGCACCAGTGCCAATTCATAGCACATAAAATAACTCTCACAGCATCCCATTAGGTTGATGTTTGATGCTATTCACAAATGATTAACAGTCTTTATTCCTAAATTTAAAACAATGATCATAATTTCAAATATTGCTATCCAGTAAATTATATCAACCAAGGCTATTTCTTTAACACTGAGTTTCCCGTAGTATATAGTCAGATGTGATGTTGCTTGCTGAAAATTCCAGTGTTCAGCTTCATTTACAACTACAATGATATAAAACTATTTGTCTAAGTTTGTGCTGTTGGTTAACAATCAGACAACATAATTGAAAGGTAATATCACCTTGGACAAGACAAAACCAAAGAGAGCTCCATCACCTTCAATGGGGTCATTAGCACTTTGTCATTCACCCTTCAGTATCTTATTCAACACCATTGACAAACTCATCAACACCACAGATGCTTGGGTAAAATAAATATTAAGACAAAATATATTAAGTGATGAGTAGGTTGCCTCTTAACACCTCAAAGCTTCTCAACCAGTTACAAGCCCCAAGCAAGGAGTGTAATGGAATATTTGCCACATGCCTGGATGTGTGCAGCCACTTCAACACCAAGCAGATGTGAGCAGACAGCTTGATAGATCATCCTGTCAATGGACTCAATATCAAATCACTCTATCAGTTGCAGTTACAGTCTTCATGATTTACAAGATACAGAAAGAAACACTGTGCAATTTTCTGGGACTTGAATATGCTGCAAACATTTCAGTTCAGCAGCAAAAGAGTACACGCTGAAGAACAGTGATTCTAACTGCCAGGGCTTGCCTGCATGCTACCAATCAACTACATGCTCTGAACCAGTGGAAATTAGCAGCCAACTGTCCAAAATCTAGCAACAGATGTTTGGGTGGTGGGGCCCCAGCAGCTGCCATGTGGAATTCAACTCATAGAATCCCGACAGTATGGAACAGGCCCGACAGCCCAACGTGTCCACGTTTAACCTAAGAGCATCCCACCCCGACCCATCCCCCTAAACTACACATCCCTGGACACTATGGGCAATTTAGCATGGCCAATCCACCTAAGCTGCACAGCTTTGGACTGTGGGAGGAAACCGGAGTACCCAGAGGAAACCCACACAGACATGGGGAGAATGTGCAAACTCCACACAGACAGTCACCCCAGGGTGGAATCAAACCCGGGTCCCTGGCACTGTGAGGCAGCAATGCTAACCACTGAGCAACCATGCCACCAGTTCTTTGGCAATTGGGTAAGACAAGGAGTAGGATGTAGTGATTATTTGACAGTGGAGGAAATCTAAACATTCCAACATTCAAAGTTGTCATTTTGTTCCTCCCGGTCGCACAAGGAAAGTTAAAACAACTTACCTTAAAAATCTTTTCTTCTTTTGATTTCTTGCTACCTTCCCATCATGGAATTGTCAATACTGACAGACATGCTCAGACCATAGTTAAAATTATAGATGGGTAATCAAAAGGGTGAATTAAAAACTGAAGATAGTAGGATCCATACAAGATGTTGGCAAGTCTAACTTCATGCCAGTTTTAACTAACCCACCTATTTTCTGCCAGGCAGGTAGGATTAAAACTTTATATATTGTTCAGCTATATCATAGGAGGTCATAATGGAAATTATGCCTCTATGAACTAGCTGAGGACAGCTGTAGTTAGCTTGAAATATAATCCATACCATAGACCAAGTGAATAGTTAAACAGAAATACATACAATAACATTGGAATCAGAGCAAAGAAGGCATTAAACACTGGCATTGAAACAAACTGAAGGATTTAGAGATAGTAGGAACTGCAAATGCTGGAGAATCTGACATAACAAGGTATAGAGCTGGATGAGCACAGCAGGCCAAGCAGCATCAGAGGAGCAGGAAAGCTGACATTTCGGGTCTAGATAATGAAATGTGAGGCTGGATGAACACAGCAGGCCCAGCAGCATCTCAGGAGCACAAAAGCTGATGTTTCGGGCCTAGACCCTTCATCAGAGAGGGGGATGGGGTGGGGGCTCTGGAATAAATAGGGAGAGAGGGGGAGGCGGACCGAAGATGGAGAGAAAAGAAGATAGGTGGAGAGGAGAGTATAGGTGGGGATGTAGGGAGGGTATAGGTCAGTCCAGGGAAGACGGACAGGTCAAGGAGGTGGGATGAGTTTAATAGGTAGGAGATGGAGGTGCGGCTTGAGGTGGGAGGAAGGGATGGGTGAGAGGAAGAACCAGTTAGGGAGGCAGAAACAGGTTGGACAGGTTTTGGGATGCAGTGGTTGGAGGGGAAGAGCTGGACTGGTTGTGTGGTGCAGTAAGGGGAGGGGACGAACTGGGCTGGTTTTGGGATGCGGTGGGGGAAGGGGAGATTTTGAAGCTGGTGAAGTCCACATTGATACCATTGGGCTGCAGGGTTCCTAAGTGGAATATGAGTTGCTGTTCCTGCAACCTTCGGGCGGCATCATTGTGGCACTGCAGGAGGCCCATGATGGACATGTCAGCTAAAGAATGGGAGGGGGAGTGGAAATGGTTTGCGACTGGGAGGTGCAGTTGTTTATTGCGAACCAAGCGGAGGTGTTCTGCAAAGCGGTCACCAAGCCTCCGCTTGGTTTCCCCAATGTAGAGGAAGCCACACCGGGTACAGTGGATGCAGTATACCACATTGGCAGATGTGCAGGTGAACCTCTGCTTAATGTGGAAAGTCATCTTGGGGCCTGGGATGGGGTGAGGGAGGAGGTGTGGGGGCAAGTGTAGCATTTCCTGCGGTTGCAGGGGAAGGTGCCGGGTGTGTTGGGGTTGGAGGGCAGTGTGGAGCGAACAAGGGAGTCACGGAGAGAGTGGTCTCTCTGGAAAGCAGACAGGGGTGGGGATGGAAAAATGTCTTGGGTGGTGGGGTCGGATTGTAGATGGCGGAAGTGTCGGAGGATGATGCGTTGTATCCGAAGGTTGGTGGGGTGGTGTGTGAGAACGAGATGGATCCTCTTTGGGCGGTTGTGGCGGGGGTGGGGTGTGAGGGATGTATTGCGGGAAATGCGGGAGACGTGGTCAAGGGCGTTCTCGACCACTGTGGGGGGAAAGTTGCGGTGCTTGAAGAACTTGGACATCTGGGATGTGCGGGAGTGGAATGCCTCATGGTGGGAGCAGATGCGGCGGAGGCGGAGGAATTGGGAATAGGGGATGGAATTTTTGCAGGAGGGTGGGTGGGAGGAGGTGTATTCTAGGTAGCTGTGGGAGTCGGTAGGCTTGAAATGGACATCAGTTACAAGCTGGTTGCCTGAGATGGAGACTGAGAGGTCCAGGAAGGTGAGGGATGTGCTGGAGATGGCCCAGGTGAACTGAAGGTTGAGGTGGAAGGTGTTGGTGAAGTGGATGAACTGTTCAAGCTCTGCTGGGGAGCAAGAGGCGGCGCCGATACAGTCATCAATGTACCGGAGGAAGAGGTGGGGTTTGGGGCCTGTGTAGGTGCGGAAGACGGACTGTTCCACGTAACCTACAAAGAAGCAGGCATAGTTGGGGCCCATGAGGGTGCCCATGGCCACCCCCTTAGGGCTTGGCTGGGGCCTATGCAGGTGCCCATGGCCACCCCCTTAGGGCATAGCTGGGGACCATGGGTCTAGACCCTTCTTCGGAAAGGATGTAGGATTATGAGGCACGGTTTAGAACACATTGTAGCAAGAGACAATAACATACTAGTTAGACCACACCTGGAATATTGTGACTTATTTTAGTTCCCATATCGAAGGAAAGATGTACTGACATTGGAGCCAGGCAAAAAAGAGGCCCACTGAATTGAATGTGGGTGCAGAGGAGCTGTCGTATGAGGAGAGGTTGAGTAGGTTCTGCCTGTATTCATTAGAATTTAGAAGATTGAGAGGTGACCTTCTCTAAATGTACAGAGGATTTGACAGGGTAAATGCAGAGAGGTTGTTTCCACTTGTAGGACAGTTTTGGGCCAGATGACATAATCTGGGAGCAAGGGTCACCTTTCTTCTCTTAGAGGGTGTTGAATCTGTGGAATTCTTTACTATAGAGGACTGTATAGGCTGGGTCATTAGGTGTATTTAAACCTGAGATAGACAGGTTTTTAATCAGTAAGAGAATGGAGATAAAGCAGGAAAGTGGAAATGAGGACTATCAGAAACAGAAATTGCCGGAAAAACTCAACAGATGTAGCAGCAGAAGTTAACATTTAAGGCCCAGTGACCCTTCTGTGAAGTTCTGAACGTTGACTCTGATTTCTACCTGCAGATGCTGCCAGACTTGCTACATTTTTCCAGCATTTTCTGTTTTTACTTTTCTTCTGGTTTCCAGCTTCAGCAGTTCTTTGTGTTTTTTAGAGCAGTGTCAGATCAGACATGAGCTCATTGCACTGTTGAGCAGATTAGATGGGCTGAATGACCTATTTCTACTATGACCTAATGTACACTATAAAATGGAAGCACTGTATATTTCATAGATCAGAAATGTACAGTGCTTTGTACAGAAACCTAAAAAATGAAATGTAACATACAAGCACACTGCATCTCCTCCGGGCAGACAGGAAGAAAGTTGTCAATATTACATTAATGATCCTAAGGATGGAAGAGCACCTGACAGAGGTGTATTTTAAGTGATAGAGGGCATGTTGCTCAGTTTCCTAAAACAGAATTTCTGAGACAGTATGATCAATTTAATCCATCAGCGTCACTGAAAATTCCTTTGAGAATATTAGTGACTGTAGATTTCTCAGCTTCTAAATGAATAAAATCAGGCTTCTTTTAGACAATGTGACAGACAAAAAGATTATAACTCTACATAATAATGACTGAAGAAGACAAGTTAGTGACTTGAGAGAGGTCTTGCAGTGCTTATCTCCTAAAATTTTAATTATGTTAATTACAAAAAGACAATAAAAGCAAATTAGTTTGAAAATATCACTTAAGAGGGCCTGAAAAGACACAGGTTTTACACCCCTGGTGAGCTCACAAGTTAACCATAATTTGGAGACTGAATACTCAAAGGGACCTTTGACTCTCTTTGAATCCTATTAATTTTAAGCATGGATAATTGAAAATTATTCCTGTGACAAAGGGAATCACAAGAATTCTATATGCTGAGCTATTTTCTGACATTCTTTTGAAGGTTTGAGAGTTTAGAAATTGTGACTAAAGGATTTCCAAAGTAAGTAATATTCATTTATGGCTGCAGGTGGTTTCTGGAGTAGCATGAAGAACTAGCAGAAATGCTTGTTGACAGGAAAACAGGAGGATTTGTTAGAAATACGCAAGCTGCTCTCCCTTTGGCAATGCTTAGGTCGTTGGATGAAGGGTCTTACCTGATGTTTATCAGGCACTGGAGTCTCTTCAAACACACAGTCTTTTCAATACAGTACCTGTTAACTCAGTCAGATGTAAAATTCATTATCAGTTCTTTTGTTACAGTTCTGTCTCTCTACACCCCCCTGACCCAACAAACCTCTTGTGGATGAAAATGCCTGAGGAGGTACATGTCTGGTTGTGATAGCTTTGCTCCAAGGTTCAGCTCTTATCTGGTGCATGGCTAAGGGATAGTTGTGGCCCATGTACAAAGGATATGTAGAATAAATGGGCTTTGTTCTTGGGCTCCATAAGCTATGCCATTTAAAGCATAATTGTTCGAATGCAATTTTTGTGTAGATAGAAGTTTTCTCAGCAGCTGACTGAAGAAAATCTGGAATTTACTTTGATCCTTCCCTGTGACAGTTCTGTACGCCAGGAACCAGTGACAATAGTGTGGTTAATTCAGTGTAAAAACAATTTTAACCATCATCCAAACAATTGGTGTCATGTCTCATACATTTGCTGGTGATGGCCATCTCTAATTCTGTACAACAGTTCATGACCCCTCTAGTATCTGTGTGGAGGCTGGTTGCCTTTTTGATGTTCAGCCCTACTTGAGCAGTATTTTTTTCCCAGTTGAATATTGTGAAGGCTGGAGCCCTATTGTTATCATATATTAACAGCATGTTTGAATGTAATCAGGGGATTCACTGGAAATTCACTGTTTTTATGGGAACAGACTGAATCAATGACAAAAACAGAAATTGTCAGAAAAACTCAGCAGGTCTGACAGCATCAATGGAGAGAAATTAGTTAATGTTTAGGTTCCAGTAATTCTTCTTCAGAACTTCTTCAGTGTCTTCAAAACTGACACACCTATAAAGGTCAGGTTCCAGTTCCATACTTCACCAACTGGCTCTTTGCATTAAAACAAGGAGGGGAGGTGAAGGCTGAGTGGTATTATCGCTGGACCGTTAATCCAGAGACCTAAATAGTGTTCTGGGGAACTGGGTTCGAATCTCTTCATGGCAGCTGGTGGAATTTGAATTCAACAAAATACCTGGAATTCAGAATCTAATATGACCGTTAATCCATTGTCGATTGTTGGAAAAACCCATCTGCTTCACCAATGACCTTTAGGGAGGGAAACCGCCATCCTTACCTGGTCTGCCCTACATGCAACTCCAGACCAACAGCAATGTGATTGACTCTTTACTGCCCTCTGGGCAATTAGGAGTGGGCAATAAATGCTGCCTAGCCAGCAACACCCTCATCCTGTGAATGAATGAAAAAAAAAGACCACCTTTCACTACTATTAAACGGCCTTGCTCACCACCCAATCAATCCCTTCCTTGGAGTTTGTCTAAAGGTAAAGCCAACTGTTCATTACATTGATATTATTTAGTGTAAAGCTGCTCGGATTATGATCTTTTGTCTTGAAACCAAGCTGCCCATTCTACTTCTTCTCCACTTTAACAAACTCCTAATTGTACTTTGTTAACTGTACCTCCCTCAGGCCCTGCCTCAGTCTATAATTTGCCAAAATTCTCACAGCTCATTATGTTATTTTCAGGCTACATTATTGCAATACATTTGTTGTCAACCTCCATCCTGCAAATATTTCAGCCAATCTAACTATTCAGACATCTGGACACACACTTCAGTGAAACCTGGGGGATTTGAAATGCAAGCAATAAATCTGAAATAAGCTGTGGGTTCAATTAATAATGAGCATAAAACTATAGGAAACTCATCTGATTCACTGATGTCCTTAAGGGGAGAAACTCCAGTATCCTTCCTTGGTTTGGCCTTCACATGATTCTAGAATCTACAAGAAGAATGCCCAATCCGTGACTAACTAAGGAAATTAAGGATGGCATTTTGCTGTTAGCATTTTGGAATGATGGCAGTTTGATAGCTCGACAGGCAAATGGGACATGCACCTAGATGTTATCACATGACCACAGGGCACAGGTTCTCCACAAAGTAGCGCTCGAGGCGAAGGATGTGTCTGGAGATTGCCCTGCACTGCACACATCACTTTAGCTATAAATAAACCCACCGGAGAGCTTCACTGAAATGAAATTCACTTACCACATGTATGGTACATTGAAATAACATGAGAACATTATTACAGTGTCAAAGTGAAAGAAAATGTTAAAACACAGCAAAGATTAGTGATAGCCCAGAAGGTTGTTAAAATTTTAGAAATGTGTAAAGAATCACTTAAAAGAGGAACAAAAACAGAAGTTGCTGGAAAAGCTCAGCAGGTCTGTGTTCCTTCTAAGGAAGGGTCACCAGACCCAAAACATTACCTCTGATTTTTCTTCACAGATGCTGCCGACCTCCTGAGCTTTTCTAGCTACTTCCGTTTTTGTTCCTGATTTAGATCATCTGCAGCTCTTTTGGTATTTCAAAAGAGGAAGAAATTGACATTAGGCAAAAAAAACAGCCGGGGGAAGGAGGGCTTGCCTGCTGCTGGACGGATGCACCTTCCCTCCTTTTGGGAAGGCATGCCATATTAGGTACTAACCAATTTCTTAAGAGGACAGTGGTGGTCCTTCCCCGGGATCAAGGACCTCCACGGGAGGGCAAAGATGGAAGTCTGGTGTAGCAACAGCTGTCAACCAATTAGAGGCAAGAAATGCCTAATTGCTTGATGGCTTTGCTTGGGAGGATATGGCTGTTACCAGCAATGCATTCCCCAGAAGCTTAGGATCAGCACGAACATAGGCAAGAATGAATGATGACAGGAACAAACGGTGGTAGGTTGTAGCTGCCGGGGAGGGGGACAAGTTGCAAGGGCACAAGTTGATTATGAGTAGTCCCACATCCCAGATTCTGGACTAATTGATTAGGCACTGAATGTCTGACAATAACAGACCATCCCAGAAGACACAGGCAAACGTGTCACATTCAAGTGGCAGATGGAATTCAACCCAGGAAAGTGTGAAGTGATTCATTTTGGAAGGTCAAATTTGAATGCAGAATACAGGGTTAATGGCAGGATTCTCGGCAGTGTGGGGGAACAGAGGGATCTTGGGGCCCACGTCCATAGATCCCTCAAAGTTGCTACCCAAGTTGAAAGAGTTCTTAAGAAGGCATATGGTGTGTTGGCTTTCATTGGCAGGCAGATTGAGTTTAAGAGCCGCAAGGTTATGCTGCAGCTCTATAAAGTCCTGGTTAGATCACAAGGTGGAATATTATGTTCAGTTCTCATCACCTCTTTATGGAAGCATGTGGAAGCTTTAGAGCAGGTGCAAAGGAGGTTCATTAGGATGCTGCCTAGACTGGAGGGCAGGTCTTATGAGGAAAGGTTGAGGGACCTAGGGCTTTTCTCATTGGAGCGAAGAAGGATGAGGGGTGACTTGATAGAGGTGTACAAGATGATGAGAGGCATAGATAGAGTGGACAGTCAGAGACTTTTTCCCAGGGCGGAAATGACTATTACGAGAGGGCATAATTTTAAGGTGATTGGAGGAAGGAATGGGGAGATGTCAGAGGTAGGTTCTTTACACAGAGAGTGATGGGTCTGTGGAATGCACTGCCGGCGATAGTATTGGAGTCAGATATATCAGGGACATTCAAGTGACTCTTAGATAGGCGCATGGATGATAGTAAAATGTAGGCTAAGCAGGGTAATCTGACCTTAGCGTAGGATAATAGGTTGGCACAACATTGTGGGCCAAATGGCCTGAACTGTGTTGTACTGTTCTATGTTCTATTTTCGGCAACATTTGTGGAGAGAAAACAGTCACTCGACCAAAAGACTGACTCTGCTTTCTCTCCACAAATATGGCCAGACCTTTCGAGTTCGCTCCAGCGATTTCTGTTTTGCTTCAGATTTCCAGTACCTGCAGTTCTTTGTTATTTGTACCATAGTTTGCTTTCCTGGCTTCCCAGGAATGGTGAGTTTGTTGCCTGTCACTGAATGATTACCAGAGTAGACGTGGGTGGCCTCATTAAGGCTTGAATTAGCAGTGAGCTGGAAGACCTTCCTTCCATGTGCTAAATTGGTGCAATGGCAGAATGGAAACAGGCTCTCCACCCATCACATTCTACTCAGCCCAAAACAAAATTTGCACCAGATGAGTGCATCGAATTTTACCCATAAAAGCAAATGATAAAATCCTCAAAAAGTACAAAAAAAACCAAAGGAACAATTACTGGATGAGACAGAGGGATTAATAATGGAAAACAAGAAAAGGATAGAGACTTTGGATCACCATATTGTATGTCTCTTCACAGCAGAAAACAAAAGAGAAATCAATCCAAGAATACCAGAAAAGCAGGGGACAAAACGGAGTGCAAGATTTAAAACATTCGCTATAGAAGACATACTGCAAAAGCTGATAGGTCTCAAGGCTGAAAGGTCCTCTGGACCAGATGACCTGCATTCTAAGATCATAAAAGAAGTACTTGCAGAGCTTGTGGATGCATTGCTTATAATCTTTGTAAATTCCATAGTTTATGGAAAGTTCTCAAAAGTGTTGTGATTGTTCGAGAGAAGAGGAGACAAAAAGTAGGAATTATAAGGACATTTAAACTACTGTATGTTATTGTAAAAATGTGAGATTTTATTATTCAGGAGGTGGTATCAGGGCAATTAGAATATCATGACACAACCAGGCAGAGTCAACATATGTTGTGAAAAATTGGTTAGAGTTCTTTAATAGCAGATGATAGAAATTTGATGGACGTGACTTGTGCATGAACAGGATTATACTGAGAAAGCATTGTACATCAAAAGTCTCACTTATCTCAGTCCAGTGGCAAAGACAGACTAGACAGCAGGAGATGGATCCAGATGCCATGCATGACCCCAGGATGTCTTTTGTGTCTTATCAAGATCTGGGCATCCCACAACATTGTGATGGCCCACCTTCAAGATCACTGAGCCTTAGAGTGTGTCCTGCTTTCCCAGAATCAGTCTTTGGTAGCCAGGGTAAACAATTCTCTAAGCTGTCAAGCATTGGAGACCTGACAGTTGCCCGTACCTGATTTGGTATTCAAAGACATTTACCAGGATGTGACAGCTGTCCCAATTCAACAACTACCTGGATTCAGAGTTAAGAGCTGGGCAATGGTGAGTAATAATAAAAAATGAGTGACTCTAAAGAATGCAGTGAATTGCTTGTGAGAAATGCTACCCGTCCTCTACACCCTTTGAAATCTATTTTTCGGGTGCATGATGGCACACTGGTGAGCATTTCTGCCTCACAGTGCCAGGGACCTGTGTTCGATCCCACACTGGGGTGACTGCCTGTGTGGAGTTTGCACATTCTCCCTGTGTCTGTGTGGGTTTCCTTCAGGTGCTCTGTTTTCCTCCCACAGTCCAAAGATGTGCAGAATAAGTGGATTGGCCATGCTAAATTTCTCATAGTGTTCAGGGATGTGTAGATTAGTTGGGTTATAAGGTGATGGTTCTGGGTGGGATGCCCTGAGGATCAGTGTTGACTTGTTGGGCCAAAGGGCCTGTTTCCACACTGTAGGGATTCTATGATCTATGACTCCAACTTCAATTAAATGACTTTCAGAAACTTTTGAAGATCAAATATCAGAACAAAATACTAGTCAGTGAAATGACTTGATAGAGGTGTACAAAATCATCAGAGGTATAGATAGAGTGGACAGCGAGAGTCTTTTTCCTAGGGTGGAGGTAGCTATTACAAGGAAGCATAGTTTTAAAGTGAGTGGAGGTAGATATAGGGGAGACGTCAGAGGTAGGTGCTTCACTCAGAGAGTGGTAGGGGTGTGGAATGCATTGCCAGAGAGGGTGGTGGAGTTGGCCTCATTAGGGGCATTCAAGCAGCTATTAGATAGGCATATGGATGATAGTATAAGGTAGGGGTGGAGGTTAGATGGACCTTAGGTTTCGGGTAAAACTTCGGCACAACATCGTGGGCCGAAGGGCCTGTACTATTCTATGTTCCATATTCTAAAATGCTCATCCAACCATCTTCATCATAGAATTCAACTAACATTTGTGTTGAGGTGGGTCTTTTAGCCAGAATGCCTGCTTTATATTTTTATGTTATTGTATTGCTGCCAGTTTGGCTAATGATGTAAAGGCAGGTAGGAATAAAATGTGGAGAATAAAACAAGCCTGCAAAGGGATGGAGATGGGTTGGGAGAGTGGGCAAAAGTTTGGCAGATGGAGTATAATGTAGGAAACTCTGAGTTTTTCCATTTTAGGAGGAAGAATAGAAAAACATTTAAATGTAGAGAAACCATAAACTGTTGCAGTATAAAAGGATCTGGGTATCCTTTTGTATGAATCAGAATAAAAATGCAGGAAGGGCAGTAAACAAACTGGAAGAAAAGTAGAATGTGAACTCTAATTTCATAAGTACAGTGCATAAAAATGGAGAAGTCTTACTACAATTGCAGGCAGTATTGGTATGACTGCAGCTGGCATGCGGCTTACAATTTAGGTCTCGTTATGTATGGAGGGATATTTTTGCATTGGAAGCAGTTCAGAGATGGTTCAATAGGCTTATTCATGAGATTAAGGCGTTGTCTAACATGGAAAAGTTGATCTTGTTCGACTGTTGAAGAATGAGAGGTGATATTATTGAAACATATAATATCTTGAGGAGATTGGTGGGTAGTTGCTGAGACCATGTTTTTTTTTCTCATGGTGTAATTTAGAATTGGGGGCACCAATGAAAAATGAAAGGTCTCTCGGTTAAGGCGGGGAAATGGAGGAATTTCTCTCAGAAGGTGCTTCGCTAAGGACCCACTAGAGGTTGGTCATTGAATATTCTCAATGCTGATTATTGATCTACAAGAAAGTCAAGTTTTATGTGGCAAGAGTGGAGGCAGGATGTAAAGTGGAGTTAATGTTGCTATCAGATCAGTCATGACCATATTAAATAACGCAGGGGCACAATGGCCTATGATCCTATGGGAGCCACCACAATGTGGTGCATTCTGAATTGCCCTCCGAAGTGGCCAAGCAAGCCACTGGGTTATATAAAAACATGGCAGAAAAATGCACCCCTGGATGGATCCATGCTACACAGTCTGCAGCGGTTCATGGAGATGATCATCACCAACGTCAATGACAATGCAGTATGTAATATATGTTGGCCTTTCAGCAATGCTCACAATTCAAACACAAATAAAAAACAAGAGCAGCCATGATAAGCAAAACCACACACTTTGCAGCATTGAAAAGACAGAAAGCTGTTAAAGACAAATTGAATTCAGCATTTTGAGTTTGTAGACTTCTTGGAAATTTGCAGTCCCAATACTGTAGCAACAAAATAAAAATGTGAGCATATAAGAGACTTGTCGAAACCTGTGTTATGCAAGATTCTTCTGTGGTCTTTAAAATTTCAAAGAAAGAGTGATTCTGGTGAAGGCACCCACTGACAACTTAGACAGTAATGAGCTTTTGCATTTACATGCAAAACACAAGTTGGGAAATAATGGATACTTGGAAGTGATTACAGGGCAGAAGTATAATTGGGAGATTCAGATAATGCCATTCTTCTCCACAGCAGCCATGTGAACCTCTTTATTACATTGCAGTTTACAATCTCTCCCAGGTGTTTATTACTCTTTTTAGGAACCATCAGATCCTATGGTTAAACATTTAGGTAATGATCACTCTCAGGTTTCTATTATGGTGTTTGTAAACAGGCAGAATAATTAGGCAGAGATAATGGGAACTGCAGATGCTGGAGAATTCCAAGATAATAAAATGTGAGGCTGGATGAACACAGCAGGCCAAGCAGCATCTCAGGAGCACAAAAGCTTTTGTGCTCCTGAGATGCTGCTTGGCCTGCTGTGTTCATCCAACCTCACAGAATAATTAGGCAACAAAATAATCTATTTCAATCACTTAAATGTGAAAAAAGCCACTTGGCGTTAAAGGACTGGGGTGTTGCAAAAATTAAAAAAGGAAAAAAAAAATCAATAGAAAATAAATCTTTTGATGGTATGCCATTAGTTACCAACGAAGCTATTATTTAGGGACTAATCTAAATGATTGAAAATCTCCGAATAATTTGCTATGGACTTAAGCTATCGTACTTACTTTAAAGATTTCCACACTTATGTTTCATTCATTCATTCAGTAAATACAAACATGGTAGAGATTTGAATGTGTGGAGTCATGGCCCAAATGTTCCAATGGACAGACAGTCATTAATCCAGTGTAAACAGGAGGTGTGCACAGGGACCCTGTGGAATCACCAATATTGTTCACCCCGGAGGAATTGACAGGGAAACGGAAGATTCTGCCGGCCAATCTTCTATGCTTGGAACTTTTTGAAAGTTTCTATTTATTTGAGAGATTTTGGAGGGTGCTGACAAAAGCAAGTAAAATAGCACTCAGGAAAAGTTAGGCTTCTAAATACATGGTCTAACCCATGTGTAACTATTTAATACCCCGACACTTGTCACACACATATCCAGCTATGGTCTCCCCACACTGTTGATATCTGTACCTGCATTATTCTTTTCCATTGCAAAGTCTGACACAAAGCACTGAGGTGCTGATCTTCCAGCTTGCCCTGAGCTTTGCTGGATCACTGCAGCAAGCCAAAGACAGAGATGTTGGTCAGGGAACAGGTTGGTGCGTTAAAGTGACAGCCCTGGTGTATGGGGTAGGGTAGGCATATAAGCTGATGTTTTCCCAGCTGCCATCAGTTCTAAGGAAGAGTCACCGGACCCAAAACATTAACTCTGATCTTTTCATCATGGTTGTTTCAGCAGTGGGAGTCCGGGAGAAAGCGCGAGGGCAGCCTGGCAAGGTAAGCTTCCACCTGATAAATTTGGGAGCTAACTAATACCTGAGACACTGCACGAGTAGTATCTCGCACCCTTCCACCTCCACTAACCCAATAATAACAACTAAGTGTGGTGAGCAGGTAAGCCTTTTGCATTTTTTTCCTCATCTCTTTGTTATCTTTCGGAGTGGTCACCCAGATGCCAAATCCTCTGGGAGCGGGTCGGAAGGCAAAGCCGGAGTCTGAGTACATAACAGAGTAAACTTACTGGTGCAGAGAACCCTTGAAGAGAGAACACCGCGAAACTTAAAAAAACTAATTAATTTTAAATAATTAACTAAGTAGAGATGGCAGGCTAGGTGAGGTGTTGTAGTTGTATGATGTGGGAACAAGCTGATCCCATTGAGAACGGCAGTGACCACATCTGCAGCAAGTGGTGGCTGCTTGAGGAGGTCCAGCTCAAAGTTGAAGAGCTGGAATCCAAACTCCATACACTGCGGCACATCCGGGAGAGGGAGAAATACCTGGAAGCTGTGTGCCAGGAGGCAGTCCCCCCTGGTAGACTAACTAATGTTAATTCGATCGGCGGGCAGGGACAGCAGCATGTGACTGCGAGTGAGGCAGGTAGAGGGACTCTGCAGACAGGAACACAGGAGCTGCAGCCCTTGACAGGGTCCCACAGGTACGAAGCACTTGCTCCCTGCGTGGATGAAGAACAGGATGAGCCAACTGACCATAGCACCATGGTCCAGGAGGCCATTCAAGAGGGGTGAGTAAAAAGACAGATTGTGGTTGTAGAGGATTCCACCATCAGGGGGAGAGACAGTATCCTTTGTGAGCAGGCTAGAGAATCCTACATGGTGTGTTGCCTGCCCAGTGCCGGGGTGCGAGACATCTCTGACTGGCTTGAGAGGGTACGAGAGAGGGAGGAGGAGGATCCAGTTGTTCTGGCCCACGTAGGTACCAATAACTTAGGCAGGACTGGGAAAAAAGACCTGTTTCAGGATTATGAAAAGCTAGGAACAAAATTGATAAAAACAGGTCTTCAAGGGTCATAATCTCTGGATTGCTGCCCGAGCCATGTGCAAATTGGCATAGGGAGGTGAGGATCAGGGAAGTAAACACGTGACTAAAAGACCGGTGTGGTAAAGAGGGTTTCCTTTTCATGGGGCACTGGCATCAGTTCTGGGACAGGAGGGATCTACACCGCTGGGATGGACTCCACCTGAACAGGGCTGGGTCCAGTGTTCTAGCAAAAAACGTAATTAGGGTGGTTAATAGGACTTTAAACTAGTAAGTGGGGGGAAGGGAGGAGTGAGTGTAGAGGGAGAATAACAATTAATCTAAGGCAAAGCAGCAGATTAGCAGGCGAAGAGGTCGATTCAACTCCATTGCAAATTAGGAAAAAAGTTAAAAGGAAGGAGACCTCAAGAGCTGTTAGTAATGGAGGTAATAGGACTCAAAAAGAAGGTGCAAAAACTGGCATAAGGGCACTTTATCTGAATGCTCAGAGCATTCGAAACAAGGTGGATGTGTTGACGGTGTGAATCATGGCAAACCGATATGATTTAGTGGCCGTTACACAGACATGGTTACAGGTTGGTCATGACTGGGTGTTAAATAACCAGGGGTATCCAACTGTTCGGAAGGACAGACAGCAAGGTAAGGGAGGTGGTGTTGCTCTGATTTTTAAGGATGATATCAGGGTGGTAGGGAGAGGTGATATAGGTTCTACTGAACAAAATGTTGAATCCATTTGGGTGGAAATTAGGAATAGCAGGGAGAAGAAGTCACTGATAGGTGTGATCTTTAGGCCACCAAATAATGACACCGTGTTGGGGTGGGCAATAAGAATAGAAATAGCTAATGCTTGTATAAATGGTACAGCAATTATCATGGGGGATTTTAATCTACATAATGATTGGTCAAATGAGGTCGGTCACGTCAGCCTTGAGGAGGGGTTCATAGAATGTATCCACAATAATTTCCTTGAACAATATGTAATGGAACCTATGAAGGAGCAAGCTATCTGAGATCTAGTCTTAATGAGTAATGAGGCAGGAATAATCGATGACCTCACGGTTAGAGATCCTATCGGAAGGAGTGATCACAGTATGGTCGAATTTAAAATACAGATGGAGTGAGAAGGCTAAACCCAGTAGCTATGTCCTGTGCTTAAACAAAGGACATGATGAAGGAATGAGGGAGGAGTTAGCTAAGGTAGAATGGGTGCAAATAACTTTATGGTGGGTCAACTGAGGAACAGTGAAGAACTTTCAAAGTGATTTTTTAACAGTGCTCAGCAGAAGTATATTCCAGTGATGAGGAAGAACTGTAGGAAAAGAGAGCCAGCCATGGATGTCTAAAGAAATAAAGGAAAGTATCAAATTGAAAAAAAAACACATACAAAAAAGCAAAGAGTAGTCAGAAACTAGTAGACTGGGAAATCTTTAAAGGCCAGCAGAAAGCCACAAAAAAGTTATAAAGGAAAGTAAGATAGATTGTGACAGGAAACTAGCTCAGAATATTAAAACAAGCAGCAAAAGTTTCTATAAATATGTAAATTGTAAAAGAGTGGTGAAGGTAAACATTGGTCCTTTAGAGGATTAGAAGGCCAATTTAATAACTGGGAATGAGGAAATAGCCGACACATTAAACTGTTATTTCGTGTCGGTCTTCACAGTGGATGCCAATATCATTGCAAAAACTAATGGCAAGAAGGTTATGGCATGTGAGGACCTAGAAACTATCAGTATCACTAAGGAGGCAGTGCTGGGCATGCTAATGGGGTTAAAGGTAGACAAGTCTCCTGGCCTTGATGAAATGCATCCCAGGGTACTAAAAGAGGTGATGGGGTGAATAACAAATGCATTAGTAATTATTTACCAAAATCCATTGGACTCTGGGGTGGTTCCTGAAGATCGGAAAACAGCCAGCGTAACACCACTGTTTAAAAAAGCAAGTAGACAAAAAGCAGGTAACTGTAGACCAGTTAGCTTAACTTCAATAGTGGGGAGAATGCTTGACTCTGTCATTAAGGAAGAAATAGCAAGACATCTGGATGTAAATTGTCCCATTGGGAACACCCAGCATGGGTTCATGAAGGGTAGGTCATGTTTAACTAATTTGGTGGAATTCTTTAAGGACATTACTTGCATGGTGGACAATGGGGAACCTGTGGATGTGGTGTATCTGGATTTCCAGAAGGCATTTGACAAAGTGCAACACCAAAGGCTGCTATATAAGGTAAAGTTGCACGGTATTACAGGTAATGTATGGGCATGCATAGAGAATTGGCTGACCAGTAGAACGCAAAGAGTAGGGGTAAATGGGTGTTTTTCTGGTTGGCGATCAGTGGCTAGTGGTGTGCCTCGGGTCAGTGTTGGACCGCAATTATTTACAATTTACATTGATGATTTGGAGTTGGGAAGTGTGGTGTGTCAAAATTTGCATATGACACTAAGGTGAGTGGTACAGCAATGGTTGCAGAACACAATGAAAGTCTGCAGAGGGATATAGATAGTCTAAGTGAGTGGGCAAAGGTCTGGCAGATGGAGTACAATGTTGATAAGTGTGAGGTCATCCATTTTGGTAGGAATAACAGCCAGATGGACTATGTTTTAAATGGTAAAAAATTGCAGCACGCTGCTGTGCAGAGGGACTTGGGTATCCTTGTGCATGAATCGCTGAAGGTGGGATTGCAGGTGCAGCAGGTGATTAAAAAGGCAAATGGAATTTTGTCTGTCACTGCTAGAGAGATGGAGTTTAAAAACAGGGAGACTGTGTGCAGTTTTGGCCTCCTTACTTGAGAAAAGATATACTCGCACTGAATAGGGTGCAGAGGAGATTCACTCAGTTGATTTCAGAGTTGAGAGGGGTGGATTATGAGGAGAGACTGAGTTGAATGGGATTATACTCATTGGAATTCAGAAGAATGAAGGGAGATCTTATAGAAACATATAAGATTATGAAGGGAACAGATAAAGTGGAGACAGGGAGGTTGTTTCCGCTAGCAGGTGAAACTAGGACTAGAGGGTATCGCCTCAAAACAAAGAGAAGCAGATGTAGGACTGAGGTCAGGAGGAACTTCTTCACCCAAAGTGTTGTGAATCTGTGGAACTCCCTGCCCAATGAAGCGGTTGAAGTTACCCCACTGTTTTTAAGGCAAGGCGAGATAAATTTGTGTACAGTAAAAGAATTAAGGGGTATGGTGAGTGGGCAGGTAAGCGGAGCTGAGTCTCATATCAATCAGCCGGTATCTTATCAAATGCCAGGTCAGGCTTGAGGGGCTGGATGGCCAATTCCTGCTCCTAGTTTTTATGTTCTTATGTTCACAGATGCTGCCAGACCTGCTGAGCTTTTCCAGAAACTCCTGTTTTTGTTCCTGATTTACAGAATCTGCAGTTCTTTGACTTTACAAATGTTAACGCCTTAGAGTCATAGAGTCATACAGCATGGGAACAGACCCTTCAGTCCAACCAGTCCATGCCAAACATAATCCCAAACTAAACTATTCTCACCTGCCTGTCCCTGGCCCATATCCCTCCAAACCTTTCCTATTTGTGTATCATTCCAAATGTCTTTTGAACATTCTAATTGTACCCATATCCCCCACTTTCTTAGGAAGCTCATTCCACACGTGAACCACCTTCTGTGTAAAAAAATTGCTTCTTATGTCTGTTCCTAGTCTCTCTCCTCTCACCTTAAAAATGCGTCCCTTTCGTCTTGAAATCCCCAATCATAGGGAAAAGACAACTACCATTAAATCAATTATTGCTCTGTACATTTTTTATATGCTTTTATCAGGTTGCCTCTCAAACTCCTCTGCGCCAGTGAGAAAAGTCTCAGCCTATCCAACCTTTCTTTATGGCTCTAACCTGCCATATTCAGCAACACCCTGGCAAATTTATTCTGAACACTCTCCAGCTTAATCATACCCTTCCTCTAATTGGGCAGCCAGAACTGGACACAGTATTGCAGAAATGTCCTCACCAATGTCCCGTACAACCAAGACATGACTTGCCAACTCCTATATACAAAGGACTGAGCAATGAAGGCAAGTGTGCCAAATGCCTTTTTAACCACCCTGTCTATATGTGATGCAAAATTCAAAGAATTACGTACCTGCACCCTACTTCAAAATTCCCCAAAATGCCTTTCAGTTTAGATCCAGGTTGGCAGAAAGCATGGACATGGTCTCTTTACATAACAAGAATTATTTACTACTGTTAAATAAGTTCTAGTTACAGATAAACAACTACAAACTGCTTACATATGACTCTACTAGTGTAAACTCTAATCCCCTTACAAAACTCCCTGTACATGCACATAGTGACAGAAATAAAACAGTGTTATGGATTGGGGAAAAACCTGGGAAAGGTTAAGATGTTAAGATGTTCCATTTACTTGTCAGGATTTGTTCTTCAATTTCTCTTCTCCAGGTATTTTCACTTCCTTGCTGGAGTCACATAGGCACTGGCTCACAAATTATAAAATCTGTGATTTTTATGGTTAAAAGCCACAGCTTACAGCAACTGGCAGCAGAAATAAACTTGATTTGTTCAGGATAACAAGGTGTGGAGCTGGATGAACACAGCAGGCCACACAGCATCTTAGGAGGAGGAAAGCAAATGTTTCGGGCCTAGGTTTTTCTGATGAAGGGTCTAAGCCCGAAACATCAGCTCTCCTGCTCCTAAGACACTACTTGGTCTGCTGTGTTCATCCAGGTCCACTCGTTGTTATGTCGGATTCTCCAGTATCTGCAGTTCCTGTTATCTTTGATTCCTTCAGGGTTTAGAGGTAACACGGTGTGGAGCTGGAGGAACACAGCAGACCAGGCAGCATCAGAGGAGCAGAAAAGTTGATGTTTCAGGTTGGGGCATTTTTCAAGGCAGAGAAAAATACTCTTCTCTCCGACTGGAAGCCTGAAAGTTTCTTCCAACATAGTTCATACCCAGAAGCTGTTCAGCTACCTGAGCGCCAATCACAAAAGCTGTTGGTGGAAAGAATGCCCAGATTGACAACTGGTTAATCAATCAGAACAATCAGAAAATTGTTAACAAAGTGTGGAGCTGGATGAACACAGCAGGCCAAGCAGCATCTTAGGAGCACAAAAGCTGCCATTTCAGGCCTAGACCCTTTATCAGAGATCTCCCCTTCCCCCACTGCATCCCAAAACCAACCCAACTCGTCCCCTCCCCCCCCCCCCCCCCACTGCATCCTAATACCAACCCAGCTCGTCCCCGTCTCCCTAACCTGTTCTTCCTCTCACCTATCCCCTCCTCCCACCTCAAGCCTGACCTCCATTTCCTACCTACTAACCTCATCCCGCCTCCTTGACCTGTCTGTCCTCCCCAGACTGACCTATCCCCTCCCTACCTCCCCACCTATACTCTCCTCTCCACCTATCTTCTTTTCTCATCATCTTCGGTCCGCCTCCCCCTCTCTCCCTATTTATTCCAGAACCCTCACCCCCTCCCCCTCTCTGATGAAGGGTCTAGGCCCGAAACATCAGCTTTTGTGCTCCTGAGATGCTGTTTATGAGACCTATTGGAAAGTCAATTACCAATTAATCAGTAGGGCCTTTCAGAAGTGAGATTCTGTTGTAAACATACCCTCACATAGCAAAAAGGTGGTACTGCTAAATCTAGAGTTTTCTGGTTAACCAGAAGTATACAGGGTTAGAAAAATTAGAAAAACAGAGCTGATGAAAATCTCAAAAAAACAATGCTTTGGGAGCCCTAGAGGAATTTTTCAAGTAGAGGGATGAAATGAAAATGAATGAAATGGGATCAACTGTTACTTGGCAAGGCACAGATTGATCAGAGATAGTCAGTATGGTTTTGTTAAGGAAAGGTTACTAACTTAATTGAACGTTTTAAGGGAGTAACAAGGAGGGTTGAGGTTAGTGTAGTGAATGTTGTCCATGTAGATTTTAGTTAGACATTTGACAAGGTCCTATATGGCAAATTGGTCTGAAAAATGACAGCCAATGCGATATAAGGGAATTTGGTAAATTGGGCCCAAAATTGACTCAGTGACAGGAAACACAGGGTAATAGTCCATAGCATTTTTGATTAATGGAATGTGGTTTCCAGAGGTGCTCCACAGGAATCAGTTTTGGGTCGCTTGCTGTTCGTAGTATAAATTAATGACTTAATCTTAAGTGTAGGAGGAATGATTAGGAAGTTTGCAGATGACACAAAAATTGACTGGGTAGTTGATAGTGTAGAGGGTGGACATTTAAATTTGGAAGATTTCAATGGTTTGTTTGAGTGGACAGAAAAGTGGCAAATGGCAAATGCATTTGGGAGAAGAAGCAAAGCAAGAGAATAGACAATAATGGGAGGATATTGACAGAGGTGGAGGAAGTGAGAGACTGGAATGCAAGTTAACAGGTCACTGAAGGTGACATGATAGGTAGATAAGGTGGTAAACAAGGCATACGGAATGTTTTCCATCATTAGGCAAAGAATTGAAAACAACAGCACAGAATGTAGTACTATTTGCTCTAGAGAGAATAGAGAGGAGATTTGCAAGTATTCTGCCAGGGCAGAGGATGCTGAGGAGTAGCTTAATTGAGACTGACAAAATAACAAGGGCCTTGGATAGAGAAGATAGGGAAGACTTGTTATTCCCAGCATAGAGGACAATTTCCAGAATGCACGGATTTAAGGTGATTGTTAAGTGATTAGAAGTAACTTGTGGAAAGAAATGTTCACCCAGAATGTGATAGGTATCTGAAATTTGTTGCCCAGCTTGTTCATTATTTAAGATGAATCTGGATTTATACCTTAAGTTCTGCAACCTCAAAGGCTACAGATGAGGTATTGGGAAGCAGGATCAGAATGAATAGCTAGTTTATTCAGTCAGCACAGACAGAATGTGCTACATGGCCTCTTCTGTGCTATAACTTGTCAATGATTCAAAGTACAAGTTGTTGCAATCTTCCTTAATGAATATAGTTATAGAGTCACAGGAGGAGACCCAGTATGGACATGTCAGCCAGGGAGTGGGAAGGGGAATTGAATTGGTTCGTGACTGGAAGGTGTTGGCGTTTGTCGTGTACAGAGCTCAGGTGCTGTACAAAACGGTCTCCGAGGCTCTGCTTGGTCTCACCGACATAGAGGAGGCCACATCAGGGGATGGATGCAATAGACCGCGTTGATGGATGTGCAGGTGAACCACTGTCTAATGTGGAAGGTTTGTTTGGTGCCCCGAATTGAGGTGAGGGTTGAGGTGTCAGGGCAGGTGTAGCACTTCCTGCGATTGCAAAGAAGGTGCCAGAGATGGTGGGACTAGTGGGGAGTGTAGAGCAGACGAGGGAGTCACGGAGAGAGTAGTCCCTACAAAAGGTAGATAAGGATGGGGATTGGATGTGGGGTTGGATTGTAGGTGTTGGAAGTGGGGGAGAAGGATACATTGGATACAATGGCTGGTGGGGTAATATGTGAGGACAAAACGGATTCTGCCTTTATTTTTGTTAGTCGGGGGGGGGTTGTGAGAGCAGAGGTATGGGAAACGCAAGAGATGCAGTTGAGTTTTCCAACAGAAGAGGCCCTTTGTACGTCCGGGAAAGGAATTCCATGATGGTCTGGACAGGGTACACCGCCTTCTGTAGTTTCTTACAGTCCTGAGCAGAGCAGTTGCCGTACCAGGCTGTTATGCACCAAGTTGGCTTTCAATGGTGCATCTGTCGAAGTTGGTGAAGGTCCTTATGGACATGCCAAATTTCCTGACCTGCCTGAGTAATAAGAGGTTTTGTTGCGCTTTCTTGATCATCGTATCTATGTGGGAAGTCCAGGACAGGTTGTCAGTTATTGTCACTCTGAGGAACTTGATGTTCTCTGCCCTGTCAACCTCAGTTCTGTTGGTGTAAATAGGGACTTGTTCTCCTCCTTTCTTCCTGAAGTCAACAATCAGCTCTTTAGTCTTGAATACTTTTAACAAAACTCGATTGGTTGTGAACTGGACTCGGGTTGAAATCTGGCCTTGCTCACCCAATCTTTCACTGGCTATGGATCATGAAGAGAGAGGAGGAGACTACAGTGAATCTGTGCTGCACTCCCGCACACATTGCTACACCACAATGCTAGCACCTTTCAGGCTGTTGGCAACAGAAACAGCCCAACACCACCCCGCCCTCCTGCTTTCAGCTGGTGGCGATGATATCAGTTTCTCTCTGAGATAATTATTGAATTCTTAGTACACATCTGAATTGCAAATAATTAGCAGTTTGTGTAGTTCTTTACATAATGACACATCAGATTGTAGCCTGTTAGGCTCAATGCCCTGGAGGAATTGTACTTGTTCTCCCTTACTACTGCTGTTTTTTGACATCTTTCCGACCTGTATTGCTCTTTTTGAATTTGCAGCTTCTATCCTTGCTTCATCTTCTCAGTTCTCAATTGCACTGTTATCTATGGAGATCCAAATTGCCTTGAATTATACTATACAAGGTAGATCAGGGCTACAGTACATTCTCACTTTTCACCCAACTGCAGTTATTGCTACCTTAACTTACAGCCAAAGGGGTGAATGGGCTGATGCATTCCTACATTTAATCATATGAATATTCAACATTAAGACCGTAAAATTTTTAAATAAAGCCAGCAAGGCTATAGATTGAAAATAATGGTAGATCACTGGCCCTGTTCTGAAGACTTTTTTTATGTACAAATATATTATGGAGATCAGTGATAAAAAAAGTTAATAATATGATCACTGATTGCATTAATGAGAAATACGTGCTATTGTAGAGGCTCTTATGAAAAATATTGACTTGAAATGTTAATTTACGCAGCATCTGGGGTACTGATGAAAGGTAATCAACCTGAACCATCTTAATTTTCTTCTCCCCATGGAAACTCTGACTTGCTCAGCACATTCCCGCACTCTTTGCTTTCTACTTCCAAAGCCATGATTGTGACTGCAGAAAAAAACCATGAAAATGAAGAATAAAATCTGATTCAGCTAAAATTGAGCAAGCACTACACAGGATCATTTTTTCAGGTAGTTATAACTTCATTAGTACTGAAACTGGCCCCTTTCAAATTAAATTGTATTAAAATATATTCTTAAAAAAACATAAGGTGGTATGGTGGCTCAGTGGTTAGCACTGCAGCTTCACAGCACCAAGGACCCAGGTTCAATTCCACCCTTGGACAACTGTCTGTGTGGATTTTGCACATTCTCCTTGTGTCTGTGCGCTCTGGTTTCCTCCCACAATCCAAAGATGTGCAGACTAGGTGAATTGGCCATGCTAAATTGCCCATAGTGTCCAGGGATGTGTAGGTTAGGCAAATTAGACATGGGGAATGCAGGGATGGGGTGATGCTGGATGGGATGCTCTTCGGAGGGTTGGTGTGGGCCTGATGGGCTGATTGGCCTGCTTCCACACTCCAGGGATTCTATGATTTGGAGATTACATGAGCAACCTTCCCAGAAATAAACCATACTACCTTTTTGAAGTTCAATGAACATTTCCAATGGTAAAGAAACTCCTCAGCAATGATTCCCCAGAAACATTCAGGTTCTTTGAGTTGTGAATGGCTCCTATCATTCTGCAACCTGTCAATGAGAGTCAGATTAGTGAATGGATTGGGTTGGTGCCCCAGGCCGAGGTAACAAATACGTGATTTGGACATATGACTTGTCAATTTTTGATAGTAGCCATTTGATTTTAAAAAGCTGGAAGCAGAATCAAGACAGAAGTTTTTAACAGGAAGATGATGAAAGGCACACCAGCTAAAGAGATGCTGTACTGAACAAGGCAATGAAAGGCTGCAGCCTGCCTTGCTATAAAATGAAATAAAAGAATATTCACTCCATCCCTGTTCTGTTCAGTCCACCTCTGAGAAAACCTTATGGTTCTAGTTTGACTGTAAAAGCTATGGCAGCTGTTGAATCTGACTCAAATTTTGTGAACCACTTTATAAAGTCAGAGTGTCACACAGAGGTATAGCATGGAAACATACCTTTTGGTTCACTCATCCATGACAGCCAGATATCCTATAATAAACCCATCCCCATGTGCTAGCATTTGGCCTTTAACCTTCTAAACCCTTCCTATTCATGTACCCATCCAGCTGCCTTTTAGAACATAGAACAGTACAGCACAGTACAGGCCTTTCGACCCAAGATGTTGTGCCAAACTTTTACCCTAATCCTCAGGTCTATCTAACCTCCACCCCTACCTTATACTATCATCCATACGCCTATCTAATAGCTGCTTAAATGCCCCTAATGAGGCCAACTCCATTACCCTCTCCGGCAATTTATTCCACACCCCTACCACTCTCTGAGTAAAGAACCTATCTCTGATGTCTCCCCTATATCTATCTCGTTCACTTTAAAACTATGCCCCCTCATAATAGCTACCTCCACCCGAGGAAAAAGTCTCTGGCTGTCCACACTATCTATACCTCTTATCATTTTATACACCTCCATCAAGTCACCTCTCATCCTTCGTCGTTCTAAAGAGAAAAGCCCTAGCTCTCTCAACCTTTCCTCATAAGACCTTCCCTCCACTCCGGGCAACTTCCTGGTAAATCTCCTCTACACCTTTTCCAATGCTTCCACATCTTTCCTGTGCTGAGGCGACTTTGTAAATGTTGAAATTGTACCAGTCTCCACCACTTCCTCTGGCAGCTCATTCCGTATACATACCAGCTTCCACATGAAAAAGTTGCCTCTTTGGTCCCTTTCAAATCTTTCTCCTTTCACCTTAAACTTATGCCCTCTAGTTTTGGACTCCCCTAGCCTAGGGAAGAGACCTTGTCTATTTACCCTGTCTATGCCCCTTATGATTTTATAAACCTCTACAAGGTCACCCTTCACTCTCCAAAGCACCAGAGAAAATATCCCCAGCCTATTCAGCCATTCCCAATAGTTCAATCACTCCAACACTGGCAATATCCTTGTAATATTTTGTGAGCCCTTTCAAGTTTCACAACATCCCTCCTAAAGCAGGGAGACCAGAATTGCACGCAGCATTCCAAATGGGGCCTAGACAATGTTCTGTACAGCTGCAACATGAACTCCCAACTCCTATTTTCAATGCACTGACCAATAAAGGCTAGCATACGAAAGCCTTCTTCACTATCGTGTTTACCTAGGACCTCACTTTCAAAGGACTATGAATTTTTGGAATGAAAATCTTTAAACAAGTAACCAGGCTACAACAATCTTTGAGGCTGATCTTTCTTGCATAATTATATGCAATTTTATCCATACCTAGTTTTAAACTTTTGTATATTTTGATTTGTGATAATAATCTTATTGCTTTTATTTGAATAACGACAGCAATTTTGAAATAAAATAAAATTGTCTTGTTTAAAACAGGTTTGCTGCTGTTTTTAGTTTTAATTTAAAAAACAGGAGAACTAAATGACCTATAAAAATTTGTCATCCATAGACTGTTAGATGAGGATGTCCCTGGTACCTTTGTGACAAATATAAGAAAAGCAAATATTTTTCTAATTTCTTGCTATATGCCAATTTTGGAATGTGTGTAAAATTCATATGTCAGTAGATGATGCTAAATCTTTAGCATCTTAAGAAAAGATTTCAAAATAATACTGCAATGTCCCAAATGTCCAATTTGTGTCATTAGAACTTGTAAAATTAAAGAAAATGTTGCAAGTAAGTAATGAATCAACCCACTACTAATTGGTTACATCTTTAATCCAAGTTCATGGTATCAAAAAATAGGTGCTCTTTCCATTAATGTGATGTGACATATTTAAGCTATTTCATGACTTTGCAGGCCTTTGGTAAACCCACATTAAAAGTAAGATATGGATCTAGACTAGAAAGTGCTTGAGCTTCAAGGACACAATGATACTTGTGTCCAAGCAAGGAAGTTATGGAGGTTTGGCCCCTTATATTCCTCTTGTATATAACCTGGATTTATAACCCAATACAAAATAATCACATAGATATATGTGGTCCTGAGCCCAAAATTCCTCAAACCACAGTTACTCTTCATAGTTGTTTCCAGAATGGGAGGGGTCAAAACACATTTTTTTGATGGCCTGCCTTGAGATTTTCACCAGGGATACTTTTGGTTTTCAGGGTTCGTTCTATCATTTTCTGTCCTTCATTTGGTGATGCAGTGACCATAGTAACATCTTGTCTCCAAACATATTTGTTCTTGTGATGTGTGTGTTGCCAGACTAATTTGTGTTTTTGTATGGGGTATTTGGGCTCTCAAAGAAACAGACTTAGAGTCGATCAAAATTCTCAATCACCAACCTTACATTAAAGCATCAACACACAAGGATAGTAATGTTTACTCCCTATGTTACTATGAATCTATATTATTTAATTGGATGAGGGAAGTGAATATGCAATTGCCAAATTTGTGGATGATCTCAAAATAGGTGGAACGGCAAGTGGTTTTGTGACTTGGAGTCTACAGGGATATAAACAGGTTATGTAAGTTGATGGATGGAATATAGTGTAGGGAAGTGGGAGGTTAGACACTTTAGGAGGAGGTGAATATTAATTAAATGGAGAAAGGCAGAAGGATTTCAGGGTCTTCATGCATGATTCCAAATTAGCATTCACGTTCAGTGGGTAGCAGCAAAGACAAATGGAATGCAGATTTTTATTTCAAAAGCATTGGAATAATGAAATGGAAGCTTTGCTAAAACTGTACAAAGCACTGGTTAGACTACATCTCTAATACTGTGAATAGCTTAGGTCCCCTTATCTAAGCAAGACCAACCGACACTGGGGCAGTCCAGAGAAGTTTCTCTAGGCTGATTCTGGGTATGGAGGGACTTTCAAAGGAGGGGAAGTTGAGTAGGTTTAAAAGAACGAGCGGCTATCTTATTGAAACAAATATGATTCTTGAACTTGACAGGATAGATGCTGACAGGCTGTTTCCCCTTGTGGGAGAGTCTAGGTCCAGATCCAGAAGATCATCAGATGCCATTTCTGCCTCCTCCAGTAAAATGCCACCACCAGACACATATTTCCCTCCACTCCCTAGTCTGCTTTCTGCAGGAACCACTCCCTCTAGGACACCCTGGTCCACTTTTCCTTCACTGCCAACATCCCCCACAGCCCCACGGCACATGCTCCTGTGACCGCTGAAGGTGTAACACCTGGCTATTTACCTCCTCCCTCTATGGGCCTCATCATATCTTCCAAGTGAGGTAACTCTTCACATGCACTTCCTAGCATCTAGTCTCCTGCATTCGCTGCTCACAATACCATCTCCTCTAGATTGGGGAAACGAAGCATAGACTGGGTGACACTTTGCAGAACATCTACATTCTACTCACAAAAAAGAGTCTGAGTCTTGTGTTGCTTGCCACTTTAACACACCATCCTGCTCCCTGGCCAACATCTCTGTCTCTGACTTGCTGCAGTGTTCTAGAGAAACTCAGCGCAAGCTGGAAGAACAATACCCCATTTTCCTCTTGGGAACCCTGTGGCCCTCCAGACACAATATTGAGTTCAAAATTTTAGGCCCTGCTTTCTCCCATGTCCTAACTCTCTGCCCCACACATCAGGCCTTGTTATCAAGATAACAAAGTGTGAAGCTGGATGAACACAGCAGGCCAAGCAGCATCTCAGGAGCACAAAAGCTGACGTTTTGGGCCTAGACCCTTCACATAGTCTGCCATTACACACCACCATTGTTTGTCAGTAATAGTCCCCATTAACAACTATTCACCCTCCCAGCCTAACTGTTATCAACTCATTTGTCTAAAAACTGCTCTTCTCTCTCTTTGGGCTCTATTTCTACCTATCGTTTACTCCTTACCCTCTCCCCCCACCCTATCTTCTGCAATATAAACCAACATTTTCCTCGCTACCATCAGTTCTGAGGAAGGGTCACCCGACATGAAATGTTAACTCTGATTTTTCTGCCCAGATGCTGCCAGGCCTGCTGAGCTTTTCCAGCAACTTCTATTTTTGTTCCTCATTTAGAAGATTGGCAGTTCTTTCATTTTTCTCGTTACAATATTTAAAATGGCATTTGACAACCAGAATAGGTTAACAACAAAATGTTTAAAATGTTTTTAGGAAAACAGTTTTGTGTACAAGAATAAAATTGCTTAAGCCTGCTTTCCATGGACTATTGACCCATATCTGAACAGCTACGTGTTTTCTCCCTACCAGACACTAAACAGTGAATACTTCATAATATGTGAGAAGTTCTGTGACATAATGACACAAATTCTATACTCTACAAATGATTCTATAAATGCAAATCTTAATGGAGTAAAACTGCTCAGTTTTAAATTATCGAATTTTCAGTGTTTATTCGAATATCATCTACTACATTTTTCACAATTGTAGCTCCTGAACTTCAGCAGATTTAAGCTAGACATGCCATGTTCATTTGGAAGGAATTCATTATATCAGCAATGTCGGGTTTTCCTGAATTTGAATTCATTGTTGCTGTATTCCTTTGTTGACAGTTTTAAACTTGCTCTCGCCCTATTGTAGCTTCCCTTTCCCTCTATTCCTTGTCTGCAGCCCTTTTCTCCTCTTCCTAGCTTCTCTTAGTGCTGTATTCTCCAGCACCATGACATTGGCAGCCTTGGTCACTGCTGCCACTCACCTTCTCTATGCTGCTATGGTCATGTTCTCATGTTTAGTAGGAACTGCAGATGCTGGGGAATCTGAGATAACAAGGTGTGCAGCTGGATGAACACAGCAGGCCAAGCTGTATCAGAGGAGCAGGAAGGCTGATGCTTCGGGCCTAGGCTTGAAACGTCAGCCTTCCTGCTCCTCTGATGCTGCTTGGCCTGCTGTGTTCATCCAGCTCCACACCTTGTTATCTCTCATTCTCATGTTTGTTGCATAACAGGACAGAAACGGATTCTAATTCGAGGAGCAGCATTTCAGATATTCTGAATGTTCAACATAAGGAGGATGAAGTTTCTCGAGTTGTTGCCGTGATTAAAATTCTCAGACATTTTGAGGATTTTGGGGGCAAATTGCCCACCAGCCCTCTGAATTTAAAATACCTTCAGGGTATCTTTAGCATTTTCTGTTCAAAATATCTGTTATTTCTGATTAATTCTATGCAATAAGCAACGAGAACAGACAACGAGTCTGAGATAGTAGGAACTGCAGATGCTGGAGAATCCAAGATAACGAAGTGTAGAGCTGGATGAACACAGCAGGCCAAGCAGCATCTTACGAGCACAAAAGCCGACTCTTCGTGCTTAGACCCTTCATCTGTTCAGCTTTTCACTAACTTAATAAAATTTACAAAGAGTGATGTTTCTACAACATATATTTGATCCCCACAGTTGTGTGATGTGAGAGGTCTGAGGAAGTTAATGCTGCGTAGGCTCCACTCATTCCATTGATGTTATACCCAATCTGTGGATGGAGACGAGGCATTTTACTCATGCTCACAGAAAGAACAGATGGTTCTGTATGAACTTCCAAAGTTTCTAGTAATATTGCTTGACTAAGTGTAATTGTACTTAATGTTATCATACAGTTAACCTTCTTGTTGTCTATGATCAGTGCCCCTTCTGTAATTACTTTATGTTGGTGCGTCTTCAACCAATACTCACCAAATTTCCCAACACAACAGATGATTTGGCAACAAACTACCCTCAACCAACTTTTAAATAGTACCACATACTAGTAGAAGTGATGAATACCACACGGTATCAGCAGTGGTCACCTGGGAATAGATCAGAGTTGATCTTTGAAATTCAGTGTAGCATGTACTTTTAATCTATTTGGAACTCCTTCTCAGTGAGGTCAGCAATAGATCCTTTGTCGGTGTTATTATAAGGATTCCTTCTGGGTTATGATTTGATGGCCAAAGCGCTCACTCCGTGCAGTGACTTCACCATCGGGCGATCATGCAAGTTCTGGTCTTATGAGTCATGGCTGGTTATGCAAGTGGACAAGGTAAATCCCAGTTGCATCCTCAAACATTCTCACCCTAGTCTCCATCCAGCATCAATTGACTATTAGAACAAGAAGATAGCAAGAACTGTGATGCTGGAGTTGGGAGTCAATACAGTGTGGAGCTGGAGGAACACAGCAGGTCAGGCAGCATCACAGGAACAGGAACGTCAATGTTTCAGGCCAGGACCTTTCATTAGGTCTAGGGAGGGAAGGGAGCTCAGAAATAAATAGAGAGAGAAAGGGTGGGGCTGAGGGAAGGTAGGTGGGATGGTAATGGGTGGATGCAGGTAGGAGTGGGTAATAGGGATTGGTCAGTGGGAAGGGTGGAGTGGTGATAAGTGGGAAAGAAGATGGGCAAGTGGTATCAGGTCAAGGAGGCAGGTATGAGAGGGAGGATTGGACATGAGGCCTGAGGTGGAGAGATTTTAAAACTGGTGAATTCTATGTGAGGTAATAAAATGTGAGGCTGGATGAACACAGCAGGCCAAGCAGCATCTCAGGAGCACAAAAGCTGACGTTTCGGGCCTAGATCCTTCATCTGATGAAGGGTCTAGGCCCGAAACGTCAGCTTTTGTGCTCCTGAGATGCTGCTTGGCCTGCTGTGTTCATCCAGCCTCACATTTTATTATCTTGGAATCTCCAGCATCTGCAGTTCCCATTATCTCTAATTCTATGTGAGGTCACTGGGCTATAGGCTCCCGAGGTGGAATATCAGGTGTTGCTCCTCTAGTTTGCATGTGGCATCATTGTGACACTGGAGGACGCCCAGGATGGACATGTCACCCATGGACTGAGAAGTGGAGTTAAAATGGTTGGCAACCAGAAGGTGTTGTTGATTATACCAGATGCTCTGCAAATCGGTCACTGAGTCTGCGCTTGGTCTCACCAATGTAGAGGATGCCACATCGGGAGCAAAGAATACAGTAGACCAGGTTAGAGAATGTACGGGTGAATGCCTGTTGGATTTGGGAAGTTTGTCTTGAGCCTTGGATGGAGGTAGAGAGGGCAGGTGTCAGGGCAGGAGTACCACCGCCTGCAGTTGCAGGGAAGGCCCAGGGCAAACTTTCCGAATCTGATAGGGAGCCATCTGTAAATCCTCCAACCTGGTCTACTCTATCCATTGCTCCTGATGTGGCCTCCTCTCCATCGGTGAGACCAAGTCCAGGCTCAGTGACCAATTCACGGAGCAGCTGCGTTCTGTAGGCTATAATCAACAACGCCTTCCGGCTGCCAACCATTTTAACTCCCCCTCCCCCTCCCTTTTGGTGACATGGGCCTCCTCCAGTGCCACAATGATGCCACCCACAAACTGGAGGATCAACGCCTCATATTCTGGCTCGGGAACCTACATCCAATGGCCTAAACATGAATTTTGCCAGTTTTTAAATCTCCCCAACCCTGGCTTCATCTCATGTCCAAACCTCTCTCTCATCCCCGCCTCCTTGACTAACATAACCTGTCCATCTTCTTTCCCACCTATTTGCCCCACCCTTCCCACTGACCAATCCCTACCACTCCCTACGTGGATCCACCTTTTGTCATCCCACCTACCTTCCCCCATCTACAACCCCTCTTCTGTCTATTTATTTTTGAGCTCCCTTCCCCCTTCCCAGCCCTAATGAAGAGCCCTGATCTGAAATATCAACTTTTCTGCTCTTCTGATGATACTTGACCTGCTGTGCTCCTCCAGCTCCAAACTGTATGAGAACAAGGATTTTATTAACATTTCTATCCCCTCCTCTACAATTTAACATTCTACTCATCCTGCCTGAGATCTTCCAACTGAACATTGAAAACTTGTTTTTCAAGGAACGAGGGTACATCATTTAGCCTTTTCAGCCTGTCCTGACATATAAAGACACCAGGGTATATAAACACTACATCAATGACTGAAAGTTTTGTCAAAGAAGTAGGCTTTAGGAAGCGTTTCAACGAAGGAAAGTGATGTAGTGAGGATATTGAAGAACTTGAGGCCTGGGCAGCTTGAAAGTACAGGACAATTATGATTGAGACTATGCAAGATATTAGAACTAGACAAGCACAAATATCATGGCAGTTAGAAGGTTCATTGCATGACAGATTGATGCCCCATCTAACATCATCCAGTTTCACTTCCTCCACCACTGATGCACAGTGGCAGCAGTGTGGATCATCTACAAGATGCACTGCAGCAAATCACTAACAGCCTTTCTATCCAAACTCCACCTTACCAGTAGAAGGACAAGAGGTGCAGACACTGAACACACCAGCAATGTTCTGTGTAATGCTTATTGCTGTTTCATGAACCTCCACAGTTCATGCATGGAAGCAGTTTCTGGAATCAGAAGCAATGTATTGCCACACCATTTGTTATATAGAACATAGAACATAGAACATAGAACAGTACAGCACAGAACAGGCCCTTCAGCCCACAATGTTGTGCCGACCATTGATCCTCATGTATGCACCCTCAAATTTCTGTGACCATATACATGTCCAGCAGTCTCTTAAATGACCCCAATGACCTTGCTTCCACAACTGCTGCTAGCAACGCATTCCATGCTCTCACAACTCTCTGCGTAAAGAACCTGCCTCTGACATCCCCTCTATACTTTCCACCAACCAGCTTAAAACTATGACCCCTCGTGCTAGCCATTTCTGCCCTGTCGAGCTTACTCATGGTTGTCCAGCTTAGAGGACACAATGAACATGACCACTTGCAAGTTCTCCTCCAGTACCACACACCATCCAGACTTGGGCCAATATTATCTTTCCTTTCCTGTCAGTTGGTCAAAATGCTGGAAGCATTCTCCCCGTGTCTGCGTGGGTTTTCTCCGCGTGCTCCGGTTTCCTCCCACAGTTCAAAGATGTGCCAGCTAGGTAGATTGGCCATACTAAATTGCCGGTAGTGTTCAGGGGTGTGTGGGTTATAGGGGAATGGGTGTGGGTGGTCCAAGAGGTGGTGTGGACTTGTTGGGCTGAAGGGCCTGTTTCCACACTGTAGGGAATCTAATCTAATCTAGCCCATCCTCCAGTTCCAGTGCTCTATATATACCCACACTATATGGACCACAGTGGTCAGGAAGACCGCTCCAACCATCTGCTCTAGGGCAGTTAGGGATAGACAATAAAAGCTGATCTAGCAATTGACACCCACATACTGGGAATGAATAAAAAGTAAACTTTGCAAATATAACCTGTTTGACAAAAACATGGTCGTAATAAAGCTTCTAACACTTAACTTCTATAATACATATTCATACATTTTGTTATTCTATATTACTAGCCTTTGGGGAATTTCCTACACTGAAATAGGTGCTGAGCACAGGAGGTTCAGAAAGGAAGTGAGAAAGCAAATGTCAGAAACAAAAAGGGATTAGATTTGAAACTAACATAAAATGAAATGTCAATTCTCTGGAAGTACATCAATAGTAAAAGTGAAGTAATAAAAGGAGAATTAGTGCCAATTAGGGGCCAAAAAGAGGCTCTTAGTGTCCCATTTAGAGGTAGGAGCATAGTCAAGGTGTTAAATGAATGCTTGGCAAAAGTTGGCCAGATTGATGTGAGAGAAGAGGGAACACAGTTACTAAATATTCAGTTCTGAGGAAGGGTCACTGGGTCCAAAACATTAATTCTGTTTTCTCCTTCGCAGATGCTGCCAGACCTGCTGGGCTTTTCCAGCAACTTTGTTTTTGTCACTGAATAGCCAGGATGGAGAGATCACACCCAGAGTGAAACACAGCCCGAGTGAATATATAGTTCAGGGAATTTGAAAGCAGTATGGGCCTGTTTCTAAAGAATGATGTGCTGCCTTTGGAAGGTCTTCAGAGGAGGTTTAGAATGATCCTGGGGTTAAAGGGCTTGTTCCATGAGGAGCGCTTGAGAACTCCGTGTCTTTCTTTGGTGCAGTCTAGAAGGATGACAGATGATTTAATTGAAACTTACAGAACAATGACAAGCCTGGATAGTGGATATGGAGAAGATGTTCCCACTAGTAATGGAGACTAGGAGCGAGGCACAAACTCAGAATGAAGGGATGACCCTTTATAACTGAGATGTGAAATAACTTTTTCGGCCAGAAGGTGGTGATTCTGTGGAACTCATTGCCTTGGGGTGGTGGGGACAGAGGGGTGGGGAAGCACTGTGGAGGTGAAGCCATAGCGTGTATTTAAGACAGAGATAGATAGGTTCTTGATTAGTGAGGGGATCTAGTGTTACAGGGCAAAGGCAGGAAATGAAGTTGAGAAACATATCAACATGGTCAAATGGCAGAGCAGACATGACAGGCTGAATGGCCGAATTGTGCTCTTGTATGTTTTGGACTATGGCCTCATCTGAAATTGTTTAAGGGGAGGTTTTGAAAAAAATATTGTTAATTAAAGTTGATACAATTTTGGTATTGGACAAGATTGCATCCAAGATCTTGAACTAAGGATGAGTGAAAACTGCAGAGGCACTGGCATTACCTTCCCATCTTCCCTGGATTCAGGGCCGGTGCTAAAGGATTGGCAAAACGTAAACATTACATACTTGTTCAAAAATGTTTGTAAAGGTTGGCGTGGCAATTACAAACCAAGTTAACTTCAGTGGTGGCGATACTTCCAGATATATTATTTGGGATGCAGTTAATAGTAACATGGAAACATATGGGGGATTGGTTTTGAATTAGCATGGATTTATTAAAGTGAAATCACATCAAACCTTTTGAAGATAATTGATGAGCGGAAGGCTATCAATGTGGCTTATGTGGACTTCCAAAAGACATTCTGTCTGAAGAAAACCTTTATAAAGCACAGATAGTTTTTTTGTAAAGCTTCTTTATCGAACTTATTTCTGTTTCCAGATAATACTAAAATAAATTAGCATCTTTCATTATAGCATGGATCTTTAAGACAACATTCCTTCCCAAGAAAATGCTTATGAATGTTGAATAGGCATACTGAGTGACAATCTGTTCTAATCAAGGGATGGATAATTTATTCACGCAATTATTTTTAAATTATGGCTTTTTTGGAAAGACAGAGGAAACAGTACACATCTGGGGGATAACTGTCTAATCCATTCCTTCCAGTATCAACAGCAAGACTCATTGATTAAATAGGATGACTTGATTAACTGAGAATGAACTTGGTAAATCTTATAATTGTACAGCACAATAAGTAATGAGAGCAAGGCTTAAACCGTAAAGTAACTATCATCTGAACACTGTAATAAAATCCCTTTCTTAATTGCATTCTGATGTATTTCCTCAGCTAATACATCCGTGAGGATGGTGGAGCAGTTTAATTCTGCTCTTGCTCCAATATATTTGCTGTTGATAAATTGTTCCTTGCTATGCAATGTGAGTTTGAAGAGCTTACTGATTCCAAATATTTTCATGTCAGGGAAATGCATGAAAACAATAGATGTAATAGCCTACTCTTTGTCATCCCAATTTGTCTTATCTTCTGGCTGACATGTTATGAGCAGATATGACTTGGTAAGGTGACTAGTTTTTTTTTCAGTAGTCTGTTTGGGAATCCAGAACAGTGGGAATGGATGTTAGGGCAGTTACATGCTCCTTCCGTAGAATGTAGGAGGTAAGGGTCACCACTAGTGTCCCCACTGACTTCATCTGTGAGAAGTGCACCCAACTCCAGCTCCTCGGAACCCACATTAGGGAACTGGAGCTGTAACTGGATGAACTTCAGATCATTCGGGAGGCTGAGGGGGTAATTGGGAGGAGTTACAGGGAAGTAGTCACACCTCAGGTACAGGGAAAAGTCAGGGGAGGGAAAGGGAACAGGCAGACAGTGCAGGGATCCCCTGTGGCTGTTCCCCTCAATAACAAGTATACCATTTTGGATACTGTTGGTGGGGGGGGGGGGGGATGACTTACTAGCGGTAAGTCATGTTTTCACGATTCTTAAGGGGGAGGGAGAGCAGCCCCAAGTCATGGTCCACATAGGCACCAACTACATAGGAAAGAAAAGGGATGGGGATGTAAGGCAGAAATTCAACGAGCTAGGGCGGAAGCTTAGAGCAAGAACAAACAGAGTTGTTATCTCTGGTTTGCTACCCGTGCCACGTGCTAGCGAGGCGAGGAATAGGGAGAAAGAGCAGTTAAACACGTGGCTACAGGGATGGTGCAGGAGGGAGGGATTCAGATACCTGGATAATTGGGTCTCATTCCGGAGTACGTGGGACCTCTATAAACAGGATGGTTTACACCCGAACTAGAATGGTACCAATATCCTTGGCGGGGGCGGGGGCGCGGAATTTGCTAATGCTCTTCTGGAGGGTTTAAACTAATTCAGCAGGGGGATGGGAACCTGAATTGTAGCTCCAATGAACAGGAGGTCGAGAGTAGTGAGGTCATGAAGATCAAGGTCGCAGGAGTGTACCGGCAGGCAGGTAGGAGGTTTGAAGTGTGCCTACTTCAATGCCAGGAGCATCTGGAATAAGGTGGGTGAACTTGCAGCATGGGTTAGTACCTGGAACTTTGATGTTGTGGCCATTTCGGAGAAATGGATAGAGCAGGAGCTGGAAAGGTTGTTGCAGGTTCCGGGTTTTAGATGTTTTAGTAAAATCAGGGAAGGTGGTAAAAGAGGGGGAGGTGTGGCACTGTTAGTCAAGGACAGTATTATGGTGGCAGAAAGGACGTTTGATGAGGACTCGCCTACTGAGGTAGTATAGGCTGAGGTTAGAAACAGGAGAGGAAAGGTCACCCTGTTGGGAGTTTTCTACAGGCCTCTGAAAAGTTCCAGAGATGTAGAGGAAAAAGTTTGCAAATATGATTCTGGATAGGAGTGAAAGTAACAGGTTAGTTGTTATGGGGGACTTTAACGTTCCAAATATTGACTGGAAAAGCTGTAGTTCGAGGACTTTAGATGGGTCAGCTTTTGTCCAATTTGTGCAGAAGGGTTTCCTGACACAGGATGTAGATAGGCCAACAAGAGGAGAGGCCACATTGGATTTGGTACTGGGTAATGAACCAGGCCAGGTGTTGGATTTGGAGGTAGGTGAACATTTTGGTGATAGCCACAAGAATTCAGTTACTTTTACTTTAGCGATGGAAAGGGATAGGCATATACCGCAGGGCAAGGTTTATAGCTGGGAGAAAGGCAATTATGAGGTGATTAGGCAAGATTTAGAATGCACAGGATGGGGAAGGAAACTGCAGGGGCTGGGCACAATTGAAATGTGGAGCTTGTTCAAGGAACAGCTACTGCGTGTCTTTGATAAGTATGTGCCTGTCAGGCAGGGAGGAATTGGTCGAGCAGGGAATCGTGGTTTACTAAAGAAGTTGAATCTCATGTCAAGAGGAGTAAGGAGGCTTATGTAAAGATGAGGCATGAAGGTACAGTTGGGGCGCTTGAGAGTTACATGTTAGCCAGGAAGGATCTAAAGAGAAAGCTAAGAAGAGCCAGGAGGGGACATGAGACGTCTTTGGCAGGTAGGATCAAGGAAAACCCTAAAGCTTTCTATCGGTTTGGAAGGAATAAACGAATGACAAGAATAAGATTAGGGCCAGTCAAGGAGAGTAGTGAGAAGTTGTGCGTTGTGTCTGAAGAGATAGGAGAGGCGCTAAATGAATATTTTTCATCAGTATTCACCCAGGAAAAAGACAATGTTGGTGAGGAGAATACTGAGGTACAGGCTATTAGACTAGATGGGATTGAGGTCCATAAGGATTAGGTGTTAGCAATTCTGGAAAGTGTGAAAATAGATAAGTCCCTTGGGCTGGATGGGATTTATTTTAGGATTCTCTGGGAAGCTGGGAGGAGATTGCAGAGCCTTTGGCTTTGATCTTTATGTCATTGTTGTCTTCAGGAATAGTGCCAGAAGACTGGAGGATAGCAAATGCTGTCCCCTTGTTCAAGAAGGGGAGTAGAGACAACCCTGGTAACTATAGACCGGTGAGCTTTTCTTCGGTTGTGGGTAAAGTGCTGGAGAGGATTATAACAGATAGGATTTACATTCATCTACAAAGGAATAATTTGATGAGGGATAGTCGGCATGGTTTTGTGAAGGGCAGGTCATGCCTCACAAACCTTATTGAGTTCTTTGAGAAGGTGACCAAACAGCTGGATGAGAATAAAGCCATTGATGTGGTGTATATGGATTTCAGTTAGGCGTTTGATAAGTTTCCCCATGGTAGGCTATTGCATAAAATATGGAGGCATGGGATTGAGGGTGATTTATTGGTTTGGATCAGAAATTGGCCAGCTGGAAGAAGACAGAGAATGATGGTTGATGGAAAATGTCCATCCTGGTGTTCAGTAACTAGTGGTGTACCGCAAGGATCTGTTTTGGGACCACTGCTGTTTGTCATTTTTATAAATGACCTGGATGAGGATGGGTTAGTAAATTTGCAGATGACACTAAAGTCGGTGGAGTTGTGGATAATATGGAAGCATGTTGTAGGTTACAGAGGGACATAGATAAACTGCAGAGCTGGGCTGAGAAGTGGCAAATGGAGTTTAATGCAGAAAAGCATGAGGTGATTCACTTTTGAAGGAGTAACAGGAATACGGAGTACTGGGCAAATGGTAAGATTCTTGGCAGTGTGGGTGAGCCGAGGGATCTCGTTGTCCATGTGCATAGATCCCTGAAAGTAGCAACCCAGGTTGGTAGGATTGTTAAGAAGGCATACGGTGTGTTAGGTTTTACTGGTAGAGGGATTGAGTTTCAGAGCCATGAGGTCATGGTGCAACTGTGCAAAACTCTGGTGCGGCCGCGCTTGGAGTATTGTGTACAGTTCTGGTCGCCGCATTGTAGGAATGATGTGGAAGCATTGGAAAGGGTGCAGAGGAGATTTACCAGGATGTTGCCTGGAATGGAAGAAAGATCTTATGAGGAAAAGCTGAGAGACTTGAGCCTGTTTTTGTTAGAGAGAAGAAGGTTAAGAGGTGACTTAATAGAGACATACAAGATGATCAGATGATTAGGTAGGGTTGACAGTGAGAGCCTTTTTCCTCAGATGGTGATGGCTCACATGAGGCGACATAGCTTTAAATTGAGGGGTGATAGATATAGGACAGATGTCAGAGGTGGGTTCTTTACTCAGAGAGTAGTAAGGGCGTGGAATGCCCTGCCTGCAACAGTAGTAGACTCGCCAAATTTAAGGGCATTTAAATGGTCATTGGATAAACATATGGATGATAATGGAATAGTATAGTTTAGATGGACTTCAGATTGGTTTCACAGGTGGGCGCAACATCAAGGGCCGAAGGGCCTGTCCTGTGCTGTAATGTTCTATGTTCTATGTTCTATGAGCATATTCTGCAATGATCCACCTCCCATATCCACCTCTTGCTCACTAACCGGAGGTAATTTCCAGTGTTATAGGATATGTGAGCAGCCACTAACAAAATGTGCTAATTTCAACTGCCACGTTATTTCTAACACTTACCCAATTTGAATATTTGGTGCAGGGCTGCATGTGGGACACAATTTCTGGTGCTCAAAGGTCAACACAAGGATGAAGAAAATATTGTCTTCAGTGATGATCAATCCAATATTGCATGTTACATGTATCGCAAAAAAAAAGAAAGAAAGCTTCATCTTCCTTTCCCTTTTTGCCTCTAACTTGCCAGTGCACTCATCCTGCTTTTATAAATCCCATCCTAACAAAACAGGGCCACGAGACTGGCTGAGTTGCAGGTAGCATTAAGGGATGCACCTCAATCAACAAGACTAGACCAATCACTGCTGTCTGGACAGAAGGATCAGTGGTTAGGAGTACAATTAGTGCAAGAATATTAAATGACAATCAAGAGTTGATTCAATGAAATCCTTGTCCTAATTTTTTTTAGGTTCATTCTTGCTTATGAATGCCCCTACCAATAAGACCAAGATTTATTGCCCGTCATTAATTACCCTTGAGAAAATAATTAATTTAAGGCAGAGTAGAACTTCAAAGTGAAATTGACTTGTTGCTGGAGTGGGCAGATGGGTGGCAGATGATATTGAGTGCAGAGAAGTCCGGTTGATGCACCAGAGTGCAAAGAAACCAGAGAGATAGTATAAAGCATGCTATTCTAAAGGGTGTGCAGGAGCAGGTAAGTAAATTTCATTTTAAAACAGAGTAATCTCATTGATAATTCTTTATAAGTGGAAGAAGAAAAAGATATTCAGCCTGAAATATAAACAGTTTGTGCTCAGATTGTAAAGTTGAATTGCTATGCTTGTATTTAGATACTGATGTTATGCATTTTACCATGACCTAATCAAAATTTATTAGGATGTGGCACTCAAATGTGGGCTAACTGATACAGTAATCTATGACCATTGATGCTTCCGGTATTTCATTAAGACTTTAAGCTTTGAAAAACATTCTCAATCAGTCAATCTCAGATTGTAAGATAAATAACTGTGCAATCAGTGTAAAACCAATTGCAGCCTAGCAGATCATGCATCAAATGGTAGGAGAATTTTTACAGCTGATTCAAAGATCTTGGTTCAGTGTTCCCACACAAATACACTTTGATGAGCAGATTTTGCAGATGAAGGTAATGTGCATGCAGTACTTCCTCAGATTTCTGAGACCTCACAGAAGGCCTTTAAGGAAAAAAGGTTTCTTTATTAGTTACTTGAACTGATTTTTTTTGTCAAGAGAATTAACTTTAAATTGTATAATGACCTCCAAAGTAGGACATTTTCCATCAAATAATTCACTTAATCTCCCAGGGTCTTTTACTTCCAACAGTTCTCAGCTTGTTTTCACTTGCTGTGCTGAAAAATGTGCAAGAGTGTTGACAGCAAAGTTAAAGCAAGCACCTACCATGATTATTATTGGACAGGTTATAGTTATGAGAAAATTCAGTTAATAATTGGGGAATATTTTCAGAGATTCTTGCCAGAATTTTCAGGTATATCATGCCTGATGCAAGTTGTACACCTTTATTAAATTGATTTCTTTTGTGGATGATAGAGTGTGTGGGGTGTGTGGTTGGAGACTGGTAGGTATTTCCTGAACTACAGCGATGTGAGTGTAAGAACTCCATTTGTCAACACCAGGAAAATGTAGGTAAGGAAGATGTCCCATGCACCAGTTAAAATGATTATTGATAGTTAACTGACAAACTTTGTTTGAATTTAAATGAGCAGTTTCTCTGGTCTATGCATTGACATGAGGAGTGAACCAGAGATGTCCTATTGCCTATGATATTAAGTTGAAACAGGAACAGTATATGCATATGCATTCTTTCTGTCTGCAAAGATTTCTTTCTAGAAAATAAACCTAAACCATTCCATATGTACAATGGAAAGTTTGGATGTGTATATGAGTGTTCGTTCCCATATTCATGTGAATGTTATACGCATTGTTATCAGGAACCTTAATTGGATAATTCGTAGTCACAATGACAAAGAAAAAAATAGTTTTGCTAGCATTGAAATGACCTTGTCCATCCCCATCTCTTTGACCTGGCTGTCTCCTATCCACCTACCTTCTCCTCTATCCATTATCTATTCGCCTCCCCCCTCTCCCTATTTATTTTAGAACCTCATTCCCCTCTCCCATTTCTGAAGAAGGGTCTAGGCCCGAAATGTCAGCTTTCCTGCTCCTCTGATGCTGCTTGGCCTGCTGTGTTCATCCAGCTCTACACCTTGTAGTCCCAAAAATGTTTGGTTCTGTTTTACATGCGGGAACATTTTGACCTGTAATAGGAATTCCTAATGCTGACCCCCTTAAAAGTGAACGAATTTAAAACAAAATATTGCATATCCATATTCATCAATGAATTACTTGATCTCAGGCCAGGAACAGTGCTAGAGAGTACTACAATTGTTCTCAATATCGAAAAGCTTGATCAATAGCCAAGCTTCTCATTTGCTGATCCTTGTTCAATGTCGCCTGCTGGCTAGTGTCTACCAATGAGGACAAAATGTCGTACACCACCTAATTAAATCATGTAACAATACTCATGGCAATCTTGTTCCCAACTCTTCCACTTCAGCATGGCCCAATAGCAGGCATTTATATTGCTTCTTCGGGTGTTCCACTGAACCTTTTGCTGATGTTAATGGCGGATAATCAGAAAAATGCCAACAGCATTTAAGCTTAAATTAAAACAAAGAACTGCATACACTGATCTGAAACAAAACAGAAATTGCTGGAGAAATTCAGCAGGTCTGATAGCATCTCTGTTGGGAGTTAATACCTTGAGATAGGTGACCCTTCTTGGGAATTATTGCATGTTAAGCTTGTCTCATAAATGACGAATAAATATTTGGGCAGGTTATAGAGGGTTTTCAAAGTCTTGGAAACTAATAATAGCGGGGGAAGCAGATGCACCCTACCCTCCATTTTTGGCTGGTAACCACACCTGGTGAGTGCCCATTCCTTATTGTTTGAGATCCGCTCTAGGTAAGTCCCTTCGTTATTCACCAAATAAGTAATAACTGCAATGATATTTACACTTTATTAAGCCATTGATTTTTGGAATCAGCTTTCCAATTACAGGGTGGTGCGTTAACACTTCTGTGAAATTCTCCTTGTTACCTGTGAAAAAAAGGTTTTAGAAGATATCATATATTGCAAAATGATGAGACCATAGCTCAAAAACTATTGCTTGAAACTGTCATTCACTGACTGATCTGGGGTATTTTCACTTTGCAGCATTCCACTGTCAGCTGATGGACATGTTAAATCTTTCCAGCATTTTCATTTGTTATTTTCATTAAAATATGGGATTTGGGATGTTGTTTGCACAAATTAATGCTTTGTTATTTATTGAACATCTTCTTTTGTTACTACTTTCTTTCTTGGAGTACAGGAGATTATTTATCATGACGTTAATAGTTTGTATGCCCAAATTAACACAAGCACAGTAACACACTTGCCCCCACCCCATCACCCATTTCTTAATTTGATCTATTTTGAAGCCTCTGCACAGCTGACTAACTCACTGGGGACATCTCACCAACAATTTATCACCCCCCACCTGCACCCGATCATTCAATTCCTCCTTTTGTCTCTTTCCAGGAGAAATTGGGCCACAATAAGGCAGAAAAAGCAAAGATAAAGGATTGGAGATGACCAATATTTAATAAATAATTTGTGTCAAAGAGCGAGTCATATAATGGAAATAATAAAATAGCAAAGTCTGAATTTTACCTGAAATCTTCTAAGTGTCAATTTTGCCAAGTATCCGGGAGCAGATAATCATATTTTCCCACCTGTTGTAGGCAGAACTATTTGCCACTATGGGGATATCCTAGGTTTCTGGTGCTGTGCCATATTTAAAATACAGTTACACACTAGATCAAATGCTTGTAGTCCAGACTTTTCAATTCATATTATTTGCCCTGGATATGTCAGACATGTCTCATTCCCAAGGGAAATGGCTCAAAATAGCATGGAGAGAGCTAGGACAGATGGTAGGCACACCCAACATGAGGCTCCTCAAGCCCAATGAGGAGAGATACGCCTGGTGCTGTTCATGATATAACCTTCTGCACTTTCAATTGAGCCAGATGCGGTCCCATGGCTTGATGATGATGTTAGAGTGGAGGATATGCCAGATCATAAGATTACAGATTGTGGTTGAATATAATTCTTCTGCTGATGGCCCAAAATGTCTCATGGATGCCCAGTTGAGTTGCTAGATCTATTCAAATTCTCTCTCGTTCAAGATGCTAATAATAACACATAACAGAATGAAAGGCATCCTTAATGTGTAGGTGGTCTTTTTCTCCAAAATAACTGTGCAGTGGTTGCTCCTGTCAATATTGTTATGGACAAAGGAGTCCGTTACTGGTAGAGTGATGGCAGTGTGATCAAGTACCTTGTTTTGTTTCCCTCACCACCTAATATAGACACAGTCAAGCAGTTAAGTCCCTTATGACACAACCGGATCAAGTAGAACTATCCTACTGGGGAGACAGACATAGCCAGAAATGGTGATGGTGATGCCTGGGGATGTTATCTGAAAATGACAATCACTGGCTTTGCTTAATTAGTCTATGGGGCTGCTCTTCCAATTTTGACGCAAGTCTCCAGATGGTAGCAAGGAGGACTTTACAGGATCAATGGGTCTGTGTGTGCTGTTATTGTTTTTGGTTTTGGTTTTGTTTTCATGTTGGTTGATTTCCGGTTGCTCCATCTGGTTTCTTCCTTTTTAGCAGACTTTATAATTGTCAGATACAACTAAGTAGCTGACTCAGCCATTTTAGAGTCAATTACATTACCATGGTTCTGGAGTCATATGTAAGTAAATCAGGTAGGAACAGCAGACTTTCCTTGCGTACAGGATGTTGTTGAACCAGATGGATTTTTACAACAGTTGACAATGGTTTCATGGTCACTGTTGGATGAGATATAGTTTTATTAGTTAAATTCAAATTTCACTATCTGCTATTTTGGAATTCAAACGCAAGTCTCGGGGTCATTAACATTAGCCTGAGTCTCTCAATTACTGATTAATTGACTCCATTACCACCCTTCCTCCAGTTGTAAAATCATCAAATGTCTTTATTAAGAGAAGGGCTAGGAACTAAAGCATATTGTCTGGTAAGTAGATATTAATTATTAACCTCAGACTAAAAGACCAATTTTAGCGTGCATTCACAAAAATAGAATATATTTATTTGTGAGAAATTCAATTTGGCAAAAGTATTTGTCATATGGTCCACTGGAAATATGACATTAGTATTGTCCTATATGCTACACATCAATGCTTTTACTGTTCTAGTAAGCCAAAGCTCTTCAAGATATTGCATGCATATTAGAGTTCATTCTTGTAGTGACACCATACAAAAATGTGTAGTTAAAATATATGCCTCATGACAGCCTTGTAAAAATTTTAGTTGTGCATGTAGCCTTACATTGATGAGGTTACCTGCTTAATGTAATGATGGACTGTTTTTCTTTTTGAATTGAGTATGTTTGGTGCAGCATACCGAGTTAATTTTGAGATAAAATCTATTGATTTGTTTGTTGTGGTTATTATTGTATCCTAGCATGCCAGACGAGTTAATCATCACTCTTTGAGGAGGCAATATGTGGAAAAAAGGGCTAACTGTGATTCATTTGTCTAGCATTTCAGACAGATACATAAGCCACACAAACAAATTATAATAAATTGCAGTTTAATTTTACTGCTGTACATTTACAAAACACTGCAGAACACACTCACAGGAACAATAATTTATAATTGCAACATCAATTTCATCACTTACATTAAATATGAGCAAATATTAAGGAAGTATGTATTTACTTCAACGTATATTTAAAATTTATATTTTGGGCCAGTTACTGTTGAGAAAAATGCTTTTGGATGAAGTACAAAGATAACTGGATTCGGATTTTATTGACTTGGGAGCAAATTACTGCAGATGCTGGAATCTGTACTGAAAACAAAAAATGATGGAGATCACAAAGGGTTAGCCAGCATCTTTGGAGAAAAAACAGGTGAACATTTATGACTCTTTTCATCAGAGTTGATGTGAGGTGTGGAGGGGCAGCATTTATGCAATTGTTGGTGGTTGGGAGGGTCTGCAGTGCTGGGAGAAACAAGACATTGATAGTTCAGATTGAGTGATTGGAATGTGAAAACGGCAGAATGATGGTGTGTCTCACTGCCAGGTTGGTGATGATATGGCTTCCTTCTTCCATAACTGTGGTTTCTTACCCTCTGTGGTTGACAGGTCCCTCAACTGAATCTGACCTATCACCCATGCTTTCACCCTTACCCTTTCACATCACTCACTATGGCGTGATCGGATCACTCTTGTCCTCATTTTTCATCCCACCAGCCTCGACATTCAAAGGATCATATTCCGCCATTTCAGACAACTCTAGCAGAATGTCACCACCAAACGTCAAAGCTTTCTCTCCAAGGATGCTGCCTGACCCCCTATGATCTCCAGCAGTTTTTGTTTTCAGTTTTGATTATGCATGTTTGAGAAGCTGACAAGAATGTTAAGCTTGTTTACATTTTATTACAAAACTTTATGGAATAACGTACCATGCCAGAATATCACCCAATTGGAAAATGAAATAAAGCTTTTTAGATGATCAATCAACAGAATTTGGAAGAACAGCCACTCAATTACAGCCTGTAGATTTTAGCTGATTATTTACAAAATCTTACCATATATAAACCATTGTTCCAGCATTTACTTGTTCATTTCTGACAAAACATTACCATGATGGCCTTTTCACAAAATTTTGCAGTAGCGAAGATATTTTCTTAAATGTCCAAGCAAAGCACAGTGAAGGGTAAAGGAAAAACACATTGAAAACTTTAATTAAAGTTTTCAATGTGTAATTAAACAAAGCCAGTTATTCATACTTTTGGGATAATCCTATCTTTTTAATAAAGACTTGGGATATATCACTTAATTTGAAACCCTCTATTCACAAGTAATCAAATCAGTACGACAACCTGCTTTAAAGATAAATATACATTTGTAGCTGTCAAAACAAGCCAAACTATTTTAATTTGTGAAATTTCTGAAATTCAACATCAATAATTTTGATTTCTAATGGCAATATTTCTGTAGCTTTTGAATGTAATCCTATTGATAATTGCATGTTAGCAGAAGAGAAAGATTATTTTGTTGTTAGAAGATGAACACTAAACACAGTGTGGTACTTTGGTTTGGTCCTGAGGGAGACCTATGCTGTCAGAAAGTCTAAGCTTTGAGGTGAGATTATGAACCAAGGTCCTGTCTGTCTTCTGAGCTGGATGTAAAAAAAATCACACAGCAGTGTTTCAAAGAAAAGCAGGGAAACCCCAGATATTATTTACACCTTAGCTGATTAACAATTGTTTATAATCACATATTATTTTTTGGGATCTTAGACTCTCAAATTTGCTGCTTTGTTTACAATATTTCAAGAAAGACCACACTTTAAAAGAATTTCATAACATTTTGGGGCATTGAGATTTTATGAAGGGCCTTTCTTTCGTTTATATTCTGATTATTACATCAAAATTCTTGACTTGTTTACAATAAGCTAATTGTATTCTATGTCAGAAATTGTGTCTGCTTTCCTTTGAAAAAAAGAACAAATTTTCCAATATTGCTACATGCAGGTTACACCCTCGTCTAATGTGACGATAATCTTGTGGAAACCACATTTCTGTCATGAGACTGCACTTAATTGTGACATGGGGAGACCTATTTAACCTATTGCAGGATGGTAGGGCGATGCCTCATTGCCCTGGGGCTGCAGTTTTTATACAAAAGGCCAGTTAATGGTATATGGAATAGTGTACCTCCTCTGTGACAGGATTAATAATAAAGTTTTGTTCTTTTTCACTGGATTCCTGATGGTTAATAGCAGAGAATTGCCATGCAAACGGAGGGCAGAGATTAAAGAAAACTTCACTTAAAATTATGGGGAGCCAAATTCAGACTTGCAGCACCCCTGGAAATGACATCATAAAACCGAATGTTGACCAAGAGACATGCAGTACATCATATCTGCTTCGGGCATGTCCAAGTGGTGCATCATCTTGAGAGGGCATGCAGGGAACAGTTGCCTGAAAGAAATGAAACAACTTAATGGCTGAAGTTAAGAAGTCACATAACCACTAGCTCAAAGTCACAAGGTCACACAGCACTGTAGAGGCCCTTCAGCCCATCAAGTCAACACTGGCCCATCTCACTATTCCCCCTTTCCAGCATTTGGTTCATAGCTTTGAATGATATGGCATTTCAGATGTTCATTCAAGTGCATTTTAAAGACAGTAACTACCCTTCAAGGCAGTGCATTCTAGATTCTTAACAAAAAATGAGTGATGAACATTTTCTGCAAATCTCCTCTAAATCTCTGCCTTTCACCTTAAAGTTTTGTAGCTTCTTTACTGATCATTAACTAAGGGGAGCAGTTGCTTTCTATTCACCCTGTCCACGCCCCTCATATTTGTGTATTCCTTAATCAGATCTCACTTTAGCCTTCTCTGTGCTAAACAAATCTACCAAACCTATCCAGATTTTCTTTATAGCTCCATCCGAGGCAACATCCTGGTGAATCTCCTCAGCAATCTCTCCAGTGTGACCAAATCCTTCCTTTGGTGCAGTGACCAGAACTACACACAATACTGCAGCTGTGGCAAAACAGAAGGTTTGTACAGCTCCAACATGCCCTGTCTGCCTTTGGAATCTAAGCACCCCATGCCTGATATAGGCAAGTGTCCTGTATGGCTTCTTGGCTACCCTATTATCCTGCCCTGCCCTCTTCAGGAATCTGTGGACAAGCACCCCAATATCTCCTTGTTCTTATGAGCTTCAGTGTCCTGCCATTCATTGAATACTCCCTTGTCTTGTTACTTGTTTCAAAGCTCACAACCACACATTTTTCAGGATTAAATACTGTCACTGATCTGACTTTCTGACCAACCTGCCTTTATCTTCTCTAACCTAAGGCCTTCCTCTCTACTGTTAACCACCTGGCCAGTCTTCATGCTATCCACCAACTTACTTATCATCTTTCCCCACTTTCTCATTGATATTGTTTTATATATATATCACAAACAGTAAGGGACACAGCACTGATTCCTATGGTACGCCACTAGGCACCAGACTCCAGCCACAAACGGCTTTATACTACCAACCCGTGTTCCTCACCATGCCCACCAGTTTGAATCCAACTTGCTACATTACCCTGTCAACGATATACTATTATGGTCTTCATCACACTCCCATGTGTGTTCTTCTCAATGCCTTTGCTGAAATTCCTATAAACTACATTAATTTCATGATTCACATCTGCACACCTGACCACCCGTTCAAAATTTAATCAAATTTGTCAGGTTTGACCTTTCTCTGACAAAGTCATGCCAACTACCTCTGATCAAACCTTGCCTTTTTCAAGTGGAGATTACTTCTCTCCTTCAGACTTTTCTGTAATGTTTTCCGTACCACTGATGTTAGACTCACTGGACTGTAATTCCATGATTTATTTCTACCACCATCCTTGAAAAGTGGAACCACATTTGCTGTCCTCCAGTCCTCTGCCACCTTGCCTATGACCAGAGTGGAGTTAAAAATTTGTGTTAAAGCACCTGTAATTTCCTCCCTCATCTCCCACAGCAGCTAGGATACAATTCATCTGGACCTGGGGATTTGCTTATATTTGCGCCTGGCAAAACCTTCAATACTTCTTCATTTCCTTTGTCAATCTGTCCAAGAACCTCATATTCTCTCTTCCTGAAACCTGTATGTACATCCTCCTTCTCTTGAATGAAGACAGATGTGAAGTATTCATTTAACACCCTGTCAATGTCCTCCAGTTCCAAGCAAATATTTCACCCTTGTTCCCTAATGAGTCCGACTCTTTCTCTGGTCATCCTCTTGCCCTTAATATACTTTATGAAATATCTTGGAATTCTCCCTAATTTTTTAGGTCACCTCTTTATTTTCCTAATTGCTTTCCGAAGATCTCCCTCCTACACTATCTATACTGTACTTAGCTGTTTGTTGATTTGTTCCCTTTATATCTTATAAAAGCCCCTTGTTTCCTTCATTTCCAGTTCTGAATACTCCAAGGTGTCCAGGGTTCTTTAACACAGAAACATGGAAAATTAGGATTAGGAGGAGGTCATAGGAGCATAGAGATATATAGCACGGAAACTGACCCATTGATCCAATATGTCCATGCTGACCACGTATCCTAAATTAATGTAGTCCCTTTGCCAGCATTTGGCCCATATCCATCTAAATGCTTGTATTCATATACCCATCCAGATGCCTTTTAAAATGTCATAGTTGAACTAGCCTCCACCACTTCCTGTGGCAGCTCATTCCATACACACATCACCATATGCGTGAAAATGTTGCCCCTTAAGACCTTTTTAAATCTTACCGGCCTCACTGTAAACCTACGTCCTCTGGTTTTGGACTCTGCTGCCTCGTGGGGGGGACCTGTATTTTTACCCTATCTGTGCCCCTTGTGGTTTTATAAATCTCAACTTCCGACGCTCCAGGAAAAATAGTATCAGCCTACTCAGCCTCTCCCTATAGCTCAAGCCCTCCAACCCTGTCACCATCCTTGTAAATATTTTCTGAATGCTTTCAAGTTTAACAACATCTCTCCTATAGCTGAGAAACCAGAATTGAATGCAATATTCCATAAGTGGCTGAACCAATGAGCTGTACTCCTGCAGCATGACCTCCCAACTCCTACATTCAACACACTGACCAATAAAGTCAAGCTTATCAAATACCTTCTTCACTCCATTTGCCCTTTGAGCCTGGTCCAGCATTCATATGATCATGGCTGATCTTCCAATTCAGTGGCATGTTGTCGCTTTTCACCTTTATCCTTTAGCTCTAAGTGCGATATCCAACTCGTTATTGAAGCCAGACAGTGTTTTGGCCATGACTACTTCCTGTGGTAATGAATTCTACAGGACCTCTACTCTCTGGGTGAAGAAGGATCACTGAACCTGAAACATTAACTCTGAATTCCCTTCACAGATTCCACCAGACCTGCTGAGCTTTTTCAGCAACTTCTGGTTTTGTTTCCAACATACTATTTTCCTTCTGAACCTGCATATTTACCTTAAGCGGCTGGTATACAAGGCAATCCAGGTCTCATTACACATTTCCATCTCTTAATTTGTAGTCATTCAGATTCTAGAACGCCTTCCAGATTTTGCTTGCAAAATGGATGATTTCACCTTTATCCACATTATACTGCATTTGTCGACTCATTCAACTTGTTCAAATAACAACGAAACATCTTTGCATCCTCCTTACAATTTACCTTCCAACATAGCTTTGTGCCCTCTGCAAATTTGGAGATATTGCATCTGGTTCCCTCATCTAAATCATCAATGTACATTGTAAATAATTGAGTCCCTAGCACTGATTCCTGTGGCACCCCATTAGCCTGTCATTCAGTAAAATTCCTGTTAATTTCTAGCTTATGTTTCCTTTCTGTCAACTAATTTTCTATTCACCTCAATACACTACTCCCAATCCCATGCATTTTAGTTTACATGCTAATCTTTTATATGGGACTTTGGAGACAGTCCAAATAATCATAAAACCATAATGCAGAGGCGCAGAATTAGGCCATTCATCCAACTGAGTTTGCTCCACATGTGCCATTCTCCCACCTTCTCCCTGTACCCCTTGATCCCATTACTATTCATTAATCTATCCATCTCTGTCTTAAATATACTCAATGACTTGACCTCCACAGCCTTCTGCAACAATGAGCTCCACAGATGACTCATTCTCTGGCAGATGAATTCCTCGTCATTTCAGTTCTAAAGGGTTGTCCTTTCATTTTGAGGCTGTGCTCTTGGGTCCTACTTTCTCCGACTAGTGGAAACATCTTCTCCACACCCACTCTATCCAGGCCTCTCAGTATTCTGTAAATTTCAATCAGATTCTTGTGGTTGGTTGGTTTGCTGAGCTGATTCATTGTTCTGCAGACGTTTCATTACCCTGCTGCGTAACATCATTAGTGCAGCCTCGATGAACCGCCATTGTGTTTTCCGGCCTGGTTTTTAAACCTCTGGCAGGGAAGCACAAGAGCGCTTCATCGGAGGCTGCACTAATGATGTTACCCTGCATGTCGGTGGAACAACAAACTAGTTCAGCAAGCCAACCAACCACAACACCCACAACCCGAGCCACAACTCTACTCAAAAAAACCCTTCGATCCTATTCCATCATATCCTTCTAAACTCCATCTAGTACAGATCCAGAGTCCTCAAATGCCTCTCATATGGCAAGTCCTTCATCCTGGGATTATTCCTGTAAATCTCCTCTGGACTCCCTCCAATGACAGCAGATCCTTCCTTACAATATTCCAAATAAGGTCTGACCAGACCTGACCATTATATATACATCTCCGCTCTAGTATTCTAACGTTCTTGAAATGAATGTTACCGCTGCATTTGCCTTCCTAATTACCAACTAAACCTGCATATTAGCCTTAAGAGAATCCTGAACTAGGATTTCCAAGTCTTTTTGTGCTTCAGGTTTCCAATGCCTTTCTCCATTTCGATCACCACTGGCTCATCTCATCAACTCTACCAATTATATACTTGAAGAATTTCAGTAGATTTGCCAAGCGTAATTTCCCTTTTGTAAATCCATGCTGACTCTGTGTGATCCTGTCACTGTTTTTTGCTGTTAAATCTTTTACAATGCATGCAAGTGTTTTCCCTATTGCTGACATCAGGCTGACTGGTCTACAGTTTGCAGTTTTCTCTCTACCTCCCTTTTAAAATAGAGAGTATATGTTTACCACTATCCAAGCTGTACGAACTGTTCCAGGAACTGAAGAATCTTGGAAGATGACCACTACCGCATTCATTATTTCTAGGGCCACTTCCTGAAGTACTCTGGGATGTATATTATCAGGCCCAGGGGATTTATTGGCCTTCAATTTCATTAATTTGCACAAAACCATTTCCTTATTAATACTGATTTCCTTCAGCTCCTCCCTCACACTATACTTCTAGTATGTTATTTTTGTCTTTCTTTGCAAATCCAGAACTAAAGTATGTATTTAGTTGGTCAACCATTTCTTCATTGCCCATTAAGAATCCCCCTGTTTTTGACTGTTCGGGACCTATATTTACCTTAATCCTTTTTCTCTTCACATATCCATAGAAACTTTTAAAGTTTGCTTTACTGATCTTCACAAGCTTGCTCTATTTTCCCTTTCTTAATCAATTCCTCTCTCCTCCTTGCTGGATTCTAAACTGATCTTACTTCTTATGTCTGTATCTTTTTCTGGCTAATTTGTCTGCCCCATCCTTGGAGCTAATACTATCTTCAACTTCCCTTGTAATCCATTCTTGACAGATATACGAATAAACAGGGAATGAAGAGATATGGATGGCATTGAGGCAAAAAGTTTTTAGATTGGAAAGGTATCATATGTTGACACAGTCTGGTGGGCTGTAGGGCCTGTTCCTCTGCTGTGCTGTACTTTGAGTCTTTGAGTCATGGTTTGGTCAACTTTCCAATTTTACTTTTGCATGAGACTTGAGTGAATAATTGTTGCAGTTCACTCACGCTCTCTCTGAATGTTTGCCGTTCAACTGTCATTCAGCTGTCAATCTTTTAGGTAACATGTCTCAATTTATCAAACCCAGCTAACATCACATATCAACGTAGTTTCCTAGATTCAGGACCCTAGACACAGAATCAACTACTTCTGTGTTTCTCAGCTCTATCCATACAGATTCCACAATGGCATTACTATTATTACCTCTTTATTGCATTAATTCCCTTTATAACCAGCGACACAAATCTGTTGCCTTTTCCTTTTTGTCCATCTGCCCGAAATCCTCCTGGACGTTGAATTCCAATTCCTGGTCACCTGCAACCATGTCTCTCTAATCCCAATTATATCATTCATGTTTTCATCTGTTTAATACATCCACTCTGAGCTTAAGATCACAAGATATAGCAGCAGAATTAGGCCATTTGGCCTAATGAGTCAGCTTCATCAGTTGATCATGACTGAAAGATTTTTTTTAAGCATCCTCCTCCCTTCCCCCATAACATTTTATCCCCATATTAAGCAGGAATCTGCCTGTCTCTGTTTTAAATACATGACTGGATTACCACAGCCTTTTCTGACAATGAGTTCCAAAGATTCACCATCCTCTGGCTGAAGAAATTCCACCTCTTCTTGTCCAAAGGGTTGTCCCTTCAATCTAAGGATGTGTCCTTGATTCTTAGCCTCACAGTTTATTCGTCAGCAGGATGAAGGTGTCTCTGGCTAGGGCAGCATTTATTGCCTATCCCCAATTGCTCAGAGGGTAGTTACGAGTCAATCACATTGCTGTGGGCCTGGGGTCACATGTAGGCCAGACGAGGCAAGGATGGCAGATTCCTTCTCTAAAGGACATTAGCAAACCAGATTGGTTTTTCCTTACAATTGACAATGGGCTCAAGGTCATCATAAGATTGTTTATTGTAGATTTTTATTGAACTTAACTTCTACCATCTGCTGTGGCAGCATTTGAATCTGGGTCCTCAGAACATTAGCTGGGTCTTTGGGTTAACAGTCCAACATACCACTAGGCCATCACCTCCCTTTCTACTAGTAGAAACATCTTCTCTGTGTGCACTCTATAGAGGCCTCTCAATATTCTGTAAGTTTCAATCGGAAATTCCGTCATCCTTCTAAACTCCCTTCAGTAGTCAACTGCTCCTCGTACTACAAGTGCTTCAGTGCAGGATCATTTTTATGAATCTCCTCTGGACTTCCTCCAGTGCCAGCACATCCTTCCTTAGATACAGGGCACAAAGATGCTCACAATATTCCAAATGTGGACTGACTGGAGATTTATGCAGCCTCAGCAGTTCTTGCTTTCCAGCCCTCTTGAAATTAATACGAACATTACATTTGCCTTTCTAACTGCTAATTGAACCTGCATGTTAACCTAACGAGAATTCTGAACTATGACTCCTAAGTGTGCTTCAGATTTGTGAAACCTTTCCTCATTTAGAAAATAGTCTACCCCTCTATTCTCCTTAGCAAAGTGCATTACTTCACATATTCCCACATTGCTTTCCATCTGCCACTTCTTTGCTGATTCTCCCAGTCTGACGAAGTCCTTCTGCAGCCTTCCCACTTCCTCAACACTACCTGTCCCTGCACCTATCTTTGTGCCATCTGCAAACTTTAGCAACAATGCCCTCAGTTCCTTTGTCCAAATCATAAATGTATAACTTGAATATTTGTGGTCCCAACACTGACCTCTATGGAACTCCAGTAGCCACCAGCTGCCATTCTAAAGAAGAGCCCTTTATTCATACTCACTGCCTTCTTCCAGTCAGCCAAGCATCTATCCATGCCAGCAACTCGCCTCTAATAACCATAGGCTCTTTTCTTATTTTGAAGCCTCCTGTGCAACACATTGTTAAAGGCCTTCTGAAAATTTAAACAGATCAGGTGCACTGGCACTCCTTTGTCTAAATTATTCATGCGCTCCCCAAATAATTCCTCCAGTGCTGTCAAGTATGACATTATCCCCTTGATGAAGTCATGCTGACTCAACCCTATTTTACCACGCACTTCCAAGCACTCTGCCGTCTCATTCTTAATAATAGACTCTAAAATCTTACAAACAACTGAGGTTGGTTGAATCAGCCAACAATTTCCCATTTTGTGACTATTACCCTTCTTAAACAGGTGTGTTGTATTAACTATTTTCCAGTCTCTGGGATTCTCCTTTACTCCAATGGTTCCGGCAAAATCACCATCAATGCCTCTGTAATCTCCTCAGCTATCATCTTCAGAACTCTGAAACATAAATCAGCTGGTCTGGGTGATTTATCCACCTTCAGACCTTTCAGCCTCCCCCGTACCCTCCACTTAATGATGACCACTGCAGTCACTTCTGCCCTGTTACTCTCTTGAAGTTCTGTTATACTGTTGTATGCTTTCCACTGTGAAACTGATACCTATTCAGTTGCTCCATCATTTGTTTGTTCCCCATTACTTCTGATGAAGGGTCTAGGCCAGAAACGTCAGCTTCCCTGCTCTTAAGATGCTGTTTGGCCTGCTGTGTTCATCCAGCTCCACACCTTGTTATCTCGTATTCTCCAGCATCTCTGATACTATTTCTGCAACCTCATTTTCCAGGAGTCCAATGCCCATTCCGGTCTTTCTTTTACCATTTATCTCTCTTAAAAAAAACTTTTGCGAACTTCTCTTTAATAACTAGCTTATCCATATATTTCATTTATTAATTGTCCTTTGCTGGTATTGAAAGGCTTCCCAAACCTCTGGCTTCCCACTTAACTTCACCACATCATATGCTTTTACTTTTGCTTTTATGCTGTCCTCAACTTCTCTTGTTAGTCATGGTTGCCTCATTGTCCCTTCATATGTTTCATCTCCTTTAGGATGAATTGCTGCTGTGCTTCTTGAATTAATCCCAGAAATCCCTGCCATTGCTGCTCCACTGTCTTCTCTGCCAGCGTCCATTTCCAATCAACTTTGAATGGCTCCTCCCTCATGTCTTTTAGATTAGATTACATTACCTTACCTACAGTGTGGAAACAGGCCCTTCGGCCCAACAAGGCCACACTGCCCCTTGAAGAATCCCACTCAGACCCATCCCCCTATAACCCACACACCCCTGAACACTACGGGCAACTTGGCATGGCTGATCCACCTAGCCTGCACATCTTTGGACTGTGGGAGAAAACTGGAGCACCTGGAGGAAACCCACGCAGACGCGGGGAGAATGTGCAAACTCCGCACAGACAGCCGCCCGAGGCTGGAATTGAACCCAGGTCCCTGGCGCTGTGCGGCTGCAGTGCTAACCACTGAGCCACTGCACCGCCCAGTCACTTTTACTCAACTGTAATGCCATTACGTCTGTTTCCAACATCTCCCTCCCAAGCTGCAGGGTAAATTCTACCATATTATTGTCTCTGCCCCCTGAGTTACTCCTTCACATTAAATTGCCTGATCAAGTCTGCCTCATTATACATCAACAAATTGCCTGTTGCCTAAAGGGCTGGCACGAGTATCTCCAAAAAAACTATCTCGTAGACATTTCACAGATTCCTTTTCTTGGTTCTGCAATGAATGAACCTGATACTTCCAGCCCACCTGCATATTGAAGACCCCCATGATTTTTATAATATTGTTTTTCTTAAATGCCTTTCTGTCTCCTGACTGGTTTCTGCCCACATCTGACTACTGCTGGAAGGTCTAAACATGACTCCCATCAGGTCTTTCTTCTTTCGCGATTCCTCAACATTACCATCACAGATTGTACATCTTCTGACCTTATGTTACTTTTTGCTATCAATTTAATTTAATTTCTTCCTTATAAGGCAGTCCTGACCTCCCGCTGCCTGTCCTTTCAATAGGACATGTATCCTTGGATATTGAGTTACCAGCCCTGATCCCCTTGCAGACACACTTCTGTGATGCGCAAAATATCACACTCGCCAATTTCAATCTGCGCTACAAGTTCATTTACTTGGTCTTGTGTACTGCATGCATTTAACTACCATACCGTCAGTACTGTGTTGACCACCCCTCGTCTCATAGTTGTCCCCTTATTTGCTGTGCCCGTACTTAGACTCGTGACTCTTTACTTACTCCCTATCCTATTACTTGTTCTGGAAACTTTAATAACCTCTCCTGAGCCCTTCTCCCCTTTTAACTTTTTCCATAATTTTCCACACAGCTGAACCTACTGCTCACTATTTATTTTAAAGTCTGAACCAACAATGTAAGATTTTTCCCTTTATATCTGTCCTTCCAAAATACTGACAACTCCTGGTGATTCAGCTCCCAACCCTGGTCATCCTGTAGCCATGTAATCCTGGCTATTTCATTCCTTTTTTCGTCTATTTGCATTATTAACACATCCACTCTGAGCTTATTGCTCCTACATTTCACCCTAAAGGGAACATGTTGCTCCTGTGCTCACGTTATTTCCTTTTTGAATGCTCCCATTGTTCTGCTGTAGATTTTCCCACAAGAAGCAGTTTCCACTCTACTCTAGCTATATCCTGCCTTATTTTAATAAAATCTGCTTTCCTCCAATCCAAAACCTTTTTTTGGCAGACTATCTTTTTCTTTTTCGTAACAGAGTTAAATTGTACTGTGTTGTGGTTGCTATCACTAAAATGCTCCCTCACTGCTATCACAAGCACTTCTCCAGCTTCGTTCCCCAGAATTAGGCCCAGCACTGTACCTTTTGTTGGGCCTTTTACTTGCTGACATTAAATCCAAGCTAACGTGACACCTATTTTTAAATTGGACAATACAGATCCATTGAACAAATTCACTGGTCCCTCAATAGTCAGTTTCAAGAGGAATTTGGAACCAATGCTCTTCAAAATCCAAATCAGCAAGTTGCAGATGAAGTATTTTTGACCTGTATGTTTAGGCTGAGTTTGTGGAAATGTTATTCTTTATCTTTGAATTGCTTATTGGGAGTTAATACAGAAGACGACACAATGAAGAGTCTTGGATTGCATATCTGCAATACTTTTAGGGATTGGGCCAGACGATACACAAAGGAAAGGGGAAAGAAAACTATTGGCAGAATGATCTATCTACAAAGAATTTGTTGAGAATAATTCACATAATTAAACCTGACCAAACAGCAATGCCTGAAGTAACAAGACTCTCCAAAGCAGTGATCACTGAATACGTCTTTCCTTTCTATCTAATCTGGATCTCTCAGCAGGTCAACCAAAACCCCACCAGTGACTGTAGAAGTCATTGCTACTCACAAATTGTATGACTTGGAGTGCTTTCAGGCAGCAGTGGAAAACTTTGTCAACGTTTCCCAATAGACTGTTTCTCACAACATCTAGATGGCCATAAAGACACTTCAATATCTTTTTAATTCAGAGGTAAAAGTGGGTAAAATGTTTCAGGATATGGTGTTCGAATAGTGCAGCCATGCTACTTTGTGACTAAAACACTTCCTCCCATATACTTTATGATTTTGGAACAAGATTTAGGAAAATCAAGGGCTTCCCTTTTACAGAGTGTATTTAGTGTATGACTCTGCCAAGATCATCATTTTGACAAATGTCCTCTGTCCTGGCAGCTGTTATATTTTGTTCATTCTGCATTAGTTCATGGTCTTCAAGGAACCAGAAGTAGGATCCTGTACATAACTGATGATTTCATGTACAAACTCACCCCACAATAGATAGGCCTAAAGAGTCACTCAGAAAATTATCAAGAAGGCAATTAGTTTCCTCAACTGACTGTTTGGCTGCTTTTACCACTCAGACAGCGATATAGGCCCGATTTGATCCAACAATACAATCATCTCAATAAAGAAACAGCAGCAAGTTTATATGCTGCCTACATTAATGGTTATATTGCAAACTAACTCTCCATGGCCTAAAGTTGTTTTTTTAAACAAATATTTATTCCTTAGTCTCACTGTAAAAGCCCTTGAGAAAGTTATGCTTTGTTGAATGGGTGTATCTAGGTTTTTAACGGCGTTATATGTTTATAGTAATGATTAATCTATCTCACTAACCCTGAAATAATTCATATGTATGAAATGGCAGAATTCTCCATTTTGGGAAAAACAATGGTGCATTTTTAAAATAACTTTTAAACAATGGTTGATTTAAGGTATTTTATCTCCTGCCTTAACCGTGTTTATATCTCAAACATTTATCTCCTTAATTGAATAAAATGAAATTCTGATAAAAAATTTCTTTAAAATCACTGTAAATGCTTGGTCCCTGGAAAACACTTAACAAGACTGAGGTTTTGGAGCAGACTTTCGGGCATCTGAAACCATCTGGTTGAGATCATTACACCCCCGTAAATTAATTAATTGCTTCAACGCAAAGTTTTAACCAACCCCACAAAATACATAGGTTGAGTAATACCCAAATAAAACAACTAAGGGCTCGGGTTTCATATATTGACTAGCTGCTCTGGAAATTTGCTTTGCAGCTTACAACCAGACTTGTAAGGACAAGCTCTACAGATCTCAACCAAATGAAACAATTTGGCAATAGTTCTCTCTGTTCCTACCTGCTTTTAATATATGTAATCAGCTTCATTACTACTCAAACAATTTCTTGTACATGTGCCAACATTTGAAAATTTCATGTGAAGAGATTCCAAGTGCACTGAGTTCAAGCTGTAATTATTATTACAATACCCTAATGAACTTTTTCATTAATTTTGTTAATGATTGCAGCAAAATTTATCTCACATTCTTTTGCAAATAAAAATGAGAAGCTGCTTGTTGTTGTTAGTATCCATACTGGATATAAAAACTGATCATATGGTTATCTGGACAAAAGTGTTATGTATTTGTGTGGAAGGCAATATAAGTATATTGACAAAAAAGTGCCTACTGGCCTATCCAATCTGTTCCAAGTAGCTGTATCACAATGCCTGCATTCCTTTCAAGGTACTTTCCACAAGCATGATCTCTACAAACTAGAATTACGAAGGCAACAGATACAAGGGAAGGCCAGCATCTGCAACTTCCCCTCCAAGTCACACAGCATCCAAGTTTGAAACTATACTGCCATTTCTTCACTATTGCTCAGTTTAGATTCTGGAATTCCCTTCCTGAAAGCACCTTGGGTGTTCCATCATACTTAGCACTGCTGGGTTCAAGATGGAAGATCACCACCTGTAAGGCAAATAGAGACAGTTAATAAATACTGGCCTAGTCAGTGATCCCCACATGCCATGAATAAATAAAATAATCCCTAACCACCTGTGTATAAATGTTGCTTCTCAATAAATCCTCTAATTTATCACACCTAAATATAATCCAGCAGCTTATTTCACTCCTGTGCGCTGTCCCAAGATGGTGAACATTACAAGTAAATCTAATGACAAATAAAAAAATGTTATATTGTTGCTAGTAATTCAGTAACATAATGAAGAAAAACAACTGTACATTTGACAATTAACTTTATGCATCATAGAAATTATTAATTCACTACAACCTTACATTCTTTTGAATTCTTTAACCTGTGCTAGATGTTTATTTAATAAGAATATGAATAAAATTAAAACTCTGTCTTTAAACTCTGATATGGAAATTGTGTGCACCTTGTGATATTTTGCTAAGTGAAAAGTGTTATCTAAAAGTTAGGTGCTATTGTTTCTGCCAAATAATTAAAATACATTTTTGTTTTTGTATCTCGGCTCCAGGAATCTGCAGGAATTTCAACAGACACACAGCGTAACATCAACAGGAGTTTGCTAGAATATTTTGAAGCAAAGTCCCAGCCACGTTGCCAAACTGGAAACATAGAAAAATAAGAGTGAAAGTGGGCAATTCAGCCCTTCAAACCTGCTCCACTATTCAATATGATCATGGATGATCATCCTAACCAGTACCCTGTTCCAGCTTTCTCCCCATTTCCTTTGATCCTAATTGGAAGGAATATTAAATAATCTCAAAGCAGTGCTTCCCAAACTTTTTTCCCCACTGTCACCCAACTTCAAGCCTTGAAAATTATTACAACTCCTCAGTGAGCAATGGGCAAGAGGAGAAGACTGATTAAAGAAGGAGGAAGGATGTTGACCATTGGTGTTGTGCGCTCCAAGGTACCAAAATTTCAGCTCCTAAGGTTGACCCCCCACCTCAGGAAGTTCTATTTTAAGGAAAGGACCTGAGGTGTGTTTGGGACAGTTATGACCAACATGCTGAGTTCATATGGAGACCCAGATTGAAGTCAAGATCTGCATGGATATTCTGGTCAATAAGTGCATGAAGTGGAATTCTTTGTTGCGCAGTATTGAGATATAAGCAGCAAAGAACAAAGATTTGCTCATGCAAAATTTTAGTTGTAGTAGCTGTCCAAATTATTGCTGTAGTTTAATGAAATGTGAATGATTGCATCCACTTAAATGCATCCTCCTATTAATTGCACCTCCTTCTGCATAGCCCAAGTCTAAAAAATAGCAGTGTTATCATTAAGCATCCTCTGCTATATCAAGCATCAATGCTTTACTGATGACAAAATCATAATGCACACAACTTGCTACTATAACTCAAGCTGGTGCTGAGCATTTGTGCAAGGTGCCTTTGGCCCGATCAGACGTTAGAACTTTCTTTTCCAATGGTTTGCTGAAATATTATCCTATTCCTATTTGCATTCCTCTCATTATTGGCCAATGTACAAAAGGTAACCACCAAGAAAATAGTAAATTTCCCATGTAACCTAGCTGCTTTCCTGTGCTTGACCTCTCCTGTTAGATTGAGTTCAACCACTGAATTGACGAAGGATAAAGCTCATGACAGCCCTTGGCATATCATCAACTCACTTGCATGCTTCTGTGCCATTTATTGAAACTGAACTGAACATTTCATAGAAAGATGAGGGTTGAGATTTGGCACAGGTAATGTTTGAGGGGACAGTCAAAACCCTGAAGTATATTTTTTTTAAGATTTAGATTTAGATTTCATTGTCAAGTGTTCTCAAGTTTGGGGTACAAGAGTAGAGTGAAAAGTGTACAATGCTGCCACGCACGGTGCGACCTTAGGTATGAAGTACCTAGGTACAAAATCTTAGTTACAGAAGTAGAAAAATTAAGATGTGAGTTAAAATGTTTGGCTCTACAGTCTTCTCAGTTCAAAAGTGGAAAATTAAGAAATAAAGCTTAAAAAGCCAACATTACAGTCCTCTCTTAAGCGATGTGCTTGCAGATGCTCCAAGCTGGGCTTTCCCCAGATAACAAAGCGTGGAGCTGGATGAACACAGCAGGCCAAGCAGCATCTCAGGAGCACAAAAGCTGACGTTTCGGGCCTAGATCCTTCATCAGAGAGGGGGATGGGGAGAGGGAACTGGAATAAATAGGGAGAGAGGGGGAGGTGGACCGAAGATGGAGAGTAAAGAAGATAGGTGGAGAGGAGAGTATAGGTGGGGAAGTAGGGAGGGGATAGGTCAGTCCAGGGAAGACGGACAGGTCAGGAGGCGGGATGAGGTTAGTAGGTAGGAAATGGAGGTGCGGCTTGAGGTGGGAGGAAGGGATGGGTGAGAGGAAGAACAGGTTAGGGAGGCGGCTACAGGCTGGGCTGGTTTTGGGATGCAGTGGGGGGAGGGGACGAGCTGGGCTGGTTTTCGGATGCAGTGGGGGAAGGGGAGATTTTGAAGCTTGAGAAGTCCACATTGATGCCACTGGGCTGCAGGGTTCCCAAGCGGAATATGAGTTGCTGTTCCTGTAACCTTCGGATGGCAGCATTGTGGCACTGCAGGAGGCCCATGATGGACATGTCGTCTGAGGAATGGGAGGGGGAGTTGAAATGGTTTGCGACTGGGAGGTGAGACAGCTTGCTCTCACTGCGCTGGCCATACTTTCCCATGCTGTACTAGTACCTGCCTGTGTTTGCTAGCCACTCTTGCTGCTGACTGCCGCTGTCGACCACCATCGGGCATGCCAGGCTTTGCTGCCTCTTGGAAGGCCAACTGTGGCTTCGCTGCTGACCACTCCTGCCACCATCCTTGGTGACCATCTGCCACTGCTGCCATCTTTTGCTGCTGACCTCTGTCGCCTTATCCCTGACCACTGCTGCCATCATTATTTGCCATCGGCCGCTGCCGCCACCATCCAGGCCCCAGGCGCAGTCATACTCTGTTGCTGCGTCAGCTGCCTTGCTGCAGCATCCTGCTGTGGCCCTGCTCTGGATGAGTTCTTCCAAGACAGAGGACCAAAGACCAAAGAGCCCAAAAAAGAAAAAAGGGAAAAGGGAGGGAAGAAGAAAGAAGAAAAAAGAAACGAAAAATATTTGGAGTGGATGAGCTCTGGTAAAGACCCCTACTCTGCTGCCATCTTGGATTTTGGGGAATCCAGTGATTCTATTTTTCTAGTTACTTTATAGACATGCTCGCTCTCTGTGGTGCATAAGCTGCTCTCATGACGAGTGTTGCGCCCACTGTCCTTTTTAAATGTATGAAATGATAGCACCTGTCCATTGTAAAGTTGTAGAGGAAAACAAACAATTTAATTGTAAGTTGAAACTTCTACTGAAGTTTAAATAGACTCTGAGTTAAAATGTGCTTAATTAGCATTCCCTAAAAGTGCCAATTTACTGAGAAATTTACAGACTGTAACTGTTGCTACTTTTACCCAGGACTTACAACTAGTTTCAACCGAAATGTTTTGCTGTTTCCTCAAGGTGTGCAAGACAGATCATGGCAGCAATTTTTGCATTCGGAACTGACCCTCTGAAAGTGTATTCCATGACATCAGCTTTTCAGTGTTTATTCAGGAGATGTGGGCTTTGCTGCCTGGGTCAACATTTATTGCCCATCTCTAATTGCCCTTGAGAACGTGATCATGATCTGCCTTCCTCAACCACTGCAGTCCACTTAGAGAAGTACTCTTGAAATGCTGTTAAGGTGGACGTTCCAGGATTTTGACTCAGAGACAGTGATGGTGAGTGGCTCGGAGAGGAACTCCCATGTATCTGAGGCCCATGTCCTTCTAGAGTGTAGTGGTTGTGGTCTTGAAAAGGTGCTGTCTAAGGAATCTTGGTGAATTTCTGCAGTGCATCTTGCAGGTGGTACATTGCTACTATCGATTGTCAGTGGTGAAGGCAGGGGATGCCTGTGGATGTGGTGTTAATCAAGCAGGCTGCAAAGGTGTCAAGCCTCTTGAATGTTGTTGGAGCTGCACTCCGCCAAACAAATCGGGAATATTCCGTCATACTCCTGACTTGTGGTTGTAGATGGTGTTCGAGCTTTGGTGAGTTACTCACTGCATGAAGCTGCAGGGGTTTAGGCCTTTGTGGTGGTGGTTAAGATTTCCTTAGAATTTTCTGGAATAACCTCCAATGTTTCTTGAAACTGGTGCAAGCAGTTATACACCAGAAAATTACCATTGTTCATGGAATGTCAATCTGCATGTAAGTAAACAACGTTTTGATTGTGCATTTGTTTTGAAATCATAGTAGACAAACATTGTGCATCAAAAAACAAATAAAATGTTTTTCAATACCCTTCTTCGTAATTAGTCCACTCCATCACCAATCACTAAGAATAGCAATTCACTGCACAAGGATAAGGGATGTGTTTGGACATTAGGAACAAGGTATCATACCACATCTTGCTTTAAACAGGGTTGAAATTTTAATGAACACAGCAGGCCAAGCAGCATCCCAGGAGCACAAAAGCTGGCGTTTCGGGCCGAGACCCTTCATCAGAGAGGGGGATGGGGTGAGGGAACTGGAATAAATAGGGAGAGAGGGGGAGGCAGACCGATGATGGAGAGAGAAGAAGATAGGTGGAGAGAGTATAGGTGGGGAGGTAGGGAGGGGATAGGTCAGTCCAGGGAAGACGGACAGGTCAAGGAGGTGGGATGAGGTTAGTAGGTAGGAAATGGAGGTGCGGCTTGGGGTGGGAGGAAGGGATGGGTGAGAGGAAAAACAGGTTAGGGAGGCAGAGACAGGTTGGACTGGTTTTGGGATGCAGTGGGTGGAGGGGAAGAGCTGGGCTGGTTGTGTGGCGCAGTCGGGGGAGGGGATGAACTGGGCTGGTTTTTGGATGCGGTGGGGGAAGGGGAGATTTTGAAGCTGGTGAAGTCCACATTGATACCATTGGGCTTCAGGGTTTCCAAGCGGAATATGAGTTGCTGTTCCTGCAACCTTCGGGTGGCATCATTGTGGCACTGCAGGAGGCCCATGATGGACATGTCATCTAAAGAATGGGAGGGGGAGTGGAAATGGTTTGCGACTGGGAGGTGCAGTTGTTTATTGCGAACCGAGCGGAGGTGTTCTGCAAAGCGGTCCCCAAGCCTCCGGTAGGTTTCCCCAATGTAGAGGTAGCCACACCGGGTACAGTGGATGCAGTATACCACATTGGCAGATGTGCAGGTGAACCTCTGTTTAATGTGGAATGTCATCTTGGGGCCTGGGATAGGGGTGAGGGAGGAGGTGTGGGGCAAGTGTAGCATTTCCTGCAGCTGCAGGGGAAGGTGCCGGGTGTGGTGGGGTTGGAGGGCAGTGTGGAGTGAATAAGGGAGTCACGGAGAGAGTGGTCTCTCCGGAAAGCAGACAAGGGTGGGGATGGAAAAATGTCTTGGGTGGTGGGGTCGGATTGCAGATGGCGGAAGTGTCGGAGGATGATGCTTCGTATCCAGGGGTTGGTGGGGTGGTGTGTGAGAACGAGGGGGATCCTCTTTGGGCGGTTGTGGCAGGGGTGGGGTGTGAGGGATGTGTTGCGGGAAATGCGGGAGACACGGTCAAGGGCGTTCTCGACCACTGTGGGGGGAAAGTTGAGGTCCTTGAAGAACTTGGACATCTGGGATGTGCGGGAGTGGAATGGCTCATCGTGGGGGCAGATGCGGTGGAGGCGGAGGAATTGGGAATAGGGGATGGAATTTTTGCAGGACCTCTTCATCTCGACCTCTTCATCTCTAACTGCTGTCGAGACATTAACCGCCTCAACCTCTCCTCCCGTCTCACCCACTCCAACCTCTCCCCTGCAGAACGGGCAGCCCTCCGCTCCCTCCGCTCCAACCCCAACCTCACCATCAAACCCGCAGACAAGGGCAGCGCAATGGTAGTATGGCACACTGACCTCTACAACGTCGAGGCCAAACGCCAACTCTCCGACGGCACATCCTACCGCCCACCTATCATGACCCCACACCCGAGCACCAAACCATCATCTCCAACGCCATTCATGACCTCATCACCTCAGGGGACTTCCCATCCACAGCCTCCAACCTCATTGTTCCCCAACCCCGCACGGCCCGTTTCTATCTCCTTCCCAAAATCCACAAACCTGCCTGCCCTGGTCGACCCATTGTCTCAGCTTGTTCCTGCCCCACCGAACTCATCTCCACCTATCTGGACTCCATTTTCTCCCCTTTGGTCCAGGAACACCCTACCTACGTCCGTGACACCACCCACGCCCTCCACCTCCTCCAGGACTTCCAATTCCCTGGCCCCCAACACCTCATTTTCACCATGGATGTCCAGTCCCTATACACTTGTATTCCGCATGCAGATGGCCTCAAGGCCCTCAGCTTCTTCCTGTCCCACAGGCCCGACCAATCCCCCTCCACCGACACCCTCATCCGCCTAGCCAAACTCGTCCTCACCCTCAACAACTTCTCTTTTGATTCCTCCCACTTCCTACAGACAAAGTGGGTGGTCATGGGCACACTCATGGGCCCCAGCTATGCCTGCCTCTTTGTAGGTTACGTGGAACAGTCCCTCTTCCGCACCTACACAGGCCCCAAACCCCACCTCTTCCTCCGTTACATTGATGACTGTATCGGCGCTGCCTCTTGCTCCCCAGAGGAGCTCGAACAGTTCATCCACTTCACCATCACCTTCCACCCCAACCTTCAGTTAACCTGGGCCATCTCCAGCACATCCCTCACCTTCCTGGACCTCTCAGTCTCCATCTCAGGCAACCAGCTTGTAACTGATGTCCATTTCAAGCACACCGACTCCCACAGCTACCTAGAATACACTTCCTCCCACCCACCCTCCTGCAAAAATTCCATCCCCATTCCCAATTCCTCCGCCTCTGCCGCCTCTGCTCCCACCATGAGGCATTCCACTCCCGCACATCGCAGATGTCCAAGTTCTTCAAGGACCGCAACTTTCCCCCCACAGTGGTCGAGAACACCCTTGACCGCGTCTCCCGCATTTCCCGCAACACATCCCTCACACCCCGTCCCTGCCACAACCGCCCAAAGAGGATCCCCCTCGTTCTCACACACCACCCCACCAACCTCCGGACACAACGCATCATCCTCCGACACTTCCGCCATCTACAATCCGACCCCACCACCCAAGACATTTTTCCATCCCCACCCTTGTCTGCTTTCCGGAGAGACCACTCTCTCCGTGACTCCCTTGTTCGCTCCACACTGCCCTCCAACCCCACCACACCTGGCATCTTGCCCTGCAACCGCAGGAAATGCTACACTTGCTCCCACACCACCTCCCTCACCCCATCCCAGGCCCCAAGATGACTTTCCATATTAAGCAGAGGTTCACCTGCACATCTGCCAATGTGGTATATTGCATCCACAATATCCGGTGTGGCTACCTCTACATTGGGGAAACCAATCGGAGGCTTGGGGACTGCTTTGCAGAACACCTCCGCTCGGTTCGCAATAAACAACTGCACCTCCCAGTCGCAAACCATTTCCACTCCCCCTCCCATTCTTTAGATGACATGTCCATCATGGGCCTCCTGCAGTGCCACAATGATGCCACCCGAAGGTTGCAGGAACAGCAACTCATATTCCGCTTGGGAACCCTGCAGCCCAATGGTATCAATGTGGACGTCACCAGCTTCAAAATCTCCCCTTCCCCCACCGCATCCAAAAACCAGCCCAGTTCGTCCCCTCCCCCCACTGCAGCACACAACCAGCCCAGCTCTTCCCCTCCACCCACTGCATCCCAAAACCAGTCCAATCTGTCTCTGACTCCCTAACCTGTTCTTCCTCTCACCCATCCCTTCCTCCCACCCCAAGCTGCACCTCCATCTCCTACCTACTAACCTCATCCCACCTCCTTGACCTGTCCGTCTTCCCTGGACTGACCTATCCCCTCCCTACCTCCCCATCTAAACTCTCCTCTCCACCTATCTTCTTTTCTCTCCATCTTCGGTCCGCCTCCCCCTCTCTCCCTATTTATTCCAGTTCCCTCCCCCCATCCCCCTCTCTGATGAAGGGTCTAGGCCCGAAACGTCAGCTTTTGTGCTCCTGAGATGCTGCTTGGCCTGCTGTGTTCATCCAGCTTCACATTTTAATTATCTTGGATTCTGCAGTTCCCATTATCGTTGAAATTTTAATGCCCCAGATTCCATCAATATTCATTTAAAAATGTAATAGCAGTTTTAGATTAGATTTCCTACAGTGTGGAAACAGGCCCTTCAGCCCAACAAGTCCACACCACCACTTGAAGCACCCCACCCAGGCCCATCCCCCTATAACTCACACACCCCTGAACACTACAGGCAATTTAGCATGGCCAATCCACCTCGCCTGCACATCTTTGTGCAGTGGGAGGAAACCAGAGCATCCGGAGGAAACCCATGCAGACACGGGGAGAATGTACAAACTGCACACAGACAGTCGCCAGAGGCTGGAATCGAACCCGGGTCCCTGGCGCTGTGAAGCTGCAGTGCTAACCACTGAGCCACCGTGCTGCCCTATTGTTGTGGTGGTGGGCCATCATTAGTTGAATTGAATCTGTGCAGGTTACAACTTATACACTGGTGATTTTTTAACAGCTATGACAGCTTTCCAGACTGAAATGGTAAAGTCCTCATAACTTCTAGAAGACCACAGCTCTGAAACCCAATATGAATGCTAAATTGGCAATTCGAGCAGGCAAATTGAACCATTAGAAATGAAGATTAATATGAAACCATTTATTTTATTGAAAATGTTTAGCCAGTCTTCTTTTCCTCTCTATCCATTACCTTCCTCACAGCTTATCTCTCCTTTTGACATCCTCTGACTTCCTACCATTCTTCTCTGCTTTCCAACTCTCAGAAAGGTTTAATTTAACTTTGGCTGCTGGTTCCATGGCTTTCAAGTGTTCAATACTAACATGCAGCTTTGAAAATGAGAAAAGGAAAGTGCAATTTACAAATGTATAGGATATCAAGTCCTTAGTATGTTGCAAACTAGTTACTACCAACAGGTTTCTCCTGATGTGTAATTGCCCTTGTTAATGGCTTAAACATAGCAACACTTGGTACACCATTTTCGTTTAACAGAAGGGCCCAAATGTTTGCTTTAGGGTTTTAACGGGGGAACAGGAAGGTTGCCTAGGTTTTTGAAATAAATCCAGAAAATGCTAAAGAAACACAACAAGGCTGGCAGTATCTGTTCTTTGAGATTCAAAGTTAGCATCTTGAGTCCAATATGATTCTTCCTTGAACTTTAAGGAGCTAGAAATTGATGAGTTTTATGCTTTAGAAAAAGAAAGGGGAGGTGGAACAATTGGAACAGATAATGAAGGTATCCCACAGCAAAAAATAAAGGGTTTATTCACAGTAGTAGAGAACAGATAAAAATTTAGAGTTAAAGCGTTTGTTAATAACAGACTCTAGGCCACTGGGTCACGCCCTGAATTTAATTGAGTTGCAAGACCTTATACATCCATTTGAAAATGGCAAATTTGGTCTTATTTTAACATTACAACTGAAAAACTAATATTACAATGAGCAAAAATCATCAGTACTTCATTGAAGTATCAGCCAAGATGGAGAACTCAAGTCCGTAGGGAGACTTGAATATCCCGTTCAGAGGCAACAGTATGGATAAGCACACACAATTGTCTGAATGTGCATTTTGGGGAGGGCTGAACAGTGGAGAACTACTCTTGAGTCATGCAATATTCACATGTGTACTTTCAACAGGAGCTGTTTAGAATCCAGAGAGCCCTGACTCACCGTATAGTCATGATCAAACCTAGGCCTGGTCTGAACTGGAAAGCCCATTGCTCAGTAAATAAATTTCTTGTCCCAATAGGAGATATAAAATGCCATCTAACGGCCTTGTGCTATTTTTGACTCTCATCAAAATCCTCCTTTTGAATAGTGTTGTATAGGTACAAATCTACAGTTTAAAGAACCCTTTATTGATGTATGGTTAATGGATAGTTAACAAGTCTTTACATGTTTACAGAACGTCTGAAACAGTGTATTTTTACCAGAATTAATTTGCTTACTAATCTTTGGTGTGATCAGAGACAATAAATGAATGGTCTCTGAGTATGATCAACCTAAAAAAACCTTTGCATGCTAGGAGGAGGAAACAGAGCATATTCCTGATAGAAGGCATTAGACACCATTGCAAAGTAAAGTAACAGCTGACAACATGAAATGCCAAAGCCATTGAGAATTAGCAAACAACATGCTTCAGGCATCATGCTAATTCAAATTCTGTTTCGTACTGGGTGCTGGTATACCTGGGCTTTAGTACGATTATACTTTCTTGTGCAGATCAATGGTTTACTGTGACAACAAGTCGTGTATTCTCCTGATGAATACTTCATATACATTCTTTCCTGTTATCAGTAGTTTTGAATAATCCCATAAATTTACCTGCTGAAATGGAGAACAAAATGTGCTGAGAATTGCTTGCTTTTTCTATTTTAGCACAAATGACTCCTTTTTTTAAAAAAGTATGGTTAAGCTTCAACAATGCAAGATACTCCAACTCATGCATAAATACAAAATACTGGAATTACTCAGATAATGTGAAAAGAGTAACAGAGTTGATGGGCTGAATCTTCTGAGGAGTGGCATTCACAGATGAACTGCCAATCTGCATCCACATTTTTTAAATAGTAAGATGGAGCTCCTCATTTCTGATTGATGTTATTTAAATTTGTTAGTACCTGAAAGATTAAACTGACACCACCAGATAAGTTCCACTCATCTGGATGTAACGGACTATTACTAAGAGGAGCTAAACAATTTAGCTCTGAGTGCTAAGCTTGATGTAGTTAAAAAGTAATGTGCATTTATTCTTAAATCTGTCCCACAAGAGACTATCAGATAAGTCAGATGTAATGCAACTAGCTAACTGTTACATCACTATTGTGTTCCACAAATCTGAACTTCTCTTGTGTCAAAACACTCAATCAGTAACTTAGGCCAATATCAATAAAAAGGATTGTTGGTAATGAATTGACACAATCATCTAGGATGACTCTAGTGGACACAGGCTAACATACACTGTAGCAGCGTTAAGTGGGCACTATTGTCTCATATCATATGCTATCAAGTGGTAGCTTTCTGTAGAAATCTACAACCATCACAGCCAGCCGAGGAGAAAGTGTAGGATGAATGTGATGAATGAATTTTTAAAATATTCAGCAGCTTTAGAGCACGCCGTAACATTTGTACCACACAAATGCCAGGTAATGACCATCTCCATTAAGGCAATCTAGTCACCACCCTTGACATTCAATGGTATTACCATCACTGAATCCCATACAAACAACATCCTGAGAATTACTATTGAGCAGAAACTGAACTGGACTCCCCACATTAAACACAGTAGCTACAAGAGCAGATTGGAGGCTAGGAATACTGTGGCAGGTTGCTCACCTCCTGACTCCCTGTTCACCATCTACAAAACACTAGTCAGGGGTGTGGTGGAATATTACCTAATTGCCTTGATAAGTATAGCTCCAATAACACTAACGAGGCTTGACACCATTCAGGACAAAGTAGACACTTGATTGGCAGCACATCCTTAAGCATCTACCATAGATGCTCAGCAGCAGCAGTGTGCACTATTTACAAGATCATTAGACACACACTTGCAACTCAGAATTACTTCCAGCTAGAAGGGCAAGGGCAGCAGATACATGGGAATATCACCACCTACAAGTTCTCCTTCCCTGGCTTGGAAATATGTTACTATTCCTTCTCTGTTGCTGGTTCAAAATCCTGGAATTCTCTCCCTAAGGGCATTGTGGGTCAACCTACAGCTCACGGATTGCACTGGTTCAAGATGGCAACTCACCACTACCTTCTCAAGGGCAGTTAGGGATGGGTTAAAAATACATGCTAGCCAGCAATGGCCACATCCAATGAGTGAAAGAAAAGAGAACAGAGACTATCAACTTCTGTGAAAGCAACGGCCTATAATGAAAATTCTGCAGTGGCAATAGCAGTACTAACACTGCCTGTGGAAGCTCAAAACAGCAGAAATAGTGAAACAAACTGAAAAACCTTGTATACACCATAAAGAATCATACCAAAAATGCAAGGGTAAAAATTGAAACCACAAAATTGGATAAAGTGCTTGTTATCTGACACCCAAAGTAAGTTAAGACCCTAAGAAGAAAGGAAATAGTTGTTACATTAAAGAAGGAATTTGAGGTTGAGAATCTAATGATAGCTTGAATCAGAGTCAACATTTAATACAAACACATCAGTTAGGAGTAAGAGTAGATCATTTAGCCTTTAAGCCTGCTCTACTATTTAAAAAGATCATTGCTGACCTGGTTATAACCTCAACTCTACAATGCCACCTCTACCCCTCATAGCCTTCCACTTTGCTTCCGAAGAATTTACTGACATCTAACTTAAAAATATTTCATGGGCAAAATCTTCACAAGTCTGTGAATAGTTTGGGCAATGATGAACCATTTAGGAAAATATGGTGAGGTTGGCAGAAATAAGACTCTTCAAGTTGATACCAGAAGTCCAATTCTGAAACCAGATTTTGAACAGTGAGATGAAAATTTCAACAGTGAACAGGGGGAGCTCTATGTGCATATACTTGCATGCTATTAGTACCTAAGCTTGTCTCATTGAGAAGCATTTTCCTATCCTCCCACTTGTTTGATGTAAACTAGACAGTGACAATTCCTGTCATGAAAGTCAGAGTCGGTTACCTGAGACTCCAGCTCACCATTCACTCATCTAGGCCTTCAATCTTGGATAACAGTCGCCAACATCTCAGGACACACCCCAGGGACAGCAACCACCAGCACTGCACCCCCATCCACAAACGTTGGCATCAGGCAGATAGATATCTGCCTTTCTGTCTCCTCACGGCGCATCTCCAACCTACAGTATAAATCTCCACTTCAATGATGCACTTTGGAATACACTTTCACCTTTCATTGTCATGTTGCTGACAATGCAGTTTGTGCCCAGGCACAAGCTGCCAACTCCATGGATTGGAGCAGAGTGGTTCTGAGTGTTCTTTGCTTGTTCTTTTACTGCTCACTCACTTTGCATCTACTTGCTAGCTCTTATTATCTCTGTCTTACCGTATCTTTTTGTACTTTGCTGGCTCATTCAAAATTTAGCAGCTCACAGTCAATCTGAATTGACTTGGCTTTTAGCACAGACACAAAGCCAGACGTTTTTCATTGGGACTAATCAGCCAAGGGAGTGGGCATGTTGTTGTATTTCACCATACTATGTCAATGCTACACCTACACTATGTTCCAGCAATTTATGTGGCAAAATAAAGTGCGTGTGCTTCAACCAAATAGCCTTGTATCAAAATCTAAGGGGCATAATCAGACAGGTCAAGGGTGATACACTTCACTCAGGGGTTACTAGCACAATAAGCCAAGGGCATTGTCTGATGTCAGGCTAGGGGCTTGGGCATGATCAGTCAGTTGCTTGAGTTATCCAGTTGCAATGGGTATACGTCTCCAAATGCTGTGTGACACTACGCAGATGCCTGGTCTCTAGCAGTCCTGAGTGCCAGTGACCTGGGACATTTCTTCTATGACAGTCCCTGGATATTTGACAGTGATGTGCTCACCAGAACGTATTCCAATCTAGCCTAGTTAATGCACTCACTGAGGTGTCAGTGTCAGAGCTGGTGGGGCTACAGGGGTGCATCTTCTGAAGGATCTGAGGTTTCTTCTCTGAGATTGAGTAGAGGATATCTGGAAGGGCCACTTATTTGATGTTGGAGATTATGCAGATGCAGCTGCTATCTGCAGGAGACAAAAGAGAGAATAAATTAGCCCAAAGGAGTAGATGTTTGATCATGTTGAGCACAATTTCACAATAATGGTACTGGGAAAGCAAAACAGCAATGGACAACAATTCTTACTTGGTTTCTGGGACATGGAGGTTTTAACATCAGCTCATGAGTGGTCTTTATTCTCTCCACTAAGTCAAGGGTTTTTTTCATTGGAGGCAAGGAGATGAATATCAGGCACCCCACTACCCACCTCTCTTCACCCTACTGTAGACTGTTTGCTCCAGGAATGAGGCAGAGGGAAGTGTGATGAAAGTGGCTGGTACATTTTTTAGTGCCGGAACAGATAGAAGAAAGGTGGTGAGGTGCTCTAAGTTAGTGACTAGACAGCACAGAGGGTATGCCAGGTCAGCAGTGCGGGGGCAATGAAGTGAATGAGAACTAGGGAGAGAAGATGTTGCCTGAAAAAGAGAGAGTAGTAGGCCATGAGCTTTGGAGGATGGTGGGTGCAGCAATAGTTAGTGTGAGATGCAGAGAGAAGATGGTAACACTTATCCTCATGGAGCACAAAGGTTATTAACCTTCTGAAGGTATTGCTAAGCACTTCTCCAGACTGGAAATTACACTGAATCAGGCCAGGCTGGCAGGATCTGCTGCTGTGTTGTCCACTCATGATCCTGAAGAAAGAAATGGCCTTCCTCTGCACCACCCTATTGCCTGAGATCTGTTGGATTCTGCTGGGAGTGGGGAACAAACGTACCTCTGGTGCTATCTGTATGGCAATTCTGTACACGCAGGAATTGTGTTGGGCAGCTCAAGATTGAAATCACTTGACTTGATGCAAAACTGCTCTTTGAATATGGTGCCAGGAACCCAGTGTGACCACTTTGCCAATGGCAAGTAAAAATTATGTGAGCTTGGCACCATAGAAGCATGGTGAATTGGTAATGAGGTGTATTGCAGTGAGTAGAGTGAAAAGCGCTAGGGCTCATAGAAGGAAAATATCCATGAAACTTCCTGGAGTTGATACTGACCTAATTTCTGCTAAAATTCAGACTAACAACTCTGCTACCATTGACTTTTACAAGCAGATAACATAAAAAAAAATAGCAGGAGTAGGCCATTCAGCCCCTTGAACCTGCTCCACCATTCAACAAGTTCATGACTGATCTGATTGTAACCTTCAATCCACAATCCTGCATACCCTAGGTAATCCTTCATCTTTCACTTCTAGATTCTCTCACAAGAAGAAGTAATATTTTCTATATCCATCCTGAGCAGTTGCTTCAGAATCAACGATTAAATTAAGCCTTCACTTCCCACAGATATTAGGTGACTCATCTGAACCAGATATGACAGAAAGCATATCATTTAATGGTCATCTAACTCATTCAAATTTAAGCTGGGAAAAATGTTATTGTATTATTTGAAAGCATCCTTTTGAAGTTGAAGAGAATGAAACTACAACATTTTGACAGAGAATTGCATGGTGTAGGCAGAACACTATTCAGAATCAAAGAAACACTAAGAGAAGGCTGAAAATGAGTAAACCAACACTTCTCACTGAGGAGCAGAAAAGCAAACGAAAGGAAAGAAAAGGAAGAGCTTCAACCAGCTCAGAAAGCCATGCAGCTGTAGTCAACACAACTTGATTCAACAGGAGGAAGACTTCTTAGATCTCAGAAGAAAGTTTGCTGAACTCATGAGAAAATATGTCCCGTTTGAGATGAACTACATTGATGTGTGACGGCAATTCCTCTTGATTGAGAGATCAGAAAATGCCACTGATTTCAAAGGAATTGAAGAATCATTCTATCATCTTTCAAACACAAACATATCTTCAAATTCTAAATAGCAGACATTATAGACACAACAAACTCTAGAAAATAGTTGTAGACTCTTGATACAGTCACTTATTTAGAAGATGCGGTACCAAGTCAGCACAGTTGGCTTTCCTGTCTATGATTGAACCTAATTAAACAGCTTTGTTGTCCAAGTTATGTATTACATGTTACTCATAAATCTTTTTGCAGTAAATAGTATTACTGGTATAATGAGATTCCTGTAAATCGTGATGATGAAACTGATCACATGACTTCAATGGTAGTAAGAGAGAAGGCACAGTGAAGAAGGCATTAGTATGCTTGCTTTCATCAGTCAGAAGCATTGAGTATAGGAGTTGGGATGTCATGTTATGGCTGTATTTGAAATACTGCACAGAATTCAGGTTGCATTGCAACAAGAAGGATGTTGTTAAACTAGAAGGGGTGCAAAAATCTTTTTACAAGCTAATTGCCATGACTGAAGGTTTTGAGTTATAAGGACAGGTTAAATAGGCTGGGTCGTTTTTCCCTGGAGTGTCGGAGGCTGAGGGGTGAACTTATAGAGGTTGTAAAATCATGAGGGCATAGATAAAGTGAACACCCAAGGTCTTTTTCCATGGTTAGGGGAGTCCAAAACTAGAGGACGTAGGTTTAAGGTGACAGGATAAAGTTTTAAAAGGAGCCGATATGTAACTTTTTCACACAGAGGGTGGTGCGTATATGGAATGAACTGCCAGAGTATGCAGTAGAGGTGGGTGCAATGACAACATTTGAAAGACAGGTACATGAATTTGAAAGATTTCGCGGGATATGGACCAAGTGCAAGCAAATGTGATGACTTAAGTTTAGGATACCTGATCGACATGGACGATTTGGCCAAAAGATTCTGTTTCCATGCTGTATAACTCTAAGACTAAATGACTCTATACATTGGTACAGAATGAACATATAGAAACATTGAAGATAGGAGCAGGAGGAGACCATTCAGCCCTTTGAACTTGCTGTGCCATTCTTTGCGATCATGGCTGATTGTCCAACTCAATAGCCTAATCCTGCCTTCTCCCCATAACCTTTGATCCCATTCACCCCAAGTGCTATATCTAGTTGCGTCTTGAACACATTCAATGTTTTGGAATCAACTACTTTGTGGTAATAAATTCCATAGCCTCACCACATTTTGGGTGAAGAATTGTCTCCTTATCTCCTCCTAAATGGTCTACCCTGATTCCTCACACTGTGACCCCTGGTTCTGGACACACCCACCATTGGGAACATCTTCACTACATCTACCCTGTTTAGTCCTGTTAGAATTTTATAAGTCACAATGAGATTCCCCACATTCATCTGAACTCTAGCAGAAGCAATCCCAATCTAGTCAATCTCTCCTCATACATCAGTCCCGCCATCCCCAGAATCAGCCTGCTAAACCTTCACTGCACTCCCTCAAGAGAAAGAGTATCCTTCCTCAGAAAAGGAGGTCAAAACTGCACATAATATTCTAGGAATGACCTCACCAAGGCCCTGTATAACTGCAACACATCCCTGATCCAGAACTCAAAACCTTTCACAATGAAAACCCATATGCAATGTGCCTTCTTTACTGCCTGCTGCACCTGCATGATTACCTTCAGTGACTAGTGCACAAGGATCCCAGGTCCCGCTGCACATTCCCCTCTCCCAATTTACAGCCATTCAGGCAGTAATCTGCCTTCTTGTTTTTGCTTCCAAAGTGAATAATCTCACATTTAACCAAATTATACTGCATCTGCCATTGATTTGCCAACTCACCCAACCTGTCAAGAACATGCTGAAGGATCTCTGCATGCTCATCACAGTTCACCCTCCCACCCAACTTGGTATCATTTGTGATGTTATGTTTTGTTTCCTCATCCAAATTATAAATATATATTGTGAATAGCCTGGGTCCCAGCAACAATCCCTGTGACACTCCACTTGTTACTGCCGGCCAATTTGAAAAAGACCAATTAATTCCTACTCTTTGTTTTGTCTACATCAACCAGGTTTCTGTCCATCTCAATACACTTCCCCAAATCCCATGTGCTTCAATCTTGCACATTTGTCTCTTATGAGTGACTTTGTCAAATACTTTCTGAAAGTCTAAATATACTACATCGTCTGGCTCCCCCTTGTCAACTCTATGAGTTACACCATCATAAAATTCCTACAGATTTGTCAATCATCTTTTTCCCTTCATAAATGCATGCTGACTTTGTCTGATCCTGTCACTGCTTTCTAAATGCTCTGCTATAAGATCCTTGACAATGGATTTAAGCATTTTCCCCACAACCGATATTAGGCTTACCAATCTATAATTCCCTGCTTTCTCTCTGCCTCCCTTTTCTGAATATTGGACTGCATTAGCTATCGTCCGATCTGCAGGGTCTTTTCCAGAGCCTAGAGAATTCTAGAAGATTCTATTTCCACTATTTCTAGAGCTACTTCCTTAAGGACTCTGGGATGTGGATTATCAGGCCCTGGGAATTTATCAGCCTTCAGTCCCAACAATTTTTCCAGCACCACTTCCTTACAAGTATTGATCTCCCTCAGTTCTTCTCTCTCACTAAGTCTTGCATCCTCCGACATTTCTGGTATCTGATTTGTGCCCTCTTTTGAGAAGGCAGAACCAAAGTATGTATTCAGTTCCTCAGCAATTTCTTTGTCCCCTATTATACATGTCTTTACCAAACTCTTTCTCTTCACTTATCAATAGAAACTTTTAGCATCAGTCTTTATGATCCCTGCAAGCTTACTTTCGTACTCAATTTTCCCCTTCTTAATCAAGCCCTTGACCTCTCTTTGCCACATTCTAAACTACTCCCAACCCTCAGATTTATTATTTTTCTTGGCCAATCTGTATGCTTCTTCCTTGGATCAAATACAATCTCTTACTTCCTTTTTAAGTCATGGATTGGCCCTCTTACCCATTTTGCTTTTGTGACAGACAGGAATAAACAGTTGTTGAAGTTCCCCATGCGTTCCTTGAATGTTTGCCATTGCCTATCCACTGTCATCCCTTTAAATAACTGTCCCTAATCTATCAAGACCAACTCACTCCTCATAGTTTCCTTTATTAAATTTCAGCACCCTGGTCTCCAAATCAACAAACTCACTCTCCATGTTGATAAAAAATTCTATGTTATGGTTGCTTTTCCCCAAGGGTCCTCAGACAGATAGACTGTCAATATTTCCCTTCGCACCCAGTCTAAGATGGCTTGCTCTCTAGTTGGTTCCTCCACTTACTGGTCAAGAAAAAAATCCCATATACGCTCCAGGACAGGAATTACATGATACACAGAGAGTAATGTTTGATAACTTACTATGTACAGATATAAATAAAGGAGTGTTACAGTACATAAGGAGTTGAAGAACCTTTGTTAGTCATGAGCAAGCCGCCTCAGGATTGTTAATGTGCAGACATCCACAGCTTTTGACACATCAGACCAGTATCTTAATGTGCATGCAGCAGTATTGTTTCTAAGCACAAGATAAAGCAGGAATGTTCTGCCACCGATTTAGAAACCCACAAAGACTTTGTCCCACAGTCAGTGCCAAGTAGGTAGGGCAATGCATTTTGGTGACACCTTGGTCAATTAAACATTACTGGCTGATAATCATTCTGATATGCTTACCATCACACAGTGTCATAGGAGGCTTGGCTTGTTATGATTCAACTCCTTCCAAAGAGTAATTTAGCAAGATGTTACAAAAACAAAGTTTCCAGAAAAGCTCAGCATCTGAACATCTGTGAAGAAAAAAAAGCAGAGTTAACATTTCAGGTCCAGTGACCCTTCCTCAGAATTGTTAGCTTTGTTCAATGGTACAGCGTTATGTCTTGAGTCTTAGAGTCATCAACTCAACTGCCGACCAAAGGTTTTAAAAGCAAGTGATCTAGGATGACATTTCACTGCTGTATTGCGTAAGTTCTGCATTATCATAGGTGATATGATTTGATTTATTATTGTCACATGTATCTAGGTAGTGTAAAGTTTTGTTTTGCATGCAGTACAGGCAGAATATACCATACAAAGTATATAAGGACAATAGGACAGAGCAAAGGATACAATGTTATGGCTACGGAGAAGGTGCACATGCGTGAGATTAACATTAAATATAAAATTTGAGAAGTCCATTCAGGAGAAGAAGATGTTCTTGAGTCTATTTAGATGTGTATAAAAATTCTGATATCTTTTGCCTGACAGAAGGGGATGGAAGAGACTATAACCGGGATGAGAGGGATAAAAACAAAAACAGAATTTGCTGGAAAAGTTCATCAGGTCTGGCAGCATCTGTGAAGAAAAAATGAGAGTTAATGTTTTGGATCTGGTAACCCTTCTTAAGAACTGAGAGAGGTCTTTGATTAAGTTGATTACTTTCCCAAGGCAGCAGGAAATTTAGATGGAGTCAATGGATGGAAAGCGAGTTTTTGTGTTGGACTGGGCCATGTGTCATGACTCTCAATAGTTTCTTGCAGTCTTGGGAAGAGCAGTTGCCAGACAGAATGCTTTCTATGGTGCATCTATAAAAATTGGTAAGTGTTCGTATGGACATGCCTAAGTTCCTTCATCTCTGAGGAAGTAGAGGTGCTGTCATGCCTTCTTGGCTGTTGTCTCAACATGGGTGGACCAGGTTGCCATTCATTATGTGAGATGTTAAACCAAGATCCAACCTGTTTGCCTTTTCAGTTGTTCAGGTGGAAATGAAAGACCCCATGATGTTAGGTAAAGACCAGCAAAAGGACTGTCCTGGCATTCCTCTCAAACAACACTGCCAAAAACCAGTCACGTGGTAATTTATTCTTTTTTAAATCATTTTATTGGGGATGCCTCATTGTGCAGAAATGGCCATTTTAGTTTTCTATACTTCACAAGTGTCTACACTTTGACAAGTGTCTACCGGTTATAGTACTTCTTCAAAACACTTCAGGATATATTGAGTACATGAAGGACATTTTATAAATAGAAGTTGTTTTTTGCTTTAATGATTAATCAAATGAATCTGTTCCAACAGGCTTGCCGTCACAACTTGCTTTGAGTCTCGGCATGACTAACCCCCTACTAAAATGACACACATTCAATCTGTCTGAAGATGTAGGTGTGTAAATGCCGGTAGGTGACACGCACATTACTATCAACAGTTCCAGCAATGGCGTTACTCTTCTTTCAAGCACAATCCAACAGTGACAAGCATTTGCGTCAGTCTAGATACTAGGAGCCAAAAGAAAAAGCACAAGATTCATGATTCTGAATGCAACAGAGCAAAAAAAACAAAAATGTTTAAAAATAGGCCCCAGGTAGACTAGGAAGTGTTGAATGAATCTTCTTTATGGCCTCTTAAATAAAGCCAAGTACCTAACATTCCTAAATAGCCATTTATCAAGGTTTGATCGAGAAGCATTATGGACCTGATGCAAAGGTTGCGTAAGATATCATTGGAATATTTTTTCATCACTTAAACACTAACTATTGTTTTAATTCAAAGTACCTGTAACTTCATTTCAAAGGTAATTCATTCAAACAACGCATAGTGTACACCATATAATATGTACAATTCATATATGTAATAACCCCACTTGTCCAAATACAGTACACTATCTGAAATTATTCCTTAATGGAGTTACCATCTGATGACCTAAGTGCATTCTTTTCAGTCAGTAGCCCACTGTATTACTACAATATGATGTTTCACAACCCACTCCTTCATTTGTCCTGCCACATCTTATAATACACCAGGATAACAGATTCAAATTTTCAGTATGTTTATTGAACTTTTAAACAGCAATACAAATTTTCCAAATGTGATGAGTAGAAAATAAATAATTTCCTTAAAAATAAAACAGGCATTATTCCCTGTCTCTGAGACAGGAGGAAGCCCATTCCAGGGTTTGTTGGCTACAGCCAGCTCTGAAGAAGAGTCCTATCAAATTGGAAATGTAAACGGTTTCTCTCTCCACTGAAGCTGTAGATCTGCTGAGTTTCACCAGCATTTTCTGTGTTTGCTTGAGAGTTTAGATTGGCCAGAGGCTCCCAGCGTAACATTGACTTAAGGGGCTCATATGGTGCAGTGGCTGAGTTCTGATCACTGGGTCAGGAAAGTCCTGGCTCACGTCCCACTTGGCCCAGATATGTGTTATAACATGACTGAACAAGTTGATTTAAAACATCTAAAATTCACTCATTTCAGGTGAGCCTCGATATTGCTACCTAGCCAATTAGCCCAAATCCAGAAGGAAGCTGATTCCATTCCCAAACTGGGAAGATGCATTGACTTAGGACCAGATTAAATAGACGGGCACACACCACCAACTACCCTTCTCCCACCCCGACTATCCCGCACCGCCTACTTGTTATATGTTGAGTATGATTAACAAGTATTGCTGAAAACCAGTCCAAAAATGACCTGGAGTAATTTTAGGGAATGCTCTACATGACCTGAAGACCTGAGGGCTACGGAGTATGCCCACCCATTCTGTCCTTCCTCTTTTGGCGCATCCCTCCATCTTTGTCTGGTGGACTTTCAGTTGAGTCTATCTGTGGACCTGCCAGAATTTTGACAAACCACCTATAAGATGATCAGATATAGGAGCAGAGTTAAATTGTTTGGCCCATTGAGTCTGCCTTGCCATTCAATCACGGCTAATGTGTTTCTTAAGTCCATTATCCTGCCTTCCCCCAACCTAAGGACATTCCTTACAATAAGCTCTAACCATGTTAACACTATATATATATATATATATATATATATGTATGAAACTACACGGTCACCGGACCCGAAACATTAACTCTGATTTTTTTCTTCACAGATGCTGCCAGACCTGCTGAACTTTTCCAGTAACTTTTGTTTTTGTTCCTGAATTACAGCATCCACAGTTATTTTTCGGTTTTTATTTAAGAGCGAGGTTCTGTTGTGTGTAAGTGGGAGTCTGTCATTTAGAGTGGGCATGCAACTGTTATAATGCAATTATAGCCCGACAACAGCTACTGCTACCTTGGAACTTGCAATCTCAAAATTTCAGCTAGCCACTCCACTGGCAGTCTAGACCCCTACTTTGAAAACCCCAGCCATATTCTGTCTCTACCTCTGTACTCCAACGTCTGATTCTTTCTGAATGCCACTGCAATTCTTCAACTGTTTGCATGGTCCCTTTAAAAACTTTGGCTGAAAGTTATCATTGAACACCATTAGTCCTGCTTGCTCCAACATGCAAATCAGATGTAAAACTTGGGTTGTATTAACAAACCACTGAAACACGCTGCTTAATGATAAAAATCAGTCCACTCCTATTTAAATAGCATCACCTGGAGACTAATCAATCCCCTCAAGAACTCTGAGTTTATTCAAGCACCCTTTTCCATATTCACATCCATCTCCAAACATTACTGGAGCTTTCCACCTATTGGGTGGAATTTGATGCCCTTCCCTAGTGAGTTTGGTAGCAGAGTGTGGCTGTGGGTTGTCATTATGGATAGTGAGTGCGGGCTTCCAGCTACCTTCCTGTCTCTAACCCAATCAAACCCTCAAGCCTTCCTGCCAAGGTTAACATTTTACAAGGTCTACCCTACTTATCTGGGTGACATGCTAATAACTGGGAAGACCAATAAAGAGCATTTAGAGAACTTGGAAATTATGCTTAAACGTTTCTCCGAGGCAAGTGTAAGCCTCAGGATGGAAAAAATACCTTCCAGGCACCCCAAATGACCTACTTGGGCTACCATGTTGACAAGACCAGGTTACTCCCATTGGAAGATAAAGTCAGGGCAATCAAACATGCCCCGGATACCCACATCTGTATCAGAGTTTGTGTTTCCTTGTGTTGTATCAGTACAGTGTTGGTTCACAGATGGCCCAATACATAAAAATGCCCAACAATGTATGCTTCCCAGACTTTAGCTGAAGCTGAATGAAGATAGAGAAGAAAGATTTGGCCATCATCTTTGGGCTCAGGATGTTCCATCAAAACCTTTATGGACATATTATCCATAATCAAAATGGACCACAAATCCCTGCTAGGGCCATTTAATAAGGATAGGGCCATGCTGTCCATAGCTTCAGGTTGAATTCAGCGGTGGACTCTTATTCTGAGTGCATACAATTACAAGTTGGAATACTGTCCAGGAGACCAAATGCAAATACAAATACTTGAGTCACCTCCCACTGGAGGATATACCACTTGGTGATGCTGTCACTAGGAAAGTCTGTTCTGGTTTTAAACTTTCTGGAAACCTTTCTGGTCACCGCTGACAATATCAGACTGTGGACACACAAAGATCCTATCCTGGCTAAACTAAAACAGCCAGTTCTGATGGGGTCAACAAAAAGGCCATCTCAACCAGAATTGAAACCCTTCTGGACCCAGTGAGACTAGATCACAATAGACAATGACATAGTATTATGGGAGCAAGAGTGATTGTCCCAAGCAAAGGTCGCTGAAGGATGACCTCCACCAGGGTCATCCAGAGGTTTCCAAAATGGAGATGTTGGTGAGAAGTTACATGTGGTGACCAGGATTGGTTGCCAACATAGCTGCATTAACGGGGCAGTGCTCAGAATGCCAACAAGGACAAAATTACCTCCAGCTGCTCTCCACATTCGTGGGAATGGATGGTAAACCCTGGACTCAGTTACACAATGATAATGCTGGTCCTTTCATTGACTCTATGTTCTTAGTCATTGTGGATGTCCAGTCAAAGAGGTTGGAAGTGCACAGGATTCATTCGTTAATAATGAGGATGATGATTGAAAAGCACTAACAGAGTTCCCAATCGGAAAAAGTCTCTGCATGAGGGTAAACCTGATCTTGCTGCACCTTGGGAGGAGGATGAAATGTCATCAGGAACACCAATGCCGGACACAAGACACAATTGAGCGAGAGAATTGGTTACTTCAGGGGATTAAGTTTGGTGTTGAAATGGCCCTGTGTGGGTAAAAGGTATGGTTGAAACAAGGTCAGTTCCCATGACATACAAAGTTCGAGTGGATAAGGTGGCCCTGAACAAGCACATGGAGCACACGAAAGCTGCAACCTTGCAACTTGGGCAGGAGAAAAACATACCCAACCCCTCAGAACACCCAGCAAGGCTGTTAGAATCCATGGGCTCACCCCGTCCACGTAGTGTTGAGGAAACCTCTGAGGATGAGATGGACATGGCAGATGTCACAGCCTCAATACCATTGCTGCCTGATGAAGAAGATGAATTTCTTCCGAGATGCTCCGGGTGCAGGAGGTGAGCTAAGGTCCAGTATACACCACCAGTGTCTGAGGCAGAGTCAGAGGAACCAGACCTGGTGCAAAAATTCCCCAGGAGAAGCGATATGAAAAGGACAGGCCTATATTCCTGCACTTAGAGAGAGGGGGATGGATGCAGTGATTGGAACAAGGTCAAGCCAATAGAATTTAATTTTCCTGATTTGGGTCTGTTAATCTGGTCCAATCAGGGAGTCCTCAGAGATCCAGCTCTGAGCCGGCTGGATTAATGTCATGTATTATGCACGTTTATATAAAGGGTGACTTGGTGATTCATGGAGTTATTTCAATGCTGAAACCATCTTTTGGTTGTAGTGAGTCTCTAATTATAAGCTTCATTAAGTTTTAAGGTGAGCTTTTTAGTAGGTTATTGTAACTATTGGAGTTAGTTTCACATGGGAGGAGCTGGATCCCAGGCCCACTCCCTACAATAAAGAACGTTGGAGCTATACTGCTGCTACCCTAGGCCGACCAGGTAATCCCAGAGATTAGCAGAGATGCCATGGCTCGCATTTGCTGGGGTGGCACTGGCTGACATCATTCTGCAGCACAGAGGCAATTTGAGGCAAATAGAGGTGGGATCCTTGAAACGGGATGGTAGACCACCTGATATTTGTCTCTTTTCTTCCACCTCCTGTCTGAATTCTTAAGTATAAACAAATCAGTACAAATTATTTCTCCTGAACTACTACTTGAAGTCTATTGGCAACAAAGCTGAACCATTACATTCTTGTGAATCGTTGACTGTTTACGTAAATACAAAGAGCCTTATCAATGCCCACTGTCCAACACTTACTTAATTTAACAGGCAGCTTGTTCTGCCCTTTTGCTGCTGGTCACTGAAAGGTGCATGGCATCAGCCCAAATGGGCCTAGCATGCTCTGTGGCACGTATTGAGGAAATCCCCAAGGTCTGAATGCAAGTGGCATGAAAATTGGAAAAGGAAATTCAGTAGTGCATTCAGACTTCAGAGAATTTAATTAAAACTAATTGCCACTGGTTATTTTCCATTTACATGCCATTTTCTTTGCGCTGGCACCAGGCTTTTACTTATCTTACAATTACACATTTTAAAATTTAATTTTATCAGAATGTCTATGTTTCCACCTCCGCTCCCCCCCCCTCCCCCCCCCCCCCCCCCCCCCCCCCCCCCACAGCTTGGCAGGAATTCAATTTCTGAAAAAGAACGGGTAAGCTAATTTGTATTTCTCTTTACCCTATTTTCAGGGCTCTCTCTCTGCTATGTGTCATTTCCCAATTTCTGTTATCCAACAGTGTCTTCTGCCCAACACCACTGTCCTTCTACACCCCCTCCACCAAAAGGAAATGTAATGCCAGTGAACTGTTCCAAACTTTCATTTTGAGTCCTCTTCCCTTGTGATATTGAAACAAAAGGCTTGCCTCTTTACACATACACTGCATATCGCATCATTCAATGTCTAAAATAGCAATGTCAGCAAGCTGCCCTGAAGCGTCTGATAGCAGAACATATTATTACGCACAAGTGTTGTACTTTAGAAGCACGCATGGCATTATTCTAAAAAGAAAGATCTACATATGCATAGTACCTTTCACAATCTCAAGGCATCCTAAAGCACTTGGCAGGAGTTGAACTTTTTTTTGTTGAAATTGGGCCATTAATTATAACACATGAGATGCAACAAGTTTTCCAAAGTAGTTGTGCTCTAATGGCTGGATAATATATTTTGGTGATGCTCACTAAGGAGTAAACATTGGACAGAATACCAGGAAGATCTCTGGTGTTTACCATAATTGCTTTTTTCCTCCTTCCTAGGCCAGTGAAATTGGGGGCATGGGGAAGGGGATGATTATTTCAAAATTGAGAAGGGGCTGGTGCAATGGGCAAAGGAGATGAGAAGTTGCACTGTCCTCTTCAATGCAAGAGTCAAAATGCCTGGACGTTGTCTATATAACTAGAAAGAGTCTCCAATTGGAGTCAGGCCTATGTCGTCAGTGGGCAAAAGCTAAACTTTGGGCAGTCAAACTGTTACTGGCTGACTAGTTACATGGAGCTTCACTGCATTTGATACAGCATTTATATATTTGGGTTGGAGGGAGGCAATTATTTATCTGTAATGATTAGAGTATTAATCTAACTGTAGGCATGCAGAGCTGACTTAGCACTTTTTTGCATTTCTGGGATACATAAAGTATATAAGGAATAAACCAAAATAGTGTGGTATAGTAACTTATTGTTGCATTTATTTATGGAAATACAGTAAAAAGTATGTATAGGTCACCATGCTTCTTGAACTGTTTTAACTGCCCTTGACACAAATATGAAATATGTCTGCAACAGATAGCTGTGATAAATAGAAACTAAAAGAAGCTTTCGCATTTGTAAGCAATGCCTGATATTTTAGACATTGGCAGCCACACTCACTTTGTGGGGCACTTCACCTCCTACCAGGAATTTTGGAAATTGTGAAAACACTACTGCTGATTTTCCAATTTCCTGTGGTCTCTCAATTGAATGTATAAGAGATTTAAAGGAATATTAAATGTTTAATGCAACTTACAATTGTGCTCATTTATCTTTTATATATTGTACTTTAGATTTAATGCAAACTACATTGATAAAAGATATACAAATGAGTTTGTAGGTTGTTTGTGAGGCGTAGATAGTGGTATGTTGCAGCTTTACACTCGGTGGCACTGGTAGCAATGATATTGGTAGGTAAGCTCAGAACTCAGTTCTAAGGAAGGGCCACCTGACCCGAAATGTTAAATCTGATATTTTCAGCACAGATGTCAGGCCTGTTGTTAAAAGCTGGTTTCAACCCTGCTGTTTGTATGTTTTTGGATTAGTGTGCTGTGAAGGTCACAGCTTGAGGACAGCCATTAAACACCCCTGTGCTGCAGGTATGAAGAGAAAGGATTGTTTCCCACTTTTTGCTGAAGCCGGAAAGCAAGAGAAGCAGCTGCTGAAAATAAAGAGGGCCAGATCTGCAAAGGCATGCACCTCAAAATCACATGTATTGCACTTCTACATTCTGTGGTAGCTATGATATGAAGGTGCCAGTGTTGGACTGGGGTGGACAAAGTCAGAAGTCACATGACACCAAATTATAGTCCAACAGGTTTATTTAAAATCACAAGATTTTGAAGCACTACTCCTTTGTTACGTCCTTTACTTGGCTCCGAATGCTTATGGTTTTAATTAAACCTGTTTCGACTATAACCTAGAGTCATATCGCTTCTAACATTCTGTGGTGTTTTAATACATAAAATACTGTTTGTTCCACAGAAGATCCAACACATTTGTCAAATTGCTTTAGAAAGTGACAATACTGTGTTGCCTTTCTGATTATCATTTTATCTTTAATTGGTAACTGGCCTTCCAACATTGAAGAAAAGCTGCCAGCATGAAGTTGTACTGTAAATTAGCCTTTTGTATGAAACATATTGAGAAGAACATAAGAAATTAACAGTGATATTTTACTGAAGCAGAAGAAGAGATTGTGGCTACCTTCAATACTTGAGCCAGTATTTGAAGCTAAATTTTGGAAAAGACAGAGCTCCTGTACTGCAGAGCAAGCCACAGTGACCCTAAATTATTGTCAAGTTAGCTATCAGAGATTATTATAGGTTATTGACATCTGGATTATGCAGCCCAGATATTAGATGTCAGGTGAGTTTTACTAATGCTGCAGGCTGAGTTACATTATGAAAATATTGTTAAAAATCTGATTGAATCAATGGGATCACAAAAGCATTTTGGGGGCCTACGCTATATTTTGTGATATTTAAAGAAACAACTCTTGATCTGTGCATGTGATATGCTGATTCATGTTTTCCAGCTGTAAATACAAATGATTCGTTTACTAGAAAATCCTGCATGTGAGGTGACACCCAACATTTTTCTTTTCTTAATTATTTTATGCTGCTTTGTGTTGGATAACATTCTAAGTATCAGTTGTATCTACTCTTCCTCTATTACCAATTTCTCCTCTGCTTTCCTTCTCCTTAGCCAAAACAATGGTGAGTTTTAATGAATGAATCAGCCATGGGTGGCACATGGATGAGTCATTTTGAAGGTATAAGAATACTTTTGAAATATTGACCTTGACTTGCTAAAAACTCAAGTGTTTAACAAATTTTTTTGTGTATTATTTGTGGATATTTGTGGAATAGAAACGTGAAAGTGGTAATTTGCTATCACAAAAGGCAACTTTTCAGTACATTTGTTGTGTAATTCACTAATGGCATCATTGACATTTGTCACCACTGCTTACTATTTTTATATGGGAGATTTAACACACTCCCAGTCTATCATTTGACTCAGTATAGTAATAATCTGCTGACATTGCACTGCTATTGGTTGCCTCACACAGAATTCTAAGAAAATTACATTCTGTTTGTGGCATAATCAAATTGCAAGATATCTGGGACTTCTCTATTGAGTTTTGAGGTGACATTTTAAATAATGATTGCTTGAGACAACTGGAGAGGGCAGGGCAGTAGGCATAGTCTATATGAATTTCTGTAAAGCCTTTGATAAGGTTTCATATGGCAGGCTGCTCTGAAAGGTTAGATCGCATGGACTCCCGGGAGAGTCGGCAAATTGGATACCCAATTGGCTTTATGGTAGGAAGTAGACAGTTCTCGTGGAAGGATGCTTGTTGGAGGCCTGTGACGAATCGTGTGCTCAGGGTTGGGGCTGGGCCCATTGCTGTTTGTTATCTATATCAATGAATTGGATGAGAATATACAAGGCATGACTAGTAAGTTTGCGGATGACACTAAAATAGGCGGTATCATTGACAGTGAGGAAGGTTATCAGAAATTGCAGTAGGATCTTGATGAGCTAGGAATGTAGGCCGAGTAATGGCAAATGGAGTTTAATATAGATGCTTGAAGTGTTGCATTTTGGAAATTCAAATCAAGGCAAGAGTTTCATGGTGAGTGGCACCTTAAGGAGTGTAATGGAACAGAGGAGCCTTAGAGTTCAGGTGCATGGTTCTCTGAAAGTGAAGTCATAGGCAGACAGGACAGTGAAGAAGGTTTTTGGCACACTGGCCTTCATCAGTCAGGGCGTTGAGTATAGAATTTGGGAAGTTATATTGCTGTTGTACAGGACATTGCTGAGGCCATGCTTGGAGTATTGTATTTAGTTTTGGTCAGCTTGCTATAGGAAGGATGTTTTTAAACTGGAAAGAGACAGGAAAAATTTACAAGGATGTTGCCAGACTCAAGGGAATGAGTTATTGGGGTAGGTTGGACAAGCTAGGACTTTGTCCTTTAGAACATGGGACACTGAAGGGGGATTCTAATAAAACTGTATAAGATCATGAGAGGCATGGATAGGGTGAATGCACTCAGCCTTTTACCCAGTGTTGGAGAATTACAGACTAGAGGACATTTGATTAACGTAAGAGGGAAGAGGATACATGGGAATCTGACGGGCAACTTTTTTACACAAAGGGTGCCATGAATATGGAATGAGCTGCCAGTGGAAGTGGTTGAGGTGGGTATGTTAACAATATTTAAAAAGCATTTGGATGAATACATGGACAGGAAAGATTTTGAAGGATATGGGCCAAGTTCAGGGAACTGGGGTGAGTGTGGATGGACGTGTTGGTCGGCATGGCCAGTTTGGGCTGAAGGGCCTGTCTCTGTGCAGTAGGTTATGACTCTTAAGCGAGACAAAGCAAGAACTGCAGATGTTGGAGTCAGAGACAATATAATGTGGAGCTGAAGAAACACAGCAGGCCAGTCAGAATCGTTGAAATTTCGGGTCACAACCTTTGTCCCAGAACGTCAACTTTCCTGTTCCTCTGATGCTGCCTGGCCTGCTACGTTCCTCCAGCTCCACACAGAACAATTAAGTGGATGTTTTTTGACCGGTGCAGGCTTAATGAGCCAAAAAATCTTTTCCTGTGCTGTAGATGTCTATGATTCTATGACAATGACTCTAAAGAGAATGTACCATACAACTTGCTCCAGTGGCTGCCTTCCTTCCCTTTGCAGTATGATTGGCTGTGAGATAGGTTGCCTTGAGGTCGAAATAAGACCAGTTGTGAACACTAGTAAACTCCTAGGTTAGTCTTTCACTGCATTAATACGCAGCTTGTGTATGATTACTATTGAAAGATCTTGCAAGTTTGTGCCATGTTCTCAACAACAATATTATATATTATGTAGACATCATAAACGAGTCAACTTTGTCAACCTATGGGAATGATCAGGATGGCTCCATGGATACTTGCACTATCTTCTAACATCTTTTTGCTTTGGATGGCAAAGTTTCGTTAGATGGAGCAGGAAGAGGTTCTCCTTCATCACTGTGACCTACTGCATTTGTTACAGTGACTTGTAACACATGTTAATAAATACCACTACAGGAAGGGCAATGGATAAATTCAAAGTTGGTGGAAAAGCTCAGCAGATCTGGCAGCATCTGTGGGGGAGGAAAAAAAGAGTTAATGTTTCAGGTCCTGTGACACTTCATGTTAACTCTTTTTTTCTCCTCCACAGATGCTGCCAGACCTGCTGAGCTTTTCCAGCAACTTTGTTTTTGTTCCTGATTTACGGCATCCACAGTTCTTTTGGTTCTTATTTAGTATTTAACTCACTGCCACATCTCTTCCACCCATGCCCGCCTTGAAGAAGTTCTCCTCTCGCCGATGGGATTTTGATTCCGATCTCTCTTCTTGCCCACCGACTTTAATTTCACTGTCACTCCTGGTGTTTGACCGGTATTTGTTAAGACTTATTTCCACAGCCATATCACATTCCTCAGTGACTGCCTCCGGCTCAGAATCACCCCACGTGGATTCCAAATCAAGTTTCATCCCTCATGTTTTGAATCCTCCCAGGATCATAGATGCCACCATGATGTTCAAAGGTCCACGGACTGCTGCTCTCGCCACATCCTGAGATCCCCTCTCAGTGCCATGTGGTGGCACATGCATACTCTCAACCTATCTCTCCAACAGCATCGTAACACACTGGCTCAGGGCAGTACCACTCCGCAGTTCCACTTCATTCCCTGGCTCATTCGTCAAGCTAACAAGAAGCTTTTTCTTTTTTTTTCAGACATCAAGGCCCACAAGATGCATCAACTCAAAAATACCAGTGATAATGGGAACTACAGATGCTAGAGAATCCAAGATAATAAAGTGTGAAGCTGGATGAACACAGCAGGCCAAGCAGCATCTCAGGAGCACAAAAGCTGACGTTTCGGGCCTTGACCCTTCATCAGAGAGGGGGATGGGGAGAGGCTTCTGGAATAAATAGGGAGAGAGGGGGAGGCGGACCGAAGATGGAGAGAGGAGAAGATAGGTGGAGAGGAGAGTATAGGTGGGGAGGTAGGAAGGGGATAGGTCAGTCCAGGGAAGACAGACAGGTCAAGGAGGTGGGATGAGGTTAGTAGGTAGGAAATGGAGGTGCGGTTTGGGGTGGGAGGAAGGGATGGGTGAGAGGAAGAACAGGTTAGGGAGGCAGAGACAGGCTGGGCTGGTTTTGGGATGCGGTGGGGGAAGGGGAGATTTTGAAGCTTGTGAAGTCCACACTGATACCACTGGACTGCAGGGTTCCCAAGAGGAATATGAGTTGCTGTTCCTGCAACCTTCGGGTGGTATCATTGTGGCACTGCAGGAGGCCCATGACGGACATGTCATCTAAAGAATGGGAGGGGGAGTGGAAATGGTTCGCGACTGGGAGGTGCAGTTGTTTGTTGCGAACCGAGCGGAGGTGTTCTGCAAAGCGGTCCCCAAGCCTCCGCTTGGTTTCCCCAATGTAGAGGAAGCCACACCGGGTACAATGGATACAGTATACCACATTGGCAGATGTGCGGGTGAACCCCTGCTTAATATGGAAAGTCATCTTGGGTCCTGGGATAGGGGTGAGGGAGGAGGTGTGGGGGCAAGTGTAGCACTTCCTGTGGTTGCAGGGGAAGGTGCCGGGAGTGGTGGGGTTGGAGAGCAGTGTGGAGCGAACAAGGGAGTCACGGAGAGAGTGATCTCTCTGGAAAGCAGACAACGGTGGGGATGGAAAAATGTCTTGGGTGGTAGGGTCGGATTGTAGATGGCGGAAGTGTTGGAGGATGATGCTTTGTATCCGGAGGTTGGTAGGGTGGTGTGTGAGAACGAGGGGGGTCCTCTTGGGGCGGTTGTGGCGGGGGCGGGGTGTGAGGGATGTGTTGCGGGAAATGCGGGAGACGCGGTCAAGGGCGTTCTCGACCACTGTGGGGGGAAAGTTGCGGTCCTTGAAGAACTTGGACATCTGGGATGTGCGGGAGTGGAATGCCTCATCCTGGGAACAGATGCGGCCACGAGGAGGAATTGGGAATAGGGGATGGAATTTTTGCAGGTGGGTGGGGGGGAGGAGGTGTATTCTAGGTAGCTGTGAGAGTCGGTGGGCTTGAAATGGACATCAGTTACAAGCTGGTTGCCTGAGATGGAGACTAAGAGGTCCAGGAAGGTGATGAATGTGCTGGAGATGGCCCAGGTGAACTGAAGCTTGGGGTGGAAGGTGTTAACTGAAGGTTGGGGTGCAATGGTATCAATGTGGACTTCACAAGCTTCAAAATCTCCCCTCCCCCCACTACATCCCAAAGCCAGTCCAGCCTGTTTCTGCCTCCCTAAGCTGTTCTTCCTCTCACCCATCCCTTCCTCCCACCCCAAGCCGCACTTCCGTTTCCTACCTACTAACCTCATCCCGCCTCCTTGACCTGTCCATCTTCCCTGGACTGACCTACCCGTCCCTACCTCCCCACCTATACTCTCCTCTCCAACTACCTTCTTTTCTCTCCATCTTCAGACCGCCTCCCCCTCTCTCCCTATTTATTCCAGAATCCTCTGCCCATCCCCCTTTTCTGATGAAGGGTCTAGGCCCAAAACCTTTTTTGGACCCAGCTTTTGTGCTCCTCGGATGCTGCTTGGCCTGCTGTGTTCATCCAGATTCACACTTTATTATCTCAAAAATACCCATGGCTTTCTGGAACCCACCTCTCCTCCCCTTCCCTCTGACTCTATCCCATCCCCAAACTACCCCCCATCTCCCTGTCGTGTATTCACCATCCCTCCTAACCTTCCGCTCTCCGATGCTGAACACTCTGTACTCAGCGAAGACCTCAGCTTTATCCCTCTGCATCCCCACCTTAACAAATCTTGGGCACAACATGACTCTGACCTGCTCTTCCACCGTCTTTGCCTCTGTGCTCATTTCTTTGGGCAAGATTCCTCTCCCCAGCCCACAGACCCCTTTGTCCAACTCCAACACTCTCCCTCCACCTGGACCCCTCTCTCCAACCTTTTACCTGCACTTGATCTTTTCATTGAGAACTGTCGGCGTGGCATCAGTCACCTCAATATCACTGCCCCTCTTAACCAATCCAATCTATCTCCCTCCGAGCTGACTGCACTCAGATCTAACCCTAACTTTGTCATCAAGACTGCCGATAAGGAAGGTGCTGTTGTTGTCTGGTGTACTGACCTCTACCTTGCAGAGGTTAAGCGCCAGCTCTCAGATACCTCCTCCTACCTTCTCCTGGACAATGACCCCACCATGGCACATCAGGCCATTATATCCACTATGGTTATGGATCTCATTTCATCCAGTGATCTCCCCGCCATCTGCTTCCAAGCTAATAGTCCCCTAGCACCACACAGCTCGTTTCTACCTCCTGCCAAAAATCCACGAACAGGACTGTCCAGGTAGATCCATTGTTTCAGCCTGCTCATGCCCCACAGAACTCACCTCTTCCTATCTTGACTAAGGGTCACCGGACTCAAAACGTTAACTCTTTTTTCTCCTCCACAGATGCTGCCAGACCTGCTGAGCTTTTCCAGCAATTTTGTTTTTGTTCCTGATTTACAGCATCCGCAGTTCTTTTGGTTCTTAGATAAATTTAAAGCTCTAGGAATCTATTTTCCTGTATGGAGGAAGGTTTTACAGTTTGTTTAATTATTAGAATGTCAACATCATACCCATTATGCAAATTACTTTTTATTTTTTCTTTTTCCTGTTTCAGATGGATATCCCATTTATTTTGTGAATTTCTTTTTCATATCTGTCAATATTTGACATGGATGTGTTAGAACCACTTATCAGGTTGTACCTAATAAGATATTTTCTGTGTGACTAATCACACATGCAGAAAGGTCACTGGATTTAAAAGCAAGACCAAATTACTCCTTCCTTATAACTCTGTTGCAGCTATTTGTTAACTTTACCAGTTTATCCAGTTTTATACTCTGAGGGGACTCACTCACTCATGAGAAGACTAGAAAATGATTGCATCTGCTTTAATGTATGCAAAGGTAGATTAAAAACAATTCCATGTAGCAAATTGATAAACAACAGAATCTTGATGTGCAGAAATGCTCCTAATTGTTGAGAGCTTAAAATTTAGCACAACTAAGGAGATACTTGCTGCAAAGTAACATATTTATTTCTTAACATAATTAAGAATGTTCCAAACAGGACTCACATTGGAATGTAAATGTTGGGTAGATATTTTAGGACATATTTAGAGGTTTAGAAATGTCAATGGAGGAGCTTAATTGGGTGGGAGGAAAAGTCTCTGCTTCCTGACATTTTGATATTGAATTCTCAGAAACCTGCAGTCGGTCAGCCCTCTTGATCTTCTGGAATTGTGTCAGTCAAAAATGGCAAAAGGGTTCACCATCCCAGTTATATTTACAAGATGAAATATCTAGTGGTGTGTGCAGCTTCCTCTTAGCTTGTTTGAGTAAACCATTATTCCATTACTTGCCATCTTTAGAAACAAATCATTTCATTCTACAAACACTTTTGGACTTGCGACGTACAACTGATCATGAGAAGGCATGTTAATGCATCATCACTGAGAGGAGCAGGTGAAGTGAAGAAAGAAATCGTTGAGGTGAAGACAATTAGCATCGCTGAGAGGAGGAATTGAAGTGAGGGCCCCATTACAGGCAGTCAGCATCATTGAGAGGAGCGGGCAAAATGAGGAGCACATGACAAGGGTAAGGTAAGATCCCTGATGCATATTTAATCTTCTTTAAAGTAGACAAAGTAAATGGTAAAAGAATAATTTAAGAATTAATCATGGGAAGGTAGTACAGGCTTGGGGAATGCTGTTCTTGTGCAATGTTAGAAGTCCTGGGCAATTTCAGTGTCTGGGTGACCACGTGTGCAGAGAATGTGCTCAGGTGTAGCAAGTAGAAATCCATGTTTCAGATCTGGAGCAGTGGCTGGAATCACTGTTTAGTATCCATGAGTCTAGCCTGTTGGTTGTTAACATGTATAGTGAGATTGTCACACCACAGGTATGGGCAGAAAGAGTAAATGCACCAGCCTGTGGTACAGAACTTCCCAGTGGCTGTCTCTCACTAATGGACTTCCCATTTTTGAATACTACTGGTGAGACAGTTTGTCAGGGGAATGTAAGAGCTGACCATGGCACCAGATGTGCATGTGGAGAGAGAGAGTACAAGAGCAAAGTGATCAAGGATCCTATTATAAGGGAACAGATGTAGATTCCTCTGTTTCAGATGCTGAGGGGTGACCTTATAGAGCTTTATAAAACTATAAGGCATATGGATAGGTTGTACAGCCAAGGACTTTTTCCAACAGCCCAAAAACTCAGACCTTAAACCTAAACAAAGAAAACTACGAAGGTATGAAGGGCCAGTTGGTAGTGACAGGCTGTGTTTTTTGATGGAGTCATTTGCCAGGCCAACATTTATAGCCCATCGCTAAGTTAACCGTCAACTGCATTGCTGTATGTTTGAAGTCACATTTAGGCCAGACCAGGTAAAGATGGCAGAGCCCCCCCACAAATGGCATCAAAGAACTAGATGGGTTTTTTTTCCTGACAATTGACTCACAGCCATTATTAGACTCTTAATTCCAGATTTTTATTGAGTTCAAATTCCACCCTCTGCCATGGTAAGATTCAAACCCCGGTCCCCAGAACACTACCTGTGCTCTACATTAACAGTCCAGTGATAATATCAGTAGGCTATTGCTTCCCCATAAACTTCATTTAAAAAATAGCAGTGGATAGGCAATGGTTAATTTTTAAGGAATGAATTCTTGTCTTGTAGCAGTTATACATTCCTTTGAAGCAAAAGAACACACAGGAAAAGTGGTCCACCTGTGATTACTGAAACCAATTAAGAATAGTATCAAAAGAGGAGCCATACAAACTTGAAAAATAGCAAGCCTGAGGATAGGAACAGTTTAGAATTCAGCAAAGGGGGATGAAGAGATTGATTAAAAGAAGAAAGAGAGTATACTTCCAAGGATTGTAAAGGCAGACTCTAATAGCTTCTATAGTTGTGTAAAAAGATTAGTGAGGAAGTCTAGACCCTTAAAGTCTGTGGTGGGAATATTGATAATGGAGAACAAAGCACATAAACAATTAGGCCGAGCAGGAAGGCTGACGTTTCGGGTCTAGACCTTTTTTCAGAAAGGCTCATTTCTGAAGAAGGGTCGAGGCCCCAAACGTCAGCCTTCCTGCTCCTCTGATGCTGCTTGGCCTGCTGTGTTCATCGAGCTCTACACCTTGTTATCTCAGATTCTCCAGCATCTGCAGTTCCTACTATCTCTGAAATAAACAATTACTTTTGTTCTGTCTTTACAGAAGAAGACATGGAAATATTCTCAAAAGTGTCAGTAAAGCAAAGGTCTTGACAAATTCTGTAGGTTCTGACATAATCCCGATAGATTGGAGAGTGGCAAATATATTCCCACTGTTTAAAAAAGGAGAGAGGGAGCAAATCAGGAATTACAGACCACTGAGCATAACACTGATAGTGGGAAATGATCGAGGGCAGGATGAAAGGAAACTTAAAATACAAATGGAATTACACAAGGTAGACATGGATTTATGGAAGGGAAACATATATGATAAACTTACTAGAGTTTTTTGAGGGTGTTACTAATACAACAAATGATGAAGAAATAGTGGATCAGTTGTATTAGGATTTTCAAGAAGCTTTTTTTAAAAGGCACATGCAGTGTGAGAGTACTAGGAGTCAGGTGTTGTTTAACAGCAAACTGGCGCTGGTTAGAAGCAATTTTCTAGATGCATTGATTCCTGCAAATTAAAATTAGTCATCTCAAAATATGAAAGGTGTCAACAATGGCACAACAATAGGCCAATGCAAGCTGAAGAGGAGTCACTATTCATCTAGCTTCCAAGGGGAAGCATTGTCACATTATCTGTCATATAACTGTGATGACAGTCTGTACTGAATGCAGTGAGAAGTCGAGTTTTTCAGGTAGTTCTGGTTTGGTAGGTGTTGGTGAATTGTAGGTACTTCTTTGACATGACATTGGGCAGTCACTCAGCTGGAACTGCACCTTACCAACTTGCTGCACTTGCTCAGGTTGAATGTGGATGAATAATGGCTAAATATTCTTCATTCTCTGGTTGCAGCAAGTCTCACTGTGTGAGTAAGGTTCCTCAGGTCCCATCTGCAGGTATGACACCATTGAGTGTTCTGAGAGAGTCATAGGACCTGACACCAAAAAACATTGGTTACTGTGGCTACATACTGCAGAAGGCATAAACAAATGCAGGATGAGTAGGATGAATGCCAATCCCAGGAGCAGCAATGGGCTGGTGTGGAGGACAAGGAGTATCCAGCTCAGGTAGGGCAGTGAACCTATGGAATTCTCTAGCACAGAAAGCTTGAAGACAAAATCATTTCAAATGTGTAATAAAGAAGTAGATAGATTTCTGGAAGCTAAAGATATCAAGCAGTATGGGACAAGGTCAGAGATCACGCAACACCGCGTTATAGTCCAACAGGTTTATTTAAAATCACAAGCTTTTGAAGGTTCACTCCTTCTTCAGGTGTTAGAAAGAGTGAGGCTCCAAAACCTTGTGTTTTCAAATAAACCTGTTTGACCTAACCTGGTGTCGAGTGATTTCTGACCTCATTGACCCCAGTCTAATCCCAGCACCTCCACATCAAGGGATACGGGAGAATGTAAAATGTGTGTTTTTTACATCAGTGCTTTTTAAAGATTGTGACTGAAATGAGCAAGAACTGATTTGAAACTCAGCTGTTTACAAAGATAATTTTGAAAATGAGACATTTGATACCTATTGTGAGCTTTATTGGTATAGATGTGGATTTCAGTACTGTACAGGCAAACAGAAGCCAAAGGGTTATTTACAAGTGAAATTGATTAGTCCCTAGTCCATAAAACAATGATCAGTAATGACGTTCCTCTGCCTGCCAACACCAAGGTGATAGTTTACCAGTTGGCTGAATGGCTGAGTGTGCAAGGTAGAGAAAAGGTAAACAGACCTGAAGAGAAACCAGGACAGCAAAAGTACAAAAGATCCAAACGGAGTGCAATTTGTCAAATGTGTCCATGGAAGTTTCCAAAATCAATGTGTAGAGGGCCCTACTTGTGTGGGTGCAACACTGGACCTTCTCTTAGGAAACGAGTTTGGGCCAGTGACTGAAGTGCCTGTTGGAGAGCACTTTGGGTCTAGCGACCATAACTCTCTTAGTTTTAACATAGTTACGGAGAAAGGCAGGTTAAGGTGCTAAACTGGAGCAGGGCCAATTTTGGGGCCATTAGGCAGGATCTAGCATCAGTCGATTGGGTGAGTCTGTTTGAAGGAAAAGGAACAACTGCTAGTGGGAGGCTTTTAAAAGGTCGTATCAAGAGTCTATGGTCAATACATCCCTGTTAGGGTGAAGGGAAAAGCTGGCAGGTTCAGGGATCCCTGGCTGATGAGGGATATTGAGAGTGTGGTCAGGAAAATGAAGGGGGCATACATTTCAGCTATTGGGCTCACGGGAATCCCTAAACGACTATAAATAATGTATGAGCACACCAAAGAGGGAAATCAAAAGAGCCAAAAGAGGGTATGAGATGGCTCTGACTGATAAGGTTAAAGATAACCCTAAGCAGTCCTGTAGCTATGTTAAGAGTAAAAGGGCGGCTAGGAGGGAATAGGTCCCCTTAAAGATCAGCATGGCCATCTACGTGTGGAGCCACAGGAGGTGGGGAAGATTTTTAATGAATATTTCTCCCCAGTGCTTGCTGAGGAGAGAATCATGGATGCTAAGGAAGAAAGGGTAGAAAGTGGGGATGTTTTAGACCGCATACATATTACCAGAGAGGAGGTGTCTGCAGCCTGAGATCACATTAAGATGGATAAATCCCCTGGCCCTGATCAAGTCCATCCTTGGATGTTGTGGGATGCTGGGGAAGAATTTGCAGAGTCTCTTGCAGAGATGTTCCTTTATCTTTAGCCATTGGTGAAGTTCCAGAAGACTGGAAGGTGACTAACGTTGTTCCATTGTTCAAGAAAGTTAGCAAGGACAAGCCAGGGAACTACAGGCCAGTGAGCTTGATATCGGTGGTAGGCAAGTTAATGGAGAGGATACTGAGGGACAGGATCAGCTAACAGTCGGATAGTCAAGGTCTGATTAGGGATAATCCACATGGTCTTGTGCACTGAAAATCATGTCTAACAAATCTTTTAGAGGTTTTTGAAGAGGTAACCAAGAGGATAGATGTGGGTAGGGCTGTGGATGTTGTCTATATGGATTTTAGTAAGGCCTTTGATAAGGCCCTGCCTGGCAGGCTAGTCATAAAAGTTAGGGTGCACGGGATCCAGGAGAGCTAGCTCATTGGATTCAAAATTGGCTTGTGTTCGGAAGCAGAGGATGATGTTGAAGGTTGTTTCTTAGATTGGAGGCCTGTGACTGGTGGTGTGCGACAGGGGTCAGTGTTGGCATCTTTGCTATTTGTTATTTACTTAAATTAATCTGCATGTGACCGTATAAGATATGAAGAGTAAGTTTGGAGATGATACAAAATTAGGAGACATTGTTGATAACAATGATTGTTATCAAAAATTACAGAGAGATCTTGATTAGATGGAGAAGTTGGCTGAGGATTGACAAATGCAATTCAACACAGATAAGTGTGAGGTGTTGCACTTTGGAAAGTCAAACCAAGGTAGGAATTACATAGTAAATGATAAGGTCCTGAGGAGTGTTATGGAACAGGGGGACCTATGATTACAAGGACATAGTTTGTTGAAAGCGGCATGACAAGTGGACAGAGTGGTGAAGAAGGCATTTGACATGCTGGTGTTCATTGGTTGAGGCATTGAGTACAGGAGTTAGGATGTTAGGTTACAGTTGTATAATCATTGGTGAGGCCGCACTTGGAGTATTGTGTTCAGTTTTGGTCACCATGTTGTTGGAAAGACGTAGTTAAACTGGAAAGTGTGCCACGAAGATTTACGAGGATGTTTCCAGGACAAGTAGGCCTTAGTTACAGAGAGAGGTTGGCCAAGATTGGACTTTATTCCTTGGTATATAGGAGAATGGTCACTTTCTTATGGTGTATAACAACATAAGGGGCATAGATAGGATGAATGCATATTGTCTTTTTACCAGGGATGGGGAATTGAAAACTGGAGGGCATAGATTTAAGGTGAAAGTGGATAGATTTAAGAAGGACCTGAGGGGCAATTTCTTCACGCAGAGAGTGGCATATATAGAACATGCTGCCAGAGAAAGTGGTTGAGGCAGGTACAATAGCAACATTTAAAAACATTTGGACAGGTACATGGATGAGAAGGTTTTAGAGGAATATGGGCCAAAATGCAAATAATTGGAACAAACTGAATGGGCACCATGGTCAGCATGGACCACCCTGGGCTGAAGGGCCTGTTTCCATGCTGTATTACTCTATGGCTCGATGAGTCTAAGACTCTCACTCTCAATACTCTAAGCCACATTTAAAACAGAAGGAAATGAATTTATCTTTCCTTCAGCTGATGCTGCAAGTTGTGATTCTGAATTGGATAAATCAGAGACCTTTAAGTCAAACAGCCACCCTCTGCCTCTTGCAAACCAGTGGAAGTACTTGGAGGAAGGAAGGTCAAGGATCAGCAAGAATCAACCCGACAAATCTTGTAAACAAAGGCTATCCACTATGTCTGCTCAGTTTTCCTTCTACCCATGTGTTTTCCCCCACTTATGTTTGTCTATATGTGCATGTGTAAGAGGGAATTAATAAGGAGTTTATTCAGAGTTTTAATTTGTCAAGTTGACTTAATTTAGTTTATTTGCTTATTTTGGAGCTAGAATTTAATTACCTTTAATAAGTAATGATTTCTCGTTAAGTACAGAAACCTAGCCCAGGCTTTCTATCAATCTAGATCTGAAAATGAGGTGATTTGGTAGTCTTAAATTTTGTCACAATTCCAGGAATAGCAGAACTTGATTTCCAACACATCAGCTTCCCTGGTCAAGCTGTTCTGGTACAGGCACAACACTAGCATATTTGACAACGAAGCAAATCTCCCAGATCTGTCCTATACACACAGAAACCTGACAATTACTGTCCCATCAGTCTACTCTCAATTATCAGTAGAGTAATGGAAAGTGTCGTCAACAGTGCTACCCAGCAGCACCTGCTCAACAATAACCTGCTCAATGACACCCAATTTTGGTTCCAACAGGGCCACTCAGCGCCTGATCTCATTTTAGCCTTTGTTCAAACATGAATAAAAGGGCTGAATTCCAGGAGTGAGGCAATAGACAATGCTCAGGGCATCAAGGTTGCATTTGGTGATCCTTGAAGTAGATGAGTAGACTTTTATCAGGCAAGCCTGGCTTTGTCTGCAGAGACCTGCACTCATTATGAATATTCTTCAGGACAATAGCATTCAGAGAAATAGCTATGTGAATACCTCGGCTGTACCGATAGATAGTTAGACAGATTTGAATCCCCACAACTGTGTTTGGCTGTGTGCATTATTAATGAGAAGAATGCAGCATGATAGAAGTTAAAAGTTAGGTGAAGTGTTATTCAATGTGGCCAAAGAGTTGGAAGTTGATTGGAGTCAGTAAAGCTTTACAGGATGTGTCCTAAATGTTTATGTGAGATATTCATCCTGAAGCTACATTTCATGGTGATGTCATGCAAGCTTTTGGTGAGAAGTGATACAATGTGTGTAATCTCCTGATGAAAGGCCAATGGTGCATGAGCTGCTGAGTGTTGTCACTCCTTTTACGTTTTAAGTGTGAACCCTGGCAGATGGGATAAAGGCAGCATCACTGAGCTTCAAGTGGTACAGTCAAATGAAATGATAGAAATTTTTGCTGACTCATATCTATGGCTCATCACTGAATATAATTTGGCTCAAGTTACTGTGAATTGACAGTTTCATTCAGTAGGACCAATGGGATATCTTGGCTAGCAGAGGAAATGTTGCAGGTGTGGTGGTAGTGTGACTCAGTGGTTAGCACTGCTGCCTCACAGCGCCAGGGGCCTGTATTTTATTTGAGCCTTGGGAAACTGTCTGTGTCGACTCTATATCTGTTGTGGTCTCCTCCCGTGGTCCAAGGATGAGCAGGTTAGGTGGATTGGCAATGCTAAATTGCCCATAAGGTCCAGGGATGTGCAGGCTGGATGGATTGGCAATGACAAATGCAATGGCACAGGGAGAGGTTGGGGATAAGTGCTGTTCGGAAGATTGGTGTGGACTCGTTGGCTGAATGGTCTGCTTCCACACTGTAGGATTAATTTGATTCTCAGATCATATTCACGTCTAGGGAATGATGTGCTACTTTGTATCTATGTCAACCTACACTTTAACTGGGAGAGCATGATGTTGCAGAAAATCAAGATCGTTCTCAAATTCCCACAATTACTTCTACAGCCAATCGTTGATAATCCACGGTTAAAATGGAACAAGCTGAAGGAGGAAACATGGCAAGAGACCAGCAGACATCTGTGTGACATTTGCGCCACTTGCTATTGTTTTCAATAACCAAATAAGGAATTATTTTCACCCTCCACAGCCCTTTAAATGGGAAGAACTATCAAGCAATAATTTAATGTGAATGTAGCTATATTTTTCTAAGAGCAACGCCCTCAAAAGGGTCATTTGGTGATATAACTGTATTCTGTTATCACTTAATTGTCCAAATTAATTGATTTTAAGTGCAGCCAAAAATGTCTAATTCTACTTACATAACAAGACAATTTCTGAATTACCTACCTTTGGTTTTTCAGGATCTGGCAGAAGAAGACTGCCTTGTTCCCTGGATTTTGTCTTGGGATTCCAGTGCCTGTGTCCATTGGCATTCTGAGCCCAAACTATGGGAGAACAATAACCTGGCAGTGACCTTCTCTGAATTGGCTATAAATGGCACAAAGAAGCCCCTCAGATGAGAAAAAGCAGCAACCTGCTGCTTCAAGTAATGCAGAAAGAGGACATTTTGACCTTGCGATGCCTTCTCAGGAACTTTAAAAAACATTAAATAAAAATTGGCAGCATCAGCCAACCACTAGAAGTGAAGCCTATGATTGTTTAATATACTGATGTCTATACGCTGAATTAGGCATCAAAATACCCTGATTTATAAAGGTTTCGTTGTAAATTTATAGTATAATATGAACATCAATTTCCACCTTTCCCTTTTGGACCCTTTCCTTGTCCAGTGGTCTCCCATGGTGGGGGAGGTGTGGGGTGTGGTTGGTGGTGGCGCTGGCTAATATTCCACTCTAGCTTCGAGGCTCACCCATTTGTTCATATCAGAACAGGCCAGCCAATAACTCAGCTCCTTTTGCTTTGAAAGAGCCATTGCCAAAGCACCCATTTGACTAACTAAACAAAGAATAAATTATAAGTACTACCTATAAGGGGTAGTCTAACAATAATTAAATGAGAGAAGGATACTTCAGGTCTTAGATATTTTCTATTAACCTGTTCTGAGATGTTATTACACACCTCTGGATCAACTGGGACTTGAACTAAGGCTGATCTATGACAGTAATATTGTGCCACAGGAGCCTTGGACACTCATCCCTCCGATATTTTAAATCAACCTCTTCAGCAATGTTATGACACACCTCTGGAACTGGTGGGGCTTGAACCCAGGTCTTAAAATCCATTGAGCATGGCCTATTCTGAATCAACTCTGGGCCTGATATATTCAGGCCTGAAAGGGACTCGCACTTCTAACTATGACATAGACTGCCTATGGCTGGGCAAGTGTGTGGGCCTCAAAGCCTGGCTGGATATTAGCCACCCCTCCATTCTGCTGGTGGTCTGGTAGAGTGAACCTTCAAGCTGACTGGAAAATTTCAGCTGGCCTCAGTTAATTGGCTACCTACTGCATGTAGCCTCTGTTGTGAATTCCTGCCTTCAGAAAATTGTCTGTGGATGAAATGGTGCCCGGAAACCAATATTTTACTTTGACGTTGACTGTGCTTGTTTGACGTTGACATAATATGAATAGAACTCAAATTAGTGTTTTGATTGTTAGCTAGGAGAAGTGCTGGCCTTCACCTAACCCTCAATGACACAAAAGATTTTGAAATAAAGAAAACTAAATTCCTAAACTAAATAGATTTTCACGTGAATAGAGCTCATTTTTTGTGGTGATCAGCTTGTGCATTCATGTTAAGTACACGAGTTGACAGGCGTAAATAAATGCAGGAGAAAAGGAAATCAGAAATTGAATTGATGATATAATACCTGACATATGCAGATTATTGTCTGTACATAATTTATATCTTGCACACACTCAAGCATATTTTACCTCTTTCAGCCCAGCCCCGTACAGAATGACAGGAGCACAATACTTCGCTATGTAAGTTAGTACTCATACTCATTTTAAACTGCAGTATTTTAAAGTTCTCTATAATTACACCTTCATCTTGGAAACATTCTGAAGTATATAAATTGCTTTGGAAACTGAGAAGCCTCAAATACCTAGTCAAGAGATAATTCAATTATGAATTCCAAAACTGGATTTATCACAAGTGGGAAGAGATAACCTCAAATAGAATCACCTACGTAATGGCTTAATGGATTTCATAAACTTGCCGATATTTGACTGTCCTTACCTTGATTATTTAGGCAATGACCTAAAGGTTTTGTAGTTTGTAAGCAGGTGCTGTTTTAATAATCCTACGTTTTGAAAATTCTAAAGGTGTCATCTGCATCAGTGATGAAACATGGATTTTGTTTGATCTTCTCACTTTGAATTTTTATCTTATTTTAATATTCTTGATGACCACATAAAACAAATTTTGGCATTTCTCGAAAAGTAAACAAATGTTAAAAAAGACATTCAATGAAATGTTAAACTAATCAAATGAATGGAAATGATAGAAAGAATAAATAACGAATAAAATGTAAGATAAATCATCTTAATATCAGAAACATGAAACATACATTCAAAATAGATAGTGTCTGTTCAGAAATATGAATTTAAGTCATAGTTATGTTATTATTTTAACCCATTCCAGGGATATAGGCATTGCCAGGTAGGCCAGCATTTATTACCTGTCTGAAATTCCTCCCAAGAAGGTGGTAGTGAGTTGCCATCTTGAATTACTGCAGTCCTTGGGTAGAAAAACTCGGTGCTGTTTTGATACCGAGATCTTGACCCAACAATGGTGAAGGAATGGCAATGTTGTCCCAAGTCAGGATGACGAGTCGCTTGGAGGGGAATTTGCAAGAGGTGGCGTTCAAATCTCCTGCTCTTGGCATTCTAAACGGTGGAGGTCACAGGTTTGCAAGGTATTGTCAAAGCAGACTGCGTGAGTTGCTGCAGTACATCTTGAGAATGCCGAACACTGCTACCAGTCTGTGTCAGTGGTGGAGGAGTGCATGTTCGAAGACATGAATGCGATGCCAGTCAAGTAGGCTGCTTTGTCCTAAATAGTGTTGAGTTATTCAAGTGTAGTTAGAGCTGTTCCTATCAGGCAAGTGTACAGTTTTCTGTCACAAATCTGGCTTGTACCTTGTTGGTGGTAGATAGACTTGGGAGACAGGAGGTGAATTATTTGCGCAGAATTCCTAGCCTCCTCTCTTCTCTTGTAGCCATGGTATTTGGTCTGGTTCAGTTTCTGGCCATTGGTAACATTCAGGGTGTTAATAGTGAGGGATTCAGTAATGGTAATGCCATTGAATGAAAGGGGCAATAGTTCGACTTTCTCTTGTTGGAAATGATCATTGTCTGGACTGTGTGTGGCACAAAAAGAGTCATAGAGTCATACAGCACAGAAACAGATCCTTCAGTGCAACCAGTCCATGCCGACCATAATCACAAACTAAACTCGTATAACCTGCTTGCATTTGGCCTAAATTCCTCCAAATATTTCTTATTCATGAATCTATCCAAATGTCTTTTAAACATTTTAACTGTACCCACATTCACCACTTCCCCTGGAAGTTCATTCCACACGTGAACAACTCTGTCTAAAAAAGTTGACCCTTGCATCTTTTTTAAATCTTTCTCCTTTCGCCTTAAAAATACGGCCCCTGGTTTAGAAATTCCCTACCCTAGTGAAAATACACGTGCCATTCACCTTAGCTGTACATGCTATGATTTTATAAACTCCTATAATACACTCCTATAATTACAGCCACCCATCAACCACCTATGCTCCAGTAAGAACAGTCCCAAAAAATGTTACCCAATTTTATTCAGCTGTAAACTAATCAAGGAATGAAGGAATTTCAATAGTATTAGCAACAGGTTGTGTTAACAATGTACAATTGATGTGTAAGGCCAGATATGAAATTTTGAGATAAATTGTATGAATTAATTCTTCGTTCACAAAACTGTAAATGACAGGATTGTACATTAGGACTTCATTTTAAAGTGCTCAATCCAATGATGTCTTTCTGTAAGACAATAAAAGTACAAGCCAACGTTGACATACATGAAAAACAGTTCTCTGACATAGCTTCTGGGGCTCAATGCTGAGATCGACAATTTCAGAGAATGATCCTAACTCAATTTTTCTAATATTGCACATCTTCCTGACTCTCTTTTTTGTGCTTCGTTGGCTTTGCTGACAGCAGAGTGGACCATTTTCTCCTTTTCACAGCTCACATTTATATCTATTTTAAAAACCTAAATGTTTTTTACCATCATTTTCACTGCCATTGTCTTTTGCCCTGGGAACATTCAAAATCTGTTCCACTTGCCTCTCCTCCCCATCTGTCAACAGCATTAAAAAACACCATTTTGTAGCTCCCTTCAGATCTGAAAAAAAGTCATATTGGACTTGAATTTCTCCAGCACTTTCTGGTTTAGATCTTTGGAATCAACAAGCCTGAATTATTCATCAATTTTTCATCCGTTTTCAGGAAGTTTCAGAGAGAAATGGGTAAACCGAGGAAATAGAACCAGGATACAACTTGCTAGATTCATCAACTTCTGAAACGTCAACTTTCCTGCTCCTCTGATGCTGCCTGGCCTGCTGTGTTCCTTCAGCTCCATACTGTGTTATCTCTGACTCCAGCATCGGCAGTTCTTACTATCTCCAAAGGAAATGTAACGATTGGCAAAATCTTCCAAGAGGTGACACATTGAACATAATTAGCACCTCTTAACTGGAATGTCCACATCACCATGCTCTTGCCCGATTTAAGTTCAAGGTGGAAAAGCTCAAGTGCTGGTTTCCTCCCCTCGCTGCCAACTAAGATCCTTGAATGAGCATTTGATGGCTTCTAAGTCCTCAGCCTGCCTGGACTGCAATTATTTCAGGTCCATGTGGGGGAAGAAAGAGTCAGCCAATTCAGGTAATTAATTGTTGTGAGTAGCCTGTTAGTTTTGAGGGGAAAGTCTCTTGATCTGCACTAATCCGTAGATAACCGAGGGATTGGGCGAAAGGTGGCTATTGACACCCACAACATTGTTTTTGCACATGATTGCCCTGTAGGTCTGCCTGTAGTACCCACTGAAAATGAATGCCCCCACCCCGCTGTGAACAACGCTTACCTTTCCTGTGGGTAATCCTTCTTCCTGGACATCGAAGGGTTGTTGAGCTGGTAGCAGCCTTGGCATCTACTGCCAAACTCTGATTGGCCAGAAGCCGTTGATAGCTTAGATTTTATTCTCCTGGGACCTAATTCTGCCAGAAGGCCCAACAGCCACCAAAAACCTGCCTGATTACCGGCAGATCCAATTGGATTTTCTCATCTTCATCTGCCACGGACTTCCCTCCTGGGAACACTCCTAACTTCAGGTTTAATTCAGGTAAAGTTTCATTTAAACTCAAAAACAACTGGCTGTCAAACAGATAAAGAAATAAATTCCAGAAAAAAAGAAACATATTGAACTGAGCATTTTGGTACTTTTCTGATATGTTGAGTAGGCCTGAGTATGTCAGGACAATGCTATTTTCTGTGTGTTTGCCCAGTTTTAATATAATGTGCAGGAAGAAGAAATTTAAAAATAAACAACCTCATAGAGAAAACTACGCGCTTGTCATTTTTCTTTAATTTGCCCATCGAGAAATATTGACTACCTAATAGCAGTTTAACATGTGCTTGGCCAATCCATGGTCGAATACTTCACCTCAATGGTTACCATTCATAGTTTATATGTGCATATCTTAGTGGGCCAGCAAAGGATTTATCAACTGAGCCTCATCCTGTCCTTGCCTATGACCCACACAAGTGATGTTCTCACAAATGGCATGATAGAGAACTAGATTGAGAATCCTGGCCAAGATTCCATTCCCAATTGTTTGGTATGAAGGAAAAAAGTACATATTTAATACCACCTTAGCTGAGATGAACTTAATCTGAAGTCTGGTTACTTCTTGGTCTGTAGTCTGGGTCAGCTCTGTTATACAACTTTCTCTCTTTTTAACTGTTGTCTCAAATTTTCAAATCATTCCTTAGTTCATGTGTTTTACCTGCTTTTTCTGTGCAATAGCTTTCGTGAGAATTTCAGAAGCAATTTGAAAACCTACTAAAAGCACAAATATTATCCAACATGTTGTAAAGTTAGAAAATTCTGGACATACGTAGTAAGGTGTCAGAATATGGTGGAGGAAGTCAAGTTAGTGTTTTGATGCATCCTTTCTAGGTATTGAATTGAAGCACCCTGGGATTACTCAAGAGAATGTAACATGCAGTAATGCAGTATCATTTGCTGATGGAAAGCTAAGTCACATTAACTGAATGGGCTCACTTATCTGTACTTAACTTTGCAAACTCTCTGAAGGTTCTGAGAAAGACCCAAACTGAACTGATAATCTTTGTGTCTTAGTTGTTGAATCATATTACAGATTTCTTTTTAGCTTTCAGTGAAGAAAATGTGCTAGTTGTGTTTTTAAAGCTTTCAACATTTTACAGTTACATTAACTGGGAGATTTTACGGCACTGAATCTTTAGAAATAATCCGCCACACAGTAATCCTGCTAAATAATAATTAAATGAATGCCAGTGGCAGACATGGCAATCCCCAAAGATACAGTAAGAACATATGGATAAAGTTTTTACTTTTGTTTCTTGTCCTTGCAGTTAAACAGACCTAAGATCACTTGTTTTGGGTGGGAGCTACAGGTGGGATATAAAAGAAATAATGTAATCTCATCATCATTCTTTTAAGCCCAGAGTTACTTATGAAGCCTAAAGCATAGCAACAGGATACATAGCAACAAAATTGTTATATTATCATATTAAGTAGGGATTATATCAGCAATCCATAACAGTATCTTGTTACGAGATTTCACTACCTCATTGCTGCATTCTCTGAAAATCTCAAACTGACATTGGTTTGATTAATTTTCTGAAGATTTCATATTGTTTAGAAAACTTGCATGAATTGATTTCACCACATATTAAGGTGAAGTAGCCATTATAGTCTAACTAGGCAGTAGGGCTGCTCTCTCATTAGAGAGAGATGTCTGATGGCACGCCAACCGGAGGATCACCATGCTGCAGGAGAAGGAAGAGGCTGAGAAGGAGAATACTTCACGTTAGCCTCAGCCGGTACTGGGATTGAACTTGTGTTATCACTGAAACTGAAAAAACTGCGGATGGTGTAATTGCAAACAAAAACTAAAATTGCTGGAAAAGCTCGTCAGGTTTGACAGCTTCTGTGGAAAGAAATCAGAGTTAATGCTTCAGGTTGAGTGACCCTTCTTTGAAACAATTCTGAGGGAAAGTCACTCAACCCGAAATGTTAACTTTGATTTCTCGCCTCAGATGCTGCCAGACCTGTTGAGCTTTTCCAGCAATTTCTGTTTTTGTGATGTTGTTGGTTGGCTCAGTTGGCTATAGAGCTGGCTCATAATCTAAAGGCATGCAACTGCATGGGTTCAATTCCTGCACCATCTGAGGTAAAGGGCTCTCTGCCCCAATGTCTGAGTTGTTGAGTCCCTTGGATTAAATCACCACCGGCTGCCTCTCTCTAATGACAGCAGCCCTATGGCTAATAATTAGTAATGCTGGGTAATTAGAATATTAAATGGAACTAAGAATAACAAGCTGTGTTTTTATGGCAGCTTTAATATGGTAAAACATCCCAACATGCTTCTCTGATGCATTATTGAACAGATTTGACACCAGGCCACATACGTATTAGGGAAGATGAAAACGTTCTCTTTAGCTTTAGGTGGAGCATTTAAGGGATATCTAAAAGAAAGACAGAGTAATACAGAAGGGGTGAGGCCCAGGGCTCAGGCTTAAGAACTAATGGTGCAGCATTAAAACTTGGGGATGCTCAACCAGAATTTGAGGAACATAGATATCTTAGATGATTATCGCTAAATCAGGAGTGCAAACATGGAAAGATTCAGAATAAGGATGAGTTTGACAATCTGCCTTGCTTAAATGGGAGCTAATGAAACAAGCACAAAGATCTTGGATAAATGAGACTTGGTACAAGGCAGACAATGACCAGCAGCGATGGTAAGAACCACAGACGCTGGAGAATCTGAGATAACAAGAGTTGGAGGAACACAGCAGGACAAGCAGCATCAGAGGAGCAGGAAGACTGATGCTTCGGGCCTAGACCCTTCTCCTTTCTGAAGAAGGGCCTAGGCCCGAAATAGCAGCTTTCCTGTTCCTCTGATGCTGCTTGGCCTGTTGTGTTCATCCAACTCTACACCTTATTATCAATGATCAGAGAGGTTATGTTAATGAAGGATGAAAATTGAGAGATCAGCCAGGAGTTTGCTGGCATAGTCAGGTCTGAAGACAAGAAAGACGTGTTTAAAGCATTAGGGATTAGGTTCTTTTATAATGTAAAGATCAGATGAGAATAAATATATAAAGAACATATAGAATAAAAATATGAATAAACAAGAAAATCCTACTCTTCTGTTTCATTGGCCACTTCTGGTTTGCACTATCATGGTCACAAGGCAGGTTTTGTTTGTTAAGTTTCTTGCTAAATTGAATTGACTTTGAATTATAAAAAGGTGACATGTCGCAAATTTAAGCTGCTTAATTAAGAGGTTTGGAATAGCGAAAGAAAAGTACTAGTCTGGGCAAAGTTTCATCCTGATGACACTATATAAACAATTTAATACCATTCATGTACTTGCTGCTTCGCCTGTCAATCTGAAGAGGCAGTTGTAAGTATTAAAAACATAGGGCAGAGTCTAAGAGAGGTCTGAGCAACAAGGGCTATGATGGGAATTTTGCCAGAATCAGGTGAAAAGTCTGGTAAAGCCCATCTCATTTTCTGGAGCAATCCTATCCATTGTTAATGCTTTTCACAAACAGCGTGACAAGCTTCTCGCTAGTCATTGGCAAGTACCCAAATAAGGGGGATTATTGGTTATTAAGCACCTTGTTAGTGGCCCAGCTCAACTCATTAATTCAGTTTCCTAATTTACCGAGCTCACCAAATAAGCTAGGCACTGAGAAAACTCAACATAGAAACTAGGGTGAGTACCTGGTGAATCTGTGATGAATGATTCCCAACTGTGTACTCATGGATGCTGATCTCGCTAATGGACTGGGCTAGGTGAGATCTGCAGCCTCTTCATTATACGCACTCTATCTAAGCCTACCTGGATAATTAAAGCATCTCTGCCTTGCAATGCCTTGCTTTTGTGCACTTTAGGAACTTGTCTTGGATGTTAGCAGACTTCAGTCAAGTCAAGGATGAGCTTTCGGTCAGGAGGTCCCATTAATGCCAGTCATTACATGACAATCATCTATCGCAGTCCAGAAGCTTGGAAATGATCACTCAGATGCTCAGGATTGACTGACTGAGGATACTGTCCACTTAAAGGCTGAGGAGCTGAATACTAGCAGCCTGTCCTGGATCTTTCTACTCTATTTCAAGGTTGTTTTCCTTGTAGTATGTGACAGAGGCAGGTATTAAGGGAGATGAAAGTTGAAGGCACGGTTTATTTTTGCTGTACTTGAGGTGAACCAAGTGAGTAAATGGACAGCATCAAGGGCACGCAGGGTTAATGGTTTCAGGGGTTGGTGTTGGTGACAACGTGAGGAAAGATGTTGCGGGCAATAGTGAGAGTGGTAGAGCATGAACCTTAATGTGAAGTCGATACAGTAGCAATGATAGAGTGTGTGTGGTATCAGAAAGAATGCGGTGGCTCATACTCTGGCAGAGTGGAGAAGGCTATTGACCATCTTCCAACAGCATTCCTCCCCGACACAGTGGCAACCATGGATAGGGTAGTGGGCTGAGTTTGGGTGGGAGAGTTGATACGGATTTGATGGGCCAAACTGCCTCTTTCTGCACTATAAGGATTCATTTATTCTTTGAAGCAGCACAGGGGTTAGCATTGCTACCCCACTGTGCCAGGAATCTGGGTTCAATTCCAGCCTTGGGCAACTGTCTGTGTGGAGTTTGTACATTCTCCTTGTGTTTGTGTGGGTTTCCTCTGGGTAATGCAGTTTCCCCCCACAGTCCAAAGATGTGCAGGATAGAACCACTGGCTAAGCTAAATTATCTGTAGTGCCCAGGGGTGAGCAGGCTAGGTGGGTCAGCCATGGGAAATGCAGGGCTAGGGAGATAGGATAGATTTGTGTGGGATGTTCTTTGGAAGGGTGAGTGTAGACTCAATAGGCCAAATGCCCTGCTTCTACAGTGTAGGGATTCTATGAATGTACATGTAAATTGGGGCCAGATTCAGACATGAGTGATACCATGGGGATGGGGTAAGCCATTTACAAGGTGAATTAGGTATGATAGGTTGAGAAAATTGGTTAGAAGTGAAGTAGAAATCCTTCTAAAAATCCCAACGTACTTTGGAATTCACTAATAACAGTTAAGATTCAACCCATTACCTTCACTTTTGAAGCATCCCTCATTTGCACCTCTGATAAGTGGAAACACAAGAAAATGTGGTAGGAGAGGTTTTGAGAATAACAATCTGAGTGGGCATAGCCAACATGGATTTGCAAATGGGAAGCTGTGTTTGACAAATTTGTTGGAGTCTTTTAAAGATATTTCTTGTGAAATTGATAAAGGAATGATGATGAACACAGTTGTCTTTTCCTGAGTGGAATGTTAAAATCTGCCCCCCGTGCTAAAAGCCATCACTGGTAAATATAACCTATCATGTGCTCTCTGTCTGGGACATTGTAGGACTTTGCTCAAGCCAAGCAGCTTGCGGAGACTATATATCACTGAAAGACCCTTCACCTTTCCTCATGCTGTCAGTCTAAGTTTTACGAATCCAGCAACAGCATTCAGCCAGTAAGTTAGATTGCAGTTTCAGTGCGAACTTGTATAGAATACCTTTCTGCGGAAAAGCTCTTTGTTTCAATTTGGCAATGCTGTGTGATGCTGAAACACATAGAAATCCTGGATCCTTCCCAATCTAAGCGAGATCCTGATTAACTTTGATCACTGTGGGCCTGCAACATTCTTTGATGTTGTTCCATTTCTCAGGGGTTTTGAAAATTAATTGCTTAATACTCCTACACCTGTGGGAGACAAACTGGAGGCTTATGGAAAGTGACAGTTTTCAAAAAAAAGAAGTTACCAATGTCTCAGTTTTCATTGCAGCACAAAGAGAAGTAACCCAGTGTCTGATCCATAGGATCATTATAACAAAGGATCATTAGATCATGTAAATGCTCATGAAAGATGGGCAATAAAGATATGATGGCATCCTGACTTTTCTATCAAAGATTGAATGGTTTGATTTATTAATTAAATTTGGAATGTTTGTTTGGTAACACCCTTTATTAAGTGCTCTCTGTGATGTTTGGTGATTGAGCCAGCCCCTCTTGACCACAGTTAATAGCTTTGATTGGCCACTGATGGCAAACTGTGGTCCTAGGTTCCACCTTTCCTGCTAAAGTAGGATTGCCTCCCGCTTTCAGTTCAAACCCAGGCTTCTGCCAGCTCAGAAAAGCTCCAGGCTAGTGTGGGAAAAAGACAGGTAATTTCATTTCATAAAGCCCCAAGTTTGATGGATAGCAGCATACACATACTGCTACATGGAGTTGGTTCATGGAGACTTGATGAATAAGCTTACTTTCTCCAGAGGACAATAGCATATTTTGTCTATCAAGAGATCATAAAGGATTAGTAGGCTGGGCAGTGCCTCTGCTTTTTGCCTTCGTTGGGATCTTGGGAACCTAAGTACTAAAGAAATATGTGAACTCAGAGTGTTTCCTTTCTACAATGAAAAGAATGAAATATTTTCTACCTTGCTGGATTCTTCTGCTAACATCTGAATGATGCTGAATACTTACAAAGCTACTGGTGACAGTTTGCAAAGATTTCATGGGGCCATGTTTAATATACACCTATGCGAAAAATTGCATCTCTCTTCCTTTCTGAGGGTCAGACATCAAAACAAAGAAAGCATAGGTTTGTCAAATTGCTTAGTAAGTTAACTATGCCAAGCAGAGGGATGGAGTACTGTGTAATGCAGAAAATGCATGTGTTAAAGTGAAAATAGGTATAAACAAAGTATGTGAGATACAATTGTCTTCCAATTGCCTGCAGGAGCTGTTGTCCTGTGTTCATGGTTAGAAGCAGCATTGCACTTACCTAAGAAATCCTAGCTACAGGCAAAACAGCAGGATTGTAGGATTTGAATATAAACATGCATAATTTAAAAAAAAACAGATTTAAACAGAGGTGAAAGTGAATACATTAAAAATAATGCAAAAGGTAATAAATCATCAATGAAAATGCCATGTTTATAACATAATAAAAAGTCTTGGGGCTGCAGTTTAGATTTCTACTGCTGGTTTGTTTGTGGTTGCAGCGGTATGTAAAGGACGATGATTACACAAGCCACCGACTTCCCACACAGCCCCTCTCTGACAGTCATTGTGTAGGTGTGGATAAATGGGCAGGCGCTCAAATCCGCTGCTTTCCTGCCACATTGAAATAAATTATTAAGGGTCATTGAACTTGTTTCTGGCTTAAGTGAACCAGACAACACCCTGCCCACCTAATCATATCGTTGGTGTTGACAGATGGATGGCTGTGGATAGCCTGATTTTAAAAAAGGGTGAGAAGGAAGAGAGGGTGCTATCTTTGAGCAGGGGGGTTGCTTTATAGACTGGAGGCCTGTGACCAGTGGTGTGCCACAGGGATCTGTGCTGGGTCCATTGCTTTTTGTCATTTATATAAATGATTTGGATGTGAACATAGGAAGTATTGTTAGTTAGTTTGCTGATCACACCAGATGGACAGCGAAGAAGACTATCACAGAGTACAAGGGGACGTTGATCAGATGGGCCAATAGGCTTGGGAGTAACAGATAGAGTTTAATTTAGATAAATATGAGATGCTGCATTTTGGGAAGGCAAATCAGGGCACAACTTATACACTTAATGGTAAGGTCCTGGGGACCATTGCTGAACAAAGTCACCTTGGAGTGCAGGCTCATAGTTTATTGAAAGTGGAGTCCCAAGTAGACAGGATAGTGAAGAAGGTGTTTGGTATGCTTGCCAGTGCTTTGAATATAGGTGTTGGGAGGTCATGCTGCGGTTGTACAGGACATTGGTTAGGCCACTTTTGGAATACTGTGTGTAATTCTAGTCTCCCTGCTATAGGAAGACTGTTGTGAAACTTGAAATGGTTCAGAAAAGATTTACAGGAATGTTGCCAGGATTGGAGGCTTTGAGCTGTAGAGAGAGACTGAATTGGCTGGAGCTATTTTCCCTGGATTATCGGAGGCTAAGGGGTGACGTTATAGAGGTTTATAAAACCATGAGGGGTACAGATAGGGTGAACAACCAAGGTCTTTTCCCTGAGGTGGGGGAATCCAAAACTAGAGGGCATAGGTTTAAGGTGAGAGGTGAAAGATTTAAAAGGGACATAAGAGGCAACATTTTCACACAGAGAGTAGTGTGTACATGGAATGAGCTGCCAGAGGATGTGTTGGAGGCAGGTCCAATTATAACATTTAAAAGGCATCTGAACAAACAGAGGAGTTTAGAGAGATTTGGGCCAATGCTGGTGAATGGGACTAGATTAATTTAGGATATCTGGTTGGCATGGATGAGTGAGATCGAGAGGTCTGTTTCCATGATATACATCTCTATGATTCTGTGACGCTATGGCACCATTTGCTCATGGGGCCTTCTCCATAAATGATCATAACCCCCTTCCTTTCTCCTCAACTGAAGTTTAAAACCTACAACTCCACCTCCCTTGCATCTTTTCCTAAGATCTTTAAACTGTTCCCCCACTCCCCAACCTGGCCCCCCATGCTGCAACTTTCCTAGGTCCAGAAATCTGTTAGGGTCTTTCTTTTAGGGCAGGTTGCAGCCACAAGTGCATCCACTTCTAAGCTCTGGTGTTGCCAGGGTTCTTTGAGTTGCCAATCTGATTGAGTGGCAACTCCAGAGGTTGGGAATTGCTCTATAGTGAGGGGTGGAAGTCCGTCTCTGCATGAGCAAATCCATCTACAGCATGTTATTGACTTCTTCAGAGCCTTTCAGCTGTCCACTGGCTTTAATTCTGCTGATATTTTCCTTCAAGTATATTCCTGAAGATTAAACCAGTTGCATCCTTCAATGAAAATTTGAGTGGCAAGTTGTAATGCCAGGGCAACATACAACCAGGACCAAGTTGGACTCACGCAGTTTGATTCGATTTCCAGTCATCTGTGATCAAAGGTTTCTGCATTCTGCAGCCTCAGAGGTTTTTCAGTTCTACCTGACTCAGCTGTTGTTAGTGACCTTTATTTGCCTTGTTCTAAATTATCTATGTCACATTTTGAACACCATTTCCAAACTTATGTCTGTCTCATGTTAGTAAATGTTGTTGATCTTTGAGTGGTTTTGGTTAGAGACCCCATGGTATTGATAGTATACCACATTTAACAGGGGCCGGAAAACCACCAGTTTACAGGCCTTAAGAACTGACAACTCCCAATTAGATGCCATACCAAAAACAGGTAAAGATTTTTCCCCTTTTCAGATTACATATGAGTTAAATCTAAAGTCAATTTACCAAGTTGCTGCTGTGCTATGCAAATTTCTTATTACTCCCTCTTTAGTCATTTCTGTTTTAGTCTTGTTATCATCTTTGTTTCATCAATTTTTAATGATTCTTCAGGATGAGAAAAGTGGCCTTTAACTGAAACTCGAATTAATTTGTTGAAACAGTTGTTACTGAAAAATCCACCAGTTGTGAAGTAGTGTGTTCCAGCATTGTACAGGTAATAATAGGGAGAAGGAATAAAATGTGCCAGAGTTTGATATGATCACCTTCAGTAGGAAAAAGAAAAATAATTTTTTTGAAAGGTAAAAGACTTGGAAATGTTTGCATGCAGAAGGACCTAAGTGCCCTTTAATATAAAACACCGGAAGTGAATGTGTAGATACAACAACAGACACACAGGATATTATTGGGGCTGAACCTGAACTGTTGTGTGCACTTTGCCTCCTTATGGAGGAATAAGAGTTTTATGTGATTGACAGGAAAGATTCAAATGCTAAAGTGATCACCACTTCCTTGTCCTTAAACTGCTTCTACCAGGCAGGACTTTCACAGTAACTTCCATTCACAAGTTCCAATTAAAATAAAATTGAAATGTGTTGATAAAGTATGGTCCCGAATGGCAAAGCTTCATCAGGCTTTGCAGATTGAAATTAGAAATGGCCAGAATAAATTGGGTTTAAAGCTAATAGAGTCCAGTTTCTGCCCGCAAGTCAATTTTAAACTGATTCCCCATAACTCATGAGGCAGGAGAGATTTTTAGCCAAGAAGGTTTTATGAACATCATGTGCTAACATGTTACATAATGTATTTGCATGTTCTCATCTGGTAGAAATACACTTGTTTCATTTTCCATGGTGCTTATAAGCTTTGAATGTCTCCTTGTGCCTTTAGATAGTTACCAAAATTGATAATTCCCTTAAGAAATGTTTGTATGTACCATTCAAAGATATAATGAGCTGAAAGTATGAATATAACAAAGAAATACTTGCCCTGGAAATTCAGTACATGATGGAGCTTAGTTATGCAGGCAGAACATAGAATGGTTGTTTTTAGCTTGCATGTTCATAAACAATGCTCCATAATCCTAGCTCTGAGGAGGGTTCCAAAAATGTTGCAACATCAGTACGATCAGTGAAAATAATTAGTTCCCAATGCTGCAGGTGATGTAGGAACACACCCACTAATGTTATATTTGGCATATTCCCTCAATTCCATTATGCTTTAATATTCATTAATCCATCAAGAGTACTATGACTAACATATCTGTCAGTTAAGTTTAGTAAAAACATCAACTATCTTTGATGACTGGAACTTGTCTTTCTGGCTCATAAGCTTCAGAACTAAGGCCAATATCAGCAAATAAATAAGCTGTGTTTTTACTGTCTTTCTAAGTCTTAACAGGAAAAAAAACCTCTTCTTATTTACATAAACTGTAAAGTATGCTAAAAAAAAATAAAGACTGGAACTTTACCAGTGTGCACTAGTATAGCATTGCTTCTTATGTGTATATTTTAGTGGCTATGCACAATTCCAGCTGCAAAACACTACACAAAATGTTTAAGAACACAAGAAACCACAGACAACACCTTTGTTAAAAATTCATCTTTGGCATGTGGACATATCAACGACAATAGCATTTATTGCTCATCCATCAGACTGCAGTGGCAAACTGTCTTCTTGATCGACAGCAGTCCATTTGGTCTGGGTACACCCACAGTGATGATAGAGAGGGAATTCCAGGAATTTCACGCGACAACAAAAAAGAAATGACTATATATTTTCAAGTCAGAAACATGTGATTTGAAAGTAAACTTGCAGATGATGCTGTTCTCCTGCACCTGCTATCCTAATTTTTCTAGGTTTTAGAGTCAAGCATTTGAAAAGAGCTTTTGGAGAAAACATGCTGACTCCCTGCTGCGTATTTTATACGTGGTATGCACTGCAGTCATAATGTACTGGAGATGAACGAATTAATGTATAAGCTGTTAGAGCTGATAACAAATAAGTGTACTGCTTCCTGGATGGTGCCCAGCCTCTTGACTGTTGTTGGAAACAGATTACCAATATTTGTGGGGTGTATTCTACCTCATCTCTGTTTTTTTTTCTTTTCATTGTAGATGGCAAATAGATTTTGGGGGGTCAGGAGGTGAGTCATCTATTACAGATCATCTTCTCTATGACCTATGCATGTAGTCACAGTATTTTATGTGCTTAGTCCAATTAAGTTTTTGGTCAATGGTGGTCCTCAATATCCAACAATTCCATTATTGTTGAAGGTCAAGGGGAAGTGGGTCTCTCATGTTGGACATGATTTTTGCCTGGCACTTGCCTGGTACAAATATTACTTGGTCCTTAACAGGTCAAACCTGAATATTGTTCATGCCTTGTTGACTGTGGTGTGGACGATCTGAAAAGTTGTTGTGTTAGGAGCAGGAAACTATGCATTGAGCAGCAAACATTCTCATTTCTGATTTTATGATGGAAGAAAGCTGATTAAGGTAAAACTGCTGAAAATGGTTGGGTGTGGGCTATTACCCTCAGCTACTCCTGTAGAAATACCTGGGTTTGAGATGATTAGCTTCTGATAACTGCAAATGCCTTCACTTGTATTAAGCATTTCTCCAGTCAGTGGACACTTTTTAAAAAATTTTATTAAGGTTGATTGATGCAACATTCAGTCAATTGTTATGTTGGTGTTAAATGCAGTCACTGTCTTCAAATCTAGATTTCAGTCTTTTTCCATTTTTTAAAATCAAAGACTGCAATGATTTCTGGAGTTAACATGTCCTGACAGAATCCAAACTAAGCTTCACTGAGCACATTACTGGTAAATGCAAGTGCAGGTGTACCTTCATAATCCAGCAAGCTTGGGCCGGATCTTCATCAGGTCAAGGACTTGCCAGACCACAGAAGATTCCCTAAGGAAAAACCAAAAGAGGTTCAGTTGCTGTAAATCAGGAACAAAAACAGAAGTTGCTGAAAATGCTCAGCAGGTGAAGAGAAAACAGAGTTAAACATGTTAAAATAGCACTGTGCGACATAAAATGAGTTGATAAGCAGTTATTTTAGAGAATATAGATTATCCCTTCATGGTCCAGTCAATTTTTGAAATCAGCAAACTCTGCAGGCTCTTTGGAAAACTGGAATTCAGCTGAATTCTTGCTAGCTGAATATGTCAGATCAGAAATTACAGGACGAGAGAGTGCTGGAATCTAGAGGAACAGCCAGTACAATGTGAAAACAGTATCAATGACACTTTTCATCACTTTGTTGATGCTTGAGGGTGGAATAATGTGGTGGTAATTAGTCAAATTGGATTTGTCTTTTTTTTTCTGGACGGACAAACTGAAAATTGTATATCAGTGGACTGTTTAGTTATATTCATATAAATAATTGAGTACTCACGTGTTCCTATATGTAAGAACAGATTAAAACTGTGGTGACAAAGTGTGGGGCTGGATGAACACAGCAGGCCAGCAGCATCTTAGTAGCACAAAAGCTGACGTTTCGGGCCTAGACCCTTCATCAGAAAAGCTTTTCTGATGAAGGGTCTAGGCCCGAAACATCAGCTTTTGTGCTCCTGAGATGCTGCTTGGCCTGCTGTATTCATCCAGCTCCACACTTTGTTATCTTGGATTCTCCAGCATCTGCAGTTCCCATTATCTCTAAAACTGTGGTGTTTGGGTTTGGAGATATTTGTAAAATCTGGCTCTGTAAATGAAACCTTATAAGTATAGAAATCAAACTCCAGTTCTATCCTTTAGAACCTAGCTATTTTAAATAGAACACATGCCTGCATAATTTTCCAGACTGTTAAGTAGATAGTAATGCTATAGATACTACCATGCTGTTCGTTACATGTTGACATGGAATTTGAGCAAATTTTTAAAGCAAATTTACATTACCTTTGGTACAATTTAAAGATAAAAACAACTTAAGATAAGACAAAAATGCAATTACCTCAGAAGCTATGAACTTTACTGTTTATTTCTCTGTCAATTGTTGTGCAAAAAAACTTTTTCTAATGGTGACTCAAAATGCAAAGAAGAAGTTAATTTTATTTTTTATAACAGGAAAAAAAAATGAACCTTGTGGGCACTCACTCAAACGTAAATATAGCCTGCACTTTACAGATTCATAGATTTCTCAAAATAAACCAGCACTGCTGTTCTGCTATATAAATGGGTTTACTACAAAATAGACACAATTTTCATCTTTGTTTCATATGAGCAGCGTCCATGGTAATGGAGCCATTTCCTCTGAAACTCTCTCTTCAGATCCTTGCTCATGATCTTGTTAGAACGTGCACAAGCAAGCTGCTCACCCTTATTATTTATGTTTTTAATCTTTCTAAAACATTTAATAATGTTATTGGCATGTTGGAAAGAATGTATGAAAATCCTAGAAATGTGCAATATTTTAAAAAATGACAAACCAGTGGATATTACTAACTCACAGCTTTAGTGTCCCTTGTTATTGGTGCCTATTTTATGGGTTATAAAAGATGTTTTACTCATCCTGTTTATGTAGTACCTATTTGTACAAGTATCTTTATTTTAATGTAAATGATTAGAAATTACTAATATGATAAATGCTATGAATAATACTCAGGATGGAGCAATTGCAGTCCCAAGATCTCCAATTATTTTGTATGTTATACTTATCAAACAGGTCCACGAGAGTCTGAAATAAAAGAAGCAATTACATTTCCACAACAACCTTAGTGTTTATGACAAATAAGAATCCTGAATTAAATGCAGATTCTGTATCATCCGGAAGCTTCCTACCGTAGGTGACACATCACCACAAGTTTTTCAGCAGTTTAAAAAAGCCTGTTACCACACTTATAGGGAAAATAGGACAGGGCAATAGAAGTGGCCCCATCACTGATTCCTACATTCTGAGGACATCTGTTCAAATATCACTCCTTTTGATTGACAGGACAGAACATGGGGTGTGACTGAACTGGAAGTTTTACCCCATTTCACTCTGTTATTCTGGGAAAACTGCATTTTCAACTTCATAACTTAATTAACAGAGTTTGTAAAATATTTGTCAAGACTTCAGGGACGTCGTGGTCAGAAAATATGCTAATTTGCATAAAAGCAAAGCAGTATGATCAATGCAATAGTGAACAAAGTGCTAACTATGTGAAAAGAAACTGCACTTTAACTGAAAATAAAAGCCATGCTTGCGTTTTATTAATTAGACACAAGTAGCCTGATCTACAACATGTACGAACCCATTGTAGGTGCATCAGAAACTTTGGAGGAAATATCTTGTCCTAAGATGTGAAATTCAGCAAGAAAAGTTTTATTTTAATCCATCTCCCACAGCAGAAATGGTGCAAAAGGTGATCCTGTCAAGTTCCCCTGAGCAGTTTAACTTAAAATAATCTTTGCGATTTTACTTGAATAATTTGGCTCCTTCTTTCCCTTAAAAAAATCTTGAGCCTCTCAAAATTTGACATGTTGCAAGTGAGATGACCTTAACTGGAAAAAGTACCTCATGGCGTTACCATTCACTCATTATGTGGAGTTTCACCGCAAACCTTTTATGTTTCCAGTATTATTTCAGCAAATAGCCTTTGAGACCGTTTTAAAAACAATTACTAGAATGATTTAGAAAAATAGTGTTACTTGCGTGGGAAGGCCAGCTGCACCTAACGATATGGAATGGATTTACATCTGACAAGCATGTAATCAAGAAGAAAGAGATTTCCCATTAATTTATGAATTTGGTAAACCAGTTTTTTGTAACCCTGAGGCAAGTCACTGTTTATAGAGTTTTAAAACTGTAAATTTATGGGAAACATGTCAGATGCTGAGAATACACCGAGCAGAAGAAAAGAAAATCACTTTAACACACCTCTTATAAATGTCTGGTAATTTGAAAGCTCTGGCACTCCTAAGGTTTGAAACCCACTGCACAACTGGGTCAATTAGAGCAGAAAGATCCAATCCAGTTCTGAGTCAGCTGATTTTGTGCAAGGTGAGTTGATGACACTGTAATTATCCTCAGCGCCCCTGAGCTATGGAGTGCAAAACTTAAATTTGGTTCCTACTCTTGATGTCTCTCAGTTCTGGAGTTCTCTCCTTAAAACTAAGCATATCTATTTCTGCTTTTAAATACTTTTATAAATTTTGATCAAACTTATGACTATCTGCTGTAAAGTCTCCCTATGTGATTAGGTGTCAATCTTCTCTTGATGGCGTAATTACGAATTGTCTTGAGATATTTTATCATGTTTAAAATGCTACTTAAATGCAAGTTTGTAGTAGGAAATTATTTCCCTTCAAGTATTTATCTAATTCCATTCATAAAGTGCTTTCAGGCAGTGGATTCCTAAATATTACTGTTTAAAAATATATATTACATTTTTGTCCTGTTTCCTTTGTCAAACATCTGTGATCACTGTATTTTTTGTATTCATTTAAGTGATATGAACATTACTTGCTGGGTCAGCATTTATTTCCCATTCCTAATTACCTATAGGTCAGTTAAGATTCAACCATATTGCTGTGGCTCTGCGTCACATCGTGGACAGACCAGATAACGATAGCAGTTTCCTTTCCTAAAGCGTAACATCAATTGGGAACAGATCCTGTCAGGGAAGAGCACTATTGAAATGTAGAGTTGGATGAACACAGCAGGCCAAGCAGCATCTTAGGAGCACAGAAGCTGATGTTTCGGGCCTAGACCCTTCATCAGAAAAGGGGGATGGGGGGAGGATTCTGAAATAGATAGGGAGAGGGGGAGGCGGACCGAAGATGGACAGAGGAAAAGATAGGTGGAGACAAGAGTGCAGGTGGGGAGGTAGGGAGGGGATAGGTCAGTCTGGGGAGGATGGACAGGTGAAGGGGGCGGGATGAGGTTAGTAGGTAGGAAATGGAGGGCGGCTTGAGGTGGGAGGAGAGGATAGGTGAGAGGAAGAACAGGTTGGGGAGGCGGGGATGAGCTGGGCTGGTTTTGGGATGCAGTGTGGGGAGGGGAGATTTTGAAGCTGGTGAAATCCACATTGATATCATTGGGCTGCAGCATTCCCAAGTGGAATATGAGTTGCTGTTCCTGCAACCTATATGAAACCAATAATCCCTTATGCACTTAACTACCTTCCAAAATTGTCCTGACATCTCCAAATGTTTGTTTACATGCACTCTACAGGATTTTTGGCACTGCAAAGTCAGGAGTCGAAGTGGGCATTGTCCAAAAATACCAACAGCAACTGTTGTCCTGACTCTGTTCTTCTGATTGGCCTTCAACTTTGAGAACACACTTGTCATTGTCATTTTGACATGAATTCGTTTCCATGTCAATTAAGACAACACCCAAGTCAAAATCCCAAAGAGTGACTACTTTCCCTGGGTAAGAGCTGCAAGACCCGTGTATGCTGTAAATCAGAAACAGGAACTGAAATTGCTGGAAAAGTTCAACAGGTCTGGCAGCATCTGTGGAGAAGAATCAGAGTTAACATTTGAGTGACCTTTCCTCAGAACTGATGAAAGATAGGAAAGTGTCAATTTATATGCAGAAGATAGGGTGGGGGGAGGGGCTTAAGGAATAAACGATAGGTGGGAATAGAGCCCAAAGACTGAGAAGAACAGTTAGATAGACAAAGGAATAGATAATGATCTGGCTAGGAGGGTGAATAGCCATTAATGGGACTGTTAGTGGCTAACAATGGGCGGTGTATAGTAGCCGGTTTTGTGATAACATGGCCTGACTTGTGGGAGTTGGGGTAAAGACATGGTAGAGCTCAAGTCCTGAAGTTATTGAACTTGATATTGAGTCCAAAGGACTGCAGGATCCCCAAGTGGGAAATAAGGTGTTGTTCTTCCACCTTGCGCTGAACTTTCATGGAGCACACCAGCAAGTCAGAGACAGAGATATTGGCCAGAGAACAGGGTGGCACTGCTGCAATAGGTCTAGGCTAATTCATAGCCCAAATTACTACCGTCGGAAAGGGTGCTATCTAAAAGGCATCCTAAATGAGCTTCTGTGATTCTTCTGCTAATTGGAGATACCAATAGGCAGGGTTTGTATTTAATCTTGAAAATAATCTAACTCCAGAAAATGTAGCATTCAATTCTTCCAGCTTTGGTATTTTATATGAACACTCTTTATGTGAAAAGTTGAGGATCATTAGATTAAGACATACTCTTTTATGCCAGCTTTCATTAAAACACATATGATGGAACTACATCGATCTGAATGGCGATCCATCCTCCATATTATGTCATTTCACTCCATCTCTTTGAGTACCACAGGAAATCTATCCTGAGTGGGCATGCTGTACTTCCTTAGATGATCAATAAGTAGGGTTTTTTCATCCTTGAGATGTAATGTTGCTTTACTCTTAAAAATGCCAATCGCATTGAATCAATTTGGTTTGTGAGTTCGTTGATTGATTCAGTTTTATCTCATGTGGTTCATACCATGTTGGAGGGTACAGTTTGAATTTTATGCATCGTGACTGCCCTGAGATCTGTTCATACTGGGAGTCCTGCTACCAGACAGAAGAATTTGGGAAGTCAAGTATCCAGTTGCCTGTCACTTTAACACATCACCCTGTCCCCTAACCAACATCTCTGTCTCTGGCTTACTGCAGTGCCCCAGCAAAGCTCATTTTTCACTTGAGGAACCTTGCAGCCTTTTGGACTCAATGTCGTGTTCAATAACTTCAGGGCATGAGCTCTACCATGTCCTGACCCAAGCCCCCAAAAGCCAGACTTTGCACACATAACCCATTGTTAACCACCTACAGTCCCTTTAACAGGTATTCACCCTCCTAGCCAGATCATTACCCACTCTTTTTTCTGTCCAACTGTCCTTCTCTCTCTTTGGGCTCTATCCCTACCTATCATTTTCTCCTTAGCCTTTACCCCCGAACCTATCTTCTGCATATGAACTGACATTTTCCTAGCTACCATCAGTTGTGAGGAAAGGTCACTTGACCCGAAACATTAAGTCTGATTTCTCTCTACAGATGATGCCAGACCTGCTGAACTTATCCAGCAATTTCTGTTCTACTTTCCCCTGGGGATGGCCTCAGAATATATACATTGTTCCAGCTCTTGTTTCTTGACCCAAAAGTAAAAACAAAATCAGCCCACTGTCTCTCAGCTATTTCAGCTTGTTTAGGACTGTATGAATGGTTTACTTGGTTGCTCCTCATTCTTCCCACTGAAATGTGTCATCTCACATTTTTAATTTGTTCAATATCATCTGATATGTTTCCAAGCATTCCACCTGTGTTTTAGTGACAATTTTTTTCACGGAATAAGAGTGTCACTGGCTAAGCTAGCATTTACTAACCTCCTCTTTTGGTGGTAGTGAGCTGTCTTCCTGAATTACTATAGTTTATGTGCTGTAGCCACACATAATGCTGTTGGGAAGGGACTTGCAGGATTTTCTTCAATCAACAGTGACCAAATGGCAATTTAGTACCAAGTCAGGATGGTGTGCAAACCTGAGATTTCTAATGTCGCTGTGATATTCAATACATTTCCAAGTTCCAAGATGATGTACAATTTACTTCCAACAGGGTTTTGCTACCTGAAGAGGCAATTCTTATGATATCCTTAGTAAAATCAGATTCTAGGCATAGATAATGTAGTGCAGAAAGATTCACCAGACATTTATTTCACTGCAGTAATATATACAATATTACATTCAGAAGCACATTAATATTGGGTTAAAATTAAATTGTCAAGATTCTATAGAAAAACATGCTTCCATTAGAATGCCATCCTTCAAGTGACCTGGATTAAGATGCTAATGAGACTTTTATACCCTCAAGTCAAATGATCTGTTGTGACTGCTTTTTAAAAGATACTGATGCACTGTGTATTTTACAGATAAGTGATAGTCACCATAGCACTACTCACTCATTACAATGGGATGATCATGATCTTTTAACCTGAAGGCCATCATTCTTCATGCAAGAGGTGAGCCTGAGAAGGCAGGACCTTCATGGTGACCCCAGCTACTACATGAATTGATCCTTCTGAGGAAGGGTCACCGGACCCGAAACGTTAACTCTTTTTTGTCCTCCACAGATGCCGCCAAGCCTGCTGAGCTTTTCCAGCAACTTTGTTGTAACTATGGGAATTGAACTGTTGCGTCACTCTGCATTGCCAATCAGCCTGCCAGTCAACTGACCCCCGATTGTGATGACATATTGATAAACTGACCATGAGACACAATAAAACATTCTCTTTTATCCAAAAATGAAAAACATATCTCATACAAGTATAAACAATTGTACTTAGGCCCTCTTTTTCAATTGGATAATTATACAGACAGAAAAAATGGTGTTTCCAAGATTAACAACTAAAAGTTCAATATAACAAGACCATTGGGCATCTGACAGTTTGTCCTGATCAGGTGATCATATGCCCATCTGAAGATTTACTTATTATTCTCTATTGCATATGTTTGACAATTTAGTTATCTTGCTGTTGGTTGCTGTCACTTAGCATCTCCAGGCAGCGTCTGCACTGCAATACTCGTTATCAGTTTCTTTATGCATTATTGGTGCATTGGACATTGTGAAGCGAGAGAAGCCAGCTTAGGACAATGAAGCACCATCACTAATGATCTGAGCTGGTTACATATTGTAGAAACTTTTTATTGTTTCCAAGCATTTGTATTTGCATTTCTAAATTTCACTCTGTCAAGTGTGCAGTTTTGATAGTTCTCTACCTGCTCATTTACTACATATTTCTTTCATTCTCTTCTGACTTCGAAGAAGAATGTCCTTCATTAAGAATAGTTAGCCAATTGATTGCTGGGCAAAGTAATTCACACTTGCCTTCTGAGTATAAATTGTGTTGGGAATGACAATACCTTCCTTAATGCTTTTGCATACAACGCAGCAATGTAATGTGCAAATTAATAGATTTTATTAGATTAGATTCCCTACAGTGTGGAAACAGGACCTTCGGCCCAACAAGTCCACACTGCCACTTGAAGCATCCCACCCAGACCCATCCCTCTATAAACCACACACTCCTGAACACTATGGGCAATTTAACATGGCCAATCCACCTAGCCTGCACATCTTTGGACTGTGGGAGGAAACCGGAGCATCCGGAGGAAACCCACGCAGACATGGGGAGAATGTGCAAACTCCACACAAACAGTCGCCCAAGGCTGGAATTGAACCCGGGTCCCTGGTGCTGTGAGACTGCAGCGCTAACCACTGTGCCACCGTGCCGCCCATCTTGATTGTTATTCAACAATTAATGATCACTAATTTGATAGTACATTCATCTAGGTACAGTCTCAAAAATCCAATCCATCTGCTTCCGAAATAGGCCTTGGCTAATTCATAGCCCAGATTATTACCACCAGAACTATCCAAAAAGCATTCTAAATGGGCTTCTGTGATTCTTCTGCGAAATGGACATACCAGTAGTCTGGCTTTGTCTCTCATCTTGAAAATAATTTTACTGCAGAAAATGTAACATTTAATTCTTCCAGCATTGTTATTTTATACGAACACTCTTTATGAGAAAGGTTGAGGATCATTGGATCAAATCATATGCTTTATGCTAGTTTTCATTAAAATGTATGTGATGGAGCTACACTGATCTGAGCAGAGATCTATTTTCCTTGTTATGTCAATTCACTCCATCTCATTTAGCTCAACAGGAAACATTTCCTGAGTGGGCATGCTGCACTTTCTTAGAAGATTAATAAATGGGATTTCATCATTCTCAAGATGCAAGATTATATCACACTTATAATTGTCAATTGCTTTGAATCAATTGGCTTTTGAGTTTGTCGATTTGACTGTATCCCACATGGTGTGTACTGCCATAGTGGGTGCGGTTTGAATCTTATAAACTGTGACTGTAATAAGATCTGTGCATACTAGTAGTCTTGTTACCAGACAGAAGAATTTGGGAAGCCAGGTTGAGCTTGCATGTTGGCACTGCAGTGTGATTCTAACAATTTAAGGACTTGTTGAAATATTGTGAATACAGTCTCTTATAGGTAGTAGTTTGAAATGTCGCTTTCTGAGGTGTCTGCTCTTCAGGATATGCCATGGGAATATGTTCCCACCAGCTTCACTGTCAATTTTAGTTATCTTTTACATGTGTCAAGACATATGATGTTAAAGGCTGGAAAAAAATTTGATCTTCTTATACCATCAACATAATGTATGAAATTAACAATACAGAAAACTTGGTCATCTTCTGAAATTTGTCTTTCACTTGCTTGACTCTGAACCTCATTGATGTGCTTGCATTTGAGCACCTTCTTATCACTTTCCTTATTGCTAGTGTTGTGGTTTGTACCATTTCATTGGTTACCTGTATTTTATTCTGAGGTCCTGCTTGGTGTTTGGAATCAGAGCTTCTGCCTGTATATGACACTTCCCATGTATCAAGAAAAGCTGGCCAGCTTTTGAGTAGTTATGATAAACTTCATCTGTTACAGGTTTTGTTGCTTTGGTAAAATAGTGTTAGTTGCACCTATAGCATGTAATTGCTAACAGCCTGCCACTAATGCTGCACATTTGCACCTACCTTTGTACAATTTGCCCAATGCTTTAGCCCTGGTTCTTGCCCAGAAGAACCAAAAATAGGAATTGACTTATTCACCAAGTATCAAAGTAAACCACCACTGTGGTGGCATATAGCTATTGGCCATTTTCACTGTTTTCTGGGTGGATCTGCTCTGGATAGATGCTGTTTCTTAGAACTTCCTAGCATCTTTACAACATTGCCCATATCACTTGCTTGATCCTTCACTCAAAGTTATAAGATAATGCTAAATATAACATCAATTTGTAGAAGTAAAAAAGTTGAGACAATGAATGTGCATGTAACATTTTGGTACTGATATTTCAACCAAGTAAATGCAGAAACATGATTTTTGGGGTTGCAGTATTGTTAGATGCCAATGCAATTTGTCTGCCACAGTTCACATGACCTTACAAAACATCTTTAAAAATTCCATATAAACATATTGAAAGTCGATATATGCATGCAGCATTTTCAACTCTTTATCTTGTCTCATCAAATAACTCAATGAAGTTAACAAAACATGATCTGATTTTCAATTAAATTTTCTTTTGGCATGTTTTCTCTAAATTGCAAATAAATCGATGAGTCTGCATTTGTTAAGGTGATCTCTCTCTGTCCCATTTTTAAGTGCAGTGTAGTTTTACAATCCTTAAGTCCTCTAGCACCATTCTGTGAGGGTGTCTTTTCTACTTTGAGGCGGAGGCAACCTGCAACTTGGGTAGACATGTGGGTACTAGGTATTATACAATCAATGGACACCTCTGTAAAGTCAAAAACAACATTGTCAAAAGAGAAGCTTACAGAATTTAAGATTTTAAGACCATAACAGCCAATATGGAAAAATAGGAATGTTAACAAGGTTAATTCAGATCAAAAATGATTATATTTAAATCAACTAGTCCAGATATATCTACAAGGAAGTACACTAAACATATCTAAAAATACAAGACAATCTGATGAATCAAATGTTTACCTCATTAACAATTAGATAAACTGATTAGTAAATCCTAGACACTTTCTTAATAGGGGACTGAAATTAAAGTACTAATGATTTCTCAGGTGACTTTAGTTTGGTCTGATGAATGTTCTCTCTGTGCCATTGGACTTAATTTCTGTTCAAATTATTTGCACTGCAACTGTATAAGCATTGCAAGTATTGTAATTCATTTGTCTGCTTCAATCCCCAAAGTTAATTTCTTCATGCTAATATTACAGCCTGTAACAATGTTATAATACATCTCTTTCTTAATAGTGGATTGACATTTTAAAGCATTAATACATTTAAAAAGGTTACACAGTTGCTATCTGTTGATATTTATTCAAAACTTCCATTTAAACCCCTAGCCATTTAGCCATCTGTGCTATGTGGTTAATAAGTACCAGTTGGTATATAGATATTTGAGTCGTTAAATAGTTCAACAACTACATCTACCACTGGTTTCAAAGTGCTACAGTGTTATGCTCATATTGTTTGTTTGATTCTTTTTTAACTGCATTTATGTTTACTCTGCTTACAGTTATGACTTTGTTTCTTAAATGTAATGACACCTCATGCTTTCCACCTGTATTAAAGCAAATAGGAAACTTAACCCAAAGACACACCGTGGCGGTGCAGCTGACAACTGTTGGAGAAGTGAATGGTTTCCATTACTTTGTTTGTCTAATGAGTGCAGACAAAATACACAGAAGATACAATAAGTAAAACAAGCCACTTAGCCTATGTTGGCCATTCGAGGCATCCTTCTGATCACATTTTCTCATCCAGTTCCTATATCCCTTGAATCTTTATTTATTCATTCAACTGGAATCTAACTTGAACATGAGGCTGGGTTTTATGGGAGACAGGACAGCTGGGCTCATTTAATGATGGAGAAGTCCCACATCAGTCCCCAAGTGGCAGTAAATTTTGGCTGATTAATTCGAAGGAGACTGATGTGGGATTCCCTGTTGTCATCTCTGGTTATCAATTCAGTTTATTAATAAGTGTGCTGCAACGTAATGGTGGTTATACTACAGAGGGGAGGCAATGGCCTAGTGGTATTATAGCTGGACTGTTAATCCAGAGACCCAGGGAATGTCCTGGCAACCTGGGTTCAAATCCCGCCTGAGCAGGTGGTGGAATTTGAATTCAATAAATATCTGGAATTAAGAATCTAATGATGACTGTGAATCCATTGCTGATTTTTGGGGAAAAAAAAAATCTGGTTCATTAATGGCCTTTAGGGAAGGAAACTGCCATCCTTACCTGGTCTGGCCTACATGGGATTCCAGACCCACAGTAATGTCGTTGACTCTGAACTGCCATCTGGGCAATTAGGGGTGGGTAATAAATGCCACCTAGCCAGCAATGCCCTCATCCTGTGAATGAATAAATGAAATAAAAAAGCCAAATGGATCACATCCCCTTCCAGAAAAGGCTGCCCAGAAACACCTTTCTGGGTTTGGCAATGGTTAGGTCCTTTGTCAGGCACTTTATGTCAAGTGAGGGAGTGATGCTGAAAGTTAGTTGCTGTTGAAGACACACCTCAGCCCAATTCAATATTTTGATCCTCACTTCCCCCCAGTTCCCTGGGTGAGTCGCAATGGAACATAATTGGCTGCCATTGAGCCTCTCCTGAGATGTTAAACCCCTGGTGACAAAAGTCTCACCTGCAAAGAGCTGCCAATCCCTCAGGTATCATCAGCCCATCACTGCCACTGATGGGAGCAGTTGTTGCTGTCAATGCATGAGACCCATCATCATGGAGGAACCCCAGGCCACGGGTGAAGGTGGGATGCAGGGAAACAGTGTGGGGATTGTGGGGTGTGTTGGCTTTCACTGGGCACCCCTCATCCCTGATGCCAGGTCCCTTGATTAATCAAATATAACAAATAGCCAACTCCCTCAGGTAGCCAATGGCCAAGCTGACAGTCTTGCCTTGGGTGGTCTTCTGAAGGTGTAGGTCAAGAATATGGCCTCCTTTTAATCTCCGAGCCCCTGTGAGATTACAGTGCCTCACTGACCTCCACAATTGTTGGAAAAACCCATCTGGTTCACTAATGTCCTTTTAGGGAAGGAAACTACTAACATTACCTGGTGTAGCAATGGCACATCATCCCCTTCCATCATCCCACTTAGTTGTAGATGTTATCCCATCACCAGGAGACTGGCAGCATTCACTCAACTGAGTGGGCTCAGTTATCATTGTTTGAACAAACAATATTAAAGGCAGACAATAGTTAATATCTCTGTCATTAATCTCTGGAAGTGAATTCCACAGCCTCACAACTTTCTGTTGGAAGATATTTCCCCTGAACTCCACTCTAACTCTCTTATAGCCATTCTTGTAACTATGTTTCTCTCATTCTCAGCTGCCAACTATCTGCACTTTCTTTTCATGTCTTTTAATGTTTTCAATTGTAATGCTCCATAATCTGCATTCTTTAAAGGAAACTTTTTCAGGGATGACAAGGTGTAGAGCTGGATGAACACCGTGGGCCAAGCAGCATCAGAGGGGCAGGAAGGCTGACATTTCAGACCTAGACCCTTCTTCAGAAATTATTTATCAAAATTCACTGGACTCTGGGGTGGTTCTCGCAGATTGAAAAACGGCAGATGTGACGCCACTGTTTAAAAAAGCAAGTAGACAAAAAGCAGGTAACTACAGGCCAGTTAACTTAACTTCAGTAGTGGGGAAAATGCTTGAATCTATCATTTAAGGAAGAAATAGCAAGACATCTGGGGCGGCACAGTGGCTCCATGGTTAGCACTGCAGCCTCACAGCACCAGGGACCCGGGTTCAATTCCAGCCGCGGGCGACTGTCAGTGTGGAGTTTGCATATTCTTCCCGTGTCTGCGAGGGTTTCCTCCAGGTGGTCCAGTTTCCTCCCACAGTCCAAAGATGTGTAGGCTAGGTGGATTGATCATGCTAAATTGCCTGTAGTGTTCAGGGGTGTGTCGGTTATAGGGGGATGGGTCTGGGTGAGATGTTTCAAGGGGCAGTGTGGACTTGTTGGGCCAAAGGGCCTGTTTCTACACTGCAAGGAATCTAATCTAATCTAAAAAAAATCTAAATTGTCCAATTGGGAACACTCAGCATGGGTTCATGGAGGGTAGGTCATGTAGATGAGTGTGAGGTCATCCATTTTGGTAGGAATAACAGCAAAATTGACTATGTTTTAAATGGCAAAAAATTGCACCATGCTGCTGTGCAGAGGGACTTGGGCGTCTTGTACGTGAATCGCTGAAGGTGGGATTGCAGGTGCAGCAGGTGATTAAAAAGGCAAATGGAATTTTGTTTGCCATTGCTTGAGGGATGGAGTTTAAAAACATGGAGGCTATGCTGCAGGTGTATAGGTTCCTGGTGAGGCCACGCCTGCAGTACTGTGTGCAGTTTTGGTCTCCTTACTGGGGAAGAGATATACTAGCATTGGAGGGGGTGCAGTGGAGATTCGCTCAGTTGATTCCAGACTTGAGAGGGTAGGATTATGAGGAGAGACTGAGTAGACTGGGCTTATACTCACCATAATTCAGAAGAATGAGGGGAGTTCTTATAGAAGCATATAAGATTATGAAGGGAATAGATAAAGTGGAGGCAGGGAGGTTGTTTCCACTAGCAGGTGAAACTAGGACTAGAAGGCATCGCCTTAAAATAAAGGAAAGCAGATGTAGGACTGAGGTCAGGAGGAACTTCTTCACCCAAAGTGTTGTGAATCTGTGGAATTCCCTGCCCAGTGAAGCTGTTGAAGCTACCTCACTGACTGTTTTTAAGGCAAGTCTAGATAAATTTTTGAACAGCAAAGGAATTAAGGGTTATGGTGAGTGGGTGGGTAAGTGGAGCTGAGTCTCAAAGATCAGCCATGATCTTATTAAATGGCAGGGCAGGCTCGAGGGGCCAGATGGCCTACTGTTGCTCATAGTTCTTATGTTCTTATGTCTAGGCCCGAAACGTCAGCTTTCCTGCCCCTCTGATGCTGCTTGTCCTGCTGTGTTCATCCAGCTCTACACCTTGTTATCTCAGATTCTCCAGCATCGGCAGTTCCTACTATCTCTGAAACTTTTCTCAGGTCTTCCTTTGTATTTGTAATTTCACATTGCAGGCATCAACCTAATGCATACTCCCCGTTGTCCAATTTCCTTCTTTGCAGCATGTAGTCCACTATTGTGCACTGTGATCTAATTGAGGTCATATTCAAATTTGTATGGTTTGCAAAGGCATATAGGTAAAGTGAATTCGCAAAACATTGGGAGAAAGGATTAAATGTCAGGCTGTCCATTTTTCTGGAAAGAATTGAAATGCAGAACATTACTTCAATGGAGATGACTGCAGAACATATGAATCACTGAGGCTAGCTTGTTAATTAAGAAGGTATATGGAACATTGAGATAACAAAAAATGTATTCTGAAGAAGGACCTAAGCCCGAAACGCCAGCTTTCCTGCTCCTCTGATGCTGCTTGGCCTGCTCTGTTCATCCAGTTCTACATCTTGTTGTCTCGGATTGTCCAGCATCTGCAGTTCCTACTATCTCTGAAACATATGGAACATTGGCCTTGATTGCATGAAGATCGGATCACAAAAGCAAGGAAATATAGCTACAGCTGTACAGAGCACTGAATAGGACTTCAACCAAAGTACTGTACACAGCCCTGATTTCCTCACGGAAGGAGGGATCTCATTGGAAACAGTTCAGAGATAGTTCACGAGATTGATTTCTGGAGTGAAGAAATTGTCTTATCAGAAAAGATGGAGCAAGTAAAGTATACAATCATTGGAGTTTAGAAGAATGAAAGAAACTCTAAATGAAACATATAAGATTCTGAGAGGGCTTGAAGGATAGAATCTGAGAGGGTGCTTCCACTTGTTTCCAAATAAGGTGCCTTCCATTTAAGATAGAGATAGGGAGGAAATTCTTCTTGATTGTTGTCTTTGAAATTCTCTCCCCTTGTGTGTAGTTGAGGTTGGATTATTGAATATATGTAAGGATGAGTGAGACAGCTTCTTGATCAACAAGTGAGTCACGAGTTTTGGCTGCCAGGCAGGAAAGTGGAGTTTAGGCCGTAATCAGATCAGCTAGGATCTTATTAAAGAGGGAAGCAGGCTCAAGGTTCATGAATGAGCTACTCCTGTGCCTGTTTTCTTGTGTCTCAGAATTACCTCTTGAATTCATAATCAATACCACAAAAACCTAAATACAAAACCTAGAATTCAATTAGCTTTTCTGTAGCCAGATCAACTTGCAGTTCCATCTTTAATAGTCTGTGAACTTGTACCTTCAAGTCCCTTGGTCCATTGAAGAGGGAAGGCCTGTTGTCCTGACTCCTGCCCACCCGACACTGCTCAGAGCTTAAATTTTGCTGACTCTTTTTCACCGGTTCTTTCATAATATTTTAAATATGTATTACAAATTAAGATAAGAAATTTTATCACTACGGCTATAATTAATAATCAGTATCTGCACAATTGGATTGTGAGGCCATTTGTGAGATTTTCTCAGCCCGTATCATCTTCAGGATTTTGTTACACTCTGAGTGAGAGCTTGCAAATTCTTAAACCTGAATTTTCTGTAGCTGAAATTATTGTGCTGTTCCTGTTATGGCTAATTGTCCTTTACTTGGTCAACTTTGTGTAAATAGCCATGATCATATATGTTGACACTCTTGAACAGATCAGCTAACTGTCAACATACATCTCTCTCATGCACACGTGGCAATTTAACTAACCATAGGGCGTGCCTTAACTCTCACATTCATCTTTATGAGTCACATTACAGCAAAAAGCAATACTTATTACAGCTTCTCCCATATTATTGATACTGATGATTCAAACCTAAGCCTCAACATTTATATGATGACTTATTTCTCAGATGCAAAATGCATGGTCTGCAAGATTTGACAGATACATTAGAGGCCACACAATAAGAGCAATGAACTATACAGGAAGGAATGGCATGAGATATTTATGCGGTTAGGAGCTTATCTGCTGAATTCAACATTCGAAGTTATTCATGTGTAGAAATGAAATTTTATCATACAGAACAAAAGGTGTTTCACAAGCAATTTGAACTTAAATCTGTTCTGGCTCCCAAGTTTAGAAGGAAAATGGCACTGGGTTTGAGAGGGTGAAGGGATTATAATAGCAGACATGTGCTAATCACTATAGAGGGTAGTGGTTTCATGGAGAAAAATGCTGTTGATGCCCAGTAATGCAGGAACTTTTGCAATATTTTCTACAAATTTAATTTGTAACTGGTGTCACTCAATCATCGGTATCAATAATATGGGAGAAGCTGTAATAGGTATTGCTTTTTGCTGTAATGTGACTCATAAAGATGAATGTGTGAGTGTGATATTTTCCCTCTCTCTGACGTGTTGAGGATGGTTTATATTCTGTGGTGTTTAAAGCTGGAGGTGGTAAACTAGCATCTTCCTTTCTTGTCAGTCAGGTCTGTTGTGGAATTGATTTGTCTACTCTTGCTGAAGAACTGACATATGTTTTTATTCATTCTCTGGCTTAAATGTGTAATAATTTCAACAAATTTTGTTCATTTTTGTTATTGAAATCATTGTTTGACAGCCTAAGTCGATTGTTAGCAATCACTACTTTCACACAAACATAATCGCAACTTGTCAGAATTTGCAGTTCTCTGCATTTTGAAAAGATGTTATTGCCATGACAAGTGCACTTAATTTCACATGCGAGGCTTTTAAAAAGCTGTGTTAACATTAACAGGATAAAAGCAAATTTTGATCAGTGAGTTGCAGTCTTGCATGAAATTATCTCAATGCCCTGTCAAAATTGCAATGAACCATTTTCAGCAGAAGCATACTACACAATATGCAACAGATCAGGGTGAATGTTAATATGCTTGTTAGATACTGCAGAGCTCCACTTGAGCAGTCCAGACAGCAAAATCTCTGCTTTGTCTACTCTCACAAATTAATTGTAGTGTGCTTCTTATACATACATGTGCACGGGGCACAAGGGTAGTGAACTGAAGTCATGAAGCCAGCCATTACCAAACAGATAATGATGTATCCCACATGGAAAATACCGTCACTGGAGACACTGCAGAAAGAAATAGTGATTATAATGTAACCTGCAAGCCCAGCAAGAGCAGTAACCTCCTGTAACTCCTGCACAGCTTCCAAAGGGAGAATCAGGAGGTGAAATTCTACCAGTGAGGAGAAGGGTGTGACCCCATAAATACACACCTTGCTGTCATTATCTTCAACTCACTAAAGTCATGGACAAATTGGACCGAGGGGTGGGTTTCCATGCTGTATGACTCTATTATGTATGATACATTTTTAACATCTCGTTCTTATTTCATGCTTTGAGGAGGAAGTATCCTAACGAAAGCAAACAATTCACAAACTAGTCTGATATATGGAAGAAGGGTCTAGACCCAAAACGTCAGTTTTCCCGCTCCTCTTGTGCTGCTTGGCCTGCTGTGTTCATCCAGCTCTACACCGTGTTATCTCCGATTCTCCAGCATCGGCAGTTCCTGCTATGTCTGAAATATGGAAAGCTTGTTTTATGTAAATACTTGCCAGTTATTGATCGGGATGGTGGGATTCCATACCTTCCCAAACTGATGTTCATTTCAACTTGATGTAAGTTCTCCTAAGGAATATAAATGCTAATATGCCTCATTTGAGGTGAAGTACTTTCAGTCATGAAAAGGAGACCTTCTCAATACATCAAATCAAAATGAAACTTAGTAACTTAATCAGTTACGTGCCCCTGACAAAAATAACATACTCCATATACAAGCTAGGTAAGCACACGTAAATTGTTTAATGCATTCTTTGGAGTCACAAATTAGCTACTTGTCTGCTGGAATTTCCTGTTAAAGATTACTTATCTCTGATGAAACCACATTAACCATATCATCCATTCTCACCTCATAATTTAGTCACTGCTCAGGGTAACAGAAATGTCAGTACTTTAATGGCATTTAATATGCTGACCATTAACAATTAGATTAGACTAGATTCCCTACTGTGTAGAAACAGGCCCTTTGGCCCAACAAGTCCACACCGCCCCTTGATATATCCCACCCAGACCCATTCCCCCTATAACCCACACACCCCTGAACACTATGGGCAATCTAGCATGGCCAATCCACATAGCTGGCACATTTTTGGACTGTAGGAGGAAACTGGAGCACCCAGAGGAAACCCATGCAAACACAGGGAGAACGTGCAAACTCTGCACAGACAGTCGCCCGAGGCTGGAATCGAACCTGGGTCAATGGTGCTGTGAGGCTGCAGTGCTAACCACTGAGCCACTGTGCCGCCCCACTGTGCATCTTGTGAACATACTTTGAAAGGTACTTGTAATAGTTTTATTTTGCATACATTAGCTGTGTAGAATGCATATGAGAAATTACATATTGCAAATGACAGAAAATTAAAGTTTATATATGTATCAAAACCAAAGGACTGTGGATGCTGTAAATCAGAAACAAAAACAGAAATTGCTGGAAAAGCTCAGCGGGTCTGGCAGCATCAAAAGAGAAAAATCAGAGTTATCATATCAGGTCAAGTGGTACTTCTTCAGTTCTGAACTTCCTGCTGAGCTTTTCCAGCAGTTTCTGTTTTTGTTTCTGATTTACAGCATCCACAGTTCTTTGGTTTTGATACATATATAAACTTTAATTTTCTGTCATTTGCAATATGTAATTTCTCATTTGCATTCTACACAGCTAATGTGATGCAAAATAAAACTATTACAAGTACCTTTCAAAGTATGTTCACAAGATGCACAGTGGGGCGGCACAGTGGCTCAGTGATTAGCACTGCAGCCTCACAGCACCATTGACCCAGGTTCGATTCCAGCCTCGGGTGACTGTCTATGTGGAGTTTGCACATTCTCCCAGTGTCTGCGTGGGTTTCCTCCCACAGCCCAAAGATGTGCAGGCTAGGTGGATTGGCCATGCTAAATTCCCCATAGTGTTCCGGGGTGTGTGTGTTATAGGGGAATGGGTCTGGATGAGATGCTTCAAAGGGCGGCGTGGACTTGTTGGGCCGAAGTTATCATATCAGGTCAAGTGATACTTCTTCAGTTCTGAACTTCCTGCTGAGCTTTTCCAGCAATTTCTGTTTTTGTTTATATATGTATACCTTAAAATATTTAATTCTTTGCTCAGATGTGACATTTCTCTGTAACCCTTTGAATTTCTTGTTCTGATATAATTAATCTTCAGAACCAAGTGATAGGATTAGTTAAGCATTGATTATTTACATACAAGATTCAAATTGGTTCACTAATGTCTGTCAGGGAAGGAAATCTGTCACCCTCACCTGGTCTGGCCTACATGTGACTCCAGACCCACAACAATGTGGCTGATCCTCAATTAGCCTCTGAAATGGCCCAACAAGCCACTCAGTTGGATCAATCACTACGAAGTCTCAAAGACACAAAACCAGATGGACCACATGGCATTGAACTACGTGCCAGAAAAGACAGCGACAGAAACAGCCCTGTTGATCCTGCAACGTCCTCCTTACTAACATCTATGGGCTAGAGCCAAAATTGGAGAGCTGTCTGACAGACTAGTCAAGCAACAGCCTGACATAGTCATGCACACGGAGTCATACCTTACAGACAATGTTCCAGACTCCACCGACACCATCCCTGGATATGTCCTGTCTCACTGGCAGGGCAGACCTGGCAGAGATGATGGCACAGAGTTATACAGTCAGGAGAGAGTTGTTCTGGGGGTTCTCAACATTGAATCTGTATACCATGAAGTCTCACAGTTTCAGATTAAACATGGGCAAGGAAATCTCCTAGATAATAAAGTGTGAAGCTGGATGAACACAGCAGGCCAAGCAGCATCTCAGAAGCACAAAAGCTGACATTTCTGGCCTAGACCCTTCATCAGAGAGCAGTTCCCATTATCTCTCTCAAGGAAATCTCCTGCTGGTTAGCATGTACTGCCCTCCTTCCACTGAAGAATGAGAACTCCTCCATGTTGAACAACACTTGGAGGAAGCACTCAGAAAGACGAGTGCAGAAAATGTACTAAATTGGGGGATTTCACTGCCGCCAAGAGTCACTCAATTGCAGCACTATTGCTTGAACTGGCCAGGTCCTAAAGGACATAGCTGCTAGACTGGGTCTGCAGCAGGTAGTGAGAGGACCAACAAGAGAGAAAAACATTCTAGACCTCATCCTTACCAATCTGCTGGCTGCAGATGAATCAGTGCATGACAGTATCAATAAGAGGACCACTGCAGTCATTGTGTTGTTTGGCACGATCACTGTGCTAAACAGGACAGTCTTTGAACAGAGCTAGCAACTCACAACAGAGCATCCATGAGGTGCTGTGAGTCATCAACAGCAGTAGAATTGCACTCCAGCACAATCTGCAACCTCATGGCATGGGATATCACCTACTCAACCATTAATATCAAGCCAGTGGAGAGTGCGGGAAGTCATGCCAGGAGCAGTGCCAGGCATACCTGAAAATGAGGTGTCAACCTGGTGAACCTATCTAATAGGGCTACTTGTATGCCAAACAGCATAAGCAAGAAGTAAAAGTCAGACCAAGTGAGGTCTGTAGTCCTGCCAATCCAGTCGTGAACAGTGGTGAACAAATAAACAACTCATTGGAGAAGGAGGCTCCACAAATATCATCATTTTCAATGATAGAAGAGCCCAGCACAACAGTGCAAAAGACAAGGCTGAAGCATTCATAGCTATCTTTAGCCAGAAATGTCAAGTGGATGGTCCATTTCAGCCTCCTCCAGTGGTCCGCAGCATCACAGATACCAGTCTTCAGCCAATTGGAATCATTCCGTGTGATATCAAGAAAAGGTTGGAAACACTGCATACTGCAAAGGCTATGGGCCTTGACAACATTCTAGCAACAGTGCTGATGACCTGTGCTCCAGAACTTGCCATTTCCTTGCCAGCTCTTCCAGTACAGTTACTTGACAATGTGGAAAATTGCCCAGCTATGTCCTGGACGCAAAAATCAGGACAAATCCAAACCAGCCAATTACATTACTCTCCTCTTAATCATCAGTAAAGTTATGGAAGTGTCATAACAGCACTATCAAGCAGCACCTGCTCAGCAATAAGCTGCTTAGTGATGTTCAGTTTGGGTTCTGTCAGGTCCACTCAGCTCCTGACCTCATTACAGCCTTGGTTTAAACATGGACGAAAGTGCTCTCTCCTCCAGGTGAGGTGACATGGGAATGATAGCCCTTGACATCAAGGCCACAGTCAACTGAGTAAAAAAACTGCAATGGTTATCCAGGATAAATTCTCCGGTGGTTGGAGTCATACCTGACACTTAGGAAGGTGGTTGTGCCCTTTGGAAGTCAGTCATCTCAGCGCCAAGACATCTCTGCAGGAATTCCTCAGGCTAGTGAGCTAGGCCCAACCATTTTCAGCCTCTTCATAAATGACCTTAGATTCCCTACAGTGTGGAAACGGGACCTTCGGCCAACAAGTCCACACCGCCCCTTGGAGCATCCCACCCAGACCCATTTCCCTAGAACCCACACATCCCTGAATACTACGGGCAATTTAGCATGGCCGATCCACTTAGCCTGCACATCCTTGGACTGTGGGAGGAAACAGGAGCACCCGGAGGAAACCCACGCAGACACAGGGAGAATGTGCAAACTCCACACAGACAGTTACCCAAGGCTGGAATTGAACCCGGGCCCCTGGCACCGTGAGGCTGCAGTGCTAACCACTGAGTCACGGTGCCGCCCTAAAACCCAGTGCTTTTACACCATGGAACCGACTGCACTCCATCATAAGGTCAGAAGTACGGATGTTCACTGATAACTGCACAATTGTCCACCACCATTCACGACTCCTCAGATATTGATGCAGTCCATGTTCAAATGCAACAATATCTGGGCTTGGGCTGATAATTGGCAAGTAACATCTGTGCCGCACAACAGCCAGGCTATGGCCATCACCAATAAGAGACTGCCCCTTAACATTCAAAGGTGTTACCATCACTGAATCCCCCACTACCAACATCCCAGGGGTTACCATTGACCAGATACACGACTGGACTTGCCACATCAACACAGTGTCTACAAGAGCAGGTCAAAGCTGAGTAACTCACCTCCTGACACTCTAAAACCTGTCCATCATCTACGAGTCACAAGTCAGGAGTGTGATGGAATACTCCTCACGTGTCTGGGTGGGTGCAGCTCCGACAACACTCCAGAAGCTTGATACCATCCAGGACAAAGCAGTCCCCACTTGACTGGCACTACATCTACAAGCATCCGCTCCCTCCACCACTGATGCTCGGTAGCAGCAGTGTGTACTATCTACAAGATGCACTGCAGAAATTCATCAAAGATCCTCGGACAGCACCTTTCAAATCCATGGCCACTATCATTTAGAAGGACAAGGACAGCAGATACATGGGAACACCACCATCGGCAAGTTCGCCTCAAAGCCATTCACCATCCTGACTTGGAAATATATCCAGGTGGACTGCAACTGTTTAAGAAGACAGCTTACCACCACTTCTCAAGAGTAACTTGAGACAGGCAATAAATACTGCCCAGTCAGTGATGCCCACAAATGACAAATGAATAGAAAAAAATTACTTCCTACATGCAAGGTATTAACACAAATGACATGTTAATTTATATTCGCTGCAGTGAAATACAGTGTGGCATGGTTACTTTAGGAGTTGAATGAGTTTTTCTTTGAAGTTGAGAGGCAGCACAAGATGTATCCTTACATTTTGTGACTGTAGATATTCTTTATGATATTCAAATCTATCTTTTGGGAACAGAAGCTTTTTAGTCAGAGGCTCATAGAATTCCTACAGTGTGGAAACAGGCCATTTGGCCCAACAAGTTTGCACCGCCCCTCCGAAGAGCATCCCACCCAGACCCATTCCCCTACTCCTGTATTCTCCATGTCTAACTCCCCTAACCTAAACATCCCTGGGCACTATGGGCAATTTAGCATGGCCAATCTACCTACCCTGCACATCTTTGGACTGTGGGTGGAAACTGGAGTAACTGGAAGAAACCCACGCAGACACAGGGAGAATGTACAAACTCCACACAGACAGTCGCCCGAGGCTGGAATCGAACCCGGGTCCCTGGCGCTGTGAGGCAGCAGTGCTAACTACTGAGCCACTGTGCCACCCAAGTTGTTGCATAAAGTTACAGTAGACATTCACAGAAAATCTGGATGTTGAAAGGAAATAAAGGTAGAGTAAATTCCAAACTTGGGTAGCTACCAGGAACCTAAAAATAGATGAATAATTATTAGAAACAGACAGAATATTGAAAAATTAAACATATTACAAACATTATCAATGCAGTATATATCGGGAAAGGAACAATAAATGACAGGGAACATTATATTCTTCAAAAGTTGTAGCAACACTGCTATCAGGGTTTACCCACTGACTCTAATTGTGACAGCAGTGAGTGTTAAAACCGGCACTGCATTAACCATTGGTCTGCCATTTGAACAGGCTGTGAAATGAAGAACTGTCAACTGACCCCAACATTTCTCATTCAGGTTTCTGGTGTCTTATCGACACAATACCATCACTCTACATATCTGCTGATCTTCGGTGTCAGAAATAAAGGATATCATCTAAAGCCACATCATCCAAATCACCGTCATGAACATGTTGACATCAGATTGAGGGCAATTCTTTTCAGCGCTAGTATTAGAAATGATTGTTTGTTCAGATGTCTCCTCCTTCCAAACAATGCACCTGAGCTTTGCTAAAATAGATAGATTGCAAAAATTACTTATTAAGTATTCAATTATTTAATTAAAATATTTAATGCACAAACACCTTCTACTTCTATTTCCAGAAATCCCCCTAAAACAGCCACGAAGAATTAAAGTCACATTGAAAGAAATAAACAATATAGGCTGTCCATTAACACGGTAGATGTAGGCCTTGATGGGATATAAAAAAGTGATAGTAAGTCAGCATCTTGCTTTACATTATTCCCGATCCTTATTGTCATTGCAGATCCAGTATAAGGTTATGGTTCTGAAAGTGTTAATGTTGGGCACTGCATTAGGCTCCAATTAATCTGATGGTGTCATAAGAAGTTGGGTGGAGTAAGGCAAGCAGTTTAGGATCTCATGAAGGACAGACTGTTGGTCTCCTAATGATCTTAGTATCAACATCCAATATCCTGGTGCAACTTGTACCTGATTACTAACATGCAACAAATTATATCTTGTTTAAAACAATAGCCTCTTTTGGTTAAGACTCAGAATTGGTTTTCCGTCACCACTGAAAACAAACTGGGCCCTTAGAAGAAATCAAGGAAAAAGCATGGTGGTAACAAACAATCCCAACCACAGTTTGTCCTGAGTTATAGATTCACCATCATACAAAGTTAAAACTGATCCTGGCATATCAAGTCAGTACCAATAAGCAGACAAAACAGAATAATCAATACAAACAAGCTAGTAGCGTTTTTCCTGAGATTACACTGTGATCTGGCCTTGCTATGGTCACTAACATACAAAACGCACATTTAGGTCTGAGATAATAGGAACTGCAGATGCTGGAGAATCTGAGATAACAACGTGTGGAGCTGGATGAACACAGCAGGCCAAGCAGCATCAGAGGAGCAGGAAAGTTGACTTTCGGGCCTAGACACTTCATCAGAAATGGTCCAGGCCTGAAAAGTCAGCTTTCGTGCTCTTAAGATGCTGCTTGGTCTGCTGTGTTCAACCAGCTCCACACCTTGTTATCACACATTTAGGTCTGACAGCCAGTTCAGAAAGATGAGGCCACAGTCAAAATGATATGTAAGCCATGGCATCAAAACAGAAATATTAAGTTTGGTTAGCCTTGAAAGTTTCATGGGTGTAAATGTACAAAATGATATAGAAAAGATAAACTCCAGAGAATTATAAACATAAGACAAATGCTACAAATACAGAAAGACAAAAATCACTGTAGGGAAAAATACATTCTCATAAAATGTTACCAATACATGAAAAAGATAATGATGATTAATGAGTTCAATGTTGGATGAAAAAAATCTATAATTCTTTTCACAGTATTGATGCACTAAAACGTGTCAAGAAGCCTTCCTCATCAGTATTGAAAAAGGTGATCTTGATCAATGACTGAACTTCAGTAACCCTGTGAGTACAGGATTCCAAAGTTTCACAGGCCTCTGAGGAAAGAGATTTCTCATCATTGCAGTCTTAAAAGGTCAGTTCCTTATTCTGAGACTGGGTAATAGTTTCTCACTATTGACATGCTGAATATTTGCTCTCTGGTTGGGACCACAGGGTTTGGTCATTTCCTAACTCCATAAAACCCATGGACCAAGTGTCCCAAAAGCTCGAGCTTGCATTCCTGGATGCCAGCGTTATCTGGCAAAAGGTCGTGTCACCTTGAAGGGAGTGCAAAGGCTGCCAGGGCCTGAGTGTTTGGGGGACAAAATCTGCCTCTATGTATTGGCACTGTCAAATTCCCACAAGAAAGCAATGAACCATAAAAGATAACAAAGTGTGGAGCTGGATGAACACAGCAGGCCAAGCAGCATCTCAGGAGCACAAAAGCTGACGTTTTGGGCCTAGACCCTTCATCTGCAGTTCCCATTATCACTGATACAATGAACCATAAAACATCCTTTCAGGTTTCATTCCCCTTAATCCATCACACCATGCCAACCTTGTCACACCATGCCAACCTTGCCACACTAAATCAACCACACACCCAACTGGCCCTCATGCGTTCCATGCCAATTTATCCCCTCTTCCCATTTCCCGTGACTCTTTATACATTATTTGACAATGAAGTATCAATGCCTGCCTACCCACATGTTCCCCACTGCCATCATTGCACCAATACTCACCCAGTATTTACCATGGATAGATCTCAGGACCAATGCAGAAAGGAAGTAAGATAAAGTAAATTTTGTGTTGCAGATTTCCAAGCCATACATTATCACGACAATCGATCATAACCCGAAATCACCTATGGGCATATCCGACTGTAAAAAACCACATATAAAAAAGAAACGCAACTAAATGCTTATGTGCAGTGTAACTTCAATGACTGCCCTGAGAGATCCTCTGGTATGTCATACCTGATAAACCTTCAAAGATGCTTCCAAAGGAGAAAATGCTCTACAAACGTAATTTATAATATCCTGAGAATATCACAAATGACAGCAGACTGAGCAAGGGGCATAGCTGTATATTTCCCCCCATCAGCAATACATAGGGACAATGATTAAAAAAGGAAAATCAACCTAGCTGTGCATGTATGTTAATGGCCTGATGTCCTAATGTGTTGACTAGTGGGCCATGAGAGACACAGTTCTGAGAGCAGCCATTTAAACATCCTAGCCCTGTGAGTCTGACACTCAGTTAATGCTGAATGGACAAGAGTTTCAACCCACTTACAAAGCCCATGTATCTTAAAATTGACCAATCTCAATTCTTCTGGTAACATTCACTGCAATGGCCGCAATGATGAACTGTCCATTCTTGATGAATAATTCATCGACTGATCTGTACATTTTCTTTTAACATTTATCCTTTTGGGCTTACCTCTTATTTTTAATCTGTGCATGTGTGTGGAATTACAATGTCTTCATGTTTATGTATGAACATAAGCAACAGAAAATAGTTGGCAAAAAGCCTAGGGAAGTGAACACTCGTGACTGAGACCTCAGATCAAGGAAAAAAGCTAAAGCACTGTGCTGTTAATGCAACAATGTAGTACCCCCATTGAGAAGGGGACTAGCAAGTAATGGTTTGTCCCACTGTCACCAACCCTAGCAAACAAAGGGAGCAGTGGGATTGAATTGGACCAAGATGGGACCAAGTGAGACCAAAATTAAAGCCCCTACCCTCTGACTAGCCAATACAGAAATACTAGCAAACTGAAACTCCTTATTCAGTCACCTAGGTGTAGTGAAAAATGAGCAGACTTAACAAAGCTGCTTGCTGTATAAAAGATTTATGTAGACATAAACCAGTCTGCTTCACTCAGGCTCTAACTGTGTATATGTAGGAGGGACAACTCCTATGAGGCAACAACCTTATCACTTTGGCACAGAAAAGCTGGCCCATGTCTAGGATGAGATTAAGTATATGCCAGAACATCGATTAATAGAGCCAAGCAACAGTAGCTGGAACTCCCAACTTAAGTTCATGCCCAAGTCAGATGATTGCACAAGGCTCTGCATTAATGACTGTAAAGTTAATATAGTGACCAGGCCCAACTCCTACCCAATATCCCAGCTGGAATATTTGCATAGATAAATGTAAAGCAGCCTATATTATTAAGAGATAAAAGGAACTGCAAATACTGGAGAATCCGAGATATCAAAGTGTGGAGCTGGATGAATACAGCAGGCCAAGCAGCATCTTAGGAGCAGGAAAGCTGACGTTTCGGGCCTAGACCCCAGAATATATTATTAAGATGGAGTTACTCAAGGGGTTCTGGCAGGTTCCCCTGACTTCCCACACAAAGCAAATTGCTGTTTTTTGTAAATCTGGGTTATACCAGTGTTGATTTGTGACATTCAGGCTCCAAAATACCCCAGCTACCTTTTAAAAGCTGGTAACTCTGATGGCTACAAGCTCATCTAAGATTGTTTTGTATCGAGTGTACAGTAACATTCGAGAAACACACAAACCAAATGGCAAGACTCTTCTGCAAAGTACAGTCAGCTGATCTAGTGGTCAAAAAGTAAGTTTGCTGAGTGCCAAGTGACCTATCCAGGACAAGCAGTGGGTCAAGGATGGGTTTTGCACAGGGCTGCAAATTTACAGGAGTAACACAGTTCCCCATTCTTACAACAGAATGTAAAATCATGAAGTTCTTGGGAATGTGTGGGTTCAATCAAAATGTCATCCCAAACATCCAAGTAATTGTCCACTTAAATAATTGCTTTCTGATACAAAGATAATTTACGTCTGGAAAAAAGGTTTCCACAACTGAGGAGATACTTTGTTGTGACCAACAAAGGCAGCGGATGAATTACCAAGAGAAGCCGATTTGCTTCCTCTTCCGTCAGAAGCTTAACGGTTTGAGTATCTGATCTAGAACCATAATAAATTGGGTAATCATGTTCAGGAATGTGTCATGAAAATATTGAAATAATTGTATCATTCTTAAAATTCCATTTACTGCATTTGAGTTTCTTCAACCACATTGTGCATTGTAACAACAAACATTTAATTCAAGTTCATAATCCTTTACAAGCAGCAAGCACTGGACTTTATCATCCTGCCTCAAAGTGCCTATAACAACTGGCGCTCAAACAGCCAAATGTTCAATACCCTACAGTGATAACGTATGGTTCTGAAATCAGTCTTGAAGTGCAAATCTAGTAACAAAGGCCTTCAGACTTACGGCAACAGACATGACAAAATAGGATGCTTTTTTTTAATTTGCAGAGCCTGTTTCTAAATATTTAAAGGGAAATACTTTTATTGGACGGCTTAACAGCTTGTCCTGACAATTGATTGTGAAATTTCGTCTTATCCCTGTCACCTGTTAATATAAGAATTCAGGGCTACATGTCAAACCAGTGATGAATTTTATATTTTTTCAACTATATCACTCCTCATTCATGTAAACTTGAGGCACTATTGTCTCCAATCATCTTGTTGCCATTATTGGGATCAAAGTTTGTTCAAAATGTTTGCTTTTATGTCTACATAACATCAAGAACTGACCTTAAAACATCCAGTGTATGTGTGGTGTGATGACGTAGTGTATAATGAAAGTTCTTTATTTCTGTTGTAATTATAAACGTATTTTCTCCACACTGTTCCAGTTAGTTGTCCAAGTGCCTACAAATAGTTAACCTTCCAAAGGACTTTACACAACACTGAAAATGTCACAGCCGTGAAACTAAAGCCAGACTCCTGCAAACAATATGTGTGTCTCAGCCTTCCCAGTTCCTGAATAAATTGGAATATTCAGATTTTATTGCACAGGGATCATTGTGTTTGAATATTCTCAACAAAGAAGCTACCTGCCCATCCTAAGGATGTTCTCATAGAATAACGAGAAAAACAGGTTTCACTATTGTAGGGATGGACTTTAATTTGAAAAGTTGAAGTTAAACAATGTACTTGCTGAAAATAGGGTAGTTTGCTGAAGTGGGATCTGAGAGGACTTACTAATTGTTATAAGACAATCAATTGTGTGAGTGTGAGTGTCTGATATTTTCTTTCAATGTAGAGTGCCAACCCCTTGAATTCTCCCTGTTGCAATCAGCTGAGGATCCTGTTTGATCAATTTATTTGTTTGGGAATACAGTATTACCATTAGTCAATAAGGCCTTAAGATATAGGAACATAATTAGGCCATTTTGCCCATCAATTCTGTCCGTGATTTGGTCATGGCTGATATGTTTCTCACCCCCATTCTCCTAAATTGTCCCCATAACTCTTGATCCCCTTACCAAACTAGAACCTATCTATTTCAATGACTTGGCCTCCATCGTCATCTGTGCCAATGAGTTCCATAGATTCACATCCCTCTAGCTGAAGAAATTCCTCCTCATTTCAGTTTTAAAGAGCTGTCCCTTTACTCAAAGGCTGTGCCTCTGTGTCTTAGTGTCTCCTACAAGTGGAAACATCTTCTCCATGTTCACTCTGTCCAGGCTTTTCAATATTCTGAAAGTTTCAATCAAATCCTCCCTCATCCTTGTAAACTCCTTTGAGTACTGACTCCATACTGTCCTTCATCCCCAGAAATCATTTTTGTAATTGCCCTCAGGATCCCCAAGGCCAGCAAGTCCTAACTTAGATATGGGACCCAAAATCGCTCACAATATTCTAAATGATGTCTGACCAGAGCCTAATACAGCCTCAGTGGTGCATCCATCCTCTTAAATTCTAGCCCTCTAGAAATGAATACAAACATCAAATTTACCTTCTTAACTGCCAACTGAGCCTGCAAGTTTACCTTGAGAGAAGCATAAGCTAGGACTCCTAAGTCTGCTTGTGCTTCAGCTTTATGAAGCCCCTTCCTGTTTAGAAAATAGTCTATGCCTCTATTCTTCTCACTGAAGCACATAACTTTACACTTTCCCACATTGCATTCCAGCTGCCACTTCTTTGCCCACTCTCTTAGCCTGTCTCAGTCTTTCTGTATATTCCCTGCTTTTTCAACACCGCCTACTAATCCATCTACCTTTGTGTTGTCTACAAACTTAGCAACAATGCCCTTAGTTCCTTCATCCAAACCAATAGTGTATAATGTGAATAATTATGGTTCCAACAGGCACCCCTCTGGAACTCTACTAGTCACCATCTTCCATCCTGAAAAAATTAGCAGCCTCCTTTCTGGCACCTTGTCAAAGGCTTTCTGGGAATCCAAATAGATCATATCTGCAGGCTCTCCTGTGTCTAACTTATTCATTGCTTCTTCAAAGAATTCTAGCAGATTTTTCAGGCATGACACGCCCTCGACAAAACAGTGCTGACATGCCATATTTTAACATGCAACCGAACTCCACCCCATCCCTCTCTCCTGTTATGGTCAAAGCTCTATTCAAAGCCCTACTTATGCATTTCACCAGCATGACTCAGGTGGAACCTGTCCCATCAGAAAGCTCCCTCCTTCCCCAGTACTGGTGCCCATGTGCCATGAATTTGAACTCATTTCTCCCACACCAATCATTGAGCCATGTTTTTACCTCTTTAATCTTGTGACCTTGTGCCAATTTGCTCATGGCACAGCTGATAATACAGAGATGATTACCTTTTTGATTCCACATTTTAATTTAGCATCAACTCCCTCAGCAGCACTTCTTTCCTCTTTGTATCGATATCATTGATACCTAAGTGGACCAACAGGATCTTTTCCCTCTACCCAAGTTCTTCTGCAGCCCAGATGAGAAATCCTGAGCCTGGGCCCAGCCAGGCAACATATTCTTTGGAATTTACAGACCTGGCCACATACAACAGCTTCTACTCTGTTACTGTTCTATCCACGATTGCAATTACATTTTTTCTTTCTCCCCACTCTTGAATTTCTCCCTGAATAATGGTGCTGTTGTCAGTTTGCTCTTCTTCCCCATAGCCCAACTCTCGTCTATACAGGGAGGAAGAATCTCAAACCTGTTAGACACACTCAAGAGCTGAGACTCATTTGGCACTACCTCCATGATCCCTCCACCTGCCTCGCTTGTAGTCACATCCCTGCCTCTGAACACTGACTGAATTCAAGGTAGTTAATCTAAGAAGTGTGACTGTCCCCTGAAACACTGTGTCCGGTTAATTCTCTGTCTCCCTGATGTGTCATAGAGTTTGAAGCTCAGACTCGAGCTCATCAACTCTGAGCCAGAGTTCCTCAAAAAACCAACAACTGCTGCTACAGATGTGGTCACTATGAATCACAGTGGGGTCCAGCAGATTCCACATCATTGCTTTAATGCACAGTAAACTTTGTTTTAACTGGCACCTCATGAACTGGTGCTCTTAATATATCAGCCAAAATTATGTACCTCAAATATTGCAAAATTTACTGGATTATTCTGTCCGGTTATTATAATTTTAAAATTTCATTTACTTCAGTGTAAATATACTTGTTGTTCAATAGATTGGCCACATGAAATATCAACAGTTGATTGAATTTCAAGTCAATTTCTCCTCAAATGTACTGCAATGTCCAAGTGAGAAGTTCCATTTAAGGCAAGGTTGCATTATTATTTAAGTGATTTATGCTGTAAATAACATATAACAGTGTTGTGTATAGCCGCTGTATTACTTTTCTATTACTTAGTGTGTATTTCTACATTGATTGTGTGGACCTTCTGATTTTCTGGAACATTTGATCAACCAGTACACTCCTGGCCAAATAAGTGCCAGATGATAAAAAGTTTACGGAACATTAAAAACTGGATATTACAGTTACGGAGTTCTATGGTGATGCAGAACATCTAGCTTCATGGTAAATTCATACACGAGATGTGGATGTTGTTGGCTAGGCCAGCATTCATTATCCATTCGAATTGTCCTTAAGAAGGTGGTGGTGTGCTGCCTTTTATAGAAGCACTTGAACTAGATTTAGTTATACCCATATGCTGTTACGAAGGGAGCTGCAGGGTTTTGGCCCTGCAGCAGCAAAAGAACGTTAATAGAGTTGCCAAGCCAGGATGGTATGTGGTTTGGAGCAAGTTTCTTCGGAGGCGTCACTGATGATGTCACCTAGAACATAGAACATACAACATAGAAAAGTACAGCACAGTACAGGCCCTTTGGCCCACGATGTTGTGCCATGGAATAATCCTAATCCAAAATTAAAATAATTTAACATACACTCCCCTCAATTCACTGCTGTCCATGTGCATGTCCAGCAGTCACTTAAATGTCACTAATGACTCTGCTTCCACGACTACCACTGGCAAACTATTCCATGCGCTCACAACTCTCTGGGTGAAGAACCTCCCTCTGACGTCTCCTCTATACCTTCCACCTAACACCTTAAAACTATGAACCCTCGTGGCAGTCAATCCTGCCCTGGGGAAAAGTCTCTGGCTATCGACCCTATCCATGCCTCTCATTACCTTGTACACCTCGATCAGGTCACCTCTCTTCCTCCTTCTCTCCAGAGAGAAAAGTCTGAGCTCAGTCAACCTCTCCTCGTAAGACAAGCCCTCCAGTCCAGGCAGCATCGTGGTAAACCTCCTTTGCACCCTCTCCAAAGCCTCCACAACTTTCCTATAATAGGGCGACCAGAACCGGACACAATATTCCAAGTGTAGTCTCACCAGGGTTTTGTAGAGCTGCAGCAGAACCTCGCGGCTCTTAAACTCGATCCCCCTGTTAATGAAAGCCAAAACACCATATGCTTTCTTAACAACCTTATCCACCTGGGTGGCAACTTTGAGGGAGCTATGCACTTGAACACCAAGATCCTGCTGTTCCTCCACACTGCCGAGAATCCTGCCTTTAATCCTATATTCAGCATTTAAGTTCGACCTTCCAAAATGCATCACTTCGCATTTATCCAGGTTGAACTCCATCTGCCATTTCTCAGCCCAGCTTTGCATTCTGTCAATGTCTCGCTGAAGCCTGCAATAGCCCTTGATATTATCAATGGCATGTCCAACCTTTGTGTCATCAGCAAACATACTAACCCACCTCTCAACCTCCTCATCCAAGTCATTTATAAAAACTACAAAGAGCAGAGGCCCAAGAACAGAGCCCTGCGGGACACCACTCAGCACTGACCTCCAGGCAGAATACTTACCATCTACAACCACTCTCTGCCTCCTGTCAGCCAACCAATTCTGAATCCAGACAGACAAATCACCCTGTATCCCATACCTGCTGACTTTATGAATGAGCCTGCCATGGGGAACCTTATCAATTGCCTTGCTGAAGTCCATGTACACCACATCCACTGCTCGACCCTCGTCGACCTGTCTTGTGACCTCCTCAAAGAACTCAATAAGATTTGTAAGGCATGACCTGCCCCTCACAAAGCCATGCTGACTCCCTTTAATCACGCTATTCTTTCCCAAATAGTCATAAATCCTATCCCTCAGAATTCTTTCCAAAACCTTGCTGACCACAGACGTAAGACTGACAAGTCTGTAATTTCCAGGGATTTCCCTATTCCCTTTCTTGAAAAGAGGAACAACATTTGCCTCCCTCCAATCATCCAGTATGTCTCCCGTGGAGAGTGAGGAAGCAAAGATCTTCACCAGCGGCTTAGCAACCTCCGTTCTCGCTTCCTGGAGCAACCTAGGATAAATCTGGTCTGACCCGGGGGATTTATCAATCTTAATGTTTGCCAAAATTTCCAGCACATCAACTTCCTCAATCTTGATCTGTTCGAGCCTGTTTTCCTGCTCCTCAAAGTTCTCATTCACAACAAGGTCCCTTTCCTTAGTGAAAACCGAAGCAAAAAACTCATTTAGGGCGTCCCCTATCTGCTCAGACTCCACGCACAAGTTCCCTACGCTATCCCTATCGGCCCTACCTTCTCCCTGATCATTCTCTTATTCCTAGCACGGTGACGAACCATCTGAACAAAAACAAGCCATCTCGGCATGCAAATCAACTACCTCAGTTTCTCATGTATCCTGGAAAACGTATATCTGTTGACCTTGGCATTCCAGGTGTTAGGTGTCACAGGTTTGGAAGGTGTTGCTGCTGTGCGATGCTATTACTATTCATTGGTGGTGAAGGGAATGAGTGTTGAAGTAATGAATCAAGGTTAATCAAGTCCTGGATGATGACAAGCTTCTTGACTTTTGGTTGGAGTTGCACCTGTCCAGGAAAATTGAGAGCATTCCACATTCTCCTAATTTCTTTCTTGAAGATGGTAGACACACACGGGAAAAACAAGAGGTAACTTACTCACTACAAATTCTCTAGGCTCTGATCTGCACTTGTTGCTATAGTATTTACATAGCCTGCTCAGTTCAGTTTCTGACAGATGCTCACCACCAGGATGTTTAATGGGGGATTCAACAATGCTGATGCTTTTGAATGTCAAGAGGTGATTAGAATACAGCTCTTCAAGATTATTCAGGATTTTATAAACTTAAATCAATCACCCTTACTGTTCTAAATGCCAGTGAAAACAAGTCACCTTGTGCAATATTTTCTCTTAAGAATCAATCTTGAAAGAACATTTACATTAACACAATCAGCCAATTCACAAAATGTGAAGTGATGGGCCATGAAAATCAATAGCCGTCCCTGAGGCTGTGTTACTGCTCAGAATGGTATTTCTTCTCTCACTTAAGTATATCATAAGTGCCTGGTTGTCATTTAATAATGAGATGGAATACTTTACAGGTAGATAACGGAACTTAGTAACACCATTCCTGATGGTTAATTTTTCTCAGAGTCATTTTACTAGTGACAAATAGCTTCATTTACATACATGAAGCATATGACCCAGACTAACCACACAGACAGCCGTCACTTGTGGCAAGGCATACACAACAAAATGGGCTACAAAGTGAAGTCAAACAGAATTATGGCTAGCAACGCATCCTTCCCCAATGAACTCAATGCATCCTGAGAATGCTTTGACGGGAAGGTCAACGAAACAAAGTCACCCACCCCTACAGCCTTGGATACAGACATTAGGTCGGCCTTCTTGAGCATGAATCCGCAGAAAGTAACTGAGACCCAGCCATGCACTCAGATCCTGTGTGGGCCAACTGCCAGGAGTATTCGCTGACATCTTTAAGCTCTCCTTACTTTGATCTGAAGTCGCCTCATGCTTCAAGAAAACCTCCATCATCCTAGTGCCAAAGAAAAATCATGCAGGATGCTTCAATGATTCCCAGCTGGTGGCTCTGATCTCCATAATTATGAAGTCCTTCAAAAGATTAGCAGTTGGAAACAAGATGGTGGCAGAGTAGGGCTGCTAAACTGGAGCTCATCTGCTCCAACCTCTTTTCTTTTCTTTTTATTCTATCTTTTCATACTTTGTCTCCGCAATCTCGGTACATTTACTTACCTCTTGTATTGAGCTTGGATGGCATTGGCAATGTTAAGTCTACTGCAGACCTTGAGTGGTTCCAGGATATGAGCCACAAGTGACCCCAGTGGAGAGGACGGTGGGGCCAGCGCAGCCCTTGAGGGAGCTCAGTGCATGGACGTCAAGCAAGCCTAATGTGGACCCCATAGAATCCCTACAGTATGGAAACAAGCCATTCAGCCCAACAGGTCCACACCAACTCTATGAGAGTATACCAGCCAGACTCATCCCCCTACCCAATTCCTATACTCCTGCATTTCCTATGGCTAATCCAGCTACCCTATACCTCCCTGGATAATGTTGGCAAATTTGCTTGGCCAATCCGCCAAACCTGCACTTCTTTGGATTGTGGGATGAAACTGGAGCAGGGTGGAAACCCACACAGAAATGGGAAGAATGTGCAAACTCCACACAGACAGTCGCCTGAGGGTGGAATTGAACCTGGGTCCCTGGCGCTGTGAGGCAGCAGTGCTAACCATTGAGCCACCATGCTGTTTGATTTTGATCAAGCCCACCACAAAGCAAGTTTATCGAGGCAAGCACAGGATGTAGCATTAGAGTTGGCCGCTGCTGTATCAGCAAAGGAGACATTGGTGAGGTAGGTCCAGTGGTGAAAGATGGTGCCTGAGGACTGGCAACTTTGTCATAGCTCAAGTCTGGTGCTGGAGGCAGTGAAGCAGTGGTAGAAGAGCATCATAGTGACATTGAGAAGGTGGGTCCAGCAGTGAGAGATTTAACTCTGGTGTTGGTTGGTTCAGTATTGGCCAAGTAGTAAAAGATGGCACCTGAGGATCAGCAATTTTGATATTGTTTGTGTCCAGAGTAGATGATGGCAAAGTGGTGGCAGAGGGATGTTGGCACAGGCATCATTGATGGTGGTAAGCTGAATCAGAACTGACGGTCTCTCTTTAAGCTATATTTTTATTTTTCTGATTCTTAAATTATTAAAAATGGCACTGAATCATGGTGACAACTGAAAGCTTTTCACTGTTTTGTTGTACTCCTACTGTAAAATACACATGACAATAAAATCATTCATTCATTCATTCTTTCGTGGCTCAAATTAACTGCAGCCTACCAGATCATACTGATTATTTCCAATTCACATAGTGGTGCGACAGAACCACAGCAGAAGCCATTTCCTTGGCCCTACACTTATCTCTGGAACATGTGGTTAACAAGAATACCTACGTTAGGTTCATACTTATTGGCTACAGCTCCATGTTTAACACCATAATTACAAACAAATTAATCTCCAAACTCCAGACCTAAGTCTCAGCTCCCACCTCTGTCAACTTCCTAACTCATAGACCACATTCAGTAAGAAAAGGGGACAACAGCTCCTCCATCATAACCCGCAACCCTGGCGACCTGCATGCCTGCCTATTCAGCCCCCTACTGTACCCCTTACACTGCCACGGCCGTGTGGCCAAATTCCTGCACAACTCCATTTACAGGTTTGCTGACGACATGATCGCTGTAGGTCAGATCTCAAACAATGATGAGACAGAATCCAGGAACGAGATTGAGTGCTTATCACATGGTGTAAACACAACAAACTCTCCACCAATGTCAGCAAAATGTAGGAGCTGGTCCTTGACTTTAGGAAACAGAATGGAGGGCACCCCTCCATCTGCATCAATGGTACTGAGGTGAAGATGGTCAGGAGCATCAAGTTCCTGGGAGTGATGATCACCAACAATTTGCATGGTATACACACACCGTCACAACTGTCAAGAAAGCACAACAACGCCCCTATGTGTTCAGGAGGCCAAGGAAATTCTGCACATCCACAAAGGCTTTTTCCAATTATTTTGGAATCACCATAGAAAGCATCCTATCTGGATACATCACAGCATGGTATGGTATCTGCTGTTCCCAAGACTGTAAGGAACTACAGAGTTGTGAACACAGCCCAGCCCATCAGCAAACCAGCCTTCCATCCATGACTCCATCTATACTTCCCACTGCCTCGGGAAAGCAACCAACATAATCAAAGATCTCTCTTATCCTAGTTATACTCTCTTCCACCCTCTTCCGTGAGCAGAAGATATGAAAGTTTAAGTACATATACACACAGATTCAAGAACAGCCTCTTCCCAGCTGTTATCAGACCTCTGAACAGACCTGTCAAACTTTGACGTTGATCTCTCTGTCTGCACCTCCTCTATGGCTATAACGTTGTCTTCTACACACTGTTCTGCTGCCCTGATGCACTTTTATGGTGTGATCTGCCTATATAGCACACAAAACCACACTTTTTATGTATCCCAGTACATGTGACAACATTAATTCTAATAAAATCAAATCAAGCATGCTACAGGTCTTGCTTCACTACTTTCCATACTGTGAGATAACAACACATCCAAAGCTTGTGGCAAAGCATCATATAATGAAACAAATTGGTTCTTGGGATCCTAGTAGGCAGAATAGTGTCACTAATCAGTACTTTATTTGCTCATCAAAATGTTTTCTGGTATTTCCAAACTATTTCATCTTTGACACTTGATTCTGTGGGTGAAGTTGTTACATAAGTCAAGGAATGTATTCAGGTTCATAATGATTAGTGAGCATTATTCACAATTCTTTGTTTTCTGGTCTTTTGTTTTCAAATCTCTTTATCCTTCTGCACTGGGTGGATTTTCTTTTTATTAATTCATTTGTCAGATTTGGGTGTCGCTGTTAGGTCAGCATTTATTGCCCATACTTTATTGCCCACAGGCCAGTTAACAGTCAGCCACACTGGTGTGGATCTGGAATCACAGGTAGGCCAGACAGGGTAAGGACAGTAGTTTTCCTTCCCTGAAGAACATCAGTGAAGCAGATAGGTCTTTGTAACAATGTGGCTCTCACACACTGAGATCCACACTCAGCACCATGTGTCACCATATGCACACTCTCGACCTCTTTCCATCAGCATCGCCTCATGTTGGGTCAGAGCTGTCGTGCTCTCCAGTTCCTCTTCATCCTTTGGCTCTTTTGATGTTCTAACAAGAAACTTTTTTGTTTACTTTCAGATGTTAAAGATCACAACATGTAACAATTTTATGATACCCACACCCCTCTGGAACCTTTCTTCCCTCCCCTTCACACTCAGTTCATCCCTTCTCCTAATCCCATTTCCTGGCATTCAATTACTGACCCTTCTGATCTTTCGTTGTCTGATGCTGAAAGTTCTGTACTTAGTTTTACCCTCTGCACCCTGACCTCAATGAGTTTTGGGCACAAACTCTTCTTCTGTCACATGCCCATTTGGACAGGAGTCCTCTCCCCATCCCACAGACCTCTTCACCTGCCTCCAACACATTCCTTCCACCTGGACCTCACCTTCTGATCTTTTACTTGCACTTGACTTGTTAATTGAGAACTGTCAATGTGACATTGGTCATCTCAATTTCTCTGCCGTCTTTACTCATTCAAACGTATCTCCTTCTGTACTGACTGCACTCCATGCTCTCAGATCCAATCCTGACTTTGTCATCAAGCCTGCCAACAAGGGTGGTACTGTTGTTGTCTGGGATACTGACTCTACATTGCAGAGGCCGAGAGCCAGCTCTCTTAGGTGTACAAGGTAATGAGAGGCATTGACAGAGTCGATAGCCAGAGACTTTTCCCCAGCGCAGGATTGACTGCCATGAGGGGTCATAGTTTTAAGGTGTTAGGAGGAAGGTATAGAGGAGACGTCAGAGGGAGGTTCTTCACCCAGAGAGTTGTGAGCGCATGGAATAGTTTACCAGTGGTAGTCGTGGAAGCGGAGTCATTAGTGACATTTAAGCGACTGCTCGACATGCACATGGACAGCAGTGAATTGAGGGGAATGTAGGTTAGGTTATTTTATTTTTGGATTAGAATTATTCCACAGCACAACATCGTGGGCCAAAGGGCCTGTACTGTGCTGTACTTTTCTATGTTAATCCTACGTTAAGGCACCACTTCTTTTCTCCTCCGGACCATGGCTCCATCATAGAATATCAGACTATTGGTACCCACAATGATCACTAATCTCATTTCATTTAGCGACCTCCTCCCAACTGTCTCCAAGCTCATTGGCCCCCAACCCCACGCAGCTTGCTACTACACCCTTCCCAAAATCTACAAACTGTCCCAGGCAAACCAATGTTTCTGTCTGCTCCTGTCCCACAGAACTCATCTCTTCTTACCTCAACTCAATTTTTAAATTAAAAGAAGCATCAAATAGTTCAGGCTGAATTCAAAATTTATACATTGCCGAATATACATAAAAGAGCGTACAAGTTTTATTTATTCCTCATATGCTATCATCACCGTACATATTACGTTAATTCACTTATTTCTCATCACTTAAAAGAATAGTTGTTGCAAAACTGGAGTAAAGCATTTCAGTGAGGAAAGTATCCGTTACACATGTGCATTTGAGGTGGCAATATCCACATCTTAAATGAAAAAAAATGTGCAGCTCTGGTTAGCTAGTAGGATCATTGACATTGCACACTATCCAAGTCTGATTCAGTTATGCCATTGGGAGATAATGCTGTCGTGGTGATGTCATTTGAATACAAATTCAGAGGAAACTGGATATATCGGTCAAAATCCCCAGCGGCAACAAATAAAATTTAAAATTAATTAATTAACCTGCTTGTCTCAGTGATAATAACCATAAAACAGCCACTGATTGTTGTAAAAACCCATCTGATCCACTAATGCCTTTTAGAGAAGGATACCTGTGTTGTCCAGTTCATATGCAACTCCAGAGCCACAGCAATGTATTTAACCCTGAAGTTCACTTTGTAAAAACCTAGTAAACCACTTAGTTCAAGGACACTTAGAGATGGGCATCAAATGCTGGTCTTACAGTTATATTCACATCCAATGAGAGAACAAAAAAGGGAAATATTATAAAAAAATTATAACTGAGACAACTGCTGATGCTGATATTCCATACCAGCCTTACTCCACCCCATCATGTTACATCCTTTTAACCTTCTGACTACACCACAAAATTGCTTTAGGAGTGACTTTTCTATTCATACTAGCCAAGATCATCTGGAGCCAGTTTTATTACAGACTGAACTGGACAGGTTTGAAAGGTAGAATCAGCAAAAGTTAAAAGGTGCAGAATGTCAGAAATATAGTTGGGAGTGCATTGAACAAAATTAGGCAGGCATTGCCTGTGGCCAAAGCATAACATATTGAAATTTGAAAATTATCAGGGACGTTTTTTCTCTCAAAGCTATAGTGCTAAAAAGTGAGCCCAGCTGTTGAATGGCTGAATATTTCCAGCTAAACTGATTAATGTGTGTAAGTATTGATACTGTTGTTACTGAATAGCATTTTCAGTGCTGCAAGCAAGCCAGCTGCTAAGGACTTGCCTTGCTTATCAAACACAAACAAATTAATGTACACAGTAATAAAAAGGAGTCAAAGGAACATAATTTAGAAGTATTTGCTGCCACACAAGCACATATTGCTTTAAAATTCCATTTAACATTTACACCATTCTTCTGTTTTACGTTTGAGGTGGAGTGGAGGGATTGAGTGCATCAAATTCTTTGATCAACAGTTATTCTTTCTCTTAATAAATTAACCCTCTGCTTAACAACAATTGGAATGATACCATTAACTCTCAATAGGTATTAAATGTACTCAGTCAGAAAGGCAAATTTTCTTTTAATCACGTCACAACATTTATGTCCAGTAATTTATTACAGCATTTGTGTTTGTTTCATAGTGACTAATTTGTGTTGAGATAAGAAAAGAATGTAGCAAAACTACTGCTGTCTGGCAATAAAAGGAATGAGGATAAGCAGCTGCCATCTAGTTACTTCACCCTTTGGAAAAGGGAAAGATGTTTTACCTAAGCATTTAAGAAAAATTAGTACACTTGTTTTGTTTTTAATATTTTTAACTGGGAGATTGCTATGGTGGTTTTGGAGGAGTTGTCCTTGATCTGTGGCAGCGAGTTCGGAGGCGGCCATACTTACAAGCAGAAACTCTAACATGGCACTGTCTCACAGCTTGATTCCTGGCATGGGTCAATCATTGGGATCAGCCACTCATTCACCAGAGATGGGCAGGCAATCAAACTATGGAAGGGCTCAATTAGTGGCTATCTTTGGAGATGACAGCACATTGGCCAGCATCAGACAGCCCTATATTGTGTCTGAGTTTGATGGCTGGAAAAATAAAATTGTAGACTGATGCAGAAGCATGTATCTCAAAGGCTGAAAGTGTAGTACAGTGGTGGTCAAATGAATTCATGGGGAAACGCTTCCCCGCCAAAGTCATTACCCTGCAGTTCTGGACCATCTACATCCTTTCACAACAGCCTCCATTTTGAAGCATCTTCTAAATCTCCCTCTCCCCAATCCGCTCTCACATCTACTTCTCAGGCTGCTTATAGAACATAGAACAGTACAGGCCAGGCCCATAGGCCCACGGTGTTGTGCCAAACTTTTACACTAATCCTAAGGTCTCTCTAGTCTCCACCCCTACATTATACCATCATCCATATGCCTATCTAATAGCTGCTTAAATGCCCCTAATAAGGCCGACTCCACTACCCTCTCCAGCAATGCATTCCACGCCCCGACCACTCTCTGAGTAAAGAATACTAACATTGTCAGCAAAGTCCTCTAAAAGAAGGGTCTAGGCCCGAAACACCAGCTTTTGTGCTCCTAAAATGCTGCTTGGCCTGCTGTGTTCATCCAGCCTCACACTTTGTTATCTAATAGTCCCTATGTTTGACTGTCCAAGGCCATTGACTGTCCAATGTCAAAGAGCCATTCACTTAGCTAAATTGGCTAATGAAACAGAAAGGGCCTATTCATTGGGCAGCTGCTGTAACAAAATGTAGCAGTGGTGGGTGGAGGGAAAAGGGCTTCAAAACTTTATGAAATCTAGAAATCATTGAATGTTCATGGATTTTATAAATTCAGATGATTCTCAGTTGCAACGGCTCCAGTTCTAATTGAGCACCACTATCTGCAAGTTCTCCTCCAAGCCAGTCACCATCTTGACTTGGAAATTGTCACCATTCCTTCACTGTCACCGGGTCAAAATTCTAGAACTCCCTCCCTCAGGGTATTGTGGGTCAACATACAGCACATCAACCGTCGTGATTCAAGAAGACAACTCACCACCACCTTCTCAAGGACAACTAGGCATGAGCAATAAACACTGGCCCAGCTAGTGATGTCCATATCCCACGAGTGCATTAAAAAGCTTATACTCCTCGTTTAAACATGGTCTGAAAAGGGCTGGTGTAAAGTACGTATCCTATCCAGGTAACTATTGCTACAATTTATTTTTACAGAAAAATGCTAGGTGACCTGGAGCAAGTTGACTCCATATAAATTAAATTGCTGTATTTACCATTGAAACAAATGGCAAGCCTGTGACTGTGAATTGTACTAATCTTGCCATAATACCAGCAATCCAACGGCCACATTTTTTGGCACCAATCCAAGATGCAGCAAACTTAGAGCAAACTCACTTTCTTTTTATAAAATGATTTACTGGTGTCACTCTTTACACTGGGCAACAAAGAATGAAAACAGCATAAAATATGTCACGCATGGTGAATTAACAAGTAACCCCTCTTTAACTCAGAAAGACAGAAAGAGCTTTATATTAAAAGACTTAGAATATTTCTCTCACTCCTTTCTTGTTACAGACATAGGTAGGCAGGATTGACTGAGATTAAAAGAATAAAAGGTTCTGAAATAATATTCTTTTTCTTGGTGTAGGTTCCTTAACCAAATGTATACACTCTCACTGCTTCTCACTTTAATCAACCTGTTCAGTCATGCTGTGATACAGCTCTGGTTCTGATGAAATGTAAACCCAGACCACTAGCTCAAAAGGACACAACTACTGCATCATAAGACCCCGTTACATATTGCTTCTTGTCTCTAAAATTCATGTTGTGGTGAAGAAGTGGTGCTTCAAATAAAAAAAAGATTTAAAACAGTGATGCAGTATGTCACTTTTGTCCCTATCAAACATCTATGTATGTGCATATCAGTTACTTTCACTTGAGCAGAATTGTGGCACATAGCTATAACTAATGGTTGCAAGGATTAAATTTTGTGGAGTATCAATATTCTCTTAACAGCACAAATTACTTCACAGTGAAGAAGGCCATTTAACCCATCTTAATTCAGTCATCCAGAACATTCCAACAACTAATTGCTTTTTGAATGATTAGAGGATGGTTACTCACACAAGGACTGTTTGAATTGAGAGGTTAAATGGTGATCATTCTTCTCATGAAGTAGTCAGCTCTGATATTAATCCTAACGTTTCCCTTTTATTGCTGTGCATCTGTATGTCACTGAGTTATTCCAGTTCTCCATTTTAAAGTAGTATTCTCAATTATTCTTTTCCAAATCATTTACTGTATAACATGCCTCTATTTGATCCTATCCTTTTGAACATTAAATGCCAAGAGATCGGAAAGCTGTTAAGTGAATCTCCTCAATCTCTTAAAATCACCTTGAGCTAATTTCACTGCTTTGGACATCTAATCTGACAACCTTTGTGAATAGAAGTTGCCACCAACTGAAATAACATTTAGATGTCATCAACAGTTATGAAAACATATTGCAAAAGCTTCAATTAAACACATTGGCACTAAGATTTGTTGGTATCACACCTGCCTATATGGCTTAAAGAAGTGTGAGTGACTGCCCATGTCAACAAGACAGCATTTAGTGAAATGCAGTATTGAGGAGTCCCTTCTAAGTTGAAGTCAATGGTAATCAAGGGGGAAATCTCCACTGGTTGGGTTCATACTTGGAATAAAGGAAGATGGTCTTGGTTGTTGGATGCCAGTGCTCTCAGCCCCAGGACATTACTGCAGGACTTCTTCAGGACCATGTCTTAGGCCCAACCAGTTCTCAATTGCTTCATCAATGGCCTTTTGTCCATCATAAGGAAAGAGATGGCGACATTTGCAGGATCATAAAGGATGTTTACTATTTTTGCAAATCATCAGCAACAAGATCTGGGTAACATCCAAATTTGGGCTGATAAGTGGCAGGTAATATTCATGTCATACAAGTGCCAGGCGATGACTATTTCCAACAAGTGAGAATTTAACTATTATCCCTTGACATTAATTTACATTAATTGATAATTAATTTACATAACTTGACATGAATTGCTGAATTCCTAATATTCAACATTCTGGAGCTTAAGTCCATAGATGTGAGGTTGGAAAAAAACAGCAGGTCAGACAGCATCTGAGGAACAGAAAAGTCAACATTTTGGATCGAAACCCTTCATCAGGACTTAGGGTGGGGTGGGGGGAAGGGAAGCCCAGAAGTAAATAGAGGGAGGTGAGGCTGGGGGAAGGATAGAAGAGATGGTGACAGGTGTTATTGTGATTCGTCCATGGAAAGGGTGGAGTGGATTGATGAGTAGGAAGATGGACAGTTTAGGTCAGGTCAGGGTGGGTGAGGGCTGAATATGGGCTAAGGCTTGGGTGGAGGGATTTTGAAGCTGTGAAGTCACCTGCAATCAGACCCACCCACCAAAAATATATTTTCCTCCCAGACCTCTCTGCTTTCGACAAGAACCACCCATTCTGTGACTCCCTTTTCAGCTCTACACTCCACACCAATTTCTCCACCATACTGACACCTTTCCCTGCAACCACTAGAGGTGCAACACCTGACTGCACCTTCCCTCTCACCTCCTCCGTAGTCCACGCTCTGCATGCACAAACCAATCCTATCTTCCAGTTACTATCCACTTGAATTCTCCCTCCCACTTCCCTGATGACATGCCCATCAATGGGCCTCCTCCACTGTCAGAATGAGGCCAAATGTAAACTGAAGGAACAACACCTGAAATTTGCCTTGGGAGCTTATAGCCCAATGGCCTCAACATTGACTTCACCAGCTTCAAAATCTCTCCAACCCCCAGCCTTATCCCACATCAAGCCCTCCCACTCCTTGTCACCCACCCTCCCTGACCTAACCTGTCCATCTTCTTACTCACCTATCTGCTCCACCCTTCCCACAGACCAATCACAATAACCTACATCCACCAATCACCATTTCTCCTACTATTGCCCCTGCCCTAGCACCTGCCCCAGCCGCACACACACCCTCTATTTATTTCTGGACTCCCCTCCTCCTCCCCAGTCCTGATGAAGGGTTTCTGCTAGAAACATTGACTTTCCTCCCCCTCAATGCTGTTTGACATCTATGGATTCTGGCTTCCAGCATCTGCAAGCCTTATTGTCACCAAATCCTGGAGGTTAAGTTTGACCAGAAACTGAACTGAACCAGCCATATACAAGAACGGAGCAGAGGTTAGGAATGCAGCACACATCATTTGATGTACATATCATGTCTGTATAATATAACAAAGATATATTACAAATCTGCATGCCTCTATACATCACTATTCAGGAGTGTGAACAAATGGTCTCCATTTAGCTGAATGACATTAGCTTTAATAACATTCAAGAGGTTCAATACAATGGAAAATAAAGCAATCCTCTTGGTCACTGCCCCATCTACCAACTTAAACATTTACTGCCTTCAGTACTTCCGCATCGTCACAGCAGTATGTAACATATGCAAGATGTGCTGTAGCATCTCACCAAGGGTCTTTCAACAGCGCTTTCTACATCAGTAACCTCTATAACCAAGATAGATGAGGGCAACAGATACATTGGAACAAGACCATCAACATGTTCCCCTCCAAGCCACATGCCACCCCGACTGTTATCTGTATTGGAATTCAGCACTGAAGAATGTTGCTGGTTCAAAATCTTGGGATACCCTTCCTGACAGAACAGTAAATGTACCTGTGCCACATGGACTGTAGCCCCTCAAGAAGACAGCTCATCACAAAGGGCAATTATGAATGCCAACAACACTCATACAATGCACACAGAAATTGAATAAAAGTGCTTATTGGTCAACGTAAGCATTGCTAATCAGAGTGTCTATCTAACCATTCCGAACACCATGGAAAAAAAAACTATCTATGCTTTGGAGCGAAAGTAAATAAAAAATATTGCTGAGCATAAAAGAGATGATACAGGAGGAATGGTTAGAAAAATAGAAGCTCCAAAATCTAGAAATGAAAGTGAGCTCACCAAGTAAGCTTTTGAAACTTAATTTTAGTTTTACAACAAGTCAAATTCAAATATGCCTATAATTTACTTTTATTTCCTCATGGCATGAGATGTGAGCACACAGGCAAAGCAGCATTTATTGCTGATATATGGATTCCATTGAGAGTATTAACAGTTAACAAGTAGTGTGATAGTGGAGTTATTAGTACACCAGCTAAGATCTGGGTAACAAGTTTTCTTCCCCAAGGGAAAGTAGTAATCATGCTAGCTTTCCTTATGAAAAACCTGCAGTGTTTATGGTTATAAATTAAACTCAACGATTCAACACAGAACATAAATTTAGACCAATAGAGGTAATTATAAAATTGACAGCACAAAGAATGTGTTCCTCCTGAAAGTTTGCATTTGGATGTGGACTGGTAAAAAATTGAAATAATTAAGCATTCTGGATTGTGGAGACTAACAGATGAATGCTCAAAATGCTGCAATGAAAATGTGAGCTTCAACAGGCCGTTTTTTTTATAGTTACAGTATACAGGCCCTTCAGCCCACAATGCAGATTCTCCCTGGCTTGCTGTGCAGTCATGGTGACTGTGGCAATGTCTCCCAGAATTCCACTGTGATGACTTTTAGCTGCCCTCTGATTCACTCCATTATACTTGATAATATATTTTAAAAAGAAACAGTTGGTTGATACATTCTCACAGCTTTTATTATCCCAACATTCACATGTCTTCGAGTCATTCTATTACACAATTAATGCCTGCACCTTCAATATAACAGGCAATTGAAAAATTGCATTTTTCAAAGTCTTCAGTCTGAAATTTAAATGAGAATGCAACATTAAGTGAAAGATAAAGATTATATCCTAATGAGTTACTTTGAGTCATAGATAAGTCTTCACTGTACGGTGTTGTTGCACTTAAACATGTTAGCTTGGAACTTTTTAAAACATTAAAACGTGCAGAGCCGACAGCCTCAACTTGTGGCTCCTCTGGAGTTGAATTGGCCCTTCAGTCAGAAAGTCATGCTCAGCATTAGGATTTCATACCCAAGCTGACTTAATTGAGAGATGCAAGCTAAGTTAGTGAGCAAGTGTTAATTAACACATAATAAAATGACAACAACATTTGTTCAGTTTTCTGTAATATATTTCTTTCCCCACGCATGTAAACTGGGTGTTCGGCTTCCTTCAGCACTGACATTCAAGCTGAATGTGAAAATCAGTTTAAAGAGATCAATAATGAGATTGTATTATTGCCAGGTCATTGCTGAAGTGTTTATCCTATTTTCCTATTGAAACAAATAGTTTTGAAGAGCCCTTGTATCTGCTATTGTGCTGTTGTATTTCTATGTGTGATACCACAGTTAGATATTGTTAATATCTCTGTTTTCGAGGATGAAGCAGAGAAGCAACAGTCAGGTCAGGTTGTACCATTATCCATTTCTTTTTCCATGGAGAACACAAGTGTTAAAAGGCCCTACAAAGTTACAAAAAGGAGCATTTGTGAGACAGTATTCTATAGAATAAAGGCTAAATTTGTCGAATCTCTCTGTGTAACTTAATCCCTGAAGTGCAAGTGTCATCCTTGAAAATGTGTGTTGAACTCCAAGGCCAAAACATCTTTCCTAAAGTAAACTGCCCAGATATGATCACAGTACTCTCAGTGGGATCTAACTAGGGGTTTGTATAACTTTTTTTATTCATTCATGGGATGTGGGCATCCTGGGCCTAGCCAGCATTTATTGTTAATCTCTAATTGCCCAGAGTGCAGTTAAGTATCAACCACATTGCTGTGAGACTGGAGTCACATGTAGGCCAGACCAGGTAAGGATGGCAGGTTTCTTTCATCAAGGACACTAGTGAACCAGATAGGTTTATCCCTGACAATCAAAAATGGTTTCATGGTCATCATTAGACTCCGAATTCCAGTTATTTATTGAATTCAAATTCCACGATCTGCCACGACAGGATTTGAATTTGTGTCCCCAGAACATTACTTGGGTCTCTAGATTAATAGCCTAGTGATAATACTACTAGCCCATAGCCTCCCTAACTGTGGCAAAGCATCTGCATCTTTATACCCTGCCCTTTAGATATGAAGGTCAGTATTCAGTTAGCCCTCTTGACTATTTACTGTAGCTAACGGTGGCATTTTAAAAAGCTACATATCTGATAATGAGGGACCTTTTCCAACGCTTCACCATGAATCTCAATTGAAGGCTTTAGTATGTCGAAAGTAAAGTGAGAGTGATGCTGTGTGCTTTTCAATGGCAATGCGATGAATGCAATAAAACCTGGTACATCTAGACAGAAAGACAGCAGAAATGTAAATTGTAATGGCCTTCAATTAAAGCTTCAGGAACAAAGAATACTACAGCAAGGGACTTCTGTATGAGGTTAGCAGGAACATATGTGATAACAACCAGGCTAGGGAGAGCAACAGAATCATGAGCTTCAAACTGCTGCCTCAGCCCTGATCCTAGTTAATGATGTGTCCAGAATTAATTCTGAAGGTTTTTTTGAAATGAATTTGAATTAAGACAATTGAAGTTTATAAGCACAAGATTTTTAATAAATTTAAGCTGGTTTATTTATTTATTAAAGAAGGGTACAGGAAATGATGGGTCTTAGCTGTCAGAATAGCAGGCAGTATGGGAATGACATCCAATTCATTACAGGCATGGTCATAAATACACTGTTATGAATCATTTTGATAAAGGATTCTTACGGGCTGAATGCACTTACGGATTTGATTAATACATCCGATTGAACGTGATACTTTGGAATTTTAAAATTTCCAGTGTTCTGCCTTTTTTAGGCAGCCTCTCAATGAATTGACTCAACTAGTCCCACCTTGGGATCCATCTGGTGTCAGCTTACCAAGAGCTTCCAGTTGGTGTCATACCTCTTAAAGAAACTGTGGGCTGTTGGCTTCTCATTAAAATATAATGTGTCCAACCATAATAATAGTATCTTCCAAAAACATCTGAAATTTGCAAATTCATAGTCAGTAATTAATCACACAAAGACTTATCATATACTTTAGCAACTGCCCTTGTGTCTCAACAGGGGTCATTTGGCATCACTCTCGCCCTTCAAATTGGACAGTGTGGGCTCTGGAGGAGGTGGAGGGCGTGGGTGGTGTCACGGACGTAGGTAGGGAGTTCCTGGACCAAAGGGGAGAAGATGGAGTCCAGATAGGTGGAGATGAGTTCGGTGGGGCAAGAGCAGGCTGAGACGATTGGTCGACCAGGGCAGGCAGGTTTGTGGGTTTTGGGAAGGAGATAGAAACGGGCCGTGCGGGGTTGGGGAACAATGAGGTTGGAGGCAGTGGGTGGGAGGTCCCCTGAGGTGATGAGGTCATGAATGGTGTTGGAGATGATGGTTTGGTGCTCGGGTGTGGGGTCATGATCGAGGGGGCGGTAGGAGATGGTGTCGGAGAGTTGGCGTCTGGCCTCGGCGATGTAGGGGTCAATGCGCCATACTACCACTGCGCCACCCTTGTCTGCAGGTTTGATGGTGAGGTTGGGGTTGGACCGGAGGGAGCGGAGGGCTGCCCGTTCAGTGGGGGAGAGGTTGGAGTGGGTGAGAGGGGTGGAGAGGTTGAGGCGGTTAATGTCTCGACGGCAGTTGGAGATGAAGAGGTCGAGGGAGGGTAGGTAACTCCCCACCTACGTCCGCGACACCACCCACACCCTCCACCTCCTCCAGGACTTCCAATTCCCTGGCCCCCAACACCTCATCTTCACCATGGACGTCCAGTCCCTATACACCTGCATTCCGCATGCAGATGGCCTCAAGGCCCTCAGCTTCTTCCTGTCCTGCAGGCCCGACCAGTCCCCCTCCACCGACACCCTCATCCGCCTAGCCGAACTCGTCCTCACCCTCAACAACTTCTCTTTTGACTCCTCCCACTTCCTACAGACTAAGGGGGTGGCCATGGGCACCCGCATGGGCCCCAGCTATGCCTGCCTCTTTGTAGGTTACGTGGAACAGTCCCTCTTCTGCACCTACTCAGGCCCCAAACCCCACCTCTTCCTCTGTTACATTGATGACTGTATCGGCGCCGCCTCTTGCTCCCCAGAGGAGCTCGAACAGTTCATCCACTTCACCAACACCTTCCGCCCCAACCTTCAGTTCACCTGGGCCATCTCCAGCACATCCCTCACCTTCCTAGACCTCTCAGTCTCCATCTCAGGCAACCAGCTTGTAACTGATGTCCATTTCAAGCCCACCGACTCCCACAGCTACCTAGAGTACACCTCCTCCCACCCACCCTCCTGCAAAAATTCCATCCCCTATTCCCAATTCCTCCGCCTCCGCCGCATCTGCTCCCACGATAAGACATTCCACTCCCGCACATCCCAGATGTCCAAGTTCTTCCAGGACCGCAACTTTCCCCCCACAGTGATTGAGAACGCCCTTCACCGCGTCTCCCGTATTTCCCGCAACATGTCCCTCACACCCCGCCCCCGCCACAACCGCCCAAAGAGGATCCCCCTCGTTCTCACACACCACCCCACCAACCTCCGGATACAACGCATCATCCTCCGACACTTCCGCCATCTACAATCTGACCCCACCACCCAAGACATTTTTCCATCCCCACCCCTGTCTGCTTTCCGGAGAGACCACTCTCTCCGTGACTCCCTTGTTCGCTCCACACTGCCCTCCAACCCCACCACACCCGGCACCTTCCCCTGCAACAGCAGGAAATGCTACACTTGCCCCCACACCTCCCCCCTCACCCCCATCCCAGGCCCCAAGATGACATTTCACATTAAGCAGAGGTTCACCTGCACATCTGCCAACGTGGTATACTGCATCCACTGTACCCGGTGTGGCTTCCTCTACATTGGGGAAACCAAGCGGAGGCTTGGAGACGGCTTTGCAGAACACCTCTGCTCAGTTCGCAACAAACAACTGCACCTCCCAGTCGCAAACCATTTCCACTCCCCCTCCCATTCTTTAGATGGCATGTCCATCATGAGCCTCCTGCACTGCCACAATGATGCCACCCGAAGGTTGCAGGAACAGCAACTCATATTCCGCCTGGGAACCCTGCAGCCTAATGGTATCAACGTGGACTTCACCAGTTTCAAAATCTCCCCTTCCCCAACTGCATCCCTAAACCAGCCCAGTTCGTCCCCTCCCCTCACTGCACCACACAACCAGCCCAGCTCTTCCCCTCCACCCACTGCATCCCAAAACCAGTCCAACCTGTCTCTGCCTCCCTAACCTGTTCTTCCTCTCACCCATCCCTTCCTCCCACCTCAAGCCGCACCCCCATCTACCTACTAACCTCATCCCACCTCCTTGACCTGTCCGTCTTCCCTGGACTGACCTATCCCCTCCCTACCTCCCCACCTATACTCTCTCCACCTGTCTTCTTTTCTCTCCGTCTTCGGTCCGCCTCCCCCTCACTCCCTATTTATTCCAGAACCCTCACCCCATCCCCCTCTCTGATGAAGGGTCTAGGCCCGAAACGTCAGCTTTTGTGCTCCTGAGAAGCTGCTTGGCCTGCTGTGTTCATCCAGCCTCACATTTTGTTGTCTTGGATTCTCCAGCATCTGCAGTTCCCATTATCTCTATTGCCTGGAATGGCTGGGTTGTCTTAAAAGGAAAGGTTGAATAGGCAGTGCTTGCATCTGCTGGAGTTTAGGCTAGTAAGAGGCGATTCAATCAAAAACATATAAGATCCTGAGGGTCTTGACAGGATGGATGTGACGAGGATGTTTCCTCTTATAGGAGAATCGAGGATTATAGTTTAAAAATTGGATGTCTCGCATACAAGATAGAAATAAAGGCAAAGAAAAATTCTGACAAAGGGTGATGAGATTCTGGATCTTTTTCTCTAAAACTATGATGGAAGTAAAACCTTGAATATTTTCATGACAAACGTGGACAGATTCTTGGTTAGCAAGTGGGTGAAAGCTTATGGCCGGTAGGCGGGAGTGTGGATTTCAGGTTACAATCAGATCAGCCATGATCTTAATAAATGGAAAACTCAAGAGCTTGAATGGCTACTCCTACTCCTTGCCTGGATGTTCATCTGTTTCTCACTGCACAGAGGCTGTAGATTTGCACAGTATTCTGCAAGTAGCAGCATCTGTAGTATATTGTTTTTGATTTACTGGCTAACTCTAGTTGAAAATATGATGGTGGGTTTCCTTCTCACACAGATTGTGGCTGTTTAAGGGTGCCTTAAAATGTTTTGAGGTGTTGTGGGAGGAAAGAAGGGGGTGCAGGTCAATGTTTTTGATGCAGCAATAATGAAGAAACAAACTTGGTGGGAACGTATAAACTTTGTCCTCCCATGAACCTGCTTCCTTTGTCCTTTGGATAGTAATAAGTAATACAAAGGAAGTCTAAGTCCTGTGGGTAGAATACTGTGTAGCCAAGATGTGCTGGTAATGGAAGGGGTGAATTTTTAAGGTGATTGGTGGGAGTCCATTAAGTGGACTACGGGAACTATAGTCTGATGTTGAGTTTCCCTCATCTAGACACATAAAAAGTATTCCATCACACTTCTGATTTGACTTTTATAGGTTGAAGAGAGTCATAGGATGAGCCATAAAATGCAGTATGCACAGCCTCTCACCCAAGCCAGTAGCCGTGGCTTTTATATGGCTGGTCAATTGGCCACTAGTAAACATTGCTGATGCTGGGGAACCCGTAATGGTCAAGCCAATGAAAGGCAAGGTAAAGGCTGTCTTTCATTACAATCAGTCGTTGCCTGGCAACTTTGCAGTGTGAATCTTATTAATGACTTTTGAGGCCAAGCCTAGATGTTGCCAGGTCTTCATGAACACAGAATACTTAATTGTTCGAGGAATTACAAAATACAAAGGTTTAAATTGTAATTTAAATATTTCAAATAATCCTAAACATTGATAGTTTTAAAGGTAGAAATAGAAACAATTTCTTTAACCAAATTTCTTGACATCCCTCTTATAATTGCCATCTTTTATTCCATGCTAATTTAGGGTTACAGCCCGCTAAATCTATTTGGGATGTTTGTCTGTTGGTGTTACATAAACACAACGTGCTATTGCTTCTTTTGTCCATTTCACTAGGACTTCCATAGTTACACTTTCTGTCTACAGAGGTAATTTTTAAATGCATAACTGTTAACTTCTGAGGTGGCAATCTTTCACAGTTGGTACGACACTTACTGGCCTGCATTCAATCTAACAGTTGTGCAGAGCCATTTTTACAAGTCTACTACACATCTCCCTGTGACTTCTTACAGAGTGAAGTGATTCTGTGAACGTTTCCACAGAAACACACTGAGCTTCTTCAGTCCTTTGATTCTGTAGTCATGATGCAAAATAGTATCACCCATGCTGATGGAAAAGAGTACATCAGTGACATATATTGAAGTAGGACAATTTGCCCATGTGCAAAGTGCACGGAAGCTGAAATTCCCACAGCAGGATCTACACATGGACAAAGCAAAGTTTCAATGGTCAAATCATGCGAAGGCTAATTCTCCTAACGTACATGAAGATGGAGCTGTGAATTTGATAGGCAGTGGTTCTGAGAAACAACCTGAAACAAATGAACAGATAGTAAGAACTGTCGATTAACTCAGCTTTGGTCTTCCCTTGCCTCTTTGATTTTAACTGTTCGACTTCTTGGCTTCGCTAAAGGTTAAACCATCTTATTTTTGGATATTGATGACCTGGGTTTCTAATCCAAGTATTTTCCATTTTTGCATAAAAATTGATGGTATATCTTTAATAAAAATTACAACAGCTGTAAGGTCTCTGAAGTAAATCATTCCTGATGGTGGACAATATTGCAGCTAAACTTCCCGTTCATATTAGGAGTTTAACATATGAAGTCAGATGTGCTCAGAACTCCTTTGTATAAAAGTTGAGTGATTAAGCTGGGCATAGAAGATTTAAAAAGTAGAAGCAATAGTGAAACTGGTAATACTGAGGTATAAGTCAGACTGTGAGTAAATCAGTTAACTGTGTCATTGTTATGCTTCTGAGATCAATGCAAATACATGAGTATAATCTTCAAGGATTTGCAATAATGACATTCCACCTTTCATTGAATTTTTAAAGAACTTCGCTCATGCAGCTAAACATAGCTTTTCGTATTTCAAACAAAACTTGGCACCAATACAAAGTAATGAAAAGTTTTCTTCTTTAAACATATTCACATCAACATGCAGAGAAGGGGCCATTCTTTGAAGATTAATACCCTTAATGCCATGAGATGGGGAAACTGAGTCAATAACGACGTAGAGGGCTGCACAGGTAAATGAACCCAGGTTAAAAAGATACCTTCGATATGTCTATTCACCTACTTGTTCACACTGTAGCATTCACAAAAGACATAAATGAAGCAAACACATAGGTTTAGTTAACCGGAGCAGGCTTTGTGAGCTAAATCACCTGCATTCAGCATTATGTACTATGTCTCCCACAACTTTGTACTGCAGGCTTCATGCCCATTGACAGATTTAAGTCTGACTTACAATTGTGAGGGTATTTGCACAGGTGATTTCTTTAAACTCAAAAGGTAAAATGCTAGATCATTTTCTCTTGTTCCTCAGCAGTTGTACAAGAATTAAGTTATAACTCTAGTTTCACTTTTTGTTCTGATATTTTCCATATAAATTATTAAAAGTGGAAGTTTTCACTTTCCTTTTGCTACTTAGTCAAGTTGAAAAATATCACAGGATCTATTTGTTGGAAGAACTTAACTCATGGCCCTTAATCAGGTAGGAACAGATTAACCCCACAAATGCTGATCAAAATCAGGCATAAGTATGTGATGAGAATATTGGGGTAGAGAGAGAAATGGATTGTGAAGGGAATGGGTGTGTGTTTCATATTGCAGTTCGTGAATAGCTGGCTGTAGAACAGATTTATAAATGTGTGACCACTCACCATAGCAGCTAGCTAGTGGTAAAAATTGATATTAAAGGCTTAAAAGCTGACATCAATTCAGTAGTTGTGAAAATACTTTATTTATCTGTCTGAGTTCAGAGATTAAGCTACAACTATGACCAAAACTAATGTGCCACAAAGCTAAAGGCTATAAACCAAAATAAGATCTCAAAGAGTCAAAAACAGAAATTACTACAGAAATTCTGCTGGTCTGGCAGCTTTGGTGTTGAGAGAAACAGAGTTAACAAACAAGTCCAGTGATTCTGAAGAAAGAACTATAAGTAGCTGACAAAGAATAGCACAGAGTCATGCTTTGTACCCATCTATGGCCTGATTACAAGTGCCTTAACTTTCAGGCGTGTTGATTAGATTAGATTAGATTCTCTATGGTGTGGAAACAGGCCCTTCGGCCCAACAAGTCCATGCCGCCCCTTGGAGATTCCCATCCCCCTATAACCTTCACACCACTGAACACTGCGGGCAATTTAGCATGGCCGATCCACCTAGCTTGCACATCTTTGGACGGTGGGAGGAAACTGGAGCACCCAGAGGAAACCCACGCAGACACGGGGAGAATGTGCAAACTCCACACAGACAGTTACCCGAGGCTGGAATCGAACCCGGGTCCCTGGCGCTGTGAGGCCACAGTGCTAATCACTGAGCCACTGTGCTGCCTTTCTACTCCTCAAATAGGGAAGTGAAGGGCTAAGAAGAATTTCTGATGAAATTCAACAAAGATTCTGTGAAGACTTTTTGAAAGTTTACAAGAAGAAATTAAATTTTGAACCTTTTTCATGATACACAGGCTTGAACTCATGCCAGATCAGTAACAGCCAGATGATACAATCAACCAATTCATAGACAAGTGTCAATGCAAGTTATGGAGTGTGATTTCACCAAACCTAACGTAGCTAAAAGGCTAATGCAGCTGGTCATTGTCTGTTCACATATCGCAGCTTTCCAAAAGGCACTTTTTGACAATATACCAGTGACAATCGATTTGAAGAAAGTCACAGCTACAAAACAGTTGTAGGAGACTGGTGGTATCTGCAAGTCTTTGACTCTGGAACACTTATTGCAGCCATGAACGGATACAGTGGAACGTTTAAATTCTATTCATGAGGTGTGACTTGTCTCAATCACCAAAACAGTGTCCAATATTTTGTGACATATATGAGTTAAGTTCTACAAGAGAACATTAGGCTAAAATGTGTAAGAAATTCAATCATTCAGAAAAACCAAAATACAGCACAATGCTCCACAGTAGCCTGCAAAGAAGTGCCACCCGAGGAACGATGTCAAAGAAGTTGCCAAATTTCCATCCATAGCACACAAGCATGTCAACAAAACCCAAGAGGTAGCCACAACAACACAGCTCACGCACCTTTGTCAGATAGTTTTTGTGGTCACTTTGGCACCCCACACAGAAGCCATCAGAAAAGCTGAAGCCTTTAGGTCTGTACGAATGATATTCTCCAAAAAGAATATGTAACATACATTATACGCCAAGAGTGCCAGTACAAGTGAACTTCTTACAACGGGTCTGACACACCATGCTTTGGTACCATCCATCTTAATGTCACTATCACTCCTTAGGATGGACACCTGGCACTTTTTACATTGTTGAAAGCAACACCAATTGCAGATCTGTTAGTGAGCCTAGCCCCACATATTCTCATAATCCAAAATCTAAGAAAACCATTTGGTTAGAGACAAGAAATACTGCAGTGAATAACACCCCAAAGTTTACCCAGATCACAAGTCAGGACTATGAAGAAATAATCCCCACTTCCCTGCAGAAGTGCAGCTCCAACATCATTCAAGAAACTTGGCAACATCCAGGACAAAGCAGCCAGCGTTATTAGTGCTGGCAGGATCGGGGCACTACAGTACATTCCTCAATTTCTGCTACCCAGAGGTAAATGGTGCAGGCCCTTGTCAAAAGCAAGCCCATATTGCATACCACATTGGATACCACGCACACTTCTAATTTGGCAGTGATTTTCTCATGTCACACTAACACATTCTCCAAATGGGGGCAAAATCTCCTTTATCATAGACACACCAGAATTAAATGCATTATTTAACCACAGGCACTTGTCAGATTCTCAGAGAAATGATAATCGGGTAACCTCCACACAATCAGTTGTTAGCTCCTTCCAAGGCTCCATAAACAAATTTGCAACTACTGCTGATGTGGCACAAGAACTGGTGTATCCATAGACTCACATCATCTGACACTGATCAGGAACAAAGTGTCACGTTTTTGAACATTTCAGCAACTGGCATCCCAATGAAAATTCAACATTTATCAGTAAAAATGTTTACAAGTGTGCTTCATCTCTCCAGTAAATAGATAACTATTGCACCTTTGTACTGTTAGAACCTCTTAATCCTGGTTTCCTACCACCAAGCCTTTTATTTAACTAGTAACATCCCAAATTTTCTCTGAGCCCCAGCTTACCTCATTATTGCAAGCAACAAACATCTCACTATCGCAGTACTTCATGCCTTTCTATGCCATAATGCCTCCCACCCTTACATCTAGAGCTGCACTCTTCAGTAATTTTCCCCTTTGCATCTTAGCCTGCTCCCTCCAAACCCCACAAGTGAGTTTCCACTTGCAGCAACACAGAGCTGTCCCCTGATAACCTCTCTTAACATTTACTGTCCAAACTCCCACGGCTGAATATAGCCCATCCAGAAGATGGACTTAGGAGAGCAGCCTCAACTGAAGATATCCCACCTGACTCAGTTCTATGCAGCTCCCTGACTGACTTACCGGTAACCCTTACTTTGGACCTCACCTGCAGAACTATCCATTGCTCGACCGTGGACTGGAGAAACACAACATCCTGGAACCTGATTTCACCATGTAGCCAACTGACCGTATTAACTCTCTGAACTGAGATTAGATGATTCCCTTGACTGACTGTGGCCTCACTCCTGGATTGGTCATAGTCTCCCTTGACTTGACCAAGGACAACTCCTGTGAGACTTTCAGGCATGGCTATTTGATTGAAACACATTCAGTGTGCTCGCCATGTAAGTGGCTGGTATATGCTGCAGGTGTGACACTGATGTAGCCTGGTGCCACATCACAACATGCCCACCTCCTTGACTGTTCAGCACTGGCAGCCATGCCACGCTGCCTAGTTTTCTGTCTGTGCTAAAAGGCAAAACAGGACAGAGTTACTGTGAACCTGTAAGTTCTTAATGAAGCGGCAATGCACAAATGGGCAGGGCAAAGCAGAGATGCTGTGAGCGGCCAAGTGTAAAATGAATGAGTGCTAAGAAAGCAACCTAAAAGCCCAGAAGTGTATCCTGTTCAGATTCCCATGTTTCCCTGGGACAAAAACCAGTCTGGCAGGAACAGTATGATGTAAACTATCAGTGAGCTCCAAAGCACAACATCGAAGTGGTGAACTGTATCATCAGTTAGTCTGAGAGCAGCCATGATGATGTGGTGAGGCTTACATTTTGCTGACTACAAACTCCATGGTTGGAGAATGCAGGTGATTACTCCAACTGAGAGGTTGGAGAACAATGATCAACATGGCAGCCTGGAGAAGATATGGCAAATTACAGCTGCCAGTAAAAGTTTCTGACTTCCACTGCTGAATAAGGGTCATACCAGGCTTGAGATGTTTCTTACACCACACATGCTGCCATACCTGCTGAGCTTCTCAAGCACTTTCTGTTTTTATTTCAGATTTCCAGCAGCCACAGTATTTTTTTGAATTTTATTGCTTTGGTTTTTTAAGTTGGGTTTAAAGAGGAAAAATTCCAAATTTTAAAATTTGCTTGGAATATTTATAAGATTTTAGCTTAATCTTGGACAAGTTTCCTAATTAATTATTTCATTTTCTGTAAAATTGAACCAAAACAAAAAAGACATTAATGCATTTTACTTCCTGGTTCACTATTTGTCAGAATGTGTCAATATGTTTGTCTGCTTAACCAGCTTGATGCCATCAGTGTTGATGCTTCAAGATCTTCATGACCTGGTGCCAGATTAACGTAGACATTAGGATCCTTAAGTGACCAATTAATGACCATGTAAAAGCCTCATCCCAACTGGCTGAGATTACATCAGCTCCAGAAAAGTCGAGAAGAAGCCCTTCTGCCTGAATGACATTAGGAAAGGGGAAAATCTCATGCCAAAGAGATCCCTAGATCTTTTGTGGGTAGCCATCTGCTTTCATTCCAAACATGATTACAAAATCCAGGCCATTACCTCTCCTTCAAAAAAAGCTTTTCTATTGCTACAAATCTCTCTAATCTTTGGAGTGATGTATCAGCTATTACAGAGTTTATAAACAAGTTCAGTTCTTTGTAGTCAACTCAATTCTAACTATATGTGAATTACTTCCTCTTGTTATCTCGTTTTACTAATGTGCAACAGCATTTTTAATCACTAAGTCTACAACCCTTCTCTTGAAGATCTGCGGATGTACCTACACAAATATACTGCAATAGTTGAAGGCATCTCAGCACTACCTCAAGAACAATTAGAATGGAGAATAAATTCTGTCAAGGATAGTAATCGAACATTGAATGAAGAAGAAATGGGGTGGCGCAGTGTTGCAAATGAAACATTGCCATTTATCACTAAAGGAATGGTCTATAAAGCTTGAGAAGTGTTGTTGTAACTGTAGTAGATGTTGTTGAGACTGCAGCTGACATACTGTGTATAGTTTTGGTCACCTTCCTTGAGAGAGAAGAGAGTCATCGAGAGAGTCATACAGCATAGAAAAAGGACCTTTCACCCACCATGTCTACGCTGATCAACAAAGACCAAACTATACTAATTCCATTTACCTGCAATTGGATCATAGCCTATTGTGCCCAGGCATTTTAAGTGCTCATCCATGTGCTTCTTAAATATTGCATTTCTTGAATGTAATTGCATTGGAGACAGTTCAGAGAAGGTTCACTTGATTAATTTCAGAGATGAAAGGCTTGTCTTATAAGGAGAGGTTCAATAGTTTAGGTCTATACTTATTAGACTTTAGAAGAATGAGAAGAGATCTAATTGAGGCGCATAAGATGCTTAAGAAGATGGGCTAAGTATATTTAGGACAATCTAAATAAGAGGTGTAGGTTTAGGGTAAGGTGTGGCCGATTTAAAACAAAGATGAGGAGGAATTACTTCTCTCAAAGGACCATGGTTCTTTGCAATTCATTTCTCCAGTTGTGGTGAACACCAGAACACTAAATAAGTTGAAGGAGGAGATAGACAGATTTTTTAATTAGTAGCAGGTTGAAGCGTCGTGCAGCTAAGGCAGAAAAGTAGAATTGAGGCCATAATCAGCCATTATGGTATTGAACAGTGGAGCAGGCTCAAGAGGCTGAATTGACTACTACTGTCTTTAGTTCTTCTGTTTTATCAACGAATTCTGAATGCTTATTGAAGAAGACTCTGTTGTCTGGTCTAATCCTAATACTGCACAAATAAAGATACAAGTTTATGTTCATAATGGATTTGTTTTCCTTAAAGAAGTCATGGAGTGTCCCGAGAAATGTAAGCAAGATTTGAAACTGAGCCCATACTGTAACACATCACTGCAAATATGACTGACTGTTTAAGCACTTTATTTGAACTCCCACAGAATGGAATTCCAGTTACGGTGGGTTAAAAAAGCATGATTTGGGTAATTTAGTTTTGAAATGGTCTCATTATCAAGCAAAGAAGGTCACGGAAAGGGTATCATCAAAATGAGCATCCCTTTGGGAGAATATCTTTTATATTGAAACTGCTAATGTTTATCTATCAGATGTGTACGAAACATTCACAGTCTGCAGAGAGCTGGAGTTGAGAATTCCTGTGTGTACTACTTCTGACAACATTTGAAATATTGCTTAAGCAAAAATCGTAGCACTTCCCTTCTCCCAAGTTAATGCTATGGAAACAAGTGTCAGTCATCCTAGATTGCATGCACACCATTTGCTTCCAAACATAATGCACCAGCAGTGTTTTGCAAGATCTGCTTTGAAAGGATCTCCTGAGAACTGCTCATATCATCCCCAAGGCAGTGAAACAAATGAAGTCAAGCCTATTTAGTGACAGGCTTAGTTCGGCTGCTTTAATTTCCTTCTGGTTAACACATACGGGAAAAGAACAAAATGAAGGCCAAAGTGAAACTTAGTCATCCTGAAACTTTGCAAGCTTTTTTAAAAAATCTTCACCCTCCCTAAGTTTGGTGCTGTCCAAAGACAAGGATACCACTCAGCAGGTAATAAGGAAATAGGAGTGTTTACAAACAACTCTGTAACTAAGGAGCTTTTCAAAATGTTTCAAAAGGCTTCTTCAACAGTGCCTTCCAAATGCACAACCTCTACCAACTAAAACCACAAGGCCAGCATGGGAGCTCCACCATCTGTAAGGGGAGGTGATAGCCTAGTGGTATTAACACTGGGCTGTTAATCCAGAAATCCGGATAACATTCCAGGGGCCTGGGTTCAAATCCTGCCATGGTGGATGGTGGAATTTGAATTCAATTAAAAATATGTGGAATTAAGAATCTAATGATGACCATGAATCCATTGTCACGGGGGGGACCCCACCTGATTCACTAATGTCCCTTAGGGATGGATACTGCCATCCTTACCTTGTCTGGCCTACATGTGACTCCAGATCCACAGTGATGTGGTTGATTCTGAACTGCCCTCTGGGCAACTAGGGAGAGACAAAAAACGCTGCCTAGCCAGTGACATCCACATTCCGTTAATGAATAAAGGGGAAAAATTCTCTGTAAGTTCCCTTGCAAGCTCCTACACCACTTGACTGGAAAAGCTCAGCAGGTCTGGCAGCCAATGTGAAGAAAAGAAATCAGAGTTTCGGGTCCGGTGACCCTTTCTCAGAAGCGTTATTCTGAATTTCACAGATGCTGCCAAACCTGTTGAGCTTTTCCAGCAACTTCTGTCTTTGTTCCTGAATTGCAGCATTTTACAGTTCTTTTGGTTTTCATTTGATTTGGAAATTTGAACCCTCGTTCATTGTCGCTGGGACAAAATCCTGTCATTACCTTCCTTACAGCACTGTGAGTGAACTATACAATACAGACTTGAGGTAATTAGGAATGGGCAAAAGACTCTGTCTTCGCCAGCAATGCCCATATTCCATGAAAGAAGAATAAAAAGTGCATGTAAATATGACAATCACAGCAGTTGTTGCCTCATTAAGCCTTAAGAATGAGTTGTACATATAAAGATCTCACAGACTGAAATTAACAAATGAGTAGTGGGAAATTGTGCATGGCAATACTGGTTGAAGTATGAATTACGGTCATCATGTCAGGAAATCACCTCACTCTTCTTTAAATTGTCTGTGAAATCTTTAATATGCAGCATCAGTATCGGAAGAGGCAGATGGGATCTCATGACTCATCTAAAGGCCAGCATCCCTGAAAAAGCAGCCTTGCCCACATCACAGAACCAGAAAATTGTTACAGTGCAGGAGAAGGCCATTTTGACTGTTACGTTTGTGCCAGCTCTTGAAATGAGCATTTCAGCTCGTGCCATTCCCTCGCTTTCTTGTGTTATTTTTTAAACAAAAACAGTCTGATTCCCTTTCGAGTGTTTTCCTCTCAACATTCTCTTTTGCAAGGAAAGGAGTTACAACTTTCCAGGCTATTTTTATAAGTGGAATTCCTTAGCACTGAGTGTAATCTCGTAAACCTTTTCTGCATGCTCTCCAATGCCTTCACATCCTTCCTAAAGTGCAGGACTCAGAACTAGACATGATTGCACTGAAATGCCAAGTTCCCAAGTTTTCGAAAATGGCAATTGTGTCTTTTGGATAACATGATAGCAATTGATTCATTGAGTCATATGGTCATACAGCATGGAAACAGACCCTTTGGTTCAACATGTCCATGCTGACCATAATCTTAAACTAAACTAGTCCCACCTTCCTGCACTTGGCCTATATCCCTCCAAACCTCTTTTATTTATGTACTTACCCAAATGTCTTTTAAACATTGTAACAGTACTCACGTTTACCACTTTGCTTGTAAGCTAATTCTGTGCACAAACCATTCTCTGTGTAAGAAAATTGCCATTCATGCTTTTTTTTAATCTTTCTCCTCTCACCTTAAAAATATGCCGTCTAATCTTGAAATCCCCCACCCTACGGAAAGGACACCTGCTATTAACCTTAATTATACCCCTCACAATTTTATAAACCTCTATAAACCTCACACCCTCCTACAGTCTAATGAAAAATGACCCATCTTATCTAGCCTCTTCTCATAACTCAAACGCTCCATTCCTGGCAACATCTTGGTAAATCTTTCCTGAACCATCTGCAGCTCAGTAATATCCTTCCTATAGCAGGACGGCCAGAGCTGGACGCAGTGCTCTAGAAGAGGCCTCGCCAATGCCCTGTACAATCTCAACATGACATTCCAACTCCTATACTTAAGGGTTTGAGCAATGATGGCAAGCATGCTAAATGCTTCTGAAGCCACCATGTCTGCATGTGATGCAAGCTTAAAAAATATACATACCGCCTTAAGATCTCTCTTTTCCACAGCACTACCAAGACCCTACTTTTAAGTGCATGATTCCTAATTCAAACTGAGAGTTGTGCTCGATTTGATCATTTCACAGCTACAGTTTTTTTTTGGAAAGCAGCAATGCATTGGTAAGAGATAGTAGGAACTGCCGATGCTGGAGTATCCGAGATAACAAGGTGTAGAGCTGGATGAACACAGCAGGCCAAGCAGCATCAGAGGAGCAGGAAGGCTGAGGCTTTGGGCCTAGACCCTTCCTCAGAAATGTTAAGTGTGCATTGGCTCTGCAATGCGCCTATTGTAGAATGGTAGAACGCGGACCCCTGAAATGGTAAGTTAAGAAAGGGAAAGTCATTGGCTGAGAATTGCATACCTTGAAGTATTTAAGGCAAATGCAGTTTTTTCATTTGCTCCTGGACTGTGGGTGATGCTGACAAGTTGATATTTATTGCCCAGTTGAGATGAGGAGATGGTAATGGATCACTTCCTTGAATCATTATACTGAAAATTTGCAACTCACCCCTTTAAACAAATTGCTCAGTCAAATTTAAATAAGAGAGAACAAAGGAGAACAAAGAAAATTACAGCACAGGAACAGGCCCTTCAGCCCTCCAAGCCTGCGCCGATTGAGATCCTCTGTCTAAACCTGTCATCTACTTTCTGAGGGTCTGTATCCCTTTGCTCCCTGTCCATCCATGTACCTGTCTAGATACATCTTAAATGACACTATCATGTCTGTGTCCACCAACTCTGCTGGCAACGCATTACAGGTACCCACCACCCTCTGCGTAAAGAACTTTCCACGCATATCTCCCATAAACTTTCCTCCTCTCACTTTGAACTCATGATCCCTTGTAATTGAGTCCCCCACTCTGGTAAAAAACTTTTAGCTATCCACCCTGTCTATACCCCTCATGATTTTGTAGACTTCAATCAGGTCTCCCCTCAATCTCCGTCTTTCTAATGAAAATAATCCTAATATACTCAACCTTTCTGCATAGCTAGCACCCTCCATACCAGGCAACACTCTGGTGAACCTCCTTTGCACCCTCTCTAAAGCATCCACATCCTTTTGGTAATGTGGTGATCAGAACTGTACACAGTACTCTAAATGTGGCTGAACCAAAGTCCTATACAACTGCAACATGACCTGCCAACTCTTGTACTCAATACCCCGCCCAATGAAGGAAAGCATGCCATATGCCTTCTTGATCACCATTTTGACGTGTGTTACCACCTTCAGGGAACAATGGACCTGAACACCCAGATCTCTCTGAACATCAATTTTCCCGAGGACTTTTCCACTTACTGTATAGTTTGCTCATGAATTAGACCTTCCAAAATGCATCACCTCGCATTTGGCCGGATTGAACTCCATCTGCCATTTATCTGCCCAACTCTCCAGTCTATCTATATTCTGCTGTAATCACTGACAGTCCCCTTCACTATCTGCTACTCCACCAATCTTAGTGTCATCAGCAAACTTGCTAATCAGACCACCTACACCTTCCTCCAGATCATTTACATATATCACAAACAACAGTGGTCCCAGCACAGATCCCTGTGGAACACCACAGGTCACAGGTCTCCAATTTGAGAAATCCCCTTCCACGACTACTCTGTCTCCTGTTGCCTAGTCAGTTTTTTTATCCATCTAGCTAGCACACCCTGGACCCCATGTGACTTCACTTTCTCCATCAGCCTGCCATGGGGAACCTTATCAAATGCCTTACTGAAGTCCATGTATGTGACATCTACAGCCTTTCCCTCATCAATCAACTTTGTCACGTCCTCAAAGAATTCTGTTAAGTTGGTAAGACGTGACCTTCCCTGCACAAAACCATGTTGCCTATCACTGATAAGCCCATTTTCCTCCAAATGGGAATAGATCCTTTCCCTCAGTGTCTTCTCCAGCAGCTTCCCTACCACTGACATCAGCCTCACCGGCCAATAATTACCTGGATTATCCCTGTTATGTTTCTTAAACAAGGGGGCAACATTAGCAATTCTCCAGTCCTCCGGGACCTCACCCGTGTTTAACAAAATTTTAAAAATTCAAAATTGTGATGGATCAAATATGGGTTTGAGAGCTCCTCACTTGCTCTGTTGGCACTTACTCGGTATGAGGATCTTACAGATGCAAACTATTTCTCTCTTGCCTTACCTTGAATTTTTGTGTTTTTCTGCTTAATTCAGATCTTAAAAGCTTAGGCTACTTCTTTCTTGCTGTACTATTTAGCACAGCCACAAAGTCAGGCAGCTTGACATGGTTGTCAGCAGTGGTCAGTCAAAGGGGTGGACATGGTGCTGTATGGCACCATGTTACACTATGTCACTGTTAGACCGACACCAAAGGCCAGCAGGAAAGTGGCAACATGCCTCCGTTGCTTCAGCCTAAAGGCCATGACTCAAAGTTTAAATAGACTTAGTCTGGTCAAGAGAGACAGGTTGCAGCCAAGGGATTTCAGCACAGTAAATCTAGGGTAGTGTCTGATATCAGTCTAAAGTAGATTGGACGTGGTCAGTTGGCCACTTGGTGTGGACAGAGTCAGGGTTCTGTATCACTACAGCTTGGGAATGGCCACAGTCAGTCAGTGCTGCAGATCCAGTTCAGTCAGGCCAGGAAATCATGGTAGGTCAGTCAGAGAGATTAGTCAATGGCCAGGTCACCCAACTGTTGTACTCCGTTCAAGTAGGTCAAGGAGCTGGGCCACCACTTAGTCCTGGGGGGGCCACTCAATGAACTTCAAAAGGGACTGTCATGGGCCACTGCTGTGGTCAGAAGGTTGGGAAAGTCAATTGTGGGGATTGGAGGTAGCATATTGGGATGCAGCAGGGCAAATAATTGTGAAAGGAGGCAAGTCAACGCATGGGAGGAAGATGGTAGTGTATCAGACGATATAGGATTTTGTGGGAGCAGGGGTCGGGGGAGATTGGAGTGGTATATCATAGTCACAACCACCCTGGCTTTGATGGGGGAACAATGGCATGGCAAAGCTGTAGAACTAGGGTGCAGCAATAACGTTGGGAGATGAAGGAATGGGTGGAAGCTCAACACTAATGGGATCGATGTGGAGTGCAAGGAAGAAAAGAACATGCAAGTTGAGGGGGGAGCCACATGACTACCAGGGTGAGCCTGCAACTCACTTTGCCAAGTGTGGCCTGCATTTTCCTGCCATCCTTATGTCAATAATAAACATGCAATGGGAATGGAAAATGGCTGCAACCACACCAGAGTCATGTGAGTATTTCTTTCTCTGGCTGAGCAATGTGAGGCCCTTCAAGGGCCAATTGCAGTAATCAAGCACTTTCACAGTACAAGTTGAAGTCATCCATAATTACAGTAAGATACATGTGAATTGTATACAGTGTCCAACTGTGTGGGATACAAATCAGCGGCCGTTGTGGGACACTGGTGGTGTTCCTAACTCTGAGCCCAAAGACCCGGGTTCAAGTCTCACCTGCTGTAGAGGTGTATAGTAACATCTTCTGAAACAGGTCTTCTGACACAAATCATGTTCACAAACAATCATTATTGTTGTAAAATGATCATAGAGCTGATTTCCGCTTACCCTGACAGCTATGTATTAAATGCAATGCTGCCTTTCCTTGGTGATCTGGGGGACAAAGTATCAGTGATCGTACTGTATTTTCAATTGCCTTCTGTATTTTGTGCCATGTGGCTTATGCTGCATACTTTAAAATAAGGTTCCTATGTTGAAATTCCACATAGAAATATTCTATTGGTCCTCCATGTCCTACTCTGTGGAGGACAATGATGAACCGTGATTTGTGTGTGATGTGGATGCTGACTGCTCACATTATGAAGGACCTGTTTTGCTTCTCCAGGAACCCCAGGAGCAGCTATGATGCCTATATTTTTGAAGTCCCCTGTTCTAGTTTCAAAGGTCAAAATATTATGAGAAGCATTAAAAGCGGCAAGAGCTATTCTGTACAAATTATGGCTGATGACTTCATGATGAAAACTCCTGACTGAGGTCAAGCATAGATACAGTGCAGTCCATTCTTCAACCAGGGTTACCACAGAGCGGACAGTAGACTTGCTTAACTCAGTCTGCAACGGGGATCAGGCAGTACAAAGCCACTTCATCCAAGTGTGCTGTGCATTGCAAAACCAAAGCAGGTAGCAAGGAGATGAGATGGAATCTGTGAAGTTGGAAGAGCAACAGCAGTCAATTAGAAAGGAAGATGAAGAAATTAAGTAGGAGTAACAGAACCTTCAGCATGATCGAACAGTGTAGTATCAGGCATAACACAGCCAGACAGGACTGAGCCCTGGCCCCCAACACCTCATTTTCACCATGGACGTCCAGTACCTACACACCTATATTCCTCATGCAGATGGCCTCAAGGCCCTCCGCTTCTTCCTGTCCCACAGGCCCGACCAATCCCCCTCCACCGACACCCTCATCCGCCTAGCCGAACTCGTCCTCACCCTCAACAACTTCTCTTTTGATACCTCCCACTTCCTACAGACAAAAGGGGTGGCCATGGGTGCCCGCATGGGCCCCAGCTATGCCTGCCTCTTTGTGGGTTACATGGAACCGTCCCTCTTCCGCACCCACACAGGCTCTAAACCCCACCTCTTCCTCCGTTACATTGATGGCTGTATTGGCGCCGCCTCTCGCTCCCCAGAGGAGCTCGAACAGTTCATCCACTTCACCAACACCTTCCACCCCAACCTCAAGTTCACCTGGGTCATCTCCAACACATCCCTCACCTTCCTGGACCTCTCAGTCTCCATCTCAAGTAGCCAGCTAGAAACTGATGTCCATTTCAAGCCCACTGACTCCCATAGCTACCTAGAATACACCTCCTCCCACCCACCCTCCTGCAAAACTTCCATCCCCTGTTCCTAATTTCTCCGCCTCTGCCGCATCTGCTCCCACGATGAGGCATTCCACTCACGCACATCCCAGATGTCCACATTCTTCAAGGACTGCAACTTTCCCCCCCGCAGTGGTTGAGAACACCCTTGACGGCGTCTCCCGCATTTCCTGCAACACATCCCTCACACCCTGCCCCCGCCACAAACGCCCAAAGAGGATCCCCTCGTTCTCACATACCACCCCACCAACCTCCGGATAGAACGCATCATCCTCCCACACTTCCGCCATCTACAATCCGACCCCACCACCCAAGACATTTTTCCATCCCCACCCTTGCCTGCCTTCCGGAGAGACCACTCTCTCCGTGGCTCCCTTGTCTGCTGCACACTCCCCTCCAACCCCACCACACCCGGCACCTTCCCCTGCAACCGCAGGAAGTGCTACACTTGCCCCCACACTTCCTCCCTCACCCCCATCCCAGGCCCCAAGATGACCTTCCATATTAAGCTGATGTTCACCTGCACATCTGCCAATTGGTATACTGTATCCATTGTACCCGGTGTGGCTTCCTCTACATTGGGGAAACCAAGCGGAGGCTTGGGGACCGCTTTGCAGAACACCCCCGCTCGGTTCGCAATAAACAACTGCACCTCCCAGTCGCGAACCATTTTAACTCCCACTCCCATTCCTCAGATGGCATGTCCATCATGGGCCTCCTGCAGTGCCACAATGATGCCATCCGAAGGTTGCAATAACAGCAACTCATATTCCGCTTGGGAACCCTGCAACCCAAGGCTATCAATGTGGACTTCACCAGCTTCAAAATCTCTCCTTCCCCCACTGCTTCCCTAAACCAGCCCAGTTCTTCCTCTCCCCCCACCGCATCACACAACCAGCCCAGCTCGTCCCCTCCCCCCACTGCATCCCAAAACCAGCCCAGCCTGTCTCCGCTTCCCTAACCTGTTCTTCCTCTCACCCATCCCTTCCTCCACCTCAAGCCGCACATCAATTTCCTACCTACTACCTCATCCCGCCTCCTTGACCTGTCCATCTTTCTTGGACTGACCTATCCCCTCCCTACCTCCCCACCTATACTCTCCTCTCCACCTATCTTCTTTTCTCTCCATCTTCGGTCCACCTCCCCCTCTCTCCCTATTTATTCCAGAATCCTCACCCCATCCCCCTCTCTGATGAAGGGTCTAGGCCGGAAACGTCAGCTTTTGTGCTCCTGAGAAGCTGCTTGGCCTGCTGTGTTCATCCAGCCTCACGTTTTATTATCTTAGACTGAATTGGCATTCTGTTCCAATAGATGCAAGTTGGGTGAAACCACTATTCATTTGTTTTCAATAAAAGGCAAACAGTCCCTGTCTGTTCACAAAACCAGCTGAAGGTTTACTTTTTGTGCTTTTGTGCTCCTGCAATGCTGCTTGGCCTGCTGTGTTCATCCAGCTTCACACTTTGTTATCTCGGATTCTCCAACATCGGCAGTTCCCATTATCTCTGTAGCTTTTCTTTGTTTTTTATGTGCTTTGCTATTGTTGAATGAAAGTAAACATTTTCAATCATTGCAGGTTTTACAGTATGTGCTGCTCCCGCACTGAACAATGAGAATAGGTTATGTTATGCTCGGCATTGGGAAAGAATAACATTACCCTAGACAGCATTTTAAGATGCTATGGCACAAAGGATGGGTAATCAATTTAGGTTTGTTTTTATACATGCAGTTGCAATACATGTTGATCATAGAGATGATCTTGTAAAACAACAATACTGTTACGAAAACTGATCGAACTGGAAATACTGTGAATCAGAAACAAAAACAGAAATTGCTGGCAAAGCTCAGCAGGTCTGGCAGCGTCTGTGGAGAGAAATCAGAGTTAACGTTTTGGGGCAAATGGCCCTTTCTCAGAACTCAATGATATGAATGTGAACTTGCGTTTGCAATGAAGTGTTGGCTATACTACTGATGTTCCCTCAGAACCATTCCTTTTTTGTTCCTCTCACACTATATGGACAGTGAAGTGCAACTTCTGGCTGGCAGTGCTTGACATAGTGCATGTCTTAGCTTTAAAAATGATGCCAATGTTGAGAACCCCAGGCAGCCCCAGCATTATGAGTACTTATGTCATTGCCAAGCAACAGATGGGGCAACATAGAGGTGTGAGGCACAGCTAATGAGGCGAGCTGTGGAGAATGGCATGGACAAGCTCGCTGAAAGCCATGGTGAACACCCTTCCATGAAACTCCCTGAAATTGATGCTTAGCCAATTTCTGGAAAATTCAGCTGCGTGTGTTTTCTGTTAAATTGTTGTTCTCATCTCGTTAGAAATTAAAGTGATTGGTTTGGCACACTCTTCTGAAGCTTGATGATCTTTGTCATGCCCTGTATATTGTACATACTATACCAACTGTGCACTCATGATCCATCACCGTCATCCTTCCAACGATGGAAAATGATTACAACGCAGCAAATCAAATTTACCAGGGATGCAATAACTTCAAATGGCACATTTCTGGCTAAAAAGACAAATTAGCTGAGTGGCAAGTTCTGCTGTATGTACTGTCTATGAACTGATTATCAGGTATTGCTGTGGTCTCTTGTTTTTAGTGTGGGCACTTGTTGCCAATCAAAGTAGCCATTGGCTGTCTTGGTGACACACACACCCACAGGTGAGACTGCCACTTTCCTGAGTCATCTAGTACCTCCAAGAGGCAAAATTCCCTTCATGTCACAGTGCACACATTTTCAATGCAAAGCTTTGAGCAGCCTACTGGTCATCTTGCTCCAGTTATCTTATTATGGAAAAGAATCCTTTCCATTTATGCCTGTCTTCCATCTTGTAGACGTATGTAAGCCAATAAAGGTTGCCTGTGCTTGATGAGCATCAAAGTGCTTTGGAGCTTGCCTTCATTTGTGGTTTGATCCTTCCAACAGATACCCAGAATGCCACAACAATGAAGGTGCCCCAAATTATGGGAACCTTCTGTTGTGATCATTTATCCAGACAACGAGAAAATCCAGAAAGGCAAGTTTAAGAAGCAACAAGGCAGAAGCACACATTCAGATGCCATGCCTCTGACTGCAGCTAAAAATTAACGCAGTTTCAAAGCAATTCTTTTCTTGGAAACAAACACAAATAATAGGTTTTCATGAAGCAGCACCATATTTTGTGCTCCTTTCAAAGAGATCTTTTATCCCGAAACTGTGAACACTGTTTCTGGAACCTCCAGTCAGGGAATTGGCCTCTCAGTGACCTGACATTAACCCTCCCTGTCAAGCCCTTTAGAATTTTATATATTGCAAGTGCAATAAGAGATAATGTAAATTAGCTGTCAATTTGCAGTCTCCTGTTTTTCATGATCACCAGAGACAACATTAATATCTACTTATCTACTCCAACCAGCACTACAACTTTATGCTTTGTAAGAAGGAGTCACCTGTAAGTCAGTATATGTACACCAGAGATAATCCTAGATAAAATGATAAATTTTACAGTCTGAGGGTATATACGTACGTGATTGCCCCGACTAAAGAAATGCCCATCTCAACAGTAACCTAATGTACCCAGAGTTCTGAGGAAGGGTCACTGGATCCGAAACGTTAACTCTGTTTTCTCCTCCACAGATGCTGCTAGGCCTGCTGAGCTTTTCCAACAACTTTGTTTTTGTAACCTAATGGCTTTCTATAGCGCCTATGTTCTTGTGATCAATACAGTTGCATAGAAACTATAATTTATTTGATTATTCTGTGTTTGTTAGCGAAGAAGATGGTGAGCCCAGATGGCAGTCAGTGGTGAGGGTCTCAGCCCAGCGAAGGGACATATCTATCCTCGTGGGGCGTGCGGGCCCAGTGCAGTGGGAGAGTGGGCCCTTGTGGGGAAAGACCAGCATGGAGCGACTGTGGGCCCAGGGCTTAAGAAGGAATTTAAAGTTGAATTTTTAACTGTATTTCTTTATTTTTATACTTTTTACTAGGAAGAACTATAATGTTGAACTTTTAACTTATTTCTTTATTTTCCTATTTTGTACCTCAGATTTTTTCACCTACGTACCTTTGTACCTATGATAGCCCCAGGAATGGCGGCATTGTATCCTTTTCACTGTACTCCTGTACTTCTGAGTGCCTGAGTACATGCGACATTAAATTTTAATTCTAATTCTAACTAAATGAGAAACTTCAGTCAATTAATTCAGGCCTGTTTAATCGGTTTTAAGTTGTGGGTAAACTTGCCGAACCTGAGTGGGTTTAATGTTCCATCAAGTTGTTTACAAATGTAACTTGGCTAAACAGCATTCAGTCTGTATAGATGTGATGCATCACCTCTCTGTCAACAGACTGAGTAAACTTAAGCATTTGAAACTTCTCAAAATGCTCAAAGGGGAAAATAAAACGGCAGCTTTTTCATAAAGCTTCCTTTTTCTGACTCAACTATACTATTGTAACTTCAGTCTAATAGATAAAATATATGTGTGTGTGGCAGATGGCTATTCAGCGCCCCCTGTTGATAATTTAATAGCCTTACTGAAGGAGATCTTTCACTTTGATGGTACTGTTTTTGACTTTGCTGCAAGGGAATAATATTTCAGCAGCATTGTTATTTTTCTCTCTGTTTCAATATTTGATTACCTCCAAATCTCATTTCTCGTAAGTGCAAAAAAGAGATCTATCTCCTCAAACTTCTGCAAAAACCTATGTCAATAGCCCTTGGATACTCTCATTCTTTCACCTTCCCTTTGGGAAGGGAGTCACCTTCATTGAGCAAGGATTAGAAACCTCTATGACAATCCTTTGCCAGATCTTCTACATACAACCACTAGTCAGATGAACAAACATCTTGTATTGTCAATCACAAACAATCCAAAGATGTACAGGTTAGGTGGATTGGCCATACTAAATTGCCCATGGTGTCCAGGAATGTCCAGCTGGGTGGATTAGCCATGGTAAATGCAGTGTGACAGGGATAGGGTAGGGAAATGGGTCTGGGTGAGCTGATGTTTGGAGAGTCGGTGTGGACTCAATGGGCCGAATGGCCTACTTCCACACAGCAGGGATTCTGTGATTCTATGCAAACCATTGATACATCAGTTTGGCTGCTTGGCTGCTGCCACAAATTTATGGATGAATATTAGAAGGGAGCTGGCAAAGCTGGAGGTTTTTGCATATTTTATCTGTACATGTCCTCAGGCACATGACCATTGGCTCAATTATTTTTTTACAAAAGTGCAATACTCTATTACATTTTAATTTCATCCTCTCCCCTCAACAGCGAATTTGGGAGGGCCATTTATTTAGGTTAGGTAGGGAGTTCCTCATCATAGGGAGTTCATTCAAGGGAGGATGGCTGAAGCTGGACATCCTGTCCCTTGACAACTTGAAGCTCATCAGTTGCAAATGTAGGCATATTTAAGGGGGTCATTTTGCCCTGGTGGGCTGACCTGTGGCCATGGGTGGGGGTTGCTGATCCTCAGATCCCAGCGTCCCGTGCCGCATTCAAAGACCTGGCTAGAGACAAGTGCAGACCAGCCAGAAGAGTCCCTTCTATCCTCCAGACTGAAACTCTGCCCTTCCCACCATACCAGGGCCCACTAGACTGGCCACAAATGAGGCCACCTCACTGACCTAGGCTCCAGAGCCTGCATTGTTGCACCCAACCTTGGGTTTCATGCCATTCCAGCATGGGCTCCTAAAAATGGCCATGCCAAGGTTGTCAATGGCTCTTGAGATGGTGGATGAGGCATCACCACAGCTGTTGAATTTAGTACAGTGTACTGTAGATCAATTTGGGTAAATACAGTACTCAACATCCAGGGGTGTCTCCCTCGACCTACAAATGTAGCTTTTTCACATTAAACATACAGCCTTAGAGGTATTACATTGGTTCGTAGCAACAAGGCTCAAAACAGTGTCTTTGCCCATATTGGACTAGTTATGCCCAGATTAGGGTATGCTTAAACTCATGTCTATACCCAATCTATCTTATCATGATTTATAGTTATTAATGTAAAAGCCATATCCTTTTATCTTTTTTTCTGATTTTGATTGCAGACTGAAATAGGAAAAAGATTGTTTTTGAAATGAAAGATTGGAGAAGAGATGCTGCGCTCCTTAAAAGCAATTTACTGAAATTTGTCGTATGTGGTGTTTAGATTACTGCTTAGTCACTGCAAGCAAAAGGGTCATCTCAGCCAACTGATGGACAGAGGTTACTGAACTGACTTTCCGATTTTGTACACCTCCACCCATAACTTCAGTTTATTTTATAAAAATTTGTCTGTATTTGCATATGTAAGGCTTTTTTTAAAAAGAGGATTAGAGTTTTAACTGGTAGAGCTTTATGTCAACAGTTCATAATTGTTTACCTATAATTGGAATCTATTTCTTCATAATGAACTGTTAGGTTCAGAAACTTGGTCTCATGTTTCTGTTCACCTGGGTCTAAATAGACAAATAAATTGGGGAACTTTTGAATGCCTTGATAAAATGTTTAAATTTTGTGATGACTCCCAGATTAGTGGGACTTGATTTCCTGCAAATACTACCCCAATGAAGTGTAGCAACACAAATCCCTTTCAATTCAAAGATAGTCACTTGATGAGCTTCATCCTAGCCAGTCCTTTGCATTTTAAAACCAACTCGATAGGATCAGGTTTTCACTCCATTCATAGAAACTTACAATACGGAAACTAGACACTTGGCCAAACCAGTCCGTGTCAGTGTTTACACTACATGGAAGCAAATAATCCTAATCATGTTTGCCCATCCTGTTTTCAAATGTCTTCCCTAACACCATTTTCTTTCATTACTTATCCAATCTGGTTTTTAATGTTGACATAGGTCCTGCCCTAACCACTAACACCGTCAGTAATTCTCTTCAATTTTCTTTTGCATGAAGCAGTTTCGCCTAGCATCTGTTTGAATGTTTTACTTATTGACTTGGATATTAACACGAGTGGATTAAGTAGGCATAGCGTTATGTTTTGGGTGGTAGACATGGTCTGAATATCACCACATTTTTAACTCTTGAGCAATTGTCATGCCCATGCCCTGAATGAAATAACATTTGATATAAAAAGCAATATGAAATAACATTTCATACGGGCACAGAGGTCACTGCTGTCGCATGTTACAAGAGCAAATAGACCCAATATATTATGACAGCCTGATCTGGCAAAGTAGAGTGTGATTTCCAACCCATTCCAGGGATCCAATTCCAGGATAGATCCAACCCAGTGTCCAATGTTGTGGGGTGGGAGGGGTTGTGGGGGGTGCTGGTGGACCTTGGTGGACGGGAACATTTCTCCTGGGCCCTCAAAAAGTGCTGGAAAGGCACTTACTTTATCTCCAAAGTATTTCTCACCTTCTTTCTACTGTTGTGATTCCTGAGACCTGAAATCTCATACAGCTTTTGTAAAACCTGTAAAGCAGGTTAAATCAGAGGCAACTAATCTCACTAAAATTTTTAAGTTGCAACCGGGGACAGGATTGGTGCCTGATCTTTATCCCTCATTCATTAAACACTGAAGTGGACAAGTTGGAAGGTGGTTTGGTTGGAATTCAGACATTTAAATTTGAAGATTTTCAAAATCCGATCTGATCTCAATGCACCCATTTATGTTTGTGGCCAATCAGCTCACAGATTTCTTCTCCTGTGTCAGTCTGTTATTCTCTTTCTCTCTTTCTACCCTCATAAGCAGTACTTAGTTATAGATTTTCTTTCTGTATTTTTACTATTGGTGATGAACTTCCTGTTTCCACAATAATAGATATTGGTCAAGTGTTTTTTTTATTCTGAGATCAGTTTACAGCAACAGCTTGCTATACTCAGTTGTCATGGTATTTCCCATTCATCCAGCATAGACCAAATTGATTTGATGGGTATTTCAGCCACTTGTGCAGTACAGAATCATTATGGGGAATTATTGCAAAGGAGGAAAGGTGTTGGTGGCTGGAATTTCAAAATTCATGACACATTTTGTAATATTGTTACTTTGGTTGAACTCAGATGAGTAGCAGAAAAGACTGATTGATTTGTGGTGGCTTTAAGGAGATTCTAAGTAAAAATAAGTTGCTATGTTTGTTGACAACTGTTGGGTTCAAGTTAAATAAAATGCATGGGCTCGTGGGTGTGAACCTCATAGCCAGGATTTTCTGGAGACTTGTGCCACCTACAGTCTAGAGTTTAAATTGCACCATTAAAGTGTCAGGAAATTACAGCAGAAGTTTGTGCTGTTATTCACATCAAGGCTAATTTCACTGGGCGTTTTGTGGCATTTCCTTTCTCACAACAGTGATTTCTAATAAATGACAATCCAATTAAAATCCATGCTGGTTGCAATTTTGCTGTATGGCCATGGCCTTTGGCTTTGCTGTGACTTAATTTCTTAAATAAAACCACTGATGTGTTCAGTGAGTTTGGTGACTTTATGTTAAGTACCACCGAAGTTCCTCTTTAAGGTATGGCTGATCCTAAAGTAAATTCCCATAGAATATAAATTTGCTTGGTTATGCCTTTTTGTCACTTAGGCACGGACTTTCAGATTATTGAGCAGTTTAAGACTTGTTGATACGCAATCCTGATGAATACGAGGTCTGGATCCTGGTAATAAATCTTTGGCGGTTGATCTACACAAGTTCTGGGTTTGCTGCCAAGACAAATATTTCAACTTGATTAATTGAACATGTGCTTTGTAAGAGACAAGCAGAACTCCTTCCCAATTACCATTACCCTTTCTGAACAAATGACTGATACTTGACATGTCCAAGGAGGACTGAATCAGATCTTTTGAGATCTCTTTTGAGTTGGGGGATGCTAAGCTCATATTAATCAACCAATTGCAGCTCCTAAAGGGGCAGCTTCATTCATTAGTAGCAGACAAGCCTTCTCTCTATCTAGAATACATAAAGGCCACAAATGCCTAACTGCACATGGAATACTGGGCACGTTCCCTCAGAAACAGCTTTGATTCTCTGCTCACTGTGCCATTTTCTAAATTGAAATGCAGTAATGTTTGGATTGAATTATCAACATCTCACTATACAGTCAGAGTTGTTGAGCATGCCACTGATTTCAGATCTAGGAAAACTTGGGCCAATGCTTTTTTTCGTAAGTCTGATAATTGTCTCAGTCAATGGTTAGTGATGGTGATTTACCTTTGAAAAGAGCACAAAATATGCATTGTGTCGTACCAACAAAAGGAGCATCTACATCTCAAAGAGTCAAAAATCAGGAATAATAATTAACTGCTTACTTTGAAACAGCAAGCCTCTTTGACCATGGGTGAAATTAGGACCAAATTTTTATCTATGTATAAAATGGGACTGGTTTGTTCAGTTAGACAAATAGTGATTCAGTATAATGTTAAAAGCACAAGTTCAATTCCTGTTCCAGCTGAGGTAGCTTTGGAACTTGCATCCTTGCCCTGCCCCTGACAGTGGAAGACAATGGCAAAAATCCATTAACAGTTCAAAACTAACTAGACAATGGGTCAAGATGAAACCTGAGCAGATTATGAGCTAAGGACATGCCTTTGGCCAAATAAATGAATATGTATAAATTCCTGTAAAAATGAAAATAAAACAAAACAAGGTTCAATATTATGATCACAGAAATTGCTTGAGAAACTCAGCAGGTCTAGTAGCATTTGTGGAGAGAAAACAGTGTTAATGTTATGGGTCCAGTTACCCTTCTTCAGAACTGATTATATCTGGGAAAAGGTGGTATATATGCTGAAGATGGGTTGGTGGGAAGGGACAGGATTAAATGATAGGTGGAGCTGGACTCCAGAGAGAGAGAGAGAAAGAAACAGCTGGGCAGACAAAGGAGTGGGTAAAAGCTATTAGCCATGAGCATCCATTAGCAGCTATTGATTATTCCAGACTGACCTACTGAGTTTTCCAGTAATTTCTGTTTTTATTATAGATACCCGTCATCAGCAGTTCTTTGTCATTGTTTAAATGTTCTGATGATTCGCTGCTGTCATTTTGTTGTGCTTTGTTCTTGACATTCAACCTCATTTGACATGTTAGGTGACAGTATGAGGTGAAGAGAGTAGGGTAAGAAAAATTGTAATATGATGAGCAAAGATATCATTAGAAAACCCCCATCTCCAGAAATAGAGAGGGTGAATTTCGGGAAGTGGAGATCATCATATTATTTCTAACAAGGTCTCTTTCTAAAAATGAGTTCATGATGACTGTGTATTAGTTCTCCTGCAGACATGAGGACACCCTGCAGAAGAAAGTTAATGGGTAGGAGAAATGAAATATTTAGTATATTGGCAGACACCCACTTATCACAGGGCTTTGAGTAGTGCTGCAGCTCATCCTCTCCAACATGGGGAAGGGTGGACAATCCATGAGTAGACCTATGGGCCAACCATTGTGACCAATATCTCGGCTTCCATTGTAAAGCTAGCACTAGCCTGGCTGCAGCAATCAAATTTCAGGATTCCGTAATGCAATCTCAAAATGATATCAACACGGTTGCAGATTCCTTATTCAAAGGTGCTTGCCCAGCATATGTCACAACAATCCGCCAATCTATAATCCAAATTATGAAAAGGTTAGTTGATGCACTTCCTACTGCCCCGATTGCCGAGAGTGGCTGTTGCTCCACGGATGACAAATCAACTGTCCTCTCTCAGGGTGGCATCATCCTTGCTCCCACCAGAGCACCCTGCAAGTCCACTGTTGCTATCTGTTAACCAGCTAGCCCAGAGCACTGTTGCCTAACCCGAGATGGTGCAGTTCAAAACCTCTGGGCCCAGTGCTGCTCAAACTTATCCTCCCACACCATTTGCAGTTTTCCCATTAATATCCAGCCCCTTTCCACCAATCATGCTGTAGCCACTGAGATACCAGGATATGCAAATTCACATGGAAGTCAGGAATTAAAAGAATGCAAAAGGATAATTAGTTTATGCTTTTATGCACTACAGTTTTGGCTTAGAAATTGGTTTGGAATTGTTCATTTATTTTGATATCAGGGCTGTAAAGGCACTGAGATCATCAGTGATGGGGTTGGTAAAGTCTGAGACAGTTACTAAATGAGGAATTAGGATTGTGTTTATGGATACCAGAATTGGTGAGATATTCACACCAGCCGATCTATATAGGACTGAGATAACAAGGTGTAGAATTTCTGAAGAAGGGTCCAGACCCAAAACGTCAGCTTTCCTGCTCCTCTGATGCTGCCTGACCTGCTGTGTTCATCCAGCTCTACACCTTGTTATCTCAGATTCTCCAGCATCGGCAGTTTCTACTAGTTCCCATTATATCTGATCAATATAGGAATGTCTGGATTGCCTCCTTCCTTCCTTCTCCTTGTTCTTCTTCCTCTTCTCTTGATTTTCTTCTGTTGCTGTATCTAGTGGCAAGAGCTGTGTTCACATAGATAAGACTGTGCAGCAAATGGTAAGCCACGATAAATCCACACAGCTATTCTGTTGACTACTGCATCTTTCCTGTAGAGCAGTCCAGGAAATGAAACATTGTTTGACGTCAGTGGTCTTCTCTACCATAGTTTATTTAGTGATAGGGCTTTCATTGTTTACTTATGGTGCATTCAAGCATGGGCTGTGCTCCAGAAGATATCAGTCATGTCCTGAGTGGATAACCCTTGTTTGTTCACTTTCTACATTTTGTTTCATCGTGGTAGTTCAAATGCATAGTGACTGCTCCAAAAGAAGCTATTATTTCTGCTGCCAAGGAAGTATGCATTGATTTACATGACACGCTGCATTTTCTCACACACTCATTAGACATTGAAAAAGTCTAATCCTCATTGGTTGTGATACATTTCAGAGTTGACATTGGGCACCAAAAGAACAACATAAATGCAGTCAATGGTACCTCCATCCTAGAGAGGCCAACAATCCTCAATCCTCATTTACCCATTCTGCCTACTATTTTCTGACAAAAGACAATGAAATGCATTTGGCTCTCTTTGAATTGAGAGCATCTGTGACTTTCCTTGACAAACAGAGGGTTATTGCAAATGTCTCGAATTCCAGATTGGAAGAAGCCAAATGCATAATCGTTCATGGCCACAATTAATCCTACAGGGTCTGAAATTCCACTGCCACTCTGCTGTGATACTGCAATTATAACTGTAGCAGGTGACAGATTTTACTAAAGACTTTCTTTGTGAACCACAGATATTGGACATACTGTTCCTCACTGAGATTCTGGTGAGGGAATTGCTCTCCGAACAGTTTTGGAGCACATAGCTTCTAAACAAGGGAGCTGAATTTGCATGTCCAGCTGTGTTGCATGTAATTTAAGGGGAGTAACTAATACTGCAACTATGTTAGAGACCAAATGGGTTGTCCAGGCCTTGAATTCAGAACTAAATCTTTCAGCATCTGTCACACTCTTATCAATTTTAAAGAACTTGAAAATTCACCGTCACTTGTAGCAAGAGCCCATTGAAACCAATCAGCAGCTAACGCTAAAGTAGTTAATAATCCTTTTAAATAACATTGTTTTGGTGTCCTTCACATTGCTGAATGCTTGTTAAGTTATGTTTGATTAAAGAAAGGACCTTAGCTACAATGTTTAGCTCTAAAATTGCAATGTTTGTGGCAAATTAGCATAACAATTTAATTGATGTCACGTTTGGCTTGAACTGCATACTTCTGGAGAATTCTAACACCTTCACTAATACAGCACCTGTCACTCCTTGCAGCAGAGTTCAACACACATTTAAGATGCTATTTAAGGGCAAAAGTAGCATTCAAAAATAGATACTGCATATTTTGAATTTTCTACGCTTTTCCGATTGTCTTACTGATCTGCTTACTATTGTCTGCTTTACATTTAGATTAACAGCAAGAAAGATGGTGTTCCATAATGACCTAGTGAGAAGTTAGAATGAATTTATAATTTAAAAATTAGAAGTTATATATGACAGAAAAGTAATATAGCTGCTTCCTTCGTAGACTAATCCTATCGCTGGCCAACATACTCGATATTGTCATTGTTTAATTCCAACCACAGTAGAGGTACATGTGTATTTTGAAGTGTTGATAGATTCCAGATGGTATGAAATTCTTCTTTCACAAAACACCAGAAGAATTTTAATGTGTCCATCCTTTTTGTAATGTGTTTTAACTGTTGAGAAATACTTGGGAAGAAGAACTGTCAAAGAAACAGAAAGTGAAGGCATTTAGTTGCAAGAAGAATGTCATTGTGGTATATCGTAATCAGAAGCTAGATCTTCAGTTCACCATAGGCTTTGACTATCTTTCAAATACTTTGTATCTCTTCCTCACCCTCCCTGCCACACATAAAAATGCATGACCGATCAATTGCTATGCTAGCATGTGGGATTTTCATTGCTTTGCAGAAAAGTTGAAATCCAGACTAATATTATTTATCTACTGTATAACTATTTTTCAATGTTAGACGAGAGCGGCAAATGCAATGGTAGGGAATTTATGCTTTGTAAATGAAATGAAAGCGGTTCAATAGATTTTGCACGAATGTCGGGTTGATATTTTGTAATCCCTACATTTAGGCCACAATTTGTTATTGCTGTACAAGAAACAATTTTCTAACCTAATAAATTCACAATGGCTACTGCTTGGTTGATTACAGGAATAAAAATGGTTTTCCACTGATAACACCACATTAATCTTTGTTCAATATTGCAATTGGCTTTGTTCACCAATCTACAATTAATTGCCACTTTATGCTCTGTTACTTGGTTCGGGCAGGGCAAATGCTGGCGAGATAATTATAGAAGAAGTACAAGCGCACAAAACACTAAAACTTCAATTATAGCTTAAGTGTACCAGCAAAGCCTTCAGGTAAAAGGGACAGGTTGTTTATCCAACTGGACTATCTCAGGCTCTGTTGCACAGTAGAAATTGAGCTTTAGCTTTGGACTGTGGTAAAACAAGATTACAGAACAAACATACTTATACTTTAAGGTGCATTTCTTTATCAAGGTCAGTTATCTTCTTAAAACAGGTCACCTTCAATTTGTTACAGCAATGATGACGCAGGGGAGGCAATCACATTTTATTGTTGCTTCTTCTTAATGAGGAAGAGGCAGACAAAATAATGCTTATTAGCGTGCCCCTTACAATTTCAGTTCTTGTTTACATTACAGGAATTCCTATATAAAAAAAACTCTTAGATTTAAAAGTGTGGTGGCCAGGGATCATTTATCAAGTGCAGGTTAGAAGGCTAAGCAATCATTTAGAAATGGAGTTGATAGAGCAAAGTTCATTACAAATAGATGTTTCAGTGGTGCTCAGTAGGCATTCAAGGCACATGCCAGAACTGTTTAAATTTCTCATTAAACTGTACAAAACACAGTATTTTATGATATTGTGGTGCCTTAGCACCAGCGCACTAACATGCTAAGCTTTCTGAAAAGGTGCGGTGGCTGTTTATCCAGCTTTGTACTGGACAATCCAATTTTTAGGTGATCATGGAATCTTCTGATGCAGGATAGCTTTAATTTTGGTATTTTAAACTTTGGTACATTTACCACAGTGAAGTGCTGACAGTGTTCATTATCTCGTCTGCACAGCCTCCGAGCTACTGGGTCATGAGCACAGGTTTTTTTCAACATTTTTTCCCCGACTGTCACAAGCCTACCTGTGATCTTTCTTGTTTCAAACCAGTTTTATGGCAGTCATGAGTTGGCTAATAGAGCTTCCTCCAGGACTGGAGGATGAGGGGCAACAGCAAGCAGTACAAGGGAGACAAATAACAGCTTGTAGAGATGGAAAAATGTCATACCCACAGCCCATCTTCAGAAGCACTTTGTCCACCAGAACATCACTGAGTACCTCAGTACATCTGGTGCCAGTCTCTCAGTTGGTGCTTGCTAATGTCAGAGAAGGGTGGGTGAATAGAAAGCTGCAGGAGAAAAGAATGAGCACAGATTTAAGCTAAGAGATAGAAAGCTAATAAGAGAGATGAGGAGAACTTTTTTCACCCAAAGGTTGGTAGGTATAGTGATTGTAACGAGGTCAGCCAGGTGGACCCACAGAATATGAGTTCCCTGATTGGGGCTGTTAAACTAGTCCAAATATGGAGCAGAGATAACAAGGTGTTGAGCTTCTTCATTTCTGAAGAGGGGTCTAGGCGTGAAACATCAGCTTTCCTGCTCCTCTGATACTGTTTGGCCTGCTGTGTTCATCCAGCTCTATACCTTGTTATTCCAATCATGGAGCCCTGGATGACAGATATAAACAGGAGTGTCAGGGATCCTGCTCTCTCTAAGAGCCAGCTCTGAGCTAACTGTGTCAGTGTCATGTATTATGCACGTGTAAATAAAAGGTGATTTGGCGTCAGGATACGAGTCTTCATGGAGTTACATCAATAAGAGTCTAGAATTCACAGCCTGAAAAAGTGGTTAAGTGAGAAACTCAAATTTAAGCAGCACTTAAAAATTGACATGTTGACAACTTCCAAGGCCATGCAACAATGAGATTAGTACAGTCAGATTTTTGTTGACTGGAGTAGAAACAATGGGCCGAATAGCCTCCTTCTATGTTATAAACATCTATGAGTCTGTAAGAGTAAATTCTGCTGAAAACTGGGCTGCATATTCTCTAGCTTTACCAACCTTTCCTGCTCATAATCGCCAGCACTTTTTTCTTTTATAGGCAAGAGGGTATGCAAGTTCAAGACCTCAATACTACTTCACACTTCAAGCTGTCTATAATCTTCTCTGATAAAATTGAAGCAAGTGTGATTGTGACCACTTTTTAAAAATAATTTACAGAATCTGTTCAAATTACTGTAGACTCCTGTTCGCTTCTCAAGATTGATTTTTATTTTGTAAACAAACTCATCATGAAATTAACAAATCACCCAATTAAAAAGTTGCAAACACTCTATGAGCAGCAGTGTCACAGTTAGAAAAAGAGAAATAGAAGGAGTGGTGAGGGGAAATAAGGGAGGGGACTAAATCCAAACAGTGCTAGAGGACAAGATAATGCTCTCTGGCTTGCTACAGTGTCCACAGATCCCTATAGTCTTGAAGGCTATCCATTCCAGGGCCCGCTGCCTGAACCTGGTAGCAGATATGTCAGTTAGGCCTAAGAGCACGCACATGGAAAGGTCTCCCTACCTGCTCAACCTCTCCACAAGCTGTTTTTTCTAATATTAAAAGCCCACCACAAGATTAACTGATTAAGACAACTAAACAATGACAGTTAAGAGATAACAAGAATCAGATAAGAGGATGAGATTTCTGAAGAAGGGTCCTGACCTGAAATGTCAACTTTCCTGTTCCTGTGACGCTGCCTGGCCTGTTGTATTCTTCCAGCTCCACAATGTGTTATCTCTGACTCCAACATCAGCAGTTCTTACTATCTCTATAAACGCAACAATTCATTAGGTTTGCTGTGCCAGTGTGGTTCAACAATGACAAAAACCAAAAAGGTGGCAAAAACAAGGATCAGACTGGAGTAAAATGGTGTTGGAGGGTGTGATAATGCATTCCATCCCCTGTGGTCCCCACATCCATCTAAAAGCTTCGAGGATGTTGGTGGTCACTGCGTGCTCCCTGTACAAGGGTGAAGCCGTGGAGGAGAGACAGGCAGTCAGGAGCTTTGACCTGCTCTACGGTCCATCATTTATCCTTCTTAAAAAAAAATCCCCTGAGCCAGAGTGCAACTCCCACTGAAGAAATGTAAGCTGTCTTTAGTTTCTGATTTAGTTGCTAAATATTGGTCTCCCCAAACAAGCATGCAGGCAATGAATCACATGAATATCATTAAATTAGTATTTGAATCATTACGATAACCTGAAACACCAGTTTAGTACAGTCTCCAGATTTAACATGACCACTTGAATAGTTGTATACGGTGCACATCCTGTTGGAACAGCAAGGCCTTACTGTTTTGCTGAAGAAATGCAAGTTTAAAGCAGGTTAAAGTACTGTTTGCAGGAATGTTTGGACTGGGAGACTTATGATAGTATAACCTGTATAGAGTGTAATTTGGCAGCATTGCTAGGTTCTGTTTTGACTTCACTGATGCACAAAACAGATAGTTTAAGCAGGGATTTTGTTGGCTGATGCTTAAAGAACTTTTGTTACGATATTTTTGCTTGGGGGTGTCTATGTGAAATGTGATTGTTAGAATTGTTTGGAACAGAAAAGCTGTTGCCTTAGCTCTCATGTCTGCATACATCTCACAGGCAGTATTAGGAAGCCAAGTGCACAGCTACTTAGCACCAAAGCAGACTCATACAAGGTTATGTACATTTGAATATGATTCTGGCTTGTTTGCATACCTTCATGAAAATGTATCGGCAAGTAGCATGTTTGGCTTCCTACCCAAATATAACCAAAGATACCAAACCTTAAATGTTATGGATTTGAAATGTTGCCTTCAAAATGTAAGGCCAAGGTGGCCAAGTAATTCAGGCAAATATATTATAAGATAACAAAGTGTGAAGCTGGATGAACACAGCAGGCCAAGCAGCATCTCAGGAGCACAAAAGCTGATGTTTTGGGCCTAGACCCTTCATCACCCTCTCTGATGAAGGGTCTAGGCCCAAAATGTCAGCTTTTGTGCTCCTGAGATGCTGCTTGGCCTGCTGTGTTCTTCCAGCTTCACACTTTCTTATCTTGGATTCTCCAGCATCTGCAGTTCCCATTATCACAGGCAAATATATTACTCACCACTATTACTAATAGACACCCTTACAAGTTTTAACACTGAATATCAGCGTAACAAGTGTTTAACTATACATCCTATTTCAAATTTGTAACAACCTGTCTTTAGTTAGTTCTGTAGAAATATTAGCATTATATTTTACTGATAGTTTGCGCTAATTCTACTACCAACTTCTTGGTTGGTATTATTTAAGAGCGTAAAAATAGTACCCTCCTTTGGTGACCTGGTAAATTAAGACCTTTTCTGTATACTGAAATTTCTTTACCAGTATACCAAGCAGACACTTGGTGAGACAATGTGTAATGATTAAGCTTCTTTATTTCACAGCACAGTTATTACATAAATGATCAGAGACATTAAATTTAAATTGGCACTATTTATCTCTCCATTACAAATCAAATGTAATAAACTTCCTACAGTTGCACAAATATATTTCTGAGAGTATTCAGACTAAGCTAGAAGTCTCAGTATTAATAATGCAAATCTACCAACAACAATCAAGCGATTAAAAAGCCTTAAACTAAATAACATTTAAAAATCATGTCAAGCAAATAAACTCTCTTGTTTTGCAAAGAGATGCCTTTCTTGACTTGGTTCAGCCACCTACAATATAACCCTGCATCAAAGGCAGCATTTCACAGAGTAACAGGTTTGTCAGTCGGACTGTTTTACTGTCGCAGTAAATACTGTCAAGAAATTGGCTCCCAATAAAAATGCTAAGAGCTTAAAAGTGAATCACGCTGTATCTTTCATTTCCTCTAATGTTAAAAATAAAATCAATGGGAGATTAGAACTTCCCACATCTATACAATACATAGGCCCCTCTTCCTTTTGTTACCACTACTGCCCACAGTAATCCAACCCTTCAGTCTCCTCCCAAGCTCTTTGTACATTTCCAATTCCAGCTACTTGTTCATCCCTGGTGTTTCGATGCTCTACCTTTGTTGGTTGTGCTTTCAGTTGCCTGGACCTTAAGCCTCTCTAAACATCTCCACCTCTCTACCCCACCACATTGAAGATGTTTCTAGAAGTTTACCTCTTTGACTGAGCTCTTGGTTACATGTTTCAATAACTCCTTAATAGATATGGTGACAAAGTTTGTTTAATATTCCATCCTGAGATCCTTCCTTGGAATGCTTTATTATGCTAAAGACTCATGTAAGTCCAAATTGTTTCTGAAATGCAAGGTAGAATTACAGAATCCCTACAATGTGAAAGCAGGCCATTCAGCTCATCAGGTCTACACCAACCCTCTGAAGAGCATCCCACCCAGACCCAGCACCCCGCCACCCCCCACCCCTGCATTTCCCATATCTAATCCACCTAATCTGCACATATCTAGACCTTACGAGGAAATTTAGCATGGCCAATCCACCTGACCTGCACATCTTTGGACTGCGGGAGGAAGCTAGAATACCTGGAGGAAACCCATACACACACACACACACGCACACACACACACACATACACACACACACAGAATTTGCAAACTCCACACAGACAGTTGCCCGAGGGTGGAATCAAATCCAGGTCCCTGGCGCTGTGAGGTAGCAATGCTAACCATTGTGCCACTGTGGTAGAGGATGGAGTCACAGCAGTAGTTTCAAAGGGTCATGGAATAATAATCGAGATGAGGAATCTATACACAGAGTTCTATATAGAAAGGCAAGAACAGGCAATTGAATACTCAAAGATCTTGAGGAAACAGATAATAGCTCCCATGAAGAAAATGAGTCCAGTAAGATGTCAGGTGGGATTGGGAAGACCCGAGAACAATATGTAGCTCAGGGAAAAGTAGGATACAACAGGGATTGTATCACATTCTACCATTGAGATGAAAAATTCTATAATATCCTCAAACTTGGCATTTGAGGGCAGGAATGAGTTGAACAGTTGAGGGGTCAAAGGAGGTGAGGAGGGACAGCACTCAGGCATTGTCCTTATCCTTAATTATCACTGGAGTATTTGACTGTGGGAAAGATGGGGAGAATAGAAGAAGAGGGAAAATGATAGGTTTTCTCAAAATTGTGATTTTCAGATTTGGGAGCTTACTGTTAAGATTATACCAAGGGTTATAGTCATGAACAACATTAAAAGAAATGCACACCAAAAATAAAACCAAAGCCACTATTACGAATATCCAGCACAACAGCATTATCCCAACAGATAAACTGCAAATGGAATGAGGGCTTGAAGTCTCTCTTCAAGCGTGGAGGATGAGGGCAGCTCAGTCAGAGTTGTGAGAATATGTTTTAATGATTGAGAAATACATTATTCAGGAATTATTCTGACTTCATGTGACCCCTTCTTTTCCCCCATAAAACCTTGAAAAGATAAATAGTCATGCTTATTCATGACAAACAGAGATTACTGAACACCTTACACCTATCATCACTGACAAGAAAGAAGAGCACCATAATTATCCTGAGCACTGTCTGGAAAAATAGATGAACAAAAACTCAAGATGAAACTGGAGTCAAGAAAATTATATAGCAAATAATATTTCCAGAAATGGGATTTATTTTTATTCTACAGTGTGGACAAATGCTTCTCCTTTTACACCTTTTTCGTTTTCCTCCTTTTTGGTCTCCCACAAATTCATGGAAAATTACAGCACAATTTTCCTTTTTTGTGTCTAAGTGTAGGGACAAATGTGTTAGGTGTCAATTAACTTGTTATCCCAAGTGACCTATAGCCTCCCAAGCAGAATGCTAAGAGCTAATAGGCAAAGCTAGGATGGCTTTCTCAGACTATGACAGCTCCTGTCATTGGTGCCCTGGGTCACAAGAAGCTTGTGGTAAATTGGGCCATGTCTACTATGTCCTGAAGACCATTAATGAAAAGCACCTTCAGAAGCCATTCTTTGCTCATCATTTTTCCCAAAATGGGATAATTATACCCTGCCATTCCATCACCAGCAAATCAGCAGGTTTCACATTCTGGAAACTAGCTTTCTGACTTTCCAGAGAGGCAATCTCTTCTACGAGTGGAAACATCTTCTGCATGTCCACTCTAACCAGGCCTCTCAGTATTCTGGGAGTTTCATTCAGATTCCACATCCCAACTCCGTCCGTTTTTCTAAACTCCATCAAGTGCAGACTCAGGTCCTCAACCGCTCCTCTAACGACCACCACTTCAACCCCAGATCATTTTTGTCAACACCCTCTGAAACCACTTCGAGGCTTATCCTTGGAGGTGGTCCAGCACATCCTCTCTTAGATACAGGGCCTAAAACTACACATAATATTCCAAATGCAGTCTCTCTAGAGCCTTAGCGAACCATCGGATTTTGATAATAGTCTGACAGAATTGCGGTCAGTTTTGCTGCTCTCAGCTTTTTTGAGATATTGTGTCTTTTTTTTAATCCTGAATTCAAATTCAAAAGTTGCCATAAATATACTAGTTCAGCAATCCAGGTGTCCATCATTCCAAATGTGTGAATAGCTGTAACTGGTATGGAAACAATTTCCTCATCCAATTTCATGATATGAGACATAGCTTCAGATTTTGCACATACATTTTCATATATATTATACGTATAATTTATTGACTGTTGTAAAAATTAACATTTGAAGCAACTAGATGCCTTTTATACTAGCAATAACTGAGTTTTTGTATGAATGAAAATGCCAGTTATTTCCTTGTAAACTCTCTTTCACCTCCACCTGAATGATTAATTCATTAGTTCTTTTTTTCAGCCAGTACTTACTGACTCTTAATTTTAAAACAGTCTTGTGTGAATCCAATGCACTGAGGGCTGTTTAATTTGAAACTGTCTCAGTAATATAGAATTCCATCAAGAGAACAAGAACAAACTCTACTGTATGAAACTTGCCTCTATATAATTACAGTAGATCAGATCAAACGATTAAAGCAAACTGAGGTCATCACCATTTTCTTCCCAGTTGCACAGAACCTTTACTCTTTACCCATCTGATGAAAAACCTTTAGACCAATGTTGAAAGACGAATTGGCTAAATTGGTCTCGGTTCCCAAATAACTGATGTAAACTAGGCCATAAAAGAGAGTTGAACATTCAAGGTCCTTGTGTTGCAGGAGCACTTGTTGAATTGCTATGTTGGATCTTTTCCCATTTTAGATTAGATCAACCAGTTTTGAATAGTTATCTTTCAGAAGGGACATTACATCTCCTAAAATTGACCCCTTTGTACTCCGACCCTGTAATGCTCTCTCCATGTTAAACACTGCAGGAAGATGCTTCAATTATTGAGTTATCAGGACTATTACAGCACAGTACTGTTGACAGCACAGACAATTGCTCATCTGATTAAAAAAAGAACCTTTCTGAATTGTGTTTCTGATCATTTGAGCTAGGTCGGTTTGACTAAGAGGAAGACATTTCTTGAGACAATCTCCCCAAACACATGCAAAAGGCACATACACACTTAGGTCATTCATTGAACTTAAAGAGGAAACACATCAAATAACAGGATCTTTAGGATATTGTTTTAATAGAAAACTTCAGTTAAATGGTATAATTTTTCAGGTGTCTTGAAATAGACATTCGTTGAAGCTGACTTTGAATATGCATAGCTAGAGTATTTCATCACACTTCCTGACAAAATCAACGATATTAATAAACAAACATATAAAACATAAAGGAAAGTATCAATGAAGCACTTCTTGCCATAGATGTTATGGTTCTCCAGGGTTGGGTGGTTTGTGGATCACAGCTTTAAGATGCCTCATACACTGCTATAGTGCAACTATTTTGAATGCTATAGGAAAAACAAATTCTAACTTTTTCCAATTCACAAGAAAGCTTATAAGAAGAAACAGAGGGGAACAGGAGTAGGCTACTCAGACCCTCAAGCCTGCTCTGCTATTTGATAGGGTCATGGCTGATCTTCTTACGGCCTTAACTCCACTTTGCTGCCTACTCCCTGAAAACATCTTAAACCATTGCTGATCAAAAAACTATTCAACTTAAACTTGAGGAGATTCAATGACTCAGTCTTCACTGCTCTCGGATAAAGAATTCCAAACTAATGGCATAGAGAAAAGAAATTTCTCCTTAAATCCATTTTAAGTGGAAGGCCCATTCTTTAAAACTGTGTTCCTTAGTCCTTCAGAAGACAAAATATCCTGTTATAAGACCAATTCCTAGTGCAGTTCAACATACTGTATGAATTCTGTATTATTGGCCACTGTAAGGTAGATTTGTCACCATCTATTCTTTCAGGTTTGCTTTAGCTCAGTTGGCTGTACGGTTGGTCGGTGAGGCAGTGTGACACCAATAATGTAGGTTCAATCCACATGCTGGCTGATGCTACCATGAAGGAGTCTACTCCTCAATCTCTCCCCTTGCCTGAGATATAGTGGCCCTCAGGTTAAATCACCACCAGTCATCTCTCTCATGAGAGAGCAGCCCTATGGTCTGGAATGACTATGGTAACTCAGCAATGGCGTTAATGACAGTTTCTCCCCTAACGAATGCAAGAAGGTATTGTTGTGTGAACAGCTTGTGTCAACAATGAACAGCTAAAATGAATTCAAGAGACTGCATCCTGTGGCCTGGACAAAGGCTGTCGAACTGGGTTTCACTGAATTATTTTTGCTTACCATATTTAACATCCATGTCTTGCCTGTCTTTGTGTACCTATCTATTTAAGAAAGGGAAAATTTACAAAAAGATAAAAGTTTAACTTTTTACAAATTAGTCATTCATATTTCCTAAGTGGTTAAAGACAATTTGTGCATAATAAATAATTATTTTCTTGTTAAGTACAAAAGTCAAGTCAATCTTCTCCTTTAACTTGAGTTTGTCAATCAGCAAGTTTGAGACTTGGGGAGTGATTCCAATGCACCACTTGAGTGAATCATGACACAATCCTTCATTCCAGCAATCAACCATGACCCATCTCTGAACAGCTTCCAATGTCAATATGTTCCTCCTTTCATGACAAGAACAAAACTGTACACAGTACTCCACATGCGGCCTCATCAATGCCCTATGCAGTTGTAACATGCCTTCCCTGTTTTGTACTCCACCTCCCTTACAATGAATAGCAACATTCCTAAAGCTGTACTGTTTGTAACATTTCGAGACTCACAGACAAGGCCATAGAGAATCCCCTTCATTGAGTCCTGTAGTCTATTTCCAATGAATGTAAACTTCTACTTTTATATCGTTACTGCCAAGGTGATGTCCTCATATTTTCCACATTATATGCCATTTGCCAAGCCTTGCTCACTCATGTACCCAAGCTGTATCCCTTTTCACAATTGTTGGCCCAGACCTTCCAATCTCTAGGCAGTCAGAGATCAGACACACCATGAAAGATTCATGATAAAAAGTGTGGAGCTGGATGAATGCAGCAGGCCAAGCAGCATCTTAGGAGCACAAAAGCTAATGTTTTGGGCCCAGACCCTTCATCAGAAAAGGGGGATGGGGAGAGGATTCTGAAATAAATAGGGAGAGAGAGGGAGGCAGACCAAAGATAGATCGAGGAGAAGATAGGTGAAGAGGAGAGTATAGGTGGGGAGATAGGGAGTGGATAGGTCAGTCCGGGGAGGACGGACAGTTCAAGGGGGCAGGATGAGGTTAGTCGGTAGGAAATGGAGGTGGGGCTTGAGGTGGGAGGATGGGATAGGTGAGAGGAAAAACAGGTTAGGGAGGTGGGGACAAGTTGGGCTGGTTTTGGGATGCAGTGGTTGGAGGGGAGATTTTGAAGCTTGTGAAATCCACATTGATACCATTGGGCTGCAGGGTTCCCAAGCGCACTATGAGTTGCTCTTCCTGCAACCTTTGGGTGGCATCATTATGGCAATGCAGGAGGTCCAGGATGGACATGTCGTCTAATGAATGGGAGGGGGAGTTAAAATGGTTTGCGACTGGGAGGTGCAGTTGTTTATTGCGAACCGAGCGGAAGTGTTCTGCAAAGCGCCTCCACTTGGTTTCTCCAATGTAGAGGAAGCCACAACAGGTACAGCAGATGCAGTATACCACATTGGCAGATGTGCAGATGAACATCTGCTTGATGTGGAAAGTCATCTTGGGGCCTGGGATGGGGGTGAGGTAGGAGGTGTGGGGGCAAGTGTAGCACTTCCAGTGGTTGCAAGGGAAAGTGCTGGGTGTGGTGGGGTTGGAGGGGAGTGTGGTGCAGACAAGGGAGTCGCGGAGAGAGTGGTCTCTCTGGAAGGCAGACAAGGGTGGGGTTGGAAAAATGTCTTTGGTGGTGGGGTCAGATTGTAGACGGCGGAAGTGTGGGAGGATGATACTTTGTATCCGGAGTTTGGTGGGGTGGTATGTGAGGACTAGGGTGATTCTTTTTTTGGCGGTTATTGTGGGGGTGGGGTGTGAGGGATGAGTTGCGGGAAATGTGGGAGAAACGGTCAAGGGCATTCTTGACCACTGCTGGGGGCAAGTTGCGGTCCTTGAAGAATGAGAACATCTGGGATATACGGGAGTGGAATGCCTCATCCTGGGAGCAGATGTGGAGGGGGCAAAGGAATTGGGAATAGGGGAAAGATTTATGTCAGGACACCATTGGAGGTTCTAGTAATTGCTTGATTTGAAAATTTAAATGTTCAGTCAGCAATACGCAGAATCTGAAACACCTGAAAAAAGTTGTTGTCTCTTGATTCAGAGGTTTCAGAATGTTATAAATTAATGACTTACTTGGATAGGTACTCAGGAAACTTAAATTGATAACCGCTTCAACTTCTGGTCAACTACACAACTGCAGGTTTCCCCCACAGTCGCCCCACCCAACTTCTAATCAGAGAAAGTGAATGCCCACACTTAACTTGGCAACTCCTTCCAGCTGACTCCCTTCCCAGGCCAGATACAAATGCCCAAACCCTCTGACAGACTGCGACATCATAACCGGCCTTCCTGCTGATGTCTCTCGCCCATTTAGCAGCTATCCAGCAAACTCACTCATCACCACACTCACCTGCTGCATGACCATCTACAACGCTACCCAAGCAACCATTTACCTTACCCCATCCAAAAGCTCAACTTCAAACCTAGCACCCACCAAACCTTCTCTATCACCAGCTGCTCTATCCCTTACCAACTTACCCACCAATATATCCCCTCACAACACAGCATCTTACTTGCTTGCCATTCTAACTTCCTCAAACACTAAGCTGCACTCTGCCATCTCACTTATCTGCCACCCAGCCCAACTACCACCATTTCTCCTTACCCACCCAATGCCCTACCCATCTGCCACATTACCCACTTACCAAACTACTCTGCTTGCACCCTACCTGTTTCCCCACTTAACTACCATATTATGCCCCACCCAGGTGACAGCCTATAGCCTCACACCCTGAGCTAGCACCCTATCCCCGGACCCACCCACCTGTTACCATATTCTCAAAAACCTGTCACTCGACCCCCTTACCAATTACATACCAACTTACTCCCTCATCAACTGATCTGGTACCCTACACCCTAACACACCTTGTACTGTACCTCCTTACCCATCTGCCACATTATCCCTTCACTGACTTACTTGTCAATCTACACCCTCACCTTACTCTTAGCGTAAACTCCTGCCATTTCACAGTAGCTTGTCAAAAAGGCTCTGATAATATTTGAAAATTTTACTTTATAGAATGCAGCATCTATTTCTGCAAGAAGGGGATGTGGCTTCTGGAAAGATTCTCACTAATGCCACCTGAGTGGTTTTTCTGGATTGAGTCTGTTGGGATGAATCCCGAATGGGAAGATAACCTAAATTGTCCAATAAATGTAAAAAGGTTAACTTTTGTTTGAGTTGGTTCAGAAATAAGGATTCCAACCTAAATTAGAAGATTAGAGTTAATATATCTTCCTTGCAACTTGCTTTCCTTCCCACCTTTGTGTCATCAGCAAATCTGGCCACAATACAGAATGTCTCTACAACTAAATCACGAGCATAGAATACAAGTAATTTAAGCTGATTCCAGCATTAGTCCACTAGTTAGTTTGCCAACCTGCAAATAACTAATTGTCTGACATCTCTATTAGTTGTTGCTAAACCAAACCTTTACCCTGCTAATGTGGCAACCCCAACATGATGAGCTCATATAGTACCCTTTTATGTGACAACTGATCAAACATATTTGAAATACAAATACATTACATTCACTTGTTCTCTGTAATCAGCTTTAAAGGAAGGAAAAAGTATTATAAATCATGAAAATGTGAAATAAAAATGTAAAATGTGGGAAATAAACAGGAAGTGCAGGTCAATCATAATTTATAAACAAAAAGGACTGGTATAGAGAGTTTGCAAAGCATTCTTTGCCAATTTTGTCTCTCATCTAAAAATATTATAACCACAGGTTATTTAGTTGTATATTACTGAAAAGAGATATGGTGTTGAAGAATTCTGTCCTCCACTCATCAGGACAAAATCAAGAGTGCAATATTTGAAATGATCCGCAGCAATTAATATTACAGGAGAAAAGGATGATGATTTGGGAGGATGACTTTGATTAGCTAAGGCGCTGCAGTAGACAAAATTGTAGGGAATTATAGATCCTCAAAAGTCATGGGTAATCCACAAACTATGTTAAACTTATATATCCTTCTTTTAGCTTGCAAAGAACACGCTCTTGCAGAGCTGTCTCTGTCACTTTTTCGCAGGTATAAATGAGCCAGTTATGAGCTTGACTGATTATCCTAAATTAATTATTAGTACAGAATGTACAGGCTCATGATTTTCACCAAGCACTGCCCCATTGTAGTACAACATCTAAGAGTAGGTATTTTGGGATTTGCAAGTACAAACTGTTTGAGTATGGTCTGCTCTCTACCTATTACAAGTACCCAAAGCAACATGTTATTTAAATTGATCAGCTGTTCTCTGAGATATATGTCCCAAATGCTTGACATTGCATCATCCCCGAAATTCATACACAACATTATTCAGTTGTGCAGTAAGCAGAACATCCTAAAAGCTGAAAGAACTGCAGGTGGTGTAAATCAAAAACAAAAATGGGAATTGTGGAAAAATTCAGCAGGTCTGGCAGCATCTGTGGAGAGAAATTAGAGTTAGCATTTCATGTCGAGTGACCTTTCTTTAGAATTTACTGAGAGTTGTTGAAGCAGAACAACTTATTGGACTTTTGGCAACATCATATTTGTGGAAAATATCTCCTGCTTACCATAGTGTTGTTTAAATTTTTAGGATATTTTGCAGGGTAATTTGATATAGACGAGGTACTTCTCAAAGCGAAACATTTTGTCTTTTGACTGATTAATGAATTTGCTCACTAACTTTCTTCCTGCCCAACTAGTGGGGCTGGGAGGACGGTAGTTGCCATTTCGAAAGCCTCCAGCTTCTGGTAGCTCTGGTGCTGTAGAGGTAAAACCTTTTAGCCTACATTTTTATTTTTGTTGTGATGTCAGATATTCTGGACAGACAATATCAACTGCTCTTTTGTAGCTACTGCTAACAGTTGATTGTGGAGATGTCTGCAGTCTTTATATTCTCTCTGTGGTTGGTGTTGAGTAGGAAATTCAAAGTTTTTGGTCATGGATAGAGAAGAGACAGCCAAATGCAACTTTATCAGGATGGTATGAGAAGAACCAGTGTAGCAATGATGATTCTGTCTTCGTCCTTCTCATTGGTACAGGTCAGAGTTGTGAGGTACGTCCAAACATTTATGCAATCCATAGGCAGGACATAATCAGTAAAAACTTGGCTCGAAAAAATCTTTGGCTTCAAGAATGATAATACAACAAATGCTATAAACCAAAACATCCTGTTGCCTGGTTTGATTAAATTGAAAATAGATGTTCACTACTGCCAGAATAAGCTCTCACTGGCATATATTTTTCAGTTAATTAAAAAAATTATGAAAACGAAACAGACTGAAATCTAATACCAAGTGGCTTCTGCAATGTCTTCATTTTGACAAGTTTCTCGCTTTTCCACATCCCCTGCACATTGTTTAAAACAATTCAGTGTCAGACATTTTTACCAACGTAGATTCATACATAGGGTAATGTCAGTAATGTACCATTCACCTGTGCCCAATAAATGGAGTAAAACAAAAGGAAGCATCCAACCAGTTGTTTTTAATTGTCTTACTAGAAAATCCATGCATTACTCAGAACATACTCTCCAGATTTGTCACATTTCAATCAACATTGAAATATGAGCTGAATAGTAAAGGATGGTATTATCAGATTTCACCTGAAAAGAAAACTTATTGCACAGAGTGCTACATATCACATTTGTGCAAAATGAGTCGCTATGTGCAGTTGCCAAGCTACTAGTGTTTATGCTAGTCAGCTGCATATATCACAAGACTGCATGAATACAGAGGGCTTTAATATCTGTCAAATCGCAATTCAAGTTCGATTCCCGTAACTAAATATGCTACAATTGTGTTCTATTTTCAGAATTGACACCAATATTAGCCCCTCAGGACTTTGTATATACAGCATTTCATTTAAAGGAAGTATCAGGTAGACCAAAGTAAAATTCAATTCTCTACAACATGATTAAGTATAGGTGGCACGTTCGCAGCTAGTCCAACTGTCTAATGGCTTTGTTTTTGGCTGCTTATGAACTTGTGATCATTCAATGAATTTTTGCCACATTTGCACAACTTTGGGCATGAAGTGAACATTAACTTTCTGCAAGGGATCCATTATGCAAAATGAATTTGTGCCATTTCCTGCCTTTTCCTTACAGCTTTGCACATTGGCCCAGATGTTGCATTGGCCAGAAAGTAGTTATTCCAGCATAGATCAAAGGTGAACAAAGGAAACCTGCAGAATCCTTATCACAATGCATTCCCAGGAAATTGCTCAGGAAATTGAATGCTCCACCAGGCAATTCCTTTCAGCTGGAAACCTCCAAAAGATACCACTTAAATTGGAGACTTTCGTGGGTTCCAGTTACATCAAGCAAAATAGTTACTCAGGATATATTAAACTATTAAATGCGTTGTTTGACACCTGAGTAACTTCTCCCTCCAACTCGGGGACTCAACATACCCTACAAGTGGGATGCAGCACCATTCACCCTGGGGGAGGGCAGAACACACATCCCTCTCACCTGCTGCTATTAGACCCGAGTCAACTCAGTACCTCATCTCAGTACCTGTCCTGGACGTGAATCGTCAACACCTTCCCCAGCCTGGCCCAACCTAACTTAACCCAACCAACCCTAACCATGCCAGACATGGCACCCACCCTTCCTGCCATCCTGCTGGATTCAGTTTATCCCTCCCATCCCAACCTGTTCTAAATATGATATCACTTACCTTGCACCTTGGTATCCTATCCACTTGGAAACCTACACGCTTCCCTCTTGGCCTTCTACCCACCTGTGTCCTGCTTAACTGTGATGCGACCCAGCTGGCAGCCTGCAACTCTAACACCCTATCTTACATCCTACTCCTCACACCCTACCCTCCCCACAGCTGGCATCCTTCCCAGCTGGTATCCTACTTGCCTGGACGTGAACCATCCGCACCTTCCCCAGCCAGACTCAACCTAACTCAACCCAACCAACCCTAACCATGCCAGACATGGCACCCACCCTACCTGCCTTCCTGCTGGATTCAGCTTATCCCTCCCATCCCAACCTGTTCTACTCTGGCATCCTACTACTATCCCTCAAGACTCATTTGGCATCCCTATCTTACAGCATGCTAACAATCACATTTAGATTATGTACTTATGGTTTGACAGCAGCTGTCAAAGAAGTTACTACAATTGAGGCCCTGTTTGTTAGTTTTCAGCTCAGTTGCCTAAATAAATTACAAAGATTATGAGGAGGACTCAAACAATAGGTCGTACTCCTTTGAAATCCTAATCTGTTCTCTCATCAAAACCAAGTAACACCATCATAATATGTGATACTTAAGGCACCCCTCAACATTAACCTTTTACATCTGTAGATGTGAAAAAGGGGATCATCTAAGGAGAAACCACCCCAATGTTATCAGTTAGCAAGGGGGAGCAGGTTTCCCTCCACTGCCTTATTCGATCTATTGGTTTGTAGTGCTGATCCAGGCCACTCCGCAGCTCCACTGGATACCTTGACAAGCCTATGCAGGCCTATGACAGGTCTGCATGCCTTTTTAGCTCTCCATGTTATTCAGTAAAGCTTCTAGGTATAAATATTCTAACCCTCAAATAGTTCCAAAATCATTTTGCCCTCTATACATATCTCTGAATCTAGAGATTAGTTCATTCAGTGCAAAGAACATGGTGGCTAAGGGCATCTCAGCAAGAAAGTTATGTGCAGCTTCAGTGTGAAGCACAGAACAAATACTCAAGATGGAGATGCTAGAGGAGTAAGTAGAAAAAATAAAGTGAAATTTGGTAATGAGGATTTCACCGTCTCTACGATGGTTTGCGTGGGTCATCTGGTGGAAAATATAGCCAGGTCACAGACTTTTTGGTCAGGGAAAGATCACAGACCAAGTTTCTGTCAAGATCTGGATGTTAATGCAATCAACCACAATATCATAGATGGCAAGGGTTTTGTTTAGCAATGAAGTGATTCTGGAGGGACATTCTAGGAGGGGCAACAATTGTTGCTTCATTGGCTGATAACATGCATGGAATCAACAGTGGAAGAGATCAGAGGACTGTACAGGGGGATAGCAAGATTAACTTCCAGCAAACAAGCTGAAAAGGAAAGTTGCTGAGAATGCTGATGGGACAATTGGGACTGTGGCTCATTAAAAGGCAATGATAGGTGCCTTGGTGGGGACCCTTCAGAGATTGCTAAGCCAAAGAGGAAACTATTGGGCTGACAGGCAGTCAGGCTGTGGAGTAGGGGAAGGTAAAACAGCTAAAATGTGGGTTCGGTAGTAAGAGCTAGGGCGAAACATTCAAGGGAGAATGAATTAAAATAGGCCTTGGAGACAATGAAGGATGAGTTGAAAGCTAGAAAAGGTTTCTCTAAGACATACAGAGATTGATTAGCTGAGCAGAATCTCTGCAGCCAATAAAACCTGTTAGGGCAGCACAATTCTGATGAATGCAGAAGTTTCCAAGATTGACAAGTACAGTTAACACGCAAACAAATAACTGTGAGTACTGAGTAATGGGCAAGAACATGGCAAGTTAAACATCAAGCAGGTGAGCAATCACTCAAAAGACGAACTTGTTCTTATAATTTCAGCTAAACTGCATCCATTGCTGGAACTAAAACACCTTCAGCTTGAGAAAAATAGATGGTTAAGGGGGCAAAGAAGGGCAACTGTTATAACCAGAGGAAGAGCAAATTATGGCAGATGCTGGAATCTGTGCTGAAAACAAAAAATTGCTGGAATCACAGCAGGTCAGCAGCATCCACAGAGATGGAGGAAGCTAATGTTTCAAGACAAGATGACTCTTCATCACAGCGCTGATTAAGAGTCATCTTATACTTGACACGTTAGCTTGCTTGCTCTGCATGGTAGCTGCCTGACCTGCTGTGATTTCCAACATATTTTGTTATCACCAGAGCCCAGACAATGGTTCCCAAGTTATTATTGTTTGAGACAACATTCCTCAAATTGTCAATCTCCCCAGTGAGGAGGGGTGAATTGGTTCGCTTCTATATTGACTCACCTTCTCTGTTGATCAGAACATGGTTAATTGCAAAAGGATCCCTCCCCTGTGGAGACCTTTCTCCTTGACTGAATTAATTTTTGTTCTCGAAGGAGCCAATTAAGCTTGAGTTAAAGCAGGTAACTGGCTGTTAAAGGCAAGAAAAAATAGAAACACAACTGACATACATACATTAGAAATGAGAAATGAGTGAAAAAAAAATAAAAATTAAAAGATATATATGGACCAATGCCTGTGGGTCATTAGTGAAGTGTAGATGGTGGAACATTGATAGTCGAACAGCCAATCTCAGTATTTTTAACTTTTCAGGTTATTTGAATATTTTTGTTCCTGATTCCTTTCGAAAATCATTGTCCGACAGCACTCAGATCAAGAAAGCCCTCATTTTGTCATGTTTGCTCTTGACATAGCTTGTCAGTGAGCTGGATTTTAGTGCTTAGAGCAAGAAAATCTTTTATCTGCAACACAGGGGTGAATTAATAGCTGATCCTTTGACTCATGCTCAAACCCTGGCTAATGCACTTGGGTACCTCAGTTCAGTAGCACACCTGCTAACACAGACATAGCCACACAAGGAGTCTGTTAGTTTTTAACCCCTGTTCTTGTGAATTCTTGAACAGAAAAGTTCAAAACATTTCTCTCACCCAAACTGTTGCCTTTTCACCTGCAGTGTTCACAGTCTGGCACAATTCCTGAGACTACCACTCAATTTGTAGCGCATTTCCTCCCTTTGGAGCGTCTTTTATTCTTGAAGTTGTGGCATTCCAGAGTTCCTCTCTAGACAGATGTGGACTTACATTCACAGTCATTTTAGAACATTGAACATAGAACAATACAGCGCAGAACAGGCCTTTCGACCCTCGATATTGCGCCGACCTGTGAACTAATCTAAGCCCCTCCCCTTACACTATTCCATCTTGATTAAATGAGTTTTCTTTATTAAAGCAGAAGTTGGAATTTGAAAGGTTGATGCACGCTTGGGTAATCCTGGGCTCTGATCTGTGCTCATTGCCCAGTAGATAGTAAATTTTGAACAAAAACAAAGTTGTTGGAACAGTTCAGCAGGTCTGGCAGCATCTGAGAAGGAGAAAACTGAGTTAACGAATTGGGTTTTCTTTCTGAAGAAGGGTCTAGGCCCGAAACATCAGCTTTCCTGCTCCTTAAGATGCACAGACAAAGGAGTCACTAACGATCAGGCTGGGAGGGTGAATAGTTGTTAATGGGGACTGTTAGTGACCTACAGCAGTGGGTGTGTAATGGCAGTCTATGTGGTGACAAGGCCTGGTGTGTGGGGTGAGGGGCTGGGGCATGGGATAGTTTAGGCCCTAAAATTATTGAACTCAATAATGGGTTCCTAAGCGGAAAATGAGGTATTGTTCCTCCAGCTTGTGTTGGGCTTCACTGGAACGCTGTAGCAAGCCAGAGACAGAGATGTTGGTCAGACTGCAGGATGGTACATTGAAGTGGCAGGCAACAGGTAGTTCAGGGTTTTTTTTGCAAGCAGAACATAGCTGTTTTGTGAAGCAGTCGCCAAGTCTACGCTTCGTTTCCCCATTGTAGAGGAGGCTACATTGTGAGCGGCGAATGCAGTAGACTAGATTCTGGGAAGTGCAGGTGAAGTGTTGCTTCACCTGGAAGGTATGTTTGGGCCCTCGGATTCTGGGGAGCGAAGAGGTAAATGGGCAGGTGTTACACCTTCGCCGGTTACAGGGGAAGGTGCTGTAGGGCTGTGGGGAGGTGTTGGGGGTGATGGAAGTGCGACCAGCATGTCCCAGAGAGAATGGTCCCTGCGGAAGATGGACAATGGAGGGGGGGCGCGGGCAGAATATGTGTCTGGTGGTGGCATCTTGCTGGAGGTCGTGGAAATGACGTTTGATGATCTTCTGGATGTGGATGCTGGTGGGATGGTGGGTAAGGATAAGGGGAACCCTATTATATTGTGGGAGGGAAGAGAGGGAGTGAGGTTAGAAGTGTGGGAGATTGGTCGGACCTGGTTGAGGGCCTGTTGACAATGGAGCTGGGAAGTCCTCAGTTGAGGAAGAAGGTGGACGTTTCGGAGACTCCCTTGTCAAAGTTGGCCTCATCTGAACATATGCGACGGAGATGGAGGGCCTGAGAGAATGGGATGGAGTCTTAACAGGAAGTGGGGTGTGAAGATGTATCATCCAGGTAGCTGTGGGAGTCAGTGGGTTTGTAATGGATGTTAGTGGCCAATCTATCCCCAGAAATGGAAACAGAAATGCCGAGGAAGGGATGGGAGGAGTCAGAGATAGACCAGGTGGAAGTGAGGGCAGGGTGGAAATTGGAGGCGAAATTGATGAAGTTTTACTATTCCAAATAAGAGAGGGAAGCAGCACCAGTGACATCATTGATATATTGGAGAAAGAGTTGTGGGTGGGGTCTGGAACAAAGAATGTTCCACATACCCATCAAAGAGACAGGCATAACTAGGGCCTATGCAGGTACCCATGGAAACCCCTCTTACCTGAAGAAAATGAGAGGAGTTGAGAGTGAGGGCAAGCTCAGCCAAGCGGACGAGAGTGGTGGTAAGTGGGGATAGTTCAGGTCTTTGCTCCAGGAAGAAGCGGAGAGCCCTAAGATCCTCCTGGTGGGGAATGGATGTGTAAAGGGATTGCATATCCATGGTAAGGGGGAGATGGCTGGAGTCGGTAAACTGGAAGCTTTGAAACTGGCATAAGGCATCAGATGAACCATGGATGTATGTGGGTAGGGAGTGGACTGGGATGGGGGAGAAGACTGAGTCAAGGTAGGAAGAGATGGGTTCTGTGGGGCATGAGCAGGCTGAAACAATGGGTCTACCTGGACAGTCCTGTTTGTGTATTTTTGGCAGGAGGTAGATTTGGACAGTTTTGAACTGTTTGGACAGTAAATTTTTTAACTTTAATTTTTTTTGCAAAAATTAATTGTGCAACAACCGTCTTAAAGTTACTAAGAAACAGAAGCAGACATTGAAAGCACTGCAACATATTTTAAATGGCTTATTTATTTAATCAGAATTTTACCAGTTGGGTTTATTGCAATGCTATTATCAGTGTTGCTTTGTAAACAATAGGATTACTGATACCAATGATCTAATGATGGTTGATGACAGTGCATGCTCATTTCCAATAACTTCTGATTGCATGCACTTTCACATGCACAACATTATGCTGATTTTAAAAGATAAATTAAAAATACAAATTGTTTTGCACTTTATTTTATTATGTTCTTTCATTATTTTAATATTATTTTTAGTTATTTGTAAGGTATTTGTAACTGTTTTTTACAAGCAGGTTAAGAGATATTACTGCCAATGCACATGCTCCTGGATGTCACGAGCTCAGCCTCTTCTTAATATAATTAAGGCATTCAAAATTTCACGTATAATGGACATTTTTCAGGAACAGCACTCCTAAGTGTGACAGACACTTCCCATGCCTTACAGACATGTTGCACACACAAGTTATTAATTATACAGAGCTCATATTCACAATAAATGACAAGAATGATATTGTGGCAGTTAAAACTAGCACTAAGTTCACAATGAAAGAAAGCCATCAGTCCTAAATAATTGCAATGTAATACACAGGTGAATACAAAAATGGGCCATATCTTGTGGAATTGTAGCATGCAATTCTGTCAGCTCCAAAGCCTAATATGTGCTGAAGGAGGATAGTATATGATGGATATGCATGTGCTAATGCAAAAATAATTTTGTACTTTATTTACTCGTGGGAAATGGGCATTGTTGGCAGGCCAGCATTTATTATCCATCCTAGGTGCCCTTGAGAAGGTGACGGTGAACTGCCTCATTGAACCGTTGCAATCCACGTGTTGTGGCTTGACCCACAAGGAATTAAGGACGGAATTCCAGGATAGTAACACAGCAACCCTGAAGGGGCAGTGATATATTTCCAAGTCAGGGTGGTGAGTGGCTTGGAGGGAAACTTGCAGATTCCAATAATTAGAATAAAATTACAGACTGAAGTTTAAGAAATGTCTTTTCAAACAGATTTAGTCTTCTTATACCAGTTATGTGATTAATGATTTAAAAAGAAAGTGATTTTTGTTTTACTACTACTGATCTTTTTTGCCATTTTGATGGAGTTTGGAATGAGGCATGATGTCACCTCTGGACTCAGGGTCCAGAAAAAAATGGTCAAGATCATCGGACATGCTGCAGGCCACTTCTGATTGAGGTGAAGAAAAATTTCATCATTGAGAGGTTGGTGATCCTGTGAAATTCTCCACCACAGGAAGGTATGGAGAAAAATCCATTGAATAGATTTAAGTTAGAAACAGATTCCTAGAAGCTAAAGATGTAATGTAAAAGACAAAATGTACAAAATGCGGAGGAATGGAATTGTGGGCGATATAGCAGTTTGGATTGGAAATTGGCTTGCTGAAAGAAGACAGAGGGTGGTAGTTGATGGGAAATGTTCATCCTGGAGACCAGTTACTAGTGGTGTACCGCAAGGGTCGGTGTTGGGTCCACTGCTGTTTGTCATTTTTATAAATGGCCTGGATGAGGGTGTAGAAGGATGGGTTAGTAAATTTGCAGATGACACTAAGGTCGGTGGAGTTGTGGACAGTGACGAAGGATGCTGTAGGTTGCAGAGAGACATAGATAAGCTGCAGAGCTGGGCTGAGAGGTGGCAAATGGAGTTTAATGCAGACAAGTGTGAGGTGATGCACTTTGGTAGGAGTAACCAGAAGGCAAAGTACAGGGCTAATGGTAAGATTCTTAGCAGTGTAGATGAGCAGAGAGATCTCGGTGTCCATGTACACAGATCCTTGAAAGTTGCCACCCAGGTTGACAGAGCTGTTAAGAAGGCATACAGTGTTTTAACTTTTATTAATAGAGGGATTGAGTTCCGGAACCAAGAGGTTATGGTGAAGCTGTACAAAACTCTGGTGCGGCCCCACTTGGAGTATTGTGTACAGTTCTGGTCACCGCATTATAAGAAGGATGTGGAAGCTTTGGAAAGGGTGCAGAGGAGATTTACTAGGATGTTGCCTGGTATGGAGGGAAGGTCTGACGAGGAAAGGCTGAGGGACTTGAGGCTGTTTTCATCAGAGAGAAGAAGGTTGAGAGGTGACTTAATTGAAATATATAAAGTAATCAGAGGATTAGATAGGGTGGATAGGGAGAGCCTTTTTCCTGAGATGGTGACGGCGAGTATGAGGGGGCATAGCTTTAAATTGAGGGGTGAAAGATATAGGACAGATGTCAGAGGTAGTTTCTTTACTCAGAGAGTAGTAAGGGAATGGAACGTTTCGCCTGCAACGGTAGTAGATTCGCCAACTTTAGGTACATTTAAGTCGTCATTGGACAAGCATATGGACGTACATGGAATAGTGTAGGTTAGATGGGCTTGAGATCGGTATGACAGGTCGGCACAACATCGAGGGCCGAAGGGCCTCTACTGTGCTGTAATGTTCTATGTCATCTATGTTATCTACTACGAGGGGAGAGCGGGAGATCAGAACTTGGTTGGGAAAGTGGACTTGATTTGAGTTGCTATGTTATTGTCAATTGTACCTAGGTACAGTGAAAAGTTTTGTTTTGCATGCAGTGCAGACAGATCATACCATACGAAGTACATTAGGGTAGTAGAACAGAGCAAAGAATACAATGTTACAGCTGCAGAGAAGGTGCACAAAGAGCAACATCCACTTTAAATTTAAAATTTGAGAGGTCCATTTAGAAATCTAATAACAATCCACAAAAAGTTGCTCTTGAATCTATTTTAAAGGCTTTCGATGACTTTACTCCCGCCCTATTTTCCATGTCAGACCTTCTTTTTATTCACTCACATGATAAGAGCATTGCTGCTGGGTCAGCGTTCATTGTCCAGAGGGTAGTTGAGAGTCAGCAACATTGCTGTGAGTCTGGAGCCATATGTAGGCCAAAGCAGGTAAGGACAGCTGATTTCCTTCCCAAAAGGCTATTTGTGAACCAGATGGATTGTTCCTCACAATTGATTCATGGTCATTGTAAGACTTTCCAATGCAGATTTTTATTGAATTCAAATTTCATTGCTTGCCATAGTGAGATTTGAATCTGGTTCCCCAAAACTTTGCAGGATCTCTGGATTAATAGTCTGGCAATATTACAACCAGGTCTTTGCCTCCTCATTGGATCAATAGGCTGTGAAATGTAAAAATATTGCATAATGTCAGCAAAGCAGGTGGAATGTTGCAAAGCAACACTGACGAGTAATAACGAACATTCTAAATGAAATGTACTGAAATTCTGAAGTCATCATTCTTGCAATAGCAATTTAGAGCTTGCAACATTTCATGTCCTGTGTCTTTTTTAAGTTACTATCCATGCATTTACTGCTGCAAATTCAAATGTAGTCTTACCTTGTTTAAAAGCCAAGTTTAAATGTGGCATTTTTACTTAAAATGCATACGGACCCTTGAACTTAAACCAACAGTTCTAAAAGAAACTGAAAACTGTTAAATGGTCTTCACTTATAAGTATACTCTGGTTAGACATTGATGTTTTCTTTTAAGGGAAAAGCAGAGTTAGCACCAAATTTGTTTTAACACATAATTGGCAGTAAGTTTCATGGAATTCACTTAACTTCAGGCAGGAACAGAAGCTCCTTTGATGTAAATTTATTACAGTCATAAAGATGAAGGACCCTGCTACAGAGTGATAGGGAAGATTTCCTATGGAAAAGCTTATTGCAAAGCTGTGCTTTCGCAACCCAAAAAAGCATAAAGGGAAAATATAAGCAAATTGTTCAAATTTTAAGTTTTTTTTTAAAGAATGTGTGTTCTGAGATCTAGAATTCATTGAGTGGCTCTTTTTAGTTGTTATGTGCTGGAAGTGGCACTGACACATGGTATAACCACAGACACAGGCTCTGATCCTCCCAGTTGGAATTAGAAATCACAAGAACAAAGCGCAGGTGTTTTCGATAGATTCCTATCGATTTTTATTATGCACCGTATATTTTATTTCCGATGTTTGAACACTGTACCCTTTCTAATTCCCTCCCACTTGTTCCTGTCACCACTTCTTCCACATGCTGCATGGTAGCATATTATTGTTTTTGTCTGGTTTTCTCACCATGTGACAGCGACTAATATGAAAGGCATAGTCATGTTTTATCAAATGCTCAATAAATATATAATGTGTGATTATGAAATAAATCATAACTCCTCTCACCCCGGCTCTCCGGGCATCATGTGATGTGGGCCAGCATTTATTGCGTACCCTAGTTATCTATCAGAAGGTGATGGTAAGCAGTCTTCTTTAACTGCTGCAGTCCATTTACTGTAGCTATGCCCATATTGCTGTCATGAAAGGGAGATCCAAGATTTTGACCCAGTGACACCAAGGGAACAGTGATGTATTTCCAAGGTAGGATGGTGAATGATTTTGAGGGGAATTTGCAGTTGGTATTCTCATGTATCTGCTGCCCTTGTCCTTTTTGATGGAAGCAGTCATGAGTTTGGAAGATGCTCTCGAAGAAACCTTGGTAAATTTTAGCAGTGCCTCTTGCAGTTGGCACACATTGCTGCTACTGAGCATGGGTGGTGGAGGAAGCAGATGTTTATAGATGTGATGCCCAACAAGTTGTCTGCTTTGTTCTGAATGACATTAAGCTTCTTGAGAGATGTTGGAAATGCACTATTTCAGGCAAGTTGGAAGTTGTCCATCACTCCCTTGACTTATGCTTTGTACACATTGGAAAGGTTTAGAAGATTCAGGATGTGAATTACATGCTGCAGGATTCCTGCCAATGACCTGTTGTTATAGCCACTGTATTAATATAGTTAATCCAGTTCAGTTTCTGGTCAATGGTCACCTGCAGGATGTTCACAATAAGGAATGGTAAATCTGTGAAAATGTCAAGAGTCAATGGTTAGATTCTCTCTTATCGCAGATGATCATTGCCTGGCAACGTGTGGCACAAATGTTACATTCAACTTATCATCCTAAGCCTTGATATTATCCAGGTATCAGATGAATTACCACAGGCGTTGAATAGTGTTCAATCATCAGTGAGCATTTCCACTTCTGACCTTGTGGCAGAGCACACCACCAAGAGAAACTCCTGCAGAGCTGTCCTGGAGCTGAGATAACTAATGTCCAACAACCACAACCTTCTTCCTTTGCGCCACATATAACCCCGGCCAGTGGAGAGATTCCCCTCCAATTCCCATGACTTAAATTTTGCAAGGGCTCCTTGATGTCGCTCTCGATCAAATATGACCATAATTCCATGGGCAGTCGCCTTTGCCACACCTCTGGAAATCAGCTTTTGTGTCCATGTTTGAATCAAGTCTATAATGAGGTCAGGAGCTGAGTGGCCCTGGTAGAACCCAAACTGGGTATCACTTGAGCAGTTTGTCAGTCAGCAAAGATTGATTAATAGCACTGTTGATGATAACTTCCATCACTTCACTGATAATTGAGTGTAGGATATGGAGAAGTAGTTAGCCAGGTTGGATTTGTCCTCCTTCTTGTGTAAAGGACAAACATGGGCAATTTTCCATACTGTCAGGTGGATATCTGCAGTGCAGTTTCACTGGAACATCTCGGCTCCAGTCACAGCAAGTTCAACAGCACATGTCTTCATTACTATTGTCGGGATGTTGTCAAGGCCCATAGCCTTTGCAGTATCCAGTGACTCTAGTTATTTCTTGATATCATGTGAAGTGAGCTGAATTAAAGACTCACATCTGTGATGCTGGGGATCTCTGTTAGAAGCAGTGATTGATCATCACTTCGTACCTCCTGCTGAAGATTGTCATAAATATTTCATCCTTATCTTTTGCACTGAAGTGCTCGGCTCCCCATCGTTGAGGATGGGGCAACTTGCATAGCCTCCTCCTACTGTAGAGGTTGTACATGGCTAAGGTCAGTCTATGTTTAGAAAATTGTGAGCTGTTTTGAGCCCCATATCTAAGGAACGATTTGCTGACCTTGGAGGGAGTCTAGAGGAAGTTTACAAGAATGATCCTGGGGATGAAGGAAGGGCAGGACATTTCCAGGGAGGTCGATAGTGTTGTCTGGGAATATTGAGTGGGAGGTATGATTCAGTAAGGTGATTCAGGCTAATGTATGAGCAGGTATGAGACAGCACTATTAGTTTTGGTGCATGATGTTGGTCATGGAGGCTTTGCAGGGATGACATAGCTAAGCTTGCCTGTGTCATTTCCTAGTGGTCCATCTGAGACATTTTAGCAATTGCTCCAACAGAATGTCCTGTGACACCATTTCAGATGGCAATTAAGAGTCAACCACATTATGTGAGCCTGAAGACAAAACCAGATGAAGTAAGGATGACAGGCTTCCTTCCCAAAAGCACAGTAGGGAACCAGCTTGTAAAATGTCAATTGGCATGTTTCACAGCCCGCATTAGTTTTTTAATTGCAGATTTGTTTATCAAATTCAAATTCTGCTGTCTGCCACAGTAGGATTTGAACTCAGGGACCTAGAGGTTTACCTGTGTCTATTGTGGAGCAACAATACCACAAAACCATCACCTCTCTGTATTAAAGACAACATTAATCCTATGCCATGATGGTTTGTTTCCTCGCCTTAACCCATGCCTGTAGAGAGCTTACCCTCAGGTTCCAAATAACCAATTGTCTCTCAACTGGAGAGAGATGACAATTGCCTTTAGTGACTATGGCTCTTAATCCCCTAATTCTCTGCAGCTTTAAAAAAAAGTGGTTTGAATTATGTTATTTTGCCTTTAAACCGAGGAGTCAGTTGGCGTTTGCTTGCATGCATTATTTAGGAATGCTGTATAAAGAATATTCTATTCCTCATTGTAAGCATTCTAATCCAACCCAATAATACATGGTATCTTCTGACAGCAATTGGAATGTGTCTATTTGATAATTGAGAATGATTAGAAGACTGTCATTTAACAAGATATTCAAACAGCAACCATAAACTGGAAAAGGAACACCTAAGATATTCTGCATCCTCTCATGGGGATAGTTTGAACTCTGAACAATGGTTCCCTTACTATTGCACGGCTATTAGAATCTAATTATTGGGGAATCCCAGTGCAATTCCACCTCTAATAACTTCATGGTATATTGTAGTAGAGTACAAACCAAGCTATAGTTGTAGGACAAGATTGTCAGGCATTATTTCTAAATACAAACCATTTACTAGTAAATACTCAAAAGTTGTTTTGTCTGACGTTTTTCATTAAGCCTTACAAAAAAGCATTTTTTAAGCACCCATGACTAAAATTGCACTAAGTCATAAATTATATGTCTTCTTTCAAACTTATAAGAGATCAATAGACACCTGAGACATTTAACTCAACCATGTAACAAATCCCAATACAATTCATGAACTTTTTGGAACTGTTGAATGATTTCCTTTAAGTGAAATGAGTCTCTTACAGACCTCGAAAGATTTAATGTTTCTCATACTGTAGCAGGAACTGCAGATCAATTTACCATTCTCTGTCTGTTCCTGGCCCCAAAACCAGAATCAACATCACTATCGCCACAACCAATAACAAAGGAACTGTCAGCTGCTTGAATAGTGTGGGGGTCCCGAGGGCCTTATCAGTTATACGATGTTGTCATCCTTATTTAAAAGCTGATGGCAAAAGGCTTTCAGTGTTAAATGTCCTGTCTATAAGAATGTGCAAAGTATATTATTTTGGAGAACAAAGATACATTGTTGGCAAGGCCAACGGAAGATGAAATAACTCATAATTGCGGGAGCATCTTTTTAGTCAGACAAAGGGCTCATTGTTGAGGTATTAATAACCATTTCTCTTGCAAAAATACATGTTGAGCTATGTAGAGGGTACAGTGAAGTGATCCGGCTTACTTAATCAAAGCTGGCTGGAGGCTTGCATTGCTGTGACCTCAGCAATTATTCCTCAAGCGAACAGACTTCTTAACTCATGTGCAAAAAAAAATTGTTGGCTTGATGTTCATTGCCTTCTAGTGTTGCTTTACTCTTCTCTCATGTACTAGTTCTTTAATCGTACCTTGTTATAAGTTCTCTATCATAATTCAGCAAAATTGTTCAAGTCAATTTCACGTCAGTATAGGCTTTTTCTTTCTATGTTTATTAGTGTAGCACCATAGTGCAAAGACCAATAAACTTCAAGAGGCAACACTGTCATGAATTTTATATCTGAATAAATTTTACTGGATCACCACTCTAAGCAATAAAATATGTTTGAAGTTTTAAATAGTCTGTTTAACTGTTAATAAAGAGGAGACATAAATCAGATAAAGTAGGTTTCTGAATAATTGATCTTCATTGAAAAATCAACCTTGATTTGTTAAATTTGGGTATTCTGATAAAAGAAAAAGAATAAAATTAAGAAAAATTTAGTAATAAGTGTATGTGACCCAGGGGTATCGCTGCAAATGTCTTTTGTACATGGCTTGTTCATTGTAATTGTCAGTGTTTAAAACTTTTATTTTATATTTTAGTCATGTCAAGCCCTTGTCCACACCTTAAGTCACAGACTCATTATGACGGTGAGTTGTGAATAAGCTACCCAGAATTAACTCAATAGTCTGAAAAAAGAATTGTTTTGAATGCTTTGCTGGTATCAAATGGCAGGACTGGTGACAAGCTACAACTGGTTCCAATGTTTTGCTATAGGTGCCCTTGTTAAACCTCATTTCTGTCATCAAAACATATATATTCCTTCCATACCTACAGTGGCCCTAAACCCTACCTCTTCCTCCGTTATATTGATGACTGTATCAGCGCCACCTCGTGCTCCCAAGAGGAGCTCGAACAGTTCATCCACTTCACCAATACCTTCCACCCCAACCTCAAGTTCACCAGGACCATCTCCAACACCTGCCTCACCTTCCTAGACCTCTCTGTCTCCATCTCAGGAGGCCACCTAGAAACCGATATCCATTTCAAGCCCACCGACTCCCACAACTACCTAGAATACACCTCCTCCGACCCACCTCCCTGAAAAAATTCCATCCCCTATTCCCAATTCCTTCGCATCTGCCGCCAGGATGAGGTATTCCAGTTCTGTACGTCCTCGTTCTACAAGGACCACAACCTCCCCCCCGCAGTGGTCAAGAACACCCTCGAACGTGTCTTCCGCATTTCCCGCAACTCATCCCGCACACCCCATCCCTGCAATAACCCCCGAAAGAGAATCCCCCTCGTCCTCACATACCACCCCACCAACATCCAGATACAACGCATCATCCTCCCATAATTCCGCCATCACAATCCAACCCACCACTAAAGACATTTTTCCAACCCCACCCTTGTCAGCTTTTTGGAGGGACCACTCTCTCTGTGACTCCCTTGTCCATTCCACTCTCCCTTCCAACCCCACCACACCCGGCACTTTTCCCTGCAACTGCAGGAAGTGCTACACTTGCCCCCACACCTCCTCCTTCAGCCCCATCCCAGGCCCCAAGAAGACTTTCCACATACAGCAGATGTTCACCTACACATCTGCCAATGTGGTATACTGCATCCTCTGTATCCAGTGTGGCTTCCTCTACATTGGGGATACCAAGTGGAGGCTTGGGGACCGCTCTGCAGAACAACTACGCTCAGTTCGCAATAAACAACTGCACTTCCCAGTCGCAAACCATTTCAACTCCCCCTCCCATTCCTTAGACGACATGTCCATCCTGGGCGTCCTGCAGTTCCACAACGATGCTGCCCGAAGGTTGCAGGAACAGGACTTCCTATTCCGCTTGGGAACCCTGCAGCCCAATGGTATCAATGTGGATTTCACGAGCTTCAAAATCTCCCCTTCGCCCACTGCATCCCAAAACCAACCCAGCTCGTCCCCGCCTCCCTAACCTGTTCTTCCACTCACCTATCCCCTTCTCCCACCTCCAGCCGCACCTCTATTCCCTACCTACTAACTTCATCCCACCCCCTTGACCTGTCTGTCCTCCCCGGACTGACCTATCCCCTCCCTACCTCCCCACCTACATTCACGTCTACAGGCTCCATCCCCACCCCCTTAACTTGTCTGAATCTTCTCCACCTATCATCTCCTCTACCTATCTTCGATCCGCCTCCCCCTGTCTCCCTAATTATTTCAGAACCGTCTCCCCCTCCCCCTTTTCTGATGAAGGGTCTAGGTCCGAAACATCAGCTTTTGTGCTCCTGAGATGCTGCTTGGCCTGCTGTGTTCATCCAGCTCCACACTTTGTTATCTTGGATTCTCCAGCATCTGCAGTTCCCATCATCTCTGACACATATTCCTTCATTGTCCTAGTGGGTACAAGTCTCTGCCAACAACAGTCTCAGCTGAACCTCATTGTTCACATGATCCCAGGCTCAGTCCTTTCTTTGTGCCAAGTTAGTTGATCATGTCTGTTGCTGCAATCAAGACAAAAGATCTGAATTTGCTGTGATAAAACTACAGGTGATTGCAGCAAGGGGGCCTTTCAATGGGATTTACAGACAATGGGGGTGGTCTATTTCCTGCTGCCAGGCTTCTCCACTTTTTTGAAAGAAATTTCCCCTGAAAATCCTTGTATGGAGTGGATGTCCCACCAGAAGCCAGCAACTGGTCAACTGGCAATTTAAGGGCCCCAATAGGCCGAAGGGATGGTGGTTGATTGACATCTTATTCACCCAATGGCAGCTCAGTAGTAGAGAGAAAGGCAATGGGGTAGGGACATATTTCATCCCTTTTTGAAGTAAAACATAGATAATATATTTTGACATTAGAAAGATACGAAGAATTTCTTCATTGCCATATTTTCATGCATTATTGAGATTTATCTGTCACTCATCCATTTTTCTTCAGATTTGCCATTGCTGACTATTTTCTCAATCTCCCTAAGAAATTGTCAACAGTCTTATCTCGTTCCAACCTCAAGTTCAGAAATTCATATTGGTGAGTCCAATGTTTTGACTTGGGCTGCAGATGTGAATTAAATTTCTTGAACTATTTTTCTGGATTTTTATTGTTGTTTTCCTTTTGTTCTCAGCTATAGGAAAGATCTAAACATTTCTCTCCTGTCCACACAAACATGTAAATGATTCTTTCCTTTTCACTTGCGTCTTTTAAACTGTTACGTCCTCCCAATTCACCGTGGGCTGGACTGAACATTCATTGCTGTGGTTCTGGCATTTTTATGTTTGTCTGATTCATTCAGACTTTTCCTCTTCCTCTGACACTGACATGATTTTTTTTTCAATCTAATTGATTTGTTTTGTCACAATCACCTACTGCCACATTTGTAATATTTTATGTTCACAAGTTTTTAAAAGAATGAACACTGTTTCACACAGATTCTGAGGCTGAGAGTGAATCTATTTCTCAGAACTCACAATATACTGCAGAATAATACATAATTACATTACTGACTGTACTGCAGTGGTGAGTGATGTGGCATGCATTTACATGTATATATGTGCATAACAATACAGTTCCTAAATATTTTCGGATAATACAGTACAACACCTGCCTCTTCTTTTAAACTGGCTGTTCTCTGCCTCCTCCTCAGGCTTCCTTAGCAGTCCCAAGCAAGCTTGTTTCCTAGTCCTCCAGCATCAATTCATGTCAGTGGGGTTTGTGGGGAGCCAATCTCTTATAGAAACTAGGAGCTATTTGACTCTCTGAGCTTGCTCCACCATTCACAATGATAATGGCCGATCAACAAATTCAACGTTATATTCCCATTTATTCTCCATACACCTTGATGTCTTCAATAGCTAAAATTTTATCATTCTCTTTCTTGAATATGCAATTATAAGATGGACCCATATGGTGTATTTGAAGGTGGAGGGACCTATAATATAAAATGAGTAACTAGCCCACTAACTCTGCATAACCTGTACAAAAAGCTCTAATTGGAAAAGACCAGTTTACAACATTGCTTTCTATTAACAATGCCAGAACACATAAGGCCATGAATACACAAATGAAGATCCAAACAGCTAGCCTTTAGTTAAATCAGGAGAAAAGCAGCATGATTGATGTTATGACGTAGCAACAAAATAATGACCACCAGATATGGGGATCTTATGCAAGTTCGTCTACCAAAAAAATGCCTGAATGCATCATACACCAAAACAGAGAAATTTACTCAACCATTCAGGTCAAGTAGGTGAGAAGTAAGTCAACAACCATAAATTTGAAGTGGAAGCTTGAAACTGGAGCAAATACAAACATATCAACATATGACTTAGGAGCAAACGATTAGATTAGATTCCCTACAGTGTGGAAACAGGCCATTCGGCCCAACAAGTCCACACTGCCCCTTGAAGCATCCCACCCAGACCTACTCATCTATAATTCACACACCCCTGAACACGATGGACAATTTAGTATGGCCAATCCGCCTAGCATGCACATCTTTGGTCT